>NC_140574.1:18336267-20886267 GCF_057381845.1 Rhamphochromis longiceps | reverse complement strand
AAATCAGAAGAGAGACAGAGAGTGAGAGAAAAATCATAAAGCTGGTTGTGAGAAAGAGCGAGGAGGGCAGCTCGCCTTCTCTGTTGCTATAGCTGTCTGAAAGGCGCGGACAAGAAAATGCACCTAGGAATGTTGTTTCTATGGTGTTGAAAGGAAGTCATCCACTGCCAATCACGCACATATAGCCCAAACATGTTTTTGACTGTGGTAGTTCAGGGGACAGAATAAATGCCTGCTTAAAAATACCACACAGCAGAATCTTTTGGTTATCTATTTGCGAGCATGTCTTTCTGTGACTTTGGCATCAGCAGACACTGTAGTTAAAGCAATGCACGATTTAGCATGCTGCAGGCAAATCAGCAGCTTCTAAATCCAATCCCCCGTGTAGAATGGGCCCATTGGATTAAAGTGATAAAGTGAGAACTAATGCATCTTCGAAGCAGTGTGAAAGCTGCAGTATATGTGGAAACTGGATGTGACAGGAATTGCTCACTCTTTCAACTCACACATTTTTCAAAGGAAGGAATCAAGGAAAGAGTAAGAATGCTGTTCCAGCTACTCAAACTTTTAGGGTAGTCTTCTTGTTCTCTTTCAGTGTATATTAGATGTGCGAGGTCCCCCCACCTGCCCACCACGCGCCCATACGAGAATGTTGACTTTTCTTGACAGCCAAAAATCACAGAGACACCTCTTCTAACAGCAAATACGCTCCCATTACAATCAGTTAACTCTCGAGGCCTCAGCCAATTAGAGAATTGTGGCATCAATCACATAACCAATACTCCAATCACTTGTTTTCCGTCACACCTTACTTTGCGCCGTCGCTTTTGATTTGTTTGATTGTGTGTTTGCGCATCCACTGGTGGCAAAATGACACCTCGTGGAGGTGAATGAAAACGTGCTGACGGGAAGAGACAGGAGATTATATGTTTTGCGAAAAATGACGTGGAGTGCCTCTATTGTCTTCATGGGGCAATGAAGCAGGTTTGATGGGGGGGGGGGGGGCTGGTAGAGGCGGAGGCGGCAGAGATGTGGGTGTTGTTGCCGGCAGTCCTCTGGCGTGTTGCTGCTTGCTTCGACGAATGCCGTGCTGTAGCAGCCAGCCAGCAGATGAACCCTAAGCTGTGCTGGTGTGGGCGAGCATCAAGTATGCGCATGTATGTGCTCACATTCACTAGTATGGTTTCATACGCAAGGAAAGCTGATGCGGAACTATTGGGGAGAGTAAATGGGGCAGTGACTGTGCCACATCTGCTCTGCACACAGGTAAATAGCCACAATGATTGGCTTAATTACCATCATCATGCTTCCCATCTTCCCCTCCCTCAAGATCATCACCATCTCATTCATTGTAATCTTTGCTGTTTAACAGCGAGTCTGGAAATGTCACTCCTGTCTTTAATGTATTTTGAATTATGGCCAAATAAGCATTGTAGGCTAGCCATCAAGTACGGTACAAAGAGTGGAAATCTTATGCAGAACATAAAAACGTAGGAAAGGCAATTATAAGTTCATATCTTTCTTTTTGTTGCTATTTTTGTTGCCTTGCGCTTATGAAAACCCAGCAGAATACATCTTGACTGAGCCATGTGATTTTCCAACAATTTAACTGCCTGGCAGAGCTATCAACTCTTTGCAAGCACGCCTTCCTGCACATACACAAATGAACCCCAGCCTTGCCAGTTCACCAGGTGTTACCGCCCATCTTCAGCCCTTTCTCTCTCCAACAACCCCCCGCCATGCATGGCAGAAAATTTCTCTCATCAACTACTAATCACAGCTACGCATTCTGGGACAACTCTCCAGCAACAGAAGGGCTGGGTGAAAAACCAATTAGCTAAGCATTTTGGATCAAGCACAGTTAGTTGCACAAACAAAAGACACTCGGTGTTCAACGTATCCGAAGCACCCACACACACTCAAACCTGACTGTGAGGGAAATTAATTTAGCTGTAGAAATAGGAAGCGCAATCAAACATTATGCCTCTCCTCTATCTCACTTACTAATAATAATGCAACAACAAATACAAAGAGAAGAACATCTGAAAAAGAAAAAAAAGAGAGCTATTGTGCATGAAACGAAACAAACGAGACAGAGAAGGATAGAGCGAGAGGGAAGGAGAGCTGTTTCTCTTGGCTCTGCAATCCTTACCATCTGTGAGGGTTTGGAAGCACATCTTGCTGCTGTATTTGCCAAAGCCAGCCACAGTCCGTGCGCGCACCTGTACCACATAGACTGTACCCGGCCTGAGGGCCTCCACACGCGCTGTGTTAGTTTGGCTCCGCAGGATAGTGGAGTTAATCTCTGCATGGTCCTGAAAAGAGCAACGATCACAGGCAGCAAGTTAGAGATAACTTCATGAGAAGATGTCAGAAGATGAAAGGATTAAATCACACCATGCAGAATTCAGAAAAGTCCAGTGTTGGCAAGTTTGAGATACAACAACCAAGTTTATGATGGAATCACGTATTCTGGTAATAGTAAGGAGAAATGGTCCCGAATTTAAAAGAAATTTTAAGTCGCATGTTACAGGAAATGCACTGTGCTTCTGAAAAACATCAGTGACAGAGAAAGAATAGAAGTCGATATAGAGAAGAGTAGATAAACAACAGACAGGAGCGACGAGGCAAAAGCTCTCCTTAAGGCTTCGGTGTGAATGCTGTATTAAACAGACAGTGGTAATATGTTTGTACACAAGTTTTTAAAAAGGCTTCAACCAGTTTGAACTTCAAATAAAATTTCAAACCACGACAGAGCACGTACGCGGTCTAAAACACACTGTGTAAAATATAAAAGCATTTATACAGTTACACGCATGCACAATATTGTAATTAAAGGCAATCGTTTCTTGCGGTTTACAAAGAGAAATCACTACGTCAGAACATTAAAAACGCCACTGCGTGGTTTGTCGCTTGTGATGTGCTTCATGAGGTAATTTAATTACTGCAAGAAGTTTGAACATTTGATCCTCAGTTTTGTTCTTTGAAGTGGGTTTGCTTTTGTTGATTTATTTTTATTTATTTTTTTTTCAATCCAATTCCTCTGGCAGTAAGTATTTTACTTGTTTATGAAAAGGAATAGCTTAAAAATTCTTGCACGTCCCATGCAACATTCAATTTAACGTGTTTCCCCTCTATTTTTTGTATTGATTTTTGAATTGGAATATCTATTTAGGATAGAAATCCAGTGGTGAAATCCAGCTTTTGTCAGCTGAGACAACTGGCAAAAATAAAAAAACATTCTGCAGAAAAGTCACTTTGAAACATGAATCCATGCTTTCATCACAACTCTGTTGGATTAGTGTAATTCTTTATATGTTGGTGTCGTCTTCAGCTGGTGCAAAATGCTGCAGCCTGACTTTTAACTGGACCACAGAAAAGAGAGCATATTACCCCTGTTTTATCCTCCCTGCCTGTCCATTTCGGAGTTCATTTTAAAATTCTTTTATTTGTTTTTTAGGTGATTAAATGGCCTTGCCCCGCCCTACCTCTCTGAGCTGCTGCATTTGCACTGCCCTTCCCCGTCGCTCAGCTGACCAGCTGCTCATGGATGTGCCGAGGAGCAGAGGCTCAGAGGGGACAGGGCTTTCGCCATAGCAACTCCCAAATTGTGGAATTCATTGCTGTTTCTTATTAGACGGGCCTCTTCACTGCTAATCTTCAAAATTCGTTCTTAAGATCCACGTCTTCGGCTTGGCGTTTAACGCAGTTTGTATATTATTCTTTTTTTTATCCTTTTGTTTCACTCATGTTTAATCCTATCTTGTATTCTACTGATGCTTTTATTTTGCGTTTTAGTATCAATTCTGTTTATTTTATGTTTATCTATTTATTTATTCTGCGTACTTTTATTTTGTAGCACTTTGGTCAGTGGGAGCAAAATATATAGAAATGAGGGGTGGCTGAAGATTTTTGCACATTACTATATTTTCACTCTTACAGAGGCAGTCTGCAGTCTGCTGCAGTGTAGTCTGGGACTCTGCTATTGTGGATCAGTAATGACTATGGCCTGTCACCTTCCCATAACCCAGAGTGAATATGACAGCCAGAAAATAAGACTGCACCTACACAACCCCCACCACTGCAAGCTGCTGATAGCTAGATGCTGACAGAAGTAGAGAAGGAAAAGGGCAGCTCAATGCAAAGGGGCCAATTTCCCTTGAATTAGTAGTGCAGTGTAAATATAGGCAACTTTTTCTTAAGTGTAATGAGTAAACTCATGCTTAATGCTAAATAAAAACTTCCAAAACATGTATGAGTATGCAGAGAAAACTTGAGAAAAAAAAATGACAACACTATGGAGTAGAAAAAAAAATAAAGGTAGAGAGGGAGGGGGGAGATGGTAGGAAGCGATAAGAAACTCGAGGCAGAAGGAACCCACATCAAAATCATTATCCAATCTTATTGGTGTAATTGAATCATTCCAGTTGCTCTGTCATTGAGCAGACGAGGTAAACACAGCTATGAAATCTGCCCCCCCCCCCCCCCCCCCCCCCCCCCACATAATAACGTGAGCAATCACATTAACTCTTATTGGACACTCTGAGCTTGATGAAGACAAATGTTTGGGCCAGGGATGGGAGAGCATCACACCAACAGGCTTTCGCTCTATCTCTGAGAGAAAAGAGATATTTATAAACGCAATGCTGGATGTAACTGGTTTAGAGAGTTTAATCATTTCACAGACCTTTTGTACATGAGATCACACAAACTGTCATTTCACCAGTGTGCTGCATACAAATACTTGTGGAACTTGACTTCAGAGGAGCAGCTTGTGCATTTGAAAGAGGTGCGAAACACAAGAAGCCCCACGAGAGACTGAAACCCTTGTCACCTATTCATCTGGTCCAAGATATGGTTCAGTGCACGCGGACCACTTGGGGTCAAGATTTGCCTATTCCTGCTTATCAGTCATCGTGAATTTCCCTGAATCACACCCCCATCTGCTGAGCTTGAATGGGGGACAGGTGAGCAGACAGATGGCAAATCGCCAATGGGCAAGCATCCCTTGGGGGAGCCCCAGCTAGCAATGGCCCTTTCATGCTGCCTGTCAAATGGGGATTATGTGACACACACACACACACACACACACACACACACACACACACACACACACACACACACACCTGCTACTTAAAATGAGCTGGCATTTGGCACTCCAGCAGGTTAGGAGATAACCAATGAAAGCCCATGCCAGGAGGGACTTCCAGGTATGAGAGGTCCTCCCCTGCTGCCAGTCAAATGAGGATTAGGAGGACCACACCCATACTTGCTAAATAAAGACAAAGTTGCAGGTGGGAAGGCAGATGGCGGAGCAGCCAATCAAAAGCGTTGCCAGGGGTGACAGAGAGTAAGCAATATGGGGAGTTTGGGCTCTATGACATGTAATAAAATCACCGAAACACACTTAGCGAGGCAACTCTCTCATGAATATTGTTCACAGATTTAATCGATTCATTTTTATTGATGTGTCTTGTCCGGACTGTTGTTAATACACTAGCACATGTCTATTAATTATAACCTACCACCTACATGACTAACATAAAGTAGTGACACTGCATATATTTGGATGTTTTAATTGAAGTTCTTATGGAGAATCTATTATATTTATTAGAATTATTGTATTACTACCAGAGCAATTATAATTGTATTGGTATTAACAGACTGTCACTTCTTTCTTTTTTTTCAAATTCCAATACACACCCAGTTGCTCTTCTAGTGCCAGTTTTCCTTGGCCACTTGTCATCCTTTCACTTCTGGAAATTTGTATTTTTGTGTGACTTTCTGAATCGAAACGATTCCTCTTGTGGGTCTGTTATAGGTGGTAGTCATATAAGACTATTTAAAAAAGCCTGATTTGACTTCACTTCACTTGGTCTGCAAAAACAAACAAACTATGTGTACACAGACACCTCTCAAAGTACACATAGTTTGTTTGTTTTTAAAAAACAAAAACAAAAAAAACCCCACCAAAAATGGACAGCATGGCTCCTTGGCACAGAGACAAACTTGGTAGTACCATGTGTCTTATTGAAAAGCTCACACACATGGGTGCACTCACACGCGCACATAAAGAGAAAGATGGGGAGTATATAAGACAAAATTTTGATATTTGAAGAAGAAAAAAACTCTTCTATTAATGTTCCCAATTAAAATGTATTGCCTAAGGTTGGGAAAAAACCACTTTAGTAGGGGGCAACAATTTAAATCTCAGAGAGTAGATAGTTTTTATTTCCAAATGCAAATAATTACCACTGCCTCATGAATTCTAATCTAAAAGGAAAATGGTAATTATTTTTAAATTGTAAAATAGTCGTGATAAAAATACGACATTAAAGACCCCCAATGTCTCTTAATGATTTTGTGAAGTAAAGAAGTTAAACCAGTGTAAGAGCAAATTTTATCCCCACACAAAAAGGGTCTCGCATTTGTTTTTCATTGCGATTCTGCAAAGCTGTATGTTTAACACTAATGAGGATGGTAAAAGACAAGCAAGAAAATTCAATTTATCTAATGTAAGTTTCAAGGGAAACCTATTTGTTTTTGCTCTTTGAGTGTTTCTTGTTCTTTGTAGGTAGGCACCTTTTCTTTTTCTCTTTGTATGCATTCCATTCACCTGGAGACCTACAAGAAGGCTTCGGTAAGTGAGTAGGGAGACAAACAAAGAGGGAGAAAAGAAGAGAGTGCGCTCTTGCTGAGGGACTGAGGGAGTGCTGCATAAGTTCCAATGAGAGAAAAAAAAGAAGAAAAAAAGAAAAAGAAAACTTTTTTTAGTGTGTGTGTCCATAAAAGTGTTGTAGTTGAGACAAAGGAATAACATGCATTCCCAATTACTTCTTCTGAGGACCTTTTAATTATATGTAAGGTGAGATTTGCAGTAAGACTGCCCCCCAAAAAGTTGTAAGTGTTAATGGTCAGTATGTTGCAGATCATAGTGACATGCCATAAAACTTGCATTTGCTCTCGAATTTGTTACACCGTAGCATGACAGTACTGCTGTCATCCAGAATGGATACACCTGGACTGCTGCCGACACGCAAACACTGACACTCGCTCACACACAGATCCCGGCACACACACACACATCCTCTCTCTGACACCAGCAGAGCAATCAGTAACCAGAGCCGGTGGCTGCTCCGCTCCAGCCTTAATGGAGGGCCTGACCTCCGCTACGCTGCGTTATTTCCACCCTCCCCAAATTTTCAGGCAACCAGAGGAAAAGGGGTCTGAGAAAAATGGAGAGAACGAGAGCATGCGATTCTACTTTTTCTCAACAAATCTTCGACTCATTTAATCTTGCTTCCCAATTTACAGAGTCCTGAGACCGCTTACTCTGGAATGAGAAGGTAGGTTGAAGAAGTGAGCGAAGCCTGTTGAGAGAACAGCCTCCAGCATTTTCTTGAGGTTTCAAGTGAAATTGTCAAAATGCAGTCATTTCCAACAGCTTTATATATGCAGCTACAGCTTAAACTGCAGTTCTACTATATATGGAAAATTTGGACTTATTCTGCAGCTTTACGATTATCATTACTGTTAACATTTTATATAGCAGTACATTTTCAGAAATGATAAATATTAAGTTGTTCATTTAGTGATGTTGCTTATCATTAAATGAAATGTGCAAACATACACGGAAAAACAGTTCATAAGGCATAAAGAAGAGTTTTTGAGCACCTTTCTGCTTCAACACAGCCTGAACTCTCTTAGCTTTCCACTCAGTTTCTTTGGATTCATCACTCCATGAAACCTGTTACCACTGTTTTTTAGTCCAGTTCTTTTGTAATCTGGCACAACTCAGCCTTGTTTCCCCGTTTCACTAATGAGACCTCGGCAATCAGTAGAAGGATAAACTGAAGGACCAGATGCATCTTTCACCTGAATTTTTCCTCCTACTTTTTAAGAATGTGATTTTCAGATACTGTTCAGCTGCTGCAGCTTGTTTTTAGGCCTGCTACGTCTTCTTTTGTCCTGCACTTGTTCATTTTCCTCAGCATATTTAAAGATAAACTGCGCACCATGCCAAGATATGCCAACTTTTCAGATAATACCTCTGGGAATCACTCCGTTGATGCGAAAAATATTTAATCACTGTCAAACTGTCACTTTTTACAGATTCAACTAAAGAAATGGGAACAAATTATACGTTTTTGGCGAAGCGCTGCTAGTAATTTAAAAATTGGTTCTTTGCTAAGTTGTCTGTTATGTGTAAACACAACACGGGTTCATCCCTTGAGTTAGTTGCCTTTTTTATGCTTGAATGATTCACAGGTCAGTGTCGAGTAGCTTAAACAAACAAACAAAAACATTCCTCAGAAAATTGTCAGGTACAAGTACCGGTACTGGAAATGAGTGAAAAAGCTGCCACTTATTTCTAAAGCTCAAAAACGTTTTAAATTTAGAATAATGTGGCTCGAAACTTTTTCCACAGTATTGTATATGGGACATCGGTGCAATTGAGACATTTCTTTCCCAAAAGCAGTTATTTTAAAATAAAAATAAAGAAGGAAATACCTAAAGATCTGTGCAAACATTCTGCTTCACTGACAGCATGACTACATTTTTTTTTAGCTTTTCCAGCGAGTGACTTAAAGCAGACATGCTTTAAGCCTGAGTCCTGTAGCCCCAGAGGGTGTCCTGGTGGCTCAGCAGACAACATCACAGAGCATGTACTTTTCCTTGCATGTATATCTCCCTTTAAAAATGATCAAGAACCAGTCCAATCACTGTTGCATATGACATTCTGTATTGCACTGTCACAGAAAAAACAAAACAGCAAACAATCAAACCTGCGTACAAGAACTAAACTTGTATCGAACAAGTACTATGACGAGGTTGTGAGAGAAGTAGATCATTCCTTTATGAACAACCTGAAGTATTACTCAACACAAAATGTGACAATGCCATGCTGTTAGAGAAGTTGCCATTGTCAGTGACTATATGTGGCTCCCGGGGAGATGGAGTTTGCAGAAAGACAGCTCATGCTTTGCTGTGCTAAGGACTAGCTGACTGTGGCAGGCACACTGAGAAAATCAACTCCATAACCATAACAGTGTTACTACTCTCATATTCAAAAGGCCACATCATCACTTTACAGCAGAATGGGCAAGAAAGCAAGGAAGATAAACTCACGAGAAAGCCATGCCAAGGTGTGTGACAGAGAGAATCTACATGGCATTACGCACTTATGTGCATAGGGAAATTTAGCAGGCTGGGAAATTACACTTCAATCCATTTAGCTTCATTTGATTCTTTTGGCCAAAAACTTCAACCACCTGCACTTTTGGTTGGTTGGTGCTTAATCAGGCATAAAAACACATCTACACTGACACTTTGGACAGCCAGGGCTGGCTGAAGAAGTGTCTGTTCAGAACCTATAAAAAGCTGCGTCAGATCCAAAATACAGCTTGTCAGAAGAGGACCACCGTAGTGGAAATCTCATCTTCACAGCCCAGTGTGTCACAAAGCAATCACTCTGACTCTCCTTCTGTGTCTTACTCAGAGTCACACGGGGAAGTATTTTTCCAGATAGACACAAAAACATAGGGGTATATGTAGGTGCATTAAGACTGAGCCAGACAGGGTCGAGTACAACCTCTCTGTCACCTGAGCTATCCCAGTACAATTAGCAACCTTGTCCTTGTTAATTCACTAATTTGTGATTACGCAGTGCTCGTCTATTTGTGTGAGGATGCACTGCATAAACATCAATAGGATTAGGTTTCATTGATATTCATGAGCTAATGGGGGGGGGGGGGGGGGGGCTGTATAAGTGTTATTTACACGACACTAAGCTGTCTGGCAGATAAGGTTTCTCAGGGCCATCGCAATCAGATTCAATTTCATGACCTGTGCAATGCCAGAGGGGAAAACAGCAAGCGCTGCAGCTAATATTGGATAACTGAGTGTCCAACTGCAAACACTATTTAAAAACATGATTGTTGTTCTCTCTGATAGAAAATGCTAAATGTGACAAAACTATTCTAAGGTGGGATTGTGAATATTGATCGCAAAGCCTTAGCCAAAATGAGTTTGTGTGAAGTAAATAACTCAACACAAAAAGAATAAAAAAAAAAACATTGATAAAACTATATTGATTTTTTATCTTTTATTTGAAAAGCAGAACATGAGTGAAGGTGCACCAAATCTTAGCTTAGGATGACAAGGACTGGAGAGAAAAAAAACAAACTGCACAACCAACTTTGCTATACCTATCGATCAGCTTGAGGAGGACAAACAAGGACCCAAACAAAAAAGCTAAAGTCTCCAATCTCTCAGTATCATTATGTTCAAGGCCTTGGGAAAAGCCTACAGGTCAATACTTGTGCAGCAGAGGCTCCGTGGGGTAGGACTGGCGACTTAATAAAGCAGACGTATTGTGTGTGAGCAGACGGGTCGATGTGACTCCCTCCAGATGCAATGCATTTTCACAGTGGGACAGGTTGCTGCACTACGCAGAGTGGGCCTGGAGCAGAGGTCAAACTATTCGCTTCATCAGCAGCCGAAACCAAAGAACAGTGGGAGAGGCAGAGTGAACACAGCGAAAGAACATATTATCAACCCAGGGGGACTCAGCTCAGAGATATCAAGGAGAGCTTTGGTTTTTGGGCGGATTTATATGCAGTTGAATATGCAGAGTAGACGACACGAGTAAAAGAACTTCAGCCATTACAGAAACACACACACACACACACACACACACACACTTACCTTTTCATAGTAGCGTAGCTCGTAGTCGAGGATGATGCCATTTGGCTGTTCTGGTTGAGGCCATGAGAGTGTGAAGCTATTCATGGTGGAGCTGATTTGGTGCATGATGGGAACTATTGAAGGAGCTGGAGGAGACAGAACAAGTAAGACAAAATTAGTGCATTTCTATAATAACCGGCTTTAATTACACATGTTTCTCGCCCACAAGTGTTTGTTGGTTGTAGGTGGTTATTCAAAAATACTCAAATTCAAGATAATTAAACAGATTGGTGAGCAAGGGTAGCCTGACTAAACAGCTGAATTGCTCAGTTCTGTGCATGTTTGTCTGTCCTCAAGGCTCAATTTCATGAAACCTGGAGGTGAAGTTAGAAAATGTGGCTTCAAATGCAGAGCGCTTTCTCTAAAGTTAGGGGATTTGCTTTAGTGCATTTAGTTCAATAATTCAATCCAAATACTTTCAAACATGATGGTCTATGTTTTAAAAAATAGTGCACTTTTGAATTCTGTACATGTGCAAATAAAACATCACGCTGCTGCACAAATACAAACTGAACTATTTCACCATCAGTATGCTTCTCAGAGTCCGAGCGGCTTAAACAGTGCAACTGCCTCTCTCATTAGTAAGCAGGTAAGCAGCTGAGTTAGAGCGATTAGGCCTGCTCTCTGCCATATTCTGGCACCGCAGGACCAAATATAAACTGGCTTTAGCCAAAACAGATCTGCCAATTTTGGCCGAGATTTGTGGGCGTGGACTTGGGCCGAGCGAGCAGGACTCTGGCTACCAGAATGGTCCATCACCACGAGCCTGGCAAGTGTCCCGCTACCATTGTGTTAGATTTTGTCCGCTGATGGGCAGAGAATTCAGGAGCATGAGTGTAGCCTCTACAGGATGCACTGGATCAGTTCTCCCTTTTCTTTCACGACTACTCATTCACACAGTTGTGTTAACTTAGACTTAAAAACTTAAATATCAACTTGTTTTCATTTCTGTCATTATTAAATTTCATAAACATTTTTTTTCCTGAAAATTCAGTGAGAGTATAGGTAGTAAAACTAAATAAAACAGACACTGAGTGTCTTTGCTACCTTTGGGTTATAAAAAAATGAAAATATTGCACATTTTTATACTGATCAATCTTATGTTCTGTAAAAATATTTTTATATTAATTCACAATTTGCATCACAAGTTATTGTGAGGACTGCCGAGGCATATTACAGCGATAACACTGTAAATACACGTTATTACTTTTGCCTTTAAAGAAAAAAGCACTTAAGGCTTAAAATCATTAAACTGATGAGACAAAATTATCATACTTGGCCACTTATTCATACAGGAAATTGAACCATTATTATAAATGAGTGAGTCAGTATGTGACCCCACAGCAGTGAATTTAAAGTCAGATGTTTTCATTCAGTCAGGTTTGAGTAAAAAACATTGACTGATGAAAATCTGGTCATTACAAAACCATCAGCTTCGAGGGAAATTGTGCATTTTCTGCATAAGCAGCTGTTACGTCCAACATAATACATACTGAAAATAGACCCAGTAGAAATCACTTTGCATTTTATATTATTCATTTAATCAGTTTTTGTGTTATTAAGGAAAAAGTCTTGGGACCATTTATGAGTTTTCTCTTTTTCATTTAGTTGAATTATATACAAATAGATTGTGTTTGTTTGATTTCTTGTACACTTGCTTGTTGCATTTGAAAAGGTGAGTCCTGTAAAACCCTTACTGGCTTCTTTCCTATCATGCATAACAGTATTTGTATCTTCTGCTCAACTGTGTAAATAAATACGAAACTCGTGCATTTCATATTATGATTAATCAATGCAGACATCTTGGTAATTCCAAAAGATTTGGGTTTTTTTGTTTGTTGTTTTTTTCACTTGCAACAGTATACTCTATTATTAGCGATATCAGTATCAGTGATGTCCTAGTGAACCAAATTATAGAGCAGAAAGGGAAAAAAAAGCAAGCTTTGCACCCAGCCAGTATATTCAAGACGGAGTCAATACAAACAATGCCCCTGTTTGCATATGAACTGCATCTTTTTCATGTAATGAAACCCTTTAAAATCAAATCACTATAGTACCGTGATTGTTTTGACCCAGCTCCACCGTATATTCCATCCTTCAGCCCAAGTACACCTGAACGCACACACACGGGCTGTCAATTAACCCCGACAGTAAGCAATTTCCTGCTCATCTCATATTTTTTTGCCCTCGGCAACTGTCATACCGCTATCATCTGTGCTCCTCTTCATGCTTCACATGTTGCTCGGAGATTGTATTATAAATAAAACTTGATAAAACTTGCGCTGTGTGTGCATGCCGATGTGCCTGCGCTTATGTTTGCGTGCTGTGTTATATCTTTGAATTTAAGTTAGATGAAAGTCTAAGAAGACATTTTTTTAAATTCAAGATAAGACCTCTGTGTGAACCAGAGCGGGATCTGATCAGCTGCAAGCATGCTTTTAATCTATATGGACTACAAGTGTGAAGTAAAATGAATTGAACTGAAATTAAATTAAATCCTATTTTTACCGTTTAAAATAAAAAAGGTGTCGCATGCTGATGCGGTGTCCCTCAGGTTGTCTTACTGCTTAGTATTACTTCTTTTACTATTTTTGTCACTGCTGTTATTTAGCGAATCTGTGTCGTGTTGTTGCTGAATGCAGTATCTAAGCTACTTTGACAATGATTTTTCTTACTCCCGCTTGTAGTATTAATTTATGTAATCCCATTAAGACTTTAAATATCACAAACAGTGTCACATTGACTGTAAGCTTTGGGGGTTTTCTTTCTTTTGGTCCACGTGGGACCCATTTTGCCTTCCTCTGGCTGGAGCTTACTTTCCAAAGGTCTGGAATTCTGTGTGGGGGAAAAAACAAACGAGCCCAGAGCAAAATGAAATACTACTTCAGGTTTCAAGAAAGACAGGACAGAAGAGTCTCATTGTGCTTCTGTCTGGTAACAGATGGAAAGAATAGCTCAAAGAATCAAGCCAAAGGCTACCACAATGTCTTTTCATGCCAGATATGTCTGATTTAGACTTCTGCGGGAAACCTACGTCGTAAGCAGAAACCCTTTTTAACACTAACCTTCCACATAACCTGACACGCACCTCTCGAGAAATGTAACTACACGTCAGGTCGATGTGACCTGTAACTATTGTAATTGGCCAGTGTAGCGCCATTGAATCCTCCTATTAAGACCGGATACCCAGAGGGGGAAAAAATGTCCCAACATTTCGTGTTTTTTCTATACGCTTCCAGCACGGTGATTAATGTGTAACCATACACACGCATAAATGTAGCCAACCATGTCTGCCATAATGTAAGTTAAGTTATAGGCTCTATAAAGGCTCCACACAGAAGTCTGAATCAGAAATTAGGGGAGGATTAAAAGAAAACGGTAAAGATTTGATTACTTGTGCTGTAATGGGACAGATCAGTCATGTGGCAATGGAGCTCCTGATAGGCTATTACCTGTGACACGATCAATCAGAGCTGTGCTTGGACACTGAGGCCACAAAGTTTAATATTTCAATTTGTAACATGCGGAGAATTATAATATAATAACATATGTAATAATCACATTTTGTTTCAGCTGGATTTGGCATCAAAGCAGCAATAAGAAGCCAAGCCCTCTTTATTTAGCTGTCTTTGTGCTGCAGAGAGTGCAGCAAGGACTACGGCACAAATCACAAGGCTGCAGTAACTGAAGCCTGTGCTGCAAAGTGAAACAGTGAGCATATGCTGCATTTTACTTTGCACATCCATATATCCCATTGTAGATACTGTAAATCTGTTTAAGCTGTAAAGTTGCATTCATTTGCACAGAAATAACACAAAAGATCAGAAAGTTAAGACACAACTTAAAACTTTATTTTGACCAAACATGTAGTTGCTCTTTCACAACTTTGGAGCTGCTGAGCGTCAGACTCTTAATAAATGATGCACCAGGATGTGTTTTCTTATTTCTGTAAAATGCATCAATCTGTGATCCAGGAGGAAACTTTTCTTTTTAAACAAAAGCAGCACAAATTATTCAATAAAAAATTAGACTGCTTAGCTTTAATGCACAAATCAGTTTCTGGAATGACATACATAAATATGCCCCAGATTTAACTCCATCATCATAAAGTAATTCAAGCTGCTATAATGGACTCTAATTAAAAGTTAAAGGATGAATTAAACCAGAGTTACTCATCAAACCAATTTGTGAAGACACAAGTGACTTTGATTATAAAATATATTCTGCCTACTGCTCATGTAAGTTCAAAGCCTTGGTGTTTCATATAGTCCTGGAAAGAAATCCTCACCCCCATGTTTGCAGGCATAAATACAGCCCCACACAAGCCCATGCTCTACATTGTGCACCTATCAGCCACTTGGCTCTTGGCCTGCTCGCTGAGGCCTAGTCATCACTCCACCTGGTCTCCACTCACATCTTGCTGAATAACTCCTCTGTTCAAAAGGCAGCAAATGGCACCCTCTCTCAACTAAGTCATCTTTTTATCACAGTCCTTGGTGATTATTCCATTTCTTTTGCTTCTCTGTGTACTTCACTCTTGCATAAGCATTCAAGTTATAGTAGGGAAAAAACCCTCTGACCTTTTTACATGTGTTTGCACGTAAATCCTGTTTTCTAAGAAAACCAAGGTTATTCGACAGCTTCGACTGGGGTTAGTATTTCTTGATGTGAATGTCAGATAATTTTGTAAAATGTAAATGTTGAACAAATGAATAGGCTCCGTTTATCCTGTCAGTGTGAATGGATTTTGTTCCGTCTGCCTTTCTTGGCTCTCACCTCCTGCCCCCACCTTTCCTGCTCCTATACCCTAGACAGAGAGTGTAAGGGCTAAGCTTCACCTCAGTGCACTTCAGCCTCTCTGCTTCTCAGGCTAGTTCACGCTCCACTGACCAGGGCTAGGGCTGCCTGGGCCGCATTATCAATTACCGGCCACAGGCACACACTGTTCCTGACAGACCCCAGGGAGGGGCACTCCACGCAGAAATTACTGCAGCAAAAAAAGAGAAGAAAAAAAAGAAGAAGAGGGGAGCCCTGAGTCCTTGTCCCAACCAAATTCATACAGAAAAACAATGAAATTGTTTTTTCTTTTTTTCCCAGCGATTCAGGTGTTGTGCGTCACTGATGGCCAATTTGGAGGAACAACATCCAATCAGAGCCTTTTATGTTCATTAACTAGTGCTAGAGGATCTCATACAATACAAGAGCTGAGATGTTCTTGTTATTACTCCTTTAACCAATTTAAGTTTGGCAACACTAATGCAGTTGTTGTTTCCCAAAAGCACAACACAGACTCTCAGTGAACTCAAACATCAGCTCAACTGGAATAATGTGATATTAACATGTACCCTTATAATATACATTTCCACTACCCTCTCTGAAGAGGAGAGGGATTTTTTTTTTTTTTTAAAACAGCCGTGTCCCACTGGACATACTGACTGTGCTCGGAGAAGAAAAGCAGAACAGGAAAAAAAAAAATCATGTGCACATGTATGTGGGTCCTACCAGGCTACGTGTGAAGAGCCTGTCACAGACAATGTGTCGTGCCTATATGAGGGTGAGGTTCAGCCCAATGAAGCACCGCTGTCCCCACCAACTGCGTCCCCCGCTGTCACCATGGGACGATGATGGTGACAGTGATTGGTGACTGTGTCCTGCACTCCTCCCTCCCCCCTCCATCCTTCCCATCCCTTGCTCCTGTGCTCCACTTTTATCTGGCCTCACTCACAGCCCCTGGCTTTTAATGCAGAGCTCGGCTCACCATTAATCAAAGTCAAAGCCTCCAAGCTTCTGACTTAGACAGAAAGAGAGAGAGAAAAGAAGGAGGGACAGAGATGGGCCGGGACAGAAGCACGAGACAAAGTGATGAAAGAATGAAAAGCTTATTTTTTTTTCTGCAATTAATCAACTGTAGAATATAGATGAGGTGAAGCACCACTTTGCATGTGTGCCACAAAGCTGAGGCTGTGGTTTCGCAGTGATTCCTCCAGCATGAAGTTGGTATAACTAATGTTAAACAGGAATGGTCAAAACTACTGCAGAGATACCGCAACTTTTAGTCTTCTTGGAAAAAGATCTGAACAAAAAAGGTGTATATCATCCATCTTTGGAAAGTCCCTCAAAAGCTATAGTAGAGATTACATAACTGTTTCCACAAGGTCAGAAGTGCTGCCTCAGACTAACAAAGTAAAGTTAATGTGTAAAAAGTGTGAAGCTCCCTTTGAATTATTAGTTAAAGGCTATTTTCTGTATCTTGTACAAGGCAGTCAAATTGTTTTATAAGGTCAAACTCAAAATGAGAATAAAAGTTTCCAGTCTCCTTTCTTTCTCTGTGGCCTTTTTCTCATTAGAAACAGACTGAGATGGCTATACAAGTTCCTCGTATTCACATTTGAATTCCCGGCTAGAAATTCCTGCTCTGCCTCAGTTAGTATATGACAGAACAGAAAGTTATACTAGAATTCGTCAGCAGATCTTGTGCCACAGCCATATTCACTTCTGTGCAAGGGGGGGGGGGGGGGGAAGCAAACAAATATATATAAACATATTCGTTGCCACATGTACAAGTTGTTCTTTGTGCACTCGTGTTTTGTTTTTCAAGATGCTGCCACGCTACTGAACTGTGAAGCCTCTTAATAGCAACTCAGTGTCTCAGATGAGGGAAGCAGCCTATGTTGCCGTGCCTCTGTCAAAGGCATAGGTTCGACTGCCTTCCACCTTATTATCAGGGGCTCAGAGGGCCAAGCCAGCCATGACTACATGGTAATGGGCCTCTCTTGAACATCTTAAAGAGGGATCAGTTCAGCGCCAAGGATTTCTGTCAAGGAACCATGGTTTGAATTATTTTTAAAATCACATTATACGTGGACGATTCCAAACACAGAAAAAAAAGGAAGCACACACACAAGAAAAAAAAAGAAGAAAATACCAGATACTTTCACACAGGAACAAGCGCACACAGAAACACAAACGTATGCTTACTTAAAACATCACATAGAGACATCAGAACTGACAAGGTGGCTCAGTGGCATCAGAACCGACACTTTTATTTTTTTCCCGCCTGCAGCTAATACCTCATTTTCTGGATCCAGGGACAGGATCCAACAGTTATGGGAACAGACATTAAGTGAAATAAAAATGGCACACTGGAGAGAGCCTCAAGACCCGTTTAAGATGATGAAGCTCTCAGACACCCTAAATCTTATACAGTGAGTGTAAAGCAACAAGAAACAAGGCAACACCCCAAAACAAATGGAAAGGCTGTAAACTGAAAAGACATAATGAGCAGTGTCTCCATGGACATGTTTGCCTAACATCTCATTGGGTTTTAGAACCCCACAGATGGCAGCTCTCTTTAATTCATCTGGTTGTTTGGATTTCAGTCTACTGCACTACATCTTAGTATCTTAAATGCAACTCGCCCAGGCAGACTTGCCCATAGAAGGCTTAGGATAGTAGTGTTTGCATTTCTGTGGGAATGGCTCTCCAAACAGCAACTAAGTGGAGGAGGATTGTTTGTAGATACACTTGGCGTTCTGTGGTCTGAGGGATTGTTGGCACATAATCTAGGTCAAGAAGGCTGTGCTAGTAAGATCAGAGAAATGTTGGGTATTAGCTCCATAAAACAGCACCAGTCAAGAGGCTTTTGGATATTTATTTCATGAAGTGTTCACTAAAACCCCACATAACAATTCAGGGAACAGAGTTACCACATTTGAAAAGGTTGGGATAAAAAAAACCCCAACAAAAACACTTTGCTAGCAGCACTTTGTACAAGTTAACTGCCCAGGATGGAATAAATGAGGGAACACGGCTAGCACAGTGTAGTATTCACCACACGTTTATGGTTTTACTGCCAATGGTGTGACCATATATATTTAACTCTGTGGCCATATTGTATTTAACTAAATCCAAAATAGAGTTTCTTAATCTTTAAATTAAACAACATACAGTAAAAGCTATTATCCAGTGGCCAAGATAGATAAATATGACTAAATTCAGGCCAGGCTTGAATGATGGTCTTAACGGGGGCAGTATATAACCTGTGTGTCTTTATCATTATATGTGTGTGTGTGTGCGTGTTTGTTTCCTGGAGAGCAAAGGCTGTGAATGAACTCCTAAATCACACTATTGATCAGCCCTTCCTCCCAGACACACGCTGGGATCGAGGGCAGTTAAATGGCCTCTTTGGTGATTCACACTAAATCCCCTTACCCTCCTCCCCCACTATCCTCTCCTTTTCTTCTACTCCTCCACAGTCTCCCCTTGCTCCCCTCAACCTTGTCTTTTCATAGCCAGTTCATGCTACAGCCATCTAAATACTGCTGCATACTGTTTTCTGGATACCCTTGGTTTACCGTAATCACACGACTATTTATGGTAAACCCAAGTCAAAATGAAAATGCAAAGACTTCACCAACACAAGTGCAAACTTTTTATCATGATCACTTGAACACATATCCCCTCACAGGTTGTTATCAGACCAGAAAGGCAATAATGTAACACTGCCCTTGACAAACAACCTATATTTCACAGGTAGGCTCTACTTATCTTCTAAATTATATATTTTATGGTGTTATTTGTAGTTTAGAATCAGGGAAATGTAAATTTTTGCTATCAATGCCTGAACTGAAATTGAGTGTGAAACTGATAAAACTGTCTTTTTATTGCTTTTCCGTGACCTGAAACTATATCACTGGCCGTACGCTTTGGAGTCATGTTAAGGTGCAATGCTGTATATGGATATAAAGGCTATAGTTTAAGATAGTCTTCAAAAAGTTGATCCTTTAGTCTTAAATTCAATCCGCAAGACCTCCCGACAACTATGGATTGTATAAATAAGTAAGCAATATGTACATTTCCATGGCAAACATGGAAATTAGCCACCTGTAGCAAAAAATGCAAGCCTTACATGTGAAAGATCACTGGTTATATTCTGGGAACTTGTGACATCTAGTCCACTCCTAGTCTAGTCCCTATCAGGTCCCAGTCCCAAATAACTGGAAGGGTTGCATCACGCTGGGCTTCTGGTGTAAAATCTGTTGTGGTGACCCCTTTGGAAAATAAGAGATCAGTCAAAAATACCTTATTGATGAAAACTGCTAACTGCATTATGGATCTCTATGCCAGATCTCTTCTGGCATACCCAGTGCAGGGTGATTTGTCCATTGATCAGTATAAACATCTTGCTTTTTATTTGTTCTAATAGCTTTTACTTTATGGATAATGTTTAGCAAAGCCACAAATTCATACAACTGGGAATACTCTCATCGATCAAGACTCTAGAATCTGCTGAGGCAAATTTCCACATCCTCATCTGTGCACTCTGGTTCAAATAAATATGGCCAACCTTCAAGCCAAAGTGACTCGCTACCTAACTCATAGAAGATTTAGCTGCTTAGTTTCCAGAAAGTCAACGCATAGTTTGCGCAGTCACACAACAACCACAATAAAACAGAAAAATACCAACTTGAAATAAACTGGTCAACAACTGATTTTATATGTTCCTCGAGGCTAAGATGTACAGGATACAAATGCTTGTTACATTACTCAGTCACACTCCCTCCACAAATAAACAGCTGTGCACAGAAATAAGGTTTAGGTGTTATTTTCTATTTCATTTAGAGATGGAGTTACTTTTCCCTTCGCATAAGCTGGGAAATTTGCCAACAGAAACTGTTGCACATTTGATTGACTTTATACTTCATATATTTTAAATTGATTGTAGAGATGCTCGAAACAACAGTTTTTCATGGATGCATGAAAGTCTGCAGGGGACTTGTGGACACACTTTGATGGCAACATTTAAATGGCGCAGACCATCGTGCTTTACTTTACACTGAATTTGTTCAGTGAATGTATAAGATGATGTAAGTATTCAATGTTTCTGAAAGTATAAATGTGCTTCACTGCTGCACTGAAGAGTCTTTGGGAATCTAGAACCTTATATCTTAAGGATGTCTTTGTTGTTGTTGTTGGGTGTTTTTTCTTCTTTTTTTGAGCGCATTAACATTTATCCCTTCTGGATACTTCTACATCGTTATTGACCTCGAAAACCCCCATTGAAGTCAGGAACAGTGCAATTACCTGTCTACAAAGGGGCCATATAGAGCTGGACATAGGCTTGGCAGATTACTAGCAGACACCTCATTACTGCAGCAGACTTCAACAATAGGCCTGGGCATTGCTTCTTCTACATCTATCTGTCAAGTGTACTATTAGTCTGTCAAATGGGGACAGTCAGCACCATTAGGCCACCTTGATAATCAGACCTATTTACTCCCTCATTTTCCTCTTCTTCACTGTCAGTCTTTCAGTCTGGTAGGGGGAAAAAAAGCACTCCATTTCTCCATCCTGCCTTGCCTTCCCTCCCACTCATCTCCTGATTCTTTCTCAGACAAAGACAAGTTCAGTTGGTCATTATGTTCCTCAGAGAGTCGTTGTAATCAAATGTGGTATGCCCTCAACCAAGCGGGCCAAATTTAATTTCAAAATGTAGTCCCACACAAAGGAGATCTGGATGAAGCAATTACTATGTCACTGGTCTTTGATATAAATGTAAAGTTCATTCTACAATTAAAGTAAAACAGGGCTCAACTAGACTTCGTTCGATATTATATATTTTATCAGCGGATGAGAGTATGTATTTGCACATCTTTAGAGGATAGGAAACATGACATGAGCTATCAAAGTGCACGACTGACGAAAGGATCCGTGGACCCAGGCTACTAAAAACTTGTCACTTTCTTCCTTTCGAGACTCAACAATCTTTTTTTTCCACTAAGCAACTCCACTTTATGTTTGTTTAATTCCCCCAAGCTTTGCTTTTTACAGTTCGACCCATCCACAAACAGAAAAAAGGAAGAAAGCCTCATTTAAATGTTTCACATGGTCAGTATTTGTCCCTTGATAGGTGTTTTTTTGTGTACAAGTCAAAGCTCTACAAAAGCATGAAAAAATCGCTTGTAGCAAAAAGGACCATCAAAGTCAATATCCTCAACCTGTCATTTCCATTGGATGGGCTTGGCTCCCACCACACAAATCACACAAGCAAGTACAGAGACACAGACAGGGAGAATAAGAGGAAATAATACCACCCTGAAGCTAACCATAGCATGGACACATGTGCATCCATGTGAATACACATGGATGTATAGAAACACAAGCTTAAAAAAGTGTCCTCCAATCTGACACTTTAGTGTTGAACAGGGACGAGATTTGAATCTCAATTAGCTGCTACATACCTATAAAGCAAGCTGTGCTCTTTTTGCCCCACAATATAACATTTAACAGGCAATTTCCTCAGTTAAGGAAAGGAAGGGCTAGAAAGAGCATGTATGCATACCTCACCTGAACAATTTTCCTCTCTCTTCAAGGCCTGATTATTCACAGCGGAGAAATATGAAATCATAGTAGCCCTGAAGATTCCTAAGCCATGAAGTGTGGCTTCATAATGCACATGATGAATACTCTATTAGGATGAAATGATTCACAGTATTTACAATAATAGGGTATTTGCCATTTCACAAATTAAACTGAAACAAAATGCAGAGTAACCAGAATGTTCAATTCAATTTTTCAATTTCATTTAAGTTACACAGCGCCAAATCACAACAACAGTTGCATCAAGGTGCTTTATATTGTAAGGTAGACCCTACAATAATACAAAGAAAACAGAGAAAACCAGAACAATTATGTTACCCCTATGAGCAAGCACTTTGGCGACAGTGGGAAGGAAAAACTCCCTTTTAACAGGAAGAAACCTCCAGCAGAACCAGGTTCATGGAGGGGCGGCCGTCTGCCGCGATTGGTTGAGGTAAGAGGAGCAATACAGGAAAAAAACATGCTGTGGAAGAGAGCTAGAGATTAATAACAGCTATTCTCAAATGAAGAGAAGTGTATAAACACATAGTGGGTGAAAAAGCTGACAAAAGATGAAATACTCAATGCATCATGGGAATACCCCAGCAGCCTAGACCTATTGCAGCGTAATTAAGGGAGGATTCAGTGTCACCTGATCCAGCCTTAACTATATGCTTTAGAAAAAAGGAAAGTTTTAGGCCTAATCTTGAAGCACAAGTAAGCCAGAGAAACATGCTCTCTCTTTCTAGTCCTCTGTCAGTACTGTAGCTGCCTAAAGGAAGCATGAATGATGTAAACAGAATTGGTCTTAGCACGGAACCCTGTGGAACTCCCTAATTAACCTTAGTGTGTGAAGACTCTCCACTCACCATTTACATGAACAAATTGGAGTTTATACTAGATAGATATGATTCAAACCACTGCACGCAGTACCTTTAATACCAACAACATGCTCTAATCGCTGTAATAAAATATTATAGTCAACAGTATCGAACGCTGCACTGAGATCAGGACAAGCACGTCATTTGTAACCTTCACTAAAGCTCTTTCTGGACTGTACTGTAACAGAACACTTACCAAAAGTAAACAGCTAAAATGAAAAACAACATTGATATGGACAGCTTTTTGAATGGTCATGGAAGTAAAGGTACTTACCAGCCTGGTTGGTGGTGATATCTATGGAAACATGCTGCGCAGGGTATGGACTCTTATTGCTGACACCATTGACGGCCTGTATCTCGAAGCTGTAGACAGTATGAGCCAATAAGTTGCTGATGAACACCCTGGTCTCGGTCAGGCCCAGCTGTCTTGGAACAAACTCGACGTTGTCATCACAGTGGGAACAGGAACGCCGGTTGGCCTGGCACTTCTTGCACACTATGTTGTAGACGACATCATCACGACCACCCGTCTCCCTGGGGGCATGCCACTCCAGGATCACCGAGGTTTCATTGACAATGGAGATCACATTTCTCGGGCTGGATGGCACGCCTGTAGATATAAAAATTATGAAAGATAAACTTGAGGGTATCTGTGTAAAAGATGTCATCAGGCTGAAAGAAAATTAACACATTGCTTATAAAGAGGAAAACAAAATAGTTTCATACATTTCTCTCCTTTTACTTTTGTCATTTTACAACAGTCTAATAAATACAAATGCTGGTTTTGAGAGCAACTTGTCTTTTTCTTATTTTTCTTCATCTCGAGCACAATTTGGAATGCTAATTTATTCCATTCACACCCAGAGAGATCATACAGCGAAACGTTTGTGTCTATCAAACATTGGTTATTTAGCAAAATGCAGTGTTGCATGGAGTATTCTTATCCAAGTGGCTCTGGAGATTCACGCTCCCATTCACTCCCTCATAGCCCGCAGCTGGAGCGGAACTTCAAAAACGATATTCAGAAAGAAATCAAGAAATAATGAAACTCTTGTTTTGCTTGAGTGGTGGCTTAATATCAGGGTGCAGAAAAGTGCCTTGTTTGGCCTTCTGCAATTGCAGCACAATTCTTAAAGAGTTAAAATCTGTTTAAATGCCAGTGGAGAATTACTCTTAGCTGAGAGACCCTTCGACTGCTCAGAAGCAGCCCTCCCAGATACCAGACAAAGCTTTCCAAAACCCTTACCCTAGCTCCTTAGGTTAAGTGAGGCAGCCCTGCAGAGCTGATCTGGTAGCAATTTATCTTGCATAAAGCCTGACCTTTATCATTATAAGAGAAATTAAACTGACCTATTTCTAGACCCATGACTACAGTGAACCGAAAATCAACTCAATTCTAGAAAACCTTTTGAGGAATTACTCGACTCGCCTTCTTCCTCTTTTTACTTTATTTTAGCTTTTGACCACGAGCACCTACAACAATAAGAATTTTATACAGCACATGTTCATGGAAATGAGGAAAATAGTTACCTCAGTCTACAAAGACACAATTAATTTTTGCTGCAAAGCCACACACACATACTCGGTAAGCTAAGTAAAAAATGACAGAACACACAAGAGTGGGAATGGCTGTGTTACTTCTGCAACCTCGTCTCAGGGTCTCAAAAGCAGAGAGGTCAGAGAGACAAAGGGTGTAACCACACAGCGTGATTATTATGGTCTGGATGAGAGGGCCGCTAACGCTCCAGACAACATGGGCAAAAGGCACATAGAAACCAGCAAATTCATATGAAAATGTGTAAAATATGTCATAGGGTTGCTTGAGGGGACTGGAGGCAGTTTCGCAGTTAGGGACTATGGACTGCACTTCATGTTACTCACGCAGCATACATTTTATGTCATCTGTCACATAAATGCACTTGCTGGGAAAAAACATAAGCAGATCTGTTCATGTGGAAAATGCATGCCCAAACCCACAGACAGACTATGGTGTGAATTATATGTCTAACGTCCCAGTTGCAACAATACTCTACATATGCAGGGATGCTGTAAGCAATCACACAGGACTTCCACCTGTATGATGACCTGTACCTTGGCTGTTTTAATTTGCCACATGAAGTAATTTGGTGGCAGTTTTACTTGTAGCTCTTGGCAGACATTCCTTCAGTTACATCACACACAACATAATTTGGTTGTGTTTACATACATACTGCTACTACAGAAATAGATCATTTCTCCAATCCCCCTCCAAAAAGAACGCCCACATTTTTTTTTTCTTTTTTGCACCACTCTGCAAAGTAAAGACAGTGCACACAGCAACACAAAAAGCAGGCCATTAGCATAGGAACAGTAATGATACATCATTACACATGTGCTTTTCTATAATATGGGCAAGTGCAATATGCGCAAAAGTGTCTGTGCGAATAAGACTGGTGCAGCCATCCACAGTATTTATGTCATACCCTTTAAGCAGATGTGGAAATCAAAATGACACTTTATGATACGGCTAAATAAATCGACAGGGTCACGCAAGGTGAACATGGCTTCCTAGAAAGAAGAGACGCGGCGAGGCAGAAATGCACGGCAGCAAAAAAACACCCCTGAGTTAGTAGACAAAATGAAAGTCTGATCAATATTGTTATGAGTATTATGTCAAAAGTCCTACTGTGTTACTCCTCTCATGTGTTCCTCACACTCACAGGCTGATATGCATAGCGCCCTGTTACTAAGGGGGCTTTAAAATACCACCTGGACTGTAAAACACTACGGCCCAGTTTCCTTCCTTGGCTACTGATATAAAGAGAGCCCCAGTGCCCAAAATAAAAACGTCCAGATATTGTGTACTCATCCACCTTTTGAATGGTCTGAGGCTAGTGCTTCTCTTCTTTCAAACTGTTTGTTTTTATGATGTGAAAAAGGCCTTGGGGGGCCAACAGAAGGTCCCTGTGTGGAGATAGTGATCACAGCCAGAGGAGCCGGGAGAAAGAAAGAGGGGCTGTGTGGGCTGGTGAGAGATGAAAAAAACAACATGTTATAAGGATTAATAGTGACTCTGTAAGAGACTAAAGCAGTCAGAGTCGGAGTGTGTTCGTGTTAGCAGTGCTGCTTGTGAGATTTGGGTGTATTCACAGTGATGAGTGAGGAAGAACTGGGATATGAAACTGATAAAAGTACAATCTACACATCCATAACACTCGACAGTAGCTTTGAACCTTTCTTGACTCTGTGTGAGCGATACTTTAGATGTGTCAACGAGACTTAGGAAAGTTTTGAATATAAGTGGATGCTTGTGCCTGATAGTCTAGAGCATTATGTCTTCAAAGTCAGTACAGGAATTAGAGCAGGCTAGACAATTACCTTGACTTAGCTCCATTTATTACCAGTCACTGAGAGAGGAAACTGGCCAGCTGATGGCTGAGCTGTGGGAAGCACCCTTAACTGACTCCAGAAGTGGATTAAGAAAAAAAAGGCTTGTGAGAAAAGAGCAGAGATTTATTCACTTTGACAGCTTCCTCTCTTTTCCCTTTGAATTATAAAATCAGAGGAAAACAGCTAAATGGGATGATGAGGAAAATGAAGAAAAAAAAACAGATAAACCATTTCAGTTAGAAATTTTTATGGGTTTTGTTTGGATTACAAAAGCACAGACGACATTCGATAGGACTCCAGGAAGTTTTCAGGGGACAGGCCACAGATATGAGTATTGAGTGAGAGCCATAACACTCAGAACCAATATGGTACAGATTACGCATACTGAAATTCATCAGAACCATACTGCTTTCCTTGTCAGTTCCCATATCTATGCTGATTCAATTACCATCCAAAGATGTTCCCCATGAACCAGTTAGCAGCTGCATATACAGCTTTTTTTTTTTTTAATGTATAAACATAATAACATACACTCAACAAAAATATAAACGCAACACTTTTGTTTTTGCTCCCATTCCCCATGGGATGGACGTAGAGACCTAAAATTCATCCCAGATACACAATATAACCATCCCTCCCAAACAGTGGTCACAAATCAGTCCAAATGTGTGGTAGTGGGCACATCTGCTATATTGAGATAATCCATCCCACCTCACAGGTGTGCCACATCAGGATGCTGATCTGACATCATGAGTAGTGCACAGGTGTACCTCAGACTGCCCACAACAAAAGGCCACCCTGGAATGTGCAGTTTTGTCTCACAGCAAAATGCCACAGATGCCACAAGCAATGAGGGAGCGTGCAATTGGCATGCTGACAGCAGGAATGTCAACCAGATCTGTCGCCCGTGCATTGAATGTTCATTTCTCAACCATAAGCCGTCTCCACAGGCGTTTCAGAGAATATGGCAGCACATCCAACCGGCCTCACAACCGCAGACCTCGTGTAACCACACCAGCCCAGGACCTCCACATCCAGCAGGTTCACCTCCAAGATCGTCTGAGACCAGCCACCCAGACAGCTGCTGGAACAATTGGTTTGCACAACCAAACAATTTCTGCACAAACTGTCAGAAACCGTCTCAGGGACGCTCAAATGCATGCCCGTCGTCCTCATCGGGGTCTTGACCTGACTCCAGCTCGTCGCCGTAACAGACTTGTGTGGGCAAATGCTCACATTCGATGGCGTCTGGCACGTTGGAGAGGTGTGCGCTTCACGGATGAATCATGGTTCACATTGTTCAGGGCAGATGGCAGCTGAGAATGTCCCAGTTCTTGCATGGTCAGCATACTCACCGGACATGTCACCCATTGAGCATGTTCGGGATGTGCTTGACCGGCGTATACGACAGCGTGTACCAGTTCCCACGAATATCCAACAACCTCGCACAGCCATTGAAGTGGAGTGGACCAACATTCCACAGGCCACAATTGACAATCTGATAGACTCCATGCGACGATGTGTTGCACTGCATGAGGCAAATGGTGGTCACACCAGATACTGACCGGTTCTGGGTCCCCAGACCCCCAATAGCGCAAAAAACTGCACATTCCAGGGTGGCCTTTTGTTGTGGGCAGTCTGAGGTACACCTGTGCACTACTCATGATGTCAGATCAGCATCCTGATGTGGCACACCTGTGAGGTGGGATGGATTATCTCAATATAGCAGATGTGCCCACTACCACACATTTGGACTGATTTGTGACCACTGTTTGGGAGGGATGGTTATATTGTGTATCTGGAATGAATTTTAGGTCTCTACGTCCATCCCATGGGGAATGGGAGCAGTAACAAAGGTGTTGCGTTTATATTTTTGTTCAGTGTATTTAGAATTTGGCAGGGTTGCTTTTATTTTTCAGCATAGACTATACATTAAAAAATGCATATTCAAATCTTGCTTTGTCACACGGAGTACCTCCTGGTGTGTTGATGGGATTTGTTTTTTCTTTCTTTGACACAAGTCCACCCGGACCTCATGCACCATCACCTTTTCCCCTGCCTCCCCCGGACCAATTAGAACTGGTTTCACTGCTCGACTCCCGTCAGTTACCACTCAGCTTGTCATTCTTTTGACTCCACATACTGAGACACCCATTGTCCCAGCATGCTGGGTCACACCGACCTCTCTCCACTGAACCATGCTAACACATGAAAACATTATTTATTTATTTTCATTATTTATTTTTTTAAACACACGCACATCTGTGGGGTAGTTGGGGAATGTCAAACTGGGGCCTTGAGCTTGGGGATCAGAGTGAACATAAAACACTCACTAAAAAAGTCCAAATCAGAATGAAAAGGTTTCACACACAATCTTTGAAGCTTTATCAACATTTCTCTTCAAAATATTTGAATATGTTTTCATTTTAAAAACTGTTAAAACTGCTTTAAAATGAAAATTCAGATAGGAAGGAACATTTTCATTAACAAACCTATAAATGCACATCGCATCGACCAAACGCAGACTCTGGCAGTGTATGCACTGAGGAGCAACAGGAAACAGAGGGTCGGTCACAAAAATGTTAAGGAGAAAGATGATAAAGAAAACATATGAGCAGAGATTTCTTTGCTTAGGCTGAGATGGAACCAATACTTGAAAATACACAGAGAGGTACCAAAGCATCACCAATGGAATGACTACCGAGACAAAAAGGTTGAAATCAAAAAGGAATGAGAGTAAGCTTAAATGTTCTAGCTTAATTTTTGTGGCAGATAGAACCCAATCAACAAGGATATGTGCGTTTAAAAAAAAAGTCTCTATATTTCCTTCTCCAGACTAAAACACAATCCCTGGGTTTTCAAACTAAAGCTGGTTGAGCGTTTCCAAAATCTTGTTCCACCCAGAGCAGAATGGACACTGGCACAAAGGTAAAACTCGCATGTCTTCAAACAAAAACGTATTAACAGGGATGTAGCTGATTCCTCTCCTCAGGCATAGACTGAAGTCAGAAAAAAATGTCTTAGATAAAGGAAATCCGAGGAGCTGGTATTTAAAAGTGCATCTCTGCCTTGGCATATTCATACCCCCAACGGGAAAAAAAAGGTTGTGGGGGGTGGGGTGGTTAGCATGCGGCCTTCAGCTCACAGAGCCATGCAACAGACAATCCATCAGCGAGCTAATCAGACTGATCAGGAGCATAGAGCCCCTACGTGCCTGATGACGGCAAGAAGTGCTTAAGCTACAGCATCAAGCTACAGGCTGGTCTGATTTAAGCTACTCTAGCAGTGCTCTTATCAAGACCTGTAGTATTAAAGAGATTGCTACTAGGATCATCTCACTAGCCCCCCTGGCTGAGATCTATGACAACTAGAGCATCACGCCTAGCTGCTACTGTATGCTTCAGCCTTCAGAAAAAGCTTTGTGCAGACAGATTTGCAGACAAATTATTTTAATACAAATTGAAAAGCTGCTAACATTTGCTTAATATTATCAATATAATATTGCTAAAAGGGACCATTTCCAACAGATTTAGCATACAGCCTTTTGGTATGTTTTACTTAAGTGTGAGTGTATTAGTAAGCAGTTTCATTTTTTTGTCTGAATACAAACAGCAATGTAACTGGACTCCTGTTACAGAGTTATAGAGAGGACCGAGCACAAAATGAAGGAGAAGAGTGGGGCAAAGGAAAAAATAACAGAACTGACAGAGCAGATAAGACGAGATTGAAAACAGAAAAAAAAGGAGCCAGTTACATTTTGAAATGGAACACAGAGCATACGGATCTATTTAAGATGTCTAAGATGGAGCTGCTGTTGAGCTGAGATTGCTTGGGGGAAAATGCAAGGCCACAAAATAAAGGCTGAGGCTTTAGCTGATGGAACACTTGCTAATTCGTCAGGCAGTGCTGTAAACTATTGGAGAGCACAGAAAACTGAGAACATCTAAAGCCTAAACGGTACCAGCACAGCTCTGCGTTTGTCCTATGCAGAGCTAAGCACTGCTTTGCAGCCATGTTACATGTCTACATGTTGTAGCCATTTACTTTCACGTAGAGCTGGGCGATATGAGATTTTTTCATATCACGATATGTTTTTTTCATTTCAGGCGATAACGATATCTATCACGATATAAGCCAAATAACTATATTTGTAAGATTTAAATGTGCCGTTGCTCACAAGTAAAATGTGAAATAATCAGCAGCTTGTTTTTATTTAAATATTTATTTCCCATAATAAGTTCAACAGGGTAGATGTACTTAAGGAACATGAGACTTTTTCAGATAAATAAAGGCAAATATTGCAAACTACACAAAAGGCAGCCGCTAAAGCGTTTAAGTTTCAAAATAGAACAAACGAAACAGACTAAATTGTCAATTCCACTTAGAAACAAAATATTAATTCTAAAAATAAATCTTAGTTTGTTTTACAGAAGAACAGACAAAACTAACTTTTGTCAATATCAAATAAACTGAGAACTAAAAGGAAATTCTCAATCTCTCCTTGTTGTATAGCTGAGCTTTTCAAACAGTTTTAACAGTTACTTTAGTCTGACAAAAGCCGAATGACGAATTAGCGCTTCCAGTCAGAGACTGAGGCTACGTCCACGCGTACACGGGTGTTTTTGAAAACGGAGATTTTCCGTTTTCGTTTTAAAAAATAATCCCGTCCACACATAAAGGCAGAAATGAAGGAAAACGCTATGAACATGCCAAAGCAGCAGGTGGCGCTAGATTCCTAACCGTGCAGAAATGTTGGCCAATCAGAAGTCTAGAAGCCTCGGTGGGAAAAAGTAAACAAAGCTGGGGCATAGAAGCAGACCCGAGTCGTATGTGTGGACGGACAGTAACTGTGTATATGTAAGCATTTAAACACTGCAGAGTAGAATTAACAGTAACAGTATTGTAGAAATTCATTTCACCGAAACAATAACGTGGCGCACAGTGTGACGCATGCACCAGTTTATTGTATTTCCAGACTTGCTTTCGGCACAATTTACAGTGCACGCTACTCTGTTTTTTGTCAGACTTGAAATAGCCGAAATACCTTCACACTACGGAACTTCTATGGCTCTTCCGTTTGACAATCTCTCCGGCATTGGAACCGTCATCTGTTTTCTCTTCGGTCACGCTCGGTTGATTTTTCTAGTCGGCACACTCATTTCCTCCATTACGCGCTGGCTCCATTACCCGCTGCCTGCTTCCCAAACAAACACACGTGCGGCTTGGCACTTGTGCTGTACGTAACAAGTCACGCGACGTGACGCTGCGGCTGTGATTGGTTCGGCTCTGCGCTACTTAGTTTGGATTGGCTGACCTTTTTTTAAAAAAATTTTTTATTTTAAGAGGACAAGAGCGGCGAAGTCTATCGCGATAGCTTAATTTCTCTATCGAGTAAAAGTTATATCGCGATACATATCGTTATCGTTCTATCGCCCAGCTCTACTTTCACGTCAAGAACATGTGGTACAACCAGTCTGTGCGCTAGTCCTGTTTGTGCTATTGTTGCCGCAGAAAAGATAGAAGTTGTGACCAAGAGCTGAAATGAAACCTAGTGACGCCATCATCTTTGTGGTGATCAATGCTGTTGCCCTCATACCTGTTCAGGTCCACTTTTTCACCAAACGGCACTCTCCCTACGTGTAACGTCTTCCTCGGTGGATTAAGCGCTGCTGTGCACACCTTTCACATAGCCAAATCGTTCAGAGACAGACAGCCATGCTCCGCTGGGCATTCACTGCACCTTTTAGCCCCTTTTATTCATTTATTTATTTGTTTACTCATTTATTTTTTTCACAAAAGAATACATGGCTAAATAAGAACAATGAACTCAGAGTTTAGAAGCAAAAGCTATACAGCTGCTACCTGATTAGGAAAGTTCTATGTGCTTTTGAGTCCATTTGGGCCAATTAATCAGGTCTATGTGAATAAATGTGGGCTAAATGAACACATAACCACACCAATAATGCTTCCAGCCTGATGTTGTGAAGAGAACAAACCATTAAGACACTCCCCAGTGACAGTGAAGGAAGTGAGGTAAACAAACTTTTTGGGGTCTAACAATGCTCTCCCTCTGCATAACTGTGTGTCAGCAGGGATAACAGGAAGGCTTAGCATATTGCTTTTACATCATATTAAGATAACTATGATGCTGTGAGAGGCCTTATTGGATCTCCAGCGGATAACGGCAGGACAGTGTCGAAGTTTCACAGCATTTGCCTGAGTAATTAGGACTTCAGGGGATGATACTAGACACGGAGAAAGAACAACAGCAAAAACGAGAGAAGTGAGAAAGGATGTGGAGAGAGAGAGAGAGATAGCTGAGAGGAAACACAAGGAGCTCCATCAATCCTAAGAAGAAGACAATAAGAAGACAAGATGGGTGCTGGATAAATGCACATTCATATGCATTTAAATTAAAATAGATAACCCCGCGTCTCACCCTGTGATAGCCGTGATAGACCACTGGATCCTTTTCAGTTTGTCTCAGAAAATGCCAGAAAGTGCCATTTCTGACATTTTGTTTATATGTGGCTTTTAATATGTATTAGTGCCTTAGTGCGCAGCCAATCTAATTTATTGGATACTTACTGGTGCAAGGTTTATCTGGCTGATCACCATCCCCACGGTAGTAGCCGTTGCGGCACACGCAGATGGTGGCAGCCTCAGATGTGGAGCGGCTGTTAGGAGGGCACTGTAGACAAAGACTTGGACCTTGGGTCGACTTGAAGGTACCCGGTGGACATGCTGTGACAAGAAAAAAAAACACTGTTAGAACTGTAAAATACAACAAAAAAAGCATGAATTCAATTAAGGCAAGCACAAGGTTAAGCTATTTTTAAGTGATTTTTGTCAATTGCCTTTCTGCAAGTTACTCTTACCCCCTCCCAAACTCCGCTATATTTAACGCATGTCTTATTTTGCTCCTAATGTGGCTGTCATCGCTGGTGCTAGGAGGGTTAATTTATGTGGGACAGCAGTGGAAGATGTTATCAGAAATAGAGGTAATTGGCATGGATGGATGGCTCAAGGATGTGAACACGGTGCTGCAGCTTTGGCTGTATCCTGTACTTCTCCACTGAGTCCTCGCCCTGAATGTTTAGCGGCGAGCTCTGCATATCTATAATACAGGCATATTGATTAAACACAACTTAACTTAACCGAACTCTCTGAACTCAGTGTGATAGAGAGAGGGAAAACCCCAATACCTAAACAGATGTGTCTTGGATTACAGCCACCCAAGGTATTTATTTAATTTTTTTTCTTTTAACAGTGACCGATGGGTTTCAGGTTTCTGAAAAACAGCAGAGTGCACAAAAGCACAAAAGTGTTTTAACGTCTGAATCTTAAGATCTGTAGGCACACAAAGGCTTGGTGAAGAGCTTGCGGTAAATAATGATTTGTGTTCTTCTACAAATTCTACAGGTGTGACACAGCGATTTCAGGTAGTATAGCTGAACAGTTTGTAATCCCTCCTCCAGATAAATCCCACACTCCACCTGAGCTGTCAGATTTATCCAGTGAATGGCCGCCTCAGCCTACAAGACAGCATAAAGTCCCCAGGAATATCTAATGGAAACAGAGTTTGCCCTTACATCAAAAACATTTGGATCCACATTCGATGCTACCTATAGAGCTGAAATACTATACTATATCCAGACAGAGGACCATGCCTGAAACCTGTGCTTAGCTCATATTACTTTGGTTAGTGCATTACTCGCTCCCTCTTTGGGTCTGTTTGCTTTTGACCCGCTGGTTTGTTCTTCTGTTGGTAGACGCTTTTGGTCAATATTAAAATGAGCCGGCTGCGTCTTTGTTTCTAAATTAGGGCATTGTTAGCAGAAGCCTCCACACCCACTGGCACATTTTTGCATTGTGTTTTCATTTGCTTTGCTTAGTAAATTTGACCCCTCACTGTATGCAGACATATTTAAGCGCAGTACTGAATTTTTACTCATTTACGTTTTCCTCGTGCACAGCAGTGTGCAAAAGTTTCGGGCACTTTAAATGTTTTATTCATCGCCTGATACCAGAGCGATTAGGCTCTGATCATTTAAAAGTTATTCTGCAACTTTTAAATGAGTGGGGTGGCTGTAGCTCAGGTGGCAGAGCAGGTCAGCCACTAATCAGAAGGTCGGTGGTTCGATCCCAGGCTGCATCCTGGCTGCATGCCAAATGTCCTTGGGCAAGATACTAACCCCGTGTTTGCCTACTGGTGGTGGTCAGAGGGCCCGGTGGCGCCTGTGTCCGGCAGCCTCGCCTCTGTCAGTGCGCCCCAGGGCAGCTGTGGCTACAATGTAGCTTGCCATCGCCAGTGTGTGAATGGGTGAATGACTGAATGTAGTGTAAAGCGCTTTGGGGTCCTATGGACTAGAAAAGCGCTATACAAATGCAGGCCATTTACATGACCACAATCTCAGACAGGCTGCGAGAGTCATACTGGCCTTACTGATAAGAAGAACGAGGATTTCTAAAACAGTCCTGCCAGCACTAGTTTGTGGATGTTGGTGTGACGTGTTAAAGTCCCAAATTCTAAAGGCCACGGTGGACTATGAAGATTATTGTAGCTGATAGCATTGTGCTTAAGTGCAGGCAATAACCTAATCCACTCACCCCAATATCCCAAAAGAATACAAAGAGTTTCTGTGTGGTGTGGAGGGGCTTACTGAGTAAAATAACTATGATCAATGTCCTATGTCTTAGCAGGCTTACTGATGAGGGAGGATGCTCTGGCACTGCTGCATGCCAAAAGGGGAATAAGTTATACATTTAATGGGGCAAGGCTGTGTCTATTTGCCTGAGCGATAGACAGATAAAAACAGTCATTTTATTCATTTCGCTCACAAAGTGAAACACCTACCCAGCACTAAGATGCTTATCAAGAAAAACAATGACAGAGTTTATCAAAATGACGGGCCAGTGGTTTGGCTAAGTATTTCAAATATTAATAGAGACTGCTTAAATCAGTCCATCAACAAAATAGTTTAGTTTAATCTGACTAAGAGCCTTCAATTCTAATATAAACACGTTGCCAAACGGAGAGCTATTTAAACTAACAATGGTAAATGGCCTGTATTTGTATAGCGCTTTACTAGTCCCTAAGGACCCCAAAGTGCTTTACACAACCAGTCATCCACCCATTCACACACACATTCACACACACACATTCACACTGGGGCGCACTGACAGAGGCGAGGCTGCTGGACACTGGCGCCGCCAGGCCCTCTGACCACCACCAGTAGACAACGGGTGAAGTGTCTTGCCCAAGGACACAACGACCGAGACTGTCCAAGCTGGGGCTCGAACCGGCAACCTTGAGCCACTCCCAACTCTTGAGCCACGATCGCCACAATGGCAAGGTGTTGGGCCCATTCTCCCTCACTGCCAGGTCAAACACTAGAAAATATAGCACTGCATGAAAGGGAAACCTCCACTGCTAATTAAACAGGTCTTTGAGTACCTGGTCTTCAGGCTGGTTTTGCGGACTGGTCTCAAAAAGGGATTAATACAGTGGGTGATCTTGTTCATGAGAACTCTCTTCTTACTTTTAATCAACTGAAAAGCAAGTTTGGTCTGACCAATAAGGATTTTTTGAAGTACTTTCAGGTAAAGCACTATATTACTTCTAAATTGAAGGATTTGAATGGAGGGTTTGGTCTTTCTCCTATAGAATCACTCATGGTAAAAACTACCCAACTAAAATGTATCACTAAAAAGATTTATAACATTCTCTCTGATCTTAGAATGGATAACTCTAACAAAATCAAGGGCCAATGGGAATCAGACGTAGGCGCTATAGATGCTGAAGCTTGGGATGAGTTGTGTTGTCGTCCTTTTAAAGCCTTGGCATCTAATTCTATTTGGGAAAGGCAGTTTAAACTTATAAATAGGCTTTATATTACACCCGAGAAGAGACACATAATGTATCCAGCTTTGCCTAATCTCTGTAACAAATGTCAGTCTGCTGTTGGTTCCTTTTTTCATTGTCTGTGGAGCTGCCCTGTTATTCTACAGTTTTGGAGATCACTTATAGACAAGCTATGTACTATATTTAATTGCCGACTGCATCTGGGTCCAAGGACTTGCCTGTTAGGACTGAACGATGAGCTACCTGCCGGCTTTCGCAGCAAAGATCTCCTTCACATACTGCTGCACTACGCGCGAAAGTGCATTATGGTACTGTGGATTTCTGATAAGGCCCCATCTGTCAACCAGTGGCTACAGTCTGTGATATGCATCATGCCAATGGAAGCCTTCTCTACAGCACTTAAGGACAAACCTTTCCTTTTCTATCGCATATGGGACCCTTTTTTGGCCCACCTGAACACTCCTTCTGCTCAGAGGTTGAAATCGGGCTTACGGGATTTAGCCTGGCAACAAAGGGACGATTGTTAACCTTTTTCATTGTTTATTAATATTGCTGTTGGCTTTCTCTTTCTGCCTCCCACGTCCTGCTATACATGTAGATGCATCTTTGTCCTGTGTATGTATATGCTGGTGACTGCTGTTTTCCTGCTCTGCAATTAAAAGTTCCAAAAAAAAAACAAAAAAAAAAAAAACAGGTCTTTGAGACACAATTAAAAATATTATGCTTAAAAAATTAAAAATGCTGGACATTTTATAGATCCTATTTTCTGACATTTATAGACTAGGATTTGGCCAGCCCCTCTTATAAGCTGTCGGGAAGGATTAGCGATAAAGAAAGAATGAGAAGCAAATCAGGTTAAAAAGAGAGATGATTTATATACACACACACACACGCACACAAGTGAAGGCGATTCCCAGCGAGCCGCGGTTCTTACATGTCCTTTGGCTGGGCTGACGGACACACTGTGGGCTAACTGACTGACCTTATGTCTAGTCACACAGCAATATTTATCAAACATACATGATCAAACTGCACCAAGTCCAAATAGAAGAAGAACATATTGCTATTGCTATGTCGTGGATGTTTAAGACCTGTCTTGATACAGCAGATGTGCAAGGGTTGTGAAAATGTTACTGCATATAGGCAATAATGTTCCTACGGGTGTGTAGGGGGGCTCTTTTTTTAGTGTGGGACTGATAGTTTGCAAACTCTCTTGACTTGTAACACTGACTCCATGTGTGATGAGATCAAGCTTCTTCTAATACAAGAACATAGAGACTCTATAAAACTCTCCCTGGCCATATGTGGGAGCACATACCAGCTGCAGACCCATTTTATAAAGCAATAACCACCAACAATATCAGAGATTACAAGACGATAAAACGCAGATCAAAAATTCATTTTTAGCAGGAGAAGGGAAGGGATCTTATGTCTCATCATCTTTGCCACATAAAATTCAAACATCGGGGGAGCAGAGCACCGCACGCATGCAGATGGCGTCTCACAAAAGCAAGCAAAAAGCTTCAAATGCATTGCTCGGCTCTTCTGAAAAGGGATCACAATAGGTTGTTCAGCGTGTGTTTAATGGGGTGTGAGGAGAATATGTGCATTGGATTCTGCCCTCGGGTTGTGTGTTTACAGACAGACAGTAGCTGGGCTAGACACTCATAAATGGGAAAAAGTGAGGAGAAAAGCAGGAGAGCCCGTGCTGATTCAGCAGTCTGAGATAGCGGTGCTACAAATGAGTCTCTAAGCAAACCTATGAGCAAAAGAATACACACACACACTCTTAGATTCCTGTACACAACTCATGTAAATGCACACACTCCATAATCCTACGAAAACGCTCCCATACTGGCATCAGTGATATCACGTACTATGACTACAGCTGACCCGATTAAATGAGATGGCGCACCCGCATTTTCCGCCACTGGACTAAAACATGTTTGACAGAACCTGAGATAATTTAATACCTCTCCTTGGGAAAACCGAAGACGCTACAATCAGCATTACAGGAGGTGAGATAAGTGACAACCTGGCAGAAACAAAGCAGCCCCGCAAAGACGCAAGCAAACACTTTAGACACAACATAAGATTAATATCTGTCTAGATTAGAACCCCCGCTCTGGTTTTCTTCCTTAATTGAGGAAAGGTTTGCGCACTATTTGCTCTCAGCAATGACTTAATCCTTAAAACAGACAAAAAAAGAAAGCACAAGCAAAACACAAAAGCATAAAAAAAACAATTATGCAAATGTAACATGTCAATCCATAGGATCTCTTCAGGTAAACTGCCTCGTTCCTTTGCACCATAATGTTTTTTGGGTTTTTTTTTTTTTTTTTTTTGCTCTGGTGCCTGAAAACCTGTGCCTCGGGCGTACTTGCTGTTTTTCCTCTGTCTTCTCCCTGTAATTGACAAATCGTATGTGCATGAATGTTACCATTAAACTCATCAATTAGCGCCCTACTAGTCTGCCTCACAAAACCAGAAGGAGGAATAGATATGGGCAAAAAGAGAAAGTCAGAATGATAAAGTGATTTGAACTATTATGTCAATAACTCACAAAACTGCAAATGTCTCATTCGAAGAGCAGGCAGCCCCTAGAATGTATCGTTATGCTTTATTGATATTGGAACTGAGCCCAAAATCTTTCTTCCTGATTTGTGAATATTTAGATTGCAGGAGGTCAGGAGTTCCTGTGCCGCAGAAGGGGGATGGAACAAGGTGAAGAAGGAGAGGAAGAAGAAGAAGAAGGACGAGAAGAAAAAGAAAACATGTAGCACGCAGAGCCATAACTCATCAGATGTGTTGGTTTTCAGGGAGATGAAGGCTGTAATATTATATCAACAAGCAATTAGTCTCCCCAGTGGGGGAATAACCCACATTTGAAATGGCTGTATGCAGAAACAAAACATTCAGTCCTCTGAAGTGGTCCCTTCAGGACTCTCTTTGCATTGTTCAATCCTCCTGCTCACTTCTCTTTCCTGACTTCTCTTTGTCTCTCTCCCTGGAATTGCTTTCCCCCCCACCTTGTACCTTTCCTCCCGTTGTTCCTTTCTCGCCTTGATTGACAGCTCTGAATCTATTCGAAGGCTGGCTGTCTTTCTTTCCCTCCCTCTCTCTCTATCTCACTCTACAGTTAGTTGACGGAGGTATGGCAGCTGTGGATCGCTGCTCACTACTCATGACAGTCTAACTGGGATGACTTCATGTCATAGCAGAGCCTGAGCAGCAGAGTTGAGATGACGATCTCCTCAATGTCATTTTCCCACCTGGTTCAAGATTACTGATAATGACGACAACCTAAATCTCTCCGGCGTTAAGAAGCATGCAGACCACCTTTATACACCAAACTGTTAATTTGGAGAAAATGTTTCGCACAACATTGATGTATCGATTAGGCAGGACAAACAGGAGAAGATTAGCAATATGAGAAAGTCTCTGAGAGCAAGCTTTAAGAATGGTTGATGTGCAGAGCTGCTCAGGGGTTAGGCTAAGCAATATGCTCGGTGAGCGCATAATACAGTGCAAACTGCAGGCAATACATCAAACGTGGAAGCACACTGGGAATGTCTCGCATTAGCTGCATGTGTTTAAGGTGTGAAGTTGCAAAATGTCTATAACCCATAAGAATTGGAGGCAATTGGAGACGTGGGATTAATGGAGGTAGAGTGATAAATATTACATTAGCTTGTCAGGGAAGCATCACTAGGTGTCGGCTAGATAAAATGGAAATGCGCGAGTCAGGGATTGAAGAAAGCCAAAGGATTATGACCAAGACAAGATTGGAAACAGGTCTCCTGTGCAAAAACCCAATCAAAGTTACAGTATACTGTACTAAATCCTTTCCCTGACTTTTATATGGGAATGGCTCCCAGGCATGCACGAGGTTTAAAACCGCTGTAAATTGCTTGACAGATAATTGTGGGAAAAGCAATCAAACATGGAGTAGTTGATATGGAGAAGGTTATGTAATAAGTCTGATCATTTCTCAAGGAATTTCCATTTCATGTAATGAAAATCCAGCAATCCAATATAAAGTAAGCGACATCAAAGACGTTTGGTTTCATCAAATAGCTTTTGGCCTGATGTAATCAATATAGCTTTTTTTAAAAAAAAAAAGGAATTCCGACTCTGTCTGTGTGAGGTTTTGATGCAAAGAGGGTGTGTGACCTGCCAGCGACCCTGAAGAACCGCCCTTAACCCCCCCAGTGAACCCTTAACCCCAACCCTCATCCATCACATGGGACATATCAGCCTTTAGAGGCTTTGGATTCATGCATACGCCCACTCACTCACAGACACTCATGCAGACAGACGTATGTCTGGGTCAAGACTCCAGTTGACCCCTATTTTATGATTTTATTGCTGAGGCTCTGAGAAAAACAACACTCTCCTACTAAAACAAGCAGAGGATGTGGTTGCGCCAAGTGCGTGCCTGTGTATTTATGTTTATGTGATATCTAAAAAAAATACATCAATTGAGCGGTGAAATGAACAGGTTCGTTTGACAGAGGGGACACAAAAAGTGTCAGGACAGCCAACACCTTAAAACAAAAAGGCAATCAGCGGTGCAGTGTATTGGTATTCAGCCTTGCTCTTCTGTCATTGTTCATTTTCCAGCCACAATCCACGTAATGAGCTGCTTTTCCAACCCAGGTGTTCCATTTCTTCACAAGGTCATTGAAAAACACAATACAATTATTTGAGACCGACGCATGGGCTGAAACAAAGCCTTGTCAAAATCATCAGAAAATGCCCGCAGGATATTAAAAGTCAGGGTTAAAGTCCTCTCAGGGCTATGATTTATTAATTTATAGAAACTGATTTAAGAATAATTGAGCTTTTTTTTTTCCTCATCACAGGTCAACACTGGCCAGATATTATGCATCTTCTCACAAGTGATCCCATTCCTTCCCTTGTTTTAAAGGCATTCGGAGTTCACAGTGGTGACATCATTTGGCAAGTCTGGTCAGTATGAGTTTCCACTATGCCCTGTCATCGCCTTTTAATCTCAAAGAAAGAGAGAGAATGTAGGAGGGATAAGAGGGAAAGAGAGGTTTTTCAGGAATAAAAGGGACGGTCAAAAAAGGGTGCAGTGCTTAAAGCATACCTCGTCTGCTTTTGTTAAGACCAGCGGTGCTGAAATGTTCCGCCCAAAGAACACTCCCTCTGAACATTAATCATCTGTCCATTCTGGCCCTGTCAGAGCCTGTCATCCAAGGTAAAGCAGGCAGCTAAACCGACAACCACCCACATACACACAAACTCACACGCCCATGAATGTTGCCCACATACAGCTATCCTGAACTTTCTGCTGCCGTAGTCCCAGCCACTGCTCATCTGGACATACCTATTCTTTCAGCTAGCTAATACAGCAATGCCTGATGTTGCAGAAACTTCAGTGAACAATAGCTAAACCCCCTTGAGAAAGCAAGATGTCTTCCAATTAGAGCTGTGGTTCAACACTGAGCTGTATATTGCTGTGTGAGGCAAAATCTCTGTAAGGAATGAAAAAAAAAACAACAACATGAAAAGTAAAAGAAATTTGCATCCTACTTTAGTTGTAGACACTGAGGTCCTAATATTTAGAAAATTATAGTAATTGAGTCCTGTCACACTCCTGAATGTGAACATGTCCGGAGAAGAAAAGCCATGTCTGACTGGTTTCAATAGATGGCAGTGCAGCAGTGAAATAAGTAAAGGATGAGACAGTGTCCAGTTTAAAAAAAAAAAAAAGGAGGGAGAGAAATAGGCCTGTGTGTGATTTCTCCAAAATATTCAGTTTGCTTCACATACAGATATGAAATTCAACAGTTTCACTGCTAATGCTAATGAACAGAACATGTGTCTCCCAGACAATGAATAAAGGATAACACATTCTGCTCCAAATTAATTTGTGTGTGCACGTATCTGTGCATGTGCGAGTCTTAACAAACCAGCAAACAATTTAGCAGACAGCCCACGCCCTTGGGCAGGCTGTTACCATAGTAACCTTACAGCCAGTATTTTTTTGGCCCACACTTTTCCTTTGAACAGCCGGCCAATGACAGACCAGCTGACTGGGAAATCTGGCTTTCTGAAAGCACATGCATGAATTGTGTGTCCTCATGTGCACGTGCATCCGTGCTTGCGTATGCGTGTGTATAATACGAGCCCGATACAGATCGAGGGAGCCAAACGATGCTTTAGCTCCATATAGACTCGAGTGGCACGCTGGCAATTGGCTTGTCTGTATCATGTCATGACACATTGGCTTAGGTCAGTTTTATTTCCAGGAAGATGCAACTCTGTGCCAGGGCTCCAGGCTTATATTTCAGGCGGACAAGTGGTCAGAGAGGAGCAGAAGAAAGATACAGAGAAGCCGCAGAGGTGCTGGAATTCCAGGAAACTCCATTGTGCCAGTCTATTTCTGGTTGGCAGGGTAGTAGAGAAGACGGCCCTCATATCACCGCTCAGCAGGCAGTAACATGTGCTTGCACTACAATCTACACTGTAATCAGAACCTAACAGGGGACTGGCCAGGCTCATTGCCCGCTGTGAACTAATAGAGAAAGAACAAAAACAAAAAGACAACACACAAGGAGGTGCAAGGATCGAGAGTTTCTCGATGACGGGTGAAAACGGAGGGATGTCACATTAGCTAGAGGCATTCTGTATGCTCAGCATTTGACTGGCTGCAGGATACGATTCATCTAAAATTACTCGTGTAATAAACTGAATCCACCACCATTACTAACTTACATTTATTTTATTGTGATGTTTGTGAGTGACTAATTTTTCATTTAGTGACTTTTTTCATTATGTTTTTTTTTCCCATTGTTGGTTTATTAATTTGCTTTGTTGATTTATTTATACCTATATTGGTTCATATTTTCAGCTTTAGTTCGTTTTCTCAGTGGATTTTTTTTCCATTTCAGTTTAGTTTTAATTGAAATTCAAATATGATTTAGTTGATATGTTACTTGTTTCAGTAGCTGGAAATCAGAGAAGGGAGCCATTAACTCAAAAACTGGGTGTTTATTTATGTTATTTTATTTTAGTATCCATTTAAAAAAAATACTGAATGCCCAAAACTTCTCCAGATGCATCATCAAGGTATGATAGATATACCAGTGTGTCTTAAAATAAATAAATAAATACATATACTTAAAAAAAACTGGCATGAATGGGTAAATGTGGATCAAGTGCTTTAACTCATCAGTCAGTTTATCAGAATAATCATCAGAAGCCGTTATGATTACCTTGTGATTAATTACCTTGTGTTTCCAAGAAAAACAGTATCAAACTCAAAGTAGTGAAACCTTTAGCTTCCTCTCAGCACTTGTCTCTTTTAAGCAGATCTAGAACAATTAATCTATAATAGTTAGCCAAAGATGCCTACTCTTGCTCCTTTTCCTAAATTGCTGTTTCTTTGCTCGACATATTCCATTTACAGCCTTTAAACCTTATATTACAGACTAAACACTACAAACAAACGCTGTAGAATAATAAGATCCGGAGACAGTCTGATCATTAAAAATTGGATTTCATTTACACGAACAAATACGTATTTCCAAAATACAAATTCAAGTACAAAAAACCCCCCCCCAGAAAGATACGGTGACATATGTTCAGCAACAGTTGGATTTTTAATCAGTTAGCCTCATTTGGTAACACAGGAAACCTTTAACTTTATTCAATGAAAGAAAATGTGTGTAATCGATGATTGTGGATGAAGCCTCAATAGGTTTCTCAAAGCTAAATGTTTATAGCTTGCTGACAGAAAGTTGTCTTTTTTAACAAATACTAATTTTACAAAACAACACTGACTTGTTTTGTTAAACAAATACAACAAGTAAAAACCCACTCCGGATTTATGATTCACATTTGCAAAAGACAAATGTATGATTTGTCACTATGGTGAGTGTCACGGCTCAGCTTGTTACTCCAAAATAAAATGGAGTGTGACACCAGAGTTTATAAAGAGTTTATTAAGACTTGAATTAAATTTCTAGGGATAAAGTACAAACACATCTTGTAAGGTGTGGATAATTATTGATTAAGCCATGCATCACCCAAAAACTGTTGCACTGATACTGCAAGACACGTATTGGGTTTCACTGGGTTTTATTTATTTTGCACATTTTTATATTTGCCTTAAAATTATACAAGCAAGCAGAAAACATTCTTTCTTACATTACCACTATCAAAGTCCTGCTATCTATCTAGTGTCACTATCTAGTGGAGACTGTTGATCTTAAACACACATTAGCTCCCGATTGGTTCAAATGTTAAAAAAACTGTTGTAGCAAGGCTAAAAGTCAGCTTTAAACACTCATCTATTCTCAAATACCCAGCCTGTAATCTTAGGGTGGGGTTGAGGGGGCACGCTAATGAGTGTAGAGGCCTGGCAAGAGGGATTAGCAATTATGAACATACAAGTGGAGTAGAGTGATAAAACAACTGAAAAACAAAGGTCCCTTCACTGTTTACCATTCTCTAATTTGATTCCTAATTGAGCGTACATAACACAATGTTTACACCAAAATTTTCTGGCAAAGACAAGCAGCCATGGCAGACACACTCAGCTGAACACAGCTATGCTCGTCCCTTTGATGATCTCAGGAAGAGGCTCTCCTGTTCACAACAGCATCGCCACATAAAAGAGCAGTGACATGTGTCTGACCAGCACCGAGCATCTGCACCAGCTCATGGTGACGCTGACATTTTCATACACGGCAAATATGCTATCAGACGGTAGCAGGCTACGAGTCAGTTGGATAACGAGAAAGAAAAGGAGTCTGGCTTTTTAAAATCTAATAGAAAATTTAGAGCCAGCCCTTAGGCTCCAGACGTAACTAACAAGACAAGAGATGGACAGGTGAGAGTGGCGAAAATGAGAAGGGAGAGGTGGTGTGAACTACACAGGAGCTCTGAAGCCTTGGATTGTGATGACATCAACTATTATAAAAATAGCTATATTAATTCTACATTCACTAGTAAGATGTTCCTCCAGCTATCCCTCCATCCGCTGCGCACTGCCCTCGCTGCTTTTATGCGTAATAGGAAGAAATGACAAAATGTTTTGCACCATAAGAAAAAAAGCACAAATTATGTGTGAAGCGTAGGTAAGCAAAACCGACCCAAGCGCAGCATATAAGGGTGTGAGAAAGGGAGAGAAAGCGGAAAGGGGAGGTGTGAGCTAAATAAAGTGAGAAAGCACTCAGGAGTACATCTTGTCACTCAAGCTGGTGGCGGCAGAGTCCCACAATATGTGCGCTGTGTGAAGCAGCCACTTCTCATTGAATGCTAAGTGACAGCTAAGCTATTACTGCTAAAACTGACAAAGAGGCACCAGGAAATAATAAAAAAAAGGTTGCATGACAAATACTTTTTAAATTAACTAAGCTACATGTTCTGCACGACACAGTCCAGCAACAATCAGGTCCATGCGTGACTGTGACTCAACAGACGAATGACATGCATAAAATTTTTCTTTTTTCACAGAATGTTAAAAAAAAAAACAAAAAAAACAAATGGTTATGTTTAGCAAATATCATTTTGTATGACAAGAAGCCGACCCCATTTCCTGGCACAGAGTGCACCTGCAGCTGTGAAACTCTCAAAAGGTAACCGGACCCAGAGCTCATCTATATTCATGCCATATTTACATCTGCCTGACCTCTTCACAACCTTATCAGTATCGCCTTCTGCAGAAACAAACACACACTAACACACAGAAATGTTGGGTGTTATAGGTAACTGACACCCCCACACCACCCGTCAAAATGCGGACAGTTCTGACCTTTATCAGACAGACTTGGTCAATAAGCCCAGAGCTATAAACGGGGCACACATGTGTTAGCTGGGTAGAATGTGCTTTTGTGCTTAAAGTGAGTACATCCATATGGTGCCTGGACGGATGCAACTGTGCATTGTTCGCTTGATGGAGATAAAGAATAAAAATTGCATCATAGGCTGGTGCTCATGGAGCGCTAAGATATTGGACTTCAAATAGCCTTCAGAACAGATACTGAAACACAAATACATTTTTCATTTATATTTACATTTCATTTATGTGTTTTTATCAAATATTGGCTGTAATATTTGGTATTGAGGTTTTAAATATCAACCTGCGTATTCTGTATATTAATCCATATGGTAGCTGGGATAAGCTCCAGCCCCCATAAACTCTGAAATGGATAAGCGGAGGAGGACGGAGGGACGTTCTATTATTAAGTCTTTTAGAAAGATATTCACTTTTTCACTTTTTGAAGCAGCATAAGGGCAGAAAGATGATGTGAATTATAGAAATATTAGAAAACAATACATTTTTTTCAAAAGGTAGAAAAAAATGCTAAAAATATGCAGAAATAAACGTTTAGTGGAAATTAGAAAATATACACGTGTATTTTTTTTTTTTTTACCAGGTATTTATCCTATGTGTGGATTATAAGAGTCTGACTGCTACTGGGTGATGATTGCAGTCCATCCTGCACAGTTGCTGTAACAGTCAACTACTGCACGAGCTGCTCAGGGCCAGTGTCGGGTGTTGTTCATAATGGACATTAGCTTGGCTAACATTCTCCTCTCATCCACCTTTATTTGTCAGTAAAGTAGTTAGGGGCTAAACACATCAAGATGAAAGCAAATTTAACTTTCAAGAAATCTATCAGCTTTATCAAGAAAGGGGATTTGCTGGGCTGTTCTGAGGTAATGAACAATATCGGCAACAGACATCATTAAGTCAGGAAAAAAACACACACACAGACCGTGTGCACTTCAAATTGGAAATTGCCAGTCTTCATTTGACTTCTTGACATTGTGGTGAGATACATACCAACACACTGTCCAAGTGAAAATCAAGGAGTAACACAACATAACCAATTGGGAAACTAGATTATCCATATAAATGACAGAAAAAAGTTAACATGAAGCAAAGGTCGAACAACATCCAGTGCACTTTTGTGCCTGCTTAAACAAAAGAGATTTTAAACTTGGTCATTTAAAGTAGGTAAGGTTGGATTAGGTACATTTCCAAAGCTTATCAATTTCTGTTCTGCCACAGTCACATCTTCTTGTATTCATGCTACTGCCTAATTAGGTTAACATACTGTAAAAAACACAGCAGTACTGTCTTTAAAAAAATAATGACACAAGCAGACATAATATTGTGGCACAATTTCTGTAAAATCAGCAATTGTAAAGCAAGTATTGAAAGCGTAATTTAGTAATGCAAGGCTACCATTGCTAAACTGTAACTGATCTTGCGTGCTCAGTTTCATAACAACTGGAGCTTACATTAAACTCAAGTCAATATACAGTATCATAACATACAATTTGCCCTACAGCTCTGTAAAATAATAACAACAAACTGCACAAATGCATAGACACACAAAGGGGTACAAGCATGACAGTGCAATGCTGAATAAACAGGACCAAATAAATAGAATATGCACTGATATACACATGGGTAGACACATACGCACGCAATGAGTGTCATACACGTATCTGAAAACTTCAGGAATGTTATCGCATGATAACAGTTAAGACACGCATTGTTGCAGAGACAAAGCATGCATACAGTACCTGTTGCATACAAATATTCCAAGGAACATCCAAATACTGAATGGATATACTCAGATATGAACATCAAAAATAGGGACTGGGCCATCAAGTTACTTGGCAAAAAACCTTGAGTACACACAAAAGATGGGTTTGTATTTTAAAAAATATAGTTGAGCTCATATTTCTCTAGTTTATTTTTATGTATTATAGTTTTTCTTGCCTTTTTTCTTTCTTTTGGAAAGTACCACTTGTTTGGTTAAGGTCACATAGAAAGAAATAAATCAATCAATAAAAAAATGAAACATAGAAGAACAGGAAATGCATGCAATGCACACACGCACATGAACGCACACAAAGACACACATAAAGCACACCTTTCCTGAACAGGACATATTGGATTAGGAATGATTTTTTTTCCCCCTGAGTCCTGTCTCAGAGGTGCTAGATTAAATGCCATTCCCACTTTACTACAGATGGCTCAAAAACAAATCATACAATCCATACGCACACATATTCACATACATACATACACACACACACACACACACACACACACACACACATATATACAGAGAAATGCTCACCAAGGAGATATATAACATGTTGGCACACCCAAACACTAAAGCACCTGTACGGTCCAACGCGTCTCCTCTTTGTATTTCAATCACTGAATCGATGGTTCTAAATTGATTGTAGCTGAGCAGGGGCCAGAGATGTTCCCCCTGGCTCGCTGCCCTGGCCCTCTATTGATTAGATCTGAGAGAGCCAATTGCTTTCACACTGGATTAAGGTGTTCCGGGGCAGTGAGCAAGGAGAGAGAAACAGAGGGAGAGAGACAGAGTCATAGAGAAAGGGGGGAGAAAGAATAGGCTCAGCATCCTGAGAGATTCACCTACAAAGCAGTAAGATCAGGTCAGCAACATTAGCAATTAGTTAACAAGTCATTTGTTGGGGGAGGATAGGTTTGACCATGTATCCACACCATCTACTGGTGTTTCAAACACGTACATATACACAAACGTAGGCAAATAATTTCATTTACGTACAAATTAATATATTTTCTATAACACACATATAATGAGACATAGTCAAGCACATAGAAAATGCACATATGTCTGCAAATTTAAACACGCACACACATGCACACACCTTTGTGTTGCAATCCTTCAGATCAGAGGGCGCTAACACAGATCAAGGGTGTAATCTCATTCCACCCTGGAGCTAAGAAGCCCAGGGCAACAGTATTACACTTCAAAGCTTCAGTCTGAGTTTGTTACACATTCCAGCTCCAAAGTCTTATGCACTGTAACCTAGAGGAATCAAACTCAAACTTTACTATCAGCCAGCATCACAGGATCTCTTCTGGCTTGGATCAAATGATAAATATAGTGGATATATCTTTTTTTCTTTTTCTTTTTGCAGGGTAGGTCTTTTTCCCCCCGAAGTCTGCATTCACATACCTCTTTGCCACATCTATATTCCACAGGGGGCTTTGACTTTCTATATGAGAGAATGGAATGGGCGGAAAAGGGCCAAGAAGAGCCTTCACCCTTCGCCAAAGACAAGTACTTTTGTCTGGCTGATGTCCCCTTCTCAAACCATTTCCACAATGGAGAGGCTTCCAATCCAGATTAAGTGCTTATGAAAATGAAGAACTGCGTGTTGAGAAAAAAGAAGGGACTGCACAGCCTCTGTGGACCCAGGTCACGAAAGCTAGGAAAAAGGCCCCTCGGTCTGAGTCCTCATAAAGGAATTTCTTGGGGAGCAGCAGCCCTATTCACATGGCATTAGGGGTGTAAAAGCCTCACACTGACTGCACAAGTCAGGCCAGCTCAGAATGCATTTGGTTAATACCTCTATTGTCACCCTCCTTCTATGACTGCTCTCTTAGCAGTGAGAAGCAGGACAGTGGTAAATGGGGAATTAAAGAGGCAGAAAAGATGAGATACAGAGAGAAAACAAGGAAGGGAGTGAATAAGAATCAGTGGGTGTAAAGCCCTCACAGCCATACTTATATAGTATGTGCGTGCACAAATAAATGAATGTACATCCACAAATAATACTTGTTGTGTGTCCTGTTTGTGGGAGGCCGACACGAAACCTGGCCAACACAATAATTTATGTGAGAGTTAAGAAACTCAACAGGCCTACAAAGCCAAAACACATAATGACAGTCCAACTACGGTAGCCCATAATATAAAGGTCAGTTTATAGGAACGCATGAGAGAAAGAGGTGTAGAGGGAAAAAGAGGGAAGAGAGATAGAGGAAGAGTCATTGTGAAATTGACTGAGTGTACGAGCATGTGTGCTTTTGTGTCCCTTTCACTCCGTGTTTGGTTCATTCCCCAAAGGGTCTTATTATGCCTTGCGCTGGCCCCATCACAAAAGCAGTGTCTTTGTATCTCAGCCCATGTAGCACCCCTAGAGAACATTCTAGACACAGCAAATCCATTTGTTTGTCAGCTATAGCTGGACTAATCAGATATCATTCTCTTTGAGAATACCACTGTGCAGCCTGGACTAGCACTATAGTAATGCTGGCCCAGCACTGAGATAACATCTCAGTTCTTTCAGGCTCTTTCTATTTTGTAAGTACTGCACATAGACATCATAAAATGGGGATAGAGGGTAAGTGGTAAAGCTATCCCTGAGTACATTGATTGATCTTCCTAATAATACAGCTACTTTATTAAAACATATTTCCTGATACTGTATATTAGTCAAAAGTTACAACTAAAAGTGAGAGGTACACCACTAAAACTACACAAACTGCACAACAATGTGCAAAGGTTAACTGTATGAGGAGAGATCAATTCTGATATACTGTATCACTTGTATGTAGCACCAGACCTGTTGACACACACTCACTCACAGCTAAAGTATAATAGTTGTGTAATTGGTTGTTGTTATAAAAAAAGGCTGTCTTAGAAGTTATTAAATAGCCTGAGCTTTGTGTGTTCTTTGTATTTGTCAGTCTGAAAATATACCTTTCTTGTAGCAGAACCACAAGCCTTAAACCTGTAAAATACAGGCTGACTTAACTGTCAAGGAAAACATGTAATTACATCCACACAATGATATAGAGCAATACAGATTATAGGAGTTGTCTAATTGATGTATAATTGCACATTGTGAGGTTGTGTTTGATACAGCCTGCTCAGTTACGACCTGGGGAGCTGAATTACTTTAGGATAATGCAGGGTGTCATAACATAAATTACACAGACATAATTCTTTGCATATGTTTAATTAAAGATTAAACATAGGAGCGTTTACAGTGTATATATGCAATGTTGTTTGCTTCAAGTGTGCAGGAAGTAAGGCGAATATGATTAGGTTAGGAAATTAGACACGCAGAGGTCAGCTTGAGGTGGTAGTGTTAGTAATCGTGTACATGTGTGGCGTCTCAATGTGTGTACAGGCATCACACAAAAGAGACTGAATAGTTTGCGAGCCATGACACAAAGTCTACCCCAGCTGCCTACGTGGGGTATCCCAGACATCTTGCCAGCCCATCCACAGCCAACACAGGGAGGCAAACAACCATTCACACCTACAGCCAATTTAGAACCGAACATGTGTAATTAACCTAGCACACATGTCTTTGGTCTGCTGTAGGAAGCCGGAGCACCTGGAGAGAACCCACCCAGGCACAGGGACAATATGCAAATGCCACAAAGACAAGCACCAGCCAGTGGATTTCACTCCAAGACCTTCTTGCTGTGAGGCGACAGAGCTAACTACTGCACCCCTGTGCAGCCCTAGAGAACATGCTAATTTTTTAAGTACACTTCACATACTTGAAAAACGGAAAATGTTTTCCAGCCTGACATTACTCGTTGTTTTGTGGTCGAGTTGTCATTGAAGGTGGGACGAACAGAGCTATATCGGCCCCGCCATAATTGCAATTCAATTCTAATTAGATTGTCAGTCCACAAGTTCCACAACATAAATTTGACTAATCCACATCTATCAATGAGCAGCTGATAGCCTCCAGCAAGCGATGAGACAATTTCCTGGAATTGAAATGTGTCCTTCTGCCATCACCTAAACAAACAGTTTTATTAGCAGGACAGTGAATATTGATGGACACTGATTAGGTTAGAAGGAGAATAAGGTACGATGGAAGGGGGAGGGGTTGGTGTTTCTGCTTTCCAAAGCAGGTAGTACTCTGCGAAGAGGCTCAACGTGTCGCCTCATTACTGTGTGCTGGAGCATATTCCAGAGGGATGAGGCGTGGAAGAAGAAAACAAAAATGAGGGGGAATACAGTTTCCCACATGCCGTGCAAGCTGAAGTGTCTCTTGGCATTTAACATTTGGGTATCTTGTGAAGACAACACAGACACTGAAATACAAACTTATAGAAATGCGATATTTTTGTTTTTCATTGAATTCCTAAATGTGCATTCATTAAAAAAAGGAAATTGTGGTAGATTTGATTGATGGGGTTCATGGTTTCGGTGAGAAGGTGAAGTAAAGCCCTTCAAAGCAAAAGCTTTTTGTGTTTTGTCATGGGGGTGACATAGGCAAATTAGGCAGGGCCCCAGCCATCAGATAAATGCTGGGGGTTCTTTGTCTTCCTGTGTCCTTCTGCCACTGGTTGGCCTCGGCTCCCGGTGTCAATCACTGAGTGGAGCGCAGGAGAGGAGACATGTACGTATGAGGGCTGACTGTGAAGTAGACGATGAGAACTGAATGAGAATTTGGCGAAGTAGATTAGAAGGGGTCCTGGGTCAAAGGCAGGCCCGCCTAATAAGTTCCCCGTTCCACATCTGGGAGAACGACCAAGTGAGAGATGGCAGCAGCAACCCCAGTATAAGCCCAGTGGCCAAATCCATAACCCAAAAGTGACTGAAGGTTAGAAAGCCAGACTAGAGACAGATACAGAGAGGAAAACAGCTGAAAGGGGAGCAAAAACTAATAATAAGGAGGAGGGGGAGGAGTTTGTGTCCCTCCACAAGAACAGCTCTGGTTGTGGTGGCTATTTCAATTATGTGTGAACAAAATCTTTGGATTCCCCTCGCATCATTAGAGACCGGGTCTGTTGTTGCAGTGAGAGCTGCGCATCTGTGCTTCGGGTCATTATAAACACTCTGTTTGGCCCTTAGATTCAAAAGGCCTTTGTCTGGGTCATGCTCTTTCACCAGTGCTCTTTGCCATTCAGCTTATTGAGAGCCATGGAAACAAGATGTCTTTCACTCTCTTCTCTTTCTTAAAGCTTTTCTCTGTCTCTTCCTCCCACTCCATTTTCCTCACACCACCCCGGCCCTCTCTGCAATAAGACTAATAGGAACAGGAAGAGTCAGATGCTTACTTAATTGGGCTTCAAGGTGACTTAGTAAATGCTGTGTGTGTGTGTGTGTGTGTGTGTGTGTGTGTGTGTGTGTGTGTGTGTGTGTGTGTGTGTGTGTGTGTGTGTGTGTGTGTGTTGTTCAGTACACATGGATGGTTCTCTGCAAATGAAGTAAACTCTGTGGAACAGGAGCAGACACGGCCAAATGGGATGGAATGGGCTCTAATAGGTTACCAGGTCTTTGCGGGTTTGTCTGTCAGATCTTTTACACTCAGATAAGCCATACAAAGAAGTAATAAAAAAAACTTACCGGAGCAGAAAAACGTAAAAAACCTAGTGCATAGCCTGCGAAACCGAACTTTAAGATTAAAATACTGGTCGGATGGATTCAGTTTATGAATGTGTTTCTACTGCTAGACTCTGAGCAAGAGCTCTTTATTCTCTAGAGAGAAATAAGCCTGCTAATTGATGTCCGTGACAATGAACCCTATTGGGATATATGGGGATTTATAAGCTTTTAGGCTAAGGTTAATAATGTGATAAATGTGCCCACCTCACTACATTTAACATTTTTAAAAATGCACACGTGGTAGAAGTAATATGTTTTTCTTAGTGTGTGTGCTCATGCCCCATGATGGCAGCCATTAGACAGGAGTAAGGCAGCCATGATGAATCGGCACTTAGCCCAGGGAAGCGCTCTTGCTCAATGGGCTGTGAATCTCCTGCTGCCACTGTCAGCCTGCTGAATGTTAAATAAAGTTATTTGAATATTTGTAATATTAATGTGGCAGCATGTCAAAAGCCTGCTGGAGCCTAACAGTGAGAGAAAATATGAGAGAACTCATATTGGCGTGCCAGCCTATAGGACTGCTCGGGTGAGGAATGACATAAATACTAGGGGTGCAACGATACACAAAATTCACGGTTCGGTTCGGTTCGATACTTTGGTGTCACGGTTCGATATTTTTTCGATACAAAAAAAATGTTCATGCATTTTTTATTTGTCATTTATTAAAATTATAAATATATATTTTAACTCAAAAGTACAGTTTTTAAATTTAACCCTAACCCTTGTGCGTGTTTTTTATTTTGACAGCGAATGCGCACCTGCGGACCACTTATGTGCAGCCCTGGTTATTTAGCTCGTCATATTGCAGCCACAGAAATTCTTTTGTCCATGAAACCATAAAGCTGCACTTTCTTTTTGCCTTATAGTCTGATTTGTCATAACTTCTCCGTTTTGTGGTAAGCTTTTCTTTGGCTGTCACTTCTTCACCCTGACCTGTCTTATTTGGCTCAGCAGAACTGAAATGCTTTTACACATGCACTCACATAAGCTCAGCGATTCTCTGCACGATCAACCTCTCACATGTTTAAGCTTGCTGCGGGAGATTTCACTTGTCATGTTTGCATAGTAAGCTAACGATTAATAAGACGATGTCAGAGGAATTGGTGCACAAATTATCATCACTCACAGATCAGTGCTGTCGCTCTCTATACACAGTTCGCACGATTGCAAAGTGAAAGCAACAAACAAGCGCAAATTCAAACGCGACTTCAATATGTCACATATTGACAGTGGCTCACCGATGCCAATGACATAATTACCCAGCTACATTTCTGAAAGAATGCAAAAGCATTGACATATATTTTTCCTACAGTAGCCCGACGGGCAGGGAAGAGATAGATTTTGGTAGCCCGACTGAAAAAATCGCTAGCTCCGGGACGTCGGGCTAGCGATATTGCGAGCCCTGTATCTGATTGAGGAATCACTCATCTTTGGAAAAGAGAGTTTATTACAGAGAAATGGCTCTTTCCAAAATAAAAGCTATACTATCCGCTTCTTCTGGGCTATATTCTCAGCAGCATAAGGAGAATCATGTGCTAACAGCTGTCTAAATGACTCAGCTAAAGTTAGTAGCATGCTTGTTGTATTTGTCTTTGCACTAGGATGATGTCGGCGTAAATGTGCAGTCATATTCGTTGTGTTCCCACTAGTGCTTTCAGGTTAATCTCGTTGAAATAACCTTAACGCCACAACACGGCAAATCTCCGTTAACGAGCTACTGCCGATCGCTCCTGCATGGGGCTAGACGGCCAACACGTTAACGAGCTAACTGCGCTAACACACTAGTTCACACCAATGTAATTGAGCATTGCATGGCACATCCAACATACTGTTTTACTTTAGTCCATGACTCGCTTACCTTCAGGGTCATACGTCACATGAAAACCAAAATAATTCCAAACGCCAGATCTGAATGAGGTTCAATTTGCCTGTTACAAGGAGAGCTTAACTTCTGTCTCGCTAGCTTGCCCTGCGCTCTTCCTTCTGACTATGCTGTCTGTGTTGAGCGCTCAGTGAATCTGCATTCGACTACTCCGCCTAGGCTGCACTGTCAAGCCTAGGCGGAGTAGTCGAATGCAGATTCACTGAGCGCTCAACACAGACAGCATCGTCAGAAGGAAAATTGATAAAATAAATTACAAATGTTGTATTGTTCGATACATATGCGTACCGAACCGAAAGCACTGTATCGAACGGTTCAATATCGATACGAATATCGTTGCACCCCTAATAAATACTAAAGTAAATAAATACATACTTATGGTCACTGCACTGGAATATAGGATGGATGGAGGGATGGATGGATAGTATGGAGCAAAATTCTGGGAATTCATATAGTACCACAGATAATGAAATTAACCAGTCAAATTCTCATTTCCCCCATTTCATTCATAGCCCGTTCACATCCATTTGAAAGCAATCAGTAGCTGCAATAGCAATGCTTCAATTCCAGACCTTTTGCGATTCCCTGAGCCCACACAAATCTCCACATCCACACAGGTGGGGAGAGTCTCAACAGCTATGTGTGTTGCATATGGCCTGTAAAGAGTAAAAACAGACGAAACTTTGAGAATAACCAATTACAAAATTAAACAAAATATAGCTAGCCTTATAGACCTGAAGAGGACATTTGTCAGCCCAACGAAAATTTGGCTCCCCACAGGAAATAAAGTTTTAACACCAAAATTAAGAATAAGCACTCGAAAGTTTTGAATTGGTTTTCATAGAGGATAATTTGCAACTATGCCACATCGTCCACTTTTAAGAGCTTAAACAACAGAATAATTAGGTTTCTGTGGTGTTTTAATTACTTCAAATAAAAAAAAAAACATACGGAACATTAAAATGATCAATGCTTAGACAGACTCAAAACAAAACACATGACGCAAAGCCAGCACGATCGAGGTGATTCCATCAATTACTCCTCAGGTGGGCCTTGACACCAGTTCTAAGAAGGGTCAGTGAAACCATCCTACAAGCCTGTTTAGGATACTTGAGTTAAGCAGGACACACAGCCGAGACAAGCTTTGTATTGGTAGAGGTAGCGGGGTCTTATTTGGAGTGTCTCGCTCGATTTAACAGGGAGGTGATAAAATATTTAGCGGATTGCTTACAAAGATAAGGGGAAGAGAGCAAGGAACAGAGAAAGAGGGAGAGGAAAAGTGGGGGATACCCAAATGGCTTGCGTAGTGGCTGGGGAGCTGGTAATGAGGATGGCATGCTGGCATCATCGTTACAGAGCACAACAACTCTACATGGTCTCTCTGCTCAACCGAACACATACACAACACGCTACCTGACAACAATTAAAACATATAGATTAATGAAAGTGCAATCAGGTGCTGGGAAGCTCGCACATGCCCTGAAACAACACTGAAACGCACATATTAAACCTGCAAAAGAAACAAGCGTTATTTCTGCTGTCACGACAAAGAACTTCCAAAAAAATTAGAAATAAAACCATCATTTATCAATTCAAAAAACTGGCTTTCCATGTAAAAGGACAACTATTCAAAACGATGATCCACCTAACAGAAGTTTTGGTATGGTGGGTATAATATGTAATATACAGATGCATAGCTAGAATAAATGCACTTTCGTTTTCATGTCACTATAAGCAGAAACTAATTTTTACCTTCTTAGGTTCTGGTGAATTAGGCAAATTACATTAATTTGTGTCTCAAGAGCTACATAATAAAGGCACTAATTGAAAATTTTCCACACTTTACCAGACTGTACACAGTACTACTGTGTTCCTTTTTCTAAGCAATACCTTTTTGTTTTTTTGGTATCAATGAGGGGAATTATTCCAGCATGAAACTACATGCTCTTATATTCTTTTTGTTCCTGTTCCTGTTCCTTCATCGCTAATGGGCAATTACTTCTGACCCAATGCTGAGGCTGTGTTATTGCACCAACCCCACAATTGATTGGTTGCCCATAGAACTGAGCTTCCACAAGCACTTTAAGGTTAGATTTCCCTGTTTAAATAATGGATTGCAAGTCCATGAAAAGAAACTGCACAAAAAATAAAAAGGTTGAGATTGCTGTTATTGGAGGGGACTCTCAGTGGAGATGAGAGGGGAACTGACTCCACACAAGACTCCAGAGAGTGAGCTAGTTAGTTGAGCTAGAAATGGTTAGATCATCTATTTCTACTCCGGCCTTTTTTTTTTTTTTGTCAAGTCAGTGTTTGTGCTGACGACTATGGTCAACCAACACAACATTTTAGGCCACAGTCTCACAGTCCTAGAGATCGATTGGCAATCATCTGGTAACCACTGGTTCAGACGGAAAAATGTATATTACACAAAGATTTGTGAGTAGTTTGCTGCACCTAAAACCTCTTTACTAGCAGATTACTGCATGCGCCTGTATTTTGTATGGAATATGCTGATATATCTGCAAACACTTGCCACACGGTAATGAAACGGTAATGAAACCTCCTCCCGCAATGAGTGTTCACAGAGAAATTGTATCTTCCACACAAAATACGGGCAAGCACAGCAAACTTACGAGTGTCCAAAAAATGGCAAAGAGGTTTTCTTTGTAGGGGTTACCTACTGGTCTGGAGACCTGTGGGATCGAGGCCTCACAGATTCATACTACTGTCAACTCTTGTTAAGCTACAGACCCCAGTAATTTCCTCTTAGTATAGGCTTAATTCACTAGCTTCCATAACAATACTAGGCATACATTTAGACATTGAGCTTAGGCAGTGCACTATGAAACAAAGCGGGAAAACAAAAACAACACAAATAGAACAAAAACAGGCTTCAACACTGGATGAAATTTCAAACATCAGTATTGACCAGAATTTCGAAGTCCCTGCACTGCTAAGTAGTGCATTTCCATCAGAGAGAGATGAGATGATTATCTTAGCTGGAAATGTACTAGAGAAGGAAGTCTGGAGGATTGTAGGAATTAGTGGTCTTTGTAGAGCAATTTCTACAGTGAGACCATTGTCTGTACATGAACATGCGTGTTTGTGGTGACTTCCACTAACTCAAGCCACAATAACCCTCATACTAACATTCCAGTTATTCTGCACCAAGTGTGCAGAAGCCTGAGGTAAATAATGGGGAAAGAGGCAAAGTTACGCTACACGGAGAAAAGACTGACAAGGATCAGTGTAAGTTTACATCCATTAAAGACTATGAGACTGTCAGCGCTAGAGGACAGGCAAGGTTATTTGGTTCATTTGAATTAAAATTCCTGCACTGCATAGGAACACAAGTGCATGGCATGCTCATGCACATGCCACACACAGCATGATTAGTGAGTCAGGATTTAACACGAATAAACAAATAATCAATGTAAACATGAAGCAAAACTAGCATCAAGATGAAGTCTGTTAACAGGCTTGAAATGATCCAATCTTCATGTCAAGAATTATGACAGTGACGAGAGCTACTCGCCTATCGATAAGACTCTGAGACCAAGACGTTCAGGAGCCCGCAGTCCAGTAACAAAGAAGGGTTGTTAGGTCAATGTACAACCAGGAGCATGTTCAGTGGACTTATGAATATTCAGCACAAATGGCTCGGTCTGACTGTAGTATTGTAACCGAGTACTCTATCAAGGCCACGTGGCTTCAAGGTGATGACAATGTGTAGTTTGTTTTTATTTTGCTTATTATAATTATTTTGTTGTGTTTTTGTTTTTATATTGCAGACCAATACATAAGTATTGTGTGTCACAAACACATAAGTTTAAGAAAAGAAAGACAAAAAAAACATACTTAGGACATTTTTTTTCAGTGAAATAATTTAACATTAAATATATTGCGTGTACCAATCTCAATGTGTCACGATCCTGGGTCTTATGACCCAGTGTTTTGAGTTTTAGTTCATTTTGATGTTTTAGTTTATGTAAGCCCTTCAGGTTCCTAAGTTCATTTGTTATCATGCTTAAGTGTTTCTAGTTCTTATTATTTCCCCCTCGTGTTTCCAACTATGGTAAATCTCCCCTGCTTTTCATGTGTTTCATGTCTGTGTCTTACATTGTCAAGTTCGGGTTGTCATGTCTATGTCTCATTATGTTTCCTGTTTTATTGTGAAGAGGTCTGGTGTTCTGTGTTCATCATGTTCAGTTTTACTCTCCCACTGTGACGTCATTATGTTCATGTGTGCCAGCTGTTTCCTCATGTGTCTCCACTTCCCCTAATCACCTCCTGTGTATTTAAGTCCTCTGTTTTCAGTGTGTGATTGTCAGGTCGTCTGTTGTCCACGCCATGTTTCCTATGCCATGCTTCCAAGTTTCTTGTCTAGGTTTTTCTTATTGTTTGTTTAGATTTCCCAGTTTAGGTTTGTGTTAATTTTGCTTCAGTTTGCCTTGCCCTTTGTTTGTACCTTTTTTACCAGCCATATTAAACGGCTCGCTTTTTGTTAACATTCAAGTTTTGTTCCCTGTTCCTTGGAGTCTGCATTTTGGGTCCTTTTTCAATTCATACAGTCTGCCCTCGCCAGACTGTGACAGAACGACCTGACCAGAATGGACCCAGCAGACATCTTTGAGGATTTTTGGGAGTTCAGCACTCGTGTGACCATTCTCCATGGACAGTGGAAAATCTATTCTGCGTGCAGACAGGAGAGTGAGAAGGAGTCAGTTAGAGTTCAGCTGCACCGGATTCTGTCTGCATACCCGGCTTACATGGAGGGATTGTCGGAGGATTTGCACGGCTTCATCCGCACCGTGTTGCCAAAGCAGCCCCCCAGCATGCAGACTGAATTACTCCAGCCCCTCTGTGACGCAGCCCTCCCTATGCCAGCTATAGGAGCTAAAGTTGGCGTGTTGAGTCTCCCGCCTGTCTCCATGTCCATGTCGCCACTGCAGCAGACAAGTGCTGCGTTTTCCTCACCTCAACCGGTGGCTGCTTCCAGCGCTACATTCATCTCAGCCGTAGCGGCGCCGGCCTCCACGACCACGGCTTCCAGGAGGAGGCGGCGTCCAGGTCGTCATCACGGCTCACAGCAACATGAGGTGGGTGATTGTATTCTGAATCCACGCGTTTTTTCTAAGGACAATATTGGAACAAACACTGCCTTAAAGGTTCATGGGCATGTTTATGAAATGACTAAGACTGAAAAATCACCAGCCAAGTCTTCCACGGAATATCTTATCCCTCTGCACAATTACCTAGCATCCCAGTGTATTGATCATGCTATGAACTTTGCTTCCAAGAAGCCAAATTATAAGACTGTTTGCACTGGAAGTGCTAGCCATGAGGCTCAGCTAAGCTACTGTGGGACCGAGATCCAGGCCAGGTTGGGGCCAGGGGCTGAGTTGGAGTTTGTGCAGCCTTTTCCTGTGTCTGCTGGGGGGCCCGAGGAGCCCGTCCAGCCACCACCTGCGGCTGCCTCGCTGTCGCCTGGTCCAGCTTCTGCTTCAGCTTCTGCTTTGCCCGTCCAGCCTCATGCCACGTCAGCTGGAGGGCCCGAGGAGCCCGTCCAGTCTCATGCCACGTCAGCTGGGGGTTCAGGAGAACCGCACCAGCCTCATGCCACGTCAGCTGGAGGGCCCGAGGAGCCCGTCCAGCCTCATGCCACGTCAGCTGGGGGTTCAGGAGAACCGCACCAGCTTCACGCCACGTCAGCTGGAGGGTCCGAGGAGCCCGTTCAGCTTCCTGTCTCCGTTGGAGGGTCCGAGGGGCCCGTTCAGTCACCAGCTGCTCCACCAGCAGCCTCATCCACGTTTGCAGCTGATGTGTCTTCATCCACGCTAGCTGCGGCCTCCGTGTCTCCGTCCACGTCGTCGCCTGGTCCAGCTTCGTCAGAGTCTTCAGCCTCGTCGGGTCCGGCCTCAGAGTCTTCAGCCTTGCCGGGTCCGGCCTCTGCCTCTGCTACGCCTGGCCCTGCCTCGCCTCAGCCAGAGGTCTCCGCACCTGCTGGCCCTGCCTCGCCTGGTCCTGTTGTGCCAGCTGGAGGTTCAGCCAAGCGCGCCCAGCATCCTTCCACGCCATCGCCTGCAGCACCGCCACCTGCGGCTTCCACGCCGTCGCCTGCAGCGCCATTATCTGTGCCTGCCACGCCTCAGCCTTGTCTCCTTCCACCTGCCAAGCCACGTCCAGGTCCAGCACGGCTGTTTCCGGAGCCTGTCAGGACAGCCTGTCGACGGAAACCAACCAAACCATCCAAGGATTATCGTCCACGCCGTCGACCACCCGCCAAGCCGCCCGACAGGTCTCGTCCACGTCACCGCCGGCCACGAGCCAAGCCACCCGACAGGTCTCGTCCACGTCACCGCCGGCCACGAGCCAAGCCACCCGACAGGTCTCGTCCACGTCACCGCCGGCCACGAGCCAAGCCACCCGACAGGTCTCGTCCATGTTGCCGCCGGCCACGAGCCAAGCCACCTGAGTGTGGCCAGCCATGCTTGCTTCGCCACTGCCACCTTCCACATGGCCGGCCCCCTGAACCCTTGAACTATGGACTACTGTGCCATCGGCCTCCAGGTCGGCCACCTGAACTACTCCGCCATGAACTCCTTTTCTGCCGAGATCATGGTCGCCCTCCTGAAACAGGGTCTCGGACTCTTAAGCCCTTGTGTTTGGACTGAGTGCTTCAGATTCTTTGTTTTTGTGGTTTTGTTTCAGGCCCTCCGTCCTGGACCCCCGCCGCCCGCCCTGGGTGGGTTGTTTTGGTTTTGTTTCATGTTTGTTTTCTTGTTGCGGCATTTCTTTGTTCATGGTTTTGGGCGTCTGGAATCCGCCCTTGAAGGGGGGGGGGGGCTCTGTCACGATCCTGGGTCTTATGACCCAGTGTTTTGAGTTTTAGTTCATTTTGATGTTTTAGTTTATGTAAGCCCTTCAGGTTCCTAAGTTCATTTGTTATCATGCTTAAGTGTTTCTAGTTCTTATTATTTTCCCCCTCGTGTTTCCAACTATGGTAAATCTCCCCTGCTTTTCATGTGTTTCATGTCTGTGTCTTACGTTGTCAAGTTCGGGTTGTCATGTCTATGTCTCATTATGTTTCCTGTTTTATTGTGAAGAGGTCTGGTGTTCTGTGTTCATCATGTTCAGTTTTACTCTCCCACTGTGACGTCATTATGTTCATGTGTGCCAGCTGTTTCCTCATGTGTCTCCACTTCCCCTAATCACCTCCTGTGTATTTAAGTCCTCTGTTTTCAGTGTGTGATTGTCAGGTCGTCTGTTGTCCACGCCATGTTTCCTATGCCATGCTTCCAAGTTTCTTGTCTAGGTTTTTCTTATTGTTTGTTTAGATTTCCCAGTTTAGGTTTGTGTTAATTTTGCTTCAGTTTGCCTTGCCCTTTGTTTGTACCTTTTTTACCAGCCATATTAAACGGCTCGCTTTTTGTTAACATTCAAGTTTTGTTCCCTGTTCCTTGGAGTCTGCATTTTGGGTCCTTTTTCAATTCATACAGTCTGCCCTCGCCAGACTGTGACACAATGGGCAGTCTTAGCATTTGATTTAAGTGATTTTGTCCAGTACATGATGGACATCAGAGGAATCAGCTTTTAATTAGACTGTTGACCATGATTTTCGGCCTAACTGGATTTTATTCTAAATTTGCATGATCTGTTAGCAAACTGAGCCCCTGATTTATTGATAATTGTACTTACTTAAGAGAAGCGAATATCGGATAAATCAAAGTCGCTGATCAGCCGATCACTTTAATTATTTACAAGATAAACAAGAGAGTCTATCTTATGCATTTAAAGCATTGAATACACAGATTACAATTTATTTGTAAAGAGAATTATAATATTGAGAAATGGTGTAAAAATTTGAAACTAAATTAAGAGTTTACATCAACCTAAGCACAGCCTTTTAACTTCTGCCCTGTTATTTTCATTCGAAAGTCATCCAATCTTTGGCAAGGACTTTGTGTGTTTGTTATGATGTGCGTTAGTGTGTAGGTGGGTTTTGCGCAGGACATGGTGCAATGTGAGAAGGATACAGTAGACACAGTCACACACAGTGTGCTTTGTAGATATGTGGCACTTACATACCCGCTTCACACCCTGGAGGACGGGGCTGAGGCCCCCCCACACTCCCTAGCAGATCATTACATGGAGAAACCTTTGGAATGCAAGCATGCTGATCCACACAGGTATGCACACATGGGTATTCACAGACGCGGACTAAAGCTTTCTTGGCTGCTGCCTCAAAGCACACTGTGCGCTGTCTATCTTGCGTGCTGCACAATATCGTTTATTACTTAGTAAATACTGATATCTATGACTAGCTAGTTTATTGTGATGGTGCTTTGTTTTCTCTATTATTATGTTGCTCTTTGTTGTTTGCTGTCTCCTCTGTTTGTTTGTTTGTTTGTTTGTTTGTTTTTTTCTCCATACAGGTGACCCAGGAGTTTTTTTTTTTTTTTTTTTTTTTGTCTCTCTTCCCCCCCCTTCTCACCGTCTCTTCTCCCCTTTGGTTTTCTTTTTTTCTCTCCCCCTCTCTCTCTCATTCATTCCCCCTGTCCTATTTATTAAAAAAAAAAAAAAAATGACAAAGGATGAACTGAAGCTCTGCCATCACGTAATGTCGCATACTGCTGTTTCTGATGTCATTTAAAAAAAAAAAAAAAAAAAAAAAAAAGATATGTGGCACTTATATCTGTTTATTGATCAGACCAGATAAGATAAGATAACCTTTATTAGTCCCACACGTGGGAAATTTGTTGTCTAATTACTGATACGTTAGTTATAAAAAATTACGAGAAGAAAAGATAAGAAAGAAAGAAACTCAGATTGAGCAGAGCTGCTGTAACAGGCTGCCGCACACGGGGGGCGCCGGAAGATGTGGGTAAATCAATCTTATCTGAGCTCCACACACTTTCCAACTAACCCCGAGAGGCAGGCCAACCAATACTTTGCCACACCGAGAGCCTCAAGCCACTCGCATTATCGTCAGACACCTTGAGCAAATCTTCTGTTTGTATATGTGCGTGTCAGAAAAACAAGGTGCATTAGAGGGCACGCAAAAACAGAAAGTGACAGCTTGAACTAAAAGCCCATTCAACCTTCCTTTTAGATATGAGCTATTATCTATTCCTCAGAATGTATTCATCAGCACATCGCACTGAGGCAGAATCAAACCTTTTGTCATCTGAAAGGTAGGATGGACAAAAGGCTGACATTCACAGCAGATTACAACTCAATGCTAATGTATCTTTTTAGTTCCCTGGAGGTAGATGTGATTAAGGAAAAAGTATGGTGTATCATAAGCTGCAAAACATGAAACACAATCAATTCAGCCATTACACTAGAGTGGAAGACCTGTGACCAAAGGTAACATGATGCCCTGTTGTATGTGATACCAAAACAGAATAAATTAATGCCAACAGACTAAGGTGAATTGATCTGTTCTATTCCGAGGAGTCCATCTCTTTAAAAGATTGAATAATGAAAAAGAAAGAAAAATGTACGTAGGGCCCAGTAAGTCCTGATAATACACTCTCATAGCAACCATGGTGTTTTTTTACAGAAAAAGATCAATCCACTTACCTCGGCAGACATTGCCATTGTCAGGTTCAAACCCAGCTTTGCAAGTGCAGCTACCGATAGGAACCATCCACTCTCCATCTCCGTTACAGTAGAGCTTTATAGGGACATCTACTTCCTCTGAGTTTGCGATGCAGGTCCCTCTAGCAATGACCAGGGAAGTGCTTTCAGCCCCTGTCATGGTCTCTGGAAAGACTGCAAAGTTCTGAACCACACTTGGACACTTCTTATAAAATACCCTGACTGACAGAAGAGACATACAGGCCCCATAGTCCTGAAAGGCCAGGTAGAAGCCATTTTTAGACAGCGGACCAAAGCTTCGCACCTCTGTGTTAACTTTCATCAGGCGTCCGCCAAAGTCCACCTGTGAGAAGCTTTCATCAGCAGCAATGGTGTCCACTTTGAGGTAGGGGGCCTCCATCCAGAAGACTGTGCCTTTAGTGGCAATGACAGCATCGTTTTCATAATAGTAGAGATTAAACGTCTCCTTGCAGGAACCGGGGACATTTGGGATGGAGCTGCAGTCGCGCACGGTGAATCGTATCTCCACATAGATGCGCTGTGCTCCGCGGCGATCAATGAAGGTTGTGAGGAGCCAGTTGTTTTGACTTGGTTCGAAGACATTGCACACCTGGTACGTCCTGATGGTGTTGAGGTTTTCGTCATAGCCACTCACCTCCTCCCACTATAGAAAGACAGAGAAGAGAGAAAGAAGTCCACATGGCTGATAAGTAATTATCTGCTATAAGGCTGCAGTGCTCACTCTTTTTTGATAGGGAATGCTAATATTGGCAGAGCCACGGAGAATTCATACACATATCAGTAATTTCCCTAAGGCACTAACTTGAGTCCTCTTCCTGGACTGAGAAAAATGCATCAGCTTATTGGGGCTTGTTAATCCACTGATGACACACAAATGTATTACTTTAAAAAAAATTTAATTCCTCAAGTGCAAAGCAACAATTTATTGTCTTGTTTATCAAGTAGGCTCACAGCTGTAGGATGTGCACTCCCACTGCATAAGCGCAAACCAAGGCATGATTTTGGATGCAATACCGTTTTCTGTCGATGCCAAGTTTCGCTGGGCATTGAGTCGATACGTTACAAAATATAGTGTGTAACAAATTCAAGATTAAGCACTGCTGAATTACAATTAGACAGACAGGCAGGGACTTCACGAGAGCCAAGGATGGATGGAAAGCCATTTGAGTGCATACTGAACTGAATTTCACTGCAGGCCATTTCTTGCAGGTGTGACCCAGAAAGGGTCTTGGATGAGCATCAGAAGCCCCTTGGGGAATTAACTCAGTGCACCAAATCATGCTAAAAACGTGCCATTAACATTTGGCTGGATTCACTGAGAATCAGGCAGAGAAATCACAGAAAAAAAAATAGAAGAAGCTTGCTTTGAAATCATCTGAGTAACCGTCCAGCTGTGCAAAAGCTGGCCTTGCAAAAATTGTTAGTGGCATTCCACTGATATTCAGTGTGCAATATTTGAATTAGTTACAGTATTTTTAAGAGGAATGTATTATTCTTTAGCATACAGCAGCAGAGCTCACAGACCAAAAAAAAAAAAGAGTTACATAAAAGCACCAGTGAATTCAAATGAATATTTTGTGGAATATTTTGAGAAAATGATCTGAAACACTTTTTCATTTTTTTATTTTCCTTGGATCAATTTCAATCTTTATAATAATACAATGCTTTTTGCTTCCATTTAAAGCAACTGCTTGGCACAAAGATTTATTTCTCCAAAGTTCCCAACACCAATGATCCAAACAGCTGAAGGCGAGAAGTTAATGAGGTCTATAGTGGACTGAGTGGGCCTCAAGTCAGTTCATGTTTCTTATGTGCATATATCTCCCTGTGCTTCCTCCTTCTTATGACCTTTAAAACTCCAGCTGCTCAATCAAGCTTAATAGAGAGGAGAAGATATTGGCTCTTCACACACAGCCGCAACATCCAGTCAAATGATGGAAAAAAGTCCATAAAATGATGCAAGGCGAGATAGAGCTGATAAATGTGAGCCGTCGAATTTTGCTGTTTGAAAACCAGCGCAGGTAATAAAACCATTTGGCACAAAGAATATGTGGAAACATCTGGCAACAAACAAAAAAATGGTTGGGTCTAGTAAGGGCATGTAGAGGATGGAGTGGGAAGGCACGTGAGGAACAGTGGCACTGCTGACATGATAAACGAGTTTACAGAAATCTGAGGTGCAAATTAAAGCCTTTTTTCACTGCTGCTCCCTGTGTGCCCACTTCACTCTACTCTTCTCCCCCTCTCCTCTCTTCCCCTTGTGCTCTCTTCTCCCGTCTCTGCTCTGTAATGACCATTCATCAGCATTACAGAAACCTGTCCCTTTCAGCGCTGCCTGTTCATTAATACAGCCAGCCCTAGGCTCCTCTGCACCCGTCTGCTCCAGTCTAGGAGGGGGTCCTCACCGCCTCTTGTCTAGCCAAATGACCACCATCTTTCACGCCAGAGAGGAGCCTGAGGCGTCTCCGATAATGCCCATCTAGAGTCTGTCCAGAAATTCATTGGCTCATATAATAATGAACTATATCTTTCTCCTCCTCAGTAGATATGCGGTGTCACGGCTGTTTAAAGACAACCAAAACTAATAATAGGTGCATTAGTTAGTCGAAATCAAACTTTGTGACCCAGTTCCCTCTTTGCTCTTTTCAGTGCTTTGTTATACCTGTGTGTTTATGTGTGCTTGGAAAAGGTGCTGCTGATAATTTGATGGTTTAGCAACCACATATTGATTTGCTAGCTGTTGTTTTGCTGCACAAAGCTTGAGGCAAAACATTTGATTATTTTGAGCATTAAAACTGGTATATAACTAATATTTGGCATCTCTTTAACCTTATCCTAGGACCTGACGTCCACATCACACCACATTTTGGGTTATATCAATTTTGCTCTACATGGGCCTGATATCCACTTAGGAGAACATTATACTGCTACTGTTCTATCAAAATTTTAAACGAATATCCTCATATGTGGCTCTCATTTTTCTTAAAAACAAAAATAAGGTAAAAAAACAAACAACAACTGGTAATTCTTTGTTTTTACATTCATCGGGCCCCAATATGCCCAAATATCAAAGAGAAATTAAAAATGCATGTCATGGAAGAGTTCTGGTCTTAGGAGGATAATTTTCCCACTATTTTCAGAGATGTGATGCATACACTCAGGAACAAAGTCATGTTAATATGGTGTCTCGGCCCCCACTGTTACAGTATTTCTATGCTTTCTGTGCTTTTTAAATAATTTAAGCCAAATGTATCTGCCTCGTGGCATCTGTGTATTCTTGCCAGAGGCTCTTTCTCAGACCACCAATAAATACAAATGTTACTTTTTCGAATAGAATCGAGCCATACATCTAAACACCTGTTCTAGTCACAGAAATGCATATCAGAATTAAGCGTGCACATAAAAATAAATAAATCAAATGAACATCGAGAGCAGAAGAAGACCACACTAGGCGCCACTCCTGTCACCTAAGAACAGAAGTTACCTTTGTCCAGTTCACACTGGTCAGTGGAAAAATGTTGCCTGGCCTGATGAGTCTTGATTTGTGCTGCAACATTGCGTCGGTAGGTTGAGAATTTGGTGTAAACAACATAAAAGCATTGATTCATTTTGCCCTGTATCAATAGTTCATGCTGGTGTTGGTGTTGGCAGCAAAGTGAGTTCACTTGCTCGCCCTGCCCATGCCTTTATGACCACAGTGTACCCATGTTGGTGCCTGCTTCTGGGGAGAAAAGGCATCACGTCGCAAAAAATCATTAAATCATCTCTGTCCGTTTTTGTTTTTTTCAACATGACTATGAGTTTGCTGTACTCAAATGGCCTTTGAGTCACCAGATCTCAATCCAATGGAACAACTTTGCGATGTAGTGCAACAGGAAAGTCGCATCATGGGTGTCCAGCTGACAAATCTGCAGCAACTGTGTGATGCTATAATGTCAATATGGACCAAAAGCTCTGCATGCGATGGCATCGCATGCAGTCGTTTATGGAGTTTAATTCTGTTAATGTCCACTGATGTTTTTATATCCGGAGTATTTGCATGCACATGCCAATTTTCACTTACTAGCGTGTTTATGTGCCTCTATAAAATGAGCTCACTCCCAGTTAGTTTTATTTTACACAGTTTTGCATCACCTAATTCATATTTTATCATTACCAACCTAACTGAACTTAAACTTTTTTTGCTGATGAAAAACTGTCAAATACCGAGAGCCTTTTAACTCAACACTTATTTGTAAGCCAATTAAAGTAACCACCGGCACCCCTCTAATAGCTTTGCTTTTACCATTAATATAGGAGACACTTGTCCCCTGCCCCTGATTGTCAAGTGTGGCTATTGTGCGTGTCATTATTGCTGCTCTGTTTTATGGGCAGTAGCAAGGAGATGGAGGAGCTATGGATTCATAGAGCTCTTAATGTTTGTGTTAATGACCAGTTACAGCTGGCTGAGCTGGAGAAGAGAGGGTTGAGAAAAGGGGGGGGAAAAAAATACAGAGTGATAAATAAAAGAAAAAAACAGGAATGGGGAGGAATCAGGAAAAAGGGGGAGGGTTGAGAGGGTGGGGGTAATGTATTCAGACTGATGTTCCCCTTCCCACAGCCTCAGCTCACTGCCATCAAGCCATCAATACTCTGCCCTCATAAAAACCATCCATCACATTGATCTCTTGCCATTATCCTCAAAGACTAAAATAACACAGAGCAGCTCAGATGGCCACAGTCTTGCTCTGGAGGACTACAGCATCCAATATTGGGCTGGGGACAAGCAGAGATGGGAGGAATAACCAATCAGAACAAGGATGTAACATCTGTGGAAAATAATGGGCCAAATGGGCTGGAGTAATGAGTCATTTGGAGGAGGCATGGTTGGGGCAGTATAAGAAGATACCTTAAGGAAATGAGAAACTTATTTTTTTATAGAATGGAAACTAAATCTTAATGTAGTTCCTAGACCACCGGTCATGACAGGAATTTTGTAATGTTGAATAGAGTCTCAGAAGTCTCAGAACTTTATTTCCGCACAATTCAGCATTTGTGATGCTGCCAATATTGAAAAATAATTAGCAGTTATTGAAATACATTTTTTATGTGACAGACAGTGAGCAAACTGCGATTGGGTGACGCATTAAAACAGGTGTAAACTTCATTTTGTAATCATTCCAATGTTGCAAATATCGGAGAAAACACATTGACCAGCTAGATTCGAATATCTGATCTCTAATTGAGAGCCATGTGTTTAGCCCCTCTGCAGTATTCACCTTCTCTCCCTCAATCTCTGTGAGTCTATGTAAAGTTGTTTTCAGACACACAGTGCAACCCTGACCTTTACATAAACCAACAGAGGTGGTTGTAAGAACACAGACAGGGGGATCGTCAGGTTTGTAATAGAAATTCTGTGTACGATGTCCAATTGCACCCATTCGTAATGACTGGCCATCCTGTGTTATGTCTCCTGCACACTCTGCCCAGACAGCACTCTTGCCCTAAACAAAAAAAGGGACATTTCCAGTTGTGTTCTACCCCACCTTAATTTTCCCGACACTGTCTATAATTCATGTGTGGATTTAGGATTTACTGAGCATCATTCCCCTATTTGCTTCAGGAGCTTTGCTGCATACGTACAACCCACAGAGGTTTTATCATGACTCCACCGTACCTCTACCTTCAGTTTTAAAATTGGACATTTGGTATGAGTAGGTCGGGTTGCGACTCTGACACACACGCACAAAGGGAGAACTTGACTACTTTTAGATCATCATTCAGCATCAGTCAATTCACACGAGCAGAAGATGTGAGCAGAGAAGCACATATTCAGCTGATCTTTAACCTCCAGCCTGCTGTCTGATTCTCAGTGGAGTCACACTCACAAACTGCTTTTCAAATCTATCAGCACGAGTTAATACAGCTCCATGCTCAGACATACTGCATACAGATGGGTGATGAGCAGCTCAGAGCATTTCCACATTTATATCTCCACAGCCTTGAAAGGTCTACAAAATGCCACTGCAAATAGTAGATGAGTGTCTGGCAACTATTTCTTGAATGTCCATCAAAACAGCCATTACTCAGTCTGCCGATGGGCTTTTACAGCAGGACCCAAGGCAAGAGATGTAGAAAGCTACAATCAAATGGAGCCACTTCAACACCACTGTGTTCCCCTAAACTTTTAACCCGACTCCACTTGTTGATGCAGTTTACAACAGTTTTTTTTGTTTGTTTGTTTTAGCCCTTTTCAGTTAATGCCTTTGGTGTTGAAGTTAGCATTTGAAGTAATTTAGTTGATGAGGTTCTTTTTTTTTTTAAGTGTTACCCAAATAATCCTAGGACTAAATTATGCTTGGATGCTTTGTTGAAGTCTACACCCTCAAGCGCCTATAGGCTGAAATGTTTTTGAGCACTTTCTAACAACGAGTTGTCCGTTCATCTATCATCTGAAACGTGTGGGTGGAGGCAAGCATGAGACTGATTTTATTACTACAAGCTCGGGATGGGCATTTCAGTAATGAGCCTATTTGTTATTCATGACAACACAACATTGAACTAAAGGAGGGAAAGTGTACCTATAAAGATTTTTCTTTAATAATTACCCCTGAATACATCCTGGTTGTTGATAAAAAGAGAGGGAAAGAAAAAAGAAATGGTATGCGTGCGGGTGAAATTCACATTGACAGGTCTGTAAAGGCGAAGGTCTCAGAAGGACAGTGGATTATAGGTGGACATGAGAAGCTGAGATAGGGATTGAACTCTTTATGCCCCTTCTGAAAGACACTCTTCTCATTTTGCAAAGCTCACTGCCGACAGTAATCACAATCCAGATAGTATTTTTTTCTTCCCAAAGGTGGTTTCAAATCCCTCTGCGTTAATGAGGATATTTGCATTTCACCCTTTGGGTCTTTTCCTTGAAGTCAATAGAATGGACATTTCATGTAAACTAACAGTGGTCCGTCTTGGCACCTTTATTCACTCCTTCCTACACAAACTTTGAGACACATGCTCATAATCTCCTGCAAAATCACTTATTTCGAACGCTTTACCTCATCCGACACCTCACACACACACACGGCCAGGCTGCAGCCCCTAAAATATGCAGTGGCATGATTGCTATTATCATTTCTGATCAGCTGTGTTATTGAATGGATGCTGCTGTCAGGGCAGTTGCATAGGAATGATTATTTTGCGGGGCATCTGAGGCCTAGTTCCGCTTGGCTGAATGTGATGGATGGGGAGGAAATGGTGATGTCTGAAACACTCCCAGTCCTGCCAGATCTCAGCCACTCTATAATTACAGTCACACAGTTTGACTGAGCCCAAGCAGAACTTGGTCTGTCTGGCTGGCTAAAGCAAAATGAGTCTCGTTGAAAATCTGCTCCCTTGCCACGCCCATACCCTGATCAATACATTTACTGGACTTGAGGTTTGAAGCAAGTAAGTTCATGTTGCAGTTGCTGAGTGTAAACCAAACAATTCAACAACTGGAGATAGTGAGACCGCGCCTCAAACACTCCTTTTCGGTCGTAAGTCTGTAAATTCTTCTTTGAGCCACCATTCATTCCCCTGTTTTATTAGCTTCCTCTAAAGGTATCAATGGGATCTGTCAGGACGACGAACCACCGCCAGACCTCAACGAGGTCTCTTGCTACATTATCAACAAATATTTTTTATTCATATTTGGAGGTTGGGTCCGTGCTAGTGAATTGGACTGTGTGATATTTGTGCTCTGTTGACATATTAGTTACCATTCGGTTTCATTCTCTGCTCCAAATGCTTTTAGTATGTCTTTTGTCTCATTTTCTTATAGAGAGGCACAGAACGTGACTGCACTCTGGACCATTCAGTGAACAACTCACACAGACTGTTCGCTCTCATATTTCTCCATCCAACTTTTAAAATGGAATTATTAACGCTTGCATTTTCAATTATGAGCCAGTTGCTTTAAGCAGTCTGTCTGCTTGGATACAGATGTTTTTAGCTATAACAGTAAACTGAACTCTCCCAGACAGGGTTGCATTGTTTTCAGGGATGCAAATTGGGGTTCAAGTGTCTTTCTCAAGGGCACTTTGGTCCTTAAAATGGTCTGGGATCCAATGGCCAAGCCTGCAATTAACTAACTTTCTGCATTTACTTGGCAACAACCACCCTTCATATAGAAGCCTCTTTTTTGTTTTTAAATATTTAATCATTAAAATAAGTATAATTCCTAAAGACTGGTAGGCAGAACAAGCTGCTTGATGTGGAAAAACAGACATCAATTAAATGTTTTAGATAAATAAATAAATAAATTAGGATGTGTAATGACAGATTTTTATTTGTCCCATTAAAAAAGTTAATTATTTTTACTCTGTTGTCCTTATGCTTTTAATAATATGTATTGCACTGGAAATTTTTATATTTTGGAATCAACATTTTTTTTTATATATTTTTAATTTTAAATGCTCCAACTTTGACTGATGGATAAAAACAACAAAACCCCCAAAACAGTAATTAGTGCAGCTTTGTGTGTAGTAAATATTAAATTGCTTAATCTCAAAACATTTGTTTGATTAAGATATTCACGCAATTATTCACATAGGAAAGATTTAATAAGCCCAGAGATAAATCAGCAAGTGGTCTGGAAACCTTCATTAATTCAACTAGACGTGTAAAAGCACAAAAAGAAGGTTAAGGTTATTGCGCTGAAGCATAAAACTGTTTTTTGAATACTTTTCTAGCACAATGCACCTGGTAACACCCACTCAGGTGCCTTGAGACAAACCATGAAGCTGACACTGCCTCAGCACGACTTTAGGTTACCAGTAGCAACATTACCTTGAGTCACCCTGTGTAAAAGGTTCAAGCAGTGTTTAGCTGAAATCTGACAACCTATGTATATTTGCATGCATAGGGAAAGAAACGAAAAGTTGAAAAGTAATGGAACTGGGGTGACAGAAAAATACATTTGCAACAGAATGTGAAGAGCAAAAATATGACAGGAAAAGAAGGACAAAAACATCCTTTTTGTGGCCTAAATCACTGCTTTCAGTATGTCTCACGATCGTAACTCATGGAAGCCTCAAAGCCCCTCCTTTACAGCACACAGGACAAAGTCTGAACATTGGGCTTTTTCAACATTTCAGCAGCGGAACTGCTCCATAAATATCACAGCAAGTGCAAAACATACATTTGCATTCCTTTACTCGCCTGAGGAGCACGCCATCCTCTCCAAAAATCACCAAGCGCCTTTCATGTATGTTAAGTTTTCACTTTGATCTTCAATTTTACAGCTATTAAAGAATAAAGTGTTCATAAATGTGTTATTCTGAGTTTTTCTCCTGAATTTTATCGCACACCTGCAGCATCACACAGCACCACGAGCTTTTTGCAAAGTGAGGCAGTTTCATGTCTTTAAGCATAAAATATAGCATGTATGTGTGTTACGTACTTATAAAAAATTAGCATCTATAGACAGGATCAACCACGATTTAACAGAAAATGTATTTCACTTCTGGCAGGTGAGCTGTCCTTTTTAAATTTTCTTTTGTTCACTGAAGTATGTATGAATGCCTTTCCATAGGATGTGACATTCCTAACTATCATAGCAAATATCAAAATGTTCAGGTTAAGAAAACTGAGATTATATTTCACTTGAAGGCCGCCAAATCTCTCACATAACATAATATTCCTTGAATGAAATGAGAGAATATTGTCTCTTAAACAGACTGATGATGAATTAAGGGCTGCTAATGATTTGAGATGTACATTCTGCATGTGTGTTTGTGTGTATATAAATCCTACATAGCACGACACCTACCAGCCTTATCATCCATACAGAAAGATACAAAAAGATAGGGAGGGGGTGGGGCAGGGTAGGGTGGGGTAGTTGCGTTGTGCGGTTCGTGGTTAGATGCAGATCGTGAAAAGACGGAATCGACGCTTTGAGACAGACAAGCTGAAGTGAAGAAAGGCAGCGGGAAAAAAAAGTCAGAAGCAGTCAGGGTGAGAAGATGGAATAGAAGAATGGAAGGGTTTACTGCTATTTCTGCCAACTGTAGGACGGCTGAAATAGCAGGTGCTGCAGGTACTGGAGCAAACACATAATCACTCCCACACATACAAGCCAAACTCAAGGCGCTCCTGCATACTCCTCCAAATTCATACCAAATTTAAGATTTAAGAGTCATTTCTCCTTTCTTTTCTGTCCCACTTCTATTCCTTTGTTCTTTTATTTATTCTTAGACAAAAGGAAAAAAATGTCCTTGGTTTCCAAAAAACATCCAAGTCACTTCCTACATTTATGCAGAGGGAATCCAAAGGATGGAAATCAATAATTGAGGCAGCCACATGTTATTTCATTCCAAAAGGGAATATTTAAAAATGGTGGAAAGGTGAAAAAATAATAATGGGAGGGAGAAATATTATGGAATTATGGCATACAGTTCCCAAACAGTGTATCGTTTTTATCTTTCTGTGACCAAACGTAGACGCTGTTGTCTTGACCAAGTCTCATTTGCGTACAGAAAATATTGAGAGGTAACGCTGGATAAGACTTTTAAGAAAACACAAACGCACAAATGCCCAAGCAAAGACTTACATCCACGCAAAACCCTCCGACAGAGAGCCATGAATGCACTGTGATCCGAGTGATTCGTTGTATTACCATTCCAGTCTTCACGCTGGGCAGATATGCCCGCGTCTGAGCTCAGAGCAAATTCAGATGTCTGGCTTCACAACTAAATCACACTCCGTAATCTTGGAGGTAAAATAAAACAGGTCTCCCACTGGTATGGCAATGTCTACTATATGTATGTGTGCGCATTTGCACAAATGTGCACGTGCATCCAATTTTTTTCAACCATATTCCCAAAGAGTTTATAAAGAGTTATGTGGGTGAATGTGTAATGATGAGCATGTGCTTATGTCCGGTTAAATTGACATCCAGCATGTGTGTGTGTGTGCACGCACAGGTATGTGGGTCTCCGTGTATGTAATGAAGGCACTCTTCTCACCTGGCCTCTGAAGTGAAGCCAGCATGACTCACAGTCATTTTTTCCCTTCTTCTCATTCCAGTTCAGCTCGAGCCCACTAAGTTCAGAGTTCACCTCCATCCCTCTTTCTCTCATTCCTGCACACGCGTCCTTTATCTCCTTTCCCTTCATCATTTCTGACACATATTATCTACATTCAAGCAGCCCCTTTGTCCGTTCCTCTCTGCCATTTTCCCCCCACTTTCCTTATTTAACTTTTCCCTTTGACCTTTGAACCCGATTTTTAAGGTATGAATAAATCAATAATAGAAGCAGTATCGGAAAATATCTCCAAATCGTCCTTCCCGTCAACCACCAAGGTATTTAATTTTTTTTGAGTTAACATGTCACACACTGAATTAGCACCAGACCTTAAACTACATGTGACCCCTTTTTTCTGTTTTTATCCTTTATGAAACCTTAAAACAACTAAATTAGCCAATGACTTAGCATTTTAAATCATTTAAATTCTGCTTAAAGGCTGACCCTGGATACAAGTGTAAGTACTTTCAGTATAGGTATCCTTTCTCCTTCAGTGCTGCTTTGGTGTTACGTTCCATGAATTCTCCCCATTTCTTTGACCATCTATATTCAATCATCCCCCTTTTCTGTTCTCTCTGCCCTTTTCTCTTTTTCATTTCCCTCACTTTACTTTTCCCTCCTGTGTTCCCTTATCTCCATTGACCCAGTGTTTGTCTGTCTTTCAGGGTATGAATAATTGAGGTATATTGAGTCTGGTCAGCAGATGGTGAAATGGCCGTTATGGATCTATCTGTGCTCTTTAGGAAATGCTGAGTGTATGCTGACACCTGTGCAGTTAAGGTCCGCAGGAGCGTTGCCGAAGCACCGAACACAACAGGGGGGAGCATATAGGGCACGCCCAAAAATGGTACTCCTCTTCCAGCACCTGTGCATGCTCACATATGCAGGTGCAGATATACAACACTCTCAGCCACTCAAATTTATGCCTGAGCACACACAATCTCACATGTGGAAGAACAAGAGAGAGTAAATCCAAACAAACATATTATGATGAGTTCCACTGCTTCTCCAAACCATCTTATGCACCTGCCACAACAATAGAGAGGGGCGCTTCCAAACTCTCCTCGTTATCTCACGCCGTCTGTCTCACGCCCCATTTTACGCTGCCTTGGTGGTCCCGAATCCTCAATGCACTACAGCTTGAGAAAAGACATTTAAATGTTTTTCACTACATTTTCCACAATTTCATAACACGGAAACACGGGGGAACTATAAAAACGGGTGGACACAACTGGGACATTGTTACCTTCAGTGATTCTTTAAGTCACTGAAGGTGAAAAATAAAAAAAAAAGAGTACATTTTCTGTTGGCATAACAGCAAATAAATGTACCGTGTTAAATCCACACAGCAAATGATTACCAGCTAGTCAAAGTTCTCGACAGCAAGTAGTTGAAGTATCCCACCGAGGATTTTATACATATTATATGTAAGATTATCTGGGTTAAAGACTAACTAGTAAACAAACTTGAATATTTACCGTTATCTGAGTTTGTTCCACAGATGCAGATATTTAAAGGTAAATGAATCAACCCTCTTTCTATTTCAAATTATGGGCTAATAATAAGCAGAACACTAACTAATTAATTAATAAATGGCATATATTTGCAACAATATTAACCATGCTATTACTGATTGCTATTACAGCTTTCCAGTCTATCATGTCCCCTTGCACACCAACCCCACCTCCACCCACCCACGCAATCACACAGACACACATAGCCCTCTCTTTCCTAAGCCCCTGACAATCCAACCAACCTGGCCTGCCTCACGACAGTTTACAGTACCCACAGCCTTCATCCGTACAGCCACTGCCACCCGCTGATCGCGGGTCCGACCCTCCCAACACCCACCCACCCTTCCTAGGATCTTCCTCTTAAAGCTTGGAGTCAAACTGTGACCTTCCTGACTCACACGAGTTAACCCAAGCATTCTTGAACACAGACACACACAAACACACAGCTGAATGTTGAGGGGCCAAAGGTTTGGCTTTTTTGCCCCATTCACACAGTTGATCCCTCACCCTCTCTCACTCCAGCTTCTTCTAATCCTCCCCCAAACCCCTTCCTGATCCCGGAGCCCCTCGAACATCACTATCACATTTCTTTTTTAGCCGTCTCTCTACTTTTACCCTCTCGCTGCCTCCATACACTCTCCTCTAGTTTCATCCACCCGATCCAAAATGAAAGCAGTCGTGCATCTCTGGTTCCCGTTTTACCAAAATTATTTTAAAAAAATAAAAAATAAATGGCATGAAGTTTAGTATCACATGACTTTGAATTCTCCTTCATTCACCTCACTTTTTTAAGTTACCAGACTAAAACATTTAGGTATTAATGTTTCTCCCAAGCTTGCAGATCTAACTAAATTAAACCATATCCCACTTTTAAAGAAGGTAGAAGATGATCTGGCTAGATGGAAATGTCTATCACTCATGGGAAGGGTTGCCGCTATAAAAATGATGGTCTTACCAAAAATAAATTATTTATTCTCAATGATCCCAACTAAACCGCCACAAGATTGGTTCAGATCTCTAGATTCATGTATGTCCAAATTCCTTTGGAAAAATAAACCCCCACGTATAAGCTTAAAAACACTACAAAAGACCAAGGATAAAGGAGGACTAGAACTGCCTAACTTTCAGCACTACTTCTTAGCCAACAGGCTTCAGTTTATCTCAGGATGGCTAAAACACACCCTCTTAGATGAACCTTGGCTAGATGTAGAACAAGCACTCTGCAATAATCTAGAGATCTCAGACCTACCATTTATCAGCTCAAACATCCAACGACATGAATGCTTTAAAAGCATCAACATCAGCTCTTCTCTGACAGCATGGTGGGAGTTTCTAAAATTGACGGCGTCTTCATTAATCCCATGCAAACGTACACCTATCTGGAACAACCCTGACATATTACAAAACAATAATATGATAAACTTTTCAGATTGGAGTGATAAAGGAATCAAATATTTAGAACATATACTAGAAGGAACAGAATTTATTTCATTTGACGGACTAGTTACACAATATGGGATCAACAAGAAAAGATTTTTAGAATATCAACAAATTAAATCCATAGTAAAAAAGAAATTTAAACCGGGTCAAGTTGAACTACAAACACCACCAAGTGTGGTTCAATTTCTTACTCTTAAACCCCCCAAATTACTATCCAAAATATACAGAATGCTTTCTAAAACAGATGAATCAATATCACTTCCTATTGCAAAATGGGAAGCGGATTTATCAGTTAACTTAGACCTAAACTTCTGTCTCAGATTTGCTTAAAAACCTTTCATCTAATTAGAAATCCCAGTCTTCAATTAATTCAATACAAAATATTACATAGAGTGCACTATACAGGTCATCGGATGTTCAAGATGGGCTTTACGTCTACCAACAACTGCTCACACTGCCAAACCAATTCACCGGACAATTATATCCACGCTCTTTGGTTCTGTCCACCAGTTCAGAAGTTTTGGCGCGAGATATGTGAAGACTTATCGAAGTGTCTGAAATGTAACATTCCAACTTCCCCCTTAGTGTGTTTGTTGGGCAGCTTAGATAATGTCACTTCAGAAAAGAATATAGCCCATATGGTTTTCACTGCCCTATGCATAGCCAAGAAAACAGTCCTCATGAACTGGAAAAATAAAAATAATCTTAATTCTAACCAATATAGAAATTATCTATTAGATTACATTAGTCTTGATACAGCCTCTGCCACCACATCAGATCAATTGCTCTGGGCTCCTTTGATCAGCTCCATCACCTAGTGGGGGTGGGGGGTCATAGTTTGGTCCCGCCTTCACTGTTGTGATTGGTGTGGGGGTAGGGACAGGCTTAGGGCGTCGGGGGGTTCCCCGGAGGCATCTTCCTTGGGGGGCTCAACCCGGGGTAGCGGTCATGTCCGGTTAGGGGCTCTGTTGGCTCTCAGGTGACTGTTTCCTCGCGGCTGCGTGCAGCGGGGCTAGGGGAGGGTCTGTGCTGACGGACGTGGGTTACTGACCTGGTACCCTGGCTGCCCCTGGGTGGGTCCGGGATGGGCGTGAGGTTCTGGGGGCGCTCCGTCTCTGGGCTGGGACCCGGACCGGGCCTCGGGGGGCTTGGGTCCTGGTTGGTGTGTTGCCGGGGTTGTGGGCGGGTGGGTGCATGGGGGCCCAGCCCTGGAGCAGGGTGCCGCCGGTGCATCGAGCCACCTGGGGGGCTCTTCAACTGGTGGGGGAGATTGTCACATCTTGCAGGAGCTTTCCTCTCCTCAGGAGCTCCCTCTGCAGGAGGGGGAGATACAGGAGAGGTGGAGGAAGATCTCAGCCTGGGTGTTTATTGTCTTATGTAGTCTGGAAGATGAGTGGATGGTGGGGTGGGTGCAGTTTTCTCTGTGGTGGGGTTGGGTGGACTGTCCCGGGCTCTGTGGGGCCGGGCGGCGCTGCTGCACTGGGCCCCGGTCTGGATGGGCCTGGGCCCCCTTTCCCTGGCGGGTCGCGGAGTGTGGGGGTGCCTACTGGGGTCAGCGGGGGAGCTGGCCCCAGGGAGGGGTCACTTGCCCCTCCCTTCCTTCCCTCCCCATCTCCAGCTGCCTCCCTCTTCCCGCTCCACCACAACCACCCACACATGCAGGGCCTTGGAGTAGGGGTATGTCACCAGGGTGCAGAGGAGGCTACCCCCCCCTCTGTCCCCTTCTGGCTGCCTCTGCCTCAATTTTATCCCACAACTTAGACATTCACATTACTCACACTCTCATTACACATACATATAGGATCTTGGGGGTGGGCACGATACACGGAGTCCAAAGTACCATCAGGGTGTACACCCCACCCCTGGCATCGTTGCCCACCTCTCAATTTTAAATACACATAGACATTGAGGGCTAGCAGGAGGGACCATGCGCTTACCTGCTGCTCTCTGGCAGGTAGCTCCAAGCCCTCCTGGGTTTTAAATGCACCTTAAAACACACATGCATCAACACTACAATGAGCGGGTGGAGGGAGGTTTGGAGTCTTCTCTCACCCCCATTCTCTGCGACCTGCTGGAGCAGGGGGGCTAGGAGGAGGAGTTGGCCGTCCGACTGCGGTCTGGAGTGTGGAGCCTTCCTGCTGCTGCGGAGTCGGGGCGGTCTGCCTCCCCCAACCGCAGGGAAAAGGGAAACACCACCTGGGTCTGGGTGCAGTTCCCCCCTCCAGGGGCGGGGGCACCTAGACCCGGTTTGTAGAGTACGCTTGGGGAGTGTGATCGTGTGTACAACGTCTCTTTATGTCTGTCTCCACGTTGGTTGAGTGTGGAGTAAGTGCATATGAGAGCATGAGGGTGGGAATGGATGTTTGTATCTGTGTGTGCCTGTATGTCTGTGTCTATATGTCAGGTTGGGTGTCAGGCGCCACCTCTCTGGGGACATCTCAGGCCCTCCAAGGTTTGGAGGCCTATCTCCCCCTACCACCACTTCCCCTGCCAGTGGCGGACCCCCTCAGACATCGGTGCGTTGGTGGTTCTTTGTGTCCGGGGATGGGCGTCCAGGTACACACCAGCTCACTCCTTGGCGGCCGCTTATCGGGGCCTGGAGCCTGGGGCTCGCTCGGGCCACTTCGGAGGTGGGGTGCCCCCGGCCTCTCGGCCTGGGGCTCGGTCACTCAGGCGCAGCTGGCTGCCGGCGGAGCTCACGGGCGCGTCACTGCAACTCCCCCTGGCTTCTGCTCCGCGGCTGCTGAGTGAGCCCTCATCTGGGACTCTCCTCAGCTCTTTCTGGGACAGTGGCGCGGCTGCCCCTCTGTTGGTCTTCCTTGGTCTCTTGTGTTCTGGGGGCCTCTGGATGTCTGGAGTTTTGATCTCCTCCACACCTGCTTCATGCCCTGGAGGACGGGGCTGTGGCCCCCCCACACCCTCTAGCAGATTATTACATGAAGGAACCTTTTAAAAAACAAAAAACAAGCGCGTCCATGCTCACAGGTGTACACACGGGTGATCACACCCACAAACTACACCCTTTTTGGCTCCTACCTCAAAGCACACTGTGTTCTGTTATCTTATGTGCTGCACAATAATGTTTAACAATTAGTATTTACTGTCATATTCCCATATATCATTGTGATGTTGTTTATTCTATTACTCTTGTTCTCTTCTGCTTGCTTTCTTTTTTCTTTCTCAGCAGGTGACCCAGGTGATTGATATATGCATTTTTTTTCTCTGCTCATTCTGTTGGTTTTTGTTTTTTGCCCTTCTCCCCCGTCCCTCTTCTCAGCTGTTTCTCTTTCCCTCTTTCTTTCTCCCCTTCTTTCCCCCAGTCAAGTCTGTCCCGTATTCAGTAAGTGAAAATAAAATAAACAATAAAAGGTGAATCAAATGGACCATTACGGCAAGGCTGGGATGGCAGCCTTCAAGTGTGCCTTGGACCACTCCACGACATTTTTTATGACCCTGTCTTGACATTTTAGACATCAGAATTTGGAGGCGCAGAATGCTTTTCATAGCTTTTACCTACTTTGTAAACATCACTTAGCTCCATTTTCAGATTGTCAGCCATCTACTTAGAGGAGCCCATGACTGCTGGCTCTTCAAACTCAAGGTCTGAGCCAAAGAATTTAACTTCTAAAGCTGTAATCAGTTGAAAATACATAATAACAGTACTTGACTTAGCATTCTTAGTTTGTCATTTACGGCTTAATGATTAAGTGACATTCTGAGACTTTACAAGAGGGAACTTTTTTTCCTTAATTTAATTAATTTAAGTTTATTTAGTTTAAGGGAGAAAAAGTAGTAATGCAATCAGAGTTGAAGAAATACTCACATTTTAATATACTTTTACTGCATGGTTGCCTTTTTGCATTCACCAAAGTCTAAATGTTCCCAACCTTTTTTCATGCGATTACACTCTTCACCATAAATTTAATTGGCTTAACACATTTTTTTTTAATTTACCTAAAACTTATTTTCTATTCTACTTTTTACTACAAGCTATATTCACCCATTCACAGCACTCTTATTCTATTTACTATCTTCACCCCTCACAACCTAAAGTATCTATTGGGCCGGCAATTTGTGTCACAGATTATTGCCCAAAGACACCAAAAAACTGTGTACTGGAGGAGCAGGGGTAATCAAACCACAAACCTTCCAATTAGTAGTACATCCCACTCTACCACTCAAGCCACAGCTGCCCCAGTAAAACCGAGAGACTGTTGAAAACTGGAACAGAAACTGTGCTTTGGTTAAGTCACTGTGTGTATATGTGTGTGTGTCATTGCTGTTCATGTCTGCTCTTTGTCGCATGGCCACAAGGTTGGGGGATACTTGCCTTTCAGGGACTCCATATTTTATTTATTGTAGGGCGTGTGCATAAGAGCAAGGCAGAGAGCAGAAGGAAAAGGGAGAGGAGAAAAGCATGAGATTGACGCATAAGGATGAAGGTGAGACAGAATGAGCAAAAAAAACTTTAGAATAGACATTTGAAACAATAAAAAAAAAATACTGTAGCGGAAAGGCACATGATGAAAGAATATTATATTGTTTACTCTCCACATTTTTATACCTTCCAAACTAACTTTCTTTATCCAGAAAACTGCTACCATACCACACTGCTGCTATTCCATTATATGTCTGCATGCCTAACTCTGATGTTCTTGCATTTACACAACTGGAACTAATGGCACTGCTTCTGGAGTCCTTCCGAATTAACCCTTTGAGTCAGCCAAGCACACAAATGCACACAGACACACAAATACACTGCTTAAAAACTCCTGAGGGGAAAGTTACTAAAGAAAATTAATGAGTTGTATCAAATAGCTCAGGAACCATGCAGTGTGTGCACTTTAACTCTTGTTGTGTGGTGTCAGAGAAGCAGTTGTTAAGGTTATAAAGAGTAGCAAATTGAGTGCCCAGTTACTGGCTGCACACACAGAGCTAAACTTAGTATACTGTATCTACATGACAATACTTTTCACACCCCTCAGGCTACAGTCTTGGTTTTAAGATTGGCATTTGCAATCTTTATCTATAGCTGTAGCTATGATTGATTCAGCTATGAAAAGCTGCAATAAAACATTGTTTTTGAAGGTTCAGGCTGTTGATAAATTAACTGCATGACACATAAAGAGGTTCGCCTGCAGCTCTCAGAGGTGAGGGTTTTACACGTGGGAATTTATCTGATATTGACTAAGTTATTACATCTCAGCTCGCACAGAAATCTATTAAAAACTGGATTTACATTAATTGTGTGAGTGTGCGTGATAATGAATATTTTCTCACAGTCATGCTGCATCTCTCACGCTCAAGGTCACGGTAGCTGCATAGTGTAATAAGTTCTACCAGTAAACAGTTTGTGTATCCGTCCTACAGCAGGCCTTTCCCTCCCTGAACCTTTACAATAGCAGCAGGATTGAACTACGCTCAACTCAGACAAGTCAGATATGTCTCTGTGTGCCTGGGGGCTTGCTAAACTGAATCTGCTTCGATAGTAACAGCACTGTAGAAGTCTAAACGCAACAAATCTCACTGGATTTTCTTTCTCTTTTCATATATAAAGATGTGACAATGTCAAGCTGAAAAAGAAATATTTTATTGCACATTAGCACATTCAGAGTTAAAAGTTTAGTATGAGACCAATAGCTCCTGTCTCAAAACAGTTAGAAATACTTTTTGTTTGTTTGTTTGCTTTCTTTTGACAAAGTGTGTAATTCCAAATCTCAGGCATAAAGCAGCGGATGAGTCTCACATGGGACATGTGTACAAGATACTCAATTTCGTGCATGCTCAAAAAGCACACAGCGGCGCAATCAAGTAGTCACTTTCACACCCACATCTACATGTTAATGACATGTTAGCATGTGGCTGTGATCATTCATCATGGTAAACCGCAGGGGAACCACCACAAAAATGTTTGAAATAAACCTAATGAGGCACTTAAATCACTTTCACCCAGCTGAACATGCCCAACTTGAAGAAGGGCAAAGTGGCTAAAGCTAAAGCTAACCAGAGCTCGCTCAGAGCTAGCCAGATGTCAGCAACCACAACCTGAGGCAGCGTGAGCCTCGGTATGAGCAGTAAAGGAATCAAAGCAGTTAAAAGGAAAATTATGGAGATGAGTGAAAAAGAGAAAAAGGTTGATGTCCTGTTATCTGGTAATTTTATAATTTAAAGGAAAATGATATATAGGCACCTGACACTTGTTTTGTTGTACAAATGCTCCTGCTTTGTTTGGGAAGGTAAAATTTGTCAGGTAAAGGTGGGTGTATAGCAACTTTATTATTTGCACCCCTCTATTTTTATTTAGAGAAAATGTTAAAGCTTAATAATTTATCTTATTTGGAAAATAAAATGAAGCATTTTATGGCTGTTTGGCTGATTATTGTTTTGGTGCATCAGTGAATCTCAAATCTAATGCATTGTTTTCTGTAGTTTTGGTCCAAAACAACCGGACTAATTATCCTTTAAAGCCATAAATACTTTTTGTTCACAGCTGGTAAGTGTTGGTTGCTGGGTCACTGCCTGCCTGTTCAGTAGAAGGGAACATTAAGAAAGGCAGAAATACAATTCAAATACACATGTAACATTTAACATGAATCTGTCAAAACAATTATTATTTTTGAACTGTTAGTGTTGTTGTGCTGCACCTTTGGTATGCATGTCAGATCTTATTAAGAACAGCTTTTAAACATATATCTGTTTTATGTGTGGAAAATGTGTTGTGTCTTTGCGATGGTCACCAGCCATATGTATGTAGGTCTCTCAGTATCTGTGGGCAGCTGATTTGAGGCTGCACATGAGACACAGCTCTATGTGCCGTGGCGAAAGCTATCAGTTTTTGGTAGGGCATGCTCGTATTACAAGAAAAACACTTGGCTTCGTGATCATTTTGATGGCATTACTACAGTTTGCACATCGTGCAAATGTTGCTAATGGTGAACACTGCTGTTCACCATTTGATCAAGTTGGTCTATAAAGTCTTGGAACGACTAGAGTTGCATTTATTTAAGCCCATAATATGTGTAGGTAGTAAATAGGAAGTCAGTCGGTTAAGCTAGAGGAAATCCTGGTCATGCTAACATCTGCAATCAGCTAATTTGAGATATCAGCTAAACATTTTTGAAGAAAAAAGGTATCTAACCAACATTTGTGTTTTAGCCGTTTGTGAAGAGAATATCAACAGCGAGGCAAAATTAAAAGTAAAAAGTAAACAAAATAAAAAATAAATGAATAAATCAAAAAGAGAGACAGAAACATAGAAGGGGATAATGACAGTTAACAATGGCTGTTATGCAAGAAAATGTACAAGTCCACTTGCTCCATCTGCCACTGGGGTTTTCTTGATTAATCATGAAGGAATTTGCGACATGGCTCATACCATAAGAGAAAAACAAACTGTGGAGACCACAATGAGAAGGGCTCACTCCAGATATTGTGCAGATGACAATATCACAGCCATACATGCAAACTCACACACACGAGGTTATTACAGGTTATTTTAGCTTGTATTCCTTGAGGAATACAAAAAACCCCTGCCACACTCTAATGCTTAAACAGAGTCAAAGCTCTGCTCGGTAGCAATAAAAGCTCCTTTTACACGTGTGTAAAATGCCTCATAAAGACCTAAAGACCCAGAAAATGCGGGAAACAGTCCTTTTCTATCCTGGATAGCTCCTGTAAGATTCATATCACTGTTGTGCTATGGAGCCTTTCATTGAATTATCGAATTACAATACAGAAAACAAGGTCTTAAAACGCTCCATTAGCATAACAGGGCAATAATACTGAGTTTCAATCAAAAAAGAGAAAAGAGGAATATTGTTCCACTTTGTTCCAGTTAGCCTCATTCCATTTCTGTGAGAATACCTAAAAGCTGCAGATAGTTCCCTTTAAATCTGAAAAGCCCTGAGCATTTTTTTTGTCCTCTTAGCTCCTCCTCCCTCTTTCATCCTAATACCTCCACTTCCCTGTATAAATGTATCATTACAGTATTATTATGTCTATGGTATCCCCCCCAGCCTCCATTTACAGGGACTTAGGTACTGTGTTCTGGGACTTAGGTGGACCCATTATGTTATTAAGTCATTATGAACCGGGACACAGAGAAAATAATACCCATAATGGGAGCTACATTGGGCACTGCTTAAGTCTATAACTATAACTCCCATCCTCCCTGCTTTCCTGCCTATTTGTCTGTCTGCCTGTAAACCTGTACGTGCTCTGTGTCATGTTACACATACCCAACAAAGCTATTTACCAGAAAAACAGAAAAATAGTGTGAAGTGAAACTTCTGATTTATTTAATTATGTAAACATGTGTTGGCAACAACGGGCTCACCCCAGAATTAGGATATGCTGTCCACCCCAGCTCAGCTGTGGCCACCCGAGTGTCCATCAAGGTCTCTGCAGCAAAGAAAGAAAAAGACAGAGAGAACCAGCGGTTAGCCACACAGAAGCTATTTTGAGTACCATCCCACACAGCTAAATTATATTCAAGCGCCAGTGATCGCTTGACACTCATTGATGAACAGAAAGCAAGAATCCCTACAGTGTTTCATCCGTCTCTGTTACTCTTCTGTTAAGACTAGAAACAAATCCTTGGCACTTTGCTGGAAGGAACCTCTGAGAGACTAAAAAAAACTCTTTGCATTGTGTTATCTCGCTATATACAAGGCAAGGCAAGGCAAGGCAAGTTTATTTGTATAGCACAATTCAACAACAAGGTGATTCAAAGTGCTTTACAGAGACATTAGAAACAAGAACAAATAAAAAGCATGATTTAAAATTGATTAAAACAAGCAAATAAACTAACTAACTAATTAACAAACAAACAAACAAACAAACAAACAAAAACAGTATATAAAATCAAAACAGATAAAATCAGAACAGTAGATAAAATCAGTAGTTAAATGTAAGTTTTGAAATTTAAGCTTAAAGTGTGGATTTGGTGCTTTATTCAAATGCAGCTGAGAACAGGTGAGTCTTCAACCTGGATTTAAATAAACTGAGTGTTTCAGCTGATCTGAGGCTTTCTGGGAGTTTGTTCCAGATATAAGGAGCATAAAAGCTGAATGCAGCTTCTCCGTGTCTGGTTCTGACTCTGGGAACTGATAAAAGACCGGATCCAGATGACCTGAGGGATCTGGATGGTTCATACTGGGTCAGGAGGTCATTGATGTATTTTGGTCCTAAACCATTCAGAGCTTTATAGGCCAGCATCAGAACTTTAAAGTCTATCCTCTGACGGACAGGCAGCCAGTGTAAGGACCTCAGAGCTGGACTGATGTGGTCCACTTTTTTGGTCTTAGTGAGGACTCGAGCAGCAGAGTTCTGAATGAGCTGTAGTTGTCTGACTGATTTTTTAGGTAGACCTGTAAAGATGCTGTTACAGTAATCAAGCCTACTAAAGATGAATGCATGGACTAGTTTTTCCAGGTCCTGTTGAGACATCAGATCTTTTATCCTTGATATATTCTTGAGGTGATAGTAAGCTGACTTTGTTATTGTCTTAATGTGTTTTTCTAAGTTTAGGTCTGCATCCATCACTACACCCAAATTTCTCGCCTGGTTTGTGGTTTTTAGATGTATAGATTGAAGTTCTCTGGTGACCTGTAATCATCCTGCCTTTGTCCTGCTTATATGTGTGCAAGTATTATGAAAGATAAGTGGGTATGTCGATACACTGTATGAGGTTTGCAGATGGCCTGGCAAAAAGAGTTGGCTTCACATATGAAGAAGGAGCCCTCCAAGGTTAGGCTCTGATGTATTTGCATCAGCTTTCCTTAACCTAAAGTTATGAAAACGCATATATCTGCAAGCCATAAAATGTTTTTTAATTTCAGATTAATTAGCTAATTTTCTAAACGCCTGCCAAAAAACATGATGACCTATGTTGGATAACTTTAGGCTACACAAAATGAAAGAGTAACACAATACAGCCTGAAAAAGGAAGAAAAAAGTACAGAGAAATGTTCAAGGATTGGATTTATCTTTGTTTGGACTTTTATTATACAACATGTCATATCTGGCCACATATCAGTGCAATATGAGAACACAGATTGCCCCCTTCCTAATCCTCAGGGACATAGCTTAGACAAATAAGTCTGGCAGCTCACACCAGAAGTTTATCAGCTCTTTTTTTGATTAATATCTGCCTTGCTGGTACATGATATGTTGCTCAAGGAAAGAAGAGAGAAATATGGCAGTTTTCACAAAGCGCTCACCTGCCCCTCTCCCTGCAATACAGATTTATAGAGCGATGGACTAACTGACATGCTGGCCTTAGCAGAGTAATGATAGATTGATAATTTCCCCTGTAACAGACAGTTTATCCTCGGTCCTAAAACATTAATATTACAGAGAGTGAACCAAAGGATATTTCACATTTTCCGATGTCCCCTGCCACGACATACACTCCATTGTGTTTGTTGTTTTGTGTTGTGTCCAGACAGATTAAAAACTGCGAGACAGAAGGGTGAATGGTATGCTTGTGTGATGATCTGCATTCTGTAGTAGACAAGCAGAAAGTGTGTGTGTGTGCAATTTTCATAGGAACTGTGGTCGTTGTGTGTTTGGCTTGGAGCTCTTCCACTTTCACAGCAAATGGTTGGCTAGCACAACCCACATGTGTTGTTGATAAGGGAGAAATCTCACTCTGATTAAATGCATAGACACAACGATGCCCTCTTTCAAGATTTCCAGGAGAGGTTCCAGCCCTCATCACCCTCCCTTTACCTACTCCCCCAGAACAAGCACGCACTCGCAGCTGCTGCTAATTTGGAGTCTCACTGAAGTCGCTGTGCATTTTGAAATCATTCCAAATGACGGAACACTCAAAGCCCGTCATCCGTGGTTCAAGAGCGTTGGTTAAAATTTTTTTAAAAACAAGTACATTGTGGTAAGGATGAGTGACAAGCCACCTGTAAGAAGAAAAGAGCCTTTTCATTCTCAATCTCTACTTACTGGGAGAAACTGTCCTCAGACATGAAACCAATTAGCCCCTGCACACACAAGCACTCACAATGCATGTTAGGACACATGCAGATGGACACCCGTTCTGCTCATGCACCAGCCAACTTAGAGAGCAATTTTCTGTGTACACCTACAGTGACAGCCTTGTTCACACCCGGCTTCCATCAGAGTATTTCAATTTCCCTAAGATCAGCCTTGCCTTGTCTAGTTTCCACAGCCAGCCAGCTCCAGCCTGCCTGCCTGCCTGCTTGTACGACTTGCTGTCAGCTGGGGAGATAGGAGCATGAAACAGCCCTCAGCGCCAGCCAGCATTGTGGGGACTGCCAAACCTTTCTCTGGGGAAATCACAGAAGCTTTAGTCAAATCACACAGGGTCTTGGTCGACCATTTTTTTTTCTATTTCCTTTTAAAATGGAAGGGGGAGGGTTGGGGTTGGAGGGGATTCGGTCTAAGATAGGATGCGGAAACGAAAAAAAAAAAAAAAGGTCAAAGGCCCAAGGGAGGGGTGGATGAGCAGAGTCATGTGGTCTAATGCCTACCATTAGCAGAATATCAAAGTAGCGGATGAGTAAATGGAGTATGCTAAGTGGTGATTAGCAACGGGGAGGGGCTCGAACAGCCATCATGGCATTGCTCGCACACCTGTCCACTGGCACTGGAGATTTTGAAAATGTCCCTTGTGTATGTGCATGTGTATGTGTATGTGTGGGGCTTTTAAATGAGCACTTCTGTGAACTGTTCATCCATTAAATGATAAGTGGATTTGAATAGTTTCATTATAAAATCAACTTAATTACACGAAACATCTCTTCGAAAAAGAGGAAACATTGTTTTTTATTGCTGAAATTACAAGTTATCTAAATAGCCTAAGGTTACACACTAATTAAATTTTGGTATAGGTATTTTTTAAATTTATTTAATATTGGGTAATATTGGGTAAATAATAAACAATTAATCTGTTAGTTTAATTGGTTATTATAATGAGTTTTAGTTTCAGTTGATTGCCTGTTTCTCTGTTGCCCCTGTAATGGAGTGGCGATCTGTCCAGGGTGTACTCTGCCCCCCCACCCCACCCCCAACACAAACACAATACAGTATGGAGTGCAGTTAAAAACAATACATTACTGAAAATTGCATTTCAAGGACCCGGGATGTTTATTGTCTGTCTAGAAGCTTAATGTTGGGTTACTCCTTAGCATTGTAAAAGCAATTAGTCGTCCACGCACTCCAAGTTTATAGCAAGTCATTTGCAAGGCAAGGAAAGGACCTTGCCATGTCCCTAGTGTTTGGAAGGTAGCCCAGTGTGTTTTCTTCTGTATTCATATTCTGCTATGTCAGCTCCACCTGCAAGCTCCACTAAATTAAGACCAGGCAGTTTCACCAGTAGTTGAGTCTTTGTGAAAATTGTTAACATGGAGAGATTAATGTTAACTAAGCAGCCACGGCTCATAAATCTATTGGAAAACAATGGCTTGTAGGTGTCGGCGTCACCAGCCTTAAATACATTCAAGGATCCATAAGGCTCGAGGCTGTATTGCAACTGCATCACAGAATATTAGTTACCCTTTATCATACAATGGATGTAGGTTGGATAACACTGCAAGAGTACCAGTCAAAACCCAAAAGTCGCAAGCCAAAGCCAAGACTCAGATGAGGCCTTGCAGCTCCCAATCCCCGAGAGCACAGCTCCTTCTTATTAGCAGCAAGTGATAGATCAATACCAAATGGTAGGTTCTGGAAGCAGCCTACCATTTGGGGCTAGAGAAAGGGAGGGAGAGAAATGAAAGAGTGAGAGAGACTACATTAAACATTGATGGGGCTCTGCATTATAGATCGATAAGGCAGCTCTCTTCGCACAATTACACGTCAGCAAGCAGTCGCATGACACATCGCATAGACACGCATGATTACGTGGAAGTTGTACACACTAAAGAACATCAATAGAACGGGAGTTCAGTGAAGGAACAACAGCAAAAATGAATTGGCCAATCTCTCTGCCCTCTTTTAGCTCTCATGCATGACTTTAATTCTACGCTTTAAAAGTCAGAATGCCAACATGTCTGTGTAATTCCCTCCTTTGCAGCCAATCTGAGACTGTATGGCCACTAGTCGATACAACATGTGCCGAAGTGCCTCTCTGAAGCTTCCTGGCTCCTCAATCAATACAGCAGGCCATTCTCCACGGATTTCCATTCTCTTTCCATCTTTTACATTCATCTATTCTTTAGCCTCCCCCCACTCCCCAATGTCCTCCTGTTCAAGGATGCTGGTATACTTTGTAATTCAATGAGACAATCACGTCCAGATGCAGGATGCAAAGCTTTAAGGGTCTTCTCTTTGTGACTGTAGCAGCAAAGCGAAAGAAGATCTGAGGCCCTTGGATGACATTATGTAAGTGGGGTTTATCTTTTCTTGGGGGGATGGAATCAAGATGGTCGGATAAAGAATAAAAAAGAGGGAGAAAAAAAGAAGACAAATAGACAGAAAGACGGAGATGAAAAACCAAGTGGAGAAATCAGCGGGATTGGAATGAGCACTTAACAATGATGAAACCCCATGGTAGCCTGCTGAGCCTGGCATCTTAATACAGAGCTGAAAACAAAGTGACAAACAAACACGAACGAAAGATGCTGCATCTCCCAAACTAATCAGCCGTCCACTCAGGGGACTTATGAATATAAAAAGAACGTTTTGACAGAGTGAAGTATTTTCCGAACAAATCATGTGGAAGTGTCTCACGCAGACAGACACCACTTACCCGCTGCATCCCTGATTTCGAAAGAAAAGACCGCTTCACGTCCAGCATGGTTAAGGCCATTTAGCAGATTTGGAAACTGCAGTTATGGCACAGTACTGCTTCAGGGGGAAGAAGAATATAAAAAGGCAATATCTGATTGAGTCACCATGTTCAACAAAGAAGACAATCCATACAAATACAGATGTGAGACTTCTCTACTCCGTGCCACACTAAAGCTCTGTCACTCATACTGAAGGATTTTTACTTTAAATAGAAGATACAGAACAGGCAACTGAAATGCATCAAAAGAAATGTGTTACTTCAATGTCCCCCTGAAGACAGAAATGACAATGTGACTAAATTTGAAAACTGAAGGAAAAAAAAAGAAAAAATCTGCCAGCCTCCTCCGAGACATTAGCGCGGAGTGATGGGATACACAAGTCCTGCATCTTCTGAGCCACAGACTCCATTAAACGAACAGGCTCACAAATTACAGATTGCCCACACTCATACACACAGATTTAGTAATAGCGCACCTGGCTAACAGTCACTCACGACGGCTGTGTGAAAATATAATTTTCGCTCCGTGGAAGAAGAGCAGACACGTATGAAAGACAAAAGAGAGAGAGTCTAGAAGATAAAGATGAACAGGGCAGCACAAGGCAAAGTGTGCTCAGCAGCAGCTGTTGAGAAGAATGTCTTGTAAGAGCAGAAATTTAATAAACACACAGCATCTGAAGAACCTGATGAAATTATCCTATCATCACAGGAAGGTGACATTACCTTGGCCTCGCACATCTGGGCTGCTGTGTCGCATTCAATATAAGATTCAACCTTGCGGCACTTGGTGAGCAGCCACATTCTTTCCCCGCTGTTACCGGTTTGTAATAGAGTTGTTATGGTATTGAAGCAGGAAAACACAACAGCCCCCCCTGAGGCAGGCTTGGCAAATACAGACAGGTACATGGTCAAACAAAGGCTATACCAACACCAAAGTCTCATGCATCTGATCATATCTTAGTGGTCAGTCTGTCACTCAGCTACCTGCATAATGTAGGAACAGCACATTTATACACAAGCCCCCACGTTGCACCTTTTCATCTATTCTTCTCCCTCTTTTCCTTTCTTTCACTCTTTTCTCTTCCCTCGCTTGGTCAGGGGAGAGAGGTTAGGCACATCATTTGCATTCATTAACATTACATTAGCAGACAGAGTGATCTTTAGAAACCAGGCTGCCGGAGAGTGTCATCTTTAATTCATCATAACCCCACCACCTACCCACCCACCCTTCCGCTTTCTCTTTACCTCCACCTTCTTCTCTCTTTTCTTCCCTTTTCATCCACCCATCTCTCCCTCGTTCCTCTCGTCCCTTAATCTCAGTGCATCATTTATCCCCCTCATCCCTGCAACTTTCTTCACTCTCCATTTAACACCGTCTTTCATCTCCTTCACTTTAGCCATCTCTGTTTACCTTTACACTGCCACAGAGCTGTCTGTATTTTGCTCTGCCTCCTGTTAATGACAGGCTACCGGGAAGGGGTTCGAACCCTGCCCCTGCGTAAGCCTTTTCAATATAGGAAGGAGAAGAGACGCGCCCAAAAAAGACCAATATACACATCATAAGCATCAGTCTGGGAGACAAGACTGAGCTGATGATCTCTAGGCTTTATTCAGGGTTCTCTGGCATAACCTTATGACCCGAGCTTATTCTAAAAATAAAAAATAGCTTCCTAACAAGCTCTGCTTGTATTTGTATCTGTACAAGTGCATCTTAAAAATTTCAATAATATGATTTTACATTAGTTACACTTTTACATATTCTATATTTTTCACATGTAAAATGAATTATGTCAAACTATTTTTATTTTACTTGTCATGATTATGGGTTCTAGCTCATAAAAATGAAAAGCACATGAAATCCACAGCATTATCTAATGCCTAAAAGTAATAATTAAGGGAAAAAAATCTTAAATACTAATAACTGATAACAAGATTAAACCTAAATCATTTTGTCCTCACAAAACTGCCCAGGATCAGATTTCCTATAGCAGCAGACCAGCAGCAGTGACCAAGCAATAATCCAGATGGAAGCAGCACTGCCCTCCCACAATCATCACAATACTCATTACTGCTGATATTGCCTCAGCCAGCCTGTCTGCTTTTAAGAAACCTGGCAATTTGCTGCAGTAAAATGAGGTAATTACAACTCTTATCAAGCTCCTCACCTCACAAAACAGCATTTAGAGAGAGGGAGACTACTCTCCGATGGTTCACTGGCTGTGGAACAAGGCTTTGGCTGGCTTCCCAATCACTCAGCCACACCCACTCACTGTCATTTATTCTATTTGCAACTCCTGCTCCTACCCACTCTCCGTTGCTTCCAATAAAAGCATTTCAGTGGAAATTTGATCACTTTATTGACACAGCTGGATAAAATTTACTCCGTCAGTCCCACTAGACTAAAAGTTTGATAAGGCTTACGTGAGTCACAAGGACACAAAGAAAATGACTTTCCAGCACAAGAACTGCACAAGGAGATTCCTTCCTAGTACCAAAATGGAAAATAGGAAAAATTAAATTCTGCAAAACTCTATGTTGGAGGGCTAGCACAGAGAAAATTGCAATTTAATAGTTTCCCATAAGGAGAATGAGTCTACTCTATAGTTTTGACATTTCTAACCTTCACATGAAAGTCAGAAGTTAGCTCTAGCTTACTGTCATCACTTCTCCTGCCTAGAGACACAATGAGCCACAGAGAAGTACCATGCCCGGGTCACACTGGGATTGCGTGAGGCTGACATTTACCACTATAAGTTATAGCTAATGGGCTATTCAGAGTGAGTAAAATCATCTGTGTTTTTCAAGTCAACCAGGAAGTGCTGAGTGAACAGAATTATGTCATTCACTGAAACTCCCAGTGCAGTCCCCCTCACTCTAATTAGGACAGTAAGAATTACCAATTAGTGAGGTCCTGCATGTGCTGGAATACAGTCATGTGAAAATGAAAGAAAAAAATAAGTAGACTCTTACTGTTTATATGGCAATTAACAGGGCAAGTAGCTGCCAGCTAATCTAAGCTATTCTAGCAATCGAATTCACCAGGTTAACTTCTACAAAAGCAACATGGACATTGAGGTGTGTGAACATAATGCCTTCCCAGGACATCCTAACAAATTAACCTGAAGGCAACACAGTGTAATACTTGGAAAATTTACAAAGAACCCAAGACCTAAGTAACCTAGTGACCTCTGCAGACCTCAGTAAGCATGTTAGACGGTACAAAGACTGACAAGTATGGCCTTTTTTCTTTCTCTCTCTCTCTTTCTCTTTTTTTTTTTTTTTTTTTTACAAGGCTTGAAGAACAGTGTCTTCTCTCCAAACTGAACATGGCAGCACAGATAAGGTTTGCAACGTCACACCTGAACAAACCACAGTACTTCTGGAACAATGTCATGTTCATTTAGTGCCTGAAATGTATTGTTGAAATTTTCTAGAGCTAGTACATTCCCGACCTACAGTATTGTTTGGTCTGTGATTTCACTCTGACACTACAGTGGTTGCTAGGCAACGTGATGACGGCATAATATATCACCCATAATGAAAGTTTTGTGGATATAAATTAGATCAGATTCTTGTGAAATTACACCGATATGATGCTTTTATAAGGTGTTACAGGCACACAACAAATTCTAAATGGGTCCTGGTGGCTGGTAGGAACATGATGACAACAAAATACCTGACACAGATGTACCTGGTTTTGACTGCACTGGCTTAACTCCTGATCATGTAGTAGCAAGTCTGCGACACGTATATGTGTCCTGCAACTTATGAATAACGGAAAACAAAAGAACAACGTGCCTTTAGTGATAAGCAGCAGCACATACAGCAGTCGGATGAATAAGATAAGATAAAGACACTTTGCGTGATGGTGTCAGTACCACACCGCTTTAAAAGGCAATTTTCCAAATGTTTGCCAGTACACATTTCATACATTGCTTTTGCTAAGGCTTAAGTGTATGCTGAGCAAATATGACTACCATCTCACAAAGTGTTTGTTATCTGCAGTCGTGGAGCTATTAATGTAGATGGGTGCTGGAATGACTCCCAGAGAGTTTCCATACACTAGTACTCCTCTTTTCTCCTCCCCAGGAGTGTTGTTAGCCCGCGTGTCCCCTGGCAGCTCACTTGACATAATGAGGCTGACAGACCTAAACAAACTCAGGTGGAGAACAGGGGCAGAGAAAAAAATATCAAGTACAGTCATTGGAGATGGACTAATGAGGTGAGGTGAGCAACCTGCTATGTCTGGCAAGATGTACGGCTACTGCTGTAGTGTCTGTGGCTTAATGTGATAGAGCATGAGTCATAACACTTCTTTGTTTCCCGTCTGTTTTCCTATCATATTCTTTATTTCCTTTTTTGCCTGTTTATGCTCTGCTGTACTCAGACGCAGTTCTATAAAGGCATAGGGTGATAACTGATTGAAAGAAAGTGCACTGTACCATCTCCTTTTTTCTCCCCTTTATTCCTTCTTTTCTTCTCTTTATCTTTTGGTTCTCTGTCCCTCTTTCTCTCTCTCTCCCCAGGTGTGCTGGTCGCTGGAGCGACCAGGAAGTGCTGAGTGAACAGAATTATGTCATTCACTGAAACTCCCAGTGCAGTCCCCCTCACTCTAATTAGGACAGTAAGAATTACCAATTAGTGAGGTCCTGCATGTGCTGGAATACAGTCATGTGAAAATGAAAGAAAAAAATAAGTAGACTCTTACTGTTTATATGGCAATTAACAGGGCAAGTAGCTGCCAGCTAATCTAAGCTATTCTAGCAATCGAATTCACCAGGTTAACTTCTACAAAAGCAACATGGACATTGAGGTGTGTGAACATAATGCCTTCCCAGGACATCCTAACAAATTAACCTGAAGGCAACACAGTGTAATACTTGGAAAATTTACAAAGAACCCAAGACCTAAGTAACCTAGTGACCTCTGCAGACCTCAGTAAGCATGTTAGACGGTACAAAGACTGACAAGTATGGCCTTTTTTCTTTCTCTCTCTCTCTTTCTCTTTTTTTTTTTTTTTTTTTACAAGGCTTGAAGAACAGTGTCTTCTCTCCAAACTGAACATGGCAGCACAGATAAGGTTTGCAACGTCACACCTGAACAAACCACAGTACTTCTGGAACAATGTCCTTTAGACAGATGACACCAAAGTATAGATGTCTGGCCACAATGCACTGCACCACATTTGGAGAAAACCAAATACACCAGTCCAAACACTTTACACCAGTGGTGGGGTGATAAAGGCGGGGGTTATTTGAGCTCGTGTTGCAGCCAGAGGACCTGTGCTCCTTGCATTGAGTTGACCACAAACTCCAAAGCCAAAGTATTGTTGAGTTAAATGTGAGGTTATCTGTCCAACAGGTAAAGTTTGTCCCAAATAGGGTCATGTAACGGGGCAATGAACCCAAGCAGACCAGCGAATAGTTGAAAAAGAAAAGAATCAAATCGTTGGAATGGGCAACGAAAGTGCAGACCTCAATTAAATTGAAATGCTGTGTTGGGACCTTAAATGACAAAAATGTCCACAAACCTAAAGGAACAGAAGCAATGCAGTAAATATGAGTGGGACAAAATTCCTCCAAAAATGAAAAAGTCATAATGAAAAGGATTACTCCAAGTTATTGCTGCTAAAAATCTTTCTATAAGATACCCAATCACAGGTTGTACTTGGTGTTTTACAGATCCCTGTGAAAAGTTTCTTTTTCACATGAATGTATATACATTTATCTGGATTGTGATAGAGGAATCACAACGTGTAAAACTGTTAAACTGAGATAAATGCATGAATTAATAAACTTCAATTGTTTACAAAGGTTGAATGATAATACAATGTGAGTCCCCTAGTTGCCTTTTATAACAACACAGAGGCTAGTAGGGCAACGCAGGAGATAGAAATGAATGTCCTCGTCTGCCACACTGTAATACACTTGAACTGAGATAACCATCCTGTAATATGCAGAACCAATATGAAGGGCAGAGAGAAACTGTGAGATACAGAGATGAAGGAAAAAATAAAGTGGATAGTAAGACAAGAGTGAGAAGGAGCAAGAGGAAGGAGGAAGGCGTTCGCTATTCATAAAAAGAGAGATACTCGGAGAGACACTGTGACGGAGAGCATGTCATAAGGCAGTGCTGTGTGTTATCTTATCTAGAAATTGATCTAACCTTAGCTGAACAGTGGAGTTGGATCATTTCTTGGAAACCACACTGTTTGTGTCTTGCAACCAGCATAAACAAAGACGCTCTGTCTCTTTGTGGTTCTTGTAGTATTCATATTCAATAAAACACACACAGTCAAGACCGTCTCATCCAAACGTGGGCACAAGCATCCCGCTAACAGCTGAAAAAAGTTCATGCATAACCTATTGAAAAAAGTATGCACGCACTAAAATGTTCTCCCAACACCCAAAACAGCACAGCTCTGCTGCTCCTCCCGTCAGGACACTGCTAAACCTCCATTGTATAACTAAAACTGTGGGTGCCATCTGTCTGAGCAAAGGGACAATATCAGGGCTTTCTAAAAGGAAGCACAAATTAAGACAATACAGAAAGTCCTTTATTTCCTAAAGATTAGGTTAGTACATATTCACTTATGCTACTGGTAGTTTCTCCCCAATTTTACGAATGAGGCCATGCACCTCTGTCAGCCTGTGTTTAATGGGGGGAGCCAAATACCAGCTAGCAATATCTTATTAAATCCTGTTGTTAACCGTGTTTGGATGTGCCACAAAATTGACCTGTGACTCTTCGATAATTCCCCTATGGGTAGAGAGGAAAAGAGTCAGAAAATCGTGGAGTCAGACAGAGAAGGGACCTTGAGGGTTTGATGTCGTGCTCTCACTCCATCTCATCTGTGGCAGTAAAAGAACGACCTTCAACCACCTTGAACCCACTGGAGCTGAATTTCAATAAAACTCAAATTATCACCCGTGCCCATGGGGCTTGGGAAAAGCACTAAGCTTAAACTGACTGCACGTATAAGACGATTTAACAGTCATATGGAGGTGTGAGTGAGTCAATCATATGACACACTTCTTTTTCACACTGAGGAGTCTCAGCGGTAAGCGGTGGTTACTGTACCCTGCCGGGAGAGGATGCCACTGGGATGGATCACTGATTGTTTTCCATGTGACTAAGTGTGTGTATGGAGGGGGGGGGGGGGTTAGATCACCTGAAAGCACATATGCCAACATGCGACCGGGAAAGGGTTATTCAATTTATCTGTGTTCTCCCTTGACCGATGTAGTGAGATGCAGGTAATTGATGCCTCAGTTTGGTATTCCCTAGCCATGTGCTCTCCACCATGGGGACGTTGCTGGCTAAGACGGTGTGAATGAGAGAAATCGTGTGGTGTGATCTCACTCCCTTAACTGCGAGTGAGGTGTTCTTTGGGGATCTCGTTAGTGCAGCTCTACTACACATACACACACAGTCTCAACACCAACAACATACATACATAAGCAGTGAATACATCCCAGGAGTGAGCTAAACCACTAGCGATGGTGACCGTGGACATCCGCAGGTGGAGTTCACCTCTCGTTCTCCCCCTTGCTGCCTATCCCCATAAAAACGCCAGTGGCCTATCCAATGCCTCCGAGCAAACACAATCCTTTCCATTAAAAGCGAACACTAAATCCACCTTCTTGCAGCATATGCTCGCATGCCTGAGGACGTCTATATATTTTTGGAGATGGGCTTTGTTTTTCCTCCAGGGCTTTGCTGGAGTTTGGATTCAGCAGTGTCGGCGTGTACGAAAGAAAATAGTCCTAAGGACAAAAGAAAAACTTTCAGCAGAGGATCTTGACCTTACAGCGTGAGTCTGACATAGGTGGGTTGAGATTCTCCAATCTATAACAAGAGAGAAGGATGGGGAGAGGGAGGAAAAGAGATCATTTTTACCTTTGGGGAGTGAAAGTGAGAGAGACCTTTTTTTGAGTAGGCCTATATTTGTCTGAAGATCTCTCATACTGCAGAGGAAAATGGCGTGTGCCCTCTTTGCTTTCCTCCAGAGGTGGGGAAGAACGTAAAAAAAAGAGGAAAAGGCTTATTCTCTTAGCTCCCAGGAGAAATATGTGTTTGATGTTCTTCCATTTGATGGTGCCGTTTTTATGTCCACCATCAATGTGCCCATTCTTTTCTTTTGTTTTCGTTTTTTTTTAATCAGTTGTAAGTAAGTATTTATTTTTTTTGTATCTCGCTCTTCCTTCGCAGAGTCACTCTGAATGCTAAGCCACAGCTCAGTAAAACACTGAGCTCTTCTGGGAGAGAAAATGTCATTTCATACACATTACATTCAGTCTGTTATGCCACGGGGAGAGTGTGGGTAATTTTGATCTTGTACTACAAACACACACAGATACATGCACACGCTGAATCTGACCTCATCTCACTTGGAATCCAGGACGCTTGAGCTTTGGCCCACAATGCAACCTCAAATGTCACAGCTGTCCAGTGACACTAGTGGGGAGTGCAAACATCAGCCATCCCTCTGGCAGTCCCAATAGTAGCAATGCCAGCACTAGCTGAATGTAACATTTTCTTTTTTTTAAATATTTTAATCTCGCCATTTTGGATCTTCCAAGCCTTCTGTTGATTGCTAATATAACAGAGACAACATTGGGTGGATCATTGGATGATCTTCAGAATGTAGCATGACAGACTGTGGTTACCATCGCAGCTAAAAATCTTCCTGCCAGAGGGAAAAAAAAAAAGAGCTTCCAGGCTGAGCTTTACTTGGCATTCCCACCAGATGAGGCCGTTTACTGCTGTGCTCCAGGAGTCAAAGTGCAACACTCTGCTCGCTGTGCTGCAACCGCACAGCTAAAGAGCCGAGATGCTTCGTTAAATATGTATTCGCCACAGACACATTTTAAGCACTTCCCTTTACTTCAAACGTAAGAGGCGGCAGCAGCAGAAACTTGCTAACTGTGCACTTTGCGCACTCGAAAACACAGATTTACTAATGGCCACATGCAAATGTAAATACAGGCGGCACACACAGCTTGCACAGCTGTAAATGTTGATCCGAGCTGTTAAATTGTTTCACCACTTCAGTGCCACCGGGTCAGAATATATGCAGGTGTCTGTCCAGGGCACAGATGTGGTTATCAGCTTGTAGTGGAAATTCACAAAGTGGTTTCCAGGTGTTTGGAGTGAAGAGGACTTACTGAAGACCTACTGTATTTTAGATAAATTCATAGAAATTCTACACATTTTGGGTATGCTGCGTGTAGAGGAGAAAGTCTATACAAGTAGAATTTGGAATTTTATTGGATTTGTGTACAAACAAAAATGTCAAGAAAACGCGATAAACTCCATCCATCTTGTGTCATTTTACTTTGAATACTCATTTAAAATTATCGGGCCCTGGCAGATGGAAATAAATGCCCTAATCATAAGTGGCAATATATTGATGATTTTAAGCTTTAAGCTTTGGTTCAGAGGAAGTAGAAAGAGTATGTTTTCATTACCATCCATCCATCCATTCGCTTCCACTTATCCTTTTCAGGGTCGCGGGGGGCGCTGGAGCCTATCCCAGCTGTCATAGGGCGAGAGGCGGGGTACACCCTGGACAGGTCGCCAGTCTGTCGCAGGGCTAACACATAGGGACAGACAACCCTTCACACTCACATTCACTCGCACATTCACACCTAGTGGTAATTTGGATTATCCAATTAACCTATCCCCCCATGTTTTCATTACGTTAAGCAAAAATGTTGCTTGTCACCCTGAAGAAATGAATGCACGGCCCAAAGGAAACAGATTTTTTAAGGTTGTATTTCAATATTTTTGCTCTCTTTCGCTCACTCTCTCCCTCTCTTTCAGACACACACACACACACACACACACACACACACACACACACACACACACACACACACACACACACACACACACACACACACACACACACACACACACACACACACACACTTTATATAAAGTCAACCACTGTTATGCCAACAATAATGATGATTCACTTATTTCCCCTGTGGATCTTGAATAGGGTGGAAAAGCATTTCAAGCAATAAACACTAAAACCTTCCACTGACATCCATACAAATGAGTGGATCATAAATTCTTCCAGGCAAGCTTCTTATTCAACAGCAAACATTACTATCTCAAAAATGAAGTTATTTTACTGCTAAATTAATAAATGATATCATAGTTCTGCTACATTTTTAGAAAGTCTAAAAGAAAGCAGTAACTGGTTAGAGCAGTGAAGCTGACTCTAAAACATTTTACTTTTAAATGCTTTCCCAGTAATTATCAGTGCAGTTTGTTGTGATATATAATCAACACTGGATTTGTGTAATAACAGAAAAAAAAAAGCTTCTCTTCATTTAGTGCCTGAAATGTATTGTTGAAATTTTCTAGAGCTAGTACATTCCCGACCTACAGTATTGTTTGGTCTGTGATTTCACTCTGACACTACAGTGGTTGCTAGGCAACGTGATGATGGCATAATATATCACCCATAATGAAAGTTTTGTGGATATAAATTAGATCAGATTCTTGTGAAATTACACCGATATGATGCTTTTATAAGGTGTTACAGGCACACAACAAATTCTAAATGGGTCCTGGTGGCTGGTAGGAACATGATGACAACAAAATACCTGACACAGATGTACCTGGTTTTGACTGCACTGGCTTAACTCCTGATCATGTAGTAGCAAGTCTGCGACACGTATATGTGTCCTGCAACTTATGAATAACGGAAAACAAAAGAACAACGTGCCTTTAGTGATAAGCAGCAGCACATACAGCAGTCGGATGAATAAGATAAGATAAAGACACTTTGCATGATGGTGTCAGTACCACACCGCTTTAAAAGGCAATTTTCCAAATGTTTGCCAGTACACATTTCATACATTGCTTTTGCTAAGGCTTAAGTGTATGCTGAGCAAATATGACTACCATCTCACAAAGTGTTTGTTATCTGCAGTCGTGGAGCTATTAATGTAGATGGGTGCTGGAATGACTCCCAGAGAGTTTCCATACACTAGTACTCCTCTTTTCTCCTCCCCAGGAGTGTTGTTAGCCCGCGTGTCCCCCGGCAGCTCACTTGACATAATGAGGCTGACAGACCTAAACAAACTCAGGTGGAGAACAGGGGCAGAGAAAAAAATATCAAGTACAGTCATTGGAGATGGACGAATGAGGTGAGGTGAGCAACCTGCTATGTCTGGCAAGATGTACGGCTACTGCTGTAGTGTCTGTGGCTTAATGTGATAGAGCATGAGTCATAACACTTCTTTGTTTCCCGTCTGTTTTCCTATCATATTCTTTATTTCCTTTTTTGCCTGTTTATGCTCTGCTGTACTCAGACGCAGTTCTATAAAGGCATAGGGTGATAACTGATTGAAAGAAAGTGCACTGTACCATCTCCTTTTTTCTCCCCTTTATTCCTTTTTTTCTTCTCTTTATCTTTTGGTTCTCTGTCCCTCTTTCTCTCTCTCTCCCCAGGTGTGCTGGTCGCTGGAGCTAAATGATGAACAGAACCACAGTGTCTGCTGTCTCTAATAGGGACATTATGCAGGAGGATGGGAGAAGCACTCACACCAGGCTCGTAAATCACGTAGACTCCTGTAGAGAGACTCACTGCAAGGCCTCACTGCTCCACTAACCCCGCAACAGATACACAAATATAAACTGAAAATCTACTCAAACACACACCCATGCACATATGCAAACACATATTGCGTATTTGCATACATAGACACGAGAATACAAATTAACACACTCGCGCAAGTGTGCACTTGCACTCGTGCCGTGACTGCACACTCCATTTACCTGACCCCCAGTGCGCAGTCACCATTTGCCATGTAACTACTGAGACAAAATTCACTTACATCTGTCCAGTGACAGCACCTCTGTAGGACAGTGTGCCACACCAAGAGCTTGTGTCAATGTGATTGAAGTTTGACAGAGGACTTAAAGCATTATTAGTGCTCCCTGTCACAGCCCAGCTCACACAGAGGCCTGCCGGTGGCACAGGTGAGGTAAACACAGGCCCCATTTAGCATATTACCCATCAGTCAACACGACAGGCAAAGGAGATAAAGAAATGCACACCCACTGTGAGTGGGAAAACACGCAATCCAGTCTGCTCCATCTCACAAGGAGGGCTATATGAAAGTATTTTGACAGATGTGTGCTCAGGCATCCCGCATTCACATACCCACATCCATTCATACCCACACAGAAAGAAATGGCATGCAGAAACACATTTCAACAAACGCACACAGGTTGATGACAGAAGAGACATTACTCAAAGTGAAACTCTCCAGAAGAGAAGTGCTTCACACAGCTAATTGTCTGTGATGAACCAGCGCTAGCACACTTTGATCTTTTGCATCCTTATTTATCTCATAATTTACACTTTATTTACTCAAACACAATAAGAAAAATTCCACATAACTGGGCATTTTTTCATGTGTTTTCTTAAGCCACAAATCCTTCAATATCTCCCCTGCTGCAAAAGTGAGACTTATTGCTTCCACGAATATGCTAATCTGGAAGGTGGGGAATTTTATTTACAGTCTCTTTGTATATAACTGTCACGCTAAAATAATATATTCCATCTGAAACTGTGAAATTGAAAAAAAAAAAGGCTCAAATCTGAGGTACAACTAATTCTCTAAGGATGAGTTCTAAACCGTGGTAAGCTCCTAACAATCAGCATCATACCAAAAGGCATCACAGAGCGGTGATGTGGCAACAAGGACTTAGATAACAGAGCTGTTTGGATGACAAACAGTCAGCTGACACCATAGCAGGGAGTCCTGTTAAATGGCCTCCTCTTGAGGCACCATGAACTGAGCTGACCCCTACAGACTTAGTCAAATGTTGATAATTACAACTTTTCTCCATTTTTTTTTTAAAACGCAGACCAGATGTGAGTATGATACCCTAGAATTCTATTTCATTTCAATATAAAATGACAGCGTAGACAGATACACATACTAACATGGGAGTTGTTAATGAGCAGCAGGCTGCAGGAGCCCTTTGGTTTCACCATGCCTATTAACTGTGACACAACGGCAGACAAGTAGGATGTAAGAAAAAACAATGCAGGTGTGTTAAAAAAAAAAAAATCTCAGGCAAGCTGACAGAACGTTTGATAAGGTAGATAAAAGGGAGACAGCATGCATGCATAGTCTAACCGCAATATTTATACGGTCTGCTGGTATTTGTCTTACATCTTTGACATGGCACGAAGCAACCTTTATCGTCCCTGAAGATAATGGATTGTGAACACAAACCCTCCTCCTCAAACCTCGTCATCTCGCCTTTCTTTACTTGCCATCATCAACAGACACAAACATACACGCGGCAACAGAGACACACACACCTCTGTCAACACTCCCCGAGGCAGCAGTGTTAATTCCTCTCAGCCTATTCTCAGTCACACATGGCTGTAGAGGCAGCCACCAGCCGAGCCTCACTGCTAGATTAACCTTTGCTCTTGCCACAGATCTGTTTTTCAGAGGGACCGGCAGTCGGACAGGGGCCACGGCTGGCAGATACTAACTCATTGTCAGAACACTGTCAGCACTGGGCCCTGCATTAGCAGCTTTTGAAGAAAGGGACCGTTGACATGGGCAGGATGCCAGCCATGAGGAAAAACAGACCTACTGCCCCACACAGCTCTTAACCTGACCTCCCCACTCAGGATGTGGGAAAGGGTGGAGGAGTGCGAGCGTGCGAGCTGTCCCGTGAACAGCTCACACACTGAAAATGTCTTCTCTATGATTCAGCAAGCGTGTATTTTGGCTGGTGATAAAATGCATGGCAAGAGGAAGGAAAATAAAAAATAATGAGCAATGAGTCAGTTTAGTTTTTTTAAGGTGATGAATTTAAAAGTAAAAGATTATCGGAACATCACTGATTTAACTACATTCTTCATTTACCGTTTGGCTACAATAAAAGTAAAATAAGTAGTTGACATAACTTAAAAGGAATAAGTACAAGTCACTTTTTCAGGTTAGCAAAAAAAGATCACAATTTATTGTTTATTATAACATTAACACTAAAAACAGTAATTATATGAAATTTGTTTCCAGTAATTGCTGTAAAAACACACGATACTATGCTCTGACATTGCGATCCAGACTCTTGAGTTTGTCAGTTTGGCAACAGTTTACCATCTCCCCAACCAAGTTAAGTCTTCTGAAAAAATGCAGTGTTGATCAGTCACTTGGGATAATGCAAGTGTAGTGCATAAATCAGTGAAACCATTCCCAGGAAGTTAATCAGTAATTCTTGGGAGACCGTCCACAATGTCACTTTCAGTGATGACAGACTTTCACAGGCTGGTAATGAACTGGGTCACAGTCATGGATTATTATAACGGGGACCACCGCAACATCTCAGATCTGGTTCATCAGTTCTATCCTAAATGAATAAGAGAGATAGTGATCACAAACTAATCCACTAATCCACAAAATGATTTTTTTTAACAAACCATCTCTCCAGTTTAATTAAATACTGCAGAAAGTCTTATGACAGTAGTTGTTACCTCATATGTACGTATATATGTATGTATATATCAGATATATATCAGATATATATGTATGTATATATATATACAGACTAGCTTCTCTTTGCTTTAACCGTTTCATGCCACTTTCTCCTGGGGTTTTCATCAGCTCTCACTTCTTCACTAACTCTAAATTTGAAAGATTGTATTTCAATATAATCTCTCTCCTTGTGTAAAAATAATAATACTAATCATTCAAACATATTCAAATAAAACATTTCCTTAAGTTTAATAATGTAAGCCTGTGTCAGGGCTTTGTTAGGCTGTTAGCTTGTTACCTGTTAGCTTTGTGAACCTTGTAGCTAACAGCAACGTTAGAATCAAAACTGCTTTGCTGACATCTTCCTGAAATGGCTTAAAAAAATTGAATACTTACTTTGATACAGTGAATGCAGGGCCACCTTATGGCAGGCGTCCTGTGAGCTTTCCTGAGTCTTGACTCTTGCCCTTTCAGACTCCAAAGGCAAACAATGGCAGACATGATAGCAAGACAGGAAATTACCTCAATAATGGTTTATGTGTTGCTTGTTTGAGAAAGTAAATTAGAAAGCTAAACAACATTCTGGTAACTCTGTTCTAAGGCTTGTACTGGTACAGATTTTTTTTTTAAATGCCCCAATGGACAATTATAATATTCATTAAGTTAACATTTTTAAGTCATACGTTATTTTGAAAATGTTTCATTAAATGTTTCAAACGGCTTTATAAAAAAAAAAGCAAAGCTAATTTTAGCTGTGTCGTTTCCACAGATGGTATATAAAATTAAGTATTTTAAGTTGTAGGTACTTAATGTATATATTTTAGCATATTTCTATATTTTTTCTACTACACTACTGCATTTGAGCTTACAGAGTGCATATAGTGCATAATATCTAAACATTTTTCCTTATGTGTCCCTGTAGTCTGTGTTGCATTTATTTAAAGGAAAAGGTCACGTCACAGTGAATGTAATGGGCCTGTTCAGGAGAAATACAGCCACTGGGGCTCGAGCTGCACAGCTTAAACAGAAACAACTGCTTAGGAGCTTTTTAAAACAAAGAGCTTGTCTAGCTCTTAGCTAGTTGGTTAGCTATATGATGCGCAGTCACAGAAGACTGGTGCACAAGCTGCAAATCTGTTGCATGCTACAAACACAAAAGTTCAAATTAAACAGAAATTCACACAAGCTACTTATTATATAGAGAGATTGCAGACAAGTTGAACTCATCGGTGCGGACTGAGTCAAAATCACTAAGAACAGGTTGGCAATCTGTTTGCATTTATAAATTAGACGCCAAATACTTGTAACCCATATGGAAAATATATATAAAAATCGTATAAAGTTTGTATCTGTCTTGTGTGAAACTTGTATGAAAAGCATACAAGAGTAAAAACAGATATAAGATCCCTTGAAAAATCATATAAATGAAACTGGTCTGTTTTGGATCCTTATTAAAACAATATATGAAAGTAATGAGAAAGTGGCCACTTTCATGAGTAAATCATATAAGCCCTATATGATTCACTATATGAAGTAGGCCACATCTTATGCAAGTCTTTTATAAGTTTTTACTATTTCTTTTCCATATGGGAAACCTTTGGAATTTTGTCTGAGAGTGGTTGGAGTCACTACGTGCTGGACTTTTTGAATTAATTGGAGACAGGTTGCATGCCACCAGGAAAACTCACCACGCAATCAAAACTGATTGTCCACAGGTTAAAGATGTTGTATGCTCAACTTCTGGGCAAACAGCTGATCACTACAACTACTTTTAACCATTTGGTAAATATATAAAAAAATAAATAAATAAATACAATCACCAGTCAACCACTGATTTTTCCTAGTCACGAGGAGGTTGCCATCCTATTTTGACTCTAGTGTGACTGAGCCAGTTTTAATTGTTTTCTTCTCTGCCCATATTTGTAGGTCTGGGCATGGACAGAAGTGCAGTAAAAGAGTTTAGTTAAGATCTGTGGATCAACTAATAGAGTGACCCTCATGTAGAGCAGCAGCAATAAGTAGTGGATGAAACTAAAAAATTAAATGGATGTGATGTTCTTGGTTTGCTGTAAAAATCAATGCAAAATGCCTTCACCATAATCAATGGCATACACTTACAACGCTCTCCGATGGTCTACATTCTCTCTTACAGCACTCACTTAGGGCGAGATGATTACCTGTTGTGCTGCAACGATGACTAAATGAATGGTTTAGACTTTCAAATACATCTTTTAACTTAATAGACTAAAGGAGACTTCACAAAGCAGTTAGATGATTGCAAGATGCAGTGATACACAATAAGAATGAGAAAGCGTGCGACAAAGAAACAACATGATAAACTTCCTGAAGTGCTGCGCCACAGTTTTGATGGAAATGTTGGCCTTTCCTGGCACAGTCTTTAGCTAAGCAATAACAGCACAATGGACAGCTAATTTCCTGAAAACGAAGGATGGTCAGGTGTCTGTGAACATTCCAGTTTCACCTGCGTTGATTCCAATTTGCCAAAACCTTGTTAAAATGATTTATAATACAGCTGAGGGAACAGAGGGATGGAGCAGGGGGCAGCTGCCAGCAGCTTTGTACCTCATTGTGTGGTTTGAATAACACAGAATGTCAAGACAGTACCAAACAAAAGCAGAACAGGAAAAGACCACTGAGAGTTCCTTTCAACCCTTGTCTCTTTCGTTCCGCCCCAACCCTCTACTCGCTACCATGTCACACAGGTGAGGCTTTTTGCTCTGCTGCTTAACCAGTGAAAAGACATTCTAGCCGGTGAGGTTCCCAAGTGGCTAATGTACTCTTTAGAGCACCTTATTCTCAACTAAGAGCAGTTTGGGGCTGAACTGCTTGTAACAGCAGGCTCAGCCTAGAAATTGAGCAGGCAGGATGTGGGACTTGTCGGCCTGGCAGTTGGAAGGCTGGGAGTGAAAAAGTGATTTGGGTTTTAATGAAGCGCTGATGAATGGGTCTCAGACTCCGGCAGCAATAACTCAAGGCCCAGGCGGAGACACACGCCTGGCAGGGATAAGAGCTGCGCGCTGCTGGTTCACGGCAGGGCCACGTAATCCTTACACTCCTTAGTCGGACTAGATAAACATGACATACATTGTTTAACATGTTATTCATATAGGAACAAACGTGGTTTCGTTTGATTTCCTAGCCTATATTTTAATACATTAATATATCTTTATATATACACACACTACTACTCTGTGGGTATAGGCAGATATATGTAGGCGTTTATTGTATATTCATGTAAAATGCAGCCATGCAGCCAAAAAGCATATTAAAAGTTCTGCTTATTATGACGAAACTAGTGCCCAATAACTCCTCCCCATTACAGAGAATATAGAAAAATCAAAGCACATTATATTTATCAGGCTTCTTGAGTTATGGTATCTTTTATAGTCTATTCAATAAAATCACCACAATATTGCTCTTAGTCATATATAGCCACAGATGATGTATTTTCCATTTATGAGCAGCAGTACATCGTGAGCAACTGCAGAGATTCTGACATTGGAAGATGTCACATTTTGTTGCTGCACTTCCAAAGAAAGGGCATGCAGAGTTGTGGCAGATTTGAATACCATGATATGGATAACAGGATTAAATGAATCTCTGGGTGGTGGCCTTGTCCAGTGCATTCCATCAAATGTGTCCTTTAAAAAACTCTAACCGCATCAGCAAAACTTTTTTTTGCAAAATATCTTTTAAGAGCAGGGAATGCACGCATTTATGTTTGAATCACTCAGCACCTAATATAATACAACTCTGTCACCCAGCTTTTTTTTAAATATTGTCCGTTGGCCTTTGGACTTTCACAATCACAGTAGTGCCACTCGCGAGGCATAATTATGCTCATATGCCTCAATATCCCCTTGGAGTTAGCTTTGTTACATGCAGTTTAACCAGTCAGTGGTACATTGTACACAATATAGGCAGCAAGGGAGCCCTCTAGAAATAAGTGTCACAAAGTGATCTCAATAGCTACTGGCTCAAAAAGCTCACTGTAGCTCTCAAGGCTCAAAGATCCTCTAGTATAAGGAAGAGGGAAAAAAACAAGTTTTAAGTGAACAGCTTGAAAAACAAAGAAGTAGAACCGGAAGGTCAACGTAAAAGTAATAAAATGAATCAATTGAATATTTTTATTTTGTTATTTAACGTGAAATGAAAAAGTGGGAAGCTACTTCTTTATTTGTTTGCTTGAAACTGTAGCAGGCAACTGAAGATATTCATGTCTTCACTTGGATAAAAATGTGCAACTATAATCTCAACTATAACCACTGAGCTGCGATTTAAGCCAAAACAAGAGCAATAAGGTGAACTAACACACTTTGCTATGATTAACAGATGATACCATGTTTTTGCACAAATTTTGGCTTTTTCACGGCTGGAAAAGTTCTAGTGATCCTAACGGTACAAAGGGAATCGCACACACATACGCACACAAGCACACCCTCATTCACTGGCATGGAACTTTCCACTTTTAATCATAAGCTACCATATGTCTCCTTTATAGATCCCCTGTGGTGTCGCTCTGAGCCAGGCAGCACAGCTTTTGGGGAGTCCACCTGCGATGGGTCTAAATCCAGCAATGCAGCTCGGGTGTTGTGCTGAAACTTCTCCACTTGGTTTCACAGTGGCCCAAAGCCAATGCTGAGAGTCATACTCAGTTCACAAAAGAGCCAGTGGGAAAAAGAAGAAAAAAAGCCCAAAAGACAAGCTCATGAATACTTATGCCTTAGTAATTAAACTCTTCTGGCTGCACTATGCTCTTTTTTTTTTCTTCCTACTGTTTCGCTTTTCTTTTTGCCCTTCGCAGTCTCACAGACACACACATTCCTTTCTCCGTCTAAAGGAAAGAGCAGACTGGAAAACAGACGGATGCTAGATTGCACCAAGGCTATCAGGTATTCCAAGATAAACCTTGGACGCCTTTACTATGCAGCACCTGTGCCAGCAGCAATGCACATCTGCCTTGCATCTGCTCATTTCAGGTGATTAGCTAGATGATACTGTGTATTCATACATTTTCTAAGTGCTACCCTGCAGTAACACTACCTGGTGTCTCCCTAGATTATAAACACCACTTACCCAAAACACACTACTTAGAAATAAGTGGTGTTCTAAAGCCAAAATAAGTGCAAAATTCATGTTCCCCATCTGGCCCGTTAGGCTTGTTTAGCACAATAAAAAAGCAAATATATCTTGTTGTTTCTTCGGTGTGCCTGGCCTCGCAATCCTAACTCTTCTGCATGCTTAAGAATAACCTGTCAGACATGACACCTACTTCACAGCAAAGATGACCCAACAGGCAAACAAACACATGCAAGACTGACTCAATAATCAGCCCACATACCAGCAAAAGACAGCAGCGGAAATTAATTCCTAGTTTCAGCAGCAATGTCAAATTGTGTTAATCTCCAAAACCTGACATTTTAAATCCTTGTGTTTCCTGCTTCTTCTTTTTTTTTTTCCCTTTTCTTTCTCTGTATGAATGTCAGCACAGACACAAGGTGGACCTGCAAAGCATCCATTTTTTTAGGCTGTTTGGTTAAGTGACAGGGACGGCAAGACAAAGCATCCAAATATCCAACATTTCAACCGTGGATTAAGTGAAATTAAATACATTCAAGGCAAAATGTGGACTGAGGAGACAAAAGCAAATGCTCTCAGTGTTAATTTAACAACAGAAGCCAGAGACTGAATGCGTCCCTGTGCGTGCGCTCAACAGAGAGTTATGGGCATTTCGCATAAACATTATTAAACAGTTACAACAACCACAACAAAACACAATGCGGTGTTAAGGTATGAATTTATAGGAATCCAAATTGAGAGTCACAGACAACTGGTGCTGGATAATTTGCAATTAATATCAGTAATTGAAGCAATTAACTTTGTTTTGTTGTGGAAAGGAAACCGTTTAGACACTCACGCGTGCAAGAACGCACAAACATACTCCCTCACTTTCCAGTCGCTAACACAAAACACGCACGGCATCTCTCACTCACATACAAAAGCACGCACACACACCGATACAAGCGTGCTCTCATTAAAGTGTTCGATGATGGCGCAGCTACAGCTCACAGTTGGTCCTTTATTTATACTTCGAAGACTTTTCTAAATATAATGCTGAGATGCTAAAATCAGCACGTATAGTAACTGACAAGAACAGACTTTCTATTCATATTAATATTTAACAAACTGTTAAAAGGCATTCCAAAAAATCAGTGTTGTCTCTCTCATTTCCACAACGTACCAGATGGTGGTCCTCTCACTCCTTTGTTAACACATTTTCTTTTGTGTTATTTTTGTGTCTACCTCGCTGTACCAATAGAAAGATGAGGTCTTGGGCACAAAGCAAGCTAAAAGCATCCGCCCCTCGTTTTTTTGCTTTGTTTTTTTTAACAATGGCCGCTCAGATAACTAGCTTGCAGTCTTTCATGTAGTAATACAAATGACTGCCCAGTATTCAGGGTGAATTTTTCAGTACGCCTGCTGAGATGGGAATAGCTGCGTGGGCAATGGAGCAAGTGGATCGAGTGCAGTCCAATTATTCACTTAGCAAGAGAAAAGTTATACTTTTAGAACATTTTGGGTGTTTCAAACTAGACTGGTGAAGTGGCTAATCATGTGGTGTGAAATTACAGGAAATTTACATTGTTATTTGAATCATTTAAGCTGATCAGCTTATATCCTGGACAATCTTTAATTAGATAAATTCCACAGATCATGAAAACGATGCTATATTGCAGCATTTCATTGTGGAAGGTCAGCCAAAGCTACATAGCTAACAAAGGATAGTCCCATGCGCTGGTATCTGGAGACTGGCTGCTTACGGTAGCTTCTATTTAGTCTCTTGTCCTGAGGAAACCAACTCTTAACATTTAGGACTGTAGTTGGAACCACAGGTCAATGCACATTAACATTTTTATGTCCAAGCTAAAACAGCATTCAGTAATGTGTAAGTTAGAACCTTTAGCATTTATTTTACACTTTCAGTACAATATGGAACATTTTAACCCCTCTGATGGACTTCACATTTAAAGGTTTAACCATTAGATATTTGGCCTGTATTTTAAAGCTCTTTTAGTTTAATAATTAAGCATTATAGTGTTAAAATGAACCCAAAGCTGCTTCAGCAACTGGACTCTGGACAAAGAGAGATGAGCATGAAAGCCAAGCTCATTTATGTTTCACCCATGGTCACGAGTTTTGGGTAGTGACTAAAAGAATGAGATTATAGATACAAGCAGTGGAAATCAGCTTCCTCCAAAGAAAGGCTGGGGTCAGCCTCAGAGACGGGAAAGGAGTTTGGCCTTTCGGGAGGAGCTTGCTATGGCTCTGGGTCATCGAAATGACCCAGTTAAGGTGATTCGGGCATCTTAACCCCCACCGGAAGAGCTGGAGGAGGTGACTGCTGCCCCCACAACCTAAATCCAGATAAGAGGCACAGACGAAGGATGGATGGATTAGTAGTATTTAACTGTGACCCTATATCATGTCAACATCTGTAAGGTTTGACAGAACAACAGTTCAATAAACAGCATTAAGGTCATAGTAATGCCAGCTTTCTAGTTTTTCGTACGCCTATGCCAAAGTTGATACATGGCTATATGTGTGGGTAATACGGCATAGTCACTGTTTGTATTTCTAAGTGCTAATTTGATGCCATTTTCCCCTGGAAAGGGGTTATATTTTTTCCTCATTTTAAAAAAGAAAGTAAAAACTAAACAGGCATCTTGAGTGACATCTGATGCAAGATGCTGTTCTTTAAAAGCTTCGAGTTATGCATATCCTGGAGGAGCCAACTCCAAAATCAGCCAACACTGATGACACCCGTGGTGGTGTTTTCATGTTGTATTTTGAAAAGTGAAGAGCACAAAAAAAGACTGTACAAGGCACAATATACTATAAATATCTTTAGTTTTTATTGCAATCATATAGAATTAAAATTTTTGTAAACCTTACTGGTCTATTGCCCTATTTTTAGTTAGGTTTGTTTGGAAGCTTATGATATGTTTTATTATCTTTTTTAAGAGCAAAATTGGAGATCTACTTTTACTACAAAATTTAAAAAAAAAAGACTAACTATAAGCTAACAGCAACACCATGGCTATGGATATAATTATCTTGACAGTCTTCTCATGATGCAAAACATTTTTTTGATCTCACAATGAGGGAGATCCCCTCCTGTGGGCGTACAGCAGAGCTTCACGTTTTAAGATACATTCCTAGATTTGAGCAGATTGCGTAATGCTACATTAGAGACAAGTAGGCAATTTCACTTATAAGTCCCGGTGTGTGTGTGTCCGATGGAAAATTTGCACCAATTTGTATTGGGTAGGAATTACAGTGTTATACAGCTAACTTATAACTACATACAACAGGGTGTTACATGCTAAACAAATCTACACAGCTGCTAGCTCCAGACTCACATTTAATGAGAGATGTCTGAGTTTTTTGACTCATTTTCCAACTGTCAGACAACTGATTTACAACATGATATTTACACCGTAGCTGTTTATTGTGTAGTAAGTGTTTATCCTTTAATGTTAAATCACTTCAATCAAATTTTCATGACCAATTTTATAATTATTTCAGCAATCACTACAGTTATTCTAATCACGCAGATACTGCTGTGAGACGCCGTCTTTCCGAAGTTTTGCTGCTGATCAATAAGCGGATTTAACTTCACACAAAAGACTGCTCATCTGGATTCACCGCAGGAACCTCGGAATCCAGCCGAGGTTCGGGAATAGTATCTCTCTCTCTGCTTGTGTTCTTTTTCAGTCCTGCCTTTTCTTCATGTTCACCTTTCGTCTATTAATCCCTGTCTTTCATGCCAACAGGAATGGGCAGATTAAGGCTGGAAAAGTATTCAAACGGCACGCAAACCCTTTGCACCCTTGCTATTTATCCCCCTCTCTAACCTACACTCAGAAAACGTCTGTGAGGATGTGTGCAATGTACGCGAGCTGCTATGGGATTCCACGTAGGTGCCCGACGTGTGTGGGTGATGCAGTGCTTTGCAACATAGAAAAGTATACAGTGAATGATCCTTCAATACTTCCTGTGATCCTGTTAAACTCAATGCTCAACACCCCCACACACACACACACACACACACACACACACACACACACACACACACACACACACACACACACACACACACACACACGTGCACCTTTGTATTTCCATCATTTTACAAAATCTTAAACTACATCATAAACTGTAATTTATAGATTTATGGGGGGCTTTTGTTCCTTTGACAACGGAAGCTAATCTCGATAGTGTAACTGCATCAACAGTACACACACCATCAAACACACTTATTGTATACATACAATCTTCTGTCTTCTCCGTCTCCCTCCTTCTCGCTGTTTTATTTCTCTCTCCCTCACACACACACATACGCCACCACAGCTTTGCCTCTGTTTTTTCTTTTTTCTGTGAGTTTGCAAAAAGGATATGCGACACCTGTTAAGAACAGACCTGTTTGTCTTTGACACAGTCTTAATGGAGTTAGCTTTTAATTCCTTTCACTCTCCCCTGTCATTATCGTGCTTACTTCATCTGTGGGCACAGCTAAACCCGACCACCTACAAAATTGCACACGCGCACACTCAAGCTGCAGTTTTACTCTTGCTGAGCCTTTATGGGACTTCTACTGCAAAGCAAGCAGTCTTTCACAGATGATGGGCAAAGACTGGCAGCATCTAATAAAATGGTATTAGACTGTCCAATCTGTCCAATTATTTTAGGACCGATCCCTCTGCATTCGTTGTCATTGCAGATGGCTTGAGATATGGACTGCACAAGAAGACAGTGAACCACTCTCTCTCTCTCTGGTCACTTTCACATGTTTGTTCAGCTACAGATGTCCACAAGTTTGTGCAGACATTTCTTTTTTTCCCTCGAGTGGTGCTGGTGCTATTTTCACCAACCATTAGTGTTTTTGCACTCAGCAGACAGGTGAAGCAAAGATAGTGTTACTCAGGTTGACAACAGCTCCTTACGTGACTGTAAGTGAAATAAAAGCTGACAATACCAACGAAGGCTAGCTCTGGCCAGAGGATTAGAAGATCTGCTAATAATAATACAGCTCCATCCCTCAACAAGAAGAACAGGACGGCCAGCCTGACACAGTACACCTCCTGCCTTTTTTTTCTAAGATTACCTCAGTGCTTTCACGGGGCTTGTGAATAACAGGTATACCCTGTCATTTAAATCTGCAGACACACACACCATGACAAAACAGGAAAGGTGCACATGTTTTCAGTCTTCAGTGTGTGTGGCCACAGAGCAACACAAGGAACAAAGGTCATAAAAACATCCACTAAAAATGTCCCCCCCCCCCCCCCCCCCCCCCCACACACACACACACACACACACACACAAAATAAAAAATCTATATTTGGGTATGAAGATGACCCACATGTCCAAAGTAAGAGTGAACTACAACTAGAAATACAACACAAATAGACTATAATGCCAGGAAGTCTGGTTTGATTTACAACACAACGCTTAGTTACTGTTGCTAATTACACAGCTCAGTGAAATCATCTGGTGCTGTCTTAGATGGTTGCCTACTCATGATCTATAGCATGTGTGTGTTCTACAATCCTCGATGAATGACTTACTCAGACGACTAAGACCGAATGGTAGTTTTCTGTCTGTGTTTTTTGTTTTGTTTTTTGCATCATGTGTCAAGCCAATGCAAGACAGAGCAACATTTAATTAACATTTATAATTGTGCCTTGAAGGCTGCCTCGATTTAGTGGCAGCTTCATCCGCAGCTGATTATGTCGCAATGATGAGGTTAATGGTGCTGGATATTTGGCTGCTTGGCAAACAGTAAACACGAGGATGCCGCAGGGCCTGCGTTGCTACTGGTAACCCCGTATTCGCATGTGAATGAGTAGGGTCTGTATGAACGTGTAAATGGTAAATGATCTTGCATAGTTCTTTTAGCTACATTCTGCAAAAGGTTTTACACCATGTTTCTCGTTCACACTCAGCCACGCACACACACACACACATACCAATGGATGGGAAAGCACTTGCCTTCCTGCCATTGGGAATAACCTGGGGTTTAGTGTCTAGCACATTCTGTGGGGTCATGTACTCACTCGCCAACCCAGTGATTAGCGGACCTAAGTTGCAAATGCCCATGTGTGTACTTGGACATCTTGGTATAACGTTCTCCTGACAGAGCCACGTGACCTATTTAGTGCAGCCTACTTACATCTTTCCATTATGACAATGATTCACCTTTAGAGTTGCTGTGCACAACTTCAGCTCCAGTTTGGTGTCAGTAAGTACTTTGGAATTGTGCTATATTTAAAATCACAACCTCCACCAGACTGCCATGGCACACTGAGTCATACTGCAAGTCACAGGCTAGTTAGTGACTTTGTGTGTTACTCTGCTGCTCTGTTAGATAGATAGCACAAAGATACCACAGACAGAGATACCACAAAGTTGTTGAGCCTCTCATTTGGAGCAAACTGAGCTACAGCCTTTCAAACAGAGAATCGGGGGTTGAGTACCAGTCAAAATGCACACTTGGAAAGGCACATTTCAACCCACCCCACTCAAGCAATGCTGTTCTGTAGGGGTGGGTTTTTATAATCGATTTATCGATTAAAATCGATTCTAGCTTGGATAACGTAAAATCGATTCATTAAAATCCTGAATCGATTTTTTAATATTAATTTATTTTGCCCGAAATGCCAGAATCTCAGGTGAAAGATCACAAAATTTCAACAACCACCAAACAGCTAAGACAGTAAATGAGAGCAGGTGCACGGCTTCTGCACAAAGACGTAAACACACAGCGCCGACGGATCAGGATCAGTTAGATGTCGCTTTTCTCAGCTGACGGTCGGGGCTGAAAGCCGACAGCTCGCTGATTCTGATCCGCGGGTCCGCGCTGTGTGTTTACGCCCTTTTTGCGCTGATCATATGGCTGTTAGTTTTATCTCTCTCCAAACAATATTGACCGAACCAGCAGCAAAAGAAGATCCAAACCACGCTTCACATAAACATCGTCATGAATTCCCTCTGACTTTTGCTGACTTTTCAGGATAAAAATCACACTTCATGCACAGCTCTCTCTCTCTCTCTCTCTTTTCTGCATTATTCGCTTGCTTGTTACACACAAGTCTACCGTTGTTTACAGCGCTGTCTGCCGACGTTTTTTTTTCCCTTTTACTTACTTCCGAAAAGTAAACCTAATTTCTGCCGTTCAATATTGAACAAATTTAAACTTTTTAAAATTAAGCAAAATGCAAAACGCTTAACGTGTCTCTAATAAAACCGCTGTAACTTCAGAGGTGATGTTCATATGTTGATTAATGGTTTTCTTTCGTTTTTGATGTACTGCAGAATATTTTAAAAAAATCCCAGAACAGGAAAATCACCTTCATGTTTTTCTGTGTTTTATCTTCAGCTACTTTGACACAAAGGCATCTGCTGTGATGCTCACACCTTTGATAAAGTCTTGCGTGTGTCAGCTTCCTTTTAATAGATACAAAAATATGTAAATGTACTGATCTGAATTATAATATTTCTGACTGTCAAAATTTCCCAGAATCGAATCGAATCAAATCGAATTAAATCGAATCGTGGATCGAATCGATTCGGGACCTTGTGAATCGGAATTGAATCGATTCTAGAAATCAGTGACGATACCCAGCCCTACTGTTCTGCTTCACCAACCACACTTGACTTTCTGCCAGTATTACTGTAAAAGTCACTGCCCTCCTTTCCTTATTTCTGTCTACTATGCTGTCCTGCCTTTTCCTTCCTTGTTCCATCTTTTTCTCAGTTCTTCAGTTTGAGTTCTTCTTCAAAAAACCGCACGAATGAAATAACTGAACTGTACAATCGGGGTCGCATTTCAAATAGTCTACAACGCAGGAAAGCGTTCATTAGGACAGAGCACCAAGCAGCTTTTTACAGTGGCCATGCAGTTGAGAAATGGAACTGGTAGAGCAAAGACAAACCTGCAATCACATAAAGAATCAGAGAGTCACCCAGAGACCTGAAAGCCATTAACTCTGGTGGTGGCTAGAAGGAATGGGGTCTGCAATGGCCTATTTCTGTAGGCTCTATATCTCATCAGAGGCTCTCACCCTAGACTTCATGTTGTGTGATTTATTTGGCCTTAAAGTCCTTCTTTAAGAAAAAAAAATTAGCTGTGTGCAAGTATGTGCATGTGTACGCCTGGATGTGCAAGTCTGCCTCATCTATGTCTTCCATCACCCAAAGGCCTTGAGCCAGTTGCCATGGAGATGGGACACAGGTGTTTCAGTGGCTCCCCAGACACCTGTGATGTCATCATGGAACAGGAAGAAGAAATGGTTTCCGCTTAAAATTCCTCTCGTATGCAGGTTTCTTAATCTTTGCCACAACGGCTTACAAGTTTAGGCCAACGAGGATCTGGGTCACCAATCTGTGGCATGGCACTGAGTTTGTTTCACAAAAGTTCACTGACTGACCAATCTAGGGTAGCTGTTACTGAATATATATATATATATATATATATATATATATATATATATATATATATATATATATATATATATATATATATATATATATATATATATATATACACAGACACACAATGTTTTTTGCCAGGCAGGTGCACTCACAAAAGCAAATACAGTGCTGACAACACAAGAGGCTGTTGGTGATGGCACCAAGTGATGTGCACAAAAGGGCCACTAAATATCAGTGGGTGGTCAGGAGGAGGACAAGCCTTAAATCAATGTCTGCTAAATAATTTGAGTAGATTAAGCAGGCTATTCATTAACAAAATAATTAAAGACTCCCGTGCAATATCATTATCTCCATAGTGTTTTTTATGCAAAAGAATTTGTGATTAGCACCTTAATTCCTTTTCTCGCGATGACCTCTCTCGCTACACATGCACCGAGGTGGCTGAGGCACTTGGAAAAAATGGGAAACATCAGGTCTTAGGTCTCAACTCTGAGAGGAAATGAGCTGCAGCGTCCACCAATCACTTTAGATAATGGAGAGATTTATTAGAACGAGGCTGCCGCTGCTGCTGTGCCAACCCTAATTAATTTTCCTCTGCGTGTGAGAGAGCGGGAAAGAAGGAGAGCGAGGCTGAGAATGGAAAAAAGGAAAGAAAAAAATGGAATTAAGCGCAAATATATGCAAACAAAATTATGTGTTTTTCCAAACACGGCCACACAGGTAGGGATTTGTTACAGTGAAAGCAACAGGTTTCAAAATGCCTCGTGCGCCCTTCGTTTTGAAACGCTCTTAAACTTATAGATCAGACAGCCAAGCCCAGCCAGAGGGCCTAGGCCAAATAGGCCTCCTCTCTGTCAACTTCACCACTAATTAGAATGTTTACATGGGGCCACATATGTCTGTGTGCAAGTTTAAAGGATTCCTAAAGGAGCAGAAAAAAAGTTTGAATAAGTGAAGTGGTCCTGCTTTTGCCGAACCTTTGCAATTACCATAATGGGACTCAATTTGCATGTTTTAGGCCTATGACGGCATCCTTTTCCTAACAGGGATGCTGAGCTACAGTCTTAGTTCTTCCTAGCAAGGGTTAGAGTGACTATCAATTCTATTTTAGCACTATGATTCACATTTACTTCTCTCCGTAAACATCATGAACAGAGTTTTAGAAAGTATGCAAACTAGAGATGGACCGATCCAATATTAAGTATCGGTATCGGTCCAATACTGACGTAAATTACTGGATCGGATATCGGAGAGAAATTTAAAAAAAAGGATCCGATCCATTAAATATCAAAAAAGCACCTCACAAAACTTGCGACACGCCGTAACTCGGCTCATAACTGTAGCACGTTGGAGCAGTGTGCTCACGTGATAGAGCGGCTGTGTGTATTTGTAGCCTCGCTACCAAACCAGCATTTCATCTCCAAGGAAGTTATCCCAGAGAGAAGTAAAGCAAGTGTGTAAGTTCATCTCTGAATGTTTGTAAAGCATTCCCGCGTTAAGCTTAACAACCGATATATGGAGCGACTGCCTCTTCTCTCTCCCTCCCTCTCCTGCTGCTACTTCAATCCTGAAACTGATCAATGATCAGCTTTTCTGTCGTGAGTACGTGTCTCTTCTTTGTTTTTGGCCCACTTTGCACCAGAAAGAGGAAACCAGCGGCTGAACAACAGCAGCACATTTAAGCTTGATAATCTGTTGTTAGAATTTATTTAATATTACTTTCTAGATCAGGATCTTTTTCTACGTAGCTGACGGCTGGTAACTGTGCAGGGGCGGATCTAGCAAAGTTTAGCCGGAGGGACCGATAGGGCATGAACAGGGAAAAGGGGGCACAAAGACATACTTTTCTTTCTTATTCTCATTTAAAATGTCTAGCTTTTAATAAATAATTATCTGAATCTTACACCCAAAGTTTTAATCTGATGTAAAATGCATAGAAGTCCATTACTGTATATAGTAACTGTTAAGTCTAATATACCCTAGTAAGCTATAGTACTTTTTCCTTTGGGAAGATACCATCTGTGCAGTCTGCAATTCTGTTGAAGAAAGATGTTGAATCTATTTAATTATTCTTGAAAAATAATTTATTTCTGTGCATTTTTTTTCACACTGCATCAAATTAAAGTTGATTACGTCAATTAAGCATCATGAGGTGGAGGGTGGGGGTGGTTCCCTATTTTTTTTTTTTTTGGGAGTTTGCAACCCTATTAGTTAGGTTGCTTAATATTTCTGCTAAGTACTCTTTAAAATACCAGAATAGGAAGGATGGAGCAGGTTTAAGTTTATTAGATTGATCAGTATTGCTGAACTATGAAATATTTTGGGTGCAGTGTATTTTTTTACATACAGGTATAACAGAATAGCTTTAGTGTTGTTGTTTATTTAAACTTGAGTATGAACTTATACAAAATGCAGCAAGATATTAAAAAAACAGTTTTATTGATTAAAAAACACTATATGGGATTCATATCGGTATCGGCAGATATCCAAATTTATGATATCGGTATCGGACATAAAAAAGTGGTATCGTGCCATCTCTAATGCAAACTCAAAGACACCTTTATTTTTAATACCCGGAAAGTGGAGGTTTATCAAGATGTGATGATCAAGTGGCTCATATACTCAACTAGTCTGCTGCCCATACTGCCATTATAACAGCAATTGACAATAACAATGCCTCACATCCTCTTTGCAAAATCACTGCCCCCAGTTCTTTTGTCATATCAGTCTTAAATCCTGCCAACCAGCTTTAGCTCTTCCTTTCCCCTCCCCATAACACGTCACTATTTTAATCTCTTCCACATTCTATGGGCCTCACAGCAGAGTGATGGGTAACAGGATGGGAACATGTTGCTCACTCACAAAATGTTTTAACATGTAATCACAATGACTCCAGATGGGCACCGGGCCAACACGTTTGTTTTATTTGCAATTATGGCTCTGTCTTAACAAAATATCTGTCAGCAGCGGCTGCTGATGTCTCTGTCAGCGCGCAAGGGAAATTTATGTACGTGAAACATTAGCAGCCATAACTTGTGTGGAGATACTTCCAAGCGCTCATCATGTTTTATTATGAGTCCGCGCATGCATGTGTGTGTCTCTGTGAGTGATTGTTTTTTGATGCTGCGCTAACGCCTCGCCATACATCTTCGGAAAGACAGGGTGACTGGGCCGGCCCTCCCTCTAGATGGTGGTGTGGTGTAAATCAGAGTTGATTTGGCTTGGTGCCACAGATGTGTCAGCTCTCAGTGTCCAACAGGGTTCCAGCGAATAGGAGAGAATGTCAGTGACATCACACGGCATAGATCTTCCAAAAGGATATAGTATCCCCCTCTGCCTTTTGAAGACAGACTCCACGAGACAGACTTTTCGCTAGTGCCCCCTGCATGTCCCTACTATGGATTTGCGGCAACACAATGTCATCTCTCTTCCCCTCAAATAGGCCTGTCAGAGTATTTCCACTGGATCAAAAGCCCAGATGGCTACAGTCAGCAGGAGAGAGAGAGACAGAGAGAGGGGAAGCCTCCAGAATAAAACTGGAATGGAATCAGATGACATGAAATATACCGGGTTTAAAATCTCACTGTGCTGCAAAAACACAGACACAGATCTACATTTGTTCTGTCAAACTGATAAAGCTGGAGATTGTGAGAAAACACATAAAGAACAGAGCAATTAAGAGCATGTTTTCCTTCAAACCATACCTGCTATCCTCATGTTACAGTTGTTTTTTTTCCATAAGGAAGCATCATGCTGGTGCAATTTCTCTGTGATTGTGTGCCTGTGCACGCTTGTTGCCATGTCTGCTCGCTGTGTGTAATTTCTCCAGCAACCATGACAGAGGAGAAACTGTACAAAGTGTTCAGCGACAAAGCATTGTGTGCTCATGCTGCTGTTCCCTTCCTGCCTCTGCAGCAGGGACAAGCAGATTGATGCTACGGCAGCAGAACACTATTCCGCCGGCATGTCAGGTCACTGGTTGCACTCTGTGCCTCGGGAGAGAGCGCACAAACACGGCTTTCTGTTTTTCTACGCCCTCGTCTACCTCGTTCACTTTCACCTCTTTTCTCCGCTGGCTCGTCTTCCTCCCCCAAGTTGAGTTTTACAAAGTGCCACCTGTTATCACTAACTTTTTACTGCCTGCAGACTCGGTGAGTTTTCTCCTGTGACTAACCTCTCCGAACATAACACAGACTAGGACAGACAGCAAGGGCGCTTTGTATCAAGCCACAAGGTAAACAGTGGAGACAAAAGCACTGTAGAAGTCTATTAGCATCATTGATACCAGCGCCGCAAGAGCTACGCGATTTCAAGGAACAAAGGATGCGCGCATGAAAAGAATAAAACGCTATAATACGAGAAACGCAAATGAACAAACATGCTCACACACGTCAACATCAGGGACGTCGCACAACATCTGAGATCAGCCTCAGTCAGATTAGATCTACTTGAATTAGCATGAAAATCCAACAAGCAGACAGCGATAGAGGCGAGATTCCTCTGTGCACGAGAAAAAGATGAGTGTGGCAGCCCACAAGAGAAAGAGAAAAGGGCAGCAGATTGGGATGTAACCAGATATGTTGATATTTGTATTCCCAGTGCTGCTGTGGCTCAGTTTTGTAATTTACTTACCAGGACAAGGCAGCGTGCCTAAAAAGCATGAACACACTTTGAGCAACAGTATGAACAACGGGGATATTAAAAAGATAGGATGAAGACGAGATGGAGGCGAGAATAAATTGGTTGGGGAGGAAAAAATGAGACATGGGAACTCATTAACTTCTCTTTAATAAAGCCCGAGTCACACGGGGACCCTTTTATTCCTTTATCTATCCAGTCACTCACACACACACGAGCCAAACAATAAACTATACTGCCACATTGATCACCTCCAGATTACTACTCAGGTGGTGATTATAACCTCAGCTCCATTAAAAATCACTAACCCAAAAGAACTTCATTAATGATGGCATGTCCCCGACCTGTGTTACTGCAAATCGTGTAGCTCTGACAATAACCTCTCCAATACTTTACTCCAAGATCAAGACTCTGCTGTAAACATTCATGCTCAATATAACTATACTATAAAGAAAGCAAATATTTTAAATAACAGCACAAACTCTTCAAGAGACTCGATAGCTGCAAGGAGAAGAATAAAATATTTTTTTCTTGCTCTTCCTTGCAGCAAGCATCTTCGGCACGAGCTTTTCCACGATAAACATTAATCCTGGCACTAGGCCCAGGCCCGGATTCCCTTTTGTCATTACTGCTTGTGGGATAAGTTCACTCAGATCCTGAGGTGCAGAAGTGGGACTCGGATGGCTGTATCCTCTACAGAGAAGGAAAGCAGGAATTGAAGCTTTAAAGCGTTCTCCATATCTGAACATCCATGCCTTCCCTTGGGGCCAGACAGCAAGGCTAATTTAAGAAGCGTGGGCCCAGTCAGCTGTCACTAGCATCCGCGCTCATTGTCACACACAAACCCGCATGTAGGCACATTTATGCAAAAAACAAATAAATAAATAAAACTCATAGTGCACACATGCACTTGACTCAACACAAAGCTAATTACATAAATGTAGGCAACTGTCAAAAGTCATCATCTTTGAGTACAAAGCCAACCAACATGTTACACAACCTGGCAGTCTACTGTGTGGATGATGGGAGAAAGAAACGCAGGCAGACGAAGCACAAGAGGAATTGATTGGCTGACTAGCAACAATTATGAAAGACGAAAAACAAACAATGACAATGTCTACTTAAAGTGGACCCTATAATAATAGTAATAATAAAAATATAGGCAGTGTGCAAAACTAATTGGTTATATATGTTTGATTATTTTTTTATAAAGCTTTTAAGTGGTCAACATGTGAAAAATTTGTACATTTTTGAGATCGTTTGAGTTTTTTTCTTGTTCACTCAGTTAGGATCACCCACTTTGGACCAGAGATTTCACCACATTTCTCACTTGTTTCGCCATTGACCTTTGATTTGGGACATTGACTACATGTAAATCTTAGCTACGAAAGAGTCTAATGTCAGTGAAAAGAAAACAAGTCATCTGGTAGCTTTGATCATTATGCAAAAACACAAACAAATCACCAGGTATCACGAGAGAGAGAAACAGACAAAGGAATAGACATGATTTCTTTTTCCTCTGGTTTATTTCTCAAATGTTCATATTAGAGATGGACCGATCCGATATTACCTATCGGTATCGGTCCGATACTGACCTAAATTACTGGATCGGATATCGGAGAAAAATAAAAAATGTAATCCGATCCATTAAATATCACGAAAGCACCTCACAAAACTTGCAACACGCCGTAACTCACCTCAGAACGTTAGCACTCGGAGCAGTATGCATCACGTGATAGAGCGGCTGTGGCATGCGGGACCTGTCGGTGGTCTGGATAGCATGTGGAGCTTCGCTAGCAACCCGGCATTTCATCTCCGACAAAGTTATCCCGAGAGAAGTAAAGCAAGTGTGTAAGTCCATCTCTGAATGTTTGTAAAGCATTCCTGCGTTAAGCTTAACAAGCGATATATGGAGCGACTGCCTCTTCTTGCTGCTACTTCAATCATGAAACTGCTTAACGATCAGCTGATCGGCTTTTCTGTTGCGAGTCTGTCTCTTTTGTTTGTTTTTGGCCCACTTTGCACCAGAAAGAGGAAACCAGCGGCTGAACAACAGCAGCACGTTTAAGCTTGATCAGCTGTTGTTAGAATTTATTTAATATTACTTTCTACACCAGGATCTTTTTCTACAGCTGACGGCTGGTAACTGTGCAGGGGCGGATCTAGCAAAGTTTAGCCAGGGGGGCCGATAGGGCATTAACAGGGAAAAGGGGGCACAAAGACATACTTTTCTTTCTTATTCTCATTTAAAATGTCTAGCTTTTAATAAATAATTATCCAAATCTTACACCCAAAGTTTTAATCTGATGTAAAAGGAATAGAAGTCAATTACTGTATATAGTAACTATTAACTCATTCACTGCCATTGACGTCTATAGCCGTCAATTGCAGTGTATGAGTCAATGGGTTTAACTCATTCACTGCCAATGGCTGGCAGTGAATGAGTTAAGTCTAATATATATACCCTAGTAAGCTATAGTACTTTTTCCTTTGGGAAGGTACTATCTGTGCAGTCTGCAATTTTGTTGAAGAAAGATGTTGAATCTATTTAATATTTCTTGAAAAATAATTGATTTCTGTGCATTTTTTTTCACACTGCATCAAATTAAGGTTGATTACGTCGATTAAGCATCATGAGGTGGAGCGTGAGGGGTGGTTCCCTATTTTTTATTTATTTATTTTTGTTGTTGCTGGGAGTTGGAACCCTATTAGTTAGGTTGCTTAATATTTACGCTAAGTACTCTTTAAAATACCAGAATAGGGAGGATGGTGTAGGTTTAAGTTTATTAGATTGATCAGTATTGCTGAACTATGAAATATTTTTTTTGCATACAGGTATAACAGAATAGCTTTAGTGTAGTTGTTGTTTTAAACTTGAGTATGAACTTATACAAAATGCAGCAAGATATTTAAAAAACAGTTTTGTTGATTAAAAAACACTATATCGGATTCATATCGGTATCGGCAGATATCCAAATTTATGATATCGGTATCGGTATCGGACATAAAAAAGTGGTATCGTGCCATCTCTAGTTCATATCCAGCTGTTCCATGATCAAGAGAGATTTCACAGCTACAACATCCAATTGCCAGTCTCTTGGGTCAGTTACAGCCCACCCTATCAAATTCCCTGTCCACGTCAATGAGCTTCTGACCATTTTGTGCCACATCAGCCCTTCACCAGAAACATCAAAGGGACTTTCAAACTTGGATCAAATAATTCTAATAAACAAGTTGCAATGGTTGCTACCTGAAGAGTCCAGTCAGAAACAGTGCAATGCAATTTCTCAATAACTGTATGCAGGAATTCATTTCCCCCAAGATACTGTATGACATTCCAAAAACAGATTTCCATCTCATTGTCATGGTGTGCACCATCGCTCATTCACTCCGATGATACAACTTAGGGGTTTGGCACTGAAATATATTAACATTTTAGAATACATTAGCATACCCAAAGGGACCTGCGGTAACATTGATTACAAATAACTGCCTGCATTTAGATGCTGTTCTGTCTCTGATCACATGCAATATGCCTTTCACTGCATCTTGCCCTTCCTCCCACACACACATTGTCTTGGTGAGGCAGTCTCACCACCTGCTGTGAAGCAGGTGCCGTGATTTTATGCTCCCTTTCCCCACGCATGGCAGCACACATGCAGGCACATGCGTGTGCATGTGCATACGTGTCTTCAAAGACTGAGCTGTGAAGCAGAGGTGACAGGTCTCTGGTTCCATGCCACCCTCAGCAAATTCAGCGCTAATTGCACTCCCTCACTGTTAGAGAGCAACAGGGATCCAACATGAGCTACATGCGGACCCCAAGATAGAGTCATCTCCTTGGCAATGTGGGAAGAGAGAACAACCAAGGGGTGTTCACCTTGATATATGAGCCATTTGAACAAAATTCATGAGCAAAATAACCAAGGCTTTAATTCCACCGTGTATTCAGCTTCAACTCATGAACTTGCATTTGGCAGCCGGCCACGGGCACATGGAGAAGTTGGGGTTGTTAGTATGACAGCTGATTAGAGAGACGAGAGATTTGAGTGTGACACCTCTAATGATCTCTTCATCTGATTGACAGGTTAGGCAAGACTCCAATTCACACATCTCACTTCATCACAGAACGTGGTGGACACACAGCAAAGAAGGTCAGCATGTCACACACACACACACATATAACCCATACACACTGTTCCACTGAATGTTAGAGAAAAGACTATTTGCCTCCATAAATCCCTCCTGTGGCTTCCAGAATATTCCGCTATTATGTTGGCCCTAGCAGGGCTATTTCCTCCCCCAGTTAGCCTGTCATCAGGAGCATTGTACTGTATTGTCTGCGAGCGAGCCTAAATGGGACCTTTTCTGGGGTATTTTCAGGTACTTTCATGGAAGAATGGAGCGGATATTCATATCACATTTCAGTTTTTCTATTGCTGAGCAAATACAGTTTTGGACAATAACAACTCCCTCTAACGCACACACACACAAACAGACACCAGTACTTCCTTCGCTGACCCAAACGAACAAGTCAAGCACATTCCTGCTCCTAGCGATTTCCTCCATCTTTTCCCAACAGACAGGATCCCATTACAAGTCCCTGGCTTTTATCTCACTCGAAGGCAGCAGCAAACACTGTTGTACACATTGCAACGTGAAAATCCCAAACATATCCACAATGCACAACCATTTCCAAAATTGTTCTTGAAAAATTTGATTACTCCAGGCTACTAAACAAGAGCCAAATGATCAGTTCTTTTTTTTTTCTTAAAAGAGCTGGCACGCTGCAGCAGGCTCTGCTAATTGAACTCACACAGATCCATGTCGTGATTATTGGCAATTATCTGTCAATTAGCAATGTGCTGATGTCACTGCGATGTGAAAGGCAGCGCAATCAGGAGCTGTTAGCATAGAAATGGTCCTCCATATCAATGACCCGATCTACTCTCCACCTGAGATGGGAGCACACCGTACAACCGCACGTCCATGTGTGTTACAAATCTCCAGTGTAGCTGTAGCAATTACAGCATGATTTCAGCTTGCCAGTACAATTTCATATCTACAATGCTCAGGAGTTTGGGGGACATTCTAGGGTACATATAGCCTACCACTCGAAATGACCTTGACTGAAACCCACTTAACCCCTTCCTCAACAGCCCAATTATGGCCCAATTACCACCACTGGTGCCCCATTTCTTTGAGGCACATTTAGTCTAACAGGAATACTCACATAATGTTCTAGAATTTTGACAAATGTCCCATTGAAGGTAATATTAAATAAAAAAATACTCCCTAAAAGCGGCCGTGGGCTTATAATTTTAATGGCTTGTACTATTTAACCTATAAATGCCCGCGTGGTGGCAAAATGTCCAACTTTAGGACGTTTTTCAGCAGGGGACAAACCTTTTGTTTGCCCCTTTAAATGTTTAAAACAAACACAAAGGGACACACAGGAGATGACAAATCATCCTAGTATCCAAAAAACACAGCCAATCCATCACACAGCCACTCAGCTCTCAAATAAACAAAGGACGCTTACGACATCTGTCATTCCCTCCCCATGCTTTGATCCATGATATGATCGCAATGCCATACATCCTGGACGATTCACAATCAATCTGTACAGCCAAGACAACAGAAAGAGAAAGGACGCTTCTTGCTTGCGCGTCATCTTTTCTGCTTCTTTTTTCCCCCCTTTTTCTTTCTCTCTTTCTTTTTTTTAGATGCATTATCTGTCCGTCAGACCATCCATCATGCTCTTCCTTTTAGAAGCTGCTAAAGGATGTTTATCAAAGAGTTCAAAGAGATTCACAGAGCATTGCATGAACCACAAATTGATTACAAAAAACCAGAAAGTGCAGAAATGTAAGTCACTCTCCAGGCTCCTTTTAAATTTTCAGCCATCAGTAATAACAGAAAAAAGGTGTCCACTTCGGGCCAATCATTGGCAGGTGTCTGAAAAACATTTTACACAAGCTTGAATTTCCTCGCACAAATACGCACACAAGACACACTCAAAGACCTTGTCAGGAGTTATAACCATCACGCGAAGAGAGCAATACACATCTGTGCCTCTCTGTTGCACCTCGGGTAAAGCAAGTTCACATATCAAGTGGCTTCCTTAAGTGCCAAATGAATGGTGGGCTGCTGGATTATTTGAGACATGAAAGCATTTTCTTGGGTCAGGCATTTTCTTTTCAAACTTTCAAACTAAACCTGGCTTTCTTTACAAAGAGATGAGTCATCAACGGTCACATATTCACCAACAAACACACAGACAAAAAAAATTTGCTATGATTTGATCAGGTGGAAAGAAGAACTATGAACATGAGTCTGCAAATCGTAACAGCCTAAGATACGCACTGCTTTTTAAAAAAAGGAAGTACTTTCCCTATTTTCCCTAACCTGTTTAGTGTTGTCTGAGGAAAGAAGGACTAAAGCTTTCGTGAGGAGAACAAAAGCCTGGGAGACTGTAACACTGTAACACACCCCTGCATGACTCTACTAAGCTAACTGCTTTTTGTCTAGACATCCGCTTTATAATCAGTATTACTTAGTCAATATTGTCATTAAGACACGTTGGAACATGATATACCCACTTGATATATAGTTGGGACAAACTCAGCAACGTGATTCATTCAAACTCAAGTACTCTAATGAAGAAACGATACCAGTTGCAGGTAAAATTCTTCTCACACAAAGCGAAATCTCCTTCTGTTTAACAAGTACTGACAAACACACCAACAAACACATAAAAATGAAACTAGATTTGGTTTTTTTTGTTTTTTTAACACACTTTCTTAAACTGACCATTCCACCATGAAGTTGTGTGATGGATCATATTGGAGATGATGCTGGCGTTAGAATAGGCACCGCACATAAAACAGAAGTATGCATGCTCTATGCAATTCCCCAACCTGCAGATTTTTGCTATTCCAACCCTGAAAATATAGTCATGACACAGATCTAGATTTATAATTTCAATTGCTGTTATAAGCACGACTTAAAAAGCGTATATACAATAACACAAATGGATTTAACCTATTGATTAGTAAACACAAGTGGTCAGATAACAGCTGAACTATATAAATTAATAACATTTTATAGGTTCTTTTTTTTCTTTTTCAGGTCTTCCAAGTTGTTTTTCTATTTGTTAAACCATTCACAGGACCAGTATGGGAAAGTCTTGGGCCACCACTCATTTCTTTATAGTTTGCTTCCAAGGATTGGGGCATTCTTGTAACTTGTAAAGCAGCCTTGAGCAATAGTTCTGCAAGCTTTCTGAAGCTCTTTCAAGGTTTATCTTTGGAAACTGGCTGCCTTTTCACTCATTTCTCTGTCCAGTCCTTGCACTTGACCATTTTGAGAGGAACGTTTTGTTTGTTAAGCCTCTTAACGCTGACCTATAAATTATTCAAGAATAAATAAATACACCAGTCTCAATAGATGAACAAGTATGGTGTCTAAACACGGCAGGCCAATTTTAACTTGTATTTTTAGGCATTTTATTACCAGCAGCCTGCCACAAAAACACATAATTTCTTCCCATTTCTTTAGTTCAATCAATAGAAAATGCCAACGATAACACAGTTTGACAAGCATAAAATAGTATTTGTGCAACAACAAGGCAATTCCCAAAGAGCTATTAGTCGAAATCTTGGCACGTCTCTGCATGGCGCGCAGAGATATGTGCAGCGTCCTTAAAAAAACAGATTAAACTGGACAAGTGGTGGACAAAAGAGGGACTGTCAGACCTCAAAGACAATCTACAGCAGATGGACAACATCTGAAAGTCATGTATTTAAGAAATGTAAATCATGATGATGTTTGCACACATTTCAATAAATTACTCCACCTAGTTCTTATTTTGCTTGCAAAAGTTAAAGAAATGAGGTGTGACGCAAGTCATTTTCATAGTACTGACATTGGCTTAGGTAAAAAAAAAAAAAAGAAAAATAATAAAGAAAAATCTTGAAAATACTTTTATACGCCTACTGACTATATCATAACTATGTTATAACCTTAATCAGTCTTCATCAATTTTCACTGTTAAGTCTCTGCCCCAGTTTTTTCTAACTGTGTGTCTGTCTTGGGTTTGGTCAATGATTGCATCTGCCTTAAAATGTATGTTGTTTTTGTTTTGTGGATGTTTTGATGAATAAAACAGTTTTTTGGTGTGTTTGTATGTGTATGTTTTCTTTTTTTAATTACACGATCTTAACTAAGTGATCCCTAGAACAGACACACAAACTACATCTGACAATTTGTACAGCACAAACACACACATGCACATCATGCACATCCTCCCTAATTAGGCCTTTACAAATCATTCAGCATTACTGAACTTGTTCTGTAGCAAAGCTCTAACACTGTGCTGGAGGGGTGTTTAGGGAATTTGGTGGAATTTTTTATTTTTTTAAATAATATCCAATCGACATCTTAAATGTCAAGAATGTATCTTTTGGTTTTAACTGAGCTTCCTCTAAAATCGGTGTGACATAGTTGTAAAACACCAGGAAAACCGCTCTACAATTACATTCAGCTTGGCTTAGTAGGAACATTTATCATCTTGACACGTCATCAGCTGAGTGCAGCATGGCCGGAGTGGAAAAATGAGCACATCTGTTCATTCACGTCCACATCCCACTTTACGTTATTTAAAACTACCTGACTGTGTACCATATGTGTACAGTATATTCAGGCAGTTAATCTCCCCAGCTCTCAGAAATGGACCGACTCCGCCCAGACATCAGTGTCAATCTGCTGAGTGGGTGTCTAACAGTGTGTAAAGCTCACATCAAAGGCATGCCGCTTTAAATGCAGAAAGCAGGGAAGGGACAGACTTCTTAAGAATAGGGAATGAGGAGGAAGAGAACAATTGAAGAGGGGCGTGAATTTATACCGTTCACTGAGCCCCAATAGAGGTTTGGGAAAAGAGTGATTTACTGAGTCTGCTAACTAGCTGAATCAAGACATTCTTCAGAAATTTCAACTGCAATTGTAACAACTAAGCTTGCACTAATAGCAAATACACAAACTAGTCTGGCTAACAGCAACAATAAAACCTCTCTACATCAGAGTTGTTGTTTTTTTTCCATTTTTTTTAAATCACAATCCCCATAGAGAGCTAAGGAGACGTACTCTCATAAAAATGACATGTAGCCATACGCACTCTAAAGGCTGGATGTGCTTAAGGGTTAGCAGCCAGAACCACCAGCCTCCTCATTAGCACAAATAAGATTGTAGGCAGATACAGGCTTATCATTTGCTCCCTCTCTGTCTCTTCGTCCCTCGTCGCCTCTGTTCTCTTGCACAAATGAGTCCTAATCCTTGTCCTCTAGCTCGCCGCTAACAAAAACAATACCACACAGAGCTGTCAAAGGAGAGCGCAGAGGAAGGAACACAGCAACACTCTCTGTGAAATATATATCATCTCCTGCAGGGTTAAAAGTGTAAGTTGAGGACGTTTGGTTTTGAATTGAACTCGGGATGCGTCTCATTTAAATTAGTCCCTTTGGTCCTGGAAGGTCAGCAATATAGACTCGAATTAACTTGGCTATCAAACCAAACATAAACATGGCAAGCTAAGGAAAGAAAAATCTCACTAATAAATGAAGAAATCCCAGTGTGTGTGTTTCTCTTCAGTCTTTTGGCCGCAGTGGTTTGGATCCAAGTAGGTGTGATCCTAAGTTTGAAGTTAGCTGGATGAGGTGTGATGTCAAGGGATTTGTGACCCCACAGATGATGTCACTGTGTTTTTTTCTCAGAAATGATGTCAAATGAAGATAAGTGTCAAGGATGCCGTCCTGATCAAAGACCCCACAGTTTAACAGCTGCATGTGACGCAGAAAGTAAGGCAGCAATCAACAGACATTCACAGGCTTCTGATTCCTTCTTCTCTCTGCCAAAATGAAAACAGAACTCCACACCCAAACAAACCACCTTTGGCTTTGTTTCACTTAGGAAATGCTCCTCACACCCTGTCAGTTTCCTTAGTTGTACTCTAGCCAGCCAGCCCGCTGCCGGTAGATCGAGATACTGTCCGCTCATTTCCCCATTACCCTCTATGCTTCAAATCAATAGTTAATTACCTCCAGAAATGCTCTTTTCTTCTCCAGCTAGAAAAGTGGACAGCACAGGGCAGGCTGAAATTTGCCTGGCAGAGAGATTCAGTGTTATGCAGGGTGAAAACTGTCCTCCCACCACTGCTACTTATTGGCCCATCAGTGTCCCCCTTGGAAGCTGGCATTCCATTTTGCACTGCGCAGGCACTTCATTTTTCTCCACCACTACTTTCATTTCTCTTGCTAATGGGACACAAATGCAGACACACAAATATACGTGCACAATTTCTCTGACACTCTCTTGCCACGAAGCCAATGTTTAATAAGAGATTACATTTATGGTGAGGAGAAGGGCAGGCGAATAGTGAAATATGTCCACATGTCCTGAACCTGGGAGAAGCTCTGGCACTTACTCATTAATAATGGGACAGGCCTCAGGCCCAGGCCCTTAGCTCTCAGTCTCTGCTCGTTTCCTTTCCACACATCAAAGCTATGCATGTCGTTGTGTATGTGTGCGCTGCGAGGCTCTCGCACATTTACAACTGTACTTGTGTGTGTGTGAGAGCTTGTCAGTCCCTATGAGAAACAGCCTGTAGAGGAGCCGGCTTTTATTTAATCAGAAGTGGAGCAGCTTCCACCACCAACCGTAATTTCAGCCCTATTAACGTTCTGCCTTTAATTCCTCTGAGCGCTGGAGACACAGCATCCGCTGGGCTGCTAATTCACTTTAAATGCAAAAGTCCCACAGTTTTATAAAATTCCTGTATGGTGGCAGCTTCATATATTGCACATCTAAACTTCTGCAGCAAGGGATTTGCTGAATAAACACAGTGTGTAGTTATCAAGCATGTACTCTTAGCTGATATTCTTATCAGTTTGATTGTAGACTTTAAAAGAGACGTTTCAAGTTTCCCACGCATTGGAAGTCACAAAAACACTGATTCACTACGTGTTCTTGCACCACTCCCTTCCTACTTGTCGCCCTTAAGCCTTAGATTTTGGGCTTAAAAGTCATATTAATTCATTCTGGGCCAGACTTAAAAATAGATCTCATTATAACAATCATAAATGAAGCTCTTTCTGCCTGCACGCCTACAACCCCAACAGTCTCGCTCCTCTCTTTCTGCCAATGCTGTGCCTGTTACATCTTCAGGACGACAGGCTCATGTTTCACTTTCCCTATAATGCTTTATAAATGCATCTGTTTTTAACCAAAAACGTCTGCGGGGGGAAGGGGGAAAGATGGGGGGAAAAAACTGGGGAGAAGAAGGGAGAAATAGCCAGTTTTTCAAAGGCTGTTAGGTTTGGGAAATAAGAGTTTACAGACGGGAGTGTACCCTGCGCTTACAACCACAAAAAAACAAATCTACAGCCAAAATGCAACTAAGAAGGCTAAAATGCTGTGTAAAATAAAAACAGAGTGAAATAACTGGCAAATTATTCAGGTGGAAGTAGCACACTTCATTGCAAAACATGCTGGAATATATATTTCTACTTAAAATACCCACGCCATCCGAATTAATACTCCCACAGCCAGAGATGGTGCCTTTTGTACTTTGCACTTTGGCTGCCAATAAAAAAAATAAAAAAACAATACTCTGATCATAATCAATATTAAAATTCTTTTTTTAACAGGATCAATATCAACAGTGATGCACACTTCACCCTTTTTGAAAAGGTCAGTGAAGCTCTCACTTCAACAATACCGAATTATCAAAGAGTGAGATTAAAGAGATCAGAAATGTTAACCTGGCCGATGCACACGTCAACGTTACCTGTTTAACTATTAGCATTTACCTGACAGCCACATTAGCCATGTGTTACTGTGAAAGTAGCGGCGCGTTGCTATGGCTAATGCTAAAATGGTGACATGAAAGGTGAAGCTAGGTGATAAATGGTATCCGTCGTGCTCGTCTGTAGACAGAGGTTTAATATAACTACACAGTTATTTATGTCTAAAAAAGTATATTTCCTAAAGTCTACTGGGAAATAGAAAGAAAGGGGTCTATCTTAACAACTTTATTTGATCAGCAATAAAAACATGGTGCCATATGTCTTTTTTTTTTTTTGCACTATTAACAGGCTCTTAAAGGTTGCACCCTCATATTAAATTCATAAGAACAATCTAACAGACAAGAAGAACTTCTGAAAAAGTCAGTAACAAGCATTTTGGTCCTGGGTTGACTCTGAGTTGGTGAGGAGAAGCTGAAATGGACAAGCTTAAGGGACCATGGGATGGAGGAGAGGTGGTTGAAATGGTGCTTTAAGTATAACAGCCTCAGGAGCAAGGCTGCGTGAACACTGGGAAATAAGACTCGGTGATCAATGCTTTTTCTTCTCACCTCTCAGCTCAACAGATATTGAAGAGGCTCCCCTTTCCTGCTGACTGAACAACTGTCACCCAATCTGTAGGACAGGTGATAATGGAGAGGAAAAAAAGCCTCTGAGACTGAAAAAAAGAATTAGAAAAAGCACATTTTTCACACTACCATCCATGAGTGGTGGAGAAGCTGGGTCACTGCAGCCAATCAATAACCTGCATTGCCATTTTCCTATACTAGGTGTGGCTTGGAGGGTTCTCTCAAAGTTTGTGCTCTTGTGCACATCAAGTCTAATCACTGAGCGCGCTGCGTGCTTCTCTCCCTGTTGTGTGCTCACCATTTGAGCGATCTGGCTTCACCAGCAAACAGATGACTCACACAGTTTGAGGTTGAACTGTGTCACGAGCGTCACCGCTTTCACTCCTGTGCTCTAATGCGTTTCGTATGTTGCTGATGCAGTGGGTCTGTTTATCCCCGAGATCGCACAGATAAGGCCGTAGCTCTCGTCCCACAGTCGGCCACCTGCTCAGATAAGGGCCAAGCACGAAGCAAGACGGGTAGGAACCTAACACTGCTGATAGCATCGCCGCGGTAAATCTCTGGGCTCGGAAATGCGTGGACGACACTGGAAAACAGCGTCGTAAAGAACATGAGATATCCACGATGCAAGTCCCATTTCAGTAATTAAAATGGACCGGGATGCAGAGGAGACGCTTGCAATACAGCGCATAGTGCTTTATTTCTCTCTTTCTATGCTCTACCTTGACAGAACTCATTCTCACACTGGGGAGGGGGGCTGTGCACAAAAAATGTGCACATGCATAAGCTCCCAACCTGCATCCACCATCTGGCCATCCCATGGCTCAGATGTCTCTGGGGTAAGGTGAACTCTGAGGGGTGCTCTCTGTGGATGTCACGTGTACGTGGGCTTTGAGGGAAGACAGTGAGAAAGGAAGCAGAGACGCAGAGAATGAGGAGGAGGAAGTGAAACACATTTTGAAAATGTGGGAAACCCTTCACAGAATGTTCCTCGCACTGCGTGCGCTGGAAGTGTTATAGTTTCACAGGAAAAGAAGCACTTTTGCAGGACTGCAGGTACACAAGCTGCACGTAGGGGGTTTGCACTGGGGGTCGTCATAGCTGAGTAAGCTGAGTAAGCTATGTAAGCGAACCTTAACAACAAGTCGTCTTTTCACTGTGGGCAAAATAAAGCCTCTATTATGGGATGAGGCCATGTCTGCTGCCCCTGCCAGCTATAATGTGTTTTAGAGCTATACTCACAACATGGGGACCCAAACGCACAATACACACATGGCTGTAAAAAACAAGGGAGAAATTGAATTCTACTTCAGGTGGTCCCAGGTCAGCAGTAGCGCCTGCGGCTAAAATACACACGTCAGCCCCTCACACAAATAATGCTTTATGTCTTTTTACACTTACCACATCAACCCACGAGCCTCGGTTCAGCTTTAATTCCTTTGTTATTTTTGTCTAATAATATGAAATGAGAGAGCAGAGGAAAAGAGCAATCTTGCATTAAAATCCATTAGAGACTCAACAGGATTCTTTTTGCAGGCTGGCTCCTCTGCACAGCTGGTGAGCGCGCACAACTTACACACTGAACAGTAGAACATTTTTAACTCTGCTGTCACAAAGTATGAGCTCGGTTTTCAATGCAAGGTTTAAAGGGTGGGAGACGACAGAGGAAAGCTTGCTGAATTATCTGCACAACATGGGGAGAAGCAACAGGTCATCCACAGTGTAGTACCCCTGGAGGTGAGTCAGTGTGTTGCTCAAGGACACTTCAACAGAGCGGTTACTTACACTGAGACAAGCGTACGAACGTAAGCTTCTATACTCTCTCCTCTGACCTCTAATCAACCACACCACCACTGCTTAACTTAGCTGACCTGCATAACCTACAACTATCGATTAAGCGATCATAATTGCTATTTATTCAGGAGTCTACAATACATTCTCTTCCATCGTTTGAGGATGATGCATCACCATAGTGCAGCGCAGCTACTTAGCACAGCATCCTGGGGGACTGGTTACAGCACATTACTAACATTCTCTTATCATACTCATACTGAATAAAACTGCTGTTTTACAATGCTGCGCCATGGCTCAGACATCTACTGTATGTCAGATCCCTGATATAGCAGGGTGCTCGTTTACTTTCTTAGCCCGGTTCGTTTACAGTCATCTCATTTGTAAAACATGCATACCGTATCTTTTCTGAAACTCGCTGACCTCTCTCTTTCTGTCTCGCTCATCGTTTTATCTCATTCGGTCTCTGTCTATCTTCCGCTGCTGTTTCATCCTCCCTTCGCTCCACTCCAGCTTTCTCCACCACCACATTCTGGGCCGGTAAATGAGCGGGCTTATCTGGGCCTAATTGGTTTAAGGGCAAACATAAATAAGCAGTGGCTTTCTAAGCAAAGCAGTATTACTGCTGCTGTTGGCAAGTAGTGCATGCATACCAGAGAGACAGTGAGCTGAAGAAGCGATGAGAGAGATGAGAGCGGAACCGGGAGATGAGGGAAGAAAACTAGGAACAACAGAGTAGGGTAGACAAACGAGGAAAAGAGGAGAGCTGTGAAGAAAAGTGAAGATAATAAGGAGAAGTCTTTTTTTCACTGCTACCATACAGAGCCCTGTCTTCACACTTAACTGTTATAACCTTCTGCTCTGGTTCTGACTGCCTCTCTGCACCTTTTCAATAGCTCGCCAGTGAATGTGTTTCTGTAAGTTGATATTTTGCCTTGATGTGTGGTGTAGTATTTATGCTGCAGCTGGAGTTTAAATCCACCTTCGAGACAAATAGACTGGTACTTATATAGTACTTTTGTATTCAATTTGAATACTCAAAGCACTTTTTTTACAACAACCCTCATTCACCCGCTTTAAACTAACGCTCACACATTCACACTGCGGCAGATTCATTGGGTACACTACAGGAATTGAACCACCGTCCGTCAACCACCTGATATGATGACGCAAGCCACTCGTCCTCCTGAGCCACAGCCTACCGCCCATGCAATCACACTTGGAGTACTTCTTCCTTATAATTTCATCCCACAGTTCATCAGTACGTGGTCTTGAGGGTCTGAATCGATGATGTAATTGTTGTTTACTACGACCATATGCGTAAGGTCAAATAAACCATTCAATTCATCACAATCAGCCTTCTATATGGTCGTGGCTCTAAAGTTACACGGATACCCCGACACCCGCCGCATACAAACAGATCCCTGACACTTTGTGATTATCAGCAGATTTGGACTAATCAGATTAAGGGTGACAGGATAGGCAGGGATAATGTGATCAATGGCCCCCGCTCAATCCCTCTCGCTTTCTCTCTCTCGCACACACAGACAAAAAAAATGAAAGAGCAACAGATTGGAGTTCAGATCAGCAAAGATTTTAACCTTCCCATGGGGCAACCTCCTTTCAATTAGCATCAAAAAACAAGGAAATCGCTTTCATCCTTGTTACTGAGGTAACCCAGGGGCCATCTCCCTGCCCATCTGCTTCAGTCCCATCCCGTTTTTTTTTCCAAAGCAGAAATCCCACACCTCTTTCCAAGCAGGGAAATTTTTTTCCTCCCTCTCATCCTCCACTCATCTCTCCAAAATTACATTTCTTGCTGTCATTTCACACAGGGTAAACATTTGAACCTCAGAATATCCATTCTTGCAGAGGTAGCAATTTGGGCCTGGGCTTGGTATCCATATCAGTGTCGAAATCTGATGAGCACAAACAAGAAAGCCACCGCCAAATTATAGAGTACCGCCAGAGCTGGGGACAGCCCAGGAGGAGAGTTGTAAACGATTAAAGAGAAAACCTGTGTGTGAGAAAACACATTTTAACTGTGCTTTTAATTTACTTGTTTGTGGGAGTGGATACAGACAGCCAAGGGGAAGCCGGTGTGCTTTAGTGTATGTTATATTAGAAAGAGGCTGCTACTGTACAATAACACGAGAGAAGACACTATATATCCCATCAACACAGTCTAATAGAGTTTGCCTCGCCAATTCAAAGTGCCACAGAACAATGCACGGTGGATTTTCGTTGTAGTAATTTAGTTTAATTTAAAAAAAAAAAGGAAAATAAATGCGAGCGCTTGCATCCCCCTGAGAAAACACTACTTAGGGGGGAAAAGGAAATATAAGAAAATAACATAAATAATAACGGAGGCTTCTGCTGGCTTGCACTTATGTATAGAATAAAGATAAACAGTCACTGATAAACTATCACACGCTGCTGTGAACGCATTTTAATCATGCAACGTCTCGTTCTTCACAAGTACGAGTTACACGAGCGGAGCCGGAGGATGCTGCTCTGAAATAACTGGATGCCCACAGCGACCCACGTGCATGGCATCGCTCTGCATGCCACGGACGCAGCGCTGCCTCACACAGAACCTTGCATGCATCCCCCACATTACAAAGCGCCCCTCGGAGAGAGTCATGTCCACATATACGGCAAGTATTAGTCCCAATTTCTTATTTACCTTCCATCGCAGAGGATGTGATGACCAGCACGCATAAGAGCGCAAACAAATCCACTGTCATGGCAGAAGGGTAGTCTCCACAGCCTGTCCCCCAAATAACCAAGACGCACGGGGCGCGTCAAAAAGAATCCCAGTTGTCAGAGCGGTACTCCAGCAGATAGCCTCTGTTGTGTGTCACATTTCAAGCCGTAGTAAACAATGTGTGACAATCAGTGCGAGGAAGGAGCGAAGTGTAGCGAGCAAGGGGGTGCGAGGCAGGGAGGGGGTGTAGGTGGAGTAGGTGGGGGAGACCCGACATTGCCTGCTCACAGCCCCATTAGAGGGCCGGGGCCAATCACCGACTGGTAGCTGAAACTCACTAACCAATCGGTAACCCGGCGCTCCTCCCACCGCACATTGTCAAAACACAAAACTTTTCCTTGACCTATTTGAAGCGGTATCCGCTACAGTGAAGGGAAATAACGCCACCAGTCGGCTCAGAGCTGCACCTACAAGTCAAGCAAACCTAGAGTCGAGCTTACCCCGTAAAGCTTGACTCTGACTGTGAGAACCACTTGCTCTGCAGCCCATCCACCTTTGGTTCAAAGTATCATTTCATCAGTCTCTTAAAAATCACAGCTGATTTCATTTTGAATCACTTTGAGTGGACTTCCCAGATACGCGAATGAATAATAAAGCTGATTTTATAGCTTGGCAGCTTCACTTGTGCCCACAGGTTCAAGCCCTATTTGCACTGAAAATGCTCTTTAATAGCTTTGACAAATTCAGCTGTACCTCCTAATGATATAAAACAGGCGTTGCACATCAGCTCCCTCCCGTTGTCCCCGTCACCCCTTTTGTGTGCGTCTGTGAGGCAACAGATGGTGCACACAATGGGCTTTTCCCTGCAGGGACACAGAGGGCCAGGGTCCGCTTCAGCGGAGGGAGGGACAGTTGCTGCCCTGTAGCCCAGAACCATACACCTGTCTTGGGATAGATGTGTCCCCCTACCCGTGTCCCTGGAGCTGAAGAATTGGGATGGAGTTGTTAATCTGCAGCCTGAATAGGTCTGAATTTACCCCAGGCCACTGGCTGGCCTAATACTTCAGTGCTGTCCCTTCACAGTACACTGTCCCAGATACTTTTCACCTGCTTTCGTTTTACTGGACATAAAGGATGACTTTTATCTTGGGGGTTTTATTATTGTCCACAGCTTCTAAAATTACTGTATATGTCTTAAGGTTATAGCATAACGGAATACACTTAAATATGTGCGGCATTTATCCAACAACACTTGAGCTGTTTTGACTGCTTTCTATCTCTTTTTTTATTCTGCTCCCAACCTTTGCAATGACAAAAATGAAAGGTGACTCACATTTAATAAATGGTTGTCCCAATTGTGGCAAACTCCAGCTGATGAACTGGGGCAGACGCAAGGCTTCAGGAGCATCAGGCAGCGGTTGCTAACCTGGGGAAGCAGCTGATGAGGGCATTTGTCATTTTTAATGGTGTGGTGAGGAGTGGCACTACGATGTGGCATGGCACAGCGCAGCACGGGCTCTGGTACTGGCTGGTTTTTCAGTCTTTCGTAGCCACCTGGCCTTATTTTTCACCCGGCCAGTCATCATCACCTATGACTCCACAGGTCATCTCTAAGTACAGGAGAAATCTGTCCCTGTTTGCCGTGCACACCCTGGGGATGAGGAAGGAAGGAAGAGTAGGGGAGGGAGGAACAATAGAGCGGCTGCTGTAGCACATCCTCCCTTACATTACACTCACGGCCAAACAAGCACATAGAATAACACGGATGCGCGTGCACCCGCTCTCCCACACAGCACTCTGATAATGATCCACGCAAAGCCGAACAAGTACTTGCCTACTTCAGCTTGAGAGCCCCGGCCCAATACCAATAGTGAGCCCAAACGCATTGTAGAGAGCCTCTCATTCTCTCGGTGGCCTGATTTTTTTTCAGCATGGTTAAGCCTACAATTGCACCATCCCTGTTCTATTTTCATTTCTCTGTTCCAACACCAGAATCATATCAAATCAAAAGGTACCTGCACCAACAGGGGTATTCTCGGAGTTGTCTGCGATTAAATCTTTTTTGTGCACTACACTCTGCGAGTTGACCCTAAATTTATTGAGTTTTTGATCTGTCAACATTCAGCCAGCGTCTTCCACTCTAAGCCCAATGTGTTTATTCCCATTCGGTTCCCAGAAAGAAAAAAACAACAACACCAACAACAAAAGTGGTGTTTAGTTAGTTCTGTACAGTGACAACGACATTAAAAAGAACAAAAGGAACCAGGAATACACAAGAAAGACTTTTTAGGATGAAAAAATAAATAAGTGGGGACAGCAGTGTTTGCTCAAACTTACTCATTATTTAGATTTGTAGTAGCAGGTATAGCAGGTGACAAGCAGACAGAAAAGATAATGGTCCAGAACAAGAAAGGCAGGAAAGAGAGATGTTTCCCAGACACAATAGAAGCTGGGAAGGTTTGTCCGGTAATGAATATGAATGCCTGAAAATGAAATGCCTAAGTCAATATAGAGACAGCGCAGGGACTCAGGTGACAGAGGAGTGCAGTGCTACACCCACCCTGAGGGTATAGACTGGTTATTAGGCCAGACTTTAGCTTCATCCATCTTCAGGGGACTGTGTGCTGGCCATTGACAATATGAGTACAGCGCTGGTGCTGAATACAGATGTGCTTTGGACCAGTGTTCTCCAAATACAGGGTCAGGACCCACTGCGAGTCCCAGGCACAGTTGTACTTTCTGGGTCACAGCTCAAGAGAGGAGATGGAAAATCAGCTCATTGTAGGGGATATATGATGGCGGCTAGTTTTGCCTAAAGATGTATTTTTTTAAAGGCTGCCCTGCCAAACTTCAGTCTCTTTGGAAATGTACTGAAAAATACAAACAAACAGTTTTTCCCTGAGGTAATTGCAGATAGAACTGTAAAAAATATAATATATTTATAAGTTAAATAAATAAATAAATTCTTCTATTTTTTCCTGAGTAGAACGACTCTCTGGCAGTAGGTCAGACAAGGACACGGGACTGTATCTAAATACAGCACTCTCATTAATCTGCCCATGATGCCAAATCTGATGGTACCTGTCCCCTGCTATCAGCACACAGTCTCTTCAGAGATATTCATTACACTTTGCTGACGAAGAGCACAGACACACAGACAGGCTGCAGAAGTGGAAACAACCAAACAAACCAATGCAAATGGACACGACAATACCAGTGTGCACATGCAAGATAGACATAATAAATATTTAGGCTATCGTGTGAGAATGTGAAAGAGATACAAGAGATCCGTTTCTCCTCCTTGGAGAGGCTGCAAAGACGGTGTTGCTGTAGATTGACTCATAAGTCATTAGCTCACATCAGTTCTATTCAAGATTCAAGCACGTTGTTACCATTAATCCAAATAACACAATGAGGAGATTGTACTCAGCATTAAATGAGTAAGAGCATCATCACATTTTTCAAGTGTGTGTGTGTGTGTGTTTATACAAGATTCAGTGAGTCAATGTTAAAGAGGATGTGTTAATGAGAGTTTTACCTGTTATGCTTTATACATTCAGAGAGAACAGATTTTTAAAATTAAAGCATAGAAATAAATAAATTCATAAATTCATAAATTAAAACCGAGAGTCGTCTTTTTACAAGTAGTGATTAGATTACAAGTTTCACCTGCTCTTTCACTTTTGGTGGAAGTCCAAGAGACATGTGCAAGCCACAGATTAGCAAACCAAATTTTGGGGTTGAAAACTTCATCTTTTTTTTTGGAGTGCGGTGTCAATAGTTTTGCCCTTAATTCTATTTTTTTTAAAATTGCTGCATAAAACAGACAAAAGAAACTCCATATGTATGCACACTTAAATCTGCACATGTGGAGTGGCTGATTGCAACACACCAAACCACACACACATGCAAGCGCGTGTGCACACACACACACATGTAAGCACAGAAGCACAAAAAAAAAAAACCCCATGTGAAATCCAGTACCATCCAAAATCATGTACGTGCTTGATAATGATTCGCTGATTAATTGTTTTTTTCTTGATGGCCTTGGTGATTAGGATGCATTCATTTGCTTGTGATTAGGGGTCTCTAATCACAGATAAGGTTAATGGGGTTCTTCATTCACTCCCCTACTTTGTTTCTCTTGGAGCATTTAAGAAGCTTTCCTATTAACTGTATGGCCTCAGCCCCCTTCTGTTGTAATACACCTTTCAATTTATGCACCAACCTTTCCCACTGCCGTCAAAAGAGGCGCCTTGACAACAACAACATTTGACACATGGTAGATTGTGTTTTGTATCGCTGAACATGTTATCATGGGGCACTCAGCCAGAGAGGATCATAAAGTAGTTTTCTGGCTACAAATGCCGCATTTAGGAAAAGGACTTCTTAATGAGGAAAAACAAAACTAGACTGACAGCTCATCGCTTCATGTCAGCTCCCAGTGACAGGCTATCCCACTTGTTTTTGTCGAACCGTTTCTCTCAATAGGACACTATCAAAATGCAGCCCTCTGTCTCCTCTGACCTGTCCTTTTCTCCCTTCCCTGGCCTGTGACAGATAGTTGAGTACAATCTATCAACCTCAGTCTGCCTTGGTCAGGGCCAGTGCTTTGTAAGGCTAGGCATAAAGAACAGACATACACACACCACACACACACACACACATATATATATACACATTCCTGAGTCTGTCACACTAAATGGGACAACATCCAGTGTTGGAGAGAGACAGAAAAAGAGAGGTCAAATCAATCTGCCCTCCGTCTGCCATACACTGATCCCTGTCATAGGCTGACCTCTCCAACAAATGAAACTCCAGTGATGCATTTGAATACCAAGACAGCAGCACTTCAGTCTGGCTTTAACACAGACGATGGGAGTGAATGAACTCATTGCTGGTGGGTCTTGTTTAGTCAGATGATCATTTACTGCTTCTTAAGTGTTGCCCCCTCAGTATGCTGGAACAGGTAATATGACACGGGTTATTATTCAGTTTAATAATTATATGCTCCATTAAAACAACAAACACTTTGATACAAAAAGCTCATTATATAATAAACTTCCTTATTATTGTAAAACCAACAACAACAACTTCAACGACAAAAAAAGAGAATTTACTTTAAATACGTGGTTTATACTCAGATAACAGCATTTTTTGACATTTTCTCACTTTCTTTTGTTCGTCTCGGCCCTAAAGACTGAATGTGTTGTCCTCTTGTGCTACAAATAGGAGCGGTGAGGAGAACTACTCCGGCAGCAGTACTTTAGTTGCCTGTTTTGATCTCTGTCTCTTGAAAGAGTTCGTCAGTAGAACAGCAGTACACACTATAGTCACAAAACAGATGTGTGGATGAGAGGAAAATAAATGCTGGAATTGAGATGGGTGGAGTGCGAGCCATAATTACTGAGCAAAGGGTGTGAAAAAAAAGAAGATAAAAAAAATTATGTTTGAGTACAATGTTACCCAAATTAGTATTCAACGTATCTCTTCCTGTATGTTCTGGCTTTCATACCACCTCTCCATTCCCAGCATGAAATCGTATGGGGAGGGATTTGTCACCATAACATGGGGAAATATTGTGAAAGAGTCAATTTTGCCCCAAGCTACGATTTTTTTTCTTGTATTTTGGATGCCTAAACCTCATTTATTAACAACATGACACATAAGGTTTTACAGCCAATGGGAAATCTTTTCAGTGGTTCTAGTGTTATAAGCTGTTAATGGACCTCCTGTTTCATGCACTTTACAGTGCAATCTTTCAGAAGTAAGTCCTAAAAAAAAATCAGATATTTTAGTTTTGATTTAGCTTTCCTGCCTTCCTACGAGTCCATTGTTTTCTTAACCACTTATCCAGCTCAGGGTCGAGTCGGGGCTAGCCTATCCTAGTTGTCATGGAGAGAAGGGCCTGAAAACTCAGGAAAGTGTTGACAAGATTGCTTCAGTCCATTTTATGATCTTATGCACAAACAAATGGATCAATACCGCAGAAGTTCTAGTTGACATAAAAACAAAGGGTAAAGCAAAGGACAAGTTGGATGGTAGTTCTGGTCCAAGAAATCAAAGGTGTCATGGCTGTTGTGATCACACTAGAACAGTGGTTGTTAACCTGGGTTCGATCGAACCCTAGGGGTTCGGTGAGCCGGTCTCAGGGGTTCGGCAGAGCCTCCGCTGCGACATGCACGGCTCATTTTGTGCACCATTAAGAAACATATGTATGGCTTGAATTAAAAATAAAATCTTATTTTATTTTTCACTAAAGAGGGGTTCAGTGAATGCATATATGAAACTGGTACCTCCGAAAAAGGTTAAGAACCACTGCACTAGAATATAGTCTGGGGTTCTTCTTTCCCACCAGGGGGTCATCTGATTGTTGGGGTTTTCTGTCTAATGCTGTGGGGTCTTTGCTTTACAATCTTAAACACCTTGAGGTGACTGTTGCTGTAAATTGGCACTATTGCATAAATAAAATTGAACTGAATTAACCTGAATCAGGCAGTCAGCTTCAACAAGGTTATTGGCTGGAAAAAAATGGAATCCTCCTTTGGGTTGGGGAATTCAAGTATTTTGGAATTTTATTCAAAAACTGGGAATTACTAGGAGTGGAGTGAAAACTTGATGCAGCTGCATTGTATCTTGTAGATTAGGGGTGTCCAACTCCAGTCCTCAAGAGCTACTGTCCTGCAGCTTTTTGATGCATCCCTAATCCAACACAGCTGAATCAAATGGTTGGATTCTCTTCAGCATGCCAAGTTTGGCAAAGGCCTGGTAACAAGCCACTCATTTGATTTAGGTGTGTCGGATTAAGGATGCCTCTAAAAGCTGCAGGACAGTAGCTCTCGAGGACTGGAGTTGGACACCCTGTTGTAGATGATACGAGAGCTGAGCATGAACGTTCCAGCTCTTATCTGTGACCACAGGCTGTGGGTGGTGACCAAAAGAATAAGTTTGTGGATACAAAAGTTGGAAATGAGCTTCCTCTGGCTTAGAGTGGGTCGGGCTAGAGCCACTATTCCTACACATCTAATGGAGCAGTTGAGGTGCGAGATGTTTCAGACATGTCCTCTGAAAAGGAAACAACATGGCATGTTTCTTGGCTGGCTTGGGAATACCGAACTGTCCTACCAAGAGAGTTAGACAAGGTGACCGGAGAGGAAAAGTCTGAGTAAATCTGCTTAGACTGCCCCAATGACCTGAATTAGCAGTGGAAAATGGATGGTTGTCCTTGTCAAGCTCAGATTGAAGACAATATAATGAAAAATGAATGATAATGAAAAATGAACAGCCTTGCGAGATGTAAAACACAAACTGGTCATGTGAAAAAAGCACTTTTAAAACTGCTTTTTAGAGCTGAACTCTATTTACGTGTTCATATTATAATCTGGTTACAGAATACTAAATACCCAATAGCTGCTATAAATGGAAATTGGATCCAAAAATTCAAAACAGACGAGCTTTTAGGCATTTTTGCCTTTTACTAGAAACCTCAGTGTTCTATCACTATAAGTCTAACAAATGTCATTATCTGAAACTGATTCAATTTAATTAAAGGTGCAATTGTTTTGCTTCGAGATTTTGCATTGTCTTTTCTTATTAATTGCTCTGCCAGCCAAGGGTTGCATTTTGTGATTGAATTTTACCGTTTGGATTTGTTGTTGTGATTTTGCATTTCCTTTAGAGCTACTTTGAGAGTTTGTGCCACACTACGAGGTCAAAACTCTAATTAAAACAGATGCACCTACATTCACATGTTAAATGCTTTCTTAGTATGCATGGGCTGTATTCACACAAGCAGGTTCACACATAGTCTCAGCGGCTCTGTGTGTGATCTCTTTGACACGAGTGACAAATAAAACAATTCACAAGAAGGTACACAAGCCATGAAAGAATATCATGGCAGCAGTCCTTGTAGCTGTTTTTGCTTAGAGAAAGTGTAAATCGGTAGCTGCCAACAGATTCGTTGCACATTTATTATTTAGATAATGACCTTATTTAAGACATGCACACTACACAGCAGATATGTAATCAAGTACACATGCAAATAAACAATAGAATTAACACAATGACCTCCTGAAATTAACACTGACCTTTTGAAAGCAATATTTTCATCCCAGCATGGATCATCAGATCAATAATCATTGCTGTTAGGTCATGTTCAGGGTTATATTGACCTGTTGCATGCTCTCTCTCCCTCTCGCTCTCTCTCTCACACACACACACACACACACACACACACACACACACACACACACACACACACACACACACACACACACACACACACAATTCCTAAATGTCAAAAGCTTGTGCTGCATATGAAATGTGTGCGATAGCAGTAATTACTATTGTAACCATTATTGTACCCACGTTCGGAACACACAGCACTGCTCAGCATTGACTTCTTGACTATAACTAATTGTTAATCAGCGTTGTGTATAATATAGTTATAAGCACTGAGCACAGGTGAGAAAAGCAATTAAGAGTTCAATTTCCATCTCTCTCACCATTACTCCTTAGCATTTTGCAGATCTTTTACTCCAGTTTTGCCCTATTCAGTTTTAGCTGGCATTTCTGCCACATGAATAAAAAAAAAACATGACAACTCAGTTATTATGGATTGTTTCAGGTCACAGACTATGGCTAAATCTTACTGGTTGTCAAATGTCAACTGGATTCATTAAGTGTCACTGGGAACTGCTTCAAGCTGCTGGAAAACCGAGTAGACACTGTATCATTCGTGTTAATTATATATTTGTGTGTTTTTTTTTTTCTTTGTTCACTGTGTACACAGCATGCCTGTTGGTAGAGCACTGCCATATCGCAGCACCGAGAACACATCCTGTGGTGCTGCACAACACAATATACTGCAGTGCTGAGCCATATGGTGAGGCCACAGCACAACCTAGTTACCAAGATATGGCACTGCAGTTAGTGATGGCTGCACATGCTGATCTTTAACATTCAACAAACTCTCTGTCAGTGAGGTAAGAAGTATTTGAAACAGTAACAGGTTTCTTGACAAAATGAGATGGAAGTCTAATAATAGTGTCTACTCTATGTGGTGAGCAAGTGACATAGACAAATGGCTGACTTTAAGGTCGGACTCTTTCTGCTTTTGTTTGCTCAGGACTGAAGATCCAAGAAACATTTCTGTTTGTCGCATAGTGACCTCATTGATATGGGTTTGGCTTTAATTCAATTTAATATCAAACATATCCTATGATGTTCAGAGATGCATAAAGATCATAAATGTTTACTGGGGTAGATGGCTATGCAGCAGATTTAATACAGTCAGCATTCCTCAGCCATTCTTGTAAAATAAATAGGAAAATCTGAAGATTAAAAAAAATACAAGACTAGGAAATTTATTTTGGAGGTCCAGAGATTTTCCTTTTTTTTTTTTTTTTTTAAAGTGCAGCATGTTTATAATTATCTTTGTATTTTTCCTTAGCATTTATCTCTAGTGTTCAGGGTTTCAGGGTTTGATTTCCTTATATTAATTAGTCTTTATGATTTCTTAGATCCAGGTGTTGATCTTTTAGTATTTTCTCTTTAGTTTCATATTTTTCTCTCTTTAATTTTTTCTCGTTTGCTATGCTCTTGGTTCCTGGTTACAGTTTGTTTTCTATGAGCTCTTGTTTCAACAGATTGAATCAAGTTCTCTGTAGTCTTTCAGTTACTCACTTCCTGTTTTACTTTGATAGTCATTTGTCTCCTGTGCCTTGTATTCACTTTTACTTTCTTGTCTCATTTAATTCGTTTCAGCTGTGTCTCTAGCCTTCTGCATCCACTTCCCTTGGTTACCTGAGGTGAGTATTTAAGACCACACTTTGTTTTACTTCTTTGTTGTGTGGTCCTATCTATTGGCTCTGTTTTCCTGATGTGGTTCCTGTGTGACTGCCCAAGTTATTCTGGGTGTTTTATGTTTCTTTTGGTTTAGGTCTCTGTTTCCTTCTGTTTCTTGGTTTATTGTTGTAGATTTAATCAGCCTTCCTATTGTTCCTTATCTTTTTGTAAAGCTTTGAGGTCTGTTTGGGCTTGTTATCCTGCTATAGTAGCACATGAAGTGTTTTCCATGAAGATGAAAACCAGAATGTGTGGTTACTTGTCATTGGTCAGGCTGTAGTTGGCTTGGTGCAGTTCTAGAGTAGACAAAGCCTGAAATTTAAATATTACCTCCACCACAAAGTTTGCCACTTTGACACAATGCCTTTTACCACTTGCTGTCCTGTCTCCTCACATTGATACCTGACAGAAGTGTAAAGCTTAAATTCATCAATAAATAGAAGGGTTTTTTCCCTCTGCACTCCTCCTCTGATTTCTCTGAGGCTCTTACTCTCCGGACAGAACTTTTGCATACTGGAGTCTTGTATTTTTTATAAAGCAAGTTCTATATCACTAAAGAAGTTGGATTTAAAACTCACCCTGAATAACATTTGATCTATCAATCTTCTGGTGGTATGGAAAGTTTGGCTTTCCTTGTTGTGCTTTAGATATGGCTGAGACAGTTTTACGTGCACCTTTCCTTGATCTCTGTTCCAATCTTGTTTTTATCCCCCAGGTTATGAAATGTATTTTTCTTCCTCAGCAGCAGAATCAGTGTGACAGCTTGTTTACTGAGACACTTCAGTGCACTCCTCTGTGTGTGTGTGTGTGTGTGTGTGTGTGTGTGTGTGTGTGTGTGTGTGTGTGTGTGAAGGGGAGAGAGAGAAAGAGAAGGAATGCACATTAAAGATTAGGCATGTATTCATTTGGCTGTATACAGACCATTGATGTATTGTATCTTACTTTTACCCCTTGAGCGGCACTGGAGTACCCTTAGCTATTTTGATAGTATCAGTTACATTTCATTACATCCCTTGATTTTTATCGTAATTAAAACCAGTATTACTGATCTCTGCATGTGGGTTTGTTTTTGAATATGAGTATTTGTTATGAAAATGTATCATTTCATTTTTCATGCCTTTCTAGAAAACATGTTTGTGTGTGTGTGTGCGTGTGTGTGCGCGCGTGTGCATGCAATGCTGCACTGTCAAGATTTGTTGAAACAGCTCTAGCCTTGGATTTCCTGTAAATGCTTTCAGAGGACTGTCATTAAGAACAGAAGCCTTGTGAAAAGTAACCAATAAACCAGGCTAACACTTGAATGTGATAAGGCAACACTGCCCCTTACTGGTGAGAAACATTAACACAATCCATTCTGAAAGAGTACTATACTGCGCAAAAGTCAAGTCACCCCTCATTTCTGTATATTTTGCACGGAAAATGGGAATTGGGTGTAGAGTGTTATTGAAACGGATGGAAATACAGTATGTAAAGTAAAAGGGTTCAACAATTCTAATGATCTTGAAAATCTTGAAGGTTCTATCCCTCAAAACAGTCTGACTCTTTTAGGCAAGCTTTCTTGTCATTGCTTTCAGTAGTCTTCAGGAATAGTTCTCCAGGTTACTGAAGGACATTCAAAGCTCTGGATGCCTTTCCCCCCCATTCTCTCAGTGATCCCACACTGCTTCAATAATGTTGAACATTGGGCTCTAATGTTCTGTTGAGTGTTTTTCTACCTAGGTATGGTTTTGCTCAACTGGAAGTGTGCTTAACATAACTGTCATTCTGAAAAAATAAAGCTGTTGCCAGTCATATGCTTACTAGATGGTTTTACATGGTCTATTAAAATCTGATGGTGTTTTTCTGTATTCTTAATTTCAACAATTTGGACAAGATTCCCCAAAACACTGGGTCATAGATTTAAATGAAGACATGGAAATTTATTTTGTTTTTAAATTTTTACATAAGGCTTTAAAGTATGTTCTTTGGATTGGGATTAGGATTAACAAACAAAAGACTATTGTTCTGAAAATGGTCAGGTACAAAGAGTGAACTGAAAATGACTCAAAAAAAGCAAGAGAACGTCTAAAGAGTGAACTTTCTGAAAGACCTTCAGAAAGCCTTGAAAACTATTGAATGGGACTTTCACCTTCTGCTATTACATGATCTCAAAAAGCAAACAGAGAAACAACAACAACAAAACCCCTCCAGTCTTATGTAACCTAAGTTAGAAACAGGATTCCACACATAAAAATGTAGCATCTATAGATGCTACATTTTTATGTGTGGAATCCTGTTTCTAACTGAGCAATTCAGCTAATATATTAGCTGAATTGCTCAGTTCTGATTGTGCCACAGATGTTCCACATAACCAGCTATTTATTTCAGGATCAGTCACATAGGCCATTCAAGCAGATGACAAAATGCGGATACAGTGGGGCAAAAAAGTATTTAGTCAGCCACCGATTGTGCAAGTTCCCCCACCTAAAATGATGACAATCGGTGGCTGACTAAATACTTTTTTGCCCCACTGTATATCTCATGCTTTAGATACAATGAAATAAAACACTGTTTACTTTTTTTTTTTTTTTTAAACAAATCGGTTTTATCCAAACACATTATGTCTGGATGGATGGATGACAATGATAGTCCAAAAATGACTCATAAATGTTACAAACAATAACATATCACAAGAGTCTTTGGGGGAATAACAGTTGATGGATATTAAAAATGGGGATACATTATTTTGAGTTATGAAAAATAAAGATATCAGGCTGGCAATAGGTAGGATGATGGAACAGATTTTGAAACTGAGGAGAAGCTGCTCTCAAATTCAGCTGGATGACTCATACTGAGTCATACTATAAGGAGTATACAGTGTGACCTAACGTGGTTGTCATTCACTTAAAGCTGAAATGGCTTTTTTCATCTCTACAGCTCATTCCTCATACTATAAAACTGCAGAGGAAGAGTTTTAAAGAGTTCCGCTTATTCTGGTGATAACTTACAATTTAAAGTGTAACAGTGCAACAGTGTTCCCACTGTTGAACGGTGGATCTCTCCACCCCGTTTAAAGAATAAAAAAAATAAAATGTAATAAACACTTTCTTCCACTTGGTGGCAGCATATACTGCTGTACTGTAAAATCTGAGCCTGATGTGTTTGTGAGCTTTATTTAGTTTCGCTCAGCTCATATAAAGTCGTCTGACAGAGGCGATGAGGGGAAGCCCTTGATCTTAAATACAAGTACTGATTTAAAAATAACATAACTCAGAGAGCCAAGTATGAGGCCCACTGGAAAAGTAGGACAGCGGACGTCTTTAGTTAAATCATAAAAGAGATCAAACCGAGAAAAAAGATGAGTAAATCTGACTAACAAGCCATAAAACATTCGCCAGACATTGCATTTTAGGTCATGTAGGAAAAACAAACCCAAAAAACAAATAGAAAACTGCCTGTGTTTTTGGATAAACTTCCAGACTGGATAACGAGGTTTATAAGTTACAAAAGTTTCTCTCCAATGATTTTATGACTTGTTGGCATGAAAACATACATATAAATATGTGTTTGTTTGTTTGTTTGTTTGTTTGTTTGGTTTTTTTAAAGCTCAAATAATTGTGATTAATCACTTAAGAAAATGACATAACGACTCCCAAATGGTGTTATTTTAAACATTCGTGTTTTAGATCGTGACATGAACATATTTGATGTGTTTGGCATTGTTCCCACTGCACTTGCTGCTGGGAAAATAATATAGAGATCCAATTTGCTGTAACTTCTACATGAGATGCATTTCTTTCACGGCTCCTCGGTGAGTTACATACATTTTTTTTTGTTTTTTTACATACCAGTACAGTCATAGGGAAAGAGTTTTCCACAGGACTGCAGAGATTCCTGTGGAAAACTAAGTTCATCCCATGATTCAGTAGCTTGTAGCTTGTAGAAACACATTTAGCAACAATAACTTGAAGTATTTAATTTCATTTTAGTAATTATTTAATGACTTCTATCTATCACATTATTGTGCAGGAATTTAGTTGGCTTCACATTTGACTGCAGAACACTTTGGCATACAGAGGAATTCATTGTCGACTCAACGCCTGCAAGGTGGCCCAGGTCTTGTGGCTGCAAAACAAGCCGAAATCATCACCCCTCCACCACTGTTCTTGACAGCTGGTATGAGGTGTTTGTGCTGATAGTTTGTGCTGTGTTTGGCTTTCTCCAAACTTGTCGCTGGGCAATGCCATGCTGTTTTTTTTAAATAGTAGAGGCTTTCTCCTTGGAACCCTTCCAAACAAGCTGTACTTATTTAGTCTTTTTCTAATTGTACTGTCATGAACTTTAACATTTAACATGCACACTGATGCCTGTAGACCCTTAGATGTAGTTCTCTGGTTTTTTTGCAGTTTCTCTGAGCATTACACGGACTGACCTTTGGGTGAATTTGCTGACGTCCACTCCTGGGAAGACTGGCAACTGTCTTGAATGTTTTCCCCTTGTAAACAATCGTTCCCACTGTTGAATGATGGATTTTAAATTGTTTGGAAATGACCTTATAAGCCTTCCCAGATCGATGGGCAGCAACAATTACTTCTTTCCTGCTTGAAAGAAGACTTCAGCTTTTATAGAGGTGCTCACACTCGCCGATGATCAATAAAACAAGAGCATTTGTTTAGCAGCATCTGGCTGATACTTATTCTGTTAGTGCACTTAGCAGTTAGGGTGTACTTGGTTTTTGAGGACAATATAAACACTTGAGCTTTTCTCACACGAGCCCATACATCTGTGGCTTCATGAAGGCAAAGGTACGTGTATTGAGTTGAGTAGACTTGTCCCATTAAGCTGATATTTAACAATCATAAAAGTACAGGGAAGGGCAAACGGAAAGCCAGAAGAGTGAGAACAGTGCAAGTATAGTTGGGCATTTTTGTGCGCTGTAAGTAGAGTGAATGATTGACAGATACTGATTGTGTTTGAATCACAATATAAATGTTTCTGTCTACTGAAAAGAAACTGCAAAGGGTACTAATAATTTTGTGAAATGATTCCCAACATACTTGGGAGTGTACACTGGATAGCGCTTTAGAAATACTTAAATATTGCAGCTCCTACCCGATGGCAAGTTCTTCTGTTTCTCCAGTTTCACACATATATAATTTGTAACTTAATGAGCTTAAGACATGGAGACACCGCACAACTGCACTAAGCTGTTACCTTCTGTACGTATATTATTATAAGCACTTTGGTGTATGTAAAAAGGGTAGCTTTACAGACTCTCATAGGATAACCCTCAAGTATGTGTTAAAATCATCCTGAGGGAGCTGGTTGTTTATCGTCTACACACCGAAACAGGACAAAGCACTCAGTGTGCTCTGAACAGTTCTTCCTGTGTGGCAACACTAGACAGCAGCTGTCACCTCTGACATCATCACCAGAGCCCATTGGCTCTTTTCAGGTGTCAGTGTGCCCCGCTGCACTCTGACAAGACAACTTAGGTAGATGGTTCGATCAACTGGGAGACCCAGCACTTTTTTTCCTAGCTCAAGCTGAGCGATGACTGTGATGGAACACACCAACCATTAAAGAAAAACAGGACACAAGACTGTTGAAAATCTTACAATGTATATAATTGACACAAGATTTCAGGTACAACAGCAAATGAGACATTTTAGATATTTTTCAACCTCTTTCTGGCTTCCATGTTCACCACAAGAACAAACTCTCTGTCGATAACAATGAAACGAAAGTAAATCAAAACAGGAAAAATAAAAGTATTTTTGTCCTCATGAACTGGCACCCTTCAGATGTGCCTCCAAGTCTCAGCTCAGTGTGGAGTAAATCTGTTTCGTTTTTCTTCTCTTTTTTTTTTAACGGCTGGATAATCAGCTTTGCATTATTGCCACCTACAGTGATGAACGAAGGCAGGATTGAGGCATACACACTGATTTGAGATCAGTGCCCTTGACAATCTGTTCTCCTTCCTCTCACACTCGGGGGCTTAATGTTTACACTGTTTCACCATACTCAGACAGGAGACATCTTGCCGGGCCATATCTACGTACACACACCCCCCCAATCGATAGTTGTTTCTGGAAGGTGTCGACTCACATATTGATCAACCATCTTGTGATGTCTTTGTGCAGACAATGCCATTTATTGGCCTCATAAAAGTGCAGGTTTTTATAAAAGGGGAGGGGAGCGTGGGGCTTTGAACAACAAATTAATGAGATCAAAAGGTCAAGAAGGAGTGGGCATGGGGAGGGGTTGTGCAAATTTCAGCTAATGACATTGTGAGGCTGTCATTGAAACTGGAGATGTGAGCCTAAAGTTGTAAATCATCTTTGAACTGGAATGTCACCATCACAGTTGAAGTACTTCCTTTTATTATTACAGGGCTGCATGCGCACCTTCACATTCATATTCAGATCTTTTCTAGAGAGTCTTAAAAAGAGGACCTATGTGGCGTGCTTGCTAAACGGTACTTTTGAAGTTGTTGTTTTTCTCCTCACCACCAACATCTTGCATCATAGCATCTCTCTGTTTAAATCTTAAAACTGATCTCAAAGTATCAAAGGCAGTCACAGGCAGATTTCTTAACCAGGGACTAACAGAAAGACAGACAGACACACACGCACACACATATTCACACAGCAACAAATCGTTCATTAATAGAGCATATCAAAAAAGAAGTTACCATTAAAATAACCTGTCATGTCACACATAGGGCAACAACAACCCCTTTTCAGAGCAGAAACTAACCAAGTATATATCAGATGTACTTCTAAAACTCTGACAGCACCCCACGCTATCCTAAAGCATTCGGAGTATTATCAGCAGGGAGTGCATGTACTGTAAATGATTTTTCACAACATGAATTATATAGAGGATTGTCCCAATGCACAGGTGAAGTAATGACGTACTTTAAAAATCATGTCCACTTGACTCCTCTGCATCCTGTCTCGCTGTTCCATGAAATAAGATTCCATCAATACATTTATTACAGTGAAAGTTTTGAAAATGCAATTTCTGAAAAACGAGTTGTATTAAGCTCCTGTTACTGTCAGTTTAATAGCACTCTGTCACACCGTGTTAGTGCAGTACATTTTAGTTCATCTCATTTCTGTGTCATCCGAACTACTGTCGATTCAAAGAGGCGCTATCGTCAATCCCTCTTCTGCACTTTCAATCAAAGACAAGTACACGCATTCACACGCAAACGAAACACATACGCGGGCATCGTCCCATCATCCTGCACGCAGCACTCCTGAATGAGAACGCTGGCATTGCTTTGAACTAAATTGTGGTACATGTTTTCTCCCTAGCAAGCATCAAATTGGGCGGGGGGAGAAAGCCTTAAACTGTGTTCCCATAACATTCCCAGTAAGGTTGACACATAATGAAGCACTGTGTCATTGTCATATTGCCTTGCTACAACGCAGAAGCACGAGGAACGCTTTAAAGGTCATTATAACTGATGAGTGGGGAAAAGGGCAGAGGAGGTTGGCAAAAAATAGGCACCGATATAGAAATGTTTCAGATAATGAAAGGCGGACATGGATACTGACAGATGATGAAAAAATAAGCGGTAAGAGCACACAACGATCTTGCTTTTGTCAAATTTTGGGAACTAAAAGCATGTTTTTTTAATTTTTTATTTCCCCCTTCTACAAAATGGCAAAGAAGCAATCAAAAATATAGACGTGCACGGTGTGGCTTTTACTGTTATATGGATCACTGCGGCAATCAGTCATGAAAAAAAAAAAATCGATGATACTGAAATTATGATGCTAATCACAGGAACACTGGGCCATTGCGGGGAACCCACAAAATTTTATGCATATTATATTTTTGCTCTCCTGTGAATGTAAAAGGAATACTAAAAGAAGTGCAGCAGGACAGCGGAGCCTCTGCTTTTGTGTGCATTTCTGCTGTGCTACAAGACTCCAAGATCATTTCATTCAATCCTTTGTCACAGGGGTCATCTTAACGTGACACCTCCTTTCCACGTAGCACACTCTATAGCGAAAAGCTGCTTCCATCTGAGACCTGTCCCAGCCGAGCACGTGCTTTGCTTAAACCAGAATGTTGAGTTGATGCTACACTGCCAGCAGGTTCTGGAGAGAGGGAGGGAGGGAGACAATCTCGGTGGGGCCGGGGGAGGAGGGTGGGATGGGGAGTGTAGGAATAAGTGGATGGATGGAGTAGAGGACAGACCGTGTTACTCCTACACCGGGCGATCGTGCCAGTGTGACTGTGATCACGGCTATTATTACAGATTACATGATGAAATGGCAAAAGTGCTGACGCTAAGTGCTCTCAACCTCACTGTGTGAGCGAGTGCATACAAGTAATGATACTGTGAGGCTTAATGCATTAAGAGGTTTGATGGGTCATGCTGTCCAGATAATTCTCCTTTTAAAGTCAGCAGATATTTTTTTCTTTTTCCTATAAATATCTAAATGTGATTAAATCATTTTGGGACAAATATAATCATAAATAAACAATTCCCACGGTCACAAGTGGAATACCGACACGTAGTATCTGGGTGCCACTGCAAAAAGCTCGACTCTCCCTCTCCCTATGGTGTCAACACCAACATACTGTTAGCAATACAGTCTCGCACACGCTTTAGGAGCAGATATAACCTCAGAGAAAACCAAACACCAAAAACAAAACATTAGAAGATGCAAAAAAAAAAAAAAAAAAAAAAAGACCAGCTCTAAAGGTGTCATAGTATAGGAAGAATAAAAGATGAGAGCAGAACAAAAAAAACAAAAACGTTTATGAGTACTCATATTTCCATTTTGCTCCAATCCAACACCAAAAGGAAGTCCATCCATGTGATTTATTGTTGTTGTTTCTTTAGATTTCTTTAGTTTTGGCAAGCTAACTAACCCCCAACTTCTCCTCCCTCCCCTTTTCAACTCTCCCCAACCCCCGGTGCCCCAGTCTCAGTCCCAGTTGGCAGATTCCACCTCGTCAATTATCGCCGGAGCAGCAAAATGAGCAGTGTAAGCAGGTAAATGCTGATGGAGGGAAGGTTCTGCATGGCTGAGCCTTTCACCCTCTCGTTTTCTGGAGGGTAGGGAATGGCCACAGGTCGGTCAGTGATGGGGAGAACAAGGCGTGTATCCCGGGAACACATGTCATCCGCGCACCCGCTTCCTGAGCCGCTGGCGTCATCACCTATAGACACAGGGTACGGACATGAGCTCACTCTTCCAACAGGAATAAAGCTGTCACTAACCCTATTAACCATACAGTGCACATAAAGTGTTTGTTTAACTGCCAGTAAAAATTTGGCATTGACTGTTCAGGGGCAAAGAGAATACGGCTATGAGTCAACATTGTCATGAGTTACTTAAATTACGTGGTATGAAAAATGAAATCAGATAATCAAAAAAGGCATTCCTGATTTTCACAGGTTTAGTTGGAAAACATGTTTTTGATTAATCGTCAATGGACAAAGATGCCCTAAAAAAGCTTTCAGCATAGTGTAGTTGTTGTAGGGAAAACAAGACACAAGACACCTGCAGCTCATGTACAGGAAATGTAAGTTGTAACAGGATATTTTATGCAATCATGGGTATTTTCAGTCTAAACCAAGTGAGTAGCATAAAAAGAGTTAAAAAATCTACACAGGAAGCATAGTAGGAGTAGAAGGCAGAACAGACAGGGTGAGTTGCAGGTGAGGTGTGTCTGTTTCTTTATTTTTTATTCTTTAATTTGAGAGAAGTTACAATAATGTAATCATGAGTAGGTCATCTGATTTGAGGTTTCTTGTGGGCTGAGATGATAAAGATTACTCACTGGTGTCCTGAAATTCCACATCTTGGCCATTTAGAGCATTCTTCAGGCGGTGAGTCATAATCTTCAGCTGCATTATTTGTTGGCGTATTGTCATGTCTGGTTTGGTGATGTCAATTTCCACTTCAGGGTTGTTGATCTGACTGGCTAAGCCGTCATTCATTAACTCAGGAAGGTACCTGTGAACAGTTAACAGCCAGCGTGCTCAGCACCAGGTGGAAGTGTGCACAATCAAGCAATTCGTTTTCTGGATTTTCCAGGATTCTGGAGAGTCGCTTTCCTTAAAGATGTCGTCATTAGCTTAGCAGACTCAAGATGAGTGTAACGCAATTAGCTCTTGTGACAAAATGTTTCAAAACAAGAAGAAAGCCATACTTTAAGCTAATGCAACAGGACCACAGAGCGACTGGCATACAACAACACTGTGCATATAGCACCATGGAAAGTATTCACCCCCCTCCCTGATTTCTTAGTGTTTTTGGATCTTTGTCACACTTACATGTTTCAGATTATCAAAGAATTTTCAATATTAGACAGAGATAACCCAAGAAAATAAAAATGCAGTTTTTAACTGATGATTTTGTTCAAAAAAGGGAAAGAAGCTTTGGGGAAATTTTGGCCCCCTCTCCTTTGCAAAATGATCTCAATTGAGCCACATTGGAGGGTTTTTGAGAATGAATGGCCTGTTTAAGGTCATGCCAAAGCATCATAATCAGATTCTCTTTGAGCTTCAGGGTATGAACTGATGGCCAAACATTCTCCATCAGGACTTTCTGGTAGAGAGCAGAATTCATGGTTCCATCAGTTATGGCACGTCATCCAGGTCCTGAAGCAGCAAATCAAGATCTTTTTTGGTAAATGTGAGACAAGAATTTCTGTTCTTTTTGGTAAACAGTGGTTTTCTCCTTAGGAATCTCCCATGGCTGCCATTTCCGCCCAGGCTCTTTTTTTATTGCTGAATCATGAACTCTGACCTTAACTGAGGCAAGTGAGGTCTGCAGGTCTTTAGATGCTGTTCTCCTGTGACCTCCTGGATGAATCATTGTTTAGACCTTTAAGCCTGCTTCACTTTGTCAGACAGATTCTGTATAAGTAATTTCTTGATTCAGCAGGTCTGACAGTGGTTAGTGAAATTGAACTCAGTTTTCCAGGGAATGTGGTAATGGTAGTTTTGGATAGCATTTTTAATTTTATTCAGTATTAAAATTTGTTTGATCATCTGAAACATGTAAGTGTAAAAATATGCAAAAAAAAAAAACAAGAACAAGAAATCAGGAAAGAATAAGGAAAACTTTTTCACAACATTGGAATTCTGTGTTGAAGTAATAATTTCTTCATGGGTTCATATTCCCTACCTGGCACGGTTGTTGCCATTCCAACACTTGTCTTCGGACCCTAATCCAGTGGCCACTCTGTCACTGCAGATGAGATTTGGGAGAGAAGTCCAGTATGGCCTATTGTCCCCCAGTATTATTCTTACATCAGACACCTGAGGCAAAGTTGTTGAGAGCACATTCATGAGCATTTATACTTCCCCCCCCCCAAAGTCACAGTATGCTGTCACACACCAACAATAAGAAACACTCTGGGTCCCTCAATAACCAACTGCAGTGTTCAGTCATCTGACACATTTATCCTTCCAAGCATTCATTCCCGTCTAATCACTTCATAGTTATCTGTGCATAGGTGAAATTGAACAGCAAAAGTGGTTCAATTGGCCTTGATGACCAATGACTCTTCCTTTAAAAAACATCACTATGAATGGGACAGATTAGGCCATCAGAGAGCAATAACAAGGTGCCAATTCAGTTGGGTACATACTAACCAATTTTTCGATTTTGTCAGAGCTGGCTTCCAACCTGTCCTCCACTGTAAACGTCCCTCGCTTCATGATTTCATCATCTGTGCTGGTGGTTCCTGCTTCCTTGGGTTTGCCACATGTCTGGAAAAGCTGAGGAGGAAAAGGCAAATCGAAATGTTGAATGAGAAGATAAATGGCATAGCCGTTAATAAACAGCTGAAACAGTCCTAACAAAAAGAGGGTTTCTATTCTTTTTTGTGTGTGTGTGTGTGTGTGTGTGTGTGTGTGTGGGGGGGGGGGGGGGGTTATGTATTTACTATATCTAATATTAAAAAAAAATAAAAATAGTAAAAATAAACCAAGAATAATAACTTGTTTTGTTTATGTGCATAACCTCGTGAGTCAATGACAGCATCACTTTAGCAGAATGATTCACAACTCGGAAAGTATTACTCGTCCCTAGGGGCTTTGGATTTTATAAACGCTACTCAGGGAATACAGTAAAAACTGCAGTCAATCTGTCATCCAGTCTGGCCTGCTTAGAGGAGCCTCAAGACTTTGAACCTTCACACACACTGTAACTATTAAAAAGAAAATCCTATCTTGAGCTGCTATTAATTTTATTATGACTCACACAACATCAAAAATTAATTGATAAACTCCTTGTTTCAGGGTTTGAGTAAGCAGCTTAACAGTTTGGCTTTGACTCAGTTACAGAGCAGTGGCATATATTTCCATATAGGCTACGCAGTGTAATATCTGCATTTGGCATAATTCGTCAGGAAAGCTTGTAACACAACATATGGCTTTTGACATCAGTCGATTATGTATGATAGGAAATAATCTATCCAACACTATAACTCTGCGCGCCATATTACATGAAGATCAGAGGCTGAAGCTGTGTGTGATTACATACAGGACCAGGTCAGCGGCAGACCGCCAGTCCACTGCTAACCTCAAGGGAGCCAGCCTCTTAAACAGCTAACCAGCACAGAGGAAGCTTTGTCTTTCCTCTCAACGTCCACGCCGTTTCCCACCTTTACCAAACTAATCAGTCAGTTTTTCAGTGCTGCCAGTTGTTTTTAAGGCTCATATAAAACTGTTACCCAAGCACCATTAAAAAGTTAAGTAATTGCTTGGCCTGAAGGCTCTGTCATGACTCACATGCCTTCATTTGAAATCAAATATCTGGAGCATGATAACAGCATTAATGTAGTGGGAGGAAATGTGTTAACTGCATATACAAAGCAGGGCAATGAAGTCACATAGTGACCCAGCATGTGAACTCAAGTCCAAATGTTCTTTTGGAGGGAACCAATTTCTATTAGTTTGTGTTTTTTTAAGAGATTTCAGATCCTTTTGATTGCTAACTACTATTTTTACGGCATTACCAAGTGCTAAGGATCTTTAAAAAGCCAAACGTCAGCTACCAGTGTTTCTTCACTGACTTTCACCCATATAAAAAAAGCAAACAATGCTTCAATTCACATCTATGTTTCCAAAAGTTTTCCAAATTAGTAATTACATTGTTAGCAGAAACTAGAAACAAGTAGGACCACCTGAAAGTTAGCTTAAGTGTTCATTTCAGTTGTCGATGATGGTTTTAAGACTGTGGCTCAGCTCACAGTATCGTTTGATGTCTTTTTTGAGGTGCACAGTAAATGCTGATCACATCGTTTCGACCTGTATGCGTGTACCAGTGTGTGTTCTGACCTTGCTGTTGATGCTGGCTATATTCTCCATCATGGTATTCATAGCTTCTGATATGTAACTGGGAAGGGAGAGGATCACACTTTCCACACCAGCAGGGTCATCTAAACGGTCAGCCACCTGGATCATTGTATCTAAAGAGCCATGAGGCACAGTTAGTGTGAAGAAAGTGCGAAGTGTTTCATATGTAGGGCCTCAGTGTGTTGATAGCGTGACTCCCCTTTATTAGAATCAGGTGTGGGTTGAACGTTTGAGCTGGGCATATGGTTAAACTGGATTCATATGAGGGAGTGTATGTGCGCCCCACCTGCTAGGTGCCTCCACTCTGTGTCGAGGTCAGCCTGGTTGGCCAGACAGCCCTTCATGACGTTGGTGCAGTAGTTCAGACAAGGTCTAGCAGACGGCATCCCACGGCAGTGGGGACAGTAAGTCATCTTCATTATGGCTCGCATGCACTCCTGGCTCATTGGCACCTGGGTAAGACAGAGATATAAATAAACATGCACCACTTTGATAAAAGAAAAAAATCAAGTCAAATACTGTTTGGTTAAGCTTACATGAGAGACAAAACTTTGCACGTTTGACTATTTAAACTGTTAAACTGCTTTTGTACAGAAGACATGAATATGGAAAATGATCTGTTTTAATAAGATGTGAAAATGTACATTTTGTTTTAGCTACACAATGACAGTGGCAGCAGTAGGAGGTCACCTCCCATGATGACCTTTTTTTTTTAGTTTGCACCAGGATCTCTTTCATCACAGTTTCCTTGGAAACTAGTTAGCAAGAATTAGCTTTTTGTTTCAAATGCGATGAAAAGGTCCTGACATTCATACAAGTATTTTCAGTCTCTCACTCTATCCTTCCTGTCTCTTGCACTCTTCCCTCTATCCCACAAGGCTGTTCCCCCAGGAAAAGGCCTTCGTGCGTGAAAAGTGAAACTGGGTTAATACCAGTAAGCTCTGTTCACAAGAGAGTACAGCTATGCATACAAAACCTAAGGAAGTGTTGGGTGTGTGTCTGTGTGTGAGAGAGAGAGAGAGAGAGAGAGAGCAACAGAACGAGTCCAGCTACGCATACAAAGCTTCTCTAAGCCGACATCTGGGCCAGCCTAATGCTTTTCCGGGAAACTGCAGTTCCAACAGCAAAGTCATAGTTAAAACCAGCTTTTAACAAATATACAGTGAAAATAGGACAACAATAGGGTTCATGTGTGAAAATAATTCAGATATTTTTCTACAGATGCTTGTTGATATCAGGGGAAACGAAACTGTTCTTATTCATGCTAGCACTGATTTCTGAAGTCCATAGCACTGTTTCCTAAAAACAGCTTCCGAGCAACATTTATGGGTGTGTATTTTAGTACTATAAGTAGTCAGTAGCTACTTTAATGATAATATCAAGAAAGATCATTGAAATTTAATCAAAGATTTGACTTGCAAAACTTTATTTTGACACTTTATCAACTCTACATAAAATCTTAAACCACATTAAAAATAAAACAAGCACTGTAAATTAGTTAACACTTGTGTGTAAAAAGGGATCGATAGAATTTGGTAATTGGTCTCAGTTACACACGGACAGCAAAGAAGTGACACAGAAAAAGAATAACCGTGTTCCCAGGCCTGATCTCAAGTCATTTGAGACATGAGTCAGATCCTCGTCCCTGCCCTCCTTTATTCCCTTCCTCCCATCCGTACTCTAGTTCTTGTTAACCAGGGATGAGTCAGAAAATTGCTTTTTTTGGTGAAAGAGAAGAATGGAGTGTGCAGCGAGGACTGGGGAGAATAACTGAAAATGAGAGATACAGATGTTAAAACGCTATTAGATTAACTGAGGGGAATTTAAAAAACAACAACAAAAAAACAAAAACTGGGAGATGTTAATGAAATCCTCCTGAAAAGAGATTAATCGAGTGTTTCCTACATCATCCATGCAGTGTCAATACTGGGAATCACTGGCACTGCACAAGAGACGTGAAATGTGCAGTTCTGCTGTGTTGCTTGTTAGAGGTTAATGTTGACAACTTCCCAAGGCTGGCAGCCTGGAAACTGTGGCACACCTGGCTTTAGGAAAGTAAAAGCTTTCAAATTATAAGTAGTAATACAACCCATATCTTATTCCTACTGGAGTGCAGAAACCCATCTCGGTTTGATAAAGTTCGACATATATTCCTTGATATTTTTCGCACATGCGGATCCTCAATGTCCCTTTCATACTCTAAGTCGTCCTCGCTTCACCCTCACTGCATGCTTCCCATACCTGTTTGTACATTGCCCACAGCAAATGTCCATGAAGACACACCGTCTTTCTTTCTGTTTGTCTCTCCTCTGTAATTAGTAAGGATATATGGACAGCCTCTCCTCCCTTGTGTTACAGAACAAGCTGATCCCGACTCCTTGCCTCCAGAGTGAGCAATTCGCGTGGCCTACTTCCTACTCTCCCCTTACCCGAGGGAATAAAACAGTCTGCAAAAAAAAAGTTAAGGACACACGTAACAACTGGTGCAGCCCAAAGCGAAGCAAGGGAGGAATTAATACTCAACCAGAAAGCCAGACAGACCTTCCTGCTGACACCTTTTTTTCTGTCTTATAAAAACATCTCTAAAATTATCACTCTCTCTCTCTCTCTGCTTTACTCTATTCACAGCATCCTTTAAGGATACTCTTTCATCACCTGCCACCACAGCTAAGGCTTATCGGGAATTCATTTCATCTTTCTTATGAAAACAAACTTCTGTGGAGGACTACAAGGATTGGAGGCACACACATACACAGAGGGAATTTTGTCTTATCCTGCCTTAATACCTCCTCCAGCAGCCTACAGTAAACACCTTCAGTTACTGACCTCTTTGCAAGTTTCAGTGCACATTTTTTTTTTCTAAAAAGAGAGGCTGCCTCATTAATGCACATGCATTAATCTACTGCTAATAGAATTTCATTGGAATGGAGGGGAAAGCTGAAATTAATTTATATACAAGATACAGCCACAGGGAAACAAACAGAAACTACTATTCACAATTTACAAGGAGAAGAGCTGCAGAATTTAAAGACAACACACACACACACACAAAAAAATGAGAGAGTAGGAAGATAAGGATACGAGAGGAAGCTGGATTTTGTCAAAGCTTTCCTATATCTGCCCCCCCCCCCCCCCCCCCCCCCCCCCCCCACACACACACACACACATTTTTCTCACTGTTTTAATTTATTCCTATCAAGCGCAGTGCTGTTCCAATCTGCATAAGTACAGCACAACTGTGACTGTGTGCTGGGAGGACAGCGACACAGACAAACGCACAAATTATACATGTGAAGTTGAACAGTTGGCTGATGTCTGCACCTCGTCCAGTCAAATCCTATCAGAGAGGCCTTGACTCGGAAGAAACTTGGCCTTGCGTGTTTTTTGAAACACGCCAAAAATTCTCTTTTAAAACCAGACTGACCAAGTGTGCCCATCGTGACTATTCTTGCACTACAGAGTGCTCTACTCTAAATAGGACAGAAGGCACTCCATGACCTCATTCAGAACGCAGCAGCTCCAATACCCTGGCATTAGCGCTGAAATGACATTCTGTAATTTTGTTAAAAGCTGCGCTAATTATTTACTCGTTTTCCCCGAGCCACCCTTGTTCAGTGAACTCATCACTCACTACTCTTCAGCACTGGCAAAGTGGTCGAGGATCATGCCTTAAAAAAGGCGTAGTAACTCCGGGAGAAATGTGTGTGCACATTTTTAGTACCTTTCAACGCTGGGGTTCAGTCTGTATATGAATATGTTTGTCTAAAAAAGATGCTCATTAAAATAGCATTGATGGATCATGAATAGGAATTGCAACATTCCCCACATGTATTCTGTTGTTTACTCCTCCACCTACTTGCAAAAAGGTCAAATTGTTTTTCTGCATGTGGTACGTTAGTTCAAGAACCCCGGGTCTTTGTACGTCTGACAACGCCCACAAACTAATCACATACATTAAAGTGACAGGAAAGAGCATCACATATATTTGTTTCCTTTGCATCCAGATGTGTCGCACAGTAGTTCTCGCCCTTTACCCTTTCGTGGTCATTCACAGCACAAAGTTATCAAAGAAATACCTGTAATATTCATACTTTTTTACAGGATCTGTTTCCTCAAAGCATTTTTCACTGAACCTCATCTCTCTCCACTCTGCTTGCCCACTGTCTGACAGCAGATATTTTTCACAGGGGCATCAATACCGGCCACCTCCCTGAAATTATTTCTCAGTCTCGCTCTCATCTTAACCTTACTCTTGCCTTTTACAAAGAGGGGATCATTTCTCTTGGGGGAAATTAACCTGCCTCACAGCCTAGGGAGACATTTTTCAGCGTGGAGAGGGAATTAACTGTAGTTGCAGGGGCAAGCTGAGCCCGAGGCCATGCTTCGCAGAGTGTCTTGCTTCTGCTAACGCTGATCTGAGGGGAAAAGAATCAAAACTGAACCCTGTGGAAAAGTATTTTTAATTTTTCTTCTGTTTATTTACTCACACACACACTCCCCCCCCCCCTTTTTTTTTTCCAATTACATAACTCTGTCATTATACAGTGAATGTGACTCAGGCAGATCTGAAATATGCTCGATTAATTTCTGGATCTCGCAGTAATGTTGTTCGGGTGTCACTGAATGCTACTCGTTATTTTGCAGAAACATTAGTAGAGCTGCTGATGTTTGTTTGTTGCCAGCAGCATTTTTTTTGCCTTACATCAATACCTACAGCGCTGTACCGCACAGAAATAATAAATGCTTCTGAAAATCTGTCGTGATGTTCATGTTTCCACACAAGGGGCAGCGGTTTTAACTTCATTAACATTATATCAGCCAGGCCTCTGACAAAGAAGATGCCCCGAGTTCTTCCACACAGCTGACAACTTCTCTGGATGAATCCTGAGCTCCACCAGAGCTGTCGGTACATTTTTATTAAGATGCCTGTTATTATGTACAAAACTAGATTTCGCTGTTTAAATTATGCATTGGGCCTGGAACTGCAGAGGTGAGGGCAGGAAAACAGAGCTGCTGCTCAGTCTAAAGGATCATGCAAGATGAGAAGAAATAGTTTTACCTGGGATACTCTGCGTACGGCTTCGCCCGCAGTCACCAGGCCCTGAACAAACGAACGTGCAGCCACAAGCGTGCGCGTGACTTTCATCTTCATTTGACGGGGTGTGTCTCCAAAAGGCCGCAGTGTGTCTATCTGCTTAGACACACACTCCAGGTAGTCCTCACCTGTAATCAGCAAACACATCAAACGAAATCTTCAAGTAGAAAATCTCACCACTTCTCAAGGTTTTGGGTTAACCCCTGAAGGCTGAAGCTAAAATTATTTAAAAGTAAATAATAAATCATTTATTTTATTTTTTACTCAAAAAAAATCTTACACATGCATCGGACCTTTTAGCAGTTTCTTTAGACCTGATGTGTTACATGTGTTGCTTTTGATATATTTTAGCCTGCTTCACTTTGTTAGACACGTTGTACTTAAGTGATTTCTTGATTCAACAGCTCTGACAGCAAGCAGGTCATCAGGTGAACAAAAGATGTGGGTAATCACAGTTGAAAGCAAATTCTCAAGAAACTAGAGCTGCTAGCTGCTGCAGTGTGCCAGGTTCATGGTATTACTGTAATAAACCATGCATCGACCAGTTTCCAATATGGTTAACAGAACATGAAATAATCCCAAGCCAAATAAAATAAGTTATTTTTTTTGTTTTTTTACTGTAGCAGAGAGCCAGCGAAAAGCTTTTAGCTGTTATGTGCGTCCAACAAGTGAACTAAATGTACCTATGACATATTGCCCGTTTGCCTGGAAAAAGAGCTTCTCCAGGAGCCTGATCCAGAAGTCATTAAGTGTTTCTTCCAGGTTGATGTTGGCTCCTCGGTAGTACTTCTTCAATTCTGTGTATAACTCGGAGAAAACATCCGAATTCTTGTTGTATAGAGAGCCCCAAGTTGAAGTGAAAGTCTCTTGTAGGTTCAATTCAGAGCGGTTCAGCAAATCTAGAAAGTGACCTGAAAACAACAAAAATTTAAACAGCTGTTATAATGTGAAATATTTGTATTCTCGTGTTTTATTACTTTGCAATGTGCTGCTCCATGTAGACCTTAATGTCACCGTTTCAAAATAAGTCAGAGCCATCAATACAAGATGCGTCAATACAGTACTCTTTTGCAAAAAAAGTCACTTATTCCAACACAAAATTCCACTTATTTTTTAAATGCTTTGTGCTGCATGCCAACAGCCTCACACTGTCAATGAACCTTAAGTTAAAGTATGCGAGAATGCCTCTCTAGGGCATGTCAGGGAACTGACAGTGCTTGGGGGTTTGGTTATATACTGCTCCAAGTGAGGATTTACAGATATGGTTAATGGGCACATGCACACATTCAAGCGCACAAGCAGATAAACAGAAAGAGTCAACTAGGCAGGATGTCACACTTGGAGAAAACCATACAAATTCATATCCAACACTAATGTTGTATTGTTTCACAATACAATCTAATACAGCTTCACCAATAATTACAGACTAAAACATTGCAAAAACTCGTAGTAGTATAGACGTACATAATGTTAAGCTTAAGATTGATTTAACGTAAAGCTTTTAGATAGCAATATACAGGAGTAAACAAGAGTATCAGATGAGACAGGTGTAACGGGTAGCTCATTGCTATCCTTGGGCTTGTGTTGAGAGGTGTGCACATTTTCAGTTTGCTTTCATAAATCCCACATTTTCTGTGTTTACATCCATTTTATGTATGAACTCAGAAATTCAGCCCTGTTTCTGCAAGATTATGACAACAGAAAGTTCAACACGACAACAGTGTGCCTTAACCATCCATCCATTCCAGCCAACATTTGCATTTCTTTGTTGACTTTAGTTACAAATAGGGTTGGCACCTTAGTGAATTTGAGTGTGTGTACATCCTTGTGGATATGGTAAGTGTCTGTGTGCTAGGGAGATGGAGACTGTAGTCTGCAGCAGTATTTATTTTGCATTATAGGTGTCTTATCTTTGGCAACAACCACCCACAGTCGAGAGGCACTGCAAAAAAGGGGGATGCTGCAGCCCCCACATGGGACCCCTTTCCTGGGGTTAGCTTAGTCCCCTGATGCAGTTATTTAAAAAACAAAACAAAAAAAGCAACATCACAGCACTCACAAACATCCATCTCCCACACTGTCTTGCATATTTAAAGAAAATACAAACACACCCTGCCTTGTAGGAAAAACCGTTCCGAGTGATACGGTAGCAAAGCTATAACACCCACATGAGCAGAGCCAATCGGGGCACAGTAAGACAATCACAGCACTTGGTGTTACATAACATGTTAATATGCTAAGTCCATCCTGACCCATCTGTGTAGCATTATCCAAGCTCTGGCCTTGTTGGATACTGTATCTCTGTTCTGCCTTCCCAGTCATTAATAAACCCTAGCTGACTTTGCTCCATAGCTGCTGGTCTTTGCTGCTTTCTGGTAAAAGAAATAAAAGTGTGAGAGATTTGCTCATTTTTAAACCCTTTTTTTGTCTTTCATTCTTCTCGCAAACACTCTGAGGCTTATACTTTTCCAGTTTTGATTTTCCTATTTTGGGTGGTGGTTTAATCTTGGGAACGTGCCGGGATATTTTTCTGTTTAAATCAAGCTGATTTTCTACTTTGTTTTGGTTTCTAAAACGCCATTCCCTGACGCAATAGAGACCATTATCACATTCTTGTTCTCTGCCACATTTAATTGCCTCCTGGAAATGAAAGACAGTGTAAAATGTGGTTTTGGACTGCACGTTTTGAAGCTTCAACATTAGTGTTTTTAGTCTCTGCCATTTTTTTTCCAAGCCAGAAATTACCTTACGTGGATGTAAGGATCTAATGCTAACTCATCAGCTAGTCCCAGAGGCACTACAGTTTTCGCCACATCTGCCTTGGCCTCTTTTTTAAGCTCCAGAAGTTGCCCCTTGCTTCAAACCCAGAATAATGGCAGGTCAGATTATTTATAGTATGCTTCATGCTCAAACCCTGATGATGATTTCTTAAAACTGGCAGAAAGCAAGCAAGTCAAGTAATTATCTAATTTGAGGGCTTACTCCCTGATGACAACAATGGTAGACCAGGTTAAACTTTGTAATATATAATACTTTAGATAAATGGGGGGTTGAGTAAAACACTGTGATGATTAAAGGCTGAAAAGGTTGGTGCAAACTGCTTCAGCAAGTTACAGAAGACATTGCTAGCGAGCTTCTAATTATAACTACAGACTTCATAGCACAGAGAAAATGTCAACACATCGAATGCCATCTTTGTGATGCAAATCACTTCTTATATTGTAATGCTTGGCGAGATAAATGCTTCTGAAATGTAGCAGCTGTATATCCAGTATTTATTACACAGCAGCTGCATGACACATCGCTCCCCAGTTCCCCAGCCTCCTGTCACTCAAACTATCTGCAAACACAGCACTGGACCAGACTCCACATACCAGCAGAGCTACATGCATGATAGGAGAACTCACATTCTTATATATATAAATCGAATCAGCACACAGAGAAAGCAACTTCCAAGTGACAGCGCATTCATATGTACACAGTGAAGGATCACAGCCCCCGCACGAACACACACACACACACACACACACACACACACACACACACACACACACACACACACACACACACACACACACACACACACACACACACAATCCAGAGTACACAGCAGCAGTCAGACAGACAGAAGGGAAGCTGCTCTGACAGGTGCAGATTTACTTTTAATCTCTATTAGAAATTATTCCTGCTGTGTACTGTCAGCCACACTGTAAATAAGTCTGGCTAAATGAAATGGCTTTCAGCAGAATAGCAAAGGATGTTGTTCAGCTGCTGAGGAGAAGTTGTTTTCGCCATTCAATGCACAATCTGCATTTCTGTTTACAGTTTTTTGCTTGGGGCATGTTTTAAGTGCTCACATGTGGAGGGCAGATCTCGGTAAATGGTACAGTGTTGTACAGTTCTCCTCTGCCCTTTAACTCAAGTGAGTAATAGCCATCATTAGTATGACACAAACCCTCTGTGCATGTGTGTGTGCACGCTCGCTCGCTTGGGCTATTGTGTGTGAAAATGACCTTTCTCATTCTTCATCGGTTTGCATCTCCATGACATAGGGAGTCATATGACTTCCCTCTCTATATACGCCCTTTCTTTTACGCTCACCCACAATCCTCCGCCATCCCTCAAAGCTTAACCTCTACACTTTCTCCCCCGGTGTCTGCTCTCTGGGGGAAAGATTGATGGGAAAGGATGCTTAATTGCCTATATCCCAGCACACCGGGTGTGGAGGGGACAGACGGGACGAATAACAGCAGAAACAGCTGCACGCTATTACATGTGTTTACAGTAAAGCTATACATATATGGCGAATGCTCATGTTAAAAATGGAGAAAGATTCAAATAATGAGGTCAGCAAATTTACAAGTAATCCCTATAAGCCAGAAGCTCAGCCTTCAGACCGCTTTAAACACCAAGTTTCTGACAGTGTTTGGCATACGATGTGTATGATATCGTTAATGCAGTCTTCTCAGGCACACGGCTCTGTCTGTGAGAACACAGCAGCCCTATTTGCAAGAGGCAGCCAGTCAGAAGAAATATCCTAATCTATTTAAAAAATAACTGTTGCTGTCAAGACTTACACATTTATCGGGCAAGAAATAAACATTTATCTGCTGGGAACCTAAAAAGCCAACCTGGTATATAAACTCAAACTCTAATTTGATTGACAGGTCAATACATACACGAAAAGGAGTTTCTCAGCCTCAGGAAACCGTCTGTGTACATAACTATGAGCAATACATAACACTTCATGGCCAACAGAGTGGGTCTAGCCACAAATACACCACGTGGTGCACATCAAGTTTAACAACAACCATATTACAGCTCAAAAACCTCAAATATGAAGCTCACACTTACTACTGATTGTGGCGTTTCGCGATTTGATGATAATATTGTGTCTGCTGCAAACACCAAGCACACTTAATGCATTTCTTCATAATTAACAGCTATAACTTTCTTTAATGTGACAGCAGATCAAGAAAATCGCTAACATCACCAAAGCGACACTCTACACCCGTCACATTCTTGCTTTCATTCTTTCATCTCTCTAACTGTCTAACACGCACGCGTGAGCTAAGCGAAGCATGTGTGTCTTAATGACTTTCTTCCTGCGCTGAGTGGGAAGTTAATGATTTCATTTGTAATCACTCTGAGCTTCACATCTAGGCCACCTTGACATGTCAGAAGCTTATTTTAAGTCTATTCCTACTTTCTCTTATTTGGATGCTTTGTAACCTCCTTAAATTACATACACGCACGCACACACACACGCGCTTTAACACCTTGTATGTCTGCGCTCAGTTATTCTACAGCCCCCTGTATTCTTTCATGCTTTAATACAGTCCTTTAAACCAGACAAACAGCCTCACCTTCCATGTGCCCTCTTCACGTGACCGTCTGTCTGGCTTTAATCCTCTCCCTACTACTCAAGTTGTGTCACTGACAGAAGATTCAGAGAAAGGTACCAGTGATGTTACCCCAGCTGCCAATCACTCTTTCTTAGAGCTTGGACTGATCTCAAATGGTTTTCTCACATCAGGGTATTAACTGACTGAGTATTATGTCACTCATACGATGGGCTTAATGGGCCTGGGAACATTTACCACAGTCTAATAAAATTGGATCTCATGGAAACCATATCACTGAATGAAAAAAGCAAAATAAAAACAAACAAAAACAAAATTACAAATAGGTTCATGATTAGGCTCATTTTAAAAGTGCAAATTCTTTTGCAGTGTGCCTATTATCACCTCCTCTCTCTCTAGTCTCCAGTAAAACTTAAGCGTTTGTTTCCTCTAATTGGAAGGTAACAGTTCCTGGCATGTGCAGAAAATGTTTCAAAGCCCTTGTGACCACGCTTGAACACTGCAAATACTTCCAATCCCAGAATTGTTTACAACAGAATAACATTATAATCGAAACAAAATGGCAAAATAATTAAAGTAGAAGTGAATTCCAATTCTCATCTACTTTAATTTGTGCATACTGTACTTACAGCAGCTCATCCACTCACCCCCATATAGCTAGTGTATGGTCGTAAATAGCAAACACAAGGATGTGAAGGATGAGCTGTGTTTTGGCAGAGCACCACGTACTGACAGGGGCCGATCGGACAGATCAGTGAAGGAATGAAAAGGTAATAAAAGAAGAAAACGGTGCTGCCAAGGCAGCAATTGTATATTTCGCTCTTATTTGACAGCCTTGATTCTGTTTGTCCGTTTGACAAGTGCTGAAAAATCACATTAGCTGATGGTTCTTTGGCAGAGAAGAGAGAGACGGGGAGCAAACCATGAAGCATATGCCAAGAGAGAAGGAGGGAGGAAATCAGGTGGCAGAGATAGAATAAAAAAAATAAAATGAGAAAGCAGAGGACATTCAGTACATCTGCTATCGCTGAACACATATTTTAATACTGGAATATTTGTGTCTGTTTCTACTGCTGATGCCCTCTACATTAAAATATAAATTGATTGGTCATGCTTTTAATTTTTGTTGGTTGATGGCTGAGCATTCAGATAGTTTCCTGGGGTATTAAACACTGGTGCAATGATACAGTTGCTCCAGGTTTTTCTTCTATCCTGACCTCCAACTGACAGTGTTTCTAAATGATAACATTATTTTCAAATTATAGAGGAAAAAAGACTAAAAATGTGTTTCCCTTGGCCGATAGCCTAATTTCCACTAAATGAATCTAAATGAAAAACAGATATATGGCTCTGTGATAGACTGCTAGCTAAAAAATATCCAAATAACCAGCAAGACACACCTGAGTGATGCACTCTGGTGCTTTTACTTCCCTTCTCCTACGTATACTACTACCAATAATAATAAATAAATAAATAAATAAAACATGCATAAACAAACAACTGCTGTCTTGGGCGCAGTGAATGCACAAATGATAGTCTGGGAGCCATTAGACTGTTTATGAATCAGACTGGCTCTCCATCAATAACAACACTTATCACACACATTGTGCTCCAGGAACACTGCGAGCCCCTTAGTCAGAATTTAGATGCCGTTAAAAAGCCTCTTATATTAAACAAGCCGACACATCACATAATGCACGTCGTTTATCAGCAGGCCCTCTGCAAAAGCCTTTACTCCACTTTCTCTCTGTCTCCCCTCCTATTTTCCCTGGCTGGCATTATGCACCATTTACCCAAAGCTGTTTCTTCCTTATCCAGCTGGTTCTCTTTTTCAGACTTTTTTTTTTCTCTCTCTCCCTTGGTTGTTTCCACCAAAAGTCCATACCATTGCTTATCCTCATTATCATTTTGTTCTCTTTTATTCCCTTAATTTACTTTCCACTGCATTCCTCAAGACCATCCTTCCTCGCACATTCCTCTCTCCCTTTCTCACTTTTGTCCCTTTTTTTTAAATTTTATCATTCCTAGGCGTCATCGCTCCTGGTGAGTAATGTGTTTGGCATAATTAGGCCAGCCTACTCCAGGTCTCCACTGACATGATTTGCATGCAGATAAAATGAACCGATTATGGACCACAATGGGAGTAGATGTCCTTGTCTCTCATGACATCATCAGAGGTGACCCTAAAAGCAGGAAATTAGAAGGTTTTGTGGTTTAGTACAAGGTGCAAGTGAACTGACTAAATAAAAAAACATTGCAACTTAAGTGTACAATTCAGGGATTTTGTGATCAGATGAATGAACATGCTTTGGAGAACCACTGGTCCCTGACAGGTTGTGAGTGGTTCCTGGAGGTTGCTGGTAGTAGCTAATGTGAAACTGATCTCAAAGAGGTATGTGGTGCTGCATCGAAAATCCCCTTGACATTGCTAACAGGTTACCCCGGTTGTTACTAGTTTGCATGGGAAGGCAAATGTTCTCAATTTTGATTTTGTGTCGCACTTTTTCAAGTTTCCCCACAGCTCAGAGAATAAATGACGAGTTTTTGCAGACATGTTTGTATCTTATATTCTCCAACTGGATGTGGAACGCACATTTTTTCCTACGTTGCCAGGGGATCACCAGCAGGTCTCTAGGCCTGTCTGACCTTTCTACTCTACCTGAGCACTCAAAGCACTGCATAGACCTTGCCTTTTTTTACTACTCATTCACACAAGCACTTTTTTCTATGCTGAACCTTTCTATCTAACATTCACACACATTCATATTCCAATGGATGCATCAGAGAGCAACTTGAGGTTAGCATCTTGCATTTATCTATCTTGCCCAGGAATATTTGGCATGCAGACTGGAATAAGAATCAAACCACCAGCCTTCTGATTTGTAAATGACCTGCTACCTCCTGAGCTAGTAAAAGAAAGTAAATGAGGTTGTGGTCCAAAAGCACCCTAGTTTGTCACATACTTGGGTTTATATAGAACTTTCTTAGTCATACTGACCACTCAAAGTGTTTGAGATTATAAACCACATTTAACCCGACATTCTTTATTCTGCTTTATTCTACACCTTTTATATACCTCATACACGTGGCCAGTTTATCCACATTCATGGGTTTGAAAATACACCCTTTACTACTTTAAAGACATGCTTAAGCTATCAACTCATATGACAGTGGTATAAGATAACAATTCATCAGATGACCGTGAAAATTAAATAGAAGGATCTATGGGAGTTCTATTAGTTTTGGCAAGAAAGAAAAAAGAAACACTCCTTAGGTCACGGTCCAGACAAGCCAAGTCTTAGAGTAGCTCTAGTCTGCAAAGCAGCAGGATCATGACAGGGGTTTTGTAATTGTATAGAGAATGTTGTAGGGGCAGGGTGTGTCTCACACTGTACCAACAAGTTTCGTATACAGTAAAAGTACACTCCTGCATTAAGCTGTATGTTTGAGATATACAGCCAATAACACAACACACACACACATGCACAGTGTGTGCACACAATTATCCAGATGTCACTGATGACACTATTAGGCCAAACAGTGCCTGCCAGGTTTAAGGTTTCCATCTGTTAAACACACCTGGCTGCCATCTAACACACAGCTCCCTTTGGTGCCATCACTCTCTTTGTTCTTCTTGACCTTCTCCCTCTCACTTTCATATGTAATCCCATCTTGCTGTCTCTTTCTGGTCCCCCCCCCCCCAACACACACACTCTGCCTTTGCATTCCTTCTCTCTCTTTTATCCCTCAAGTTGCTTCATTTCTGCCCTCATTTCTATTCTCACTGACAAGTATTTGTTTGACTTTAATTTTTTATTTCTCCCAACACTGGTTACTCATTTAATGCTACATAAAAAAATCCCTTACAGCCAATCATAGTGACACAGAATAAATCACAAACCTGCAAACATACACATCTAAACATATAGTTGCATATATGCAGTGTACAGTCTCTCAAACCCAGAGTCAGCTGATGTGAATATGGCAGTCCTCTAATCTGCGGCTTGGTTGGTGCTTCTTCCAGAGTTCCTGAATCTAAAAAGGCCTAACTTCTCTGGGCTGGAAGAGTAACACCCTACATTTAGCCACATGGTGCAAGCTAGCCCACACCCTGCTAAACAGAGCCAGATGTGGAGAGACTGGAAGCATGGTACCGTGTCAAGTCACTGAACAAATAATGCTCCTCTCAATATGGCTAAAATCTACTTCTCCTCATCTGTTTGACCATATCTCCCTTAACTTTGCAAAAATACTTCATGTTTAGGACTCTTGATCCAGACACCCCACTTTTAAAACACTCCAATGCAAAAGAAAATGTAACAGTAGCGGTTTAACCGTAGTCTGACATAGAAGTAACGTGTCTTATTTTCCACTTCACAACAGCAAAGGCTAACAACAGGATGTCTTTAGGAAAAAATTGTTTTATCCTGCCAAACTGCTGGTCATGTGGTTGCAAGTGTGACACATTATGGTCCAATTAACCCCAGTCTATCGTTCAGCTCTCTTTGAGAAGACGGCCTTTAGCAGATGGTTTTCAGGCCTCGAGGTCCCAACACACATATACTTCTCCCTCTGTCAGCTCTGCATCGCCATATGATGCTCACTGGGGTAAGATAAGGGAACACGAAAAACAGGCAGAGAAAAACAAAACTGAAAGGAGTCCGGTGGGTGGGGAACAGAGGCTGTACAAATGTTTTTACATTTGTGATCAACAAAACAGAGCAGTCTAATTAATTTACTGTCTCAAGCAACAGCAGCTATCAAACATTTATAACAGCATGTCTGGCAAGCATACACAAACACAAAACAAGCTCCAAAAATGACCTCATTGTGACAGAACACAACCAACCATGTTCGGGATGTGTGCGTCTGTGTGTGTTTATCTTAGAATTTTTTGGATGCAAATCATTACAATGTTTAGAGACTGTAGCTGAGTGCTGCTTAAATGTGTGCGTCTGTGGACTGTGTTGTTTACTGGCTCTGCTGTGCTAAATGAAGTGTCTCCCCGAAGAATGGGAAAGTTCAAGAACTGTAGGATGACGAGCTAAAATGGAGAGAATTTTGTAGGTCTTGGATTGCTTTCTGTGTGCTTGTGTACTTTTGCTTCGGAGCGGGGTGGCTCACAGCAACGGCGCCGTGAGCGAAAAGGAGGGTCCATGAGAACGAAGGACACAGAGCAATAGAAAAAGAGTAAACAAAAGTCTCTCAGCCACTAATCACTGTGATCTGAAAAGGTCAGGCTAACTAGCCAAGCTCAGAGTCTCGGCTGACAGATCCATTGTCACAGTCTGGCCAAGGGGAAGAAGTGGAGCACAGAGACACCCTTCTATTAACTGGAGCAAGTCATTACACACAAATAATTGCCTTGGTGTACCAATGCACTCATTTAATCTCTCTCTCTTCCCATCCCTCAGACTTATAACATTGTACTTAAAATCTCATACATTTTATATTATTATGATCTTATTGTATCATTTTTCAAGGTGTAGAGCAGATTTAGTGATTGAGACTATAATAATAATCTTATATAGTACTTTCCAAACCTCTAGGTGCAGTGAGTTATCGAAATGTGCAAATATAAATGGAAATACAGAGACTGTATGAATTTAATGCATTTGAAAGTCAATATATTGGGTTAATCACCTTTGTTCTCCAACTCGGTTTGAACTCTCTTGGGCACAAGTTCTTATAATGTCTTTAAGTAGTCTTCAGGACTAGTTCTCCAGACTTTTTGAAGGACATTCAAATCTTTTCTTTGTATATTGGCAGCTTTTACTCTTTTCTCTCTGAAAATGATCCCACAATGCCTCAATAATGTTGAAGTCTGGGCTGGACTGGATCAACTGAAGGACCAGGTATCTCTCAGGTCAGGTCTTTAATTTTTTCCCAATTTTTTTTTTAAGGACAATGCTGAGATACATTTTTCAGCGCTCTAGGATTCACCCTGTTGGTGCAAAAACATTACATACAAAAGAAATGGCAATAAATTATGTGTTTTTATGACAGGGTGCAAGTAAAGTCCTTGAATGCCTGAATGATTCACAGGTCAGTGTTAAGTGGCTTAAGAAACAAACAAAAAAGCCAGTACTTCGATAATGATTATCATGTACAAAGGCTAGACTGAAAATGAGTGAATGCCAAAAGAAAAACATTGAAAAGCCTTCAGACAGTCTGGAGAACTGCTATTCAAAAAACGAAAAGAAAGTATGGCTCCTTGAAAAGAAAATATAAAGAAATGAAGGATGGCGCAGCTGTTTTACACTGTAGTGTATCTTAATTTTAGTCTGTTGATGGGGTATACAAGAGTGTTCAACAGTTAACATGATATGACACTTTACTTAATGATTTCCAACTGATTGAACCATTTGCATGCTGTACAAAAAGTAACATTTTTCACACATTAAATAGTGTAGAACGCTATCAACTCACTGTGAAATGTGTTTGTCTTTATCCTTTGTTTGGGCTCAGTCAGTTTCTATGAAGCATTTTAAACCACTGAGCCACCAAAGGTTTAAATGACTTTGTTCATTTTTTGTGGTTCTGACTCTTTGCATTAAATCGTGCTTTGTTTTACTGATATCAAAGCAAAAGGGAAACAAAGTTTTAATTAAAGTTAACTGCAAATTGCTCCTTTTGAAGCATGACAGCAGATCTTTGTAAACTTTGTAGACTTTGAGATAAACTATCATTGATCTCCTTCGCTTTTTGTCAGTTTGTCTGTTGCGTCAGTGAATGTTTAAAATGAAAAAAACAAAATACACAGACATATACTCTGCATCATAAATACAAAAAGCTCACCATCGAAGATTTTGTACTGTCCGGTAAGCGAGATCTGTAAGGAGCGCCCGGCATCTTTGATTACGTTCTCCACTTCGGTGCGGCTCTGCGAGGCCAGTTTGTCCTCCACGTTACTGGTACAGCAGGTGTAACCCTGAGGACAGATGCGCAGGTGCTCGCCTATCAAAGGACAGGTGGAGGCAGAAAAGAAGAAAGTGAAGGTGGTGGAGGAAAGAACAAAAGGGGATAAAAGGGGGTGACAAAGAACAGTCAAGAAAAAAAAGAAAGATGTCATTAGCAGATTCCATGAGTCAGCACTGAATGACAAAACTGAGATTAAAAGCTTTTGTGTTTCCGCTGTTTAAAATACTCTACAGTCGCTATGAACATGACAGGACTAAATTAACTACAGTGGCTGTTTTTATGGCCTTTTTTATGGTCTGCTGGCAGTCAAGGAGGTAGAGCTGCGTGTATTCGCCCCCTTGATTTCCTTGCAAGACGTGGTGAACTGCGTGGCAGTCGTACAGCGGCAATCGGCATTGAGTTTTAATGAGCACTCCTGACACGCATTCCTGTGCCTACATTTGGAGACAAGTGCATGCACACACAAATGCACAACTCTGAAAAAAAAAGGGAAGTAGGTGGAAACTATTTCAGACATTGTGACGTTCATACACACACACAGTCAAATGCCATATACGAGAATTTACTGTAAACAAGGAGGCTGTCAGTGCAATTAAAGCTGCAGTCAAGCTGCAGCTGTAATCAGGACAAATGATGTAAGATGGAAATTCCTTCAATCCAGACATAAGGCGAATGAAATTTTTGTGACGTTTGATGAAAATAGGATAAACTATTTAGTGTTTGCTGAAAAAAAACAAACCATCTGACACCCCCACACATCCACGTCCACGTCCACGTACATTTTTACATTTCTTTTAATCAGTGTTTTACAAAAGAAATTTTAGTGAAACAGCATAATAATAGCAACACTGCATCAGGAAATGCTTGCTTGGTTAAACTGACCCCATAATGATCCATGATCCCATACAGTCATTCAGTGTGCAGAACTAGAACTAAATATATCTACTGACCTAAAGATAACCTTAACCCAAACCTAAACCAGCCTAAGCTAATAACTTGTCTTAACCTTAAAATGTGTAAAACCAATAACAAGTCCTGAAAATCAACCCAAACTGAGACACAACTTAAAACAATTTGTGAAATAGTTATAAAGCTATTTTTTTTCATTGGTGATAAAGACAAGGTGCTGTATGGAAAAGCTCCTTGTGATTGCTTTGGTTGCCATGGTCGACAGCAGTTTGCATGGAAGCGGGACTTGTCTGCAATCGCTTGCTAACTGCTCGCCAACTGGTAGTGAAATTGTGAAAACCAGAAAACTGAAACGGTCTGCCTTCAACGTTAAAGTTGTGCAATTTGAAATAAGTTGGTTGCATCTATAACACACAGCATTTAATCTCAAGGTGAACATCCTCTGTTCCTGGTTTACTAAATTTTTCAAATTTCACTACAGCTCAGAGGGTAAACAGCGAGTGTTTGCAGAAAAGTAAACACTCGCTAGTTCATGCAAACTATGTGTGACCACTGCAATCTGCAAGCAACCAAAGCAATCACAAGTAGGTTTGTGTGGTGCAGCAACCTCTTTGCAACTAGCAGCAACCAGAGGTTAAGTGATTTCTAAGCCTGTGCTACTGAGGTCTAACACAAAACACAAGAACAATATATTTCACGAAAATAATATGCGCATGACACTATGTGCACTTTTTAAAAATCTTTTATCCGCTCTATCCATCGGTGAAAGACTAGAATCCAATAACAAGTCTAATATAAGCCGATGAATAACTACGTCTTAGTATTTCGTATTAACATGAATTAAATATGTTGTCTAAGCTTTAGTCTGACAAACAAAGCTTTGCTGGTTCTGACACGTCTTGAAATGCATATTATGTCAGCTCACATGGCTGAGCTTCACATGGTGTGCACAAAGGCAAATTCAATAAACACATACTGGTGTTGTATTAATGATTAATGTCCCTCGAGCTGACATTAGCATGCATCTAGAAGACTCTGAGCTCAGGGCAACTCTATAAGCAGAACGTGGAAATCAATGAGATGGACTCTGCCATCTATTTCAACATCAGAGCCAGTGATTTCTGTGCACACTGCCTCAACAGTTACAAGCAAGTGATTCACCTTCATTTACTGTAGCTGTATTTTCAGTCGCCCACTGAGGACCCCCATCCTGTCCACAGCCTCAGTTGTGTATTCCAGCCAGTGGAGTGGGTTTGTGTGTATAACAAGAATCCTTGCATTTCACTGATTAAGTGGCAACCAAGTTCTCTGTCTTTTAAGTGCCTTATGCAGGCCAGCGCTGAAGTGAAGCAATTAAAGGCAATTGTCCCCCTCAAACGCTAAAGTGGAGAACAAGCTCTGCAGACCAGAGAAGGTGACATTGACCGTCTCTCAGCACCCTCTCACTGATAATGATGTGACTCACACCCACGGACCATAGGATAGGAGGACCTGGATAAAGTCTTCGCGATTTGTGCGAGAAATAGGAAATGAAATTTAACAAAGAGAAAGGAGAAAACCGAAGGGCAGACAGCAGACAGGAAAGGTATGCTGTTCTTTTGTGCGTCAAATTGAATGCAATCTACCAGCACCTTCTAATGGACAGCTTTATTGCACATGTGTATTAAGAGACTGCAGACTTTTCTTCCACTGCATCACTAAAAAAAGAGTGGACAAATAGATGCTGACGCACAAAACACTCACATACACACATATAGCAGGAGGTGTGAAGCTTCCAGCTAAAGCCACTTCAGAGGGTCAATTTTTTATGTATAAATTAGTGCTGTCTAAATTAACACGTCATTTTGGAATTCATTTCAAATATTTATTGTACTTTTTTAAATACAAGTGACACAGCTAAATTTGTTTAATTACTTTGAAAGCTGTCTAGAAGTGGGAGGCGCGCTTTATAGGGCTCTGCGAGTCAGGCATTTCATTATGACAAAGCATAAAGTTGTTTATGCGCTATGAACCCATGTCCTTCTAGTTATGAAAAACAGACAAAAAAGTAGACTTGAGGAGGAACTGCAGGAAGTTTAATGTCAGCACATAACACTCAGTTCTAACTTGCAGTGCATCTCTCTCTAGTCGGTCTCACTGAGCTATGTTGGAAGTGCATCTTTTGATCTAGCTGTATAGATAGACGCTTATAGATATTGACATATATAGACATTAATTTTGAGTTTTCACACTTAAATATTCACTTGCTTAAAGCTTCAGTGTTAATCGTGATTAATCACAGCAAATGGTTTGAGTATTGTTTTTGATACCAGCTGTGGTGTAAACAACATTGTGAGGATTTTCACTGTAACAACCACAACACTCGCAGTGGGAACCGACCGAGTCAAAGTCTCACAGCCCTGGAGACACATCTACTGTACAGCGAGAAAGGTCACCTGTAACAGAGCATTATGTTTCCAGTTGACTAACCTAATAGTCAGCTAATAATACAAACAAAGCACTCTCTTCCATTTGACTCAGTAAACTGGAGTGTGTGAGTGTGTGTGTTTGTTTGGGTGCCAGCAACGCTAAGCCACTCTCCAAGTACAAAAGGAAATATATACTTGACAGGAAGTTGTGGCTCTTCTCGTTTTAAAGTCGCTTAAGCACTCACACACATACGCATACACACACTCACATGTAGGCTACACACATATGCACACACACTCCCACAGCTAGAGGATACTAGGTAATCAGCAGAGGAGGATGGGCCATTTTCAAGTGGGAAGCCCCACTCATGTAGAGGGAAAAACATCTAAAGGGTGAAATAATGCTAATGCTTAAAATGGCTATTTAAAAAAAAGAAATCATAGCATCCACTTTCTGTTACGCACTCACTGATGCTGCATTTATTAATGCATTTAGGTAGTAAATACATGTGTTCACACAGTAAGTAAGACTTATACTGAACAGGGAAAATGACGGGGCCATATTTTATTAACTTTTTAATAAAACCAACAAAATAAAAACAATGCTGCTCTGTGTTCCTCTTGCTGAGGATGTGCATACCCTCATCACTGAATGATTGGCCACTGAACGGTAGGTGTAAATAGACTGCAGAGTGTTCAGTGTGGTGCTATCCACTTAGCCAGTGGTTGTTTGATTTCCCCAGTGTCTAATTTCCAGCAATCCTCTTGGCACTTAACCGCATACACCATATTGCTCTGTTTGTGCTCGGGAACCCGATCCTTGGAATGGATTGTTTCCTATTGTTAGATTTAGAACATGTTTTACTACCACAAAACCACTCTTTGTTTATTGCATTGAGATAAAATTAAACCAAACATCTATAAGATCTTAAAAACAGAAACAACAACAACAACAACAACAAAAAACCCTCAAATGGTATTTTCAAACATATGCGAGTTTACAAAGTAGGTGCTCTGCAATAATTGACCACCTTCTGCAAGGCCAATCAGTACAAACATAGCAAGCCAATAATCTGGCACTGCTTAAAATGGCTCACATGCATACACCACCCACCAAATTTATCTGTTTAAAAATAAACTAGGTGTTCACTCCACAGCAATCCCTTTTCTTTTGACAGACACGTCCGTTAAATAGTGAGCAATTCCCTGCCCATTAGCTTATCATTGTTCACCAGGGGGGAAGGGTCCTATTAAACACTAGTCTTGGAAGGCAGAATAAGGTTGTGCACACTGAGATAAAGCATGTGAGAGACTGACGGTCAAAGGCTTGTAGAGATGATGAGACACACAGAGAGAGGCCAACAGGAAATTAAGAATAATTCAAAACACCACTAGTTTGGGAGTCGGGGAGCAGAGGTCAAATTTTTTGTTCTTGTTCAGATAGGTCACCATAACTGAGGCAGTTTTCAGTGATGCTTTGTTTCCTTATGCACGTAGCCACTAAAAACATCTTAATGAGAAAAAAAATACAAATACAAATAAACACCACCACAGCCATTTGTGGCAGTGTATTTCACATAAACAGACACAACAAGTTTTGATGCTATATTTGTCCCACCAGTTGAAAATGTGCTAACCGCTGCAGCTGTTATGCTGACTGAGACACTGTATGCAGTTTTCAGATGGTACATTCAGGCAATTCATGATGTTCATGGAAGATTTAGGCCATGCCCCCAGATGCAAACTTTGGTTCCTTTGTCCTTTACACTGGTAGAAAAAATAATCATGTAAGGTAGTTTTTTTTTTCATTGATGCCTGCTGAGCCTGTTTTTGAACATTTTATTTGTACTGTGAATAAGCCATTTCAAATAATGTCACCTGGTACTAAAAAAGGCCCATCTTTTTTTCATAGAAAATAACATAGTTGAGGTAGTTCAGGCTTCTCTGCATAGACAGTTTCCCCCCAAAAAAGGGAAGACTAAGATGCAGAGAATGGATGGATGTATGGATGGATGGATGAAGAAAATACCTGGAATGACATAGAATCCCTAATGCTGCATTTCTGCTCTTACTTTGCAAAAATGCAGTAAAGTCAGCGTCTGAGCATAATATGTATTCATGTTGAGAAGTCAGATCAGTGAATGTATCGAAACTAAACAATCCAAAGATTAAAGCTCTGGAGCTAAAAGCAGAATTTACAGTGAACCTAAAAGTGTTGGCTTTATTTCTTTCAGGCTTAAACTGTCTGCACTGATACTTTGGAGAAGTATGCATGCATCATCGGAATTCAGGATGCATTACATGCAGCAGTTGTTAAATCTCCCTACTTTTCTGCCAAAGCACATTTGACAAACTAGCGTGACTGCGACACACTGACATAACTGACGGCTCCAAGTAATGACCGACATTGCATAACTGATACCGTTTCAGACCACAATGCAGAATGTCAGCGCATCTGCACGCGCGCATGGGTGTGCACGCTCGCTGTGGGATCGGAGAGATTAGCAGCATAATCCCGACGGTAGTGCGAGTGTGTGTGTGTGTGTCGACAACAAGTCGCCGGTGCCGAGGAAAAACATCCATGGAACACCAGGAATCACACGGGCGCGTGCACACCCCCTCAAACACGCTTGAATAGTGGATTAAGGTTAAACAGATAAAGTACAAGAGGACTATTTGGCACTAGAGGTTGACATAATGTCTGACCCACCAACTGTACACAATGAAATTTCACATACCAACCTGACAAATGGTCATTACAGGGTGGTACCATTCTGCATGCCTACTTGTTGTGAGTCAAATAAGTCTGCTTGTCCATCTTTGTCCATACTCCTATACTTAACACATAGAGTACGACCCAGGCTTTCACCTAGACCCTAGACTCACCAGTCTGGTAATGTGAGACCAGCAGCTATATAAATAGCTTCCTCGAGCCAGACAAGGTGGCAGCCACACACAGAAAGCATTACTACTAAGGTTAGGGTTATGGAAGTTCCATGCTGTTTTTTCCTACTGCTCTCTCCCGTCAACCCAGGCCTGGATTCACTTGACTTGAGTGAGAGTCATTTTAACTGACTGTGAAAAGTTTAACCCTCTGATCATAGCTACGGACGACAGAAAAGACTCAATGGATAACGTAACATTATAATCACGTGGAGTGTGGGGGTTAAAGTTAAATTGCTCTGGCTAAGCTGTGCTAACAAAGGGTGGAAAAGAAATGAAGTGAACTAAGGACGTGGGGTAAAGGAACAGGAAGTGCAATGATACAGAAGAGGACAAGACAAAAATATGACAAAGATAATAATGTCCTATTGTCAAAAAAGTGCTAATTGTATAATGGTAGCAAACTAGATACTGTTTAGTGTGGACATTACTGCTTCTCTGGCAATCTAGCAGCACAATGTTGTACAGTGGTAGAAAATGAAAGTGGGTGAAAATGAGAGATAAACTAAGCAAACCTCTGTTTTTTCCAAACACCAATGCATTACATGAATTTTAAGCCCTACAGTGCATGCCTTCTTTATCTGCACTGTTTTGGACAGACTTTACAAGATTCACATCCTGCTTCAGTTTTCTTAGCTGTGATTTATAAGGAACATGATGGATTATAACAGGTTTTGCAATTAAGTTGATGTAGCCCTGAGAAACACTCTTGATGGCAGTCCCTTTGTCCTGGTCCTTCTTTCACTGTCTTTCTCTCTGTTGCTCTCTCACATTCACAGTGAAAAACACAAATCCCAGAGCCAGTGAATAACCTAAGAGTGTAAATGCCAGCAGCATTAAATGATGGGGAGCAACCAGTCACATTCACTTAGCACGTACAGGCAATGTGCTATCAATAATTGGTGCTTTAGCTGTTCAGCAGCCTTCCTCAAGATCATCTCCATTCTTCATCCATTCCCTCAATTTTTTCAACCTAATTTACTCAAGTTAAGAAGAAAAACTTACACACTGAACTTACACTGAGACGGCCTACACACAATGTCCAAGTACTGCTTGTTACAGACATGCCATAACTTGACCTCATCTGTGTGTTTCCTTAGTTACTAAATGTGTTTGCACAAAAAATAAGGGAGACAAGAAGTAGAAGAAATCAAATGAAGATGTAATTCTCAGGAATTTTATCTGGATCATTTCAATGTGCTCATGATATCTTAGAGACAATATATCACAGACCATCCCAAAGTAAAAAAAACAGCAGTTACACTACAGGGAGCTGACCTCATTTCCGTCTATAAAGGACTGTGTGTTGTTTTGGGGTGTGTATGTGTGGGGGATGATCTAACATAGGTCTTTGACAGCAAGTGTCTGCAGTTGACGCAAATCACGCAGAACATCTTGTCACATGATGCGGATGATAAAACGGGAGTGATGCTTCTGTGTCTGTGTTTAAATGCGCACAGCACTGCAGAGCTGGACTGAAATGTTCTAAATGTTTGACTATGTGGGTTTTTAAACACAGGTATCCACACACTTAACAGTTTTAAATTCTGCATTGGCTTTTTTCATTTTGAAATACTGTACTAATCAAATAATATTATGTAATTATAAACTTTTTTTATTTAAATGTACAATTATTTTACTTTATCGCATTTATTTATATTTCAGATTAGCTTCTAAATTCTTCAGATATTTGTTTTTTTATACCATTCTGTCTTTTTTACCTATTTATTATGTTTTTCTGATTTACCTTTATTTTTATTTTTTTTCTGGGATGAATAAAGCAACAGTTGGGTCCATAAGTTCTTCGATAATGATCCTTTTTTATTTTTTCATTTACCTCTATACACCACCACTGTGAATTTTAAGTCAAATAGTTAAGATGTGATTGAAGTGCAAATCTACAGTGGGTTTAAAAATGTGCTGCACTTGATGCTCAAAAGAAAGCAGCCAAACTAGCATAATCATAAATATAGATACTATATTGACTGCCTGAAGTCACTTTCAACTGCTGCTTCTTTGTAGGTGTGTCTGCCTTAAGCTTTGTGTTCAGTAACTGATAATCATGCTCCACTCTGTGGAGATCAGGTGACTAACTTGGCCATTGAAGAACATCCTGTTTCCTTGCCTTGATAAACTCTTGGGTTTGTTTTGCAGTATGCCCGAGTCATTATCCTCTGCACAGATAATTCATCCTGCTACTTCTATCAGCATTCACATCATCAATAAACACAAGTGACCTGGTTCAGCTGGCAGCCATACATACCCATGATATTGCCTTCACCACGTTTGACAGACAGCGCAGTATGTTTTGGACCATGGGCTGATTCTTTCCTTGTACATGTTGTTCTCTTTCCATTCTGGTAAAAGTTCATGTTGATTTCATCTGTCCAAAGAATTTCTTTTTGATGCTTTCTAGCAGATTCTAATCAAGCCTTCCCGTTCTTGAGAGTAGAATTTTGCCATCATGCACGTAAGCTATCCTCTCCACAGTTTTCCATGCTTTTTGATGCTGCTGAGCTGGCCAGCGCATTCCTTCATTTTAAAAGCATACTGGACTGTCTTGGTCACTTAGTTATATTTAGAGTTCCAGTGAACAGCTACTAAATGTGGGTTCGATAGGTTTGTATCAACTCCAGATCTTTCATTCAATTTATTTGTCATGACAAAAGAAGGGAGCATCTCTCCCCTGGCCATGAAACAGCTTCTCAATCAATTATCCACCTACTTTGATCCTCTGGGCAGAAAGGAGCAAGCAGTTCAACAATCAGACACACATATTTCAGGGTTTACTTGGGTGAGTATCTTTGGATCTTTACAGCTGCAATATTTCATTTGTTTATATAAATAAAAGCTATTATGACTGCAGTTGGATTAGGATGCTAAATATGTGAACATTAGGTTTCTGGGAGGCTTGATGACAAAGCACTGAAACATCCAATAAAATCAACAAACTTTCTCAGGAAGTTGAGCTTGATCAATCTACCTCAGTGGGTTTTTATCAACTTCTACTGAAGTGCCATAAACACTGTTGTCACCTAGAGCCAAGACTGCATGGAATGCAAGGACGTGCACCACGTAGTAAAGCTTGCCCATCATATCACCAGGACATACTTCCCGAACTTAAATCTGAATCTAGTAGCGTCATCAGAGACTTAACACACCCAGTCTATGATCTGTTTGTCTGGAAAGAAGGATCATGTGATAAGATCCAGGACAAACAGACAGAAACAGATTTTTACAAGAACTAAAGTTTGTGCTGTTTTCTAGACTTGTTTTTCTCTTCCAGCTTTTACACAAACATAAAACACAAATCACCACTCAAGCATCAAAATTTTTTATCTACTGCACTGCATTATTGCACTATTGCATATGCAAAATAACACTTATGCCAAGTATATATTTCTTTTAATTAGCTATTTTCATTTGTACGCTTTTGTGAACAAAAGTTTTTTCCTTTTTCCTTTACCTACATTTTTTAGAGCTATTACCTTTGAATGTGTAAATATGCTGTTTTTTCAGGTAAAATAACTGAAAAACAGGGAAAAGGAGGCCCATTTGTTTTGAAGGTCCAAAGACCTTCAAAACAAATGGGCAAAAAAGAGGGGAGCACGAACATACTTGAGCACAGGTATTTGTGCATGTGTGCCAGAGAGTGCTCATGGCTTGACTACTATACACTTGCAGCCTTCTGTTTGTGGCAGGACTGTCTCTTGATGGTGAAAGAACAAACAAAGCAGCCAGTTCCCCTCTGGCCTTTGCTGCTTAGGGGCAGAGAAGCTGACAGATAGAGGCTGACTTTTTGTTGTTGGGCCCTGTCAAAGCAACACGAGCTAGAACATATCCAGCCAGAACTGAGTCAGATACATGAATGGTGGTAAATGATGCGGCTAAGATTTTGTATGCAAATAAAGAAAGTAAAACAGAAAGCAGGGATTATTAGGAAACAGAGAGTCACTGAAAACAATAAGAGTGCTTGAAAATAGAAAAAAGAGCTGATGGTTAGATATTGACTTTAAGTTTAGAAGTAAATTTTAAATGAGCCAGTGCACCTGCTGCTGGTTGAAATGTCACATGAAGCATATGAAGAGGCATTAGAAGCTACAAATAGCTTTTTGGAGGCGGTATTTGGAGCAAAGCACAAGTTGTCCACAATACAACTACTAGATAAAGAGAGAGAAACAGGTGTGTATTGTTCATTTTAATTGGAACTTTTGTTTTGAAAGGCTAGAAATTTTACAGACATCTGGTAAACCCCGAAAAGCAGCTTTAGTATTCACAAGCTTTCATTCTTACAATATAGTACTATTCGGCTAGTCATTGTTGAAAGGTGAAACAATGTGTATTTGTCAGACACGAAGTTTCGGAGTGTGAAAGTGAGAGCTAGAAAAGTTTAAAAATGTTAAAATGTTTTTATTATTTTTTTTATCATTTATTATGAAGTTTTAATAGTGATTAGTGATTTTAATAATAACAATGAAAAAATCCCCCCCAGTAAAAGGTTTGGGAAACAAACAGAAAACCAAAAACCCTGATATAACCTTTGTTTTGAGTCTATTTACACATCAAAATCTTTGTCAGAAGAAGGACTCTAGTTGTGCACTCCAATCACATTCACACAAGCACTTTTTTCAACAGCTAAGTGTTGTCTAAGGCTCACACTGTGGCGAACACATCAAGAGTCAGCATCTTGCCCAAGGAGCAGCCAGGCATCAAACTACCAACCCTACAATTAGTAGATTGCAGTGACATCGCCGTCAGCTAATGTACAAACTTTGTACAGTCTCCTCCTCTACAGCTTATACTGAACATGCTTAGGATGGATTAAAGCAAGAGAACAATTTTCCCTTTGGGCTCAATAAAGTTTACCTTCCTTATCCATCCATGCATAATCATCAACTCTACCTTTCGATCCTGTGAAATACTGCAGCAATGACACTAGAAGAAAAGCTAACACAGATTGCTGAATGTAACATATGATGAAACTCTTAAATTGTTATTTTTTTATTTAATGCAGTTCATTTCTTTACGCTACTATGATACAAAGACCTCTACAAAAACCATCAGTCATTAGCTTAATCCCTATAAGCACACACCCCTGAGACTCCCACCGAACCATTTTCTAAATCCTAATAAAAAAATGTTGTCAAAGCCTCAATCAGGTCTTCTTTAATCCCCAGTAATGACTCATCAATGAGACATTAAATATTCCGTGATCTTATTATAGATCTCTGCTTGGAAAGAATATGACTGACACTCTCTGCCTCAGTCATCAGATCGAAGCACAAACAAGCCTCTCAGTTCCTCCCTTTGGTTCTCACATATCTCTCTCTCCCTCTCTCCTTGCCCCATGACTCCCTCACACACTCTTCCCTTTCCTTCCTTTGCCTTTGGCTGGGAATCTGGCCAACAAATCTGGGCTTCCAAAGAGCAGATCCATACTTGCCTGGATACTCAAACACTGGCTTGTTTCATGTATTGTCTAAGAGTCGTTAGCTTGGAGTTGTATCTCTGTCTATATCTTTTTGCGTTATTTGTCTACATTCAATATAAATCAAGATATCAGGGTATCATCATCTGTCGTTTGGTAAAAATGTCACGTTAACTAGTTTAAAGAGCGCAAGGTATTGGTTGTGTGGTGAAGCCGCTTCCACATACACTCACAGCATGTGGACATTTTCATAGGAGAAGAGATTTAAATTCTGATGTGCTCCTGTTAACTGACACTCAGAAACAGTATAAAGATGGCTCTGGGCTTCAATAAAGTTCCCATACATCTATTAACCAGTGAGTCATATTAAAAGCCTGATCTGAAAGAGGGTTTGACATGTGAACCAAAGCTGTACAAGGAAAGCCCTGTTTTGGCGATGTTGTCTGTGCATGGTGTGCGTGCCAAGCTGTCTATTTTGAAGTCAGGTCAGGACAGGCTAGCACTTCAGGCCTCTCTCAGTCACTGTGAGTCAGTAAATTGTCTTGACAACAGACAGATAGACACGGCTAACTGACGACCAGACAGAGCGACTGAAAAGAAAACAAACAGAAACATGTAAGTCACATGGCAGGAAAGAAGCGATAAGAGAATTTCAAATAAAGGAGCCAGGAAGCAGACCACAAACAAAGCCTGATGGGAAAGATTCACATTCAGCACACAAACCACTGGAAAGCAACCAAATGCCAAGGCAAAGATGAAGATGTTTAGGGAATGTCAAGGCTATTAAGCCTGTGGTTTCTACTTTCCTCCTCGCCTCCAAACAAGCCGATCTGTCAAACCACCATGTCACTCCATTTTCCACAATCAGGAACCAGGCCACCAAGTCATTGTTCTATGTAGGCCACCATCAGTGATGTCACACATCTCCTGCATTTTGCAAAGCAGCGTGGGCCTTGATAATTTACACATAATGACTGAAGAATCATTCCAGCTGTGCTTGTGCCTGTTGGGAAAAACAGGGGATTTTAGGAAACTGACTCATCGGATCTACAGGATGTTAGTGGCACACAAAGATGTTGAAGATCCGTCTAGTTTACTAGTAGCCTGTTTTATAGAACCCAAACATAGACTCAATTAGATTAAGATTTAAACCTTCCTGTGAAAGAGTGGTCAGCAGTGAGTCAAATACTACATTTAGATTTTAGCAAGGTACTTGAAATGAGGTAACCAAGTACAACGCAATGGATTTTGTTCTATAGCTTTAAATTAAACATTGCTCTAAGCGATTTCAGTAAATTCAATAAAATAAGTTGAATGTTGACCACTAGCTGCAGCGTTTGCACATAAAGACGAGGTTTTACCAGTGTCCAGACCTTGATAATAAATTAAATCTTAAGAACTGATTCAGGCTTGGACACTTGATCTCTGCCAAACTAAGAAATAAAGGAGCAACATTCTTCTGCTAATGGCCAAAATCTGCAAATACTATTGACTTTGTCATGGGGGTAGCACTTGTTAGCAAGACAGGGCAAGGCTGACTGGTAACACAATGACCCTCTAAGTGTTGGCACAAGCTTAATGATGTGAAAAAATCATTAGCTCCCTAACTGCTTACTGGGGCAGTGGGCAGATTATGTGTAGTTAGAGAATTTATGTTCTGCTAAAAAAAATCAAAAAAAAAAAAATCCAAGCATTCGTGATGAGTAAGAACTGCAGAAAATTACTGCTACCTATAGCTGTAATGGAAATTACATCCATGAGAATTTAAAACTAATCTGCAACTCTGATGTTAAAAACTAAGTCTGGAATATACATGTATATATTTTTTAAATGGGAAACATATGCGCATGAGAACGTAGAACCGGAGATATATGAACATCACAGAAGTGTGTTGAAAGAAGAATTTAAGGCACCTTAACAAAGCCACAGAGCATGTATGGTGTTAAGATTTCCACATGCTGCCTATTAGGCCTCTAGAATTCAAAATTCTGGCATATCGCCCATATGGGAGCAGCTTCATTGTACTGCTCTGACAGGTAAATGTAGAAGATGTGTAAAGGAATGTTTCTATCTGTCACTCCCCTGTCTAATCCCCGTTTCAGTCCAGGCCTGAAAGAGAGCTTTTCATGGTTTCATCTATGAAACAAGAAAACCTAAATGCTTGTCAAAGCTGCACTCGTGAACTTGGGAGTGCAGCAGTTCTGTGCTTGTTGCATTCCTCTGACTGCCTGCCCCTGTCATTCGGTTCTTTTTTGACTCCCTTGCTCTGTCATACACTCTTTCATTGTGTTCCTCCACGAGCCTCTGTGCCTGTTGATGTCATATTTTCAGATGTGCTTCTGTTGTTTACCTTGATTTCTTGGTTTTCTTTCCAACTATACCTAAAGGTCTGTCTTGCTTGTGCTTTAGGGTATGGTAAAGTTGCTCCTTTATCAGTTTTAAAGACATCAGATTTCCCCAAAGATTGCTTTTAAAATGTGGGATTTTATTTTTACATTTTTTTTGGTCTTTCTTAAAAATTTTACTACTCGGTTAAGTGACGATTTTACTACTATCATTACACAGATGCTTGTTTCTTGTTTCTTAGCATTAGCTGTGTGATAGACTGATGACCCATCCAGGGTGGGAGAGGCTTCTGCCTTCAAACAACCTTATGTTGGGTAAGCAATTCAAATAATCAGTTGGTGCCTTGTAATACATGGGCATGTATAGTTTTAGCAGAAACTAGGAAATAAACTCCTGGAAAAAAAAAACAATATAGCAGAAGAAATGTAAGAAGAAGAGGTTGAAGTCTGTGCTGTCCAAAACACTTGTAGTACTGTAAGTCTTCATGGGAAAATTGCAAGTAGCACACATATTAGCTAACATATATGTTTTAAGGGAGAAACAGAGAGGAATCTTATTACATTTTACAGATCAAATTGTTGCTTTCTTTCAAAATGTCATAGAATTTTCATTTTCCTTCAGCTGCTCCAATGCATCGCAGTGAGTGGGACAAAGCTTGTCCACTGTCCTCCTTCACTGGAAACAGTCATTAAAAAGGAGCTGGATTGTGCTGAAAGGGTAGATGGTTATCCTCCCGGAGTGAGATGAAGGCAGAGGAGGAGGGCGGCAGAGAGATTTGGGAAGAAGGCCACAGGGAGACAGACAGGCCACAGGCTTTTGCTGAAAGGGTGGGTGGTTTAGCCATCCAACCAGAGAGGGAGGAGGAGAAAAGGCTGAGATAGAAAAAAAAATTACAGAAAGGGAAATGCTGGCAGGAAGAAAGGAGAGAATGAGGAAAGAAAAGAAATTAAAATCCTTCTCTGTTATATAGCTCATGATTTTCTGCCATGATGCATCAGAGGTCTTGACACCAGTGAAAAGCAGACATGGGTTAGCATGTATTTGGCAACATTACTGTTAAAGTTCTGTGCGCATAGCTATTAATACTCTGGGACCCATTTTCTCTTTCAATATTGTTCTATATGCATAATAATTGGTTTCTATCGGCAAAATATTATATACAGTTTTGTTAAATAATATGAAGACTGTGACTAAAACTACATTTTACTTTCATTTTTTAATCTAATGGAATTGTTCAACATTATGAACCGCATATATTGACTTTCTTATCAGGATGGCCCTGCAGCTTATTGCAACTTCATGAAATCACGCACACACATGGAAAAAAACTTATTAAATGCACAAAAATGCTTTATATACATCAAGCAAGACTAAAACCTTAAATGCTGCTGTTGGAAAATGTAATTCATTTTATATTGATAAACTGATTAACATTTCAGAGTAGGCTGAGAAAGAAGGACTGTTTAAGGAGGTAATATAATAAGCTATACTTTACTCCAAATTATCGCCCACCATATTATTAACGGGGAATGTAATTCCTCTTTCGGATTAGAGTGCCACCACCTGTCCCTCCCATCCAGCTGTGAGAAGGTGAATGCTCTTAAGTCCACAGGACATAAATGTGTTGAGTGAAGTCAGATCTTGCCTGACATCTGTAGCCTTTTCCTGCATCACAACTTCTAACAAAGCCCGTCGTTGTGTGGCCCAGCTTGTGCCCTCCGCCCACGCCCATCTAACAACCCAGATCCCACTGAACTGGCATCAGTCAATGGACAAAAACTGCTTTAATTAACTTCAGATCTGTCAGCTACCGCTGAGCTACGCCAAAGTAGGCATGTAAGTTCATGCCCCATTTGATCTTTATGGGGATTTTTTCCCCCTTAAATTAGAAGAGAGAAAGGTACACATATAATCCAGCAACTGAAAAAAAATCCTTACAGAAATTTGCAGCCATACATAAAACATAGGACTCCACTTTGATCTGATGCATGTGCACTTTTGTGCATTTATACAGCAGGTGTTATGTGCGTCCGTGTAAGCCTTTGATGTAGATGTCCTGATTTTCATAACAATATATCATTTGTACAGTGCAATTGTAAGAGCTCATTACCCACAAATAAAAAAACACTGCAATAGTTGTTAGAAAAGTCCTGAATCTGTGTGTCGCTAACGTTTAATTAGCAGTTATACAAAATCTTCTACTAGGAGGGCGAAGTAACTGGTGGCAATAGGGGAACAGCAGCTTGATTCCTAGTTAGCAGTTATCTAACAGCTGGCTGGAGAGTGTTGTCACAATGGAAGGCTGGTTTCTTTTCACCTATAGTGCAAAAAAGGAAAAGCAGAAGAGAGGGGAGAGAGAGCGGGTGTTTCCATTGCAGCAAAGCAGCATCGCTTCAGAGAGTAAAGACAGTGAACATCAAAGCTGGCCCTGGGCTAGAAAGAGGGAAGACAGAAGAGGAGGGAAGTTAGAACTCACAGACAGCGGTCCCTACTGAGAATCTTGGGTAAGGAAGAAAAAAAAGGACATGGACTGGTTGAAAAAGATGGAAAGAAAAGAGAAAGTCAAAGCCAAAGAGAAGGTCTTTTTACTTCAGAAAAAGGAACACGAACTTGACAGAACGTTATTAAGGTGGCTGTCTACAGGGGTAGTCACCACTTGACTGCCAGGGCAGATGTCTATATCGCCTAATACTGCTGGACTGCTCAACAAATGCCTTTACAAGGGCTACACAAGGCTTTAACTACAAGGACAGACCTGCTCATAAAAGCACATATCTGCTCCACAATGTTCCACACAGACACATGCAGTTCAAGAGTACAAACACACCACAGAAATGCATAGAGGTTCACTGGAAATCCAAAATCACAAAAGGCTCTGTTTGCTAAACAAGCATGAAGCGCTATCTTGCAGACAAAAAAAGACAGCCACACCTTGAACGGATCTCTACAAGGACAAACAGAGACACGTGCACAAGCTCAAATCGCTTCCATCCACTTCCTCTTTCCCGACCTCAAGCGTTTCATTAACTGTGCTGCAGAGTGAAATGATAATTTCTCTTTGGACAGACTTTGCAGCAGTTAAGGGGGCAGTTAGCCATCTGAGCCTGCTGCTGTGAATGTGTTTCACTGGGTGGCAGATGGGTTCAGATGGCAAGAATTCACGGGGATGCTGAGAGACCAGGAGTATGTTTCCCAAGGAGCTTAATTGAAAGAGATTGGAATCTAATCTGTGAGTAAACAGTCAGAGAAGAGCAGAAGCTTTCTTCCATCCATCATTTGCTACATCAGCAAATTTGAACAGGAAATCTTGACAAGGATCCGTTCTCACTAAAAACCTCCCAAATTATAAAACCTAATACTGGAATGACTTGTGATTGGTGATGACTGAATGGTGTTATAATTATCCAAATGTTTTTCCTGTTGTGGCATGATAGGAAAGGCTATTAAGAATTACAGGTGCCACAGCTTAGACTGATTAAAATATTGATTTGATGATCATAGAGAAGCAGCAGCAGGTTTATCATCACTGAAGGACAACTTTCAACAGAGTATGCACAAAAATATAATTTAGTCATTTAGGTTAATATGAAATATAGCATTTTTAAACACAATCAGTTTAGTTTGAATGTAGATTAATAATCTATACAAACACAGATTTTGGCCCCATTTGTCATTCTGTGGTGTTTTAAAAATTAGTAATAACTAATTCCAAATTACATGAATTGAAGAGATGCAAACTTTAAGAGAAAAAGGCTGATGATTTTACTTTCTAAAAAGTTATTGTGGGTATTATTTTGTAATATACACACATTTTTGTTCTTCATCTTAGTTGTTTTCCAGATAATACCCTGTTGTGTTTTATGTAAGAGCACATATTATGTGCTCTTTTAACTGTCACACTGTCAAAGAGCAGATGCAATGAGAGACTTTGTGCATGTAAATGGGAAATTATCATCACACATGAAACGGAGTTCCACAGGGTTCTGTGCTGGGACCTATACTTTTTACATTATGTGCATTTCCCTGAAGTAATATTATTATAAAACACTGCATACATTTTTATTTCTATATAAATGATACCCAGTTACATTTATCTATGAAGCCAGATAACAAATTCATTAAACTACAGGCATGTCTGAAAAACCTGGATGACCTGTAATTTCTTACTTCTAAATTCAGACAAAGGCAAGGTTACTGCATTTGGCCCTGAAAATGTTAAAAAACATGGTGTCTAACCAGATTACCTTGGCCTACAGTAGCACTTTGAGGACTTTTGGAGTCATCATTGATCAGGATATTTCCTTCAACATGAATTTTACACAAATAAGTAGGACTGAATAGCATTTTGTCTCAGAGTGATGGTGAAAAATTAGTTCATGCATTCCCTGCTTCTAGGACAGACTACTGTAATTCATTTTTATCAGACTGTTTTCTAAAAAGCCTTTAGTTAATCAAAAAACAGTGCAGCCAGTACTGACAGGGACTTTAACGAGAGATCATATTTCTCCTTGTCTCCAATATTAGCTTGTCTTAATTGGCTTCCTATTACTGTAAATCCAGAATTCCTTCTCTTCACATATAGTCTTTATAATCATACTCTGTCATATCTTAAAGACCTCCCAGTAGCATATTAATCTAAAAGAGCATGTTGCTCTCAGACTCCAGGCTTAAATTTGGCTCCTAGAGTGTCTTAAAGTAGAATTGGAGGCAGAGCCTTCAGCTCTCAGTCTCCTGTCCTTTGGAACCAGCTCCCAGTTTGGATTCAGGAGACAGAAACCCTCTCTGCTTTTAAGATCAGAGTTAAAACTGCCATTTTTTGATAAAGATTATAGTTAAGGTTGGATCAGGTGACCCTGAAGTATCCCTCATTTATACTGCTATAGTCTAAAGCTGCTAATTAGCAGTATGATAACCACTCATTTAATGTCAGCAGAGTGTTTTGTATTATTATTCATCAGCCATGGAGTGATTAAATTATACAGTGTGGTTCCTGAATTTACAGAAAGGAAAACTGAAGGCAAAGGGCACATTGTATGCATCAAGGTAGTGTGTGTGAGTTTACTGCCTGCCCAGCTAGCTGAGGTGAAACACTCCAGTTTCCCATAGTCTGAGCCGCCTCAGTAACCCGAGGCTACACATCACTACCTCAGAGAGTAATGCAGAGGAGTTAGGCAGTGCTCCACCCACAGTTATTTAGTTATTTTGTATCCTTTGATTTTTCTGTTTCTGTTTTTTAATTTATTCATTTATTAATTCTTTTTTTTTTTTCATCTTTCATTCATTTAGACATCATTCAAAGTGAGCAGGGCCAGGGAATGAGAAAGATAGCAGACCACATTTGTAAAAAATTCAAAAAAGAGTGACTTCTGGATAAGTGTGACAGCTGTGCTTAATCATGGCAAGCTAACCAAGAGAGATGTGAAGAGAGCAAAGAGTAAAAGAAGGCGAGGAAAGCTGACAAGAGGAAGTGAGAGCCTGAGGGGTGAAAAAAAGGTAAATTTAATTTCTAAAGTCATATCGGAAAACACTAGGAGCCTAAAAATGAATGGAAGCTTTAAGAAGAAAGTGGCTTCTTACAGTAATAGAGTTGATTCCAGTAAAAGCACAACTCTCTTGAGAAAGCATCCCAATATGGAACACCAGAACTTCTCTTTGTGTTTCTTTTATTGCAAAGAAAAGTAAAAAAACAGGAACATTGCTTTTTCTTTTGTTACGTTTTAAACGGGAAAGTAATCTAAAATTGCGTTATTAAATATATATTACTATAATAACTAGTAATTATAGATATATAGAAGTTCGTTTTGAAGAACAAAAGAATTCAGTATGTAGAAGGAGAATATATGATGACCAAAATCTGCCTGGGAAATGACCTACACAAGTCCCACTTACCTCGGTTCAGCCCTTTCAGTCCTCTAGGCCCTGGCCATTCATCAGCAGACATCACATGACAAACCAAAACCATTCATCCTGAGCCACAGCCTCTTCTGCCCAAAAGGATTTGTGATTCAATTTGACTGAGTGATGCCCTGGGCCTCAGGGCTGGGACTGAGTCTGCTAGGGTTTGCTGGGGAAGTAGGGTGCATGGTATAGGGACACGCAAAGGACAGACTGTATGACAGAGCGCTGCCACTACTGCTGCATCACAGCTACATGGTGTTGCTGTTCATAACATTGTTTTTAGAGGACACACAAAGCTGACAAATACAAAGACAAACACACATTTATAAGATGAAAAAATGATACAGCATGCAACTTTTCTTTGTAACAAGACAGATAATAAGATCAAGTGGCTATAAAAGACGTGATTCTTAGTTAAAATTCAAAAAAGGCACACATAAAGAATGACATAATGAAACTGAACGTGTGTGAAAAAGTAATGATTTATAAACCCTTTGAATCATCTCTCAGCTTCTCTTTTTATCTCAGTAGGATGGTAGCAGGAGCATGAAAGATTTAAAGAGAAGGCTTTTAGTTTAAACCAGATCCTGGACTAAATACGCACACTCAGGCACAAAATGAAGAGCAGAGATGCTAGACTATCTCTGACAAAGCTTTCTGTTACAATCACCAATAATGTCACTGGATACAAACGGTGCAAGACAGTTGAGCTTCCCTTAAGGTGTCAAATACGACACTGATGAATCAGGGATTTCAGCTGAAATACACTGCTGCAAGATACCGAACTCACTGTATCACGTTCTGCATATTTTCAGTCAGCTGAGAGTTTCAGACAGGCTGCAGAGGAGAACAGCGTAAGATGAAAGACTGTGTCTATCCTTGCCTCCTACTGCCATGCCTTTATTACATTCCAGTCAGCTTAAAAACTGGCTGTGTTCCTGTTTCTTTCAACACAACCTTTCCAAACTTCAGGTGGTCCAGAATGCTGCCGTAAGGTAAGACAACACACCATAAACAACTGTCTTTAATACATTCTTTAACATGTTTTTTACTTTACTTTTTTGACTTTTTATCTTTGTACTCATGCTCCATCATCCATCATTTAGAAATATGTCCGATTTAGCTTGAATTATACTGATGGTACAGTTATTTTATATGTAAAGCATTTTCTTTCTGCCATGTCAATAAAGCTATTTTAAAACTTTCTATTGCCACAAATTAGAAAAATGTGTTGTCTAATATGAGTGCTTATTAAAAAAAAAGAACAAAGTAATGCAAGACGAGTAGTTTTTGATAGGACAAATTGAAATACACTCGGATTTACATTTTATATGTTATAATCAGTGATTCAGGCATGCACTAAGGGTTGACAGAGTTCACTGGGAAGATGTAAAATATTTATGCAGGAATACTCTGCAGGGTGGGAAGAAGAGATGAAGACTGCAAAGGACAGGAAATAAGACAAATGAAACACTAATGAGTGATTCCAACTATAATGTTTGGTGTTACAGCTGAAGAGAAGCTGGGGAAAGCTAAATAAGTCATTGGCATTGGCAAGTTCATTTGTTCACTGCTTGCCCTCCTCAATAAACAAGCAGAGAAGAGTAAAAAGGGGGTGTTGACAGGGTACCGTAGAGGAAGCCCTTTTTCAGCATTTTGTTCAGTCATGTGCTGCCAAGTTGTATAGAGCCAAGCAGCTATAACATAGCATGAAAACATATCAGTATTTCCTTACACGTGTTCCAAACTGGCTTTCCCCTACTCTTTTATTTTTAGGCAGACAGATATACAGGAGCACTACTAGCAATTAGGTGGTTCATATGGCATGTCTATTTGGAGGTTACGATGCTCATAAACAGGCAAAGAAAAGGGAGACACACTGAGAAACTGACGAGAGTTAGTAAAATTGGCTGGTAAAGGGAGTGGACAGACGGGAAGGGGAAAAAAGAGCATGTTAAGGAAGAAGTGAATAGTGAGTCAGAAAAGTGGTGGCGGTGGTGATATGTGTGTGTGTGGGGGGGAGGGGGAGCCATAGAGGTAAAGCTTTGGGTAATAAAAACTAATCTTATACTAGCAACCAGGATGACAACTGACAGTAATTGCATATTTTCCCCCTGTAATTATGAGCTTTTTTTATGCGACCCTCTTCTCACAAGGTTTTAGTAATCCTCCGGTCATTTCCTGCTCCTCCATCCTCAGACAGTCACTCTACCTCCAAAATTAAATCGCAAGGGCTGGTCAAGCCATATAAGCAAACCACCATGAACTACTCAGGCCTTTCTTGGTCACAAATAATGCTTGACAAATGATGTCACATGAAATCAGATCTCACTATTTAAATAGAGAAGAATGTGCTTAGAAAGCACTAAATCTGACAGAAGATGAGAGTTGGAGTGGACTCGGATTTTTTTTTTTTTTCTAAATGGAAGAAACTGCTTTACCAGAAACTGGATGACAGAGATCTTCAAAAGACTGAAGTGCACATTTAGAAGAACGTATTTGAGTATCCTGTTTGCTGCAAGAACTAATGCCATGAAAGGCCAGTGATCTTTACAGTTTATTGCAATTAGAAAGTTGAGGTCCCAAAAATGTACCAGATGGAGAAGCAAACATGCTGTGGGATCATGGAGTTTTTGAAAGTCTGTTAAAACTGCTAAACTGAAAGTTTCCACTGTAAACACGTTCAAACTAAGAGCAAAGGAAGATGGTGCATGTAGGAAAATAGATTTACAGGAAGAATCGAAATGGCATTAATACTTTTTTTTTATAAAGAAGTCATTAATCAGCCATAGCCAGATCTTTAATTCATTTTAAAAAATCATCGCATGACCTTTATTCATTAGGAGCACACTTTGTCAGAGCCATGCTGAAAATCTAGCCTATGCATTTGTTACTTCCAAGTTGAACTAGCCTACTGTGGTTCCTTATTATCAGGATGTTCCAATAGTCCTATAAAAGCCCTCCATCTGATCTAAAACACAACTGCAGGAGTACTGACAGAAATTAGAAAAAGAGATAATTTTTCTCCCATATTAAGTTCTGCTCAGTGGCTCCCAGTAACAGTCTGAAAAGGTTTTAAAATTCTCCTCCTTACATACAAAGCCCTTAATGGCCAAGCTCCATCATATAAAAAGACCTCTTAGTACCATATTATCCCAACAGAGCACTTTGCTCTCTGAATTCAGGCTTACTTGTGGTTGTTCGAGTTTCCAAAAGTAGAATGTGAAGCAGAGCCTTTTAGTTATCAGGCTCTCCCCTTCTGTAGTACCAGCTCCCAGTCTCTGCCGGGCAGACAGACGCCCTCGGCACTTTCCACTTTTACTTTAAAAAAAGGAGGAACCTATATTGTACCATATATTTATCTATTGCTTAAGAAATAAAAGGAAATAAATAAAAAATTACACACGCTTTAAAAAAAATATCTGCTTATGTGCAAGTAAAACCACCTGACTGTATTTTACACTGCAGGTGTGCCTTTTAGTTAAGGTGCAGGAAGAGCACTGGGCCACAGTAGTGTGGGGAGCAGCACCTTATGGTGTGATTGGCACTCCTCTGCGACTTTGCTAATCAGCTTCTCCCTTTTATGCAGTCGCGTGCTGGGGCCGGATGGCACACACAGTGAGACTTCACGGCTGACGCTGTGCTGTGCACTGAGCTAAGAAGACAAATTTCCTTGAGTTTTTTAAAGTTCAGTATGCAGGGCAAGCACACAGTTTCTTTTTGCTTTTTTTTTTTTTACATTTGTGTGTGTGTGTGTGTGTCTGCACAGTGGTGAAAATAACCTTTATCTGTGTCGCAGAACCCATGGTAGTGGCAGTCCCTCCTACAACATTATTGACAAAAATTTGAAATAACTCGTAAAAAATCTATACATCCTTCCAAGCTGAAATCTTCCCAGCATGCCTCTTATGTGTGACAGTTCCTATATCACTGACCTTTTGATAAATGCTACACTTCTATATATTTGACTACCAGGACCTCAAAATGAGACACTCTACTTTTCTGCTCTTTATGTATTTATATGCCATTATCCGGTCGTTAAGGACGTCACTAGCCGTGTCTGGGCCTAAACTCCGCTGCAGGTCCATATATCAAACGATCACTATGGCATTACTGAGAGTTGAAAAACTGTCTAAAGTCTTTCATCTTTAATAAAATGATCAGCGTTCTGCTCTACCAGGTGTAACAATTGAGTTTAACATCCAGGCATCCATGAAAATGGAATTTATGACATTTAACGGAGTTAGAAATTAGCAGGAAGTTAGCTTGCTAGCTTCTATCTAAATACAATATAGCATGTCCTGACTGCGGGGTTTTGGAAACAAATTAAAACGTACAGCTCTGTTATCACTTCCAACATAAATGAAGACAGAAAGCTAAACAGCAGTGACGTTTGTAGGGTTACTGAAGTTGGGCTAGCTGGTATATAATGATGTGCTACGTGACCGCTAGCGACACAGCTATATTAGCATAATATAAACAAGCTAACTTTCTTTCCACTCGATAAAAGTTAACGTGAGTGTTCTCGGTGGTCAGGAACAAATGTAATTGCATGGCAGGATGCTGTAAAAGGACCAAACTTCAGCCAGGAGAACAACTGAGATAATCCATCCACAATACCAGGTTAGTCATTCATATACTGCTGCATGGGCTGGGCTGTAGTTACATCCTAAGGATTTAAAAACTGAGCTTAAATAAATGATTAGCGGTAATAAAAGCCGAGGGAGGTCAAAAGTGATCACTGACTGTTTTAGGAGCTTTTTGAGATTAAATAGAAGAAAATACAAAACATTAAACACGTTAACAACACAAAAGCCATATTAAACGCAGACTACTTTAGGCCCGGAAGTAGGATTCGTCACGTCATCACTTAACGACCGGATTGCATGTGATATGTCTTATTGTCTCTCCCTCATAGTTTCATAACTCCTTTCTAGTCATTTTTTCTTATGTGTCCATCTGCCTTTGCCAGCTAAGCTGCATGTTAATAATCTGTTATTACTGGGCCAACCCACTGTCCACCTTTTACTGTTTGTTGCTTCTAAATACACGTCTCTTCTCTCTCCACTCGCCTCTCATCAACCAGTCGAAGCACAGGCCAGGTTCTCTTTGAGATGTTAAAAAGTTATTTTTTTTCACAACTGGTTTAATTGTTGGGTTTCTCTCTAAAATATTGTAAAAGATTCAAATGAAATGTTTAAGAAAATACATGTTGTACTTCTTCTCATATTGTTTATGTATCTCTCTACTAAAGCTTGGAGGACAGACAACTCAAACGCAGCTCTTGACTTTCTATAGAGCCAACCATATAGCCATATGGAGCCATGAAAATCACAAACGAGCAACAGAAGCAAACCAGCTATGTTTTTGCAGCCCATCTGCGAACATGCAGTAAATTTGCAATGAAAATTAAATGAATTCACAACTTCCTCTGCAGGAGCAGATATGGAAAGAATGAGAGCGATAAAAGCTCAAAGCCAGAAAAGACTTTGGGAAAGAGGAAGTATGCAGCGGGAGGAAATAATTAGAGTAATAGAAAATAGTGTGAAACAGTTTATCTCGCTGAGAGAAAATCTTCAGGAAATTATGAATTCCCCACCCAAAAAAAGCAGTAATAGCTATTGTGTGCAGGCACTTGCCTATAGCAGCTAAAAAATCCTCCAAATGACCAATTAAATTTTTTTTTAAAAGGTCAGAGCTGGAGATTTGATAGAGCAGAAGAGAATGCGGCAACGTGTCTGCATCCAAAGTACGGAAACAGAGAGTGATGTTTACACCTCGGGGGAGAGGATGAGAAAACGAAGACAAAGAGGATATTCACGACTCGAGAACCACCTGGGAAGCCTGCGTCTCTCACACAGTGATTCAGAAACATGTGTACTTGCTGAAGGTTTAATAACTTGCAGTCATGTTTCTGCCCATTTTCATTCCACAAAGATGTCGCCTATGTTTTCCTCAGTGCGCTAATAAAAAGGGGGTGTGCAGTTGTGGGATATGCTGCTATACCTGTGTGTGCAATATTAATTCAGTTTCTACTGTGCATGCCAGATGTCATTGGACAAATTTTAGGTATTCACTTCTTTCTTTCTTTCTTTTTTTTTTTTAACAACTTTTTATTTTCTCTTTTTATTCACCGGCACAATCTCTCCTAAACGCCCATTTCAGCTTTTTTTTTTATATGTTTGTAGATATAAGTCTGACAGCTGTTTCCATGGATTCTTTTAATTATACTGCGTATACAGAACTGGATCTGAAGTGAAGGAAGCGCTTAGGAGTGTGCCGAAGCTTCACAAGAAGCATTAGTGAGAAAATGTAGCTGCCACACACAAATCATTTCAAACAGTACAAAGCATTTCCTAGTCATATGGCTCAACACTTAGCTGATAGTCACAAGTGCATTCTTTCTCTGCTTTAAAACTAACATCTTGGGGAGTGGGATGGTCTGTAGGAAAAAAACAATAATTTGATCATCATCTTGGGCTGTTGTAATCTCTAATCGCCATTTTTTCATAGGTTTCATTGATTATTTATTTCAGGGATTCATGCACAGCCTGTGAGATTTATAAACTCAGGCAACAGGAAAACAAATCAATCAATAAAATATAAAATAAAATACAAGCTGAAGATTTTTCTTTCTTTAGAAATCACTATTTTTGAAGAAATCTGCTCCAAATACCCAATAAACAGATACATGTATCATCAAGACAAATAAATTGGTAATCACAATCAAACAGTCAAATGAATACTCCAACTTCATACATGCATTTGCATCTACTAAATTTGTTGCTGTAATGCTGTATAGGCATAGGATTTCCCCTCTGAGGAGAGTCTTAGCTGAAGTACAAAGATCTCCCAGCATATCCTGTGGTTCACACCTGCAGACGGAATATATGTGTGTTTTCTAGGGTGTGTCACATTGCAAAAACAAGAAAGAAAATCATACTGCATGACCTCAATTGAAACGGCAGTAGCCATTGGTTTGTCTTTGAAGCAGCTGGAGTAACAGAAAGAACGCTCTCATACAGCCGTAGCAAGATCCTTGACACTTCAAATTCTCGCCTAAACTAAAGAAAGCACAGCTGGAGGGGACATGAGTCGCAGCAGCATGGCAATGGTACACATGCACATTAACGTAACTGAAGAAAAAGCTAAATACAAACGTCTGCAGTCATGCACAAACACAGTTTTGCACATGAGGACAGAAAATGAAAAGAAAGCAGTTTTTAAACTCTAGGAGCCGTGCACGGTGCACACATTCACGGCACACCCACGAAGATTCACTTCTAGGCTCGTGGAGACACCGGGTACACATGTGCACACACATCTGCACCCAACCTTCCCCTTTCCCTGCTCCACTATCCCCCACTCGCTTCCACACACATAGAAACATACACACAACTAGAGACACTGAAGGAGCTTGCTGTGATGAGGGAATAATTCTCCTTTTGACACAACCAATTCCTCTGAAGACAAAAGAGGAATCATACACTGACACACTGCAGCCCTCTGAGGGAAACAACACACAAGCCCCTGATTCCACACACACACACACACACACACACACACACACACACACACACACACACACACACACACACACACACACACACACACACACACACATGCCTGATGCAAAGACACCGCCACCCCCTGTTATCTGTGCTGTCATCTGTGTGTCTGCTGTTTCTGTGTGTGCGTTCACATAGAGGGCTCTACATGTGAAGTCCTTCTCTTGCATTTGATAAGTGACAGTGAACATAAGACAATGGGAGCCCAAGATGAGAGAAGAGGAAGTGGTGGCTGTCAGTGAAACTCACGTAGGTCAGAGAGGAAGCAGATGATGCTTGTCAAGATAGTACATCACATTCTAAAAGCCAGCCGCCAGTCTCTCAGACCACCTCAATTTCTTACCTTTTACAAGGTGTGGGAAATAGTTGTAATTTTCTGACATTAGTCATAGGAAGTGAAAACAAAAATAACAGCAGGTTGGTCAGTCTGCCAAAAAAAATGAGTCAAATTAAGTAGTTGATGCTTTCCTCCGGCACATTTGCATGTTTCTAACAGGCTTTTCGAGAATAAACAGTGATTACACAAGGACTTTTTAAAAAGAGGTTGTTTTCCTTTAACCGTTTTCCTTGTCATAATTTATCATTTTTTTGTGTGTTATATTTATTTATTTCGTTTTCTTACAGTTGGTTAAGAGGGCGGGGCAGGACAAGAAAAACCAAGCAGACCAACCAGGGCAGGCCAAGTCAGTCAGCAGTCCATCTCTCTCTCTCTCTCTGTGTGTGTTAACTTCAAACATGCTGTGGTCTGTTTCATGCTCCCTGCAGCCCATTATGGCTTAATGCTTCAAGAGGCTTCTTACTGACTTCAGCATTTAACAACTTTGGTGTTTTCAGTTGGTACACTAGCACACACACACACACACACACACACACACACACACACACACACACACACACACACAGAAATGCATGCTCACAAACACTCTTGTGCTACACACAAACAAGCACAGACAGGAGCCCAGATGCAGGAATTGACAGACTTTAAACTGCAGCAGAGTTATGAGCCTGCACGCTGTGATACTGAAACAACTGTTGCTTTTGCTTTAATCTGTTTGAAGAGGAAGACCAACAGAAGCATGGGGCTTTATGCTGACATCAACCTTCAAATAAGCTTCAGCTCTCTTATCTTCGAGTCAGTTAATGAGTTCCATTCATATGTAATTCTGTGTGATCAATTAGTTATCCAGCATAAGGAGAATAAGAACACCACATCAGTGGGGATAAGGGATAGAGATAGGGCTAACACTTATCTCAACACACACAGTATTTTCTATTTATGTTTAAGTTTGCTGAGTCCCTTTATCTACAAAGAGTCCTTTATAGAAAAGGGACTACACGTGTGATCATTTATCCATCCGGCTTACATGCTTGCATAACTTGTGCACTGCAGACTTGCACTGTTGGATGTGTTAGTGTTAAAGTGTAACGAAATTCAGCCTAGTGAGATAATTTAAGAAAAAAACTATATTTTTTTTCTTTTTCTTTTTCTACTACGTAAGGATACTTAAGGCAAAAATGAGCCAAATACACCTAAAAAACATGTAACTTAAGACATTAGGTTGTTATATTAGTAGAATTTCAAACTCAATACAGATACCCAGAACAATACAAGCTATTTAATACCACTGTCAGAACCAAGGGAAAAAAAATGACCAGTGTGATAGCGTTAAATTGCCATCAACAGACAGACAGAACAGACATTTGGTGCCTAGCACCGACATTAACATTGCCATTTTATTATTAGCCCTAGCTGCTAGCCACTACCTTAATGATAACAGATGGCTAATGTGGCTATGGGGTAACTGCTAACAGTTAAAGAGCTAACAGTTAAAGCCGTGTGCCAGCTCAGTTAACATTTATGGGAACTATTCAATACTTCAGTGTTGTTAAAACTGGAGCTTTACTGACTTTAATCTAGAATTCCCACATAAAGTGTTGTTCAGTGTTGTGAACATCAACTACTTCAGCTGGTAGCGAAGAGACAGGCCTGCCTATGTGCATTTGTGAAGTGTGCAAACTGGAAATGCTAAAGACTGCACTGCTGGTATTGGCACTTTTGCAAATGACTAATGTAATCTGATTGCCTTTTTTTTTAGAATCCATCAGTGTCTGAGTACCGATTTTTTTATTTGTTTTGACAATCCTGCTTGGACATGGACGTGACAAGAATACGTCCACCTGCAGTCACATTTATGCAACACGTGTATTTAAGCTGAGATGTTGCATTTAAAGCATTATTTCCACAAATATTAACCATACATCTAATCACAGTGCAATTATTTTGATGGCTATATGTATAGAGACTGAGAACAGAGTCCCTAGGACTGCTTTTACCGAGTGTGCTTTCATTATATACTTCACAGCAAAGGAAACTAACAAAGGGGAAAAAAAGTAAATGTAAAATGTAAAACTAATATTTTAATAGTGCAAAGTGCTTAACCAAGCTTGTCTTCATTTCCTGCAAACGCACTTTCATTATAGTATAGCTCTTTGCTGTTACAATAACATAATGCATCCACTTGAGAGTAAGCTAATAAGAACACAGTGGGACAATGATGTCCAAATAATCTGTAAGACTGTGGAATTATTTTTTTTATTATCCTTACTGGCATGAGAGTACATTGCTGAGGGTGCATAAATGATACGACACCACAAGCGTCTTACTGCAACTTTCCAAATATAATCTATATTTTAATAAAATACCCATTTACTTTGGGAGGCTTTTTAGCCTTTATTATGATAGGACAATTGAAAGTCCTATCATAAAAACCCCAGAGCAGATTTGAACATGGGCCTCTGCAATAGCCATACAAAAATAGTGCTGCTCAAGATAGTAAGCAATACTAGCACCCATAATTTCACCATTTACTATTTGTTTGCTGTTGTGGAGTTGATTTTGCAGCCTTTCTGTGGCTTGCCAGCTTTTTTTTTTTTTTTACTGGCAATGGACTTCTTCTACATTTAACCTCTGGCTGAAAAGAGGAGTAAGGGGAAGCAAACACTCTTAGCAGCCAGTATTTTAATATTATTAATTTAATATTATTAGCCTTAGTCAAAGAGATGAGAGGAGTAACCAGCTTTTAACTTCAGTGCTACTTTCCCCCCCTAAATTCTAAGTGAAGCTGTCGAGTTCAAAACATTCTCATACTTCTCATGGTGGGCTGCCATACAGACCAGTCCATATTTCCAGCCACAAGCCAGTCTTTAGTCAAGAAGAGTTCCTAGCAGCCTTGGTAAATAGCAGTCCTACTGTATCATTAGCCAAACACTGGTTATAATGACACTCCAGAGCACTGTGCAACTCACAGTCAGTGTGTAGCAACCAGCAACCAACAACACAAATACAGCATGGGAAAATCAATGGCATACCAAAATGTTACCAGCCTTCCTGCAGATGTCTCATACAGCTTGTCTCTTTGTATAGGCTTATGTGACATTGAGGATCTAACGCTCGGTGGCTGCCAACTGCTTTCAAAGAGTGCCTGGCGCCTCTCTCTTTAAGAGCCGATGAGAGAGAAACACAGAGAGATGAAGAATGTCATCCCCTGAAAGACAACAGGATAAGTCATCAAGACTGTCATGATGGGGTGGGACAGGGAGGGGGCAGCGCAGCGAGGAGACATAAAAATCAATCATCCATTTTTGGTAAACATGGATGAAAAAAAAAGCTGTTTCCAAAACTGATTACACTCTACAGAGCCGAAATAGCATCATCATGCTCATTTAAAAGCATCAATTAGCTCACTTTAGCCCCTGTGAACTTGTTTAAGGAGCTCAAATTATAGTTCCCCCATGGTCCGGTAAGCATTACGTCAACACAGTGATAACAAACAGCTCACCCTTAACTCAATAGCTCTCCTCCTCGTGGCTTTTTCTGCAGGGCAAATTACTTAAGAGTAGGGGACTATCCAAGATGCTAAAGGAGGCACATCCATGTGCATCTAGGAACCTTTATTCACTGCTGACTGAGGATAATCAGATGGAGCCTGTGATATGGGGTCAGATTTACTGCACATGTATACTTAATGCCTTAAAAAAGTCAAATTAACAGAAATGAACTTAGTTCAGAACTTGTCTATCTTGTTCAAATTTGATTTACTTAGATGTCCGCACTCCATGCTCAAGATTTATACATCTTAAAAAAGAAATTTAGTGTTTGGCTCATAACTGCACGAACTGCTTTCCATGCCTGAGTAATAATTATTTCATAAACTGTGCAGTGGCCATGAAAAAAGGATTTCAAAGTACTGAAAGTCGACATCATTTTCACAGTTGGAATGCAACTCTTCCTCCCAAAACTGAGTCACTCAGCATGTGACCTTGAGTCAGGCCCAGCCAATACTTTACGCTGATCGAACCCCCGTGTCACAGCAGGAAACAAACTCTGCAAATGTCAGAGATCAACTGCAGCATTCGGGCGGCTCATATTTTGGAGGAATAAATTAAATCCTTCTTTTTTGGTTTTTTTTTTTACACGATTTTTAAAATGCCTCAATTGAGCACCTGAAGTGTATTTTATGCTAGAGAACAAAAATATAGAGACACAAGGAAAGTATTGCTGATGTGCAAAGCCTACCCATTGTCTCATCTGTCTTTTTTCTCATCCTCAGTTCCTGTGTCTCCCTCTCCTCTCTCACTGAGGAGGCATTGACCCCAAACTTAAGTAAGCTCCACGTCATTGATTGAAACAAGTGATACAGTTAATGTCGTGACAAGACAGATTCCCTCTTTAAAGCATTATGGATTACAGTCATTTAGAAGAAGGGGGTATCTCTAAGGAACCAGGGCTGGTGTTAATTCCGTCAATTGATTTATTCAATGTGTCTGTCAAGTAAATGAGAAGTGTCCACTTACCACTTGGCCCTTTACTGCTAACTAAAGATAAATGGAGTGATTTTTTTTTTTTACAGTTTCATCTGCTTTCTATAGCACTGTCAAATTTGATCTTTTCAACTACCCTACCTAAGAGTGTAATCACTTGAAAGGGTCTACTTTGCGTTATCGTGCTCCCCATTCACACTCATCCTGTTGCCTCTCAGAGAGAGCTCAACATTAAGCAGAAAACTAAGAGAGTTTAAAAAGAATATCTGACTTTTCTAAACCACATCCCCCCCCCCCCCCCTTTTTTTTTCTTTCCTGCATCCACACTGTGTTGTGTTAGAACTTAACCGGAAAACAGATCACAGTTTTGTGCAAGGGTCAAGGGTGTGAGATGCGTGACACTCTTGTCTCGGAACTGTTCAGTCTGTGCTGACCAACCTCTCAATCTTCACAGGGGAGGCGAGTTTATCTGCTGCTGCTGGCTCTCGGGACGGGGAATTGGACAGTGGAGGAAAAAAGTGTATGTCAATCTGGGATAGGAAAAGGTGTCTTTTTGCAAAATCCAAATGTAAATTGAGTAGATTGCTTTGTATGTGTTGCCATCTACTTTTTTTTTTTTTTTTTACTTTTCTTTGAAAGGCACTTGCTGCATTCAGAGTCTGCGGAAATGGAAAAAGTTCAAAAAGAGTTTAAAAGTGAGTGATGTTCCATTTGAATCTACATAAAAAACGGGACCATGAGCATAGATGTCCTGTCCTTGCATGTGTGATACTGTAACTATAGAGCAGAAAAGTGTGTGTGTGTGTGTGTGTGTGTGCGTGTGTGTGTGTGTGTGTGTGTGTGTGTGTGTGTGTGTGTGTGTGTGTGTGTGTTTATATGCTTGAAAGCATTGCACTGAATTCCAGGGGAGGCAAACATGCAATCATCTAAACTGCAAAGGGGCTTGTGACTGCCTTACATCAGCCCCTGAATGACACAGTGAGCAGCATCATATTTGCATGGTTACAGCACATGGTCAAGTGACTGGCAATTTATAGGCTGGCAATTCCCCACAAGAGGATGACACAGTTTAAAGAAGAGGCAGAATTAGGGAGTGTCTTTAGGAGTTAGCAGCTTTTTTTTGTTTCTCTAATGAAGGAAAACTGAAAGTGAAGCACATATCATATATCTGTGTTTCCAAAATGCTGAGTGTGGGATGATTTCTCATAGTTTTGATCAGGAATCAAATAGACAGATTGCCTGGGCTGTCATACTATCTTTTCAAAGCGGTGTTTCATCTTAAGACATACAGAGCTCTTGTGCTTTACCATGTGACATGAAAGATGGATATCTTCTCTGCTTTCAGTTACACCAGAAAAAAAACCGAAAAACTTTTTGATGAAGGCACCGTTGAGTTACAATTTCCTGTAGATCCTCTGTGTGCACAAAATTAAGAGTTTGTGAACCAATGTCATTTATACACAACTTGGATATACACAGCCTAGTGGTGACTTTGTCCCAATCAGTCTACCATTCTTAGCGGGATTTTGCAAAGAGATTATGATACTGTTTAAAGCAGCTGTGTGGCTCTTACGGGTATAATTAACGTGTTTTTGCGTGTCATTTACAGTTTTAGGGGTAAAGATGAGGTGTAGTGCGCACAACACGAACAAAAGCTTACCTGATATTTCAAACTGAGGGACATCTTCCACAAGGAACCCCTTTCCTTTGTAAAACACCTTGATATCAGAACAACTCCGGGCTTTGCTCGTCCCTTTTTCCCCATAAGCTGGTGCCGTTAGAGAGCACACTGCCAGCGCCGCTATAATGAAGGAATCCATGCCGGCCGACCACATAGAGTCTAATTGTGTCTATGGACTCAGTCAAGTGCAAATCCGACCGAACACCGAGTTCTACTCGGAGTAGCAGACTCCCGGCTTCTTTAAATTGGGGTTGCTTGGCCCTGTTGTGCGTAAAATATCCTCCACCTTCCTGTCTTCCCTCTGCCCCTTCAGTGCGTCTGCTAAGTCTGTGTCTGCAATCCGCACACTGCTGCCGGCACAGGAGCGATTCCTCCAAGCGCAGAGGTCCCGTCTCTTCTCACTTCTAAAGCTGGCCGCTGTGAAGAGGGCAGGAGCTTTCTTACCCCCCCTCAATTAATCTTCTCACGCAGATTGCCAAAATGAGCGGGTCTCTTCTCTCGTATATCCAATGATTTTCTTGTCTTTTCTTTTTCTTTTTTTTTTCTTTTTTGGCTTACCTGCTCGGAGAGAGGCGGAAGATAAAAAAAAAAACAGGTTACCCGTTAGCCGCTTTTAAAAACAAAGAAACAAAAAAATAGTCAAAATTGCAACGTGCTGGTTAAAAACCACGCAGCTATGTTGTGTTGATTCATACCTACCGGTGACGAGCTGTGTAAAGAGATGTACAGAGGCAAGTACCGCAGCTCAGGGGTTTCTGGACGATGCTGTGCCAGCGCTACCACTCTGTGGAGTGAGAAGGAGGCGGAGAGAGAGGGAGAAAGGGGAGAGCGAGGGAGAGAGCGAGAGAGAGAGAGAGAGAGAGAGAGAGAGAAGGGGGAGCGCATAGGTTTCTTGATACTCTTCCAATTTTTGTTTCATTCTGTTGTATCTATTAGTTATTTTTGGACACGTTTCAGAGTAAACTTACAGTTTAACAGGTTTGTTTAGCTTTGTGAAGCCTCCGAGGCATCCTGGTAGTCTGTGCACGATAAGGTGGTCTGGATCTGAGTTAAAGAACGTCCTCTACGCCTCTGACAGCTTGTTAGCCACCGACCGGGTGTCACAGATGAATTGTGGGCCCGCCCCTGCGCCCAGGTGCCTACCCACAATACAGGTCAGCCCTGAGAAGCGTCTCCTCCAGTCTGCAGAGCATTTGTGTACATCACTCCTCAAGGTGCAATTACTCCGCCAGCAAGTCATTACCTGCCTTGACGCCGTTCCCGGCTTACCTGTCACCCGCTGAATGCCTTCGTTAACTTCATTTTCTGTACGTGTTAATATCAAGCCCGAGAATGAACAAGCCCGAGAATGTTTTTAAATTGCTTTTAGGCCTCATGTGACCTTTTGGGCATCAAACACGCTTTTATTATATGTCAAGTAATGACCCTTCACGTCCTATTGGTTTATTGTAGCATAGATGTCAAAATAACAAAAAGTTGAAAAGATAATCTACATTTTTAGTTTATTCATTAGATTTAATAGGATCAGTGACTTCAAACACTGCAGGCAGTGTTTCTTCCTTCCTTCCTTCCTTCCTTCCTTCCTTCCTTCCTTCCTTCCTTCGGATAGCCAGGAATAGAAAGGGCTGTTAGAAGAGTGCAAGCCTCATACCACACCTACCACATAACCACGCACGTGGGCATAAGATTAAAAAAATTTTAAAAAAAAAGATTATGGGGTTGTTTTAATGCAATACACAACTTTTTCAAAAAGCCTTCAACTGAGTCAAGGATATGGATGTCTGGATTTACATTGTGTCACATAAATTAAGAGACATATGCAGTTACTTTACTTAAAATAATATCCCATTAGTCATTTCAGTGCGTGAAACTGAATCAGACAGTATTTAATGGTGTCACTCCCGTGGGAGATGCTTTTTAAAGGCTTGTTTGCACAAGAAGATGCCTCTGCAAATCATCTCACCGACACATGGAAAAAAAAAACTCCCGTGCAGTCCGTGCAGTAAGTGGGCATCGTCTGACAGATAGAAAAACCGAACTGAAAGGCAGAGAGAGAGAGAGAATGGGAGAGATCCACATGGCATGCACAGTCATTTCCTGCCTCTAAATCATTCTATTTATGTAGACTGACTATGTTTATGAATCCATTAGGAAATGTGACTCTATAATTAGTCTGTTCCTCATCACTGGATGAGTCCAAACAAAAAGGACAGAATCTCGGATATCACCAAATGACAAATGGCTGCGCTCGCTGCCCATTATTGCAGCTCTAAAGTGAGTGGGCATGAATTACACCTTCGCTCTGCAATGTCAAGTGTCTTCCTCATATTTGCTCATGTGTGGAGTTTTTTTTTTTTTTTGGAAAATCACCATTGCAGTTAGTCTGCTAGAAGTTCAGGAATGTGCAGCTCTGTGCCACACAGCAGACCGAACCCACTCGCTAATTATGTGTAATAATGTTGCTTCACTTTTCTTGTTGCGCCAAGGGGAAAAGCAGGCAGCGCTAAGCACATGTGGCCAGAGGTTAAATCTGGTGGGCTCAAAGTGTGTCAGCAATAATATGTCAGCCAGTATTATATATGGGTTTGTGTATGCCTGACCTTTATGTGTATATGTGTCTGTGTCAAAGGCGGTTGGTGTGTGTAATGTGAGTTTATGTGTCTGACTGGGACCCACATGTGGCCATAGGTCGGCAGAGCTGTCGGAGAACTGATTGGCCCTCTACTGTCTGGCATCAAGATTATGTAATTAATGCTCAGTAAAGCCACAGAACAGCCATGTTTTCTTCAGGCTGCCTCTCATTGAAGTTTTATTGGCTCTGACCATGAAAGGCCCCCTAATGAAGGGCAGGATGCTGGGGGAAGTTGAGGAGACAGGGGAGAGCAGATGAGGGGAGGCAGAATGGTAGCAAAGAAAGAAGAGAGCATGGGGTGAGAGGCCACTCATTTTAGCCTACTTGTGCAGTAATTATGTGGTGAGCATCTCTACAGAAATACTATAGATGTTAGACTAAATCTTCCTAGAAAAAAACCCTCGCGCTTGGTTCGAAACTGGATAGTTGTAAAGGGAAATTCTTACGCTTTCCTTCAGAAAAAAATTGCAGCAAATTAAACGTCTTTTCGTGTAAAAGACACAGCATAGTATAAATAAACTATGAAGAGAAAAGTATTGGGCCAAATATCTTAATCTTTGAATTCAGGTGTTTTTGGTCTTGTTGTCACATGATTATAAAGTCAAGCACCTAGCCGTGCAGTCTGTCTTTGCAAGCACATGTGCAAGAATGAGTCACCCTAAGAAAGCTTACCGAATTCAAGCACGGTGTGTTAATAGGATTGTGGCATCCATTGTGGCAACAAGACAGTTTGGGAAGTTTCTTCCTTTCTAGACATTCCACCATCAGCTGTAAGTGCAACGGGAAGGATTTAGGAACCACAGCCACAAAACTTTAGACCACATAAAGTTACAAAGGGGGGGTTGCCAGCTGCTGAAACGCGTAGTGCATAAACGTTGCCAATGCTCTTCTGGTTCAGTAACTGCATAGTTCCAAGCCTCATTTCACTTTAACATCAGCATGAACACTGAGTACCAGGAGCTGCATGGTGTGGATTTCCACAGCAAGCAGCTCCTGTAGTACTTTTGTTCATATACTGTGTAATAAACTGTTAATAGTTATCAGTAAATTGCCCATTTAAAAGGTTACTGCAGGTTACAAGAGTATGAAGAAATCACAGTAGTTTGTATTTTTAAGACAGTTGATCCATAACAGAGTTCATTGGGACCCCACTATTCCATTTTTTGTCCACCCAGTTGCAGCAACAGTAACCCTGAACCACAACTCAAGGGTTATCTTATCAGAGCTGTTGCTGTCTGTTGTCAGTACTTCCTCTCCTCCTTTGTCATTGCAACAGATTTACAGTTGGACCATTTTGTTTTTCGTTAGGGATAGCCATGTTGAAATGTGATACTAAGCATTATTAGGCTCACCTCTGGGGCTTTAACAAGTCATTCTCCCACTGCATTGCCTAATAAAAGATCAATAAACAGAACTGTAATTTGAAGGGAAACACTGGGTAATAAATCACTTTGAAACTGACTCATTTATAGTAATTAAAGAAAATGGCTTTGCCTTGTATAAATATTCATATTTAGGAAAGGAATTTTATATAAAATGGTTTGGAATAAACTTAAATTGTAATTTTATTTCCCCACAGCAGCCTTTAGATTACTGTACAAGGTTCTACTTTCTGCCTCTTAATAACTGGACTGAAATGCGCGTGCTAGAATTCATTGCTGTCAAATGCAAGACCTCTGTGTTTTCCAATTTAGTTTCATTGTTTGTATAAGAAAAGTAATTGTGAAACCTGCACATGTTAATGTCAGCTTTTCTGGGAAATTCCCCATTGACTGAAATGCCTCCATTGCGTGGCACCTTCTGAAAATGAAAACTAAAGGAGTGGAAAGTTGTTCTTGAAACCACATCTAGATTTCAACAGTGTGAGTGCACTCGGGTCTCAAAGTGGTTAAAACATTGCTTGAGAGACAGAAAAAGCAACAGCAGTGGCCAGTGTACAGGGCTCCCGGCAAGGCCTCAGCATGGTTTTTATGTAAATATAAGTGTGCTGTTTCAACAGATGTAATCGGCCTTTAGAGCGAGATCATTGTGTCCTCTCCCTAAAACCAGTCTCATCCTGGGCTCTTGCAGATAGCATCGATTCTGCATCCTCTCTGGGTTTTTATGTCAACCATTAGCCAGAGTTCAGCACATTCACTGGAGTGCTCAAGTGTGTATGCATCACTCACTTGATCTGTCTCCCTCTTTTCTTGTTTCTCAGTCAATGCCTCTTTGCATCAGTCAGTTTCATTTACATTTTCTCTCTGTTTTGCCATTTTTTTCCTTCCTTGTACGAGCGTGGCGAGTCCAAACGATCATACCTACATCCTTACGCGTTTAAACACTTTAAAAAACAAAAGTTTGAGTTGTTTTAAAGCTTGTTTTTTTCTTCTTGCTAGCCATTTTGCATTGCCATTTTTGATCTACTTTATTGTCCCCTTGATCACATTTACCCAGCATCTGTCTGTGCACACGCAGCTTCCAGAAAAACCTAGATTTGCCCATCTCCAAACACGGAGCCCTCCACAGTTGCCAAAGACAGATGATGACAGAAAAAGGAGAAATGTTGATGGTTAGTGCAAAGGGTAGACAGATTATATTGTAGAGAAAAATGAGAAATAGCGAAGGAAACTGTGGAGGGGGGTGGGTGAGCTTATGAGGCAAGATAAGGAGGGGAGAGAATATGATGATGGATGACTTAGGGAAAATGACAGAGAAGTGAGCTGAGGGGAGAAAGCGGCAGGGAGGGATTTGCATTCAGAATGGTGAGGATAAAGTGCAGGAAATAGAAGAAATAGAGAACTTTCAGTGAACAGGAGCGGGGAAAAAATTATTGGAATTAAGTGAAAATGGCAAATGGTCCTTTGATTCTTTGGGTTAATCTCGCAAACAGGCACTGTCGTGGATGAGAAATGTCCCCTGTGGTGTGTTGCGTTGTGCTTTTGTATGTCTCTGTGGGCATCCTGGCACTGTTGCTGCTCAGTAATCTGAGCACATTCCAGTCTTTTCCATGCATGGAGAAAATCTTAGGTACACCCACAAAATGCTTTCCCAGAAATTACCACCGGACAGAGCGGTGTCCATGAAGTCTAATTGAAACACCACTTTCAATACCTTTCAATAATGATCACTGAACACATTTTTGATTTTGTTTTTTGTTGACAGTATATTTTGCAGTGATATGTGACTTTATTCAAAAAAGGCAAAAAAATCTCTAATGCATACACAATGACAGACTCTACGAATGTGGCAGTGGTGTAACCTCATTCTTCCAACTTCATTCAATTACCTGCACACTATTTTTAGACGATCAGTTCTCCTTTTCTATTTCTCATATGTCTTTTCGAATGAATGAACTGCTCCTCTCATCTGTCTCTTGCTGTGAAAACTCATAAGCTTATGTGAAGAGATGACAAAATCTAAAATTTATGATAACCTCTTATGAATAACTCTCACACAAGTAATGATATATACTTTTAACCGGTGTGTTGGTAAAAGTCCATCTGGTCCTTTTTGGTTCCGATCCCTTTCATGTATCTAATTTAGGCTATTCTATGTTGTGTAAAGCTAAAAAGCATGACGCAGATTTTCCAATCTTATGTTGCTTCTGTCCTAAACTAACATAGTGGCTAACATAGTAACATTTTTCTTTGTGTGTTGATTTCAACCAAATGCAGTATTAGGAAACAAAATAGCAAGTTTGGTGGTTAATATTTTCCTGGGAATATTTTTTTTTTTACAGTGACCTTGATATCATAACAGAAGTTGAAACAGTGATTCTGGCTGCAAAACTTCAATTTTGATACATGCAAAAGGCTCAGAGTCAGCTAAGCACGCATATCTTTTAGTCTGCTTCAGATCTTTGTTCAGATTGGCAGCATCTCCCTCTGTGGCCTCGGAAACTGTGGGAGGCCACATCTCTGTGGTTCTCAGCCCCCCTATGAGAAGTCCTACATTAATTTCCCACTAGAACAACTTCTATCCTGACATTCCTTCAACATTCCTCAGGCCTCCCCTGTAATGAAAGCATTTTATCACATGGCTTTGCCTTCATTTCTCCAATTTGTTTATAAAAAGATAGATTGCATGAAAAGTGGGATGCATAAAGCGTTGCCTGGGTTTGATGAACAGACACATGTACACTAATAGACATTAAGTGCTTTTTCTTACCACAAATATAAATTGTCAGTATTCTCTCTGTTTAAAACAAAACGCTTTTGAGAGTGCCCGAGCTTTGGTCGTGGTTTGTCTTAAGCCTTTTCTCTCGCCCACACTGATCAGAGTGAAGCTGCTAATGGGGAATTGCCATTTAGATGGATTGTTCACTTAGCGTTCCCCCCTTATGGCTATGTAAACTGGACTCTAAAACAAATCTAGTCTGTAAATCTGTCAAGTGAGACACAGTCTTTCTTTTGTTGGATTTTAAATGAAGCTGTATTGATGTGTGTATACACTCCAGAAGTGGAAAAATGCTGGGTGCGTCACCACTGATGAGTTTTTCATCATTTACAGCAGCAAATGTGACTAACATATGGCTACACAGCATGTAATGTTGTCACCATCAGTGATGCATGTGTGCCCATAGTGGGGCGGTATTTCTTTGGGGCCATCTGATGGAAAAGAGGCACTTTTTATGTATGTCACTTCTAACTGCAAGACTATCTATAAGTACAGTTTGACAAGGAGAGTAACACGTCAAGTAAACTCTCCAATAGTTTGATTAATAGGAGGTTTTGGCAAACTTCTTCCATCTTAGCGGTTATGTATAGACCAGAGCTGGTATGTACCCAGTGCTGTTTTCTCCAATTGGGACATCAAAACTCAACTAAGTAAAAACATACAGTTCAAGTTAAAACTTTTTCAACAGGTAATCAGTGAAGAAATCAGCTATAGCACAGTTTTTCTTTAGCTACTTTTATATTTTAGAGAAAAATGTTGTTACATGTTTAGTTTACATTTTCAGGTCACAAATGACAAATAAATATTCAATGTGACCACCTTTGTTCTTCAGTGTATCCTGAACTCTCTTAGGCAAGCTTCCTTGTCATTTCCTTAAGTACTCTTCAGGAATAGTTCTCCAAGCTTCTCTGAAGGACATTCAAAGTTCTCTGTTGGATGTTGACTGCCTTTTGTTTCTCTGTCAAGATGATCCCTCACTACTTGAATAATGTTTAGGTCTGTGCTCTGGGGATACCAATCCATGACTGATAGTGTGTTACATTGCACTGGCAGTGTGTTTGAGGGTCATTGTCATGCTGAAAAATGAAGCCAGTTTAGTGGATTAAAAGCTACCTGTTTTTCTTCCTTATTTGTCGATTGACAGCCACCTTTCCATTTCTGACGAGGAATCACCTCTTTAGGAATCACCTTGATGGTGTCAACATATCATTTCATGCCTGTGTGTTGTGTTATTGTTGTCATTGTTTTAATTTCAACTAAAGAAACATGATAAATTTATGTGTTTTAAGCTTTTTGCTTTGTGTAGACAAAACACTGGTTCATCGTGGTTTTTATGCTTGAATGATTCATAGATCAATGTTGAGTGGCTGAAAAAAAGAAGAAAATCTTCAGAAAGTCCAGAGTAACAGAAAGTATTGCTCACGATCAGTCCAACAAAATACTTGAAATTGCACGATAATTGCTGTCTCTCTCTTTTGTTCCATGGGATGTTAAGTCAACCTGAAACTTATGCAAGCCAAACTCCATCTGGTATGAAGAAGCGAAGAGAGGATATGTTATAAGTATGAAGGTGAAGCCCTAGTGGCTCTACAACATTGATTTTCTGTCTCACATCTCCTGAAGAGTCACATAGCAACAGAGACCTCTGAATCTGTAATCAGATCCAATCAATGGTGCTCCTGTCCTGGGCCACACACATGTGAACCACCATATAAGTAAATTAACCTGCACACACAAAGCATAACATCTATTCTACCATAATACGACACACTGACGTTAGATATACAGAAGACAAATGAATGAGGAAAGTCCAAACAAACTGATACAATAGTCAGCTACAATTTTCACCTCCACCCTGACAGGGACAGAAAGATGGGGATAGTGAATTGGAAAGGTGGAATGGCACCCAAGGGAGCAATGGAACATTCACACTGGTGCTCATCCATCTCCAGGACATGAGCAAGCTGGCTGCCTGTAGCATGCCAAACAGAGGACGCCTTATAGAGAATTCAACATGAGCTGTAGGCCAGCCTCGTATATGTGTGGCAGACGTCCTTTTGTACACACATACTAACACACACAGCTGCTTCTTAAACTCCTCGATCTTACATTGCACACCAATGGTGACCCCAGCGATCTAACTGGAATGGGTCTGATGCTGGTGGAGCCACATTTCTCTAGCTGGCCATTGTCACATGAAGACAAAGTTACACTGTTTTGGTAACGGCCAGACTTTCCTGTTGACAAATGTTCAAGCTTCTCTTCACCGCCTTACTAAGGCACACTACATTCTAATCATGCCCTCACCTTACACATCAGCTTAAAAACACTGATTTGAAACCTAGATTAGACAATAAGCAACCTTAAAATTAGGCTACAGCTTTTGTTTTGTTAGCTTGCTAAAATGGCACTATTATATCTAGCACCACTGCTCTAAATTGTGAGTAAAATTAACAAAAAACTTAAAACCGCCATGCTTTTATTTTAATATTATTTATTTCATTTATAAATTCACCATCATTAAGTAAAATCCAACTGAAATATATAAAATAAAATGTTTATTTATTCAAATAATGAATCATTAAGGAAAATGGGCTAGGTGTAAACTAGCTGTAGATCAATCAATTGCCTTTCATTTGACCAGATTCCATTAAATTAAACATTTTGCATTATGCTGAGTTAAGAAACAAAATTAAGGATTTGTTTTTTAAGGAGTTTATTTCAAATCAAAACCTATAAAATGCAACCACAAAGTTGAAACATTTACAGATAGCAAAGCATTTTAAGACTGGTTTAAACAAAGATGCCATGGCAGTTACAGCATCTTGTTTACTCAAGCCCAGAATTTGCATTGTAATTCGCATAAAAAGTCAGCAAATGATAATGCACGATGCTTTCAGAGCATGCTCAGTTTGTTGCTTTTGTTTGTTGCCTTTCTTAATGTTGTAACACCAGCTGCAATGAGATTCAACAGCTCTTGCTCTAGTCACAGTTCTTTCTTTTGCCTTTTCCCATCTTTCCTTGTATGATACTGAAAAAGTGTGACAGGGAGCAAGGTCTGAAAAATCTCTTCCCCTGTGGGTCTTAAGTAAGTAAGTAAGTAAGTAAAATTTTATTTATATAGCACATTTCTAGATAAAAGATCACAAAGTGCTTCACAAGGTATAAAACAAAAACAGTCAAAAGTTGACAAAATGCAATTTTAAAAAGATGTGTTTTAAGCTGTTTTTTAAAAGTAATCACTGAGTCTGCAGATCTTAAGTTCTGAGGAAGAGAATTCCACAGTCTGGCGGCCACAGTAGCTTTTGCTACTGTGGCCGCCAGACTGTCTTATTAGTGAGTGTTTAAAAAGAGCGAGCTGTCCACTGCAAGTGTGGTGATTCAAGTCTGTCTCTATTTTTCTTTCATAACGGAGAGAATAATTTGGGATTCTTATGGGATAGGAAAATATTGCAAAGCTAAATGCCTGTTCATATTTGATGCTCTTCATACACAGAATGGCTGAGCAGAGGGAGTGATCTGATAAGTACAATGTTGAAAACTTTTACAGCTCTTGACATGCACAAAAGCTTTGTCAATGCGTGCTGGCTTTTATTCTGTTTTATGTTTCAGAAATAAATTGTCTATCACTTCACAATAGCATTTTCCCACTATTGGACACAAAATGACAACATCGTCATGCTCAGTGTCAAGAAAAATACACAATTTAATGCTGTCTTCTTGCCCACTGCCAGCAGAACTGTACATGATGTGAAACACAACTGACAAGTGAGGCCAATCAGTGGTTTGGAGACAAAAACAAAACAAAAAAAATCCATTATATCCTATTGCAGATTTGATCCCTGTCAGCATGTCCGAGGCTCTTCTTGATGCAATGTTGTGTTGAAAATGATTTAATTGGACTCAATTAGTCAGCTCAAAAACTCACTGATCATAATGCTAATTGGCCTGCGGAGCAGGGTGAAAGATCAGCATCCTGCAACGATGGCATGTGTTACTTTGTTGTAAGCACTGACAAACCTCTGAAGAGAGCGAAATTGATACATTGACGAGTGAAAGTCAAGAAGGAGAGCTGTGGTTAATGGCAGCCGCAGGTCCTCCTTCGTTTCTCCTCTGCCTCACCCAACTGCCCATTTTTGAAAAGCTATTTCCAGCGCTTTCCTTCTTCCTTTGCTCATCACTGTAATCCCCTTGCTGAAAAGGTAAGACAATCTGGGGGTGGTGGTTGGGGGTACTGTCACTGCCACCCTAGTATTGCACAATCAGCTTGAATTCAGAGAACATCTGAGGAGAAAAGGCAGGTACGAATCTTAAAGCTCAGTTTGCAGTCTGTGACGTGACTGTTCTTCGTCTCTGATTGTGTGAATTAGTGTTAGATCTACTCTTTACTATGCAGTAAAGATTTCTGCATGCATGTGTGCAGTGTGTGTGTGCAAGGATGTTTAAGTGTGTTCTGGCAAAGCCAGTCAGACAGAAGCGCTGATGTGTGCCATAGTTTAAAATAGCCCCGCCAGACAGACAGCTGAGCAGCTGTGACCTCAGGTCCCCTGCCCTGAACTTTCAGTTGCACTCAGTGACCACACTGTTTCTTTCAACGTGCGTAAATACGCAATGAATCATCTATAGTCTTTATCAAAACTGCTTAATGAATAAAAGGAGTGAAATAAAAGTTCCAAGCAATTATCAGACTAACTCTATTTTAGTTTCAGACTCATATTTTAGAGTCTTTCATGGCTTTGTTCATCCAATGGCAGGCTTTGGTTTTGTCAGGCAGGAACAATCCATCCCAATTACAGCTTGGGCAAAGAGAAGGCACGCTATGCACAGACAGACTGGGCACCCTCCTCTCTCTCCTCTGCAGCCAAGCAGACACTCAGTTTTATAGCAACAAGCATGAAATAGACTCCAAGGATCAAATACAGCGTGCGTGCAGTTGGAAGTGTGCATTTGCGAGACAGGGTGTGTGAATGAGATCATTGGTGTGTGTGTGCGTGTGTGCGTGACAGATGATTTTTGTGCACGTTGTGTGCTTTAGTAAGGAAAGTGCTATTAGTTATATGTTCCTGGGCTGATGGCTAAAACAGTGGGAGGTGCGGTAAGGCTTGAAGCGCTGCTGTCACCTGATGCATTGCCATTTTGCATTTTTTTAAAATAACTAAAGATCATTGTTACACTGGAGACCAGTTATACCATCAATTCTAAATCCTTCTGACACTATGTAATTATTCTGGCTACATGCAGTGATGCTAAAATAACTCCCAAAACAGCCTCAGCCTGACATACAGTTGATTTAAACCATAGCCTCACGCTATCTCGTTGGCGATTACCGTACTCTCAGCGTCATAGCACAAAAGAAACATGGGCTTCTGCACTCCTTGTGCGTGCTTTGTGTTTGACTAAAAACGATATCAAGACTTCAGGGACAAATTAAGGGTAATTAAACTCGACGAGTAGGCAAAGTTCCCCCTCAGGAGTGGTCAACAGGTCAGTCTCACATGAGTGCAGTGAGCTGACGTCCTCCCTGTCATCATGACTGACGGTGCCAAACTTATTCATGTCTTCTGCACACCGCCTTTGCCTCTATTCCTGGCACAAACACAGACTGATATGTTTAGCAAAAGGCTTCCTAGATGCAAATAGAGAAGGTCAGACTGAGACAGCTTGCCCTGCCCATGCCCTCATAATTCAATCCTTGTCACTGCTGACCAGCTGCAAGCATGAACACACACTTTATCCTAAAAGCTAAGCCCTCCTGGCTCTAGCTGGTGCACCGAGATGATAGCTAGATGATATGGGTCAAACCATTGGAAAACAAATTACATCAACCTTTTACAGGTTCAGAAAGTATCTAAAGTATTGTAACCACCCCCCAAGTTTAAAATTTGTTTTTAAGGAACCAGGGCAACAGAAGTTGAGGCAATACAAAAAAATAAAGCTCCTGATCATACACACTGGCCTTTGTATTTATAATGCAAATTGGGTTGAAGATGGATGTAGGTATGCTGAAAAGTGCATAGGACCAACAACAGGAAAGTCGGGGAAATGACCCAAGAGTATTAAATAAAAACACCTGTGTCGATGTGTAATGTGTGTTAGTCTCTAGTAGGAAGATCTGCTTTGTTCGTGACTGGTATTCTTTAAGGACAGGCTAGAGAAGCAAACGAAAGAGCAGAGCACTTTTAATAGAGCTCAACAACACTATATCATTCCCATACAAAAGAGACGAAATGAGACAAAAAACAAATGACACGTGATGCAAAATATGTACATTTATACACATGCGAGGGTATATGACTGTAAGGAACCAGTGAGTGCAAAGAACATTGGCCTGGAACAGAACATACAAGTAGGAAAACAACCAAATAAGATTACCTGACCCAAAATGTGAAACGTTTGAACTGTTGTAACCCACATAGGTGTGGTCATCTTTACTGTCCATTAACTACAATACTTTTATTGTATGTATGGCATGCCAGCACAATATAGACCTATTGAGTTTAGACACTGTGTCTGTGTAGCTTTTACATATGGCGTAGTCAGCATTTATACTGCATCTTCTTAACAGGGACCATTCATCATCCTCATTTACTGGTAATCTGCTGTGCTAGTACCAGTGGATAAAACCAATCTACACAAGAAGGAAAAGATGTATAAAGAGCAAGCCACGTTACTTAGTTTTGGGAGTTTTTTGACACATTTTTCTTTTGCTCTCTTGTCATGCATGACCTTTGGAAACATCAATACTTCAACTTCATCAATAGTTTGAGACTCTCGGTTTGTTTTTGCTTTTGTATGTATATTTTAAGAAAAAAATGACAAAAGCAAAAGAAGATGGGCTCACAGGCTACTGCTGTAATGAATCAAGCACAAGTTGCCCATAACTTTGTAAAAAAATGATTTTGTTAAATTAGAATTAAAGCAGTCATGTTTGCTCCTGTTTTCAAATTCCTATTATTTACCACCCCAATTCCAAAAAAAAGTTGTGACACTGTGTCGAATGTAAATAAAAACAGCATCCTATGATTTATGAAAATTAATGGATTTTTGTAAATCAACATATCTCATAAAGATATATTTTTCTTACAGTAGAACACAGAAAAACATTAGGTCAAGTTCAAGTTGATGGCAAGCAACATTTGTCAAAAATCTTGGGACACAAAAGGCTAGATAAGTAATTGCTACTAAAAAATAGCTGAAGGAAAATGTCACAGCTAAGTAGGTTAATTGGCATGAGGTCAGTAACATAATTGAGTGTACAAAGACCATCACAGTGTGGCAGAGTTTCACTATTTCACCATAAAATTGTAAAGACTTTGGATATCATACCATCCGCAGTGTGTAATATCAGGAAAAGAGAATCTGGAGAAATCTCTGTGCGCAAGGGAGAAATGCCAAAAAAAATCACTGCTGGATTCCTGTGCTCTTCAGGTCATCAGGCAGCACTGCATTAATAACGGACATGATTCTGACATAAAAATAACAGCATGGGCTCACTAAAACTTCCACGAATCACTGTCTGTGGACACAAATACAGGTTAAAGCTCCATCAAGCCAAAAAGAAGTGATCCAGGAACATCACTTCTTTTTCTGGGCCTAATTTGACTTAAAATGGGAGAAATGGAAAACTGTTCTGGTCAGACAAATTAAAATTGAAAATTCTTTTCAGGAAATATGGATGCCACGTCCTCTGGACTCAAGAGGAAAAGTGTTGGTTTGTTATCAGCACTGAGTTCAAAGGTCTGCATTTTTGATAGCATGGAACTGGTGGCTTGTACATTTGGTGTCCTGCAACCAGCCTCCTCAGTTCCTAGACATTTACAGATTGGTGATTGCTACACAGTGGTAAACAGGACCCTGTCCCAACTTTTTTGAGAGATCTTCCTGCCATCAAAGAAAAGTATATATACCATTTTACTGGGTTCTATGGTGAATCGAATAAGGGTTTATGAGATTAGCAAATCATTCTGTTTTCAGTTATAGTTTACAAATTGTCCCAAATTTCTGAAATTAGGGTTATAGAAAGGCAAACCTTGATGTCATGTCACCAATGAGAAATGGTGGGAAAGACTTTGATAGCTCTGTAGGTTATACATGTATTAAAGTGTAATTCAATGAGTAGATACACAAACATGGATGCACAATAGACATGATCAAAATCAACAATGTACAGACTTTGTTCAAATGTCCAAAACCGTCCATTTATGTCATAGGTTTAAGGAGGAAAATTATGCATATTTCTGCATCATTCTTGATAATGCATTTTTAAAATTTTTTTGCACCCTTTCTTATTTTGTACTGAGCGACAAGCACAGCCCATTCACAGCTAACTCAAAAGAACAAAAAAAAAGAAAAGAAAAAATACGAAAACTCTATTCAGCTCAGTCAGTTAAGAGCTTTTTTTTCACCAATCAGAACCTCATAAACTCTACCAAATCTGTCCACCTATGTACACTTACATACTATACACACCTAGTTTATCTGCACAATTCAGCCATGCATGTGTGCCTGTGCTGTACCTGTGTACTTGTTACATTCTTATCACTGCCAAGGCACGCAGTCATTAGAGAATATCAAATCTGCTGTATGAGGCCACATACCTGGGATTGATCTAGCAGTCAATGCATTCCTTAATCCCCAAATATGAATGAGTTGAGTTTTCAAATGAGACGCAGTGCTGTGACGAGGTTTTTAGCATCAAAGGGTAAGTAAACACCAGCAGCAGAAAAAGAACAAAGCGTTTTTGGCAGGTGTTTGTAAGTAAAATCAGAATGATGGCCTTTCATTTTGGATCACAAAGGTGTGTTTGTTTAAGTGAAACAAGGACGTGCATGTTTGCATACACACGTCCAGCCTCGTAGCCTTGTAGATAAGCATGCATAATATCAGCTTGTCCAAACACCCACAATTGTGATGCTGCAGGACACCAGTCTGCATCTGCCCTGTTCTCCTTTGTATCTATGTAGGTTGAGGATAGCAGTAAGGATTATATCTGTGATATGTATATGAGTTTTTCTGTGCATGTAGGTTCCTAAAGGGACAGAGGTGAAGGTTGATCCGCAGCCTGTGCTGGCATCAGAACAGGATCCACTGCAGGCAAAGTCCAGCAAAAAGCAGTGCAAGGCTGCAGCACTGTGTCCAGCTGGCAGATGAAGAACCCCCTATCATCTTCACTAAGGGGGGCTTAGAGGGGTTTTCTTGTGGGCTGTCACCTTCAGGATGTTTCCCTAATGGTTTACCAGCACTGGATGGTTCGGGTACTGTGGGAGACGAAAACAGAGAGGGACAACGGGAAAGAGAAACAGGAAATAACAAGTTTAGCCTCCATTGAATTCAGGCATATGTGCTTAAATGTTCTTTGGGTTTGTATATTATATTCAATAATCACTTAGTCAAGATTCCCATTACTTCAACTCTAATACCTTTCAAAGACTAGTGGCAGTGGCTGTTTCAGTTCAAAGTGCCCATAATTTGCTTTCAAAAATGCTTTCTTTTTTATTTATTTAGTTTAATTTAGTTTTTTTTTTTTGCCAGTGCATTTATAATGCTGCTAAGTTGCTTAATAGCTAAAAGTATTTTTTTTAATTACACACATAAAATAAAAACTGAACATTTTAATCCTTGACTTGTGAGAGAGGTGCTCTTTCCAGAGGCGGAGGCCTGCTTGTAGCGCTCATCTTAATGATTTACCCACAGAACTTCCAACTGTGGTAATGCAAAGGCCTGCTGAAGATTCAAAGGTTTCGTTAGAGAAGGCAGCTGACTTTACAAGCAGCACAACAGCAGGTTAGTGCAGAATGTCAAATCTCCAAAGAGAGCAAAGAGGAGTCATGTTTTTCTTTGGATGTTGACCTCAAAAAGGACAGCTGGACTACAAGGAAATCCTGCTCAAGATACAAGCTATTAACCAGAAACCTACAGTGCACTTTTTAATGTTGTTTAAAATAACTTCTCTTAAATACATACAGTATACTGGTGTAATTAATACCGTACAAGGGTTAATACTTCCAACCTACGCTATTCAGAACTTACCAATCCTTCAACCTTGCACTCAAGATTACCTCAGAAGTTTAGCTGACCCCTTTTGACTGAGATGTGCCAAAGTATTTAATATAAAAACCCTTTTCTATGAAAGTTAATTATTTTAATTATTAATCAGAATCAGAATCAGAAAGGGTTTTATTGCCAAATGTTGAGCGGGTTTACAACATTAGGAAATTGCTGCGGTGCTTCAGTGCAAACATACTGTTATAAATACTGTTATAAATTAAGCTTAAATAGACATGAAAATAAAAATGAGAATAAGAATTAAAAGTGCTAAGTAGATAGATAGATATATACATGATATATACATGAGTGCAGGTGGTGATCAGTGCCAAACATGGAATGATGCAGTGAACACAGCATAGGGTCATGTGTTAGTGGTGGGAACAGTCATACGGTTATTGTTCATGTGTCCAACAGCAGAGGGGAAGAAACTGTTCTTATGGCGAGAGGTTCTGGTGCGGATGGACCGGAGCCTCCTGCCTGAGGGGAGCAGGTCAAACAGACTGACAGGGTGAGAAGGGTCAGCTGAGATCCGAGCTGCACGCCCCAGTGTCCTGGAGGTGTACAGGTCCTGCAGAGATGGGAGTCTGCAGCCAATCACCTTCTCAGCAGAGCGCACAACACGCTGCAGTCTCTGTTTGTCCCTGATAGTGGCTCCAGCGTACCACACGGTGATGGAGGAGGTGAGGGTGGACTCGATGATTGCAGTGTAGAATTGCATCATCGTCCGTGTTGGCAGGTTGAATTTCTTCAGCTGCCTCAGGAAGTACATCCTCTGCTGGGCTTTCTTAATGACGGAGGTGATGGTGGGCTCCCACTTCAGGTCCTGGGTGATGGTGGTACCCAGGAAGCGGAATGAGTCCACAGAGGTGATGGGGGTGTCAGTCAGGATGATGGGGGGGAGTGGAGCTGTGTGCTTCCTGAAGTCCACAATAATCTCCACTGTCTTCTGGGCATTCAGCACCAGGTTGTTGTGGCTGCACCAGGACACCAAACGTTCAACCCCCCTCCTGTAGGCAGACTCATCCCCGTCCGAGATGAGTCCAATAACGGTGGTGTCATCTGCAAACTTGATTAGCTTGACAGACTGGTGGGTGGAGGTGCAGCAGTTAGTATACAGGGAGAAGAGCAGAGGAGAAAGAACACAGCCCTGAGGGGAGCCGGTGCTGATGGTCCGGGAGTCCGAGACATTCTTTCCCAGCCTCACATGCTGTTTCCTGTCCGTCAGGAAGTCAGTGATCCACCGGCAGATGGGATCAGGCACATTCATCTGGGAAAGCTTGCCTCGGAGATGGTCTGGAAGGATGGTGTTGAAGGCAGAGCTGAAGTCCACAAACAGGATCCTGGCATAGGTTCCTGGGGAGTCCAGATGCTGCAGGATGAAGTGTAGGGCCATGTTGATGGCGTCATCTACAGACCTGTTGGCTCTGTATGCAAACTGCAGGGGGTCCAGGAGGGGGGCCGTGAGGGTCTTGAGGTAGGAGAGAACCAGGCGCTCAAAAGACTTCATGACCACAGATGTCAGAGCCACGGGTCTGTAGTCATTTAGTCCAGTGATCCTAGGTTTCTTGGGGACAGGGATTATGGTAGAGGACTTGAAGCAGGCAGGCACATGACTTGCCTGCAGTGAGGAGTTGAAAATTAACTGAAAGATTTGATAATTTTGATTTGACAAGGTTGACAACAACATTATTTGTTTTTGCTGTATAAGAAACACTAATAATGACAGTAAGTCATAAGAAAGTAATTGCACTTTTTGTAACAGACACCCCACATAATTTACATCTATTTAGACAAAAAATTCCCAGCTGACATGAAAACTGACTGAAATCTCAGTTGTCTTTAATTTATCAGTGTCATCGCACTGCTTCTGCCATCATATCTCCTTCTCTCTGGGTGGTGACAAAATGTTGGTGTGTGAGAAATCCAAATTACCCACCCTCCCTGACTGACCCAACCCAATAAGCACATCAGTGAATTACTGGGAGCTTAACAGCCTCAGTGCAACAAGTGCACACCCAGTCTCAGTTACATTCCAATTAACCGTCATTACAAGTATTAGATGTCTAGATTTATCTGCTAGTAGGGCTGCTCGATTATGGCAAAAATGATAATCACGATTATTTTCACTGAAATTGAGATCACGATTATTTGACGATATTTATTTAACCCTTTAAGACCTACTATAGAACCAAGTCCACCAGAGCTTATATTATTTTTATTTATTTTTTTTACATGCTGTAGTGCCATTTGTGGGAGCATTTCAAGTTGCTATACATCAATACAACTGTTATAGCCCATATTTTAATAATATGTATGCATTAAGTGCATAGTAATTACATAAATTGCAAAAAAGTGCAATAAACTACAAAAAAAATTGAAAATCGCTTTTGTTTTGTTTACATATATTTCTACTTGGAGAAGTTTAAGAGGTTTATCCCTCAAAACTTTAAATACAATAAAGTTGCAAAAAATAGTTTCCCACCACAGGAAATTTATTTTGAGTGTCTTCATAGTTTTATTTTGGAGATACAGCAATTTTTATATACTGCAGGAAAAACAAAAAACAATCCTATGATGCAAATTTGCAAAGAAAACAGCATGTGCATCATTTCACTGTGGGAAGTGTTACGAACAGCTGATAGGAACGGCAAAGCGTGTTTCTGGAATATTATGTTTTTGTTCCTGCAAGCGCTTTTTATGCAATTTTTGCAAAGCTATATGTGGAACGAAACCGTGACCGAGGACAAGCTGATGGCATAAGATGTAAGTACAACTCCTCCGGTTTCATATGCAAAACAAATTATTGCGCTAGCTTACACGGTTCAGGTTCTACAGGGATTTAAAAATAGTTACGCAAAACGGAGCATGCTGCTCTGACCGGCTTTAAAGGGTTAACAATGACTTTAAAAAAATAATATAAAATAGTGTGCAACACCACTGAAGTTTTTTTTTTTTAAACTCTTTTCAACCAACGGCAGTCACTCTCCTCTCCAAATAACTTCTGCTTAGCTTTCCGAGCTTCCCTCGGGTCCTCTTAATCAGCGGTCTCCACCCTTTTTTGCGCCACGGACCGGTTTATGCCCGACAATATTTTCACGGACCGGCCTTTAAGGTGTCGCGGATAAATGAGGGAGGGGCTAATAATCGGCTCAGTCATTTTTAATGATCGTTGAAAGCCCAGATCGTAATCGTGATTAAAATTCGATTAATTGAGCAGCCCTATCTGCTAGCAGCACTTAGTGATCCAGAAAGGCTTCTGTGGGCGCTAAGGGAGGAATACAACAGCATCCCATCGACATAAACAGAAGCAAACAGGCACAGAGGTTAAGGGGGATTGACTTTGGCATTGGCATCAGTTTATTTTTATAGAGAAACAGGCAGTGGCGGTCCTAGCCTGTTTGGCGCCCTGGGCGAACACTCCCTCTGCCCCCCCCCCCCCCCCCCCCCCCCCCCACACACACACACACACACACACACAAAAAATATTAAGGATTGTACATTGATATAAAAATCTTCAATTCAATTCAATTTTATTTAGATATTTACATAGATACAGAGAAAAACCCAACAATCATATGACTCCCTATGAGCAAGCACTTTGGCGACAGTGGGAGGGAAAAACTCCCTTTTAACAGGAAGAAACCTCCGGCAGAACCAGGCTTCAGCAGCGAGCAGGCGCACCGAGGGCTCTCGCGCTCACTTTATAGAATTTCGAAAAAACATCGGTGCATATATAAGTCTGTATCATAATGTCTGGTGTTTTTGTGTTTGTTGGTTTTTTTAATTTTGTTTTATTTTGGAAGTTGGTTATTAGATGCTGCTCCAGCCAGCCAGAGAATCCCCCGCCGCCCCGGCCGCAAGCAGCAGGCGCATCTCGCAAACGGAGGGCGCTCTTACTCCCAGCAAATGGGCGATAGAAAACCGATCGGTGCCTATGCCATTCCCAATATGCGCTGGCATGATGTCGGAGCGGCACGAGTACGAGTAATTTTTTATTTTTATTTTTTTCCCATGCCCGTGATGCCGCCCCCCACCACAGTGCCGCCCCGGGCAACCGCCCGTGTCGCCCGTATCAAAAACCGCTATTGGAAACAGGTAAGAGGCAATAAAGCAGAAGAGTGTTGGATAGACTGTAGTGATTTCTTTGGGTTTAATCAGATATTTATATGTTTACACCATTTTCACTGAAAGCGATTGTTATTTGGTCATGCCAGACTCAGACTGCGTACAAAAATCTCCATACATTTAGCGAGCAAACAAGAGATGACAAGATAACATGTGATGACAAGATCATAAGATAAAACAGAACCTGAGAGAATACTGCCAAATAACACAGCTGGTAAGTTGGAAACGATCCAAAGCCTGAAGGTGTTGCACTCAAGATTACCCCAGAAGTTTAGCTGACCCCTTTTGACTGAGATGTGCCAAAAAAGGTGTCGCTGGATAGCAAAATGGTACAAATAAACAGAGTGAATAGAATAATTTTTGTAGCAACCCCTTTATATAAGTTAACAAGTTAACAATTACTTCTGGAACTGATTTAGGCGAGGCCCTAGCACTGGTTGTGATGGGGATTATGCTCAATATCAGAGTCCCCACACTGAGGCAAAGCCTAATGCCAAGTGGTTTCTTTAAACTGTATCTGTGTAAATAGGGCTAGGCGGGGCTCTTGAGACAAAAGTGTTTTGTGTGCCAATGGTTTTTGTTGTTCCAGTAGACAATAGACAAAGACATCATTTATCCCAAATCAGATTGCTGTTATTGTTTCAGTGGAAATGGGCTGCATCTCATCAGGGGGGTGTAAAAAAACAGCATTTGAATAAGCCAACACAACACTAATACTGCTCTGCTGTTGGCTAACCAACTGGCTAATTAATGGAGAAAGTCCTCGCCAGGACAACCAATTATGACACATTCTGCAGTACTGCCAACCAGTTAATGTCTCCTGTGATCATTTAAATCAAAGAAAATTAGATGCAATCAGTTTTAAAAGGAGAGTCAATACTCAGTAAACTAATAATGTAACCAGGCCTATTTTTGTCAAAGTATTTAAGTGGTGCTCTGAGCTTATTTGACAGCAACTCAACCTGAGCATATTCCATTACCTTTTATAGTGAGGAGGGGGTTTTGCAGTAGAAGCTGAGGTGTTCAGGATGTTGTCTGATACATTTTGAAACTAGGATGGTGCTTTTCTGTGTGGAGTTTGCACGTTCTGCCAGTGTCATGCAAGACTCCGGCAGACCAAAGACATTCACAGGCTTAGGCTATTTGGTCATTCTAAATTGGCAAGTTCAATGTGAGTATGAATGGCTATCTGTCTGCAATAGATCTGTGACCTGTCTAGGGTGTACATTGTCTCTCACTATATGACAGCTGGGATAGGCTCCTGCTCCACTGTAACCCTGAATTGGACAAGAGGAAGAAGATGGATAGATATTGAATATGGAGCTGCAAAGCAGGAGGAAAAAGAGGAAGACCACCACAGAAAAGAATCATGGATGTAGTAGGGAGGATTGGTGTGACAGAACAGGATGCTAGAGATAGGGTGAAGTAGGCAATCCCTAAAGGGACCACGTGAAAGAAGACGAAGAAAAAACTATGAAATCCCCTCAACATGTCGAGGAAGCACCGAAAATTTTTCAAACTGAAAAAAACAAACAAACAAAATAAATACGGACAATGGATATAATTAATAACGCATGGCATTTTTAGAAGTTTAGATAAAACAAAAGAAGCACTATACAGTAAAAACGGGCATCACATTGAGTGGAAATGTTATGCAATAATACGATATGATAATATACGAGTGCCTAAGTTACATAGCAACAGGAGAAAAAAAATGTAATTACAATGGGAGAGAAAAATAAGCAGAAATTTAAAGGGAGAAAAAAGAGAAGAGTACTTGTTCCTTAAAGCCTCCAACAACTTGAGGCACAAAGAAACAGAAAACTGGGGGGCAGAAGACTAATGGAATGTTATGTTGTTGTTGTCATAATGAGACAATGTTAACAGCTAAGCCATGCTTCATAAGCTGAGTCATGTGTAAATCCCCGAACAGTGGGGAAAAAGAAGGGAGAACAAGCAAGATAGAAAAAAAAAACACAGAGTGGGAGGGAGTGAAGGATGACATAGAGGGTTAGAAGAGGAAAACATTTAGTTCAGCTTTTCAGTATGAGGATGAATATCCATCGCCACTTGTATCAAGACAGATGGAATCAATCACCTCAGGCGACTTCAAGGCGATGCAATGGCACATCAACATACTTCTCCCATCACAACAGCAGTCAGTGACATATGTTCTTCATCAGTATATGACAAATGGGATTTGATTTTATAGATGTTTTTGTAATAGTCAACAAACAGGGACAGAGAAAATCAAATCAAATAAAAAAAAACAGAACCTAAGACCTTCGTGTCTGGGCAGTTTCTGGATATCGATGCATGGGTCTGTGGGGCCTGTAAACACTTCCATAATACTATAAATAATGTGCTGTAACTTTCAAACTTGCTGTTTAGGGATGCGGTAAACTGTGTCATTGAGATGAAGAGAAAATGGTTTGTGCCATTTTATACAACTGACCACCCAACTTTCACTCTGATATGTACTGCGGTTACTGTGTTACCTAACTACACATACAGTTTAACAACCTCATTGACCTCTGTGTTGGCTATGTGTGTGAGAAACAGTTCACAGTGTCCTCTGCCACTAATGCCTCTCCAGATGGGTAGCTTGTGTGTTTGGAGGAGCCTTTATTTCCCACTGGCCAAAGAGGAACAACAGCTGCTTCTAACAACCCAGGCCAAAGCTCCGAAGAAGAGGTGGACCTCAGGCTCTAGCCAAGAGGGAGGAGGGATGGGAGGGTAGCAAGAAAGAAATAGAGGAATAAAGGCAGGAAGGTGAATAATAAGAATAACAAATGTCTCGGCCATCAAAATTCTGAACGACCGAAAATTGCATGATAATTCTCCGGGCAACCGTGTTAGTTTTCTTCTTTCCCCTGCCTCCTCTTGGTTCCTTTTGGTTTGCCAGCACACAGTGGCTGCTGTCTCACAGATTAAATCCTTAAACATAGGTATGCAAAAGGAAGAACCAGACTGTTGTCAAACAGTTCTCTTTCTGTCTTCAGCTGATAAGATTTAGTCTCTCTCTTTTTTCCTCCTTTGTGTCATGTATAAACTACAGTTGGCTAGAATACTCACACCGACAGCATATAGGGTTGCAGAAACACACACACACACACATTAAATAAGTTAACCCTGAAAAATTATGTCTACATTTGTGTTTTGCCTGCCTCTGTATGTGTGTATCATGAGGCGTGCATGTCTGCATAAAACTCTTGGCTCAACCCTAGCTGCAGAGCTGTAATCCAGCGAGGAATGGTGCTACTGTTTATTGGGGCTTAGCAAGTTGTCACACTACTTGATATCAAGATGACAAGACAGCTTTTCTAGACTGAGTACAGACTTTATAGCTACGACAAACATTGATAGATCTCGCTAAAGTTCATTTTATTATTTCACCATACTAAATATCCACCTAGAATTACGTTACAGCAAATCTATTTACAGTGTAACCTACTGTTGTACGTTGCAACTTGATCCCACACTGAACTTACATGAGTAATGAGAAGACTTTGACCTGTTTGTCATGAACTTTAAAACACCTGGTGTCAGTTCACACCTCTGCCCGCTGTGTAGATTTCTAAAGACATTTATAAGGTGAACTTATGACTTACAGTGCATTGATGGGGTGTGGTGAAGGAGAATTGAGGTCAGTATCTTGCTAACCATTTTCTTGACCTTGCAGCTCTTTGGCAACTGCATAGCAGTTAATTGGAGGTGGATGTTGGGGGTGAAGGTTGTAAAGAAGCTCATGGGCCTAGGTTTGGCAAGGCCTCTGGATCTGCCTTGTATTCATGTTTCCCTAACATAGGTGACTCCTTGTCTTTATCAGTTTTTGACTCCAGCTTAAATACAACACTTGTGAGCATGCATCAAAACTAACAGAGGCGCAGTTTATTCGGCTGCTCCTGTATTTCTACATAATGACACTGTCGATTTTCTAGATCAATCCTTATTTACCGTAAGACAAGATCTTTATGCAGTTGCCAAATATGCATTAGTGCATGGGTGCCAGCTGTCTGTTTCAATAATACACTGAACTACTGTAAGTAAAAATGATTTTTACCATTAGTCTGTCATAAATAGGAAGGAAAAACTCACACTAGATCCAGCCGGATTTGTAACGTTGTCAGATATTTGCTACGTGCAGTGTTTCCTTACTTGCGTTCTGCTTTGTTCATTTTTTTATATATGCTTTTCATATAGCACTAATTTCAAGTAAGTTCTGTTGCAGATAAACAGTGTGAAAGATGGACACTGTGACATCAACTGGTTCTGGACTCTGCAATTACACCATGAAGTGCTAACTCATTAGTCATGGCTAGCAAGTTTGGTTAGCAAGCTTCATCCGTAAACAAATAAGGGGAAGGACACAGAGGTATCTGGTAATTAGTGCTAATTACTAGATGAATTAAATACTACAGTTGTTTTTCTCACCGTCACTGGAACACAAACTTATTTGTGAGACCCTGTTACTGTGGGATCTTTAGGTTCCAAGACAACTGTTCCATCCACTTTGTACCAATGTACCAGTACCAATGACAGCAAAACAGGTCTAGAGCGTGATGCTACTTCTGGGTTTAAAAGCCTCACCTTTACACCAAATATGCCTCTTGTTATTGCGGCCTAACAACTAAATCTCTGTCTCATCTGACCATACAACTTTTCTTCAGAGGGCATTTGGCATTTCTTGGTCAGCACCCTCTCAAGCCAATGTAAAAGTTGCTTCACTGTGGAAAGTGACACTAGCAGCAGTTCCAGCAGTTTCTAGTTCGTGGAAGGCTTGAGCATTAGTTTGGTTCCTGGATTGTTTCGGACCAAATTCTTACAAATTTCCCCTCATCTTCTTCTTCTCAATAAGTTGTACTTACACACAAACTGACAGAACTAATGATTTTGGAATCTGCATTTTTTTTCTTAGAAATACTTTATGACTCTGGAACTGTCCCAATTTGTGTAAATATGCAAATCTCCTTCTTAGATCTTCACTGAGTTCCTTGCACTTCCTCATTGGTCTGCATATTGGTCAGTCCAATGAGTGTTTCATTTTTATGCTAGCAAAGAGAAACTACCAGTTGTGGTCAATCATGATCAGTTAACAGGCTCTGGCCTTGTCATGTTAAGACATTGCAGAACCTTCAGTACCACTTATAAAAAGATTTAAGTAAATGTTTGTATATATTTGTGCCCGTATATATAATTTTGAACCTGTGTGGATTAGGAAAAAAAGCTAAAAAGCATACAAACTTGTGCACCCAGTTCTTGTTTTTGAAAGTCATTAAAGATTTATGCTAAACAATTATTCCACCCTTGAAGAAGAAAAGTTCAAAGAAATCATTAAAGGCCTAAAATTACCATAACATTCATGCCCAAGATGAGCGTAAGTAAATTTCTGACTGCAACTGTAGGTATAGCTTAAAAAATAAGAAATGGAGGGAATGACCTAGTTGAATCCCATTTTACCCCTTTAAAAAAAGATGGATACACACAGGACTGCACTTAAACATCTGGCAACTGAAGGAATGTAGCATATAACCACACTCAAAATGTTCAGAAAAAAAGTCACAGCTAATTTCCATTGTGGTATTGTTTAATTATACCACCTTAATCTTGAAGCACTAACTTTAAGAAGATCAAACGTTTTCTTGTTCAAATATACAAAATCCAGACCACACACCATTTAAGTGACCTCTTAAGGTTGCACGCTACATTGTTGTAGATGCAGCTTCACTGAATGTATTCCATGGCTGTTACACTTGCAGTCAAAGTTGTTGTTGTTTTCATGGTTGGGGAAAAACAACATTATTAACTAGCCATATCACTGTCTTCCAATCACAACTTTACACACAAAAAAACCCAGCCATGCTGCTGTTACCAGCTACAAATCCTGGATATCCCGACGCTGTTTGTTAGAACAGGGAAATGTTAAATTTCTTAAGGCCTCATTTTCCTTGTCTCACATTTACCATTCCAAGAATTTAAACAAGTCTTTCTTATCTCTTTTCACACACACATTGTCTTACAATGAAAGGTAAGGGTAGAGAGTAAAAAGGAGGGGAGGATGAATTCACACAGTTCATTACTGGCCATCCATCTCTGTGCTGTTGTTGTCCGCAAATCACTCTTTATGTGCTGGCATGTCAGGCAGGGGCTCCTCACTCATTCAAACTAATCTCCCTATTCTGTTTTCTGAGAAACACAGTGAATTCATGCACATCTCTGAGAACTGCCTCCCTGGTTCACAGGCAACCTGTACAACAGGACTGGTACAAGGTCTCTGGCAGGCCACTCAGGGGGCTAAAAGGGCCAAAATACTGGGGCACCAGTGGGGTACGTGTCTTAGCCTAAAGCTAACCTAGCAACAGGCACAGCAGCCTGGCAACTAGCACAGGGATCAGTGGAGTGGAATCTGTCCAGTGTGATTCTTGGCTGTACTAGACTATTAAGCTCCTTGGCAAGATTAAAATTTACACCCTTTACATACACACACAAACACATATACACAGAAACAAATTGGCAAATGGGGCCCTGGGAGGACAGTGACCTCCAGCAGTCAATGTGACAGATTCTCAAGATGGAGTGGAAGATGAGGGAAGTTTAATGCCCAAGACAACTCCTCAATCTCACAAACAAATACACACACCCATCGCTACACACACCAGGGTACTCAGAACACACACCACACCTGTGTGCACTCAAACACCAGCTGCCTCATCACATTGCCAGGTGTCACGTTGTCCTTGTAGAGAGACAAGCATTGAAGGATGCAGAAATAAACTGCCATTTATATCCTTTTGCTCTCTCTTTTTCAATTGCATATGCACACGCACGTACGGCCACACACACACGCACAGACAAACAACACATGTTGATAGTTTTTGGGGTTCTTTTTAGTTAGTTAGTTAGTTTTTTAAACCATCAAAATGAAATGAACATGAGGCACAACTCAGGGAAACAATGCCCTCACATGTACCTACTAACCTCACACTTCTCCCCATGGACTTAACTTACTGGTACAGAAGCCTTAAAGGTTGAATTATCCAAAACTTTTTGAGTGATATTAACAAGTCTTACATGTCCCCAACAATGTATATTTCAAGTTTCAGCCCAAAATACCACACCACCCGGAATGCCCTAGGTTTTAAGACCCATTATGGGCTGTTTTAAAGTTTCCACAAGTCATAGTTGTCCCCCTGCTAACACTTACTTTGGCCACATTAGCCGCACTAGGCTACAACCAGACTTTCCTATTCTGGAGGGGACATTTTGATCTGAAGAGTCTCACTTTTTTGCTTTGTTTTTGTTGTTTAGGTGATGGGAAAACATGGGAGAGTTATTTGGTTATTTATAGACTGTATTTAGTTGTTTTTTTTATCACTTCACTTGCTATCACACAGTACTTTTTAATATTTTACTGGAGCCATTATTTGTCTTGCATAGTACACAATAACTGGACAATAACTGGACAGGAAAAACACTAGCTTAATCTAAAAGAACACAGTGTTGCTGTGCGCTCTAGTTTTTAGCAGGTTTTTTGTTTATGGTTATACTCACAAACAAACTAACTAATCGATGCAGTGGTAAAGTAGCAGGTATGTGCTCTGAAAGGTCAAATTCCATTATTTTGTTGCTTGTTTTTCCGTCATGTAACTAATAAAGTTAGTTACAAAGCCTTGGTTCCTTGTCAAAAATAGCTGTCCGATAGCAGACCAAGCCCAGAAAACATATTTAATATTGGATACATTTGAACAGAAAGTGATTTTTAAGTTAGCATTTTGGATCAGTTAGCATCAGTGTTAGCAGCATGCTGTAATTCTCCCCTTAGCGCTGACACAGGAAGACAGATGCAACAAGGGAAAATTCTTATTGGCTTTTAAAGCTGGGAGATGGTCTTGTTGCCAAGGAGATGGGTCTTTTATTTTCTTTATAAAAGTCTCATAACACTATAAACCAAACCTTTAAGATTAATGCTTTCACATTTGTGATGTTACTATTGCAATTAAACAGGACTTTGTTTCATTTAAGCGTTCTGCTTTGCCTTGCTGCCTAGACAGAATGCATTACACATAACAATCTCTCCATAACCAAATAAATAGACTGAAATCATTATTTATATTATTTAGTCAATATCAAAAATATTGGCTGTCAAATATGTTTCATATTGTATTTGCTGTAATCCACAATCTTTCTGAAATTATCCAGACTAATTTATTCAGCACTTCAGTGCCTGCTTCAGTGTGTGTAAACTGTCACTGACACTATCTGCTTAGTGACACCAAGTAGCGGTGCACACATAAAAGTTAAGTGCACAGAATGGAATGCAGCCTTGTGTTGCTCCATGTGACGGGCCCCCTCTGAATTAAAGTGATTTAAGTGATACTTGCCTTCTCAACTTCAAAGTGTTTTCACATATCTGAGCGGGTAAGAGGGGAAAAAAACACATTGCGCTGTGATGTTATAAATGTTTGATTTTGTGTGGGCGAATCAAATACTTTGATGTAAACTCTTGGTTGCGTAACTGACTGCAGTTTTAGAATTAAATCACTTAGAACTGTGCACTGAGTACACTGGTCCTTTTAATCTGCAATCAGTTCAATCAGTCAGAGGTCAGCCCTCTCTCAGCCCTCTGGGCTGACAATCTGCACCAGGTTCACTTCTTATTGCCACATTACTTATGGATAAGGGAGAAGGACTTTGTTGCTCTCACCACAGATCAATGGGATTGGGCTCTAATGAAGTGACTTGTCTTCCAACGTGTGTCTCTCTGATGCTTACCTGTAAAGCCTGCACACAGACTTTGCACTCCAGGTAGTAAATAGACTGTTTGCTACCAGAATTCATTACCACTCATGCCATGCTAACATGCTTTTTGCCATCTAAAAACAAACAAACAAAAACAACATACTGTGATTGTCATTTAAAACAAAACTTTGCATTTTATACGTATTACAAAGGATTACCTTCCCACGTCATCAGTGGGAAAATCCCAGCCGATGTTTTTCCGTCTTTCTCCCCTTACCTACGTTGTATTTCCCCCTGTATACTAGGCTGAGATGAGACAGAGGAGGATCACACTCATCCCTGCTTATCCTTCTACTGCATTTTTCAATATCAGTGGAATGTCTGACTTTGTTTGCTCAGTGCTGTGTTATAGCAGGAATGTCATTTTCTGTGTTAGTAGCCAACAATAAGCTCTGGTCAAGGAAAGACAGTCAAGAGGGTCACTCACACCAGCAACGCTGGCCACTGACAACCCATTTCCATAAGTTCATTGAGGTTTACCAAATATTGTCTCAACAGCAACCTAAAAGTATAATCTAAAGCAGATTGGGGCTCGGGGGGAAGGGTGGTGTACCAGGTTTTTTTTCACACATTAAACATGAAGTTCTAGCCACTGCACCGCTTTCAATAAAGAACACTTTATGAGTCTGAGCCATCTTTTAAAGTCCATGTACTGCTTGGAAACATGTGCATGTAAGAATGTCTTGTAAGAATAAGAGTTCCTTCTGTGGTTCTGTTAAAGCTTTTATGTGGCTGTGGTATCAAAGCACTAGATCACTAGCACACCCTGTGTTCCTCTGATGATCTGAATTCTAGGTTTAATTTTCACTAATTTCTGTACATACTCACTCCCACCATTTCCTTTGGTTTATTACCTGTTGCCACACCAGAGATTCTTGGTGTTTCCCGACCAGGCTCCCAAAGGTGTGCTGCAAAAGCTCAATCATAAAGGCCTTACAGATACTGCTAAGAAAGGAAATGATGATGCTGGCTAATGAGAACCATTCTCCTCTGATGACCGTGCGCCTAGGGAGCCTTTCAAGCTAATATGCTTTCAAAGTGCTATAAAACCACAGGGTAGAATATGTCATGCAAGTGAGAAAAAGGAGCCCACTTAAAGGCAAGGTGAAATATGGTATAAAAGGGATGAATAGAGACAGCAGGAAATAGAAGACAGTTGTGACGATTGTAATAAAACTTAAGGACAAAAACTTTGCTTTGTAGTTTAAGTGATCAGGAAGGATGTATTTCATATGTCATTAACTAAACAGAAACTATGTTGACATTTCTCTAAATTATTGGCAAAAGAAGTATTTAGACAACTTTGCAACATTATCCGCAGTCTCGCACACAACAAATGGATGGCCCTGCATATCTGACCAAAAACATTTGACTCACTCCTCCTACATCTATCCGCAAACCAGACCATTCTGCTAATCCTCTCGTTCCTTCTTCAACAACCCTACTCTGCCCTGCGGAATTCTCTCTCAGCCCCTTGAGCTCCAGATGAAAGGCTGAGGGAAATGGCAGTCATACTGGTAATATCCGCACCGGGACACAGCCACTACATCTGCAGGCCAGCCAGCTCTCTATGCACGGCAGTCCTAAGGGACCTCATTCAGCCCAGGACCTAGAAAGAGAAGATCTAGGGTTGGATTGGCTCTATCTAGCTTGCCAGTGCATACAACCACCAAATCCCCAGTCCACCCTTCTAACCCTTTACTCTCACGGTAGATTGAATCATAGGTCTCTATGTTGATTTCGACTTGAAAGCACCTTTGAATCTTTTTATTTCTCCGTTACCTGCGCTACAACGTAAAAACGGACAGCCTTACGCCTTTTACACTCAAGTGCGTTTAGTTTCAGGCTTTTCTTCTTTCCGTTCTCCTTCACATTTGGCTATTACCCTGAATCATCCAACTTGCAACAATCCACCCTTAATCCTTAGCCTTTTCGCCTTCTTTCGTTGTATTTTTGAACAAGAAAGGCAAAGTGCGTGCTGGGTCCTGGACAACAGCAGGCTGTAGCGGGACTGTGGTCGATCCAGTGTAATCTTACTAACACTAGTGCAGGTTGGCTGTATCCTGCCCAGCTATTCATTTCAGAAATGTAGCTCCCTTGCCAGAATGAACAGCTGCTACACACCTTTTTGGCCTTATAGGCTTTGGAGGAAAGTTCTTTCTATGCCTTTGACATTCAGGTAAAAATACACCACCAACAACAAACCCATTACCTTAGTGTGCTGATACTATGTGGCTAAGTTGAACACTTTCACCAAGGTCAGATTCAGTGTGTGTTTGCCTGTGAGTTTGAGTATGTGAGCAAAGTGAGAAAGTGAAATATCCAGCATTGATAGACGTGAGTGCAGATTTTGCCCCTAGAGGTAAATTCAAAACCTGTTGATGGAGGCCTTCTTGTACCATACAGCCACACCTTTTTAACTATGCAGCACTCTATTTTCTTAAGTAAAAAAGCCACCAAACTAGCTGCTGCTAATTTAAGTTAATTATCAGAATTTACAACCTAAGGGTCATATTTACACTCATGCACACACTTGTGGACACACTCACATCTCAAATAAGGGTATGCAAGGATAGACCAGATGCACAATAATCGACTCCTATAACTTTCAATCTAGTCAGATTTTGATAATTACATTCTTTGACAGGACGCCAAAGAGAAACAATCACTGCCTATGGCTTCATGTTAGACACGTTTACCCACTGAACTGTAAAGTTTGTGAAAAAAATGCCAGGGGGTGTTTTTGTTTTCTTGATGAGCTCACCAGCATTCCTGACAGATGGTGTTTGTTACCAAAAGAGAATTTTACTTATGGCTGTACGATTCACACTTTGTCACTGCACATCCCTCCGGCTCAATCACAGGAAATGTTTATCCATGCGATTACTCGTACTCCTCTGAGATGGATAACCTGCCTTCATCTCCTTTTTGTTTTCGTGACTTTTCACACAATACCTGGTAGACTGCCTCAACAACAGCTTTAACGCTATAATAACTTTTCTATTTGAAGTCAAATACAACAGATTTACCAGTGGGATGGAGGGTTTTTTCCCCGTTTTTTTTTCTTCCCCAAGTTCAATCTTAAACTTAAGACTTCATTATAAACTAAAATCCCATTCTTTTAAACTTGACATTTCTCTACTCTATCTTTTCTCTCTTTTTCTCTGTTTCTGTGTGGATCTTCACAGAAAGCAAGAGACGACTGCCTAATCTGCCAGACTCAGACTATGCTAGTGGACAGACAAATAAAGCACTGTTCCAGCTTCTGATGTACAGAAATTTGGTGTCTCGTCTATTTTCCTAATGGAGAGATAGTGGTTTAATGTGCAATTGTGGGCATTTTAGAGATTAATACGTTAATGAGCTATCTACAAATGAATAGCTCCTTTGGAAGAAGCAGTGCAAGTGTTTCGGGTAATACAGTTAATAAGCCACAGTCACGCCACAAAATGTACCACAGAAGGGGCTCTCATAGCTGCAGGGACGATGGATAATATGGTTCATTAAAGAATCACAGATTTATTCCCCTGTTCATGGCTGTGGCTATGGCAGTCCGAACATGACCAGGCCTTCCTTATCTGGCGCACAAAGTACACTTGTGTGAAAATCTCCAGGCGAGAGGAGCAGGATCTGAGCCAAGATCAAACCAGGCATTACATCATGCAATCACACTGCACTTTCTTTTGGAGCACAATGGTATGTCTGATAAGAAATTTTCTTTACCAAATCTTGCCTTGACTATTTGTAATGCTTTCTTTTTAGCCAGACAGTGTAAAGTAGAAACATTGTACTACCAGTTTATAGCTCAGTTTTTTAAAAAGCTGCCTAGTACAGTCCTTTAGTTTTTTTACAGTCATAAATCATAGAAACATCTGTATTAGCAATCTTAAACAAACTGCATTTTCAATATGCAGGAATTGTATCGTCTCAGTAAGACTTGCAGCAGTTTCGTGCCATCTGTGCGATGGCACAGACTGAGAATCTGTTCTCCACAGATTAGCGCTGTTCATTTGCTTCGTAATGAAGTCTCTCTTAGCAGAACAGTAGGCGGTCATGCCCCCTTTTAACATGGACCTTGGGAGCTCTGGTACTGTTATACAGTGGCAAACAACTGCAAAAACAGATGGAAATAAAATAATCTATGCCTACAATGTCCTTTATCTTGACCCAGCTGGGAAATTACTTTAATGGTTGCCAAAGTTGATGTTCGGATGAATGTTTAGTCACTATATGAAACGCCATAAAGGCAGTATCTACCAGTCCCACTTTGTTAATTCACAAAGATCACAGTAAGAAGTGAAGAAGAAGAAGTAACTTCGTAACAGTTAAAGAAAACTGAACTCTTAGGAGAATTTGAAAGCGAAGAATGTGAAAGAATGCCCGTTAGCATAGTTGATATACACCAGACAGCTTCAGCCAAATACAGTGGAGCAAAAAAGTATTTAGTCAGCCACCGATTGTGCAAGTTCCCCCACTTAAAATGATGACAGAGGTCAGTAATTTGCACCAGAGGTACACTTCAACTGTGAGAGACAGAATGTGAAAAAAAAATCCATGAATCCACATGGTAGGATTTGTAAAGAATTTATTCGTAAATCAGGGTGGAAAATAAGTATTTGGTCACCTCAAACAAGGAAGATCTCTGGCTCTCACAGACCTGTAACGTCTTCTGTAAGAAGCTTTTCTGTCCCCCACTCGTTACCTGTATGAATGGCACCTGTTTGAACTCATCATCTGTATAAAAGACACCTGTCCACAGCCTCAAACAGTCAGACTCCAAACTCCGCCATGGCCAAGACCAAAGAGCTTTCGAAGGACACCAGGAAAAGTATTGTAGACCTGCACCAGACTGGGAAGAGTGAATCTACAATAGGCAAGCAGCTTGGTGTGAAAAAATCAACTGTGGGAGCAATCATCAGAAAATGGAAGACATACAAGACCACTGATAATCTCCCTCGATCTGGGGCTCCACGCAAGATCTCATCCCGTGGGGTCAAAATGATCATGAGAACGGTGAGCAAAGATCCCAGAACCACACGGGGGGACCTGGTGAATGACCTGCAGAGAGCTGGGACCAAAGTAACAAAGCTCACCATCAGTAACACACTACAACGGCAGGGAATCAAATCCCGCAGTGCCAGACGTGTTCCTCTGCTGAAGCCAGTGCATGTCCAGGCCCGTCTGAAGTTTGCCAGAGAGCACATGGATGATACAGCAGAGGATTGGGAGAATGTCATGTGGTCAGATGAAACCAAAGTGGAACTTTTTGGTATAAACTCAACTCGTCGTGTTTGGAGGAAGAAGAATACTGAGTTGCATCCCAAGAACACCATACCTACTGTGAAGCATGGGGGTGGAAACATCATGCTATGGGGCTGTTTTTCTGCCAAGGGGACAGGACGACTGATCCGTGTTAAGGACAGAATGAATGGGGCCATGTATCGTGAGATTTTGAGCCAAAACCTCCTTCCATCAGTGAGAACTTTGAAGATGAAACGAGGCTGGGTCTTCCAACATGACAATGATCCAAAACACACCGCCCGGGCAACAAAGGAGTGGCTCCGTAAGAAGCATTTGAAAGTCCTGGAGTGGCCTAGCCAGTCTCCAGACCTCAACCCCATAGAAAATCTGTGGCGGGAGTTGAAAGTCCGTGTTGCTCGGCGACAGCCCCAAAACATCACTGCTCTCGAGAAGATCTGCATGGAGGAATGGGCCAAAATACCAGCTACTGTGTGTGCAAACCTGGTAAAGACCTATAGTAAACGTTTGACCTCTGTTATTGCCAACAAAGGTTATGTTACAAAGTATTGAGTTGTATTTTTGTTATTGACCAAATACTTATTTTCCACCCTGATTTACGAATAAATTCTTTACAAATCCTACCATGTGGATTCATGGATTTTTTTTTCACATTCTGTCTCTCACAGTTGAAGTGTACCTCTGGTGCAAATTACTGACCTCTGTCATCATTTTAGGTGGGGGAACTTGCACAATCGGTGGCTGACTAAATACTTTTTTGCCCCACTGTAGTTGAGCAGACTCACAAATGAGTTCAGCCTTGTGTGGTGTGATGTGCGTCTCTGATAATGTTTGCTATCTCTTGGCATTAGACTTCAGAGAAGCAAAAAATTCTGTCTTACAATCAATTAATTAATTAATTCTGTCTTCTTGTATTTGTCTAATACAAGGGCCAAATGTGTAATATTACTTTATAGCCCATTACCTTGCCAAAAGGTGTGATTTGATGGAAAACACACTTATAAAGCTAAAAGACAGTAAACAATGGGTCATTTTTTGAAAAATTACTGGAGGTAGTTTAGGAAATCCCAGACAGCATTTTGCATTGATTATCTGGAATACTGGTGGTAGAACTCTGACCAACACTGGATTTTTTCATCCGCACTGTAACAAGGAGCTGGGCTGAGAGGATCTTTCCAGAACTGCGTGTAACTGGACTTTTTCAGTGATATTTAACTGTACCGTATTGTTTTATTTTCCTCTTTTCTTCTAAGTACAAACAGTATTACGCTGTTCTGATTAAATATTCCCTTACTTTGGGATTGTGCCTTCAGTGCAATCTTCAGGACCTCAGTTAAATAGAATTACTTTGTCTTGTCTTAAAAACAGGTAGAGAAGAAATTGCTAGCAGTGTCGACCTTGAGGTTACAGGGCTGAACTGAACAATATGGGTTGTGTTTGTTTCAATAAACAGCAGTTAAATGTCATTTAAACAACCTGTTAAAATGACAAAGCTTTGACTGCTGCAATCTAGAAGAAAAAGGCCATGCAAAAAAACTGCTGGGTGTCTAAAAAAAAGTGTGGCCATGTTGTGATAGTGTTAAGGGGTAAGTGAAAATGTAATGAAAGGAAACGGAGAAAGACTGACAAGCAGTATGTAAATTTGCAATTATAGTCACAATCGTAAATACACTTCAGTCTGTGTTGTACTTAATTGCTCGTCATTAAAATATATATTTTAATGTGCATGCAGTCATCCAAATGTACGACATGTGCTTGTCTGGGTTTGTGGTGGACAGAGTAAACATGGTACATGCTACATATTGAGAGACTGCTGAATCAGCAGCTGAAACCCTGGCAGTCTGAGCCGAAGAGGCTCAGCTTACTCAGCTGGGATTTTATTACTTTCCCTCTTTGTATTGCCCGTCCACTTCCTTCTAGCTCTCACTGTATGGTATCTCCAAATGGTCTATTTACCAGGTGCATTGAAAAAAAAAATCAGTTTTAAAGTACAACAAGGCTGACACTAACACTGGTTGCAGTTGTCTCTTTTTTCACTACATTGCTTGGGAAAAACAAAACACCATGGTAATATGGTGTTAAAAATGTAAAATCTCTGCAGGAGATAAAATATTCATTAAAATGAACACGAGGTCCAATAGAGTGTGTCTGTAAGTAAGCAAGCCATCTTTTTGATTTGGCATCTGGTATATAAGGTACTTATATGCCACCACCTTTGCTGGAGCCTCAGCAGAGTGTGAAAATGTGATTTGAGGTGAATATCCTTTGCCAGGTAGGAGATGAATAAAAGAGAGAGTTTGTGACAGTTCTTAGAAAACAATAACAGGGTCACTTAGCTGAAAAAAAGAAAGCACACTGTCTCTCCAGAGGCAGGCACTTCCTTAGTTATATAACGCAATTGATATTCTAAATAAACACGCAGACTTCGTGTGGAATTGTGCTTGTATAGTGAGTGTTTTTGCATGGAAAGGTGTGACTTACAGTGTTTGTCTTGACCGTCTCCTGAGGCTTGACAACCATCTTCATCATCACACTCTGTGGTGCTGCCCTCCTCCCTTTTCCCACTGCCCAGCTCTTCCCAGTCTTCCATTTCTGCCAATTCTGGAAACATTTCCTCTGTGTCCTGCATATGCACAGAAATATGGTTAATGCATAAGATTCCAATATCCTGCATGTGAAACACTGTGAGCAACTTTTAATATAGATAACATATGATATACTTTAACATAAGTTTCTTTTTGATACTGCAAGCTGCAGATCCTTCAAAAATCTGTCATCTGTTGGACTGTTGGATCATAGTGGAAGATCCCATTACTCCTGTATAAATCTCAGGACACTTTCTGAGAGCAGAAAGGTTCTGAAATGTAGAAAGGTTTGGCAGAAAACAAACCAATTATACAGTGGCAGTTGTTAATTCTTTTGGTGAATTATTCTAATTTATATTAGGTATTAGTCTATATACAGCTGAAATAAGACTTTATCAGCCTGGCCCATCAGGACCATATCCTTCCCTCCTGCTGTGTGGCCACCTAATTGGCTTTGTTGGCCCTTCATGCTGTCCATCATCATCAGGGTGGTCTCTGCTCCATAACACCATGTCTGACAAACTCTCATGACACAATAAGAAAACTGTACTTTGCACATTAAGTTCAAAATAAGGGCATAGATATCAGAACTTTGGAATATGTGAAATTATAGATGGATGCATTTGCACACATGTGTGAATACACTGTTAAACCTGCTTTACAAAGTTTACAAGATCATTCCTGGGACTAACTGACCTTAAAGGGAAGGCACAACCAGCGAAGACATGTTGAGAGGTGAATGAGAGGCATGGAGTTGGCCCCATTCCTCTCATTCACCTCTCGACATGTCTTCAGGTGTTGTGGGATTACAGATGTCTTTGCTATTGACACCACCCCAGTGACTCACTCATACACCTGACAACAGAAGAACAAGTTCTCTCCTAAGCCTTCAGTGCCCCAAAAGAAACATTTCACAAAACCAGACAAGTTTATTTATAAGAATTAGAGTGCAAAGCTTAAGAGAAACAAGACAGAGAATCAGACATGCTAGTGGTCCAGTGATAACACACTCATCCCACGTGATGTTTCAAACTACAGTAAACGTTAACATGCTATCTTCAACAAGCTTAATGTGCTTCTACAAAGGGTGGCTGTCAGTCTGCAACATGTTCCAAGTGTGTGGATTCAGGAAAAAAAAAGTTTCCTGAAAAGCTTGTTGTTCATATAAGTAACACAAAGAAAAACCAATGTTAAGTGGGCTCACCATGTAGGTCCAAAAAAGTGTCTGCACAGACTATCATGGAATTTACATTTTGCAAATTCCCACAGACCCTTACAGACTAACATAAAGGAATCTCAACTGTTAAAGGTATGTGTCTTAAAATGTATATTTTGACTTGATGATAGCACAATAAGAAAAGTCTCATGGTCCCAAAAAAGATGCATAAGGATAATCTAATAACCTCAACTAGCAGGAAAAAAAAGCAAGGAAACAGATTAATCGCGCTCATGGCAACTAATTTATTTGCTAATGGCAAAGAAAGGTTTAATTTTCAATTAATAAGATGTTTCATAAGAGGTTTACTTAAAACAAAAACTAGATGTCAAGATAGTCAAAGCCCCAAACTGACAAACAGAGAAACTGAAGCACAAACCAAGGAAGCTACACGGAACTGAATTTAACTTAAGATAATAAATAAATGCTTGTTTGGGTACCAGAGTTATTCAAACAGACATATTAGTATTCTTTTTTTCCTTTTTCTTCTTCTATCACATTAGTGATTGCAGATGCTAGAGAAAGACATTTAGAATGGTTTTGACTCAAGCTGGTACTTTTACATGATAATCGGTATACTCATTACTTCCATCATGTTTCACATTCAACCACATTCAACCAATGTGAAAGTACATCTTCTCACTGTGGCCTGAGAGAGTAAAATGAGATGATACAGCTATAACCACTTAAGTACAGGCTGATAAACCAGATCTTGTACATTTCAGGTAAAAGTGAAAGTCATTGGTAAAACTGGATGTCTTAATTTTCACAAGTGTGAATAAATTACAATAGGAGGGGAACAGGGTGAACAATATTTGACAGTTGTTAGAGTTCCATATTTTATAGTATGAGTTAATTCATATTACAGTTTGCTGACAGACTAATGACTGATAACTGAGACAATCTGGGAAAAAAGAGAAAGCAATGTTCTTGAATAAGATAAACCCATTATGATTTTTCTATCATGTAAAGCAACTAAATAAATTCAGTGTGCATTACAGCAGTTCACACCCAAATGCTCTGCTAAGCAGCATAATGTTCGCCATCACTTGATGCCAGCGTGATATTAAGCTTATAACTATGGCACTGAGTGGATGTTTGACACAGTGTTGCTTGGCCCAGCTGTCCTTAAAGCATGTTAATTAGGGAGTGAATCAATTAAGGTGTTGTTGCTGTGGAAACCACGGTTAGTATAATTGTTGGTTTGTTGCTGTCTACTGAGTGCAGGGTGTTGGGTTATTTTTGTTAAGTCATGATTGCTAAATGGTCAAACTAAAGTCCTTCCTTTACAATTGTAACATAGCGAGGAAGCAAATTTATAATTTGTCTGTGGAGCTAGAGACAGATATGAATAACATGAATGTATAATGTGATAGAAAAAGACTGCTTCTGCTCTGGATTTCAATGAGCATCTTAAGCACTTTCTTAAAATGGTTTGTATTTATTTAATTTTCCTTCTCGCTTTAGAGCAGAAGCCATCAACACATCAAGGGAGCGTTTGTTCACAGGCAGCCTGCTAAGCTGTGTCAGTTTTTTTCAAATATAAAATATGCTACAAAAAGAAAACAACAAAGAAAACCGTAACAATATGTTCAACAACACAAAGGTTGATCTGTTTATGAGAAATAACAACAACAACTCAAAGGGTCATCCTCCTGATCTGTCTCCAATGAGGTACAATGAGTAGACAAGTGGGAACAATATCTCAATAGCAGCAGACTTTACATTATGGATAAGTCAGAGATTTACTGTGCCTTTGAGATGCAGACAGATGGTTTTGTTCTAACATGACTCGTCACTCTCTCTGACATGTCTGTGTACCGTTGGGTTAGAACGACCTATTAGAATTGAGAACATGTATATGTATTTACATTTCATTTCAATTTAAACTTTCAATAGAAGACTGACAAGCTATAATTTGCGAGCGCAATTAACTTTACAATGTTTTATGATAATCAGAAGTTATTATCGTTAATGCCATCATCTATATATACTGAATGCCAACAGTTTCCGAGAAACAACAAAGACAAATGAAAGATTTTCAAGTCTGGGAAAGAAAACTGAAACATTTTGTTGTTTTTCTTTTTAAAAAAGGAGCACAGACAGGCGCTTGAACAACTTGCAGTTGTGTAAGCTGATGGGTACGGCGAGGGCACAGATACAAGATACAAACCTTTTCCTTTAAGGCTTACCTTGAAATTACCCTGGCATCCAAGGGCAAATCAGGTATTCCAAAAAGGCTTTGAATAAAATCCCAAATCATGAAATATTTTCTAGTTCCCCTCTCACAGTGCCAACTAATGCACCTCTCTCTTTCTTTTCAAAAGCATTCTTTAGTTAGAGGATGATGCGGCAGGTTTGAGAGAATCAAGGGCTGAATTCCTGCATTTTTTAATGCTTCCTAGTCACGCTAAAATCTGTACTGCCAGGAGTAACCAATCACCTTGGAGTCTAGAAGAAAGACTGAGCTGTATAGATTCTGCTGTAATGTAGACATAAATGGGACATCTAATCATGAAATGTAAAAATGTGAAATGTGACCACTTGGCATATGATGAAACCTACTGCAACAGTTACAGTAAGCATTTTCATATGGCTATGCATACATTTAGGGTATGATTGGCAACCTTGCGGACAAGGATCATAAGTCCTATCCTCCATGTGCCCACATCTGCTCTTTTTCAGCCCTGTCTGAAACAGTATCACCTCATCGAGGGCAGTGGTGATAAAACTGCATATGCGGGCAGAAAAAAAAGGAAAGCAAAGGAAATTCTGGAGGATACTGAAGGAAAAACTGACAGCGGTGAATGTCTGCATAACATAAGTACTCTCAACTTGTTGAATGAAATTGGCTACATTTTCTCACATACTGTTACGGCCAACAATGCTTTTAAGTAAAAACAAACATCAGCTGGGAGACAAAATATGAGTGTTTAAATATCCGTTATGTCTGTGTGTCTGTGGATGTCCCCAATTAAAGAGGAACTGGATGCAATTATCTCTATTTCTCACACTGCCTGACAAAGAAAAGGCGGCTGGGAGAGAGACGGAGCGAGGGAGAAGCTTCTTCTAAAAGTATAGGAATGAAAAGATGAAAACGGTGCATCCTAAGAAGAGTGACAGGTTCAAAACAAACTCTGGACAGCCGCAGTGCTCTGCCATCCATCCCTGCAGTAGCTGTACTGTGCTGCTTGTGTATATTAATTATACCTGTTATGGTCAACAAGACTGTTCATAACTATAAAAGAGCCTTATCCATGTGTATGTAGAGCAATTGTTATTTTCTGATGGCAGCAGTGGTTTCATTATAATATAGTTTATCATAGCTTCGTTTTTATAATTTAAATTACTCCGTCTGTCTACAGCAGCCTTCATATTCCCCACATGTTAAGAGAGAAAAAATCATGTTTGGATGCAATTGCAAAATACAATTTGGGCAAATTTATAGGGGAAACACAGAGAAAAGCTATAGAAGGATCTGTCTTGGTGAACCAAATCTTGAATATAATGAGCCAGAGGTGTTCACATGGACTAATTTTGCATGACATTTTATTAAATCAGTATGAAATCTGAAAACAGATGCTGTTTGTGGAAAAAAAAGTCCACCTAAGTTTCTTAGAACTCTGAGCAATGTTTTCAACATTTTTCAACAACTGCCGAGCCACACCTCCACTACAAGCTAGCACAAGCTGATTGAGTTTGTCGCTGTTAGTGACACTCTGTTCGACATGCCCTCATGTAACCCCCATTACCTAATCGCTGCATTGGATTGTCACACCCTGCTCCTGTAAGGTACTGACTGAAACAGCTCGTGTGTGGAATATATGCGCACGGGAACAAACTTTGACTTCTAACAGCTAAGTGATGGAGATGTTATTGAAAAATGCGTGGCAGTTTCGGTGACATCAGCATTTTTCTGAGTGCATGTTCCGACAGCTTCCTGCGAGAGGTGTGCGGGTCGAAAGACAGCGAATGGTGCTCATTTGCTGCTGGGAAGCAGATTTTTTAGACATGAAAATCGGCTTCAGATGTCCTTATAAAGGAGCAAAAGGTTTGAAGAGCTGACTTCAAGGCACCAATCCAGTTTACACACCATGAATACCAAACATTATCAGGATAATCAACCCACTTACTGGGTCAAATCAGTGTAGCTTCTACACTACTTGTGCTTTTACTAAGGCCAATATGCTGGGAAAATTAAATTAGATTGTGGCTTACTTTTTCTCTGAGATATCCATTTCTCTTCTTTTTCTATTTCAAGATTTCTCTTCTTACCTGAAGCCTTTGAAAATATGTTTATTTATCTAATGTAAAGTAAATTAAATCAGTGTGTCTCGAAATGAGATATTCAGAATCCCAACTGAAACAGATCAGGAATTTAGTGCCAATTTGCAGCGATATGATCAATTTCACTTTTATGCCCCATCATCCCAAATGGAAAAGTGAATAATTTCACATAAAAACCCAGCATCTCCTTGATTCAATAACATTTACTAAAAAGGAGAAGCCACATGAGTCTGTAATCCATCTTGGTGATAACCTTAAGAAAACAGTCTTTAATATGGTTTTACAAATGCATACCATAGCAGATTGAAAAAGATTAAAAAGGGGGATTTGGAAAAGGGATTTTTGAAACCGTGTCCCAAAAACACAACCAGCCACATATTTTCTTAACAGGACAAGGATCACTGTATTAAAATTATAACCCAAAAGGCAAGCAAATACAGTATTACCCAGTGAAGAAAAACATCCACAGTTCACTGAATTTTTATGAGCTTTGCATCTAATTATGGCATTTAAAAAAAAGTTATATTTAAATTACAGTCTGGGTTCATGAAGTCTGGTTGCCAAGTGAACGGAGAGCTCTGGGCAGTGAGACTTGTTGCTGTATCGTTGCCACAGCAGCAGTAAAGAGCAGCAGAGCTCCTGTGAAGACCAACTCCATCATCTTCTTCAAGTGGAAAGAATTTGTCCCCTCCCTGTGACAGGCTGCCAGCTCAGCCCGAGCTCTTTCTTCATCCCTGGACTCCACTAACTCTTGAGAGCTCAAACCCTTTCACACTGCTGCAGGCATTGCTAAATCATAAAAGAGATGTATACTGAAGTCAGAAAGTCCGCTGAGAGCTGTATATCTATAAAACCGATATACTTTAAAGAATCAGCTGTTTATCTGTTTATTTTAACCGTTTCTAAAAAGCAAGCACAATTAAGTCTATCTAACAAAGGCACATAGAACTCTGAGTCTCTGAGTCTGTGCAGCAGCTGATAGGGCCATGGACTGACTGGACCCACAAAGAGGATATGCACAGTGTGGGTCTAAAACAAGCGTGGCTTCTCTGATGTGGAACCTATCTGGGCCACTGGCCAAACAAGACAGCAAAGCTGCAGTCAGTCCCATCAATCACATGTCAGCCTCACTATATTGCATCTTTATGCTTTCCAACTCTCTATCCTGCAACCGCTTTCAAAATTGTTAATGCTATTGCCCCTTTATAGGCGTGAGTCTGAGTGAAATAAAGATAGAAATAAAGCATGAGAATCAGCGTCTGAGTGTTTTGGGGTTTTTTTCCTACCCTGAATGTTGCCGCTGACTTTTCATTTACAAAAGTGCAAAGTGACAAACTGACAAATGATCTGGACTTAATAATCACATGGAAACAGATAGACCGTTGTGAAATGATCCCCACCCAAAAACAGCTGGACTGATGGCTAAGAATCAGAAATCTACTTTGAAGCATTTATTGTCCGGATTAGCAACCTTTACAGGCAAAAAGAAAGAAAAGGAGAAAGAGGAGAGTTAGAGGAGGTACACAGGGGAGGACAGGGGAGTTGGCCTACTCATTTAATGGACTATTTTATAGAAGGTCAAGATTTAGCCTTGTCCCGTGTGTGTGTGTGTATTTTAGTTTTATTTCTAGATGTTATGTCCTTGATTTAACGTGGAAATGTTGTGTGCATGTCCTCTAGCTCTATCCCCGTGTGTACTGTATGTGTAGGGTTGTGTGGGTGAAACTCACACACATACTCATTTTGTAAAGGGATCTGAGTGCTTAAACAGAAGGGTGCCATGGTTAGATGATGGGTCATAGTCTGCGATATATCAAGAGTAGTTTTCCAATCCTCTTAGTGCCACAGTGCTCAGAGTGTAACTGCTCTTCAGTAGGTAAAAATATACACGTCTTTAAGCCCACTAATCCCGGAAATTGAAGTTATTCAAATCTGGAAAAAGCTGAGATTAGACCTTCTCTGAAAAACCTGCAATATCTTTTAAGCTAAAAAAAAAAAGAAAATATGGATATGATTTAAAAGCAGTCGGTGTGCATTTGTTATTTGTCAGCATCTAATTTCCATTTAAAATGAAATAAATATCCACAGTAGTTCAAAGGATGAAAGAAGACAAACGCACGGCCTAATTATCCTCCTAACATCGACACACAATCGAAATCTTAACCCTAAACAGTCGTTTGAAGAAGTGAGGACTTAAAAGTGTTGCGAGCATCTGAAACTCAAAGGAGTTTTTGAAAAGATGAAAGTGGGGGTACAAGCATGCACGGAGGACCAACACTGTGCAGGCTATGCTTTGAATCATCTAGTCCATGAGAGTAAACCAGGCAGACTTTTTTTTAACCTTTTGTTACTGTCACAGTCACACATTATACTATCAAACTATTTTTTGTTGTTTAATATGAAATCAGATTTAACATAAAATCAATCAAACTCATTATTTATTTATTCAAAGATAAAAATTGATAGTTTTCCTGCACTTTTAGTAAGATAACCTTTACTTTTATGTGCTTGCAGCTCTTCCAAGAACAATGACAATCACATGCCTGGCTGGTTTTTGGTTATTTATAGGTTTGCTCCATGCTCCCAGGCCCCCTCAGCAGCCCACTGTATACAAAGCAGTGTGCGTCTTTCCAATAGCACACCTGAATCTCAGAGCAATGAAAAACTTCCTTTTCCAGTCCTTGTTTATGAATGCAGATAGATTTTAAAAAGCAAATTAATTTTCAGGTATTTCAGGTAAATTGCATGTTGCATGTTTTGTGCCTTTACTTATCAACTGTTTGCCAGCATCCAGCAAAAGTATGCTCAAAGGTTATTGATGAATTGAAGCTTCTGGTTCCAAAAATGTTCAGAACATTCAGAACAAAACCACTTTTATCTGGCCTACAGTATTTGTCTAAATAGTGACCATCTTTGCTGTCAGGCATAGATGAACTTTAAAAGTTAATATGCAGCATTTCAGAAAACATACAGTTTTATTTTCTCTTTTTTAGTGTTCCTATGTCTGCAAATCTGCATCTTAGCAAGCAATCTGTTCACACAGGTATGAGCACATGTGATGACTTGTGCTGTAATCTCTAGTTCGACTGGTTGATAGCTTGGTTGATATTTGTTTATTCAGCCAAATTCTCACTGATCAGCCAATCTTGTCACCTCCTGCGTGTTTTAGTAGCTTTTAATTTTCCCAAATGAATGTATCCTATTCAATTAACATTTACATTTTGTCGGTGTTATTATGTTCAAACAACTTCCCCGTTTAGGCTCAAGGCTTTGAGTGCAAATACATCAGAACTCGTCGATTTCCGTGTTTGCCCTAATAATTCATTTATAACAGCATTCACACCAAACCACAGATTCACTAGCTCCTCGGTCTCGCAGGAGCACACACCTACACCGAGACCAAGCTGAACGTTTCTTCTCTTATCACCCCCCACCCAGTGCCGCCAATCGATTGGTTTGAGAGTAGTAACGATTCCAGTCGACCAAGACTTTCTTTGGTTGACTGTCACTTCATGCAGGCTAACACTCTGTGATACTCTCTCTTATCTGGCACAAACATAAAGCTCAGTCAAGCTCTGGCACCTAGTGTAGATGCAAGGTAGGCTTTTCAAGTCTGTAAATGTCAACAGGGCACCCGCTCAACTCTGCATAGTTTCCATGACAACGAGGCACTTGACAGCCACCAGCACAATGGGATGTTGTGGTCTAACAGGAATGATCTTGAACTGCCAGTTAACAGGTTGAGTGATATATAGTGTGGCTGCTGTACAGATGAAAGAGTAACGAGTGACACTATCGACTCAAATAAGACTAAAACAAAAATACAGTTAATACAGAGAAAAAGGGAAATCCATAAGATGGAAGCATGGGAAACCACACAGGTATAAAAGTGGTCAAACGGAAAAAGCAAAGTGAGATATAGAGATAGAGCTCTAGTCATCGCTGCACTTTCTATCTGTGGCCATAATTTTTTCAGGGCAACAAAAGGGCAGGCGGGCAGAGGGGAACCAAATCCTGGCCCGTTTGTCTCCTCAAATGGCCTCTAGGGACTGTCTGAAATGGCCCTTTTCTTCTTGGTTCTTTTCAGCCCTAAACCCCATCTACATGACAAACAGTGTCACTTTGAAGCTGCCTGTGTCATCTATGCTATCTGTCACTCATTCATGACCTTTTGCTCCTGCCTCTCATCTTTCTTTTTTTTTTCTTTCCACAGTAATTCCCTTTTTTGTCACTGTCTCCCTTTCACACACTATCCTTTTCATTTATCTTTGATATCTGCCTCTGAGCTCAAAACAAGTCTTTGGATCAAAAGAAAATGGCAAGGACATTTCAGTAGTTCTTTTGACAATGTGTCATAGCATTTGAGTCCTTATAAGACTTTGAGTTGCATTTGTCCACAACCAACAATCATCAAGTCTGTATTATTAGCATTATTATTATCTTCTTAATTCCTCTTGTTATTAATTACAAAACACAACAATTAGACCATGTGCATCCATCACAGTTAAGCTCTTTACTCAAAATCAGAGTTTTAATGCTAAAATATAAATATTGTTGTTATTCATAAATTTTCAAACAACTATTTGACAAGAAAGCTGAAAAATTGACAAAAAGAAGAGAAAAAAATTATTAGATTCTGAATTACAGCTATTTACTTGCATTACTGAACAGACCAAAATGGGTTTAGTGGTTGAATGTTATTAATATGTCCAGTGTGCTGGCTCACATTTTAGTGTTAAAACATGAATTCAGTTTGTTATTCTACTAATGAATAAGCACACATTTTATAGTTGTAAACACATTTTTGACAGATTTCTATTAATATTTTCTTGTTTTTATGATAGCTGGTCTAATAAAAGAATTAAGCTATGCATATGATAACTGAAAAATCCATCCTACCGTGTTGAAGTTCTCCAGCCTCTCCTTAGCTTCAGCGACTGCGCACTCCACATTGCGAACTTTGACCTCTGGGTTATTCCTCTGGGCATACAGACCATTTCCTACAACTCTGCCTGTATAACTGTGACAAAAAAGAAAGCCGGAATCAATTTAGTCGCCAACATCATCTTTATGCTGTTAACATGCAATGCTGAATGTATTTGTTAATATCAGAATATTGCTAATGTGTTATTGCTGTGAGTTGCACAATTTAATATGACTCTGTGATTTATCACTATGGAAATATACCTCGGACGCTACAACCAATCAGAAACACACACTATGCCAGGCTCCTGGTTAGACTCCAGCGTCTTTATAATTTGCCTCATTTGTCAACAACATATTGTTAAAAAGCTCCATTATGCATCCTCTCCTGCATCAACACTGAAATCTAATCCAGATCATTTAATGATGCTTTTCATGGTCTTGTGTGAGGAAATATTTTAATGATAGCTGAGCTCTGCCTTGTAAAAATTGTGATTGAGACAAATGCATGCTGGGCCTTTTAAACTCTGGCATGCTCTGTGGCCCTGAAGCTTGGCAGGAACTATAGCTGTTAATTTCTTCAGAGCTGTTGTTGAGCTGATGTCAGAGAGGCTAAACTTTTCTAGCGGCCAACCTGAATTAAATAGGAAGCGTTTTTGATGTCTAATAATAGATTGGAAATTTGTCCGTAAAGAATCGGTGATTTAACGTTTTACAGTTTTGATGGTTTAAATGCTGAACAGTTGGAGCTGATACTGAGCACTGCAGTGTCTCGCACAGGCGTTCAAAAACAACAAAAAACAACATCAGTGTGTGCCCATTTCCTGTAACCTCCACCAGCACTGGCTCGCTCTTTGTGTCATTAATCTTATTTTAGTCTAGTATTATTGTGGCCAATACCGTAAGCAGTTGACCTCACGGGTGAGGGTGAGATATACAAATTGACTTTCAATGATGCGATGCACTTATCCCTCATTTTCCTCCAAATTAATTTTAGAATTATATATTGATGCTAATCTTCCATACTTGGGAGATTTAACGGCACTGGAGAGGAGTGACATGTACTGGCAACAAATCAATTGATGCTTCAGCAGGCAGCGCGAGGCTGATAAAGTGATTATGGATGGTTTAAGCGAGCGTGTTTGTAAGGATGTCTTTATGGGTATGTGAGTGCTTTTGTCGTCGTGCTTGCATATACTTGTACTTGTGAATATGAGTCGAGGCAATCATAAAAGTGCTGACCCTTAAAAAATCTCTGGCCTGTGATATAAGCAGTGTCTTGATAAGGTCGGTGCTCCTTCATCTTGCTGAAACAGCAAAATGATGCAAAAAAAAAAAAAATCCTGTGTAATCCTCTGACATTGCAGATTAACTTTACATCTCGTTGTTTGTGTATTTGATTTTATGCTTCATTTTCTTCCTTCAAGTGCTTATTTTACTTTAGGATATTTACCAACCAGATTTTCTGTGTGCCACACACACACACACACACACACAAAACAAACTGCTTGGACAACAACTGAAAATTCTTATTTGCTGCCAACTCTCAGTCTTCCGAACATGGACGCTATCAATAGCTTTTGGACTTACAGCTTCTCCCCTCTGACACAAGAGATTAATTGAAGAATCAAACAGCCCTCTAAGCAGTGGTTTAAAGTGGGGGGCTGTGTCTTAGGGGTCTGACTGTCTCCAGGCTTGGCTTGTGATAAGAGTGTTGGTGCGGAAATGAGCTCATCAAATTGGATGCTAATAAAAGGGAAGTGTCATGGTGAGTCTGGCAGTGCGTTTGGCCTGGAACATTTCATTGCAGGGCTTGTTTGATACTACATAGGGGATGTAACCACTGACACAGCAGGATATCCCAGAACTGATTACGCGATAGACATACAATTAATGCAGCAAATTTCAAGGCAGAATTCAGATGTTATAAGTTTGCTCTGAATGGCAACAGTGAACTGTTTTGGAATAAATTTCACTCGAGCGCTATAACTCAGGGGATTAAACACTGAGCACACAGTACAGCACAAATGCTACAGCACCCAAATGATGACTCCTTCTTTTTTAGAATTAGCTCTTCTGCCCTTCTGGTGGCCTCAAATGCAGAACCTCACCAAGCATTTGAAAACTCTTTCTACACATTTATGGCTTCTGACTCAGAGCCCTTTTTCTATGGAAGTGACTCACTCCCCCGTGAATGCACAATTGATGCGCACTCTTGAAGGCAGCTTTGTCTGTCCGCGTCCTTTCCCTCTGCCTGAAGCACAGACTAGCAGTGACCTGTACTCCCTGATGCTGACCCCAAAATGAAATGTTTTGCTCTTTTCAAAGCCTGAAGGAATGCTCGTGGGCTTTGGGGCGAAGCATGAAAAATCATTATTCATTTTTAAGGTGTATGGGGGGGGGGGTCATCTTGAGAATACCCAAGGTAAAGGATATTTTCATGTATATTGCATTAATTGAATTACAAGGATGCGTATTTGATCTGGAATTTGAATTGCCTTTTGCTACTGCGAGGGATTGATAGCAAAGTGACCCATGGTGAATCTGATTCTATTTTATCTGTTAAACCCAACTGCCTAAGCTTGTAATATTCACACATTCACAAAGGACTTAATTACTCTTCTTTTTGTTTTAATTTATTTATTTTTGAGAGCACTTGTGGCTGCTCTTGCTCGTCACATGAAAAGAAACATAAAACAACTAAAAACTACAGATTCTATCTTTCAGAGTTTTCAATGATTTATGACCCCAAAAGACTACTGTATAAACATAAAGCATCACTGGTAAAAGAGATTACACATCTGTATTTGCCAGGCAAATAAATGATTGTAGATCATTTCTTAAACGATGGGAGCTTTATTACTTCTTTTGCCAAGGACTCCTCTGGGATTGACATTAGGAATGAAGACATTCAAATGAATGGATAATCTAGATCTTTTCTTGATTCATTAGAATCATCTTATTTAATTTATGTACATGTTCATCAGCAGGACGCTTTGTGACATTCTCCTGAAGTTTATTAGATGCATGCCTTGTATCAGCAGGATCCTATTATTCAATTGTGAAAAGACAAACACTGTGCAAGCTAAAACAGTCTCAGTGTGGATGTAAAGACTAAACAATATGTCTCCTACTGGAGAAAAATCTTAGCACACATTACTGGTACTGAAATCAACATTAGTTTTTACTGGAGTAGACAGTCACTCAAGAATTATCAAAGTAATCTGTCTGGTCTAGTAATCTGTAACTGAAACAAATCTTCAAACTGAAAAGAGACTCTCACAGTTCATGGCTTACTTTGAAGTAAAGTTTCACTACAATATGTCTCACTAATTATAACAGTGTGCAGCACAGTGCACTGATTAACAGATTGTATGTTTAAACTGGTGTAGAAATCTCAACAAATTCAGTGCTTAGCATTCTGACCTGTTTTAGTGACATAAAGTCACAGTAAGCATTATTGCAGATTTAGCAACAATGTGGAACCCAGTACACAATCACTTAGATCACCTAGAATGAAGTGTTTTTTGGAGACAAGAAAAAAAAGTAAATGGCTTTATGCACACAAAATTAAGTCTATAGGTAACAGACACACGTCTTCTCTTTGATAATGTCAATATTTAACTCCAGTAAGTACTTGAGTGATTTAAACCAGAATTTCTATAGGTAAATGGGCTTGACTAATATCTATGTAGACAATCAATACAGTGCAATACAAACTGCAGCAGTCTCTTTTCTCAGTCCTATCTTTGTTCTTTTTTGTAATGTGGAAAAATGCTATAAATATTCTCATGCTTAGCTACTTAAATACCAAAATTACTGCTGCAAAGCTTTATTTTTGTAAGGCAAATGGAGCATTTCTTTGATAAAATGTGAATTTGTGATACTTGGCTATCTCTCCTCTCAATGCATCAGTGGAGCAGAATCTGCTACTGAGGCTCTGTTTGGGGTGCAGAATTCATGATAGACTAAGAGTGCAGAATCTGCTATCACACCAAAGCATTAGTGGGTCTGTTGCACACTTTAGCTTGATATTGCTTCATGTAGTAAGAAGACACACTGATAAAATTACAAAAACAAACATTTAAGGTAAAAAATATGATAGAAACATTTTAGCATACATGGACTGCATTAAAAAAATAAAGAGCTGCTTAATAATACTGTTTGTGTGCATTATTAATGTTCTATTTCCATGCTTTCACGCTGAATTCCTTCCAGAACAATCCACCGTGAACTTACTTCTACAAAACATAATGTTAAAAAAATACAGAGCATTAGTGACTAGTTTGTGATTATTTCATTAATTGGTCTATACTAAATAGACTGGACATATAACTAAGCCCTTTAGTGCTCACATTAGTGCATGTTAATTTCCCTAGCTATAATCATTTCTGTGAAACAAACATCAGACTGAATTAGAGCAAGGCGAGGAGGGGAATAATGTCAGTGATTAATAACTGAGAGGAGAGGAGGCTGTTTACTATGACTGAGAGTGTGTATTTTTGTGGCTGTGGGTGGCACCATTTCAGCTGAAGAGGGTACTGCACTTGGGATGATGGCACTGCTATCAAGATAACCAGCAAATTGTCGGTTCTGCATGATTAATAAAGCCTTTCCCCACCCCCCAGCTGTTGTGGGAATTGAACATGTGTTGAGTTACTCATGGGGAAGTCCTGTGATTAGTACACAGTGGGTTATATCAGCTGTTTTTTTAAAGTTCTCCTGTTTGATGATTTATGTTTGTTATTTTTTTAAGACAATCATGCAATTTTTGCTACTTAACATTCAAAAAATGTCAACAATCCAATCTTAATCATTTTTTTTTGTTTAAATAAAACTATTGCCATATATATTTAAATTTCCTAAATCACAGATTGAAAAAACAGTTAATGTCCAAGGTATTTAAAAGTTTTTCTTTGGAGACTCGCTTCTTTTCCCCCTCATGTTTAGTTCAATCCTGGTACCTGACCAAACAAGTCACTTAACAATAACATATTAATCTATGAAAAATGTCAAAGAAGGTGATTCTCAAATACATTAGGCAGAAATTTGGATATCTGAGCATGGGATGCAGTGAAAAATCTGAGGAAACTGGACAAATGGAGGAAAAATGTCTTAAAAACCCATGTACAGCAGCTGAAGAGTATCTGAAAGTCAAGACACTTTCAGATACTTACTTTCACAAAGATCTGACACAGGATCTGAGAGATACACCTGGTCCTTCAGCTGCAATGGTCTCAAGGGAACGGTGGCTGTCTAGAAGCCTGTCATTTTTAAGGAAGGGAAACAGGAAGAAAAGCTGAGGTATGCCAAATTACACAAGAACTGGACTGAAATAAGTGGCAAACAATCTTCTCAAAATTGATGGAATTATGAATGCAAAGAAGTATCATCAGATTTGGATTCAACGGGCAACATCTGCTGTTTATATATTGTATTTCTGTGTATGTTTGCACATGGTTCAATAAATTACTGCACCTATTCCAATTCAATTCAATTCAATTCAAATCAATCATATATATATATATATATATATATATTTTACATTATTTTATCAACTTTTCTTCTGACGATGCTGTCTGTGTTGAGAGCTCAGTGGATCTGCGTTCGACTACTCCGCCTAGGCTGCACTGCCGAGCGCAGATCCACTAGCAAGACTGAAGCTAAGCTCGTTGCAACATGGCAAATTGAACCTCCCCCACCCTTATTCAGATCTGGCCTTTGGAACTATTTTGGTCTTCATGTGAAGTTTGACCCTGAAGGTAAGCGCATCATGGACAAAAGTAAAACAGTATGTCGGATGTGCCACGCAATGCTCAATTACATTGGTGGGAACTAGTGCGTTAGCGCAGTTAGCTTGTTAACGTGTTGACGCCGTCCAGCCCCACGCACGGGGCGATCCGCGGTAGCTCGTTAACGGAGATTTGCCGTGTTGTGGCGTTAACGTCATTTCAACAAGATTAACGCTGACAGCACTAGTGGGAACACAACAAATATGACTGCACATTTACACCGACATCATCCTAGTGCAAAGACAAGTGAAAGCAGACAAAAACAACAAGCACGCATGCTACAAACTTTACCCGAGTCATTTATACAACCGTTAGCACATGATTCTCCTTATGGGGACCTGATAAGTTTAATATGCTGCTGACAATATAGCCCAGAAGAAGCGTATAGTATAGCTTTTATTTTGTAAAGAGCCATTTCTCTGTAATAAACTCTTTTCCAAAGATGAGTGATTTCTCGATCAGATTGATTTACTTTTTATTACTTTGTTGTTTCAGCAACATTAAATTTAAAAACTGTACTTTTGAGTTAAAATATATATTTACAATTTTAATAAATGACAAATTAAAAAAGCATGAACATTTTTTTGTATCGAAAAAATATCGAACCGTGACACCAAAGTATCGAACCGAACCGAACTGTGAATTTTGTGTATCGTTGCACCTCTAATATATATATATGTACCAAATTAAAACAGTTCCCCCGAGGTGCTTTATACTGTAATGTAAAGACCCTACAATAATACAGAGAAAAAATAGAAAACCCCAACAATCATATGACCCCCTATGAGCAAGCACTTTGGCATCAGTGGGAGAGAGAAACTCCCTGTTAACAGGAAGAAACCTCTGGCAGAAGCAGTTTCGGAGAGGTGTGGCCATCAGCCATAACCAGTTGGTCCCATTTTCCAAGCAAAATATAAAGGAAGGAGAATTATCTACAGATATACACTAAAAAAAACGAGTTCTTGTGTGATGTTAATTTATTTTACATGTTTTTAATCAGTCTGCACAGTATATGCTGTTCACATAACATTAGACCCATACCGCTGAAAAAGAAATCTAGACCTTTCAAACAAGTGTGTGTGTGGGGAGGGGGCGCTGAGCAGATGCTTGTAGCCAGTGAACTTTACATGCAAGGCTTGGGCATATTGAAATACTCTGAACAGGAGGTTTTGTTCTGAAAGGCCAGACTGTTCTCACATGCTGTGAACTTAGTAGCCATTTACTGTATGGCAAACAGCCTCAAGCCCATGAACAGGCAACTTGTCAGGAGCCACTTGACAAACATTTACTCGCCATCCCACATAAGGTCATCCATAGGCAATAAACATAGACATGAGCAAACACATACAAATGCTCTAAAAATCTATGCCGTGTAAGGCAATTTGAGCCTATACAAATGGCAGTCTCGGGCTTGCCACAGTCCCTGAAACCCAACAGTTATTCCCAAAGATAACCGCACGCTAAAAATAAATGCTTTAAACGTCAAGCATTTAAAAAACTAAGCACTGATAAATTCTTTGGTTGATATCTTGTCCAATCTCTTCATAGTAGTTAGTGTAGTCAGCTGTACTCTAAGGACAACTGCACTAGACATCAGAAAATGCACAAGGGGAAACAGCACGCAAATCAGGAGAGGTCGTTTGCAGGGCAGACAAGCTTAAACAGTGTGGTTTCTATTCAATGCTTGATTACTCTTATCCACCATGCACCCCCACCTATTATTCTTTGTTCTTAAATGATCTCTCCAAGTCTACAACAAGACTTTTGTTGAAGTCATCTTTTTTTTTTCTTTCTGTTCATTTCCCTCCCGGCAAATACAGACACTGCAGAATCTTGCTTTTTCTTGTCGCTGTCATTTGTAAGCCAGCTGGTGACAACATGAACATGTCATCAGCAGCTCCAGTCACTTGGAGTTCTCAGAAACACCTGGGCAAGCGGCCTTGGATGTTTTTGTTTTGCTTCTGTTACTTTTTATCAGTATCCTCCAACCTCCTCCTTGTTCCAACTATCAGTTGGGTATTTAAAAACAAAAAAATTCCAGTTTTCCCTAATGATACACAAACCTGTGAAAAAGTTATCCCCAGTTCGATTAGAAATATGACAAAAATCCTGAAACATGACAATTGTACCTTAGTTGCCTGTAATACCCAATAAAGACAGACAATAGGATGGGTCTTGTACTGGGATTCTCCTCCTCCCTCAGACATGCTATGTGAACCTGAGCTCAGTTAAGTTCTACTCTGTTACTCATATGAATATATTCCAATGCCTCCTGCGCGATATTCGACTGCTTCCTTCGAGGGGTCACCACAGCAGATCATCTGTCTCCATCTCACCCTATACCTATCATCCTCTTCTCTTACACCAGCCCTCTGTAAGTTCTCCTTCACTACATCCGCGAATCTTCTCTGAGGTTTTTCTCTTTTTCCTCCTGCCTGGCAGCTCCATTTTCAACATCTTTTGTCAAATATATCCACTGCCTCTCCACCGCACATGTCCAAACCATCTCAGCCTTGGCTCTCTAACTTTAGCTTATCATACTTATAAGATTTATTTAAATATTTTTAAATCCAGCTCTTTTTGCACAGAGCTGGGTAATAATACAGCACACTTATACCACTCTATTCTGTTATAAATGATGCTGCAGAAAACAAAGTGAGTTGAGCTCAGTGGGACAAAAGCATTGAGTTCAGAAAAAACAGCTACCCATACTTGTGCTGCTTTGTTGCATATTCGACACCTTAAATTGACCGTTTTTTGTTTGTTGGACTACTGTGAAAATAGTCTTCATCACAATCTTTATTCAACAAGTATGCATCAGGAAAGAGAAAAGGTTAGAGGATTGCAGTTTAACCACCCTAGTCTAATTCAAGCCTTTGATTCATTCGGTCACATGAGTCAAGGCAGTTGTTCTTCTGAAGCTGAAGCTGATCAAGTGTGGAGAAAGGTACTGGTTAAGATGAATCATCTGCATATGATCGAACAGCCACATCACCTTCTGCCATTAACCATTATACCCGAAGCAAACCTATTTGGCTGTTTTCTGTCAGAAGACGTTCTTTTACTAATGCCTCTTTCGAACATGTGCTATCTTCCATTAATCTGACGACATCTGAACAGATTGGCTTCAAGTCAGCATCCTGTTGACTGTTTTTGTAAAACTGGGGGTGGCAAGGTATTTACATCTATTCATCACATGTTGCCCACTACATCTGAATTGCTCATCTCCCTAAAAATATGGCCTGAACAGCAATAACATCCTAGACCACACTTGTGTTTATCTGTTATGCTATAGTAAGAAACCTCTAGCATTATGCATTTTATATCACACAGTGTGTATGTATGCCAACTATTGTTGTACTGTAGCCTCCTTTGTCACTTTCATGGACTTGTCTGGACCATGTCTGGATCACAGAATGCACCAGTAATGTGAAAGACTCTACAGCTGAGAAGGGTTAAAAGGTTTGTTAAGGGGTACATGCTTTTACCGAATATCCCTTGTCCCAGAATGTCAGTGTCATATGCTCTTTGTATTTATAAAAAGTTCCTATTTCTTAAGAAGAGGGTGATTCCATTGAAAATTGCACCAACTGTGCTTTGTAAGTGATCAATCCAAAGTAACATGGGCCAACATGTTTCCAAATATGCAGACCTATACCAAATACACAGCAGTGGTCAAATAAAGGAAGGTATCATTACACATTCACGGTCATTCCAGCCAAGATGAAAGATTTTTCTCCTTCTCCTTCTCCTTCTTTAAAGTTTCGGAGTTTACCGGAGGCACATCACCTGTGCTGAACTGGTGGCATGGCTTTGTGGCACTTTAAGCCAATGAATTATGGCTGTTTAGGGCTGTGGGTTAGGTTGGAATTACACACCACTACGTAGGGCTCAACTGCTTTACCACTTCTTAAGAGGTCCCAGGGTGATTTTACCAAGACCGAGTTAGCTTATTGAGTGGCTGCACTGTCACAGCTACATGGCTGGAGGTCCTATGGCTCAAATTACTCGTGGCAATCGTGCACTAAAAGCCTGTCCTCTGCTGTGCAATGAAAGGTGTTACTGCACATGCGAATGCTCCTCTTCGTACTGTTTTTTTTTGTATCTTTTTTTAATGCTATTGAACACCTGTAAATGGCCTTTCTTGACTCACATTAAGCATCCCATCAGTATTTATTCTGAATCCTATTTTCAGTTTGCTTAATTGCTGCCAACACTCTCTGAATACTTCTCTTAGAAGCTTTCACACCCAATCACTTGGGTCAGATTTGCTTTCTCGCTTTTTGTGGTGACCAGAACACCAGGTCTTGTCTCCATATTTTCTGTAGTCAATTATTGAGTGGACATGTCTAATAAGACTGTTGGGTGGATAAAGATAAAAGTCGACCCTACTCACAGCAGACCATGATCTTATGATATAGGCAGGCTGGGATGCTTCTTAGCATTGAGATAGCCGAGATGGTCCAAGATGGATTTTTTCTTTTTATTTTAAAAAAACTAAAAAACATTTTTTTACCTGGAAGAAATCCCAACTAATCCAACATTGAGATTACTGGTAGGAATTGCAGTTTGGGATCAAGTTGGCTAATGCTAATATGTTGTCAAACAAGCTAAAGAGATACTTGATAACCAAAATATATTTTCAGAAAGAAGAGATACTTCAAAAGAGTGCTGCATCTGAAAAGGCAGCTCCCTTTGCTCCACTGTCTAGATGAAGGAAGCCAAAAATTGAACTTTGGGTCCAGAAAGTTTGAAACCACTCCTCTATAACATCTAGCTTTAGGCTAATCCCGAGGATAGTCAAGGAGCTGAAGACACTAAGCAAGAGGAATAGAATTCAGTTTTAGGGTAGAAAGAAAGATGGGGAAATGAGATATGGCAAGCTATTGTGAATCACTTAGAATGTGCATATACGTACTGGTAATCACATACTGTGATTATCTTGTAGCTTGGAGGTGTTTGATGTCATTAGGGTTATTCTACCCATTTATTTCTATTTCCTACTTCGGGCTAGGTGAGACACTATCTCGTTTGGCTCATCATCGGCCCATTACTATCCTCCAACCAGCCAAGCATATTTCATTTCAGTGCTACTCCAGGCTAATGAACATGTATCGATTTATCTAACAATCGCAGTAACTGCAAAGAGCTGAATTAATTTGGTGTAATTGACCTACTCCAAGCAACTGACTGCTCTTGGTCTTGGTTTCTTTCTCATATTCCCCCACATACGCTCTATCTCTGTCATCCCGATGGCCGTGTAAGCAATTCCTGACATTAGCAAATCACAGCTTGTAGCACAGTGTAATATAAGCACTCTTGCTCAATAAGTGAAGGAAACAGATCTAACATGTACTCTGTAAACTTGTTTCCTCCTCCAAACCCTGATATACCCATGAGTGATTAATCTACTTTGTCATTTGGGGGGAAAATACATGGTGTATATTTATGAAGCTGGACTGCATGTGTAATATCTTCAGACTTAGCAGATTGTCTGGTAGAATATGCTTTCACACTGCACCCATGTGGCCACTATTATGTACTGAAAGCATCCAGCATCCAATGAAGCATCAATATTCTGAGCTTTAAGAATAAGCTGAGGGTATGACAGAACTGATACTGTTATTCCATTGACGTATATCAGCATAATTTCCTTTGAAGCTTATATTCCAGTCTGTCATTCATGAGCCTTACAGACGGACATTATAATAATAATAATAAAAAAAAATTCTAACTTCTTTCTCTGTGCTTGTATAACTGGAACCAGCTGTGGAGCAGAGACTTTCAGGTCTCTGTCAAACAAATTTTAAACAAACGATATTTAATCTTTTAAATGCAATTCACAAGTCAAATAAGCTTATTACAGCCTGTGTTTGCAGAACAGTTTATGATTCATAATTTTTAAAGCTGTTTATAGAGACCATGTTTCCAGGAAAATATGCAAAAGCTCCTTTTTAAGAAATCATACAATAAATTCTCATTAAGTTCAATTGTTTAAAAAAAAAAAATACAATTTCTATGACAAAAAAAAAAGAAACCTGCAAAATGCGATTTTGTTATTATTTATTTTCCACTTGTACTAAACCAAATAATTAACATTAAAGCAACGAAATTTAAATTGACGTTTTTATTTTCCTCTAAGTGGAAGGGCCACTATGTTCTCATTCAATAACTACAAATTTATGTCATTTCTTGGTTACATGAAAGTTAAACAAATTACAAAATAAATGGTGGCCATTTGTCAAAGTCTGTCTCTAGTTTTAGAGACAGACAAATGGAAACATACAGTACAGCTATGGAGTTTAAAGCTTTAATAGCCTCTGGTGGCAATTATATAGATTACAGCTATAATTGGCCCGTGGTTTGCTTTGAGGACATTCCCAGGCCTGAGTGTGTCTGTCACTGGGTGTAACTGTTCTCCACCTCAGTGTGTCGCCTGCCTCGATGTACCAACAGACATACTGTAGGCTGACTCAATAGACCACACAGACTTCTGGGAAAACATTATGCAGCCCCATTAGATTGGAGGAACACGAATGTCATGTCCAGGATGCCCACACACGAAAATCACAAGCAGGCAAGCATCACTTCCTGACAGAGAAAACTATTTTTTGCACATTTGAAAAGTCACATACACTTTTCTTTGTATTTCTTACAAACTACAAATAAAAAGCAATAGAAAAGCAATAGAATCACAATACTGTGTAAAAGTCCTGAATCACAGTCATTGCTTTGAATTTTGTTAGGAAGATGGGAAACAGGTGCAGTGGTTTATAAGACAAAAACAGAGTATTGAAAGTCAATATTTGGTATGACCACCTTTATTCTTCAACACAGTTTGAATTTTCTTGGGCTAGCTTTCTTGTCATTTCTTTAAGGAGCCTTAAGGAATAGTTCTCCAGGCTTCATGAAGAACACCCAAAGCTCTTCGTTGGTTTTTGACTGCCGTTTGTTCTGTTCTATGTCAAGATGCTTCAGTAGCGTTGAGGTCGTGGCTCTGGGGAGGCCAATCCATGACTGATGCTCCATTGTGTGTTTGGCTATCCAGGCATGTTTTCACTGCAGTGTGCTCGGCAACATTTTCATGCTTAAAAATGAACCTGTTGCCAATCGGATGTTTTCCAGGATGTATTCCATGGTGTATCAAATTTTAGCATTTTTTTCACAATTAAAATTAAGATCCCCAAGACCACAGCCCCAAATCGTGGCAGTGCTGTGTTTTACAGCCAGCTATAGACACTAACGGTCATACCTCTCTCCTAACCTCCTCTGTACAGACTGATGATGATTTAGGTTTCACATTTGGATTCATCACTCCATCAGACCTGTTGTCACAGATTTTTAGTCGATTTCTTGTGTGATTTGGCATATTCATGCCTTTTCTCCCTGTTTTCCTTCTTTACAAATGGTTTCTTGGCACTGACACCACTAATGAAGGTTTGGCAGACAGTAGGTCAATCAACTGATGGGCAGGATGCATCTCCCAGGTCTTTTCTTCCCCATCTCATAAAGACATAACCTTCAGATACTGGTCATCTAATGCAGATTTTTTTAGGCTTGTCACTTATTCTTTTGTCCTCGAGTTTCCCTATTTTGTTTTTTTATGGACATAATTTATGTGTTTTTGTGACAGGTTGCTTGTAACAATGATGCAGCCTAAAATGTTTCTTGGCTAAGTTGCCTGTTATGTGTTGACATAACACTGGTTCATCAGTTGAGATTTTTGTGTGTGTGTTTGAATGACTCACATGTCACTGTTAAGTGGTTTATCGAACAAAACAAACAATTGGTCAGGACTGGACAAAAAATTAGTAAAAAAGGAGCCAATGCTGACAAATCTAGAGACTAGAGACTAGAGAACCTCTGCCCAAGACCATTTTAAAGAAATTACAGGAAAGTCTGGCTCCTTGGAAACAAAATATTAAGAAGGTGGTTCAAGACTTTTTCACAGTACCGTAATCACTAAGATCTTAAAGTTTAATGAAGGATATAGAAGTTCTGAATCAATAGAACCTATTACAAGAAGTATAAGCCAAGTGACTTATAGTACAAATGCCTAATACAAACATTTTCCACCAGGTAGGGAAAGCACAACTAATGCTGTACTTTCTCAGGAAACTACATCAGGCCCAGTTACCCCAGAGACTGTAGTAAACTTCTACCGCTCCACCATCGAGAGTCTTCTGACTTACTGCTGCACACTCTGGTTCAACTGCTGCACCGCGGAGGACAAGAGGAAATTGCAGCGGGTGGTGAGGGCAGCAGAGTGGGCAATTGGCACCTCACTAAGCCCCCTCAGAGACATTTATAAAGGCAGACTTCAGCAGAAAGCCAACATCATCATCAAAGACCCCTCGCACCCTGGACACTCACTTTTTTCCCCACTTCCCTCTGGTAAATGGTACAGGTCCATCAGGACGAAGACAAACAGACTCAACAGAAGTCTTTACCCACAGGCTGGCAGACATTGGCAGACACCCTGATTGGAGGATAACTGCACTGCCAACACTCATGGCCATTACACCTTATTTATAATCCATATTTCTATGTATACTTTAATGCAACCAACATTCCTACCTCTTTAAACTGTAGTTATTATAACACTATTTATTATAGTTGCAACAGCACCCCCCCCCCCCCCCCCCTCAACGCCAAACTGCCATTGTTTTTGTAACAATGACAATAAAGAGCTATTCTATTCTATTCTATTCTACCAGTAGGTGGTAGCATTGCCCAATACACATTTCACATGGTCGCGTAGATAAGTCACTAGTCACAGTTCAAGAATATCATGTATGTGCATTAGCAACAATGGGATGAAGGATGAACAAAAGAGGAAGTGACAGAGAGCTGAAAACATGAGTGGGATCCAACTCAGGCGTAAATGCACATAATATAATACAGAAAGAAAGAAAGAAAGAAAGAAAGAAAGAAAGAAAGAAAGAAAGAAAGAAAGAAAGAAAGAAAGAAAGAAGAGTGAATGTGTGAAAAAAGAAACTGTTGCCAGACCTAATTTGATGAATGTAACCCCTCCTTCCAGTCACATGCCTACATGCCGAGGAGAGCATGGATAACTGAGGCCAGAGGTCTGGGGGGAAGCTAGTGGGGCAGTTGGTGTTTGGAAGGCAGACAAGGGCAGGCAGGAGCAGAGCCAGGAGGGTAAACTATGCCACAGAGGACAGACGGGTGGAGTGGACCATGATCCTCTGGGGTGGTTCGACCACCTGTTTGTCTGTCTGTCTGTCTAATCCGGGTCAGAATGGTGTGATCTAATGCTTAAGGTTGACAGCTCCAGGGTAAACTAAAACCCAGTCATGGGGTCCACCACTCGTAAGCTGAATCTGCACAATCCACATTTTATATTTTTCATATGTATGTAAAAGCTGGCTTTGTGTTCACATAAAGGTTCAGTGACCAAAATATATAAGACACAGGGACAAAAAAAAGAGGAATGGATAATGTCACATACTGTACTGTAGGCCTCCATATTCCCTGTATATGTAAAGGGCATTAAGTGGTAATGTTCAAGGCATTAAAAAAAAACACATCTTCATATGCAGACATACCCACGTACAAAGTAGAGGGGATTTGTGGGAGTGCTGACGGAGGAGGTCGTGGTTCAGATTCTCTGCTGCCGCAAAGGGCACATGGGAGTCAAACCCATCGTCTGTCATGAACCTATGCACACCCACTCAGAGCATGCACAGACGGCCACAAAGTACATTCACTGTGTCTATATGCAATCAATATACAGATAGATAACCCACAAGCACTCATATATCAATAGCGATTGACCAATAGAAGGAGTCAGCTCTAAGTGCAGCTTACTGACACCAGAATAACATATATATATCACAATGTTGTGCAAACTCTTGTAAAAGTCAAGAAGTAAAACAGAGTGACTGTACTGCAGGCAAAAAGAAGAAGGGCAAAGTTCAGGGAGGTGTTATCCAAATGAAGTCACGCAGATGGTAGCACTGACAAACACATTGACAAAATGGCTTTCTTGGCAGAATTCCCAGCCATAGCTATCATGTTTGTCATGAGCAGGCATATGTGAATAGCTTTAATAAGGAATTAATCTTCTTAGGTGTCTGTGATTTCATTATCATTCGTCAAGCTGGTGGTCTTTTGGGACTTTAGTAATGTCAAAATCTTGATTTTACACAGATATGCAAATAGATGTTATTGTATTCTGACTTATAGTTCATTACAGGAGATATTTTAAAAGCACTGCTGCATGTGTTGCAAATCACTTAATTATCTGGGCCAAAGCACATTTCTAATCTTCATGAAGTAAGTAAGTAGCACTGTGAAAATCCTAAGGCACTCAGGCTTTAAGGTTCTATGTGCTGTGCTCCAGCTTACAGGAAGTGACTAGAGGCACTGCACTGCATTGGCCTTTGAAACCTCAATCCTTCTGCAGTCTGACTCTGGCACTCTCAGGGGAGATTCCTCTCAACCAGGCTTGTCTGCATGTGTTCTGTTTTGTTCCGCTCTCTCTATGCTAAGTTATTTGTGTCTTTGGTGAAGTAAGCTGCTTTTTCTACTCTTACAAACTTGTGCTGTCTCTCTCCTTGTTGCAGTGTGTGATATTACCTTTACTCATGTCCTTGAGCCAGATCCTAACCTGAAATTAGCCCCACTTTAAAACCTAAAGGGAACCACGACTGCACCATCACCGCTGATGAAGCTGAACGCCACGGGGAGCTGGAGGATATATGAGCTGTTACTGGGCAAGAGGCAGGGCACACCCTGGACAGGTCAACAGTCTATCGCAGGGCTAACACGGAAAGACAGACAACAAATCACACTCACATCCATACCTACTGCTGATTTGGAAACACCAGTTAACCTAACAAGCATGTTCTCACACTGTGATACGAAGCCTGAGTACCTAGAGAGAACCAATAGAAGCACAGCGAGGACAGACAGAATGCCCCAGCCAGCAGGTTTAACCCAAAACTCCTGATGCGTGGCAACAGTCCCAACAACTGCAGGCCAACTGTGAGCTAAAAATGCTAATTTTTATCTTTTATCTTTTTAAATTTTTGTTATCATATCATTAGGGAAATTGGTCAAACCACATAATTTCACATGTTACTGGGATTAATAAATGAGCTCTGTATGTCCCTCCCCCACATACAGTCAGCTACTGGACTCTTATCTGATGCCTACTGCACTCTGTTAGCTCACCTAGGCACAGCACACCCATCAATTAAGTGTTGTATTGAGGTTCGCTTGCTTAAATACATTGTAAGTCTATGATTGTATGCCGTTTGACCTAGTACCTGAATTACAAGCTACTATTATTATTTAACAGTTATGGCCAAAGGGTTGATTGTGTTAATCTTTTGTTTCTGGCTAACAGAAGAAAAGAAATTAGCTAACTGGAGCTCTGTTAAACTGAGTGCTGTTGATTCTCCTCAGCAGGGGGCCATTTGTGAAGCAGCCAAGTCAACACCTTATATCACTGATCAAATCTGGCAGTTATATTATGAACCAGATCCAATTTTCATTTATCACTTGAATCCAAAATCATAATTGTGAGTTCCTGTTTCTCTTTATTCTTCTACCTTATTATTCTAGTTGCTCAGACCTTTGCTGGTTAACTACTCCCTCAGTTTTCAGCCGATTTTCACCATTCAAACTTTAAACTGTTCTGCTCCTTCTGCTAATTCCTGCTGTATCTTTTGGTGCTCATAACTTTTATACTTTTTGAGATATTAAGCTTTTCATGCCATTTTTTGGCCCATTTTGCTGAATGGGACCACATTATCAGTTTTGCCTGCTGGGCTGATTCATGTTTTAGCTCAGTGAGATGAGCAGCCGTTCTCAGAGCAGGAGGGCGGGGTTCGAGTCCCGCTTATAGCAACATTTTTTTCAGTTAAAAGTTAAATCTTTTCAACTCTTTTCAATGCAAATGTCAGCTTCTTCAACACTTTTCAGCAAAATTTTCAGTGTTTTCACCTCTTTTCAGCACAAATTCCAGATTCTTCAGCTAATTTCAGCACAAATTTCAGCTTCTTTACCTCTTTTTTTCGAAGAAATTCTGCTAATTCACCTGTTTTCAGCACAAAGTTCCGCTTCTTAACCTCTTTTCAGCAAAACATTCTGCTGATTCACCTTGTTTCAGCACAATTTTCAGCCTCTTCTGCTCTTTTCAGCACAAATTTCAGGTTCCTTATCTCTTTTTTGCTGACCATTCAGCATTTTCACCTCTTTTCAGCACAAATTTCAGCCTCTTCAACTCTATTCTGCACAAATTTCTTTTTCTTCACCTCTTTTCAGCCCAATTTTTTTGTTTCTTCATCTCTTTTCAGAAAAAAATTCAAAAAGTACACATCTTTTCAACAGAATTTTCAGCTTTTTCACCTTTTTTTCCAGTTACTTGAGATCCAGTTTGGCTCAGTGAGATGAGTAGCCTAAAAAATTTCAGCCTCTTCTGTTCTTTCTGTTCTTTTTCTCCTATTTTCAGCACAATTTCAGCTTTTTCACCTGTTTTTAGCATACAGTTCTGTTTCTTCATCTCTTTTAATCACAATTCAGCTTCTTCAGCACCCTGCATATTTTTTTCTCTCACCATATCTCTCGTTGGGACAAGAACTAGTTTGGTTTGATTAGGTCAAGACATAGAAACTAGTCAAATATATTTTGAATATATAGTTCATGAATTTGTTTTCAGAAGTGTTCTCCTTTACCTTTATTTCATGTATATATTCCTTAATTGGTGTGTGTGCGTGCATGCATTTACATGGCAGCAAGTGTATATGAATGTATGAAAATAGGGCGGGACTTTCCCTTTATTCTGTTGCTCTTCCGTGACGAGGCCACATTCCCAGCACCACTCAGGGGGTTCCAGTGAGCGAGCCATGACACCAAACCCACCAGGAATTCTAGGAACGTTTTCCCTGTGGTTTCAGGTTACCACATACACACACTGAACACAGATCACAGGCACACACAACAGCCTCCACAGTAGTGGACTGTACTTTTGTTGTTTGTACAGAGCTGGTTTTGTTAGCTTTCCTTCTCTCCTCCCGTGCCGGTCATTCTTTTTCATTTTAAATTCATATACCTTTACAGTGGGTTTCAGTAAAAGCTTGGCATAACTCTTAAACTTGTAACTAGACTCAAAGGAGACATCTTGCTCACATTCTCACTTTGATTATAAAAAACACTCACTGGAAACTGAAACTTGTACTCACATTTACACAAAAACTCTACAGGGAATGTTGCCAATACTCACTGTATGCCCTAAATTTAGGCCTACAGGTAAACATTACCTCATACAGCAGGAAGATATATGTGTACATATATATCAATGTCTTGCCTAGGTCAGGTCTGTATTTTATGTGCAAGGTCTGATGAATCTGTTGGGAAAAATGATAAAAGTGTTTCTATAAATAGTTATGACAGAGGTGCTTAGCTCTGAAAGTCAAATTTGATCACACTGTGTGATGCAGTTGTGTGTTGGATGTATTACAGTACTTAAGCTACCCCTCATGTCTTCAAATAGCTGCAGTGATTTATTGAAACGTGCAAATATAAAATAAAATACACAATACAAGGCGATAACAGAGCTTGTTATTGCAAATGAGCTTGAAAGTCAGTATTTGGTATGACCACTTGTATTCTTCTACACAGCCAGAACTTTATTAGTAAGCTTCCTTGATATTTCTTGAAGTAGCCTTCAGGAGTTGTTCTCCAGGCTACTTGAAGGATGTTGGCTGCCTTTTGTTCTGACCTCTATCTTTATAGATATCACACTGCTTCAATAAAGTTGAGGTCCTGGCTCTAGAGAGGTTAATCCATGACTGATAGAGTTCCACTCTAACCATGCATGCCTTTACTTCATTAGTGGTGCCTTTGAGATCATCTGTATGGTGAAAAATGTAGTTGCTGCCACTCTGATGCTTTCCAGATAGTACTGATGGTGGATCAAAATCTGACAGTACTTTTCTGTGTAAAGTATCCCCAAATCATGACAGAACCTCCACCTTGTTTTACATAAAGTTGTAGACACTCATTGTTGTACATCTCTTCTGACCTCTTCTGTCCATATTGACAACAATTTAAACCAAAAATTGGTCACTTTGATTCATCACTCCAATTCACTGTTGCCAGTGAATTTCAGCTCAGATCCTTTTCTCCTTATTTTTCCTGCTTTATGAATGGCATTTTGTCAACTACCCTTCCACTGAGACCAATTCTAACGAGTGAGTGGTCCGCAGGTGCGCATTTCCTGTCAAAATAAAAGACGCGCCACAGATAAGAAGTTGCAATGCGCGTTTGCGTACATACGATTTTCTGGAGGAGGACAGACATTTGTTTAGAACTCTTAAAGATGTCGAAGAAGCAAGCTCCTTTAAGCAATTGCTTTGGTGTTCCTCCACCTCCAAAGAAATGTCAGAAGGAGTCCGAACCGCAAAAGAAGTGTATTCTCGGAAAAGTGGCTGCGGGAGGTGAGCTGGCTTCAAACAAATGATGAACGCACAGAGATGTGGTGCAGAATATGCCGTGAAAATCCCACTCTAGTGGACAAAAACAGTGCCTTTTATATGTACACAAATGTGCGTTGCAACTTCTTATCTTGTGCGCGTCTTTTATTTTGACAATGAATGCACACCTGCGGACCACTTATGTGCACCCATAACTATAGGTCTTTGTTGGATTTTTAGCCTATTTCTTAAAGACACAACTTTCAGATACTCTAGCTCCTCACCTTCTTGGTGTAAAATTACTATTTCATGCCTGTCACAATGCGTTGTCTTTGGCATTTATTGCTGATTTAACCAGAGAAATATGAATGATGTGTGCAGGGGGGTCATATATAGACAGAGAACTGGAAGAGGACTGTATGAGGTGTGGTCTCGAACCTGAAATACAGATAAATGATTTCGAATTTAAAATTGATTCTTCGTTAAGTTGCCTGTTATGTGCAGACACAACAATATTGCACTCCTTGAGTTATTTGTCTCTTTTACGCTTGAATAATTTATAGGTCAGTGTTAAGTGGATTAATAAATGAAGAAAAAAGCATTCATCTGAAAATGCACGGGTAAAAAAAATAAAAAGACAGAAAAGAAAGAAAAATCACTTCAGAAAGAACGAAGAACTATTGCTCAAGATCACGTTAAAAAATTACAAGAACGCCTGGCTCCTTGGAAGCAAAATATGAGGAAAGAATGAAAGTTGGCTCAAGACTTTTCTACAGTACTGTATGTGTGCTGTCAGCAGACAACAAAAATTGTGAAATCCATATAGCCACCATCATCATGTGGCCACATAGATATGATATGTCTGCCTGGAGTAGATTTTCTATAACGCTGATTAGTGCAAACTTTACATTGAACATGAGAATATGAGTGTGTAGTTCTGATATAACTGTCTCTTACTGTGGACTGTATTACTTGAGATAAAGTTTTGTCTTTGTTTTCTCTGCAATATGTCCCTTTCATAACAACATGTCGCAGTCGCACATGTGTAGCACTGAATGGCAAAACAACTGTTTGGTGTGGTAAAACTCTATAAATATAACTGTGACACATGCTGTGACCTTGGATTTTATTATATTAAAGCAAAAAGTAAGTGAATTCTCATTATAAGTTCTTTAACAATAGATATGCACAGAGTTGTGACACTGTAACATGATAATCATGGAGTGTATGCTAAGTGAGTGAATGTAAATAAGAGCTTCACTGAGTAACTGTAAAGTCGTTCAAGACACTCCGATACCATACAATAAAACTTTGTTTCAAATGCATCCCCTTTGGTCCATTTAACTGCATATTGCAGCGGTGTTGACATCATGGAGATTTAAGCTTTCTTTGTCCTTTCTTCACTAGTTCTTTACACTTAAATGTCAAACAGAATTTCTTGAATGCACAGTACTCTCAAACACACACAGAAGACAGTGACACACTGACCACTATTGGCTGCCAACCAGAGAAACAGTGCAAACTTCAAACAGGCTCATAGAGTGAATTAAGCCACAAAGACAGAGGGTTCTCCTTAAGCTGCTGCTTCCTGCTGCCACTGACCTATATCTTCCTTTTCCCCCTCAACTATCCATGAGTTCATCTGCCATTCCATCCACTGTTTTCTCTTTCATACTTCCTTAACCCTCTCCCCACCACACATATCCTCTCCTTCTCATCCTTTCTCTTCTGCTATGAGTTTGATGCCTTGCCAGTGGGCAAGCACTGAGGTTAGTGAGTGCACAGTGTCTACCTCGCCCAGTAGGAATTGCTCCAGTAAAACATGCCAATCTATTGTGGAAATTTAATTATATTAGCTCAACCGAGTGCACTGACTGACTCTAAGGGAGAAGTTGCATCTCCTCTATAAAAACAATCAGAATAAGACTGAAAGAAGTTGGAAAGAAACTTTATAAATATACAGTGTGCTCAAGGCACACCATAAAACCAAAACTTGAAGAGACTGAAACTCATAAACACTTTTCATGCAGGAACCACATTGGCAAATAGCTGTATATGCCAACAGAATTACATCTGCTGACATCTAAACTTGTCCCCATTTTTAGAAAATCCATGAATCCAAACTCAGAATCCAAGCATTTCTTCAGAGAGTATAAATACCTCACAAATACTGAAATATGATCACTGTTGTTTTCTCTTTCTCTCGAGTGTGCACACATATACACACCCACACCACAAAGACGCAGGCCCAAAGAGAAAAGAGTCAAAGCAATGCAGCGTGGGTCATACTAAGGTCCCAGGAAGTAGACCAGGGTTATGGGAAAGGAAGGGGCTGCTGAATAAGAGCTTAGGAAGTAGAATAGGGGAATTGAGGTAGTAAAAAGGGAAGCTGTTGCACACAATGGCAAAGGGTTAAAGGGTAGGTGTAGAGGCAGAAAATGTAAACATATGTAGGCAATTTCCAAAATGGTCCACTTTTTCTCTGCAAACAAATCATGACTCTCACAATTCCACCATGTCTGCTTTATCATATTATTGCAACTTTACATTTTAAATATAACGAACTTCTATCGTCCTGCTTGTCACCAAAACACAGGTCTTGAGGCACATATGTGAAGCACACAGACTGCACACAAAGCGGGGAATGTCTTCCCTCTGCATATGGTCATTAATTTATAGTTCCCTCTTTCATTATCCAATTCGCTCGCATTTTTTGGAACTGAACTCTCCTAACCCGAGAGACAGACACAGAGAAGGCTATAACTGGATGGGACTAGAAGGCGTGAAGAAAAACGAGTGAGAGCATGAGGGGTGAACGTTTTGCCCAGCGCAGCGCTCTCTCTGTTACTCTCTGCAATAACAGAATGGATTCCAGATGTCAAAATGATAAACAAATGGATTGTCATAACCTTATAAAAATGCAAGGCATTCAGAAAGACTCACACTGCTGTATTGTACGTGGACCATCTCTTGAGCTACTCCCAATACAGTGGAATCGTTTGTATTGGGTCATATAATATAGGTGATAGAATTATCTATTCTTAAAAAACTTTTATAATAATTAGAATAATACACTAAAAAGCACCTACACCTCTCTCTGCAGAATTCCATAGCAATGAGGATGCACTTATAGTATAAATATGAATAAGTTAGGTATACATGAATATTGCATTTAAAAAAAAAACCAATGGGGGTTTGTGGGATTTACTGTTACTGTTGCAATGATTATTGCTCCTCATAAAGGCCAATGCAGAGAGAGTGGGCTATGCAATAAACACAATGATTTCTGACTGCAGGGAACGTGGTCGTGTGATGGTTAGCACTGTTGCCTCACAGGAAGAGAGTTTAAGGTTTGTACCCGCTGGCGACTGGGGTTTTTTCTGTGTGGTATTTGTATGTTTTTGCTGTACCTCCGTGGGTTCTCTCTAAAGTCCAAAGACATGCCTGTTAGGTTAGCTAACTATAGATGCGAACTCTTATCCTTGAATTGTGAGACAGATGATTTGCTGTAGCGACCCCTAAAGAGAGCAGCTGAGTCTGAATTATTGTTTCTCTGTGTTAGACTTGTGATAGACTGGGAACTTTCCAGGAAGTACCCCACTTCTTACCGTATGACAACTGGAATAGGCTTCAGCACACCTGCAACCCTAAGTTGGATAAGGGATCATGTTAGCATTGCTGTCATGCTAACATGTTTAGCATGTTTAGATGCCATGGTAACATGTGTAGCATGGTAGCATCCTCCTTAACATGAGGACGCTAGGATCCATGAAGGGACAGCTAGTATGAAACAGTTAGTTTTTCTCACAGAAGTATTGTATGCAAGTATCTCCATCTCTTTTCTGAAACAGTCTAATTACCAGCTGGAGCTGTTTTTTTCAGACATGTGTGCCTTTCAGCCTCCTTCAGATTAAAGAAGCCACGCTGTTCGGCAGGGGTTGCCATAATAAATAACAGACAGACCAAAAATCGCTTGGAAGAGTTCAACACTAGGTGGCTAAGATTTGTGTCAGGTTAACTTCTTAAAATATTTGTAGAAGCATACTCACAGAGCAAATGATTCCCTTATGTTTTGAAATATATCCAGTTTATGTGTCAAATATAGTAAACCCCCCAACTACAATTAGATAAGTGAAGAAAATTAATAAAGCATCGTGTGAAAACATGCACACAGTATCTCTAAGCATACCTGTAATTATGTAATTAAAGTGAGTTATTTCACTTTGTAATAACACCACCATAGCTATCGAGTGAGTGGCTAACCTAAAAAAATAGTAAATAAAAAAAGAAAACTGTGATCATTTTGATTGAGCTTATTTTTCCGGAAAAGTTGAAGCAAAGTATTCGCACCTGTGTCGGTGTAAATATTCTGAGATTTTGAACATTTGCCAAAACACATTTTTAGTTGTTAAGTACAACTGCTTGCCCCCCGCTTGCCACTCTGTTATCAGTTGCTGAATAAAGAGAGGAAGGGAATTTCAATCCCAAATGCCTTTGATGTACTTTGAAGTATTATAGCTTGGAAGTGTGTCTGTATGTGTGTGTGAGTTTCCACATTTAGATGTGTGTCTCGTTGCCTGAGCACATTATGATTGTGTCTGAATGAATGACTCCCCTGCAGTTGACTAGCATATGGATCCCATGTGGACTGATATGTGAGAGTGTCTGCATCTGTGTCCTGTCCACTGGGAAAACCCGCTGAGCCCCGAGTGGCTTTGTGTCCACCATACAGGAAAGAAGACTATCATGTGGACAAACACAACAGCACATGTCCATAAAGGATAATACTTTTTTTTCATCTTCTTGTATTTTTAAAACAAATCGTTTCTCTTCTTTGTTTCTCACTGTCTTCATTTCTCTCTACTTCATTGCCATTTTCATACAACTTTCCCAGGCATGGTCAGTAGTGGCAGTAAGTAATGGCAGTGATGTCCAAGCCTTTCCCATGCAGCTTCATAGGAGAGTCTTTGTTCACCCTCCGGGCTTTGGGGGTCCCCACAGCAGGGCTGTGCCCCTCTCCACTGACTTCACAATGGATCTTTATGCTGCCAAGGCTTCCCTCGCCATGATCACTACACCATGCTTCCCTCATCAGGGGCACTCCAAGGCACAGGGGGCACCACGGCACCAAAATGGCAACCCTTTTCATGCCCTGTCCTGCCCTCCTTTCACTGTAATACATGCCAACTGCGTCAGATACAGTGAAAGAGGCTAGCTGAATAGCCACTGGCCAAGCTGAACAGTTTATGAGTTGTGCCAAATGTCTCAGTAGGGTACTGTTTTCTTATTCAAACCAAGAACACTTGACACCATAAGGAAAGACCTGGCACCCACCAGGGAGTGTGTGACAACAAACTATTATAACCCATTACCGTTGCTGAAAAATCTATAGTCTTCATAGTAGTAGTAGTAAAATGACACGCACACACTGTCAGTAAATACAAACAAGGATCACAACCACATTAGTTAGACTCTCTTGTACAGGGAGTGCAGAATTATTAGGCAAGTTGTATTTTTGAGGAATAATTTTATTATTGAACAACAACCATGTTCTCAATGAACCCAAAAAACTCATTAATATCAAAGCTGAATGTTTTTGGAAGTAGTTTTTAGTAGAGATGGCACGATACCACTTTTTTATGTCCGATACCGATACCGATATCATAAATTTGGATATCTGCCGATACCGATATGAATCCGATATAGTGTTTTTTAATCAACAAAGCTGTTTTTTAAATATCTTGCTGCATTTTGTATAAGTTCATACTCAAGTTTAAAACAACAACTACACTAAAGCTATTCTGTTATACCTGTATGCAAAAAAAAATATTTCATAGTTCAGCAATACTGATCAATCTAATAAACTTAAACCTACACCATCCTCCCTATTCTGGTATTTTAAAGAGTACTTAGCGTAAATATTAAGCAACCTAACTAATAGGGTTCCAACTCCCAGCAACAACAAAAATAAATAAATAAAAAATAGGGAACCACCCCTCACGCTCCACCTCATGATGCTTAATCGACGTAATCAACCTTAATTTGATGCAGTGTGAAAAAAAATGCACAGAAATCAATTATTTTTCAAGAAATATTAAATAGATTCAACATCTTTCTTCAACAAAATTGCAGACTGCACAGATGGTACCTTCCCAAAGGAAAAAGTACTATAGCTTACTAGGGTATATACAGTATATATATATTAGACTTAATAGTCACTATATACAGTAATGGACTTCTATTCATTTTGCATCAAATTAAAACTTTGGGTGTCAGATAATTATTTATTAAAAGCTAGACATTTTAAATGAGAATAAGAAAGAAAAGTATGTCTTTGTGCCCCCTTTTCCCTGTTAATGCCCTATCGGCCCCCCTGGCTAAACTTTGCTAGATCCGCCCCTGCACTGTTACCAGCCGTCAGCTACGTAGAAAAAGATCCTCGAGTAGAAAGTAATATTAAATAAATTCTAACAACAGCTGATCAAGCTTAAACGGAGTCCAATTTACCATCAGGGTGTATACCTCACCCCTGACGTCGTTGCCCACCTCTCAATTTTAAATACACTTAGTCATTGAGGGCTAGCAGGAGGGACTATGCGCTTACCTGCTGCTCCATGGCAGGTAGCTCCATGCCCTCCTGGGTTTTAATTGCACCTTAGAACACATATGCATCAACACTACAATGAGCGGGTGGAGGGAGGTTTGGAGTCTTCTCCCACCCCCATTCTCTGCGGCCTGCTGGAGCGGGAGGGCTAGTAGGAGGAGTTGGCCGTCCGACTGCGGTCTGGGGTGTGGGGCCTCCCTGCTGCTGCGGAGTCGGGGTGGTCTGCCTCTCCCCACCGCAGGGAAAAGGGTAACACCACCTGGGTCTGGGTGCAATTCCCCCCTCCAGGGGCAAGGGTACCTAGACCCGGTTTGTAGAGTACGCTTGGGGAGTGTGATTGTGTGTACAGCGTCTCTTTATGTCTGTCTCCACGTTGGTTGAGTGTGGAGTGAGTGCATATGAGAGCATGAGGGTGGGAATGGATGTTTGTGTCTGTGTGTGCCTGTATGTCTGTGTCTATATGTCAGGTTGGGTATCAGACGCCACCTCTCTGGGGACACCTCAGGCCCTCCAAGGTTTGGAGGCCTATCTCCACCCACCACCACTTCCCCTGCCGGTGGCGGACTCCCTCAGGTGTCGGTGTGTTGGTGGTTCTTTGTGTCTGGGGGTGGGCGTCCGGGTACACACCGGCTCACTCCTTGGCGGCCGCTTGTCGGGGCCTGGGGCTCGCTCGGGCCCCTTTGGAGGTGGGGTGCCCCCGGCCTCTCGGCCTGGGGCTCGGTCACTCAGGCGCAGCTGGGGGCCGGCGGAGCTCACGGGCGCGTCACTGCAACTCCCCCTGACTTCTGCTCCGCGGCTGCTGGGCGAGCCCTCATCTGGGACTCTCCTCAGCTCTTACTGGAACAGTGGCGCGGCTGCCCCTCTGTTGGTCTTCCATGGTCTCTTGTGTTCTGGGGGCCTCTGGATGTCTGGAGTTTTGATCTCCTCCATACCCGCTTCACACCCTGGAGGACGGGGCTGTGGCCCCCCCACACTCCCTAGCAGATCATTACATGGAGAAACCTTTGGAATGCAAGCATGCTGATCCACACAGGTATGCACACATGGGTATTCACAGACGCGGACTAAAGCTTTCTTGGCTGCTACCTCAAAGCACACTGTGCGCTGTCTATCTTGCGTGCTGCACAATATCGTTTATTATTTAGTAAATATTGATATCTATGGCTAGCTAGTTTATTGTGATGGTGCTTTGTTTTCTCTATTATTATGTTGCTCTTTGTTGTTTGCTGTCTCCTCTGTTTGTTTTTTTTGTTTGTTTTTTTTTTTTTTTCTCCATACAGGTGACCCAGGAGTTCTTTTTTTTTTTTTTTTTCTCTCTCTCTTCCCCCCCCTTCTCACCGTCTCTTCTCCCCTTTGGTTTTCTTTCTTTCTCTCCCCCTCTTTCTCTCATTCATTCCCCCTGTCCTATTTATTAAAAAAAAAAAAAAAAAATGACAAAGGATGAACTGAAGCTCTGCCATCACGTAACGTCGCATACTGCTGTTTCTGATGTCATTTAAAAAAAAAAAGAAAAAAAAAAAAAAAAAGAAAGTAATATTAAATAAATTCTAACAACAGCTGATCAAGCTTAAACGTGCTGCTGTTGTTTATCCACTGGTTTCCTCTTTCTGGTGCAAAGTGGGCCAAAAGCAAACTAGAGTCACGGACTCGCGACAGAAAAGCCGATCAGCTGATCGTTAAGCAGTTTCATGATTGAAGTAGCAGCAAGAAGAGGCAGTCGCTTGTTAAGCTTAATGCAGGAATGCTTTACAAACATTCAGAGGTGGACTTACACACTTGCTTTACTTCTCTCGGGATAACTTTGTCGGAGATGAAATGCCGGGTTGCTAGCGAAGCTCCACATGCTATCCAGACCACCACAGGTCCCGCATGCCACAGCCGCTCTATCACGTGATGCATACTGCTCCGACGTGCTAACGTTCTGAGGCGAGTTACGGCGTGTCGCAAGTTTTGTGAGCTGCTTTCGTGATATTTAATGGATCGGATTACATTTTTTATTTTTCTCCGATATCCGATCCAGTAATTTAGGTCAGTATCGGACCGATACCGATACGTAATATCGGATCGGTCCATCTCTAGTTTTTAGTTTGTTTTTAGTTTTAGCTATTTTAGGGGGATATCTGTGTGTGCAGGTGACTATTACTGTGCATAATTATTAGGCAACTTAACAAAAAACAAATATATACCCATTTCAATTATTTATTTTTACCAGTGAAACCAATATAACACCTCCACATCCACAAATATACATTTCTGACATTCAAAAACAAAACCAAAACAAATCAGCGACCAATATAGCCACCTTTCTTTGCAAGGACACTCTAAAGCCTGCCATCCATGGATTCTGTTAGTGTTTTGATCTGTTCACCATCAACATTGCGTGCAGCAGCAACCACAGCCTCCCAGACACTGTTCAGAGAGGTGTACTGTTTTCCCTCCTTGTAAATCTCACATTTGATGATGGACCACAGGTTCTCAATGGGGTTCAGATCAGGTGAACAAGGAGGCCATGTCATTAGTTTTTCTTCTTTTATACCCTTTCTTGCCAGCCACGCTGTGGAGTACTTGGACGCGTGTGATGGAGCATTGTCCTGCATGAAAATCATGTTTTTCTTGAAGGATGCAGACTTCTTCCTGTACCACTGCTTGAAGAAGGTGTCTTCCAGAAACTGGCAGTAGGACTGGGAGTTGAGCTTGACTCCATCCTCAACCCGAAAAGGCCCCACAAGCTCATCTTTGATGATACCAGCCCAAACCAGTACTCCACCTCCACCTTGCTGGCGTCTGAGTCGGACTGGAGCTCTCTGCCCTTTACCAATCCAGCCACGGGCCCATCCATCTGGCCCATCAAGACTCACTCTCATTTCATCAGTCCATAAAACCTTAGAAAAACCAGTCTTGAGATATTTCTTGGCCCAGTCTTGACGTTTCAGCTTGTGTGTCTTGTTCAGTGGTGGTCGTCTTTCAGCCTTTCTTAACTTGGCCATGTCTCTGAGTATTGCACACCTTGTGCTTTTGGGCACTCCAGTGATGTTGCAGCTCTGAAATATGGCCAAACTGGTGGCAAGTGGCATCTTGGCAGCTGCACGCTTGACTTTTCTCAGTTCATGGGCAGTTATTTTGCGCCTTGGTTTTTCCACACGCTTCTAGCGACTCTGTTGACTATTTTGAATGAAACACTTGATTGGTTGATGATCACGCTTCAGAAGCTTTGCAATTTTGAGACTGCTGCATCCCTCTGCAAGATATCTCACTATTTTTGACTTTTCTGAGCCTGTCAAGTCCTTCTTTTGACCCATTTTGCCAAAGGAAAGGAAGTTGCCTAATAATTATGCACACCTGATATAGGGTGTTGATTTCATTAGACCACACCCCTTCTCATTACAGAGATGCACATCACCTAATATGCTTAATTGGTAGTAGGCTTTCGAGCCTACAGCTTGGAGTAAGACAACATGCATGAAGAGGAAGATGTGGACAAAATGCTCATTTGCCTAATAATTCTGCACTCCCTGTATAGGAGTTGAATTATGGATGGCGTGCACAGTTTTTGCTTTCTCGTGTATATCTGATCACAAGCATGTGGCACACACTTTGGCTTCTTAGAGAAGAGAAGAGAAGAGAAGAGAAGAGAAGAGAAGAGAAGAGAAGAGAAGAGAAGAGAAGAGAAGAGAAGAGAAGAAGAGATCCAAATAAAAACAAATAAGATTTGAAAGTACAGCTAACTTCAATGAAGAGTTTTATCAAAATACTGCTATCCAACGAGGATAATAAAAAGGTTCTTCTTAGAATGTGAGTCATCTATTCCTGCACAAGATGTTATTCCATGTACTCGTGTCCATGTTCCATGTACTAGAAAATAATGCATACCTCAATCTGGGCCAAAAGATCTGATAAGCACTCATGGGGGAAGCCATCATTTGGTCCTCTGTTTTTCACTGTCAAAGCTAATACTCCCATAACAGAGCACTAAGTTGAAATGCCAAGGGGGGCCAGTTTAAGGCCACCACAGTAGAAGCAGCACATAATCTTGTCATTATTGTGGACCAAGCTTTCACAGCTTTTAAGAATCAGATCCAGCAGGGGGAATCATTTACAGACTCGCATTGGCTCAGTTATCTGTATCATTTGTCTGTTCTTCTTATGCTGATGGAGTAATGCATAACCACACACAGTACTTAACCATGAACAGGAAAAGGGTTTTAGGGCCACACCTATAAATCAGCAAAAAATAAATATCTCTTAAACTATTGGAAAGAGAGAAAGGCATAGTTAACAACTCATAAAATGACTCCAGCACAAAGGAAAGGAGCGCCTTCCAACCATTTGTGCTGCCTGCATTTATTCAGTGCAGAGACTGATTTAATGACTTACTTATTTCCACAGTGATTAGCGAGAGCCAGCCACGCTGACTCATAACATTATTCCACACAAGCGCACAAACTTAAACACAGAGGTCACTTTCTGTCAAATCTCAGGCAAGGTATTACATCTCTGTTTGAAATAACACCAACAAGCCTGCATCCATGCAATACTGCAATGTCGTTTTGCAAAAAAGAAAGCTCTTATCTCTAACGCAACACATTTCTCTTACCTTTTCACCACTCCATCTCTGCTCCAGCAAGTGGACTCATCATTCGCCACTTCGCATAGAAGCTCTGGTAACATGCCAAAGAAGGACTTATAGCGATCTAGGGTATTCAAAAAATACCTGGGGAAAAAAACACAAGTATAATTTTTATACAGACGTATATCTTCCTCTTCACAATCAGTACACTTAAAATTGAAAGTTTAAAATTGAGAATTGCACCGTGCAATTGTACCATTAGTGGTCACATTTTTGGGGCAGCTGGTGGTGAGGCACTGTGTTTCCGTACAATGACACTAATAACCAGTGTTGGGTAGTAACGGAACACATGTACCGCCGTTACGTACTTAAAATACAAAATATGAGTAACTGTATTCCGTTACAGTTACCGTTTAAAAAGGTGGCATTCAGAATACAGTTACTTTGCTGAAATAAAGGGATTACACGGCGGTCTTCTCCTGTTTCATATGTTAGGCTATGCCATCTCTATTTTTGGTAATTCCACGCTGGTGGAAACCCAAACAAAACACGCATTAAGAGGCTCAAATGCCTGTGTCTCAATCTCGCCTCTCATAATGACGTAAAGAAATATTTTTAAAAATTATTTAATATGAAGGCTATAGGCAGAGTGTTACAGGCATAGCCCTAAAGAATGTAGCCTCATGGGCAGTGTAGTCCATGCTGCAGAGAGAATGGACTGCCATAACCGTTATGTGTCTGTGAGCGCGAGGGAGGGAGAAAAAGTGGAAAAGTACGAGCTGTCAACGAGCAGAAACGGGAGCTGGAAGCATGTAAATATAATAATAACCACTGCAGCCAAGAAGAGTGCCTGACGAGCCCAGTTTTAAGTAATCTATTAAGACTCGACTGTACGCTGTGTTCGTGTTTTCCCCCGAAACAATAAGTTTCGCTGGAGCAGCCTTTCAACGCCTCTCTCTGTCTCTCACTAGCAAAGTTGACCCAGACAACAAAGTAAAGCTAGTTTTCGGCTACGAGCCCGACACAGAACCGACGCATTAGCCAGAGGTCACTTTACTACGGTTCGGAGCCGTGGACCTGTTTTATATACGCGCCGAATAATTTTCTATACGAGATGACTGCAAAAAGTGCAGCCTTACCTAATGTCCACCTACTGTTACTCATTTTATATTAAGATTTAAAAATCTAGTTGGTATTATGGCGAGTAACCTTCAGTAATAGTAATAAATCACACAGCAATAGTACATTCATGTAGTTGTAAAAAAGCATGATAATATATTAAGTAATCCAAAGTATTCAGAATACGTTACTCTCATTGAGTAACGTAACGGAATATGTTACAAAATACATTTTGGGTCATGTATTCTGTAATCTGTAGTGGAATACATTTTAAAAGTAACCTTCCCAACACTGCTAATAACAAGCATGAAAGCATGACCTGCACCCATGTGATGATACTGATGGTGGCAGGAAATGAATGGCTTTGAATGTGACCACTTCACTGCATCAGCACATTTTTCTCAATGATGCTGTGTGGTAATTTCTTAGCTTCCCAGAAATGCTAACAGATGCTATCAATATAGACACTGTCATCATGAACAAAACAATGGCATGATATTTTGATCGGACACACATTGCCGCCACCCGTGAGAAAGAGGCTTAAAAACACATGGGGTCATATAGGGTAATGTGTTGAGTCCATTGATAAAACCGCTGTTTGTAAGACATGCAATATGCACCCATCTCCCAAAACACAAAGTTAATCACCTGTTAGCAGTATCTGAACAATCTATACTAGCACAATACTGTAACACCTTCCATTTCTAAAAGAAAAAAGTGTGTCTCTTGGGTTCATGCTTACCTAGAGAGGATTTCCAGATTTTGTTTATTTTTCTTGAAATGTTTCGGAGGGAATGAACTGGGAATGATGGGAGTTGGAGTCCCGGTGAGATTGTTGCAAGCAAGGAGGATGCAGGGAGGTGAAATGGGGATTGAGGGAAAGAAAAAAAGGGAAAAAAAGGGTGACATGACAGGAAACACGGGGAAGAGGGAGAAAAGACAGTCATTTGACCCTGGAAGAGAGTGATCAATCATGCACATGCAGACACTGAGTATACCACATATAAATCGAAACCTATTTTTCCCCACACCACATCAAAATTGAGACAGTAAATGGAATGAATTTGTCAAGTCAGTAAACAAATGCATGCAAACATATGCACATGTGCAAAGATTTAAATATATAATAAATATAAATGTTGTTTTACTCTATCATGTTTCACATTTTTCAGCTGTACACGAGTCTCCCTTTACTGCGCTTGGTGCTGCCGTGCCTCTGATGTGGTCAGCACTCACATGTGCGCTGGTCAGTGTTGGCAGCAAGCAGTGAGCTGGATTGTGTTGCCATGAATGGTGGTGCTAGTGCCAGGCCAGACCTGTCAGCTAGGCTGGCATCACTGCAGTGATTCATGGTAGACAACACTGCAAGAGGGTGTCTGTGTGTGTGTTTTTGTGAGTGCTGCTATGTAATCGAGGCCGGCTAGTGATTAGATTAGATTAGATTAGATTAGATAGAACTTTATTAATCCCTCGGGTGGGTTCCTCTGGGAAATTCGATTTCCAAAAAAGCACAGCACCGACAGAAGTTACAGTGTGCAGAGTTGGTGGTATGGCTGTCTGGGTAAACAGGAAATTGTTGGTCCGTCAACATTAATCTTACCCACACTTCACCTCACTACCAGCTGCTGTGGGCACAGGATGGTTGCCTCAGACTGGGCCAGGTGGAGGGCATGGACTGTGCAAACCCCTTTCAAAAAAGCTGGACCAGGCACTACATTTACAGTGTGTGGTTGTGAATTGTATCCAACTAGCCATTTGAAGAAAGCAAAAAGTGACAGCTGTGAATAGACACTGGCCAACCCCTTAGGTCGTGTCATATAGGCCTAGTCAATTTTTATTTAAGTGGAGTTTACATTCCATCTAGTAGTGTAGCTAAGTAACAAGAAAAAACATTGACTGTAAAAAATGAAGAGGCAGTAGTAAAGTTTGGAATCTAACTAAAGGATTGAATGTTTGTAGCTTTGCCTTACCTTTTTAAGTGACCTAACTGCCCCTGCAACTCCTCTAATGAAGGATGGGAGGAAGGGGAAGATGGAAAAGGAGAAGATAAGGTCAGTGTCGAGGCTTTGACCTCAGGTCTAGTAGGATGCATGTGTGTGGCTTCCCCTGTAGACAGGTCACACACCTTGTCCACCTGTGGGGAGGACAGATAACAAACACCTGTTAAGAAAGAAATCTTATAAAACTATGGGAGGAACAGCAGTGAGGCTTCGAAACCACCCACTGACACCTATACAACTCTGAGAACTTACTTGCAATTAAGGTAATACCTTTCATCGCACTCATACAATCACCGCTTTAAATGAAGGACAGCTATATTAAAGTGAATGATAACAGAGGGAAGAAAGGTGAAAAGAACTATGGAACAGCCAAGTTCAGAGTAATGGAGAGCATGGGAAAGGAGTGGCCATGATCGTGGCTTAAGAGTTGGGAGTTCGCCTTGTAATCGGAAGGTTGCCGGTTCGAGCCCCGGCTTGGACAGTCTCGGTCGTTGTGTCCTTGGGCAAGACACTTCACCCGTTGCCTACTGGTGGTGGTCAGAGGGCCCGGTGGCGCCAGTGTCCGGCAGCCTCGCCTCTGTCAGTGCGCCCCAGGGTGGCTGTGGCTACAATGTAGCTTGCCATCACCAGTGTGTGAATGTGTGTGTGAATGGGTGGGTGACTGGATATGTAAAGCGCTTTGGGGTCCTTAGGGACTAGTAAAGCGCTATATAAATACAGGCCATTTACCATTTACCATGAAGTGAGGGATGCGATGAAAGAAACAGTTTGATGAGTGAGTTACTGCCAGGAGGTCTGACAGTAAATGCCGACTATTCCACTACTTCATGGAGGTGAATGCATGTGTGCAGACTTGGAAACATTGGCAAGTATTCCCAGCGGGCTATTAAAGCCAGCGGCAGAGAGGAGGAGACAGCAGGGTCATGAATAAAGGGGCGTGTGCCGCAAAAACGATAGATAAAATCAATGACATCTCATTGGCTTAAAAGCCTCTAGGCAGCGTTATTAAGTGAGCCTCAATTAGCCAGAGAGACCGACTGTAATGGTTGGTGCAAGCTGAACTAAACAATTCCTTACAGTGATCAGTGCGTATATTGCTTTGACTAGAAAGATGAGTCACTCTACCGTGTAAGGACATCCAAAAAGGACTACGTAATATTTAGCCTTACAGTAAGAAACAGCGGAAGAGAGTCAGTGACCACCTCATTCTTGGTAAACAAGGTAATTTGAATTTACAGTAAAGAAGATTTAGACTTTAGAATCTTAGAGAAGCAAATCCATCCTGGCGACATGTGTGTTTAAATTTTTGCTTGAAGGGGTGTGTCCACATGCTGGGAAGAGTTTGGATTAGTTTTGAAGCAGCTGAAATATGTTAACAGTAACAAAATGTGTCTCGCAGTTGCACTAAAAATATTCTTTTCCCTCCACAGTGAGGCAGATGTGTCAGCTCATGTGCTGTTTAAATGAAAGCTTTCACATACCAACCATGCAATAGGCCCATCAGTAGCAGAGGACTCAACAATGACATCCCAATAAGTATCTGATTTTTTTTTTCTTTTTCACTAAAAACCTTCTACTTTATCCATAGTTTATTTCTTTACTGCATTCTCGTGTCAAATCCTCTTTTAAGGCATACGCTGGGCACGCGGAAGGTGGTTTTACTGCATTAACCTTAACTCCCTTTGGACCCATAAAACACGCTCACATGTGGTGGACGGCCTCAACCACACAAGAGAATGGCCGCACATATGCATGCAAACACGACACACACATGCACTACATTGCGGCGGTGAGAAAAGATAGACCATAGCAACTGTTTTGACCATGTAGCCTGTCAGCACTCTGAGCTAAATGCTGTTTGCATGCGCAGCAATGCTTCTGTGGACAGTCATTGTTCATCTCGTGTGCACATGCTCACAGTGTGTTTAGAAATGTATTAGAACACAGATTTGAACATTTCAAAATAAAGCCTGACAAATGAGATTATTTGATTGCTCTGACCAAAAACACAGTTAATTCTAGGAATTACTACTGTTATAAATGTCACGACAGTTACTTGGCCAATGCAACAGCTCCCGCTGAATTAAACAATGTGCCTCTTTCTCATTTAGCAAAATAAATACAGAAATGAATAAAGGAATAATAATCTATAAATCCAATTCCAGAGATTCATTACAACATAAAATCTTATGACATCATGTCCAGACTGTAGAGTTTGGGAGGTCTACTGCACTGTGCATATGGAAGTGTGTGTGTGTCTGTGTGCGAAACTGGGGAAGCTGGCAAGCCTTTGCAACAGCCATGTAAGCAAATGGTGGAGCAGAATAGTCTGTAAAAAAGTTACAGGTTTTGCTTAAGAAAATAATGTAGTTATGATGCATTAGTTGGATGTTTAATGCTCATTTTTATTATTTGAATTTTTTGTTAGGTTAATGTAACCTTGTTATGACTGGCTAGGAAGAAAACTATTCTGGGTAAAAATAATAATAATACAGGGGAAAAAACCACTACATACCGTGAAGGAGTCGCCATAACAGAAATAATAAGCACAAAGTGAGTGATAAAAAAGAGACAAAAGGGGCCTTTCTGACTGCTCAGGACCTCAGAAAATACACTGCATATATATATGTATATATATATGTATATATATATATATATATATATATATATATATATATATATATATATATATATATATATATATATATATATACATATATATGTATATATATATGTATATATATATGTATCCATAGGTCCCTCATCCTATTCATGTAGCCCCTTCCGCCGGGGTTACTGACATAAAGACAAGAAAGCTCCTGACCATGCATGGAGGGTTTCACCCCAAGTCCAGCACCCTGAGGCTGTACGCTAAGCGGAAGGAAGGGGGCCGGGGACTGGTGAGTGTCAGCACCACAGTCCAGGATGAGACAAGGAACATCCAAGAATACATTGGGAAGATGGCCCCAACTGACCGAGTGCTCAGTGAATACCTCAGGCAGCAGAAACCCAAGAAAGAGGAGGGAGACGAGGAACCATCATGGAAGGACAGGCCCCTGCACGGTATGTACCACCGGCAGATAGAGGAGGTGGCTGATATCCAGAAATCCTACCAGTGGCTGGACAAAGCTGGACTGAAAGACAGCACAGAGGCACTAATCATGGCAGCACAAGAACAAGCTCTGAGTACAAGATCCATAGAGGCTGGGGTCTATCACACCAGGCAAGACCCCAGGTGCAGGCTGTGTAAAGATGCCCCAGAGACAATCCAGCACATAACAGCAGGGTGCAAGATGCTAGCAGGCAAGGCATACATGGAACGCCATAACCAAGTGGCCGGCATAGTGTACAGGAACATCTGTGCCGAGTATAACCTAGAAGTCCCGAGGTCAAAATGGGAGATGCCCCCAAGGGTGGTGGAGAATGACCGAGCTAAGATCCTGTGGGACTTCCAGATACAGACGGACAAAATGGTGGTGGCTAACCAACCGGACATAGTGGTGGTAGACAAACAGAAGAAGACGGCCGTAGTGATCGATGTAGCGGTTCCGAATGACAGCAATATCAGGAAGAAGGAACACGAGAAGCTGGAGAAATACCAAGGGCTCAGAGAAGAGCTCGAGAGGATGTGGAGGGTGAAGGTAACGGTGGTCCCCGTGGTAATCGGAGCACTAGGTGCGGTGACTCCCAAGCTAGGCGAGTGGCTCCAGCAGATCCCGGGAATAACATCGGAGATCTCTGTCCAGAAGAGCGCAGTCCTGGGAACAGCTAAGATACTGCGCAGGACCCTCAAGCTCCCAGGCCTCTGGTAGAGGACCCGAGCTTGAAGGATAAACCGCCCGCAGGGGCGTGCTGGGTGTTTTTTTTGTATATATATATACATATATATGTATATATATATATGTATATATATATATATATATATATATATATATATATATATATATACATATATATATATATAAATGAGCTGAAACTTATTAACAGGACATTTTTTTATTAATACTTCTATTAGGAAACTCTCTCAAAAGTTTTTTTCTTTAATCGCATGAGACCAAATGTGCTAAATAAAGTTTAGTGTGTGACAAATGAGGGCAGTGCTACAGGTTATCACAACTCTGCAGTGGTGAGAAATTAAGATAGGGTGTAATCCTGTCATTGTGAACTTTTCAAAGTGCCATTTCTCATCTGCGTTTCTCAACATTGCGCTATTCTTTCAGACAAAAATGTAAACATCTGAGTAAAATATGAACATCAAGAGGGGGTCACTCTCAGTTTTGTTTGCATTACCCCTTTTTTTTGCATTACCAAACCACAGAGAAGAGGTTCAAATGTTATACTTTTTGAAGAGGTCCAAAAGAAAGACCTACATTTCAAAACAATAACACTAACACAAATCATTTTTATGCCTAACTAAACATACAGTGTAAACTGAACACAAAGTGACTGTCAGGAAAAATAAACAGGATCCTCTTAAGGATACTCTTGAGAAATACACATGCTCTTATAGATTGGCTCTGATAACCACATAATCCTGAAAGCCAATCAGATGACAGGCTGAATAATGACATGAGCTAAAACACGGCCATAAATCAATTATCTCATGACCTGATGATGGCGTGAGAATGGAAATCCCATTTGGGCCCAGCGTGAGTTTTTGGTTTTGAGTGTGTATGTGTGTGTGACCACCTGCTTGCCCTTGTTATACCTTCACAATTTCAGCTATTTTACAGAGCATTCCTTATATGATTGCCTGAGGACAGAGACTGATGGAGGGGGCAGATTGATGGGATGGATCTTCTCCACGTGGAAGACTTTAGGGAAATACAAGGCATGTATTCTATGTGCATTTGAGCTACCCAGTGAAATTTGATTTCTACTGCTGCAGGGAGGGTGGATTAGTGTTTTTACAACTACACTGCATGTGTACAGTATGTTTTACAGGTGTGGATTTACAGTTTTGCATATCAACACAGTTGCACATAACCCCTTTCCAAAGTGGATAAATTTTTTTTTTTTTTTTTAAATCTCACAAAGGTCTAAGATATGATCTATTTTCATGTTTTCTATGTTGTTCCAACTTTATGAAGAACTGTGCATTACTTAAATATCTTCCTAAAGTAAGAGAGTGAAAAACAGAGAACAGCAAGATAATCGCGTCCAAGCTAGCCAAGCCCATTGCCATCACTTCTCTAGGGGAGTATTAGCTTACAGATAGCAGTGGTGGTCTTTCCTCCCAGTTTATTTATCAAGGGATTATCCAGTAAAGCCTGGAGAACTTTCTCAGCCCCCCTGACCCCAAGCACAACACATTGTGAGATGAGCATTAGCTTGTCTGTTCAGTGAAGACCCTCTTCTTCCGATGGGGTATGTGCTAAATGTGCATATAAACAATCACATGTCATTGCCTAATGCTACCAACTGTTTCTCTAGGAATCATACCATATTTGTAAGCGGCGCCAAAGTCATCGTCAGTTAAATGCCCTTTCTAGGTGAGCTCAGAACTTCATATAAAATATTTCCTTTTCATGGCTCTGATGGTAGATGAGAGAATTGAAAAAAATAAAAATAAAGAAATTTTAAAAAAGGAGCCAAGATTGGATTATATCATCAGTTCCTGACCTAAGATCAAACAATGTCCACTTTTGAACCATCTGACAGAATTATAAACTATCATGTACACTAATCTCCATTATGCACACTCTTGGCCTCTACTGGAATACTTTGACATCACAGTTCTGATTAATCCTTGTTTATCTTACACTGGGCCTTAGTGCAGCCTTTTGTTCATCAACTATCCGAAACTAAGCTATTTCAGCAATTCTCCCTGAAAGCCAAATTTCTTGTGAGTGCCTGTCTTTTGATTGGGAATTTGGAAGTTTGTATTCGTAATCAAAGCATCCTGTGTGAGATCAAGAATATTCCCTCTGTTTTATAATACTTATATAAAAGTAATGAACTGCCTGATCCTAAGCATTTAGTGCAGCCTGAAGCCTGACTTTTTGAGGTATAGAAGTTTTCAATACTGAAATATTAGCTACCTTTGACGTGTTTATCCAACATTGTAACAGAATATATATGAAAACAAATAAGGAAACTTCCACTTCAGTGATTATAGCAAGGAACTTAAACTTCAAATTTCTTTCGTTTTTGGTGATATCATTAAAAACTGCTCATAGGATCAAACCATCATCCAATCCTTTCATTGAAGTTTAGAAATGGCACACCAACGTGTAGTAGGAGAAGAGACATTGCCTTTGGAACAAGAATTTAATTTAATTTCATATGAATGTTTCAATGAGCATTATGTAACAAGCTACCAGGCTGGAAAAAGCACTTGCAAGATCAAAAGTAAAGAAGTTGTTAAATTAATTGACTTGATTCACTGTGGTTTCAGACTAAAGGAAAACAAAAAAGAAAATACTCACAGTAGTACAGTCCTATCATAACAGTGGGAAAGCAACCAGCCACTGGTTAAAATATTGGTAACATGGCTGTATATTATATTTATTATGTTTTCCCCAAAGAGACCGCAAAGAATTTGTGCCGTTGAGCAGCATGGTAACTATGCAGAAGAAAAAAAAAAACTGCACCGCTAATTGCTACACACATGAAAACAGAAAAGGAAGGCTCATTATGTGCGCACAAGTGTTTACATTTCTTTTTTTGCTGATTAAACGTTAATGTAAAAACAGAAGAAATACATAGACTCTAAGGTATCTTTTGTTCTCCCCCGAAATGACTTGGTGAGGAACAACACTGGGCACAATGTGTGAAAGTCTGTAATAACAATATAACATTATCCAAAAATAACACATAAACATGTATGTATAATACGGACTTTGTCTTTATTTTGCCAGACTAGCGGTACTGTGGCAGAGGCCTCGTGGTTAATGAAGCAGGGTTGCAACTGGATACTTGCCAGTTCAAACCCTGACCCCTCTGGGAACATGTGGGTGGGTTAGGGGAATAAGAAAGCCTCTCTCTTCCCTCAGCAGCACTGCCAGGCTGTGTTATATGGTTAACCACACACTGACACAGATCTAGGCTATAAGGTGTTACTGTGGCATCAGACAGTCTATACAGATTGATAAATATTGCATTATTATTATTATTATTGTTATTATTATTATTACAAGATCCCAGGTTCAGTCCAGGAAAGAGATACAATTCCCTTTTGGGTTGTGTGGAGCTACCCCCTACCCCTGTTGTGACCCCTTGTTAATAAAAGCTTTCTATTCTTGTTGTTGTTAATAATAACAGCAGCATAGCTGGGTCAAGGCATGTATGTCAAAAGCTGATTATCCACAATGATTATCTATGGTTTCTTTTGTGGATGAAGGAGATTGCTTTGTAAATAATGTGTTGTTTCCATAAACTGGAATGTACAAATTATATACATCTGCATACCTCAAGATGAGCTCTTTGCTGGTCAGGGTTAAATATTGTGATTAGATCTGCTTATGATGGTAAGCTACCAAGTTTTGAATGATAAACAGAAAGCAGCATTTATAGTTTGTTTACAACATATTTAAGCTGAATTTAAGTTTAAATATTATTTATTAGCACCATTTCTTTTATTTTTAAATTGGTTTTAATTTTAGTGGGTTTTCTTTTCCATATTAATTGTGTGAGCTTAATAAAGCACCTCTATGTAAAAACATTGTGTAAAAGCTGACCATGAAACATTAAGCCACGTATACACAGGAAGTGATTTGAAGCTTGCTTGCAGACATCCCAGGCTCTGGTTACTGTTGTGACCTTATAATATATTTATTACCTGGTCATATATCAATAAACGGTGTTCTGCACTTTCATTGGCAGTACCTTCAGTTTCTAACCTTGAAGTTAAAGAGAGTTTTTTCCACTCCCGCATATCTTTCTGTGGTCTCTCACAGCAAATTGTTTCCAGTGTGTAACTGGCTTTAGGTGTAGGCTGCTGGAGGACTTCCCATGATGCACTGAGTATTTGTCCTCCGCTCACCTCTTTTCAATCCCCACATCTTTATATGGCACGTCATTAACTTTTTAACCGACCATTCGCCGCAGATAGCCACACCTCCCTGAGTCTGGGTTTGTCAGCGGTCTCTTCCTGTTAAAAGGAGATCTTCTTTTCCACCATTGCCAAGTGCTGCTCATAGTGAATGCTCTGTTTGGTTGACTTTTCTGGCATCTTTAGCAGTTTGTGATGGTTTTTTTTCAGTATACAAATAAAACTGAATTTAACTGAAGTGAGTATGATTATGTGTAGTAGCTAAAAACAAAATGTTGAATAACCTACTTTTCTTTCTATAGCAATCCTCCCACTCATACAGGAAGATCTCCGACAACCCTGACTAAAAGAGTGTAGACAATTTACACTGTTACACGTCTCCCCCTGTGTGCCCTTTGCCTCTCTAACAGTTCTTCATTGCAGTCTTTGTGGGGCTCCATTCATTTTGTCTAAATCATTTTGTCTATTCTTTCTCAGTCTCTGTTGAGCTGTCCTCCCCTCTCTCCTTTTTCCGTTGTCCAAACGATGTCAGTGCTAATTAAAGAGAGTTGCAGTCACTCGTATATCACAGGAAAAAGTCCTTCAGATTGCAGTCTGTAAGGAGCACACTGAGTTCCTCTCTCCACACTGAGGCTTGTTTACCCTGATTAAATCACTCGCAGATGATCTAAAAATGAGAGCCTCTTGTTTTTTTGTTTTTTGTTTTTTTTTCTTCTTGTGAATATGGGTGTTACTGTGGAGTTTGTTGACAACGTTTATGCAAAACTGTAAATACATTTCTGAGAATTACAGATACCGAATGTGCCAAGATGTCTCAGTGGATTCAAGTAGTGTTATATATAGAGAAAAAGAAAAGAAAGCAAGAGAAAGAGACTGGGAAAGTCAAGTGAGTTCATCTTGTCTGTCTCTACAATATATTGTGGAACATACGGCCACAGGGAGAGAAAATAAGCATCTAAAGAGAAACTGGGAGCCCATGTGTTCATGAAGGCTTCTAATGGGCCAGCGTTTACCATGAAAATCATAACACAGATGCAGCAGGCACTTGTGTTAACATTGCAGCAGCTGCTGCCTGATATTATTATGGTAGCTAGTTCAAAATACAGGATTCAGGAAGCACTATAAATAAGAATCACTGAAGTGTGATTTTTGTGCATTCAGCGTCAGAAAATGTGTTTATGTTTATTTAATTAGGAGAGACGTCTAACTTTTGGCTTAAGCCACGAGAAGGTATCAGGAATTTGTGTGTTGTAAAGAACAAAAAGTCTCATCAGGAATCCGACTTTTTTTGGATCAATATGAGAGGTAATATGACTTGATGAGGTATTCTGATTTACTATGTAATAGACAAAAAAAATAAATAAATAAACAAACATGATTTTATTACATTGGATGGCACTATTGAAGTTTATTACACAAATCTGGACTTTGATTGGAGAAGCTTACAGACTATGATCAATATACCAAAGTGCTGGAAACATTCTTTCATTTATTATACTGATAAAGTTTCTTTTTGTTGCCTGTTTTCTGTCTGTACAAACAATCCATCCAGTAGCCGACCACGAGCTCTGAAGAAAAACCACACACTAGATTCCACTAGATTGATCCAAGATGGTGTGCCTTCTGAAACAATATGATTCTGTCAATCCATCACTCCAAAGTAAAGATTACTAGAGAAAGATATTAAACTGAGTGCAACTGCTTTGTGTTCAGAGGCAAAGGCATTCCACTCTCAATCACATTTATGGCTGTTATAACAACATTTATTTATTCATTTGTTTGTTTTTATATTTCTTGTTTGTTTGTATATTTGTTGTGGTGTGGCTGCATATGATCAGCATACAGTATTACAGTGAGAGAAGTTGAGAGTGTGAGGGCGACTGAGGATAAGATGGGCTGCATCAACCATCATTAGCTAATGGACTGCTGACTAAGTCAGTCACTCCGCCTGATGTTTAGAGGCGTGCCAAAGGCACACGCAATTTAGAAAGATGGTTTAAGCATATAGATTTGCCATCTGCATTATTTGGCAGCAAACATTAAGCTAACAGTCTGAAATATCAGATACAGAAAGTATATATAAAAGCCTGAGCATGTGTGTCATATAAGATGATTAAAAAAAAGACCTTCTGAACTGTTTTCATCAGCATATCTGAAACAAATGATGAAAATGGTCTGAAAGTACATATTTTACATATAAAGTAAACATATTTTTTGGCATCACCTCCTTTTTAATCACCTTTCTAATTGTTTGGGAACTAAAGATTTCAGTTCCTTCGTGTATTACTATTAAAAAGGGTTTGATCTTTGTACTCTCTTGGTCACAGAACCATGTGCTGTTGCAACATGTGCAGAATGTAGTTTGCTACTGTCCTGCTAAAATAAGTAAGACATCTGAACGACAGCACATGGTGCTCCTAAACCTGTTTACATTTTTTCAGCAAGTGGAACTTTCACAGATGTGTGGGTTACCCATGCCACGTGCACTATAAAGTACCTAAGACACTGTCTTTTGAACCACACACTGATACAGAACAATGTCTTTAGACCAGATATTCCATTTAACTTTTAAGAACAACAGTTCTCCACTTTGCCTAACTCCAAATTAAATGAGCACAAACCCAGATAAGATGGTGGATTTTGTGGATCTTCTTTATATCTGACTTTATCTTTGCATAATAGTTTTAAATTGCATTTGTGGATGCAGCAACACAATAAATTTACTGACCTTTTTCACATGTATTCCTAAACCAGTGAAGCCACATCCACCCCAGAACTGTGTCTATTTTTAATGCAGCACTGCCTGAAGATTTATCTCGATTCTCTATTTTAACAATACTATAATAAAACTATCATATAAAACATTTTTAAAGCTAACTAAAAAGACATAAAGATTATTTTTAAATAGCTTAACTATTTGATGAGACAACCTTTTACAGCTGGGTGAATCCCTCTTCATCTTTACTTCTAAAACACTCAGCCTCTTTGGTTTGATCATTTGTGTTACTACTTGTTGACAATTAACCTAAGTAGTTGTAGGATGGATCCATGTGTGTTTTAGTTGCAATCAAATTTGTAATTAGCATACTTTTTAATTTAAAAAACAGTCCAATTTCTCAGTCGCAGCATTCAGTTCTTAGTCTTTGTTCTATTTACAATGAAATATAGGCTTCAAATCATTTGCAACTCGATAAATTCAGTTTTATTTATATTCTGCCTACTATCCCAACTTTTGAAAGTGAGGTTGTATTTTCAAACCAATGATAATCCTTAATTTTATTGTTGCCAAGTGTAAAAGAAAAAGTGCTTGCTATGTAAACTTCTGCAGTCTACTGAGGTGCCGCGATGGTAAATGGAAAGCTTCCAATCAACCCACGAGCCCTTGTTTCCATTATCTAAAGGCCCAGTCTGCTATTATCATTCCTCCGTAAGACCGTAATGAGAAGGTGTGGTAAAACCAACAAGCGGATAAGGTAGACCTGCATATAAACTGTTCTAATATGGACCACTGTTGCTATTTTCTCATATACATACCATAAAGAGCTTAGTAAGCAACTGAGTCACTGAATGAATGTGTGAGAAAAAAAACATGCTTTTATGTGTTAAGAGTTATCCTAGTCTGGCCATCATAACCACACATGAAGATATAAGGTTTCCCTGTAGGTCAAATGAGCCATATCATTTTTGTAATGATCTCAACAAATGGCCTCAGAAGCACAGCTGAATCTGGAGAAACTTTAAGATGAATTAAACACAGCTGTATTCTGAGAAAGCCTCACTGAACATTGGTGCTGCTCTTTGCATCAATAAGAGTAACTGTTTTACTGCATATTTGTTCATATTTTCCCTAATGGTGTCTACTTCTCATAATCCAACTCTAGGATCTACCAAAATCTATAATCACTTCCCTTCAACCCACCCACAGTTAGGCTCTATATCAATAAAAGCAGGAATGTGTTAGACCTAGGTTGCTAGGTTGGGCTAAAAATGTCATCCTTGGGCAATCCTCTGTGTATGCGTTTGTGTGAGTTTGTATGTACAATGTGTTGTATGGCAACGTATATTGGAGACCATGTAGTCTGCAGCTAACAGAGTAAATGAAAGCGCAACCACAAATGGCTTGGGACAGCATCCCAGAATTAAACCGCACAGTCAGAATAATTCCTTTAATAACAACTCCATATAATACTCTGACTGGGCAAAAAAGAAGCAGAGTTCGTTTTTTTCAACTCGACTTTAGTTAAGCACATTTTTGCACTTGTACCACAGTTTAACATTTTTTAGTGGGTTCGATGGGTATTTCGTAGAACTCGTAGGCCTTTTAGTGTGCGGGTGCGTGTGTGATGATTTTTTACACATGGGTGCTCATGTTTATGCTCCAACCTTGGTGAGTGTTTACTCAAACATATGAAAGCCACTAGTATCCAGATCCTTTTTTTGTCAGCTTACTAGGTGTAGATTGTATGGCCTAGCTGGAACTCTTTCAATTCTGTACCACTTGTCCTCATGCTGCTGAGTCCCCTGCTCTGGGCTTGCCTGCCACCCTATGAATACCAAGCAGGCACACGTACGCACACATGAAATACAAGCTTGGTCTCTCTCCCCGCATATTTTTATTAGGTCAGTCTTTAAGCCTGGCACCTAACTCTCCTCTGTTACACACAAACAGAGAAAGTTATAAGCATCTGTGCAGGTTATAACTGTCTATGCATTAATATGGATCCATTTATGTTTTGTAGTATTCCTCCACAACTAAAGAGCCACACTGCTGGTTTCACATGTTGAAGCACATAAGTTACTTACTTAATATGCTGCTGGCCATTTGTCACCAGAATTGCTACAAGTATGAAATATGTTTTTCTTACCTTCTAGATAAATATTATTTGAAGTTTAGGCAAAGAAAAATTATTTACACAGATGTTGCTAGGCAATTACAATCTGGTGCTTTGAACTTGTGATAATAATGGCCTGATTCAAAAGCTATTTTGTCTGAAACCAATAATCAAAGAAGACTACTCAATATGTATTATAACCTCTGTACTACTTGCTAAGTTGCCTAACTAGGTACAGCTTAACTGTAATGCTTGCTGTCATAAAAGAACAGGTTTAGCTTCAGGTTTCTCTGGCAGCAGTTTATAAAACTCTCTATATGCTGTTGACAATATTAACTTGTGCACACATATTGCTTAAACCATATGGTAGCATTTATAGCATGCAAGTGCACTCACTTGCATACGCTTTATCCACTTTTTGTCTCAGGTTCACCATAGTCAATGAGCAATATTTCCACAGTCAGAATGTAAACAATGGAGATTTTTAGCTGCCTTACCATTTTGAAAAATTATTCCTCTAGCCTCAGTTAACTTGGTGGGGGCTAAAGTTCTTTTCAGTATAAACATTATTTTTCTCTGAAAAGTTTCAACGTAGCAGAAACATTAATGTAGTGTGTAGGGTTCTTTGTTGCACTGCTGGAAAAAAATAAGTCATAACTGACAAGCAAGCTGCAAAAGCTTTCCAATCAATATATTAAACTTTGCCAAGGTACATGTTTAAAACAAAGATATTAAACAAACAAACAAAAAAAAGAAAAGTTTTGGAGCCCTTTTCTTGTGCATTAAAACCTATGATCGATGTTTCACCAGTGTGTACTCACCGTGGCAGTAATGAGTGGACCATGAAGCTCTGTATAAAGCAAGGCGTCATTAACGTGCCCTCTGACGCCCAGCATGGCCAGTTCCAAACTGTGCTGCTCGGCCATGGCATGGGTAAGTTTCTCCACCAACCTAGTGTATCTCCTCCAAGGCTGATCCAATTCTGACACGCAAGCCAAGCAGCCTCGCATTACATTCAGACAGTAGCCCCCACAGGGCTTGATCAACGTCAGACCTCTGCAGTGGGAGCAGTACATCATCTTCACCAGGGACTTTACGCACTCCTTGCTCAGTCTGGCATATTCGGTTGCGTTCATGACCTCCAGACCTTCTTCCAGGGCCAGACCGAGTTGCCGCCCAAACCCCAAAGCCCCAGCCAGCTTCTGGGCCATGACGACAGCGTGATTACCAAACGGGTTGATATCTGGCCGGATCATACGGAGACAGTCACCCATTTTACTGCCCACCATTATGCTGCCTTCAACGCCTGGATTTATAAGGCGCGTGTATGCAAGTGGGAAGAGGTTGTTAAAAAAATGGTGGACTTCTCCCTCCACAGAGACATTACCTCCACGGAGGTAGAGGGAGAGGGAGGAAAAAAGCTGATTTACATGGGGTAGTGCTTGCTGGGACAGAGATGGGAAGCTTCCCTCCAACAGCGAACTCAGGTGGCCTTGAGAGAAGGATAATAGGGACTGGAACATGTCTGAAAGGAGAGAGACACAGAAATAAGACAGAGGGAAAGTAAATAACATTTCATTACTATCATCAATAAATCTTAAATTACATGATCTACAAGCTCACCAGGAATTGCATAAGGCATTTCAACTGCAAACACATATCAAAACCCTGGAAGCTAAACAGTTAGGCTTGGTTTATGTTTATCAAGTTGAGGTGAGAATTGCAGTTGGATAAAGTTATGGAAAATATTCGCAAAGTATGCATGTCTTAGAAAAGATGCCTCTGCTTTTCTACAGAGAGAGAAATAAAGATTTAATAATATGCTGACCATTGTAATCTGCTACGTTATTAAGTACATACTTAATACAAATTAGCAGGTCTACGGCTGAGCTGCAACCAAATTAATTTTCTTTCTTTTCATTTTACTAAAATGTTGAACTTTTTCTCTGCTAATTGATATGATTTCCCATTGAATGCAACTTTAAAAAATGTTAACATCAATTATTTCATATTGCAATCTGAAATCTGAAGGTTATTCAACCTATTTCACCTACATGACTCAAAACTCTACACTGCGCCCATGATCTTACTTCCACCATCTTTCCATATATTTTTTTTCCATGTAAGTGTGTGGGTTCCTGTGGGTTTCTGTCTGTATGTCGCGGACTCAACCCTCCTCTCTTGGTGTGTGATGTCACCTTGAAAGCATGACCAAACATAAAGGCACAGTAGCAACTGTACAGACACTGAGAAAAGAGAAAGAGGGGGCCGACGCACATATTCTCACTCCAACAACCATGCACACACGTGTATGTAGGTACAAACACATATACATGTACAGTAGTCACTGAAAAGAACATTAGTCTCCAGTACCTGTTCAGTACTGTATGTGGGACCGAAAACAGACGAATAACAGATGAAGAATTAATGAGGCATTTTGGACTTTTAATTTTATTTATTTATTTATTGATAAACATCCGGAATAATGTTAACTTAACAAGGATGTTGATTCATCAGACTTCATTCACCAAAGCAAATCTATGTGTGTGTGTGTGTGTGTGTGTGCGTGTGTGTATGCGTGGGTGTGTGTCCAGCCCCTCCCATCTCACAGACAGAAGGATAACAACAGCCATGTCCTCCTCAACAGCTGCACTAATATGACCGCCGTCTGTGACACACTGGGACTCCCCACAAGCCAGTAAAAAGCACAACTCATTTGTAACACACCCGATAACAACATCACTGTGATCGGGGCTGCTCCCGCTAACATTTAACGTTGCTGCCTATAAAATTGGCCTAGAAAACAAAAGAATGTGTGATTGAACTAAGGGCGAGAGACATGGGGAAAAAATCCTCTGTTAGGTAATATGACTGGAAAGCTAAAGGGTGACAAGTTATAGCCGGATTGCTTGCTGAAAGCTGTCAGAAAAGCCTTCAAAGAGGTCCTGCTAAAAAGAGATGTAGAAGAGAAGAAAAATAGGAAGCCAAGAGAGGGAGTGGGCAAAGAAAAAAATCGCAAGACTGCCAAAGAAGTTGTAAAGACAGCATTTTAGTGCCATTTCACTGTCTTCTAAGCCTCCGGTCCTGGTCTACAAAGTTGTTATCAATGTGAGGTCTGCCTGCTTGCCTGCCAGTCAAGGCCGCAATGCTTAATGGCCGCAGGACATTTATACCACAAGATGCAACCACGGGTTTAGATTACACGGCATTACATAGTGTTATTATAACATTATCATGCTCCGAAATACCGTGGTTTAATCTTTCTCTCTGCGAGACAGAGCGTCTTTTCTACATAAGAAAACAGAAGTTTTCTCAAGACAAGAGGTGAACAAAAAATGTCTTCTAGCTCTCAGCAGCCCCATAAGTGGATGCAAATCATTCAGTGGGTTTATGACAGGATCACTGAATCCTTAAGACATTCCATACTTGTTAAAAGAGCTTTTCATATTTGCCAAGAGAGTGACACGGAGAAAGAACACGAAAGAAGAAAAAGGGAAGAGAGTGGGAAACTGCCAGGAAAAATGGAATAAAGAAACGACTGACCTTTTAAACAAGGAAAAACAACTACCGTACAACCCGACTCCACCTTATGAACATGCTCTGACATCTGGATTCATTTGGCCCCTGGGCTCATTGGACTTCCCTGTCTCTCTGCAGCTCTTACTTCAAACGTGTCCATGTCCGAATATATAGAATTGGAACAAAAACCCACCTTTCTTCCTTTCCACACTCCCCGTGACAAACAATAAGTGATAAGTTATGACTGCTATGTTATGTTATGATTCTACTCAAACCTCTCTGGGTGACAGCTTGCAGTGAGGTGCGGTTTAAATTATTCAAACATTCCAGCAGTTCAGATTTTAAGCAAAGCTACGAGGCAGGGAACACAGTGTTTTACCTCATTCTTATCCTTCTGGGGGCAGAGGTTATAGTTATAACCTATCATTGCCTTTTGCTCGATTAACTTGGTAGAACAACCCACACATATATTCATGCAGCCACAAAAATCTGGAGGCGAGTCATATAAACATAAGCTCCCAGGGAGTATTGTAGATTCACAATACATAATTGAAGGTACAATTTATAAGTTATACCTAGAATGCAACTTCAGTATAAGCTGTAATTTAACCTTCAAAAGTTACTGTTCACCTACTCATTACTAAGATGCAAATCTTCCATCTTGTCACTCAGCATATACCAGATAAGAGAAGGGCTGCAGACTTGTATAAAGGAAGTTTATATAACAGAAGCCACAAAAGACCTAATGCACTAACAGCAAGAACCATGAAGGAACCTGCCTCCATAGAAAGGTACAGTGATGACCAGGCACAGTCTGGTTTAGGCATAAGCTGCCTTATACCATACTCCACAAGCATTTGATTTTTCATATACAGTGTGAACTGGTTCCCATGACTCATTTTTAAATTTTTATTCATCTGTGATTTTCGAAAAAGTTGTCTCCTATGGTTAGACAGATCTAGATTCTCATTCTGTGATAAGTCAAGCATGACTGTTGTGGGCTTCTCTGCATTTTCCAGTTCTGGGAAATATACTAAGAACAAAAAACAGGCCACTTTTTAAGCCACAACTAGCATTGCGTGGAACTCAGTGGGGTTTGATTGTTCTGTCTAACCACTGTACCTAATTCTGGATTTGACCACACTCAGTTCAGACACACACTCGTGGGTGGCTATCATTACTATGTCACAGCCTCCCATCTGTGATCCTGTTGGGAAATGAAGCCTTACTGGATTATTTTGGAGGATATTTTTTTACGAGGCAATTATCTTTAATTTGCTAGGAAGTCCTAAAACACTGAAATTCAAAACACATAATTGTCACGCTAACTCTATGGAAACAAATGAACAGACCTTGTTTGTCTGTGGCCGTGTGGTGCAATCTGACATCTTCTCCGTTTGGAATAAACAATGTATTAAATGTGTAAAATAGCAGCCAGCGACAATGAGGAAGACGCCTTTGCCCTACAGTGGCTTAAACTGAGAATGTATTTATGACTCTATAATAAGGTATTGCACCACATCCAAATGCTATGCCAAGGTCATTCTCTAAAATACTGGATTTAAGTCATAGGAGGTTATTTCCACTTTACATTCTGCATGCCAACCCTTTGTTTAACTGTCTCAATTAAAGCTAAAGTGTCACTATGAAACTGCCACAATCACCAAGTCAAAAATAAGCACAGCACTATGGTTTTGTCACAACTGGCGTTTCTTGCTTTTGCTACACAGTTGTTACTGTATGGATGGATTCCTCAGTCTAAATCACAATGCACGCATGCAGAAGATGTGCATATGTTAATTATTAAAGGTTAATTATTCTGTCTGACCAGTAGATTGACTGCTGTTGCATTATAGAGGCTATTGTTAATTATTTAAAGACTCTGTGAGCAGTCTTTGAAAATTCCAGACTTTCTTTCATCCATTGGTTTATAGATTATAGACAATGGGTTGCTGGTGGACATTCCAGGATACATCTGAATACCTTGGGTGACTCTCTAATAAATAACTGTTAGAGCAACTATCTGTTGCTCGTTAAGGTAGCATTTCAAATGTTTGCCTACTGTTTGAAATAGTTTAATTCATAAGTGCTCACTTCACTAACAGTTCTTTTGCCTGTTCACTTCACATCACTGAAACTCAGGTTGCTGCACCGCTGATAGTATCCTCTTGAAAATTATGAATTCGTAAAATAACAGGCAAAATTCCACCAAATCTGCTACACAAATACTACGTCCAGTTCAGTTATAAACAGGAGAGAAACAGAATAAAAGGAAACATATTAAGTTCAAGGTTTAACCCAACTCCCAACCTAAAAGCTGGGATAGATTCCAGCCCCCGGGTGTGCCTAAATTGGGCAAGTGGACAAAACAATGGATGGATGGAATTATATATGTTTGCATTAGGTAAAAATACTCCAAAAAATGTATTTTGTCCCCTGAGGGTATATCTAATAATGGAAGTGGCATGCTTGTAGAGGTGTTGCATTGCAATCTAACTTTGTTCTGTTATCCTGGCAAATTGAGTTTCTGCCAGAGGTTTCTTCCTCCTAAAATGGAGTTTTTCCATTGTCATCAAGTGCTTTGATTGTTGGGTTTGCTTTGTATTATTATAGTGTCTGTACCTTATATAAAGCGACTTGAGGTGAGTGCTGTTGTGATGTGGCGCTATATAATTATAATTCAATTAAAATTAATTACTGTGGGATAGCTGGTGGATAAACAGTAATAAAAACAAGTGTTGCATGATGCACTTGAGGGCTCAAGTTCTTGCGTGTGTGTGTGCATAAAAAACTTTGTAACCCTACAACCATTATTGGACTTTACATCCAAATCCCATTATGAAAACCTGAGATACAGGGTATCACAGATGACACTGATTTCAATTTTTGCGCGAGCACAAGCAGAGAGAATCTACATATTTGCTTCTATGTATGTCTATTTTCAAGCATCTATATGTGACCCTGTAGATGTGTGTGTGCTTCCGTGTGCTTGGAGATGTGGTAATACCGTGATAATGAGACCGGAGACACTGTTCTCATACCATGGAGTTGTGGGTCATTCCTATCTTGGCAATCAGTCCTGACTGAACCTGACCAACCATGTTCTCAGGCAAAGCATTTTAATCCTACACGCTTGGGTTTCAGACAGGTCACCACACAGTTATGTGACATAGTGACATATGTGTAGATTACATATTCTTGTTTTAATTAGCAGAAATACTGTATATAGGTCCATCATCGCCCACGCACTGCTGGTCATCTTAGGTTACATGGAAGAGCTGCAGTGTCACACAATCTCCCCGTTTAATGGTAATAAACTATTAATAAGTCTTTGAATTAATCTGTTGATTCATCATACTTGTGCAGCGAAATCATACATCTAAAATCTAAAGTGGTAGCATGACTCATCTGTCAGACACCAGGCGCAAACATGCTGCTCACATAAGTTTGACCTAAAAGAATCGGACAACTGCCCCTTGCCAAGAACACTTTGAGTTGAAAAACCTCTTTGAAAGCCCATATACAATCAAAATGTATGTGCACATAATGTAGCTGACCTTTGGCTCCAAGTCCCAATTTGCCTGTCTTGTCCTATCAGGAGGTGAACGTTTGGAATAATGAGGGAGGGGTGTGGGGGCTTTATATTTCACTGTAAGCATTCCGGGAATCTAAATGGCAACCCTGCTGTGTCAATAGGTAAGGAAAGAAAAATTTAAAAAATGAAAAATTCATATCCTGCAGTGTCCACAGTGCACTGCCCTATAATGTGGCAGGGAGGCAGACTGAACATGGAGACTGAATGGTGGCGGAGGGGGGGCAATGCTTTCTGCTTTGGCAAAAGAGGGGAAACATGATCGGCTGCAGGGAAATGAGCAGATGAGCAGATGAGAGAACGACAGGGACAGAGGAGACAGAGCTCAGGAGCTGTGGGTGAAGGGGGTGAGGGGAGAGTGGTGGGGTGGTTGCTAAAGTGGCTAATACCATAAAGGGGAAATGTAGACAGTCAGCACTGGTAGACACTGTTGACAGATTGATGGACAGAACCTCTGGTACTTACCATTAAGAGGGCCATAGGAGTTTAGTCATGTCCCATTTTCTCTTTAATTTATTGGTATATAGATTACAAGTATGCGCATCTAAATGCAGCAAGTGTTACTAGAAGTGTGACAATAGCAACAAAATATATTTTACCCAGTCAACACCATGGGAAAAGTGATTAGACAGCATCCATTCTGAGTAACTGTATGACGAAAGAAAAGAGAAGGACCAGCGAGTGACATACTTTTTCTAACTCTGGCTTAGATTGTGAAAAATGTAGCATTGCTCCATGCAGTAAGAACATTAGTTCATACAAAAGTTTCAGATTGTGAAACTTTCTAAAGATGTGAAAGGAAATGAAAAGGCTAGGGAACACAGTGGTTGGGATGCTGATAGGGGGCTGCATGAGTGCAGAAGGTGTAGGGATGGTCATATACGCAAATATTCAATAGAAAGACTGATTTTTCTTTCCCAGGATTCATGCCACCAAATTATTGCCTTTAACTCTAAAAGATTAAAATTCTCTGTTTATTGTAGTTCACTAGCAAAAACCTGCTCTATGTGCAGTTTTTGCCAAACCTCCGGTGCTTTTTCAAAGTCTTCACTTTGTATTTAGTGGTGACTCAAACAAAATTCCATGGCGTATGCCAGTGGTTCCCAAACTTTTTTGCTAGCCCCCCCCCCCCCCCTTATTTTACAAGAAAAATCTTTTTTTTTTTTTGCGTTTACTTGTGGACGAGGAATACAGAGTTTGTCATGCAACGTCAAAGGTACAAGAGATGAATTACAGAATGGCAGATAGAGACAAAATACTGTTACTGTTAATCTGACTATCTTCAGGTTTTACACGCTTACATATACACACGCAGTTACTGTCCCTCCATTTAGAAAGGTGTAATTATTTTATGTGTAGTTGTTTTTTTCCTGTGTAATAATATTCAACATTGCTATCAATACATTTTTCAAAAAAATGCCTCTCTGTACAAAATGGGTTCAAAAACAGTACAGTAACTTTACTGTATAAAGAGCTAACATCTCCAAACTGTCAGGAGTAGTTAGTCATTACAAGAAGTGTTTGTGAACTAAAAATCAAGAATGTTTGATACTGTTTGTCTGTGATTTGGAGAGCCCAGCGCGTGCTCCTGACACAGGGAAAACCAGTTCTGCAGGGGAGACCTACCTTGGCACTTGTGCAGGTGAAGCCAAAGGGAAGATATGCTTCACCATATTTTCTAGTCTTTGGCTTGGAAGAAAGTTGGTTTGGAAACATATTTGGCCATGCCTCATCTCCTGCTTTGCGTTTGTGTCAGGTTGTGTTAAAAACATGTCCATTGTGTTAGCAGTGTCCAAGTGTCACTTTGTTTTTTCTTTTCACCCCCCCCCCCCCCCCCCCCCCCACCCACCCACCACAATGGCCGCACCCAGGGGGCGGGCCCCACACTTTGGGAACCTCTGACATATGCTAATTTTGGTTCAAGTTTGTAAAAATGCTGCAACTTCAGTGGTGTGGAACTGGTTTGGCAGATACACACCAAAGCACATTTTTTGGTAGAGCATGCAAGTGGGCTGTCGTTATTACCGTTATTACCGTTATTACCGAACCGATTTTATGTCGCACACGGCGCTTAAAAATCTGTCAAAAATTGTTTTAGTACGACTTTGCTAAGCTATGAACCCGCACCGCTTGATGGATTGTCAGAGCATTGCAGCTACCGTAGTCAGGAGCCTCGTAATACCTACGGTGCTTCAACATAATATTACCATATTGTTTGTGTATAAGGTCTTTTTAAGTTTTGTGGATATTATACATGGTTATGCTGAGGATATGTTGGCCAATTTCCACTGGAAATGCCTTTTGATTAAACTGTCAGCAAGGAATTTGCATTTGCACTGTTACATTTTTATATAACTTTAATGCACATAAAAAAACAGCTGCTTGTTTAAGTGAAAATACATTGATGGGTTTTTTTTTTTTGCACTAATAAAGTTGTGGAGTTGTAAAGTAATTTGTCCTGCGTCAAATATATTGTCAGTTATATCGTTATCGCAAATTTTCAAATATATATCATGATGAGTATTTTTGGCCATATTGCCCTGCCCTACTCGGCAGTATGCCTTGAGCAATCACAATACACAGAAACAGTTTGCATTGACAATCAAAAATTTGCATAACCGTATTGCACGTACAATATTATGGAACTTAATGTTTTATTGCCAAAAATTAAGTAGTGAAATGATTCCATTTGCAAAAGAATATAGGTCCGGTGCAACCTCAAATTAGCCGGCGATGCCTTTTTACATACACAGGTAAATTGAACAAAAGTGCCTAGCTAAACCTAACTAAATGCATGACTCTCTGTAGTTTGTGACAAATTTTAAATATGTCCAGGTAATAAACCATTACTTAAGTGGAAACTGATGAAGACTAAACTAGAGAGAGCCAGGGAAAGAGACTGGACTCCAGATATTCATAAAAAAATGAAAGGAAACATTTAGGCTAACATATGATTAACATGAAACAGACCCTTAAACGGACTGAGGTGTTAAACAAATCCAAGATGAAAGGGACTCTAATAAAGAATTTTCCACTTTTCTAAGCAGGTGTGGCCTCTGTTTTCATTTATCAGCTTTATCATAAATCAGGCATACAGGAAGGTGCAAGCGTATTGTTTAAATTAGGGGCCAAAACTGGTCTGTATAAATGTCTAAGTCCAGTACGCTATGAAAACAAAATAAAATGCTTGTATTTTCTGACTACAATAAACAAAAGGATGATACTAAATAATCAAGACCTACGCAAAACAATATTTCTTAAGATAAGATAAGATACCTTTATTAGTCCCACGAGTGGGAAATTTCATGTTAAAGGGCAAATTCCCATCACAATCCCAAAACCCAAAGTGGTGACAGTTTACCAATGATAGACTGCACTGTGCTTGACTTAAAGGCTTAAACCTGTGTTCATCTTGGCTTACAATGCAGCAGATACAATCTATCACTGATCATATAAAGAGGACACAGCTGGAGAGAGTCAGAAGACCATTTTCATCATTTACTGCAACTCCTCCCCTAATACAATGGATGAATGACCTGGGAATTTGTGACTAAATCCCACTGTGGGGACTCGTTAATGGTACAAAGAAGCCACAGAGGCAAAAAGGAAACAGAAGAAGCAGAGTGTCTATGACAGGGTGTAATGAGCAAAATGACTTGACTTGAATGTGGAAGTGATCTGCTAAATCATTCCCACACCCAGCTGGAAAAGAGGCACAAGAGAAAGACAGCTAAGTCCAACCAAATTTGGGCTGAAGCAAACATGTGAGTCATACTACAGAGGCATATGCTGATCACAATGTTGATCCACTTATGCATTAAAAGCATACATTCTCCCACAGGTACTGGCTGAAAACAGCTCTCCTTCACAGGAAGTCTGGCCAATTTGCAAAGTACAACACGCCATTCCCCCAAGCTCACCAATATCCCCTTATGTGCCTCAGCATGACCTTATTATGGTCGAATCCACATTATTAATCTCCCTCAAAAATATCTCCTCGTCCTCAGAGATATTAAACCGCTGTGGTAAGGGTTCTGGTTATTAGGCATTTTCTCAAAAACATTTTGACTGACAGCTGCTGTGTAAGGACACATGTACTCACATCTACATCTAAGCTTTGTGTAAGCAACCTTACTAGGTCAGATCTAGAAACATTTAGCAATCACTGTACAAGCAGTTGGATTAACAGATGCATTCAAAAAATGATTCTTGGCCGTTATAAACATGAAGCAATAATTCTCGATAAAATGTAGCTGAAATATATAAAATCAAAGGTCTATTTATTCAAATAATTAATCATTGAGTGAAATATGCTGAGTATACACTGAATATATACTAATCCCGCACATTTCATTTAACCTATCCCATTAAATTTAACATATTGTACTGTATTAATGTTGCAAAATTACATGGAAAATTTACAATCAAATTACTTAAAGTACACATTTTGGGCATAAATATTGTTTTTAGTGTAGACATGTGGGGTCGTGCAAGATTATGACCCCACACCCAAAATTCCTCAATAGCTCAACAGTTTCTTAGGAACTCTGGAGGCTTTTGGCTGAGACGGACAGTGACTTGAAAAGAGAGGGGGTATGCATTAATGTGAAGAGAGTTTATGAAGACAGCATTTATGAAAAAGCAAGCAGGCTACACAGATGGCAATGTGGAAGGTAACTCGTGGGTCTCAGACTCTGAGCATGAATCTTGACGTCTCAGACTAAGGTCTTCAGAAAATCCTAAGCAGGATGTCTCTTCTTTTCTTGACAACCTTGACCCTCACAGCATCAGATGCCACAGTACGGTCCACTCTGTCACTTTGATTATGTCTGAATGAAGTCATGTGAAACGTAACATAGAAGTGACCTATGCCTCAGCAATGTGAGTTATCCCATGTCTGAAAAAAACTACATCTCTCTCTCTCTCTCTCTCTCACACACACACACACACACACACACACACACACACACACACACACACACACACACACACACACACACACACACACATCAGCCAGTGAAGCATGAGTGCAGCTGAGTGAGACATAAGAAAATAACATAAGAAAAAGCCAGGCTGAACCTATCAGCAGCAGAGTATGAATCCTATCAGCCTGCCAGACAGAATCTGTTCCAGAAAAGCCAAACTGTCTTGGACTGGTAACAAGCACTGGGAAATATGACTTTGTCTTATTATCAAGTAATTTCCTGAGTGTGATGCTTATTGTGCTCTTAGTCTTACCAATAGCCTCACAACTATTTCTAACAGGAATGTAGGAAACAGTATTTATTAAGCAGCCTCAGAAAATAATTTGTGAGAAGGGGAAAAAATTGGATATTTATCCAAGGTTCCTTCTAATCATTGCAATAGAACTTGGCACAAGGCTGGACAGATATCTAGACCGCTATGGTATTTGCTTAGGCATTCAATCTAATATTGTGATGCATGCGTGCTTGCTGAGGAAGATGGTGGCTAATGAAGAAAAACAAAAGAAGACTTTTGGATTAAATATGACAGCGGAGAACAGAGATGTGTTTATGGTTATGGTTCTATTTTGCAGAGTGCACTGTTGGCAGCCATGTTATCTTTAAGACATGAGAGCGCTCTGCAGCACACATGCCAGCCAGCAAGTTCAAGATACTGGCACGCTGCCCACTTGGGCCCAGCATGCTCTTGTTAAGCAACCAATGCTGACAAAGCACGGTTCACAGAAAGCGAGAGAGAAGGAGAGAGAGACACCCGGGACGATAAAAAAGGAAAGTTGTCAAGAGGGTAGCAGCACATAGTGACTCTACAGAGAAAAAGCCTGTTCACTCAGTGGTTTTAAAGGTATACATATGCATTAAAAGCATGCATTCTCCCACAGGTAGACACCTGACAGAAGCACATTCAAACACACCTGTGCACACTTCACTGTGCTCCTTCCTTTAGCAACAAGCCCTCCCTTCATCTTATTTCTCTCTGCTCACTTTCAAGGCCCCAGTCCCTGCTCTCTGGGTTCTCACACATTCATGAGGTGAGAAGGGCAAATGAAAAGCAGAGGTAATTAGGACAGATTTGAGCCCAACTTCAAGACTTTATGGCACGTTGAGCTTCTCCCTTGCTCCTCCCTCTTTTCCTTTTGTTATTTCCCACTTTTCCCCAGTGAGGCCGAGTTCTCCAAACTCTGAAAGCATCCTTCTTGCATCCTGTCCTCATGTGTCATGTTTACTCAGGAGACTAGAAAGGCATTGCAATAGAAACACGCTTAGTACACACGCACTTCGAAAGACACAGTGCATTTGCTCCAATGTTAAGTCTATAAACACAGTCTCCCTCCACCCTGTAGACTAAATGAGACATGTAGGGACCGATTCCGGATATCCTCCCTAATTTGAGCATGAGCTCATAGCTCCGAGCAATGTCATTCTGTGTCCAAACGTCAGCCTCTAGAGCAATAACCCTGTCGTTTAAAACATCTGCAGAGAAATATACACGCAGACGTGAAGTGAGAGAACAAAAATGATGATGTGAGAGAGGACGGGATAAAATTAGTGAAAGACATTGCAGACAAATCCAGAGATTGCAATAAAGATAGAGGGACCTGAATCTGATGGATAAACGATGCTTGAAAACAGGATGTAGCAGTCAAGTGACTCACTCTTCCAATCATATGCAAAAGCAATAAATCAAATCAAATACATGCAATAAATGAACCTGTTGGCTCAACAAAGGCTGCGTTGTGTGGGCCACCCAGGATGATTCTGACAGTTAAAATAAAGAAAGCATTAAGCAAACTTTTTAATTAAACTAAAACGCTTCAGGCTAGGTATTCTTGTTTGCCTGTCAGTGCTGAGAGAGAGGAAATGAGAGGCATGGGGTTGTGAGTGCAAAGAGCAACTAACATGGAAACTACTGTCTAAAAAGGCAATTAGAAGAGCTGTAAATTCCCAAAAGGCAGGGGGACAATTACTGTAGGCAGAACTAAGCCACCTGGGAAGACAAACAATCTCACAGTGACTCACTTATTATTGTGCATTCCCATTATCTATTCCCCCCATTAGTTCGTCTTCTTATTCTGCATTATGCCTTTAAAAGCCGAGGCCTTCAAGTATCTTCAAGTCTTCGATTGTGGTTTTCGATCACATTGGGTCTGAAATTCATGTGCTGAAATACACGCGCACACACACGCACACAGAAGCACACGCATAGCCTGCCAGGCGTCTGGAGAGTTCCTGGATGATGAAACAAGGATCAGCTAATTATGCCACCTCAGTGAGAAAAGTAATCGTTCTTTATATGGCGTGGTTTTCAGTCCCTGTCACTCTTTCTCAAATTAACTCCTTGTCCTCAAAGGGCACGTACTGCAAAGTTTCAAATGTAGTGCACTCACTTTGTATGATATTTAAGCCAAGAGAGTACATTTCTCTGAAAAAGTATTTGTCAAGTCTTGTGAGGACAACTTGAGCCTCAAGGTGGCCACAGTGTCTAGTGAAGGTGGTAAATATTGTACATGCTTACATGTCTTTGGTGCATATGTATATGCTCACACACAGACACACAATATCCTGCACATGTAATATACACATGTTCAAAATTTCTATATTACACAAACATTAATGGCCTTTAGCTGTGAGTCAGGCCCCCCCCCCTCTCATATCGGTGTCACTAGTGATCAAAAGTGTCAGCATTTTCCTGACATCTGCCATCCCAGCCTCGTGACTATATACCCAGATACCTACTCTCTTGCTCATCATTCCCACCTGTCGTTCACACTCTCACACACACGCAGACACCACACACACAGACAGACAAACACATGAAATTCATTTTCCTTTTCAACAGCTTGCAAACAAGAGTTCCCTGAACAAGAATCTACTAAAATCCTAGTAAGAATCCTTTTACAACAAGCAAGAAAACATTAGGCCACAGAAAAGTTTCCAAGCGAGATCACGCCAGATCTGATTGGCTATGGCAGGGTGACAGCCGAAAGCCCTTGATGGCAATTTTAAGCTGACCGAGCTTAGAGCGGGCTCTGTGGTTCACACCTACCAACCATCAGTGCCCAATGACCATTCCTTATCAGCTATGACATGGATTAGACTATGACTGTTTGTGCTATGGTTGAGAGAGGGAGAGTAGTGAGCTGACCTAGGTGTATCTGTGAGGATCCTGTGGGAGGTTTAATGTTAGGAAGAATGAATGATAAGGAAGAGAGGGGCTGATGCCTGAAAATTAATAACCTGGCTGTGGGTTTTAGGGCTGTGGGTTTTACTGGTATGATGAGGTGGAAGGACTATAGCTAAGGTTAATTGTATATTTTCAAGATTTTGAAGCTAGCAGGCAAACCTGTTTATTCACATTATTACAGGAACACAAGCGCACATGTGGTCTGCATTTAGGGGGTCATACTCATGACATGGCAACTCCCACATAAGACAAAGCACAGTAGGAAATTTAAGGCTGTCAAAACAAACGATGTCCAACGAAAGCACATATACATGCAGACACACTCCTCACACACCCCCATGTAACTTCCAGTGTGCATATCCTTTTGGCTAACCTTACCAATCAGCATGAGAGCTTTGAGTTCAAATAATATGAACAACAGTGTAAAAAAACACTCAGACACTGCACCCGTCGTGAGATTTGCTGCACACACCTGAATATAAGCTGAGAGCAAACAAAAAGAAATAGGAGGAAAAGGTGATCCACAGACAATTTCCTATCATTTAGAGTTTAAATAACAGCACCAATGTTATCAGACAAATTCATATTCTTGTTACTTCAGTATATGAGGCACCGGCTACTTCACATTCCACTACAGGCTCTCAGACAGCTCAGAGACTGTCCTTAGAAGGCCTTGAAAATTAAAGCCTAGTGACATCATCATTTTCGGCACCATCCAGTTTCTATTGTTATTCCATTGTTATTTTCCATCTTGGCCTTTTCAGGATATGTTGAACACCTGATCTTCATTCACGAGGAAGGCTCAGACATGAGGTAAGGAGGGAGGAATAATAATAACCCTGAAAAGGACAAACACAGCTATTTCACTTAATTGGTTTATGAGCATGCTGTAAGAGGAGCTTATCTCTAGAAACGTTTAAACACTTATAAAAATGCTTTGTGTTCAAGCAGTGGAATTTCACATAGCTTTCATTTTAGTTCAAGAAACATTATGGGGATGAGTATACACTTTCCAGATGACATACATGAGTTAAACGTGAGCAGTAATTTCCATGGCATCGATGTACAGGACCGTTCCCTTACCCGTTATTACTCCATTATTTCATATTAGACACCAAGACCAGCAGTGTTTCTTGCTTCCTTTGTATCAAAAATCTGGCCAATGCTGCATCAAAGCAGTTTGTGGCCATATAAAACTAATTGCATGGTACTAAAATTCCTGTAGCACTAAAACATCCGAGGCATGTTTCCTACCGAGTGGCATTGTACTGGAGGAAAAACCTGGTCTGTTTTAGATTTGTTTTTTTTATTTAAATGACACTGCAATTAGTGGAGGAGGGAGGGCAAACTTGGGAAGCTGGTGCACTGCTTGATTTAGTTGTGTGTAGCACAAAGACCTTTAACTTCCAAGATAGGCTTTTATCTACAGCAAAGATTTTTTATATCAAAGAGGCATCACAAACAAAAATTATATAAATAAATAAAGAACAAAAGCAAAAAGAACTATTACTTTCAAGGATTGTTACACCCTACTTCAAAACTACTATAATTTATTTTTCCAAGGACTGCAGTCATTGTTTTACTGTCCCAGGAGCAGGACTGGACCGTTCTGAAGCAGACCATCTTCCACAAAACACTAGAGGCTAAGAAAAAGACCTCCATACTCTCTTTTCCCGTCTACCCTCAGTGATCCTGCTTCATATTTCTGTTGCTGCCAAACCCAGAGAAGAAGTGGGACCATGCCCATTTCCTCAGTTACACTTGCCTGCACGCCAGTTACCAAGGTCCTGGGAATCTGAGTGAAAACTTACAAATAAATATTCTTGCCTGGAAACAAGCAAATAAACTTAGATATTTGCTTATTTTATTGTTTAATCTGGATTCTAGTAGAGGAAATAAAGTTCAGTTACAGGTCAACAAACGCTGGGTTTTCTAGCTTGATTCTTTGCAGAAGCCAGCCTCTCTGGGCTATCAGTCCCATGCAGTGGCAGGTACAGTGTGCTGCAGGTATGTCATACGTAGGTGAAGCATAACAACTTACCAACACGCTGAATAATTATACTATACATAAAAAACAGTTTCAGGTCAATTCAGCCCTAGCTTGACCCCCATTGTATATGAACTTACCCTGGAAGGCATCGACATGGAAAGCGATCACATGCTTAATCTCATGGGTGTAGGCCTGAATGTTATGGAGAGTTTCCCGTTTTACAGCAAACTGGTAGCTCTCCTCCATCTTCCGGGTGCAGCAGGATGGGCCTTGGTGCTTACAAAACAACAGATCTGCATCTAAGAAAGTAAAAAAGCAGGTTTAGTTTATTTGCTGTTCTCTTTTTTTGGTCAATCCAAATTTAGACAAGCTATAACGTTAACAGACAGAAGAGCCAGAGGACAGGAAGTGAAAGTCATCATCCATGTTTCCAGCCATAATATTTTCCTGGTAAATATATTGTTGTCTCAATTTGATGTGACTGAGCACATCGGTCATATCAGGATGTACACTGGTGCAATGCAAACACACAAAGGTTTACACACAAGCACAAACACAAATACAAGCAACAACGGTGGGAAATCACATCTATAAAAAAACCTCCTGTTAATCACAATACTCCAGTTCATCAGCTAATACAATAAAAAAAGAACAGTTTAATTACAATTTAATTACAAGCACATAGTTTAGTTCAACTAGAAATTTGTACAGTAGTACTCTACCAGTGTTACCTACTTCTCACCAGTGCTTTTAATACTTTATAAATACAATTACAATGTCACTGAAACGGCCCTTTCCCACATTTATTTGCACAAATGCACATGCTCATTTTCCATTTTCATAATGTATAAGTCTGGTATGATAACTCATTTTACTGGGGGAAGGGCTGAACAGGAGTGGCTGGAGGCAGGTGTTGTAACCAGAGCCTAAAGCATGGCCTAAGGACAGACCACAAGACCAGTGCCTCACTGTCCAAATCCCACCATGAAACACAATAGGGTTTCATTCTGAATCCCTCTTTCCCTTCTCCTCCCTCCCTCCCTCATCCCCATTTGCCTGGCATATCCTTGTGAGGCCTGGGTGTCTCTTAATTACCCAGTGAGGCTCCATTTGTTCCCATCTCAGAGCCAGATGAGTGAAGTCATAACTGGCTGTCCTGCCCCTTACAGCTCATTATCTCTATCTCTGTAGCAGTCCAGCCCTTCTGTATTGGCCCTGGCTATTATTACATGGAGCCTAATATTGAGATTCTAATCACTTTAAAAGCCCAAATCAAATCAAAACGCTCATATAAAGCTCAAATTGGGTAAACAGACCCAAATTGATCTAACATTTATTTGTTTGCAGAGGGGTAATTTAAACATACACATCCCATCTTCCAACAATGATTGACTTAAAGCTGACATCCTCCACTGCACAAAAGTCATGAACTTTCTGAGAATGAAAAATTTAAGAACCATCCAGCAACTACTACAGTAAACAACCTTTAAGAAGCAGAGCAAGCATGTGCTTAGAGTTAACTCGTTTGTTCATTTCATACACTTTGGATTAAATAGGTCAGTCACTGTATAGATTTTAAAATCTCCACCCAGTTCGGACCTCTTTAGCGTGGACAAACAGTTGAGTTATAGAACAAATGACATGCAAAAAAAAGCTCAAACTGTTAGTTTTAGAAGTGCTTCACAAACATTTGTAGCGTTTGATCCTGTAATAAAACATCCAATAACAATTTTAGTGTCATTTATTACTCTGGGAAATACTTGAATTAAGCTTAATTTATGCTTATTTGACATTAAAAATACATCAAGTTTTTCTTTAAAGATTTCTGAAAGGACAAAGTATTGTTTTTGCTCCATTTTTAGGCTAAGATTTCCCTATATGTGGTGCATGTCCTCTCTCCGCTTCTGTCCCTGACCCTGCTCAATTCACTGGCTGGCTCCTTCTCTCTTTTGTGTTTGCGTGTTATCTGTGATATGAAAGTAATATCCAGGGACTCATAGTGGAATTCAGCCTGGCTTCTTCGTCCACTGAGCGTAACTGTGTGGAGTAAGTGATACTCAGGAAAACTTTGACTCTTAAAGCCACCGCAGCAGACAGGACAGGCTGTGTACCAAATATACTGAGCCATTTCCTGCAATCAGCCCATGCCACTGCTTTCCCCCCCTGTCGTAGCGAACAACTCCTGAATTTGTTCTTTTTTATCTTTTTGAATATTTATTTGGTGCTTTCTACATGAAGGAGAAGTATGGAACCTGTGAACGCAGGCCCACGACTCACTGAAGTCTACAATACAGGACATATTGTACTGTATGTATCAATTTTCATCTTTGTGAAAATGTTTTAACCATAATGCCTTTGTAATTGCAGTATAGCCAACATACAAATCTTTAAAACCCATCCTATTTCTGTCTTTCATTGCTGCGTGACTGGTTAACATTAAGTCACTTGAATGTAGCATGGGTCTTAAAAGGCTGCTCAGTTACAACATGAATGAAAACTTCTGCAAAGTCAAAAAACAAAAGGACACATTCGGAAAAAGCAACAGTTGATAGCAACAATAGCAAATTTCCCCCATTATACTTGGCAAACTACCCAGCGGCGGCGGCCTAGAGGGAAGCGAGCCGGCGTCAGGAACAGGCTGAGAGCTCGTGCACACCGCACACCTCTGCCTAGCATCCTGCTCGCCAACGTCCAGTCACTGGAGAACAAGCTTGACGACCTCAGGGCCAGGATAAAGTTCCAGAGAGACATTCGGGACTGCAATCTCCTCTGCTTCACCGAGACATGGCTGAACCCAGCGGTGCCGGACCACGCCATCCAGCCGGCCGAGTTCTTCTCGGTTCACCGCATGGACAGGACACGGGACTCGGGGAAGTCAAGGGGAGGCGGCGTGTGTTTAATGGTGAACAACAACTGGTGCAACAGTGCGAACGTTGTTCCCCTCACACGCTCCTGCACACCAAATCTGGAACTACTGTCCATCATGTGTCGTCCTTTTTATCTACCTCGGGAATTTACATCGGTCATTGTAAGTGCCGTTTATATTCCACCACAAGCGGACACGGTCACCGCCTTATGCGAGCTGCATGAGGCACTCACACAGCACCAGACACAACACCGGGACGCTGCGCTTATTGTGACGGGGGACTTTAATAGCGCCAACCTCAAACGCGCAGCGCCGAACTTTTATCAACACATCACCTGCCCCACCAGGGGTGAAAGGACACTGGACCACTGCTACACTACGGTCAAGGACGGCTACAAGGCACAATCCCGCCCCCCGTTTGGCAAATCTGATCACGCCGCCATCTTCCTCATGCCAAAATACAAACAAAGGCTGAAACAGGAAGTTCCGGTTCAGAGGAAGGTCGCGCGCTGGACGGATCAATCGGTGGCCGCGTTACAGGACGCACTCGATGACGCAGACTGGGGCATGTTCAGAAACAGCTCCGACGATGACGTCAACGTGTTTACGGAAGCGGTTGTGGGATTCATCGGGAAACTAGCGGATGATACCGTGGAGACAAAGACTATCACAACGTTTCCCAACCAGAAGCCGTGGGTGGATAAAACCATCCGCGACGCTCTGAGATCCCGCACCGCTGCCTACAACACGGGACTCATGACGGGGGACATGGACCCGTACAAAGCCGCGTCATATAACGTGCGGAGGGCGGTGAAAGAGGCGAAGCAGCGCTACGGGAGGAAACTAGAGTCACAACTCCAACAGAGTGACTCTAGGAGCCTGTGGCGGGGACTAAGGACAATAACGGACTATAAAGCACCAACAACCGGTATGACGAACGCGGCCGTGACTTTGGCAGACGAGCTGAACACTTTCTATGCTCGCTTCGAGGCTGCAGCTAAGGTCTCCAACAATGCTAGTGTTAGCGGCGCTAACGGCTGCAGACAGGAAGATACTGCCAGCACCGGAAACGTGCTCGTCATCTCCGAGCATGAAGTAAGGAGAGCCTTCAAGAGAGTAAACACCAGGAAAGCAGCAGGACCAGACGGCATCCCAGGTCGTATCCTAAGAGACTGCGCATACCAGCTAGCTCCTGTGTTCACTGAGATATTCAACATCTCTTTATCTCAGTCGGTGATCCCCACATGCTTCAAAGAGTCCATCATTGTTCCTGTCCCGAAGAAACCCCACCCTGCTTCTCTCAATGACTATCGCCCTGTAGCCCTCACCTCAGTAGTGATGAAGTGCTTTGAACGCCTGGTCAGAGACTTCATCATTTCTTCACTACCAGACACACTGGACCCACTACAGTTCGCTTACCGTCCAAATCGTTCCACAGACGATGCCATCTCTCATCTCCTCCACACATCACTCACTCACTTGGACACTAGAAGGGGGAATTATGTTAAAATGCTCTTCATAGACTACAGCTCTGCATTTAATACCATAATTCCCTCCACACTCACCACCAAGCTGGAGCATCTGGGACTCAGCTCATCTATGTGTCAGTGGATCTCCAACTTCCTAACTGGCAGACCACAGGCAGTAAGGATGGGCGGACATGTCTCAGCCTCCACCACTCTCAGCACTGGAGCCCCCCAGGGGTGTGTTCTGAGCCCCCTGCTGTACTCTCTGTACACATATGACTGTGTGGCCACTACCAGCTCCACCACCATCATCAAGTTTGCTGACGACACCGTCGTGGTGGGCCTGATCTCTGATAACAACGAGACGGCCTACGTGAAGGAGATTAGGAATCTGGAGAACTGGTGCCAGAGGAACAACCTCCTTCTAAACGTCAGTAAGACAAAGGAGCTGATAGTGGACTTCAGCACTAAGCAGGAGAGGAACTACCAGACCCCCGTCATCAACGAGTGCCCAGTGGAGAGAGTGGACAGCTTCAAATACCTCGGAGTTCACATCACGCAGGACCTGTCATGGTCCTGTCACATCAACACCGTGGTGAAAAAGGCCCGACAGCGTCTCTACCACCTCAGACGCTTGAGAGACTTCCAACTGCCCTCCAAGGTGCTCAGGAACTTTTACTCGTGCACCATAGAGAGCATCCTGGCGGGAAACATCTTAACCTGGTTCGGGAACAGCACCATGCAGGACAGACGAGCTCTACAGAGGGTTGTGCGGTCAGCTGAGCGCACCATCCGCTCCGAGCTCCCTGACCTGCACTCAATCTACAGCAGGCGGTGCTGGACCAAGGCCAGGAAGATCGTGAAGGACCTCAGCCATCCCAACAACAGACTGTTCTCTCTGTTGAGGTCAGGAAAGCGATTCCGCTCCCTGAAGACCAACACAGAGAGACTGAGGAGGAGCTTCTTCCCGCAGGCGATACGGTCTCTCAATCACACCACCACACAGTACTGACCCACACATATGGTTCTTACACACACACTGGACTTTCTGGACATTGTTTTTGCACAACACTGGTCACTATATTCTTCATTTCCAGTTAATACTTGTACAGCTGCTGTTATTGTGTATATATTTATTTATATTTAGATTTCTTCATACATTCTTATATAGTTCTATATTGTGTATTGTGTATTTTGTTGTACAGTTATTTTATTTTCAACTTTAATTTATATATTTTATCTTATTCTTCCCAGTTAAATTTACCCTTCATTCTAATTTGTGTTGTACAGTTATTTCATTTTTAACCTTAATTTATATTTTATTCCTTCCTAGTTAAATTTACCCTTTTTAATTTTTCATATTTATTTCCTATCTTATTCATAGCCTTTCCTTTTTTGTTTTCTTTAGGTCACGAGCAGTTGTCCAAGCATTTCACTACATATCGTACTGTGTATGACTGTGTACGTGACAAATAAAATTTGAATTTGAATTTGAATAGCTCTGTCAAAGTGCTTGAGGATGTTGACTTAACAGCAGTTTCCCAATCATGCCTCAAACCTTCAGGTGGAAGGATTCATATGTTGCACAGTGTCAACGCTGTTGCCTTTAAGGCATTCCTGCATAAAATCACATCTATATATAATTTTTTTGTCATTTGGCTCTACGTCGTCACAGTGCATTTTGAATCAGATAACCCAAATTTGAGCTTAACAAACTCAAGCAAAAACTTTGTAGGATTTACAGCCGTTTTATTTTATTATTTATTTTATTGCTGGGAAATAAGTAAGTGTCCAGATTTTGTTTCTCTTTTCCTCTATGATATAAAACAGCAATTGTCTCTGCAATCTCAGCCACGGCTCGCAGCTTTACACAAGTATCGTGGTGGTCACTCAGTACTGACCCTTCATTATGTAATTGTTAATTTTTTGTAACCTTGTTATGAGTTTGCAATCTTTGTTCATCTTCATGATGCTGTTTCTGTCTAATTAAGTGCTACTTTTTTAAATTCCTTACACAAACTTTTGCAAATCAGTGACTCCAATTCTTGATTACTTACCAGTGATCCCTTTTCAACTGCTATGCCCTTGTAAGTACAAATACATTTTTTATTAATGAATGAATGAATAATGAATACTTATGTACTGATGATTTTCTTTGTACCATCAAAAACACATTGCAAGGGTGCTGGAAAAACTTCTTTCACAGCGCATCTGCCTCCACCTCACCCTATCCCTATCATCTTCCTCTGTCAACCTCTGCATGTTTGACTTCCATGAACCTCCTACCTGGCGACTCTGGGGTTTTTTTTGCCTTATATACTGTATTTCCACATATGTTTGCACATGTTTCAATAAAGCACTCTGCCCATTCCAGCTTAGTTTCCTGTCTTTTTATTAGTGCCAGCCTCTCCAAACTATACACCACTCTACTACCTCCACTCCACCCAAAAATGAATTAATTCATTGATTAACTGCATATTTAGTATATCTTGAAAATCTACAAGAACTGATAAACTCTCATACCAGCCTTTCCAGGCAATCAGAATGTTATATAAGAAACATGCAGAGAATACTGCGGTGCAGAAATACAGCAAGATTTTCTTTGTACATGGTCTACAAGTTGAAGGTATGTATTTTTTATGTGATTCTACACGCAATCCAATTGGCCATTATACTGAGCTCTGTAATTAGTGCCTAATCTACATACTGCTCATTCTGCCTGGCTGAACTTTAACACACCCCTCTAGACGTCAACTTTGATTTCTAATCCCCTTAATTGTCCTCAGATGACAAATACCTCTGGGGTAATTTACCATTAATGACATGGCTCAGGGGTCTTGATTTGTTAGCCATGATCCCTTCAGCAACATCTCAGCACCCTTCATTGAACAAGCCAAAACATCTGAGTGAAGAAACTCTACTGCTGTTTACCACTGTTCACATGCCACGCCTATGTAGTACTAAAGTATCACATTTGAGTTTTCTACAGTATAATGCTTAGAAGAAGAAGATATGTTGCACCAACTCTGGTACTAATTTATTCATAGGTAGCTCACATCGCCTCAGTATAGTATGGAAATGTTGTTTGGATTTGGTATGCACTAATGAGCAGGTGGTTTGTGGTTTCCTGATACTGCTGTTTTTTTTCTAATATTTTTCTGAGAACAAGAATAACTTTGTTAGAAAGTGAGAAAGTGAGTAATTAATGCAGTTACCCTTCTCCTGCCTCAGGAAGTTAGTTCCCTTTGAAATCCAAAGATCCACGGAACTTTCAGGATATTTGCTCTATACAGATTTGTGATGCTTTGGATAGGCCATGTTGAACCCAAACACATTTCAAAAGGGTCTCTGCCACATACCTGCATTTTTGGACTACTTTGAAACTCAAATGAAATGTTTAACTTTCCCATACCCCAATCTGGAACAGCCTACAGTGAGAGTCTAAAGAGTCTAAAACCACACTAAAGGGCACAGACAGAGCAGAAAGAGAGATGTTAGGCTGGCAGGCAAACAGATGCAACCTGATGAAGCAGCATAATATCAGATGGGCATGCTTGTTTATTTTTCTGTTGATCATAATCAAGTAGTTGATACATACTAAATACTGATATTCAAGCTTGTTGCAATTGCAAAAACTTTCTTGTTGCCTTATATACTATATTTCCATGCATGTCCTAACATGTTTTAATAAATCACTCTACTTATTTTCCATTTTCCAAGGAAAATATAAAGAAATGTGAGGTGGCTTGAGACTTTGCACAGTACTGTACATGGTTATATTTGAGAGGTAGATAAAATGACATCATAAAATCACATTTTCTCCCACCACATAAGTGAGCCAGGAGGGTAACGTAGACCACAATCATCTGAAACACAAGACTGGGTCAGACTGAAATCCAATAAGATGGGAAAACCTACTCAGACAGGGTAATCTCACCTTCAGTCTGGACAGCACTGGCTGGAGTATCTAAGTAAAGAGATCAAAGACCATGCAAGATTTTTATTTTATTTTTACGATTTTACATCCTCAGTTTTAAGAAACTGGAGATTTTGGGTTTTTTATGTTGTTATTTGTTTGATTTTCATTCCAACTTGGGGGAAAAAATGGTTGAGAAACTGCCAGACAGAAAATGGACTAGTGCTCAATAAAGTCTGTATGGAGTAGGTGTGCTCCATGTGTGCACAGCTTCAGTAAGAGAAGCCAAGTTAAAAAAGTAATCAACATAGCCAGAGCCAATCAAAGACTGTGGTGCACTTTGAGAGCTTGCCAAAGCCTTTAACACTGTAAACGGTTAAGGATGTGGCGACATGTGATAACACACTGAGTTCCCGTTCGCCTTTCTATTAACACGGCCTCACCCCTTTTGCATTAAACACACAAGACACTTTCTCTTTCTCTCTAAAACAGTTGTTAATGACTCAGTGAATTAGCGTGGCGATACGAAAATGGGAGGGAAACGTGAGTGTGGTGCGCATACAATCCTGATCAAATAGCTTGCTTAAAAGGTTTTAACTGAGCTGTAAAATACTTTGATCATATCTAAAGAATTTATCCAGGAACCCAATTCATCAAGTTATGTGTCTGCGAGCAGCACTTCTTGCTGTCTACTTTCCAAATGATCTATCTCCAAAAGGGTTATATCAGCATGCCGTAGTAATCACAGTATGGAGTGTTTGGCTCTCCACCACTGCACCTAAGAGGCCATAAATCAGAGGATAAGCAACTTCATGTCACTGATTATCAAAGTTCCTTTGATGATGAATCCAGCATTGAGACAGTCTCTCCTTACACTATAAATTGTAGCCAGGGGAATAAATATTGTCTAAAAAGCAAATTGTTTGGTAATGAAACATCATATTGGTGTTAATATAAATTTGAAAACATCAAAGTTCTTTTAAAGTCTCCTCAATTAATTCAGCCAGTCCTTACATCTTATATTACTCACTTGGGTTTTACACAGAATTATTGCTTCATCAATGCAGTTTTAATTTCATAATTAAAGAATATGAGTCCTTCTTACGCCACAACTTAATTCACTTGTGCTGTCCTTGAAAACAAGAAATACAGACTAAACAAATCTGCAGAAAACATCTCTACTGTAAAGTACATCTATCTGAAACGGGATCATTCAATTGGACGGACCTCTGGCTGCCACACTCCTGCCACTTTGTGAGAAATCAGTTCACCACACATGAAATGCAGCACTGTATCCTAAAGCAAATATCAGACTGTGAAAAGCACTGAAGTCTTGCCACTTCAAATTTCAAGCGTTGCTTTTGTTGGCGTTTCATCTGAGAACTGAACCAGAGTAGCATAATTGTGTACACATACACACATATACACCAGATCTTACACTCTGACAACCCCATCCATTGGTGAGCACTTTGAAGACAAGACTGCATCTAACCCAAAACACCCACTCAAAGAAAAAAAGAAAAGAAAAACAAGCTGTAAGCCCAAAATGCAACAGTGAAACTAAAGCAATGTTTTATTAACTTATGGTCCAGACTAAGGAGTTACAACTGCCTCATTCTGCAAAATTAAAACTGTTACAGTTAAGAAGAAAGACCATTTCATACCATCGCATCGCTCTGTGTAACATCTTTTATTCTCAGGTGGCAGAATGAGATATTTATGTAGCTTCTTTGAGAAGCTGAGCGTGCAAAAGTTTGTGACAGAAGTCTTGTCTCAGACTGCTGACGTGCTTGGAAGGTCCTTTCGTTGTCATTAAGCGCTAACTACTGCTTGCAAAGGAATATTCTCTGTTGCTAATAGTGACACCCTACTAAACAAACATATCGAGTGGTTTGGATGCACCTCTTGGTATGTTTACCACTCAGCTATCAGTTGCACTTCTCCCAGTTACAGCATGCAGACTCTAACTGGTTGATACTTAAGCTGCCACCAACCTGCATGTGACTACTGCACTGAGCATTCTGGCCTGCAGCAATATACAGACATTGAATGCCAAATAATGATCACCTCTGGTCAAATAACATACCGGTAACTGATTTTTGCAGTGACAAGATAAAAATGCCTCATGCAGCAGACATACATCAAATGTTTTAGTAATAATAACAGTACCAATAACATAACACACACACACAAAAAGAGTAGAATAGGGTGAAAAGGACATACTGATGACTGTTAAACGTAGGAGATTGCTTTGTTGAATTAAAATATATGCATTTAGCAGCCACATTCTTCTGCAACTCTGTGTATTTAAGCATGGTCAAGACAAACTGAGCATCAGAAAGGAGAAAGAAAGGTGATTTAAGTGACTTGAACGTGGCATGGCTGTTGGTGCCAGATGGGCTGGAGTGAGTATTTCAGAAATTGCTGATCTACTGGGATTTTCCCACACAACCATCTCTGGGGTTTACAGAGAAAGGTCTGAAAAAGAGAAAGGATCCAGTGTGTGGCAGCTATCTGGATTAGAATGGCCCTACTTCTTCAAAATGATAGGAAGGCAATGGCAACTCAAATAACCACTGTTTACAACCAAGATAAAGAGAAGAGCATATCTGAAAGCATAGCACAGAAGCAGAAGATCACACCAGGTGCCACTCCTGCCAGCTAAGTAAAGAAAACTGAGCCTATAATTCACCCACGCCCACCAAAATTAAAAAATAGAAGTCTGTCAGAATTGGTCAAATCAAATCTGCCTTATATTAGGCTGGTGTTGGTGTAATGATGTGGGTCTAATAGTAAAATGCAACATGTCACAAAGCTGAGATCACCTCAACCTGGTTTCTGGAGCATGCCAGTGAGTTCACTGCACTCAAATGGCCTCCACAGTTACCAGATCTCAGCCCTTAGAGCGCCTTTGAGCTGTGGCACAACAGGAAATTCTCATCATGGATGGGTCGCAACTGTGTGATGCTATCATATCAGCATTAAACCAATTTTAAAAATCCCTGAGGAACGTTTCAGCAACTTGCTGAATCTGTGTTATGCATAATTAAGGCATTGTGAAGGCAAAGTGTAACTAATATAGTGGCCAGTGACTGCATATAGTCACTGGCCACTAATTTGCTCCATCTTAAAACTGACACCATCCTTATTTAATAGTGACAACATATCACAGTATTACTACCAAAAAAGCAAAATTACCACAGCAGGACTAATGTCTAAACTGGTTTATAAACGTCTCCAAGAAAAGATTGAACTGATGTTTATCCTCATAAATTAACTCTTTTTGTTTTTCTATTATTCTTTTTCGGTGTGCAGGAGGAAAGCACAGACCCCAAAACCTTTAAGGCTTTTAAAACAGTTTCCAAGCACTGCTGTAGCTATGTAGAGAAATTATTCATATAAAACGCTCTAAGTTTGTGTGAGTCAATCTTTAATAATTGCAAAGAAACCAGGAGATTTCAAATCAATCACTATTTTCACTGTCCTCATCATATGATACTATTTGCGTCACACTCGATCTGTTGTAGCTCACAAACCCTGTCTCAGCTGGATGGCACGTGAACCTGCAAATTTGATAATATTAGACCAATTAATATCAGACAAGACTCACACATATATGAATAGCTTAAATGTGTACATAATAGCTGAGAGATATGATTTATAAAGAAAACACAAACGCAAGAATGCAAGATGACAGACATATTTGACTTGAAAGAACAGACAAACATGTTCAGACAGACTTCACTCACTTTAAGATCATGTCAGATTTGTCGGTATGTTACACTGTTTAGAACAGAAATCATCCTAGGAAAGTGGACACGCAATCCATCGTATTATTATATACACATGCTCTGGTCGAAACTATTTCAAAATTCTCCATCTAATATGACCAATATGGTAAAAACAAGATAGATGCAATATCTTCTTTCACCTCAGTGAACTTTTAACTCTTATAAGGCCATTCACAGTGATCCACATTCGCAAGAGCAATGTAATCGATATCAGGAGCCCATTCATTAAAGGACTTTTATTTATTTATTTTTTAAATTAAAGTCAAATCCTGGGCTGATTTAACATGACATCATCTACACCTTTTAAGTATGGCGTTTGCTTTAGTGTTATGACTTCACTCGTTTTAAGACTAAAATGCTTCTGGAAAGCTATCAGACGCACATAGTGCGCTTTAGCCAAAGTGCTCCACGCCATGGGTGCCAAACCCACTCGCTCACCTGTGACAGGTGTCTCCGGTACCCGGTTCAGCGGCCCGACCTGCTGGAAAGCGGTCCTCACTTCATAACAGCTGTACGTGTCCACGTCGATCACTTTCACCGCAAACGTGAGCAGCGAGAAAATCCAAAAGCATCCGACAGAGTTTACGCGTGGGCATATTCCTCGCGACATTGCCGCATCTCACACCAGGTATCCTCGTGGATAGCGTACTGTAACCTGACTGTAAACTGTGTGACAAGGTTGGGAAGAAGAAGAAAAAAAGACGGTACGTGTGTCTAATGAAGCGACGATTAGTTTAAACATCTGACAAACTTCTCCGTCTGGTTTTCACATTATTGGTGAGTGTGACCGCCTCACAGCAGAGATTCGGGGTCTTCTCCTGGACAGAGGAAGAGTGGTGTGGGCTAAACCCTCTCTGTCCCGCGCTTAACACTTTGCATTGGTCTACTGCCTGCATGCCTATTTCCAAAGCCTTGCGCACTTTCCCCTCCCTTGCATTTTACTTCAGCTAAGTGCCCTTACTTAAACTCACTTCAACACTGCTACAGCAGATCGAAGCGTCTCTATCCCTTATGACATTCTAAATCCTTAATAGTAAAATATTTAAGATGCCACTTGCTATCAGTGCTCTAGCACACTAGACTTAGGGTAATATTTAGGCTAAATGGACCTCTCACCAGCATAATATCTTTAAGACACACAGAAAATTAAATGAATGTGGGGTTAAAGATGACCAGACATTCTGTTCAATTTGAAAGTATCACAACTGGCTCCCAGTAGATTCTACCTGCATTAAGGAGCGCTGGGATAGAGCTTTACTTGTTTAATTTACATTGGCGCCATCTTCTGGCGAAATGTTTAGTAGATGTGGTGGTGGCATCAAGTGTTCCAAAAAAACTGTTACAAACGATGTCGATTATTAATAAATAGCAAATTAAAATTAGATGGAATGAAAACAATGCAATATGAAGTGCTTGTTAGAGCTACTTTTTTATTGCATATATTTTAACATGCGACTGTGTGGGGACATGTATTGGTTTACACATCGGCCTAAAAGACAAAAGCTCCCTGATTTAAACCTGGCAGGAGACACATTGGATTAGGGTTGTGTAAAAATGTGCAAAAAATCATACAACTGCTGTAGTGAGCAATTATGAAGAAGGGTAAAGCTGCAAGGAGTTCATTTTAATCTGAAAACTTTTCTGTAATAATTACATCTGCTAATATTTTTGTGGCACAAATGATTGAAAAGAAAATCTTCTTAGGGAGTTGAATCCATTGTTTTCTTGACCAAAGAGGGGATGTACTTACTTTTTCCGATGACTGCATATAGTCACAGTGTAAATGTCACCCAATGAAACCATCTTCAAAGCTTGATGTAAGAAAAGCAAATGGCGTGCAGCGCAGGGGGTGATGACTATGACACCTCAGAAACAGTTCAATGGGAGCACCTGTAAAGAATTTGGTCACTATGGTTTCTGAGCATCAATAACAGCTCACTCACAAAAAAAATTCCCAATAGTATATTAAAAAATGTTTTAACAAGTGCACATCAACAGAATGTCAGCTCTTTAAATGATGGTATGTTTTAGGTCAATACCTAAAATTATATTTGTGACTTTATACTTTACTTTTTTTGTAAGATCTGACCACACCATGTCAGCATAGATAATGTTGTATATAAACAGAGAATTCCCTTGTTTTTTCCCTCAGTTTATTGATGTTTTGGGGCTTTTTTTTCTTTTCTTTTTTTTTTACCCCTGCCGCTTTATTAGTTACACTTTTTCATTTCCAGCACCTTGATGAATCTACGCCATGAATAATTAAGCCAGCTCTAAAAGCAAAAAGGGGTCCAACCTGGTTCCAGCAAGGGGTACCTAATAGACTGATCAGTAATTGTATTTATTTATCATTTTATTGTTATCTGAATGTTGGCCTGAATAAAGGTACGATTCTGAGTTCCACAATAAGATTGCACTTCAGTCCAGTTCACTTGTTCTGAACTAAACAACTGTGTAGGGGAGTTATATGAACCCTAGTAATGAGAAGATTCAGACTATATAGCATATGGTCCTGGTACCATACCCTTCCTGTCTAGTTTATAGATACTAACAGCACTGGCTCATTGCTATGTAAAGTAGAGCAAAAGACTGCTTGGCAATTAGGTATACTGTTAGGGAAATACTGGAGAATTATTGATTCAGAGGTCATGTTCTGCCCCCAGTAGCGTTGTAGAGTCTAGTAACACAAATACACATTACTAGAATGCCCTACCTTCCTACATAAATACATTTTTTAACTGGAAGCTGTAGCTGTATGTCTTGGCCATACTCTCCAGCTCAAAGGTATTTGCTTCAGGTCTCAATATGGATTATGTACATGGTCAATAAACATACTAACAATACTACTACAAGTAATAATAGCAGTAATAATATTAAAATCAGATCCATGTCTACAAGAAAATAATCTGTCACTAAGAAATTGCTTGAAGTGAAAGGCAGTTGCTGGTATGAAAAACATTACATTTTATAAACAAGTTTAGCAGTTTTGGGTCTGTCTTTGTTCTCAGATGTATGAGTATTGCTCAAAGTAACCTGGGGTAATTTGAGACAACTACTGGAGATAACATTAAAATTCTGCATTCTGAAATTCTTTGGTGGAGGTAATGGCATATTTTCTTAATTGTGCAAAAGTATGTTCACAAGAAGATGAATTATGAAGTTTCTCACCAGGTAGTTATATACTCCTGCGCCCCTTATGTATAAAGCTTGTGAAAGTTTAACACAGACAAAAAAAAAATACCCCCAAAAATCAGCTGAGTCTCAGAATTAATGCTACTAAACTGCTCAAACACCTGTTCAAGCTAGCTAATAAACACGACTAGCTGTGTTTTTGCAAGGATGCTAGCAGGTAGCGCAGTCTTACAATAAAACAAGCGAGGTAGAAGATTTGGGGGGCTTGAAAATCTGCCATTATTTACAAAAATTGACAGCTATGACTGCTATGATTATAAGCAAACTAGGGCTTGGACCATACACTACTCTACACAGGTGTTGCTAAGCTAGCGTAATGAACGCTGAACAACAAGAAAGGTGAGAGATGAATATTTCCCCACCTATGCACTCACACACGCACGCACACACATTTGGCCACTGATGTTTACACACAGATAGACAAAGATATGCAGAGTGCAAAGGTTGTTGGGAAAAGGTAAGAAATAATGAGTTTCTGCTATTTTTACAGCAGATGGCGCCAGTCACCTAACTTGTCCTCTTTCAGATGACATTCAGTCCCCATTTACCCGCAGGTTTTCTCTACAAACATGTATCACAGTATAACAAAAAGCTCAACTGGAGGCACGAGAATACCATGTTTTGTTCTTTTTTTTTTTTAAATTTTCGATCGTGTGTTTTCAAAAAACAAACAAACATCTGAACTGAAATAATCTCCTGTATTCTAACACAGCTGTGAGCAGTGAGTCATCTGTCACCTCTGGTATTCTCACAGTCATTTTAGGATGAGACAGACATGATAAATAACATCAGCTGGTGATTACAGAAGAACAATATGTTCTAGTATGTACAGTGCACCGTAACTAGAAACCAAACCTCAACCAAATCATGTCGTGTTAAAAACTGATGTATCTGATCCCGTTGAACTCAGTTCTGTCTTATGACTTATGTGAAACGACCAGGAAGCTGCAGCAATTATGTTTGTCATTTGTCCTCATGCTGTATCTGAGACCAGCAGCTAGTACACCGTCTGTGGGGGCTTTAGCCCATCAGTCCTGGCCCTCTAAACTGGGGATTTAAGGGGCTTACAGGGGGCTAAACCCCCAAGATTGGAGCCCTCAACCGCCTGTTTGAGAGATTACAGTCTTCAGTCTCTTATTTTCACCTCTCTGTCTTGGTGGAACAGCGGGAAGTGCGGAGGGTGGTCGTTAGAGACATGCCTCAGCTTGACATCTCCAGAGAGAGGAAGTGCAGATAATTGTTGTGTTAGTGTTAAGAAGGTTGATGAAGACTTTTAAAAACAAAACAAAAAAAACAACAACTTTCAAACTAAAAAGCTTTTTAACATTTCTAAATATATTGAGTTTGGAGATGGGAAGAGGTGTATATTATTGTATGCACATATGGATCAAGGCCGTATGTAAAAAAAAATATATATATAATTTCTACTCCTATAATAAACAATTAGGTTAAAACATTTACAGTGGGGCAAAAAAGTATTTAGTCAGCCACCGATTGTGCAAGTTCCCCCACTTAAAATGATGACAGAGGTCAGTAATTTGCACCAGAGGTACACTTCAACTGTGAGAGACCGAATGTGAAAAAAAAATCCATGAATTCACATGGTAGGATTTGTAAAGAATTTATTCGTAAATCAGGGTGGAAAATAAGTATTTGGTCACCTCAAACAAGGAAGATCTCTGGCTCTCACAGACCTGTAACGTCTTCTGTAAGAAGCTTTTCTGTCCCCCACTCGTTACCTGTATGAATGGCACCTGTTTGAACTCATCATCTGTATAAAAGACACCTGTCCACAGCCTCAAACAGTCAGACTCCAAACTCCGCCATGGCCAAGACCAAGACCAAAGAGCTTTCGAAGGACACCAGGAAAAGTATTGTAGACCTGCACCAGACTGGGAAGAGTGAATCTACAATAGGCAAGCAGCTTGGTGTGAAAAAAATCAACTGTGGGAGCAATCATCAGAAAATGGAAGACATACAAGACCACTGATAATCTCCCTCGATCTGGGGCTCCACGCAAGATCTCATCCCGTGGGGTCAAAATGATCATGAGAACGGTGAGCAAAGATCCCAGAACCACACGGGGGGACCTGGTGAATGACCTGCAGAGAGCTGGGACCAAAGTAACAAAGGTCACCATCAGTAACACACTACAACGGCAGGGAATCAAATCCCGCAGTGCCAGACGTGTTCCGCTGCTGAAGCCAGTGCATGTCCAGGCCCGTCTGAAGTTTGCCAGAGAGCACATGGATGATACAGCAGAGGATTGGGAGAATGTCATGTGGTCAGATGAAACCAAAGTAGAACTTTTTGGTATAAACTCAACTCGTCGTGTTTGGAGGAAGAAGAATACTGAGTTGCATCCCAAGAACACCATACCTACTGTGAAGCATGGGGGTGGAAACATCATGCTATGGGGCTGTTTTTCTGCCAAGGGGACAGGACGACTGATCCGTGTTAAGGACAGAATGAATGGGGCCATGTATCGTGAGATTTTGAGCCAAAACCTCCTTCCATCAGTGAGAACTTTGAAGATGAAACGAGGCTGGGTCTTCCAACATGACAATGATCCAAAACACACCGCCCTGGCAACAAAGGAGTGGCTCCGTAAGAAGCATTTGAAAGTCCTGGAGTGGCCTAGCCAGTCTCCAGACCTCAACCCCATAGAAAATCTGTGGCGGGAGTTGAAAGTCCGTGTTGCTCGGCGACAGCCCCAAAACATCGCTGCTCTCGAGAAGATCTGCATGGAGGAATGGGCCAAAATACCAGCTACTGTGTGTGCAAACCTGGTAAAGACCTATAGTAAACGTTTGACCTCTGTTATTGCCAACAAAGGTTATGTTGCAAAGTATTGAGTTGTATTTTTGTTATTGACCAAATACTTATTTTCCACCCTGATTTACGAATAAATTCTTTACAAATCCTACCATGTGGATTCATGGATTTTTTTTTCACATTCTGTCTCTCACAGTTGAAGTGTACCTCTGGTGCAAATTACTGACCTCTGTCATCATTTTAGGTGGGGGAACTTGCACAATCGGTGGCTGACTAAATACTTTTTTGCCCCACTGTATATAAAAAAACACTTTTACTTATGGAAGTCGCCTCTTTTCCTTTTTCCTCAAATGCAAGTTTATTATAATAATTAAGTAAGAATCAAGTTCACACTATTAAATCATAGTATAAGACATGCAAGTCTTTAAGACTATATGAAACACTGACATTTACTCTGTTATTTTCTGCTTCTCCTCCATTTGGGAGTGGTCAGATGTCTGCAGATTGCTGGTCAGAGCATGAAGCTTATGCTCTATTTCTCTCTTAGAGATGTGAGGAATGGAAGTAAGCCATGCTGCATCTTTAATGGGAGTCTGACATCTTTAGTGCCGCTGTCTCACTATCTGTCTTGCCAGTGCCTTCTTCAGCATCACCTTCATGGCACTTCCAGAGCGGACAGAATACAGAGAATGCCACAAAGCATCACAGGCCCTTTTAGGCATATGAATACCGCCTCACGCACTGTTGAGAAGTAGAAATCATTTTCTAGTTTTAGATAGCAAGAAACAGCACCTAATAAATCACTGGAAAGAATCGAAATGATTCTGTCTCCTCAGTGACATTTAATTGATTGGCATAATGGTTTTTATAGACTCTTCATTAGCCTGTTACAGCACTGAATCAATGCAACATCATTACAAGCATGATTGAACTGAGTACCAGGCATCTGCTGCAGGGCACATTGGTCTCTGTTTGTACAGTCATTAATGTCTCACTACACACATGAACTGGCAAGGTTATATACTTTACAAGTGACTTGAATCTGAATGACTGAGTGCATTTTATTGGCTTGATACTAAATGAGGAGGATGTAGTCTAAGCGCTAAATTGACAACAACAACAAACAAAGGACATCTATTGTTCACTAAATAGGGGTAAAAATGCATCGTGTCCACTGGAAATATTTATTGACTTTGTTATTGTCACATTTAAAATTCTGTTTTCGTTTAATTAGCTTTTTTCCCCCTCAAAATTTAGCATACAACAACTGCCACTGAACCTAAGCAACTTTAAGCTCATGCAAATGTAACCTTATATTTAGTCTTGCAATGATTGAAAAAAATAAGGTGTTAAGAGACGATTAAATTAAATTAAGAGAAATGATTATGGAATCTAGACATCAGCATAACCACACCAAAAGCTTTAAATTGTGTTCTTTATTTCCACAGTGCAAAAATGATATATTCATTATCACAATCTAACCACCTTACTTCATTTCAATTCAGTAAAACTTGCTTTTAAGCATCTATTTAGGCATTCTTAATGCATTTTTATGCAAGTCATTGTGTGTCTGTAAGCGTGCGTGAACTGAAAAGTTAGAGGAATTGTATCCTATTTCACCCTCCATTCTGTCCCAGAGGGAGTGTCCTCCACTGTTCACAAAACAAAGTACTCCTGCGCACGTGGTGGAAAAATTAGTTTAACCCATTCACCCCTGAGATTTCCATACAGTCTGTGTTCATTGAGCTCCGATAGGATCTAAATACTTCTTTTGAGAAGTACACAAAAACCATGCACTAAGGTCAGAGTGACCTTTTTGTATATGTGCATGTTTATGTGTGCGTATGCTGGATAGAGCGACTTGCTTTGTGCATGATCAGTCGACCACATCCCTCTCAATAGTCAGGAAAAAGGGGTGTCTACCTTTCGACAGCTGATTTTTATCTAAGCGAGGGCATAGCAGTTGTCTATTTGGGACATGCGGCATGATTTATCTAAAAGTGTGTTTTAAGTGAGTGCTTTTTGCCCTGATTTTCTTTTCCTGTATTAACTTAAAAACAAATGCCTAATTTGATCATCAAATGCAGGTCAGCACAGCACAGCGTGGTGGACTCACTAGTTCCATTGCTGGCCTTTTTTTAAGCCTTCCCTTCCTCCCTAACCTGACCATCACATGTTTGTGAAAAAATCATTTTGTTGCCTCCAACCCCCCTTTTTTTATACCCCCAACAAAATATAAAACACAACCTGGCCAAGCTTGTGGTGGTGGTGGGGTTAAGAGAAATGGAGGGAAGGTTTGACGAAAACAACAGATCTCTGCTCGCTAATCCTTTTGTGTCGATGGTGTTAATCCATCCAAGCAAACCCAGCCCCCCCACCATCAACCTACCCACCAACTCGAACAGCTCACCCTCCCTTAACCCCTGATTCATGCACCATAGACCAGGCTTTCTCACCACTGAAACAACTGACAGCGCTACTGAAACCAATACTTATCCCCCAGACAGTCAAGCGGGGGTGCACAACAGTCACAGTAGCAGCACCCCCCACCTCCACCCACCAACAAACATGCAACTCGGGCTCAACTCTGTCCTTGTTTTCATCCCGTTCATCTTTTGTGGCCACTAGGAACAAGTCTCTGCACTGCATTGCTTGTTTTGTTCTTCTATGCAAAACATATTTTAAATTTGCATCAGCAGGTCAATGTGTGTGCGCATTAGAAAGGGAAAAGTATTGTTGTTTTCTCTCTTTTTTTTTGTTTCTTGCCTGCGTGCATTTATTACTCTTTGTTTTGACTACTGTACATGTAATGAATGAACTTGAAAGCAACACAGCAACACCGCCAGTGGTTTTTTTTTTATATGTGTGTGTGTATGTCCTGGTGTTGTTTACGAGCTGTGAGAGAGAGAGGGAGGGAGGAAGGGGGTAGCAGGGAGGGGAATCGCATCGGTTGCCAGGGGGAGAGGAGGTTGTGTCTAATGAGGTCACACCCTGGCAACCTGGTGACTCCTCCCACTCAGGCCCCCCCTCCATCCCTCCTCCCTTCTTTCCACTTGGCCCCCTTTGAATGTGCCCACCCACTCAACCCTCCACCCCCCGCCTTCGCCCCCTGACAGAGAGAGCTCTCCCTGGTGCTGAAAGCAGAAAAACACGATTCAGTTACAGCCCAGTTGCTAAGGGAAGGCAGGCGAGGCACACAGGACGAGAGCATAAAAATGACTAACTGCAAAAAGAGGCTGGGGTATGAGTGCTTTTGAAGATGAGTTGAAAAGCACACAAGAGAAAAAAAAGAAGAGGGACAGAGGATGACGCTCTAGTGGAAGGTGGCTACAGTAGGCAGTGGGCGTGTTCTTCTTGTTGTGATCTATAGTTGGGAAGCCCAGTGTCATCTGCTTAAGCACAGTGTGAGCGTGCAGACCTATCTGTCTAAGCGGGACGGAGGGAGCAGGCAGGGAATGCCTTACCTGGAAATGCACATCACTTTGCTCTACCTCGGTCTGAACCTTGAGGGCACTGTGGATAAGGATTCCTTTTACCCGGGCAGCACTTTGACATGTTAAAGCAGAAGGAAAGACATTCTGGAAATTAGAAAGACTTTGAGTGCCTGGTCTGTAACTGCAAGTGGGAGCTTCATGTCAGAGCGTGTGAGTGTGTTAGTGTGCATTTGCGAGATGTATGCGGGTGCGGTCAGCTGCTATGCTGCATCTTCCTTCCATCTTTAGCATGTGCAGATGTTTGAAGAAGTGAAGCTGACATCTGGCTTGAACTGTGGAAATATCTGGATTGGAGCGAACGCGTCTCCCTTTTTTGCCCAGGGAAGGGAGCACTGGGCCGGGTACCCAATGGCCCGGCTCCCTTCTGGCACCAGCCTTATCCTGGGTCACAGGCAGTCTTTCTAGCTGGCCAATCAGTTGGACCATACAATGGATGGAAGTCTATGTGGCTTTAAGTGGAATAGTGCACTGGTGCTGCAGCATAGCTCAGAGTTCATTAGTGTACAGTGGACTTGTCAGGGGAAGACAGACCTCACATTGGTCCACAAACCAGTAAGGACACAACCCTATTGTAAGTATGCATCAGAACTTTTTTTTTATTCACAGCACTGACCTACAAACCCACAAAGCACTGACAAAAAATGCCTGCTTGTCTAATGCTACTGTGCACCCTTCTCAAGTGCCTATAAAAATAAATCAAGTGTAAAGACATGCCAAGTGTTGCATCAAGTAAACATTAGCTTTAACTTGGTCCTAGAATGATTGTGTGTGTCTGTGTGTGTGCGTGTGTGTATATGCATACGCAAGTACCCATGCATGTTGTCACCAGATTCTTGCCCTTGCAATCTTTCTTGACAGTGTGTCTCTAGAATATCCATGCTGGCCTTCTCCTGTGACATGGTTGCTTAGAAACAGAAATGGTGTGCCACTATCATTTAAAGCAAAGTGCACCTCTGTGTTCCAACTGTTGCACCCAATGTCAACTAGGGCAAATGGAGGTATAAGGGGCAAGACAGAAAAGAGAGAGAATGCATCATGTCACTGAGCAAGGCACTGAGCAAAACAAGCTTTGCTTAAAAAAAAGAGAATGAAAATGTTCACTGAACTGACAGGTTTTATGGAGATGAAAAATTAATAATAGCTTTTTGTATCATTGAGTTGAGGGAGGACAATCCAGTGAGAAAGGTTTGGTTGGTAAAAACACTGTGATAAACAAGTTGATTCCAGTGCAGAGTGCTGCTGCAGGCTTACAGGGATTAGGCAGGCAGGCTTAATTCAGCTCAAACACTGTTTGAACTGTGCCTTCCCATTGCCGTACCTCTAACTGGTGTGCTTCGTTTTCCCTCAGAAACTGTGATTTGAAAAAAAATTGGTATTTGTGCAGCTGTAGGTGTTACACTGTGCCTGTGCATTAGTGATAAAACCTGATTATCAGGAGAAAACATCTCTGCACCACTTGACACCAGGCATCCTTGCCCTAGTTTGAACTTTGCTCTTGAGATCCTGTGTTTTGGCTCTTATCAGTCCTCTCATCTTGCCTGTAAAAGCCTATGCAAAACAGTTTTGAGATGCATCATGGATGCTGAGGGATGGCCAGACAATGGCTAGCCTCTGAGTTGGCCATGCAATCTCCATTTGGCTGCCCTCCAAGACCCCCCTTGCTCCCCTTGCCTCTCTACACACACACACATGCACATGCAAACATATATCGAGATATCACAAGCTCCCTCCCCCTCCCCACGCGAGCTCACACTCAGTGCTTGTCTCACACGTAAACAAGCATGAGTCTTAGGTTGATCTGAAAACACTGACCTACATAAAAGCATGCTCTGTCTTCTCTGACTTCCATGTACTGCGTTACATGCGGTTGCACTTGTTTTCAGCCAAGTGAACATACATGCAGACTGAATCGCATCATTATCTGCTTCGTTCTGTGCCTCGACTTTAAGTGGCTGCAAACGATTGCTTTTATAAACTAATTACCGTCTAGGAGTGAATCACTGAGTAACTGCACAAGTGTCGACATTTCACAGAGAAGGCTTCTTCTCACTTTTTTCATTAAGAACATTAATGTTATCACCGACTCAAAAGGCAGGACTCGAGAAGAGAGTATTTGAGGATTTAAGAGACAAGATTGATGATATTTATAAATGTAAAAGCATGCTTCATAGTTTTGTTTCATTTGTGCTGATCTGATTGCTTCCAGGAGTTTTATGCTTTCCGAGTCCAGGCTATATTATGACTGCAGAAGATGAAAGCCCTTTTTCAGTCTCATTCACACACTCGCTTGGTTAAAGCCAGTAATTTCAGCCAGAAAATGTGCAAACACAACTGAGAAAATTAGCAGCCGCTACTGTTCCACACTGAAGCAGAAGGTTATGAGTAATTGTTGCTAAATAGTGAGTCTTAGCTCTTTCCATGTGCACATGAGCTTTTGTATATGTTTGCATGTGCGTGTGTTTTTTTGTGTGTGCGTGTGTGCATCTGTGTGCAGAGTGAACGGTAGAAAAGGATGTTGCAAACCTCCAGGGAAAATACTCTTCTGGATCCAGACATGATGCAAGGCCCACCACCTACTCTACAGCAACATTCAGACATATTCAAAATCAACAGCAATGTCACATATACTCAACATGTGGCACTAACGTGTGGCCTGTGAAATCCAGCTTTTCTCATGACTGGCCCACTCTTGTATTTTGTGACCCTTCTCGAAGAATAATTATGACTGATATGTCTTATATGCCCCCCAGAATGCAGTGGAAATACTTGAAGAATGATGAGCTCCAAAGAGGAGGAAACTCTCAGCTTTTTCCAATATGTTGAAGAGAATGGCCTGAGAGCCTACAACGGCCTGGTAGCTCAGAACTTGGACCACGCCAGGAATGAGAGAAACAAGATATTCCTGAAGGAAAAAAACGAGAAGAAGAGAAAACAGGAGGAAGCCATAAGGAGGTAGGATGAAAAAAAGTGCTTGCAAATATGAAAACCTCAATAGTATGTTTTGAATACATTTAAAGCAGGGAATATGGGAAAAGAGAGAGGGGGGGGGGGGGGGGGGGGGGGTGACATGCAACAAATGGTCCAGCCAGCTGGATATTGAAACAGGGGACTTGATGCTCAAGGGCATTTGGACCCGTGTGGTATGAGCCCAAACCACTTTGCCTTTGGGTATCCCGTGCTTAAGGATGAGGAAATTGGGACAGAGGGTTTGTTAATTTGCTATGTTATGGAGTTTACAAGTGTGGATCAGTGCACTCTGTGATCTATGGAGGATAATTAATTTTTCACTTTTAGACTTATTTGGGACTTGTCCTTGTATGGTGGTCATCACTGCTCTATTTTTGAGATGGCAAGCTTTTACAATTAAGAAGGAATGAGGTGGGCCAGGACAGTAAAACACCCAGGAAGTTAGGAAGTGAGGGTGGGAATTAGGCTGATGATGTAAGTGTTTCGAAACACCTTTATTTAAAAACCATCTGGAAACATGGAAATGTGTGTGTCTGGGTGTGTGTGAGAGGAGGGTTCTAACCAGCTTTATGAACACTCGCATGTCTGACTGCACTGTTTTTTAGAGCAGTGCCACTGAGCATGGTGAAACTGTAACTTCACTAAATAAAAGGCACACGCTGTAAACATGTGCCTAGCGCGTGGAAAAATCCTGCTTGCTGGGTGTTAGAGAACCACTGGGTGTTAGATTATCAGGAGATGATACCAGGGTATTTGGAGGGATTTTGAAAGTTGTTGGTGACAACATGGACATTTGCAATCCACAAAAACAGAGAGCAGATCTTTACAATCATGGCATAAAAAGAAACTATATCCATCAGGCATCATACTGAGTAATATGATTTTTTATTAGGTCTTAGAATCATGTCTAATCTATTAATTTAATCTAAAGTTTGTCGTAATATAGGACGGAAAGAAGCATGAGTGTACACTGGGTACTTGAAATTTATGCTTTCCAGTGTTCTCAAACATTCTAAAAATAATTTTACTTGCTTTAAGTCTTTCTGGCTCAAAGTATTTTAGCAGCTGATGGCAATTTTAGCAGCTCATCAAATAATTAAGGTGCTTTTGGGGAGTTGAGCATTTATATCTGACCAGATGTGGCTTTTTAACCTATTTATCCAGGAACACTTTGATCCCTGTCATGCTTCTCTCAATGGTCCATGCATCTCCAAAGAGCTCTGTCTCTTTTTTTGGCTCCCAGTATGACTGGATATGCAAATGGCACGTCACTTGCATGATCAAAGCTCAACTTTACACTGCTGGCATTAGAAAAACAAAGTGGCATTTTTAGAGAAAATTCAGAAATCTTTCTTTGCCTCTATTTTTAACTTACCAGCAAGATCTCAATGTCCTCATTGTTATGCAGTCCTGTACTGTAACTTTGGTGAATGGGACAGGGTGACACCTGAGGAAAGTGTCATCTGCTGTTCACTTTCTTTTAGGTGTTGCCAAACCTAAAACATTAATTCACAGTCACTGGAGAAAGAGACAAAAAATAGTTGGATTTTTTATGAGACCTATAAGTAGGTCAATGAGACGACCCATTTTTTTACAGTAAGTGAAAGACTATGAGAGTGTAAGAATTTGTGTGTGCATCCTGCGTACTATGTGCGTGCATGGGCATGAACAACTGGAAAAGGGAATATATTATTATTTATATTATTATTATTTACGAGAAAGGGTTGGAAAGAGCAAACTGACAGTGTGATCGTGTAAAGGAAAAAAGAGCTTGTTAGAACAAGTGTGTTTTAGAGTTGGGGGGAAAATGGGGGGGAAAATGTTAAAGAGAGATTAAGTGTGAGCTCAGTTGCAGGAGTTGGGTTCTGCCTGGTAACAGCTGGAGCAGCCATAGGCCAATCAAATCAGCACGTTTGGTTTGAGTGAGGCGGGCCTTCCTGCCTAGCACACTCTCACTCTGGTTTTCTTTTATTGTATTTCATCAGAGGGAAAAAAGTTATCCACACAGTCACAGACATACAAATCCATTTAAATCTCTAAGAGTCTTCAAAACGACCCTTATCCAACGTTCATGCACACACACGCACACACACAGATGCACACGCATTTACTTATGTTTGCATATGCATGCAAATTCCCAACGACTGCCCTGCCCTTTGTGCACACGTGCATGCAGACACAAACAGAAGTTTTTCCTTCCTTATTTCTCAGTATGTCATTTAGTAAGTGTTTGTTTTTTTGTTTTTGTTTTGTTTGTTTTTTTTTGGGGGGGGGGGGGGGGGGTTGTTTGTTTGTTTGTTTTTTTGGGGGGGTGCCTTGTTTTGCCATCCCATGGTGTCACAGTGAGACAACCAGAGCTGCTCAAAAACAAATCAACCCCAACTGCGCCTGCTGCACCTGTGGTCTGTCCTCTAGCCAATCACTGGGCAAATATCCTATAAATAACCCAGGCACCAGTACTCCAGTCACACCCAGCCACCCCCACACTACCAACCAATGTATATAAAAGTGCACGTCACAGCAGATGCATGCCCAAAACACCTGTGGCTGAATCTTGTTGATAAAGAATTTATAATTTCTTCATTGATGTTTTTTTTTCCATATATATATATATATATATTATAGTTATTTACATAAACTTGTGATTTTTAACTTCTGGGTTTGTTCATTCTGTGCCTCTACATGTTTCTGCAGGTCCCTTTTTTAAACTTATATCAGCAGTATACTATTAAAACAAACCCTGCTGCGGTTATCATGTGCTTATGGTGTGCACGTGTGCTTTATTATTGTTGTGCAGTGGCAGCTGGTTTTGTGTCTGGTTTCTATGGGTACCCTGTTGCTAGGCAAAGTTAAGCCCCTGACCAATGAACCCAACCCACTGAGCACCTTCTGTTCAGCAGCTGGCCAGAGAGGGAGTCATAGTCAGCAAAGTAACAGGCTGAGAGGTCACCCCCACATACATCCATACCAACATGCATGGTTGACAATGTCACAGATGCAAATGTGAGATTTTTCAAATAGATGAATCTCTGAAATGAAGTTTAGTTCTGCTGTCTCTTTAATATGATGCTAAAACACAGTCAGAGCTTGAACTCATTTACTCACCCATTTACACTCAAGCACACACTTCCCTTCACGCCATTATTGCACAACACTCAGACATCATTAACACTCCATTCAGCCCAATCATCCGTTTAAAGGGATTGATTGTGTGTGCTTGTGTGAGGGTTATCAGTCATATCCAGGGTTAAACTCAAATCAATGCTTTGCCCTGAAAGAAGCCATCCTGTCAATGGCACTAACACATCTGTTATTGTTAACTTAGTGCTCTTGTCATTTTGACCACCTGCACACAATGAAATGCACATACCTACGTGCGCATACGATCAAATGAAAGACGTTTGATTGTAATGTGTTGGATTGTGGAATGTCTGTATTTCTGTGTCTTTATCTTTTTTATTCTTTGCATTCCACATTTATTCATTCTGATCTCTTAACCCTTCTCTTTGTCCTTCCTCTTTCGCTGTTTCAGATCGGGTGAGGAGATAGCAACTGAGGGCAAGCACTTGCGTATGGGCTTAAATACCATGCCAGACCCCCAGGAACGCATGCCCGTGCCCCACCTGCACCCTATCGCCTGTGGGCAGGGCTTCTCAGTACGCTCCCAGTCCCTTCACTCGGTCGGTGGTGGGAACACTGGGGGTGGAGGAGAGGAGGAAGTGGGAAGTCCAACTTCTAGGAAGCAGCCCCCGCCTAAGCCCAGGAGAGACCCAGCCACCAAGCTGAGCATGTCGTCTGAGGCAGTGGACCATAGTCCCATGTCCACCTGCCGCGGGGAGCGATGTGACGGTGAGTGGTGGTGGCACTTCACACAAGACTGATGCACTATATATAGCTGAACTGCAGGGACCTCTTCAACATTGCTTCTCTCACAATGACATGAAATTTAACTATTCAGTGTATGCTTTTCACTGACCTACCATAGGTGTAAACTGATATAAGATGAAGGGTGTAAATACAATATGGGATTGAACTGTGATTAAAGTATTATATATCATATATATCCATATTTTGGCTATGCTAAACAACATTGCAAACATGACAGCCTGAAGCACATGTATAATAATAAATGAATATTTAAAGACATCTGTGCTGCAATATGTTCTGATGGTCATGGTTTTCCATTTCGTGAGGGCTGACCTACTCTAGCATGCATTTAATAACATACCGCAAAATGAACAGGCCATATAAACTGAGAATACCATTATAATACCAAAGAAAAATTAAGAAGTTTGGGATAGGTTGTAGCTTTGTTTGAGTTTTCATTCTCACAGTCCTTTTTTTCTCTTGTTATCAAATTAGCAAATGGTAGTTTGCATATTTCTGCTTCCCAACAGATAAATCAGGTTGCTACCATCTCTACTACCATGTAGAGACAGAGATGGAAGTAGTCACTTATAATGCATGTGATTGTGTGTGTATGATAAGATCTTTGGAGCACGTTGAGATTATTTATCCTTGTGCATGTAATCATCAGGTGTTGCTCTATATACAAACTCCATCTCTTGCTCAGCATAGTAGGTTTCAGCTCAGCAGAGTAATAATAGTGCTGCTTATAGAAGGTTATTGCCACATTGTTAGTAATTTAAGCTGTTTCCGTGCATCAACTGCTTTGACAGTTCTAACCTTGCTTAAAACTCCTCTTCAAATATGCCTTGTGTCAATGTAAGACCAGTTTAGAGTAATTTAACTGAACATTATTATCCCAAGACAATTTTTCTTGCAACAAATGCAAGCTGCACAGTACTGTCTCAGGGGGGGGGGGGGGGGGGGGGAAATCACAATACATGCATTTTGCAAAGTTAAACTGATAGAGTTTTCAGGTTGCATTAATAACAAAAAGATTTAGAGTTTGCAGGGAGCATTGACTCCATTCCAGTTTGGAAGCTTTGCTGCCAACGTGATGTTTAGGGAGTCACCCTGCCTGGCTCAGATTGGTGGGGATCACTATGTGCGCACAGATCTTCCTGGGCACCACGGCAACCATCTCACAGAAACAAGACCCCCTGCAGCCCAGCCAATCCCAGCATTACTGAGCAGCTTGGGCCAATGAGGTTCCAGAGATGCTGAAAACTAAGGCTTCTGAGCCAATCAAATTGAGAGTGTGGGGGTGTCCCTGGCTGAGGGGAGGGTTGCGTGCTCTGTAGCTGGCGCTTTAGTGGTAAGGGGAGGAGCTTGTCAGAGTAGAATTCATTCAGGAGGAGCGATTGACCTAGATTCGTTTTCCCCAGGAGGAGCGGGAGGGGGGGAGGGTGCTGCGGGTAAACACATCCGCTGCAAGGGGGAGGTGGGGTAGAGGGAGCAGTGGAGAGAGGAGAAGAGAAAGGAGAGCGATGTTTTGAAGGGGTGGATTCATCATCCATGCTGAAACAGATCTCAGCATTAACCATGGAAACCTGCTAGTGTAGTAATGTAATTTGCTGCTGTGGAAACGAGGAAGAGGAGCACCATTATGTGCCCATTACTGCCCGCACATATATACACATGCATGCCCACACAAAGACAGGAGAGGAGCATATGCAGGAATCTCAGTATCATAGTCCAAAGAAGCACATGCCAAAACACATTTGGGCTTAACCAAATCTTGTATTAGCACATTATTAGCAAGTGTTAATTAGGAGAGAACACCAGCCCAAAAGACCCAAGCATCCTCTGTTCAAATTAGTTTATATATATGATCGTGACTAAATGTATAGCATGCAAAAAGCAGAACAAAATTGGATGTTTTGTTTTAATTTGTAGTCTTTACTTTTGGTTCTCGCACTGGATAATAAACCTAACATTGAATTCATTTTTTTCTCAAATAATATTATAAACAAGAGACATTTTTATAAACGTGCAATACACTGTATCCAATTTTTTGCAAAAAAAAAAAGGTTAAAAAAAAAATAGAAAAACAAAACAAAAACAACCTAAACTATGAACTGTACATATCAGTCCTAATTCCTCTCTCTTAAGGTGTCGGCATCTTTAGTGTGTGTTTGTGCGCCTGTATGCATGGAGTAAGGGTGGTGAGTCATACAGTTACTGGAACTAGGAGTGTGTCTCGGCCATCTGCCACATGAATTATTTAAGGTATAAAATTTGCAGTTTTAAAAATTTTAGACATACTCCAGCTCTTAACCACATTCATCTCCCACTACCTGCCAGTGTGAGGGACACTTCTATCCAAACATCTCAGTATTTGACCTAGAAATAGACTCAGAGCAAGTTGGGAGCATAGAGCTATGGCTACTCTCTGTAAGCTACTGTAGTGGTACCGCAGTGTATTTTACAGTACTAGCTGTATAAATGCCTCTCCGCACCACATCTAAAGAGATTCGCACTGCAAAGCTACGTCACCACTATCAGAAAGAAGCTCAACAGTGTGTGTGACCCAGATAGTATACTCGCATGCTGCCATATATGTGACCTAGAAACATGTATATGCCTCAACTATTCCCACATATCTGACTCAAGATATTGCGCTGAGTAACACATATAGACCTACAACTGACCCACATTAATAATTAATGACAAATAGATTATAAAAACTTGAATTTCACCCAATTCAGTAATCTATTATATATGACTCAATAATTATTTGACTCATACCTCAACAAATTAGATCTTAGACTTTTTTTCTCTCTCCTTTTGAGCAGTTCAGGGATGCAGTGAGGACTGCAGGAGGGTGCCACCACCCAAACCCAAGAGGAACCCCAACACACAACTGAGTGTTTCCTTTGATGAGTCCTACATTAAGAGCCATGGAGGCAGTGGGGTTTGCCCCTCCAAACCCCTCCACCATGTCACTTCCCCTAACGAATGCAACCCATCACCTCCTCAAAGTGATGACAGCCCTACTGATGACTGTGAAGACGAACCTGTCTATATAGAGATGGGTGGGATTGATGTTGGAATGCGAGAACCCTTGAAGAGTGAGGATGAGGAGCCAGATGAGTCTGTGTACGAGGAGATGAAGTACCCAGCTCTGGATGACATGGAGTACCGCACCGACCCTGTAGGATGTCGTTCTGCGTGCCCTACCCCGGCACCCTATGAACCTGAGCCTCTCAGCCGCTGCTCCACACCTCGAAACATTCCACTGTGTGACATTCCTGCACCCTTCCCCAATTTACTCACTCATCGACCTCCACTGTTGGTGTTCCCACCAGCGCCTGCCCAGTGCTCGCCTAACTCAGATGAGTCTCCCCTCACCCCTTTAGATGTAGCCAAATTGCCCATGCTGGAGAACCAGTCATACAGCAAATCTCCCACCTCTTCCACCGAGCCACCCTCCTCCGCACACATCCGTAGGGAGCTCACAGCCACCCCAACTCTCACTGTCTCTGGACGCTCCTCTGCGCCTCCTCTGCCCTGTACCCTTTATAAATCCTCATCATCATCTTCCTATCAGCGTAGCCACTCTGCTTGTCCGTCGCCAGTCAGCATGGGTCGCTGTCTCACCCCTCTCAGCCTCATGCGTACACCTCCCTTTGATGCTCCGATGCCATTCCCTGGGGGTCTGCCCCGAAGTGCTTCTGCTACACCGCATGGAAAAGGCTCGCCACCTCAAGATGGTGTCGGACGACTTCATGGGTCTATGCAAAATGTATCAACAGGCCGCTCAAGGACACCCACCAGCCCTCTGGATGAACTAACCAACCTGTTTACGACAGGCAGGAATATGCTAAAGAAAAATTCCAGTGGAAGAAAATCCAAGGAGCCAGGAGAAAGTAAGTCTTGTGATTATGAAATGTAGTTACAAAAAGATACTAATTCAAAGTATTGCAAACTTTCTGGTTTCCCTATGAGTGTAGATAGTTTGCAAACCAAGGGCGTAGATTTGGATTTGGCATTGGTGGGGACGGATGATTCAACCACCGAACTCTGCCCTGTTTCTTTTTTTTCCTTTTCGTCTTTGCTTCTTGATTAAAAAAAAGGAGAAATATACTTGCCTACATATGTTATTCTACATGCTTTTAAACCATTTAAAATTACAATTCATAGTTTTATATGTGAATTGTATAATGTTAAATTACTATTAAGCAAATGACTAAAGTATTTTAGGCTTTAGTTTACTTCAGCCATATTCCATATAAATCAGGTATCATACAAAAATAAAAATAGCTTCAAATACAGTCATGACAATAAAAGAATATGACTTTAAGGACTTAACAACATTACTTCAGTTATAGTACACCAACATCTCTTATACATTAGCACTAAGGGAACACTGAATGACCTGGTGGGTTTTGTCCATAAAACTACTCATTTCAGATTACCACAAAGTAAAAGATCTCTCAGCAAAATGATGCAACATTTTAGGCACTATTGCCCCGATCAAATCAGTGAGCTGGGATGTTTTATTCTAAACATGAACTACTGTTACAGCAACACACATGCACTACTGGTGCCCCACACAATAACTCAATGTCCACTATGTGAAGCAGCCAAACACATGCCTTCTTCTCTCGTTAATCTATAGCACCAAATCATCAGTCAGTCACCTGTGACCTCGCCTCTTCACCTCTGTCCGAGCGACAACATGGCAGAGCTGCCTCTGTCACCTGATAAATAAAAGTGAGACATTCCAAATACATGCAGTCACACATGTGCTTCAAATACAGTAATGAACCATCAAGTCATGATCCAATTTCACCTTTGATCTTGTATCACCATTGCTCTGTGAGCTTTGTGTTGGTTCTTCTGTCACCTGACAAATAGGACATACATGACAATAAGAATAAAATGTGCAGCTGCTTCAGTGCTTCTGTCAATTTGTGCAGATCTTGACTCATCAGTGATGTTTGTAGGGTGAGTGCATTTTTAAAACAATTTGTGCAAACTGCACTACAAGGTGGAATATTTGCAAAATCATGACTATTCATGATATTTTGTCTCAAAAATTAACCCTATGAATATGTCAGTGCCATTAGGATGAAATTATTGTGTCACCAACATTTTAACGTTAGACATATAATTTTAACAGCCTCTGTAAACTAATATCCTGGCTTGCTCGAGGCTGCCGTTTTCTCTGACAGTTTCAATCAAAATTAGAAATGCTGCTCTGAGACTGAGAGAATGTGCTGCCTGTTGTGTAGTTAGTTTTGAAAACTCCCTGAAAAGCACAGCCAATCACATTGGCCATATTTGTCACATGGGGTAGGACTCCAGTAGAGAACGTAATTTAACTCTTTCTGCACCGCTGGGTGAATGAGACGTTGACAGATCGTTTTTTTTTTCTTACTATCGGGTTTGTTTTTCTTTACTCAAAGAGATCAAATTATTGGTGGGGACAATTCAATAATCGCTGGATATTGGTGGGGACACGTCCCTTCTGTCCATGCCAAATCTACATCCTTGTTGCAAACACGTGCCCATTAAACAGCTTTTCTGCCCTGTCTACTGTACACACATTTGTTTCATGAGAATGACAGATTTAGTTAGAAAGCAGCACTAGAAAGTAGGATAACAAACTGAAGAGCAGAGGTAACACAGAAGTGTGTCACTGGGCAGTGTGCACTGTGTTAGTGTAAAGAGATTTAGCGACAGTAAACCTGGCAGCAAACATAAATAAACACTTTTTAATTCCTTAATCAGTCCACATTTAGGGTTAACAAGTTTGATCCTGCAAAATCACGAGTTTGTGCATTTAATGCATCGCTTTCACAGCATGATGTTTGCAGGGCACTTTGCAGTTTGCGTTTGTTTAATCTAGACCTGCCAAGCCAAGTCTGATACAGATCGTATGATTTAATCTGAGAGGATTAAAGACTAAAGCGGGCCGTAGGTCTCTCAAACCAACCCATGGCATTAGGCCATCAGGCAGCATTACTTTTAAATATGTAAACATCAACATTTAAATACAGATATTATGGCACACTCAGGAAGACGGTGCCAAAATATGTGCGGTCGGGTAGGAAAACAAACCCCTTGCTGCACAAATTGATTTACGAAAGAAGAAAGATATAAAAGCAGGATCTATTTCTGAGTCTGGTGCCAGCAGCATTATCAGTCAGTCACAAATTGGCCTTCTCATTCTCAAGCATATTGCAACCTTTATTTTTCTGCTTAGATTCATTTTGTAGAGGCGTGTCATACTTTACTGGAGTCAGTAACAAAGTCAGATGGAGTATGTAATCATATACAGTGAAGATGACATGCTGTTTAACCCTCAACTTCACATAACTCTCCTCATACCTGAGTTTCACAATCTGAAAGAATTTAACAACAATTTAACAGCTTAACAGTTTTCTTTAATGTAAATACCACTAAACACAGCATTTATGCGTACATCATAAATCATGAAAAAAAACAAAAAACTACAAAGAATCCACACATCCATCCTTACTCAGTGCTCTTAGCAACTACAACATAGCAACAGTGGAAGGAGGAGAAATCCCTGTTTCTTATTTGCAGATTCCCTCCCCGTGGGTAATGCAGCCAATCACAGCTCAGGGCACGTCAGACTACAATGCATGCTCCTGATAGAGATGTTATGCCTCTGAACTCTATTCTACACCTGATCACAGGATTTCAGATTCCCTTTTCTGTCCAATCATCACACACATATGTAAGCCAATCGGGCAGCAGGAGCAGCTGTGCAGATGGGGACGGTGGACGCTGAGAGAATTTATGATTTCTTGCCATTTTGACTGTAATGAGATATACATGTTCATGCATGTACCAAACTGGTATACATTTTTTGCTTTTTCCAGAGATTGTCATTATTAGCTGCTGAATAATGTGCTTTTAGTTAGAGACTGCATTTAGGTGCGAGGATTACCCTTTGATTTCTCATCAGTGAGATTTTTGGTTTAGTTGGTGCAAATGTCACATATGTTGTGTGTTGTGAACATGAAGGTTATGAAGGAATGGAGGATCATTTTGTTCTTTCCCTTTCTAAGGCAACAGGGGCAGCAACAGCTACCCTGACCCACTTACCAACTGGTTAATCACCACACTTGCTCTCTTTTACTCCCCCCCCCCCCCCCCCCCCCCCCCCCCCAATACACACATCAGCATAAAACTACACATATGACGCATGCAGGCATGACAGGGGATGCTTCCACAATGTATTGTAGGTTACAGCTTGTACGGAAACCATCCAGAGACAGGCTCAGGCCAGTGATGCATATGTATATCTATCTATCTATCTATCTATCCATCTATCTATCTATAGATAGATAGATAGATAGATAGATAGATAGATAGATAGATAGATAGATAGATAGATAGATAGATAGATAGATAGATCAGAATCAGAATCAGAATGGGGTTTATTGCCAAATGTTGAGCAGGTTTACAACATTAGGAAATTGCTGCGGTGCTTCAGTGCAAACATAGTGTCATAAATAGCACTTAAATAGACATGGAAAAAAATAAAAGTAGGGATAAGAATTAAAAGTGCTACGTGGGAAGATATGTGCATGAGATATACATGAGAATAAGAATTAAGAGTGCTACGTTCAGATAGATAGATAGATAGATAGATAGATAGATAGATAGATAGATAGATAGATAGATAGATAGATAGATAGATAGATAGATAGATAGATAGATAGATAGATAGATAGATAGATAGATAGATAGATAGATAGATAGATATCTCCATACGGTGGTGGGATAAAGTTTTTTAAATGTTTAAGATCATCAAAAAAAATGATAAAATGAAGTTTCTAAATGAAGTTATTTATTTTTAAGAGGTCAAAAACCTACATGGTCCTGCTTGAAAAAGTGATTTTCCCCTAAACCTACAATCAAGTATTTGTGATAGCTGGCAATGAGTCTTTTAAAGCGCTGCAGAGGAATTTTAGCCCACTCATTTTTCCAGAATTGTTATAATTCAGCCACACTGGAGGGTTTGGGAGCATGAACCACCTTTTTAGGGTCATGCCATAGCATCTCAATTGGATTCAGGTTTCAGGACTTTGACTAGGCCACTCCAAAGTTTTCATTTTGTTTTTCTTAAGCCATTCATAAGTGGACAGGCTATCTGCCAGATGTAATAAGATATACACCTTGCAAAAAGTTCAACTTTTGTTTTGTGGATCCACAGAGTATTTTCCCAAAAGACTTGGGGTTCATTAAGATGTTTTCTGGCAAAACTGAGAGCAGCCTTTATGTTCCTTTTGCTCAGCAGTTGCTTTTGTCATAGAACTCTGCCATGCAGGGCATTTTTACCCAGTCTCTTTCTTATGGTGGATTCATGAACACTGACCCTAAGTCAGTTACATTGTCTTTTATTTGTTCCTGAATTTCCTTGGACCGCAGCATGATGTCTGACTTTTGAGGATGTTTTGGTCTACTCCACTTTGTCAGGCAGGTTTTATGCAAGCGATTTCTTGATTGAGAACAGGCACAGTAGTAATCAGGCCTAGAGAAACTGGCTAGAGAAATTGAGCTCATCTTTCCAAAGATGTGATACACAACAGTTAATTTATCTTATAACAGGGAGGGGCAATCTTTTTTTTATCAAGCAGGGGCATGTAGGTTTGGATTTTTCTCCCCTAAATAATAAACATCTTCATTTAAAAACTTTGCTTGTGTTATCTTTGTCTAATATTTAAATTTGTTTGGTGATCTGAAACGTTTAAGTGTGACAAATGTTAAAATAATAGGAAATCAGGAAGGTGGCAAACAATTTTCACACCACTGTATATGTATATGGCATTCAATCATTTTGTTTCAACTCCAGAGGTTTACAACTCCTACCACAGCTTCTTAAATGGGTAGTAAGGGACACCTAGTGGATAATTGTTTGCATTGCAGTAACAAGTCGGATTCTGATGATAATCACAGTTTGTCCCACTGTTTAATTATTTATTTATTTATTTTGTGTGTTTTTTTATCCAGTTTATTTTGATAGGTACATCAAAAACTGAATGTCTATTGATTTGCCTAATTATGTGTTTTTTATTTTTACCCCCCCTTTCTTTGGCAGCTGAGTCCAAAAGTAAGTCTCACAGTGAGTCAAAGCGAGAAGGCAAGGAACGTCACAGTCACAGCAAGGAGTCCAAGCGTGAATCCAAGGAGCGTCACAGTAAAGAGTCTTCACATAGAAAAGACAGAGACAAAGACAGAGAAAAAGACAAAGAGAGAGGAAGCAGCAATGCAGAGCCTCTGCCCCACAGACGAAATAGTAAAGACCGTACTTGTAGCAATGTAGATGCACAGCTGGTTCGCAGGGATAGCAGGGACCAGGCATGCAGCAATGCAGAGCCCATCCCTGTGAGGCGGGACTCCAAAGATAGGGGCAGCAGCTCCATAGAAACAATCCCTTTGATAAGAAAAGACTCCAAGGACAGAGGGATTAGCAATGGTGACCTATTACCAAGGAGAGACAGTAAAGATCGAAGTGGGGGACATGGAATGGAGTCTTTGCTGAGACAGGAGAGCAAAGACAGAGACAGACTGCTTGATCAGCCACCTGAGCTGTTGCCAAGGCAAGACAGCAAGGAAAGGGCAAGAAATCCTGTAGACTACAGACATGAAAGCAGAGAGAGACTGGATCAGCCACCTGAACTCTTACCCCGACAGGATAGCAAAGAGCGAGCCAGAAATGGTGTGGACTCAAAGCACGAAAGCAGAGATAGGCCCCCTGAGCTTCTTTCCCGACAAGAGAGCAAAGACAGGGTTAGAACCGGACCAGAATACAGGCATGATAGCAAAGACCATCGTCCCGATTTGTTACCCCAACAGGAGAGCAAAGAGAGAGAAAGGAATGACACGGAGCACAAATATGAAGGTAGAATAGATCAGCCACCAGAGATCCTTCCCCGACAAGAAGCATCCAGAAGCAGCAACAGCAGGGACAGAGTTGGTTCCAACTCCGAATCCAGGTATGAGGGGAGAGATCGAAGCTGCCACAATAGTGGAGATCTTCCTCCTCCTCCTTTATCCAGGCAGGACAGCAAAGATCTGAGCAGAACTGGCCTTGAAGTGAGGCGGGACAGCAAAGACAGAAGTTTGAATGGCTCAGAGCATCATCATTTTGACATCAAGAGCACCAAGAGCCCTTCATCAATGGAATACAGGTGTGATAATAAGGAGCGAGGATACAGATCAGATGGCACCCCCCGACGAGATAACAGAGCAAATTACAACACAGACCAGTCAAAAGCACAAGAGAGGAATGGCAGCACAATATCAGGACAGCATTCATCAACAACAACACCCACTCATCACGGAAGGTCATCAGGTAGCCCTCCGATGACCATGGGAACAGGAAATGGTGAGTGTTAGGACCTAAATTTTAAGGCGGCATTAGACAATGCATATAACTATTCAAATGGCATACTACTAAATGTGATTTTTTATTCCTTTGTAGATCTGAAAGCAGCATCTAAGTATGCCCGCTCACCGTCTAAACCTGCTAATCCTTCCCCAGTGGGAACTCCACAAAGGAGGGCAACAGAGACACATCAAAGTCAGGTATGCATATCTGGTTTGTTCTTTCTTTTGTTTTGTTTTGTCTTGTCTGTCTCTTTACCTGAAGTGTCAGTTTCTTATAGGTCCTGAAAACTTATTTCTTAGTCTGGTATGGAACAGTTTGGACTGTTTAAAGATATTTTGTTCTAGTTGGTCAAACTGGTGTGGGGATTCGAAATCTAACTCTTTTATCTCAACAATTTAAATTAACTGACTATTCAATTGATTGACTAGTTAACTATTTAACAAAACACTAATTAATAACACTGATTAATTAGGCATTTTTCATTAGTAATGTGAAAAATCTTCAGTTTATTAAAACATAGTGGTTACAACTGAAGATTTATTTAAAAAAAAAAAAAAAGTAAATTGTTTGCAAAGACAGTGAAGAGAAATCCACAGCAGGTTTCAGAACTTTCAGAGAGATCTACATTGTGTTTAACTCTTCATCTTCTGCCAGATATATCAATTGTATTTTTTTTAAACTGATTTATTAAGTCATAGTGTAGGGTGAAGTTCATGAGTAAGGGTGCTCCTAGCACAGCAATTTGGTGAACATGATTTTTGTCAAAATCATTTTTCTATTTTTTTTCTTTTATTACCTAAAGCCGGGAACACATAAATGGGTTTACCATTCTCTCCATTAAAAATGATCAGTACTGGTGAGACGCTGGGTTACACCAAATCAAATCAAAAACCACACCCATCCGCCCCTGAATTCATTTTTTGTGTTATATGATCACTTAGTCAATTGTGAATGACATCAAAAAGAAATTCTAGAAAGAGTTAATTTGTATTTATTTCACGTGGTATGTTAAATGTGTTGCTCAGATGCCCCAGATGCCATGGATATGTGGAGACACCACTATGCTAGAGCAAATCGAGAGGAAACGCACCCTATGCATGGAAATCCGTTCCAGACAGCATCCGCACTTGCAGAGATCTCTGGAGAGGCCTCCTCCTCCTCTGCCAGACAGGAATGAGGACAGGCACCAGGAACGAAGTCAGTGCAAGCAGGAAAATACATCTGTCCTTCCAAGCTGGGGAAAAAACGGCGGGACCAAGAAGATCCGTCCTCCTCCATACCCCACCCAGACAACGGTATTCTGGGATACCGCCATCTGACATTTACAAGGCATTTCGAACACATAACCCACAGTTAACCACTCCCTCTCCTCCCTAAAACATCACAGGCTTCAGGGCGGCCGCTGAGAGGACAAGAGGGATGATGCTCACTGATGTCAAAGGACAATGGTGGTTACCACAGCAATATTTCTGCTTGTTCAGGTTGTCATGTTTCTTATCATCACTGGTGATATTTGATATTTTTCTATTTCCTGTGACTGGACTCCTGTATTAGTAGAGTAGATATTTGATGATGAATAGATATTTTCTAAATGAGATGATGGGGATCAAAAGGAAACTTAAATTATGTATAGTAGATGTAGATGCAATCTAATATTTGTTTTTATGTTATTTTTGTTCAGGTTATTTTACATTTCAAAACATAATCTATCGATACTTGTACTGTAGTTGCATAATTTTCTTATGCCAAGCGCTTTTTTTTGTTTGTGCTTAAAAGCACTAAAATGAATGGACTATTTAATTCTGTCTATATATACTTTACATTTTCACTGTTGTATTGTAAGTTAAGGAGTTTACGTCGCCGTGCTTTAGATTCCAGGTCTGTCCATGCCTGGTCCAGGATGTTCTAGAATGTACAACAGCTGGTCCTAGAACAGAAACAGGATACTACTTGTGCTTCAGTTTGTATTTAACAGTGAGAAACTGTGTGGTCACTACGTCAAAGCCTTTTAAAGCTGTTTCGCAGGAAAGCCTGTTGGCATTTGTAGAGGACAGAGATAGTGTGTAATGTTTTTTGCTGTATTCTAAAATACACTATGAGGGCGGGGTGGGGAGGTAGCAAATTAGAACATACATTGTAAACAGGATCATTTTCCAAGACCAGCCAAAGCCTGTAAAAGCGAGATATGGGTGTGGTTGCACTTTGGATGCTTGGTTATTTAAAATGGGATTAGTGGCAATAGCTGGCGAGTACCAGCATCTTTACATTGCCATGCACACTGCAAAGCACCGTGACAGTGTAAATACTTGATGCCAACGACCAGCCCGTACAATCAACACCTGAGCTTTTAGATTTCTTAATTTCACTGCAGATTATAATAGCCATATGCACTTGCTTAAGAAGTAACTTTCAAGTTTATGCTTATATATATTTTTTGAAATTGTAAGGAATAGTGAGTTGTGCCATGTAAGTTTTCATTTATTGGCTGAAAGGTAAAGCCTCAGGAGAATGGCTGGGTGTGTGACATACACTCATCTATATTTGGGTGTCTCTGACAATGTTTCCAATCCAATTCAATGGCTGGCAACCATTTTAGAGATCAAATTATTGAAGGACCTATCACATGACAACAGCTTTAAGCTGTCAAAAATGACGGGGAGGGGTTGCACAAGGGCCTGCAATTCTGTCAGGCTACAAAAAAATAAGTGAACTGCACTAACTCTCATCTTCCTTCACATTAAATCAGGCTGGTTGCATACACATTCATCTCCCCCTGCTCTCTCCCTCTACCTCAACCTCTTATTTGCATGAATTCAGTTGGTTCTCTTTTGCACATTAAAAGGCAATGTCAACATTGCCAAAATAGTATGGGTTTAACAACAGCCCCTAAAGTGCAAGTGCAGTAGCCCCTCTCTATGAGAATCAACGAATCAGAAACCTTTGTTGGTACCAGTATGCGTGTGAGGGAGAGAGCTGTGCGCGTGTGTGTGCGTGTGTGTGTGTTTATGAGTGTGTGTACCTGGCTACACTGTATGCAAGTTGCTAGTTTAAAAAAATGATTGTCTTAAGACATTCACTTTGCCCTCATGATGTTGGTGGGTGAAGGTTGGAAATGTAACAATGATGATGATGTACAATCTTTTTGTGTGTATAAACGTGCACTGTGAAAAGGTAGAGAGAGCACCGCACCGTCAGTCCTCTGTCTTATTGCACTGAGTGTTCTCTTGTTTTGCGTAATAAAAAAAAAAAAAAAAGGAATAAACATGTTTGAGGAATAAAGTACTGTATTCTGATTGTCACTTGGGTTCTGTTGAGAGAAATAAATAAATATGGACTTGAAACCTGCTATGGAAAATGTGCATCCTGTCAAAATGCTTCTTTTTCTTAAAATTGTATTTATTTATTTAGTTTTTTACATGACGTGTCAAATTAAAGTCTTATTTTAAAATGACAAAATGAAAAACAACTTAAACACAATAAAATAATAATAAACACAAGAAAAGGTCATTTCAGAGAGGATTACAGTGCTAGTCTGACAGATTATAGCACAATTATAGAACATAAGGAGCTTTTTTAGAACTATAAATGGTACCTAAGTGAAAATAATGTTAAATGTTGAGGTGTGCAAAACATTTATTTTAATACATTTTTATTATCAACGAACATAATCAAATTCATCTTTAACCCTGAGTGGTATGAGTAAGGTTTGGGTAATTGGGTAAAAAAAAAAATCATAATCTTAGGTAAAATGCCACAATGCTTATCCTTCTCTGTGGCAGACATTACACTGGCTGGTCCTGTGTCGCTGTTGGTCGCTTGCTTTGATGGTGCCAGGACTTGCGGTTATGAACTGCTCTGCTGGGCTTACAGTAGTCAGCCAATAACTATAGAGATTGGCAAAGTAGTGACAGGAACCCCGTGCCCCTTGGCACTCAATGAAGGGATGAGTTCGGAAATCCTTAAGGCAGCTACCAGTAGAAGCCAGTGACTGGCCACCACCATTATTTCCTGATCCTGTGTGCTAAAGACAGCAAGCCAGCAGGTACACAGTGAGGGGAGTTAACAGAAGTTTTCCTTTGAAACACTTTAACATTTTTTTAATGTACTTACCAAGAGGAAAGAGTATCCCACCCACAAACTCCTCCATCCAGGTGGGCATGAAGGGAATGTATGATTCTGGCTGTGAAAAGTCACCACAGGTGAAATGGTCTCACACACCACACAACGGCTGATATGGGACACAATATCCTGGCCAAATAGCGGCATCATGGGTATGGGAGCAGTTGTGGAGAGCCAATAGGATTTGTCATTGCGACTAGAATAAGAACAGGCAGCTTGGTTACAATAGGAGAACGGCATGGTGGAGAAAACAGGGAGGCAGGAGCCAGGCTGGCCTGCAAGGAAAACAGATTGAAAAAAACAAAAATAGATGTTATAAAATATAGACAAGGAAGGGTTTTTAAATTTTTCTTCAAATTTCTATATACCAGGGATGAATACATTTCAAGAAATCAGCAAAATGACCATTTTATGCGGATGCTTACCCAGATCTTGTGTTTGAGCCTTTTCTTGTGCCTCCAGGTAAATGAGACTGTGTCCCACCCAAAGCTGAGTGGTATCTGCTGGGCACTGTGGGACCTCAACTGATTGACTATGTATAACTAACAGAAATCCAGCATTCAATATCCTCCTGTAGCTTGGCTGACCCTGGTCACCAGGAGGACCTGGGATACCTTGAAGTTGTTGTGGTTGAACAAAGAGCGTGTGTATTAGGTGAAGAAAGCATCAAAGTGAGGATCAAAAAAAAAGCATATCAGAGCTATATTATTCATATTAGTACACCAGAGTGAATTTCCAAATTTTATCAGGAAATTTCCACACTAATTTAGTGAGCTATCTAGAAAATATGAATATTTACCTTGAGGTCCAGGAAATCCAGGCAAACCAACATCTCCTGGATCTCCAGCTGGACCATTACGACCAGGAGGACCTGTTATACCAGGAAGGCCCACAGACCCCACCGGACCCTTCTCCCCTGAAACATGCAGATAAAAGCAAATGAGTAAATACAGCCATGTATACAGGAGTATGGATTTTTTTGTTTGGCTGTTAAGCCGCTTTACACTGACCTATAAAACATTAAAGCATAAAAATGCTTCAAACACATAGCAGACTTGTCAACACATAGCAGACAACTTAGAACCAAAGACCCAAATTTCAATTGTAATTTTAAAACACTATGTTACTAGCAACCTGTTACAAAATCATGCTATTTGTTACAATTTCATTATCTGAATCTATGAGAAATGCCAAAGATAACACAATTTAACTGGGGATATATTTTAACACCAACAAGGTGATTCCCAACGAACTTGTAGCCAAAAACTGTCATATCTCAACATGATGTGCAGTATGCCTTAAAAAAATTTGAGGTAAGTAGAAAAGTAGAGGACAAAGGAGGAACTGGCAGGGCTAAAAACACTACATCAGATGAAGAGTATTTGAAAGTAATGGTAAATGGACTGGTTCTTATACAGCGCTTTTCTAATCTATCCGAGCACTCAAAGCGCTTTATACAACTCATATCCTTAAGAAATTAAAAAAATACAGTAAAGACCTGACAGAGGCCCTGAAACAGGCTCTCTCGTGGTTTGGGGCTGCATAAACGGAACTATGAACACAGAGAAGCACCATCAGAGTTTTACAATACCCTCTGAAAAGCATCTGTTGTATAGGCATACCTGCTTATAAAAACACATAATTGAACACTATCAGTCATGGACTGGACTCCTCAGAGCCTGGACCTCAATATAATCTTGACAGAGAACAAAAAAAAAAAAGAACAAAATAAGACCTTTGACTGTCCTTTAAGAAGCCTGGAAAACTATTCCTGAAGATTTCAAGGAATTAGAAATTAGAAATCTAATTTGAAGAAATAAGAAGTTTACCTAAGACAAATCAAACTATGGTTTTTCCTCTTGGACTGTACTTTCACACCTATTTCATATTTCCTTGTAAAATATAAAGAAATAAAGAGTGGATGAAGACATGTACAATACTCAAGTTGGACAGACAGAAACGAAATATACACTTATAACTGTCCAAAGACTACATTAGGTTTACCTTTACGACCTGGAATACCAGGGGAACCCATGACACCTTGGAATCCTACACATCCCGGGCTACCAGGAGGACCTGGAGGTCCAGGGGGAGCAGTAGCTGTTAATATACTGACAGAGTCACCAAGAGCACCTTTGACACCTAGAAAAAAAAATTGATTAGTACATCTACTATAGGAACAATTACAACTTTTAAAAAAAATCAATTTATTTTGCTTTGAACTGTGAAGTCTTGTATATTTTAGTTTCTTGTCTACAGTACAACTTACCCTTATTTCCAGGGTGGCCAATTTCTCCGCTGGGGCCCTGGGGCCCAGGGGCACCTAGCTGACCTTTGGGTCCAGGTAGGCCCATTAGACCAACAGGACCTTGCTCACCTGTCAAAGTGTGGTAACATTTGGAGTATAATCAGTTGGATAGCTGCACTGTAAGTTACTGATGATGTCTATTGACCATTGTTTTGTTTGTACCTTTAGGTCCTCTAGGGCCTTGGTGGATAGAAAGTCCAGGTGGTCCTGGTAGGCCCCTTCTTCCTCGAACACCTGGTAAGCCGTGGGGGCCAGTTGGTCCTGGGTCTCCTTTGAACAAAAGGCTGGAGCCTGGTATCCCAGGTTCTCCAGGAGGACCTAAAAAAATTAAAAATTTGAAATATGTATAAATATATTTAGTGGCAAACATACACACAGTTACATAGGCACAAAGCACCATCCAATTCAAAAGGGTCATTTGTTGACAGTTGCATTTACTTATTTCTCCTTTTGTGATAGTGATGATGTGTATTGAATAACCCTCTGCTTTGTTTGTTCATTGTATATTTTCCCTTTTACCCCAGGAGGGGGTTTAATAAGAATGAAATAAAGTAGAGAAAAGTCAATTAAATATGACCCAGCATACACACATACCTGGGGGTCCTGTAGGTCCTTCAAATCCTTGACCTCCAGCAGGTCCCTGCAAAGGTGTTTGGCAGATTATACCAGGGTAACCAGGTTCACCTGGGAGTCCTGGGAGGCCTAAAAGAAAAAACAATCTACCCTTAGCAACATAAAAAGTTACTTTCAGTTGCTCCCTTATTCAATAGGGGTCACCATAGTAGCATAGTCGCTCTGCATGTTTGATTTGACAGTTTTTGTGCCAGATGCTCTTCCTGGCACAACCTGACACAAAATTGTATCTAGTGCAGACAGAACTGTTACAAATAAAAGTCATGATACCTGGATTCCCTGGTGGGCCCCTTTGGCCTTTAGTCCCAGGAATAGTAGTTCCTGGAGGTCCTTGGTAGCCCCTGGCCCCTTTGACTCCTGGAAAACCATCTGGTCCTCGAGGGCCAGGGATATCTATGCCTGTATTATAAGTGAGTACATATAAAACATAGCATCACATTGTAATGTGCTCACATTTGATTGTGTATCAAGAAAAACAATTTAAAAATTAGCAACTACACATATTATTACTAATTGTAACAATAAATAATGTGCTATACGACTGGCACCCAACGGCGACAAAATTCCTACAGTCCTAAAAGACATAGAAAAGAAATAATATTATATAATGCTCTCTTACCACTTGCCCCCTTCATCCCTTTTGGACCTGTAAGCCCATACAGTCCATCTAGACCTGGTGGTCCAGGGGGCCCTAACATAACAAGCACAGTGTGATGATGTGTAAACTGTCTTGTTTGGTCCTATGATTGCAAAATCATGCTTCTTGTTTCAGTTTTTTTTCCATCTTGTATTCTATTATTACATATAATTAATTATTATATGATATATTATGCTATATGATCAAACAAATAAATGAAGAAAGCAAATCTGTTCATAATGTTCATAACCCTTTTAATGTTTTACTTCATTATTAAACAATATGAACACATCTAAACTCTTGGATTGAGACAATTATGTTTGTACCTGGGGGCCCATATCGGCCAGGGGGGCCTGGTAGTCCCACACTTCCTTCATCACCGGGAAAACCTGGAAGACCTGGATGGCCTTGTGGACCACGGGGTCCAGGGGAACCTGTACGTATACATAGGTATACACAAAAGAGCTCAAACAAGCATTCATATATAGGAAACAAATCAATGTTAATTGAGGGAATAAAATCAAGTGTTAAATTGCAGAAACTGATTATTATTGTAGATTAAATTAATGTTAAAGGAGCTAAATTTAAATCCAGATTAAATTATTTTAAATTAAATACACTCAAAGATTTTATACAACTGAATCCAGTTTCTGGCTGACACATTACATATTTACAATATTTTATGTGAGAACAAAATTGAAATGGTTACTTGCACAGAATTATTTCTTCCCTTTAATGATGGAGAAAAAAAAGCTAACGACAAGGGGAAATTTATTTTTCTCCTGAATCAAACTATGAATAAGGTAAACATTGGAAACATCAGTTTATTAATTGTGCTGCTGAAGTACATCCAGAAAGTTCTAAAATCAAACCTATAGGGATCACCTGGTCTTCCTTGTATTCCTCGTTCTCCTGGAATGCCTGATGGTCCTGGTCGTCCTGGGTTTCCTCTGGGTCCCAGATCACCTGGGTCTCCTGGTATCCCTCGAGGTGCTAAAGAAATTATCAGCTTTTTCTGGTTTTGTATGCAAACTTTATTTAGCCAATGAAACTACCATATATCTTGTAGGATAAGTTTTTTGTTTTGTTTTTTTAAGATTTGGTATAAATTGTTTTTTTGGCGGGGGGGCTTGAAAAATAACTTTAATTTACCACTGAAGCCATTCTCTCCTGGGATGCCTCTGGGCCCAGGTGGACCTGGTTGTCCATAAGATGGTCCTGGATCACCTGGAAGAGATTTGGATAACTGAATAAATACATAACAAAATGAGACTGTACTGAGAGACTGGGCTACATTCTTGACCATATTTGCAGTGACAATGTACTTAAATCTTTTTTTTTATTTTATTGCACTGATTCTGCGTTTTTTACCGAGGTTTCTACATAAAATTCCCACTGTTTATAGCTAAATTAAATCAGCTATTTAGTATGTTTTAATAAAAAATGCATAATTACCCTTGGCACCAGGAAAGCCTTGTCTCCCTGGAATACCTGAATATCCCACAAGCCCTGGATCTCCCTATAACATACATCAATACAATCCAATAATTTAACACCAGCATTTGTAAGTCTGAATAATTCCACTTAAAAACGCACAATATTTAAATCCTTCAAGCTCGGGTCCTCTACCAGAGGCCTGGGAGCTTGAGGGTCCTTCGCAGTATCTTAGCCGTTCCTAGGACTGCGCTCTTCTGGACAGAGATCTCCGATGTTGTTCCTGAGATCTGCTGGAGCCACTCGCCATACTAAGCACAGATGTTTCTGTACACTATGCCGGCCACTTGATAATGGCGTTCCATGTATGCCCTGCCAGCTAGCATCTCGCACCTTGCTGTTATGTGCTGGATTGTCTCAGGGGCATCTTTACAAAGACTGCAACTGGGGTCTTGCCTGGTGTGATAGACCCCAGCCTCTTTGGATCTTGTGCTCAGAGCTTGTTCCTGTGCTGCCATGATTAGTGCCTCTATGCTGTCTTTCAGTCCAGCTTTGTCCAGCCAATGGTACAGGAGGTGGCTGACAGCTGCTCCATTCCGTAGTCAGTATGCGTAGCCAGTCATCTCACTGAGGGGGTCCAGGCCTATGCAGAACAGCAGTGGGGACAGAGCATCTCCTTGGTAGATCCCGCACTTGACGGTGACTTCTGCTATTGGCTTTGGCCTCTAGTGTTGTCCGCCACATCCCCATCGAGTTCCTGATGAAGGCTCGCTCTCTCTCGCTATACATCAGTGCTATAATACTAGAATATAGTATTATATTATAATAATATACATTAGTGTAAGTATACACTAATATATTATATATTAGCGTATACTTACCTATTAGTAATTTTTTAAAGTTGTATTTCACAGGAGAGAGCCTGTGTTAAAAGATTGAAGAAAACTATTCAAATTCTCTTTAAATTTAAGCATACATTCTTTGTGTTTATTCTGCATTTACTTCATTATATTCATTATATTGCATAAATGTCTGTTACAAACTTGTAATTGCAACCAGGCTATTGATCAAGTAATTGCAATTAATCGCAATTAATTACAGAAAATTGTGAGATTGAGTTAATTTTTTGAATCTATTGGCAGCACTAATACATACATATATATATTTACACTGCTGTGATCAAAATATGCAGACAATAACTTCACAGTATTGGTGCAGGGTCTCTACCTTACTGTACAAAATGCCTAGAGGTCACTGCTATGATTTGACGCTACATAAATTAAATTGAATTGACTTGAGTACCCGATCTCCATCATTCCCAGGATATCCTCTGGGACCAATGAAACCTTTATTCCCAGGGTCTCCATGAGGTCCTGCTCTTCCTGACCTGCCTGGAACTCCAGGGATACCCTTAATTCCTGGTGGACCAGGCCATCCATCAGGTCCAGAGTCACCTGGCATTCCCCATGTGCCCTTTGGACCTATAAATTACATCACAAATTGCTAATTGTTTAGTTTTGCACCGTCTATCACTGTCCATCTATACAGTCTTTCTACCAAAGAAGAATAAAGCTGTTTTCTAAAGACTTATGCAGGTTAAATTAAAACTCCATTACCTTGAAGTCCAGGCGCGCCAGGTAGCCCCATCCTTCCTGGATGACCCAGTGGACCTTTCCTTATATTCACTGGACTTGTCACTCCTGGATCTCCAGGGTCTCCCCGTAAACCTGAATAGACAACAGAAATGAAATGCTTGCCATTTTCTTCCATAAAGTACACAAGAAGTGAGAGAAAATAACTTAAAGAAAAAGACTACATTTGGTACTTCCAAGTGTCTTTACCTTACAATAAAAAGGACCTTGAGGCAACTACTGTTGTGATTTGGCACTATATAGATAAAAGTGAATTAAATTATTTGATCATTGTTGTGAACAGGAGCCACAAGCACATCAGAGTAGATTAAACATACAAAAATAGGTATTTTGATATTAGCCATGACTCTCAACTCACAAACCTCTGACCATCACATTTGAATCTCAGAAAACAAAAAAACAGAAGAGAAATCAAGCTTCTCCAGACTAATAAAACAACAATAATAGTAAGTAAAAAAAGTTGAGCATAATTATTTGAACCCAACAGAGAAGACAGCTTCCCATTATTACACTCCACTCCATCTTAAAAGTTTGCCTAGTGCCTGATTTCTGTGTTTTCCTTTACATACAGTCAGATATTTCCACCATTTGTCAGAAATGGTACAATACAACCTGGTCAAGGCTCCAACAGGAAACTGTGCTATATTTAGTATATATTTATTTCTAATGGCTGCATTTTTAAATTTACTAAACAGAAAAATTTCCTGCAAACCAAATTCCTTTAGAGGATCTTCACTCGTAAGAATACGTGTGTTTTGCTTGTCGTAGACTTGTCTAGAGTTTGAATAGTACAGGTACATAGTTCAATATATTTGATTGTTTCAACTAATAATAATAATAATATTCTGCTTTTTGATCAAATATTTAATAATAATAATAATAATAATAATAATAATAATAATAATAATAATAATAATAAATATTATTATAAATAAAGAACAAAAGGCTAAGATACCCACAAGTTTAGGTTAGGAAAATAAGAGAGACACACGACACATTTACAGACTTACCTTTATTACCATCTGGTCCTGGATACCCTGGGGAACCTGGGCGGCCATTAAGGCCCCTTTCACCCTGTTTACCTCTCGGTCCAGGAGGTCCAGGGCGACCTGGAAAAACTCTGGCTCCAGCCCTGCCAGGATACCCCCTTTCACCTGTAGAAATTGAACAGAAAACCTTGCTTTAATCAGCACACTGAGGTTCACAGATTTAATTAAGCATGCTGCTTACCAGCTAGCTGTTGAATGTATAAGTGATGGGCTATTAAGTTAAACAAACTGGATTTTGGAAACTGAATGGAATTACTTGTTGAATTTTATAAAATGCTTATAAGGTTTTAAATAATTATCCAATAAGATACCATCGGCTGACCTTTCTGTCCTGGCCACCCATCGGTTCCAGGATCTCCTGGGAGGCCAGTGGAGCCTGTTGGTCCAGCTGGTCCTGGTAAACCAGGAGGACCCTGAACACCTTTTGATCCTTTCCATCCATGTCCAGGTGGACCAATATCGCCTCTCAGACCTATCTGCCCAGTGTTTCCTATTCAACGTCATAAAATTCAGTGACAAAATATATGGTTAGATGACATGGATAAATGAGCATGAATATACTCATATATTGACACAGAAGTTGATTGACTGTTCCTCCTTATGTATGGACATACTGGCCACCAGAGGTCAGTGTTGTTAGATTAGCAACTTATGAACATCTGAAAATTAAAAGATGAAACAAGTATTAAAATTAGTGTTACTCCATGTTTCTTTATATATTACAGTCCACAAACTGCAGCTATTTGTCTTTGACGTGTCGATATAAAATATATGATCAGTTTTATATCACACAGAGAATATATTTTGTATTTATATTTTTTGTTGCTATTGAAATTTATATCAATAAGGAAACTAGATAAATAATCATTATTAACATATGGAGCAGAAATGGGATTTGTACTTCATCCAACTTCTTTTCTAGTGAAACTAAACAGATGCGAAGCAATTTTGCATTGTCCTGTATTTTGCTTTACGTTTCTACTTTTACTAAATAAGTTTTTGCAAACTGTTTATATGCTAAAAACAAAACAAATATACTATTTATCGTGACAATAGTGTGGGATATTCATGTTGATATGAAAATTGAAGTACTCAGTGTAAACAAATGTAAAGTTTTAAATTGTACTTGTATTTGTAAAGCTGTGGAAGATAAGGTAGATATGAATAAAAAGACGTGACTATCCATGATTTGGGGTATAGCTGCAGTTTGCTCACCTGGTATTCCCCTCACTCCAGGATTTCCTGGAGGTCCTGGGGGTCCGGGTAGGCCGATGAGTTCGCACTGTGAGCACGGTGGGCCTATTGGTCCAGGGACTCCGGGGTCACCATCGACCCCTGGCTCTCCTTTATAGCCTGGTTGTCCAGGTTGGCCTTGTGGGCCTGTAATTGCAAAAGACCAACAGTCAACTAATCTAAATGTACAGAACTAATGCAAAGCACATTGTTTTTGTTCTGTTCTTTTGAATATTATTGTAATACAGGCCATGAATCCCATTTGTTAGAGATTTGTTTGAGTTCAGATTAAGTTAATCTTACCTGGTATTCCTGGGTTTCCAGGAATTCCACGGAGTCCTTTATAGCCTATACTCCCAGGAGGGCCAGGTATGCCAGTTGCACCTGGCCTGGTTGGGAGGACATCTCCTGGAGGCCCTTTCCTACCTGGTGGTCCAGGAAAACCAGGAAGGCCAGGAAGGCCTTCTAGACTAATTCCCCTGGAACCTGGTTCACCTGGTTCACCAATTAAACCTGGAGGTCCTTTTATAATTAAGAAAGATTTATAAGCATAAAAAAAAACTATTTTTTTTTATTTATTTTTTTTAGAATTAATAGATTTAAGGAATAGTCCCTACTATATGAATAACTGATGGTCCACAAGCTTCAACAAATGCTCTGTTTTTACAGCCATTACCTGGTGGTCCAGTCCCCTGAACTCCACCATCATCTCCCTTCATGCCCTTAGTGCCTGGGTATCCTGGCTCTCCGGGAGGACCATTGCTCCCTGGCTGACCTGGAATCCCTATAAGAGGCCAAAAAAAATAAAACAAAACAAATCACTTGTAGTAGTAACTGTAGGGTCCATTCTGTGTAACTTTGAAAATAATGAAGTAACAAGCTTTATAAATAGAAAGCACTAAACAATTTATTAATGACATTTTTTTAAATCTAGATTTCTGATTAAATTTAGTGTTCCAGATGAAACATGTGAACATTTTTAAATAAATAATTAGCACCTGCAAGACTTACCTGGTGAACCTGGCTCACCCTTTGGACCAGGGGGACCAATCTCACCTTCAGGACAGCATCTCTGTGTTTCTCCTGTATTCAAATACAGCTTTTTGTGGTTTGTTTGTTTGTTTTTAAATCCCATGACACTTTTCTTAATGACAAATCGTGAGAAACCTGACCTGGAGGTCCTGGTCGTCCAGGAATTCCTGGTATGCCAGTAAGTCCCTGATTTCCTTTAGGTCCTTGTTCTCCCTTGGGGCCTTGTAAACCATCACCCGGGGGACCTGCTTGTCCAGGAAATCCTTTAGGTCCAGGAAGACCTGGGTAACCTTTAGGACCAGGTAATCCTGTATAACCATCGCCCTGAAAAAACACAACATGATCAAAAGTGTAGAAAAGAGTATCAAAGTGGATCATTTTTACATATGCAGTGTCTTTGAGCAGAGACCTTTAAAAGATTTGTCACATGATGCACAATACTGGACTTTAATATATAGACTCACTGGTGGCCCGGGTTCTCCCACAATGCCATCTCGTCCATCCTGTCCTGGCCCACCTGTTCCTCCATGAGGACCACCATATCCTGGGTCACCTATGTCACCCTTGGCACCTTCAAGTAACAAAAGCAACCAATAGAGATTTGGCTTTAAACACTCCAGAAAAACAAATACAGTCTGTATCTAATTTAAAGGTATAGTACTATTAAACAGTCTTTACCTAATCCAATGTGCAGTGGTTGCCATCGTAACTGAACCAATTTAAATTTTTGAGAGGCGCTCACCTTTTACACCTACTGCAAAAGCATCACCCTTTTCTCCTTTTTGTCCCTTTAAACCAGAAAATCCTTGAAAGCCCTGCAAGCACACATAATTGTGGGAATAACAAAAATAACACAAAAGACATTTATTTGCACATGCAGTTTTAGTCCCACTGTTCTTACTTGTGGTCCTTGAGAACCCTCATTTCCTTTCAGACCTGGGTCCCCTCTTGGTCCTTGATGTCCAGGTAATCCTGGCGGGCCTGGATAACCAGGTGGACCATGAGACCCTGGGCTCCCCCTGCCAGAGATACATTCACAAATCCCTGGACAACCTATAGAAGACAAAAATAACAACATTTGGTTGAATTTAAATTTAGTCCCCAGACCTGCTTATACAGACTCACACAGATGTTTATATTGAGAAATGAATCACTGACGCTCGTCTTCCACCACATGTTGCTTGTGAATTCAACATCAGTATTCACAAAGAAGAACAGAGTCTTGGCTTATATGATTAATGCAAACAAACAGCCACAGTTCACCTTTAATTCCCTTGAGCCCTTTGTTTCCAGTAGATCCACTGGGTCCAGGATCACCAGGGTCCCCAGGGTCACCGCGCTCACAGTAGTAGTCTTTGAGATTAGTTGAAAATAAGTTATTCATAAATTAAAAATTATATTAAATTTAAAAAAGGTTTTAATATTTTAGATAAAATATAATTTAAAAAAAATTACCTCCACAGCCTAATCCAATCCAATAAGGCACGTACAGAGACATACAAACCAGAAGTTAAGTCATCATTAAAGTGATCACATATAAAAAGTGATGACAATCCAAGTAATAAAATAAATACATCAGTGAGATTAACTTCTGCACATATGAAAGTCTTGTCCTGTGTATTATATACGAAGAGCAGAGAGAGCATACCTGGGGGGCCTGTGGCCCCTTTAGGTCCCGGGAGTCCTTTAGCTCCCTTGGGTACGGCAATGGAATAGTAATCATACTTTCCCGGCTCTCCTTTGTAGCCTTTAGGACCAGGGGGCCCTCGTGGACCAGGCAAACCCTGGCCCTCTATAAGGGTGTGAGATGAAAATGTAAAATTTAAAATGATGTAGGATCAGTTTTCTAACTGTGAAAACACAGACCATCAGTAGCAGAGAGAATCTTTGATTACTGACATAGTAATTTCCACAGCAACAGAGTATTTTAACAACTGTCAGGTTGCAAGAATTATCATAATTATTACGAGTGATATATACGGCACAAGTACTAAATCAAAATACACAAGGCTTCGCCATCAAAGAAAGGAAGCAAAGTCTGAAGTCTGACCTGATAACCCTGGTGGGCCAGAGGGCCCAGGAATGCCCATGGACCCAGTGTCCCCCTGGAGTCCAGGTTGTCCTGGAAATCCACGGTCACCTTTAGCACCTGAAACATAAAGTCATAAAGTAATTATTGTTTTACTATACATTAAGGTGAATCGGACTACAAACTAAGTTGCAATTTTGTACATCACCATGTTGGATTTTAAGTCCAGATGTGAGGAAAATGCAGATTTGCATTTAGACATGTTCAGGGGCTCAGAAGTAATTGGAGACATGCAGTTTCATGGCCAGGTGAGGCCTGTTTACTGATTACTTTGTGATCAAGGACGCAGAAAACAGACTTTGAGTTCATTCCAAGTCATTTCCTTTTCAGAAAGGCTCAAGTATTTAAAATATCATTAACTTGTCCAATTACCTTTGAGCATCTGAAGATGGAGAACTATATATATGAAAATGGTTAATGCTAATTTATTTGTCAAATCCCTTGAATAAAAGTACGAACTTTAATTCCATCTTAACCATCTGTTTTAAAGTCAGTGCCTCCGGTGTTGGATTTATGGATCTATTTGTATTTGAACCATAAATCTACAAGCAAAACAGTGACTTAAAGGTGTTTATTTAAAGTGATACTCTACATATATTGCTGTGTTATTTTATTATTTTAGTAAATATATAGTCACAGTGTAGTGTAGTTGTGACTGACATAATTCAAGCTGAAAACAAGCTGAAAGAAGCCCTTTCACAACCACCAGTATTCCCCCAGTGTGTAAGTGTAAATATCACACTGTACAGCTCCAGTGAACCACTTTATTTAAATCTGTATTTTGACAGTGATAAATAAAAGAATAGCAGAATAGCAGCTGTTGCAAACTATCAAAATATTGGTAGCTGCCTGTGCTACCCCTCACCCTCCTAGCAGATGCACCTATGCTATCAACTAAAAAATTCCTACATCACTTTGTTGTTGAGTTATCACATTCGCAAAACTTGAGTGCTCCACCCAGCAGAGTGACAGAATTTTTTTTTATTTATGAAACTAATATATTGTTACATTTTACATGTAAACAAAAACGGGAAAAAAATGTAGTAATAAGAGTACAGATGGAGCTGTGGTCTCACCTCTCACATGACTTCCATTAAGAAGGACTGTATCACCAGGGAGACCTGGATCTCCTGGGTAACCCTGTGTAAGATGGAAAGAATGGTTAGGAAAAGAAATGGCACCGATGCGCATTTTTTCTACAGGTGAGAAGACGGACCAAGGAATTTCATTGGAGTTTTACAGTTAGCAACCCTTTCCACTAAGTAACCACCAGATGTCAGTAATTCATTTACAGTCCTTCTCTAAATGTATAGCAAATATGCTAACCACGTGTCTCCTGAAGAACCAACAACAGTGTCTATATCTATATCAAACCAAGCCTTTTAACTTTTTCTCCCAGTGGCATTCTGTTTTTCTTAAAATTGTAATACTGATTTCACTGATGTATAAACAAAAGTCACCTTTAGTCCAGTTCTTCCACTGATGCCTGGAAGTCCCCTCTGTCCTCGAGAACCCTGAAAATGTATTAATGTATTTAATATGAAAGAATGCCAAAGTATAGTAAGACATAATAACATCATATGTAAGCTGCACCTCAGGTCCTGCTAGTCCCTCCCTGCCAGGTAATCCTGGAGGACCCTACAGATGGAAAGAAGGAGCTGAAAACGTTTTTATGTATATTCACTTGTCTTTGTCTAAGTGTATTGTCCAGTGTCATTTAAATCATTTACCCGAAATCCGACAAATCCGAGGACTCCTTGCTCTCCCTTCAATTCATGAGGGTAGTAGTCACCACTACCACCCTGGATAGGAAAAAACAATAATTGAGTTATTTGTTTTTCCTCTGACACATGACTTCTAGGTACACAGGCATATCAAAACCCACCTTTAAGCCCTTTAGTCCACATGGGCCAGGAAAACCTTTGTCACCCTGGGAGAAAGACCAAAAAAAAAGATGAAATTATAAAACAAAAATCCAGATGGAAGAGTAGAGTTTGAACTGCAACTTGTAAATTAAAATAAAAAGCTGTATGGATGGGTAGACACGAAATGATCAAAAACATGGATTAATATTGTTGCATCTGCATAAAAAATATGAAGAAGTTAAAAATCAAATGCTTTAAGAAAAAAAAAAGGCTTCACCTTGTCTCCTTTTGGTGAAAGAAATTGTGGAGGATATTCTACAACTTCTTCTGGTCCTGGTGGGCCAGGCGGGCCCTGTTCGCCCTGTAACATGACATTTTTGAGGCATTTGACTGTCCATATACATCAAAATATACAGCATCATGAAAAAGCATTTTCCCTTTTCCTGATTTCTTAGTTTTTCGCATCATTTATAAAAGGAGAATATATATTGCCAAATACTTGACCGTGCCAGCCTTGGCAGGAAGAAATACAACCAAGTGTTCACAATAACTGGTAATGAGTCTTTCACATCAATGTGGAGAAATTTTGGCCCATTCTCATTTGCCAAATTGATTTGATTCAGCAACATTGGAGGGTTTTTGAGCATGAATGGATTGTTCAAAGTCATACCAAAAGCCCTACATGTTGTGTTTTTTTATTGAACCATTCATAGTGGTGTTTTGCTGTATTTAATTGTCCTGTTGCATAACCTGACCATGCTTGACCTTTAGGGCACAAACTATGGCTGGACATTCTCCTTCAGGATTATCTGGTAGAATTCGTGGTTACATCAGTTACGGGAAGTAAACAAAGGTTCATAAGCAGCAAAGAAGACCCACACCATCACACCATCACCACCATTTTTGGCCATGTCTCAGCAAGTGAAGCCTGCAGGTCTTTAGATGCTGTTCTGCAGTTGTTTGTGATCTCCTGGATGAGGCATTGATTCACTCATGGAGTAATTGTGGTACCCTGTCCACTCCTGGGAAGGTTCACCACTGTACAGGTTAATCTCTGGCTCTCTTCCACAGCATGTCTTTTATCCTGCCTTCCTTCTCTCACCCCAACAGGTTGCAGCAGATGGTCGCCCCTCCCTGAGCCTGGTTTTGCCGGAGGTTTCTTCCCGTTAAAAGGGAGTTTGTACTTCCCACTGTCGCCAAAGTGCTTGCTCATAGAGGGTCATATGATTGCTGGGTTTGACTTTGTTTCTTAGTTGTTCTTGAATTTCTTGGGGTTTTTTTTTTTAGACCTTTTAGCCTACTTCACTTCATCAGGCAGGTTTAAGTAATTTCTTTATTCAGCAGGTCTGGCAGCAATCGTGTCTGGGTGTGGCTAGCAGAGATGGGCAGTAACCCGTTAATCCGATTACTTTTTTCGAGTAAAGTAAGGGATTGCTATTGCAAAAAAGGCAATTAGATTACTGTTACTTTCACATAAGCACACTGCATTACTAAAACCTTGATTTTTTTGGGGGGAGTGTCTCATGACAATGACGTAAGCGAGTGAGACATTCTGGCAACAGCTGTGTGCAGATCAACAATGGATAATGTAACGAGTGCAGCGTTTAAAGCCTGGAAGTACTGACCTTACTTTGAGTTTGATTCCGTAAAAAGTGACAAAAACATTAGCATTCGCTGTTCACTGCATGGGAAGAAAACTTCTTTTTACATCGAAAAAAAACCCTAAACATCTGAGCAAGCATATGCTGCCGCTGGAATGTGAAATTCACAGAGAAACTGCCGTATCCTTCCACTGACCGCTGCGGCACACCTGCACCAGGGCAAACCTCCGCCTGCCCCACTCCTGCTATACAGGTGAAAATAGAGCAACCGGACCGCTGAGTCTTTGATTTTATTTATTTTCTGCTGTGTTTTACATGAAAGAGTGAGCGTAAACACAGAAAACTGTTTTATTTTATATGCTGGAATATGCAGAAAATAGGTTTAAATGTTAAACAAATTTCTTCCAGTCAGAGAATGTGGCATATAATTTAATGTTTGCTTGATGCATAAAGTTAAAAGATTAAAACTAATAAAACAAGTTTTAAAAAGAGACTTTTTCATTTGATTACATTTTATATGATGGATTATGCAGAAAAAGTAGAATTGGGCTGAAAGAGCTATTGCTTTATTACCTATTTAGGAGATAAATCATGTTTTTAAAAGTAACTAAGTTACTAATTACTTTTCAAAATAAGTAATCAGTAAAGGTGGTTAGCACTGTTGCCACACAGCAAGAAGGTCCTGAGTTCAATTCCACCAGCAGGCCAGGGTCTTTCTATGTGGAGTTTGCATGTTCTCCCATGTTTGCGTGGGTTCTCCCCGGGTACTCCGGCTTCCTCTCACAGTCCAAAAATATGCAGTTAGGGGGGATAGGTTAATTGGTCAATCTAAATTGCCCATAGGTGTGAATCTGTGAGTGAATGTGAGTGCGAATGGTTGTCTGTGTCTCTATGTGTTAGCCCTGCGACAGACTGGCGACCTGCCCAGGGTGTACCCCGCCTCTCGCCCTGTGACAGCTGGGATAGGCTCCAGCGCCCCCCGTGACCCTGGAAAGGATAAGCGGAAGCGAATGGATGGATAATCAGTAAAGTAATGGGATTACATTTTTCGGGAAATAATCAGTAATTAGTTACCGATTACTTTTTCCAAGTAACTTGACCAACACTGGTGGCTAGTGAAACCAAATTCACATTCCAAAAAACGTGGCTAATGATAGATAATTCATGATTACCAAAAAGGTTTCTTACCTCATCACCTGCGTCACCTGTCAGTGATCTTCCAGCATCACCCTGCCCAATAACCAAAAGTGTAGTAAGTGTTGGTTTTGCATATGTGTATCTCCGTATAATAGTTTTCAACAAGCACTGTCAAATACTGTGAAGCTTATGACTCACTGTTTGTCCTCTCACGCCTGCAGCTCCCTCTAAACCCTAAATGCACACAGATGCACAAGTGACACTCAGTGATATATGATACTGAAATAAAAGATGCATAAATATTTATCTATTTTTATGCATTTATTACCTGAGGGCCAGGAGGGCCAGGGGGACCACTGTAACCTTTAGGACCAATAAATCCGTGTCTTCCCTGTTTTAGGAAACCATGCAGTCATGTTAAAAATGCAGTGTTCGGGTAGCAGTTGGTATGAAGAGCACAATACGGAGAGAAAGTTTTAAGATATTTATTGCCTGCTTTAATTTTTGAAAGTGTTTCGCAGAGAATTGTTCAATTGTTCAAATTTAAAAAAACATACAGGAGGGCCAGGCTGTCCATCTCGCCCACGCTCACCCTGCAAATTAAAATAGAAAAGACAGAAAAAGAGGATAGCATTTTTACAGACAGGGTACATATATATTACAAATGATTCTGGAATGCACACAAAGAGGGGTGTTAACTGTAGGAGAACTTACAGGAACTCCCGGAAGTGCATCTAAATATGAAGCTTCTCCTTTATCTCCTTTAGGCCCAGGTAATCCCTGACAAAAACACAGTTAAAGCTCATGATATATTTAATATTGTTACAATGGTCACCATTTTTACAAAGGAAACTGCCACAAAGGGTCTTTTAGGCAGTTTAAAAAGAAGCAAGAAGAAAAGAAGAAGAAGCAGCAACAAGATTCTGCATATGTGTCATTGATAGATATTGTTCTGTTTAAGTATCATACTACCACTTGTATTGTACTGAAAGGTAGTTGAGTGTAGAGATACCTAAAACATGTCCACTATGAGTAATGTAACTCTTTTTTTAAACCACTAATGAAATGTCTTCAAAGAGGATGGTGGAACATCTGAAGGTCTCGCCATTGAATGAATAATTTAAAACATGAGTATTCTACTTACCGGTGAGCCATGGAGGCCATCCAAACCAGGCAAACCGGGGATTCCCGGCCTACCTTGTGTCCCGTTACAACCATCTAATCCTGGCAACCCAGGCTCACCACCTGCTCCGGGGTGACCCTGAGAAAAATAGCACAGTTGTGGTCACGTACAAACACAGAGTGTTGGAAATGACAGTTGTTGTCTTCCTTGTTAATTTAAAATGATATGTACATATCCTTTACAGCAGTGATATCTAAAGGCCACTATAACTATAATTATATAGTGGTGGATGACTAAGTAAACCAGCATACTGAAGATACAGCTTCAAGTTGTAGTGAAGAGAACCACACTGGCACCAGCAGTGTGTATTATATTTGTCCACTAGAGGGCATAACACATGAGCCTCCAATATTTTAACTGCAAGAATTGGGCAGTTACACAACTGCGGACACCATATTTTCACTGACAGACTGCCTGATATTGATTACTTCTTTGACACTGTAGAAAAATAAATGATCAGCACATAAGAGAAGTCCATCTATCCATTTTGTCAGCTGCCAATTCAATTCAGTGTCGAGGAGAGCTGGAGCCTATTCCAGCTGTTATCGGGAGAGAGGCCAGCTACATCAATCAATCAATCAATCAATCAATCAATCTTTATTTATAAAGCACTTTTCATACAGAAAAAATGTAGCACAAAGTGCTTTACATAGTTAAAAGCAGCCCACCCCACCCTCCAACTCACTCCCCACACTCTCAATACACATATATCCCCCCACCCCCACCCACACACACATACACACACGCGCACACTTAAAGAGTAAAAATTGGGCTGGGCTCGCATGAGCCAAGTGAGGAAACATTATAACAGAGAGCCGTCTGCACCGGGAGCCGGTCACAGACCGCAGCCTCCGGGCTGGGCACACAGCAGGAGGGAGGCCAAGGAGCCCCCCAACCAGGCTGAGAGGACCCCAGAGACCCAGCAGCCACGGTCAATAACAGCCCCGGTGCAGAGAGCGCCCTCCGTGGAAACACTGGAGATATGACGCAATACGATATATACAGGGTAAAATGATAAAATAAATAAGAACAGGATACAATATAAATATAAATATAAATAGAGTAAGAAGATTAAAAAATGAATAAGAATAAAATCAAAAAATATTCGGTAAATCCTAAATTAATAATAGAGTAACAGGATAGAATAAATAAGCATAAAAAATAAATAAACACTAAGTAAAAGCTAAATTAAAAAGGTGGGTCTTGAGCCTGTTCTTAAAAACATGTACGTTCTCTGCGGCACTGAGCTCCTCCGGCAGGCTGTTCCACAGACGCGGACCATACCACTGAAAAGCTGCCTCTCCGTGAGTATGTGTCCTGACTTTAGGGACAATTAAAAGGCCAGCACCAGAGGACCTCAGGGTCCGCGAGGGTTCATATGGTAAAAGCAGATCTGAGAGATAAGAAGGCCCAAGACCATTAAGACATTTAAAAACCAATAAAAGAACTTTAAAATCGATCCTGAAACACACGGGGAGCCAGTGCAGCGATTCTAAAACCGGTGTAATGTGGGCCCGCCCTCTGGTCTTCGTCAGCACACGAGCTGCCGAGTTTTGCAAGAGTTGTAAAGTTGAAATATTCTTCTTAGGAAGACCAGAGAGCAGGGCATTACAGTAATCAATGCGACTGGTAATAAAAGCATGCATCAGCATCTCCGTGTTGGCCCGAGAGAGAATAGGGCGGACTCTGGCTATATTTTTTAGATGATAAAATCCAATTTTGGTTACATGTTTAACATGTGGGATAAAACCAAGCTCAGAGTCAAAAATAACACCCAGGTTTTTCACTTGTAGCGAAGGACATAGTGAAAATGCCTCTAATTTAGACAAGAGTTTCTCTCTCTGAGCCTCAGGACCGACAATTAAAACTTCAGTCTTGTCCTGGTTAAGCTGTAAAAAGTTTTCTGCCATCCAAGATCTTATATCCAAGATACAGTTAAAAAGGGCATCCATTGGTCTGGTGTCATCAGGAGACACGGAGATGTACAGCTGCGTGTCATCAGCGTAACTGTGGAAGTTCACTCCATGCCTCCTGATGACACCGCCGAGAGGCAACATATACAAATTAAAAAGTACAGGGCCTAGAACCGACCCTTGAGGCACACCACATGTCATTTTATGGATCTTAGAGGAGCATGTATCCATACTCACCATAAAAGATCTGTCAGAGAGATAGGAAGTGAACCAGTTGTGTACAGCACCAGAGAGGCCCACCATGTGTTTTAGTCTGTTTAAAAGAATAGCGTGGTCTACTGTATCAAAGGCTGCGCTTAGATCCAGTAGCACCAGGACTGAGAGCTTTTGGGCGTCCCAGTTACATCTAAGATCATTTAAAACCTTTAGGAGAGCCGTCTCTGTGCTGTGGTTCACCCTAAATCCAGACTGGAATATCTCCAGGATCTGTCTATCATTGAGAAAATCAGTAATCTGAGTAAAAACAAGTTTTTCTAAGACTTTACTTAAAAATGGTAAGTTGGATACAGGTCTGTAGTTATTAAAATCATTACAATCCAAATTGCTCTTCTTCAGAAGGGGCCTCACCACCGCCGTTTTAAAGGCAGCAGGGAAGACACCCAACTGAAGAGAGCAATTCATCATGTATAAAAGCTCAGCCTCAAAAAATCCATAAAGTGTTTTAAAGAGTGAAGAAGGAATTGGATCTAAAAGACATGTGGTGGGTCTCACTGTGGAGAAAACCTTCTGAAAGTTCTCAGCATTAACCAGGACAAAGCTGTCCAGTGTCTCCTCAGGTACAATCGAGCCCTCAGATGTGTTTACAATCATATCGCGATTAGATAAAATATCAGATCTGATGGCGCTGATCTTTCCCCTGAAGTGGTCTGCAAACTGCTCACAGAGCGAGTCTGTGGGGGTTCTTTTGGAGCTTTTAAAATCAGGGTTAAATAAATGATCTATGGTGGAAAAGAGGACCTTGGGATTATTTTTGTTAATACTGATTATTTTGGCGAAGTATGAATTTCTTGACTTCCTTAATGTATTATTGTACATTTTAAGTTGTTCGGAAAATATTTGATGGTTGATATTATTTTTATTTTTCCTCCATCTCCTTTCTGCTGCCCTGCAATTTCTTTTGAGTTTTTTGACTTCTTCGTTTCTCCAGGGTGATGCATGTTTTACGTTAATCTTTTTGGTGGTGAGTGGAGCAACGGAGTCAAGGCTTTTCTTCAGTTTGCTGTTAAAATAACTAAAAATCAAATCGCAGGGTGCAGGTAAAATCACAGGGGGGCATTTGACTAAAACCCTGGTAAAATTTGCAGCCACTTCAGAGGTTAGATAGCGCCTCCTCACAGTTCGCACTGAGGTCTTCCGCTGAATAAAACCGGTGATGTTAAAAAACACACAGTAGTGGTCAGAGACAGCCAAGTCAACAACAGAGGACACGCTGGTGGACAGCCCATGGGTGATGACCAGGTCCAGAGTGTGTCCTCTGTATAGCTCACATTCACCCTTACAGCCAATTTAGAATCACAAGTTAACCTAACAAGCATTTCTTCTGTACCAAAAGAGGAAGCCAGGGTACCCTGAGGGTAAAAAGACACTTGCCTACTCACATGAAATTAGTTATTGCTGTCAGTATGAGATGTTTATTTTTTGACATTTGGAATTAAATCTATAAAAAACAGTAGTTTACTTACTGGTAAACCACTTCTACCAGGAAAACCAGGAGCACCAGTCTTTCCCTGTAATATAAAGACATTTATTGCAATAGCTATTCATTCATCCTTAGTCTCAAAGAATAAAGAGGAAATTCATCATTTAACATTTTTGGCATTATTTTGAACCCATACACACACACACACACATATATATATATATATATATATATATATATATATATATATATATATATATATATATATATATATATATATATATATATATATATATATATATATATATATATATATTCACACCAACATGGAAATGAACACTAACTTGACTTCCTTTAGGCCCCTCTGGGCCATGTGATCCAGCTGCTCCCTTCCTGCCTTTCTCTCCAGGAAGCCCTTCACGTCCCTGCAGTCCCATTAGTCCCCGTGGACCTTCCTGGCCTAGTCTACCAGGAGCGCCCTACAAAGCAAAAACACTGTTAAAATAACACTTTTTCCAGTGAAGATATTCATGGCTTGTATTTAGAATAACAACAATGCAGATCTCTGTGTGACTTAATTAAGTTTCACTCAACTGTTTTCTTTTTTGCCTGTTCTAGAGATATAATCATCATCATCATCATCATCATCATCATCATCATTATTATTATTATTATTATTATTATTATTAGAGAAACTAATGATTTGCTAAATCCACCCCAACAGTAAAGCATCCTGCATAACAGTCCTGACAGACTAATGAAGACAAAAACCCTTTCAGTTTAAAAACCAAGTTAAGTTTCTGTTCCATTTCATAACGTTGTGAAGAGAAACAGTCCATACCCGTGCACCTTTGGCAGGAAGACACCGACATACAGAGCAGTCTCTACCTTGACACGGGCCTTCAGTGTTTCCCTGAAAAAAGAAAAGTAAAACAAACAAAACACAGGTGCTCGTAAGCATTAGAAGAGAACAGCAGGCTGATTATATTTGCTGATTCTCAGTCTTGAGAAAAAATATAGTTTCCTATAGAGACTGAACAGTGCAGATTAGAAAGCTTTGCACATATCAGTGTTCTCACACTGATGGCTAAATAGACCTGACCTTGATAAGAATTATTTTGTCTTGACATTCTACTGAAAACCTGTACTGAGTTCAAACATCAGTGTGTGTGTGTCTTCTGGGAGTGTTGCACCGCAGAAATATCTGTGTTGAAAACATTAGTAATGTTTTCTCTAAGGCCACTAAATATTTACACTGGTGAAAATTAGTGAGACCCTTCTGCACATCTGTTGATAAACCTGTCTGCTTTAGATCTAAACTTCATGGGATGCGCCCCAACTTTCAGAAAATGAAGTGCAACGGTCAGTTATACTTTTAATAGGACAGTGGGGTTCAGTGTAATAACCAAATGCACTTTGTGGGAATAGAAAATGCTGGAATTTTTCTATTGCTACAGAAAATATTTAAACAAGTATAATAATAATAATAATAATAATAATAATAATAATAATAATAATAATAATAATAATACATTTTATTTGAGGGCGCCTTTCAGAAACCCAAGGTCACCTTACAAAAAACACAATTAATAAAAGGAACAATAGTCATAAAATACATAAAATAAGTCAAAATTACTAAACAGAGCGTGACAACAGATAAAATCAGCATTAAAGCGAATAAGCCAGTTTAAACAGATGTGTTTTGAGCTGTGTCTTAAATAAATATTACATGCATAATATTTAATGTATTTTGGATTTTGTCTAACTAACACAGGGTCAGAATTATATAGAGAGAGTCAATTACAGGGAGTGCAGAATTATTAGGCAAATGAGTATTTTGTCCACATCATCCTCTTCATGCATGTTGTCTTACTCCAAGCTGTATAGGCTCGAAAGCCTACTACCAATTAAGCATATTAGGTGATGTGCATCTCTGTAATGAGAAGGGGTGTGGTCTAATGACATCAACACCCTATATTAGGTGTGCATAATTATTAGGCAACTTTCTTTCCTTTGGCAAAATGGGTCAAAAGAAGGACTTGACAGGCTCAGAAAAGTCAAAAATAGTGAGATATCTTGCAGAGGGATGCAGCAGTCTCAAAATTGCAAAGCTTCTGAAGCGTGATCATCGAACAATCAAGCGTTTCATTCAAAATAGTCAACAGGGTCGCAAGAAGCGTGTGGAAAAACCAAGGCGCAAAATAACTGCCCATGAACTGAGAAAAGTCAAGCGTGCAGCTGCCAAGATGCCACTTGCCACCAGTTTGGCCATATTTCAGAGCTGCAACATCACTGGAGTGCCCAAAAGCACAAGGGGTGCAATACTCAGAGACATGGCCAAGGTAAGAAAGGCTGAAAGACGACCACCACTGAATAAGACACACAAGCTGAAACGTCAAGACTGGGCCAAGAAATATCTCAAGACTGGTTTTTCTAAGGTTTTATGGACTGATGAAATGAGAGTGAGTCTTGATGGGCCAGATGGATGGGCCCGTGGCTGGATTGGTAAAGGGCAGAGAGCTCCACTCCGACTCAGACGCCAGCAAGGTGGAGGTGGAGTACTGGTTTGGGCTGGTATCATCAAAGATGAGCTTGTGGGGCCTTTTCGGGTTGAGGATGGAGTCAAGCTCAACTCCCAGTCCTACTGCCAGTTTCTGGAAGACACCTTCTTCAAGCAGTGGTACAGGAAGAAATCTGCATCCTTCAAGAAAAACATGATTTTCATGCAGGACAATGCTCCATCACACGCGTCCAAGTACTCCACAGCGTGGCTGGCAAGAAAGGGTATAAAAGAAGAAAAACTAATGACATGGCCACCTTGTTCACCTGATCTGAACCCCATTGAGAACCTGTGGTCCATCATCAAATGTGAGATTTACAAGGAGGGAAAACAGTACACCTCTCTGAACAGTGTCTGGGAGGCTGTGGTTGCTGCTGCACGCAATGTTGATGGTGAACAGATCAAAACACTGACAGAATCCATGGATGGCAGGCTTTTGAGTGTCCTTGCAAAGAAAGGTGGCTATATTGGTCGCTGATTTGTTTTTGTTTTGTTTTTGAATGACAGAAATGTATATTTGTGAATGTGGAGATGTTATATTGGTTTCACTGGTAAAAATAAATAATTGAAATTGGTATATATTTGTTTTCTTTGTTAAGTTGCCTAATAATTATGCACAGTAATAGTCACCTGCACACACAGATATCCCCCTAAAATAGCTAAAACTAAAAACAAACTAAAAACTACTTCCAAAAACATTCAGCTTTGATATTAATGAGTTTTTTGGGTTCATTGAGAACATGGTTGTTGTTCAATAATAAAATTATTCCTCAAAAATACAACTTGCCTAATAATTCTGCACTCCCTGTATATACACATACCCCATTTAATATTTGGTATAAATGTCCTTTGGTGAGTTATACCTTGACATGACACTTTTCATAGCCATCAACAAGTTTCTACCATAATTCTGTCCAAATATTTCACCACGCTTCATGGAAGAATTGGTGGAGTCCATTTAAAATGGCTGGTTTCCTGGCACAGACTGAGCATTAAGGCTCCATCCAGCCTCTGAAGTGGAGGTGGTAACTGTCATTCTCACCACGTTACACTTAGGTGTAAACTGCTCTAGTGCAAAAGGGACCCTCAGGTTCCCGTTGAGTGGATTCGAACCCCCGACCTTCTAATCATGGGGCAACCATGCTACCTACTGAGCTATCCCTGCCCCTGCCACCTCTAGCCAACAAACACCACCAAAGTTAAAGTTTTCCATCACCTGTCTACTCTTAGAATTTCTGTCCAGTAAAATTATGAACAGAATCGGTGACAAAGGGCAGCTTTGGCAGAGTCCAACACCCACCAGAAATAAGTCTAACATTGTCAGCAATCTGAACCATGCTCCTGTTGCAGTTGTACAGGGATTGAACGGTCTATAGCAACAAGCCAGACAGCTAATACTCCCGCAGCACCCCCCACAGTGGGCGCTACTCAAGGAGCATTGTCGAATACCTTCTCCAAGTCTTCAAAACACATGTAGACATGTGTAGAGTGGTTTGGCAAACACCTACGCACACTCGAATATCATCAAGAGGATAAAGAGCTGGTTCTAGAAGCTTTTTGTTAGCCTTTCGATATGTCTAGGATCATTTTCTTGTTGGACGACCTATTTGTGTTCAAATTCATTTCAAGTAGTAGTCCTCTTGTTTCATTGTTCCATCCACTTTGCGCAATGTGAAAGAAATCATTAAAATGACATCCATGTATGTCCATGATGAGTATATGTAAACTTCTGACCACAGCTATAACTGTTTGCTTGCCAATGGTGTCATATGTGAATAATGCTAAGTATTAAAACTCTGTGAATATTAAAGTTAAATTCTTTGTGCAAGAAAACACAAAGTGAGACATTTGAGAATATCAAATGTGAAAGTTATTATTAGTAATTTTTTAGTATTAAACACAAACTATTGGATAACAACATGGTCTTTTTACCACTCGCACACTTTTTTGGCAACAAAACCACCTGCCCTGTTCTGCTTGCTACAATAGTTGAGCCATGATTATTAATTAAAATAAAAGGCTTTGACTTTGGTCAGTGAGTTAAAAGTATAGGAAAGCCCAATGCTCAGCTTGGCTGCCTGGTTCAGAAAAATATTGTGATACTTGGAAGTTGATCAGTTTATTTGTTTATTTTAAATTTGTTTATATATATATATATATATATATATATATATATATATATATATATATATATATATATATATATATATATATTTATCATTTGCATTTTCTCTATTTTATTATGATGTATTCTCTAAGTAGCTACTATAAACATACTGTGTATAGACAAAAAATAGGCAAAACAGGAACTCAACCAATACATTTGTCACGTCCAGTTTAGCATTTTGAAGTATTTGTGTGCAAAAGCCCATAGTATGCGGCTTAACATAAAGTACCAGGGATAAACAACATCAACAGATAAGGAGCTTAACAGTCTTCCAGGTGCAGTGAGATTCCCCTGGGAAATACTTAGCAAATCCTAACTTAAGAGTCTATCTGTTTGGTATGTTTGTTTGCATAGCGACATACAGATTGTGATAAGCAATAACATGTTGAGTTCACTGAACAGCAGAGTCGGGGCTATGCTTATGTTACACTGATAAACGGAACATAAAACTACAGTCCTGGCTGCTCTAACAGTAGCAGTAGCACCGGCTGCATTAAGGAAAATGTAATTCAAGTGTGTTTAGCAAATTACATGAAAGAATTCATTCAAACCTGAGCCACTGTAGTTGGACTAAGCTCTGCAATGGATGGGGATAGCTATCTAAAGCTAATGCTAATATATTTAAAGTAAAATTAACATGTTTAAAAATGTGGCAACAAAAATTAATGAAATGTGATTTTCTTAAATTAAAATTCATTACTATTCATTACTCAATGTATAATTTATTCGCAATATAGTACTAGAACTCGGAGTAGATATGCTATGTATAATAGTTATGTTAAGTATGAATATAAATGTCTATAAAATAATTCTTACTGCCTTGAGCTGCTGCACAAAGAAGATGAGGGAAAGCATCCACCTGTGAAAACAAGAGTGTTAAAAGGTTAGCGCTTTTCTTTTTGAGCACCTACTGGATGCTATTACACAACTGTAAATGACCAAGAGAGAGACCCTTGTATGGAGTTTGATCTATTAGTCTGATATGTTCTGAGCAAATCTTTCCCACTCACTGTTATCACCTTGGTGTCCACTTAGTATTTGAAAGTGAAAGTATGTGCCTCTGTGCCTGCCTCAGAGCAGATCTTCTTTTTACTTCTAGTATACAAGCATACAGATGTTTGCATATTTGAATAAACAGGCCAGAAGAATGCCTGTCTTCAGGTAAACACACCTACAGAGTTATTAATGTGAGTGTCATAGCTTACGTTCAGTCAAAGAGGTCTGAGTGGAATCTAAAGATAGCAAGGGTTAAGGACTATTTTTTTGATTCAGTCATAAAAATTTGCATTATTATCTGAGTACTCTTACCAAAAAGCTAACATGTGCCTCATATTGAGTTCTGCAAAAATATTGTAGTTATTAAAAATATTGGAGTGAGACGTACCAAAGAGCAAACAAAGTCGCAGGAGTAACCGAGGATTTCATCTCTCAAGTCCACTTCACAGCTGCTTGCTGGCCTCAGTGCTGCCACCTGTGGATTAAAACAAAAGAATGAAACAGCAAAAACACCTGTTAGGCAAAGGGCACTTTGTATGAAAGTGAGAGATAAGGTAGAAGATACAGAACATGCAGTTATGACATTTAAAAAGTGGGAGCATGCAACTGATTAAGGATTTTTAAAAGACTAGTTCCACTATGCACAACAAGTATTTGCTACTCACCCAAATTCAGAGCCCAAAATGATTTTCATGAAGTTCATTTAGCTCTAGCCAAGTAGCTTAATCCCTAACTTGAGATTCCATCTTATCTCCTGTCCTCATGCCAGTAAAAAAACAAAGTGAGAAACGTCCGCTGCAGGGACCAGCGAGAGTGAGATGAGAAGAAGCGTTTTGACTGGGAATAAACACAACAGAAAATTCAGACCGCCTCTCTATTCAAGGTCAAGTTAAACAACTTCTCCGGGCTGTACTGTCTAAAGTCATAAAGTCAGATGGGGAAACCTTGATTGAGGACTGCCGTCACGTAACATCACCCAAAGCACTGCGGTAGATGAGTGAAATTTGAAAGCTGGTTACAGAGGAGAGCACTCAAGGAGACACCTATCCCCCCTGGAGTGCCTGTGGTTATTCCCAAACTACTGATGTAAATGCAGAAAGAAAAGCCATGGGAACTCCAACATTCATAACTCCAATAATCTTGTTGGCTGCAATGCTGGTGATGACTGATGGAAAAAAGGTAAGATCCTTCTTATTTCTCCTTATTAGTTTTATTGACTGTTTTAAATTAAGCTTTGCATGCACTGATAATCCATCACTGCACTGACTGTCTTTTTTTAAATATAAACACATGGGACATGGTCTCTTTTGTGGCTGACTCTGGATTAAAAAAATTGTGTTGCTTTCCTTCATGTCACCCTGCATGGACTGGGCTTGTTGTTGAGCTGTACTGACTTATTAATCGACATTGCTCGAGAGAAAACCACATAACAACTCAATTCTGTATCTAAATACAGTGTTTTTCTTTTCCTCTAAAAAAATATAGGTTCAAGAATGACATTGAATATTTTTCTCAAAGCTGTAGATCAGTAACTTCTTAAATAGTAATGCCGTATAGGACTCTCTTTTTCTCTTTTTGGTAACTCTGTGAGGACCTTAATGACTGTTTACTGGAAAAAAAGCATCCTGAAACCATTTTTTAAACATCTTCCAAAGAAATGTGATGCTTTTTTTTTCAGCCTGTTTGCTGATGCACTCCATTAGGTAATGTGTACAGCACTCTTCAGTGTGCTATGTTGGTGGGCCTTTTTATGGTAGGTCATGGAAAAGTTTGATGTTGTTTCATGTGCAAAAGAAAAAAAAAGCTGAAAAACTGAATTAATTATAGCTTAATGACCAATGTAATAAATTTCCAGTAATTAGGTATAACGGTTTTATCATTGTAGCTGTTCTTGCTAAGCTGCTTTTGTCTCAAGGGTGGCCTAATATTTAGACTACAAACAACACTGTGCAGATTACTCTTTTTCTATACTTTATTACCCCACTTTTTAAAGTCTGTTAGCTTCACTAAACCTTTTTCACTGCTGACAAGCAAATATGTGTGCAGCTTTCTAATTAAAGGCCACCGTGTTCAATAGAGACTCAGGAGGGTATTAACACAGCAGAGTGTCAAGTTTATATAGTGGATTGTCATTTATGCTTAGAAATATCTACTCATATCTGCTTAGAGTTTTATAATCAATGTCATGTTGGTAGAGGTTTGATCTTTAGTAGTCTGTGGAGACTCTGTGTGCCTCCCAGAGTGTTCTGGCATTCACACGGTCGTACCTTCTCTTATTGTTTTGTGGTAGGATAAACGTATCTATGTCTGTTTTAGTCTACGTGCCTTTTGTTTAGATGAACTGCTGGACTTCCAGACCAGCAGGTTTAGGGAAGTCACGCACACACACACATACTTACACAACGCACAGGCAAGGTACTCTTTGTGTGTATGTAGACGTCATATGTTAATGAACCTATGTAACCTCAATAAAAGAGCAGTGTTACGGGGGAGCGGACAAGAGCAACTGGGGTCAAGCGAAGGAACGGCGTTTGTCCACTTCTCTCCCCTGCGAGAAACATCAAGAACTTTGCCTACTCGTGTCTTGCTTTGCTGTGTAGTTAAATTGTCTTGAACGTTCCAGCGAATAGGTTTAAGCTACAAACCCATCACAGAGATGTTATTAAGGCAAATTGCTTTAAAAGTGGTAATCCTCCACAAATTTGCCCCAAGTACAAGGAATATCCCTCACTATACTAGCAAAAAAAAAGTATGATTAAAAACTGCCTTGAGGACCTGTAGCCTGCAAAATCAAAACAAAAATCAACAAAAAAGGAAAAAGATTTTACACCAAAGCTACGGTGAAAAAACTGAGAAATCACCTATTTATGCTTTTTTTTTTAAAATGCAGTATATGCAGGATTATGCAAAATGAAAATACTTTACAGTCAGTAGGACAACTGACTTTGAGGAAGCAGCATTACATTACAAATATTTGACAATTTGTCAAAAACACAATTGTTTTTATTCTATTTTGCTTTTTTTATTTTGTGCATTAGAAATTAAAAAATGTAAACTTTCTTCTAGTGTGTGTGCAACGGAAGATCAAGGTGCCGCTGTGATGGAGTGAAAGGCAGCAGGGTAAGTGTCTAATTCACTGTCTGTGTCAAAGACTCAGTTCATCCTCCTGCAGTTTACAGCTACTTATTTCTTCTTTTCACAAAACTTTCATTCTTTTTTTTTTTCTCAAAGCAAGATTTGTACTTCCCGTGACTACGGTGTACACCCCACTAATTAAATAATTTTTCAAAGTAACAAATAATTTAATTATGAAACACATCTTAGAATATATGCAAATAGACACATTCGTCATAGAAATATAAAATTCTCTAGTCATTCATTACCCCCTAAATGTAATGATGAAGTAAATTGTTTTCATTTTTACTGTTATGTAGACTGTACAGTTTTATCAATAAACAAAAGAAAATGGATGTATGGCTAAATATATCCTTTACGAAGGATATGGATAAATATTTCAGTGTGTTTACACACTAGGTTTGTTGCAGTTATAAATATAGCAATTTCTCTCATTTTAACCACATACAGCTGATAAATGTACCAATACCAGTTATAGTTGGCAATATTTTCATAAGCATTCACAAAACAGCAGCTATGTATTTACTTATAAAGTGACAATACCAATGAAGCTGCTGTTTGTTTACTGGTTGCCACCTTATGTCCTTTCTTTCTGTGTCCTATTACTTTCATTCATACATTTACACACACAGGGAGACAAAGGATTTCCAGCAAATCCAGGTTCCCCTGGGCCACCAGGACGTCCTGGACCAGATGGTCCCACTGGCCCGATGGGACTAAAGGTAAAACTTAAACTCTCATTAAGTTTTCTCATATTAACACAGTTTGTAGTGTCAATCTAAATTAGATCTTATATTATTATACGTGATATATAATTCAAAATTTCTTATATGCCTACACATTTTTAATTGAACTTGTTAAATGAAAGGAAAAATCAACATGAAATGGTGTAGTATAACCTCGGGTAGGTTCCTCCGGGAAATTCAGTAAATAAATAACGAAGTAACCAAGGACACCACATGATTTAACAGCCTGAAGAAAGAAGAAATCATTTTCAGTGTGACTTCATCAGTTGCTCACATTGCTTTGAAGGAATTTTGGCCCACTCACCAACTAACATGTTGCTTTAGCTCACTGAGGTTTGCACATAGAAATGTTCTCTGAGCACTGTGCAGTGGGATTCGGGGGTAAATTCAGTTGGAGCACTGTGTTAATATGCACTTAAATGCTCCAGACCAGCAAACTGCAGAATCGCTGCTTTTTAGAGGTGCTTTTTGTTCATTTAATTTTTAAGTTTTAATTTAAGTTAATTTGATTTAGCAGCACTTGTGTACTTACCCTGATAAATACTATGGAGTCAGTAAGGGTGTGCTTGTACTTCATAGTCGAATGAAACTTTTCTTTTTTTACATGACTGTATGTGTTGCTATACCATGCCATAGGGATTAATTAAAAGTTTGCCTACTATGACAGGGAAACACTGGGCATGATGGACCAGCAGGACCAAAAGGCGATCCGGTAAAAAAAAAAAATGTCTGTTTGTCTTTCAGTCAGTAACACCTACATGTATGTTAAAAATGAAAGCTATTTTTGCTTCTGTCATTACAGGGACTCGAAGGCAAAGAGGGGTTTGCAGGGAGTCATGGCTTACCAGTGAGTTGTCTTGTTGTGTATACAAGTCTAATGTATGAATCACAGACATGCATATTCCTGCAGATCCTCATACATGGCTGTTGTGTTTTATATAGGGTGTCCCAGGCTTACAGGGGCCTCCGGGCCCACCGGGAGCCCCAGGCTGCAATGGAACAGATGTATGAAAATATTGCATATTAGCTGTGGACCTATAATGCTTTGAACTTTTTTCAGGGTTAGGATTGGGGCTTCTAATTTGAAAGAGCACATTTTTAAATGTATTATAGGTTAAAGAGTTTGTAATTTCACTGCATGTTCTCAACGCATTACTTTCCAAAAGGGGGAAGACGGACCTCCCAGTATACATGGGACCTCTGGTCTTGATGGACTGCCAGTAAGAACAAAACAAAACATTTTTTTTATTCTGTGTTGCTACACTTCTCAGTGACTCTGGTATCATATTTCATTGCATCATCATTTAAAATTACCCAAATGAACAACTGATAAATAAATGTTTGAATATTTGTTTTTCATCCACAGGGTCCACCGGGTCAGCCTGGACCTAAGGTAATGATAAGCTGCTTCATGGCCTTGTGCTAAATTCTTTTTGTACCAGTGAAAGATGTGTCTGCAGAATTGCTCAGCAATGGCTGTCATTCAAGAAGCTTAGCTAGTTAAAGTTATCCTTACCAATGTAAATATTACAATTAGAAAGCTAATTGTTTGGGCAAGAACTACTGGGAACTGTTCATGTTTATTTGAATGCACAAGAATGCTAGAAAATGTGATTCTAGTGTTTAAAAGAACTGACCCTCTAAAAGCTTCAGAAAATACAATGTATGTATATGTGTACCCCTATATGTGTTCCTGTGTTGTGATATTCAACATTTACCAGTCTTCAAATCACATTTCCTTTGATGGTGGCTGAGCAAAAAGCATGCATCCATGCCATCAGGGGGAAAAGGGGGATTCTCAAAGCTCTGACACAAATTCTGAGTTGAGGGATTTCAGAGGAAGCACTGACTTTTAACCAGTTCGAAATATGTGCGGTTATGTCTGGGTTAGGGTACACAACACATTACCAAGGTTGATAAAAACCTTTTAAAAGTGACAGTCAAAGTCTACAGATGCCAGTTACTAACAAGATTTATTAACTGCAACTATAAAGTATTATTACATTTTTGAAGCGTCATTTTCATAGGGTGAATCTTGGATACAAGGCAGTTCACAACCAGGGCCCCGTGGACCACCTGGGAGGGATGGACAGCCGGTAACATTTTAGACTGCTCTCTTAATAAATAAATCCTGTCAGTCAGACACACATATATTTATTTTTGAACAGTTATGTTTATTTTATATTGAAAGCAAAGTTTCCTTGAATTTTAGGGAGATCCAGGTTTACCTGGATACAAAGGACAACCTGGTGAACCTGGACCAAGGGGATCTGTTGTAAGCAAAGCTTTTTCTGAGATTTTTGTGGATGACATGTTTTTGTGTGATGTTTAACCTTAAGTGTGTAAGTTCTTTATGAACAGGGCTTTCCTGGACGTCGAGGGCCTCCAGGACCAAAGGTAATGCTGTTAGAATTAAATTTGCGTATGTGTGTACAGGTTTGAAAGCTTGTATTGTGATAATGAGTCCGTCAAAAAAGTAAAACCACAGCTGCTGTGAGTCTTGAGTTATTCACACCCTAAAACTATTCACGTGAACTGCCTGATAAAAGCAAATATGAATAAAATTTTCTGGTTTATGAAAAACAAAACTTTTATTTTAGGGTCAGGAAGGTATTAGTGGTGCCCCAGGACCTCAAGGACCTAAGGTAGTTTCTTTTTCACTATTATTGTGGCAGCATTGTATCATAATTCATGCCGACAGTTGTGTATATTATGTCTTGTTTTTTTCAGTGAGGGTAATTTTAATTTTTATGTTGTAGGGGAGACAAGGCCCACCAGGTCCACCTGGACCAAAAGGTCGGATCACGGAGCTTGTCTCAGGGGGTCTCGTGTTAGAGGTACAGGAACAATTTCATGTAATACTCTTCGACAAAATCATCATTGCCTTTCTAGTTTTGGAACATGACCCAAGGATTTCTCACGTCACACTGTTCACTCTTCGGTGACTGGGCTGCATATTTTCCTACTTTTGCAGTGGCTGATTGAACAGTAACCTGCACTAACCTGCTAATTTCAATCGACAGAACAAAAAAAACAACATTTGTTTACTAATGGGAAGAGATGAAAGAAGGCAAAGAAAAAAAATTACTTAAAAATAATTTTGAAGGGCATATGTTTCCAATGTGTGAATAGTGACACTATGAGAAAAAATCACAGGCGCATTACCAGAACTGTTTTGCCCAAAGCATTTCAAAGCAACTGGGTAAGTAGTCAAAACATGCTGCCGTGTTTGGGACCAAAGAGATGAGATTTCCAATTCCTTTCTAAAATGATTAACTAGCAAACTTACAAAAAGGATGAGGCAAAATTAAAAGCAAATGAAGCATAGTAAATACAGATATAATATTTATAAATACAATTTAAAAATACAATTCTAAACATTTGGTCCCTGAACTGCTCTTTCCACATCCTGCCACTCTAATACAGAAATATTGTCATTGAAATTATCAGAACATAACTTCAGTTGTTTTTATTTTTTCATTCTTATTTAGGGGTTAAAAGGAAACAAGGGAGATATAGGAGAAAAGGGCTGCAAAGGTTCAACGGTAAGTACAGAATTAAAATTCAAGACGACTGAATACATTCACTAATTTTAAAGAAACTTTCTGATTCTTGTCCTTATTTTAATCTGTTTCCAGGGAGAACCTGGTTATGGACAATATAGTAAAGGCGCAAAAGGAGGCAGAGGATTACCAGGTCCAGAGGTAAGACACAGCATCCCATTACCACTCAGTTTTTCCATTTGACTGTGTACAAACATATGGCATTTGGTTAATCAATTTATTGTGCCTGATATTCCACAATTCTCACACATCCCCCTATTTTTTCATTCCTTCCCTTTGCACCAAAGGGTTACCCGCACCAGTATGAATAGCACGAAAAAGAGGATGAGCAGCAGAGGGCAGTGATGCAACATCAAACTCAATGCGATTTGCCATTTAAGACGAGAGAAAAGACTGTCATTGGTTATCTACATTATAGTAATCACTTCATCAAAATTATTTTTGCTAAGACAGCAGCAACCAAAACAAACATAATTATGTTGCATAGTTTTATTATTAGCCCATTGAAGCTCTCTGTTTAGGCCATCCCAGTTCAGGGACAACAGCAGCGTCTCTAAATCAAAGAAACTGATCATTCTACATATTTTTAGTGTGTCTTCAGACTGAGGGGGGCACAGCATTGCTTAAAAGGGTCCTCAAAAAGCTCCAACCCTGATATGGTCACATTCTCATTTCATATATATTAGAAGTCACTGCTTCAAAGACCACATATCGTTAGCTTCATAGCATAAGTGCCTAAGTCATTGACTTAGTCAAATGACTTAGGCAATTATGCTATGAAGCTAACGATATGTGTCTTTGAATAAGAATTTTTAATTTGAATTGAATTTCTGTTTGAAATTTTTTTATTTTTATATATTTATTTGAAGGCCTATTTTACCTATTTTTATTTTAGAATAGAATAGCTCTTTATTATCATTGTACAATGAAATTATGGGTGCTCCACGGCAACTGTGCAGGGTGAAAAATATATAAATAGTAAAGACTTCAGGAATAAATAGCAAACAAAAGACAGTCGAGAGGAATATATACAAAACAAGAGAAAGGCACACATTGGAGGGCAAAGTGCTTGGAAGCAGTGCAAAAGGATTTGTTCTGAGTATAGAGTCCATATGTGAGTGGCCTGAGTGATGCGGGTTACTCAGGCCATGATTGGTGAGGTGGGTAGGAAGGGATGGGGTGTGGGGGGATAGTGTTTGTTAAAAGTCTGAAAGCCCTACAGAAAGAAGCTGTTAGTGAGTCTGGAGGTGTGGGACCTGATTAACCTGAGGCGCCAATCACAGGTCAGCAGGTCAAACAAGTTGTGGGCGGGGTGCAAGGGGTCGCCCTCCAGAGGTGGCAGAGGGCAAACGATTTTTTGAGGAACATGAAGATTTACATGAAGATCACAAACATTTGGCATTTTACAGTCTAAAAACTGTATTTTTGAGACCTAAGTAAAAAATCTATGAGAAGATAAATAAAAACATGTACTTCATCCTGAAAAACTCAACCTTATATGAATCTTCATGCTTATCCTTATTTGTCCTTACAGGGTAAGCCAGGCAAGGATGGTGATCCTGGACCACATGGATTTGTGGTACTGTTTTGTTATGCTTAAAAACAGTACGATAGATAGATAGATAGATAGATAGATAGATAGATAGATAGATAGATAGATAGATAGATAGATAGATAGATAGATAGATAGATAGATAGATAGATAGATAGATAGATAGATAGATAGATAGATAGATAGATAGATAGATAGATAGATAGATAGATAGATATTGAATAGATATATTGAATACAACAATACAACTGTTGAATACAACATATTTCTGTTTAGGGAAGACCTGGCCCCAGAGGGGATCCAGGATATCCAGGAGTGCCAGGAGTGCCGGTCAGTTGTCCTTTCTTCTTACTAATTATTCAGATTCTTTAAATTCTTTAAAATGTGCATTTATACATTAAAGTACTAAATCAAATCAGTAAAGGTGGTATAGTACCAAAGAAAAATCTCTTGAAGGGCTAATAATATTTTGCATGACACTTTGTTTGTATCCTCTAAATAGGGTGAAAAGGGAAATAGGGGTCTGCCTGGCCCAAGTGGAGATGTGAGTTTATGACAGTTTTCTACTTTACAGTCCTTATATGGTCAGAAAAATGCTACATTAGTCTTTGTTATGGATACAGAATGAATTTCTGTGGATTTTATTTGAATCCATCACTTCCTGTTGTTCTAAAACGTCCAATACAATTTTGTTTACAGACATATGTGACTGAGCCAATCAAAGGATACAAGGGAGATCCTGGTCATCAGGGCCCACCTGGACTTCCTGGGCCTCGGGGTGCATAATACTCTATAGTATACAAACTAATGAAGAAGATATACAACAGAATAGCAAATCCTAAAGTCAAAGCCTGCACCAGTCATGAGCCGATGAAAAAAAACCTTGCTTTATTGTAGCTGACTTGCCCATACAATAATAACACATGTGGCTATTCTTTTCTCAGGTATTGTGGGCTTTCCTGGACCACGAGGACCTCCAGGTGTGAAGAAAGAATTTGAAAGAGAATAACATCCTTTGTACCTTCATCCACATGTTAAGCTTATTTTGTAAAGCTTGCTCATGGCCTCTCACTTTACCCTGCACAGGATTAGGTATTGATGTGCCTGGCCTACGTGGTCCCAATGGCCTTCCAGGCCTAAAAGGTGATTCTGGGGAGCCTGGGGCTGATTATATCGGACCTCCGGGTCCAGATGGAGAGCCTGGTGACCAAGGACCTCCTGGAGATCAGGGCCCACCTGGAATCCCTGAAGACAGAAGTATGCAAAAATGTTCTCCCCTAAATCCTCCAAATACTATAACTTCAAATGCTAACAATAAACCTACTGCAAGATGTCATGTCACAATCGGTTGGGGGTGAGTGGATGAAGACAGGACAAAGACATGCTGTGGAAGAGACAAAACAACAACTAATTAAATGTTCAATATCTATCATGCTTAACAAAACAAATAAATAAACAAATAACTTTGAAAGTTTAGCTTTTTATTTATAGAATTGTAGCATGTATGTTGTGGACCACTGATAGTCATTGAACAGAGTGGATATGGATTTTTAAACTCTTAGATATAGGCTAAATGACTATAGTGAAGGATATTAATGACATACTACTGCAATAATTATACAGATATTTAGAGGAAATGTTTTGAAAGTGTAATTAGGACACTAAGTTTGTTGTCGTTTGTAGCTAACAGAGTTACCAAGGGTCTGCCAGGAATTAAAGGAGTGAATGGATTGCCTGGACTCATGGGATACGATGGGGTGTTTGGAATGAAAGGTTGGATTGTTTTTAAAGCCCTCTTTTTTAATTTTTTAAACCATTGTAGTTAGTATTTATTATTTATTTCAAACTTGTTATGACTTATTTTTACTAGCAGGCTACTGTGTTGTGTGCAGTTGTCATCAAGGCCTTTGAATCTCATATATAAAATAATATTGTGCAATAATTGAGATTTTAAAAAATGTTTGTTTCTTTGTACAGGACAAAAGGGGGATCCCTGTTATGAGTGTACTGGATCAGGATTCCCAGGACCTCCAGGTCCCCAGGGTGAAACTGGCCCGCCTGGTAACAAGCACTGCATAACAGATGAATTTTATTCTATCTGAGTTGCGCATTCAAATGCACTTTTACTGGTAGTGATGGAAAGCAAATAAGATTTAAAACTAGAATGTGCACTATTTCTGCTGCTCAGGCTTCAATCAGCCTCGAGGTGATAAAGGTGATCCCGGTTTCCCAGGACCTAAAGGCTTACCAGGAAGACCTGTAAGAAAACATGTCTTGAAATTTTTGCTTTGTTGTAAGTTTGTTTTTCTTTACCTATGTAAACACTTAATATTAATTCTTTTCCAAAGGGTCCAATTGGTGAAGCAGGTTTTCCAGGTCGAAAAGGAGAGAAGGGAGAGTCGTATTCCTTTGGTGCTCCTGGGCCAAAGGGAGAAAAAGGGGACCAGGGACAGCTTGGGAGGCCTGGGGATCCGGGTTTACCTGGACTTCCAGGATTGCCAGGTCGCAAAGGCAATCCAGGGCTTCCAGGGGATCCGGTGAGAAATTGCTGACAAATCTGAGTTTTACATGACATTTTTTGCCTTCTGCAATTCCACATCTCAGGTGTCACATTTGATGCTTCAGAGGTTTTAACATGTACAGGAGCAAAACAAATTTTTTTTTTAGTCATAGCTAGAACAAGTATTCTGCCACTCTGTAGTATTTCTTCTCTGGTGAAACGGGAGACCGTGGAGTCCAAGGCCCACCAGGCCCTTTAGGCAGACCAGGACCAGACGGCTACTCTGGGCCAGTGGGTTATGGACCTGCTGGGCCTCCAGGAATGAAAGGAGATAATGGGGTATCTGGCTTTCCAGGGCAGCCAGGAATTCCAGGTTATATTATATACTGATTAATGTAAAATTTAATAAAAACTTAAATATAGTAAAATACTAACATACATCTCTCCTTTATTGCAGGAGAAAAGGGGGAACCTGGAGTCATATACAGTAAAGGACTTCCTGGCCCACCTGGATTGAAGGGTTGGCCAGGTTCACCTGGAAGCCCAGGTAAGTACTGCATGTGGATATGCTGTATGGATGCATAACTCAATAGGTGGATGAATAATTGGATGGATGGAAAACAATGGCAGAAGAGAAACATATTTTATATCACCAAAACAAATGTCAGGTCATCCAGGGGCTCCAGGTCATCTAGGACCACCAGGTATACCAGGCCAGAAAGGAGAACGTGGCCCGTTGTCATTTCCTAGAATGCCAGGGAAACAAGGACAGAAAGGTAGGTTCTGTGAATTTATGCAGAAAACATTTGCATATTTGCAAACACATAAAATATTTCCTAGATATGAGATTACTTTGATTGTCTCAAAAGGAAATGAGGACTAGTCACATAGATGATTTATGTGTTTACTGATAAGTATGTATTTTTCAGGTGACAAGGGCCAACCAGGTGTCCCAGGCCCTCCAGGTAGAGGTTCCCCAGGTCAGCCAGGCCAAGAAGGCCCTCCTGGTCCTCCAGGACCAAAGGTTAGAAACAAAGTTGATACAACATACATCTTCATATAGCAAACACTCTATTGCACTTTACTGGTCTTTACAGGAAGGCATAAAAGCAAAAAATAAATAAATAAAAATTATTTTTTACATTATTGTCTAGGTATTTGATTTTAAAAACTGGCCAATCAAATGATTGCTTCCTTCATGTTATGTCAGTTCTTTGTGAAGGGAGATCAGGGAATGACAAAGAAATGAGAAAATGCAGCATTCTTTTTTTCATAATCAAAGGCTTGGAACATTACCAAACACTACCAAACATTATACCTTGCAATATAATTCTGGAAGCAGATTAAGTAGTGAATGCTAACATATACATTATGTCCTCTATTTTTCTAATAACAGGGTGATAGCAACCTTGGACACTCTGGGCCTCCAGGCTTCCCAGGGCTTCCAGGTGAAGATGGAGATCCCGGGCCTGCAGGTGATCCTGGGAATCCTGGCTTACCTGGATATCCAGGGCTAACTGGCAGTCCTGGTTTTCCAGGAGAAAAGGGTACTGATGACTAAACTGACTACTGACTAAAATCAAAACTGTACTCTTCATAAGCACATAATAAAGCACAAACTTGCAACAATATTGATCTGTTTGCTACATTGATTGTGTTATTGATTTGTGCAGGAGTAAAGGGTTCTGAAGGGCTTCCAGGGCTACCTGGTAGCAAAGAGTCATGTAAAGGCTTGCCTGGGCCAAGTGGAGAACCAGGACCAAGTGGTTCTGAAGGACCTCAAGGTTAGTCTATGCTAGACTTGTGTGGTGTATTTGGTGTTAGCCCTGAAAGAACATTACAGACAGATAAAAAAACAGGTAAAAGCTTAGTAATACCAATCTGGATATAAAATTAGTGCAGTTATGGCGTTAACGTCATTTTAACGAGATTAACGCTGACAGCACTAATATTTTTATATATTAAATTTCCTTTGCTCCTCACCTTTATACACACACACACACACACACACACACATATATATAAAAAAAAAAAAAAAACACCCAGCACGCCCCAGCGGGCGGTTTAGCCTTCAAGCTCGGGTCCTCTATCAGAGGCCTGGGAGCTTGAGGGTCCTGCGCAAGTTTCATTCTATATTTTCAAAAGATCATTCTATATATTCAAGCTTCATTCTATATATTCAAGTTTCATTCTATATATTCAAGTTTCATTCTATATATTCAAAAGATCATACTATATATTCAGACTTTGGTTGGAATATATATATAATATTTTCCTAAAGGGCATTCCATAATATATATTAATATATATATATATATATATATATATATATATATATATATATATATATATATATATATATATATATACATATATATATATATATATGTATATATATATATATATATATATATATATATATATATATATATATATATATATATATATATATATATATATATATATATATATATATATATATATGTATATATGTATATATATATATATATACATATATATATATATATATATTTTTTTTTTTTTTTTTTAGGACTTAATGGCTTTCCTGGTGAGAAGGGAAATCAAGGTTTGCCTGGGTTTGGTCTTCCTGGCCCTGCTGGTGAACCTGGGTTCCCTGGGCCATCAAGACCAGGTTCACAAGGACATCATGGACAAAAAGGAATCAAAGGACAAAATGGCCTACCTGGTCAACCAGGTACAGTATTCCTTATCTGATAGACCATTCATATTTAAATTCATCAATATGGAATAGTTTAAAAATCTGGGTTTTTCATGTATGTGAGTACTTAATGTGATGTTGAAAATACCAAAATTACTTTATGAGTTTTTACAATGTATTGATTTTTATCAAAATATTCAACTTCACTTTTGTTAGGACCCAGAGGAGACCCTGGACCAGATGGATTGCCATCAGGATATGGACCAGATGGGTTGCCTGGAATTGTAGGTCCACCTGGTCAAAGAGGTAAACACAAATGCAACACAAACACACGTGCGCGTGCACACAAACACAATGCATATAATATACACAAACATGTCAGATCTGAAACAGTATAATAGTTTTTGCCTCTGTGACAGTAATTTATGAAAAACTGATTTATATAAAACTGATGAAGTTAGAGCTACCTTGGCTATTTGCAGGTGACTCTGGCCCAGATGGGCCTAGAGGTCCTCCAGGCCCCCCAGGTATGAATGGAGACCAAGGTCCCAAAGGTGCCCCAGGAGCTCCATCACCACAAAATTATACTGCGAACTCAGGGGACCCTGGTCCACCAGGTACACTTTCCAGTAAAGTCTTGTTCAAAAATGTCCTTTTACAGTCTTTAATGTTTCTGAGATTTTTTATTTATTAATTTATTAATTTTTTTTTTTATTTTTTTTTACAAATGATCCACATTATATTAGGACAGGGCATTGAATAGGACATGGTAATAATATTTTAACACTAACTGTATTGCACAAGGTAACCCTGGTCTGGCTGGTCCAAGTGGAGATCCTGGCAGGAATGGATCAAAAGGGTGGAGAGGAAAAGTGGGAGCACCAGGGGATCCTGGACCAAGAGGTCTGAAATAAGCTAAACATTCACAGTGACTAGTTATTATTTCCGTTTGTAAATCTGCCAAACTGTATTTATGCTGTGTGCCTGTATGTCCCCAGGCTCACCAGGTGATCCAGGGTTGGATGGATTATTAACATCACCAGGGTTTAAAGGACATCCCGGAGCTCCAGGAGATGCAGGGCTGAGGGGGCCTCCAGGTAAGTACTGCATTTTACTTCAAGCTGAAGTTAAATAAAGAAAAATTAAGAATATTTTGGTTATCATGCTCATGAATGCTCAGTGATCACTGTGCAGAATAATTTATTGTATTGTGTTTTCAGAACTCCATTGTATTGTTATTGTACGATTTCTACTACTGAAAAAAGTAAAACCTTAAACTTAAAAATTTAACATGTACAAAACTTCATGTTTTAAAATCCTTTTAATAAAAAAAGATTAATAAATGACCTTTTCAGTGTGCAGTTTTTATGTAGTGAGAAAACTACAAGCATCTTCCAAGTTGCATGCCCGTTACAATAATAATAATAATGATAATAATATTGTTACATCTTTTTTGCACACACTCTTTTCTACTCTGTAATATCCTTGTCAATGTTCTTGATATTTATTTATAATCACCTCTTTTAACTCTTGATATTTATAATTGAGTGATTTGTATATACTAGTGCTATTTCTTAAATTTGTAAAATCTGTAACATATTTTATTGTTTAATTAGTCTGTTACTGTTACTGTCTTGGAGCAGCTGTAACCCACATAATTTCCGGCGAGAACAGCGGACTCCCGGCACATTGTTTTTTAAACCCCCCGCTACTCAGGTTAAACATGATATATAAGTCACTTAGGTAACTTAAAAAATTGTATTGTTTGGCTGTTTCAGTGTTTTATTTGTTCCTGAGTAAATCGGTTTGGCTGAGATTAAAGACATTAGATTAGATTAGATTAGATAAAACTTTTCCTCTGGGGTTTTCACCCAGCTGAATAAACGTCAAACAGAAAACTGATTAAACCAACCCGTTCTCACTCCCAAAGCGTAACATTTTACGCTAGGTGACAAATCGTCACCATATTACGTTTTCGGCTACCCACCACGTTCCTAAATGACGACCTCGGAAAAAGAGGAAATATGAGAACCGTCTGGACTGAACCTACACATGTTCGCTCTTTTTCTTCAAATCGCTTAGAAACACGCTATTTAACATCATTAAAGTCCTGGTTAAGGTCAGGAATAAGGTTATGGTCAGGGCTAGGGATAAGGTTAGGTTTAGGGCTGGAATACAGGTCTGGAATGTCTACTACCGCGGGAGCGTCATTGCACTGGATTCCAGCCATAACCCGCCGCGTACCATAAGAACGCCGAAGGTCTCCTTTCGCGTTCCTCAGGAACGCCGCGGGACGTGACAAAACGTCCACATGTTACGCCTCGGGAGTGAGAACGCTCTGGATTAAACACAAGTGTGAGATGGTCGAGAATTTACTCCAGTGTACTGTTATATTTTAGATAGCAAGGAGCAGACGGCTGAGTTTATCAAACTCCACCGAGACAGCGGTGACGCAAATCTGAAGGCTAGACCGTCCCATTTCACAGCTGCTCACTTCCAGCCTTCTCAGTTTTCGAAGGACCCGGCCCACGTAGATCGCAAAGGCCAGGTCCTCCGAAAAATGCAGCCTAGGTTTTGAGATACAGCTTTTGAATTGGTACTTGTTCTCTGACTGATGACTTATCACGAGTCCACAAGAACCCGGGTATGCACAAGTACTCGTATTGAGACAGGCAACTGTTAGCATCTGGTCACAGCAGACATCACTTAGCAAATAAATTAACAATTATTTCTCAATAAAAACATGTAAGCTTAAAAAAAAAAACTTTTTTAATATTTTAACAAATTAAAAATGTTTTAACATATTTTAATAAAAAAACAAAACAAAAAATGTATAAGCTTTAATATGTACTAATAGTACATTAATAGTAATAGTAATTAATAGTAATTAAGAAGTACGGAAACACATCTGCGGATAATGAATACAGAAAATCCGTTCACATCTATACAGAACAATGCATTGTATTTTTACTGATTTTTTTTTTTTTTTTTACAGTTTAGGGCCCCCTTCAGATTGTGAATCGAATGTTGACACTAACAATAAGAACTGAATCATTGTGCTTTAGAATATTACTGCATGCACCTTAAACTATTGTGAATTAGAACCTTGAGCTCTAAGAGACATCTCAATAATAGTATAACATTTGATTTGAATTATTTGTTAACGTCATTATTATAAATATGATGGTAGTATAGTTATTAGAAAGTGTTACTAGTGATTTAATTCTGCCAGGGCCAAAGGGAATAAAAGGAGATCGAGGAATACTGGGAAAACCAGGGCGAGATGGTGATCAGGGTAAAACTGGTTTCAAAGGAGCTACTGGGGAACCAAAGTACAATGGATATGGGCCACCTGGACCAGCAGGCCAAAAGGTAGAATTTAAATGTCACTGATGCAGTAGAGAAGATTCCAGTAAATAAATACAAATGTGTATATTATTTGAAACAAATGTGTTCATCAATAGGTTCTTTATCCCTCTTTCATTATTTCCTTCGTGTCCTCAGGGTGAACCGGGATTGACTAATACTAATTTGATGAAGGGTCAAAAAGGACAACCTGGAATTGCAGGAACAGAGGGTTTACCAGGAATTTTTGGACTCAAGGGAGACCCAGGACCTACTGGACTAAATGGTTTGTACAACTGATAAAATATTAGACAGCTTTAACACTCTACCTCTCTACCCAACTCTCTCTGTTCACTCCTTCTGTCTCAGGTCCCTCAGGGTCTCAAGGGCCAGAAGGGTCAGATGGCCCTCCAGGTAGCAAAGGGCAACGCGGACCTAATGGACCACAAGGCAAAGTCCTTTTAATTGCAACTATATGAAGAAACTTTTTTCACCACATATTTTTGAAGTGCAACCCATTGTCTCATTCCAGGATCAATTCGAAATGATCAAATAGTACTTTCGCTTTTTATTTATACTTTAAGTTTAATCGAGTGTACTTTTTAAAACGTGTTTGCCTCAGGTAATGTGGGTCCAACAGGAAATAGAGGACTTCCAGGTCCGAAAGGCAGCCAGGGCTTGGATGGGATTCCTGGCCCACCCGGGCAGAAAGGAGAGACTAGTAAGCCAAATACTGCATAAAAAATGTTTGTATGGTTCTTTGAGGTCATGTATAATCCTATGTAATTATGTATTTATGTATGTTTTTTTCTTTTGTCTAAAATTAAAAAGGCCTGTAGAATAGCTATCTCTTTCATAGCTAATGGTACCCCTGAATGGCGCAGGCAAATTCATCTGTTCTTATATCGCTCTTCTGCAGTCTTGATAGAAGGGAGTCCTGGGAAGCGTGGTGACCCTGGTCAGCCAGGTGAGTCACATACCAGTCACATTACCCTCTAAAGGAGCTAGGGAGTGGGGGTTATGCAGGAGGGCGAGGGTCCAGTGTTTCGTTTTGGGATTTGTTTGGTTTTTTTCTTTTCTTTTCTTTCTTATTTTAGATAATCTTGGAAAAACACTGAATACATTCAACCACACCCAGAGACCTGATGTACTTACAGTATAATCCGCATGCTGGAAGTTAAATAATGAGCGATACATATAGCAACAAACAAAGCACTCATCAGTTGATGTATTTATATGTAATATCAAACAATAAAATATACTAAAGGCCTGTTCCATTACATTAAATTATGCATCACTACTAAAATAATTCCTTACTGATTTAGACTAATTGTTCTTTCCACTCTGTAGGTCCTCCTGGAAATCCTGGCCTCCCTGGGTTGTCTGTTACAGGGATTCATGGACTAACAGGAGACAAAGGAATTCCAGGTCCACAAGGCATCCTTGGCCCAAGAGGGTCACCTGGAAGAGAAGGCGCATGTCTTCCTGGGTATAGAGGAGACCCTGGCGAACCTGGATATCCTGGGAGGAAAGGTTAGAATCTACTCGATAAGTTGTAGGTCCAGATGATGATTTCAGTTTGTGTAATTTGGTCACTGTATGGAAGTTCTTGCATGCCTATTTCACTAGGCCACTCATCCTCAATTACTTTTATCTCCATAATCAGTGCCTTTCTAATCTCAATGTAGGCTACCCTGGCCCACCTGGTCCTCCAGGTACAGCAGTGCCTGGGTTAAAAGGAGACAGAGGGGACCCAGGTCTTCCAGGAAGCCAGGGTAATCTAGGGGAACCAGGAGATCCAGGCCCACAAGGACCACCTGTACGTTTTTACAGTAATTTACCTCTGACAAATGCCTAGAGAAAGTAGACATGAGTTTTTGATTAAAATGGAGAGTTCATAGCAAAAGATGTATTTTACAGTTGAGGTAATCTTTCATCAAGCCTTTCTGTAGCATTCTTCACACCGTACTAAAACTAATGTTTTGTATAGAATGGCAGGTCTTCAAACTCTAACTGCAATAATTAGAGTCTGATCTTTCTATTTCCATTTGCCCCCTCAGGGTGCAATAGGCAGACCTGGAGGCCCAGGGGTAAGAGGTGACCCAGGTCTTCCAGGATTCCCAGGACCTGCTGGTAATCTATGTTGAAGAGTAACAAAGTCTTCAGCAAGTTTCTCACAATACATTTGAAACGCACATCATCATCATGCTGGAATCCATGCAGCAATACAAAGAGATAATCCCATTAATTTTTTTTCTTTAGGTAAAATTGGAGAGCCTGGGTACATCCCTGGCCCTCCTGGTCAGCCAGGGGTCCAAGGTATTCCTGGACCACCAGGTGAGTCAATACTTGATAAGCTAAGCATTACATATATCTGGGGAATAGCTTTCTAATTGCTCCTTCTGTGTACCTAAAGGGCGTAAAGGTGAGGCAACATTTAGAAAAGTAATACATGAACCAGGAGCTCAAGGCTCTCCTGGTGCCCGTGGCACATGCGGACCTCCAGGAAGAACTGGTCCACCAGGACCTCCAGGCCCACCAGGTTAATACTTTTAGAGTTAATCCTTGTTGCATGTATTACCTTTCCCTGTGTAATATGTGATATTCGAATTATAAATTTTGCTATTGAACACTTCTTTTCCAGGCCAGCATGGTATCAAAGGAATGCAGGGTTTCAGCCCACCTGGTCTGCCTGGATTTACAGGCTACAAAGGAGATAAAGGAAGAGCAGGGCTGCCAGGTGTGTTTAAGACTACGTCCACACGTATACGGGTATTTCTGAAAACACAGCTTTTTCTATGCGTTTTGACCTTTCATCCACACATAAACAGTGTTTTGGATCACTATGGTGGAGATTTTTGAAAACTCCAGTTTTTGCGTATACATGTGGACAAGGAAAATTGAGATTTAGTCGTGCAACATCAAAGGTGTGCGCCTTTTTTGACGTCACGCTGTGCGCCATGTTATTGTTTACATGAGATGAATCTCTACAATGGCAGATATAGACAAAATACTGTTGCTGTTAATCTTACTATCTGCAGTTATTATCCGACCATTTAGAAAGACTGCTTTTATGCGCCATTCATCTTTATTTACTCTTTTCCTCCCAGGCTTCTAGACTTCTGATTGGCCAAGACTTCTATGCAGTTAGGATTATATTGCCACCTGTTGCTCTGGCACGTGCTTGACAGCATTTGACTTTGTTTTTTGCGTTTACATATGGATAGGATTTTTTTTTTTAAACAAAAATGGAAAATCTCCATTTACAAAAATACGTGTGTACATGTGACAAAATGTTTGGGTTAAAATGTGTTTTTGTGTATATTCCAATTACACATTAGAATATAAAAAACACTTGAAAACGTCATTTTCCAAGTATTTCAGTAGAATGTGAAGTGTTAAATGTGTTCAAATGATTGGAATTGCCTTTCAAATAGCTGGACACATCACACCTGAAAAACAATAAAAGTTCAGGTATTGGCAGCGCTCCTGCTTCACAGTTGTGCATTACATTGTGTGAATAAGAAAAAAGAAAAAAGAAGGAAAAAATAATAATGCCCTCTGAATGAAGTTATCTGCCAGTGCACATTAAAACAGGTCCTCAGTGCATTAGTGGCAGGTAGTAGTGACTATAGAACATCCCCCAACAGATTCCAAAAATATCCTTGAACAAAACTGCCCACGTGATATTATTTCATTGCATATTATGTTCTTCAATCTGCAGGTCCCAATGGCAGACCTGGAACTCCAGGTCATAAGGGTCCTGCAGGTTTGCCCGGCAGAACCGGTCCAAGTTATGCTGACAGTTTCCTGATAGTCAGGCACAGTCAGAGCATCCACCCCCCTGAATGTCCTCATGGCACTAGCTTCATCTACAGTGGTTACTCTTTCCTCTTTATCAATGGATATAAAAGAGCTCATGGGCAGGACCTTGGTAAGAGCATGGAAAACACCACACCCAGAAGTTGTATGTGCATATATAAGATGCATCTTTGCATCATTAAAAAATAAATAAAATCTGCATATTTACCAGTGTTTTAAACTGTCTCTCAGGCACCACGGGGAGCTGTCTGCCTCGTTTCTCTACAATGCCTTTTCTGTTCTGTGACACTGAAAATGCCTGCCGCTATGCTTCTCGTAATGACTATTCATACTGGTTGTCCACTGAAACTCCCATGCCTATGAACATGGTTTCCATATCAGGAGAAATGCTGAAATCCTACATTAGCAGGTGGGATAAGATTGTGTATTTAGTGTGATTACCATAAACTAAAATTGCCACCTATATCTACCCTCTAACCTTATGTGGAATAAAATAATATGGATACCTGTTTAGGTGCTCAGTGTGTGAAACCACCTCCAATGTCATAGCCATCCACAGTCAGAGGACTCTCATACCAGAATGTCCTAGAGGTTGGGAATCACTGTGGACTGGGTACTCTTTCATCATGGTAAAGAAATCAGTGTTTTGTTCATTTTTACTATTTTTAAAATTTGAATTCAGAGATCTTGTTTCTCTAAGTGATTCTGTTCTTACTGTCTGTTACAGCAAACAGGTGCTGGAGCAGAGGGATCCTCGCAGCCCCTGATTTCTCCTGGCTCATGTCTGGAAAATTTCCGCCAAGTGCCCTTTATAGAGTGTCACGGCAGGGGGACGTGTAACTACTATCCTGATTCCTATAGCTACTGGCTGGCCTCCCTCGACCCCAACAACATGTTCGGGTGAACTGTTCACTTCTCTGTTTAAGGAGACATAGTTCTGTAGTTTTCAGTTAAATATTCAAGGAATCGTTCATCTTTCATTACTCTTTTGTCCAATGCTGTTTAGAGGCTTCCCAACTCAGAACAGTGCTGTCTTGTGATTTGGCAACTTGTATCAAATTTAATTTGTTAAGTTATCTGTAATTATTATTGTCTCTGTATGTTGTTCTCCTACAGTAAACCCATACCTCAGACAGTGAAGGGACCTTTCCTAGAAAGCGTCATCAGCCGCTGCCGAGTCTGCAGAAAAACAGGGCATCAAGGTGAAGGGTCAAGGTGAAGAGATAAATAGTCTGTTTCTCACTTCATTATGTTCATATTGGGCTTATAAGCAGAGGCTAAACTAAGATTTGTCTGGTGGAGGGCCCTATGATTTGTCAAAGAATTACTTTGCAGTAAGTTGTATAATCATTTGTATTTTTAATGCTCATAGTCTGTGATCACCCAAGCCTGAAATCTGAGGTTTACTGAGCTGTCATTGTTGTTTCCCAACCTGTAGATAATATAAATCTGGTATAATAGGTGAAGCATCCTCAGCTTCAATTAAATATACCCTTGATATAACTTATAAGTGACCCTGGACACCACAGCCTGCTGTGCACCAGCCTAACATAGTCCTTTAATGTCAACCGTACCACGGTACTGCAGATTAACCAGTTTAGTCTGCAGTACACTACAATAAACTGCCTAGGACTGTCATAGAACACACACATGTAAAAGAGTACATGACATGTTTAAATTAAATTGGTTTTTGCTACGTCCATTTCTGTGTGAAGTTATTACGTTAAGGCTTTTTTTGTCCTGGAAAATACACCAACTTTACATTCAGCTAGCAAACAGATTCAGATTTACACTGCAAAGAAACGGTTTGTTTGTTTTCCTGATATTTGTTGAGCTGTTTGAAAAATTGACTCTGATTGGCTGTAATCTCCTGATTTAAAAAAAACACGTGACAAAGTGCCCAAACCAAAACTTAGCCGGCGGGACAAGGAAAAAACAATATGTTCAGGATGTTGTGGCTTGTTGAAAATGTGGTATTACTTACAGTTGTAAAAACATAGTAAAACCTGCTCAAGTCATTTGAATATGCAGTATTTTTAATGACAACAGATATTTTTTTCCCATAGAGATATACAAATGTTATATCTCTATATCACTTTCTTGTGTGCGTGTGTGTGTGTGAAATATTTCAGATCATTTCTGAAGATCCTGTCAGTAAATAAATAACTGCAAACAAACAAAGTCACAATAACCAGCTGTAGTATGTATGCTGTAAATCTGGAGTTTTCAATTTGTTTATTCATACACACAAATATGGAGTTATTTGAACAGTAACTCCTCAAAGCAATTCTTTGAATACCAACACGTTGAATGGTGCATGGAGAGATTAAGCATTATGACTCACATCCATTTATAAATATACTGTTGGGAGGCAGAAGAGAAATCAAACTGGTGTCTTCAGAAAAAGATATAAGTGAAATCAGACATTTAGATCTTGAACTGAAGTATCGAAGTATTGTCAAATATTTTTTGCTATTCTCAATATTTAAAATTGCAACTTGAATGAGCTAATATTAGGATAAAATACAAATGAAATAAGAAGTAGTTGACAGTTATAAGAGAGGCCTCGTGCAAAATCGTACTAAATGTGTTAATAACATCTTTCTTCTCTGAGCTATTCACTGAAAATTATCACTACAGCGATGTCCCCAAAGGAGCAGTCATTCAAGCTCACTCACGCATATCTATCACCATAATTAACCCGTTTGTGCCCAGATTTTTTTCAGAGTTGTAAGGCATATCATTTTATCAGTTGAGTCCCTCTGAATCATGTTATGTATTTATTTTTTCCATTTTGTACTTTTTTTTGAAGAAAATAGCATTTTTATGACTGGCAACAATTGTTGCCAGTAGTCACACAGCTTGTCACTAGGTCAAATGTCACCTAATAATAATAATAGAGAAGTAATAATAATAATATAATAAGAACAAAATAATAATATAGTCATAATAAATAATAACAAAAAGGTGGAGCCTCAGGTTCCCCCTGTATAAAATTCAAAACATCAAACAATTTGAACTGATTTCTTTATTCTCAATTTTTTTATACTCAAAAACTCAACAAACATTTTTTTCTTAGAACCTCTAAAAACATATATACATATATAACATATTTCTTCCCATACATTCCATCATCTTTCATGCATGTTCTACTCAGTGTGGTACACTCCACATGTAGTGGCACATCACACTTTCCACACGCAAATGATGTGCGTCCGCCGCAGTTCTTGCATCGCTTGTACCTGCTACCAGTGTTGCAGGGCCAGTGGTTCAAATTATCAAACCTGGTGGCATCAGTTATCGCCACCGCCATTGAAGATCTTCTGCCCTGCCTACTTGGCTTTGTTCCATGGCGCAGGAGGAGGGTCTGGGCTACCAGCCTCTGGAAGGAGAGGAGATCCTTCTCCCCGCTTTTCCAGGACCTAAATGAATGACAAAACAAGCATGATAGATGCATGAATGTGCATCGTTTCATCCTTTCTACAACGTCATGCCCCATATGTAGAATGTTCTGTAAAAGCAATATCACACTTGAGTTTGTGATGTTGGTCTGGATATCATCACTGCTGCTCTTGTCGACCGAAGAGCACTAGCGATGACCTCGAGTCAAACATCACCAACTCGATTGTGATATCACTAAATAACATACAGCCTTGTGTACCTGTAATAGCACCAGCTGTTCACCATGGCACTGTTCAGGGCCCAGCTGAAGCATGGCCACCACCACTTCTTGGACCGGATGTTGACTCTGTAGTGGCTGACAAACTGGTCATGCAGGTCCACTCCTCCCATGTGTGTGTTGTAGTCCTGGATACACTTGGGCTGTCTGACCTTGTCCATAGTCCGCTTCTGTTTATTCCATCTCTTCGCCTCAGTTTCGGTGAACTCCCTCTCCATGTTCGACACCACGGTGACCACGCTGTTGTCATTCCACCTTACAATCAGCTTCTCTGCCTCAACCAGATACTCAGTATCTCCTCTGGGTGTCTTCTTGAAGGTCTGGGGTGCTGTGAAGGGAACGTTATGGAGCTGAGTTTGTCGCATCGTGCCACAGCTGCCATAGCCTCTCAGGGTCATCTCATCCACCAGGGACAGGGTTGTGAAGAGGTTGTCGTGGTAAAACTTGACTCCAGGTGGCACTTCAGCTTTCTCTGCCAGGCCAAGAACCACACTTGGACCCTGACCAAGTCCAGTTTCCACCAGATGTGTGGAAACTGTTCAGCGTAGAGATTGGACATTTCCAGTGTGACATCTCTGAGGGACTTGGGATAAAATGTGAGGAAGATATCCACTGGATCATCTGATGTGAAGCCAGGATCATGTTCTTTGGGGACATAGCGAGGGATCTGATATTTTTTGTTGGCTTGTGCTGGTGCTTTGGCCGCAATTTTGATTTTTTTGAATTTCCTGTCTTGGTTCTTAGTTTTGTGGAGCATGGGCCCAACAATCTGACTGGTCACATTTTCATTTGTGCCACTGACCTTTCTAGTCTCTGTCTGACTCACTGAGGATGAGCACCCAGGATCATCATCGGGGGGATTTGGCAGCTGCATGTCCGAATTAGGTAGAAAGCCTTCACCTTTGAGTATTCTTGATGGGAGGCGGTTATGGTCACCAGTGGCCTCATCATCAGATTGGTCACTGTCACAGTCTGTGTCATGTGCGTGCATTTCTGACTCAGGCACAACTGTGATGTCCGCCACAGTTTCAGAGTCCTGCAGCATGGCCAGGATCTCTGCTACGGTGTACCTAAGGAAAGGACAACATACATGTTAGCTAGCAAGCGAATTTTAGCTAGCAAGAAAATGATGTATGGTAATGTATAAAAATCCTATACACAGAGGCCTTGAATACCTGTGAATTTATTTAGCTAGGAATTATTCTAAAAGGACTAAAATGAGCCATTGTACATCATTCTACAATTTTAAATAAGTAAATTAGGAGCAATCCTGCAGACAGTGTTTTCCTTTAGTTAGCGACATGCTATGTGCCCACTGGCAACTTTTGTTGCCACTCACAGAAATAAGCCCATGAACAAAAAAATATTTATCCTAGGTACAATTTTTTTGGGGAGGGTTACTCTAGAGACTTGAATGATTAAATAATTATAAATATGTTTGGGGGGAAAGTCATAAGAAATTTATGAAAATTACCTCTTTCCAGGATGATTTGCATCCGCCATGTCTTCAGCCAGAAAGAGCGGGAAGCAGATGATGTCATGCGATAGGAAGCACTTGGAAACGATTTTTTAAAAATCAAAACCTTTGTCTAAGTTGTCTACTAGCATATAAGTGGAAAAAGTTGCATTAGTACCTTTGAGATTTTTTATTGTGAGTCGAAAATGACAGTGATAAACTTTGGCAACAATTGTTGCCAGTGGGGCAAAAAGGGTTTTAAAAGTTCCAAAATCTGGATACGAAACAGATCAGCGATTCCCCTAAATGCTACTGTATTCAAAATCCTGTGGTTTTTCTGGCACACATATATTCCAAGATATTGATTGCTGAGAGTCATAAATAAATATGGTGGTTGCATAAGAAACCCAGCCAGCACAAGTAAGAGACAAAGAAGAGCTGTGACCTTTTATGTAAAGCAAATATTTGATTAAAACAAAACAAAACAAATATGTTACATATTTGTGGATATTTTGGAACCAAATCTGAGCTTAAAGGTTTCAAAACATCTGAAACTCCTAATATATTATGCAGAACTCCTTGAATGCCACCTTGAATTATACAAATCTTCTGGTACAGACAGTTGTCAGTGAGGATAGAAACGCTTGTGCTGCTCTGTAGCCTTCTTAACAGGATTATTCTGCTTCTGACAGTGCACTTTCTAATTGTTTAGCCAGCTATATCAAGCTTTTACACCTCTATAATTGGGTTAGGATTGCGACTTGTTGAAAGGTTGATGCACTTCAAGGTTATCGCCCATTTTAGAAGGACACATCCTTGCACTTTTCTCTGCGCAACTCACATAGGCTAAAAAGACATCTGCCCATATTTTAAAAGGTTAGATCTTGATGGGAGAATAGTTACGCAAACGTATAACAGATTTAGGTTGCAAAGAGTATTCCAGTTTGGACTGTATACTTGCAAAGAAGATAGATGGGATAATCCTGTGAGTGATGACTTTACTTAGAAGACATCCTTACATTTTCTATCCACACAATACAGCTGTAAAGTTGAATCATGTGCCAGTGCAAAATCATTATAACCCATGACAAACACATCTTCAGATGCAATACAGTTAAATAGAGCAGAAATCTCATTAAAGACAGCTTGAGCTTATAAGTGTCCAACAGTTGTTTTCTTCTGGTATGTTAAAAGTGCTAGTTTTTACCTCCATGAAATTAGATTGGATTAAAGATCATAGTTTTGTTTAAATTTAGATTTAATATTTTCTCTCCCTTAACCTAGGTGATCAACAATAGTTTGGACCATTTCAAAATGTTTCGTTCCACAGAAATCAAGTAAGAAACAGGCTATAACAGGCTTGATTTGTGAGTTTTCTTCTGGAAATCCTGGGTGTCCTGCTAATTACCATCTCAGTCAAGTGCAAGACATATTAAAACAGATGAATCAGGGCATGCTAAATGAGGCTAAGATCAGTTGTAATATTGTGTAACACTACTGTGGTATTTCATTATATATTTGCAGTCTATATACAGCTGAATGAATCTAGCACTGGCTTGTTAGTACCCTGCAAACATCAGTGACTTTTAAGTGAGACTATATGGGTGGCTACGTTTATTACTTCAGGCATTTCATGCAACAGTTTTACTTAAGTCATTCTGTCAAACAGCTAAATAAACCCTTTGAAATGGTATTGCTGTGACAAGCATTACTGAGTCACATTGCTGACATTTTGACTCTTCTCCTTCAAGCTGAAGTTATACTTCTCACATAAATTTCAACTGTGGCCACAGTGGCTGGTGTACGAGAGTTACACAGTCTTCCTTGTGGTAGAATTAATTTCATTATTCGAGGTAACCTGTGCACACTGTAATGCAGTAAATGCCTCGGCTATTTTTGAGATGTGGACACTTCAGCCTCTCATTCGTGCTTTAGAAATGATTGACCTTGATCCTTTATACCTGTACTGTTTAATGTACCACAGACAGTCTGGCACTGAATATTTAATGATCAGTAAATGAGCAGTCGAGGTGTGAGTGCTGCTCCAAAGCCCTGTTTGTTCCGACTGTGGAAAGAGGCATCTAAATGAGCTCTGAAGACAACTGGAAAACTGGGCAAGCTTCCTCAATGATGCTGCACCACCGACCTGTAGACTTGTAGTGTTTTGATTGATTATGCATGTGCTATATGTCCTCTTTTCTGCAACATTGTTTCCACTCAAGCAGAAGAGGCTGTTCTTCTCATTGTTAGAGTCATTAAAATTCAGAATGTAATAAAGGTCAGCACCACATTTGATGTTTCCCAGTGATATTCATGGTAGTCCAGCAAAGCAATAAACCAGACACCCATTCATCTTCTATTTCCTACCACTTTAACACCATTGTCACCATTGACGTATACCAGTACTTTTCTCTTAAGTAGTGCATAATTTGAATGTGAAATTGCAACGACTTTGAATATCTCATCATTTACAGTGCATAATACCATCAAAATCTTCAGAGAATTTGGATAAATCACTGTGCATAAGGGACTAGAGTGAAAACAGTTTACTGTGTTATCCACAAATGCTGGTTAAAGCTCTCTGTGAACAAAACTCATTTAAAATGGACTGAGGCTCAATGAAAAACTGTTCTGTGGTCAAAAAAATTTACATTTCAAATTATTTTCTGAAAATATGAACACCGTGTCCCCCTGACTAAAGAGGAGAGGGTTCATCCAGCTTGTTTTCAGCTCTCAGTTTAAAAGCCTGCATCTGTGATGGGACAGAGGTGCACCAGTGACTAAGAAATTGGCAGCTTGCACATCTGGAATGGCACCATCAGTGCTGAAAGCTATATACAGGTTTATAGGAACATATGCTCCCACCCAGATAAGGTTGTTTTTTAGGGAATGCTTTGCATGTTTCACCAAGACAAGTTGAAACCGCATACTGCATCCATTACAACAGCATGGCTTCATAATAGAAGATTCGAGATGCGCATTGTCCTTCCTACAGTCCAGACATTTCACTAACTGAAAACATTTGGCACATGGTGAAATGAAATGTGTGACAAAGTATGTGACTGTTATGCAGCTATACAGCAGGGCAAACATGACCATGTCCCCACTTGTTAGCAAAATTTTACCAAAATTCAAAATCACCTAGTATATTTGCATGAAATGGTACATTTTTTCATGTTTTTTGATATTCTACTGTCAATAAAAATGAAGATTAGTGAGGGATTCAGTTCTTATTTACGGTTTTACGCTTTTATAGAATTAGGGTTGTAAAGTGGAGCCTACTTGATGAGAATTACCTGAACTCATAAATCACAAACAGGTAAATACTGCATAGGGAACACAAAGAGAAAAGAGATAAAGAGAATCGATGCAGCGTTCTGAGAAGGAAGGCCTGATTGAGGAAACTTATCAAACAGGATAGAGGGGTAGACAGGGAATAGAGCTTAAGAAAGTGAGAAAGCAGAGGAAAAGAGGAAGCTAGAGTGCAAAGTGGATGAACATAGGGATGAGAGAGAAAATTATTAAAATAACAGCGTTGAAGCATAACTGCAGTCAAAGCTTGGCTTGGTATCCTTTCTGTCCCCGGGCAATTGGGATTCAGCAGAACAGCTCTCCTCTGTAACAGGATCCACTGTCAGCACATTAACATGCTCATGCGGCAGAGCTCCTTCAGTAAAGTTTTTTTTTTAAAGTAGTCAAGTAAGAGTATGCGAGAGAGCAAAAAAAAAAAAAAGATACGTGGGCAGCTGTGGGTGGGCAGCTGGGTGAGTGAATTTATAATGCGTGTAGGAGTATGTGTACAATGTGCATGAACTTTTATGTGTATTCTGCCTTTTATGAGCATGCCTGCCTGTGGTAATCCCTCTGGTCTTCATCCAGCATACTGAGAAGCCAAAAGCAGAGCATCCCAGAAACAGTGAGACGTGGAAAAGTAAAGTTAAAGTGACTTTAAATCTCTTTTTAATCATCTTGTTAAAGTGGACTGCCTAACAAGGTGCAGAAGTAGAGACCTGAAGAGTTGAATTCAGTCTTTTTAACCATCAGGGCTCCTTTCATTCAAATGTTCATATCAGACAATTGGATAAAACATACTGAGCTGGCTGGATCAAAGGAGCATCACTGAGCTTTAATTGAACACAGAGTAATTATTTTTAATGAGCAGAGCTGAACATCCCACTTCTGACTAGGAGTTTCCTGTCCCAGAGGCATAGGCACATATCAAAACAACAGGACAAAAGTAGGTACACACAGATGAAACAGCAATGCTTTCAGTTTGCAAAAGAAAAACAGTACAAAACTAGCCGAGTTCCTTATTTGATGCTTAGTTTTACGGCAATGTACAAAGTCCAAACAACAGTTGTGAGCAGAACCTAATTACACATCAAATGTAAATTGTGGAATTTTGAATAGTTTGAAATGTTGTGAAAACGTCTGAAGCTCCACCAATAAAACGATTTGTCTGCTATGATGCTGAAGATCATCTCGCTGTAACTGGTTGTCATTACATGTATGTCTACACGGTGGATCTCCGTTTTCTCATCGCCATGATGACAGTGCAACCTGTGTTAAAAATCTGTCAAGTAAGGCTTTAAAGTGAGTGGAAAATGGTTAAGAGTTAGGGTAAGTGTGAGGGTAAGTCTTCTACTTCAGATCGCATTACAGTAGAGGTCCTCACCAGTGTTGGGGTCATTTTTCAAGAAAATGTATGTATTACACATTACTTATTACTTTTTTTTTTTTAAGTAGTGCATTAATTAATTTGTTACACTACTTGATACACTACTTGCTACATTATTTTCACCTTACTCTATGAAATACTTATACAATCTTTCTTTTACTTTTTACTTATGAACACAAAAGCGAAGGTAAAATAAAAAAGAAAAGACACTTTTGTTGCTTATTGAGTCTGGCTGCTGGGGTGGGGTCAGCATGCACTCAGCTTTAACCTCACTCTGGGTTTTGGCTAGTTTTGTGTTAGCATGCTCTCTGTGCAGATGCTTGCAAAGAGTCTTAGTTATCTTAGCAGTATAAAGCTGTTGCTTCTGTCCTGGATGCAGTTTCTACTTTATCATCTCACTCTTGTCCTTCTGTGAAATAAAAATAAAAGTAATGTCAAGTTTGCCACTTATCAAAAAAGCAGTATCACTGTTCCGCAGGGTAATGCCTTACTTTGTAAGGCTTTAATGCCTGTAACACTTTGTAATGCACTGACAGTTAGACCATAGTGTACAAATTTATGATTCACGACCACACGAATGTCAAAAAACATAATGACCAAGCTTCTGCTGCATTTGACCAAATAGAGTATATTTTTACAAACTAGAGAACCAGCTCTTGTCATCAGCTCTTGACAGCGCCATGTGTATGATTTTTTGTTTGTTTGTTTATTCTCAAATCTTTGTTAATTTTCTAAAAAACATTCTAGGCATCTTATTTGTCCTTTTTTTTAAAAATCCAGATATATGCAAGACTTTGAGTTTTTTTAGTTTTCTTTGAGTTTTTATTTTGTTATTGAAATGTGTTCATAATCTATAGATACCTTTAGGCACACCCTAGTCCTCATACATTATCCAGTATCCAGTATCGTGTGTTCGTGCTTTTGTTTAGTTTTGGGGGGTTTTTTTCTTGTTTTGAGTTTGCTTTTGTTATTCATTTATCCTTTTAGTGTGTAGCAGCCATCCAATCTAGATAAATAGCCAAAACAAGCCGGAGTGCTGTTTTATCCTGCCCCGAAGCAACCATCTTGGATGCTTTCCAGAAGAAAGAGTGAGTCCTGCTAATGTCATCCCTTATTGCTACCCAAGTAAAAATAGATTTTTAGCATGAATCGGTAGCCCAGTTCTAATAACGTCTTATCAGCTGTCACCATTTCACAAAACTCCAGCCTGCTTGGTTGTCCTTTGGCTTTAGTTCTAGCAAACATGAGCGTGCTAATCTGACAAACACAATATATCAGCTAACTAGCATATTAGCATTGTTACTGCGCAAATGTTAGCATGCTAACATCAAGCGCTTTTTCACAGCTGTGTATAAAAGTTTCAACATTGCCCTGCACTGGTGTTTCACAGAGCTTTAGACAATTTTATGATCTTTTTTTATATCATTTATTTCACTGTGGAATGAGAGTGTTGGCTCTCCACTGCAGGTAATGTCTGTGCTTTTCTTCCACGGTTCTCCTTTCTTGTTGTTCCTCACTTGTCTGCTGTGGTATTACTTTTAGAGGTATTACTCCTGCTATTATGCCAGTATTTACTAACACATTCTTTTTTTTTTATTTGATTTTATTGATTAGCATTCAAATTCAAATCTCAGTGAAAACAGTGAAAAAAAAACAAAAAAAAAAACAGTGAAAACAGAACAAAAATCTACCATAAAGAAAGAAAGCATGAGACAAGGCTAATCAAAAGGTATTGGCTGAAGCATTTGCTTATTACGCCAACCCTTTTCACAAAATATCTTTTTGTATGCAGCTCCTGTACACAGGGCTTGAAGAAAATAATAAAACAAAGCAAAAACCAAACAAACAAACAAACAAACAAACAAACAAACAAACAAACAAAAAAAAAAAAAGAAAAAAAAACTTTCCACCTCAATGAATCTAGTAAGAAAAGCTCCCAAGTGAAACTTAACCTCACAGTTTTCTTTTACCCCTTTGGGCAGACACTAAAATATTGTGGCTAAAATGCTCCATGGCTATGTAATGTGCCTTTGAAAGCAAGGTTATATTGATTTAGGCATATTTCATGTGAGAAAATCACAATGTGAGGCTTAACCTCCAAAATAATATTTGGGGGTCGCTAGATTTATTTTAAAAAAGGGTCAAAACTGATATTAATACAATACTGAGTCACTTGTAATTTTTGTTTTGAAGCTGCAAAGTTCCTAGTCTGTTCTGTAGGATATGTGTGAAGGTGGCCTCGCCCACACAAGAAAGGAGATAGGGTGGGAGAACACATGGCAGAGGTCAGTTTTAACAGAGATGGGTAGAATGGCCTTCGAGCTGTTTACAGCTCTTGGCTGTCCTATGTGTATCCAAACAGATGACTCTGTTTAGACTGCTAACACCCACAGATGTCTAAGTAGCTGACCTTGACTTGTTTCTACTCTTTGTGAACATTGATTACAAAGGTACAGTATGTACTGCTATGAGGATGTCGTATCTCTTGCCATGAAATGTGTGACTATTGACGTTTCTCTCTATTATTGTGGGGTCTTTACGTTACAATATAAAGCTTATTTTTTGGGGAGGGGACAGCCAGGTCATTAGCAATAAAATTATATTTTGTTCCAAAACACTTATGACAACAAATTTGTTTCTCACACTATATGATTGTGAGAATGTCAGCCATTTATTCTGACTACGCCCTCCACCAGCTGGCTTTTTCTGTTGTTTTTGTTGTCAAACTTCAAACTTTGAAGATCCCCAGACTTTTTCTCTAGTGCCCCCATGAGGTATGGTCTTAACATGTAATTCTGTTTAGAGATCTACTCCCCATTTAGTCAAAATTATAACTTTAAAGTTGCATTTTTGGTACATTAATTGGTTGGTACTATTTAACACATACTAGCAGGAAAAAGGCAGCACGGTGGCACAGTGGTTAGCACTGGACCGGAGTTTGATTCCACCAGCAGTGTCTTTCTGTGTGGAATTTGCATGTTCTCCCTGTGTTTGCGTGGGTTCTCCCCAGGTACTCCGGCTTCCTCCCACAGTCCAAAGACATGCACTTTGTGGGGATAGGTTAATTGAAAACATTTAAAATCGAAATTGCCCATATGTGAATGTGAGTGCGAATGGTTGTCTGTCCCTGTGTGTTAGACTGGTGACCTGTCCAGGGTGTGCCCCGCCTCTTGCCCTATGACAGCTGGGATAGCTGCGATCCTGAAAAGGATAAGCGGAAGCAAATGGATGGATAGCAGGAAAAAGCCCTAAGCATCAGTACGTTGCCATTAGGAACCTAATATTTGCATCAGCATTAACTTTATGTACTTCTGTACCTAAGCACAGCCTCACAGAGACTTTTTAAATTACTGCATTGGCTTTCTTTGAAATTAAGAAAACTCTGAAGTAAAGCTGCAACAGTGGTGCATTAAAAAATTACAACTAGAAGTCTATGAGATTTCATATTTGCAAAAGTGGATTTCTTAAATGCAAAAAACAGAATAATGCAGCATGTCTTTCCCTCAACTCCCTTCTCTCTTTTTGTTGCTTCTCATCTTTTTCCATGTCATTTTTGGTACATATTGTCCCTGAGGTTGCATGCCTGCACTCTTCTCAGCTGTGTACTGTAAGTGAAGGAAAAACCAAAATAGAAGAGAACAAAATACCCCCCCATACCCTGTAGTCTTGTGCTGCAGCCATCATGCAGGAGAGAATACAAGCCACGTCCTGAAAGTCAGGGGAGCCTTCATCCTCCTCCTCCTCATTCTCCTTGCAGACATGGAAGGTCTGTTTCCATGACAACGTGAGAATTAAGGGCGAAAGAGCGCCATCCCAAAATGACATATCGGATTTAGAGGCTAGGTAGAGCATAAATCACTTCTGTGAACGATAGAGGAAACTGATTTGAATTGAATGTGAATCCCATTAAATAAAAAATGACACATTGATCGATTCAGTTTTGTCTGCTTATTATCCTAATTATGTTCCTGTTACAAAGAGTGACATAAGTTTAAAAAAAAGATAATTCAGTCATGATCAACAACACATTCAATGAATCAGTCACTGTATAGCTGAGAGTTTTTGATAACATAGTCTTTATTCTTAAACAATCACTAACTTCATTCTGTTTTTTATATAATCAATGCATATTTTTTGTCATCTCAGAATTCATAATGCATATATGAGCATGTTCCAATGCAGTGAATCATCTGCAAACATAAAAATATTAAAATAATAGTTATTATCTCATACAATCAAAGCCTTTATTAACCCCTTTCACACATCAAGAAACCCACAAAAAAGTGCTTTGCTTTACTGCTTTCTCACATTAGCTTTTTTGACTCCATGTATTCATTCCTGTCTCAGATCCTTTCATTCATCTGTCAAGAGTTGACCTTCAGTACACTTAACTTCATGCATTGCTTTAAGTCCACACATGTGTCATATGCACCAGTATAAACCTCTGTATAAAGATACTTGTATGCTGGTCTTGCCTGCTGACTTTCAGTGTCATGTCTAATATACTGTATGTATCACTGTTATTCAGTAGGTACTGTGGAAGTTGAACTAATCTACTGTTAGCTCTTACAGGTAACTTGCATCAGCTGCGGACCCGGGTCCAAGATGGAAGACTTTCCTAGATCCATAATGATGCCTATGCCACTGTAGTTTGCTGCGTGCAGCTGAATGTGTGCTATTTACTGTACATATCACCAAATTAGCAACCGGTTTCTAACCAGATGTAGGAGAGATGTATGAGCTCTCGCTAAAATACTGATCAAACTATTGCATAAAACATTTTGGACATATGCTCCCAAAAATCTAAAGACATTCCTCTTGGATCCCGCCTCAAACTTAAACCAAACTTACATCAACTTCTACAGTCATGCGATGGTCATGCTTGATCTCAACCGTTTCCCCTTTTCAGCTTTCCTAACTTGGCTAGGCTTAGCTGTACGTCATCTTTAATAACAGTAAAAAAGAAATAACACTATTAACCCCAATCCAAACACCACATTGGTGCCAGTCTTTGTGCAACTAGTGCTGGACAGTGGACATCCAGCCTCTACGTCTGGCCCATTCACTGCACAACTGTAGGACTTCCTGAGTTAGACAAACTAATTGGGGTTTAGAAATAAGCTCAGCAGCGTACACAGCGTATGTGGTGTCCCAGTCAACTCAACTCGTTTATACAGCCCTGTCAATCTGTTGATTTATGAAAGAGAGAGACTTTCCTCCACAATGCAGCAAGTGGCTCATTTCATTGGTCACAAAACCAGTGGGAATAGAGATGGCGTGCGTTACCATTTCAGAAAATCCCACTGAGACGGTAAGACATCCTCCTCGAATCTGGCCAAATCCATATGTACTGGTTCCTCAATGAAACATTTAGCTTCCATTGTGATGGCAAAGTTTGAATGATTGTGACCTTACAATTTTTGAACAAATTTTCAACATGTTAGGTCAGTGATTTATTAAACAGTCAGGCACCCTGTCCACCAGTGTTGAAAAAGTCTCTGGTCATTTCACAACAGAATAACAGAAATAGTAGAACTTTCTGGAAATTAGTCAACACAACCCTTCACGGCCGGGCTTGCCAAAAAAATTGCCACTTCTTTTCTTTCTGCGTAGAAAAACTGCAGAAGTCTTTAATCAAAGGTTATTTCATGTTTAGTCCATATAGTTCAAAAGCACGACTACTGTTACATAGTTATATTTTGAGTTGTTGTTATAGCTAACAGCAGAAAAAGGGGTCTGTGGTTCTCGAGGTGCAAATGCGAAGTGACCGTTTTTGGCCATGGCTCGTAGTGCTGATGTTGGTCATTGCCATCCTCTCAGCTTTTGGAGAGAATATTATTCTTTGTCATTTTTGACAAGTTTGGACATCTCTTTGTTTATAACCTAATGCTCATTTTAAGTGATGAGATAATACAGAAACTGTATCAAAACAGGTTTTCACTCGTTTCCAACTTTTAATGCCTCATACAACTTTCTTTGTCTTTTCTACTGACAAACACACCAACCGTGGAGATGTGTTGTCAGTGTTTTATTGTTTTTGTTTTTTTATTTAGAGACATACTAGACTGCACTCTGTTATATTGCTTGTATCGGTCCCGTCCTGCCACAGCAGGGCAACATATGGAAGTTTGTGTCCTATAGTCACATTAGTCTAACTTACAATACACACCTGAGTAAATTACATCCCACCCTAAGCACTCTGTTTCCATTGAAGTCCAGCAAAGAGAACTATCAATATATTTAGTCTTACCCTCACACCAGTGCAAGTGGTGTGACAGTGCATTCAAGATCAAACTGTGAGAGAAAAAAAACACATAAGGGTAATAAAAAAAAGTATTTTGTCTCAAAAACAAAAAGCTAGTAAATAAGATGATCGAGCAACAGATTAGTAATGACGATTATAATGAAGATGGTATAGTTATTATTGACAACAACACAATAAAGCATATGAGAATGCAATAGCATGTAGAAAAAAAATCAATGTATGAAAAGTGAACATGTATTAAAGCTTGTTTTTCACAGCATAAATCGAAAATGACAGATACTTGTATTTACGTGAAGGGAGACCACCATTTCTTTGTTTATCACAGCGTTTTTATACTTTTTTGCATAAAATGGTTGGTCAAGTCCTGATTGAAAATGACTTCTCCATATATATATATATATATATATATATATATATATATATATAGTCTTTTTCATATTAATTCATCTAAAAGGTTTTCACAGGCAAGACATCAGTTTTTGTTTTCGTTGTCTTGGGTGTACAGTAATAGCTCCTCATTGTCATCATAAACCCCTCTGTTTGTCACGGGCCATGGTGGTGCATACATTGGGAGGGACGGGTGAAGTTTCCTTTGGCCCCTTCCCTTCATTCAGGATGAGGCCTCTCCCCCCTGCTGGAAGCCCCTCCCTCAGATGCTATGTGGAGTCCTGATTGACAGCTTTCCCTCCATTCATGGTGGGAGTCCCTGAGCTCTTCCTGGAGCGGTGCTTGTCCTCTATCTCATGCAGTGATGGCTCCCTGTACATACAAACTGTGGAAAAGATGGAAAGCCAAGGAAAGGGATGGAAACAAGAGGAGCGGAGAGGAGCGGAGAGGAGAGGAGAATGGGGACAGTAGAGAGTAGATTGAAGAGATGGATGTGCAGACAGAGACAAGGTCAGGTGTGAGGCTGGGACAATTATACCAGGCTGAGAGGGAGAAGACAGGGGAATTAGGCCATGTCTGCACTTTTTTATCACATTGCTTGACAAGTTATTACAACAATATCTATGTGATATTTTAACAAAGCTCCCACAAAAGATATGTAAACTACTGGGGCACTGAAAGTGAATCACTTGCCAAGTCCAAAGTCCTGCTTCACACTTGTGAGAAACTGTGCCTGAATGTGCAACAAAATTTTAAGGATTCCCCCTTTGCCCGTACACTGCTCTACTAAGCTTCATCGAAAATGAGATAGTTAATCTTGCTGACAAATAACAAAGCAAGAGCAAAATAAATGCTCAAAATGATAAATCCCTTTAGAAGCCAGGTTTGGAGAATGGGAATGCAATGCAAATGATTTCATTTTGCTTGAAGAATACCAAGGATTGTTTGAGCTAAAACAGCGGATGTCAATATATTTTACCTTTAGGTGTGTCAAAAGGATTTGCTAAGTTTAAAAAAAGAACATTGATTTTTTCATTTCCCATGATGCACCTATACTATGTTTCATTAGTTTCTCCCTCCTCCTTAATGCCAACGTATTAACAAACCGAACAGTTCCAGCTGGTAATGAAGGTCCTCTAAAGCCAGATAAGACATTATCTGGTTTCAAAGGCTAATTAGAGCTGGTGGATCGCTGCTTTAACCACCAGTGTTGCACGATAATACTAGTGTACGTGATGGGAAGTGCATGCATTACAAAAAAAAATGAAATCAAAAAGAAATAACATTAAAGCTGTACCAAAAATGTGCTTCTACAAGTTTTATGATACCTTCAATTGGCCTGGGAACAAAGTGCGATGAGGGCTTAGTCTTCTTGACCCGGTTGCCCTTCATTACTTGTCCCTCCTTGGTGAGACCAAGGAACCAGGCCCGACCTGACTCCTGCTGTCGGTACACAGTGGACGAGTAGATCACATAGTAGTTCTCAAAAACTGACTCCTTGAACTTACACTCTGGGGTGAACACCTCCTGCAAAAAGATTGAGTGAAGGAAGGTAAAAATGTTATAGATATTTGTCAATGCAAACAGAAAATACATTTTCACCCACATGAAAGCTGAAAGCAGCAAAATAAAAAAAGAACTCATGACCAGTATGTGAAAGTTGCCAAGGTCGGTAAACATCCAGTAACACACACACACACACACACACACACACACACACACACACACACACACACACACACACACACACACACACACACACACACACACACACACACAGGAGACTAATGAGAACGATAGTCTTATTAGAATAATGTGACAATGGAAGATTTCTATCTCTTGGTTTCATTATCAAAGTAAGTCAAGGAGAGAGGCAAGGGGACTCACAGTAATGACTGGAAAACTGGAAAGAACCAGATACTGGATACACTGCCATGCCTGCGTGCGATGCCAGATTATTGCCATGACAGTGCAAGACAGGAAACAATGCTCTTGACTCTGTAACCCATTCCAGATGTACAGTAAAGATGCACAGTCATTTGTCACCTTTGGCAATCGTGTTAGAAAGGCTGGAAAATGCACAAATTTGCTTTTTCTGCACAAAATCTTTACTTATCACCACACATGTGCTGATTAATGTGTGCTGACAAGGAGGCTGCCAACCCCTCAGTCCTTGTCCCTGTTCACAACAATGTCCTCTTCGAGACTAAATTAAAATCTAATGCCAGTCAATTTGAAGGGCAGGGAAGTCGTGTGTGTGCCAAAAAAAAAAAAAATGCAGGCAGAACAGCTGGTTTGGTAGATGTTGGGCCATCTCAGATCTCAGCTAAGCCAGACTTTGTACTATGGGTGTGTTTTTGTGTCACTGCTATATTTCATTTATTAATGTCTCCTGCAAGGTTCTGTGCCCTTTTAAGGTTGTCTGTTTGAGTGACAGCCCAATTCTGCTCCCTGCTGGAGGTGACAGTGTGTGTGTAGTCCAGGTATTACTCATGTAGAGGGGACCTAAATCTGTTTATACCATCACGTTATAGGGACGTGTCTTCCTTGTGGGGACAAAAAGAAAGTCCCCATAACATAAATCAATGCATTTTATGGTTAGTAACATGCTTTAAGGTTAGGATAAGGGTAAGGCTTTGACAAACAGCAGTTATACTTATACTCTACGTCTTCGGGAGATTAATGCATGTGTAAATGTCCTTTATGAAGTAATTGATACAAATCAGGAATAATTTAAAGCTGTTTCTGACCACATGTTTAATGTAAGTTTTATAGCTGCTTTACTTTTTAGTTCTGTTTTGCTTTACCAGCTCCCGAGGAAAGCATCTGGCATCTTTACTGTGCAGTCCAAACTGTGTTTATCAGCTAGTTGTTAACGTCATCTGGGTATCTTTTCAGCAGGTGGTATGGATTTAAAGAGTGCTAAAAATCTGTGTAGAGCTTTGTTGGTTAGTCATTTTAAGCAGCACCTGTATATTACACACAGTCATTTGGCTGATTCTTCATGCAAAAAATAAATAAATAAATAAATAAAATCTGTAGCTTTAAATTAGTTCATGTCATATTCAGTACAGTTTAAAGAGTGTGTGTGTGTGTGTGTGTGGTCTCTTTTTGGATGGCACGCCGCAGTTGAGAGTAATGAGTCCCAGTGTGTATGACCTCAGTGCATTGCAGGCTGAGTAAGGGACTGAGGGAAAGTGGAGGTCACATGGTCGACAGTGTGGAAACGTCTCACTGGTCAGCAGGAGAGAGGACAAGCTCTGGCGGCAGAGTGTATCTGAATGCCTGCTGAAACGCTGTCAAACGGCAAAGATCTGGCTCGCTGTCAGGGCACTGGGGTCACGTTGTGCCTGTCTGGCTCTGTGTGTGTTTATGTGTGAATGTATGTGTTTGAGTGGGTGGGGGGCAGACAGTGATACATTACACAGCAGAAGGCTTCATCGCTACTTCATCTGTTTGGTGCTCAAATTAGGCCAAGAGCACACACACACACCCACATACATACGCACCCAAGTACTAACCTACCATTCACCATTAGCCACTTGCTTTGCTGACACATTATAAAATTCCCTCCACATTCTCCACGGCAACAATGCCCTGTGCTGTCCATGAAAAGCTGGAGCGGTTTAGAAAGCACCCTGGATGCAGTTTGGGAATGACTGGGGTGAAATGTAAGTGACTTTGAAGTCTCTAACAGAGAACCTTGTTCACGGATGACTGAGTAGAAATGCGAGGTGAAGAGATGGGGTCAGACTCTATTGTGATTAATGAGATTTTATTAATGGACATAAACCACAGAACCGCAGGGACAAAGAAAAAGCACAAAAATACACATCAACACACATTCTCAATGCCCCAAATATATGGACAACAAGTTTGCCCTGTCACTTCCTCTGCCAGGAGCTCATAATTAATTGAAGTTGTTACTGCACTGAAACAAGTTTTTTAAAAAGAGCTAACAGGCTCTGCAAGCTGATATTAAAGTAATTGAAAGGATGCTTATTTATATTCCATAGCAATCTCATGGACAAAACCAGAAGACTTGTTAGCAAAACTGGACATGTGCTTACATTGCACCTTTAGTTGGACCTCAGTTTGGACCTACGGATTGATAAAAAAAAAAAAAGCTTCACCTGAGACGCTGTGAATAAACACAGCAAAACTGCTAACTGAATGCAAATATTTTGGCTGTTTCTGCATATTTTCACAACATTTTTTTTCTTTTTTTTAATATAAAAGCTTATCATCTGTTTTGACAGAAACAAACATCAAACTGATTTTTGAAAGGACAATAACGCACCAATACCCTTTTGAGTTTGCAATTCCTGCTTTGCACAAGGTATAAATGTAGCACTACAGCATTGAATTACCACTCATTTCGCTATATTTTGCTTCCAAGGAGCCAGACTTCCTAGCAACTTTTTTAAAGCAGTCTTGAACAATGAATGTCATGTCCTTAAAAAATTGGGGGGAAATCCATGAAAGACCTGACACAGGAATTGAGATGCATCTGGCCTGTCAGTTGATCCATCTACTGTTTGTCAAAGTCTCATCAGAGGTGGTCTCGATGGAAAGGTGGCTGTCAAGAAGCTTCTCACAAAAAACAGTAACAAAAGGCTAAGGTATACCAAATCGGCATCAATATGCATGGAGAAGGTCAAAACACCAGTGATTGTCTACAGCCAATCTGTGATCTGTGGTTTTGGGTGGTGCTTGTTAAAATTGGTGGAATTATAAACACAGAAAAGAACTGTCAAATTTTGACCGACAATGCAACACCATCTGAAAAGAATCTGATTGGAAACTGCTTTAGTTTTAAACAATGATTCCAAACACACTGCCAATACAGTAAAAATGAATAGAAGGAGGCCCGGAAGCTGGACTTCAACATTCCTGAAGCAATGTGGGATCACCTTGACAGAGAATTGAGCAAAAGACAGCCAACAACCTTTGAAAAGTTTTTAAATGTGCGCTTGTGTGTTACCTCAAAATAATTGTGACCTTCTTATAGAAAATCATAGAAAAATAAAGAAATAAAAACCCCTCTATCGCTGAAGTCTTCAAAAACTCCACAGAGAACTTTAAAGACCAATGCTGCTATTTTCACATCATCCTTGATTTTTTGGACATGATAGTGTTACTCACATCATGTTTATCTAGATTTCGGGTTATCTTAACTTTAATACCAGCTGCAAAACCAGCAAAACAACCTCATACCCATCACCACCTCTGGTGGTTCTGCACCTCTGTCCAGATAAGTGTGAGGTAACGTGTGTGTTTGGGGCTTATGAAAGGTGTGAGTGCCAATGTATGGAATGTAAAATGAAACTCGAAGAATGAGAACAAGATGTAATGGATTGCCAAACTGGGTTGCCAAAAGAACTGAGCTGAATGCATCCTGAATCTAAATCAGCTGCTGGCTCCATCACAGGAGGGAGGCAACTCTCTGGCTCTGCTTTGAGGAGCAGCTGCCGACAGACATCTTTTGAATTTGGATAAAGATGTGGAGGATACGGCGAGGACCTCAATTTAAACATGGGCTTGAGACACTGGTGTATCTGAGAGATCTGGGCCCTGTGACAATCCCAGCGCTGCCATGGAACTCCCGGGGAGCTTATTATTATTCTTGGAGAGATTTAGGTCTGGGATCGTCTAGACGTTACTTAAACTGAAAACTCTCTTTCTCACTTTTTTCTAATTTTCCCTCCCTCCATGCTTATCTTTTTTCCCTGTGTCTGACTCTGGAGTCAGTCACTTTGAAGCAAGGTGTTATTTTTTGTCTTTTCTCAATTTTCTCCACAGATGATGTGTTTGATTGTCTGCAATTAAATCGCACCTACTTTTTTTTACCTTTGGGGGGAAGGGGGGGGGGGGAGGTGGCTGTACATGGCATTAGCATAGATTCAACACCATGAGCAGCTACATTGTTTGCACACACAGAAGCACCAGTTTAGCTCATAAAGTAATCAAGTAGAATGACAAACTACCAAACCTTCGTCAATTTTCTATTGAGCCATTTATCTAAAAACAAAACAGTGTGCGATTTACAATTTTTTTGCAACATAAATTAACATATTTAGATAGATAGATACTGTAGACGGTAGCAGTGGTTACTGTTGTGCAGCAAAGTAGGTCATATTGAGTGTTATAAATAATGGAAGGGAACTCTTCATTGTAGATGTTCAGCCCCCACGCACTTTATCACTAAACACTCCACATAAGCACCATCACCCAGCTCACCCTCAGCTACATCAGCTTCCAATCCTCATCAGCAAGCTCTGCAAGCAAGAAAAACCAGGCAGCATATATGTAACGACTTAACTGATCAGCAGTGATAGTACTAAAAAAAATGATACCTGACACCCAGATAAAAGACTGACAGAAAAGGTCCTCAAGGGTGCAGTGCAATTTCTCAGAAGCATCTCAAACAACAACAGAAGAAAGGGTTGTCGCGTTCTCTCACTAACAAGACAGCACAAAGAAGCAGGAAGGAAAAAAGTAAAAGGGAGGCAGTGTTAGAGAAGTAGGAGGATATCCCTCAGTAATTATCTCCCAAGGGGAGAGAGCTATGTATCTCTGCTCTCAGATGTAAGGAAGGCAAAACAAGACGACAAAACAAGCAGTGACAAACTTTATAGTTGGTGGAGTCAAAATAGTAAAATGGAAGGCTCATCTTAGAGAGGACAGGAGGACGGGAGCAAGAGTGAATAAGCGAGGATGGCTCGGAAAAACAATGAAGACCCAGACAAATAATAATAAAAGTAAATGTGACTAAGAATGAGGAATGAATGAAGGACTTACTTTATGGCCGTGGTTGCACCAAGAAAGCTCTCATTAATGCATGAATAAAGAACAGAAATGCTCCCCATAATGCCATTCCTGCAACGCTTTATTATTTATCCGCATACATAACCTGTACTGGTAAACAACAGAGGCTATATTTGCTTTTACGTAGTTTGCATGTTAATTTAATCTTTTTATGAGCCCCTCCAAGGCTTATAGGCTTATAGGCATTGGTAAGGAAATAACCAATGCTAATCGTCCATGCTTCACATCTGAGGAACCGGACCCCTTCCACATGGCTAGAAAATTCATTTAGTTTGTGGCTTTGATTAAAACGGTTCTTCGACTGCTACAGCAGAAACATCCTAACCTCTAATTAAAAATTACTCTAGCTGTTTTAGAAGGCTCAAAGAGTTGATTCTGCATCCGAAAAAAATGTGGATAAAATGATGATAAGTAAAGACAAATGTTTGTTACACCAAAAGCTGCCTCTTGACACTGAAGTACTAAATGGTTTGTAATTAATAATAATAAAGTACTCTGACACAAATGATGATTTTATAAAGAGCGGGTTTGTGTGGGGGTCATTCAGCATCCCCAACTTGAGTCAATTTGATAAATTAAAAGATTGCTGTCTGGGCAGGATTAAACTTTAATTAGACATAGATAGGTGGGAGGAGAATTATTATAAGCTTCACAGTAGGACTGAGAGATGTGCACTTGTTTATGAGCCTTTGGTTATGAATGAATCTGTCTACTGGGTGAGTCATAAAACCATGCGCATTTACTGTATGTCCTTCTCTGAACTTGTGAGTGCCTCATACATCTGTCTAGGCACTGAGTTGTGTTCAAGTTGTACTGAGTAAAAACTGCTTGTCATTCTGAAATAACGATGGTAAATTGAGCTAATTTTTCAGTTATTCAAGAGCACATTTAAAAAAAACAAACAACCAAAAAAAAGACATCGCGTCCACCATTCATCTTCTCAACTCAAACTTTTCCCCTTGTCACCCTAACAGTAAAGCGGCGCCCTTATCAATAAATGTAAGCTGCAAGTTAGCAGACACAGGCTTCACTGTGTCCTTCAAGTATTTTATGAGTATTTTAAGAGAGAAAAAGTTTGATGGGCAGTCTGTGAATTCCAGCTCTCGCCAGTCATTTATCATGGCTGTCTGGCAATCACACAGCAATCACCAAGTCCCTCAGCAGAGGTTTGGGAGTGATGCAGCCCTCCCATCAGCTTCTTTCTTCAGTAGCACTATCCTCTTCTAAGACTAGAGGTTATATAACCATCCCAACTGGGATATGTATTGCAGTTCTTTCTCGCTGTCTTACAAACACGCTCCCTCTGCAGCTCATTTTCCTAAGACATGCATGTCTTGATCTTCAATGCAGCAGCCACATCTTTTGGCTGGAGACCCCCCAACTCCCGGTGCATATATTCTACACATTTACGTTTGTAACGTTTACCCCAGAGTCTTTCTGTTAATATGTTAAGATTACGCTACACTTTTTTTCTCATACAAAACAAACTGAGAGCACTTCACTGAGCACTGAACTTAATATCAAATTAAATGCAAAGCATGTGAGGTGCAACAAAGGATGGGGAGGGGTTGGGAGAGATAAGTGCTGCACAGCAACACAAAGGCACATCTGAAGAGCTCTTAAATTTAGCAGAGATGAAAGGGATTGGCAGGGCTGAGTCTTTGCAGCAATGGGATATTAAAACAGACAACAAACAGAACAAAACACAACACGTGTTAATGAAGAAATACGCATGCTGGCACCGCTCAAACATGCGCGACATGGCGGCGTGACTGGAGCGAGGAGTCGCGTCTTACCGAGCTGTAGAGCATGCCCTCGCCATTCATGGCAATGTAAAAGCCACTCTTCACCCCCTGGATGGCCACCACTCTCAGACCCACGGGAATAAGATTAAACAGGGCTGCAGAGCAGACAGAGTGGAGGAGAAACAGTTACAAAGAGGCAGAGACGAAAGAGAGACATCAGACACAAAGGACAGAATGGGACAATTGAGTTTTCACTTAACTCTTGTAGACACAACACCCTCTGATCTCTGTTCTTTGGCTGTCTGTCAGCGGTAAAGTGAACAGTGCAGGACATAGACAAAGGGAACTCTGATGCACAGTGACGCATAACAGCAGGAATCCAAAACTTTTTTAATGACATCTAGCTGAGGTAACTGCACAAAGAATCACAAAGCATCCTGTGATTCTTTGTACATCTAGTTGAATTCAAGTCTCCTGGATGGCTTAGATTTTGCAAAATGAAAGCAACTATGTACTATTTATGCACACATATGTGACTCTGTTTGCAGCAGCTCCAATATGAGAAATTGTAACTGGCACTGCCAGTCAGAAAGGAATTGATAAGCTGCCATACCGGTAGAAATGAGGCTTACTGTGAGTGCAGCTAGTATGTCCAGGCACAAATGTTCAGGTTTTAAGTCATCAGCGTTCATTTTGATCATATTCCACTGCAATCTGAAAACCTGCTTCTGACTCAGTGATTACTGAACGCTGATCCATACCTGAAAGTATGCAGCATAATCTTTAAAGCAGTGAGACGAGCGTCAATAAAACAGCGTAGACATAGATCTGTGATAGCAAACAACCGAAATTGTGTTTTGATTTAAGACCCCATCAATCACTAAACTGCTGCAGGCAAATGCTACTGAATCTCCTGAGCGGACTGAACCATCAAGGGCGTTGGTTTGGTGAGGGCGTGCTTTGCGTACTGTGAACTCCCCGTGATGTTGGAGTGATTGTTCTGCAAGTGTCAATGGGGACTACCAGAAAAGGCTGGCAGGGGGAAAAAAAGGCATCGGGCCAACACAGGTCTGTCCTCTGAACAGATTCTATTTCACTCAATAAATATCGACGTGCTGCCAATGGTTTAAACCTGACCTCGGGGCCAGTGGTGCGCGTGATACCTGCCGGCCGCTATGCAGGGACATATACCCTTGAGGCCAGACAGAATGGGTACTTCAGCCCCTTCAGTTTGATTTTCTAAGACTTCTCAGCTATTTTTCCATCTGTTCCCTGCTTCTTATTCCGTCATTTCTTTACCTCCTCTGTATGCTCCCTCACTCCTCTTTCCATTAGCCGCTGCTGCGTTTGTCTCGTCGATGTCTGGCAGTGTCTGTCAGAGGCACCATCAACAGTTCGGCCTTGCTTGAATAGTGGGAGGAAAAGAGACATAAAATATGGCCCACTACTACACTATTATGTTATAATTACAATCCACAATCCCTGCTCTCATTTGCCTGCCAAAAAATTTGAGAGCTGACAGAAGCTGTCATTCAGTTATCATCTAAATGCCAGCACCAGCATTTGATTGATTCCATAACTACCTGATGACTATTCTCACACTGATTCTTCCTCCTTAATCACCTCAATCCTATCTCTCACTGAAAAAAGAGAGGCCGGGCTGGCGCTGGAAGAGTTAAGCGATTCTCCAGGGATCTGTTATCGTCAAAGGGCCAGACAAAATAGGTTCAAACAACTCAATAAAGGAAAATCCTCAAAATGCCAAGTCTTCCAGAAGAGCAGTAATCGACTACAAAAAATCCTGCAGCGGCTAGACTCAGGCAAGTGAATTTCATGTGAGGAATACTAGCACAGCAGGAAATAAACCCTGCAGGAAAAGTTTCAGAAAGAAACTTAGCCAAATTTCAAATGCCAAGGGCATATCTCCAAATCCAGAGAGAAATCCAGGTATACACTGTCACATTTGCAATTATATAGAGCTTATTTTTTTTTTCCACACTCCAGCTGGAAACTGAAAGCACTTGAAATTAGCGTATGGGTCTTCAGGTAATAAGGAAGTCTATCCTTATTCCATCCATCAAACCCGGAGCATCAGAGATAGATGAAGCGTGACTGCCTGAAACCGCAGGTGTCTCATAACCAGCAGTATCTTTCTAGGGCTTCAGAGTGTGCAGATAATTACTGCAGGCGATCAACTGATGACAATCAAATTAATAACTGTTCAAATTTGAACATGGATGGTAATTAATGGAACGGTGTTCCTAAGCCCTCGCTGTTAGTTAAGCGTACAGCTTCCAGCCAGTCATGCTTACCACTAAAGCAATTTTCCATACTTGTAACTGTATATTGAGCCTGAAGGCAGCAACTTTGTGACTCAGTCGAGCACTTTGCACAATTTGCCAAACCCATAATAAAATCGAGCTATTTAAAAATGAGAGAGGCATGATTAAAGAAGAAATTCCATTATTTTCTCATTTTTCATCATCATTTTCCTCCTTTTTGTCACTAAAACTGTTTCCTGTTCAGCGGTGTCCTTGTTTCACCGCTTCCCGTTCCGCACTGAAATGAAGCAATTGATAAAAATGAAAATGGAAACCAAGTGCACTCTGGGTACAGGTCACTGCTATTATTCAGGCGCCATCATGCTCCTCACTACCATCGGTTCCACTGAAGCACCCCCTGAAAATAAATTGCTGTATTCTATCAGCTAAAGCTGTGGATGAGGCGGGTCAGAGGATGTCGTAGTTGAAGGGTGGAGGATAATCTATTATTCTAATAATCCAGCTAAGAGATCAATGGCTCAGTGCAAGACCTGAATACAAAATCTCCTTTCTCTTTTTCTGACAGCGATTATTCTTCCCCTTTCTCTTCCTCTTACTGTCTCCATCTTCTCCTCTATTCTACACTTTGAATTCCTCTAGTGGCACCTCCTGCTCGCCTCTTCCCTCTGTGTGTCTTACTTTAGACAGTCTGTATGCTTGAGGCATCTAATATAGAGAATTATTCATTGGGTACAAACGGAGAAGATGGTATTTTTAGTTTGCTGTGGCTGAATTATTCACTGCATTCTTCCATCCCTGGGCCAGGGGGACTGCTTAACTAGAGGATTACCTAAAGGTGGGGAAATCCTCACATGCAGCTAAACCCTCAACCAGCTAAAACCTTTAGACACAATGGAAACCTTCAAAAGAAACAACAAAAAAAACCAGCTGTTTGCTCAAGCTAAACACATGAAATGCATTATATGTGAATGTTTCTCACTTTCCTTCCCATCCCCCTTATGCAGTAATCCGTTTTGTCCTGAAGACCCTCACTTTATGCCCTAAGTGGTTCTCATTAAAGATCTATCTCCTCTTAAAATATACAGCAACAACAATGGAGGAGTGAAGCATTCATTTCAGCACATAACTGCCCTGGTCCAGCAGCTGTGGCTGCGGTTTTCTGTAAGTAAGGCAGGAGAAGAAGAAGAAAAGTCATGGTTGGTTTCCTGTATTGGCCTCACTCCAGACTGGGAGTGTCATCATTATAGCTTTGACAGTTGTTCCCCCCTGACATATGTGCTGTCTATTCCTTGATCCTTTATAGGAAACTCTTAACAAAAAGCTGCAAGTTTTAATATAAGAGACTCTCTACAGACACGGCTGATTTTGCACTCCTTTCTGTTCTTGTGGAGGTGGATGGGGTATACCCCAGAGACTATTTATTCACTGGTAGTTCACTATGGAAAGTCGATTGCAGTGAAATATTGCAGGGGAGGTTCTTGTGGCATGGAGTGAAGCTATGGGCCTACAACCACTTCTAGCAATGGCTTTTTCCAGGAAGGAAATTTTGATGTGATGGTCACACGTGCTTTGGAGCCGTATCAATCAAAACAATGTGACACTTTCAATCATGAAGTGTACACAGTAGAAATGGTTTACCTAGTAGGGACCTGGTGGGGATACCAGAATTGTTTTTACTATAGCAAATTAATTATAGTTACCAGATAAATATGATATTTAGAGACTACATCATTTTTGAGAAAACAGGCTTGGAGTACATAAAACATTTGAGCAGATTTTGGCACATTTATGTGCATATTATTACATAATCATATGCAGAAAAGAGAGCATTTGGCTCTGGGGTATTTCTTGCCTTTAAAATCTGTTTTTCAATCAAGATAATCCAATTTAGCGAGGGTGTCATAAATTAATTTTAGAGTGCTTTAGGTCACCCAAATAGCACGAGTTATATAAGAATTAAAAATGCTAAAGCGTATAAAGGCAGCAATCTATTATATAACCGACTCGTGGCCATTAAATGTTTTACGCTGGAAGCTGTGGCTTCCAAAATGCTCCACTCACTGTTGTCGCTGTTCTCGTCCTTGCTGCCGTCGATGGTTCCATCCGGCTGCATCTGCAGGTAGAAGCCCTGCTGGCTGAACAGTCGTGTCACGATGCCTTTCAGCTGTGGCTCTGGAACGTGCACACACACGTAACACGCACGCACACACACACACACACACACACACCCGTCGGCCCCAGCCCCGTCCCCACCAAGAATATGTCAGAACAACAGTCTCATAATGGTGAGAAAAAAGCACAATTTAGCTGATACCTCCGCTTTCAGCTAACACTCAGAAAAAAAATCATCCAAAAGAAGTGTTTCACGATCATAAAATGTAGTGCATGATTAATTAAAAGCTGGCTGTGGAGGATGGAGCGTATCAGCAGAACAATTATAGACTTACTCTACTTAAAAACATTTACAGTTCATTTCTTTTGTCGTATTTAAAGTCTCTAAAAGGTTAACGATGGTTCACTGTTCACTTTATGACTTGTGTATCTATTCAATTGTGATAAGCCATTTTAAAGGAACTCTTATTATTCCTGTGGCACAATCCAGCTTCCACAATTGCCCACAAAAAGCACTACACATTTAACAATTTCAATAATATATATATTGCATCACTAATATCAATAACACTATAAAGGACAATTTGCTGTGAATCACCTGATGCAGCACATGAGCCCATAAAAGGTTAAGTAGCTGTTTGACAGGAAAACCTTTACAAGGACAACACGTTAACAGAAAACCAATAATAAGTAAACCACAGTGGTTTACCTTTCAACAGCCTTTTAAAATCACATTTAATGCACACTGACATGCCAGTACTTTCTTTGGTATGAAGCAACCATGCATTTTAGAAATAATATGACTGACATTTTTTATGAAATCAATCTTTTGAACAGGCATGTTTCTATGCTGCGCTCCAAATGATTTCCTTATTATTTATTTCCTGAAAGGAAACAGAAAGGAAGTTCTGGAGGAGGTTTCATTTTATTTAATTTTTTTTGTTTCCCAGTAAGATAACCCTGTTTCGACCTCCAACTTTGGGGGGTATGACTTCTGGCGCGTGGCCAAAGTGCTGCTCAAAATGCTCCTCTCTTCAGGTGGAGCAGGTGGAAGCGAGGATTAGCTGAGGGCAAAAAAAAGCCTCTCAGCTTCAGGCAATGCTGAGTAAAAGCTGATGTGTGGAAAGCAGTTTTTATCTGAGAAAAAAAACATGCTTCTCTTGTTTGATTTTGTGCAAAAGCAGGAAGTCCAAGTCAGATGACATCATTATATCCTGATGATTAAGAATAAAATAAAACTATTTTTAAAGCAGGTAAAATAAAAGATATGATCATGCAATGAGTATATATACATTCATGGTTTTCTTGAGGCTCATTGTGAGTAATACTACTCTACAGCGGCACAGTAATGCGCTGTTTTGTGTAAAGTCTGGGAAAAACAAATAGATACTAAAGATGACTAATCCTCAGTTCAGTCTGTCTCACAAAAGGAACAAATTATGCGTTTTGTCACAATTTAATTGGCACTTAGTTTCTCTTTGTGCACCTAAATAAACATTCATTTAATGAAATCCTTGCTTTGCAGGCACAAACATTCTGATAAATAGTGTATGTGACTGGAATAAAGAAGCTTGACTGTTCACCAAGGTCATACAAATTCTTGGAGGACGTGCAATTCATTTTAGTCCAACCAGGCCCAAAAAGTCCCAAATGAATTGGCAGAAGAAACGTTTTTTCAAGCTTGCTATCAGGACAGAAGGATGGTTTTTGATCAGACTTCAAAAAGCACTGACAGATGTTAAGGTACTTACTTGAAAGCTGATCACTGCAATAATTACTGTTGCATAAACTCTAGTTATGTTTATTTTTCAGAAGACAAAATGTAGAGGAGAGGGCTCGAAGAAGGACTCCCCAGCGAGTGTGAGTTCCTCTGTACATCATCCTAACTGTCACTTCCCCATCTCACCTACCTGTGGGTTAGCGGCATCAATTCCTGGGACAGGCCCTTCATCATCCATCATGGGAGGGTAATGTAGAGAATGTAGCATATGCTTGTGTGTGTGTAAGCACTTGGGAGTGGCCACATCAGTAAATCACATGTGATAAAGACACTTCCATGAATTAAGGCCTCAGCACAGGCCTGAGCAACTGCCAACGCCTCATCGCTTCAATCATCAATCATTTACAGAATCAGCATGTGTGTGTGTGTGTGTGTGTGTGTGTGTGTGTGTGTGTGTGTGTGTGTGTGTGTGTGTGTAGGCATGAACAGACTTCCAGATAAACTCCAGTGTTTCCAACGTGTGTTTGTGCGTCTTTCAGCTGCAACAAGCTTAAGGCCACCCTGTGAGTGCACGGGCCACTAGAACATCAACAGATTTACTTCATACCAATACAGAAGGACAAAAACATTTAGGTACGTTGACAAATGGCGTCATGACCATGAAATGGTGAATGATCACCTGCTCTATAACGCTTCACAGGGAGGAACACATCATATCCATATACACCAATATACACTACAATTAAAAGAAAAAAAAACCTCTAGAACATTTACACAGTAGTACAGACACAAGACGGGGAGCGAGGATAGAGACTGATCCGACACTGACTGACAAAGAGAATGGGGCAGAAACGAAATGAGAAGAGGCAGGGAGAGGAGACAGAGGAGCAACAGACGGCTGGCTATAGGAGAGTTTTAGCTAGAAACAGGTCAGAAATGAAGCTTTAAAAGTCCAAGAAAGCCACACAGGAAGGAGAGATGAAGGGGGGGAGAAGAAGAAAGTCAGCAAGGGAGAGGGTCGCCGGCTGTCAGACAGGTGTTGAAGCCCCAGGTCCCTCCCACCCTCCCTCCCTCTCTGTCCCTCCCCACCCCTCCCTGGCCGAGGGGGAAGTCGACATGGGCGCGAGATGGGGTGGAGACGAAAAGAAACACAGCACACACGGATGGAGGCTGAGCTACTGACCTAGCCTGCAGCCCTTATGGGACACCTGTGGAGGTTTCGAGGGTGCATCTTACGAGGTGGGGGGGTGGGGGTGGGGGAATAGAAGGAAAAACAACAGGCTTTTAAACAGGCAGAATTCATAAATTCTCCAGTGTATCGGTTGTTTATAAGCAAATATATGGCAACACATCAGTGGAAATATATGGATAATCAATTAGAGGACATACAGCATCCGTCTGCCTCCCTGTCTGTCTGTCTGCTTTGTGACTGGCCATGTGGAAGGAGTTACCTACCTGCCCGTTAGTGTTTGGAGGACTGACTGCTTTGGCTGAATGGTTATGTTTTTAATCAAGTAATTTGCTGCAGTTTTGACACTGAGGTTGGATTGTCTGTGGAAGCTGCAAGACTACAGGGTTTTAAAGCTGGCTGTCTGGCTGGCTGGGTGACTGTCTCCATTTTTCTCCCTTTCTGCCTTAAATATTGATGCCTGACTGCCCGTCTGTCTCACTCCTCATCTGTCTGTTGGGACACTGAATGGATCTTACTGTCGCTCATCACAAACCAGAACTATCTGGATAGTGAGGAGGGGGAGGTGACTTGCATTCTTGGCTTGTTATCTGTGCACCAGGACAGAAACATTTCGAATTGTTTAAAAAAAAGAGAGAGATAGAGAGAAGGTTACGTGAATTTACGTGAATTGTAGTAGTACCTGAGTCTTTGTATATCAATACAGCCAGGGCAGCTCTTAATCACTAAAGCTATACCTCCCTTCACTGCAGTAAAGCTCCCTCTCTGCAATAAGCAATAAACATTTACCATTAAAACATTTAATCTGAAAAGAGCCTTGGTGCACTGCAGTGCAACTTATCTCCGCTCCTTACCCCCAACCTGCATTAATATTGAATTTGGGCCATTTTAAAGCAGGTTTCTTCTTTTTCTTCCATATAGCTATTCAAGTTGCAATTGTGTAATTGTGTAATTGGGGGGTCGGGCTGGGGATTATTATGTGTGGGGGGAAATAAAAAAATCAGAGGCTTAGATTTATTGTAATGCTTTTGAGTCAAATCCCGCTCGAGCTTTGGCTGGGGAAGAATTTTTTGCTCAGGGGTTAATTTATTATTCTGATCAGAGCACTATCACGATGCATAAACCGGTAACGTCACGGCATGTAGATCATCCACCGTGCATTCTGGCCGGTACCGCTCGGTATGTGGGGGAGGGTTGCGGTGGGATAGACAGACAACAAGAAGACCTCATGGAACAGGTGGATTCTTTTTTCTTTCTTTTTCGCACCGCGGAGAAAATCTACCTTCTCCTCCGGTTCAGATTGAAGCCCTTGACTGCAGTATAATGCCTCTGCTGCTTCAAAGAGGGGCGGGGTGGCGCGTGGTGGTGGTGGTGGGGGGAGGTTGGGGGAAACCGCTTCCATACACAGACGTAACACACATCAGTTTAAAGAAAAAAGCAACAAGAACAAAAAAAAATTTACGGCACTGACCTGGTCGCCGCCGAACGGGTCTTTTCTTGCCGCTGCAGAAACGGACTTTGCTGAAGACCCCCAAGAAATGCCTCTCGCAGAGAGAGCGGGGGTCTTTGCTGGGACTGGGGCGACGTTTCGAAGTCGAGACCCGGTCGCTGTTGGATTCCCTCGCCTGGCGTTTCTGCCGGATCAGGGAGCTGGCGATCGCGGCCATCTCCCCGAACCGAGTCTGAAAACGAAAAGTCTACTTCGGCAGATGTCGGATCTCACTGTAGGTAATTGGTGTGTGGCGGAAATAAAAATAAGAACGTTGATTCTGTCCTTAGGTCCACGAGTTTGTTGGGTTGTTTTTTTTTTTAACTAAATGTCATACTGATCACGAAAATCCTTCGAGTCCAGGGTATCATTGCGCTTCGGGCAGCATCCTCTTGTGGGGACAGTAGAGTATATTTAGATATATATCTATAAATATGATCAGCTGCTGCGAGTTTTGCTTCGACACTCGGGCTTTTCAATCAACAGCAACCGATCTTATATAAAATATCTAAGGGTTAGGCCACAAGGACCCAGATATCAGACATGAAAACATGCAACAGTGTTTCTAAGTTGATGCTGCTGCGTGCCATAGACGAGAGCGCTTCAGGTATTCCAGGTGAACAGCGCCGCGGCTGACGAGCACGACATCGTTTTCCTCATCCGCACACCAGCCTACCCTCTGGGTTCCTGACGCCTTTCGATAAGCATTAAACCCAAACCCAGGGGCACTGCTCGTGCGTGGAGAAGACTACTAACTTTTTCTTTCCGTAATGATCTTTTTACTCCATGCTCAAAGAGAAGTCCGCTGCCGGTCCAGGATGCGGTGTAGGAGCCCGTGTATGTGAACCAGTCTCCGGTTCCGTCGATGGCACCGCTTAAATGCAGTCGGGGAAAAAATGGAATCGGCGAGCAGAGGCTACTCTGCAAGGATGCTGCAGAGATGTAATTTAAGCCTGCAGGCAGTGATTCCCGTCTGAAAAGCAACAATTAGTTGAGGCGAACACACGCCGGAGTGCTTTTCATTGTAGCGCACAAATAATAAAGTGACCTAAGCATTATTTCCAGCGAGTCCCGAATGAATACTGTGTGTGTATGTGCGAGTGAATGGTGGCGGTCCACAGCTTCTCTCTCTCTCTCCCTGCCTCCCTCCCTCTCTCCCTCCCTCTCTCTCGATCTCCCTCTCTGTCTCTCTCACCCCTTGTCTCCCTCTCCAACTCTTTTAACGCAATCATACGTGATTGAGGTTAGTATTAGTAATTCCCAGGAGTTGCACGGGACAAATGAATGATCCCAATCTCGAAAATTTGCGAATATTGGAATTTGTATTGCAAAATGTAAACTTAAAAGGGGGGAGGGGCTGGGTGTTTTTTCTTCTTCTTCCCTTTGAGAAATGGATGCGCGTGCACGTGCGTCCTTTTGGACGACTCATCTCACAACTGTCTCTTTTAATTACACTTCAAATCCAAAGTTGCAAAGCAGTTTGAAAATGCGAGAAGGCTGCATGAAACTGCAAACTGCATACAAAGTTGATTCTTAATCAGTTTTGGCTTATACTACACGGCATTCTTGCCCTCACAGCTTATAGGCCTATCAAAGAGATAGGAGCACACATTTTATTTTGTAAAGAAAACAGTGGCCACGCAAAGAGCATGTTAAGTCTGGCTTAAAGGATCAACCGCAACAGGGTCCAACACGCAGAGTATGAGCGGGAAACACACACATTCAGGCAAAACTCAAGATCCACACAGTGACACAACAGATGGATTCATGTGATGGAAGTGAAAGTACAGCCCCAATGAACACAAATGACAACAATCAACAAATAACACTGTGACACTATAGCTTTGAACTGCCTTCAAACACATCTTGGCCCCTCAGTTCGTGTGAAAGCATCGTGAGAGCACCCTGTAGGCCTATTCTGTGTTTCCATCTGACTAGGAACAATTGCAAACCAATTGATTGCTTCTCTGCGGCTGTCTTCAGCACAATTAAGAGGACGAGGATCACTGTAGCAGTAAAGGTAAATCAATGTAAAACGCACCAGCCAGAATAACCTGCAGGCATGATGGACATCATGTTTATGTGCCTCTGGTTTCATTCCTTTTGTTGCATGGCTAAGGAGAACACAACACAGCACAGCACAGATGCATTCTGTGTTAGGAAAAACACACGTGTCTTTAGCAGCATCCCCGTGATGAAAGGGCATGAAACATTTAGAGGCTTTTTCTAGGACTTGGTTTGACATTCTCTCACCAAACTGAATCTGTAGAGACAGCAAGACGAGGAAAGAGGAGAGACCGAGCGAAAGACGGAGAGAGATTTTCTTTTGCCGGCTATTGTCTGTCCCTTTTATGTAAGATTTGGATAAAATGGATGAAGGAATGTGAATGTGAAGTGCTGATACCCGCGTCAGTCATTTGCATTTTTCTAAAGTATCTGCGAGAGAGAGAGAGAGAGAAAAGACTGATAGAGAGAGAAAGGGAGATGGAGGGCAGATAAAATCTTACATACTAAGATAGGCAAGGAAAGAAAGTTAGGAACCGAGGCTTGGATTCAATCAGATTCTAAATCAAAAACCTTTTGTATTCCTATTGAGTTGCCAGTGAGTGATAGATATTAATTTGACACTGCAGTATAAAAAAATAATAATAATAGTCTCAATACAACATTCATCACTTTGGATGTGATATACTGCGCGCTTCTAAGAAAGAAAAAACAGAGCTTGTGGTTCCGAGTACAAAGTGAGTTTTCTCAGAAATGGGAGGGAGCTCGTGCGCACCACAGACATGGACATACGTCTTTGTCGGGGAAAGATAAAGTATTCCCTAATGAGGATCTGTTTGGCTTCCTCCTTCTACCAGAGACAATTAATGTTCCCTTCACTCCAGAAACGATACATCCAAAATCAGTGAAACACTGCTGTTATGAAACACACTGCAGATAGTACAGAGTAATAATTTAAATTGACATTTCAAGTGATTTTGACTCTGAAGATTGGCTGTCATGGTTACAGAGACTGTGTGAGTTTGTTATTATTGTCAAATGTTCTTCTTTTTTTTCTTGGTTAAATAATATGAACATTAAGGGCAAAAATGGAAGCAAGTATGCTGAGGATGCATTTGGAGCATTTATCTTTTAAAAAGATGTTTTATGTGAGACTTTCTCATTAAATGTACAAATTTAACTGTGATGAATCAATTCAGTGAACAGAAATAAACCACAGCCAGAGTCTCTGGCCTTGCCAGAGGTGCAGCTTGTTCAGAGAAACATTTTTTGTATATCTGCTGCCCCCTTGTGGAGAATAAATGAACCACAACCACTTTGGAGAGAAACTACTTTCACTGTTTCCTATCTCTGAAGTTTGTCACTTCTCTGTGTCCTTGAGATACCTCACAGATCTGTTGACTCACAATAGCTAGAACTGGTTGTCATAGCGTAATGTCATGCCAGCTCCTCGAGAAGCGCAGAGTAGAAACGTGAGAGAATATGAGACATTCTGTGACTCAAAATGCTGCTTAAAAACTTCTACTACATAAACAACATGAATCAACATGAAAAGGAGATAAAAGCCCGAGTCGTACGGCTGAACAAAACAATTAGATTCTAATTTTAATCACATCTAGTGCAGCAAAATATGAGACAAAGTCTAGATTCCTGCATCTCGCTCCGATAAATCGAGTCATGTCTGTATGTGTGATGTGCGTTTGTCCGCGTGTGTGTGTGTTCACATTTCTAGTCAAATCATCATCCAGTTGACTGCAAACATGGTGTGTATATTGCTGGGGAGGAAAGGAAATGCAGCACTAAGTTTAAGAGGGTTTCCTGTTTCTAAGCTGTTGGTCAGCAGAGCCTGTTGCACATGGAGCTAGGCATTACAGTAAGATGATGGTGTTAAGCTAACACACAGAGTCAGGCAACCACTCACATTCACGCATATGTCCAATTTAGAACCTCCAGTTCATCAACAAGCATGTATTTGGACTGTTTAGGAGGCGAGAGAGAATCCATAAAGGCACATGGGCAACCATGCAAAGTCAACACAAAAAAACAAAGCAGTGGATTCAAACCTAGAATGTTTTTCATTGTATTTATTTAGTGTTTTTGATTGATTTGCAATTTTGTTGTGCAACACTGTGCCGAAGATTAAAATTCATCTTGAATCTTTTAATAAACTTTCCACTGACCGTGACGTCTGCCTTGGAAACTAATACACGAAGGAATCTCTGTATGTGTGTGTGTGTCAGCTCTTTAGCCAATCGTGTTCTTGTACGTCCTCTACCATTACTGCTGCATTCAGGAGGTCACAATCCTCTGTGACCTTAGCAGTTCAAGTTCAAATTATATATATACATCGGCATTTGCTATGAGTGTTAAACCTAATGTTACAAAACATTATATACTGACATTAGAAAAAGAACTTTAACCTAAACCTGATGTTATATTCATCAGTTACTGAAAACTGACCAAGTGGCAAATATAAAGTGCTGCTGGGTCTGTTAGCGTTGCTAGTATGACACCCACCACACAGTATCCTGTACCTGCCACACATTAACCACAATACTGGGGCTCTAGGTGCTCCTGACATCTGGCGTCCTTCTACTGTGCCGTGGAACCCTTACTGATATATTTTACCCACTGCTCCTATTTCAATATATCGGCTGCTGCGACATTATTATGGGACATTATAAACCGTTCATATTTAATGCAGTAGTTTGCAGTAGTTTACAACACCCGAGTGTGTTTGTTTTGTTCACACCATAGCCCTAAGCAGCACACTTCCAAGACTGGAGACAAAGAGGGAAAACTTTAACACCACAAAAGCCAGGTGCAAATCTGATACTACAAAGGAAAGCAGGTGCAAACATTTAAGCCTGCTCACACACACATAGTTCACCAGAAGTCCCTACGGGGTGAATTTTGCGCCTAAAAAATGAAGTGTTTAATACTTCACTTCCTGCTCCTTGTTGCTTCCATGATCTTATACTGTTCAGACTGTAGGAGAGAATGATGCAATGAGATTGCCATGCAAAATGCAGACTTTGGCAACTTTGTATAGAAAGTTAAATCAATTAAATGGCTTTGTTTCACTTTCTATGGACAATGTTTTTGAGTTATTCTGAAGTTATCAGAGAGAAAAATGGGGAAAAAATGCTGCCAGCATGGCAGCATCACTCAAAACTCATACTTCCCTTATATTTTAGCTGTAATTGGAAATGAAACTGTCTGAGCCATACCACCATAATAATATAAATACAGAAAATCAAACATTAACCTTCAAAATGATTGAAAAAGTCCAAGGTTTAAACAAACTATTTATCTGAAGCAATTTGATCTTATAACGATCCTTAACTCAATCCACACAGTCATGCTTCGCAGCACATGGGTGTCATTTCAACACCCATGTGCTGACTCATAAAGTTTTGATTGAGGTCAAAGGGTTCATCTAACAGTGAGCACAGATGCAGAATAAGGACTGATAGTGCTTCATATCCGAGTCCTACAGATCCCAGGGTGCATGCTGCTTTTGGTCCAACTACCTCAGAGGAATCAACTGTGCTTAATGGAGTTTCTAATTGTCTGCCCTGAATTTCCAAACTGCTCCAGCTGAGAGCCTACGTACTGCAAGTGACAAGAGGAGGTGTTGCATTTGTTTCCCAGTAACAAAAAAAAACTTCTGGTTTTCACTGGCAATACTGGGGAATTCTCCACGCCTATGGAGACAGTAGATCTGTGTTATGAATGAACAACAGCAGCATTGCAGTGAATTGCCTGAGACATGACTAGAGGACATGGCAGGGATCTTAGGCTTGTTGCCAAAGACTGATAAGTGGTGGCTGTGTGTGGGCTTGTGTGTGTGCTTATGCATGTCATTGCAGTTTTGTATCCTCAAGTGGTCTTTTTTATATATACAAATTCTAAGCTGCATAGGTTTCGTTAAAAAAAAAAAAAGCTGTATACATATCTATTAAAGTAGTTAAAGCTACAGTGGTACTTTTGGGGACTTTCAGAGGGGTCTTCGAATTTAATTTAATTAGGCCTAACCTCATACCAAAAAACATGTACCAGTGAAGCGCAGAGGGAGTTGAGTAGTTTTAAACTGAGTTTGTACTGTATCTAATTGTACAAAATGCAATCAACCAACCAACCAATCAATGTGGCTTGGCATATACAAAAAAAAGAAAGAAAAAAAACTCTGACTGGAACAGGAGCCTTTCTGTTGTGGCGCTATCCGTGGTGCTGGTCGTTTGGGGCCCTGAAGGAGCGCTGCTTCTCCAGGCCCCTGAACTTTAATGACTTGATCCCTGCATTATCCATTTTTGGCCCGCTTCAGTTGCACCACTAGAAACAAATATAGCACGGGCTTGTACAGTATCAGGACCCCTCTCCTCTCCAGAGTAGTGCGACTTACAGCTGACTGCCAGCAGCTATCCGCGACGGCCGAAGACTGCACAGAAAACTCAGGACAGACGCGAGGAGCACAAGGAGAGCCTCCCTCCACTGCAGACTCGGAAGATGTTACTCACACACACTCTGGTGTTTAATAAAACCACTCATCCCCTCCTCCCCTTCTCTATAAATCCCCCCTTTCCTTTCCCTTTCCCCTTTTCTTTTATCACTCAAGAGAGAAAGCATGCAAAGCAAAGACAGCTATAATGCTATGTCTCTCACCGTTGGTGATTGTGGTCGACTTCGATCGTTGTCCACAGAAACACTGCAGCATATGCGCTCCTTTCTGAAGGAATGGCCTCAGAATCCTCATTGATTTGGGTTGATGGGAGCCTTCCTCAATCCAAACAATCGGACAACGCTATCACAACACAGCAGGGTCAGGCAGCATAGCGTAGCCAGCCAGCCTTTCTCTACTGGCTCTCACAGCAGCCCCTCAAAACGCCGGAAGGGCACAGTCTGCAGGACAAATTACGCTAAAACGAGGCATCTTGAGTGATTCCCCCCTCTCTCGCTCTCTCTAACCCTCTAACTCTCTCTGTCTTTCCTCTTCTTGTCCACCGACGGTCATTCGCGTTCACGGCACACTCCTCTTCCGCCACAGCAGGCAACGCAAGGACGTTACAATGTGCTCTTAATTGTACACCCCCCTCCTCCTCCTGCCTCCGCGTCTTTACCAGCAGCGGACGTAATAGCAGAAAAGGAGATGGGAAGGGGGAGAGAGAGAGTGAAGATTGAAAGAGAGAAAGAGAGAGAGAGCGCACGCCAAAGTTAAACTGCAGGGGTAAGTGGCAGGCCACGAGTGAGGTAATGCGGAGCTGACAGCTAAAAAGCGACAAAGGCTGCACGATCCGAAGCTTTGGCCGCACAGATGTTGGACTCCGAGAGCCAGTAGTTTTCCTCTTTCTTTTTTTTACCCCCTTCTACGTTTTCACAAATCACCGGGAAGAAGCGGACAACGTCAGCTGCAGGCCATCGCTTTGAATGCGTGAGAGTAGCAGAAAGTTTATGGCTCAGTCACTGCTTATGAAAGAGTGAGTAACGGTAAATGACTGGTTCGTATATAGCGCCTTTCTACTCTTCTGAGCACTCAAAGCGCATTCACACCCATTAGCACAAGCACATTTTTCTAAGTGCTTTCTAGCTAACATTCACACACATTTATACACCGGAGAGCAATTTGGGGTTAGTATCTTGCTAGGGACTAGGGGAAGCCGGGAATCAAACCACCAACCTTGCGATCAGTAGATGACCTGCCTGAGCTACAGCCACCCCAACAATGGCCACCGAAGTGTCCTTCCAAGTGCGGCAGCAGTGCGTTTGTTATTTCGCTAAATTCCATATATGGATTTGATATAGATCAGCATATACGCTTTAAGCTGATCATGACTTTGTGAAAAGTGTAAATCTTTCTCCTGAATGCAACAGGAACAGTGTGCAGAAACAACGAGAGCAAGAACAATAGAAGTAACCAGTTTGGTTTCGCTACAGCACTTTGCGTGGAAGATCTCGGAGTCCCACTGCGTCTTTTGTTAATGCGTGAAAGTGAAAAGTCAGCTGCTAAATCAGGGAAAGTCAATTCCAGGATGAGGATTTGTTGGAACATCACAGTGTGGCGTAAATGCGGTCCCGAACTGAATTAGGTACTTGCAATACTGGACAGTGGAGTTGTGACTCTATAAAAAGCCTTTGCATATATTTTATATCACACTATATCTCCAGATGACACTCACCGTGTGCACTTCAAGCTCTAATGACCTTAAAATGTGTTTTCAGTTATGACTCACTATCCAAACGAGAAGGTTCACGATCTCATTACGCATTTTGACCCATGATGACTAGAGCGCTATGTGCCATTTTCAACACCAGGTGGTGCCATAGCATAAACCATTAAAATTAAAGCGAGCATATCCAAGTAGAAGAGAGTTGCCTATAGATACTCAAATTGCTAAAACATTAACACTAGATTTGCACAAGACAAAACAAATTAAAGAGGATGCTGGGTTTTATTTTATTTTTCCAAGTCACCAGTCAGCCAAACAAACACTATGCCAATCTCTGCCGTCTCATTCAGCACACTGCTAAAAAGTACTTTACAGTATATACTGCAACATTTTACTATATTTCAAAACCTAATTCTTGTGCTCATGTGACATTGCACCACAAGGACAATGAGATATATGATTACAGCTACCATGGGAACATTCCCTCGCTATGTAAAATCTACACAATGAACATAACAGGACATTATAGGTCAGCAAAATGCCTCAACAACAGCATCCACATGCAAATAAGGAAAGGTCAGAGAGGAATAAAGAGAGAATGGGTAGAGGGTGCAGGGAGCTGGCATCAGACCCAGAGTTACAGACTTGGTGATGGTGCTGTACTGTACACTCAGCTTTCACTATACTGTACCACTGCAGAGTCAATCGCTAGTTGCTAAAGAGCCAAAGAAGGTATGAGGGGAGGAATAGAGATGAAACGGGGGCTATAGCGCAGAGGGAACGTGAAGTGACAAAAACGCACTGTAGTTGAGGCAACACTTTAGCATCCAAACAAAATCTATTATTAATTATGCTAATTAAAAATGTAGTTTTAGTTTTAATGTGTTTGTCCCAGGGACAAAATTGTGGAACATTTTCATTTATTAGCATCAATTTTATTTAAAAATGGACAAAACAATCACAATGACAGTCACTTAATGATGGGAGGACTTAGTGTGCCTGATTATTACTCACAAAGTAAATAAGCACTGATCTATTCCATTTCGTTAATATGACACAAGAGTTATAGCACCATGCTTCTGACACGGCATGAGATTTGTATGATAAGCTCTAATAAATATCTCATAAATGCTATGGTTTTATGGAATTCTGATATGTTTATTTACAGTCAGTTCCCTGCTACGGCTATGCTTAGTTGGTTATCATTCCATTCATTTATTGGCATTAATGTAAATATGTTCAAAGTTTTTGATACTTCACACCCTGAAATTTGCTGTCAGTTTTGATGTTTGCTTTACTTGTTTAAATCACCTGATCATCAATCTGACAGCAGTAAAACTGTCATTATCATAAGACCTGTTGTTTACAGACCTTTCAGTTTAATTTTAAAGCTTCAAAAAGAGAAAATGTGTACATTGTTTACATTTCACTTGTTCCCAATCCAACCCAGGCACTGACTGGAGAGCTCAAAGATAGAGTCGAGCCTTACAAACTTAAAAAATCCACATAAACTGGATTGTCCTACAACACATGTTGAAGTGTTTGCTTTAGTAGGATTCTTATAAAACAACAGAGCTTGTTTCTCCTCGTTTCTCCCCTAAAAAGCCCAGGAGATGTGCAAAAAAAGTGTCCTGGTTGAAGAAGACATGGAGGCAAAAAAAAGTTAAATAATCAAACTGAAAGAGATGGCAAGCTGATGGCAAGGAAAGAAACAAACAGCACAGCACAGACACTGGTCACTAAACAAAAGCATAAGTTAAAAAGTGTAAACTACCAAAAACATGCTCCTCTCCACAACATAGGAGTAAATATCCAGAACACACAGCTCACACGTGGCAAACCAAAGAGGATCTCTGACACTGCAGCGCTCCTCACTCTGGCCTTAAGTACAGCTGTGCAGAAGGGCAGTACCTATGGCAGGACAGGTGGTAGGACACACCCATGGAGGCAGACATCACAGCATGTCTAGCTGTGGCCATAACACTCCTTCCCTGAAACCACTGGATGAAGTCTTCCACCGAACCACTTAACAAATTTCTGCAGATATCACTGCAGTGGTGAAAATGAGCACAAGAATGCATCTGTGTGTGTTACTTCATAAGTTTTTGAGATATTTAGCATCTTAGTTAGGTTTAGCTTAGTAATAACCAAATCACATGGGCTTTACAGCTTTAGATCATCTTTATTTCTATTAAAAAATATGAATCCTTTAATAAAGACAGGGCCTAGCATTGAATGACCATTGATTATAACAGAACAAAGACATTAAAAAATAAATTAGTAAATACATTAACCAAAGGCTTAAACCCCTTTACATCTGAATATGAGCAAGAGGTGTCTATATTACATTTAAGTACAGAGTTTAGTGCAACAAATAAATCCCTGTTTAAAATTACTGCAAGGATGACTCAGTTGTTTATGTGTTTGCAGCAAAGCTGCCCACAGCGGGGCATGATGGATGATGGATGAGAAAAACATTTCAAAACATATGAAAAATCCACTTAGTTATTTAATACTTGGTGCACAAAGGTCATGTTAAGGCATCAAACACCTGGGTCTTCATTTGACAATTTTAAATGGTTGTCTTATCAGAATTAAGTTGTGACCAGTGATATTAAATATTTTAGCCTGTTTAGTAAAAATCACATTCTCTTTTGTACACATTCAACATTTTCACTAGCATTCCAACAATCTAGTTTTTACTTTAGTGCAATACAAAATATGCCATCAACTGTGAGTAGATATGTCAGCCATGCACAATTACGCCACTAAGCATCCTCAGAAACAGAAAACTGTGGTGTGGCACTATGACACAGGACACACCACCTTGAGCTTATTGCATGTATCATTTTATAGGCCTATATAAACTGATAAAGTAGTTTGCAAGTCTGCTTGGTACAAAAGCACAGTTACAACTAGTACTACTACTAGAAGGCTAGCCTTATTAGCAGTGCTAACACTCATCTAAACGAAGAGAACAATCAAAAACCTTCCATCACAAATAGTGAAGTTCTTGACTTTCCTTAAAATTCATATGCCATAAATAAAGCTAATGTTGCCAGTTCTGTATTAACTGAAATTCAAATTTTACTTCCAGTGCATCATATGTGCTTCAGTTATTTGGAAATGTAATGGACGCTTCAAATCAAACTCGGTCTATCTGTATTTAATTTTCATTTTGAAGTAGAAATTAAGGCTTTTACTTGCTTTTAAAATATCATATAAATAGTCAGCAGTGATGCATAATATAGTGTAATATCGTACATCTTTGGCTGAGGGTAAATAATAATAGCATATATGTTGTTTTTGTAAGCTGCTTTGACAGCAACACAATAACTTTATTCTACCAGACAAAACTTTTGCATAAACTACAGATGCCAATAAATCATTTCTGTGTGGAAATCTATTGCCATCTCTATAGTTAAATATTACAACAATATTTATTAATGGGCAGTTAAAATAACCTATACAAAGATAAACAGTCACAGATTTGAGAAGATATTTAAATGCACAAAACCCCAGAGTCACTGCTGATGGTTATTACTGTTTGCTGAAATTCTAGTATTCTGCAAAGCTTAAAGAAACAGTGCTTTTTAAATCAACACTGTTTCAAAACTGTTTATGGTTGCAACAAGTAATGCTGCCAAACACCTTTCTGCTGAATGACAAGTGTGCAAACTTGAGGTTAGCGGCTCAATTTGACCGTAGGACAACAACAACACACTTGTGGCAGATTGCACAGAGATAACTGAGATTTTTGTATTTATTCATTATTATTTCTTTATTTAATTACAGGCATGTGGGTGGCAATCACTCAAAGCCGCCTATTGTTTTCAGCTTTGCGTTGATTGTTTTGGTCACATCTACAGCAAATTAACACCCACCAAAGCATCCATGTAAACGCAATCATCAGCATAAAACAACATTTTTATACAAGCACCATACTTAAGTTGAGGAACTGTGAGCTGATGTTCTACTTTATATGAGATCACACTTCAGGGAATCAACCCATGCCATGCACAGAGAGAAACGACAATAGCATCCAACACATGTCAGCATAAAAAACTACAACCAAACAATGCAATCACTTAATTTAGTAATAAACCAGTGATGAGAGGTGATGCATCTGAAAACAGTGACAGTTCAAACTACACTTCCACAGATTTAGTACATATGCACAGGAAAAACTTCAATTGAGAGGTTGGTGGTGGTTGTAACTGCTTCGTTAGGTGATAAACACTAGAGATCCCAGAGTGGGTTGAAAAAGGTTTATACCAGAATCGGTCTAGCAAAGACTCTAGTTCGACCCACTGGACAGCTTTGGAAAATATGAAGGAGAATATAAATTTTTGTCTTTAAACATTAAATATAATAGATTTTACAGACATTCATAATACACCAGTGTAATCAAGTGCTAGATAAACCATTACATGAGAGAAACAAGCCTGTATTTCCTGTATCTACTACAAAAAATAAATATTTTTTACGGTGTGTCACCAGTAAAATAAAGAAATAAAATAGGACATTTTCTGCAAGTTAACAAATAACTTTCACTATCTTTCATTTATTTTAAAAATGTAAGCCCAAAGACTTGTGCTGACAGATTTCTTTCAATAATTACAGCAGCATATCTTTGCCAAGTAAAAGAACCTCACACTTCGTTTTCTTATATTGATTTTTACCGTTTTGGCCAACTTAAAAACAAAGTAGGCTGTTTGTGGCCCACGATGTAAGATTAGTTTAATATCCGTGCTCCAAATGATGTAAGTGGAATCTAAACTGTGCACTTGGCATGAAACCTGCTTTTCCCCACTACTTTTATAGGCTTTTTTGCTATGTTACCACACTTTGCTTTGGAACAACTCTGAGCGAAACAGGCCAATGTGACCCTGCCTGAAGGTTACCCTACTTAAACAAGGGCACTCTGTCCCTAATCCAAATATATTTTACACAGGGAACACCCCCCTTTGTGCTTTAACCCCCATGTGTCTTAAAAAAAACTAAAAAAAAAAAACCTCCACAACATAAAGACAATGAAGCACATCACTGTTTAGAGTGAAACGCCTTTAAGGACATCTAGCTTTTCAGGGAGCAGACTCAGCATCCAGCAGGTGTAAACTGCAGCCTCTCTACCCATTACTGGTAAAGTTGAAAAGCTTTGTCAACAACACGCATGCTAATCGTTCAGGGAACACTGCCGCCGCTGCACGGAGAACAGCAGAGCAGTCGTTTCACCGCAAAAAAAAAGTGGAGAGGCAGCAGTTTTTGTCTAAATCAGCTGACAGCACTGACAGAGTAAAGACGCTATAGGAGAAGGGAGACCAAACCTTTTACCATGCGCAGCAGCCTGCTTGAAAACAACCAAAGCCTAATGTAATATTTACACTGGTTCTATAAATGTATATGTGCACTGCATATGTGATTTGCAGTCCTTATAATGTTAAATTATGACCAGTGCTGGGGAGTTTAGGGTGCACACTGGGGTTGCAGAGTGTATGCTTGGGGTGACAAAACTATAAGAGGCAGTAGACTGAGCGAGAGAGTCTGGATACAGCAGCAGTAGCAGCATCGCCCTGCAGCACTGAACCATGTGGTGAGGATGTGTGGTTGGTTATGGCGTGTGCAGGATATCTTGCGCATCCACTGGGTCAAATTCGTGCCCATATTCAAAAAGTGTATTTTTTTTCCTTTTTTTTTTTAGAGTTTTTGTTTGGCTTTTTCTGACGTTGCGCAGTCCGTGCTTAAATAGTCAAATCCATTAAACACTGCGTCTGAACAACTACCCAAGCAAAATGTGCTAGTAAATTATTCATAAAGAAGCACGTGGAAGTTTCTTACCGGCGTTTTTGTCACCCATGTCCTCTTGTGGTGCCGAAGTTGGATACTGCCGATGCGGACTATGCGTTCGCCGCGTGCGCGCTCTCTTCTTCCGTCAGGACAGCTGAGAAGAGGGAGGCAAGTTGGTTGTTTCAAGTAAGCCTAATATTATTTTCAACTGTATTTTTTTTTCTTTTCCCCCCCAAATGAGATCCTTCTAGGACCCCTACTTGGCCGGAGACACACCGAGTGCAGAGCTCTCGAGTGAGCTCACACATTGGTGCTTCTGAGAGTTTCTGAGTAAGGTGGACTGGTGGCTCAGGTAAAGAGTGAGTGAGGGAGGGGGCGGGACTTTTCAGGAGGAGATGCAGAGTGTGCATTGTGCCTTGATGCAGAAATGATTTGGCATGCAGCAGAGAAATGGTTATAATGAATGAACTGTTTCATTGCGAGAGGATGAGTTCTGCCTTCTCGTCTGTTCATCTGTCCTCAACTCCAAAGCAATCGACATAGCAACCAGGCTTCCCCCCTTTTTTCTTTCTGTTTTTTACTGTTTTTAGGGAGATTGTTTTATATACATATCAATTTTTTATACCTTTCTGCAAAAGAAAAATGGAAATTATGCAGGAATATTTTCACTGCAGCTGAATATTTCAGGGTTTTGTTTCGGTTTTTATATATTTATTTATTGGGACCATTTGAGGGCAAATGTACCCCATAAATTCAATTCTCTTTCATATTTTGAACGGATCTCTGCAAAATTAAGAGCCCCTCCCTCCCACAGTTGCTGACCACGTAATGTACATGTTGTATTACTTGTTGCAAAGGTATATGATATTTTTGCTGAGAGACATTAATATTTAATGAATGAATCAGATCAATAACTGTGTCCTGAGCATTTGACGCTTTATTGTGCCTGTTATTTGATTATACTGCAGCAGAATTATGATAGATACACAGAACAGTGAACACAAAGGCTGTGCATTCAGAGTGAGCTGTTTCAGTGTAAACTAGTGTTGTGTAATGAAATCACGTCATCATGAACTGCCAGGACAGATATGTGCACAAAGGCACAGTCTGTGAGTAAGAGTACGCTGCTTTCACCTTTATTCAAGTGCCGCTCTTGTTCTGTGATGAGTGTTTTTTTCTATCCCTTGTGAAATAAAAAGGAAACACACACACAAACAGATTTGTTGTATTCCTATTAATCAGTAGGAGTACTGGAAGGTTGATGTTGTTGTGTTTTGTTGCTGTCCTCTGTTATTTTGTGCAAAACCAACATTAGCACTGAAATCCCAAGTCTTCAATTCACACAGCATGATTCTGTCTATCAACCGAACGAGAAGAATACCACAATCCTGCACTGAGTCTCAAAATGTATGCAGTGAAAAAAAACAGAAAACAACTAGTGTGGTATCATCTAACTGGTCCATTGATCAGTGTCTTGGAAAGGGCCCTGTCAGCACTCTGATGGGACGCTATGACAACAGCTAGAGTTTCCTATGATGGTATAAAAAGAATGAGCTGCTGGTATAAGATGTTTCTAGCCTTTGAGCTGTAATAGAAACCTGAAGGCCAAATGACATTCCGCGTCATGCCTCCGCCTGTAGCTCCAAATCACAGTGCAAAGCCGGGAGGTTGAATGTCAGATTGGCTTTAATATTTTCTCCATGTGGTCACAGTTACAGTGGCACGAGAGGCCGTCATACGTGAATGAAAAGTTGCTCTGATTTCAGACGTTATGCTTCCTGTCACATGTGCCGGGGACTGGCTGCCCTGCTGCCGACACAGGTGAATCCTGGCGGGCGTCAGTTCACAGCAAATCAATGAGAGGACCTGAAAGAGAACACCTCTGCTGGGGGGGAAATGGACTGCATTGATCAGAAAGACACCTAAAGTCTTCTACAGATTCAGAGAGAGCTTTGTATGTGTGTTCATCTCTTTAATGAAAAACCAAATGAGCAACAGCTTTAAGTTTACTCTTTGACGCCTGAAATATTCATGCTTTTCACCCTCCTTTTTTGTCTACTCTCTTACCTCTCCCATCCGGTCTCTCTGCCTGTCTCCTATCCCTTCCTTCCTCTCCTTTCTTCATCTCTCCTCCCCTAACTCCTCTCTTGTGTATCTCTGTGTCCTCCCCTGCCCCAGACCTGCACCCATAGGATATCATCTAACTTGGCAGTGTGTCCTTGCCCCATACAGTGGCAAAGGCATGCTGCTGTCCCTGCCTTTGTACACAATATCTTTGTCCTGAAACACCTACACACCCTGTTCCCTCTGTATGACTATATAATTTTCTCGCAGAAGTCAGATTGTATTATAATGTACCCAGGAGATGCATTGTCTGCTTCACTTAAGATGAATCGCTTGTGTGCCCTATCAATCCTACCTTTTAACTCTTTCTCTGGCTTTCTCTGTGCAGTATTGTGTAGAGCTATAACAGCCCAGCAAGTGCAGATATTGCATCGGAGGAGAGCTCTCCTCTGCAGACACTGCAGTGCAGCCTTCCCGCTGCAAAATTCTCCCTTCTTCACCTATTTCTGGAGTCAGTGGCTGGCCTGGGAGAAGTTTGTGGAACTTGTCCAGATGCCAATAGCATTACCTAATGTCATCAATATTGCTCAGTTACTGTCCACGTTTTACAGTGTTTCTTGTTTTCATGAAGGCAAACTTTTGTGTATTTATAATTTAATTGGAAGAAATTGGATTTTTTTGGAAAGGAAGCGGTAAGGAAGTCTTTCATTCAATGTTTTGCTCATGTGAAAGCCTAACATGTTAATAGCTTTAGGGAAATTCTTTAAGCAGGCTCTGAAAATGTTAAATAAAAAGACAAATTCATAGAGTCATTGTCCCCCATTCTCTTAATTAGTTCAGTACACGATAGGATTTTGAAAGACTGTTAGGTCCATAATGTTTTGGACAGTGACACAGCTTTTTTAATTTTACCTGTCACCACAGTGCATTTTAATTCAGACAATCAAGTTGTGGTTAAGGTGCAGACTTTCAGCTTTAATTTAAGGGGTTTAACAGAAGTAATGTATTAATTATTGGGAAAATACATCCACTTTTATACACAGTCCAGTGTTTTCAGGGGCTCAAAAGCAACTGGATAAAGTAAGGTCATTTTAAATATAAGGATACATTTTAGTACTTGGATAAAAATCCTTTGCTGTCAGTGACTGCCTGAAGTCTAGAACCCATGGACATCAGCAAAGACTGCTTCCTCCCTCGAGATGTTCAGTTGCTGCTTGTTTGTGAGTCTTTTTGTCTTTAGTTGTTTTGGAGGAAGGAAGGTTCAGGGTTTAAGTAGTCATCATCATGAGCTCATCCGATTAGAATGAGAATAAGCAGTCATCAATCATTTGCAGGTTTTGTCGTTTTATTGAATAACGGGTAAAGGAAAGAAAGACACACATGGACTGCTATCTCTCAGCTGCCGCCCCATGTGGGAGTGAAGAAAGAGTGAGGGATAGGTGAGTGCAGTCCTTATATAACGAGTGACAGGTGAGTGCAATTAAGGCCAAGCACCACACCCAATCAAAGGTGAGGAAAAGAAACAAGGTGCATCTGGTGAAGTGAATGTGCTGAAAGGTGAGCCTTTACAACAGCTGCCCCCATATTTCTACTGAGAAATATGTTCAAAGGATTAGAGATGCTCTTTTTCATAAAGCGGGGGCAGAGGAATCAGACATGCTACAGGTCTAATATAGGTTCAGGGGGTCGACCTAGAGGTCGACAATGCAGGCCAGACAGTTCAGGGGGCCGACCATGTAGCCAGCGGTGGCGGCAAAGCAGGTCCAAATGCCAACCGCGTGGGATGCAGCGGCAGGCCCAGACCTGTAGACCGTTGGGCAGTTTTGCAGGTGCTGGGGGCAATGTACGGGGCTTGGCAGAGGCAGGACCAGGTGATGCAGGAGCAGGCAGCGCCCTGACCACTGGCGGAATGGCAGCCACAGGCGGTGGAACTGGTGATAGTGGCACTGCCGGTGACGACATGGGTACTGCTGATGGTAGAGTATGAGGTGGCTGAATGAATTCAGAGCCATCAGCGGACACAAGGATGTGCTGGAGCGGTTCTCCTGAACCTGAACTGGAAGATGTGAACAAACATTGGGCATGCGTGGAACTGCTCTGGGGTTGGAAGTCTGTGATTGGACCTTGGAGTGTCCATCCTAAGCGGGTTTTGACTGCTGCAGGAGATCCAAATGGTCCATGTCTAACTGGTGCAATAGGCGTAATAAGGTGGGTATGATCAGAGCCTATGAGCAGTAGTGGAGCTGCTTTGTTAATAAAGGTTAATGGGATACCTTGAAGATGCTTGTATCTCCGTTGAAGAGAGGATACGGGGTAGGTGTGGTCTGAAAGTGCTAAGTGACTTGTAGCGAAGGCATTATTAATTGTGTAAGTTTTCGCTGGATGTGCGATGGGAGAAATCTGGAAACTTACACAAGAACCTTGAATAGTTTCAACTTCTTGATGGACAGTTCTGAGGGATAATTTTTCAGCTTCCCCAGTTAGGTGGAGATGCTTAGCTGCAGATGTCAGAAGCATGGTACGTTGGGAACCATCATCAAGTATTGCATATGTTTCTAGGGTTCTTTTGCCATTACGCAAGAGCACTTTTACAACCTTTAATAGTACACTAGGACAATTGCTAGGTCTATCAAAGTACAGTGTCCTCACTACAGGATTAGTTCCAGTTCTAGGTCTCTGATTCACCTCACATAGGATCTGTAGATGTCTTTTCATGCAGGTGGCACATGCTTTCCTCAGATCACACTTCGCAGCCTGATGAGTTCTAGCACAATGCCAACACCGTTTGTTTCTCTTTATCCAGTTTATTTTCTCATCCTTTGTCTTGTTAATGAACTCAGGGCACTTGCTAATGTGGTGTTCAGGTGAGCAGCAATATGCAAATCTTGCCTTAGTCATTATGATGGGTTGTGCTGCCTGTACAGGATCGAATGCATTTGTCCCATGTAATATTGTTTTGAGTGGAGAGGTGTACTTATGGGCAGGTCGTGGCTGGTTAAAGGATGAAACAGGACTGTCCTTTCTTGGTTGACACTTGCATTCCATTTGCAACCAGGATGAGAACAAAGGTAAGTCATACATCATATCTCCTTGTTCCCTGTAAATGTGCCGTTTGAAGCGACTGGAATGCTCTGCGGGCAACTTTTCAAGTAGGCGATCGACATGGGAGCCACAATTTAGTGGTCTAGGCAAACCACTTGAAGGAACTGCAGCATCTAATATTGTTGAATTAGGGAAAGGAGGGCTAGCAGCCAGAACTGCACCAGAGTGACAGCTAACCTGGGGGGGCTGAGAGGGTGATTGACATGTTGCTAGATCAATCACTGGGAACTGCTCATGTTGCTGATGTGTTTGGGGAATGGCTTGCAAACCGCAAACAGAGGATTTGCTTTCATCAGATGAGACAGTGTGAATTGAAGATCTGGAGGAACTGCGAGAATGGGGAGGAGATAACTGAATCATGAATTGCCTAATCTCCCTCATTGTCATCAGGAGTTCCCTCATCACCTCATCTTGATTGGTGGGTAAAGGAGCAGGGTGATGTCTCTGGTTGTCTTTCTGACTCTCTGACAGGATCTTGCAGCCCATGTGTGTCTTTGTCACTGTGCTGGTATTCTGTTTGACTCTCTGTATCACATCTAGGACTTCTACTTCCAGGATACTGAACGTCATACTGCTGCAGGTGGGCAGTAGGTCGCCTTTCACGACCGGAACGTCTCAAATCTTCAGTCAATGGCTGCTGTGTATCCATGACGCTAACGCTACTCCGGCTCGGAGGACCATGTTTTGGAGGAAGGAAGGTTCAGGGTTTACGTAGTCATCATCATGGGCTCATCCGATTAGAATGAGAATAAGCAGTCATCAATCATTTGCAGGTTTTGTCATTTTATTGAATAACAGGTAAAGGAAAGAAAGACACACATGGACTGCTATCTCTCAGCTGCCGCCCCATGTGGGAGTGAAGAAAGAGTGAGGGATAGGTGAGTGCAGTCCTTATATAACGAGTGACAGGTGAGTGCAATTAAGGCCAAGCACCACACCCAATCAAAGGTGAGGAAAAGAAACAAGGTGCATCTGGTGAAGTGAATGTGCTGAAAGGTGAGCCTTTACAACATTAGTTTTGTCTGCAGTAACTCAAAAGCACACTCTGTTGGGCACTAACTTGGCCATTGAACAATATCCATCCCATATCTTTGCCTCGAGAAACTCTTAGGTTGCTTTTGCAGTATGCTTTGGGTCATTATCTATTTGCAATGTGAAGCATCATCCAATGCAACATTTGTCTGAATCTGAGCAGAAACCTGTACACATCCACAGAATTCATCCTCCTGCTTCTATCAGCAGTCACACGAACACTGAACACCAGCAGCAATTACCGTACATTGCCTCCACGGCGTTTGAGAAATAATGTCTCTCTCCTTCGCTATACTTTTCTCTTCCCATTAATTCTGATCCAACTTCATCTTGGCTTCTTTTGTTGAAGATGAAATGCACAATGGCTCTTCAGCATGTCATTGGTGGCAACCTAAAGTTGTGAGGTCAATGTGTAGTAACTGCTCCAATACAGTTCTCTTCATCTTGTTCATCAATACTGTTGAAAGCATTTAGTTGATCCAAAATGCTGCCACGAGAGTACTGACAGGGAGAAGAAAGAGAGAGCATATTTCTCCTATACCGGCTTCTCTTCATTGGCTCCCTGTTAAATCCATAATCTAAATTAAAACCCTTCCCATCACATAAAAGGCTTCGTATAATCAGAATCAGAATCAGAATACTTTATTGATCCCTGGGGGAAATTATTTTTTGTTACAGTGCTCCATTTTAAACCAACATTAAGACAAGACAGACAATACGCTAACTAAGAATAGTACAATATATACATATATATACATACATACATACATAAGTCACTTATAAATAAATAGTTGGAAAAGAAACATGTGTAGCTGTAGCAGCAAACAGTGTGTTAAGTGGATGCGTTGTACAGGGAGATGGCCACAGGCAGGAATGATTTCCTGTGTCGTTCAGTGGTGCTTTTCGGTAATCTCAGTCTCTCACTGAACGAGCTCCTGTGACTGACCAACATGTCATGGAGTGGGTGGGAGGTGTTATCCAACATTGTCTTTATCTTGGACAGCATCCGCCTCTCCGACACCACCTTGAGGGAGTCCAGCTCCATCCCCACAACATTGCTGGCCTTACGGATCAGTTTATTAAGTCTGTTGGCATCTGCGACCCTCAGCCTGCTCCCCCAGCATGCAACAGCATAGAGGATCGCACTGGCCACAACAGACTCATAGAAAATCCTGAGCATTTTCTGGCAGATGTTGAAGGACCTCAGTCGCCTCAAAAAATAGAGACGACTCTGGCCCTTCCTGTAAAGTGCTGTGGTGTTTTTAGCCCAGTCCAGTTTATTGTCAATGTGTACTCCAAGGTATTTATAGTCCTCCACAATGTCAACACTGACCCCCTGGATTGAAACAGGGGTCAAGTGTTTCCTGGTCTTCCTGAAGTCCACGATCAGTTCCTTGGTCTTTGCCACGTTGAGCTGCAGATGATTCTGCTCACACCACGTGACAAAGGAGTCGACCACAGCCCGGTACTCTGTCTCATCATCCCTGCTGATGCATCCAACCACCGCAGAGTCATCAGAAAACTTCTGAAGATGGCAGGCCCCATCAGGCCCCATCTTATTTTAATGACCTTATAGTGCTGTATCACCACAGCAGAGCACTTTGCTCTCAGACTGCAGGCTTACTTGTGGTTCCTAGAGTATTAACAGTAGAATGGGAGGCAGAACCTTCAGCTTCCAGGCCCCTCACTCTCAACTCTTTTCACTCTCCATGTGTTTATACACCTCTCCGCATTTAATTATGAGTTATTATTAATCTCTGGCTGTCTTCCACAGCATGTCTTCCTCTCTTCACCCCCAAGCGGTTGCATCACGAGGCTGCTCCTTCCTGAGCCTGGTTCTGCCAGAGGTTTCTTCCTGTTAAAAGAGAGTTTTTCCTTCCCACCTTTGCCAAAGCGTTTGCTCACAGGGCGTTGTCTGATTGTTAGTGTTTCCCTGTATTATTGTAGGGTTTTTACCTCACAATATAAAGTGCCTTGAGGTAACGGTTGTTGTGATTTGATACTTTATAAATAAAATCGAATTGAATACTGCTGAGTGAGTGCATACATCGGTGTAACTTTGTGCTGAACATTGAGGGAGTCAAGATCTCTGTCTAAATAAATAAATAAATCTGGGTAAATTCCCAGATGATTAAACATGCAACTATTTTGCTGGTAATAACTGAAATGAATAAAGAAAATCAACAGCCTATTTATGCAAGATAATTCCTAATTTTATCGGGGGGTTATATTGGTTGGGTCTGATTATTAGGGGGGGGGGGGGGGGGGGGTCATAACCCCCCTGGAAATTAGTGGCTTTTCTGCAGTTCCCTCATTTTCTGTCACGGGTTGCTCTGAGGATCCACTCGCAGGACTCCGGAGTGTGTTGTAACAGAGACAGTTTATTCACAAAAATCTTCACCAAGTGTATTTACAGGCAGTGCGAGGACAGTGCTATATACAAGATGTGCGAGGACGGGTTCCAGGGCTCCAGGGAAAACAAGGGGATCACACACACGCTCACGCCAACCTCTCTCCGCTAGTGACCAGCCACCTCTTACACGCTCCACACGGGGAAACACGGGGACGAGTCCGGGGAATCTAGAACAGAGAGACAAATGTTACTTTCTGAGGCGGAAGTGTGGGGAAACTAGGGCTCGACGTGTACTGACAGGAGTCTTCACAACAATTCAGCGTTGAACAGCTGATCTCCTCCTTCTGATATACCAGCTGGTCTGATGAGGCCCAGGTGTGCATGATCTGGGAGGGCGTGGGCCGAGGGCGTGAACCCGCCATGAGTTCCGCCCCGGCAAAACAGGGGAGGGGGAGAGAGATTGCTGATCAGTGCCTTGCCGACCCCGCAGGTCGTGACATTTTCATGTCACCTACAGATCCTTGCTGTATTTGTCAGACACTGGAGTCAGCTGTAAAGATAGTACAGTGAATATTATTGCCCTGAAATGTAGTTAAATAAACACAAAAGACGGAAAGTACAACTACCACAAACTATAAATTATATTTTGATGAAGCACTATATTTTACTGGTTAAAAATCAGCGCTGTGGATAGGCATCCAGAAGTCTGAGATACTCACACTGGAGTAAAAAAACTGTTTTACTGTTAAATTTTTAAATTTGCGGATATTGTAGCACATCCCATCACAAACAAACAAACAAAAACTGAATAGTTGCTACACGTGTAACAATTTAACCACTGTTGAAAGCGCTTTTGTTCTGACAAATCTGTTCGTCAATGCGCCACTAGAGGGAGCTGATTATACCAAACAAAAGAGACGCTAACAGAGGCCTGTGGAGTATTTACTGTTGCACAGCTGAACGGTTATGGCAAAAATAACCTTCTATTGTATTTATAAGCATGCAAGGATTTTGACCCTTTGGTGTTGTGCAACTCTGTGTCCACCCAATAAAAATCAAACTGACAATACTAACGCCACAACTAAATATAAGATAACCAATTTAAGTTAAATAGATACTGTGAACCGAATGTATATAGTCAGACACAGCGCAAGAGCTGCCTGTAGATGCAGAATTATACAACCAAGTTACAAATGCTGGCTTTTACATGAGTCCGTGAACGCAGCATCAGCTACAGTGTGGTGGTGGGACGGGCTTGAAGCGGAAGGTCAACACAATCATGGCGTGGAGAGGATACGCGATAAAATGGGCCAAAACAGAGTTCGTGAGATCCCAGAACACCACTCCACGAAGCTCCAGGTGAGCAAACACAAGGTCGCTGTGGTCGCAGCGTCTGTCTGCACAGGCGTAACACTGACAGGATGTGTGTGTTTACTTCTCCACCAGCCGCAGCCCGTGCTTACCTAACTGTTCCGACTGTCATTGCAATAGTGATGGGATTTCCGGCTCTTTTTAGAGATCCGGCTCTTTAGGTTCGGATCACTAAAAAGAGCCGGCTCTTTCGGCTCCGAACCGGCTCTTCAGGTTGTTTTGTTGCTTTAATTAATTTATTATTAACAATAATATAAAATTATGCACAAAAGGAATTACTAACGTAAAAACAAGTGGTTTTATTTATATATGTTTATATATAAATATATGCGGTGGCCCCTAGAGACAAAACACGTACAAACTCCAAAACACATTTCTAGCATGAACTGAACTTCCAAAGCAGAGCTACTAGATCACTTAAATTACACAATTGAAAGCATGTGTGTATTGTTTGTGTATTTATACACAGGCACTCATATATATTCAAATAATTTAAAAAAAAGGTTCATTTACCTGTTATTACCACACACCAAATCCGGTCGTTGGTACTTGCTGGCTTGTGTAGCCACAAGATAACAAAGGCTCAACACTGCGCCCAGCATCCTGGAGCACTTCTGTTGTCTTTTGTACGTGTTTTGAGTTTTTATGTGCTTCTGAGTTTTTAAATGCTTCTGAGTTTTTACGTGCTTCGGAGTTTGTACGTGTTTTTACGTGTTTTGGAGTTTGTACATGCTTCAGAGTTCGTACGTGATTTGAAGTTTGTATGTGCTTTGTCTCTAGGGGCCACCGTAAATATACTTTTATTTATTCACTCCACATAAAATGTAATAAATAAATCATATAATACAAAAATCAACTATTCACATTTCAAGTTTTAACTATTTAAATTTTCAGCTTTTTCCTTTCACAAATTTAAAGTGAAAAGAACACAAAACACTGCAAACCACAACACAATTAAATATAAATTATAATATGAAAACTAAAAGAACATGCATATTCTCTGTCATATGGACCTGCATGAATAAACTTTCTCAATCCTTTATCATCTGCAACCGAAAATAGTTGTGGATGATTACTATACCTTTCTAATGTTGTTGTCCCTGCCTCTCTTTCTCTCTCTCTGGCTCTGTTCCTGTGCTACTGAGTGTAACTACCGCCCCTCCCCCCGTCTGCCCAGCGTAAAGCACAAGGCTCGCGTGCAGAGTGAAGCGGAAAAAAAGTGCGAGAGAGAGGCTGAGAGAAAGAAAAAAAAAAAAAAAAAACCCCACGTGACGGCTCGCGATAAGGAGCCGGCTCGCGTCGTTCACGTCAAAGAGCCGGCTCTAAGAGCCATTTCGTTCGCGAACGACCCATCACTACATTGCAAGGAGATCCACAAAGCTGAAGACAGCTTCATGTTTCATCCGTAACCTGCGATATCGAAGCGTAAACGAGTTACTGTAGTCTTTCTGTTTTTCAGTAAATGAATTGAGTGCCTTAAACAGCATGTCGTGCTTTTATTATTGATACTGATACTAACAATAAGTAGTTATGGAGCCACTGTGAGGCATGCTACCCGTGTAGATTCATACATTGTGGGTGCTTGAATTGTTCTCAGTATTATTAGCTTTTATTACGGATGCAGTCATTTTTTTGTAACTCTACAACCAGCAGTAGCTGTAATTTTACAACAACAACAAAAAAGTAAAATTAGTTTTCAAAGCAGGACTTTTATGTTCTTCCCCTAAATGAACATTGATTTTATACTTTTTTGTGTATATTTCAACAACTGCCTGCTTTAAAAGCTGCCTCTTTCTCCTGGCAGTCTTAACCCCTACAACCAGCAGAGGTGTGGATTTCGTCGGGAGGCCAAAAGGCCAGACATAAAGAAAAAAAATGCCACGCAGGAAACAAACACCTCAGCCACTGAGGCTGGCACCCCGGTGCCCCAGCCTCCTCCTAGAGTCCCCAGGCCTACACTTTTCACACCGCTGATGTTCACAGTAGGGGTAGGTCCCCCCAGTTTTCTACTGCTGTGTAGTGATGAAATGGATGCATGGTACACTGTTGTTTGTGGACAGTAAAGTGCTTCTGGCTGTTTTCTGACTCCATTTCAGTTTACAGGCTGCTCCTTTGGTGCGGCGGCCATTCTCCAATATGAGAGTCTAAAGTCAAGACTTCAGACTGCAAAAGATGAAGAGAATTCAGAAAAAGGCATGCAGGTGAGCACTTTGATGATCCACATTATTGCACATCTCCTTTGCTTGCAGATCGCATTACTGGTTTGATTTACAAGCTGCTCACAGAGACTCTGTGAACCTTTCACATGTTCCCAGGGCACCCAGGACATGGCATACTGGCACAACTGGTGGAACCAGCTGTCCAGCTTCCAGCGACAGCTCATTCTCCTGGTGTCCATGGTGGATGACTTCTGGAACAGCCTCACAGAGGGACAGAAGACTGTGACAGGTATTTATTTTACACAGTCAACATCTTTGCAGTGTGTGTGCGGTTTTGATTATCGATTTTCCGATTTTAAAATCGATTCTAGCTTGAATAGCGTGATATCGATTCATTAAAATCCTGAATCGATTTTTAAATATAAATGCATTTTGCCCAAAATGCCAGAATCTCAGGATAAATCTCACAAAATTTTGACAACCACCAAACAGCTAAAACAGTAAATGAGAGCAGGCACACGGATTCTGCACAAAGACGTAAACAGAGCGCGGACCCGACGCTTTCTCGCCCAACGGGACGTACACGGACATGCTGTCGGGGCTGAGAGCCGACAGCTCACTCATTTTGATGTGTCTGGTCCGCGCTCTGTGTTTAAATCTTTTATTGCGCTAGATTCTGAAGCTGCAGGTTTTGTGTCTCTCCAACCAAAGTTGATTGAACCAGTCGCGAAAAGAAGATCCAAACTACGCTTCACATAAACATCATCATGAAGTCCCCCTTACTTGCTGTTTTGCCTCCACCACAATAAAATCACACTTGCACAGCTCTCTCTCTCCGTGTACTTCAAGAACAGTTTCCCATTCACTTGCTTATTACCTACCAGTCTACCATTGTAAACAGTGCTGTCAGCCGCTGTGTTGTTTTTTTCTTTTCTACTTAAATGACTTCCGACAAGAAAGCCGCATTTTTGCTGTTCAATACTGAAGAAATTTAAACTTTTTAAATTATGCAAAATTGCAAAATGCTTAACTGTATCTCTAATAGAAACCTCTGTAACTTTGCTCTGCTTCGCTTCAGCAGCATCAGGTAATGTTCATGTTGATTCATGGTTTTCTTCAGTTTTTGTTCTACCGCAGAATATTTTTAAGGTTATCTGCTATAAAAAGTCAGGCCAGGAAAATCGCCTTCATGTTTGTCTGTGTTTTATCCTCTGTTACTTTGACACAAAGGCATCTGCTGTGATGCTCACACCTTTGATAAAGTCTCACAAGTGTAAGGTTTCTTTTTACAGATATAAAATATGGATATGTACTGATTAGTGATCAGAATTATAATATTTCTGACTGTCTGAGGCAAAATTTCCCCGAATCAAATGGAATCGAATCATGGATCGAATCGATTCGGGACCTTGCGCTTGTGAATGGGAATCGAATTGATTCTAGAAATCAGTGATGATACCCAACCCTATGTGTCTGGGTTTTTTTTGTTTTTTTATTTATCTCTTTGCATTTCTTCATAGTTGGCACCTTTATTTATTAATTTTTTTCTAGGTATTATCGCACTAAATGCCGCCGTCCTCTGCTGTTGGCGAATCCCTTCAATGCAAAGAAGTATGCTTAAGTACTTCACGTCCAACCCAGCTTCCAGTGAGTTCACCTGTGCTACACGGTCATGTCCTCTTTTGTGTTTGCAGTGTGTGCATTTTTTTCCCCTCTCCTCTTCCTCTTCCAGAAACACGCTGCCTTCCCATGGCTCTGTCCTCCTTCAGTCACTACTCCATCATCCACATGGTGGCCAACATGTATGTCCTATGGATATTCTCCTCAGGGATCGTCTCTCTTTTGGGGAAAGAGCAATTTCTTGCAGTTTACCTGTCTGCTGGTGAGTCAAATAAAGCACACAACTGGAGTCTGATAACATTTATTAAATCTAAACACAATACTTGAATATTTTTAACATTAGTGTTTAATCCAGGGTGGATAGTTTAATGATCTCTTTGCTTCATGTTTGACTGAAACTCGCTGTTATTCCATCCATCATTTACTACAGCACAAAAACCTTATTTTAATTTTGGGACACTCAAACGTTTAGGGCCTTTCAGTACTATGCATGGCTGATTATTGAGAATATAGGTAACAGGAAGTAAGAAAGGCTACCAAATGTTTGATTTTCAGGTGTGGTTTCCACTATGGTCAGTTACACATGTAAGGCAGCCACCGGGCGTCTCTATCCATCATTAGGGGCGGTAAGATATTTGCTAAAATCCATTTTAAAGCTCAACTCAAATGATGGACAGCTGTGATAGTAACTGTTTTGATCTACAGTCCGGCGCCGTCATGGCAGTGCTCGCTGCTATCTGCTCTAAGATGCCAGAGGCCAAGCTTGGCATAATCTTCCTTCCCATGGTCACTTTCACAGCAGGAACAGTAAGTGCTGCACACTTCATATTTCCTACATACACTTTATGAAGTACACCTTACAAGTGCTCGATTGGAATCCATATTGCCTTCAGAAATGCCCCAGTTTTTCATGGCACTGATTCAACACGGTGACTACAGTCAGCTCATTGTCATGTTCAAGAAACTAGTTCGAGATGATCTGACCTTTGTGACATGGTGTGTTATCCCGCTGGAAGCAGCCATCAGAAGACCTGCACACTGTAGTCATAAACATATGAACATGATCAGCAGCAATACACAGGCAGGCTGTTGTGTCTAAATGATGTTGTTTTTCCAATCTTTGGTTGTCCCATGGGAATTGTAGCCTCAGTTCTTAGTTGACAGGAGTGGCACCCACTGTGGGGTTCTGTTGCTGTGGCCCATCTTCTTTAAGGTTGGACATGTGCATTCAGAGATGTTCTTCTGTCTACCTCGGATATAACGAGTGGTTGCTTGAGTTGCTTTTGTCTTCCTTCCCGCTTTTGCTGCAGGAAGAGATGTGAGTGTGCATGGACCAAATAAAAAGGTACATGTATGAGTGACTGTGGAAGTATGCATGCCAGCGCACTGAATGCAGCTTTGCCTTTGTTTATATTTAGGCTCTGAAAGCGCTAGTTGCCATTGACACAGCAGGACTTCTGTTGGGATGGCGGCTGTTTGACCATGCAGCTCACCTTGGCGGAGCCCTCTTTGGAGTGTGAGTCAGGTCTTATTTTTACCCTTTCCTCAAAGTCTGTCCATGTTAACAATATGAAATACAGTTTCAAGGCATATGAAACTGTCTTAATCCCAAATCTGATTACTTACTTTTTCTGGAGGGTTTAACTGTTTTCTTAGACTTACATAAGCAGACAGATTTTTTTCCCAGTTTTAATATCCTGCTCTCATAACATGGCCCAAGTGTGAAAATTGTGGTTATGTGACAGTTGCAGGTGTAGTCACAAATACAGCTTAAAGCCTGTGGAACATATCTAATATTATTAAAATGTTGTTTTGAAGGCTTTGTGCTTTTGAACTCAGTCATGAAAAAAGAATCCAATGATTCTGCACTGCTTTGATCAGTCTAAATCCTTTAATGTCTTAATGTGGCCTAATGGGAGCATCTTGTTCTGCTTTCTCCACATTTTACCGTGCCATGCATCTCTTCATACAGGTGGTATGTGGCATATGGTCATAAACTCATCTGGAGGAAGAGGGAGCCCCTTGTGAAGTTGTGGCATGACATTCGTTCACCAGGCAGCCGAGGTTCCAGGCCTGGACGTGGACCCGGGGGTGGTGGTGGTGGACCAACATCATAAGTCCCTGAAATTCTTTGTGAAAGAACTGGAACCCATCCAAACGAATATGCAAGGACACTTTTATCCAATGACATGGAGTGGACTGTTATTAATAAATAAATCTAGTTTTCACATCCAAAGTTAGTAAAGAGCATTTGCTGATTTAATGCCTTGCAAACTTGAAATTTAAAAGCAGGTGAAACTTCATGTCTAGTGTTGCAGTCAAGATGTTTACTTTGTAGACTTTAAGCACCTGTTATGCTACCGGTAATCTGTAACTCTGCTACCTCATTTAGCCATTTTCCACCAATGCTTTGCCAAATCTCAAACTGGTTCTACACATTTACACCAACAAAGAATGGTGGCACCACAAAAATGAGTCTCCCAACACTTGGATTCAGTGATTTCAGAAGCAATGGGAATATTACTGCAAGTAATTTACCACTAATTTCCAAATGTAGCATTCAGATTCGGCCCTGTGTGACACTAACGTCTGATATAGTATGCAAAAATTAAGTTCTGACACTTGCCAAAATATGGCCATCGACCAGCACCAGACTAGGCACATTACTGGTGGAAAACAGGTGTTAGTAATCCAAAGCTAAAAACCTTTTTATCCATGTTTTTGTGTCCATGTTGTTCTGGAAAACTGCATTAGCCATCAGACCAAAATTTCCACATTAGAAAACAAAGAATTTTATTGTCTGATCCTTTTCCTCTGTTAACACTCTCATTCAAACTACTAGCTTTACATTGAGAGAAAAATAGAACAAATAAGCATATCCAATGATTTTAGATAAATGGGCACTCCCACGTATACCTACTAATGTAAATAATTCATTTGGTAACAAATCTCTTTATCAGTGCCCTCTATTACAGTAAAAAGTGGCCAAGGCACTTTTTAAAAAAAAAAACCCAAAAACCTGCAGTTTAACTATTTTGGTTAGAAATACTTTCCTCACAGCAGGGCAATATGTTTAAAATTAAAGCTGTGACAAAACTATTCATGACAATATAAGTTTTATTGGAAGCGTTTAATCTATAGTTGGCACATATGAGAATTTGGAACAAAGATACCACGACTCATGGTGCCAAAACACACTCAGTTAATTCTTCAGATGCCGACATTTCCAGATTACTACCTGAACTCATACAGTGGGGGAAGTATTTCACCCCCTGCTGAATTTGATGGGGGTTTTTTTCTGGTTTTCTGGTTGATATTCTGTCTTTCTCCATTAAAATACCACTGCCATAGAAAATTAGAAACGGTTCATTTCTTTGTGAGTGAGCAAATTTACAAATTCAACAGGGAATAAATTATTTTCACCATTATAATAATGATTTCATGCCCTGAGAAAACATTTTATTTATCAAATCACATTCCTGTCCTGGACATAAAGAGTCACTGTTAAATGCTTTTCACAATTCCTTTTTATTCAGATACGTTGGTGGAAAGTTTTTTTGGTTAAATACAACTACAGCATACCTACATCTTAAGACAGTCTAAATCTGTTACTAATAAAGCAGGTTAAGTTGTCAAAATAGATCAAAGACTGACACTTTTTTGGCTTCAAGGTAACTTTAAGGCAGTTCCTGGTAAACAATACAGATTAGCTTATCAAATATGGATGTCTCATCAGACAAGGGCATGTGCAGCAAATTCTTCTAACAATCCTCGCTGTCCAAAAATCAGGCGTCCATCACTGTCGGGCTGTGAATGAGAAAACTGCTCAGAATCCTAAAACTCAAAAGAGTAGGCTAAAAATCAAAGAGGTACAATGAGATTAAAGTTTTCATTTTTTAGTTTCCAGGCACAGTTCGTTCTCTCTCTCTCACTCACTCACTCACTGATAATTCAAACTTATCCTCCACCCTGTCACATGATGTTAATCAAACAGACTTACCAGAACACTATATCGTCTACTTTTTATCCAGAGCAATCAGTAATACAGCACTTCCTCAGCCCCTGCTTTTGTGGTTTGCATAACTGGGGAAGCCAAACTGGGAGACCATCAGGTTGGAGAAGGAAAGAGGCATAAAGCCATAGATCTGTGTCAACCTGTTCAGGCAGTAGGACCTCTGGAGAAGGTGTTCGGGACGATGCCACATCCCCTGGTATCCACTGCTGGCCTCCTTTTCTAGGTTGCGGAGGTCCACGGGTTTGATAAAGACCCCAGAGGCTCTGTTCATTTTACCCAACTTTGATTGTTTTCTTAAATACAGAGCTACGGCAAAGTTCATGGCAATATCGTCACAGTTCTGCGTTTCATCCACTAAAGCATGCACTGCTTGAGGCTGGTCCTGAAAGAGCTGCAAATAGCGGCGGTGGAAGAAGGCAGCACCAATTAACACCATGGAGTATCTGCAGGGAATGCAGGGAGATGGAAGCTTAAAAAACAAAGTACACCTAGCCAGAGGCCTGTACTATGAAGCAGGATTAGTGGCGCAGCAATGCAAATTCAGGGTTAACTCTGCATTTTCAGCAATACGATGGTGATTCGCTGCTGTTGAAATTTATAATGCAGGTTGAAAGAAAAACAGCTGCTGTTTAGTTGTGTCTAAGAATCTATATTTATTACTCATCATGGAAAGAAGACTTTAGAGACTCATGAAAAACATTAGACCCTCTTACTATCTGCTCAGAGTGGCTCGGGGGATTTTACAGCAATGTTAACACCATTTTCCAGAAAGCTAAGTGGAGAGAATTTATCTAAATTTCAGGAGTGGTACCACACCTCCATACACATCCCTTCCAGTAATCCATCAATATATGACCCTCCCGAGCACTACAAGCTGTTCATTCTCATCTTTGTGCCCCACCCTCCCTTCCCTTTTTTACAATTCATTCACTTCTCATTAGTACGTGAGGATCTTCCCAGCCTGGGAGCCATCGCCAATCCCCCCTGAGGCCTTCCCCAAACTGCAGCCTCAATTCATCCTCAAGCCATCTGCCATTATTTACTAGGAATGCTGTCAAACCTAAAATGAGAATGTAGTCCCCGCTAGTGAATTGGGCAGTAGGAAGTGACGTTTTATCTCTTGATCTCAAATATAACCTGTTCCACAACTGGTTAGGTCTGCAGCACAAATTCTCAAGGTAAACTACCCCCTAAGAAATGAACCCTCTTCATAAACCAGGGTTTATGCCAAAGTTACCTGAATAAGCCTTGAATTTTCTCATGTTCAATTTAAAGTCAACAAGTACAAACTCACCATCTACTGACCAATCGTTTCTCTGGGAAATGGTGCCACCATTCCTGGAACACATGTCGGACATGTCCACGGACAGCTAGCGTCTAAATGAGCAACTTTATTTCTATTTCTAAAATGATTGTATTGTCTTCCACGCCTTTATAATGTGGATATACACTGGATATCAAATTTGCAAGCATGCTATGCCTGTCTTTAATTTCTATTTGTATATATTTTCTTAACTTGCACTCAAGCCATTAAACACCACCAGCACAGTTTCAGCTGAAAAGATAAAGTTAAAATTGTTTTCTGCACATTTAAACATTGATATAACAGATTATCCTGAGTCTTAAGGATACTGAGAAGTCTGTTAACTCGCACAGATGGCATTTTTGCCAGATTTTCCTCCTGGCTTCAGCTTAGGCTTTATAAATATAATAGTGCTTTTCCATTCATAAAGCCTATTTAAATCGTACACTTGTAATCTCACGCTACTGTTTTGGCAACACGTGTTGCTCTGAGCCTGTACTGTACACAGCTTAACATTGCCTGGTCTGACACAGTTTTAACTTCCTTTCTAAAATCAGGCCGCTCAGATCTGTTAGATCTGCCCACGTCTGTGATTGGTCAGAAGTTGCCTCTTTCATGTGTTCATGCTCACATGAACACATGACAGACTGGTAAACCTAGAGTGGACCTATTAAGTTTATAACCACTTTCTTGTGACAGCTTAACGCTGATTTAGACTTCTGCTGTGGATTTTTGATGTAACCCATATGAGTGGTTGACGTTACTGCCAGCAGTCATGCTTGTCCTTGGCGCATCATTCGTTAATTACCTTGTGGTCATGTCCCAGTGTTTTATATGCTGTGCCAACAACAATACAAATAAAATTCTGGGACTTTTCTTTCCCACATGGTTCCCCACTATTTGTTGTGGCTGGTTTTTGTTCCAGAGGCAAACATATGTCCCGTCTTTGCACATTACCTCACATCCATTCCAAAAGCTTTGGCAATCTCCCTGCACGAATTTTCTGACATCTGTGAATCCTTATAGAAATGCTATGATCATTATTCTTTATACTAAGATATGATTGTTATTCTCTCACTGATATGTTTAAAATTAAACACAGAAGTATACTGATGTACACTGATGTAAAAATAAGTGAAGCCACATAAGCAACAAACATTCTGGGTATGTCGAGCATGCTTCGTAGTACAGGCCCAAATAACATGCAGGGTATGTGGACAAAAAAACCAAAAACAAACAACCTACACGTCACCTCCTGCTGTTTCTGGATCCTGCAGCTCAAAGCTGCCATAGCTGTACACTCCTGCTGCCGTTGAGACATGTTTCCTCGGTACAAATCCAACAATCTGGTCTGGAAATTGCTGTGGAACCCAACAGTAAAACAACTCAGGGTTTGCCGGCTAAAATCTGCAGTTAAATTTTTCAAGTTTATGATACTCATTACCTTCCAGACAGAAAAAGCAAAACTGATGTCAGGTACACTGATGAGAGTGTCATCATCCAGCATCAGAACAGCTACAGGAGCAGAACAAAAATACTACTGTTCACTGACTAAAATGTATTTAAATATAACAAATAATACATACGGTGCAAGCTGACAGATGTACTGACCATCAGTATCAATTTCAGGGAATGGTTGTAGCCTGTTGCGCATTCGGTTGCTGGTCTGCTCCTTGAAGACTACCTGGACCGGATGAGGCCCCAAGGAGCTCCACAGCTTTGCAGGTGTCTGCTCTCCAATGTTGTTCCATACTATGATAATTCTCTGAAGATGAGGTACTCCCTGGTAATGGTTTAGGAGTTTGAGCAAAACGTCTGTGCGGTTGTAAGTCTGGATGATGATGGTAAACTTCTTCTCCTCCGAGCTGTCAGCGTGGTGAACCTGTGCGGGATTCTGCTTTTGCGGGGTTGCCCTTCGTAGCACCTCCAAGACAGCAACACCTCTTTGGTCCTCAGCAGGTGGCAGCAGAGCTGTCAAGACTACACCAACCAGGAGGATCAGCAGAATTGCCCAAAACAAATAGGTTCGTCGGAGCCCAAAGCAACAACGGGGCAGCCTGCACACAGATTTGCAGTATTTATTAATATTTCCATCTCAGCTCCAGTTTAAAAGAGAAAAAAATCAATATATGCAGTTTCTATAACTGATTTGTTGTATTCTAAGCAGAAATTAGTTAATCTATGGCCTGTGATAAATGTTAGGATTATATGGCATCCATAACTAAACATGCAAATCAATTAAGCCATCTTGGGTATCCGAAATGACAACTTAGCTTGTGCAAGTAGTTGTAGTTGCACTGATTTTAGCTAACTTTAACGTGATTTTAGCCCAGCGTTTGTTTTGAACACAACGGTTTAGTCGGCTGTCTCGTAACATATCTAGCCTGTTACATTTTAACATATTCTATTTTTCTTTCTAGAAAGGAGAACTCACCTCATTTTTGTTGGCACTACAAACATTCAACCCCTTTCTTTCAAACGGTCGCCATGTTGGCTGACTTTGTCCAAAGAGTGTACAAGTTAAGAGCGGTTCCTATTTAACACCCGCCGTAATTTATGGTACTCAACAGCCACGCAGCTATTTTATTATAGAGAAAATTTCTTGTTAAATGAATATTTTGTTCTTACTCATTATAAATACATTTTCTACGTTACAACCTCGTAAATATATTTTCACTCACGTATTCCGACTTTCTAATGAACTGTCGCCATGTTTGTTCAGCGGCTTGATTTTTAATTCAGGGGCATATCTTCGCCTCTACAAATATGTTAATAATAGTTGGTCGAGAGAGAAAGGGAGAATCAACTAAATGAAAAATTTTCAAAACCAGTCTACCTAGTGGTTACAACAAAGGTAAGTTAATCTAATGCACTGTTAATGAAAAAAGAGTGTATTAATAGTATTCTTTTTTGGAGAATAACATATGTTAACGAGGAATGACTTTCCTCGTTAAAGCAAGAAAAGTTAACAACAAAACAAAAACGTTTTTCCAGATTGCTCAGCTCTGGTGAAGTGAACATGCCGTTGGCGTCGGTCCTGAACTGTCCTACAGTACCACTTTCCAATGGTCTGCAGATCCCCGTGCTTGGTTTGGGTGTGTTTTACTCTGGCAGTCACTGTTTTTAAATCAGCTAGCACAAACCTGAATGAAGCATTATGCAATCCTAGGACACAGTGATTGTTAACTGAATCGGTTGGCTTAAAAACTTTTAAGTAATGCAATAGGGAAGTAAATCCACAAGTAAAACTGACACCTATCAAGTTTTAATTCAAGAAAAAAATATGTAGTGTTACTGTTCGTCAGTTTATCCACAGGCAAACGTTTGGTCTAATTCCTCCAATACAGTTGATACTACTAATAAATAGTTGCGTACACAAACGGGTTTTTCAGTATCCTTTAATCCAGGATATGTGAATATTTTGTATGTATTTATACCTTTTATGAATACACTGTATATTTATGTCAGCGCTAATACGCCGTCAAGTTTGAATTAAACTACATAACACTATAATTAAAATGTCTTCTAGTGCTGCTGTAACACGTGAATTTCCCCACTGTGGGAAATATAAAGTCTATATTATAATAATTACCATTGGGGTTTTTTTTAATGTATAAATGTTGTGTGTTTTTCTCTTTGCCAGGCACATCACATAATGGTGGTTACTCCCACGATGCAGTTATGTATGCCCTCACTGAATGTGGCATCTGCCACATTGACACAGCAAAGCGTTATGGCTGCGAGGCCGAATTGGGCAAAGCTGTCAGAGAAAGTGGGCTTCCACGAAGTGATCTGTGGCTCACGAATAAACTGTGGCCCGGCGACTACGGATATACAGCTGCAAAAAAGGCCTGTCTGGACTCCTGCTTGGAAATGGGGGTCGAGTATTTTGGTATGCCGTCTGATTGATAAAGTTAAAAACAGTTAACAGCTAAACAGTTTTCTGGGATGTCACTGCAGGACAAACGTCTTGAATAAACCTGTGATGGCTCGTGATGTAGTTGAATTAATCCATGTTCACCACACCGAATGCAGTTTGCTGTCTTTTGTTACATCATGACCTCTAACCCCTGTTGTTTTTAAAGATCTGTACCTGATGCACTGGCCAGAGTCAAAGACACCTGGTGGTTCCAACAGGGAGATGAGAGCTGAGACCTGGAGAGCTTTGGAAGAACTTTATAAGGAAGGTAAATGGCCTGTATTTATATTTTCATTTATATTTATATTTATAAATGCTAAATGCATGGTATTAACTTAGAGAGATTATCAGAATTACCATACAATGCAATTATTTATTTATACTATATTAATTTTATCCTTGGGAATTATGTTCATAATTTAATTAAAAGACTAGCTTCAGTTTTACAGCTGGATAATCACTGAAGTAGTGATGATAATACATATCACTTAATAGTAGTAAAAGAGTTTATTTCACAAAGCATACATATCTCTGTTTGCTAATATAGGTGTGTGCCGTGCTATTGGGGTCAGCAATTTTCTGGTCCACCACCTGGAACAGCTGAAAGAAGACTGTACTGTGATACCACATGTTAACCAGGTAGTTTTATCCATTTAGCATTTATTTAAGCTAGAATCTGTGCAAAGATACTCAGGTTGACTTTCTTTATGCCATAAAACTTCCTTCAGCTCATTGACTTTATTGTTTTATATGCTGTTTTAACTGATCAGGTTGAGTACCATCCTTTCCAGCAGCCAAATCACCTGATTCAGTACTGTCGTCAGGAGGGAATTGTGTTTGAAGGGTATAGTCCTCTGGCCAAGGGTCAAGTCTTCAACAATCCCACTGTTCTCCAGATAGCGGAAAAGCACAGACGCACGCCAGCTCAGATCTGCATCCGCTGGAGTATTCAGGTTGTCACGCTCATCACATGATTTCCATCCCTGGTGTGAAAATATTGTGTCTACTGAAATTCTAAATATTCTTGAATATTTTCAATTTTGTGTTTCTAAGAACGGAGTTGTGACAATACCAAAATCGACCAAAAAGAAGAGGATACAAGAAAACTGTGAAGTGAGTTTAAAGATCATTCCATACTTTCTTGAACCCTTTAAAAAAGTCTACAAAATGAAAAACCAAAATAAAAGTTCATGTTGTGATCGAACATTTTTTCAAATAAAGCTTAGCTGTAGCCTAAGTTTGACAAGACAGTCAAAATCATGTCTTCATCTAAACCCAGTTACACCGTGCAAAGGTCTTGAACCACCCTTAATTTCTTTATATTTTGCCTTTAAGGAGCCAGCTTTCTAAAGTTGGTATCAGAGTTTTCTTTTGGGCACTGGCTCTTTTTACACCCATTTTTAGTCCAGTCCTTGTACCTGACCATTTTCAGAGGAATAAATCATTCAAGCACAAAAAAGGCAGCAAACTCGAGGGGTGAATCAGTGCTGTCTCTACACATTGAAATACAGAGAAAACTTGGTGAAGAACCAATTTTAAATTATATCTTTACACACTTTGTTACTAGCAGCCTGTCTGTTCCAATTTCTTTAGTCTAATCTATGGAAAACACCAAACACAGTTGACAGATGTAAAAATTGTACTACAACAGGGTGATTCAGAAAGAGCTATTAGTGGAAAACTTGCCGCACTGTGTCCTAAAAATTTTAAGGAAACACGACAAATGGAGGACAAAAGAAGTTCTTCTGCAGCAGAAGAAAAGTATCTTAAGAAACAGGAAAAAAGCAAAGACCTGACAGAACCTGAGAGATGCATCTGGTTCATCTACTGTTCACTAAAGCTTCGTCAGAAATGGTCTCAGTGGAAGGCTGGCTGTTAAGAAGTCATTCTTAAGGGAGGAAAACAAGTGGTATGCCACATTACACAAGAACTGGACTTAAAATCAGTAGCAATGAATGGAGTGATGAATCCAAATCTGAAAGTTTTGGTTCAAATAATTGTCAGTTTATGCAAAGGTCAGGAGAGAGGTATGACACTGATTGTGTACAGCCATCTTAAAAACACGGTGGAGGCTCTGTCATTGTTTGCACCTGCATTTCAGTCAGTTGTGTTCTTCTTCTTCATCTTGTTAAAACTGATGGATTTAGTGATGAATTACAAATTGAAAATGTATGGAATTATTAACATTTTTCTAAGAAAATATACAGATTTTTTTTAAAAAGGAGGTGGCTCAAGACTTCTACACAATGATGTGCCTTGTTTGGTAGCTTCCACTAGAGGTCATCATAATAAACTTATGCATCTGGCTTAACTGAGGTTTAGTAAATGTAAAGAGATCTTGACAAGTTAAATAGTTTAAATAATGGCATAATGTGTCCATCTTTCCAGTCAGAAGACAGATAACTTCTGCAGTTTATCATCACAACTGAGAGAAGCCAATCTCACTTTTAATGCCACAGGCATTTTCGTTTTTCATATGATCCTTTTCCTCTTCTTATTACGGTGGCCCTGAGAGGCCAAACGGACTGCAACGTCAGAAAACACTTGCAAAAAGAAAAACGCTGCAAAAAGAAAAACGCTGCAAAAGCACACAAGACACAACAGAAATGTTTCTGGGGAGACAATAACCCAACGGACCTGTTGCACGAACAAAAACATGCTAACAAGTGCACTGGGACTGGGAAGGAAAAACATTTGTCTCTTATATATGATACACCTATATGTGCACTGTCAAAGATACTTGTCTTGAGTGAAGATTTAAGGTGATAAGACATATAAATAACTGCAACTTGAAACTGTACTGAAGCTCAGTATTTGACACAGAGTTCGTGTTCACTGCTGTAATAGCTAATAATGATTAATATAATAACTATAATATTGGCCATATTATATTTACACTACTAAAGTGATATGACTTTAGTCTCATGAACAACATTAGCTAATTGTTATTTACTAACGAATCTTAAATGACTGTTCAGTACAGAAATGAAGCCCAAAAATCATGTTTTACAGTCCTGTGGTCTCAGCCTCAGATACTTATCAAATCACACAAAGCTCTTGTAGAAACAAACAAACAAACAAATGAACAAAATATGTTCTCCTTCATTTCTGTCAAACAAAGTTGTATGACACGTTTCCAGCGGTTAGTATCATGGTTGCTAGGCAACCTGGGAAGCACGACCGAGACTAGACCGTCCCATACAGCCCATGTGTTTGCAACAAACTTGCCGTTTATTTTGCAAATCGAGCTCAACACTGCCCCTAGCGTCCTGGAGCACTTCCGTTGTGATTTGGAGTTTGCGTGTGTTTTGGATTTTGTACGTGTTTTGGAGTTTGCACGTGTTTTCTAAGTGTTTTGGAGTTTGTACGCGTTTTGGATTTTGTACATGTTTTGCAGTTTGTACGTGTTTTGGAGTTTGCATGTGTTTTGGATTTTGTACGTGTTTTGCAGTTTGTGCGTGCTATTTGGAATTTGTACGTGTTTTGGAGTTTGTACGTGTTTAGGAGTTTGCATGTGTTTTGGATTTTGTACGTGTTTTGCAGTTTGTGCGTGCTATTTGGAATTTGTACGTGTTTTGGAGTTTGTACATGCTTTGTCTCTAGGGGCCACCGTATCTTATCGTCCTCTCTCTCACACACACACACAAACAGGTGTTTGGATTCCAGCTGGAGGACGAGGACATGGCTGCTTTAGGAAGCTTGCATGATGGAAGACATGTTACTTGGGATCCAACAAATGTGGAATAAGTGGGAAGATGGAGGGTATGTTTGTCCATGAACTGGTGATGGCTGAGTGAGGAATTGATTTGAATATGTTCTTGGTTAATTATTTTTCTTTCTGGCAGTTTTCCTGGAAATAGACTTGACTGTAATGTCAAAGTTTATTGAGCTACATCTTCAGATAATGTGTAGACAAACACACACGAAGGACAAAACCATTCCAAGTGCCTTACTTTATAGAAATGTTGATTTTTTTTTTGTGATATATATATATATATATATATATATATATATATATATATATATATATATATATATATATATATATATATATATATATATATATAAGGAACACGAGAAGCTGGAGAAATACCAAGGACTCAGAGAAGAGCTCGAGAGGATGTGGAGGGTGAAGGTAACGGTGGTCCCCGTGGTAATCGGAGCACTAGGTGCGGTGACTCCCAAGCTAGGCGAGTGGCTCCAGCAGATCCCGGGAATAACATCGGAGATCTCTGTCCAGAAGAGCGCAGTCCTGGGAACAGCTAAGATACTGCGCAGGACCCTCAAGCTCCCAGGCCTCTGGTAGAGGACCCGAGCTTGAAGGATAAACCGCCCGCAGGGGCGTGCTGGGTGTTTTATATATATATGTGTGTGTGTGTGTGTGTGTGTGGTAAGAAAGGTGTTGTAAACGCAGATAATGGTATCTTTGCCTTTCCAGAAATGTGGTTGTGATTGTGAGCTTGACTTGATCTTGAATAAAATCTACAAATTATTTTTTTTCACATTCAAATTAAGGGGAGGGATCAAGTGGTTTCTAAGAGAGGACCTTGGTATCGTATCCATGGTTGCAGTATATAAAACAACTATGTAAACTCAAGGCTGTGACCTTTTATTAGTCCTCTTCTCTTATTCCGCAAATGAAATATTTAGTTTACTTCACCTGTAAAATCTGTACGTGATTATCAAAATACCTTAAGCAACATGTATCATTTACAAGTAAGTCATGAGACAAAAGAAAAACAAAACGGCCCCAAAGCTTAACCAGGTTTGGGAGGCATGAAAGTCAGCTGTAACTGTAACTTTATATAACACAAGCTATCAGGGTTTAGCAAATAATTTGCTGGCTACACTGGCTCTGGTAACGTTCAACTTCACTAAACCTTATCATGTTATCACGTTAAATTCAATTTTGATATTTTACATAATTTAGTATGAGGTGGATTCTCATGTCCACCTTTATTCCTCAGCACAGCCTGAACACTCTCTTTATTATTGTTAATCTGTGGATCTTTCACAGCGCATTTTTGTCCTATCTTCATCACCTCATCCCAAACTAGTCGCTGTTCCCCCTGAGCTTGGTTCGGCAAGAGGTTTCTTCCTGTTAAAATGGAGTTTTTCCATCCCACTGTCACCAAGGTCCCTGCTCATAGGTCATGTTTTTTGTTTTTTTTTGTTCTCCTGTTTTCTGTGTAGTCTTATATACCATACAAAACACAATGAAGCAACTGTTGCTGTGTGTTTATAATAATAATAATGTATGCTTTATTGATTTCTGTGGGGAAATTCCTCTCTACATTTAACCCATTTACTCAGTGAAGCAGTGGGCAGCCACCAATCTAGCGCCCAGGAAGGATATAGGGACGGTACCTTGCTCAGGGGTACCTCAGGGTTGTCGTTCAGTGAATTTGAACCCCCGACCACTCTACCCACTGAGCTACCCCAGTCTGTTGGTGCTATATAAATAAACTGAACAGAATTAAATTAAATTCAGGACATTCAAAGCTCTTCTTTGGATGTTGGCTACTTTTTGTCCATTTTCTGTCAAAGTGATCTCACACTACATCACTAATGTTGAAGTTCAGTCCAACCCATGATTGATAAGTGTGTTTGGTATCATTGTGATATTTAAAAAAAAACAAAAAACCGAAGCTGCTGCCAATCAGATGCTTTCCAAATGGTGTTGCACTGTGGATCAAAATCTGACAGCATTTATCTGTACTCATAATTCCATCAATTTTGACATGGCTGAAATGAAGACCCAGGCATCACAGAGCCTCCACTGTGTTTTACAGATGGGTATACACATACAGTGTTGCACCTCTCTTCTGACATCATCTGTACATGAGTATTTAAACCAAATATTTCAAATTTGGATTAATGACTCAAGACCTGTCACCACTGATTTTCAGTCTAGTTCTTGTGTAATTTGGCATACCTCAGTCTTTTCTCCCCGTGTCCCTTCCTACTGAGACCATTTTTGATGAAGCTTTAATTAACATTAAGGCCAGATATCTCTCAGGTCTGTCTTTTTAAAAGACATGATGTTAATGATCTTCTTTTGTGCTTCACATGTCCAGTATCCTCAAATTTCTTAAGGACACACTGCACACCATGCAAAAAGAACCCAAGCTTTCAACTAACAGTTCTTTGGGAGTCATGTTGCTAATCCAAAAATACTATTTTATGTTTGTCATACTGTTACCTTTAGTTTAATCTACAAAAAAATGCCAAAGGAAAGAAAACAAAATGTGTTTTTCTACCAGGCGGCTGGCAACAAAGAGCCTAAATGTTTAAAATTGGTTCTCTGCCAGGTTGGCTTACATGTAGTCACAACACAGTTTCATCTCTTGAAGCAGGCACGTTTTCAATGCTTGAATGATGATGTGGCCTCAGTGTGGCTCAACCCCCCCCCCCCCCCCCCCAAAAACAAAACAATTCCTTTCAGGTACAAAGATCACATACAAGGACTGGACTGAAAATGATATGGGGAAAAAAGAAGCAGACAACTTCCAAAGAACAAATCTCAAAGATCTTCAGAAAACACTGCTCAAGACCACAGTATACAGGTTGAACAGACATGGCTACCACGAGGAATCTGTGCTGAAGACCACACCTATGAGTCCACTCCCAGCATTCACATCTTGAAAAATACTGAACCATTTCACAAAATAAAACAATGACAAAATCATTGAGTTAGCAATATCATTTATTCTTTCTCCCTCAGCTTAGAATCACTGTTGTACATAAGTTACATTTTGTTTTCTCAATTTCACAGGTTCTTGTTTTCCTCTTCAAACTTCCAGTTTGACCTCCCTCTCATATCAAAAAAAGAAAAAAAAAAAAAAAAGCAGATTGTATTATACAAAAATGCAAACCAATTTTCACACAGTGAATTCTCTTACAAAGTCATAAAATGGCGTAATAATGGCTACATCCACATTGGAGGAAGATAATTCTAGACATTCCTTAATGGAGTATAATATACATATTAAAAAAATTTTTCTTGCTGAAATCAAACCTGTACCTTAATTTAAGAGATATTTTACACGGGAGTAATTATATAAAAAAGCCATTTGCGAATTTCCCCAGAAAGTCCGGGAATAAAATGTGAGCCTCAAACAGCAGTAACAGAGTTCAGTGGTCAAGGGTGGTAGAGGAGGGGTTTAACTGGTTATGCAAATATGGGGTATAGGCAGCGGTTCCACTCAGAAACAAAAAACACACCAAATATTGAAATTAACGTCTTTGCTATTCGCTGTATAAAACACCCCATATATCACGGTATGCCAGTTTTTGCAAAGCTAAAGTCATTTCGGCTCATTCAGACCTGCAGTGACCCGTTTGGCAGGATCAGCACTGTGGGAAATTTCATCAACTTCTGTTAGAAACAAAATACTGAATTAACACCATTAAATCTTTAGCCAATTACCGATTAACTCAGTTCCCTGTTGTTGTTGTTTTTTTTTTTTAAATTAAGCTGATGGCCCTATTTCTTGCGAATAGTTGTAAAAAACAAACAGACAAACAAAAACAAAAAACTCCCCCCCCCCCGCCAAAAAACCCCCAAATAAAAATTAGAAAACACACACACACACACACACACACACACACACACACACACACACACACACACACACACAGACAGACAGACACAAAAACAAAATGTGAATGTCACCAAGTGCTCATAAAGCTGCACACATCAGGTCAGGTGTTGACTAAGACTTGCATGTCAATAAATTCACTCAACTAATGCCAAGAAAAAAAAGAAAATCTACAAAAAGCCAAGTCAACATTCTTTAAAAACAAACAAACAAAAAAGCTAATCAAATCTTGACAGATTTAGATTATTGTATCATTGCATTTTTTGGGTGGTGGGACCAAGGTCTGAGTCCATCATGCCAATTCAGTGTTAATTAACTCCTAAAAAAAAGAAAAAGAAAAAAAGAGCGCGCTAGATGAAGACTTGAGGCTAACCTTTCATCAAAGACTTCTTGCTAATTCTCTTGGGGGCAATGGTGGGCTAAACCCCAAAACTTTTCTAACACCTCAACTCTATCACTCGGTACAGCACAATGAAGGGGGAGAACAACAATAAACAACTTATCCAGGATACATCTACAATACAATCTAGCACACACACAAAACATTTCCATAAATTTTCCAAAAGTTATGAATTTTGTCTTCTTCGGAAGCATAGTCTAATCTTTGTTTGAACACAAAAGATTTAAGTGAACACACATCAATTCACACAGAAGTCCTTCGTCTGGGAAAGGATAAAGTCTGTGTTGGCAACCAGTGGACCGAAAACAAATTTAAAAAAAACAAAAAACAAAAACATTTTGCTGATTCTAAGTAGAGATCATTTAATATAAATGCTGAGCGAGTAGGATAAGAGGTGGCACGTTAATAGTGCTTTAGTATATTAATGTATGGATACATACTCATATGTATAAGTGAGCTGTGTACCTAAACAATAAATGTAGCAAGGAGCAGCCAGAGGCTTTAAGTGTGGTTGGAAAACTTTTAAAAAAAAAAGAAAGAAAGAAAATCCACAACTTTTGCTGTCGTGGTGCTGACAAACTGGAAAAGATACCCATTGAACAGCCAAGATGAGGATGTTGCACAGCACAAAAACATTTGTGCCTTAAAATAGTTGACTCATCCGGTGTCAACAATGTGCCAGTTTCTCAGCATTCCTCATGTGAAAGAAAAGGTTTTATGTTAAACTAAAACAACTCGACCCACAGAGTCTCCTCCATGCTTTAACCGTTCAAGAACAAGAACTCACCCGTTGTCAGCAGAGCAGTAAAACTTTTGCCAATCATGCTAACTGTTTACAAAAAGGCAACGAGCTCTCTATTGAGCATCAGCAGTAAACAATTTATATGATGGAGAAAGAGCAATAATGGTTCTAATGATGGTGATGATGACAGCAGGTTGTGAACAAAAAAAAAAAAAAAAAAAAAGTGACGAAGTGAGCTGTATATTGCACCAGTCAGCAAAGACACTCAAATACACTCAATGCGAGGTGAATGAATTTATTAATCTGATCGAAGCACAGCCGTTCCTGAAGGTTTCCAGCCACTCCTCAGTAAATAACACTGCTTTCTTCAGCTGTAAACATGATTTCAAATGTACTAATGCAGCCAAGAACGCTACAACAGCAACCTTTCTGGACTCACTGCCAATTATAGCCATTTCATGACGGAGAGGAGAGTGTGTCTTCAACTAAGCTGGATAAAACCTTCACAGGGTAAGCATCATCGCCCAAAATCGTAACAATGTAAAGCAAGAAAAAAGTAAGACAAATTTTAACAAAACATACACAAGGGAAGGCAACTTCATAGAAGTTAGGAGAACAAATGACAAGATATCCCAATGGGGAGGCCTTTTGTGTGGCCAGATGAGAATCTCTGAGGAGGGAAATCCCTTATTTGCCTTGATGTTTTAAGGTCAACTTCACAGTCATTCAAGTGACTCCTGATACAAAAAAGTGCACCATCTCCGTCTGGTAACCTGCATGCACAAGCTCACAACAATTTTGACTGAACTGAATGCAGCAGACAGTCAGGAGCATTGGTGAAAGGCAACCAAATCACATCAGGGTCACATAAAAAACAAAAAATAAAAATTAATCAAGAGAAGCACTTAGTAGGTTCCCTTATAGAAAACACGGAAAGCTCATTATCAAAGACTTAATGCAATCTTTAAAACAGAATGCTCCAATTAAATATATTATAAACTGCTTTCAAATATGAAACAGACACGTGTTCATAAAATGCAAAAATAAAAGTCATACTTCTCATGGCAGGTGCGGAAGTGCATGTGGTGTAACACTGCATTTTTAAAAACACCCTGCATGCCCATTTTAGCTGAATCCAGGTGGAATATTGAAGTGCTTTTCCCTTCTCAGACATCCAGATCTGGGCAACCTCTTTTTTTTGTTTTTTTCTTACGATTTTGGGGGGTGAGTACCAAGAGTGACATTTCTGCCATCGTCAATCATAAACCAGATCGTACAGAATTTATTCAGAGTGTATGCGATGTTACAAGGTGCTCCTATTTACCTAACCGTTCAACTAACCCAACATTCTTTCTTCAGGAGGATCAAATACTCTGCTATAATTTTACCGTTGAGGTTGAATATGCATATACTTTTTAAATAAAGTTGTAATGACACTGTCAACGTCACCACCATTTTCTCTTCCTGAATCTACTGTGAGCCTTGTTAATCTAAACCCAGTACAAAAAACAAACAAACAAAAAAAAAAACAACACACACAAGAAATGTTATCATATGCCCTGGTTTCCAGGCAAGGAAAGTCATAAAAAAAAAAAAAAAAGCTCATTCACAGAACAAAAAGAAAGAAAATTCATCACGGCAGATACTGCTCATCTTCTAAATAGAATGGGTGTATGTGTGCCTGTGCATGCTTTTGAATGTGTGTAAATGTGTACTTCCTAAGAGCAGGAATGGACAACACCATTCTTCTGCATCTCTGAACCAGTGACACCTGGATCTGAACATAAGCTCAATGCAGATGCTTTATTCGTCAGTGACAGCATGGACCCGCCCACTGCACTTTCCGGCAGACCGCTGGAGCCATTTGACACCTCACTGTATGAAGAAAAGAGAAAACAGACAAAGCAGAACAAGACATGAATGGAAATAATATAAAATATTCATATTCAGGGGGACGCAGTATATTTAAGCATGTTCATACTCACGCAAGCGCCAAGGAGATTTCTTCCAGTGGAGTCTTATGCTCTGGCTGTCCATTCTCAGCAGGTTTCATCTTGTACTGCTGAACATCATGGACCACCTGGTTTTCCTGGTTTGGAAATGGATATAACCCCCAATAAAATATTTCATCACACACAGCTCATAAAGATCTAGATGTCAATTTGCCAAAAACCCACCCATCAAGACGTTTTAACCACATCCACACTAATCCCAAATTCTCTCAAAATCCATGGTTAAACTGTTACATCCCTCGTTAGTGTTCAACAACTCGCCACCACTCCTACCATAGCCATCTCACGGGTCCTTTTGCCGATCTCTTTCTCAACCTGGTGAAGCTCCAGGCTAAGCTGTTCACTGGAGACAGCTGTTGCACTTGCTCCCCCTGATGGCCACTTGGGTTGTTGCTGTTGTGAGGCTACTGCTGCCTGGCCCTGGCCAGGGTGAGTAGCCAATGCACTGGCCTCCCTCTGCAGGAGTAAAGAATTACTGGCAGCCTGTAGCAGAAAGACAGGAAGTAAGGAGTAGGAGGGTGAATGTCCAATCTGGAAGTCTTTAGCAATAGTCAGGAAAACAATGGTTTAAAATGGGACATTCATTTTATTCATTACACATATTTCAGTGTTGAATATATGTTGATAGTAACTAGACACCAGGTAAACAGTTTGTATTTCTCGCCACATCAATTTTTAATCTAAAAAGGAGAGTCGAGCCATAAACAGGTAATCAAGAAATCAATAATATTGAGCACCTCACACCTCTTGTGGTGTAAAAATTGATCAAAACGATATGGGTCTTTCTAGACATTTATAGATACTCCTTAGTAACAGATTGTACAAACCTCCATGCTGTGCATCTGTGTCTGTTGGCTGATCTGCTGGTTCACCTGCTGTAGCTCAATCTTTAACTGCTCTCTGTCTGAGGCTGCCATGGGTAGACTACAACAGCAAAAAAATAACTGCTTCACAATCTTTAACAAAGGCATTTCTGATATTTGGCAAATACACAATTCACATGATGATCTACTGACTATATATAAAAAAAACAAAAAAACAAAACACAACCACAAGAATAACAAACAGATTAAACAAATATAGGACTTACCGCTCACTAAAATGTCCCTGAGAGGAGGAGGCATTCTGGTGGGTGGGGTATGAAGTTCCACCCCATCCTCCATGGCTTCCATATGTGTATTCTGCTGAAGGGAAAATGGTAAATTGTATAACAGAACTATGTTCTTAACAATTGCAATTATGAAACACTACAATTATGTGAAATGACTATGCTCTGAGTATTCCCGTGTGTTGAATACTACACTTGTTTGCAGCTCCAACAATGTGAATTTCCCATCTCTGGGACTAATAAAAGTTGTCTTATCTTATAATCCTGTGTGTGGGGGGGACAAAAATAAATGAATAAACCTTCTTCAAAAACTACTTTGTGTATCACAATTGACAAAATCAGATTAGAAGTATGCTTGTACAGGTGATGCTTCCTATAAATATAGCCGGAGCTGATCTGACAAGGCCGCTCTTCTTAAAAACAATTGCTTGATGTGCATTGTGACGTGAGCATGACAGCTTTCAAAGCACTTTATAAGAATTACTACAGAAGGGCTACAGAAGTGTTTCTAAATAAAATGCTGTTCAGTTTGCAACAGGCATGTTTTCTACAAACGGAAGAAGAATTCAGGACTGTTTCTACTCTTCATATGAGTGGGTGTCCTGCAAAAAAAAACACACACAAAAACCTCACACCAAGAGCACAATGAGCAATCTTGAAAGTAGTGAAAAAGTACCCAAAATGCAGCAAAATGACTTGCAGAAATATCTAGAACTTGATTTAAAAAAAAGAAAAAAAAAAGAAAAAAGAAAAGAAAAAAGTGATTAAATGTAGAAATGGAAAGATCCTACTGCCTTAAAAAAAGCAAAAAAACCAAAAAACAGGATGTGCCACTTCTGATAAAACGTTCTACGAATAGATACTAAGCTACACCACCCTCGAAAATTAGTGTATTTCCATATGATGCATGGTGGAGGGAGTAGGGCTGGGCTATATCATACCGTTCATGGTAATACCGGTGTAATGTTGGGCAACGATAGGAAAATGAAATATCGCAATAGAATATGGGTAAAACGCGCATGCGCAGTGCCTTTGTTTACATACGGACATGGCAGTGACGCAGAATGAGAAGAGCGAAAGTGGATCGTTAAATGAAACGGATGAACCAGAATTGGTTTGTAAAAATGCTGCAACTTCAGTGGTGTGGAACTGGTTTGGCTTTCATCTGTCAGATACGCAACAAAGCACTAGTTTTGGTAGAGCATGCTAGCGGGCTGTCGTTATTACCGGTACTGTGTTTTTTGGAAAATACGGCACACTTAAAATCAATCCTTTGATTTTTCTGAAAATCGGCAGTGCCCCTTATAATCCCGTGTGCCTTATGTATGAATTCTGGTTGTGTTTACTGACCTCGAAACGATTTTATGTGGTACACAGCGCTCAAAAATCTGTCAAATGTTTCAGTACGACTTTGCTAAGCTACGAAGCCGCACCGCTTGATGGATTGTCGGAGCATTACGGCTACCGTAGGCTGGAGCCTCGCCGAGTGATATGTACGGTGCTTCAACATAATATGGTATTGTGTGTGTATAACCTCTTTTTAAGTTTTGTGGATATTATACATGGTTATGCTGAGGATTTGTCAGCCAATTTCCACTGGAAATGCACTAATAAATTTGAAGAGTTGTAAAGTATTTTGTCTAGTGTCAATTATATCGTCAGTTATATCGTTATCGCAAATTTTCAAATGTATATCATGATAAATATTTTTAGTCAAATCGCCCTGCTCTAGGAGGGAGTATTGATAGTTTGGCGTTTCTTTGCTGTCTAAGCGCCTGGTGACCAAAAGCACACAAGTAATTCAACAAAGATAATTTGCGCTATGGAATGGCCTACAGGAAATGCTGTAGCTGCTAAAAGCTGTTGCACAAGGAGGTTCAATGAGTCACTGAATTAAAGAGCTAAGTTCTTTTTCTTCTTCTTGTGTGTGTATTGCTCTAGACAAAGCAATAGAAACAATATGCTGCATTTAATTACCAGTGTCAGTAAAGCAATAAGACTGCGGTCCATGTGGGCTCTTACCTGGCATGGCCATGTGTTTAGAATTTGGGTTCTGGGGAGTGGAGGCCATGGCCTGTACAGGTCCAGTGGTCTGATAGCCTGTCTTTGAGGTGCGAGAGATGGCCCCAAAGCGCGACACAGTGGGCAGGGTACCAAATGGAATAATGGGGTCATCATCCTTTACTTCTGTGCCCTTCCGAGGGGCCTCCAACGACGGTTCTCTCAGGCCTTTAGCATCCACATTCTGATAAAAGGAGAGAAAAGGATAAAGAGAGGAAAGGTTATTATTATATGAAAAACCCAAGAAATCAGCACAAAGTTCGTTTGTCACTTGAGGCTTACCATCATCTCCACAGGAGGAGGAACCATAACATCTTTGGGTTTGGGATCTTTTGTGCCAATGTATGAGCCAATAGTTTCACAAGACCAGGGAGAGTATTGCCCCGTATAGTTGGCTAGTCTGCATTTTGGAATTGCTTTGGAGTTATCCTCGTCATACTGCAGACACAACACATGCAGTTATTAAAACTTACCCATATTCACAGTTAACTCAAGCTTTACTTCACCAACTACATTCAGGATTATTTTAGGCTTTTAAGCCTGAAATAAGAGGCTAAATATTACAATGGCTGACATAAACAGCAGATGTATATTAAATCTCCTGGGTACTAACATCAGGAGGGTAGTCGTTGGGGAAGGGATGTGTAAGAGTGGGTGAAGCAGCAAAAGGTGGAGGCGAAATGACCTTCCTTTCCTCCAGCTGGGATAACAGCTCCTGCCGGCGTCGATGCAGATAGTCCAGGCTGGCTTGAGGACCACCACATGATGGCCCCTATGAGATGCACACACAAATAATGACTGCTGAACTGCTGACAGTTTTCTCTCCCCCCCCCATATCCACACCAAGAGAAATGAGCACAAAGCATATCTAAAAACATACTCACCCTCACATAGGGCCTCATATTCATAGGTTGAGCACCTGGTGGATAGTAGCCATCTGCTGCATATCTATCCCGGCTACTGGGCTCTGGGTGGTAAACAGAGTTGGAATGCCCTGTTGATGGTGGGGGCACATCTAGAGGTGCTGGACTCATTCTGACCAAGCCTTCCCTTTGAGATGGGTAAGGCTGAGGGGGAGGTGGCGGACCACTGTAGGACATATGGCGACCTCTGTCATAGTGTGAAGGATGAGGGTAGGAGAATTGTTGACCAGAGTGAGGGGCCGGGTAGGTTCGTTCTGGAGGGCCATAACCAGGGTAAGGATCCGGGTAAGGGGGTCCTGACTCACTATGCGGAGGAGGGTTACGGATGTAATCTCTTGGAACATACTGTGGTGGCTGCTGGTAGGGGTAACCTGGAAAACAAAATGTCACAGTATTTAAAAAAAAAAAAATCTTCCAATTTACTTCTAAGTATAAATTAAAATAATAATAATAAAAATAATGCTACAATTTCAGTCATACGCATACATTATGCCTACCTGCAGAATATGGTTGGGGCTCATACTGAGAGGCAGAAGGTGGTGGACGAGTGTCACCGTACATCTCAGCGAGCTGTTGCTGGGGGTACACTGGTGATCCTCTGGGAACCACTGACAGGTTATCTGCTGAAATCCTGGGGTGGGCTAGGGCATGAGGTGGCAGAGTCATGCCATGTTTGGGCACAGTGTCCAGGCTACAAGAATAAACCCACATTGTTAAATATTTTTCCAACATCTGATGTATCTTGTGTTGTTCTGTTTAACAGAGCAAATAATTTCACTGAATAACCTCATTCTGTGACCTAGGGATAAGAAAACCCGTGGCTTTGATGAAGATGCTAACTCTCTGGCTTCTGCATACTATACTCACACATCAGGAGGTGATCCTGGGGCACTGGGACTCCCTCCGTCCATCTTAACAGATTTACGCGGCAGTTCATATGAGACTGGGTCGGTGCCACGAGCAATAAGCGTGGGCAAAGAGGATCCACCAGTCCCATTGGCCAAGGGTGAAGGCTTTCGGGTCACTGCTACATCGAGAGGATCATCTGACAAGAGTCCTCCTGAGCCAGGGAGGCGAGCTGCCAGACGCTTGTTCATCTTACGATACCTTAAAATAGGTAAATAAATAAGTAAATAGGTAGGTATTATAAAATATAATAAAAATTATGATATCATATTCTTTTTAGATATTAAAAAAAACAACAACATACACATATATTTCTGAAAAATTGAGAGTGTATAAAAACCACTGTGGTAATAGTGACTGAATTGAGGAACAGAAACTAGCTCCCCCCCCCCCCCCCCCCCCCACACACACACACACACAAAAAAACCCTCTCTCTCCCCCGCACTCTCTCGCACTCTCTCTCACACACACACACACACACACACACACACACACACACACACACACTACGTTGACAAGTTGTTGTTAAGACTCACTTCTCTAGTTCTTCCTGAGAGTGTGCAAAGGTGCAGCTGGCTCCACGAGGACAGCCTCCCTTCTGCTTCATGTCACGGCACATGTAAGTCTTGTATTTGCTGTGCTGAGGAGGCTTAAAAAAAGATTTTTTTGCATATGATCAAAAAGTAAAAACTCCATTTACGAAAATTGCATCGAATAACAGATGCAAACAAATGTTATATCCAACAAGATGAAACGTTACAAAAATCATTTTTATTTATTCATATAGTTATTTATTAAAAAAATCTGTATTTACAATCCTGAAAAATTTGGGTTTGCTACAAATTACGGAAAATTCAAAAATCAAGTGTCATAACAATGTCTTGGACCACCATGACTAAATCTCCTACAAGCCTTTGAAACATTATTAGACCGTTTAAAAGCCTGGCTTTGTTTTTTCCAAGCATTATTTGCAGTTTAATAGAAACACTAACCTGTTGAGGATCGGCTCCTTTCTTGCTGTGGTTCTGGATAAAGTCCACCAGGCCATGTACCACTGTTTTCACTGCTACCAACCCCTTCTCAAGTTGCTCCCATGTAGGAGGAGGAGCATCTAGACAAACAATAAATAATACAGGAAAAAAGGATTAATACATTTTAAATTGGCTGTTCTCTATCAGCTGAGACAGATGTGTGCTTTGAGCCACATAGTAGAAGTCACACTACACAGGACAAATCCAACATACTGATGGGAGTATTTGGTTGTTAGCATAGTTTTAGGAATTTGGTTACTGAGGTGTAGACTTTCAGCTTGAATTCAAGGTCAATTCAGGACAATTTATTACAACATTTGATTTTTTTTTAACAGGGTTGCTCCATTTTTACAGGCTCAACAGTAACTGGACAATTGCTTAATAACCAGCTTTATGACCAAGCTTTGCGATAGCCTGCAGTAGCTGATTCCAAGGGCTGAATATGCATTTGGTAACTGTTCAGTGGAGCTTTCCACAATAGAATAAAGTCTTATTATATACAAAAAGAGGCAACTTTCTGGCCGAATAGATAATACAGACCTATGAGAAAGACATAACCAGTGACAAACTTTACTATTGTGTTATTTGCTTCAAAAAAAGGAATGCATGGTGACCTCAGCGATACCAAAAGCCAAGTAGTTCAAAAAGGAATAAAATATACAATTGACTTCTTGGTGCAGAAAGCACATTCTCAATATAAAAGGAGGTATATCACTGTCAAAGTTTACTGTCAGGTTTTACCTAAATATGCAAAGAATTAATGACATTCAAGAAATGACAGAACAGTTCAGTGGCAAGATTCCCAGACATGAATGATGAAATCAATTCTACTAGAATTATGGGAAGAAAAAAATATGGATAAGTAAAGGGAAGGGCAAATAACTTTGATCCATGTAGAAACATATCAGCCAAGACACACTGTGGCATGTTTTCAGTATTTTGCACTATGCTTATTTGTTGTCTGTTGAGAGTGTGCATGTGAGGATGGGTGACTTATGACTCCAGAATTAAGCTACTTATGTGTAATAAATAAATAAATAAATAAATAAATCACTCAAGTAACCCGAACTTTAACTTGATTCCTGAAAAAAACAAAACTTGGCCAATAACAAAGATTTCTGAGAGAGGGTTGGGAAAACACAAGAGCCATAGTTTGGATTTGCATCTGACACTGCATGTACCAACTTGTCCTCGCAATAGCGGGTGTGTTTCTCACCAGGACTGGGATCAATGTTGGCCAAAAGTTCCAGATGGGGCCGCAGCCTGTTGAGGTTGGCTGGGTCTCCAGTCCTTTGCAGCGCAATTGTCAGCTCCTGGACACTCTGAGCAAAAGATGCTGGGGTCTGCAGCTATACACATAACAAAAAAATAAATAAAAATAAATAGTTAATGCTTTGGTACTTCAGCTTTCATATGTAAGAACATGTTATGACCAACAGAGCTAATACTTTTTTTTTTTTTTAAATGATTCTTTGAAATGTGTACAGTATGTGAAAACGACAAACTGAAATAGATTTACTTCCAGTACACACCTTATCTATAATAGACTGCATGTGTGACTTGTGAGACTGATCCCCATACAAAAGAGAAGACCACTGGTCAGGAGCAATCCGCAATCCACCCTCCATAGCAATCTGAACAATTTGAGAGTCGTGCTCCCGTCGCAGAGCCTCGTAAGTACGAAACTCCTCTTTCAGCTGCATTAGGGATGAATCTTCATCACGTTTGGTAACCTAGTAGAAAGCCACAAAATGAGCTAGTTACCTTTATTTTCTGAAAGAAATTCTTACATACATACAACAGAAAATTCTGCACAGAAAGGGTTGCACCTATATTTAGCAAAACAAATATTAAATAACATTTATAAAAAATATCAAAATAATAAAATAAATTTCTTCTGGTTTTCAGCCAGATTAATACCTTGAAACAGGAGGCCCTGTAGAGAAGCTGCACAACGTGGCCTATGCTAGTTTTGGAAGCCTGAGGGAACCGTGGCTCAAGCCTCTGGACTACAAATAGAACCAGCACCTTTCTTGACAAAGCAGAGCCATCCTCAAGAGCAAGGAGGACCAACTTTAGGGCTTCTTCCTGCATGGCTGAGAAAGGAAAAACAAACACAGAATCGATGAGTAACACTCAGTAGTCATCACATTCCAAATTAGTCTTTACTGAGAATAAATTGACTGTTTTCAGGGAAATTTCACTTTGTGGGTAAAGAAAAACTATCTACCTGGGCCGAGAAACTGGCATCCTCGTGCACGGACAGCAGCCCACAAGTTGGACGAGAGCTGCTGTGGATTCTGGTGCTGCAAGATGAGCTCAGTGACAGTTCGCTCGCCCAGAGAGCGAGCCGCTCTCATGGCTCTAACACGGCCTTCTTCTTCCACCAGCTGGCAGTGGACCAGAGTAACCAGTTTCCTCTGCATGGGTCGACTCAGCATGCTCTGAGCGGTGCTGCTCAGCCCTACACCTGGCAAGGAGAGGAAAAAAAGAATGCAATAAAAGATGTACTGCTAAGATACTTTAGTTCAGTACCAGTATCAATGTTTAAATTATCAGACGCCAGCAGCCATTGTTGAAAAGGCAATGCTCTTTGATGTCACCAGAAAACAAGGTTTGGCTATCCTAACAGTCTGGACAAAGTATATTAATGTAACTATAAAGAAAAACTACATTAAAAACTCAGAAATTAGTTCATTCTTGTTTCATCCATCAACCATGCACCACTCTGCAGCAAAGATCAGAGTGACACACATTGACAAACTGGATGCATTTACATGCAACTTAAGTCAAATACTGTTAGTGGGAATGAAGAAATTTTTTTTCTTCCTTTTTTCAAGAATTTTGATCCAATGTACATCCAAACAAGACGCTAAATGAACATTTCTGCTCCATCCCAAGAAATCAGGATGTCCCATCTGTTACCGTTGCACTGAGGCTCCTTAAATACATTTATGACTCAACAATCTTGAGGGCAGCATCATGCACAATATTCTGCACTGAAACAACTTGCAGATACAACTCATTATATTGATATTGAATATTTCAATAAGCAGTGCAAATACTGTAATTTGTTTTCAGACTTAATAGCTTATAATCTGTTTTGCTACTTAAACCTTGCACCTTAAATGCAATTCAGATATTTCCATATACATATATATTAAAAAAAATAGTGATCTAGTATAGTAATATCGTACTCAAGAAACTACAGTAATACAACCATTACTAAATACATGTACAGAAATGTTGCTTGATTATTGCTTTTGTTTATCAAGCATAAAACTTGATAACACTTATTGTCCAAAGTGTTAACAAACCTCAATGCAATATGTTAACAGAACTAGAATTACTGCCGTAAAAGACAGGTAAGGTTTTGAAGGCATTTCAAAAGTAGGGACAAAACATTAGTATAGGTAATCTTGGTCCTGAGGTAATACTGTCTGCTCGTTCTTGGCATTGTGACTTTACAATTGCAATGTATTGCATTACATATAAATACAGAATACTAGGGGTGGGGGGAAAAAATCGATACTGTGTAGTATCGTGATATTTTGTTTGCTAATAATGTATCGATACAGGGACAGCAGAAATCGATATTTTGTTACAAAAAAAGTTTTTGTGGACTGGAACATGCCCTGACTTCAGAGCATGTTGATCAGCTCCTTTTTCTGAGCAAGAATCCTGACATTCCTTCACTGTCCAAATGTGTTTAACCTTTTTTGGCAGCAATAAACATGTCAGTTTACTTATTTTAATTTAAGACATGTTTTATTTTAATTAAGTTTAAAACTTTTTTATTTAATGTAAAATTATATTTTGTTTTAATTTACTTTCAAATTCTTCAGTTGCTGAATGGGCTGCACAGTTTTCATAAATTGCATAGTTCAGAATAGCTATAATTGTACCAGATGGTTGCATTCAGTTAAGTTGGACTAGACTGTAATACAAACCGTTCACTTTGTCAACAATAAAACTGACTGAAATGAGAGAAAGACTGAGTGCGAGACTTTGATATTAGATAAAATGAATATTGATAAAGTTAACCTTTATGTACAGAATCTGAATATCGCAAAATATTTTAAAAAATTGCAATAATATTGTATCGTGAGTTAAGTATTGTGATAATATCGTATCGTGGGATGTATGGTGATTCCTACCTCTACAGAATACTATACAATATTAAAATGTATTACACTTTTGAATGAAAAATCAAGAGGTATACAAATGACACTTGCACTAAATCAGTTATGATACACAGTAGGACTGTATTTAGCTGTTTTTATATATAGGGTGACTTCGACAATCTAGTTATGTCTTATTAAGAGCATTCTCACTCAAAGACACCTCCAGCTTCATGAGCTATGATATATGCTGGTGCTGTTCAAACTGTCAGTGCCTATATAGTTTTTGTTTGCCAGACAGTTTTTGGTATCCAGCATGAGATTAACACAAAGAAAGCAAACACTCTTATGCTATTTTTTGAAAGGGAAGTCTACACCCATTAACAGTTACCTCCCAATCTATCCACCCTCTGAGAACAAGAAAATTGTTAAGTGGTCTTTCATACCGAAAATCAACCTCCATATTTGAAAGGTCCCAGGTCTGTTCACTTAAACAAAAGAAAGAGCAAACCACAGAGCTAAATAGTTCCAGCAAGGTCCAGTACCTCGGGTGTTGCTGAGGGGTTTAAGGTAGAGGGCCAGCTCCTCCACACACTGCCTGGCCTCCTCATAATGTTGTGAGTCCTCTGGACTTGTTATCAAAGCAACTGGCTGAGCCTTGGGAACCTGAAGCAGAATGCAAGGGAGGAATTTAGAAAATCAGTAGCAACAGATGAATAGGTTTCAGTACAATTTTGTCCCAACAAAGCTGTAGCAGAGTTAGTGGAACCGCCATCACCATCACTTTCATTTCACTGTGTAATGTAGCAGCTAAAAAGCTCAACAAAGCTGAATGCACAAATTAATTGTAAATGCCTCTTTATGTGTATTGGAAGACAAAGTGAACTATGTATTCTTACTGATAATGTGAAGTTGCATAATGAAATACATTAAACTAGCCTGAATTTCCAACATCTAATAAGTATCAAAAGCAAACATTACTTACTGAAACAAATCATAACTTTGGAAAAATAAATGACAGTGAGCTGTCAAGCATATTTAAAAAATTAATTAATTAATTAAAAAAATTGATGTGTATGTTGGTGGCTTAAGTACCGGTAGTCATTTTTTGCAACATTTTTGTGTATGGTTATTCTTACGGTAAGAAACAATTTGGACTGAGGGCCAATTTAACGCGTTACAACTCATTTTGTACAACAATTAAAATAATCCCTACTTAAAATATATTACATTTAATTTCAAATTATGTGGATTCTCACTAATCACTGGTATTAGAATGTTTAAGTAATCAGCTGAAGATTGTCAAAGACCCCCAGACCAGGCATTTTCATTTGTCCACAGAGTTTCACTTAACTATATACTAACAGCATGTATTGAAATATTAATATGCTGAGATGCTCTCGTTAATGTTAGCAAAATCTGTTGCTGCAATCTTCCACAAGCAAAGCTCACAAAGGCTAACGTCAGCACATTAAGGCCAATTCTGAGAAAGGTCATAACAAAGCTGAGTGCTACTTAATAATGTCTGCCACCATTATTATCACTCAGTCTGCCCAAATACATGTGTGTGGCACACCACGTGTGGTAGGGTTAGTTATATTTTTCCACCAAGCAAATTTTACATTACATATACACACACACATAATATATATATATATATATATATATATATATATATATATATATATAGGGAACGTTTAAGGAAGCCCTACCTATTGGCACAAATGTGCAATACAACCAAGATGTGCTTAAGGGACACGCTATACCAGTCATGATGACTAGAGAAGACACATCTCAGCATTACAAGTGATGCAGTGACGTTATCCATTATTGCAGTCTTAACTTAGAAACCTGGCCAACAAAGCCAGACACCATTAGCTGTGCCTCACCCTGTTGGTATAACACTCCCTCTGAGAAATACGGCTTTAGTGAATGCGCTAGCACTCAGTAAAGCAGCATAATTCAAGTCATTGCTCAATGACTGCAGGGTGACTCAGAAAGAAATCCCAAAAGTATGTACACCATGTAGTAACCCATGTGTGACACGAATACAATCCAAAGTAATTACAGAAAACGTCATCCTTTAAAACCAGGATTGGTGTCTAAAAATGTTTCACTACTGAAAAAACAAACAAACAAAAAAAACAAAAACATACCCATGAGCTAGTATTCTTAACCACAAGATAGCGTCAACAAAATCTCAGCACAGACGGTATAAAGTCAGATCTCTGTATATTTGTTTAGCAATTTATGACAAACACGCAAAAACAAACTTCTTACCTGGCCTCCCACCAGCTGCAACAAAGCTGTGTTGACAGGTAACTGCTCGATGTCTGTGCTGATGGCTGTCTGGTCAAAGGGACAGGCCTTTCGGTGCAACTTGTTCAGGCACATCTTGCAGACTGTATGTCCACAGCCTAAGCTGATGGGCCTGCGAACAGTTTCCTCAAATGTCTGTGTGCAGATCGGGCACAGCAGGAACTCTGTCCATTGTGGTGCTTGCACTGGCATGGTTATATGTTGATGGGATGGGTGTGTATAAATGTATGTGAGCTTAAACACAGCGGAAAATATATAATAATTTTATATATATATAATGAAAGATTCCACTGGAATCAATTTTTTTTTCTTCCGAACTCAATCGTTCTTAAATGTCCTCACACATTGTGGATTGTGGATCACATCTCGTGATGAATACTGTAAAGCAGAAAGAGAAACGGAATTATAGTTGTTCCCGCATTCATAAACTCTCGTTGTTGTTGTTTTTTTTTTTTTTTTATAAAACGTGTCATAATGTTATTAGTTTTTCATCAAAACATTGTAGAAGTACACTATAAAACATGGCTACACTGTGCATGAGTGCATTTGCAGCTGAGAAATGCATTCTAGGCAGTGTGGTTATAAAGCAGGTTTCCCGTGGAACAACTAACCGCACTGAAAATATGCCTCTTCCTGTCAATTACGTTGTTCAAGCCCAACAAAACAATGTAACGGCAAATCAGAGGTGACACAACACATATTTGTAAAGTCCGAATGAAACAAATGGTTGAGATGGACCAAAACAACTGCGGCGTGGCCTAGTTAAAAAAAAAAAAAAAAAAAGAGCTGGTTATCGCTATGACTATGGACAAAGGGTATAGGATAGGCTAACCACACAAGTCCCTCTAACTTGATATAAAGCTAGAGTCTGGGGATAGCGCTCGATAATATTGTACCAACAATTGCGCTGTTGCCCAGTTTGTTATCCTTGCTGTGACCATCTCGATGTTTCGTTATGCACCCACTAATCTTACGAGTGATACGAGACGCTTTTATAGCTAGCTAACTCTAGGTAACGTTAGCTTAGTTTTAGCATCGGAAGCTATGGGTGGCTAGTTTCCTAGCTTAGCTATGGGTAAACGTCGTTTGATCAGCAAACAGTTACTTAACGACCTGAAACCTATCGCTAACCGACTGTCACACAGTTATTGCTCTGAATATAGTCACAGTTGTTCATACGTTACAGTTTTAATGATATTAATTATCCTTCGAGGAGGCGCTGTTCAAGGAAACGAGATCTAAGAGACAACAAGTCAGATTATGTAACGCTAGCGCCCATAACTTCAAAGCAACAAAACTGTCCCAAAATGTCTTTATATTCACCAGACACAGTGACAACAACTCAATACCATAAAGTTCTTAAGAACTGACCAGGTTTGTGCTTTACTCTTGTTTTGAGGGGCACATAACTCAACGGCTCTTGTCGTCGGAATGAGCACAGAGGGCTAACATGCTAATGAACAAATGTTACTCTCTCCACTCTCTTAGCGCTTAGCTCCTTAGCTAGCTCGCTAACAATCTCTATGCGTCACTAATGTGCCTAAAACTAAACATGCAACTACTACTTTGGGTTTTTCACCGAGCAGATAAATTGTTATTGTCGATGCTACTCACTTATTCCAAAAGACTTGGAAGTTTTTCATCTTTTTTAAGGAAATTGCTGCGATATTTTCTTGCCATGTCGACTGTGCAGCTTAACTGCTGCCAAGGTAAGGGAGAGGGTGTCAACTCGACAACAGACTGGCTAGCCGGTTACAGCTAGCTGGAAAAGATGTGTGCGTGCACGCGCGTTTTTTTTCTTTTTTGCGTGTGCGCGTTTGGATTGTGGGCAAATGGCGCCCTCTGTTGAAATTGAGCCGCACACACAAAATACCAAAACTGGGCAGGTGCTGAGAAGATCACATCTGGGAACATTTTCACAGTTAAACTGTTCAGTTTGCACGGGTGCATATATGTTAAAATTTTTGTGTATCTGTATTAGACAAACGAAGAGAAGGGGGGAGCTCGGACAGATTAAGATGGAGGGAGGGAGCTGTATTGACAAATAAGAATCAGCTGACTTTTGTTTTTCGAGACAAAATTAGACCCGTGCTCCCTAAAACGCAGCAGAGCCTACCCCACTTCCTTGCAACCAGAGCCACCGAAATAAAGAGTGAAAAGTGTCTGGGATATCTCATTTGGGCGAGAGGTCACCAAGCCATTTTACTAGAAATGTTTTCTCTTTTTCATTGGTTTATTCTTTTTTTTTCTTTTTTCTTTTTTTTTTTTTTTTACAGCGGGGAGGGAATCGGTGTGTGTGCACTTGCGCAACACAGAGCTCTACTCGAGCTCCACTCATGAGGCAAGAGCGAAATTAAAGCAGGCATTTTTTTTATTCCATTTTTGTTTAATCCCACTGATTTCTGAGGGGATTATCAGACCAGGCACGATTGAGAGACCGCTGACGCGCCTGACACCGCTCGGAGCTACGTAGAGCGACAGAGAAAGAGGGAGAGTGAAAACATAACCTCAAAATCTGGAGAAACGTTTGGAAATCTTGTTATTATCATTGTTATTTCATCCACGGGGACGTCGCTCGTCTCGCCTGTTGGTGAAGCGAGGATGCGCGCTGCAATAACTGCACGCTTGGCGCAGCTTTTTATTATGGAGGGCAACTTTAATTTGTGCGGTTGCCCAAGAATTTATGGCAACTTTCTCGTGACCATCGACGCTGGGATTGCATGTCAAAGTACGCCGTGTTCAGCAAAAGTGCAGGTACATTAAAAAATGTTTGTTAGCCTTCTAATAGCGAAACCAGCCTGTCTCTTAATGTGATGAGAAGCTACTTTGTTAATGATAATAATGAGTTAAAATTGCTTTTATGGAGGCGGTTTACATAATTACCAACAGTAGCCTGTAGAAAACTGCTGTTGTGCGTATTTCTTATGGGTCAATAATGAATTTTAAATACTTTAGCTGATTTTTCCTCCAGTTTTTCTATTAATGAATGGCAAACAGGGAAAAACATGGTTGATTATTTCTGATATATACAACCAAACATAAACATATAATACTGCTTATTCCCTGTAGGGTCTCAGTTGCAGGCAGCAGTTGCTTATTCTGATTCCAAAGGATTATCCTGTGCCCTGCAAAGTAATCACTGGATAAGGCAACGTGACAGAGTCCACATTACATATCTCCTTACCCGGCACACAGGAAAAAAGTATCTGGTAACAGAGATGTAGAATACCCTGAATAGGAAAGGTTTTTATCTTTCTTGTTCTTTATTTTCAGAATCTCTTTGGAATTTCTTGTACATGACTAGCCAATGGAGGAAGAGAAAGCTGCTGATAATATCCAATCAAAATCCGGTTCCCCTTTGCCCACTGGGCTTCCCATAAACTGGGGACTCATTACAGGTCCTGTTCCTGAGCCTGTTTTCCCAGCACCCACCACCACTTTGAATGCTTCTCTTCCTCCCCCTGCTCAAAGTTCAGCTGTCCACGCCCTGCAGACCAAGGTGAAGTCGATCACGCAGAGAAGAACAAGGGGAAGAGACAGGGAGAAAGACAGAGGAAGATTTGACACGGAGGTGTTGGTGAGCAACCCAGCGGGGCACATTTCATCTGAAGTCCTCCTTAGACAGAGACCCAAAGTGAAAGGCCAGCTGTTTCTGCCTGCTCCCTCCTGGCGATCAGGTGGTGCAAAGGACTTAAGCAGCAGTGATGAAGAGGAGGAGGTAGAGGTACAAGTCAGGCTGGAGATCCACAGTCCTCCCGCTGAAGCACAAATTGTACAGCAGGGGGAGGAAGTGGAAGAGGAGCAGTCAGAAAAGAATGATGGACAGGTCAGTCATCCAACGGGTCAGCCTTGTGGGCTTGGAGAGGGCACCAGTCTGGAGAGTCTTCCGTCTGACAACCCAAGCACTAGCAAGGATGGCCCATCCCCTTCCCCTCCTCCTCTTCCACCACCACCTGTGCTCTCCTCCAACATCTCTGCTTCTACAGCATCGTCCTTTACTTCCTCCACTTCTTCTCCTTCAGCAAGACACTGGGCCCCTCCAAAGGGCTTCTGGAGAGTAGCACGCCCAGAAACGTTGCTTCTCAATGGGGTTGACCCTCACAATACACCCCCCACATTACCACTAAAGGACTACACTCGGACAGAGGCAGTAGCAGAGCCTCAGAGAAAGCCTAAACTGGCTGAAGCAGGCAACAAGAATGATGTGGGAGGTCTGGAGAATGACTATGATGTGTCTTCTGAAATCCAAAACTCTGGTAGTGTGGAGTGGTACCTGGACAAGTATGAGCAGAGGGAGACAGATGTGACTGATCCCAATAAAGGACTGTGCAGTTCAGACAGCTCGGAGAGCATGTCTTCACAAAGTGGAATCCTTTGCGCTGATGATAAACTGAGGGTGAAGGAGAGGGTCTATGCAAAGTTAAGGGAAAGACAACAACACTACAGGGAAGTGAGAGAACTGCAAGAAGGAGAAATCACTGGCTATGATGAAGAAACGACGTACAGAGTGGATTATAACGGTAGGTCTATTAAGGAAAATAATAGAGAAAGCGAAAAAGTAATGCATGGAGCCATCTGGGAAGGGGTTTAGTAATGCTTTACTGATAAATAAGCTGTAGAGTGTTTTGAAACTCCTGGCCATGGCATGAAATACATAACTTTACTTTTGCAGTATTATTATGCTATACAATAATAGCATTTTTAGTAGCGTGCCTTTATTTAAAAAAAGACAACAAAACACATGCTGCTATATTTATGACAACAATACTTGATATAGTTTCAATAAAAGGCTGTGACTTAGTCATATTTTTTTCTCTATTACTTTAGCTTCCTCATGAAGTGTAGTCAAATGTTATGAGCTGGATCAGCTCCTGTGGCGTGTTAGCATTTTGGATGAGGACAGAAAAGGTTAAATTTTGCATTTGATTTTTTTCCCCTAACAACCTTCTAAAGCTGGAAAATTGTCAATAATTTATGCACATTGTCTGCTTAGAATGATTTCCATCTGTTGCAGCCATTTAAAGTGCCCCATTCAGCTGTAGTCTGCCTACCTACAATGTTGTATTGAAACGCAGAATGTAACCTGGCTGGTTCCCAGTGCTGAACAGATGTCAGATGTGCAGATGTGCATACGGGTGTTACTATTAATAGAGCAGTGGGGGAAGTGTCCCTGTCTTTTTTATCTCTGCCGGCGCGCTAATGGATGTCTTTGTATGTCTGTAGGATGGCAGATGATATTTTTTCCCATGCAATGATCATGTGGTATTGCACAGATCTCAGTTTCAATGCCCAGTACGGGAGATGCAGGTGCAAGTTCGTGATGATGAGATGATTTTGCCCTCTTGTCTCTGGGAAATCTGCTTTTATCCTTCAGCAGTTACATAATCTGTGTATGTGTGTGTGTGTATGTGTGCGTGTGTGTGTTTTGTTTTGTTTTGGGGGGTTTTTTGTCCGAGATTAAAGATGAGTTAGGGATGACCTCCGAGACTGCCACTGAGTGTAATCTGAACCTAATGTTATAAGGTTTATGAAAATCCTTTTGATCATAGCAAGTCCCAATTTCTTTGATACCCAAATGTCCTTGTTGGTCACGTCATGGCTGACTGCTCTCTCTGCAGTTGTGTTTGCCGCAAGGCAAGTCCTAAAAAAATGGAACATTAAACAATAATTTAATGCGCTGTAGCACATTATGTCTGGGTGAAGGAAGAGACAAAGACAAGAAATCCTTCTTTCATCTGGAAGAAATTTTGACTGCACTTTTATATATGCTCATATCTTTTTCCTTTTTTATACCAGTTGCAGGTGCCCATCCTGTTTTGGACGCCTCAGACTCAGCCATTCTGGCCCAGGAACTTGAACCCTATTTAAGGTGAGCAATGTAGTTCCTGGCAAGGGTAGTGACAGATAATCTCTTTGGACTATTTATATCCTCTCCTCATAAATTTCACTTTTACAGCTGCACTTGAGAAAATCTACCCAATGAGGCAACTATGCGTGGTGCACAATCCAAACAAACACTTTGATAATCAGGTTTAATCACAGGGAAGAGATGATGTCGAGTATTGTCAAAAGCAGTGCACTGGCAATACTGAGCGAGTATCAAATATGTGTAATGTTTGATACTCGCTCGACACTTGTCGACCTGGCACACTGTTATCTTTTTTCACCAGTTGCACAATTTTGGAAGCCATCCTTTTAGTAAAGGTTGTTATTTTGAACATGGTTATAAACTGTAGAATAAAGAGTTGCATATGATATTTAAAGACAGGATCCAACTTTGTTGATTTCTTTTTTCTGGTGTTTGAATACTGTGGTGACACAACAAACTGTAATCTGGTGAAAGACAATATGTTCTCATCTTGTCACACAGGAGAGAATGAATCACACTTACAAAGATTACAAAGATAATCCACGTGGCTGGTGTATCATGCTATCTTTATCACTGGGCCAGGGGATAAAGAGAAGTACAGACGATGAAGCACAATGCAGAGCAGCTTAGCTGCTGGGCATAAAGATGGATGGATGAATGGATAAATGGATGGATGACATTCCCCTTTGCTGCTGACCACTAGAGCCACGCCCCAGTCTTTTTATCTGATATTACATAAGACAGCTTAGGAAGACGCAGCTTGCTGGGCTCCATGTTAAGTCAATCTTTGGGGAAATATGATGTCTCTGGATATGTGTCAGCACAGAATAAGCTTTGAAAATTTGAACACTTTATCAAAAATCCAGCATTCTCAGACAGATGCTGGCAGATTGTCTCATTAGCGAGTTAAACTCTATCCATTTCCCTGCTGTTCGGTACTAATTTCCACTCTCTGTCTCTCTTCCCATTGCTCCTCAGGTCACTTCTTGTAATCAGCGATGAACTACCTCTAAGCCCAAGACACGAGCAGGCCAAGCTTCTTCTGGAGCGAGCAAGACTCAAGGCTCGCTCCAATCACATCAAAGCCGATCGCCCCAGCAGACGCTCCCATTCTGATCAAAGATCCACCGTGTAAGTTAACTTAAAAGGCCTGTGTGAGCTTGTGGGATTGAGGTTAGAGACTGTGAAAGTCCCACTTTGAGCGTGTCTGCTTCTTCTTTTTTCCCTGTTTATGCACTTCTTATGTTTGTTTATCACTTTGCTCCCATCCTTACGTCTCCCTCCCAACACTTCTTCTGTGCTTTGTCTATCCTTCTTTTGCACTTGCCCCTTTCCTGCAAAGCTAATGTTGCATAACCGAAAACAAGTTAAAGCTTTAGAACTTGACTTTTGCTTTGTAATTACATAAGCAAAGCTGACAATGTTTTGAAAATGTTTGCTTTTATTCTTTTTATGTAATAGTGTGTACTTTGTGTAGTTTTGTTTCAGAAATCCCTTTAAATCAGCAGGAAGTTTTCACTTAAATTAGGATTAGGAGAATTTGCAATATACCCTACATTCCTGACTGCTTCACTAACCTGGTCATTGGTGCCTGAGACAGACAAAGTTGTAACACATACAGTATGTCTTATTACAGTTTAGGTAAATGTCATTTTAGCACCTTATATTTTGATATTATGTGCCCAGTGGTGCACATATTATTGAGTCGTATGTTTGCTACCATCTGATACCGAGATGATGGATTCAGCTTTCCTACATTTTTCACATTTGACTTTGATAAACTAATAACATAAAAATGGAGAAGTCGACAAAGTATCTGGCGCTTTAAACTTGTCTCCAATACCCACACCTCTGTCATTTTTTACAGGAGGAAACAGCAAGTTGAATCTCCCAGTCCAACAACAGCACAAAAAGCTGTTCAAACCAAAGAAGAGCTCCCAGCTCAAGTCTCATCTGGTCCCCTCCTTGTCCCCAGTCAGAGAGACACTTCACCCAGCGACCAAGTAGGTCGAAGCAGAAGGTACGGTTGCTCACCCACCCGTGTACGCTTTGAGGATGAATCAGAAAAAGAAGCAGAGTCTCGCTACTTGGACAGAGTGAGACAGCGTGGCAGGCCCGGGACACCCAGGTTCAAGAGTAAAGACAGCAATATAGATTCCAGCAGCAGCGGTTCAGAGAGGAACAGAAACCACAGAAGTGTTTCTATGCCTCCTACACAGAAGCAAGAGGATGAGCCTGCTGTTGGTGAAACTACAACAGTGGTTAAAGAGATAATAGTGCTGGTGAAGAAATGTGAATCATGTGGTTCTGTGGTGAGAGAACCTCAGCCAGTTTCATCGCCACCAGATCCAAAGCACGCTGAGCCTCAGCAGCCTGGTAACCCTGAGGACCCAAGAGGAAAAGTGGCTCCTCGCTGGGTGTCACCAAACAAAGCGGAGGCAAGCACTCGTCCTAAAGCTCCTCTTACTGTCACCTTCGCCGGCGCTTATGTTTTGGGCGAAAATAGAGAAATTAGTACAGGATGGAAGTCATCAGGGTTTGGGAAACTTAGGAGAAGGAGCAGGAAAGGAGAAAGTCGGTTAGAGTCTGGTCATGGCCCTTATGGCCCGTCGTGGGCTCAGCGGCGTAACTCAAATCCACGTAACAGAGTCAACCTGAGCAGAGCTGTTTCATTTGCACCTGATAGCCCCATTTCTCTGGAGCCACCTTTGCTTGAAGCATCTGGTGGACTAAGGGAGTCACCAACCCCTGCATTGCCTATCAAGTCAGCTCTCAAGTCAAGCTCAAGAAATCGCTCTGCTGCTGGTCAGTCCACGGTTCAGTTCCAGATGACCTCAAATCAGGGAGGAGAGGGTGGAGCTCAATCTCTGCTGGATTCTCCAGACACAAGGAGGGAGTCTCCAGCATCTTTAACCCCAGGGGTGCCTGCTAGTAGCAGCCCAGTGTCCTGCATCAGACCCTCTACTCTGAGGTACTCCCCAGCCAGACTAGCCACAGACCTGCCAGCCTCTGAACTCTGGGATGCCACTCCAGATGGTGCAGGTGAGTGGCAACAGTAATGTACATAAAGCAGCATTATACGATTACACATACTATTCGTTTATCATTAATGTTTTAAATGTAGTCATGGTCCTATGTTGCAACTAAGCAAGAAACTAACTCTGAGTAATTTCTATTCTTAGGGATATTTAACTTTATAATGAAGCCTTAATAAAGTAATGAGAAGGAAATGAAAAAGGCATGAGCTACAAAGTAAATGTTACTCTGACTACCTAATAAATGTTGATGAAAAAGTACAATATGTCTGTCTGAACTGCAGACAAGTGGAAGTATAAAGAAGCCTTTTTGGTTGTGTTTCTGAAGTGAACTGTAGCTACCTATAAACTTTACTTGTGTGCACTAATAGATAAATGTTGTAGTGTGGAAAAGAGCAGTTAGAAGTTTACTTTCAGCAAAGATCAGGATAATACTGACATTTAATTATGTACTCTTTTCCTTTTGTAGGCTTAAGTGGGGATTCTGGTTCTGGTTCAGAGTGCCGTGCAATACGTGGCCTGGGTATGTCTCGGGCTGAGGACCTCAGAGCAGAGCTATTGAGGGCTGAACATCTGAAAGCTGAGGCCCTGTGGGAGGAAAACTGTGATGGGTCTAGGTAAGCCAAGATAACAATGTTCTTGCCATAGCTTAGACAATAAATCCCTTGCCCCCACCAACACTGTTGTGCAGCAGTTAGTAGATTAAAACCCTATTCAGCAGACAGGCTGTTGTTCTTGTTGTTAGAAAGCTTCTTTCAATACCAGAGCAATCCTGCCCTCTTTTGGTAATACAGTATATAGCTGTAGTCATTACGATCCTTTACAGAAGGAAGACACTTATAAAATTGTTTTCACAGCTCTTAAAAATAATCTCAGTCCATAATAACAATTCTCAGTGTGTGTGTAGTTCACACTGTGATGCAACAGTGTCTAGATCAATATATTTAAAGTCTGTGCTAAGGTCTAATTTAAAAGAAAAATCACAATTTTCTTTTTACAGAAAGCTGGATGGGCGTCCAAAGCTCTTCCTACGTCGCTTCTTTTCCTCCATTGGCCTGAACAGTGTCGGTAGGCTTGTGAAAGGAGGTCGCTCCAGTAGTATGGAACAGCTCAGTATACCCACTGCCCCCCGGGCGAGCTCAGCATCACCAAGCCCAACACGGAGACCGCAGCCCACTATCCGCATACAGAGGACACCCTCCCTGCAGACGCTGAATACGGTGAGCAAGAGGTCTAAATGTTTTGTTGTGTTGTTGACTGCTGCGCTCCTTTATCTCATGTTTTTAACATCATGATTGGCCACAATAAATGTATACAAATTTAACCTCATACAGGCAGAAGGTAAAAAGTAATGTCATTTTCCTCACATACCTGTACAAAGTTCATTTCAACAGTGGACCAGCCAAAGTTTCTACTTTGTACAGGTCTGCTGCCTTCTCTGCAGTTTCAGGAATACACTAGTGGAATTAATCCTTTTTTTGTATGTGTGTGTGTGCTGCCAAGCAGACCATATTTTTATAGGTGTAATAAAGGCAAAATATTATGGTTCTGGAAGCTGGTTTGGTGAAAAGAAATAAAATCAGTTTATTACAGTGCCATTCATTTGCCACTAGGTGCTGCCACTGGCCCAGCTGCGTAAAGCCTCCTCTGTGCAGAGTTTAGAGAGAAGAACAGAGCGTTCAACCATACTTGGGGAGGTGCAAATACCATACGGCCTGGCACTCAGGTAGGTGACTGTGGCAAACAAAACCAAGCAGAAGAACTGAGTGATGAAGATGACTTATATAAATTCTCACACTCTTATTGAAATAATGAATTTCTGCTTCCTCAGCCCTGACAGCCCTCAGCTTGAGCTTCACAGGGCCTTGAGCGTTGAAGATGTACTTCCCTCTAGAATCGCACGTCCGGTGGGCCGGGCCACTCAGGCTTTCCCTGATGGGAGTATCCTCCTGGAGCTCATCAAACCCCCAAACGGTCCTTATGGTTTTGTTATTTCAAGGGGCAAAGGTCGACCAGACACAGGTATGTTTTTACATTTTCAATTTCATTTTTTGTAATAATAAAAAGAGTAGAAATTCTATGAACCCAAAGACACATTTACTTCTAACTCATTTCTTTCTATTCATCTTTCTTCTCTTCTCTTTTTTCTCCTTTGTGCAGGTGTATATGTTGAAAAAGTGGGTGATGGCAGCGGAGAAGGCCCGTACGTAGGCCTCCTTGGCATCGGTGACGAAATTCTGCAGGTGAATGGAGAAGCAGTGGCCGGACTCACTTTAGACCAGGTGACGCGCCTCATGACCAGGGAAAGCACTGCTTCCCTTCGAATCATGCCCGCCCGACGCAATCAGCGCTGATTGACAGGACAGGCATGGCACACAGCCACTTCTCCTGGAGACACGCAGAGTAACTGACTGCTACAAACACTGCGGACTGACTGCAACAAATGGTAGACGTGCTGTAGTCAGTGCAGCACACTTGCAAATGCGTAGATGGAAAAACAGGGTGAGGGCTTCTTTTCTCATAGTGCAAATCAACGTTTAATTATGTGACATCACAAAGGATTGCAATAGAAACTAAAGCACATTACATACAAATCCAACCGTACACAGAGTAGGCAAGTTAGAAAAGTTTAATGTATTTGAAAGTTAAGAAAAATTCAAACCTAATGCAATTTCAATTTGTAAAATGATTTATTTTCTTCTTCTTTTTTAGTTGTCGTGAATTTTTCTTGTGATTCATTTTGCTCTTTATGTCACACAGAGCACGAGATCTCAAATGGTTAGTGATTGGAATTGTATTTTGTCACTTATTTGAAATTGTATACAGATATATATTTTTAAGTACTGTTGCTTATTTATTTATTTATTGGTCAAATAATTGATTATCTGTAGGGGTGTGGCACATGCTTGATCAATAGACCCTTGAGCTGGTGTGTAAAGAAAAAAAAAAATTATCTCATTTTGGGTTTGTTTGTTTTTTTCTTCAGGGCATCATATTTCCCTGGGGCTCTGTATGGTCTCTTCATTTTGCTTGTGTTGTATCAAGTACTCTTTTATGAACCGGGTGCCGTTTTGCTTCTAAATAAAATAATATAGAGATTTATTTTGTCGAAATGTTTATCCTTTAATTTAACAAATTAATTAATCATTCACATTCATTCCACAACTAAATCGCACACTTAGAAATTACTCTGTTATGGCGTATTATATGTTTTATTTAAAGTTTCCAGTCACGTGCATTAATTTAGTTTCTCGATTAATGACTGTTTGTCGCATTTTTACGCAGAAGAGTGACGTTTCAGCGGAAGATTATGAAAATAAGCACATGAAAGGGAATTGTTTCAGGCACAGAACAGGATGTAGGATCACGGTCGTGACTTCTGCTTCAACAGACCTGCTATAGGGTCGTGACTCAGTGTGGAGTTCGATCTTTAAATCATTAATTCACCATGGAAACGCTATCTATCTATCTATCTATCTATCTATCTATCTATCTATCTATCTATCTATCTATCTATCTATCTATCTATCTATCTATCTATCTATCTATCTATCTATCTATCTATCTATCTATCTATCTATCTATCTATCTATCTATAGCGTCAATCATCCTGCTCATTTGGTTAAATGCGCTTATTTTCTACTTTCGCAAAGTGTTTTGAAATGTGTTAAAAATCCGTTATTAGGATGTACCTGCCACCATTTATGCTCTACTGAATGTACTCTGATAGCATGTCACCGTTGATGCTCTGCTCGTTTATCTGATGTGACCAGAAGCTGATCCGCTTTTATCTCCCCGAGCCACGACTCCCCACGGACCCGGGGGAACCGCCGGCCCCATCCCCAACATTTCCAATGGCACACACACACACACACACACACACACACACACACACACACACACACACACACACACACACACACACACACACACAAAGCACATTTTATTATGAACGTGTTTATCGATAAAGAAATATCAATTAATAGTGTCAAAATGATTAGACCACCTCATTTTTACCAGCCCATTGTATCAGTGGCGCATTCATCCTCGGGGCGCAGAAATGGATATGGATTAATGGGCAGAATAAACTGAACAAAAAAATAAAATAATATAAATAATACAAAAAGAAAAAAGGTAGAGGGCCCTCTGTTATTATCAGTTATCTTATTGCAGGATAAATGAGCTTAGCGGAAAAAAAAAACCTTTGTTGAAAATATAAATAGGTCAAAAGCTTAACCTGAGCTTTTGTTTATTGCGTAAAAAAATAAAAAATTAAAATTAAAACACCTCAACTGTAGCTCAGGCTACACTACACCACCTCACGTTGATACAGGCCGTTGCGATGTGCCTGTTTGCTTTTTTTTTTTTTTAAATGCTTTGCCCTCCACAAGACTATATAGCCCACGACAGCCAAATAATAATGAATCATTTCATAAATAATGGGTTTAGGGGCTTATCGGGAATGAAGAGGCCGCTGCCGTGCGCTTATCTCACTCGGCCACATTGCGGCCTGTGTTCCGCTCCCCATACTGAGGGAGCGCACTGGATGCGGCGAGGAATAACTCAGCTACACACATACGCATACACACATATGCACACGCACACACATACACACACTACTCCACAACTGGTAGAGAGAGAAAAAAAAAGAAAAACCTCAGACATGGATGACCCACTCACAAAATGGCTCCACTTACACAGTAACATCAACAACACGGCTGGAACGGTAAGTCCCCCCCAAAACACATCTCTTCATTTAAACCAGCGCATTTTTCGCTCTGTACGCGGTAATTTGAGCGCGTTCGTCTTGGTTTTATTGCTGTAATGAGCGACATTTTTAGCCTATATTTTCTGCTATTGTCCGATCGGATGGTTGGAGTCTACGGCATGAAATAACGGATGCGAGGCCTGCTGGAGAATTCCCAGAAATTATGGTGCGTTTTCTTTTTTAATTCTCCGTCTGCCGTTCGTTTAAAAGGAAAAACATTTCCAGGAAATTTATCAAATGAGTTACGTCTGAAACACCTGAAACTGGTCATTGTGGGAAACTCCTGATTTTCGGTGTTAACACCAGCACTAATATGGCCTTACCCTCGATAAAACAAAAAAAAAAATTAGACAACCTGCTATTAATTCTTTGCGCGTGAAAACGATCACGTTCGAGCATTTTTTGGACTATTATTTTTCATTTGCAAGGGGAGGAAGGAAAAGCAGAAAGGTGGATTTTTATTTTTCTTATTTTTTTAACTTCGACGAATAGTGGTCATTATCAACCTTCCTTTTAGTCCTCGCATCCACAGCTTTCCTCCACGATAGTTTTACATTTAACAGTAGCGAAAATGATGCTTCTAATTTCCGATCTTATAATTAACGCGGACATCTAACGTCCCTGTAAGATATAGGCGTAACGCCTTAACTGTAGCAGTGAAGGCCATGCAAGCGTTTGATAAGAGCTTCATAATAGCAATAAAACAAACAGGAGCAGACAAGACTCCTAATAAAATAAATACAATAACGGGTTACACCTGCAGCTGTAAATTAAATGGTGACAAAATAATCAACCGTGGAAATTTCAAACAAAATAAAATCCAGTGAGCCCTGAAAAGAATTCATCGTGTTTCTATTTAGCTTGAAAACACTCTCAATGGTTTGATCCTGGAAAACTGCGAGATGTTTGAATGTGATGGTCATAGAGTGCCGAGTTATTTCTTTGTCATGGAACAATATCGCAGGAAAATCTTTGGCCTTTTCTTATTCAGTTTGAAAAATGTCGAATAAAATGTGTCACCTGAGGGGGGGGGGTCATCTAATTGCTCATTCAATTTGCTAATTTAAGCTTTACAGTATTCATATCATTTACAGTTTAAGAACAGTACTTTGGATAAGGATACGAGCCAGGATAATAGCTCGGTGATGATGTTTTATTGTTAATTTTCTTTAGGCTTGCGTGGACAGCAAATGCGTGGTTATATCTGACATTTTGCCACAAACGATGCACTGAACTATGGATTAATCGAGGGAAATCTCATTTAGGACGTAGTGGACTCTAGCGAGTGGTGACGGCATAAAAATGATGGAAAAGCGGCAACAGGAGCTTTGTCCCGAAAGTCCCGATGCAGGGTCCGGTCCTAATAAACAGGAGGACTCCGCCATCATCTCCAGACAGAACGGATGCAAGGAGGACGGGGAGCCGAGGAGAGAGGAGGGGGAGGAGGAAGAAGAGGAGGAGGATGAGGAGGAGGAGAGGGGAGGGAGCTTCAAGGGGGTTGAGGAGACGGATGACGTTCCTCTGCAGAACTCGAACAACGGGACCAGCATCAGCATCATCATCAACGGCGTTGCCAAGGAAACTGCCTCTCACAACGCCCTTGACCTGAAAAGGGAAGTGCCGGTGATCGAGCTCTCCAGGAGGGACGCTATAAAAGCGGTGCAACAGAGGACTGAGAGCCATTTGGTGCCGATCACGGAACTTCGCAGACCTCCACCGCTGCCGCTGCCGCCGCCGCAACGAGACGACGCTCGAATGGTCCAACTGAGCCCAAACGCGTTCCCTGTCCCAGCGCGGGCGATGCTCTACAACCTGGCACAGCCTCTCGCCGCCATCAACAGGTAAAGGCTGAAGGAAGGGGGGGGGGGGAATCAAAACAAAAAACATACAGTTTCATGAATGCACATAGAAAGTTTGATGGTTATTAGACACAATTATGCCTTTCTGTAAAAGGATAGGGGACAAGATGCTTTTTGTATTACTGAGGTTACGTTATGTTTACATTATTGAGCATGTGCATATGTGACAGATGTGTGTGTGTTTGTGTGTGTGTGTGTCCTGCTGCAATGAGTGGAGAGCATTAAGATCTTTTAGAAGCAATGAAGGAAACTGTGTACAGTGGAATTCATGTGACCTAATGTACCTGTGCACCTTTTGTCTCCTTTCTGTTGACATAGTCTCGGAGGAGAGTCGGAGCAGTACAGCATGTACCCCAGCAACAGGGTAAAGCGCCGCCCGGCGCCTTATGAGGTTGAACTCGACGAGGGTAGGCGCATTTTAGATCTTTATAAGTATGGTAAGATGCACTTCTGCCGTGTCCTCCTTCTGCCAGTTTAGTCCCCCCCCCCCAAACGTCCCTTCTCCATCACCATTGTCATTCATTCACTGACATGGAGCTATACCGTACCTAATCTGAGTCTCGCAGAAGATGCCTTGCCAAAGGAAAATTCAGAAAGGGCTTCACCCATGAAGAATAAATGCATCATAATTCACGGGGCTAAATAAATGCTAATCTGAATGTCAAATACATGTACCTGCATGCCATTAAAGTAAACCCTTTTCAGGCGGATTTGGGGTTCATTTCATTTGAAACATCCTTTCCACTGCTGCCCACTCACTGCCATGTACAGGGGTGGAGGATGGGGGTGCTCCTGCCTCCATGCCAAGGTTTTACTGCAGAGTGGGCTGAAGGATTAAGATAGACTGGGTGTGTTCCAAGGGCAACAATAGCTTAGAAGACACCATTGTTGAAGGGTGAGAGGATGTGACTACCTGCAGTGAAGCATTTTACTATGACTAACTAAATAAAAAATATTTAGAATGTCAAATAGGGAGCACACATGCTCCCTGACAACCTTTAAGGAGATTGGCATGCCACACCAACCATTTCACTTGTATCACATATGGCACACATCTGATCCATCAGCTAAAAAAAATCTGTGGCCATATACGGAGGACAATTTTAAAAGTTACTGCTTTAGAATTTGTTGAAGTTTGTTATTTTCATCCTGTACTTTCTCGCAAATAAATGTTGTGCATCTCCTGCTGCTTCTTCTCCCACTCTTACTTTTGCGCTTCTGTTGATTTATTGTTTTACAAACCATATTTTCTGCTTCAGCTCTGCATTTCATTGGTTTTTTTGCAAATGTGTTGGTGCCTTGTCTCCTTACTCTCCCCTTTTCTTGTCTTTTTCTCCTTCTTTCCATTCTGCTAGCTGGCCAGCCAAAGATTGTACGTCGCATCTTCACAAACAGTCGTGAACGTTGGCGGCAGCAGAATGTAAATGGGGCATTTGCAGAGCTTCGTAAACTCATTCCCACCCACCCTCCCGACAAGAAGCTGAGTAAAAACGAGATACTGCGGCTCGCTATGAAGTACATCAGTTTCCTCTCCAACCTCCTCGAGGATCAGGATGGTGGGAGGAATGTTGGCAGCACAACTGATGGGGACACAGGGCTGTTGGTTGGGGTTGCCGCCCACGAGGGGGGCCCTCAGGGTGAACCGCACCAGGACACAGTAGTGGGCTTAGCCAGGGATGATCTTTTGGAGACAATGTCGCCAGGCTCCAGCTGCGGAAGCCTACCTGATGGCGATGCTGAAGGCAGTCCTGAAAGCTTCATGGAGGACCAGGACTCGCCTCCAGCTCCAAGGACTCTAGCAACATCTCGCGGACCCCCACTTCATCTAGCTACTAGGGATCTGAGGCGCAATGGACGCCCGTTAGATAACTCCAGTCGCCGATGATGCTGACGCCAACAAACAACAACACAGCACCTGAGAGTGAAATGGAGGAACTAAAAAAAGAAAAACGAGGCGGACACACTCAGACCCTGTAATTTTTGAGTCATCAGTGTAGAAAGGAGAATTAAGCTCCGCATATTGAGATAGTGCTGTCCAAAATGGACGACGAGCGTGTTCTCGTCTCCACGCTGAACAGTTTGATGAATTTAAGACTTGTAAATTCTGCATGTCTCATGTCTTTGATAGACCTGCGGATTTCAGTGCTTTGAAAGCGCCAAAGACTGGATATCCTTACACAATAGAAAACACCCCAATATATGAAAGAAAGAGCAAAGAAACAAAAACTAATAATAATCAGGCAATCGTCACTCAAACGACAAGCGTTTTATTCAGAGGATCAATGTTTCACTGATGACACTATTAATTACAATATGATGCCACTGGAATTGATCCACCTTGCTTGCACGGCGCCGAAAGTAACAAGCACACATGGAGATTTATCCTCGACAAGTTCGGTGTTTTAATTTAAAGACACAAAGGAAAATTTGCCTGAGTGAGGCAAATTTTCCTTTGTGTCTTTAAATTAAGGCCATAAAAACACTGAGTGGACCCTAATTGTACCCATGCGATTCGTATGCATTGTAAATAGCATATATATTTCCACTGCACAATGTAATAATAGTGACTCAAATTCAAGTCATGTGGATTAAGATGTACCATAGTGTGTTTGTCAGTGGGTTTACTAGCAAAATTGTCTTTTAGGAGACAGGATGACAAGAAGGAGGAGAAATTAGATGAACTAAAAAAAAAAGGAAAGAAAAAAGAAGTAAAGCAAGCGACTGAACGTATAAGTACATCAATTGTGGTACAATTGACTTCTGTTACACTTTGGTGATGAGAAAATGTCACCAAATGTGTCAGCAGACAGCAGAAAACAATCACACTGCCTGGAATGAATATATCTATTTGAAATTGCTGTGGAGGTACAAGACATGCAGTGTACAAAGTGTGGGTCAAATGAAATCACGACATGACTCATGCAGTCCTTTTTTATATGAATGTTGCAGTGTTTTGTTTTGTTTGTTTGGGGTTTTTTTTTTAACTGTAAATCAGTTGTAGTTTAGTAAGGTACACAAATAAATCCCTTCATTGCCATATTCTACACTTACATGTACAGACGACACATTAAAACACACGCGCACACACACGCACGCACAAAGTTGCACATCCATGACTTAAGAGTATATGAAAATGACTTACACTGATTTCCCGGAGACGGGCTGTGTCACCACATCTTGGTGTTGACCACTGATAGCTTACTGTTGATACGCATACGATACTGCTTTATGTAATTGTTCTTATTTTGTACACTTTTGTACAGATGTGGTTTCAGATTCTCTCCGCTAGTATTTTGAGTGCAATTCATTGAAGAAAAAGGAAACAAAAACACAATAATCAGAATTAAAGATGAATTAATATGACATTACTATTATTGTCATGTCAAATTTAAACATCTTGCAAAACTAATGATATTGCAAATTCTTCTAAGCACAGCAGTCGTATACTGAAGCGGTCTCAGATCGTGACAGCCATCCGGGAAGCCGATTCTAACCTTAACAGCAGTTCCAGCTTCTCCAACCTTAACCCTGACTCTCCTTTGAAACTTGTCTTCATTTTAGAAGTTAATGATGCACTTAATGGAGATGTGCCTTTTGTTCTCTTAAGGAAATGAAATGCCAATAATCTGAGTGTATAAACAGATTTAGGGCCCCGCAACGTGACTAATATCTGGATCGCACACACGTGCAAACAGACACATGCACACCATCACCACACAGTGTTAATATCATAAGAACACCAGCAGTTTTCTGACAAAGACACTTATGTATTGCTCACTGTTGTTGCTTTTTCAGCAGGACCTAGTAGCCTATATTGGTACCTTTGGTAACTATGGTATTTTATGAATTGCAGTAAAGGGACATTGTACGTTTGGTAATGACATATTTGTTGTATTATAGCTGTATCTATAAATATATCCAATGTTAAATTGATGAATTTTATATTAAAAAAATGAATAAAACAAACAGAGGGAAAGTCTTGTATATTTGATCTCACTCAAACACGCTGTGGGTCGACTGCAGTGCATTTCAAGTCAGCTGAGTTCATACGGTAGTCTTGTGGCCCTTCTCATACTATGTGAAATATTTTCCAAATTTTACACCATATTTAAGAGTTGCATAATCTCAGTGATTAATTCCTATAATGACATTCCTCGCAGCTGTTTCCCACCATATCTGCTTGGTTTATAGCTAAAGCCAGCCCTCCTCAGAGAAACTCCTCCAATGAATGCTGGAATCCTCTCTTCCTCCCACCAAGTGACAACTTCCTGTGGAGGTTAACATGGCTCGGTGACCTTCAGGATATCCTGCCATTGTGAAAGTGGTTTTGACAACCTCCACTGCATTCGTTTGTCTGCTGCTGTGTCTGTACACACTGTGAAACAGCCACACTGATCAAGACTCCACCGCCCATAAATTCTTTACTTATTGAAGTTATGCTCCCCAGCCTGTGTTCATTAATAAAAAAAATTAGCTTTGTAGGTGTAGCTTAAGCACTTTTTTTTCAAGGATTCTTCCCTATATCCCATAAGTTTTCACAGAGGACTGTGCCACCACTGCTACAACAGAATCAGCACTTAGACATTTCTGAAAGCTATAATTGCTTCCAGAGAGCATCAGAGACATCCAGGTGTTTGGAGACCTCTCCCGTGCTGTGCTCTGGCTGTGCTGGGACTCTGCGGAGGGGTTCTCTGGGTTAGTGCCTGCCAAACATTTACCTGCTCCAGTGTTCCTAACTCTCCAAAAAGACACAGACTCACAAATGAGAGGGATACAGGGAGTGTACAGGGATTGAAAGAGAGCGAATGAGAGGAAGATTGTTGCGGGTGTGTGTGTGTTTGTGAGAGCAGCGTTGTGTGTATGCGTATGCCCACTGCATGGATCTGTGTGTGTGTGTGTGTGTGTGAGAGAGAGCTGGTGTGTGTGTGTGTGTTTATCAGCTCAGTGCAGATGGGTGGCAGAGTGGCTCTTGCTGCCAAATGATTCAGTATGCTAATGAGTTGTTATCTGTAGTGCTGCAGGAACAATATACTGTCTTTCTCACAGTGGGAATCCAGCCTGTTGGGAGCAGATTACACTGCACACACCGCCAAGGTAGTTATTTATATTTTCACACAGAGTAGTAGGAAAATACATAAATGCAAACACACACACACACACGCACACTTATGCACACATATCCGCAGATAGGCCTATAAACAAACAAGCAAAATAACATTTAACAAACGCACACACACCACCATCAACATGAACAGCAGCATGAATAAGGTGGAACTTTGACAGAAATATACATCCTTCACCAGTAGATGGAGATGTTATTCTGGGCTTTCCTCTTTAACAGGTTTCCCTTCAATATTCCTCATAAAAGTAAATTAATTCATAATATTCCAGTCAATCTTCCAATCAATAAAACTTTTCCAGTTGAGAGATATTTCTACCTTCACCACTTCCTGTCTGAAGGTTCCTATACAGGGAACAGGCTGTTGCTGAGCACGCCTAATACTACTTAAACGAAAGCAGCTATTGTTTGTACTTCATTTCTGTCACATCCAATTTGATGGAGTTGCACTGGAGACTATTTTTATCAAGTTTGATAGCATCAGCATCAGTGACTCCTTATTATAAAGCTGTCATTTACTCTTTAATTCACTGTTATAATTAGGTAGAAAGAAAAAAACATGTCAGTTTAACTCGAGTTCTTCAAATGTCACTCTGGTAAGGATAAGGAGATTTCCAAACTAGGTCTAAAGTTCTTAGTAATTCTAAGGTTCTTCATTTTGACCAAACATTAATGTTTCTTGATTGCTAACCAAGTCTGGTGGTGTTTGATCAGGATGAAATTAAAAGAAAATTTTAAAAAAAAAGAGCGGGGAAAGTTTTGGTGTTGAAAATTCTAACTTTGTCTGAACAATTTAAATGTTTTTTGTATTTAAATGTTATTTGAATAATCACTGGTGATCAGCTACATAAATACTACATAATTCTTTTCAAAGTTTTCACAATTGTATTTACAGTTGTATTTAAATTGCAGTGTGGATGATAGACCTGAAAAAGAAAAACATTACCTGCCTCCTAAATCTTTTCATGAAAGACACCAGAGAAAAAAAATGCTGCCTTAAAATTCGGACATCAGTGTAAATAGAAATCCTCTGTGTCTGCTATGATACAGTGTTTTTGATTATAGTAACTGTTTATCTTCCTACAGGCTGCAGTCTTGGTTGAGTGTACAACCTGAAATATAAATCCCCCTCAGGCAACGCATGTTCTCCAGAGTAAATCAAAGTGTTACGCAGATTTGTAAATGAATACACACACGAAGTACTTTTTTTTATTAAATTGCATTGAAGAGTGAAAATACACTTCTCAGGTATATGTCCAATTTTAAAGCTTTGTTGTTATTTAAGACTCCAAGTGGGAGAAAGCCCTGAAGAATATATTTATTTAATAGTTTTTATAAATTAAAATGATTTAAATCTCATTTATTTGTTTCACTCCCAATGAAATGTTGATACTTAGATACACTGATCACTAATCTGAGGATACATTTCTGTAAAAATTGTTGCACAAGTTACATTATTAGTATCTAAAACTTCATCTTGCTTATACATTTTGTTGTATGTGTAAGTGTATCATATGTGCTTAGAAAATATGTGACTGTGCCTAATTACAACCTTGCATAAAGAAAAGCTTTAAAACCAGCTAATGCAGCTCCCCTGCCTCCTACATTTAACGAACACGTCACAACATAAAAAGTCTCAGAGCATCTCGGTGTGGCTGAGTGTATACCGAATGTACTGAATGTAATTTATCTTCAGAATGAATTGCTGCTGTATAAAAGTAAGTGAGTTATTATCGGCTATAATCTGGTGAGAGGTCCTGACTCTTTAACGTCTAATGAGATATAGTATTTGTAAAAGTCTATTCTATTCTATTTTTCATTGTGCAGTGTGGGAGCATTAGAGTATAATTTATGGTGCAGCTTGATCTACTGCAGAGGGTTATCATCTCTGCTCAGGACTAAGGTGTATGACGTTATGGGGGTGTAATATCAATTATATATGTGTACATACATGTATATATAATGTGGTTTTTAAATCATATTACTTTCTGCGTTCCAGTGAATCATCCGGACTTGCCTTTTTCTCCTTGTCGTATATCGTTGCCGTAGTGTGCAGTTTTTTCAATAACATCACGACAGAGGTATCACTTTCAATCTTTACCTGAAATATTTGTGGGACCATTATGTTTTTCTAGCCTACTGTCTTTGTGTATTAATCTCCAGAGCTTCTGTCCAAAAATTGAACACCTTGCGCCCTCTAGTGGGAAACAAATGCAATACGTCATTTATTTAAATTATGTCCAAGTAATACAAATGGTTCACTGGCGTTGAGCTTTTCCCTTCTCTTTGCAATGGCAGATAGCTTTTAAATGAGTGTATAAGCTGTTTCTGTGTAAATACAACCCAAGGGTCATCAGTTTCAAGCAGAGTCAATTTTAATGCAGTGTTACAAAGAGCTGAAATGTTGCATACAGAAGATTAATTGGGCCTCACCCGTCTCCAGGTACAGCAAGGCAAGTAAAGCATTTGGTTTGATTAGCATGGGAGCTAGCAGATACTGAGCAGCAGTGCTTAGCTGAATCACATTAAAATGACAGAGCAGTGCAAAAGGCTGAAAGTTGCAGAGTCTGCGAGAGGCTCAAATCAGAGCTCAGTCAAGGATGCATTCAGAGGTTTGTCAGCTCAGTAGGTTTGGTCTTTATGTCTGGGTAAAGTAAGAAGCCAGAGAACGTGCTGTCATCTTCACTGCTGGAGTAAACTCCATTCCAGTCTCTCAGTGTCTCCAGCCACACCTGGTCACCTTCGTTCAACTGCAACAGCGCGAGATTAGATGCCTGATCGATGTCTTGGCCATACAGAGAGTCTCTTGTCCGTAGCTTCCGCATTCCATTAACCACCAGGGCTGCACGCACAGGCCGGTTGCGCACAGTGATGTGATAGCTGAATAGGTAGACCCCGGGGTATGTGACGTTGAACTTATTGAGTGCCGGGTCCCAGTGTCCTTCCCCATTGTAAAACACCTTATCAAACTTCACAGGCAGGCCCGGCGGAGGGAAGGAGCGGCTGGGGAACAAACCTACACTGAAGGCAGATCGAACCTGAACGGCACTCTGACCCGGAGGTCCTTTGGGACCCCGAGGCCCACGAGGACCTTTAGGCCCCTTCTCTCCCCTCAACCCTGCCAGTCCCCTCCCACCTGGGAGGCCTCTGGGTCCAGTATCACCCTTCCCTCCTGGAGGCCCTGGCTCCCCCCGTTCTCCCTGTGCACCGTCAGCTCCATTCAGTCCTGGGGGGCCCATCTCACCTCTTAGACCTGGGGGTCCATGATCACCTTTCTCTCCTTTCTCACCTGGCAAACACTCACTCGGCTGCCCTTGTTCACCTTTCTGACCCTTTGACCCAGGAATCCCTGGGGGCCCCATCAGCCCCTCTGGGCCAGGGATGCCTTTAGTCCCATTCAGGCCAGGCTCTCCTCTTTCTCCTGGGTCCCCTTTTAGACCAGGGAAGCCACGTTCACCTTTCTCTCCTTTGGGGCCTGGATCACCTGTGTGTGGAGGGTTTATGTTTATTTAGGAAGAAAGGTTTGAATGAAAATATGTTATTATGTACCTCAATGCACTTTGAGAAACAATAACTATAAATCATGACTTTTGCACATGTGTAGCCAGGTTCTTACAGGAAACTACACACCCTTTTCTCCAGGTTTTCCTGGCATACCAGGGGTACCAGGTAGACCTGCAGGTCCTGGATCACCTTTTTCACCTGCAGCAGTTTTGATAAATAAAGCGTAGAAAATGACATCCAAAAAGTACTTATACAAAACAGCGTTTCGCACAAAAGGAGAGAGAGACACAGAGAGAGAAACCCTTAGACATTCAAGAACTCTCCTGCTGTCAAGCCTCGTTGTACCTATGTCACCATTGAGTCCATTGGCTCCAGGTAATCCTGCTGGTCCGGGAGGTCCTCTGGGCCCTGTTTCTCCCTTCTCTCCTGGCAACCCTGACAACACACGCGAGTAAAAAGAATAAAATCTTTGACTTAAACTGTAATTTCCCTTACAATAAAAAAAGTTAAAATCCGTCTCACCTGGAATGCCCTTCTCACCTGGTGGCCCCGTTGGCCCTCTTTCTCCCATAGGCCCTACGGGACCTTTTTCTGGTGGACAGCACTCACAGAAGTTGAAGAAGCATTCGTTGTAGTCAAGGGTAAAGTTTGAAAGGATGTTCCCAGGGGGCACTATAGCATCAGTGTGAAATTCAGTGGGGTATGTGTCAATGGAGTATGTCGTGCTATCTGTAGAGGGCAGGGAATATGCATCCATCATAATGTCAGTTGTTTCTTCAGTGTTCAGGCTGCTTGTAGGGGATGGGGTCGTTGTCGTGGTTCGTCCAAATCGTCCACCTCCATCACCGCTGGCGCCAGCTCGAGGTGGCTTCTTGGTGCTCTGGGGTTTGGGCCAGCGTGTGGTTCTGGCACCAGCTGCCAGCATGGCCATGAAGGCCATGCAGAGAGTGGTCAGCACAACAGCCCGAAGGGGTGGCATATTGACGGCTGGGCACAATAATCTAATGGAAGAATTCAGGCAAAACGGGTGAAGCGCTGATCATTTATCTTGCATCACAGACAAATAGCACAGAGGGCATCTTACCTGTTGATGGACACTTGATTCTTCACTCCGTCCCTCAGAACAAGTGGTCGGTGCAGTTTTTCTTCCTTCCTTTTATTGCCCTGGTTCTCCAGCTTATGTGCCTCTAAGCCAATGACAGAACAAGGGACAGAAAACTCTGGGGTTATTGGGTGGCAGGTGGGCTGGCAGCAACAGATTACATGACTCCTGAGGGATGCGAACTAAAGCAGATTGTTGTACAAGGCAAGAGTTTATGTCTTTGTGATATTGGATATGAATCCAGGGCCCAGGAGTGTGCAACCTGCCTAGGTGTTGCTCACACACATGCTTGCTTTGTACAGAAACAGGAGACAATATAAAGTTACAAAGACAGATACACAGTCAAAGAACATGCCTGCATACACTGACTGTTTATACACAAAAACATACACGTTGTTGGTAATGAATACCGTTTCATATGAGAGTTACCAAGTGCAGTACCAAGTGAGAGTTGTCAACTCACTACACCATTTGGCAGCACCTCAAAGCAAACAGATCACCAGATACAGTGGGACAAGGATCAGTGTCCTAAAACAGGCACCAGTAATCTAACTAGTCATCTCCTTGATCTAAAAGTAAACCCAGTAAATCAAGTACACCTCACGGAAACCTGGCACCAGTGAACCGAGCTTCACATCTCTCGAAAGTTGTGCTGGATGTCATTTCAGTTTCTGAAATGAACTCATGAGAGATTTGGATATTTAGAAATAGTTGATCAGTGAGGACTTTCCCAGTAAAGTAAAATAATAAATTAAATGAATAAATAAAAAGGAGGAGGTCATTAGTAGACATCCTGGCAAATTTTATGACTGAAATATATTTTATATGAAATAATTTGCTGTAAGATTGAAACAAAAGCACAACTCGGGGGTTAGGTCTGATTAAGCATGCTCCTTAATCTGAAAAGAAAAAAAATTGCTTCCAAGCAGCCAGACTTTCTCGTAATGTTTTAAAATGATCTTGAGCAATAATTCTCTCAGCTTTCTGAAGGTTTTTCAAACTTTTTCTTTTGGCATTGGCTGCTTTTACACTAATTTACAGTGGAGTCCTTGAACTCTACTATTTTAGCCACCTTACACTGACCTTTGAATCGCTCAAGCATAAGAAAGGCACTTAACTTAAGGGATGAGCCGGTGTTGTGTGTCTATATAATAAAAGTTTGTTACCAGCAGCCTGTCACAAAAACACATAATGTGTTCCCATTTATTTAGTTGAATCTACACAAAATGCCAAAGACAACACAGTTTGAAGGCCTAACATATTTCAAATTGTTTTAAGAAGGAAGGCTTCCTGAACTCAGAACACTCCCATTTTAGATGGTCTTTGGAAGGAATACATGTACACTAAGATATCCAAAAACTTCAAGGCACTTTCATATGGAAATTATATAAGTTTATTCTCAAAGAATTGTTGTATTTAACCTAAAGCTCATTGCAATCGTTGCTTAAATGTAGTACAAAGTGTGACATTTGTTGATTCTGCTTCACAAAATGAGTTTACTATAAACCATTTTAATTTTAAAACCTCATTTTTAATCTTTAGGCCAGTGTCCCAGCTGCAAAGTGTTTTTTTACATTGATAGAATAAAAAGATGGTTGTATAGGTTAGCAGAACACGAATATGCCATACGCACAGGTAACATTATTTACCCCATGGCTAAGCACTACCTGGACTTTCATAACAATAATCCTTCTACACTATAAGGGGCTTGAATTAACCACATTATTCTTTCAGTACGGAGAGGTACTAGACAAAGAAGTCTTAACCAAAATGAACCTTTTTGGATTTGTAAAATACAGGCCACTAAAAATTGTCCCTTTGAAGATGCATATATGTTATCATTAGTTGATTTCACTGTTGTCTTTTCTTTTGTCTGACTTGGATTGAATTTGAGCTCTTGCATCTGCCAGGTTACTGAGGACTCCTCCTATTGTTGAAGATTTACTGGTGGAATTTTCCACTCTCACCCTGAGTGGAAGTTTTCTACTTCTGGAACACCACATGTCGAAGACCCCTTAAGGAGCAGAGATTCAGTGTGTTCATGGACCGTGTTTTCACCCAGATGAAGGCCCGTTTGCTGAAGAAATATAACCAAGATAAAGAATAAAGGCACTTGATGGTGTCAGACTGAGCGGAGGTCTTCCTGAGCTCCCGCCGCCACTGAGCATATCCTGCTTTATTATCTATACGTTCTGTACAACCTTGAGGGATAAAAACTTTAAACAAGAGTCTGTTAAAATGCTGATCTGAGACATGCATCGGGCCCTGCAATTGATCCATCTACTGTTCATCAAAGCCTGATCAGAAATAGTCTCAGTGGTAGTTGTCAAGAAGGCATTCTTAAGGAGAGGAAATAGGGGGGAAAGGATTAGGTATGCAAATAACACAAGACCTGGACTGACATTCGGTGCCAATAGGTCTAATTGAGTGATTAATCCAAATTTAAAGCTTTTAATTGGTATGATTTCTCTGCCTGGAATTGTCCCTTTACAACTTTATGTGCCCCCCCCTCCATCATTTGACTCCAAGAATGTAAATTATAGAATTAGCAGTGAATGTTATACCTTAAACTGCCACCAGGAGGTGGCATTTTTCAACCACTGCTGTAAAACATAAAGACATCGCCTCCCATTAGTTTAGGGCCAAAAGCTGCCTGTTTTGAAACGACCACATAATTTTATCTACTTTTAAATACTGTTGCATGAGTATTGGGACTAATTTATGTCTGTTTTCTATTCTGCTGCATTTTTATTTTGGGCCTCGTTAAATGTTCTCCATAACAGTCAGCAGCCCCATAAAACATCACATCATCACACAGTATTTTAAGTCATACGAAGTGAAAATGCCGCTATCTAGATTATGACTGTGATGTGTTACACTAGATGACCTCATCATCCGATTCCGCAGTCACCACCATTTGTCCAGCGTTCTGCTTGCGCATGGCCTGAGTTTGCGGCTGCGCAGTCTCGTCAGTGCCGACTGCATTTGAGGAACGAGTGGACGTGAAGTTTCTCGCTGTGAATAAACCGTTTCCGCTGGTCTTTCAACATAAAGCACCTGATTTGGCCGCATTGCTCGCAGCTCCTGCCTCTTCTACTATTTTGCTTCGTTAAACACACATTCGGATTTCCGATATTGTTCGCGCTCCCTGTTGGTGGTTTGACAGTTCTTAAGTAGGAAGGTGTATGTGTGTGTGTGTATGTGAAATGTGTTGTTGATGCGGAGACTGAATCGGCACATATCTGACAGTAGGAACGGGGTCATCGGTGAAAAAGAAGGACATATTGCAGTCACTTCGTCCCCCTGGTGACTCCTATGTCTGTCAGCGTGGTGGGTCTAACCCAGAAAATCCGTCGTTTTACAATGGGTTGTGGGAGATCGGCTGAACTCGGAGAATCCTCTTGCAGCTGTTTAGAGAGCCGGGGATAGGACCAAGACGTTGTGTTGAACCAATGAGGGTGGCCTCCTCTCTTTTGTCCTCCGTTTTCGGCCGGGTGTCTGGCAGCCAAGCTGTGCACAGTGCGTAAATGCGCTCGGAGCAGGCAGACCGAGCTCCGAACAAATGCTTAAATCTTGTCTTTTTCTGACACAGTGGTAGTTAATCGATTTCTTCATAGTTCCGCTGAGCGGATGGAGTGAATTGTGCAGACGGGGGGAGAGACAGACCGCAGTTTGGTTGCGTGTGATGATAGGAGACACAATGACGCTCTTGTCTCTTTTGGGTCGGATCATGCGTTATTTTCTCCTCAGGCCGGAGACATTGTTTCTGTTATGCATAAGCCTGGCGCTGTGGAGTTATTTCTTCCACACGGACGAAGTCAAAACCATCGTCAAGTCCAGCCGGGATGCGGTGAAGATGGTGAAGGGGAAAGTGGCGGAGATGATGCAGAATGACCGGCTGGGAGGCCTCAGTGTCCTGGATGCAGAGTTCTCCAAAACCTGGGAGTTCAAGAATAACAACGTAGCCGTGTACTCCATACAAGGGAGGAGAGACCACATGGAGGATCGCTTCGAGGTGCTCACCGACATCACCAACAAGAGCCACCCGTCCATATTCGGGATATTTGATGGTCATGGTGGCGAGGTAAGCTGGAAGCAAGAGGTTACGAGGGCCCCTTTTATTTTATTTTATTTTTTAGCAGCACAGTGAATTTGGCAGGTAAAGAGAACGTGATGTATCTTAGAGTGCAGTTTTATTTAATGCTGCTACATTTATATATATTAAAATAAATTCTTAATTTAGCCTTGTTGAGTGGGTTAATTTGCTACCAATCAGGGTTTGAAATAACAAAAGTTAAGGTTACAAACTTTCCACAAGGGTGGTAGAGAGCTCCCCCTCCCCACTCCGGCATTGTATTCCCTTGTTTGAACACCTCCACCACTGCCAATCAGGAAGGTGACTTGGATTTCATCACAAAGGGCTTTGTGTGTGTGTGTGTGTGTGTGTGTGTGTGTGTGTGTGTGTGTGTGTGTGTGTGTAAGAACAATGGTTTGTAGTATGTGTGTGTATGTGCGTGTGTGTGTGCTCCAGTCCCCGTGTTATCAAGGGTCAGTTGTTTCTCAGGATTGCCTGAAGAGCAAATGTCCTGCGCCATCTGTCACACCATCACCACTGTCAGAGCTCCCAGTACAGGACATATTGTTGCATATTTCACTCAGTGATAACGTCTAAGAATAAGAGTGCCATGCAGCTATAAAAGTATGGAAAAAAGGAAGTTTTGTCCCTAAATGCAGTATATGCTCAATAAAAATGGTCTGCTGTTCCCGTAGAGCAAATAGGAACGAGCCTGAGTCATAAATCTTATTTCTAATTTGGAATATTTTCCACATGTATTATCTGTTGCACTTTATGATACAGTCCATGACTTGGCTTGTAATTCCTCCAGATTTAACTTGAAACTTTACATTTATTTTTGAAACTGGATGAAATTTGGGTGAATTTTTATTTACCTGCAAATACTTATAAGAAACCTACATGTGATTAAAACGGTAGCAATTCTACTGTAAGTACTTTTAGGTTAGTGAGTAAGTTGAAGTACTTTACATGTACTTGTGGGCCATTTTATGAAGTAGCTTAATCTTACAGTTTTACAATGTAAATATGCCCCACCTTTAGGGCCATGGGCTGTATTGTAGAGTGGCCTAAACCCCTTTCTGACATCATAAGTATAATTTACTTTTAGAGGTGGCAGTTGTATTGTGGAGTACCTTAAACTCCCCATCTTGAATAATAATAAATAGATTCTACTTTAAGGTGTGTGGGCTGTGTTAAAGAGTGGTTTAACCTCCTGTCTAATGTTGTAACTGCACCTTTTTTATGGTCTTGGGTCCTATTATGGAGTATTTAACCTTGCCCTATGAGAAATAAGCTCGAGCAGCACTTGTAGTGTTAAGAACAGCTTTAATGTTCATGTTTCAGCTTCTTGCTTTCATTGGGGTCACCATAAAACATATCAAAAAGTTTAAATTGCATACGTATAAAGCAAAACTTGAGTTTTAGCCCTTTATTCTGGTGTACCTAATAAAATTGCACCCTAATTTCAGAACAAATTTCATTCAAATTCCACATTAAATCTGAGGAAATTTGGGCTAAGACGTATTATAAAGTGTTACTGTTTTCTTAATAAATATATCAGTTTTTATTTTTATTTTGAAAATTAAGGAGTTGTGAAAATGTTTTTTCATTTCTTAATCTAACTTATTTCGCTTCAGAGCTTTTAAATATCCAGTTTAGTATCATTAACAGGCCAAGAAAACAAACTGTAGTTCACATTTGACTTGAAACAGTGAAACTGGGATTTTTGCTTAAAACTGTCTGAAACAGTAAATCAGAAGAGTTAGTGATTACATCCAGTCTATCCTCTCTTTTAAGCACATCTTAAGGGATTCATTAGACACAGGCAATTAATTTTCTGTCTTAAGGAAACAGGCATTAGTTTGTTAGCTCCCAGAAATGCTGTAACTGTTGGCGTCCGGATGTGTTCAGTCACAGGGAGGTAAACAAACAGACTGTGTTTAGCCTTTCTGTCTCTTTCCACTGTGTAAACAAATATTTTTCTTTCCTCTAATTCCCGATCTTGCACCCTCTTTCTCCTTTTCACACTCAGTGTCTACTGTTTTTCTTTGCTCCCTTTATTTTCTGTAGTTCACAAGTCAGATTTGTGTTGCTCTGTCTGGTTTGTTTATATGTGTTTTACTCAGGTTTGCCCCCCTTCTTTTTATCAGTAGTCACAAAGGCTTTGGACTTGTATTGGGTTGCTTTGACATCGACCTCAGCTGCTTTAGGGTCATTAGCATCAGTGCACAGAACACATGCTGTAACATGCAAACACAGTAACCACAATTCCCAGTATAAAAACTAGGCTCTGGTAAAAACAAACTACGTGGGACCCTCAATGCTAATGATATGCAGGCACAAACTGTAGGAAGTGACATTTGTTTGCTGCTGATCTTTTTTTTTTTTGCACTTTCGTGCATTTGGAAGCACACACAAACCCTCACACATCACCAATATTGAAAGAAGCCATACTGCCAAGCCAAATATGGGCAGATAGAACAGGCCGTCTCTGAGTGCAGGGTGTCCTGGCTCTGAAAATATGCGCAACATTCCTCAAACATTCTGTGTTTTTTCTCTGCAGTTTTTATTTTCTATCAAGGCACAAATTGTGGCCTTGAAATATAAAAGTCAGCACAAGCTGCTGCTTCATTTTTAACTTGCCTTACAGGGGAAGAGACTATTTGCTTTGACTAGTTTACACCTTAAACGGGCTTTCACGTTACTTTGCTGTACAAACTAAAATTGAGTCTGATACCAGACATCCATCTGGCTTGGGCTTATTTTAAAGAAATTTTTATGAAGATTTTAAATAAGCATGCACCTGCCAAAAAATTTAGGGTCAAGGGACGGGAGAACCCTTGGTTTTCATCGGAATTATCAGAGTCCATCCATCAGCGTAACGTGGCATGGGCAAAAGCTAGGAAAAACGATTCCCTGACTGACTGGTTAGACTTCAGGAAATTAAGAAACAAATGCACGACACTTATCAAGAAGGCTAAGTCAGAATATTATTTATCTGTTACTACAGAAAACCTCAATAACCCTCAGAAATTTTGGAAAGTAATTAAGTCCTTATCTATAAATAAAATATCACAGGCTCTTCCAAAATTCATTTTAAAAGATTCTGTCCCAGTTTATGACAGAACTGAGGTCTTAAACAGCTTTAACAAGCACTTCGTAGCTACTGGTTTTTTATTTAACTCTGTTGGAGCAGCCCCCATGATTCCCTGCACAGAACCCCAAACATATATTGGGGAGCTTTTTGATTTTTCTCCTTTTTCTGTCCAGGAAGTGCATAAAGCTCTTAAAGCCTTAGATCACAGGAAACCCCCAGGGCCAGACTTAATAGAGCCCTATTTTCTGAAAATAGCAGCTGATTACATTGCACAACCTCTTACGATCCTTTTTAATCTTTCAATCCAAAATAAAGAAATTCCACTTGTTTGGAAGTCTGCTTTTGTTACGCCAATATTAAAAGGAGGCGACCCGGCCATTTTGACTAATTACAGGCCAATATCAAACTTGTGTGTTTTGGCAAAAGTCCTTGAGTCTCTCGTCAGTGAGCAATTAAAAGAGTTCTTGTACTCTAATGAAGTTCTTTCAAAACTACAATCTGGGTTCAGAAAACAGCATAGTGCTGTCACGGCTGCCACAAAAGTGATAAATGACATACTTGTTGCTCTTGATAAAAAACAGCACTGTGCTTCTCTCTTTATTGACCTGTCAAAAGCTTTCGACACTGTGGATCACGCCATTTTAAAGCATAGGCTTCTTTCTTTGGGGCTGTCTAGACATGTTGTCTCCTGGTTTACTAATTATTTGAGTGACAGGACTCAATGCATTAAATGTGAAAATCTGTGCTCAGAACTTTTGAATATTCACACTGGGGTGCCACAGGGTTCAATTTTAGGACCTCTGCTGTTCATCATGTATATAAATGATTTGGGACAAAATGTGTCCAATGCTAGTATGCATTTTTATGCTGATGACACAGTTATTTATTCCTTTGGCTCAAACTTTGAAAAGGCAATAGAATCGTTGCAGAAAGCTTTTGACGTGGTTCAGCACACACTTCTGGAGCTGAAATTGGTTCTCAATGCTGAAAAGACAAAGCTAATGTTGTTTTCAAACATGAAGAGATTTCCTCAAACTGTCCCCTTGGTGTCCACTCTTGAGGGAAACCTCATAGAAGTGGTGCATACGTATAAATATCTTGGCTTTTTAATTGATGATTCTCTGACCTTTAAACCTCACATAGACAATCTTGTGAAAAAACTCAAACTAAAATTGGGATTTTTCTTTCGAAACAAATTTTGCTTTTCTTTTGAGACAAAAAAGCATCTTGTAAATGCTACATTTTTATCTGTTTTAGATTATGGTGATCTGCTGTACATGAATGCTTCCGCCCAGTGTCTTCATAAGATTGACTCAGTTTATCATGCCTCCTTACGGTTTATTACAAACTGTAGGGCCTTGACCCATTGTTGTGATCTGTACGCTCGAGTGGGATGGCCTTCGTTGTCCTCCAGGAGGTTTGCTCACTGGTGCATCTTTATTTATAAGGCCCTGCTTGGACAAATGCCCACCTACATTTGCGATCTGCTCACACGGAGAAGTACTGTTTCTTACAGCCTGCGTTCAAGCGATCTTTTATTGCTCAATGTTCCATTTGCCAGAACTGAACTGGGAAAGAGGGCTTTTACTTATGCTGCCCCTTTCACATGGACCATGATGCAAAAAGACTGGAAGATAGCAGATCTTATTTCATTAAATGCTTTTAAGTCCAGATTGAGAGAGCCAGAGAAAAATGTTTTTAAAATGTAATTGTTATTTATAATATGTATGTAACTTTGTAATTTCAACGTGTTGTCGCCTCTTGGCCAGGACTCCCTTGCAAAAGAGGTTTTTAGTCTCAATGGGACTTTTCCTGGTTAAATAAAGGTTAATAATAAAAAAGATCAATCCTGCATGCTGGCTCTGGGAAGAAGTAGAATTTAATAAAACAGCACAGTTAATAAGAAATCAAGATCCATAATCTGTATTTTCACTTTAAATGGGGCTTAGATGATATTTTACATTAGCTGATTAAATGTAAAGGCTGTAAAATATTGGAGCCCTTCGTGAGGTTTGTAACTGCACTCAGTCTGGCATTTCCTGCTATTTACTGCAAATGGAAATTTACACTTGAAGCTCTTTCCCTGATCCAGCCTCCCTCAGTGCTTCTCCTCCATTAAATAGATCATTGAGCACAGGAAGCAGACAGGGACTTGATTTGTCCCTCCTGATAATTAGACATAATTAGACATTCCATATACTTCATGGTAAATATTTTGAGCAATATCACGGTTCAAATGTCAACTGCGCTCATGGATAAACCTGATAAACCCGAGTATTATTTTTTATTACTGCATCACGTCAGAAGGGAGCAAAATGAAAGCGCGTGGACTGAAGGGCACAAAGTGTCCTCGTTTCGTAGGAGCTGTGAATCTGAAATATGAATGCAGGGACATCAAGATGGTGTAAAATGCTCCCGTTTTTAGATTTGATTTGACAGCATTAGCATAATGGAAATCTTGGCGGAGAAAACGAGGGTGGAAGCAGATATGTGAAGGGAGGAGGTGGAGGAGTGGGCTGGAAGAGGAGGAGGTTGCTCAATAATTCAGCTCTGAACACCTGGTGTTAAAGCACTCCTCTAAATTAAAGTTGTGTTGCCTGGCGAGACATAAAAAATAATCTGAATCATAACCTTATTTATTCTGTCTTTCAAAGCTGGGGAACATTGTATTTATTCAACACGATGAAATCTATCCATATATTACGGCACCAAAAGTTATATGAAAAGTCACCAGAAATCAACATTACATTTATAAACAGTATATCCAATATACAAATCTAGCAGGCATTAAATAAAAAGAGTTTGACTGCTGACCACTTTTCAGTATTTGTTTATTTTTGGCTCTGTTTTGGGCAGCACCAGTTTAAGGAAACATCTGTTTGCTATTTCTTTCTACTTATTTGTTATGATCACAGGCACTGTCCTGTGTCTAATCCTCTCTGTGCCTCCCTTCTTCCCCTTCTGACGTCTTAGGCTGCAGCTGACTATGTGAAGGCCCACCTGCCCGAGTCCCTGAAGCAGCAGCTGCAGGCCTTTGAGAGAGAGAAAAGAGAGAGCGCTCTCTCGTACGCCAGCATTCTCGAGCAGCGCATCCTGGCTGTGGATCGTGACATGCTGGACAAGCTCTCTGCAAACCACGATGAAGCAGGTCAGAAGGAGGAGGAGGAGGAGGAGGGTGGAAGGAAATGGGGAAAAAAAGATATGTGGTCAGTGTGTGTGTGGGGGAAACTTTGAAACTAAAATTGCCACATGAGACAAATAGAGGAAGCACGTCTCACATGTCTTGTAAACACACTGTGCAAGCACTTTTGCCAAGAAGTGTCAAGAGTATTCCTTTAGTGCACTTTAAAATAAAGCTGGCTGTTTGCGTGAAAGTTGGCATGTTAAGAACGATGCTTTCGAGTACTCTCATTTTCACGCTCTCTCCTCTTAAGGGACTCGGTTGCATTGCAGAACCTCACCTATGAAAGAAAATCCTCACAATTTCCTGTCTTATACCCTCTCATCTCCGTACTCCCACCTGACATTTACGTCTCTGACCGAGTCCTTCTACAGCCCACTCGAAACGCTGGCTGAATTAGAAGAGTGAGATGGTTGTGTAACACTATGCTGATCCAGATTTACGCTGATGTTTCAGAGAAACAGTTCAGATTGATCGGTTGGTGGCATTTGAAACAGTTTCCTCATATTTTTGACCTACTATTATTTTTCATCATTGATGTTTTGTTTTTTTTGGTGACAGTCTGCCACATCATCTCCTCAGGATAGTGAAGATACAGTTAATGACTGGCCACTGGCACAATGGTGTCTCTATAAAATTAATTTTAATAATTGAGCTTGATCTAGTATTGACTCACAGGTTAGCAACTTTATTATGGAAAACTCTGTTTTATTTATGTTTTATTTATTTATTTTAAAGCTCACATTCATACATGTCATCGAGCATATTCTTTAAGGTGTAATTTAAGTTTTATCCTCTGAAAGCCCTCTGTGGTAGTGTGAAAATAAATTCATTACAGGAAAGGTGCTGCTATAGCTCACTGGGATGAGTGGCGTTTGCTGCAAGTCATCCCCCCATCCTCTTCCTGCTTTTCTGTCCACCCTCTACATTGTACAATATAGGGAAAATACAAAAAATAAATCTTAAAAACAACAACAAAAAACACCCCATACTTGAAACATATCGACTGTGTGCATTGCTGTAGTGTAGTGGTGCACAGGTTTGCGAAGCAGCAAAACAAATCCCTTGAGTTTTGCATCAGTAGGGGCAGCTGGAATAAAAAAATTTGCCTAATCAAATATTTGGAGCTATCTGAAGTCATGAGTTACGTTCTCAAAAGCCAGCATAAACAAAACAAAATCTAGTTTTAAGTATTACTGTTAATCTGGCATAAAAATGATTTGTTATATTTTGTGGTGTGATTAAAATAAAAAAGTTAAAGGATAATATAAGATCACAAAGATGTGCCTGTAACAATTCTAAGGTTTTTTTTTTTAACTTGTAGCTGGTTACAGTACAAAAATCACTAATGATTAGTGTTTGGATTTTTGTTTTTGTCTTCTCTTTGAATTTCCCACACAGGAACGACATGTCTGATGGCGCTGCTGTCAGATAGAGAGCTCACAGTGGCCAACGTTGGAGACTCGCGTGGTGTGTTGTGTGACAAAGATGGGAATGCTGTCGCCCTATCACATGACCACAAGCCGTATCAGCTTAAAGAGCGCAAGAGAATCAAGAGGGCAGGTAAATAATGAGTATAAGAGTGTAATGTAAAGCTTAGGCATTGTGTACCTGCTGTTGCTATGGGGTCCTTTGTCGCCATCTGTTGGTCTGTTCTGGGAAATCACTGAGTTAAATTTAATGCAGTGTTAGAAATAGGTTGTGATTAAACTTATTTCTTAAACTTTAAATTTGAATTTTTACTCTTTTTACTTTTAGGAGGCTTCATCAGTTTTAATGGATCGTGGAGAGTCCAGGGAATCCTTGCTATGTCCCGCTCCCTCGGGGATTACCCACTGAAGAACCTTAACGTAGTCATTCCCGACCCCGACATAATGACCTTTGACCTGGACAAACTGCAGCCAGAGTTCATGATCCTGGCCTCTGATGGCCTGTGGGATGCCTTCAGTAACGAGGAGGCAGTGCGCTTTGTCCGCGAGCGCCTGGACGAGCCTCACTTTGGTGCCAAGAGCATCGTCCTACAGTCTTTCTATCGTGGCTGCCCTGATAACATCACCGTCATGGTAGTGAAGTTTAAAAGTGGAGCAGGGGGGAACAGCAAGGCAGGGGAGTAGGTGAGGGTCGAGTTTAAAGCTTGCGTCATGATCAGTATATTTTTCCTCCCATCTTCTGGATGTATCAGTAAGTACATCATCACGGAAGGACTGGGAGAAGTATAGATTTCGACTGGGCTTTTAACTAATGCACACACATACAGAGAAATGTACACACACACATGCAATGATATGAGAAAATGAAGCTCAATTTAATTTGACCTGATGGAGAAAAGGGGCATTTAAATTCAATACAGTTCACAGCCATCTGCTAAACGGATGAGGAATTGATTAAAATATTGAAGTACAGTACCAAGACTACCAGACACAGGGGAGGGGGGTGGGGTCTTTTAACCAGCACACATTAGACTGTGATGACATCACTGCTGTTTACTGTACATGCACACGCACACGAATGGTACAGGTCCACTGGAGGCTTCTTCAGAGAAGGCTTCAACCAGTGCCTGCACAACAATTACTGTCCATCTGCAAAAACACCACCCGGCTTGCTGCATTTTGATGATTCTCTGATTGTATGCATTTGTTAGACTTTCCAACAGGAATAATAATTTCTCAAATGTAAGAAGACTCCAGTGGATCCATACCTCTACTTAATTTCTGATGACAATACACACATATGACTTTTGAGTATTAAGCACCTATTTTGTGGCTTGAGGAGTGACGGTAAAAGCTTTGGGAGATTTATTGTTTTTGCATTTATTTAAAATTCATGCTCAGTACAGCAGATTTTAAAACTAAGCAGTCACATAAAGAGAAGGGGGTAGAAGGTAAGCAGTGACAAGGGCTCGTGGCTTATTGAGCTGAAAATTTTCGTTTTAGGTGAGACACATTTTAAACATCTTTAAATGAAATATCTTTTTTTAAAGTGATGCCTGAAGTCAATTTTGGAGTATCTGATAATTCATTGACCAAATAAATGCTAAATAAGCCTTTTTTTAATATTGCACATCAATTTAATCAACTTAGAATAGGCATAAAGATGATCTGAATGTCCATATTTTTTTCAAAATGTGTTTTAATGTTGAGGGTCAGTTGTTTCATTGCATTAAAATTGACAACAACAAAAAATCCGTTCTGGTTCTTATCCTTCAAGATCTCCAATAGAGTGGACTCAGATGTTTCTTCAGCTATTTGAACATTTACATCTCGTTCCCAGACATGGATTAAGCCTGATCCTAAACCATAAACTTTAATCACTGTTGATCGTCATTTAATTTTTCTTTTAGTCTGGGGCTTGTTTCAATCCACACCTGGGAAACCTGGTGTTATTTTCTTCACCTCTGAAGAATCCTTAATCAACATTACCCTAACCGAGTGACTATAAAGGCTGAAACGTAACATTTTGAAAGAAATTTATCAAGTCTGTAGAAGGTGTGTGATACTCAAAAGTGAAATTTGTGTGTGGAATGTGACTTTAACTACAACACACACATACACCACATGAGCCACAATCTTATAACCACCTATCGAATATTGTGTGGATCCTCCTTGCCAAACACCTCTGATCCATCAGAGTGTATTCACTGGAATTCTGAGAGGTTGGTGTGTGGGACAGGGATGTTGGCACTGGATGCTTTGGCTCATGTGGGTTTCACGGTGGTGGCTCTAATCTGATGCCCAGTTGGCTCTCGATTTTGGGGTCCCTGGAGTTATTCGTAGGCAGTTTTATATAGTGGTTGAAAGTGCGTTGCCTTGCTGGGAGAGGCCATTCTTGGTCTGCAGCAGTGTTTAAGTGGGTGAGATGTCATCAAGGTTACTTGCTCCACTTGTCAGTGGTTTAAATGTTGTGGCTTATACATGTAACTTCCACAGAAATACATATGGTTCTAAAAAAAATGCACTTTTCAGATGTTTATTTTTTGGAATGGTAAATTCTTACATATCAGCAAACGTAAACACTGTTTACCCTCAGCAACGCAAGCGGGTTTCACTCTACGTCGAGCCCGACACTCACCTGTTTGCGAGGCTACGGAGGAAACGCAAACTGTTCCATTCAAGTGGACTTACACTGTCTGTATCAGGGCATGTGCTTCAGCTTAACCATGTTCACGAACGAATGACCTAACGGCGTGCAGCAACGGACACTGGTGGCTGTCTTCGACCTGCGAAGCACGCGAAGCACACGAAGCGAGGAGGTGCAACGGACACACCTCGACCACGAAAGACTGAAAGACTAAACGATGTCGCATCACGAACTGTACAGCTGCAGCCAGAATGCTTGTGATTAGAAATACGATATGCTCCCGAAGCAATACAACTGGTGTCAATAACGCAGTCTGTCAAGGAAAGTTACCGTAAACCGTGCTTGATTTACTGCTGTTTTAAATTCACCTTTTACCACTGTGTATCATGACTTGATCAGTCGAGAGAGGGGAGTTTTGTTCCTTTTGTTTTCTTTCTTTTATTTTAACAGTTTACCCAATGCCTTATTTATTGTTATGTTTTTTGGATGTCTCAGGCAGATTGCCAAACCAGTATGATGTATTTTCAGTTTTGTCCTTCTGTACATGAGCAGAAGTTTACAATAAAACAAATACCCGTGATTTTAACGTGAGAAAGTTGTAAGCATTAAACTCTTTCCTCTGAAATATATCAACCGTTTTCATCTCCATCATCTCATGACAGGTATGATCAATTTGGATGTGTTTATTCTTTCCACATTTTATCATATATTAAATGCAATGAACATCACCTGCTGCCAGGTCTGTTGGAGAGCTCCACTGGAGCACTCCAGTCTTAAGTGCCTTCCGTTGCAAATATAGATTTTGGGGAGATGCAAACAGCTTCTCATATGTTTACCTCAAGACATTTCTTTTAAAGAATCTAGCTAACAACAGTCACAAAGGCTAGGAGGGTGAGGTCACACTAAGATTGAGGGAAAACACGTGACCCGAGCGTTTCTGGGATGCTTCTCCCAGACCACAAATAGCTCTCTCACTCTCAGAGCTGCCGTCTGCAAGGTAACTCAACACCGCAGTCTTCAGCCTTGAAGCTCAGCGATGTCAAGTTCAGTGACACTCTGCACCAGGTGGCCAAACTCAGAATAGCCTCCACACGACTTCATCCAAATTCCTAAGACCAGTGTGGTCTAATAACTATAAAAATCAACAGCGTCACTCATCGGCTTTACGGGAACGCTTTGCCGCTGTTTATTTAAATTTGGCATGCTATACGAGAGATCAGTGCGCGTGGAAGACACGTGAGATTCACTAACAAGCAGAAATACACCACTTCTGGCTTAAAAAAAACCCCTTAGATCGTTTTTAGGAATCTTCTCGAAGTTCCAAACAACATGGGACAGCATGGCTCCAAATCTTCCATTGAAGCCCGTGCGATTTTTCAGAGCGATGGCGCAGCGGACATGTGCCAGAAAGCGGACACATGCTCTACCCCAGGCTCAGTTGTCCGCTTTCAGAAGAGGGTGACCAATCAGTCGGCCTGTCTTCACTCTTCCCCCCGGACAAGGCAGAAATCAGAACTCGACTCTTGGCCCCTGCGTCGCCGTGACACCGGAGGACTGGTGTACGTGATGGATAACCCAACCGGCGGGGTGTGGGTGAAGCCGGAGGAGAAATGGTCCAGATCTTGATACAAAAAACTGAAATACAAATGATTTAATCAGTGGAATCAGTTGAGCATCTTACAGAGTAGCAGATGTTGTTGATTTATCTTCCTGCTGTGAGGTGAGCCTCCACTGTGCCCGCCCGCAATGCAGTGAGGTGGATTCAATCGACCTTCTCCTTACCGAGGATTTGGCTGGACGGATCATTGAGATGAACGGATGTTTCTTTATTCTGTTTACATGTTCAGTGTTAGACTGAGAGGGGGATGGTGAGGGGAGGTGATTAGCCACCGAGTCTATGTCTTTGGGTGCTCTATTATTCTGAATGATGTGAAGCAGAGTAAACAAAGGGAAGGGGCCTGGCTGTAATGCTTTGGTCGATGGTGTCATGGTGAAACCTGCACCCTACCAATGGCCGACCAACCATTATTGATTTTGTCCACTTTCCTTTTTTAAAAATTATTTGACTTTTATTTCTGTTTATAATTACGCGTGTATGTGCTATACAACATACACGAGTATTAAAATACAATATTTTAAAATAACGATGGCATTTTGGATGTGATGGAGTGACCTTGATTTAGGACGGAATGTCCACAAGGGGTAAAAGCAAGTTGTGCGTGACGTGACCTCAAGTTTATGATGTTTGGCTGCTTCTGGTTTTCTAGAAGCACTGGAATCTGAGTTGATTTTTTTAATGTGCATGTCAGCGTTGAAACATCCATCTCATATTTAACATGGCTGACAAGCCCGTGTAGAAATTTGTTCGAATACAAGAACTGTGTGTATGCAAACAGGAAGAGCTTCGACGTTTTATTTATTTATTTATTAATTTACGTATCACTTATTTAATTCCGTGATTGGACATGTCATTCAAATTTCGAAATGTTGTAACAGTTTGAGGCATCCCAGTCACTAAGGCACCTTCCACTACGGTCCTTTTTAACTTTAACTGGTTTGGTGCAATTGGCTATTATTTAGTTTTTAATATTTAAGTGTTTGAGTACCCGGTTTTGTTCTCAGTGCGCTTTTGACACTTTTACGAATGCACATTAGTCAGCCTGATATCTTCGGATAACAAACATAAAGTGATGGAATACATGACCAATAAAAGTGTAACTGGGGAACGGGAAACTTTGCCCTCTGGTGTGACGCCTTATCGGAACACAGTGCCTTAGCAGGGAACTAATGGCTTATCCATTAAACCTCGGTAAACGCACTAAGCAAACACCGCGTCAGACGGGCACAGTGCGGAGGATGTGACTGTCCCGCGTCAGTTAACAGCCTTTGTATCTGCACTTCACCATGGGATTATGGGTTTCCAAACCTCAAGTGCAAGTTCTTCTTCTGGGTCTGGACAACGCTGGAAAATCGACTCTCCTCTACAAACTGAAGCACAACACTAGTGTCAGCACCGTCCCTACCATCGGCTTCAACGTGGAAATGCTCGAGGCCAGAAAGAACAGGAGAAAAATAGCTATAACCATCTGGGATGTCGGCGGTCAAGGGAACATGCGCGACCACTGGCCGAATTTCTACCAGAACGCTGGAGCTATCGTGTTCGTTGTGGACAGTGCCGACCAGGAGCGCCTGAACGAGGCGCAAAGGGAGCTGGAAAGAACTCTGAGAAATGATGAGCTCCGGGGCCGTCCGCTGATTCTTCTCGCCAACAAACAGGACGTCGACGGCGCGCTGAATGTCACTGAAATGAAGGACAGATTCAATATGAGAAAGATCTGCCAGGAGCGGGATTGTTTCGTTCAGCCATGCTCTGCGTCGACGGGATTTGGAGTTGAGGAGGCCTTTAAACGAGTGGTCCAAGTGGTCAAACTTCCGTCAGAGCCCGGTGCAGTGAAAGACAATATCAAGGATACAGTGCACTACCTCAGAACAAACACCAAACATTAACATTTATTTATAAGCAATGTGTTATTTGACAATATGACGAATGAGCTCTGACACTACCTTCTGCTTTAATTCCTTTATATCAACAATAAATCGTATTTAAAGAAATGCCATGTTTTGGTTACATTTCTATGATTCTTACGCCCACGGAGACATGCACTAATCATATAAACAGGTAAGCTGTTTATTAGGTGTGCGTTTAGAAACTGCATATCCGTATCTCCTTTTAATTATTAAACGCAATTCTGTTATCTCACAGTCGTGTATCTCACTGACAGCATCGTCAACCCAGGGGAAAAGCGCAACAAAGACAAGTGCAAATAGGTTTGGATGATTTAGTTGCGTTGCGCTGACTCTCGGCTGTAAACAGTCTCCTTTGGCTAGTGTTTCACTTCACTTATGTAAGAAATGATATATGCTGATAATCCACTGATTAGCTTTTCGCTTTCTAAATGGCTAGTCTGCAAAAACAATCTAAATGTGGTAAATGCTGACTGTATTCATAGGCTGTATTAGAGTCTGGCTGATTAAAGAGCAGATACTTGTTTTTTGTTTTCTTTATCTTTGTTATATCATATCGAATCTATGAAGCATTAGATGCGATATGATAATAAATCGAGCCTCAGTGCTGAGAGTATTTAGCAGAAAATTAAGCTAAACCTGAACACTCACTTGGACACACTTTTTTTGGAAGAAATGGAGGAATTGGATGAAAACATTTTCCAGAGGCATACAGTTCATGTTGTATGGAAATTCACCTGGCGATATTTTGTGCGTTCTTCTCCAAAAATGCGCACTATAGTGACAAATATCTCGAATATCGAATACTTGAATCTATAGTGCTACGTGTTCGCGCTTTGTAGCTTGTCCGTCACAGGATTCCGGTCGTCGATCTCTTTCCGTCCCGAACTGTCTCCTCATATGTCGGCAGATGTTTGCATTCATCGTATGTTGGCAAATGCGCAGCGGCAGCTGGATCCGCCGAGCTGTCCGGTGTACAGCTCTCCATAAGCATTTCTTGCGATGTGGTGGCCGCTGGCTGTCCATTTTGAGGTGGGATGTCCTGCCTTGATCTTGAACACAGCACCCTCTGGACAAAGTATCCCAACGCGAAGAGAAGCAGCAGAATAAGTATTCCAGAAAGTTTTCGGGTGACCATGGCGATGCTGTAGTACGTATAGTTCACCAACTCCGGGCAACAGGTGACAACAGAGGTGTTGTTTCCCTGCGTGCAGCATATCTGATCATTTCTGCAAAGGACGTCTCCGCATCTCCGGCTGCAATCAACAACCGTGTGAACAAAAAGGCAAGTAGTGAACAACGCCAGCAGTTGGTTTCTGAGGGAAAACATCGCCGATGTGTTCAACGGGATAAAACAACCCAGTGAGAGACAACAGCTAAAGCCCTGAAACAGGATGCAGGCGAGACGACGCAAATGCCCGGACTGAAACACTGACGCAGAGCATTATCCACTCACCGCATCCCCAGAGCATGGATAAAACGACGGACCAGGGTGGGTAATCAACAATCTTAAGTCTACGTATTAACAGTACCAATCGGCAGACGATAAACTGTAAGCATTCCCCGACTGAAAACGATCAGGCAGAGATCTGGACTGCATCTGTAACCCCTGCAACGCATGAATATGCTAATAAAGCAGTGGCACTGAACTCCTAAGTGATACTTCAGTGCGCTCCTGATTTGTTATGCACTTAGCAGGTTTATTGGTACAGCAACTCGTAAACAGCATACATATAGTGGCTTGTTCATCTGATATGCAAGTAAACAGGCGCCCGGGAAATCGACAAGTCGTGTCAGAAAGGCTGAAGAATGGCAATTAATCACGGAGATGGGAGGGGACGCTGAAAACAAAGTGGCCCGTGCAGACTGTTTCAGCACCGCGGACAGCGCTCATCACGCCCACCGAGGACAACAACAAGGGGCGCTGTCCGAGATGCTGACACCACAAAATCCAAAGAGCATAAATGCTCCACTTGGCACGAGCGCAAAAAAAAAAAATTCCATTTGCAATATTAATACCACTTTGCGTACATCAAGGGGTCAAGCCAGGCCACCCCCTTAAAAGGCCGCAATGTTCAGCGGACGTCCATTTAAGATGATCCGTACATGATGAAATAAGTGCTACTAGGGAAGTGCTGCTCTTGGAAGGGGTTTGCTAAAACCCTAAAAGGCTGCTACACAAAAGCACAGAAGTGACACTTTCTAATGTTTATTAAACATATTTACTGATAAAGTGTAAAGCTGCTCTTTTATGAATAAAAAGTTAGAAGACAAAGATGCAACAGTTTCAGTAATCCATCTCTCCAGGGAGCTGTGACTAATGCGTTACTGGATATATCTGAAAAGCCAGGATTTTATATTGCATCAAATACCCCTCATTGTGACAATAATGTGGTTACATGAGTAGGCTGAGGGTAGTAATGGAAGGAAGCGCTCTCTAATAGCATGTCTGCATATCTTCTTAATTGATAATGGTTGGCATGTTAGATGAATCTTTACAGCTGGCAAAAGGATGCATTGTTTGCGTTCAAGTACACAAGTAATGCATCATTTTGACATCCACTTCTGTTGCTCGGGGCTAATGAGCTTGAGTGCTTAAAAACCCGATGCTAATTAAATTATTTGCTAGCTCCATATCAAGTTCAGACTGAAAATTACAGGATGTTGTGGATTTGTTCATGTTTGTTGTCTATAGCAAAGAGTTAGAGGTACAAAATACATAATTTAAAGAAACTGACGGCAAGCAGCACACTTAAATGGCTGGAGAAGTTGAGACAAAACTTTATTTGAAAAATGTAACGGGCCTGATTGTGTTCTAGTGCACAGGATGAGCTACATTCATGGGGTTTGTGTACAGCATCCACAACATGTTTGTAAAGTCAGCAGAGAAATCTTTATTTTAACCCTCACTCTCCAGTAAAGCCTCCCGAGTCTCAGGTGGTCTTGTTTGAAACTACTGTTTTTGGGTCTGCTAAACTTGTGATGAGGTGACTGAATGGCAGCACAGTTAAGGGTCCCAGCTGGAGGCTCCCTGTAAAAACAGGGAAAAAATAAAAATAAATTACAGATCACAGTGTCTCACTCAGGTTTCTTTGAGCTCCACTCAAGGTTTAATTATTAAATCTCTGAAATACAAGTTCAACAGCAATCCAATTTTAATGAAAAGGTGTTTAATAGCAGAAACCCACTGATTTAAGATTGTACTCACGTGCTACATAGTCTGTTCCTCCCTTCATTAATTTAGCAGAGGATTGCTCATGTTTTGTGTGCCTGCGCTGGTGTAATCTTGGACGGAAACGGACATAAGTTGCTGGATGATGTTTGGGACTGTTCTGGACTAAACCTTCCAGTGAAGACAAGGTGGGCCCTGCTTTGGCATTCATAGTAGTTTTAGGAGGTTGGGTGGACTGAGTTTCAACCTGGTGGGCAATATTACAGCTCCTACATGCCTCATCATTCCCGTCGACTGAACGCCACCTGGATAATGTGAAATTTTACATGTGTAAAATAAAATTACCCATCTGTGAAATCTGATATAACAAACTAAATATATTGTACTTTTAGATTTTAGTGATTTTAGAGACATCGTTTTGATTTTGTCCATCATGACTTATTTTCTGATAACATGGTAGCACAAATGGGCAACTGACCATTGCTGCACATAAAAATGACATGATTTTGGTACCTGTTCTCAGTTAAAGAGCAGGCCCGGTTTTGTGAGGTGGCAGTCATTGTGGCTGGAACAGCCTTTACATGGCAGGTTATATAAACCTGTGAATGAGACAAGAGTTAGGGACATAATTTGGCCAAAGACAGTTGAGATTAAGTCACTAAGGACACCACTGCAGAACAGCCATCCCACTTCTTTGCTCTGAGAAACTCTTGAGTAGCTTCTACAGTATGCTTTAGGTCATTATCCCATTTCCACTGTGAAGCACTGATCGGTTTTGCAGCATTTGACTGAACCCATTTTTGTCCTTCTCCCATATATGCACAAGATAAGAATAGTTTCTTTGTTTCATCTGTCCAAAGACATGGCCCAATGATGGCTACCTTCATATGCACAGACATTTCTTTGGCCCTTATATTTAAACTTCTAGTGAAAAGATCAAATACAAACTCAACAATTTAAATCAGCTTCAGATATGATGTCTCCATTTTTCATAAAAACAAAGAGAGAGCACTGCCTGTTGGCCAAGTGTGCAACTACATATAAAATTATTGTTATTCTTAAACAACAATGCAAAAATTTGGGTGAAACCCTTGAATTAGAGTCGAAAGCTTTCAATGGCACATTGATTTAAAAATCCACTGTGGTGTTGTAAAGAAGCAAAACTACAAAAATAGCATGTTTGATTTGACAAATTATGGGTCCAACTGTATATTACAGTAAAACACACAGGTCTCATATCACGGTCCTGGAATATCACGGTCCTGTCCCGGTCATGCTCACCCCACCTGGAGCTTCTCACCATTCTATCTCCCCAGGGAGTTCACTGCTGTGATCATCTCTGCGATTTACATCCCGCCACAAGCGGACAACAACAAGGCGCTATCGGACCTCCATGATGTGTTGAGCGGCCATCAGGCTAAACATCCAGACGCCGCCCTCATCGTGGCGGGGGATTTTAATAGGGCTAAATTAAAACAGGTCATGCCTAACTTTCACCAGCATGTCACCTGTCCCACCAGAGGCAACAACACGCTGGACCACTGTTACAGTTCTTTTAAAGGCGGCTACAAAGCCATCTCTCTACCGGCTTTTGGGAAATCAGACCACGCCGCCATCTTACTCGCACCGGAATATAAACAAAGGCTTCATCAGGAAGCCCCGGTGACGCGAAAGGTCAGACGCTGGACTGTCCAATCAGAGGCGACGCTGCAGGACGCACTCGGTGACGTAGACTGGGATGTATTCCAGGATACTTCCGTAAACATTGACGAGTTCGCGGACACAGCGATTAGCTTCATTGGAATGCTAGTGGATACCATCATCCCCTCGGCTACAATCCGGATTTTTCCCAACCAAAAACCTTGGGTTGACTCTACTGTCAGGAGAGCTCTCAAAGCACGGACCACTGCCTATAAAAATGGGCTCACATTGGGTGATATGACCAGCTACAAAGCAGCTTCTTATGGTTTAAGGAAGACTGTGAAAGCGGCTAAGAGGCGCTATAAGGACAATGTGGAGTCGCATTTCCAACACGGTGACTCCCGACGTATATGGGACGGGCTACGAAAAATCACAGATTATAAACCCAGCACTGTGAGATGTATGAAACCAGAATTAGCTGACGACCTCAATGCCTTTTTTGCGCGTTTCGAGGTGCCTGCTGTGGCAGCAATTCAGAGCTCCGCACCTGCCCCCGCTGCTGAACCAGCACCATTGATACTCTCTGAGCATGATGTGAGGAGAGCTCTGAGGGCAACAAACTGCAGGAAGGCAGCGGGACCAGATAGCATACCGGGACGTGTGCTAAGAGTATGTGCAGATCAGCTGACCACAGTTTTCACTAGCATCTTCAATGCCTCTCTGGCTCAGCAGGTAGTCCCCACCTGCTTTAAAACATCAGTGATTGTTCCGATCCCGAAGAACACCCGCCCAGCCAGCCTAAATGATTATCGCCCAGTAGCCCTAACATCTGTAGTAATGAAGTGTTTTGAGAGGCTCATGAAACCCTTCATCAGTTCCCTCCTTCCTCCCGACTTCGACTCACTGCAGTTTGCATACCGGACAAACAGATCTACCGGAGATGCTGTAGCACAGGTCCTGCATACCACACTGAGCCATCTAGATGAGGGATGTGGGAACTATGTGAGAATGCTGTTTATAGATTACAGCTCAGCATTCAACACCATAGTGCCCCACACCCTCTCGGGTAAACTCCAAGATCTGGGATTCAGTACATCTTTGTGCAGGTGGATTTATAGCTTCCTGACCACGAGACCACAGTCAGTGAGAATAGGGGATGTGTACTCCCATACACTCTCATTGAACATAGGGGCCCCCCCAGGGATGTGTACTGAGCCCCCTTCTCTACTCCCTCTACACCGCGGACTGCACGGCCAGACACCCCACTAATTCCATTGTGAAGTTTGCTGACGACACAGTGGTGGTGGGACTCATCTCTGGGAACGACGAGACGGCCTACCAGAGTGAGGTGGATGGACTAGCAAAGTGGTGTGAGGCAAATCACCTCTCCATGAACATCAGTAAAACAAAGGAGATGGTGATTGACTTCAGAAAACAGAGAGGTGAGAAAACTCACACCCCAATTCAGATCTATGGAACCCCTGTGGAGAGAGTCTCCAACTTCAAATACCTCGGTGTCCACATCAACGAGGACCTCACTTGGAGTACACACACGGACTTCCTCATCAGTAAAGGCAGACAGCGCCTCTATCACCTGAGGCGTCTAAAGAGGTTTAAGATCTCCAAGAATATACAGAGGAGATTCTACACTGGTGTCATTGAGAGCATCCTGTGCAACAACATCATGGTGTGGTACGGGAACTGCACAGTACAGCAACAGAAAGCCCTGCAGAGGGTTGTGCGCACAGCTGAACGCACTATGGGAACATCTCTACCAGCACTGCAGGACATCTATGCTGAAAGGTGCAGATCCAGGGCCATCAGGATCATTAGGGATTCTAGCCATCCCGCCCACAAACTGTTCAGGCCACTGAGGTCAGGGAAGCGCCTCTGTAGCCTGAAAACAAGAACAGAAAGGTTCAGGAGGAGTTTTTACCCACTAACTGTGAGACTCCTCAACCAAAACACAAACCGGACAACATGATGGACAATCTCACACACAGTACATAATTTGCACTTTACCTTTCTTCTCTGAACCTTATCCGTACCTTATTATATACATCTGTACTATGTAAATATGTATATTTTTATAGTTTTCTCATTCAAATCATTACAGTGCAATATCTTGCACGTCATGGATATATATTTATAAGCACAAACATATGGACTTTTACATTGTTTTTTTATATATATATATATTTTTTTACTTTTAACTTTTGTTTCTTTTCCTTTTTTTCTTAGCTTATGTAAAATCCTTTTTAGCATGTTTGCACAGTCGGGGGGAGTACTTTTTTAGCCAGAAAAAACATTTCACTGTATGTTGTACCAGCTATAACTACATGTGACAAATAAATAAAGAATTGAATTGAATTGAATATTGAACATATGTACTGTGGAAAGCCATTATTTACTGTCAACCTGGTTGCTGGGTGATTGGTAAAAAATGAAGGCTTCTAGCTGGAATCTGAGCTTGTGTTCCTCAGTTCTTGGCAGAAAACGCGAGCTGGAGTTTGTCAGGTAAGCATCAGTAAGACATCTGTTATGTAAAAAAAATAAAGACAATTTAAAAATGAAAGCCTATGACATGATATGAGTTTTACTATATGGAAATATAGGCCTCTTTATTGAGAATTAAAGATTTAGTAGTAGAACTCACCCATGCTCAACAAAATCATATCTTAATGCTACGTCTGCATCAGGAGTTGCTGTGCCAACACAATGGTCAATGTACACTCGCAGGGGCATGTGGTTACCAATAACAGCAGAGACTTCAAAATGAACCGAGTCACCAAGGAAATATGTATAAGACCCCCTCTGAAACGTCCAATCATCTGCAAGATGGCAACAATTAAAAAAATAAAAGTACTTGTAAGCCTCTAATGAATATTCCTAAAACCTGTGATGGCATTTTAAAGATGAATCTTTGTGTGATGACGTTAAGTATGACTCTTAGCAACAGCAGAACAATGTTTCATGGCTGTCATCCTTGTAATACCGGTCATGAGAAGCAGATGAAAGTCTATCTGGTCTTCTGCTGAAGCTGTTGCAACAAGTGGAACCCAGGTGGGATGCAGGGAAATGCCACCTACAGAATACTTCCTGGAAACAGACAGATTTCACACAGACACACAGATTGCCACAGCACACTGCAAACTTCTGTTCATGTGCATAGGCATACTTTTTGTAATGACATTCAACTGGAATAGCAGCTCCACCCAGCCTAAGCAAACCATCAGATGAGGGCTCAGGTGAGTAGACGAGCACATTGGCATAGATAAGATTCTCTTTTGTGGACTGAAAGAAAATGTTAACATTTTAGTCTGCAACTCACACTTCATTTTGTTTTGTAAAAGGAGAAACTTTTGACCAGAACACAGCAGTGACTGAGCCACGCTCCAGAGAACTAGCAGTGCTTACTGAGAGCTTTGTTCCACAATCCACCAGCTGGGCCCGGATGGTGAACTCCGCCTCTCCCGATGGGACTGCTCCGCATACTCTCTCCTCACCCGCGGAAACTGAGCCGAGTCTCAGATGTCCGCCGTCCACCTGTAGGCCTGTGTCAAACATGTCAGCCTGCACCACGACCTCCATGGCATCCGGTTGGCAATTTACCGTGACCGGACGAGGGCGCTCCCGGTGCTCCGTGCTCGGTTTCTGTTTTACCGCACCAAACTGAGGCTGGATGCGGCCATATGTCCCACCCTGGCTCAAGGAGTTTGCCACGCTTGACTCGCTGCTGTGAACTAACCGGCTGCTTTGTGCCAATGCGCAAACGGAATACAAAATGATAAAGCACCAAGAAACGAGGCCGTGCAGGTAACAGTCCATGCTTTAGTCAGATTTTTGGAAGGAGTGATAAGTCCCCCGACAACACAGCCTCTGAAAGAAAAAGCACCACCGCTGTAAGTGATTGTTCTCCAACACACCTGGTTTGACTGATTATAACCGTTTCACTGAGCATGCGTGCCCGTTACTTGAAACGTGACGACACAAAAGTGATTTTTTGCTAAACAACAAGTTTAACTAAAGTGCAACAAGTGAAAACCTTGTTTTCGGCATAATTTTATTCATTTCGATTGTGTGGTCGTTTAGAAAATATAAATGCTATTGTATATATTTTCCACCAGGTGGCACTAAAACAGCTTAAAGTCAGTTTGTCGACAGGGATTGGATGATGTAATGATGACTTCATTCCTCTGTTTAGAAGTGACTGTTTTTGCACTGAAGTTTGTCTTGAGCCTCACGATTTTAGTACCAATTTATTACGTCAGCTCTACTGGGATGTTCGTGAAATGACATTACTTAATAACTACCTAAAGTAAATAAAAAATAGTCTGATTTAATTCCAACTGAACCTGCCAACTAAACAAAAAAAAAATTACATTTATAAACTAGAAGGGGAAGCAGGTGGGGCTTCTTTAACCTGGGTTTTCCCCCTTAGTCTACATTCAGGTTGCCCCATCATAAACACTTTTAAGTCTATACTGATGAAACTACATACATTTACATAGTATTAAATGAATTAACAAGGTATTTTCTGCTTGTGTGGTGCTTTCTTTCCTATCATGTTATCACATGTATTTGGACCTCCATCTCATTCTATCTTCTGTGCCTGATTGTGATCCTTTTTTCCCCTTTTTAAATGTTTTTTTTTTGTCTACCTCACATGTTTCTGTGGCAAAAATGTCGCACCTCTTTTCTCAGCCTCATAAGCCACAAATGTCAGCTGTGACAATTCAAACGAACAGGGAAGGGATGCGGACGGAAACAAAGTTATATTTCATTTTCAGTTCGGTTTTATGAATAAACAGTTCGCCTTACCTCTGCTTTCAAACCATCGTTCCCACAATTAACCTGTGTAACTTTCAGGTGGCACTTTAGGGCATTGACCTGATTAAATCAATTAAGTTTGTGTTCGAGTCAAGAAAACATCAACAGCGTTTTACACGCTCACAAGTACGATGACGATGGTTTTTTAGAGTATCCTGTTTGTCTGTTGCACAAGCATGTCTAAGCAACCTACACTAAATTCAATATCGAAACTGAAAGTGTGGCATGTTCGGATTTTTTTTCCTTTGTAAATAACGAATACAGTAGTTGATATTGTGAGAAATCAATGCGCTACTGCACACACCCAGAACCCTGCATAATCTATGACATCATTTAGGAAACACCCAGTATATATCGTGTTACATGGAAGTGCTGTATCCTGAATGTCGTCACAGCCTGGATATGACTAAAACCTGCAATTATAATGAGAAATAAAACAAGCTTATCTCGGTATTTCATTGTTAATAATTTTGTGTGGACTTTTCTGTATAAATATGACACAAAACATCAAAAATAAAGTCCTAAAAGTAAAAAAAGGGAACAAAATTAAATAAAAGAGACAAAAACAGATTGAACATTACATATATTTAAGTGGCAACATGTGAAGTGTCTGGTGTACAGCCTTGTGTAGCAGTAAGTGCAGCCTTACACTTCCTGGTCAGTCAGCTCTTGATCAGTCCTGCACACTGTCTTGGAGTACTTCTAACCAATTTCAATCCATACAATGCATTTTCAGGACACTTGTTGATTTCTTCATGTTAACTGCTGACTTCAGCTCATTCCACATTTCAGTTGGATCAAGCTGAAGACTTGGTTGCAGTCTTGCTGCATGACCCGCACCTTCTTTTTTATTGCTATAATTTAAAATTTATTCATCAAAGTACAGCTACAAAAACGAGCCCAAAGCATGATGTCACTACTATATAGCTTCACAGATGAGTGACGTTTCCTCTTCTGAAATGCAGTGTTCTTCTTTCTCCACAGGTAACACTGTGTTCATGAAGATGAATGTGTGAGGGGGTTTTAGCTGCTTAAAGGTTACCCACTGTGACCTCCCAACCCCGGAATAGGTGCTTTCCTCCATTTGCAGTAGGAAATCTGTCCGATTGTGGATTGGTTGTGTTCATACTTATCAACAACTCTGAAATCTTGTTTGTTTTTATCGTAAAACACTTCCACAAACACATGTTGGGAAGATTAGATTTTTTTTCTGAATGTTTTTTTAGTAAACACAGGCTGCTGACTCATAGCTGACTCGCACCCTGCTGACTGAAAGCACCTGACTCTAATTTCACCTTTAAATTAATGGCTAATCACTGAAGTTCACACACATGTGCGTCTCACAGATATGGAAGATTGGATTTATTTATTATTATTTAATTACCTGTTTGTGGATATAGTGTTAAAATCAGAACATGTTTTAGTTCATGGTTATTCAATAATACTAAATAACAATTACAATAATGATTCTTTCTGTAAATCTTGGTCTTAACAGATTAACTATTTGATGCATTTCTTATTACATTGACTGTAATGGCACCATAATGAAGTGTCATAATCCAGTTTTTAAGTTTAATTTAACCCCTTGGACAGATACTGATTGACTTTCCTTCTTGATATCAGACCACGTTTTATTGGCATTTTATTATCACTATTTTATCATGACAATAATAGTCACCTGACTGTCATTATCTTAATTTGGGGATTTCCAAATGAAGCGTGAACAAACACTATACTGTGGTCTCTTTGTAAATGTTCTTCATGGTGGGTTTAGTTTGCTACATGTTTATAGGAAACATAGAGCATTGTGATTGCTCTGTGGCAAAAACAAAGAAACAAAACAAAATCCATCAATGTGCAATCGACATTTTTTTGTTGTTTAAAATGTATTAAGGAATATTTTTTTCTTATAGTCCACAAATGCTTTTTATTGTTTTCAAGCTTGACCGTAAACTAACCATGTCTTTAGATTCTTATAAAGAGTTAAAGCAGTTATCTTGTTGTAACATATTTAAAGTGAAAAAAATAAATTAATTAATCAGTGAACAAAAAAAGTGTAAACCAGCAGGTAGTATGCAGGAAAAAATATTTATTCAATGATTCTTAGAATCAAATAAATAACAACATGTTCAACATTTGAAAATAAATAGTCCAGAATAAAATAAATAAATAAATATCATTTTCAAGTCAGTAAACACAGTTAAATATAAGTCGTCAATTTTAAGATATGAGTTAAGTAATTTATGAAACTTTAAAGTATATTGAAGTGTTTTCTGTCACAGCAACATTAACTGACTGTCACCGTAGTTTCTGTAATTTCTTTCTGGAGCCTCTTGAGTATTGTTCTGGAGCTCAGTGACGATTCATTTAGTGTATTCATCAGAGGTCATGTACGCAATCACTCGGTTTATTGTGATTGCACGGACCTGGAAGCCCTTCAGCACTTTGCAGAGGTGAAGTCTTTGGTCGAAGGAGGTTCCGATGTTTGCAGCAGCCTTAAAGAAACACAGAAACATTATAAATGATTTGAAACATTTATGTAATTAAATTTTGTTTCCCTAACAAGCCTAAAATTTCTTTTTCAAAATATTAATGAGAAAGACCCGAAGAAGTGTGAAATCAAGCTTGATTTAAAAATAAATAGATCTCTTACCTCCCTTAAGGTCGAATCTGATGCCGGAAATATTCCGAAGCAGTTCTGTTGAGAGCAAAAAAATTCTTATATGATATAAATAATGTAAATGTTGGTAGTTTGTGATTTCTCCTTTGTTAAGATTTTAAAATTTATTTTAGTACCCTGGCAAATCACAGTACGATAAAACAACATTCAGAGAGTAATTTTATGAAAGAGTCTGCATTTATTTATTGAGAATTATGTAAAATCACAGTAAAAATGATAATAATTGTGTACAATCACATACCTTCATGAGTTCCCTGAGACTGAACAGAAGAGTACCAACAGGCTGCGCTGCGAGAAATTCGTCATAGTACCTCAGATCCTCCCGAATGTTTTTCAAACATGAGCTCTAAACACAGCAAGCACAACCACAATAAATGTCAAACATCATTTTAGATTTGCTTGGAATTATTTGGCTTCCATGTCTAGACCTTAACATGTTTATCAAGAATATAAAGTAAAGAAAAAAATGATGAAGTGGCACAAAAACCTACCTGATCAAATCCTGATGTAGTGATTTCTGAGCATGCTGATCCCTGTGGGGAAACACAGTTAAGTAATCAGAGGCACAGCTAAAAAAGACTTATCAAATGTTTGTTATGTCTTGTTTCCATTTCACAATGTATCCTGAAACAAAATGGAAGCAATCTGGTATTTAAAGTGGGTACCTGTGGTGCACACGCTGATGGTGTGCTGGTTTTTTTGTACAGCTCCATGTTCTGCTTCGTGCAGTCAATTCCACTAAACAGGGTTTTCTGTTTGAGGACAAGTAATATTTAATAAAATGTAAACTGTAAGAAAAAAACCCTGTGGATTTGCATTCGTTGTAGGCCTACCTGGTTGAGTACATCCGTGATGTTCTGGAGCAGTGTTCTTGCGTATAATACACAGGAGTCTTGCATTCCCATCAGTGGCACAGATTGGCTGATCTGCCATAAAGGACAAGTGAGCACTAGGAGCAGCAGTGCAGGAGTGAAGTCTAGAAAAAAAAGAGAAAAATTAGATAACTGTAAAATATCTCTTGGAAGATTAGACTCTTCAATCATGATACGTTATACTCACAGAGCTTGATGAGGGGCATCTTGGTTCAGAGTGGTAAGCTGTGTTCTTTGACTGTGTCTGGCTGAGCAGTGTTTTATATTCAGACTGATGCAGGGAAATCCCTGCATCAGTCAATGGAGCAGATCCACTGTAAGTTGAAAGTGTGGGCTCAAAATTGTGTAGTTTCCTTTCTCACCATATAACCGTGGTTTGCTGAAACTAATGTCTGTTCATTGTTCGATTACCAAAGAAAACATATTGAAAGTTCATCACATATGCTCTTTTAAACTTTGATTGTGCACAGTTACGTCTAATATTTCTCAAAATATTGATCGCATCTAAGATATCATTAATCACAACTAAACTTATATAGCCTTTTAAGGATGAAAAATAATAAAAGAAAAAGGCTGAAACATTTTTTTATGTGACAAAAAACTGAAAAAAAACAAAACCAAAACCACTCTAAATGGTCACATTTTATTCAGTCTTTATTAATAATCATGCTGGTATTTCAAGCCAGCAGGATATATATATATATATATACATATATATATATATATATATATAAAAACACCCAGCACGCCCCTGCCGGCGGTTTATCCTTCAAGCTCGGGTCCTCTACCAGAGGCCTGGGAGCTTGAGGGTCCTGCGCAGTATCTTAGCTGTTCCCAGGACTGCGCTCTTCTGGACAGAGATTTCCGATGTTATTCCCGGGATCTGCTGGAGCCACTCGCCTAGCTTGGGAGTCACCACACCTAGTGCTCCGATTACCACGGGGACCAACGTTACCTTCACCCTCCACATCCTCTCGAGCTCTTCTCTGAGCCCTTGGTATTTCTCCAGCTTCTCGTGTTCCTTCTTCCTGATATTGCTGTCATTCGGAACCGCTACATCGATCACTACGGCCGTCTTCTTCTGTTTGTCTACCACCACTATGTCCGGTTGGTTAGCCACCACCATTTTGTCCGTCTGTATCTGGAAGTCCCACAGGATCTTAGCTCGGTCATTCTCCACCACCCTTGGGGGCATCTCCCATTTTGACCTCGGGACTTCCAGGTTATACTCGGCACAGATGTTCCTGTACACTATGCCGGCCACTTGGTTATGGCGTTCCATGTATGCCTTGCCTGCTAGCATCTTGCACCCTGCTGTTATGTGCTGGATTGTCTCTGGGGCATCTTTACACAGCCTGCACCTGGGGTCTTGCCTGGTGTGATAGACCCCAGCCTCTATGGATCTTGTGCTCAGAGCTTGTTCTTGTGCTGCCATGATTAGTGCCTCTGTGCTGTCTTTCAGTCCAGCTTTGTCCAGCCACTGGTAGGATTTCTGGATATCAGCCACCTCCTCTATCTGCCGGTGGTACATACCGTGCAGGGGCCTGTCCTTCCATGATGGTTCCTCGTCTCCCTCCTCTTTCTTGGGTTTCTGCTGCCTGAGGTATTCACTGAGCACTCGGTCAGTTGGGGCCATCTTCCCAATGTATTCTTGGATGTTCGTTGTCTCATCCTGGACTGTGGTGCTGACACTCACCAGTCCCCGGCCCCCTTCCTTCCGCTTAGCGTACAGCCTCAGGGTGCTGGACTTGGGGTGAAACCCTCCATGCATGGTAAGGAGCTTTCTTGTCTTTATGTCAGTGGCTTCTATCTCCTCCTTTGGCCAGCCTATTACCCCAGCAGGGTACCTGATCACAGGCAGGGCGTACGTGTTGATGGCCCGGATCTTGTTCTTACCATTCAGCTGACTCCTCAGGACTTGCCTGACCCTCTGCAGGTACTTGGTGGTTGCAGCTTTTCTAGCAGCCTCTTCATGGTTCCCATTCGCCTGCGGGATCCCCAGGTACTTGTAACTGTCCTCTATGTCTGCAATGTTGCCTTCTGGTAGTTCAATCCCCTCAGTTCTGACTACCTTCCCTCTCTTTGTTACCATCCGACTACACTTCTCCAGTCCGAACGACATTCCAATGTCATTGCTGTATAGCCTGGTAGTGTGGATTAGTGAATCGATGTCTTGTTCACTCTTGGCATACAGCTTGATGTCATCCATGTACAGGAGGTGGCTGACAACTGCTCCGTTCCGTAGTCGGTATCCGTAGCCAGTATCCGTAGCCAGTCTTGTTAATGATCTCACTGAGGGGGTTCAGGCCTATGCAGAACAGCAGTGGGGACAGAGCATCTCCTTGGTAGATCCCGCACTTGATGGTGACTTGTGCTATGGGCTTGGAGTTGGCCTCTAGTGTTGTATGCCACATCCCCATTGAGTTCCTGATGAAGGCTCTTAGGGTCCCATTGATCTTGTACAATTCTAGGCATTCCAGTATCCAGCTGTGGGGCATTGAGTCATAGGCCTTCTTGTAATCAATCCAGGCAGTGCACAGGTTGGTCAGTCTGGTCTTGCAGTCTCGGCTGATTGTTCTGTCTACCAGTAGCTGGTGTTTTGCGCCTCTGGTATTCTTGCCAATTCCTTTCTGTGTCCCGCTCATGTATTGACCCATGTGCCTGTTCATCTTAGCCGATATGATGCCTGACAGGAGCTTCCATGTAGTACTGAGGCAGGTTAGTGGTCGGTAGTTGGAGGGGACCGGTCCCTTCTTGGGGTCCTTGGGGATCAGGACCGTCCGGCCTTCAGTTAGCCATTCCGGGTGTCTCTCGTTAACTAGCAGCTGGTTCATTTGTGCTGCCAGACGCTCGTGGAGTGCAGTCAGCTTCTTCAGCCAGTAGGCGTGAACCATGTCGGGCCCTGGTGCTGTCCAACTCTTCATACTGGAGACCCTTTCTTGGATATCTGCCACTGTGATGGTTACTGGACCCTGTTCAGGGAGGTCGCTGTGGTCTGCCCTCAGATCCTCTAGCCACTGAGCATTGCCGTTATGGGTTGCATCCTTCTCCCATATGCTCTTCCAGTATTGCTCCGTCTCCAGCCTTGGTGGTGCTGTTCTCTTATTGTTCCCTTGCCACTGAGAGTACACCTTTGCTGGTTCTGTGGAGAACAGCTGGTTTATTCTCCTGCCTTCTATCTCTCTGGTGTACCTCCTCAAGCAGCTGGCCAAGGCTGTGAGTCTTTGCTTGGCAGTTTCCAAGGCCTCAGGTATGGACAGTTTGCTGTATTTCTTATGCACCTTATTTGTCGCACCTTTCTGCAACTCCGTTAGTTGGCTAACCTCCCTCCGTGCTACTTTGATCTTGCCCTCTAGCCTCCTTCTCCATGGAGGGTACTGCCCCTTGTCGCTGTTCAACTTGTAGCCAAGCATCTCACTGATCACTGCTGCCGTATTGTAGATCAGCTTGTTAGTGTCGGTAATCGTGGTTGTAGGTATTGCCCGTAGTGCTGCATTAACATCATCGAGCAGACCTTCTGAGGGTACTTCACGTAATTGAGGGTACTTCACGTAATATATATATATATATATATATATATATATATATGTATATATATATATATATATATATATATATATATATATATATATATATATATATATATATATATATATATATATATATATATGTGTGTGTGTGTGTGTGTGTGTGTGTGTACTTCCTGAGATACTTTGTTTTGTAATATTGCATTGATTTAATTTTACTGTCCCATTTTTGGGCTTTTTTAACAGCAATGTCCCAAATTTTGAGAAAAAAAGTATAATGAAGGCTTAAAATAAACAGTTAAGTGATCATTAGTTTTTGCCATAGATTATTTTCCCACTGGTTGTAACTATGTAACACTAACCAAGGTTATTTTTGTCACCACGGCTTTTTCCCCCGTTGCTGGCGGTAAGTCCTTACAAAACTTAAGTGTCAACACATCACACGTGAAAGTGTGAATGTGAATAGAAACTAGACGGTGCCCTCGCTTCCTTCCTTGTGTAGCCTGCAGTCATTCAGTTGCAGTGTCAAGGCGTGATGCTTTCCTTGGAACGTGTGGATTTTTCTTCTTCTTGTAAATTCAGAAAAAAAGCAAAATAAATCTCATGAAAGTCGACACACTTGAAACATTTATTACGGAATCATTTTTTTCTGGTCTTTTTTTTTTTACAATCATTATAGAATACATGTGTTCATGAATCAAGGAAAATAAAAAAGTGACTTTGTGTTAAATGACATTCTTAAAAAGCTTAGAATTAAAACACTAAAACACAACAAGGCATGTTGTTAATCCTTTTAATAAAGTATATTTTAACATTTACATACATAAACATTTGAAACAGATAAAATAGATATACGCTTAGGCTGCGATTTATTAATATATGTTTTACATTTGTGTTTACCATCTCTGATCGTTATTAAATTAAGAAAATGGAATTGCATATTTCTATTAAGAGACTATCTGTGTGGAGATGCCTGTTCCTTTTTACAGCTTTGTGTAAACTTTGAAAAAAAATGAACTTTTTGTGTCTTCTACTGAGCAGATCATCACATTTGACAAATACAGATTTGCCCAAATAAAGGTCAAAATACTGTCCAGTAAAGCTCTAAATGTCTTTAAAGGAGGTGGAAACTGTAGCAGCTATTTAATTATATTAAGGTTTGAGTCTTAAAGATTTTTTTAGGAACTTTCTGGAAAGCAGTTGCTTAAATGTAACAAATACAGAGTACTTATCGTTTCCTATTATACCAGATCAGGTATGTGATGCTTGATAGTGAATGAGAGTGATAAACGGCAATGTCACAGTGCTTTTAGTGAAGTGAACGATATACAAGTGAACAGAGCATTTCTAAGAACCCTGTTGATTATTAGAGCCAAACAAAAGACCTCAAGATCTCAACTCATCATCCTTTTTCATAAAAAAAAAAGAGACACAAGGCATGGTGGTGCTCTCTCCAACCCAGCCGTGCCAAAATCATTGAGTGCTAAATAAAGATCAGGGACGGAATCAACTCGACTCCCCTAATTTTATGAAATATGACGGGGACAATCATGCTGAGTGGAAGTGGAACGCCTGCACAAACTCATCTGTCAATACTGAAATTGGTGATCTTACACATGTAGATGTTGTGTTTTGAGGTTCTAAGATGTGGCGCAACGTATCACATGTGTCTTAATACTACTCTATATGCTGCATTCAACTCTCCAGATACAGTGAGCACAGATGAAGTTTCATTAGCAACACTGGTAGCAGTCCGTAGAGTGGGAAATCGGACGGCGTGCATACAGACACATGTGTAGACAAGGTGTTTATTTAGAGATGCCTTTCTCTGGCTGGTGCCGCTGATGGCTATGTGCATGCCTGCCATAATAAACAAGAAGAAATATGTTAAAGTGAGTCCAGGACATACTGTGAAGTGACAGCGCTTCCAATACCTTTGACAGCTAAGAAGCTGAGGTGGAGAAAAACTGTGGTTCACCTGGTGAGGTCCTCTATGTCCACTAGCATAGCGTCCTGCTCCACATGCAGCTCATCCCTCATCAGCAGCAGCTGTACCAGCTCCTCATTTAGACCTGTTTGAAGATACAAATCCAGTCTTTGAATGTTTGTTTCCCTTGTATGATTGTATTTTATCGTGCCAAGTGTGTGCTTTTGTTGTGATGATGTTAGACAGAAATGTGTTAAAAAATAGGAAGTGAGGAAGAGAAAAACAATCCCGAAAGATATCGTATAAATTCTTAAGTGGACTGAATGTCTTTTGATACTTTATTTGATAGAAATAATAGCATAGATGGCATGAATAAAAATATTAAAATCTGATAAAGTACAGATCAGGCTTTTGGCTTGGTTTTTAATAACTAATTTGTGTCTTTATGCGTGAGTCATCTACTCACTCTGAATCTGTGAATGCAAATCATTCGTGATGACTTGCAGCTGTCCAAGACTCATGTCTCTCATGTCCCCTTGCCTCAGATTCCTCTTCATTAAACCCTCACTGATGTGGGGCAAATGGGGAAGCTGCTCGCATAAGCACACACAGACGGGAAATTACTGCACGTCAAAATGTGTCAAACATTTGAGTGTAAATAAAGACTTAAAAAGTGTTGTTGATTATTAATCAACTGGATCTCTGGATTTTTACATGACGCAGCCTCTAACTGCAACTTGCAACACGTCTGTTCACCAGTTTCAGGGGCTTTCTCATGGTAACATGCACCCACGTCTCACGTACACATAAAAACTTGAGTGTTGACCTTTTCATGTGCCTATGTAGTTTTATTATGTCATATTTACTGAAACACCAACTTACATTCCATTTTCACTTTATTTTCCTTGATATTTTAGTGCCCTTAATAATTTCCTACATTGAATTTTCCATGGAAGAGGGAATTAAGACCTCTGTGCATAAAACCCCTCTGACTCACCAAGTCAGCCACAGGTGAACGTCTGTGAAGCTGAATTTGCCTCTCTACCTCCACCTGCATGCGGGCCATGGGTCGAGCCAGAGCCAACGCCACCCGGGCCTCCTCTTGCAGCCTTCGCTGCACTCGCCAAAACCCACCGCAGTCATCTAAAGGATCTGAATCCTCCTCTCCAGTATCCCGGTCCGACAGAGATGAGCTCTGCTTACTCTGTATAGGAAGTGAGCGATACTGTGATGCAACAACAACTGCGGTCACCTCACGAGTGTAGTGGAACAGAAACACACATAAAACCCACATATGGTGACACAGAGAGACTCGGACACATACCACAGGTGACAGCGGTGTGTCTAGGCTGGTCTCTGTCCTGCTGTCTTCAGCATCGCTGTCCTTGTCGCTGCTGCTGTCATTAACAAAACACACCTGCAGGTTCACCCCACTCTGCAGCCTGAGAACACAAATGCAATATTCAGAGGCGCTCAGATCGCACCCGTTTTAGTCAGAATCACACATTAGAGAGCACAGGCCAATGCTGTTTGCACACAAGAAGCAAACACCATTTAAAATGCATATAAGCATGAAAAGTGGTAAGGCAAAGAGTGAAAACAGTTCATCCATTCTCTTCCGCTTAGTGAAAACAGTCACTTAAAAAAAAAAAAAAAGACAGCGTCAGAAGAAAGTTTCACAGTTTGCTTATGAGTTGTGATTCTGAGGAAGACCAACTGGATTTTTACACCACAACACAAAAAGTCATTTGCATTTGTTTAGTTTCTTGTCTATTTTCTTTGTTTTCATTTGTTTAGGGCAAAACTTATAAATGCATTTGAAAAAGTGAAAATCAGACAATAAAGGTTATGTTTGAGTTATTTCATTTGATGCTTAGCTAAGTCTACAGGCCTATTTAATCTTGCTGTGTGTTACGCTTTGGTGTCCTGCCTGTCAATGTATCTGAATTTTGAAGTCTGTAACTCAGTGTAGCAAAACAAAAATTTCCTGATTTTTCCAGCTGTTAAAGCTTCCCAAGATGTTGCTTCATTACAATGGCGTGGTCCACACATTCATTCTCATATTAACTTATAATTAATCTAATCAACTGTTTTTGCTGGCTAACACCTGAATGCGAAATTGGCTAACAATAATTCACATGATATTAATTCATTTTTGTTGACATTTGTTGGATTCACATGTCAGTGATGCAGTCTGGGTACACATTGGTTAGGGCTGGTCAGTTCACCTAAAATGAACCAAAACCAACATTTAGAACCTCTAACTGATTTAATCTTACGAATGTCGGTTATTTTTAAAAATTATTTTTATTTTTCTGTCAATACAGAATTCGTTTAAAGCACACTCTGCCCTGTCCAGTCTGCCACATGGAAGCATCATGTAGGAAAAGTTAAACATAGGGCCAAATAAAATTAATGTGTCTCTTATTTGGAGACATTTTTGGCTACAGGAGAGTCAACCTCAAACAAAAAGAAGAAAACTGAGAGAAAAATGGTTGAAGCGACCAACAGAAATACCGCCAGTATATTTCAACACTTGGAGCACAACAATATTACATTAGCTAACTGCTCAAGCTTTAATTAATATTAAACATTTAGTTTAGCGGCATATTTACAATAAAAAACCTAATTAATTAATCGCAATCAAGGTAAAATGTTTGCCCATTGACTTTGAATTTCTGCATATATTCATATTTCCAGTGGTTCCTCCATATTGGAATTTTTGGCACATCCCAAAAATTGTTTAGCTAGATCCAAAGATTTAATCACAGATATGGAAACAGCATAGTAAAGCATAAAGCCTTTTATTTATTCAGATTTCTGTTACTTTAGGTCACACAGCAGGTTAGGATAGTATTCATTATGAAACAATTCATCCGACTTTACAACAATGTGAGCAAAGACTCTTTTTCCCATTTCATAAACAAGGTCTTTAAAAATGGTTGGTAACATCTCTTATACAGAAGTGAAGGAAAAAAAAACCTTAACCTCAGCCTTTCCAAGGGTTCAAAACACCATTTATTCAATTCCAGATCATGATACTGAAAGAACCTAACAACCCAAAGTAACCTTCCCCTACACTAAGACAAAAACAATTACTTAAACAACACCTCACTAACTCTTTTTGGAATTTCCACCCTAAACTACACCCCGTTACACCTTTACCTCCAACGGGGGAGGGGGTCACATGCTCAATTCCACCAATTGTAGCTGTGGATAACTGTGTCAGGCATTACTTCTTCTTTCGCAAGCTGACGAAACTACTTTCTCAAACATCTACAGTAACGAAGGACAGCCCCACTGTGTGACATAAACTAAAGGGTATTGTGGGAAAAAGGAAAAAAAAAAGTTGGGAGCCAAAAAGCTACTGGAGGTCAACTGGTGTCACGGAGAGAAAGAGTACTGATGTAAGTGCTGCGGCTTTGGTTAACCACGGGGAGTCTGTCATAATGCAAGTCGTTCCAGTTGCATTACATGTTTTTCTATCCAAAACTGCAGACGTGAAATGTCATTTCCATGGAAACTAGTATGTTATTTGATTTCTATCAAATATAGTACTATTTACAATGATATTTTATAAGAAGATATAAAATATTCTCTAAGTAAGTAAAAAAAATTACTGATCAACTTATTTTATTTGCATTGCAAAAATAAACAACAAGTCTGACAAATTTAAAAAAAAAACATTGAATACTAATGTTTAAAAAATAAAATATTTGGATATTTCGGATATTTAAAAAAATATTACACTGTCCTTTTATTTTTATTATTTAATGATTTAACGGGCAGGTTGGTGGCACAGAGTTCGAAGAGAGCTGTCTGATTTGAGAACATCATGTCTGAACTGTGTCCCACCATGAAGCTGGGGCATCGCTTAGTTTCTGTGTGGGCAGCTCATCATGCAACAGAGATTAACCACAGTGCCATGCTCTACGTTCCCATTCTTTCCATACTCTCTAGATAGCCCAATGTCAGTCCCTTTAGACTGACTGTAAACATAACTGTGGCACTCCGGGAAAGCTTTCACTTTCACTTTGCATGTCTGTGACTTAAATGACTCACTCTCATCCTCTGTTGTTGCATAGTCCGTATGAAACCAGCCATGATAATTAAACGTACACACAACTCCAGAACGTCACTGCTTCTAGATAAATTTCTACCAAGAAAAACTATTCCACCTCCCTAATTTGTTTGTTGTAGTTTTCAGCTAACAGTTGTTAGTCAACAAATGACGTAATCTGATGATTAATCCCCTCTCCTGGCTGTAAAGGTCTTAACCCTTTAGCACCCAAGTATAATACAGGTTAAGTGGAGTTATTTTGTACATTTTCTCTGTAAAATCACCAGATAACTCTCATTACTGTGAATCATTTGAATTTCCTCTCCCAAAAATGGCTGAGGACTTACAGTAATGTAAAATGCAGGTAATAAAACCTAGGCGGAGCTGAATTTTATGTCCTTCTTTACACTGCAGTATTTTGTGAATGCTTTTTGCTACAATGATACACTAAATATCCCCCCAAAAGCTCTTCTTCTCTTCTTTCTGAAACCATTTGAATTTTGTCTCTAGCAGAAATGGTAACCGAGTCAAGGTCATTTGAAAGAGCTTGTAAAATGGGCCCTCCACAAGGCCTATTGTAAATAAAGGGTTAACTTAAGGTGCTTCCATGATACAGTTGGCATCTCAGAGACGCGGCCAACAAAATAAATAAATACATACATAAAAAAAATATTTTCATGAGAGCTAGACTTTAATATGAAAAGGCTTTGTGAGAACTGAGAGCTTCAGGAAACCAAATGAGTTTGATGAAATTCAGTTCACCAAATTTCAGTGATTTTTTTATTTTTTATTTTTATTTTATTGTACATCACTGCGCTCGGAAGATGTTCAAATGCAGTCAGAATGACATATAAAGCCAACAATCTATCACATTATTACTGTTACTATTCAAAATGAACCATTCTCTTCTGCTTGCTCACACATACACTCAGTCAAACGCACCGAGACGAAGGGCCGTTCTTGCTGCAGCTGGTGTAGATGACTGGCTCATCGTCATAGAAACTGCCAAGGGCAAGTTTCTGCCTGATGGACTCTCTCTCATTCCTCTGGGCCTGCCACAAACAGAGAAACGTGGAAGCACAAAGACTATTAACACAGACGAGGCTCCTGTGCTGCCGTCTCTCTCTGCTTGATTTGCCAAGTGGGTCGCTTATTGACAATTCATAAACAAATGCATAAATTCAGGTAATACCAAAATGAGAGGACACTCTCATTTCTTCTAATCAACTATAAATCCGGTTACACCCGATTAAGAGGGAAAATGTGATGAATTCACATCTACCGTCTACTTTTGATTCCATGTATGAATATGAGTATTAAAACATTCATTATCTGCTACTACTACCAGCTGACAGCCTGTCCAGGATTTCTCATCTGATGCGTGTAAACAGTAGTATTGAAATAGATGTATAGAAAATGATTAAACGAATGAATCTGGCAGATGCAGTCCTCATTAACACTTCAGAGAAACGTACTGTTTCAATTCTGAGAGACAGTGCACATAATTTTTTTCCCCCACAGGCCAGGCCCAGAAAAGACTGAAGAATGAAACAAGAAATAGGTGTATCTATCCAGTTATGTCAGTGCATCTGAATGCATTTTTATTAAAGATCTTTGTTCATTACAATCATAGGATTGTAGTGACGGTGAATCATCCATAAATGGCTTCTTTCACTAATTTATGCATCACATTTCATCATCAAAACAGCAGGTACTATTTAAACTGGTTAAAAAAATTCCATTGCATTCTTTTAGTGCTGCTGATTCAAAATGCCGTGTCACTGTGGGCTGGTGTTTTACAGCTTCCTCTTCCTATGTGACTAGTTTCTTTTGACCGACGTCCCATTTTTCATACTTTTTGTTTCACTTTAATGACATTGGATCTTTATGTTCTGCCCCCTTTCCCTCATCTGTATTTCTCATTCTTTTCCCCTTTAACCTTTTGAGCTTCCACACCCGAGCCTTCTATCTCGTTTCCTTTTATTTCACTTCATCTCAGCTTTCAGTCTGTAGCTCCCCCTTTGAACCAATTTCATTTTTTCCCCTTGGATCCTCACAACATGATTTTCTATTCTGGCATCAAAGGGAAAGTATTTATATATGATGGATTTGAGCCAAAAACATCTGCTAAAGCTGCCTGAGTTTGTGTGTGCTCTTTGGAACCACACATAATAACACTTCTAAAATTAGGCACGTTTCTCTTATGTTTCAGCGTTTGTACTCAAAATAGCTGCAAAACTGATACATACACATACACACACCACTACACCCTCTTTTTTTGTGACGCATCCTTAGATGAGGATGTGACGTAAAAGCATAAATGAGTTCATCGCCATCATTCTCCAAACCAACGCTGGCCCCTGCTCACCCACTTCAGACATACAGATGCCCTCCTTACTAACAAAATGACTACACGAGCACATGCACCCCCACAAGCCCAAAATTGTACCCCTTATAAAGAATGTACATGGTATGATGAATGCAAATGTAGAAAGATTTTAGTTCCTATTCAAACAAAAGATAGTATAACATACAATGATATAGATATCAATGATCTGAGATGGAAAATTGTGTCAAATCTGACTGAACAAATGCAGGAGCATACATATTACACAGATATATTCGAGCACAACACATACGAACACGCCCACTCCCTTTTCCACTCATCCCATACGGCTGATTTATCTACAGCATCACACCCATGATGGATACCTATCATGTATACCTTTAAATAGCTTGTTAAATGCTACAGACCCATCAGAATCACACACTAAATGCAAGCAAATACAAATCCACACACCTGGTAAATGCGTTTCTCTTGGTGCACCATCCTTCAGCGCATCGTACTAAAACAGCCGTCCTGCCCTCCTCTACACTGCAGTGAAACTAGACCCAGGAGACCCTCTCTTATACCGCAGCTCCGTGCAGGAGAGCGAGGGTGGGAGGAAGGGATGACAGAGCGGGGAGGGGAGAGGCAGCAGATAGGGGAGGGTGGGGAGACGTGGGAGCAAGAGAGGAAGGAGTGGGCAGCGACGGAAGCAGAGGAGGAGAGAGAAATCAAGGGAGGGGAAAGAAGAAGCTGCTCAGTGCTGCCACTGCTTTCCTGATCTGTTATCTGTACCTCCATCTTCCTCTATTTTCTCTCTTGCCTTCTCCTCTTCACCTTTCCTTTACTGGAAGGAGAGGGACAAATAATAAATCTGTGTTTCTGATAAATTGAGGCAGACATTTTGGATCTATAAAAAAAATGGCAGGTGGACTAGGCTAGAAGGCCTAATGGATGAGAATGCAACAAAATACTTAGAGGCCATAGCTGGTTCTCTAATAGATCAACATCTGATTATTGGCCTTACACAGCGTAGTAGATTTATTATATTTGTTTTGTCTTCTGGAGGAATTTCCTACAGCCTCATCCCACATCAAAGGTACAAGTGTAATGAGCCGTAAGAGGCATAAGGAAGCACATGACGCATTTGTCCACATGTGCATAAACAACCAGTGTTGCACACACACACACACACAGGCTTGCAGTTAGTTCCCACAGTGCAGTTGTTCACTGATTAAATGACTAAAGACTGAGTCATCTTCCTTCTTTCATCAACATCAAGCCAAATATTCTCAGTCTCTCCATGCCAGGAATTTTTGCTTATGGAAAATATGCTGCATATATATATATATATATGAATGCTGCATGCATATAAAAACAGTTACAGAACTGCATATTGCAAATATGGCAATAAACACAGCCTGTTGTTGCACTTGTCTTTTACCCAAATTTAATTTTTTTCCCTATAGCCCATTCCTTTTTATTTGGAGAAGTCTCTTCAACAGCTAAGAGACGTAGCCATCAGAATAAGTGTCCTCATTTATTTCCATGTGTGGATCAAACAACAGACACAGTGAATCACTCACAGAGATGCTGGACAGCCTGGTTCTTGCTACACTGTAACAGTGATCTGCCTGTGGTGCAAAGATATCCTTAAGCTCCTCTGCCCAGCTGTGACTGTTTACCATGCATCCTAGTCTTCCTCCCTGATGCTGTGCATCTTCCCACCAGTGGCACGTTGTGGCCTTTCTAGTGAATACGTCTCCCTCCTCTTCCTCATCCATGTCCACATCATAGTCCTCCATAAAGATACAAAGTAGAGTAGGCGGAGCAAATTTTAGAGATGGAGGAGGAGCTGAGAGATCTGGTCGGGAATCTAGCCAGACATAAACAGGAGAGGAATACAGATCTTTGACCAAAATTAGTTGTTTAAACGACGGCTGTTCCAGTCTATTTAATGCACGGTATCTTAATGTTTCCTGTGGTAGCATGGATAGAAAAAAATAGATTATATAACAAAATGAGATTTAAAAAATGTAGAATTTCAGTCTGATTTTAATCCTTTCATTAAGTTCATTTAAACAAAGCCACAAAATAAATCTATAGCCTGATACAAACATCCAAATTCTTTGTCACTAGTAAAAAGAAAGCAAAATCCTGTGTACCACAAAACGCTCACCTTGGCTAAAGAGATGAAACCACTTCTTTAAATGATTGAATAATTTAACCAGCTGCAGCAAGACACACGCAGTGTTGCATGAATGATCTACTTGATTTCTTGTTCTGGAGCTCTGGACCCTCCAAGTAGCGTTTAGAAAATGAAGTGGCTGAACGACAATGAGCATGTCTGGATTCAGAGTCCAGCATTACACGTCGTTCAGTTGTCACGTGTGGTTGAATTTCAGCGAAGTGCGTACACACAGTCACGGAGTGCCCAAGGGGGAAGAGCACTGTAAAAATATATAGGAGCAGACAGAATAGGGTCTGTATGTGCAGTGGGTGAATGGGATTTATGCACCAACTTTTTTTTTGCAAAGACAAGAAAAAAAAAAAAAATGTGTTCCATAAACAAGAACTAAAGGTAGCCCTCTAGAGACTTTGATTCATTGTCTTAGTATAAGCTCTAAGTATTGACGGGGCTTGCTATGAATAGGTCAAACGTTTGAACAATAATTCAGTTTGGAGTTTTAGAAAGGGGTGTACCATGACAACCAACATGCTTAGGACTGTGCATTTCACCATCATTAAATGACCAGTCCTTTTCACATGAATGAAGAGTGTAGTCTTTTGTAGTGGGGGGAAGAAAAAAAAAAAAAAAAAAAACCACACACACCAAACACATGAAAACAAGTTCACAGTAGAAAAATCTTTAATTTTCATCATCATGCTCCACGAGAACACAAGATTTTCTTAGAACAATTCAACCATTACCAAATTCACACCAACAAGAAACCCTTAGCACTTACAGCTCTGCTTAATTCAGTCAGGGACCTCCTTGACCTCTGTACTGAGGAAACCTGGAAGCAATTTGCAAAGGGAAGCCTGAATGTGTTTGGAATCTAGATTTAAAACCTGCTTTGGCCATGTACTTCTGGTCATCGGGGAGTTTCTTAGCCTTGTATACAACATATGGCTCAAAGGGGAGCTTGTCAAATGGAACATATGGTGCTATAGGGGCTGCAGAGGTTTCTGGGCTGACAGGGCTTGGGTAACTCAGTTTCACAGGGGAAGCTGGGTAACTTGGCATAGCAACTGGGGTAAATTGAGACCAAGTAGGTTGCTTTGGCAAATTTGGTTTTTGTTGGTATGAAGGCTTTCCAAAGAAATATTCAGTCTCCGGGTTGTAGTAGTAAACCTGAGTTTTGTCAGGGATCATTTGCAACTGTTGGACTGGTGGAAGGTAGTGCATATTAGGAAAATGTGCAGGGTAATAGGCAGGGCTCTTGGAAGGAATTTTGTTGCCACTAGGTCTAACAGCCGTAGGTGGTGCCACAGTGGTTGTAGCTGGTGGCACAGTGGTCTTCACTGGGAGAAAGGAGGAGTAGTAGTAGGGGTAATAAAAGTTATATGGGTAGTACAGAGGGTATGAATATCCAGGTGGCTTTGTGTGAGGGCGAGTGGTAGTTGGGTTAGTTTTAGCACCTGGTGCCATCATATGCATGTAATAGTTATACCAGTAGGAATTATATAGATTAGGATAATAGGGCTGTTTTGCTTGTCTTGAGCGATGGAAGTGCCATGGCCTGAGAGAGAAAGGAAATTTCCTGGACTGTTGAACTGGGCAGATGAATTCAACTGCCATCCCCCGCCAATTCATTGGCAACACATATCTTCCATTCTGAAACAAAGAAACCAAACATGTTTTGGCCTGGGTTTGTTTTTTTGGCAAATTTAGCATCAAGCAGTTATACCAACTCTAAGTTTGAAGAGATCTTTTTCAAAACTACCAAAAGAAAATATAGAATTCATCAATTAGTGCAGATATGAAAACCACATTCCATCAAGTCCAGGTCCTTTTAAAAGAAAAAAAAAAAAAAGAGAAAAAAAAAGCAGCATACCTCTGTTAGCACACTGCAGGCATTATATGGGACATTTAAAACTAGTCCCAGTGCGTTCTGCTGCATTGAGAAACCACAGCTTTCAGGCACATGCTTCAGTGGTAAGGGTTGTGCATTTTCTGAGAGAAGGAGAAAACATGCCAGTATTCAATGACAGTTTTTAAAAACCGTTTTGCATACTTATATTTTTTCTACCTATGTGCAGTTGTAGATCAGCAGCACCAGGCCCCATGGCCTTCAGCTTCATCTTGTTATCACTACAGTGTAGTGAAGAGTTTAATTGCCTCCATGCTGCTTCATTAGCAGTGTCATTCTTCAGCTTTGATCTACTCTCTGCTTTAGGAAGAAAGATATCCCAACACAAAGTTAACTGCAACAACCTTTGCCTCAAGTGTACCGAGCATATCAAATTAGCAGAAACAGCCAAGTGTTACCTGTGATGCTTGACTGATGCAAGTCAACTTGCAGCAATGCATGTCCTGTGGCAGCTGCAGAAGAAGCAGGTCCTGACTGGGATTTAAGCCTTTTTCCATTAAAGAGAATGCTTCCCTTTCTTCCATCTTTCACTGCAGTCTCATTAGATCCCTCATGTTTAACTTTTTTGCCCAGCACTTGCAAGTTTAAACAAAGGGCTAAAGAGCACAGGAGTAATGTGACTGCCACAGTTTGACATGCTCTACATCTCCCACTTCTATCACCTCCCATAGTGGTGACACAGTGCAGATGGAAAGCACTTCACAGCGATGCAGAACAACTAAATCACAGCTTCTGATGCTGTCTGCAATTTGTCACCAGCTAATCAACACAGTTACAGTTTGCACCTGTGGCCTCATTAAGAGCCTTTGGCAGCTGACTCTAGTGTTGTCCTGGGATAAGTAGAACATTTTTTATGGAGCATGAAATGCGTGGAATTCTATAGTCTTCATAACTCATGAGTTTGCAGACAAGATTATCCTATTTAGATATACTGTAGACAAGTGTAGGCTCTGTCTCTTGTTAAACTAATTTTGGTTAAAGTAAAATTATTCTCCTTTGGAACATAAGTGAATTGAATAAAGAAAAATTCAAATAAGTCTAGGTAGGTTATTCCAATGAGCTTAAGAAACTCTTCTTTGACTCGATTAATAATCAAATAAAAGTTCTCAGTTTCAAGAATTACAGTAGTAAACACCATCTAACCGTAGCTTGAACACTGAATGACTGAGCAGAGAAGAGTTTTATAAGATCCTGTAAAAGAAAAAGAACTGAAAAAAAAATTGAAATGCAGCAGTTGTGTAGTATTTGCTTCACCATTTAGTTACATCTTTACACCATATATGCATTTGTCAGAATGCATGCAGAAGTATGAAACCAGAAGTACAAACTAGTAATTTCATCATGGTGCCACTTTATAAATGCCTACCCAATAAAATGCTGCAATAAAGCAGAAAAAAACACTTTGTAGCAAATAACCAAACCACAAATGTGATTTAAAAAATTCATACAAAAATTGACATCTCATAATATGTGTTGTTTTTAATCAATTGCAGGTTAACAAGTTAAAAGAAAAATGAAATCACTTTGTAATTTGCATTACTAACATTAATATCTGAATAAACCTGTATGTGCAAAGTGTGCCGTTAAAATATGTCTGTGAAGGTTCTCAGTCATCCAGATCATCATAGTCAAAGGAGCTTGCAAAGAAAAGCGTCTGGACTTCTTTAAGTTACTTGAAGACGTTTCACCTCTCATCCGAGAAGCTTCTTCAGTTCTAAGGTCAAATGGTGGGGAGTCCCAGATTTAAACCTAGTGGGAGTATCCCCCCACAGAGGGACAAAAGGACCCCCTGATGATCCTCTAATCACCTGAGCCAAGGTGTGAAACTGGGTGTGGGTCCCAATCAGCCAGAGTTTCAGGTGAGCTCATTGTGAAACCTGGCCCCACCTTATCATGCGAATTCCTGAGGTCAGATGGCCCAGGATGTGAGTGGGCGTTAAGGCGTCTGGGGAGGGAACTCAAAACTGGATTATGGATTATAGACAGTTGGTGTCGTAAACCACCGCCTCTGTTCAAAGATGGTCGCTGACAGTGGACATAGATGGTTTCTTTCACTCCTCTTTCAAACCATCTGTCCTGTGAACAATGTGAACATTGGCATCCTCGAAAGAGTGTCCTTTGTCCTTAAGATGCAGATGGACTGCTGAGTCTTGTCCTGTGGAGGTGGCTCTTCTGTGTTGTGCCATGCGCTTGTGAAGTGGCTGTTTGGTCTCTCCAATGTAGAGGTCTGGGCAGCAAGGAATGCCCAAACCTCTTTAATGTGCCGTTAAAACGCTTGTTTGCAGAGCTTGGCAAACTATTACAAACAGCTAACTGAAAGAAAGGATGGGCTCAAACAACTCCAAGAAAAAAAGAATAAATCCAATGTGTGGCCTAAGGTGGTGGTTATGGTAAATGGACTGGTTTAGTGTATTTCAACGCTACTTGAGCACTTTATACAATATGCCTCATTCACACCCGCCCATTCGAGCAGTTTTTATTCTAAGCTTTGCAACATTGCACTCCAATGGATACAAGGTACTTATAATGGAATATTTGGCATGCAGACTGGAGCAGCCAGGGACTGAACTACCAACTTCTGAATTGTCGGATGACCACCTTTGCCTCCTAAGCAACAGTCACCCTGGTTATTTCTGATTATCTGTATTTACAAATTGTGTTAGTTTTCATTTTGTTCCTTTTAATAAAAATGAAAAGACAGAGTGTAAAGAGAAAACTGGGAGGGTGGGGCAAAATAGAAATTGTCAAAAATGAGTCTTTTTTATTGATTAATTGAATCTTTATTTTGAACATGTTGAAAAAGTACAACAACATAGAATTAAACAGAGACAAAGCAAAACAAAAGGAAAACGAGCAACCACAACTACAAATAACTTTCATGTTCAAAAAGGAGCAGGAAGAAGCATAAGCTTATTTAATCCCACCCCCTTTCCACTATCTAGTAATCAATAGACTGCAGAAATACCTCCTTGCAATTACATTATATGTCACATGTATTTTTTAAGAGAGCGAGAGAGAGACAAGCAACAAGCTGTTTTTTTCTGACTTGTTTTTTTTCCCCCGGTGCCATTTGAGTAAAACGGATCTCTTGAAGGACCCAGCATGCCAGGTAAAGGACCTGGTGTACAACTGTACATGATTAAGTCCTGTAAAGATAGTCCATTTGCTGCTTTGACTAAGTTGGAACAGCATAACAGAACATTGCTTTTTATTAGTAAAAAGCAAGCTTAACAGTTCAGGCTACATAAGCCCAGCATAGTGCAATAAAATAGTGACTTTCCAACATTACATATCCACCCAACCCCCCTTTGTTTGGTGGGTGGTTGCAGACAACAGGGACATTAATCATTTAAATGTGAGCCCCCAACATCCAAATATCATCAAGTCTGCTTATTAATTCCAATCACCTTTGCACTAAATGCTCATAACATTTATGATTCTTGAGTTTGAATCTGTGGTGCTGATTGAGTTGAGCTGTTGAACAAAGAATTTCAAACCAAGAACTGGTGTTATTTAAAGCCTTTATTATATTTTCGTCAAACTATGACGAAAGGGCATTAACTGAACTTGTTGATGGAAGTGTGGAAAATTGTGCGACTGAGCTTGAGGCAGCAGAGTGTCTGTGCTTCCGCTTTCCAAGTCTGGATTAGGATTGCTTGGATATTGAGGAACAAATTGAGGGAAAGGCACAACATATTGAGGGAGTACGGTGTCCGAGCTTCCAGTAGCAGCCGCCAAATCTGCATTAGGGTTGTTCGGATATTGTGGAAGAGGGACAAACTGAGGGAAGAGAGGATACTGGGAGAGGAAATGCACATTGGGTGGACGCTGCAGTGAGTGGGGATAAGCGTCAGCGTTAGTTGTGGTTTCAGTATCTGCTGGCACAGGTAGTGGAAAGGGCAAAAGAAAAGGTGGACCAACTGGTTTGTAACCAGGTAAGAGAAACTCTGGAGGAATGAAGGATTCTGGCTTTGCAGTGGTGGTTGGGGCTGCTCTTGTGGCTGGAAGTGGGGGATAAAAGTAAGGATAGAGGGGGGGAAAGGGTGGAGGGTATTGCTGGAATGGGGGCATTTCTGACTGCTTAATGGGTTCTGCAGGATCCGATACGGGAACTGAAGGATATGGATAGTGCATTTGTTGTGGAAAGAAAAAGGGTTGAGGAACATGGGCATACAATTGGTCTGGATTTTTGCTAGTGTAGGGCATCTGGGAGTTTGATGCGGGGTCCTGAGGGGTTTGAGAGGCAGTCGTCATAAGAGCTGGTGCTGCAGGTTTGGAACACCAAAGGGAGATTGGAATACCCTGCCACCGCATTGGAAGCACATAACTGCCACCCTTTAAAACAAGAAGGAATATCAGGACTTGCGTGTTACCAGTCAAGGAGTTAAAGTTATTTACCCCCTTTTAAAAGAGCCATAATTGTTAGAGATCACAATATTAAGTGTTTATGTTTAGCCAAGAGACCGTTCCAAACCCATGACTAGCAAATTAAAGCCTCGGCCATCTAAGGAAGATTTTGCATAATTTTAATTTACTTTTGATAATTAAAAAAAATAATCCTAAAACTAGCCAATTTTAACAGCAGGCTGCCAATTATTCAAATATAGCATAAGACTTAATTTCAGTTAAAATTACCTCTTGAACCACACTGCAGCCATCATAGGGAACCTGCATAACAAGTGACCGTAAGTTCCTCTGCATGTTGTAGCCACAGTTGGGAGGGACCTGGCTCAGAGGTACTGGCGGTGCATTTGCTATGGGAAAAAAAGTTTACATGACGATGCAACCAAATGGACACTTTACAAAAAAAAGAAAAAAGAAAAAAAAGAAAGAGCCCTGCTTGCTTACCTTGGTCCACTGCTAGCTCTGACACTCCTCTTCCCGCTACCCTGAACTTCATCCGATCCCCACCGCACAGCAGCAAAGGTACCATGCGCCTCCATGCTGCTTCTCTGGAACTGGTGTCATACGTTTGGCCTTTTGACCAGCCTGACGTGGGGGAAAAAAAAAAATCAAGAAGAGCAAGTTTTGCAATTATGCACAGAGGCATAGAGCTTTTAAATAAAAATGCAAGTACATCTCCAAATAAGCACGCTTTTCCTGCAGCCAGTGTCCTTACGTAAACTGTGGACCTGAAGCTTACCTATAAAATCTGCTTGATAGGATTCCTCCACGGATGAGTTTGTAGAGGCTTTCCCATATTTAACCTCTGACTCAAGGCCTGAGCCTTTCCCGACAGATTTTCCGAATACGACTTTCCCCTTTCGTGCACCTAACGCATCGGCCTCTTTGCGCCCTCCTCGCCTCTCTGTTTTCGTTAGTCGGTAACAGTCTATTGCTTGCACTAAATGGCACATCAGAATAACAGCTACAGCACAACAAACGGAGGCACGTCTCCCTTTTTCTCTACGCATCGTTTAGCTGTGCGTGTCTCCTAGAAATGTTAAGAGCTGGAAGGCGAGACTTCGCCATGGCTATTTGTGCGGCAGCAAACAAGCCAGGTGCTGCCACAGCGAATCAGAAGCCGCTGCGGGGACATCAACGGATTCTCTAATTACCTGCACTATATGCACCTGAGTAATGTCTAGTTAACATTTTATTCTTAACGGGCTTTGTGTGTGTGTGTGTGTGTGTGTGTGTGTGTGTGTGTGTGTGTGTGTGTGTGTGTGTGTGTGTGTGTGTGTGAGTGAGTGAGTGAGAGAGGGAGAGAGAGAGAGAGAGTTTAATTAAGACACACAGTAATAATTAATGAGGTAAACTAAAAAAAATAAATGCACAACCGCTGTCCCATCTAAAAATAGTATTGCATGTGTTCAGAAACCTCTGCTACTCATAAATGGAAGGCGCAAAAACAATTTCGGTCACGGAAGCGAGTTTCAGCTGCAGTTTCCAAGCTGACCAATGAAAACTGGGGATCAACCTCTTACGTGCTTAGAAAATATCGAGAATTTGAACATCTACGATGCCATGGCAACCACCAAAGCTCCACCTGCTGGTGAAGCTGCAGAAAGGCTGTTAAATGAACCACTGAGGTGGGATTATTCCCTGCCTCCAAATCCTTTGCAAACACTAGATTACCATATTTACACATTACAATAATTGTGGAAAGGTTTTGGCTTTTTTAAAATCCGGGGTCTTACCATAGATTTTACTGTTTATTAGAAAGTTATGTCAGAACGCTTATGAATGTTAGCATAACCAGTCAGACAGCAACACAGATGAGGTCTGCTGTTATGTTTACACATTGCCATACAGCTATTTCATCTCCATGGTTACTAACAACACCGGCTAGTCTGAAGAATCGCTCAATACTTGACTACCACTGCGGCAAGTACGTGGTGTTTTATTGTCGTGCTGTCTTCAGCTTATCTTCATATCTTCATAGACTATGTATAGAGGTGTTTGTTTTCACCAACTGTCAGCTTTATCTGTCCTTTTTCCCTCCTTAAATGATGACTGCTTTTATATATGTAAAAAATATATTAGACGTATTATACTTGGGTGTGTATGTGCTAGGAATAAGTTTTGATTCCTGGTAGCACATGAGACTAGCTCATTGAGCTGAGGATGGATTGTTTTATCTTGGGATAAAGACACTAAACACAGTCAAGACAAAAAGATGAAGTCCAGCTTTTCCTGCAAGTCTGTTCAAAGTACTAAAATATCTCCTACATGTACATTGACTGGTCACTTTATTAGATTGGTGGATCTTCTTTTGGCTTCAAAACTGCCTTGACTCTTCTTGGCACAGAGACAACAAGGTGCTGGAATCATTCCTCGGATAATTTGGTCCATGTTGATATGATAGCATCACACAGTTGCTGCAGATTTGTCAGCTGAATCCCTGATTGCACCACATCCCAAAGGCCCTCTACTGGACTAAATCACCCTTTATAACCATTCTATTGTTCAGTTTGAACTTCAGCAGGTTATCTTGACCACATCCACATTGGCTGGTTAGATGTAAGCGGTTGAACAGGAATACCTAATGAAGTGGCCAGTGAGTGTATATTTATAAATACATACCAACACTGTTAACAGTTCTCTTATTCAGACTTCTGTGTTTCATTAAATGGCACTGCTACATTAGCTCGTGATCTACTCCATGTTCCAGACGACCATATAAGACCTTGATTGGTTTCACATGGTCATATAATAATCTTGATATTATTATATGGATTAATATCTCACTCTTTCTAAAATCATTGAATGTTTCCTTTTATTTGTCATTTTTTCTCTTTGTCTGGTAAGAGGATGCGATGCAGTTGCCCAAAACCTGTCAGTGACCTACCCACCTATTGTATCAGAGCTGCGGGAGTTCTGAGGTACAATCGTGAGTCTGACAATCACAGGATGAATTTAACAACTTTTCCCCAAAGGGTAATAATAAATTAAAAGTCAAATATCTCCTTACTTTTTAAGGAAGGAAGCAAGGTGTTACAGATAATGTTACTCTGATAAAAAAAAAAATGTTATTCAGTCCCAGACAGAATACCCAGCACAATGTGAGTACTGTGGGGAAAAGGCTCATCCTCTACTTGTTCTAACATGGGTACATAATCCTGAGGTGAGGCAGATTGTAAATGGTCAAGTCAAAATCCCTAAATTCACCTATTGTACTACATGACCTCCTTACCCCCTCCTCTGTGTCCATCACAGACCCACTTCTGTTGTGCTCAGCGGCAGCAGCTATGTCAAATCCTGGTGAAGCAGAGACTTTTGTTTGAGGAGCGATCTAACCTAACCTTTGGTAATCTAACTTCAAAAGACCAGATGGAAATTCTGTATCACAAATCCAGAGAGAGTGAAGCTTACCACAAGTTTATGAAAGGCTTTCTGAGAAAACCTAGGTACACTTTTGTATGATTTTGCATGAAAATGCCTGTAAACAGAATGAAAGTAGGAACAGAAATATGACTCAAATAATGTGCAAAATTAATATGAGTAGCACTTATTTTGTATTTTTTCATAGAATACAATCAAGAGAATCTACAATCTACGGTGGTTACCCAGTTAATCTGCTTGCAGGGAAGACCTGTGAGTAGTTAGCAACATTCACACTGGAAGCCTGAAACTTTTGCATACAGTCATAATAAACAGACAGACAGACAGACAGACAGACAGGTAACTGCATCTTGATTTTATAAAGCTCTGTGAAACTAACGCAGTCTATTTTGCTATTGTTTAGCTTTCTCTGCACCAGGGGTCTTCAGGTTAAGACTCTCACATGCTCCAGGAAAGGGGACAACGTATTGCAGTAGCACAAGTGAAAAATGCTTAAAAATGGAAGAGGAGGAGGTGTTGCTCCCTTTTTATGATTGGAAACCAGTTCAGTTTGGCATATGTAATCATCAGGTAACATGCAAATTAATATTACTTCTATTTTTCATGACCCACAGAGCTTGTTTTGTCTTATTATATTGTAAATATATGACGTTTTTCCAACACAGAGGTTTCATTTATGTTTGAATAGAGGCCTCAGACAGCTGCATTACACACTAATACAATGCCCCCATGTGGTCACACTGTGTCTACATAATACATTGAACCCAAAACCTTCACAAATGCAAGACTTTATTATTACGCTAAATAGTATTATTATTTATAAAGAGAAACTACTCAGTTTTAGTATCGTAAACTAGTAAAGCTGGGTAAAAAGGCCAAAAGACAATCAAAATGACCCTGCAGAGGCTGACGAGTTTAGACATTGAAAGAGAACTTGAATGTAGAGGTAAATTTGCAATAAAGCAACCCTCCCACTTCTTTCAAACTCCACACTATTAGGTTATAAGAATAATAATTGTTTTTTAAAAATAATTTTTCAAAAGTCCATGTTATTGTGTGCAAAATAGAATTTCTAGACATGATAATTTCTTCTTTTGAACTTTATCTGTATTCACAGGTGGGGTCTGGAGTTTTACAGAAATTTTATTCCAGTGGCATCACATTCCTTACCATGTTCCCTGGTGGCTCTGCTCAGGTCTTGTATCCTCTCAGATTTGATCAGATTGATCATGAGACTTTGCGGAAGTGATTTAAAAATGCACAATTTAAACATTAAAGAAATCCAGTGAATTCCAGTTGAATTGAATATCCTCTATAGTCAGTGTTCCTGTCCTTACCAGCTTGGTTACAGTTATCCCTCTGGCCTCTTGGCTGTACTTATCGTCGTCACTGAACACAATGGAAGAGTTTGTATAGTGTATGACGACGTCAGTGCCCCTAATCAACAAATCAGAGCTATATTCCAGTCTGATGGCAGAGCGACATGCTATCACACCAATGGAAACATATGGTAGATAGCATTTTTTTTTTTTTAATATTTACCATTTATTAAATATTGCCTCTTTAAATTATATTATTAGCCCTATAGTTGTTGTCATAGAGGTTGCTGTCAAAAAATGTTTTTGTCTATGGGGTGTAAATGTGATATTTAAAATTTGCACAGGTGAGCATAAATACATAATGGCAATGAGCTACAGTCCATTTATATGCATGTATTTTTTCTGTACTCGCATTGCAGGCTGTCCTTGAACATGTCTGGTGGCCGATGCTTAAACAATGCAGGCAATGTAACTTGTAAGTGGAGCTGGGGTACTCCCACACCCCTGCAGCCCATCTTTCTGTCCCTCAACAAAACTGTTGGAGTTCGAGTCCTGGGGAACAAACAAGTGTTTGTTTCCTTCTTGGCAGGCAGGCAACAGGCTAAGTTCAGTGTGGGTACCTGCTGCGCTCAGGTAAGACTGAAGCACTGTGCAACTAGTCTGCACATTGTGAACTGGCTATTTTATAGAATTAAACATATGACAAAACATAAGGGCTAAAATGGAAAAACAAAAATTGGAAAATATGTTCATTTTGAGTATGACACTGGAATAAGTCTAAAAGTTTGGATATGGGTATGCATTACTACCAGTTTTCTGATGTCTTTCTTTATGAAAGCAAATATTTTAACATTTAACTACACAGAGGGTTTAAATGATTTGCAAAATGACTGTAACAAATGCTAAAGTGCTTCATTAACGTGAAAAATCTTTGATTAGGGTGAATACGTGCATACTTCAGGTTCATCGCTCTCTAAAGACGAGCTGCTGGCATTGGCAGCCAAAATCAGGATCCACGCAGCAATTCAGCATCTTCACCGGTACCTGACGACGCCCTTACATCCCCAAAAACTTAAGACTACACCAGCCCATCACTTACAGGTTACTGCTCAAAGGCTCCTGAAAGTCAGTGACGATGTAATGATGAATGACAGTGACAAAGCCTTCATCCTCAAGTGCCTTCAGGATTGTTGATGTATATGTAATATTGGAACATGATGACAGTGACTGAAAAAAAAAAAAAAAAAAAAAAGCAAAGCTGGAAAAACATTTTGCATGTCTCATTTTTTTGACTTTAGTTACCAGAAAACGAAAGGAAAAAACAAAAAAACAACAACCATTTTATGTACTAGCACCTGAGTGCCAGCATGTCGATATATAGAGATAATCCTTATAGCATGCTTGGCTGAATCAGTATTTTCTCATTTTTAAGGCCAGACTTACCTTTATTTTAAATTCAATTTAAATGGAGCCCAGTTTCACAAAGAGAATATCAAGTAAAGGTATTATACAATTAACCCAATAAATGACTTTCATTACTCCTTGTCTAAATAAAGTCATCTGTTGCACATTAACCACTTTATTTCTTTTAGGCTGGTCTTGTAGTTGTTTTTTTTGTTTTTTAATTTCTCCTCTCTTTTGCCTTGTAATATAAAATCAGTGTAGAGCTTCCCAAAGATTAGATAATCAGGTTGTTACTCCAGATATTTCATACCATTGCATAGTATACCCACAGTAAATTATAAGCCTGATGACAACAGATGCGTTAGTATGTCAACTCAACACCACACCGCAGTTTCAGAGTTAAATAGTTAACAATATGTTTTATTAATCTTCTTAGTTTCCTCCAAGGTTTGTAAATATAAAAATTCAGAAATCATACCAACAGGTTCCCAATGTTATTTTCACAACAGTGATGACAGACTTTTAAGTGCTGCAAATTTCTACACGGTAAACTACTTGATAAACAAATTTCTACATTTGGCTCAGTGGTACAAATGACACATTGTTTCTTTTTTTCCCCACAGAGATCAAATTATATTCAAATAGTTAAAGACTACAAGAACCAATGTTAACTCTCTCCTTATGGGCTCACTAATATCACCTGGATGAACTCTGTAGTAGTATGAATAGTACAAGAAAATGACAAAATGGCCAGCACTGTTGCCATGGATCCCACTCTGGCGTCAGGGGCGGGTCATCTCTAAGGGGCGCAGTGAAGAGTGATGGGGACATCCAGTCTGTGCTAGCAGTGTTCCTGCCTTCAGCGCAGACGTTCATAAACATCACCTCACAGCCCAGTGAGAAACCCACCTCAGACCTAGAAGGGCAGAGAAAGGAGCAGGCCAAATTAAAAAGCATAAACCTTCACTTTAGTAGAAGTGACTCCAAAACAAACAAACAAAAAAAGTCTTTGTCACACGACTGTACTTACATGGATGGGCTTTTAGCTTCAGCTAGGAATTGAACAGTAAGGTTATGAATGGTGGTGGTGCCTTGCGTTCATGTGAATGTTCATCTTCATTTCATTATCCAGGATTTGCACAAGCTGCTGCATGGAGGGCAGGTGACCTGACTCCAATTTGGACCACACTGGTACATCTATAAAAGAATATTTTCATTTTAATTTGTGGGCTAGATTTTGTTCCATCATCTCAAGTTTATGAATGTTATTGCAAGAAAAATTAAATAAAGTCAAATCCACTGGGCACTAAGTACGTGCTAGAATAACACTCACCATTTAATGTGATTTCAAACGCTCCTGTTGACATTAACTGGTTTTCAATCATGTTGCTGAGGAAGAACACCATCATGCAGGCATAAATCTGATGGAGAGGAAAGATTTCTTTTATTTAAACAGAGTCTGCAATGTTCAGTGAGCAGAAATTAGAACAAAAACCCCACAGGATAAAAGTGTAGTAACAGGTTAGCATGTAGCTGCTTTAAAATATGACGTTCATGCCATCCGTTAGTGTAGCGGTCCCCAACCTTTTTTTGCGCCACGGACCGGTTTATGCCCGACAATATTTTCACGGACCGGCCTTTAAGGTGTCGCGGATAACTACAACAAAATAAAACTAGTACCGGTACCGAAAAAAAAGATTTATTCATAACACACGTGAAAACATCCAGGAAAACCGAGTTAATGATAAAAACGATAACAAAATGACGCTGAAAACCGATAAAAATCCTGAAAACCATACATTTCACACCTGAGCCTCAACTCTCGTGGCCCGGTACCAAACGACTCACGGACCGGCACCGGTCCGAGGGTTGGGGACCGCTGCGTTAGTGCAATTCAGTAGTCACTCTCAGTGGAGTAACACTTGCCAATATGTTAACATTGTGAAGTATATGGCTATTTCTCAAAATAAATACATTTTAAATCCAAGTAACATATGGGCTCCTGCAGTTATGCCGTTAAGACTTTACTGCAGGTCTAAGTTTTGTTTTATTTGTTACCCGTCTGCAGTTCGCATGACAGGGACTGACAGAGTTGTGCATGCCTGTTTTTGACGCACACTCTTGAGCAGCTCTCCCCATATTGGCTGATGAGATTACAGTGCAGTAGGATTACACAACAACAAATGACAGGGCCTGGCACAGTCATTAAAACCAGATTTCTGCTCTCAAGCCAGCTGATTTAGTGATAGCAGTCTAGATTCATGTTAAATATCATGCGAAAGGATTCCATGCATATACCAAAAGCAGCTTTAAAATCAAACACATACTCAGTGGAAGAAAAACTTAAGATAGTCTTTGTTATCAAACATATGTGGCTTAGAAGCAATTTTAAAAGAACAAATTCACTAGCAAAACCAGCCCAAACCAAAATGAATAAGTCTTTATTGTGTATTTAAAGGCAAGAGTTGCTGTTATGCGCTTGGGTTTCAATGGCACAAAAATAGTTTTTAATCTTTTTCAGCCTTCTGTTAAAATGCAAGAACGACCATTATTGCAGGAAGGCTTTTGGGATTTGCCAGGTCTCTAACCCTGGGGATAACAAATCCAAGCCAAACAATACTTAACAAAACAACCAGAAGCCACCAAATGAAGAGCTAATGAAATCCTGCGGGTTTTAGTTGTACTTGGCAGCCTGTAAGTAAACGGAAACTAGAGCCCACCTTTCTTCATTTCTACATGCTACCCACGCCTGTGCTATCTGCAATAACTTGCCAAAACAACGTGCAGCTCCATCTACTGAAAAGCCAGAGTCTGCCGTCTAACACGCTGTTACACATAAAAACACTACAGTAAAAACGTTCCCATAAGGACACAGTTTTGATTCCAGGAAACCTTACCTTATTTCCTTGGCCCCATTCCCACATTCCGGGGGCTTGCATACCAAAGAGAGCGAATGGGTCCCTGCCGATGATAATCAGCCCAATCACCAGCAGTTTGAAAACAGACAGGAAGGAAGCAACGTGTCTGTGGAAACAAAACAAAAATATGTTTAGATATGGATTTGAATACAGCTCTTATACGTGATAGCATAAAGCAGACAGAGCTTGTTACTGAAGTAAAATCTCTCCAAAATCTTTAGTTTTACATTGTGAGACATTGAAAACAATGGTTAAAGACTCTGAGGGGGCTTGATACCATCTCCATTTCTTTTGCACAGCTTTTCTCGTGTGTATTCATTAGAAGCCCAGAAAAATACCTAAGAGTCTCAGTAACACCACACCTTAACTACAACACCTGGGACTGCTACACAAATACATCTCACATGTAATACAAATACAATCCAATTCTCCAGGCAATGATTCCTCAAAATGCCACAGACTAATTATTCAGAAACCAAGTTATAGTCCATCTAAAACGGTAAACACAAAGAAACTGTTCCATAGCAACTAGAATACAATGAGAAAGATTTCATGTGTTATTTATAAGTTCTCTTTTGAACTTTATTATCATAAGTCACAGTGCTGATTGTTGTACAGATGGACTTGTTGGTTTAGCTAAATACCTAATGTTCTGATGCAAGTCTTGATGCATGCTCAATCATCCAGGTAAGTAAATCCCAAAAAGTTGATTCTGTTCATCTGGATGTAGTGTTTTCAGTGGGAGAAACATTTCATCACTCATCCAAGTGACTTCTTCAGTCTCAGCTGACTGCAGGTTTCCCCAACCTTATAAACAGTGCATTGCATTGCATTATAACTGAAACCAGCCCACTGATTGAATAATGGGCTGTTAGGTCAGTTCCTTGATCATTAATATGCTGGTTTTAGTTACTATGCATTTACGCCTGTCATAGTGCCTGGTACTTTTTTTTAGTAAATACTTGACCAGGGGTCTAAGCGATCCGAGCAGGTACTAAAATGTGACATCATCAGACTGCATGCCACCGATTGGCTGGTCAGTAGCATCACTTATCTCGTTTACAAAAATCAAAATCTGGAAATGAGAGAAACTGCTACAAAAACAACGCTGTGTTTCCAGAGTCTAGCGTTCACATCGTGGGATGCTCAGACGTGGTGCTATGACTAGGGATGGGTATTGATAAGATTTTCACGATTTCAATTCCATTTTCGATTCTGTTTAACGATTCGATTCTTTTAAAAAAAAAAAAAAAAAAAGGAGAACACTAAGGTCGAATAGCTTAGAACTTTTTATATCTTCTCTTTGAACAAGATAAAAATTTAGGAGTAACATGGCCTTACAAACCCAACAGTGACATCTTAAGAGATCCAGCCTACGGCTCTTCAATGGGGTGTCACAGGGTCCCCAGGACATAAAAAAAAAAAAAAAAAAGTAAAATAATAAAATAAATATTCTTCTGTAGCAATAACAAAGTATAACATAAATTATTCTGTAGCAATTACACAAGAATATCCAGTAATGTTCCTGCCTACAATTAAACACATTCACTTACCATCTGCTGTGGCAAATGGGTGCAAGCCTTTTACCACAATCTTAGCCACTGCTCTGTGACATTCGTCTATCCTGGCCTGAAAGGAGATGTTAACGGTAGACTGCAGCGAGAACTGCCAGCATCTGAGCCAGACTGTCTGTCTGTCTCTCTCATCATGATCACCTAAATGCGCAGTAATGGCAGGTTTTGTAATAAGGCAGATCGCGCTAACATAATATGCACTGTTAGTTGATTATTTACCTGCCACATTAACGGGAGAGGACGTGCAAACGTTACCGCTGCTGCTGGGTCCGAAGCGGAATTAAAAACACGACATTCATTTAAGGTTATCGCGTGTTTTGTGAGCTTTTCCATATTCGTAGTGTTTCCTCCCTTAAATGAAATGTCTACTTTGCAAGTATTGCAAGTTGCCCTGTTGTCATCTGTTCTCATAAAGTATAATCAAACTTTTGAGCGTTTGAGCCGCCATGTTTCCTGCCAGGTAAATGACGCTCCGCAACGTGGTGACGTCATTCGGGGCGACTGGAATCGATAAGGGAATCGTTTAAAAAAAAATGGCAAACAACTCCAAGGAATTTAAACAGTGGGAACCGGTTCTCAACAAGAACCGGTTTTCGATACCCATCCCTAGCTATGACGACAGTCACGTGTGTTAGGTACCACTGCTTTGTAATAGAAAACCAGTTGATCCAAGTCTAGGTGTGGTAATCCATGGCCAGTAGGTACTAATGGAAAAGGGGCTTAGGTACCAAAGTACTTGGTACTACAACCCAATGGAAAGTCCTTGAAAATGAGTTGAGCCATGGCGAGCTAATCTTAGTAGGTACGAGTGGAAAAGGGCTATAAGAAATATGGGAAGTGGTGGATTTGGTCATTTGGAACAGATTTTTCATTACCCTCCCAAGTTAAGGCTACATTACTATTAACTAATACCTAATAGACCATTACGTATGTCATATAATCCTACACCATAACAAAGCTATACATTTTTAAAAACTGAAGGAAAAAAAGTGCATGTCCCCACCCACCCATTTACATTTCAGAAGATTTCTGACTTCATTTATGTTGTTTCTTTCTTTTGTTTCTTTTTTTTTTTTAATCTTTATAGTTTTTAAACTTCTATGTCTGTAGCTTTTTGACCTGTTATATCTTGTGAAACAAATTTATCTGTAATGCTGACCCTGCATTAACTTAAAATGTGACAAATAAAACTAAAACACTAAAATAGTATGACATTCCACTTAATTTACATTTAAATACTTTAGCTGAAACCATCACATCCATGCCTGTACTGTATACACCAAGGAAGGTATGCAACTTCAGCCCCATGGCCTGAAAATTTAAGCAATTAAGGAATGCATCACAGTTGTTTGGATTTCCTGCGGAGAGTACCCATTTAACATCTTTAAAACTTGGGAATGCAAAATGAAGTAAGCTGGAGTAAAATTAGCCCAGTTCATCTAACAATTTATCTATTGCTGACATTTCGATTTGATTTGTAGACATTTTCTTCATTGGAGTGATTTTAGGACACTGGATCAAAACATCTTTAAAAAGGACAGCAGTTTAAGCAGTGTCTACCAAAACTACCAGACACCAATCCATGGCCAGATATGTTCGTGCTTGAGAATTTCACTTCCTTAGACAAATCACGGCTAATCCCAGGGAGCTTTCAGCCCACTTTAATAAGGCTCGACGTAATCCACTTGTAACAAGGCAGGCAATCTTTCGCTCTCGCTTACCGATACATGGGAACAGGAAGATAGTTCTCCCCTTCAATGCGGATGTCTGGGTACCGCTGGTACAAGGCCTGCGTGTACTCCTCAAACACCCGCTTGTATCCTCAGGAAATGCTGTGGGGGGAAACAAGGACACTGCTAGAAAGCCGAGCACAGTCTAAAGTCAAAACAGGACAGGCTAACAAAGGTTACGTTGATGATTTAGCACGAAGATTTGAATTTTAAACTTCTCTGTTGATCATTTACTCAAAAGTTTTATATGTGACTTGGCAGCAGCGCGTTATCATACATGAAAGCTGCATGTTCACCTTTGTGGGCTGTGTTTGCTTTAGTGACTAGCTTATTTACATTGCAAACGTGGCCTTAAAAAAATACTTTCCTCGTACACAAACGTCAAACAAAGTGAGAGTTTTCAGGTTAGCACACCGCCTCCTGGTCAGGTTAATATTTAGAGTAGTTAGTGGACTAATTTGCCTAAAATCTCCAAGTCTATCAGCGAAAACAATATGTTAAATTTACCAACAATAACTGCAGACCAGTTATTTTACTGTAATCTGGGGGGGAAAAATCCTGTCGTCGTAGCGTAACAATGATAACACATTAACATAACCTACACACAGTAGACGGTTTATTAAAGGTTTAACAGCGGAAGTGGAAGCCATGTTTTCCACCAAATGTTTACGAAAAAAGTGCAAAAAATTATCGACTTCCAGAAAATGATTTCAGTAGAGCTTTTGACAACTGTTTATTTATTCAGTTTGAACAACCCGGAGCGTTGTTATTTCCTAACAAACATCCGGTAAATTAACCTCCTATCGGCGAGCGTTTATTTTAGGCCTGCGACACTGTTAGCCGGGGGCTAGCGTGCAATGACTCGCCAGTTTTTTGGCTCATTTGCTTACCAGATTTGAAACCTGAGAAGAGGTCCAGTGGCAAACTGCATCTTCATTTTCTTTATGCCGCTGCTGTCACCAGCCGTGGCACAGCACAGGGAAAACACCCCCAAAACCAGGAGCGAGAACCGTATCCACTTCATGGCTATCCTCTTCGACGGTCTCTTCCTTAACCCGTCGTACGCAGGCAGGTTAATCTGTACATTTCGCTTCTGGTTGGTCCCTCCTTTTCCTCTTCATCCAATCGCAGGTTTTAACTAGTACTGGTTTCATCTTTAGCACCACCTCCCGCTCTGGCAGTTCAACTGATTGACAGAGCCTTTGGGCTAATAAAATATAACAACATGGATCACCCCATCTTAACCTCCTAAGACCCGAACTCTTCTACGGCATGCATTTTTAATTTCTCTTTGATATTTGGGCATATTGGGGCCCAATGAACGTAAAACCAAAGAATTACCACATTTTCTTTACCTTATTTTTGTTAAGAAAAATAAGAGCCCCATATGAGGATATTCGTTTAAAATTTTGATAGAACAGTAGCAGTATATAACCTTGTAAGTGTAAATCAGGCCCCTGTAAAGCAAAATTGAGTATTTTGGTCTAAATAACCCAAAATGTGATGTCCACATATGTGGATGCCAGGTCCTAGGAGGTTAAAGATGGGGTATTTCCTTAGTGGGTGTTTTGATAATAGTGTTGCAGCTGATCGGATACCTACTAAGGCCATATGGAGCAACACTTACACTGGCAAAATTCATGGAGTCATTGTGCACCATCATTCCCCCTTTTGAGATCAAAGTCTCATTATAGGATAGGGGCCATCAAAATGTTATATTGATTTTAAGTTAGCCTTCCCTCACAGGGGCCAAGTCAAATAATAGAAGCAAAATATTCTATAGCAGCTATTTGCTTTTACAAAAAACAAAAAAAGCCAGAAACCATCAACTTAGTCATTCAATTATTTATAATTATTTATACAGAGCCACATCTGACCAAGAATAAATCAATTCTGTTGAAATTTCAAATCTGAATCATAGTTTTGAAAGAGGTGAACTATGTTCACCTATGATGCAGAAAAGAAATCATACTGCATTCTTAGTGGTGGTATAATTTATTTAATGAGGTGCATAGACAACTTCAATGACCAATTCCATCAAGAATGAGCCCTCCAAAACTTGTCTCGATTTTTTAATGTACATGTATCCAATTCTGCACTAGAAATGAGCTGTCTGCCTAAAATATAAAATCACATATTTAATGAATAGTGTTCAAAAACATTTTATTGAATACACAGAAGTTAATACAATGAAACAAATATAGTAAGAACAAAACACAATTTTCTAATAAAACAGCTCGTTACTCAGAAGAGAAGGTTTTCTGCTTGATTTAGTGATTCAGCCTCGCTGATCGCTCCTGATCCACAGCAGACTGCAAAGCCATCACTGTCTCTGTGGATGAAACAAATGAATGTAAAGCACACCAAAGTAAATCCTTTCTTAATCCTTTGTCAGGCTATACATTTAATTTTGACAAAACAAGATGACTGTTTGGCATCTATGCATTTTTCCTCCCAATCTCACCCTGAAAATAATGACTAAATACAGCAGGAAAGTGTTTAGAGAGGTCACATTTGGAAACGGTTTTTCTTTCTATAGTAACAAAATTCTTTTTACAAGCCCTAGGTATTGCCCCCTGGTGGCCATTAAAAAGAATAGAATTTTAAGACAGAGTCTACACCTTTATTTAAAACAAAAAAACAAAAGAAAAAAGGCTGGAGCTGTGTTAGAAGGGGTAAAGTTTTGTGTAATGAGCAAGCAGATTTAGTACATTACATTAACAAAACAAATCAAGCAATATTTTGGTTGGTACAAACCCAATAACTTTTTGGAATGATCAACCAGATTGGAGAGTCCTTCCTCGATGTTGTATGAGATTTGGCCCATTTCTTGTATGAGGTCACCTCCCCTCTGAGTAGAAAAAAATAAAAAATAAAAAATAGGCGAAATTACTAATTTAAAAAAATAAAATGACATTGTAACTTGAATCCTGGGAAAAAAACATACAAAGTTAGGAAAACTCTACCTTGAGCTCTGAATAAACTTTCTCCTCCAGCTCAGCCACCTGAGATATGGCATCATACACACCGGTATCCAAAACTGATTCCTACATCACAAAAAGAGTGACAAGTTAAATCTGAGAAACTTCCACACAGGTTATAACTGGATTCATGCTGTGCAAGCTTACCTCTTCTGAGGAGCTATTCATTGGCTCCTGTGTCTTAGGTGCTTCACTGGCTTTGGAATTGCCATTAAGTTCCTTCACTCTGCAGAAAATGTTTCAAGCTTCATCATACAATAAGGCGACTGAGAATTCCCATTAGAAAAAAAAAAAAAAAAAAAAAACAAGCCCACAGATTCAGAGCTTCATATGCTAAATACATACCTGTCAGCATAGCGCAATGTGTTCATTGTATATTCACATGAGGTCATACCTGGAGACACCATAGCAATCTGTGAAACAAAGAAAAAATTTTATTTGATGTGGATTTCAAAATATCCAATGCTGAGAGGAAGTCAAATTTGGTGTGGTAACATACCATGCAGGTCCTGGACTTCTCTCCAATGAAAGAATCCCTGAGGACTTTGGTCAAAGTGCTCATTCGGAAAGGAATGTGATCACTGTTCTTTCCCAGTGAACGGATACACTCCTACAGGATACAAGAGAGGAAACACCAGCGTTTTGAGTTGCTGTGCATACATATTTAATGGAGAGAAAACAGAGTACTTCTGCCTTTTAATCAGCCATCGCTTACCTTGAGAGCCAGAAGGCTGCGGTTGATCTCGGCAGTCTCAACTAAAGTACTCCGGTCATTGCTGCTGACATCTGTACCACGCTCATTGCCAGCCAAATCGATCAGTGAAAACTTGCCGTGCAGCGTGGTAGCACGGTCATTGCGCCGAAGAACAATTTGAAGGATTGCATGAGAGCGGGATGAGTTGGCATTGGCTGAGGTTTGGCCCGACGTTCTGGAAAAGACAGTGAGATTCTAACTTAGAGTTTGCCTACCTACGGTACACTAATGGGTAATTAATACGTTTTTGTGCCCTTTCAGCCACAAAGAAAAATGCACAAGGAAACATCAAACACATTCTTGATACTAAACTACCTGCATGAACTGCCAATCTGTATCATCTTGATGACCTCCTCTGCTGAGGTCACATAGACCTCTTCGAGGCCGACCACCTGAACCTGTTGTCGTTCATCTTCCAAAACACGCAGCTTGGCCTTCTTATGCAGCAGGTCATACACCTAAATAAAAATAAATAAATAAAGGTCTAGTTTGCTATATGGATTAATTGAACACGTGGATTCAATAGATATCTTCTGAGTGAAGGGTGTTCCCTTCACGTCTTCCTACCTTGCCGTTGTAAATCTCAAAGAAGCTGACGTAGGCAGAGAGATCCAAATTAGCATACCTCCTGTGGTGGAGGTAGGCAAAAACATCCTGGGCTAGAAGTGAATAGACTCAAATTATGACAAAGTCTGTTTTTTGTACAAAATCCAGTTGTTTCATTTAAGGTCCTACCTGCTAATGCGTAGATGCCTTTAGCACTGTTCTGCTGCTTTCCTGTGAAATCACCTCCCATTGTCTTAAAATCAAATAAAGACTTTGAATAAATTCCACATTTGCAAAATTGTGCTTCAAACCCCCCCCAAAAAAAACAAAACAAAAAACCCTCAAAATCTTAGATCAAGTGGAGACTTACATGAGTCTTACCACTTCCTGTCTGGCCATAGGCAAAACATGTTGCCATACCACCTTCAAAAATGGACTGGACTAAAGGTTTAGCTGTGAACCTAAAAGGAAAATCAGAATTTTAGTCATCATAACATTAACAGGAAAATTACAGCATGTATAAAAGTATACATCGAGTCTCCATTGTACTGGTTAATGTCCCAGTTGAAAAAGCTAAGTTAGAAAATGTACAATCAGAGCCACTGTTGGCTTAAAGGAAAAATTAGGTAGTTACTTGTAGACAAGTTCATTGGTGGCGGTCTCATCAAAGGAGTAGTCAAAGTGGAAGACTTGATTGTCCAAGTACTTGGTGAGGTCCACCTTGTGTTTTGGCTCATGGACCAGTAACGCACCTTTCCCAGGTACAGACACCACATCAATCTCCTTTTTATTAATCTCTACAATACACAAGAGTATCGGAGTTAGTGTATAAACATGGCAACTGTTTTCTCTCCCTCAATTACTCCTTTATATTCAGATGATAGAATAGAGAATCTACAAATTATTCCTGACCTACCCTGCTTGTTAAAGGGCCGCTTGCGAACACACACACAAATCCTTTGGGGCTCAATCTTAAAAAAAGGCAAGAGATGTGCAGAGAAATGACTGTGCTACAGTTTGCAAAGCTACAATAAAACTTTCTGGATGGAACATTGTAAGTCCATGTTCAAACCTACCGTTTCAGTAGTTGATAAGGGTGTGATTTCCAAAGTCGCTCTGAAATCCTGAATCATCTCAAAGAACTTCTGGTTGGGCCGGGAACCTTCCAGAAACTATAAAGACAAGCAAACAAAAGGTACTGTAACAAAATGAGGAGTAGTTTTGCTCATGTTTAAAACAATTTACATAAAAAAAAAAATAATAATAATAATAAAAATGGTTGAAGAAATCTTTCACCTTTCCCCTCTTGGTTTGCATATCTGGGGGCTTTACAACACAAGAGAGCCTTTTATTGCCTTTGTTCAACTCCACGGGAGCCACAGATTTCCTCCTGCCTGAAACGTGAAAAACCAAACAAACAATATACACACTGAATACACACACACACACTGAAATAAATAAATAAATGAGATGTTAACACCTAATACCAATAAAATGGTAAGGTTACATACCTTTAACTGTGGATGGAGGAGGCATTTTCTCAGGTTCATCATTTTGCTTTATGGCCTCAGGAACAAAAGGCTGCAAAGTCGCTGGTTGTGTATCATTCTTTTTACGCTGCTGATTCGGAATTACTAGATGACAAAAAACAAATATAATTCAGATTTAACAGAAGGAAAAGACCAAAATATTTCTTCATACATTTAAAGTACTCAGAAACTTATTCAAATACATTTTAACAGGTACATGATATGACTTTGTACCCTGCAGATAACCAAATGAATATGGCATGGTCACCAACAACAACATGTTGTTAAATGAAACGGATGTGGCTCTGTTATGATTTTTTTTAAAATGCGTTATGCATTTTAAAAAAATCTTTTTGTTTTCTGTTTTAAATGAATAAGTAAATCACAACCAACCAGAGTTTTTGAGGACTGGTGATGGTGGGGGCTCGGGATGTATGGTTTCTGGGTTAGCTGAAAAGGATTCTATAGCTGAGACTGGTCCTTGAACAGAACCTGGAGCCTGAAACATACACGTCTGCCGAGCCTGGGACCGAGTAGCAACTGAAAGTGACACAAAACCAAGTCAAACTGCTGAAATATGCGTTTATGCAATTCAGACTGATTATTACCAGCATTATTGATCTGGATTAAGACAGCCACTACTGGTATAATGGAGGAGAAGGAGGAGGAGGAGGAGAAGGAGAAGGAGAAGAAGAAGAAGAAGAAGAAAAAAAAAAAAAAAAAAAAGCTGTACGAGGCTGTGTGGCAAAACACAAGTGACACCAACAGTAAATTCACCACTTATTTTTCTAAAAACAGAACAATCAAATTAGACATCCACAGTGGTAGAAAAGTGTGTTTTAAGTGAATAACAAAGATATGAAAACACTAATGTGCTGGTCATTAAAATGGCCTCTAAGTCCTAAAAAAAGGACTTAGAGGCCACTGTACATGCACTGTTTATTCTCCAATGAACTGATCAACCAGTGATAACAATCAGCGGTCCTTTTTATAGCACGATCTTATTTCTCAACAGGCAGAATTTAAGGACGAAGAGACAAAAAAAAACAAAAAAAAAAAACAACCCCCCCCCCCCCCAAAAACAAACAAACAAAAAAAAAAAAAACCCATTGCTGCATATGCATATACAATCACCCAACACCTAAGTGTGTTTGATTTGCATCCCTTGTGCGTTATTATTAATCTAATGTACATCTAAAATCTGGGAGCAGAGGTCAGCTCTTGCAAGACTGTCACTCCTCGCCCTTGCACCCATAACCAAAACAGGACAGATTTGCTTTAACAAAAAACATGCACGCCGTGCCGACCTGACTCTTCAGTTCTTGTGACTGCCGTAGTAGAAGCTTTTGGAAGGAAAGAAGCCATTAGGCAAGAGTACTTAACATTTACACCTGACACACACAGAGAATCAATATTTACATACAGGAGGCAGGTGCAGGAATCCTAGAGGAGCGCAGTCGACCCTCGTATTTCTACAGAATAAAAACAGAAAGAAAACTGTATAATGCTCAGTCCAGTCAGCCACTTAACTCCCTCATAAGAAGCACCGTGTACTTATGTGTAATATAAGTTATTAGAAGATCATTCTGTATGTAGTTACATCAAACAGTATAAAAGCAGGGGGAGATTTTTAAATCCAGATGATGTATTTAAAAATCATCTGGCGTTTATCACTTATAAAACAAACAAAAATGCTCAATTTGAATTAATCCACTGTCTTAAGGTCATCAACGTGTGGAGTAGAGCATTGCTTCAGGTTTGCTCACAGGAAGTGTTCATTTACAACTACAGTTGAGTTCCTTTTGGATTACACCTCATACAGCATAAGGCTTCTACTGAACATTCAAATTCAACTCACATGCACCCTTACCTGAAATAAGGGTCAACTTAATGTCACAGGAGAGGCTACACAAGGAAGCAGGATCATCTAACCTTGCTGTCATCTGGTGACTGACAGCAAGGTTAATGTAATAAATTATGAGAAAAAAACAATGTAGGCTAGCACTTACCTTTTCTGGAACACGAGTCGGTGGGTCAGGAGTTGAGCTTGTGATTGAATTTATAGGGTCCAAAACCTCTGGATTGAGTATACATAACTCACTTAGATCAATCTAAAACACAGAAGAAGAAGCAGACTCAGCATATAGGATATGTTAATGTATACTTGGTTGATATCACCTCAGTTACGACATTACTGACCCCCTTTCCACGGCACATGTTCCTCTCATGCCACTCAACCATAACTGTGGACTTGTCAACGGATTTCACGGTGGCCGAATGGACTCGACCTAGTTCACGTACATAAAAAAGCATGCCTGAGTTAAACTCACCGCACACGGGAAGTACAAAAACACATAATACGAACGGATTTAATGCAACATGAGCTCACCATCACTGCGGCTGATCTGGACAGAGAGTCCAACGAGAAGTCGGGACAGGCTGTTCTCCATGATAGCGCCTTCTTAAAAAGCTGAAAATAATGAAGGTAACGTTAGCGTATTAAGTATCCAACTCATTCTCTACCAGTTGTGCTGTCGTCGCTGTGAAAATATGCCGCCTTTTCATGGAAACGTAAAGTTTGATAAAACCAAACCGTCAGTTGTTTCCATTTGTTTGTTTTTAGTTTCTTTCAAGATAAAAATCACACTTACCTTTCACCCGTACCAAACTCAACAGCGCCCAGAATTTAAACTGGCGTTATTTCCGAGTATTTAAGAATCTGATTGGTCATCGTCATTTCATAGAGTCCGGCGTTCTTCTTCTACGGATTTATAGGTGGTATTTAAATTGATGTTACACTGCCACTCATCGGACAAGTTAGGAAGAACCGCTACAGTTGTGCAAATCTAAGAATTAAAGTTAAAGTTACCAAATACTCGTCACTGATATTTATCCTGAACTCAACTAAATTTTATTTTCTAAACCTTAACTGAAACTGAAAATAAACATGATATAAAATCATTATACAACCAGCAATGGTTTAGCAATATATTTCTGCATGACTTTATCTGTCTCACATATCAGTTGTAGCCCTTTGATTTACAACATTGTTTTGGTTCATTTCCCCCCCCCAGGCATTTCTTACACACTTAATCAGTTAATCAGGCTGAGATCTGGACTTTGACTGGGTCATTGCAACACATTTGTTCTTTTCTTTTTCTGCTATTCTCGTGTAGATTTGGTGCTGTGTTTGGGATCATTGTCCTGCTGTATGCTGTAATTTTGGCAAACCTTTAGCTTGTCATTGCTTCACATTTGACTCTAGAATACAGAGGAGGTCGTGATCAACTTAGTGACTGCCCTAGTCCTGTGGCTGCAAACCAAGCCTTACTCATCACCCCTCCATCACTGTGCATTGCAATTGTTGTGAGATGTTTGTCCTGATATGCTGTGTTTGGTTTTCAGTGTGCATTATGACCAAAAATCACCACTTTGGTCTTTTCTGTCCAACAGACATTGTTCCACAACTCTTGTGGTTTGTTGAGATGCAACTTTGGGAAAGTCGTGTTGCTGTGTTCTTTTTAGAGAGAATAGACTTTCCCCTTTCAAATCTTCCAGACAAACCTTATTTGTTCAGTATTTTTCTAATCGCAGTTTAACATTTAACATCCTAACGGAGGACTGTAAAGTCTGAAATGTAGCTTTTGGATTTTTTGCAGTTTCTGTGAGCATTGCATGACCTTGACCTTGGGATGAATTTCCTGAGATGTCCGCTCTTGGGAAGATTGTAACATTGTGTTAACACACACCTGAATGCTCCAGACCAGCAAAGTACCAAAACCCCTATTTTCATAGTTTGGTCACACTTGCAGATGCTTAATTAACGACACATGCATTTGATTGGCAGCACCTGGCTGTTACTTACACTCATAATTCCTTTGGAAAGAGTAGGAGTGTAGTTAGTTTTGACAGGACTGTATCTACTTATTTGGTAGAAAGTCCAGACTACTCCCACTCGCTTCAAATGTAGCAGTGCAGCCTAGAGTTTAACTCGCTACAGATCACTATGAGATGTGACATTAAAAATAATGACAGAAAACAGACCGATGCATTTCTCAGAATTCACATTTGCCACATTATGGAGTAATTAGACTTTCAGCAATACAACATTGCACTATGACACAGTGATTTTGTTATCTTAACATGAACAGGCTAACAACTGTTTACATGTAGATCACATAAAACACTGTTCTGTGCAAGATTTTATTTTAAATTTTGAAATACTTTTTAGATCATAGGAATATTACCAATGAAACCTAAACAACAAATTTAGAGACATTACAAGTACAGACTTTAGTCCTGTTTTCCATAGTCCAATGGCAGCCATGCCGATATTGGACTATTGATTTGGCACATCCGTACAAAATATAATAAAAATGCTGCAAACAAATATAATTGCAGCTTTTTTCAGTGGGAGGCTATTTTTAATAGGGTAGGGGCATTATCATGACATCACTGAAACCAAACAGGCCTCTTTTAATATTACATTTATAGATATTCCAGTCCGTGAACACATCCCTGATCATTCCACAGTGATCCCCAAATGTGCTAAAAGCTGATCTAATTGGCCTATTGCATTTCATGCTTGCGACCACAAGAATCCAGTGTTTATCCACACGCTGCCTCTCTTCTCACACTCACTGCAAACCAGGCACAACATTTCAGTCCTCCGTGACATCAACAATCAGGGACAGCTGGAGAATGACCCATAATGCAGTTCAGCCTTGCCTTCAGTGTGGGAGGCTTCCCATTTTTTTCTCTTTTCTTTTTCACCCCTTAGCCTCCCCACTACGTGCCCACACCCTCTCAATTTTCAAACCTCCTAACTATACACAAGCTAGACTTATGTATACACATTCTCCACCAGCGAACGCTGACACATGACAAAATCAAAGCTCTAATAAACAGCTTGCGCTGAACAATTTCCCCACCACCACCAAAGGACGAAAAATAAACAAATCCCTGTCGGTTGAGCATCCAGGCCATTTGGTAGGTCTGTCTGTTGATGACTGGGTGGCCCAGGGCTGCTTGGTGTGAGGCCTGGGATGGAGCCACAACTGTTTCCTGTGGGCAGTCCAACCCCCAGAACCTCTCCACAACTGGCTTAGTGGGTGGTATTCCCCTCCTCCCTTTTTTCCCCCTCTCATCCCCTAAACCTCTAGACCCTCCTCTCCCTCCTCTCCTTTCCAAGCAGTTCTCCTTCCCCCTTTTCCTCCCCTTACTCTGTCAGTCCATCCATTCTCACAGCCATAGTCCTCAGCTCAACACTTCCCCAGTGGCCTCAAGTGGACCGAGTAAGATAAGAAAAAATGTAAAGAAACCTTGTCTCTGTGTGCACTTAGTCCAAGTATGCCCTCATCATTTACATAAAGCTAAAAACTGTCACAAAGGTGTGATTTTTGCCTGATTACAAAAACATTTGGGGGGGTTAGTAAAGTATCACACATCCTCATCCACATTTTCTTCTTTTTAACATATATATTTAAAGCTATAACACATTGTTTCTCTTTTTCAAGCTTTAAACTACAAAATAAACCATGAACCAGCTGACAGTGCACATCATTAAAATGTTCTTTGAATTGACTCACTCGGTGATGATGTTTTATCACTTCACATGTGTCTGTCCCAAAACTGAGCATGAGCTCTTGTAAATGCACATCCTGTTATACACAGGCTAGGTCACGGGAATGTGAAATAATGTAACAAAACAGTAGCATCTGTGGCTTTATGCTTTTGTTATTTTCATATACCTTTGTGCGTGTTTATTCAGATTTTTCTCATGACTTTGTGACTGTTGCGGAGAATGTCTCGCACATGTTGCAGAGACTTCAGGGTGGGCTTTCCCTTCAAGCAGCCAGCTCTGTTCCACATTTGTTTGTTCATACTGATAAGGGTTCAATACTTGGCTGAAAAACACTAGAAAAAAACAAACTGAAAATTGGGTTTTTGAGTTCAAGTCTCCTCTTTTAAACACCAAAGTTGGCCTCAACACTGTCACGCCACGCAAAGATCACAGTTGCCGAAAGGACACAGCGGCATTTTTAGGTGCTGGCTTCACAGCGTCGATTGTTGGTGGTGTTTGATCCGAAGAAGAACGCAGTCTTGTATCTGTTGGCCCTGTCACTGTTTAACCGCTCCCCTTTTTTCCACCCGTCCAAAAGCATATTTTCTCAGTGTAAAGAAAATTGGCGGAGGCCGTAGCTCTGTTCCTCTATACAGACTAAATAAACATGCACATGCATACTGTACGTGAGCTGAGCACACTTATAAACCACCCAGGAAGGCTGACAGATGAGGAGAGGAGCAGTGAGAGAAACAGAGAAGGAAAAACTGAACTACTTTTTCATATTCTTTCTTTTTTGGATGGTATTAATAGCAATAATAATTCTGTAACCCTTGCCAAACCTAACACTAATATGGAATTAGGTCTTTAGAATAAGTTTAGCATTTGGGTGTAAGCTGTCGGCGAGCATTAGTCAGTTTTTCCCTAAATATGAAGCGGACTTTAATTCTGTGTCAGCCCTATAGTGATGCTGAAATACTGACCAATGAGGCAGTTCGTAGTGGGCATGTGATTTGCTATAATCATGTCTGTAATGTGTGGTTTTATCAAATGGTTTTCATCTTTTTTATCTTTCTAAGATAAAAACCCTAAATATATAGGGTCTGTATTGCATTTTACAACATGACCAGCAGAGAGCAATATAACTACAAACAGAACTGACAGCATGCAGTCAGGTACAGCTAACTGTGGGATTTGAAATAAAAGTGCTGACAGGACTCAAGATCCAGTATTAGAATGCAGGTTTTCTTCTTTTCCATAGCATAGCTTTGGGTTGGTACGTGCTGTTCCATAACTGAACCCACTGCGCATCCAGCAGGGAATTAAATCTTCTCAAGCCAGAGAGCTAAACGTGCAACTGGAACATTCACTCATTAAAGCATGTTCGTATTCTTGGCATGTGGAGATCCAGTAAATAATGCCAGTGACCCTTTTTTTCTTTCTTTCCATGCCATTATTTTAAAAAAGTAAGTACTAAATTTTCTCTTCAGCCACATCATTTCAAGCTTTGGAGTCATTCACTGAGGACTTCACTCACCTTTGAACTTGTGAGTGCAGCCAGACAAAGTTCTATTTTTTCCCCACTGCTCGCAAATGCATATCTGTTTCTTCAGCAATAATTTTATTTATTTATTTTGGCTCAGAAGTAAACAATGGTTCATGCAGTACCTGCAATTACAGTAACACTATGGGCATGTGTTTTCGGCCTGTACATTAATGTAATTATCATTTTTATACCTAAAGTTAAAAATGCAATTAATAGAATCATTATTATGGGCACAGAAAACTGGCTTTTTGTTAATGATTAGCCAGCAGTGTATGTTATATACACTGCTGGCTAATATTACAGATCCACTAGAATCTAGTCAGCACACTCAGTAAGATAAATATTTAAATAAACTAAAGCCAAGATTGATGACAGTGTTGGCACAGAACTAAGTGCACTTATTCAAGTTACAGGTATGCTACTTTATGCTTCTACTACATTCTCATGTGATAGTTTTATTACTAAATTCTTTATAAGTCAAACAAACAAACAGAAAACTATTGTTTACAGTCCAGTAGATTTTTATGCTAAAATTCAAATGGTTTCATTTAACAGCCGTTTTGAGGCCAAAGAACTAAACTTAACACGTGCATCCACTGGTATTTATGTAGTGATACTTTATCTGTAAGTAGTACTTTATATATGCTGTATTAAGTTACTAATTAGCAACAATTTGATGTGATGGTGTTGTATTTTAAAACAGAATCTACCTGTGAATAGCATAATGGTTATCTCCCTGCCTTTTTGTGGTAGCCAGGTAACTGGTAATGGTGATTTGAGTGTTTGGCTTTAAAAGGAATGATTAGTTCCTGTAATGACTTTGGCTGGGTGGTTTAAGCTGCTAAATCTGACATATGACCACACCCCATCTGTGGGCATCCTGTACGTTTAATGTAAACTGTAAAAAAGCAACACCCTAATTGCATCACTGGATCACGCTTTACAAGTTTGAATAAATGTTTATTTTTGTTTTGTATGAGTTTGTCAGAAGATGCGTACACTGTGATTATAAAGGGATGAACATGGTGGGCTGTGGTGTTTAAATAGTGTTCAGATGGTATTAAGGGGCCTAGAGTGAAGAAAATATCACCCATACCATTATAGCACCAGCCTGACCTGCTGGTACAAGGCAGAACGGATCCATGCTTTCATTTTGTTGATGCCAAATTCTCATCCGACCATTTGAATGTTGAAGCAGAAACTGAGGCTTATCGGACCAGGTAGTGTTTTTCCTAATCTTCTGTTGTCCAGTTTTGGTAAGCCTGTGAGAACTGTAGCCTCAGTTCTTCTTCTTAGCTGACAGGACTGGTGTTAAGTGTGGTCTTCTGCAGCTTTCAGAGATGCTCTTATGAATTGGTTGTAACGAGTGGTTATTGGAGTTACTGTTGCCTTCCCATCAGCTCAAAGCACTCTAGCTATTCTCCTCTGGCATCAACAAGACGTTATCACCCAGAGAACTGATGCTCTCTCTCTTTTTTTTTTTTTACACCATTCTCTGTAAACACCAGAGATGTTTGTGCGGGAAAATCCCAGTTGATCAGCTGTTTCTGAAATACTCAGACCAACAAGTCTGAAACCACACACGTGCCACCTTCAGAGTCATTTAAATCACTTCTCTTCTTCATTGTGATGCTTGGTGTGAAAATCCTAAATATTGTCACCCTACATGTGAAGCTATTTTGAAGAATTTGAAAGTAAAAGGCATTATAGCCTTTAGATACAGTACTGAAATATCATTAATGTCATCTACATGGCTTTACACCCACAACCTCACACATACTTTAAGTTAGGTCACAGAGTGCAACTTGCGGTTCCTCAACTTCTCTATTTGGTTGGTAAAAAGTCCACAGGGCCATTCTGTCATCACAGTTCCCCTATTGGCTTTCATTAGTTTCCAAAGTTAAAGCAAACTGCAGAAAGTAGAGAAGCTATCTGACAAAAAAAGGAGGTGGTGGTGGTTGGGGGTTGCAAAATAAGGGTTATATCTTAATGTAAATCTGTCCATTGAAAGTTTAATGGGAGATTAAAACAAAGTTTTATCCATGACTGTGAAATTAGCCCATAAATTCTATTCCTGAATTCAATCACTTTCTTTATATATAAACTGTAGAGACTGAAATACAGCAGGCCTCCATACGACCTCTTTAAGGGAACACCAATTGAAACCACAAACCGTGAATAGCACAGAAATGTGTTAGTGTGCTTTTGAAATTAATCCTTAAAACCCACCAGTGTTTTGGGCTTTTTTCTCTCTCCCTTTTTTTTTACAGGAGCCAACAGAGAAGGCATGTTTGCTTGTATAGTGCAGGGTACAACATGTGGACCCCAAAGTTCTCAAAGAAAAACTGAACCTACACACAGAGCTTTACGGCCTTCTCCCAAACCACAGCAAAGGGATGCGCTGCGAAGGTTTCCAGAATAGCAACTTAATTTTCGTGTTTTACTAAGTTCCCCGAAAGAGAGAGAAATGTGGCCGTTCAGCGAGATAATTGCAAAAGGATGACAGATGAAGTCATGTTACCAAACTAGCAGATTGTATCACTTGTTTTAAGAAAAAGAAATCAGATAATGAGATAAAGATTTCCTTTCCAGTGATCCATGTCCGCAGACAATGATAATATTTCAGGAATTAAAGCTTAAGAGTGAGCTCTTCAATGAAGCTTGTAAATCTCACCAAGCTCAAATAATTTTTTTTCTCTCTGTTGTTTAAAAAACAAAATAGTTACGTAGTCCCTGTCAAACCTTCTCTGACTTATGCTAAGTGATGTCTTGTTTGTAATAAAACGAGCAACAGACTTTGGTTTGAGACAAACAGAAACCCCTAGTTAGCATATGCAAGACAGATGAACAGGCAACGAATTAAAAAAAAAAACGTTGAAGCTCAAATTTCATTAAAAAACAAACAAACCCCAAAACAAAGCGTTAAAGAAACCACATCGCTGGCCACACTGTGAGCGCTGAAGTGTGTTTGAGAAACATTGCTGCAAACGTTGGTTTATTATCAAAAGATGGAACCAAACATTTTTACCTCGTAATGACACGATGATTTGGATATTGTCTAAAAAGGCAAATGATACATGTTATTGTGTATTTGTATTGCTTCTATGCTACTAACATTTTTATCATTTATCCTGTTATCATTAACCGAGGTCTTGATTTCCGCCCAAGGTCCTGAGCTGACACTTAACTACTTCAGTTCCATCATAAGCTACCTACACGTGAGTGTTAGTTTTATTGTTAATGTGTTAATGCCATTGTTTGCCTTTTCTATTGCACAGACAATGATTTGGCAGACCCTGAGACAAACGATATTGAAAAACCACGCTCATGCATGTTGTCAATTATAGTTTATCATCTGGTTTGCCTAACTTTCTGTAGAGTAAGGCTCTGCCTTATTGCTCCCCAGCCTGCCCCAGTCCTCCTCCTCCTCTTCTCCTCTTCACCACATGAAATGGCTGTCTGTGCCAGCCTAGCGCTGAGCCTTCATTAGCTTTTACTACCCCACTTGGATGTGTTTAGCTTTGCTCTCTTTCTCTGCCTCACTGTGTGTGTCTGTGTGTGCACGTCTCACACTCTGTGTGTGTCTGTGTCGGCATATGTCTAATTACCAACCCCCGCCCTCCCTTTGGAGTACCCCTCAATGCCATGCCACCATATCATTACACTGTGGCTGCAATTTAAACTTCAGTCACACATACAGACGCACCAGCATACCCTGGCTGGCCTGCAAATTGCAAAGAGGAGACAGTGGGGCACTGTAGAGAGCTGCTTTAGCTCCTTTATTCTCCCCTAAAATGGAGAAACACACATGCACAAAGGAAGTGATGTAGAGAAAGAAAGAGTACATGAAAAACATAAGAGAAATTGCTGTGCCAGAGAGTACTACAGCACATCCCATCAGGGCTGATCCACAACTACGTTTGGCGTTCAAACTGTTATTGTTTGAACCAAACAAATCACTTATAAACACAAGGCCTCTGCCTTACGAGGCTCATATTTAGGCCCTTCTGTAAACAGCAAAGCACAGAATGAATCAATTAAAAGGGCATTACGCTGGTTCCTGTTTATTTAAAACATGTTTACACTATATGGGCCCTCCTGCCTCTCTGCATGATTGCCTGGAACTTAGCATTCCTCCACCTCCTCCTCCTCCTGCCACCCCTCGACGGGCCCGGTCACGGCCAAGGTATACCAAATACACACACGCACACACACGGTGCATAGATTACAAACACATTTGTTATGTTGAAGAGCGTTTTCAGTAAATATTGATCTCGTTCTTCCTCTGTTTCTGTGAGAGATGATTAGAAGAACTCCGTCGGAGCAGCGGTCTGCTACAGTGTGCAATCACTATGCAGGAACACATATAAATACATGCAGCAGCAGAGAAACTCAAGCCTTAAAGGAGCATTTTGTTTCAGATGGGTGAGTAACTACGTATATAAGTGAAACAACATGTTCTTTGATTCATTAAACATTTGCTGAAGGAAAAATATTGCTAACACCTAAAATATTGCCACAAATATATATATAAAAAAACTACAAAAAGCTCAATCATAGTAATTTAATAAAGTAATTTCGTAAAGGTGAGTGAGTTGTGGTTGCATAAGTTATAATATTTACTTTATTACAGAGTAAGTTTGAAATAATAATGTTAGTGACCTCTTAGGAGTCACCTGGTTGCTGATGACTACAGCCCTTAGCTTCTGCGTCTTAAAACAGAAGCTAATGTAGAAGCGCCTTAAATTGGCATTCCACCTGAAGGCCACCAGATGACGATAGATGTGGTTGCAAAAAGAACTCCGGACCTTTAGAAGTCTATGGGGGAGCAGCTTTCTGTCTTAATCACTATAAAGGTTTTCCTGTTGATTTTATCAGTTCAATCACTCATTTTATGTGATGCTGAATGAAAAATTAAGTCTATTTTGTAAATTACGGTAATACCATTTTTACATAATACAGGTATGAAAGCACGTACTTACTGGCTAACAACTCAGACCAGCCCTTCCTTACCGCATCCGGTATTTTTGGAACCAACACTCGTGAAAAACTTGTCTTCAAAACCAGACTTCAAAAACCAATCGTGCTGGTCACCCCTTTAGAGTTAGGATGAAAACGTTTTAGCCACATGCTAAACAAGCTCATTTTCAAAAAGTTAAAGATGACATGTTTCAAATAAAATCTAATGCAATTCAATTTTATTTATACAGCACCAAATCATAACAACAGTCACCTCAAGGCACTTTATATTGTAAGGTAGACCCTACAATAATACATTCAGAGAAAAACCCAACAATCATATGACCCCCTATGAGCAAGCACTTATGTAACAGTGGGAAGGAAAAACTCCCTTTTAACAGGAAGAAAATCTGGCAGAACCAGGCTCAGGGAGGGGCGGCCATCTGTGCAAACGGTTGGGGAGAGAGAAGGAAGACAGGATAAAAGACATGCTGTGGAAGAGAGCTGTGGATTAATAACAAGTATGATTACATGCAGAAAAGTCTATTAACACATAGTGAGTGAGAAAGGTGACTGAAGAAAAAACACTTAATGCATCATTGGAGTCCACCTAGTTACCCTAGCATGCACTGTTGGAGGATGCCAGTGTACCTAGAGACAACCCGTAGACGCAAGGAGAATATACAAAGTTCATAGTAGCCATTAGATAGTAGTAATTAAGAAATACTAATTTCTGATTGTTGATATTTTTTTGCAGGTAGGAAGATGGTGTCGAGGATATCACTACAGTCTCACAGCTGTCTGCATGGACTGGTGACCAGAGTCCTCAAGACTTGGATCAGAAGATCAACACCACTCTTACATCTCAGCTGTGGCGCTAGAGATAGAAGGCTGTTAGGTTGGCTTAACAAAAATCACTGAACAGCATTTGTGTCTCCTGCCAATTTCTGGATTATGGTGGGTTTAATTTTCAGATTTCCAACAAGAACTATCAGTTCTTACAAAACAAACAAACAAACCAACAAAAAAAGATATCCTTTTAAAATACAGTTTACACTTTACTGTAATTATTCTCTTGAGGAAAAGCGCTGCTGTGGATGTGAAGAGAAGCAATCCTAGTTCCCCAGATTTGTGTGGTATGTCACCCTGAAGTCTGCTTTCTCACTGGCTTTACAGCTAATTCCCCCATTCTTCTCTGCTGTGCTTAGTGCAAAAGTAGAAACACATACACCACCCCCTGCTTCACACAGACACGCATGCCAGTGCATGTTTTTACACTCACACACTCACACACACACGCACCCACCGCTCTCACACACATGCACACACACACACACACACACACTTTTCTTTACTAATCAGCCCTATTGAATTCCAGCAACAATAGGCGCTCATCCTCGGGCCACCCAAGCAGTGCATGCACACAGACACACACACATGCACACCAACAGCACCAGATCATGAGTTCTGTCTTTTGTTCCTTTATCATGTTTTTTCTTCCTTCATTGATCTCACCTCACACAGGTCAGGAGTTGGCACTGGAAGATCCTGTTATCTGGACTATCAGCTTCTGGGCCCACACACTGCACTCGCTTACAGAAAGGAGGGAAGGAGCTCATTTTTACTTACTGTTAACATCCACTGTCCTGGCAATGCTGACGAGAAGCAGACACATTGAGCAGTTTTACGTCCAATGCTGTCCCTTCTATGACGCTTCATAGACAGACCGTGATGTGCCTGCTGCCGTCATTACGGCTGTTACATTCCTCCCTAATTGCAAAAGCTGTTACCGACTAACAATATTGTTATTTAATTTCTTGGCTGGGGAGAGGAGGCAGAAAAGGTTTAAAAGTAGTTCTTGTACTGCTCAGGAATAGTCCAACACACCTTAATTTTTTATCTTATTAAATCCTATCTTATGTGGTTCCCAGAATGACTCAGCACTCCTGTTTCTTCAGCTGTGGGGACATAAATCTGTGGGGACCCACCTTCTTTTCAGAGGAGCAGGTCCCCACAACATAAATCAATATATTGTACTGGGTTTGAGATTAGGGTGAGCTTAAACTAATATTAACCTCAGGATAAGGTTTGGGTTTAGATAAGTAGTAGATAATTTCTTCTACTCTTTAGGTACATGCAAAATAGTCTCTCATGAGTGTGAACATTAGTCTGAACAGTTGTTTACATAATTTCCCTCCAAAGCATGCTGGGTAAGGCTCCAGCCCTGCTGTGACCCATAACTGGACATGTTTTCTCATCACTGAACTGTGACATTGCGCACAAATGTGATGACATCACTCGCTGAGCAAATGTTCTCATTAATGAAGAGCTTAAAACAAAATCAGCAGGGCCCGCGTTGTTCCTAGCTCGAGGCCGTACGTGAGATAGTAGAAACTAAGAGATATTTAGGTTTAGCTTACCCCGAATATAGACACATAAACACTGCGTTGTGTTGTTGCTGTCTGCCTGTGTGCAAGAGTATGAGGCTTGTGTTAGATGTGCATGTGCATGACAGCGACTTCAAAAGAGCGAGGTATCAGATTCAGACATGGGCTGCTTTGCCTGGGCTGACAAACGAGGAGCTGTTGTGTGGGAAGCAAAGGAATTTACAGCATCTACCTTTTATCTACACAGGTGGGCCTGTGTGTATATGTGTGTGCATCTGCGCACGAGGAGGCAGGGATGTGGGTGTGTGTGTGTTTGAGAGAGAGAGAGCATGTAGCTTGTTTTATGTTTGTGTTTCAGAATCTGCAGTGCACATAAACACAAGAGGCTTGATGTTTGTGTGTGGGGATGTGCGTCCGAGATTTAGACAGATGAGTCACAACAATAATTCAGGCAACCGGTGATCCCAGGCACCTTACAGGTGGTTCAAAGCTCCAGTTCACTGGTTCCTACTGTTAAGTCATTGTTCACAAAGTGGGGACGTTTTACTCAGCAGGAAGACACACGCTGCTAAATGCTTGTCCGTGTGCGACAACTCTTTCTGACGGATTATTTCCTAACCCTAAACCTGTGCGGCTTTCAGGGGGTGTCAGATGACTGTCAGGAAGCTGAGGGCACTGTTATGTTTGCACAACACCTCAGGCACAGTGAGATAACAATAAATCTAAACCGATAAGACATCCAGTTCATTCTGCATGGAGTTTTCTGTCTTTTTCATGTCCTTAGATAATCATCATAAATTTGTTTATCATCCCTCTGATCTGTGAAACTCACATTTATTTGAACACAAACAAAACAGTGAGCGAATAGCTGCGTTTATGTCGTGTTATCCTTTAACTACTGCGTACCAGACAAATGTAGCAAGTATCTTGAAGACTTGGGATGAGGAAAATTAAGAATGTGGTCATCAAAATTTTATGCAGAGTTGGGTTAACTGGGGATTCCTAATTGTGATAGGTGTGGATGTGAATGGTCGCCTCTCTCTGTGTTAGTCCTGCAACTGATTGGCATCTTGGCAAGGATGTAGCCTCTCTCCCTTTGACAGCTGAGGTAGGCCCCCAGCTCACACAGTTATCCAACACGCTTTGTAAATACGTTTTACTGTATGTAAGATTTACATTTTGACCTGAGGTTGGCAAAGAAATAAAGGGAAAGACAAATGTCCAAAGCAAAATTAATGTAATTTTCAGACCCAAATGAAGTGTAATCTTGTGCTTAAATTGGATGAGATGGATGGAGCATGCTTAGAAAGTTCATGTCTATCCTTCCCTGACAATATAATAAAGATAATATTAAAATCTTTGCCTTTATCTTAAGCATCTCTTTGATTTTACCGCTTTAGTAACTCAGCGCTTGTATGTCAAGGCCAGAAGGGTCAGCATGCTTCTACCCGACACCTCAACATCGTGTCTTGATGAGAGAACAGGCCACAGTGTGTGAGATGTGTGCTCCCATTTTATTTATTTACAGGGCAACAGGTGGACATACACACACGCAAAGACTGGCAAAGACCGAAGAAGCACTTTTTTTCATTCCATTTATTTTGTTAGTTAAATTTCTATAGCAGGTGAGGGAACATAATGGTCACACAAGGGTTTTTTCTTGAGCATAGTTTTCAGAAGTCACAGTGTTTTAGACGTGGACAAGAACATTTTTAAAACTGACAATGAAGAAGGAAGGGCCAAGAGGAGACTCAAAAACAAGGTGTAACAGTGACTCCTACACACCTTCTCCTTCATGGTCCTCCAACCGCCCCCTCTGCTTCACACACACACACGCACGCACACCTCCTGCTCTCTCACACACACACACACAAAGGCCTCAGCTCTAAAGTGTTGTGAACCCCTTCCCTCCCATGACCTCCCGCCCTCCAGTCCACCCCCCCCCCCCCCCCCCCAAAGTCAACAGAACAATAAAATAAAAGCAAACTCAGCCACAAATAGATATATTTATATATAATATATATTTACTCTTTAAAAATAGAACTTCAGTCTAGATACTAACAACTGTACAAACTACAAAAATAAAAATTTAATATAAATAATTTATATGGCATGACATTAACATTTTTTTCTGAAATAAACTACAAATCAATGCAGGACTCCCTCGCCCACCCCCTTCCCACAAGCGCGCACACACACACACACACACACACACACACACACACACACACACACACACACACACACACACACACACACACACACACAGATACTGACAACACCTCCTGGCTGTCTATGGTGTGATCAAACTGTGAAAGGTGTTTTTGTTCAGCTGCAGTAGCTACTTGACTGTTTTTTCATATTTCCAAAATAAAAAAACAAAACAAAAAAACCAAAGCTGCCACTTGGAAAATGACACACACACACGTAGACACACACACAAATAGATCTGCAAGTTTCTCCCTGCAATTATTTAACCTGGCAGTGATTAGACCAATACTGAACAAGAATAATAACAACTGAAACTCTGTAAAGCAAATGAAATGAAAGAAATGTAACATGACACATATATGAGGTTTGCATTAACAGACAGAGTGAGTCATTAGAAAAAAAAAAAGTGAGTCAGAGCGTGTCGAAGCGCTAACTAGATTGAAACCGGTTTACATCGTGTAATAATTGCACAGGGTCACGATAACAAGAGACCCTAATAACCCTAAAGCAGCCAGCAAAGAAAAGAAAGAGAAGAAAATAATAAACTAAAATAACTCCCTTTGCATTTGTGAATTTTAAGATTCCCTTTCAAAACTAATACGAGAAGGTGAACGACACTTTTGTTAAAGTGACAAAAGTAAACATCACCCACTGTAGAGCTTACAAAAACTGCAGGAAAAAAAAGACATCAAAGCTCCTTCAAGTAATTTAAAACTGCAGAGGCCGTTGGGGCACAGGCAATATGAATTAAGCGTGTCATGATGGCTGACTGATCAGATTTGACCATTTTCAGATAGATGGTGACAAGCGTCAGCCAATCACTGCCAATCGTGGTACACATTCTGTGTCTCGACAAGAGAAAGCGATAAAAACATATTTATACAATTACAACATAATACTGAGCTCTGAATGCTGTGATAACAGGGGAAGGGTGATGTAGTGAAGGCACGGCGGTTACTACTGTTAAGAAAACACCATCTGCTGTGTAAGTTTTTACAGTGCACACTATGGCAGAGAGTCTGTCAGATACAGAATACCTCACAGCGCAACACTGTGATAGATGCTAACAGGAGAAGGGGGAGGGAGGGGTACTGCATTTTTCTTTTAAGGCAAATTGCTTAAAATTATTTTGAAGTGTAGCAGCAAAAAAAGGAACATAATACAAATAGAAATAAAACACTGACCATGTATGTTCAATAGCCTATAATCTTAATAACATCTCAGCTTTGTGAAAACATATAGCACATTTCTTATTCTATACAGTGCAGGGGGGCAACCCAAAAAAAAAAAACAACACAAAAAAGAAACAAATAAAATCAACCACCCCACTTGAAGATAATCTTTTACATCTGAACTTTTACACAAGAGAATACCCAAGTTATACAGTACTCTTTTAAATAGCTTCCCTCTTGTTTAGTATTAAAATATATACTCATAAATTTATATAATTCTTAAAAGAAATATTTTTTTCGTCTTAACACGTCCTTGAAGTAAAACCTCTCATTTATTCTTTAGAGTCTATGTACAGCTGTCAATGTGTGACGTGACGCCATGTGGACGTTCTGGGGAGTAGCCCAGAGATTCGAAGAGAGAGGGCGAGGCGTGTGAGAGGGTCTAGCAGTCTTTGGGTGCCTGGATCCTCAGCTCACCTGCAGCAGACAGAAGACAGAGAGCGATCAGACTTTAGGCACGGGGGACATTAAGTCACGGTCACATGTTACTGTCAGTGACAAAGAAGCCTGAAAACTTTGCTCACCTTGTGTCTTGTCAAGCTGATATTCTGTCTGGCCCTGTGTTGCTTCCAAGTCCTGGAGCTCTAGAGAGTCTCTTTTACATGAAGAAAAGTTTGTTTTGTCACCACATGTCCTCTTAGCAGCCTCAAAACAGTCCGACTCGCTGTCCGTGTCAAAACCTTCATGCATGTAGCCTTGGTATGCTGCTCCCGGCAAGGTCGGGTGGACAGCCACTGTCACAGAAGCCGTGGCTGTAACCATAGTAACAGGTCCCCCAGCGGAGCCTTGTTGTGTTGGCAGGGTAGAGTTGCTATGGCTATAGCTCAGCCCTTTAGTCCTGTTTGGCTGAGGCCCTCTAACGTTCTGGAACCTGGGGCCGCTCTGAAAAGTCCTCCCAGGAAAGTGGGCTCTGTCGCCGGGTAAGTGTTGGCCAGGCTGAGCCTGGAGTCTCTGGGAGCCCCTCTGCTGCTCCCGCTTGTTTTCATCCCAGCATGTAACCTGGGATCCAAGAGGAGACTGTGCAATGTAGGAAGATTCACTTAATGGTTCAATCCTCCCACCAGGAGCTGTTGCATTTTCTCTAAATGGCTTCACCACCTAAAACAAAGAAATGTTTACAGTTAACTTTCAGAAGATTTGATGAACAATAGGGCAGCTTAATTTGTCTGCGTGCTCATGCAGCGTACCGTAAGTTTAGGGAAGCTCGGGTCTTTGCTCGCTTCCAGCAGTATATGAGATGTTGCTGGTGGAACGCTGGTGTGCGATGCTAAGTATGCACTCCGTTCACAGTACTTATAATCCTCCTCCCCAATCCCTGATGTAGTGGTCAACTCAGAGTAATACTCAGAGTCTGATGACTCAGAAAACGCCTGTTGACGAGAGCGTGGGTTGGGGTGGCCTGTGTAGTACCCATGATGGGTCATTGGTGGAGGCAGCGGAGGCTCTGGAGAAGGTGACGGCAGGCAGCTGGCATTGTCAACCGGGGTGACCTCAGCCGGAGGACCCATCATGGAGAGGAGGACTGGGAGGAGAACCAAGCCATTAAGCATCCCCAAAACAGTCAGGATGGCTAGCACAGCGAAGAAATACCTGAAGGATGGAGAGACATGAGATGTTAGTTTGGGCGTGAACCGAAAACAGACACGACAAAGAATCAGTGTCAGAATAAAAGCAAACGGTAACACGCAGTAGTGACTGATCGCTGTTAATGCATTTAACCATCCTGAAATCAGACAAATGCCAAAGGACAGAGCAGGTCTGTCATCTCTCTTTAGCCTATTGGCAATTTTTTCAATCAACTGGAACGTGCAGTGACAGAGCTGCAATTCATTTAATCCTATTTTATTTTGCATGCTAAGTTTTATAGGGATTTGGCTAAAATACAGATGCATTAAAACTGTCAGCCAAGCTCATGACACTTTCACACAAAGTACAAGACATTTAACATTTGACAAATGTTTGGGGTTTTTTTGGGGGTTGTTTTTTTTTGCTTTATCCATTTTTCTATTTAACATTTTTGTTATGCAACACATTTTTTTTTCTTTTCTTTAAATGGACAAAAACACACGTGTGTGTGCGGCTCCAAACACTCCAAACACACACATAGTTGGCACATGAGGAAGGGAAGTAGCTCTGGGGAAGAATACAGGGAAAGCCCAGTGTTTGTGTATCAAAGGCGAGGGGGTTGGGTGGTGGGGGCAAATCTGATTCCCTGCTTAGTCCAACTAAAACATGCTTTGATGCCTCCACTGCTGCTGCTACAAGATATTCTCTCGCTCGTTTTCTTTTTTTCTTTCTGCTCACACTGTGCGTGTGTGTGTGTATGTGTGTGTGTTTCCATCTCTGTACAGCTCTGAGGAGGCCAGGGGTGGAGGCAGGCCACAAGAAAGAGCTCCCCAAGAAAATTAGAGAGGACTCCACTTAAACACTAACAGAAAGCAGGGAGACAGTGAGATGCTAACCACCAGCCAGACTTAAAGAGGTAAAACAAGAAAAAAAAGAGGGAGGGAGGGAAAAAAATGACAGTTGGTATGAGGGAAAAAAGCCAACAAGGACAAGGATAATAGCTGCAGAGTGTTATGGAAACATTCCCTCTCAATGGACTACTACAGTGATTATTACTACTACCTCACTTGACAAAGGTCACTCTTTTGTCTGATATGTTTGCTCTTTTCCTCTCTAGCAGCTGTCCTTATTTTCCTCTGTTATCAGAAGGATATTCATAAGCTGCTTTGCCAAAACCCTGCAGGGACGCACATATTTAACAAGCATGCTTAATCGAATTAATGCGCATTCACCTGCAGATGGCGAAATGATAAATAGTTTATCAATATTATCATTACTATTTTAGAATGGCGTCCACATTTGAGCTCACTTGCTTTTACCCCAAAATGACAATTCTTTACGTGGCGGAAAAAGAGACAGAAAGAAAGAGAGTGAGACGTTGGTGGGACCTCCAACAGCGTCTCACTGTTAGGAATTCTGTTGTTTATATAAACTGTAATCTTTTCCATTTGTTGTCAGGCCTGCAGAGTCGTATGTGTGTGTGTAAGAATGAGACAGTAAGCGCTTACACGCATGTACGTATGTGCGTTTCTCCACGTGTGTACACCCGTGTGTGTGCGTGCGTGCGCACTGACTTGTGGCCTGCCTGCATGCATGCACATTCTACGTAAGTATGTGTGTGAGAGAGGTCTCTGAGCAGAGCTGAATTAGGCGTGCTGTTTATTCAGTGCATTACAAGGCCAGGAGATGTTTACAGCAGTATATTTATGCTACTCCCCAGCTAGCCAGCCTTGGCTTCCCCCAATCAGCTACAGCTACAGCTAAACAAGACCTCCAACAGAGACTAGTCCCCTCTGTCTCTCCTTCACGCTCTGTTTTTTTGAAAATTGTCTCTCAAAAATGTGAGCAGAGAAAAAGTACTGGAAATTTGCTCTGGCACCCTTAATTCCAACCCAACTTCCCAGGTATTCTCAAATTCCCGCTACCGGTACCTAAATATATGTACATTTCTTTATGAGTGTAATCCAACAGTTTTGGAAGATCTACTCATCAGGCTGTGATCTAGCCACCCACAAAGACCTTATGTCCTTGTACGGAAGCCACCCTCAGAAAACGTCTCCTGCTCCCTCTGCTTCTGTCTCCGTTTCTGAAGAAAACTGTGCTTTTTATGTCATGGAGGCCTGCTGCAGTCTGTGAGCTCAAGGCTGTGGTTTAGGGTTTGGGCCGAGACCACATTCGGCTGAAAAACATGGAGGTATTCGCCTTTTTTCCACTCTGACCATGAAACAGTGGTAGAAAACACACGCACACAGAGCAGATGCGCACACAATGTACACTCACCAGTGTAGACTCTCTTACACACACACACACACACACACACACACACACACACACACACACACACACACACACACACACACACACACACACACACACACAAACAGAGGGTCTGTTGGTGGGCCGCAGAGCATCTGACCAGTTCAAATTTAGCTCCACTTCTTTTTCATTACGGCATCCAACGTGGAAGGCGGGAATGCCAAACAGATGATAGGAATTTTTACAGATTCCCCTGTGTATGTGTGAAAGAGACAGCGTGAAAGAGTGAGAGGGAGACACCACCCAGTGGGCAGCAGAACACTTCCATGTTTACAAGCAGCTGCTACACACACCCTTGATGTTTTCCCCATTTGTTTCACTCCAAGCTCGAGGAGTCAGATGTGTGTGCGCTCCCAGAGTGACAGAACCAGGTGCTTATTTGTCACTGTGTCTCTGTGTGTGTCTACAAAAACAACAAAAAAAGGACTTCCACCTGCATGTAGACCTCCAAAGTGAGGTTTCCTACTGCACCCAAAGTGAGATAAGACAACCGGCTCCACACAAAATGCTGATTCTTCTAAAGGTAGCATATGACCTTTCCGAATGAACACTCACACTCACTTACCTCATGATGAAGTCAAATTCGGACCCGGCCAGCATGAGAACACCCAGCAGCGTGGAGATCGCTCCGTCAACCACCGGGGCAAACATGTGCTCCAGCGCCACCGCCGAGCGCTTGTTTCTGTTGCCAATTGCTGTCAGGAAGCCCTGCGGAAGAGAGAGGGGGGAAGGTGGGGAAGAGAAGTGAGTTGGAAATCTTGCCGATCACACAAAACTTGTGCTTGCGGTGAGGCTTTGGCAAGCTCCCTAGTTCCTGCATTTGGTTTTGTTGAGGATTACAACACTATGCTACAAGACAGTAGAGTGTGCACGGAAGCAGGTTGCCACCATGAGTGAGCAAGCCAACACCTCAATAATTTTAAAATAGCCAACTTTTCGCCAGTTATAAATAAAATATTTTGTAATGCATTTTCTTCTATTAGGTATGATTAGGTGGTTAGGTGCTGCTCATTCCTTACCAGAGCGATGTGAACAGTGAACTCCACTCCGATGCCCACGGAAGCGATCAGGATGACCACAGGAATGGCACTCAGCTTGATGCCAATTAGACCCATGATGCCAAACAACTCCACAGTCATCATGGCCAAGATAAACACCTAAAAGCACACATGAAATTTAGCGTTACCACTTTTCCAGTGCAGGAAATGTTAAGCCAGCCAACACAGTAGGATGAAAAAAGAAGATATGGCTAAACGAGATTGTAAAATTAAAGCATTTCAACTACGATAATGCTTTTCTTTCTAGATGGAGCGGAGTCCTGCTGCCAGAATCTTTGACCCTGTGGTCAAGATCTTAATGACATGAGATCAAATTTCCCACCCTCGGGTTAATCCCATCCCCCTCGCCCACTCCCATATTCCTTCTTTCTCTTTCTCTTCTTCCTTCCCATAGGTGCTTAACACCAGAGATTGACAGCACCAAAGGCAAAGTGTTTGCACCACATTCACATTTACTTGTCCATAACAAATTATCTTGTTTCATTTTTTTTCCACAAGATTTTTAGCCTGTGTCGCTCATTTTATTGTTTTCTGACATTTAATACAACAGCTAAGTAATGCAGTGCCACAGCTTTCGAATGCCTTCATGTGGGGTGTTACTGTACACCGCAATACAAACAGCAACAACAATCCTTAGAAAACAAGGAGGAGAAAGCAGTTCCTGGCCAACGGCAGCTTTTGATCCCAGCTGGGGCTTTTAGCTGGGGCATAGTTAAATTGGAAATGATAAAAGCTGTTTTACTGCTCGACCACATACAGGCTGGGTGAAGCCTTCACATGCCGGTTGATGCTTGGAGACCATGCATGCACGTAGCTGTGCCTCTCTGTCTGAGAGACTGTGTTGTGTTGCTGTCTCAATCAGCACTGCTGTGGGCCGCTGCTTAAATTAAACGCATTCCTGCTGAAACTGGCTCTGTAGTTGAGCTACAGACCCCTAATGGGGCTATGGGGATATGTGTTTCTGTGTGAGTTTGGGGTCTTTGAGGACCACTGGTCCCACCAGCTTGTGTGTGAAATGTTATCCATCTGTTGACCACTCAGATTGTCTCTTTTCCACTCTCCCACACGCACATACACGTACAGACAAATATCCCTGATGGATGGGTTGTGCAGGCCAAGGTCGCAACTGGGCAGATCTGTCCTGTCCCCAAATCTCTCCCTCTCCCTTTGACAAAAGGAGTGAGAGAGTTGGAGGTAGAGGCTTCAGGAGGGTAAAGCCTTTCTTGCTCCTTTGCATTTCCTTTTTTTTTTTTAGGCTCGCAGAGCGCACATTAGAATAACAAAGGGCCTTGTGTGTGTGTGTGTGTGTGTGCATGCTGGCCCTCAACAGAGAAAAAAGGGGCCCCCTAGACAGTGTTATTGAGCTATGCTGAGAAGGGTGAAAATAAAGAGAGCGAGAGGGAGGAAGGGGTTAAGGATGCTAAGTTAGGATGAGGTGGAGAATTAAAAAAACAAAACAGAAATGATGTGGAAAAATGCATGATATGAAGGAATAAAAAAGTGGAGTGCAGGATGAAGAGCTATCCACTTACAATGATGCCTGCAGTCCAGGGGTTGAGCAGGAGGATCGCACAGACCAGGAAGGTGCAGGCCAACACCACACTGATCGACAGCAAGAACCAGTGTCGGAGGCCAATGTACTGCTCCCAGAACAGGAAGGGGTATCCGTTGGGGTAATTGAACACACCCTTGCGGCCAAACTCATCGCAAATGGTGCGCACGCTCTCGATGGCTTCCACAAAGTCGCTGGCCTGACGAAGGCCGTTCAGGTAGAAGGGGAACTGAGCAAACTCCAGGGGCTCTGCAGCTGGGACTGCGAGAGGAGATTAAAAGAAGGTAAAGTGATTTTGTATTCACACTGTAAGTCACCTTTAAATGCATCCACTCTGACCAAAATCAGATGACTTACTGCGCAGATTTTCCCCTGTAGTGTCATACTTGTCATGAATCCATTCTCTGGGGTGAGGGTAGAAGTTGGCCTGAGATGCAGCGTAGCCCAGGGGATCATTACTGACCCAGACTGTCAGGTAAATGTAAAAAACCTCTGGGGGAATCAAACCCTCGACATCCACCAGCCGACGAGAGGTCAGCTAGAGAAAAAATTAGCATTTGTTGATCATATTTTCATCTACAATGCCAAGCAAACATATTATGAGACAAAGCCTTTTATCTTTTTTTTTTTAACTCACCTGGCTGTAGTTAAAAGGCTCTTTCTTGGAGCCAGTCTGGATCAGGAGCTTGTATGCCAGAGCCCCGTCTTCTGTGCCGTTACGATAGCTGTCAGCGGTAATTCTGCCTGCCTGCCAGTCAGCATCAAAAGCCGCCTGAAGACCTGTGTGTGAGGTAGAACACACAAAGAAGAGAGAGGATTATTGAGGCTGTCATTTATAAATGCTTTGATTTCTGTTATCATAACAGTTCTTCTGCATGTCTGCCTGTGTGAGCAGTGATGCTGAAAATGTGAAATATCAAGTTTCCTTTTCTGGATCAGATTGACCTGATCGCTATTACTTCTTCTTCACTGGATCTGTGACACATTCTAGCCTAAGGACGCGCACACACACACACACATGCCAAGATAGCCTATGACCTCAAACCGTGAGCGAGTACGTCACCTCTAAGCCCAGGTGGATGCAGTCTAACAATATGACTGAACTTCCACTCACCCTTTGCACATTGTAACCCCCACACCCATTAACCCACTCACTGTTGTCTTTAGCAAAAAGCATGTCTGAAAAAACCTAATGCATTAAATAGCAGACTCATTATCAGAAAGAGACAGAAAGAAGAAGTTATTACCTAACTCCCTCTAAAAAAAAAAACCCAAAATAACATTACTCTGAATTCTTACCTCTGAGCCAATCCTGGAAATAGTGCAGCCACATGCGGGGCAGTTTGTTGTCGCTGTCTCTGACCACATATCGAACTGAGTTGAAGGCGTTGTGCAGCTGAATCAACAGCCTTTGAGATCGGGCATAATCGAATCCGTCCATAGTAACCAGGTACATGTTATAGAAGGAGAAATACTTGAACTGAGCGTCGATGAAGTCGTATTCCTTGGTGTCACGTGGCACGATATCGGTCAGGTAAAGGCCGTCATGCACCATGGTGGTACCGTACAGGCTGAGGCCCAGGAGGCACAGGAAGAGAACAACCACGGCTGCTTTGCTTTTAGGCTTAAGGAGCAGAGGGGCATATTTCTCCCTGGCAAAATTGGACAGGTTCCAGTGCAGGAAAGGGAGCGGTACACACTTTTTCCCTGATCTGGAGTCCTCCACCTGGGCTAAGAGGTCTCGTGTGGAGCTGGAGGTAGGGGTGAAGAGCTGGGAGCCATAGGGGTCTGGCATAGAGGTGGTGGGGGAAGGAGAGGCGGCTAAAAGGAGGAAGTACAAGCAGGAAATGAGCATTCCAGTATCATAAATTGCTGTATTGTCAGAATCATCATAGAGTTCAGTTTACCTTGAGGCTGGGAGGGAGGGCAGAGGATGATGGAAGGAGGGCTGGTGGAAATCTGTGAGGTAGGCGGCAGAATTGTTACAATATGCTGGCCTGCCGCGTCGCACTGCGTGAACGCCTGCACCGTCGTAGTGATTTGGGTGCTGGTGGTGATGGTCGAGCCTGCAGTGTACTGGTGCGTGTGCGCCGTTGTTGGCGTGTGAGGCTGTTCTCCGGCGTCCGATAACTCTTGAGGGGAGAGGTGGATGACGCGATCGGAGCACGGGCTGTAGAGACAGCAGAGGATGTCCAAACGCTTGTCCTCGCGACGGTGGAGGTCCAAACTGAGGATGGCGGGGAAGATGAGCAGCACCATGGCAAAGTTAAACACAACCACAATGGCCGCCTAGGGAGAGGGAGAAAAAAATACAGAGTGAAATAAGAGCAAGATAGAGCTAAGAAGAGACTGAACAGGATATAAAATTACAGACACACCAGCCCAACTGGGAAGAGTCAAGACTTTTTTTTAAATTCCTGACACCACAGTAAGTAAAGCAAAGCTCTTCTCTAAATCACCAGCCACGAATACTAAGCGAGCCAGGAGGGGAAAGAAAAGAAAGAAGTCACAAAAAAATATAGAAAGATATATATAAATATAAAGTTTGAGCAAAACCATCACCCTTAACCAGTTCAGCTACAGCCTCCCCGCTCACCCGTCCCCTGAAGCTGACATTCTAACTGGCTGTGGTTTCCAGAGTGTGTCCATCTTTGTGTGTGTATTTGTGTGCGAGCTTGTGTGTTTCAGACCACCCACAGTTAGTCACAGATCAGAGAAAACCGCCTTGACGGCCCAGTGATATACTGGTCCACTCCCTCCCTCTCCCTGCCGTTTTCTGTCTCTGTCTGTTCATCGCTGTCTTTGCTCTGATTATTCCCCATTATACATATTATACATATTATATGCGCATTACATATATATATATATAAATATATATGCACACTTACACGCAAAGACATGCACACACACACACACACACACACACACACACACACACACACACACACACACACACACACACACACACACACACATACACACACAAAAAACGTTGGCCCTCTAGGTGCAGTGGCAATAAAACTAGGAACAAAGGCTTTGCTTGCTTTGAATAAATGTCAACTCTTTTAAGTTATCTCTTTCATTTTAAAAGGAGCCCAAGGCCTCATGGTGTGCGATTGTGTACAGCTTGTTTATGCATGTGCGCATGTGTGTGAAGGCGTGTGTCTGTGTATGTCTGCAAAACATACCTGCAATGAGAAAGCTCGGAGCGCAGGGATGGGTACTAGAGCAGCCATGAAAAATGCAATCATGTTGTTGATGGAAGTCAGAGCCACACTGGTGCCGGTGCGACGCAGACAGTCTCCTGTCCGCTCCTTTACAAAAGCAAAAAACAAAAACAGAAGACACAAATCAGAAGAGAGCAAAAAAGAGGACAGGACAAGGGAAGAGAGGAGAAGAGGCTTTTAAAGGTACCTTGAAGGGTATGTTGCTTTCAGTTTCTGTGAAGGAGTGAGCCAACAAAAACATATCATCCACACCAATCCCCAGTGCCAGGAAGGGAAGCACCTGGAATAGGAAAAACATCAGTCGAGAATAAAGGGTCTGAATGATCATTCAGCATGTGGAATCAAACTCTGTGATTTAAATCAAAGGAGGACCTCCTTAAATTTAAATGTGCTTATGAACTGAATGATGTACGCCGCTCCCTTTATGTTGTACCTGTGTCGTAGCGGCGTTGAAGGAGAGGCCAAGCAGGGAGCAGAGACCCAGTCCAGCTGCCACTGACAGAGCCACCAACAGCACCCCAGCCAACCCAACAGCCCCCTGGGATTTGGCGCAGTCCCATCTCAGCATGGTCACACAGGCATAGGCCAGCTGGAGAGGAGAAAATGTATTATTATTAAAGACAGTGAAATGATACAAGATACTTATTATCCATTAATAATGGGCAAACGTCAGTGACTATAATCACCATGAGCAGGTATCCTCCAGCCACCCTGATGACGCTGACATCAGAGAAGGATTTCATGATGTCATTGAGGGTTGTGGTGGAGAAAGCGTGGATGGACTGACTGGAGTTTGCTGGAATACTCTGGTGAACCACCTGATGGGGAAACATCAATCAACTGTTAAAGCGTTCTGCTGAAGAATAAAAAAAAACATACTACCCAATTTATAACTAAGCACTGTGGAAGAGCAACTGAAGGAATATGGACCTTGTTACACACATGGTTCAAAATCCCCCTAAACTACTACAGCCCTATATCTCAGGACCCCCTAAAATTTCTGTTTGAAATGTGCATGGCTGTGAAAGCGAGTAAGACGGCCCGAGTGTGTTTTTACATGTGCTAGCATGTGTGTGTGCGTGCATAAGTATGACAACTGAGGAGTAATGAGCACAGATGCCAGAGGTTGTGAGGTCAAAGGTGAAAAAGGATGGGATCGCATGGCTCAGAAGGCGTCTCCTGGTACTTCATGCCCATGAAGGAACCAAAGCGCCTGAAAGCCATTTACCTGTAAGCGTTCGACCATCATTTGCTATCTCGTACAGATCTGCGCTTGTACTTTAATATGTCGGGCTGGGGGGGCCTCATGTCTCTGTTTACATTTGAGTTTTGTTACCCCTCCTCCCCTCCCCAAATGCCCCTCCCTCCCGCTGTGCTTAGCCTCGCCGTGGTGGGTGTCAGCTATCACAGCAACAGCTTGTTCCTATAACTAGGGTCCTGACAGAGAGGGAGACGATTGGCCTACCACACACACAAACACACACTAACCCGGTGCTCTGGTCTGCCCTGCGATTCAGTTTACAAGGGAGCTGAAGACTGATGGAATTCAGACACTGCAGATTAAAGTCTCAGTGCGCTTGTGTGTGTGTTTATGTGTGTGTGTCAGTGAAGATGGCATGAGGACAAGGAAATGAGCTCTAATTTTTCTCCCCCTCCTCCTACATGATCTCAGTGACAACAAAATATCTTTATTTCTGCCCTGCTGTCCTTGAAGCATGGCGCGTTTAAAGGAGCGTGAAATCTGTGCGCGAGTTCATACCTCGACAAACTTTCTCTGCCAGGACTCAAGGATGGCGGTGGCTTTCTCCTCATTCCAGTTAATGTCGTGGATTTCGTAGTCGTCCTTAAAGTGCTCATATAGCTGCTTAGGACTCATCAGCAGGAACATGGTCTGGAGAGCCTCCGCACTGCAAAACATGCAAACAAAGTTTAGTACACATCAGGAATGATGAGCAACTCTTAAAAAAACCATAATGTAACCATTAAGTCTGAGTGTTTAGATGTTCCTTGTATCTGAAAGCAGGTGCCGTCTCTTCTAAGATTTGTCCGCCTGCCTGCTTGCCCATCTGCCAGTGTAAACAACTAAAAGCAGGTGTTATCTAGTCTGTCTGCTCATCTCTAGGCTGCAGTCCCAGATGTCCTCAGGTTTTCTTGGCACCAGCAAAGTAAGCAGCAGTGCCGCTCAAAATGTGAAAGAGATGATCATAAATCACATCCAAGAATAAGTGTGGCTCTTGCAGATGGGCCTGGAATCCTCTTTCATTCAAGGCTCTCTTGGGTCTGTGGAGGGGGGCTTGATCTGGGCTCTGACCCAGTGCTCTCACTCCATTTGTACTGGCCATGCTTTTATAGCCAGTTGAACTCTGAAGATTGTCTTATAAAGAGCCCTGGGTTAGATAAAAGTGAATTTGAGTGTTATTCGCCTCCTTGTTTTTCTTCTTCTTCTTTGGTCCTGCACACAACAAATGTGCAGCAGGGTGGTGGGGCTTTATGTGACTGTCAATCATCTTTAATTGGCTGATCCCAGACCGGGGTCATTCAGGAAACTGATCCCTCTCGATATGAGGCATTCCTAGCATGTGTCTTCACTGCTGTTAGGGGGTTCCATAGATTCAGAGGGGAACTCGAGGCCTACTTGGCTGGTAGTGATCGCGTCGCATCCTTGCTATTGGATCCTTTAATCACACAAGAGGAAGACAATGTATAAATATACCCACAAAAACACACACACACCTCAGCAGAGCATCCTGGCTGTTCTTGACCCGCCCTCCCAAAATGAGCTCCTCTTGCCAGTGCATGAACTTCCGGCTAAAACCATGGCAACCACCCTGGAGACGGCCAGCAATGTCAGGACTCTGAATAAGAAAGCAGAAATGTCAATATGCGCGCCTCTTTGGTTTACTTTGTGTGCACTGTAAATAATTACTAAAGTTGCACTCTTTCATGCGAGGTTACCTCTCCTAGCTCCTTGTTAGGTGCACTGAGGGGGCAGTCAGGGTCTAAGGGGTCTAGACATGGTCTGTTCATGTAGGCATGTCCCACCTGAGGAATCAAACAATGTTAGAGATGTCTCAGTACACAATAAGAGGTGTAAACATAGATGACACGCAGCCTTGTTTAGTAAAGATATCCATGTAATTTTTTCTGTGCATCACCTGGGCTTTGTCCAGCATCTCCTTGAACCCTTCCAGTGAGGTGAACTGGCTCAGCTCCTCCATCAGCTTGACTGGATCTAGATTCATCCACTGGATATCTTGCATACCCCTGCAGAGCAAAGACACACTTTATAATGGCAACAAACACACACACACTGATTTTACATTATTTGTAGGAACTTAAGGAAGGAAGGCAACGTAAAATAGCTTTTATGAGCATGTGCCCACACGGCTACGTGGCTTTGAATTCTTCGCTAATGTTTACTCTGGGCAGGAAAACTTTTACTTCAGTTTCTCTCTCGCTCCTTTGTTGTGGTGGGCTACACAGGAGGCTAGCTGCAGATACAGGATAAAATAGCGTTTATTATCCTGTTTCACGCTGCCACAATGCCCAGGGAAAAGGCACAGTGGCTGCCTGCTCACTTTCATTCCTCAATGCCCTGCACTGAGTCATAACAATTACCTCTGCCTCCCAAACATCTTGATAAGGAGGGAGGGAAGGGAGAGGCCAGGAGGATGGAAGGCAGGGAAAGGGAAAACGGGCGAGGGATGAAATGTACATGGACAAATAACCTGTTTGTTAGCTTCATCTGTACTGCGCTGGTTTGCTCTGCAATGTGGCCTACATCAGGAAATGTAATGCACTTGCTCAAGGAAAATAAGAATTTTGGAAAAACTGGAGGAATTATGTTTGTGGTTTGTGATTCAGCGAGACAAAGGGAAATAAAATTATCCCAAAGTATCTGAACTCCAAGCTGAATCTCCCCCCGATGGCTCATGAAGAGAGCTGCTCTCCTATTCCCACATACCAGGGTCCCCCTTTTGCTGCTGGTTGCAAAGACACTCCTTTATCAGCTAGTTTTTGCTTGACTGGACCGGGCCTGGGCCCTTTTGTTTTTTCATAGATTGCTGCTTTTTGTTCTCCCCAGTTCTCTCACTCTCTTTCTCTCCCACTCTTCACTCATTCTCTTTCCCGATCCCCCCTCCCCTTTTCTTGCTCTCTATCATACTCTTATTTCTTCTGTTTTTGAGTTGGTTTTTTTTGTTTTGTTTTTTAAAAAAATGGTTGGAGCAGAAGCTGAATAAAGGGACAGTCCCGCCAGTGAATGCAACAGGCTCTCGTAAGCTCAACGACGACAACAAATAAATGAAGAAGTTAAATACATTTAATAAATAACAGCAGATGTTGAGCACTGTGTGAATGTTTGGAAGATGTGTGATTCATCAAAGGCCCCCTTCTCTTTCTCTGGTGCTATGCTTTTCACACAAGCCAACAGGGAGATGCTAAGGATGGGAAACTTGTGTTTGTTTCTGTATGTGCTGGTTTGTCATGCAACATACCGCTGTCAGCTAAGACACACACATAAACAAATAATTCCTCTGCAAAGAAACATCTGCTATGATCTAAACTATCTTTTCTAAACTAAGCACACAATTGAAATATCACTTCTGACGAGGAAAAAAAGAGATCCCTTTCAGTGACTCAATTTCTCAAGAGAACTTTATCCCCTGCAGAAAAAAAAATAGAATCTCCAAATGCCCAAATACGCCCAGACTCCACTGTTAACTGTCTTGTAGGCTCTCTCTGTCCTTCTCGGGGGACTTGGGGCTTGAATACTGCCCATTTTATTTGTTGGACAACTTGGGAGCTAGGAGCCCGGGGCATTACCATGAGAATGCCGAGTGTTAGCCGTGAGCTGACAAAGCCAGCCCCCCTCCCTCCTCCGGGGCCCCTGCACTGATGGACACTCACTCGTAAACTGAAAGAATGCTTACCATTGTCTGACCCAAAGGGCTCCCCTGCCACCACCACCACCGCCGCCACCGCCACCGCCGCCTCCCCGCCCTCCGTTCTACCAACCCACCACCCAGTTGCTGTTACAGCCATCTACTCTCTCTCCATCCCTGCCTCGCTTGCTTGCCCGCTGCATCTCTCTCTAACCTTCTCTCTTTGAATTTCTCTGTCAGTACACCCCCTTTCAGTCCCTCTCTGGGCCCTAAAAGAACTCTATTACTGACCAGCACTGTCAGTCACAGCACCCACTGATAGACTACTGAAAGCCCAACTGTATGTCTCCATCCATCATGTGCTAAAAGTGACGGACCCCTCCAAAAGCTCTACTCAGATCAGATGGAAGCAGTGCATAGAAACAGCCAAGCTGTCAATGAAGTGCTTAAAAGTGCACCCAAAAAAAAAAAAAAGTTATGGCAAATATTCCAAGACTTACGGTAAATAGGCAGAGCCTCCCTGTAGCTTGGCCCCTTCCCAAAAGCAGTCCAATGGGGTGATTATCATACAGGGGAACAGCTTGTCAATCATCTGGGATCAGGAAATAGAAAAGAAAGAAGTAAACATCACAAATCAGTGATAAATAAACATAGACACACAAAAAACCCAAACAAAACAAAACAGATATTTCTTCATCGACTTACCCTTTCAATCATGACGTTCTCTATAATGGGGACTCCAGATTTATAGCATATTTTATTAAGATCCCATGATCTAAGAGAAATAAAGGTTTTAGATTAAAAGTTTTATTAAAAAACACATGGGTGCGCGAAGCAGATCTTCACAGAGCATGTCCACTTACTTTCCAAACAATGACACCTGCACTTTGCTGGCGGACAGCGCGGCTTCCATGTGAACCAGCAAAGCTTCCTGGGTGAGAATGTTTGTGCCCTCTTCTTTGGGGGTCTGGATAAGCATCTGTGAGGTAAATACAGACTCCTCTCCCTGCTTTTCCCTTGTGTAGCGAAGCTCTGTGCTCACACGACTGCCAGCTAAAAAAGTAGAAATGAAAAGTGATTAGATAGACAGATAGATAGATTTTCTTTAATGCACACGCAAAGACACTCACACATTTGTATCCTAATACAGAGTAGGTTTTGTGCGTACATATGCACATACACACACACACACTTACACAAGAACACACACATATATTGACCAACGCCCTTGGCCTTCGCCAGTGTTGGTTTTGAAGGCACTTCACACAAGCCAGTGTCTGGCCAAGAGAAATGAGTAATACAGCTTCTTATTGGCTCCTTCTGCGAAACAGATGTGCCCTGTTAGTTAGTGAAACCAGCCTTCTGATGCCCCCAAAACGCTCTACTGCTGCTCTGTTTAGAGCAGCAGATACAGACCGGGACAATCTGAACTCGTAAAAAATAATTATGATGGGCACTTCATCTTTTATTCCTGATGTTTATGCACAGTTTTCAACCTTTAAAGGTTGTTTATTGGAAAATGTGTTCATCTCAGACTCTGTATTTCTCTGCAACGCTTCCTCAGCGGTGTTCTTGTGATATGGCATTGAAAGACATAAAAGTGCGAATGGATAAAGAACGGTGAATATATTCGTGGAGGAAAGAAATATGGCTGTCAGAGACGGTGATGAAGAGAAAAGTTAGAAAGTGGATGAAAAAAAATGTAGAGCGAGAGAGAGAGCGAGGGAGCAAGAGAGAGAGCGAGCTATGTTGTGCTGTGCAATAGACCCCAGCCCCCTAATTACAGGAGGTTGCCCTGAAAAGAGTTTGCCAGCTGGGGGGATCTGTGCCAGTGCCAAGTGGACATGAAACATGCCGCGCTGGATCACAGAGGGCCCGTCTGCCCCTCTTGCTGTCCCACTACACGACAACCCCAGAGAGACAGAAGGGAGGGGAGAAAAGAGGGAAGTGGTGGGAGTTTAGAAACTAGGGCTACCACCTTCTTGATTCTAATTTTTGTCAGTCGTTCACCCAATTTTACTGCACTGCACTTCGCAGCTCCGAGCATCTATTTCTTTTATCCTTTTAACACTCTCCCATCTACCTCTCTCTCCATCTCTTTCTCTCTCTCACACTCTCCCGCTCTCTCTTTTCCCTCACGCTTTCTGGACCTCCCCCTGGCTGGAACAGGCTCCCATAATTGATGGGGAGAAAAGAAAAAACAAACTATTCAGCCTACGCCGCAAAAGTGTGAGATCAGGTTAGAACTGCGGTCCTCTGTGACACAGTCCAATATTTCTAGGCTTCGCTTTCAAGGCTTAATTACATTCGCAGGGCCTCGACACTATCGGGTCACCTTGTTTATTTGCAGTGACTGGTGTCGGGCTTAGTGCATCTCACAAAGAAAACACTTCAAAATGGGACACGCTCTTGTTTGATGTTCTTTGCACAAAAACTTTTCTTTTTTTTCTTTTTTTAAAGCTAATGTATTTATAAACCACAGCAGGACATATGTGAAAGAAATAATTCTGCCTGGAATTTTGGAAATGTTAGAAAATGAGATTTAACTTTTATTAAGTCATTTTCATACTGTCATGAAGTGTAAATACGAGATTTAGTGTAAAACATTTTAATCTTCGTGGCCCCGCTTGGGTTTTCTTGCCCCACTAATTTCCAATCAAAAAGGGAAAAAAAACCACTAAAAAACTGAACACTTTCCGTTTGAGGACCTCTTTGACATCTGTTAAACCTTTTTTGACATTTCGTATGTTAACCTCTGCAGCGTGGGGTTTTGATCCCAACAGGAACTGGGTGGCTCGAAGAGACTCTGGCTCTGTAATTACAGGCCTCCTGAAGTAAATTATAGCTATTTGTGTCTCGTTCCTCCCATCTGGACCACCCAGGCAGCCAGTCCTCTCTCGTTTCTCTCTCCCTCTCTTTCTCGCCTTCTCTCCTCAACCCCCGGTCCGGCCCCAACCACCCGACTTCTAAGCTTCCCCAGCACTCAGCTCTGCTCAAGTTCACCACTCTCTTCATAAGAAGCCTCTCCGTCTCTACCTTTCTTTCCCTGTTCCTCGTCCCCCTTTTCTCTCTCTCTTTCTGAGGCTGTTTTTCCCTTTCTCACTCTTTTTCAGTTTCCCCCCCTCTACCCTCTCCCTTCACCCAGGCTTCGCTCCTCACAGCCTTAAAGAGACAGTTCCCAGAAACTTTCTTCCCACCCTGGGAAGAAAGCACCTTTGAGGGTGTAAAGCTGGGTTTTAACAGCCCAGTGGCTGGGAAGTTTATTACACGAGCGATTCTGAAACATGAAATATTAGTCCTTGTTTGGCAACATGATCAAAATTGAAAAAAATAAAAATAAAAAATAAAAATGGGGGGCTTGGAGATGGGTGAACACAAATGATCGCAGCTCTAAATCACATCCCATCGGTTTGTCGAGATGCTTTCGCGATACTCGACCACCATCTTACAAATTTTAGCAAACAATTCGACTCTGATGGGTGCAACATGTGAATTCATTTACTAGCTTCACCACTAAAAGCACTTTCACAACAGTTATGACATTGGGAAAGTGAAAAGCGAGGGGAAAATGTCATAACAAGCCCTGACATGGTTTCATGGCTGTGGGTGTACAAAAAAAAAAAAAAAAAAAAGTTTTTAAGAAAGCGTGTTTTCATGTGCCGGTGTGTGTGTGTGTGCGTGTGTGTGTGTGTGTGTGTGTACTGAGGTGAAACAGGACTCGGTCTCCACCAACCTCAGTCATTTCCTACCCACCTGACCCTTCCATCCTTACAAGCCAAACAGACAGCATCTCCTAACTCAATAAAACATCTGGCTTCTAGAATGATCCAAGACCACCTTTAAAGGCCTGTTTCTATTCTATTCTATTGTGGTTATGGGTACCTAGTCCCAGTTCCAGGCCATTCTAGGTCAGACCAGGCCGCCTTCAAAGTTTAGTGTGGTAGATTAGCTGGATTAGGGGGCCCCTGAAAGGCCCCACGCTGCTATGGAGGAAGACTCAAGAAGAAGAGGGCTGAAGGTGACATGTATGCTATTACTTGCTATGTAGTGCATTTGACGTTTTTCCTGATTTACACAGCATGACAAGATGAGAAGAAATATGCAGCCGATTTCTACACAAAACTTCCTTTGATAAAATATAGTTCAGGGAAGGTTGCTACGCTACTTTATCACAGCGTAGCAACAATATGAAAAATAGATTAAGTTATCCCTCGCCTGCTGTCTTTTCCCTATGATTTACTTCCTTCTCCACTGTTTTATTCACAAAAGAGCTGCTTTACTTCCTTTTGATTTTCAGCAATGGAGCTAAATGAGACATTCATTCCTTCATCTTGGCACCCAAATAGGCCCCCTTCTTTTGGACCCACCAGAATCTCCACTTTGGATTCTTCAGCCCAGTCCTGCCCTATGGCTTCCCCTAGCCAGGGCGCTGCCTAAAGCAGGCTGCACCCCAGCAGATGGGCTGTTCCTCTATAGAATCCGTCAGTACAGCTCCAGACTGAATGCAAACCCTTTTGTCATTCAACCCTTCAATTTCTTTCAGATGTTTCCCAACAAACAGCAGAATAAAATAAAGAGGGAACGTTTTTTTTTCTCCCCTCAACAAAAGCAAATGGACCAAAACTTTCCCAGCCTGTAAAACAATGCCAGAGTCGGGATGTAAGGGGGGGGGGGGGGGGGGGGGGGGGGAGGCAAGGGGCAAGAAAGAGAAGCTGGCACTTTGCTATCTTACCTATAGAAATACAGTGTATCTGTTTAGCAGCTGTCAAAAACACCATTCACTCAGGAAATGAGCTAAACTACCCGCACACACAAAAAAACAAATGTGGTCTCTGTTTGTCCTGTAACTTTTCCCTGGTATTAAAATAAAAAATAAATAAATACATAAATAAAAAGCTGTCTCCAAATCACACCTTAAAAACTGCATAAAACAGCAAAAACAACATGAAAAATCAGTTTCACTTACTTTCTATTCAGATGTGCCAGTGGTGTTAGCCACCACACATAAATTTCCACGAGGGCTGGCATTTAGGCACTTTCTATTTCCATATGTATAGGCTTGCCTCTGCTAATTATGCTAATCATGGGCAGTGTTGGCCACTGTGAAAAATAGTCACATTAGACACTCCACTGACCGCTAATGCTGCTTAATGTGTGGTTGAAACATACATTCATCCCCGCCTGAAAAGCAAAATTTTTCCACGTTGCTGGTCTCATTCAGATGAGAAATGAATTTATTGAGCCCCAGAAGCATTTCTTTTTTCCCTCCCAAGTACCAAGAAAATGTTCAGTCCCCCTCTCTCTCTCCAGCCCCTCTCACTTCACTTTTTATACTTCCACGGTGTAAAGACAGAGGCAAATGGTGCAAACTCTAAGGTGACTGGTGTCGCTTTATTCCCCCCTGCACCCACCCCACAGCCAGAGACAAAGGTTGCTCTTCAGCGAAGAGATAAAGGGTGCCACACTATACTGATTGAGTTTTTATTATCCCATTTTCGGTTGCATTGCGACCTTTCTAAGGATATCGCATTCAATGTAGCAAAGAGCCTGACAGTCCAGTGCCCTTTTTTCAGCCCAAAGACCTGTTTTATGCTATCACTGTAAACCGGTGATACTCATTACCCAATAAATATATGAAGAGCTTTTGTTTTACAACCAAAGGCAAAAAAGAGAAGAAGAAAAAAGAAAAACCCCCAAACAAACAAGACTTTAAAAAAGGGAAGGTAGAGCACGCTCTTTTGTGCTTCCTGTCTCAGTAGAAGCAAGAGCCATGTGTCTGTCATATGCAGATGTATCTGTAGCTGCTCAGTGTGTGTTTATTTGTTGGGGGGTGGTCTTGGGCTCTCTGTTGAAGAGCGTGTGTGTGTGTTTTGGGGATGCTGAGAACGGAGATGGAATGAGGTAGTCTTGGATTGAGGGATGGAGGGAGAGGGGGTGAAATAAACATTTAGAAGTGACCCAGGTTGACTCTGTCTTGTTTGTTCTCTCTACCAGTGAGGTCCCAGGCCCTGAACGCTGGGAGTTTATTTATCTAGTTGGGGCACCACCGCGCACTATTCACCTTCAATAATACCTCATAGAGCTCCCTTTCTCTGTCTGAACTGGGGCGCTGTGTGCACTCCAATGAATTATAGCATTTACCTGCTGTGCCACTCTGAGGTTTGTTTAGAGAAACCGCTCCAAACGGTGAAACGCCCACGTGTGCATTTGTGCAAACTTTTTTGCTCTCCTCTCTTTAAATCAGTCCACACCTCGGTCTCTTCATATCTTGTCTGATTCCCTGTTATTCTGTATACACTGTATGGTCTTCACCTCCCTCTCTCCTGCATAAGACTTTTTATGGGGCAACTGCTACCCGGATAGTCCTCGTCTCGCTGCGCTCATATTTGGACAGCTTGAGTCTGTGTACATGTCTGTCATGCCTCACCCAAACAACTGCCAAGAAAGATGAGTTTAGTTAAAGTCAGAGTAAACAGCACCACTGTTACATGAAGGCATTTTCTTTACCCTCTTTCCCATACACAGCTTTTCGGCTGCGGCTTGATACGCGCCTGAAAACAATTATCCAAAGGCTGCGCAAAGGCATCCTTAAGTTTTACACATTTTAGTGAAAAAAACAAAACAAAAAAAAGCTTAAGAAAGTAACTTCTCTCATAAAACAAACGGGGCTTTATGGAGAAAGACGTCCACGAGACCGTTTCGCACATGATGTTTGTTCAAATGAGACAGGTAAAAACAGCAGCAAAAAAAAAGGAAAAAAAGTGTGAGCTTGCAATAAACCTTCCACCCTGTTCCTGCCCCCCCACACCATTGTCTCCTCTTATCCTCGTCCTCTTCCTGCGCCTCTTTTTATGATCTTTTTCTTTTCTCCTTGTGAACAATACAGAGCCGGGTCACACGTTGCGCAGGTCATACCTTAACTTTCAAATTCTCACATGTGGCCCAAGCTAGATAAGCAGAACCACAGTGTATACTTTATCTAATTCTAACTAGATAACATGAATGATTTTTTGAAACACAATTTAACTCAATTTAATCCAGGCACTTTGAAAATTGGCAACAAGTGCCATCCCTCGGGCCAGCACTGCAGTTTAAGAAGGATGAAGGAAAAAAAGATGTGCATGGGTGTAAGGTAATTTGATGGGCGATGTCTGTCTCAGATCCTTTAGAGCAGAGGCAGTTAGCCAGAAATAGTTCGTAATCCCCTTGTCAGACAAAACACCCTGATACTCCAGCTTTTATTCTCCACTACACAGGTGTGAGAGCTGAAGGTACGATGAAGCCTTCGACTTATAAGTAGCTCATCCGCTCTGGAAATGCACAAGAGTCCTCAGGTTGAAGTAAACGATATGAATAAAGACGTAAAGAATGCTTGATTGATTGTGAAGTGTAGGCACAAATTCTGTCTCTTTCTCTCTGTCTACACTTTCTAGACACAGACTGCACTGCTGTGCTTCACGGTATTTTGGTCCTGTTGGAGGGAGGAAGCAATTAAAAAAAAAAAAAAGCCCTGGTGGCCTGACTTCACAGAGCAGGCAGACAGACAGGTAGAAATATAAACAGGCGCACACAAAGCCCGGGCAGACAGACGGGAACGCAGTCAGGAACCTGAGGCGGGAAGACAGGCGGCCAGGCAAGCTGCACGCACCAGAAGTGACAAAGATGACAAGTGTGCGTGTTTGTGTATGTGTGTGAAAACTGCAGGGGGCAGCTCCTAGTATGAATATATGATGGGAAGCATATGCTCCTAACACATTCAGATACACACACACACACATTCACATTCAGCTTGGAGTGTTAACACATAAGGTGTCAATTCACAGCTAGTTTCATCTGAACAAATTAGGGTGCAAGTGGGAAAACTTTCATTTATGCCGCTTCTTAAAGTTGCTTTTGATGTAAAGCCAAATTATTTACATGTTTAGATTAGAAAACACAGCAAATAAAACTTAGGAACTAATGTAAAATATATGTTCATAATTTCGTTCCATCAGTCTGAAATCTGATGTCTTACTAGAAGGCATATTTTTTTTTGTGCCCTGGCTTATGTGTATTGGTGCATGTGTCTTTTTCTGCGTGTGCGTACGTGCGTGTGTGTGTAAAAGAGAAAGAGTGAGAGACAGAGGGAGAACTAACCTCTCCTTGTTACCGAACCACTTTACTCTCCATTGAGGCCCTAGCAGCTTTGTCAATGGGCTATTGGTGGAAACAAGGCAGGCAGAAACTTTAGAAAGATGGCCACGGCCTCTTAAAGGCACAGCATTCCTTTTGAGCACCCCCCCAGTTCAACTCTCTCAATCCCACAGCAAAACAACTTGCACACAAACATCTAAACATGTCCTTTAAAAGATGGCTTGGCCAATTAGCTCAAGAGGTAATCCCGAAGCTTTACACTAACCACAGTGAAACCAAAGAAAAGGGACAGTGGCAGCTCTCCTTCTTATTGTGGCAGATGGAGGCGTTTCCTTCAAAGCAAACAATTTCAGTGCCTACATTTTTAAAGATTTTTCTTTTTGTTTCTTTTTTGTTTTATTGTGCTTGATAGAGAACCTTATTTAAATTCCTGCGCAAGTGAAGCGCACAGCCTTCCAACAACCGGCGGCGTGTGATTCCACCAACACCTCCACACAGGTCCTGTGGGAGCCGCCTGTTCCTGTCCTCCAGTGACATGGTGGGCTTAAAAAACCCTATAGAGTCTGTTTATATTCACCAACTGCTGTGGCGCTTTTAGAGCGTGCAAAACAGGTGGGTAAACTTCAGCTGCATTCACTTATATTTTTTTTCTTCTTGTGAGGAGGAGAGAAGGGAGGGAGGGAGGAGGGTAAGGGAGGGAGGTGGTGCCTGCTTGCTTGCCTGCCTGCCTGCTTGCCTCTTGTTGAATGGAATCCAAGAATAGTTAGGGACCACACAGGGAGCTAAGGGGGGGGGGAGGGGTCAGAGCCCTCAAAGATGGCTAACCATTCACACAGTCCATCTGCTGCAGGGATCAGCCCCGGCACTGAAGCCTGGGGGTTTAAAAGGAATTTGGTCAGTGTGAAAAACCAAATAAAGCTGCCTCTGCCGCTGGAAATGTACAGATAACCTTAACTTAAAAAGTTCAGAGGTAAGGAATGGGAGCGCTATCAAGAGAAGAGGAAATTGTAAGATATCCAAAAAAACACGGCAGAAATGTCAGGGATGTGTTTGCTCTCATGATGAAAAGACGTAGAAGATAAAGAAGTCAAAAAACATGAAAAACTGCTGATAAAAACATATACAATGCACAGGAGAGAGTGGCATGAATCTGCTGTATCCAAGGCTGTTAATACTGGTGTGTAGTAAGTAGGACTGTTTTCCTTATATGCTGCTAATGCGATTAGAAATGTGTGCTGTAATTCGAACTTTAATAAAAGCCCCTAAAAAGATAAAAAAAAAATACTTAACTAAGTCCCACAAATCCTCAGTTCTGTCATCAGGATTTCAACAAGACAAGCCATTGTGTCGCTCACTGAACACCTAGTGCCCTCCCACGGCACTGAGATGACACTAACCTGTATCTTCCTGCCAACACATCTCATCATCAGAACTCCAGCTACACTCAGTGGAAAACAACTGAGAATTGTGTACAAACCAGGGGATGTCTGCACCATTTGCTCTATCTCAATCACTCTCTTAGTTTCATGTCACTTTATCAGCTGTCACGATCCAACAAAAGCAAAAAGAAAAAAAAAAGTCCACCAACCAGCTACAACGTAGTGAGGAAGCATACCGAATGATAGCTTTACTGTAGACTCAGTGCCAGCGCCAGACAGCATACAGTTAAGTGTTTAAGACATTTTAACATTTAACTGCTTCGCATGATTACGACCCAAAACAAGCTCCCTAGGGCAACGCATGCACTGTCAAACAGGAAATATCACACACTCACCTTCCACCCATAGCTGTTCAATGTTGGTTTCGATGGCTGCGACTCGGAGTCCCACAGACAGAGCCCCGAAAACTAAGAGTCCAATAAAGAGGACCTTCCCACAGTGCCTCTGGATGTAGCAGCCCAGAGAGAATAGGAAGGCCTGGAACCTCGCCCGGATCCAAAGAGGAGCTTTCTGACCTACTGCCTTCCCCTGGATTGGAAGCAGGAAGAGGATGAGAAAAGAACATTATCATTATTATTATTATTACTATTATACTACACATAATCATGCTTACTGTCTCAAAAAGGTTAGTTGCATATCTTTTCAAACAAGGTTGTGCAAGTAAATTCTAAACATTTGAAGAGACATGCATCTGTATTCAGAGACAACATATGTTTGTTATTTATATCATGCTTTCCATAAAATGGAGACAAGTCGTGGTGCCAAAGAGCTCTGATGCAGGTCTTATGTGTTAAATCTCAGGCTAGACATTATCTGTAGTCCTATCCCAATAATACGATTTAAATGACACTGTGTTGGGACTATTTTGTACTTAATGACATCCTTATTTAAGGAGAGAGATTTCCAGTGTTTTACCTTACAGCCTAGAGGAGCTCCCATAAATAAGAAAAATAAGAGGTGACAATTTCATTCCAAAGCAAAATGCGTGACTTTAAAAAAAGCTGAAAGTTAAAACTGTGAGTTTGTTCTACTGAAAAAGAGCCATTAACACATTTACTATGCAGTTCAAGCTATTTCTATAACTGTAGCCCAACAGAAAAATATTAATGGATATCTTTTGCTTTAATTTGGTTCTACTTCACATTTTATGAATAATTTTACACCCATCTGTCTAATCTCTCATTTGCTGTGAATTGCCACAAATGTCACTGCTGCGCTAGGAGACATTGCTGTAGTGTTGTGGTTTCTCGCAGCAGTGCTGAAACACGTCCAAGCATCCGGGCGGTCCAAAGATGCTTTGTCAGATCAAACTCAATCAGTGAATTCCTTTACAGGACCCACCACATTTCCAAACAGACCCCGGGCCAGTGCGCTCTCCGCTGGCTGCACACAGTCAAAAAAAAAAAACACGCACAACACGCACAACACGCCTGGGATAGGGTATGGGAACAAGCCCTTATCTTTCTTTCTCTCTCTCGCTCTCCTCACGGTGGCTTTTAACAGCAGAAAGCAATGAGAAGCCGATGTCAGTTCAAATAAACAGCAGAGTTAACATACAGCTAAAAAAGAAGACTCGTTCATTTGTTATCGCTTTATTCCGCTCCCAAAATGTCACGCAGGTAGGCTTTTGGTTAACACGGCTCTGTCCAGTTAAAACGATTTATGTTATATTACATCAACTTCTAACGACAATGTTTCCCTTCAGTATTAAATAGTCAAATCAAACCGATCCCGATTTCGCAGTCGTCTCCCCTCAGGGGAGCACTGGTGGTCCCCGGACTCCGGTTTGATAGCTGCTGCTTAAAGTCTACACCGCATTCCCACATGCGACCCTCAAATCCCGATTAGATAACCTAACTCCTAAATAAATAAGCTGCCTTTTTAGGGGAAACCTTTCATTCACATCTGCCGACTGGATGAAAGCTGTATTCACAGAAAAATCCACTCTAGACTGCGACCAGTGTATCACCTTTGAGATCTGTTTGAGTGCGAAAGCAGCGTGGCAGTAGCTGGGTCTCCGGAGTAGGTCTGGGTTCGCAGGCGGCTGGGAGCGTGTGTAACTCGGGGGTAAATCTCCAAAGACGCCGGCCCCTGGGACCCCGCGATCCGAGGCCATAGTCCAAAGAGCGTGAACGGCACGCAGAGCGAAGCGACACAGAATCGGTGCGAGTTCAGAAAAAGCGACAATAATCCAACATAGAAGTAGAGCGCATCCAGCAGCACCGGCAACAAACTAGAAGAACGTTTTCTAGTCTTCCTTTGAGCCAAACAAGTCTCTAAACTCCATCCCAACATTATGCGCCGGAGTCCGTATAGATCCTTCCGTCTTCATTCGTCCCGATGGTGTGTGAACCGACGTCTCAGAGAGGAGTAGTAGCTCTAGTAGTAGTAGTAGTAGTAGCTTATGTCTGAGCCGTCCGTGTCAAGTCTAACTCCGATCCCGTGGCGGTAACATTTGGAGAAGTTCGCCTCTCGGCAAATCCTGAAAAGGAAGGTTTGATGGAAAAGTGCTCCGGCTCCCATTGGCCAAGGAAGAGGCAAATTACTTTGCAAACATCGCCTATTATTAGCTGCTAAGCAACAGCTCACCAAAGTGGAGAGAGAGGGGGACCACCCAGGCTGCTGCTGCCTGGGCTGGAGGGAGGGGGAGGAGGACGGTGGGGAGGAGGGGAAGGGAGAGAGGAACTCTTTCAATAAACTGCGCACGGCCGCGCATGCAAACACACACACCCGCGCGTGCGTGCGTGCGCGCACACATTTACGCACACAGCTCGCTCCCTGCCCCACTCACTTGCTTAGTGAGCATTATTCCCAGTGGCCTGGCCTCCAGTTTGTAGAGGCAATCGCACATGCCATCTATTGATATAACAGCGACAGGCATGCACGCACACACAATTTTCAGATTTTCTGTTTCATCAACACCAGCCAATCAGTGAAAGGAAGAAGGGGGGGGAGAAGGAGAAGAAACGTGTTTTTATAAAGGATTGTAAACATGTGATTCTTCTTTTGTATGGGGGGAATTAGAGATCTTTCAACACTTTTCATATCACTCCAGGGCATCTTATGTTTTGGAGCCTCCACATTTGTTAGACATTTCTAGCTTCCCCAGCCTTTGCTGTGAGTGCAGTTTGTTTCAGGCAGCTGTGGAAAGAAGCGTGTGATCCTGTAGGTTCTTAGCACTAAACAGCTGTAATCTCACCTCTTATGGCCAAAAGCTCCTAAAAGTAGGTTGGTGGGGTTTCTCACATCCTAGAAAATATCACCCCTCAGTCCTGTAAGGCAAGCCTTTTAAAAGACGGGGGAATTATTAGACACGTGCATCTCTTTCATTAACGCCTTGGTGCCGCCTGGTTTCTCTGCGAAAGCCTTATCTCTCTGGAGAGACTTTTGGAGAGTTTCCATGTCTCGCCATGCATGGTTTCATGAGTTCAGAAAGCAGCTCACCTAAGAATAATGTCTGAAAGAAACAAAGAAAGAAAGATTGTTTTCTCTCTCATAAAGTAAGTAAAGGGTGTCTTGGTGGTTTGCTAATGTAAGCCTCCACTGGCCCCACTCATGACTGTATGGGGGTGAAGTACAAACACTTTACTGGATTACAAAGTCATTCTCCACCTAAACACTGACCTGTGCTGCTGTGCAGAACATTTGTCAGGTGGCTGTTACTAATTTGAGGCCCGTTGGGTGACTGTAAAACTATCTGAAGCTAAAGTTAAGCTGTTTGAACATGTCTGTGATGGTGCTATGAGCTCATTTGGTTTATCACTTTGCTGCTAAGTTGTTATGTCAGTTTTCACCGTTTGCATTATATCTAGACAAGAATAAGAGACAGAGAGACATGGGCAGGCTTATAGTGATATTCCATTAAAGGGGCTCTTGCACACCATGAAGAGCATAACACGGGGACTGAAAAATGATCTTTATTTCACAATTTTTCATTTTTTACTACTACTAATAATGAAAAGTCATATGAGGAGTCAGATTGCGGAGTTAGAATAAGAAAGAAGACACCGATGCAAGAATGAGGTACCAGGGATGATATCGGTCTACAATAAAGTCTGATGTACAGGTTCTGGTTGACCAAAACCTATTAATTGTGCACATATAATGAATGATAAAACAATATTAGGTGAGTTATGGATTTTCCAAATTATTCAGATTTTTTTCAATTTCTTTTTATGTTTAGGTGTAGTAATAAAATAAAATACATTTGAAATATTTGGTACGAATGTAAAGTCTAATTAGTTGCCAGAACTTTGAAGAAATATGCAAACTGATTGACTAAAAAAAACTAAGTAAAGCTTACTCAAGATAACTAAGTTAGGGCAACTTAGTACAGTTGTGAATGCCTAAAAAATAAGTAAACTATAAGAGCCTTTGAAAGAACTTCCTGTACCAAGTTTTAAATAAAGTGAACAGAGCCACACACTAGTATAAATAATACTGTTATTCTTTTACATGCGTGCCATGTCGCTATCAAGTTTAATACAACTCAGTAAGATAGTTTTACAAACAGCACTGAATATGTTTGTATAAATATTTTTATTGCATTGCATAAAAAGGGCTTATTAACATCACTGATATGAATTATTAAAAACAGAAACACATATTTTAAATGAGCGATGTCAAACTCATTTTACACTGTGGGCCACCTACAAGCTGACTTCGATCTTATGTTTCTGTCAGTGTGCAGAACATTTAATCCCATGCAAGAAAAAGAAGTACGTCTCGTAATCTATGTGATAAAGAAATGCTGCTGTAGTAAATGAAAGAAATCTGTCAGCACGACTCTTCGAGCTTAAATTGTAAGAAATAAATATTTCGGGTAGCTCATTGCCCAGAATGTCCTGTAATTATAAAATGCCCTTTCTTTTTCTTAAAAAAAAATACTGTGTAGCCACTGTATAAAAATGAAATTTTTGTAGTAGATGGGGGGAAAAAACAGGAACATTTCTATTATTTCATTGATTATTTATTATGTATTTAATTAGGTGTAGTATGAATGGCCATGGGGTGGATATTTATCTGTAGCCAAAGCTGTAAAAATGCTTTTAAAAATCCTAAATGAATGTCCTCCTTTACATTTTCCAAAGCTGTCCAGAGTCCTGGCTGGAAGTCTGCCAGGCCAGTTCTGACTCCTGGGCCTCATGTTTGACAACGCTGTTGTAAGTAGTTAATAGGATAGTGTCATAAAATCACTGATAATTGCAGTAAGAACAAAACATAACGTGACAAATCACATAGAACATGCTGAGTAAACAAAGCATGTTTATATTATTATCATTCTTTTTCATTAGCATCTTTAAACAGCAGCCAGTGAATAGCATAAGCCAATTAATATGAAATATTGCACCAAAAGAAAGTGGTTTTATATTGAGTAACTATGTGCTATTATTTTTGACCAACGCCACTGGTTAATTGTTGAGTAACTCAGATAAGGACAGTAAATATTACTAAAGGTTTCATGAATTTGAAAAATCTGTCAAACTGCTTAGAAAAACCATTGTCATCATCTTCATCATCTTTTAGAGTAAAACAGCACAAATTCACCATCACTCAGTGTGTCATCCTATCTGTGGAGGTGAAATGTAGACTCTCAGGGTACTGTCTTCGGTTCTCATTAACCACCCCTGCCACTCTGCAGATGTTCACCAACATAGCTGCATATTGTAAACACTTCTTCATCTTGATCTTCAGTCACAGGCGTCCATCTGCTCCTATAACCTGCTCATGTCCAGGAGTGGCACTCGAAGGCCTGTTTTTCCCCTTCGTGGAACTGGGCACGGCTTGCCTGGACTGGGTTGGGCCGGGCTGAGTGGTAGAGGGAAACAGGCAGCTGGAAATGGGAGCTCATGTGGAATGTGAGGAATTGGGTTGTGTGGTAGGGGGCCCCTTCAAGCCTAACAAACTCAGGGAGGTCCGAGGCCTGGTCTGGAGGCCTTGGATAAATAAACCATCTGAGATGACCATGCGCTGTGCAGATATCTGCCATCACACCTCCCTGGCTTCTAAACACAAACCACCCAAGCCCTCTCTCCTTCTTTCACCTTTCCATGTCCTTTGTCCCACATGGTGCCTCTCCCAACTTCCTCTTTCTTTATCATCTCCCCTGGTCTGTCTTCCCTGCCTTTATCTCCACTTATCAGAATCAGATTTTTTTCCCCCTTCATCTCGCATTCAGTCTCCCCAGTCCTGCTCTCCCCCCTCCACCTCCCCCTATCTCCATTCCTCCATTTCATCTCTCCCCAGAGACTCCATCCATCGAGCCGTTCATCCATGCATGGCTGGCTGTCCGTCCGGGGTTCTGTATGTGCTATAGGCAGCGCTACAGAACCACTCTGGCACTCAGCCGTCTCACAACAGCAGAGACACTGGGTGTTCAGGCCCACGCTGTTTATTTTCTCAAAGGCTCATGCCGCCTTTTCTCTCATAAAGAATAAATAAAAGCAAAGAGGGTCTTCACGTGGAAGACACACTTAAACCCATATAGCCAGCAAAATGAGCTATTACAAAAAAAACGGTTTATATATAATACTTCAAGAAAGGAGCAGGGAGTCATGTTGCTCAGAAAAGTGCTGAACTGCAGTGCTTTCTGAGGGTTGTGGGAAACCCTCAGAAAGTTTCTGGATTCACTTTTGAAAAAGAAGACCTTTAAAATAAAAATCCTTCCATTAAAATGCACCAATGCAGGAGGTCAAAGCAGAAGTGGCTGTCCTTCTCTTATCCTCTTCTAAAGTTGTGTGTGTCTCTGTGTCGAGCTGCATATCATATTATTATTATGTCCTTTTATGTCCAGTTAATAGTTAACATGCCAATTAGAGAAAGTAATATAATTTAACCAAATTTTACACACTTTCCCAGTATTACCTAAAGGCACTAAAGTATCTTATACATAAAAAATAAAATAAATTAACAAACAATCAAAACTTCAGAAGACTAGTCAGCGATTAGGGCGATAAGATCATAATAATTTTCTACCCCTTCATTACACAATTTTGATATCTTTCAATATTTTGTCATGTGTCTTAATATTTCAGTATACTGAAACATTAATCATCAGAGCATCCCATCCAGACCTAAAAGAGAAAAAGACTCAGACATAACAAGAAGAAACAAACAAAAAAAAAATCTCTGAAAAAAAAAATAAAACAGAACAGCCACAAGCACGTTTAAAGTCAAGCCCCATTTAAATGCACAGATTATGTTGACAGATGACCAAAGCAAATATTTTAGAAAGATAAACAAAAACACCAGATCAGTTTTAAAATTCTGAAAATGTTTGTATTGTTTCAGTTATAAACTAATTTGCACACGATTCGTGTAAAGTTCACAAAGTCACATTGGTGGGAAGATCCTGTAAGTTTTTCCAGCTTGATGACACACACAAACTTTTACTTCCCAGATATCAGTGAAAAGGCTCAAAATTTGCCCGGGTGCTGAGAGACACTTTCTTTATTGAGCATCTCTGTCAGTCTCAGAGCAGAGTCAAAGCTGCCACCCACAGTCTCACACAAGATTAATTATGATAATGCACTCCTATACCCCTTTGTCATCGAAATGAATGGTTGCCTTTCTGGGGGGAAAACACACAAAACCCAGAGAGAGACAGTGAAACACACTTTTCTTTAAGTCTTTGTTCGTGCGGTTGTAACAGAGGTATTGTCAGATGCAGCAACCAGGTGGCAATGGAAACTTAGACCTGTAGCCTTTACAAGAAAGTGCGAACATGCATATGTATGGCAGTGAGAGCAAGCATAGCTGAAATGGTATAGCTTTTCCAAAAAAAAATAGTGCCACACTAGCTTGATTTAAAAGTGTTGAAGCTCATCAGAAAAGCTCCACCTTAAAGATTGTGAAACATCGAGCTCTTCTTCATATGAGACACATTTTTTTCCCTTCAGTAGAAAACTGAGGCTGAAATTGCTGATGTCTTGCATTTCAGACGTCACTGAAGACTTTCTCACAATTTTAAAGCCAATAACAAGCAGCTTTTGCTTAAAGCTGGACAGAATCAAATGAAAAATATCACTGAACGTCTGAGAAACAAACTTTGGGCTGTTCCAGCTAAACACACAGCGGAATGAGACCAGAAAGAACGGAGTATCTGAAGACTTCTTCCTTTGATGTTGCTGAGAAAGATGTGATCCCAGCCGAGCGCCTAATCAAAGTTTCGTTAATTTGCTGGAGAGGGCAAGGGTGTGTGCGGGAGGTTGGGGGGTTACAATGTGACAGACAGCGATATCTGGCTTAGTGTAGGTGTGTCCGAGGAATGTCACAGGGGTTGTTACCCCACACACTGAATCTGTGTCGCCACACACACTCTTTGTTGGCCGAGCAGCATAAGCAACTGTTGTATGTAATACTTGTAAAAGGGGTGTTTGTGTGCATATGTATTCAAATGCTGGTGTGTGTGTCTGTGTGTGTGTTTTTGGTGTGGCGGTAGCATCTTAAAAGGTATAGTGTGTGGAAAAAAAAAAGAGGGAGGGAGGAAATTCATTTGTGGCCAGAGAACACAGAAGACAAATTGAGGAAGTGTTGTGCTAATGTGTAGGGGTCAGCAGCAAACACACGCAGGTTTCTGACTGACTGCCACTTGGGTGGCCTGCTTGCTCTCTCTGTGTGTGTGTGTCTGTCTCTTACTCACCCACAATCAGCCCTCAAGCCACGAAGCCACCCATCGTCTCAGACACCCCCACCACCACCCAGAGCACAGACTCCACCCCACCTCTCTGTGCATCTGTTTGTCCGTGCACCACACATTTGCCTCCACTGTCCATCTGACCCACCCATCTTGTACTCCTCTTTATTTCACACTTCTCCATTAAAACTTGAGTTCATGATGACTGACCCATCACTGAGCCACTCTGAATCTGATCTATTTGTTCTAATTTTTTTAAAAAAAACGAACAAACTCCCAACAAACTTAGAGTACTTTCCTTTCTGCTTCTAACACAGTGATTCTTAGGACTCGTCTTAACTCACAAGTTAAAATTTAGAAAAGTGAACTACTTCTTTACCAAATCTATCAGCTTTACTCTGGATGATCCAGACTTTACTTTGGATAGTTTTCCCCACAGCATCTTCAGTAGACAGTATCGCTCCAACAAAAGCAAATCAGTCATTTACAGACTATCAAGAGTCTCTGGAACACTAATTTCTGGAAAAGTATTATATATATTTTTTCATGACTTTGTGTAACACAAAGATGATTGATTTATTTCAGTTTTATTCAGGCGGTGGCCAGGGTGTGGCGTTATAAAAGTTCACAGTCCCTGGAGGGTAAATGAGACCCCACTTTTTCAGATTTACATGAACTTCCCCTTTTAAACTACAAATCTGCTAACCAGCTGTCTTTTATTATACAAATCAGATAGCATCAGTCTAACATGCCCAGAGGTGTCATATAATGCATTTATCTTGACAAAAAGCATTAAATGTTGACAACCATTTGAATCTTCCCCAACCAACACTGAGCCACTTCCCAGACTCTTAACAAAAGGAAAATAAAAAACCTCTGATGAGAACCAGTCTGCTGAACTCCAGACCTCTGTCAACTTTTGTCTTTAAAATTCAAGCACACCATCACAAAACAATACACACTTCACACTCAACAACCAGGTGTAAACACTCACCACAGAGTCACGCGGAAAAAATTAAAAGTTTGTCTAAATTTCACAACCGTTAAGACAAATCTTGTGGACAACCAATACCGGTAATCATCTATGAAATGGTTCTGTATCACAGATGACTGGTTTTATGATAAAACACACGATCAGGTCTTCATAGCTTGCAAACCTTTGGATGCACGTGCGCACATGTGCATTTGCAGTCGTTCACAGGGTTATTAGTTGCTGTAACAGAAGATTAATAATGGTCACACACACGCACAAGCAAACAAATCTACTGTATGCGCTGGAAGACGGGTTCAGCCATGGTGGTGCTTTACTGAGGGGGCTCCGAGGTATTTGCGTAAATATACAAACCTTTACCCAAACACACCCGGCCGCCAGATCTCATCATGTGGTCGAGGAGAGAGGTCAGAGTGGAAATTTACCAAAAGCGTAAACACGGCCAAGACAAAGAACACAGATAAAGTGAATCTTAACTGTTGTTTTTATATTTTTAAGCTAGTAAATGCAGTCTTTCAACACCACATTTAGTCACCCTCGATATGAGGAAAAGTTCCAAAGTAAGAGCCCTTTGCAGAAACCACTGGCTTGTCGTGACTGCTGTGATTGCAATACTTCATCAAAAATGAGACAATTTCACATTGAGAATGAAAGGTAGATTTAACGTTTAAATAAGCATAAAAATGATTAGTAAAACTTTTAGCAAAAGTTTCACACAGAAATTGGAATAAAGATAAAATGAGGCAGAAAAAGCAAGAAGCTGCAAAGTAATTTAGTCTGTGTACTTTCAGTAAATACAGTGAGAAGACATTTCTGTGGTGCATCCTCAACAGCCACATAAGTGTCTGAAAAAGCTCGTTTTTTCAGCCTGACGCACACACTTATAAATAAAGTGTAACTCTTATTTGTATCACACCCCCCAGATTAAATCTGAACTCATGATAGTGTCATTTTACATTTACATGCATATTCTAAACTTCTATTTAAAGATGACCGCCCGGTTTTCTACAAATCCTGAAACAAACTGCTATGGAGAGAAATTACAATCCTTCTCAAGCTAATTAGGACAAGTAAGTCGCTGCTAATTAAGCTTACAAAAAATAAAATGTCTTTCTACAAATTTAAGATCCATGATTTAGTTTTCAAAGATCAAGCTGTGAGTAGCTCCTGCTCTCTTTCCTAAACGATCAAGGTTATTTTCGACATTTTACACAAACCACCGACTGAGTTTATTAATCAGAAAAACAACCCTTTAAGGGTAAAACTTTGTGTCAACTATTACTGCTTTAAGAAACTCAAATAATGAATGAAATCTATAGTTTTGACTTTTAACTGCATGATTCATACTTTAGTCCATATCTCGCATAGTTAAACTGTTATGGCAGTAAATTGTACTTTACAAGAGTTTACATACAAAGTCAGAGAAGTAACTGTCATTTTTAGTGAGTATTTGAAACACATGACTGTATAGCTGATATAGACAAACAAGGCTATCTAAAGGACACCAGAGAGGGGAAGGGAAAAAAAACCCGGACCACGATAATCTCTCTCCTACACACACGGGAACATCACATAATCAGGCCACAAGAGACAGTCTAAATGTCTCATGCAAGGCCACAGACACAATAAGAAACGGGGGACAGTAAATCACGCGCACGCACATGTACACAAAAAAGCATCCCTGCAGACATCCCTGTCCTCATCTTCTTCCTTTGTGACTAAGGAACCCTCAAACCTGTAATTTAAGAAAAAAGTCGAGTGATGGAATGCAATAAATCTCGTGACAGCAAAAGGAGCAGTAATGGAAAGAGGAGAAGAAAGAAAAGCATCGGGTGCAAGTCGGCTTCCTCCTTTGCTGCGTTCGTGAACGCGTGTGCGTGTGAGGGCGGGGTGTCGGTGTTAACTGATACAGGATCGAGTTGGGTGGTCCGGGGCCTACACATACACCATTTTTGTGTACAAATAAACTCAACCCCCACGCCATTGTGGTCTCCCTCCCACTGCCTTTTCTCTCCCTTCTCTGGTCTTCACAGCTGCACAGTGTGCATGTGTAAACACCCGTGAACATTCGAACGTGCATGAGTGCGCGCTCCTCCCTCTGGAACAGGCTAAATTGAGTAATTGACTGCTGCTATTAAGAGACAGTAGTGATCTGATAATAACTAATGTGGTGACATGATTGCTAAGATTGACTCGGTACTGCCACAGAAAAAGTCTGTAAAATGAAAGAAAAAGAGGATTTCTTAAAAACAGTAAAAGAAATAAAATAAAATAAAATAAAAACACGGATCCACAGGTTCAAGCTGACGTGAGTTTATTTGGACACTGTGTACAAAAAAGCCAATTGAGGTCAAAGTCTAGGCTTCTGATTGGCCTATCCGCTGGGGGAATTAGGGCCGTGTTTTGCTGCACTTGGATTGGTTAATGAGGTGAAAACTAGATCTCCATGAGCTGGTCTGTTCCAACGATGATCTCGTTAGTCCGTTCAGCTGCAGAAAAGAGATATGACAAAGAGATTATATCAGTTGCAGCTCTTGTGATCTTCACAGTTGAAAAAATAAACAGGGGAAAAAACAAATTCAAAAATGTGCAATCCACAAATGTCAGCTTCAGTGATCTCTTCCTGAATATTGCCACCATGCAATATGGACTTGCACTTTATTGCCAACTGGTGCACTAAACACATTTAAAAAAAAAAATATTTCAAATGCCGAATGACTATAGATCGTTGTTGTTGGGCTTTAACAATACCCATAATGTGCTCATCGTTTGAAAACGACTGCCTGTAATGTGAACACCTTCCCTTCCGCATCACAGACACAGCAGTGCTGACATCACTGGCTACAGGCGCCAAACAAATATTAGATTTTTTGTCGTAAGAATGCAAAGATTTCTAATAATAAAATTTGTCATTTGGCAGCTAGATTTATACCTTGGACTACTCGTGCACTTCTTCGTGAGTTTTTTTAATCATTTGTTTATAAACATTATACCATGAAGATCCCGGAGCACAGTTTTAGTGCTAATGTTACTGCTGGAGGAGGTTTGAAATCTAGAGTTATTCAGTCAGCAGAGAGTTGGTGATTTCTACAATCTACGCTCCTCGGGTTGCTGTTGTTCAACTTTGCGATAATAACACTTACAGCTGATCGTGGAATATCTAGATGGGAATTCATTTTATGAATTGACTTTTTGCAGCAGTGGTGTCTTATTGAAGTACCATGTTCGAATCCAGTGAGCTTTTCAGAACAACCCACTCTTTCACAAACGCTTTCAAGGCAGACTGCATGGCTAGGTGCTTGATCTTATATACCTGTAACAACTTTACTGAAAACACCAAACCTAAAAGATTAAGAGGTGTGGCCTAACACTTTTGTCCCTTTAGTGTAACCTTCATTAACTGAAGGAGAAAAAAAATCAACTAACAAAATATTTAGTGCAATAGAAAGTCTGTTTTTTTATTTCTGCATAATATTTCTAGTAGCTAACAAACTGAATACACATCCAATAAGGAGTTAATTGGTTCTTTTCCTTTCTTAAATCATTCTCTACTCAAAGCTAGTTTAACATGAGGAAAGTCAGCCCCGACTCCCCCGTGCATGGCTCTTTCCCTCCATCCCCGAGCGTCGGTACTGATCCAAAGCAAACGGTGGCAGAGAGTTATGTTCCATCCACACAGACAGGTTTTAGTGTGAAGGAATCTGTTGCTCAGAATGAGCTTATCCTCAGCTGTGAAGAGGGGAGAACAAATGGAGCATGGGACAGCAGGAGCGGGAACAAGAGGGAGTGACTGGGAAGAAAGGGAGGAAAGGTTACTCACACTGGGCCAGATAATTTGTCACTAACTAATAGAGTTTGTAGATGTATTAGGACCATATGTAACATTACATGTTACATATTCCTACTGCTGGGCCTGTGACACACATAAAAGGAGCCAACACGTGGGGGTAAAAAAACCTGTGTTTTGGAATAATTATTACTGTGACTATTTCCTTTTCCATCCTTCTTATAGCAAAGCATTCTTATCAAAAGCTGCTGTTTGCATTCGGTCATAGATAATCTTTGCCTTTTTTTGTCTATGTTTTTTGAAGCCCACTTATTCTATGCCTACATCATAAAATGTGCTACACATACAATCAGAAAGAAAGAGAGCTTTCTTAAAGAAAACACTGAATTGTTTTGTAACTCACAGAATAAAAGCACACATTCAAAAGCATCTAAGACCAGTGCGTGATCTCGCATCGTTGGCATGTGTAAATAAAAGGCAGTGTATGTGTGACACCTGCAATAGCGAATGCATATCTGAGTGTCAGAACATCTACAGGAGAGGTATGTATCTTTAAAATATCAACACCTGATGGACGTAGACGTGTGTATTGTATGTGTGCGTGCGTGCATGCGTGCACGTGTGTGTGCGTGGCTAACTGTCAGGGTGGTCCTTAGCTGCTAACAGCTTCAGCAGCAGAGTGGGTGTGTAATGTCTTTAGCAGCCCACTGTCAGCCAGCTAATTTGGTGGTGAGAGGTAATCTTGTGCTCTCCTGCAGTAACAATGTAATGCAGGAGGGAAAGAAGGCTTATCTTTACTGCAAAGCATTACACAGAATAATCTGATCTGACCCGTTCTTCATACACAGCCAGGCTGTGTGCGAGCCACTGTTAAACTGAATCTCCAGAATTGTTGTGTTAAATCTTTTGAAGTAGGTTACGGCAGATTAATCGAACATATATTAAAAACCTGTGTGACACTCTTCTTTTTCAGTCTGTTTTTATTTCCTAGCCTGCTAATTGATTTTGAAATCCAGCACATGCATGCCAAAATATGAAGGTAAGTTTATGTGCCAAATTAGAGGAATAACAAACATTTCAGTGAACCCAGGACCTTTATGGCATGTCGCAACTTCAGTCACCGAATCAAATCTCTCTGCTGCATCTGCTACTTTTTTTTTTTTTTTTTTTTCTTAAACTGTAAAATCTTCTAAGGAAGACGACTGGCTTTGGGTTGTCTGATGAATCTGACTTCAGTTTGCTGTATACACTGGACGTGTTAAAATAAAAGGAGACAATTTATGGTGAAAGGCTGTATCTTTGCTGTTGTTTTGGCCTTATAGCACATGCAAACACAGGTCCAAGTTTCCAGTGTTTAGTATAATAATGCCAGGAACTGTCTAACAGCAAAAAGGGGGAAAAAAAAACAAAACAGCTGAAGCAAGATCAGACTTCCTGCAGCAATCGCTCACTGGATGCTCCAAAAGGCTTCAGCTGTTTCCAACAGTTTTAGACAAGTTTAGCTCAAATTCACACTGTTGTTTCTTGGAACACCCTGTTGTTCACTCAATTAGGCTGCTCAGTCTGGTAGCTGAGCTCGCCCTCTCTTTCTCTATATGTGTATGTGTGTGTGTGAATGCGAGTGTGTGTGGATGTGGCTGGAGGCTGTTGAATTCCGGGTGGTCCTGTTCTGGCCCTGCTCTCTAACCTCTCCATCAATGTGACACACACATACATACACACACGCACAGCTAGCTTTTGGGACAAGAGGATTAAGGAAATAAAAAAAAAAAAATCTCTGACAAATCAGACTTGAGAATGAAGAAACTTTCCTAGTTGGCTCAAACACTTGGCACTTATAAACAGATACCACACACATACATTAACACCTTATCCGAGTCAGCCAGGGAGAAGTACAAATAAGCGCATCAACAAAACCTGGACGTTACAGCCTGTCAGAGCTATTTTTTGTGCTGGAAAATGTTAAGAGTGCAAGATGTCTCTGCTTTTTTTGTCCATACTAGGATTTTACTGCCCATTGCTCAGGATATTTGTTTTACTGAGGCCATCATTTATCCCATAGTGTCCATTTAGTTTGGGGATTGAAAACATGCTCCTGTTTAACTGTGTCATTTAAAAGAATTAAAAGTCCAAATGTACAAACCGAAATGCGAGTACTGACAGAGGAAACAGGAGTTGACTATAGTGTGGGCACCAGAGCAGCTATTAAACTCACCTTGTGGTGAAACTGCTTTGCCAACTGGTCAAATAATAAATAAATAAAGCCATAAAAGTGCTTATAAAGCCAGAAATTATAATGTTCACAAACCCTTTACAACCAGACAAACTACCTGCCGAGGTAGACTGTTTCATATAGCTAAAATCGAACGGCAAGACGTTGGCATGCTGAGAAGAGTGAACAGGATAAAATGAAATCAGGTGATAAACACCGATAGGCCATTTCTTCATATGTGTGTATTTATCTCGGTGCCTCTTACCTTCTGGTTCGATGTGTTGTCCATTTCCCACCAAACAGTATTTGAGGTCTGCTCCTCTGCCAATAACAGCATTACTGCAGATCACGCTGCCTTGGATATTACACCTGAAAATAACACACACACACAAACTGCATGAATTTGATTTTATATCAATAAATCTGCATGTGTGCTGGCCACTATGTTCCCACAGTGATGGCTGGTGGCTCTATGCATGGAGAGCTAACAGGTATACATTATACCTGCCGTGCGGTACCTGGTGAATGGCATCTTACGACGATGCCATTCGTCAGCATGTCGGTTTTTACTGCAGTTTTAATGGTATATCAGTACAGATGTTCATAGAATCACAGATGTTGCAACAATTTGAAAATATAAGACTTTGTAAAAAAAATTCTTTGCCTCTGGTTTTGACTTCTTCTCTCCAATATCAGTGCTGATGGGAAGGTGTTTTTAGAGTGATCACACCTATTTGTTCAGAAGAAAACTGCAGCAGCTACCTACACTGTGGCGATGAGCATAAACGGACGTGGCTGCGAGATGACGTTATCGGCAGCACACGAAGCGACCAATGCGGCACGTATACTGGGACCTTAACGCTCCTTTAAACAGAGGAAAGAAAACTGACATTACATGAAGAGATGCCACAAACTTGTGGCTCTCTTTGCATCACCACTTTACCAGAGATTTCATGAAAAATACCCTTGTTCATCCAGCTAAAAATCTCATCGGGATTTAATCGCTGTTTCAAGAGTGATTTGGCCGAGAGGGAAAACCATTACAAGAGTAACAAAAGCAGTCACATTGTCCAAGAGAACTATTTCCTCAGTCTTCTAAAATTGACATAAATATTATTCCACACTATCCTCAAAATATTAAAAAAAATGCACAAATTTCCCTTCCTAAACATACAGTTCAAGAAAATCCTCTTAAAAGACTCATAAATCTTGTATTACCTGAATAAGGGATGAATCAGTAGATCATTAGTCCTAAAACATTATTTTTCAGCTCAGTTGTTTGCTCTCTGGGCCCTTGTGTAAATACGCACAGGCAGGTACACACAGCAAAGAACATTCATGCAGCACTGGGAGCTTCACAGGAAAGGCGCAGCTTTCCAGCTGGGCGCTAAGCTTCTTTACTTGCACCGTCATGGACTGAGGGCCACACCGGAGGTTACACAGACATTCGGACTGTTTTCCCCACCTCACACCTGCTCCGAAAACTCAAAACTATCCAAACTATCCAATCAAACAAACTTAATGACACAACATTAGCATCTCTATTAAGTTAAGGAAGGCGCCCACGCTGTGTGCGCATATATGTGTGTGTGTGTGTGTGTACGCTGTAGGCCCCGTTCTGGAGTCCCACCTGAGCTGGCAGTGCCAACCGACTGTGCATGCTCACATTCAGCCAAACCATCACCATAAAATTCTTGGAGAGAGACACAGACAGTCCTGTGTGTCCTGTGTCGACTAACCATGAAGGGCGTGTATCTGCGAATGTGTGTGTGGGGTAAGAAACGCGCGTGTGTTTCAGAAGCTCGGGAAGCCCAGTGGAGAACACATGTAGGTCTTGCCCAGGCAGTGACGCACACACACTTGGCCCTGTGCACCTCACACACAGACAGGTTTGTATTGGCTCATTCTATTCAGGTGGTTAGGCTTGGAGGGAGACAGAGAAAAGAGTGTGTGCGTGTGTGTGTGTGTGTTTAAGTTACTACCTAGAAGGTGGTGGTGGTGGTAGTTGGTGATGGGAGATTACAAGATTCAGAGTTTTGTAACATTAGAGAGAGAGGGCGAGAGAGAGACCACCAAAGAAGCTTCGAAGCTGAAACACCACTAATTACTAACACCAGGGCTCCTCCTTGCCATGACCCCCCCCACCATCCTCCCTCTCTATTACACTCATACACAAACACACACACACACACGCATGTCAACCCCCCACCTCCTGTGCCAACCCTCCCCTATAAAGTTGACCCCAACTATCCCCCTTCCCAAACATGCAGCGCTTTGTCAACAAGCTCTGGTCAGCACCAAACAAAGAAACCAGAAACGCGAGGGGTTTCTGCGACATGGCTGGGGTCTGCTAATCCCCTCATACTGGCTCTTTCTTTCCTTCTTTCTCCTTCCTTCTTATGTCCTCAAAGAAAGAAAAGAAAGAATTGCAATTTCTTTCTTGCGTGCTAGCCTGCTTTCCCCTCGCTTCTTTCTTCCCTTCTCCTGTCTCTCTTTCTTTCACGCCTTTGTGCGTGCACCTACATGGGCATGATGAGGGTCCCCATGCTAACTGGCTGGGGTCCCTGAAAGGCTTAAGAAGAGATTGCAAGAGACAGAAAGAGAGGGAGATGGCGTTGAGGCCTTGATGTAAAGAAAAGAGAGAGAGGAAGAAGAATTAAGATAAAAGAAACAGGAGCCTGTGAATGAGAGCATTAAAATCCAGAGCCAAGATGAGTCCCTTTAAACCAATATTCCTGCCCTAAGACACCAAACAGATCAATCTACATGCTAATTCTACAGTAGACACTGTTGCTCTCTGTGCAAAGCAGTCAGTTCTTTCCACCTTAACTCTTGACTACAGCTGAAACTGGACTGGATAGAAATCCTGCTGCATCCTTACTCAGACTGGACTCAAATCACAACTACAACATCTGACATGCTCTCCATTGAGCTTCTGTGTTTCTTTAACCAAGTTGGAGTTCCTAAATCTCAAGTTGACATGATGCAATTTGCAGCACATTGGCTGTATGGTGGGTTTTTGTTTTGCTGTTAAAAATGATACGAAGTGGAAGAATAACATCATAAAAAATAAAAATAAAAACTACACAATTTGCAACACTCTACATGTAAGCACAGACGTGCATGTGTGAAGTAACTACAATGTTTACCTCCTGGTGAGCCTGATTAGACCCCTGTGCTGAAACCATTCTTTAAATAAAAGATGGCAAACTGGAGGGACAACTGATCCTTAAAGGCTAAACCAAACACGTGATTTTATTAAATAGCGGCGGGCTATTAGGGAAAGCATCATCTGAACTCCTGTGGTATTCCAAAAATTCTAGGACCAGTGGGAAACTGGGTATAGCCAAGTAATTTAGGCGCTTAAATGAAATGTATGGATGTTGTGTGTTTCACTTCACCAGCTCTGTGTTTGTTTGGAACTGGTCTCTGGCTGGTTGCACACCAATAGCTACATTGTTAACTCAGCGATCCCACAGAAAACAAAAAACCTGTTACACGTCCTATCACCGGACACACACACACACACACACACACACACACACACACTTCAATAAAAAGGTATGCAGCGAATGAAGAGGGAGCCACATCTATGCTTTTATAAATTCTAAAAAAGCCAAACAGGTTGATGACAAGTTTAGTGGTTTTTCAGAATAGCTGAGAGGCATAAATGTTCCTTCACTTCAAGTCAAGTAAATAATATAAACAGCTGAACAGGAGGATAAAAGTGTTTTTTCATGCTTCTGTTTAGAAACGTGTGCTTGCTAACTGCTGCTTGTCACCCACCACATGCAAGTAGCAACTTCACACTTAAAAAAACAAGCCAGATAATTAAAACTTTAATCTATAAACATGCCTTCAAGGTGAAATTCCCTTTTTTTTTTAGGTTAAATTAATGCGTTCAAGAAACCATTTCAAAGTACACAACCTCAGCAAGTGTGTGCATGTCTGTGTACAACTGTGTGTGTTCTCACCCCTCCTCGATGGTAACGCCATGCATGATGATGGAGTTGGTGACTTTGACCTTCTCTTTTACAGTGGTGAAGTTTCCAATAGTAGACCTTTTTATGGAAGTCTTGTCTGCAATGTGGCACACAGCTCCGATGATACTATCTGATCCCATCTGAAAGCCCACCACAAACAGCAACGGAGATACATGCATACACAATTTTAGTCCACGTATTGTAAAGTGCCTTTAGACGACAATAAAAGGCTCTGATGAAGTGAAGACAATCTGAAAAAGTTCAAAACAAGAGGGAAATGCTAGATAACTGAAATACAAGCATGGCTTGTAGTCTATATTCACCTGACATCTCTCAGAAATGTCAGCGGATGGATGGACTGATGGTTCTTCAAACAGCTTTGGGGCCTAGCAGAGAGAAAACGGGGGGAGTGAAAGAGTGATTAAGAAAGTAGTAATGAGTTTGAAAACAGACTGTAAACAAAAGATGGATGGAGTGTCCGCGTGTTTACAACGTTTCTTTTAAAAAGCCAAACATGTTGACCACAAGGTTTGTAGTTTTTAGAATAGCTGAGAGGCATAAATGTTCCTTCACAAGTAAAGTCAACTTAAAAGTGCATTCCTAAAAATGGCCATCAGGGGGCAGTTCCCACGGTCCAACTGCAAAAAGTCTTTGATAAAAGGACCAGCTCTTACTAAATGTATGACCTGAGTAAATTTATCATCAAATTGGTGACCGAAAATACTAAATCTGAAGTTTCAAGATGACATTTTACTGACAGCGGTGTGATGTCATCCAAGAAAGGAAATTAGAGAAAGTTGACTCATTTGGATGTAGCGTTTTCAGTGGGAGATGCATTTCATCACTCATTCAAGTGACTTCTTCAGTCTGGTTTCTCACGTTTCTCCCACTGATGTTGCTACGTCCAGACAAACAGAATCAACTTTCTGGGAACAGCATGTACACATAAGCATTTAACCACGATTAGGCTATTGTAGTCATGCCATACACGTAAAATAAACCCCAAACAAACAAAACAAACAGTCGAATGTTTGACTCACCAGTCGGTTCACCTCTATATAAGCAGCTAGAGTATTAACCCGGCAGCACAGACCCTGGTCCATAATGTGAACATAGCAGCGCAGCTTTCCTCCATGGTAGGCCTCACTCATATCACCACGGTGGTCATTCCAGCAGGAGCGCTCCTGCGCCAGCTGGAGGAGAGGCTCGTCCCGAGATGAGATGAGGAGCTCTGGACACCAAAAGAGGAAGAGATGCAGGAAGAGAAGAGGGTTAGAAGCTGATGCCTTAGGCAGCGATGCCCTAACCTAGAAGTTCTTTATGATGAATGTTTATAAGCAAGATGAAGAAGAATTTTAAAAAGGTTGCAGTCTTTGGGCAAGACTGAGGTTTGGACATCTGCAGAGGAGGGATAGTGGATGTACTGAACAAAGGATATCAATTATTTTGCCTCCAGGAAGGAGGAAAAGATGAAGACCACAGAGAAAATACAAGGATAAATGAAGGAGGACATGCAGAGTGTTGTAACAGAGGAGGATGCTGATGACAGGGTGAGATGGAGGCAGATGATCTGCTGTGGCGCCGCTAAAGGGACCAGCCAAAAGACAAAGAAGAAGAATCATGCTTGGGTTGTTAAATGCTGTTCCTCCTCTGATTCTGAGCGTGAAGATATGTTATGTGAATGCAAACAATAACCGTGGTTTGCAGGCCCATCGTTTTTTTCCTGGGTCTGATCGTCTGTGTCGTCTTTCAGTTTCTGGCTGTTAACAGTTTTGGAGAACTGTTTACGCACCAAATATGGCACCAACTCTCCACGGATCGATGAGATAGACCTAGGATACAAAAGAAACACATTAATTTAGTCATTTAGCAACTGGATCAGGTAAGAAACACTAGTTCATGCTATGCAATCATAACATCTTACAATATCTCGGTAAAAATGAAAAGATATAGACTATACTGGAATAAAATGGTTGTATTTTATGAATATCACCAGAGTAGTTGTAAGCAGTAATTGTGTAACACTCAATAACAGCATGTAATAAATAATTGAATGATGTATAAAGGAGTCATTGTCCCTATAAAGACGTCGATCAAAATCAGGAAAGGAAGCACTGACTAAAGACTGATGATGTTCCAGCAAGAAATACATTAATTAAAAAAAAATAAAAAGAGCTAACAGTGAGCTTTCTTCGAAGTTTCTCTCTGTGTAAATCAGGAGGCAATATCCTCATCTTAATTTCTTTTTCCTCCTCTCTGGACTGCGCTGTGTTCAGTGTTCCTCTCTACCACACCACACACCCCTCCACTTGCCCTCTCTTACTTTCTTTTAAAGGGAGATTAGAATTTCCATCTGAATGACAGGAGAAAAACAACAGTTACTCTGTCCATTTCTCTCCTTGAGCAAGAGACAGAGAAAGAACATTGAGGAGAAAGGAAGAGAGGCAAAGAGGAGCCGTGAAAAGAGTCCAAGAAAAGAGCTGAAGAAAGAAATGAGTCATCTAACAAGAGAGATGATATATGGTGGCGGTAGAGGGTGCGTTGGTGATGCAATGATGTAAGATTTACATCTGCATCTCTATGGCAAATTGCTACTTTCAAGTGCTTTAACCAAAAATATTCACAGGATTAGTAAAGGGGATTTGTGTTTGTTGGCTTGGCTTTGGATTTATTGAGTGGAATAAAAGTAGCCTGGTGTGGATGCACTCCATTTATAGTTGTTGAACTTTAACAATGGGTAATAAATGATTTCCACAATTCGGCTTTCAGCGTGGTACCCACTTCTTCATGAAATAATGTGCAAGTTACAAAATACACGTGTGGAAGTCTCATCGCCACCCAGTTTTGGGAAGTTGCCAACAAATAATATTATATTTGCTTCCCAAAATTAAACGGATACAATCAAGCACTATTTAAAGTAAATGCTTCGCCAATAGAACACAAAGCAAAAGCAAATCAAGCGCTCCCTATATCAGAGCCTGACAATGCGACTGCATGTGACAATCACAGCTGTTCCCTGCACTGGACAACTAGAGGTTTCCTGGATGTACTCAGGATGACTAACAGTGTGTTAAAAGACAGACGCACAACAAAAATCAAATGTATGGCACAGCAGACGGTAAAGAGTTTCTGCTCAAAGTGGACTATCATCTGCTGTTTGGAGATACTTTGGATTTAGTGATATTAACCAAGAAGAAATCAGATGCAAACAGTGCTGTAGAGGTGTGTCTGCGCCTCAAAGCAATATAAGCCACTTATTCACATGCCTGAAAATGCACCACCACAAACTGCAGGATAATTAAGGCATGAAGGCCAAGAAAAACAATGCTTTGTTGCTGACGCAAATCGTCCACAAAACTCAGGCTGTGCAGTGCGTCTACATATTCCTTCACAAAGATGTGCTGAAATCACAACTGCAATCACACTTCCATTGACCAAAGATAGCAGTCCCCTCTCATGTAATTTTGTGCTTTTCATATTTTTATGTTTTTTGTTCCTTCTAAAAGATGCACTCAATTTGGGTAAATGAAGAAAAGTAGTTTTATTTTTACATAAAGATGGAACATGTTGCATCACATGGAAGTGAAAGCAGTGTTAAATTTAGAAAATTACTGACCCTAAAATGAACGAATAATCATGACAAATAATCAATATTGCTGAAAATAATATTGTTTCAAAATTGTCAAAACAATTTTCATCAATTTGCTTAATATAAAAGGAAAATGTAAGAATGCAAATGCTAATTTTAGGACTTCAAAGTGCTAGTTCCCACTACCTGTGTGAAAATAGGCATTTGTATAAGGTTTTGTCAAAGAAATTCACAGCAAGCATTTACCCAGCATTCAAGAAGTGACAACGTTTGAAGCGGCCCGCTTCCTGTTGTCTGTTTCAGGTTAACAAGAGCAAGTGCTGACAAACCCTGATTCTCAAAATAGTGAAAACAGCTTTAGCCTTTCATTTTTCAGATGCAGCACAGAGACAGACTCCTATACAGACTCCTCCGGCTATAGCGAGCTCCCCCGTCACACCGCTTCACTTCAGAGGCTAAAGGCCTAACAGCCTGTCTCAGTGGCACATAGTAAAACAAATTAACACCTCACTAGAATACCATGCTAACAGAACCTTTCAAAGCCTTACACACCATGTAACCATGTTAAACACACACAGATTAAGCAGCAAGGTAGAGTTCATGTCAGCTTGAGTGTGGGGCGTATGCATATATTTTGTGTCTATATGTGTCTAAGTCTGTTGGGTAATACCTCTCATGGAGCAGACATAAACAGGAAAATTTCAAAATTCAACAAAAAAAAATACAGTCAAAAATAAGTGAAAAAGGTCTGGGGAAATTTTTATGTCCACTGTGGACTTACTTTGCAGAAAGATCTAAACATAGACATACTTATATTCATTATTCACTTCAAAAGCATCATAAAGAATATGGTGATGGAGACATGTTTTTCTTGAGAGTTCACTAGTGTTTCTTGGTGTGGTTATTTGTATTTTGTTCTTGCAGATTTTTGGAAATATTTTGTGAGTTTGTATAGTCTCTCTTGTAAAACAGTCTGATCTCAGTAGGACTTCCTGTTAAAATAAAGATTCAACCCCCCCAAACTTACTTGTTTTCTGTGAGGAAGTCCACGACAGCCTTTTTCAGACAGTAGAGGTGAGCGTCCACTAAGCCCGTTTTGATGAGCATCCTGGGATGTCTGTGGGTAAAAGGAAAAACAGAGATGGAAATCAAAGCTCACAAAGTGTCCTCAGTTCGTGAAAACAAAGCATTAAAATCCACCGTTTGCACACAATGGAAAAGTGTGATGCACAGAAACGAATAGATTAAAATACACACTGCACACCTGCGCTGCTTTTACCATCTTAATTGGGTGCTACCTCTGGGGGAGTGTGCTTTGATTCTCTTCGTCACCTGCTGGTTTTATCTTTAATGCTTACTTCACGTTTGCTCAAGCCACTTTTAATCTGTGTTCCTTTGCACGCAGGACTATAACACTTGATGAAAAAAATGGCAAAACCAGCTATAATGCGTGATTGTCCTCTGCCGTCTACCATAGATGTCGCCCCGAGGGCAGCCGTCATGCATTCACTCATTCACACAATTTTTTTCACATAGGGAGAAGCGGAGTCAAAAGTCTGAACGTGACATTTACGAAGCGACAACCTAAAGAAAACAATGCAGTCCCAGACGTTTCAATAAACAAATCTATCAACACCCCTACGTCCTCTCCGGCTACTTACCCTTTCTTCCTCTGCCCTTTCAACCACGACATAATAAAAACTGTGGGGTGCATTCCTCCTTAAAAGGGCCATACCACTTTTAGCCCATTTATTACCAATCACATAGACCTTTCATTACTGCTTACCATCTTTCACAGCATGCCGCAGTGATTTAGATTTTTAAGGTTGTACAAACAGGTTGAAGTCTGTCTCATTATCACACAATAACTCCGACCAAATTAAAAACAGACACATCCACTGTTTGCAGAGTTGTTCAGTTTTGATTTATTATTCCACACTAAAAGCAACAGGAATGATAATTACAACTCTCCCTGGAAAGTGAGTGTGACAGCAGGAAGCCACGCCAACATTACTTTGACGTGATAAAGTTTTATTCAAAGATGTGTAAAAATTTAGAAGTCATACAAAATTAAGGAAACCAAAACAAATCAACTGCAGTTGTGCAGAAACTCTATGCAGCTTTGTGAAAAACTAAGTACACCCCATTATTTAAAAACTTGTAGAACCACCTTTAACAGCAATAACTCGAAGTGATTGTTTCCTGTTTGAATTTATCGGTTTTTCACATCATTGTGAAGGAATTTTGTCTCAATCTTCTTCACAGCGTTGATTCAGTTCATTGACGTTTGTGTGCATTCGTTTATGCACAATTCAGGCACAGGTACCACCACAGCAGTTTCCCTGGGTCATCGAAACACCTCCATTCTTTTCTTGTTTGCGCATTCTGTTGTAGATTTACTGCTGTGTTTGGGATCATTGCCCTGTTGCATTACCCAATTCTGGCCAAGCGTTAGCATTAGTTGACTCTGGAACACTGGTATTCGGAGGAGTCCATGGCTCGCTCTATGACTCCAAGGTGCCCAGTTCCTGTGGCTGCAGAAGAAGCCCAAATCATCAGCCCTCCAAAACTGTATGAACTGTTTGTTCTGACATGCTGTATTTGTTTTTCACCAAAAGTAGTACTGTGCATTACAGCCCGATATCTCCACTTTGGTCTGATCCACCTCAAGGACATTGCTGCAGAAGTCTTCAGGTTTTGTTCAGATGCAACTTTGAAAACCCAAGCTGTTCTGCCATGTTCTTTTTAGAGATAAGACGCTTTCCAAACAACCGACACTTGTTCCATCTTTTTCTCCATTTAACTTGCTAACTGAGACTTGCAGAGTCTGAACTATAGCTCTTAGGATTTTGCAGATTTTTTGAGCATCACAATTTTGAGCCACAATCTCCCCACTCCTGGGAAGATTGTGGCATTCTGTTAACACACACCTGAATATTTCACACCAGCTACTTGCCAAAACTACTTCTTTTATAGAGGCGCACACTTGCTGCTGATGAGTTAATCAAGTGCATTTGATTACCAGCGCCTGGTTGCTTCTTTCTCTCTGAATTCCTTTGGAGGCAATAAGGGTGTACTTGGTTTTTCATGGGACTGCGTAGAGTCCTGTGAACACTGTATTTTTCACATGACTGATTGTAAGTCTGTGAATTTCCACTTAAATGTATTTCACCTTCTCTTTATGTCAATTCTCCTATTTTTGGAATTAGCATGTAACACTGATTAAACAACCTCTATGTACTAGGGGTGCAACAATACTTGTATCGATATTGAACCGTTCGATACAGTGCTTTCGGTTCGGTACGCATATGTATTGAACAATACAAAATTTTTAATTTATTTTATCAACTTTCCTTCTGACGATGCTGTCTGTGTTGAGTGCTCAGTGGATCTGCGCTCAACAGTGCAGCCTAGGCGGAGTAGTCGAACGCAGATTCACTGAGCGCAGGGCAAGCTAGCGAGACAGAAGTTAAGCTCTCCTTGCAACATGGCAAATTAAACCTCCCCCACCCTAATTCAGATCTGGCGTTTGGAACTATTTTGGTTTTCATGTGACGTATGACCCTGAAGGTTTACGTGTCATGGACTAAAGTAAAACAGTATGTTGGATGTGCCACGCAATGCTCAATTACATTGGTGGGAACTAGTGCGTTAGCGCAGTTAGCTTGTTAACGTGTTCGCCGTCCAGCCCCACGCACGGGGCGATCCGCGGTAGCTCGTTAACGGAGATTTGCCGTGTTGTGGCGTTAACGTCATTTCAATGAGATTTACGCTGACAACACTAGTGGGAACACAACGAATATGACTGCACATTTACTCCAACATCATCCTAGTGCAAAGACAAGTGGAAGCAGACAAAAACAACAAGCAGGCATGCTACAAGCTTTACCTGAGTCATTTAGACAGCTGTTAGCACATGATTCTCCTTATGGGGACCTGATATGTTTAATATGCTGCTGAGAATATAGCCCAGAAGAAGCGTGTAGTATAGCTTTTATTTTGGAAAGAGACATTTCTCTGTAATAAACTCTCTTTTCCAAAGAGAGTTTATTACAGATAGATTTACTTTTTTATTACTTTGTTGTTTCAGCAACATTAAATTTAAAAACTGTACGTTTGAGTTAAAATATATATTTACAATTTTAATAAATGACAAATTAAAAAGGCATGAACATTTTTTGTATCGAAAAAATATCGAACCGTGACACCAAAGTATCGAACCGAACCGTGAATTTTGTGTATCGTTGCACCCCTACTATGTATATATATATGACCAAGATTTAGTGAATGTTTAAAAAAAAAAAAGAGAGAGAAAAAGAAAAAAAGTGTTATTTTGATAATTTTAACTGATTTGAACTGAAACTGGGTTTTTTTCTCCTCATACACACAACTAATAATTTAAACTGCAATTTTTTTAAAACAGCAATAAAAGAAATGAGGAGAAAAATATCTGTGGTGACCCCACAGGAGCCATCAAAAAGATCTTCTCGACAAGCTTTCCCCTCCCACCTCAAACACCAGGCTTACAGTATAACTGGAGTGACTCGGGAGGATTACTTAGTCTCACACACACACACACACACCAGATGGTAAAAGCTCTAAATCAAACTCGGTGCGTGTCTGTCTGTGTTGAGGTATTTTATTAAAAAGCATAAAAACACATGTTCACTCTCACACACAGTCATGCTCTACGGGTGTCCCAGGTGTAAGTCTCTGTGTGGCTATCGCATACATAAAGTAAAACTCATCAGAACACCCAGCATGTGACATCACTGTTTAGCACCTGCAGACGGGCAAGAGACAGAGCCTTGGATAATTGGGTTATGAATGACGATGTGTGTGTGTGTGTGTTTGTAGGTTAAGAACAGGTGCCCTGAATCATAATAAAAATATGTTAGTAGCCATAAAAAGCAGCACAGTAGGTACAAGTATCACCATATCAAGACTGTTGCAGTATAAAACCAAAACATATTAACTTTTTTTAAGGGGGCCTCGTTAAAATAATTTTGAGGTCCATATGTTTTTATTCTGGGAATCTATTATAGCAGCTTTGCATGATCACCAATTCAAAACAAGTCCTTATTTTCCCTCATACTGAGCCTCGGTTTAACTACTTAGCTCGTCTTCCTCAAAGTCAACTTTCTTTGATTGCCTGTAACTGACAAACTGAACATTTGAACAACACCTTTGGGGGGTCTGCATATGCCATGTTAAGAAAATCCCTTCCCCTTGACATACCGCAGACCCAAGAGCAGAAAAAACTGTTGGAAACAGAGTTTTTAAGAGGAGTCTGAAGCATGAGCACACTAACTACTTCTACACATGCTGACTTTGAAATGTTCGTGTTTAATGAGTACGCACCATTGTAACAGTACATATATTACCCGAACATTAGTAATCAAGTTGCCTTTCCTAACAACAGCATCATGTGATTTCTGGTTGCTGCGAGTGCTGTAGAGCTCATTGTCGAAGGGAGCAGGAATTTAGTGCCTCTGCAGGCAGGGATGACTCAACTGTTGGATTAATGACTGACTACTAAAGTACCACTAAAGTCCTCAGTGGGAGAGAGGAGTCACATCTCTCGCTCTCAAACACACACAGCATAATGTCTTATTTAGTTACAACTAAAACCCCACAGCGGATGGTGAGTCAGATGCAGCAGAATGACCGTTAATACCCTCATTAGTCAGGTTTTCACAAGAGCCAACAGTGCTGAAGGGCTTTTTAAAAAAACAATTTAACCACTCCTCCAAAGCAAAATTTGCGATTCTCGTAATATTAAACTAGCCCCATAGATGCTTTCTCAATTGAATTCACATATCTGATCTTGTGTTGCAAGCCTACAGTGCGCATGGCTCTGCAAGTGCACTCAGACTAATGTTGATAGCTGTCAAATCCTGTGCAAACACACTCATTATGTGGGACCATTGATACATATGTTTAGTAAATTTAGTACAAGGATCTTTGGAAGGGAAGTTATTTAATTTTTTTTAAAAGGTACTTTGTGTAATATTTGTGTTTATTGGCTTTTAGCCCCACGTGTGCCATCATTAGTAACAGATGTAAGTAACTCCGAGTCTGTTTTGCTGAAGATCACTGCAGTTGATCTGACCTAAGCTTCCTTGCCTTTCCTTTATACACTTACTGGCCACTTGTTAGGCACTACATGCTAGTACTAGGACACTCTTTTGATTTCAGAATTGCATTAGTTATTTGTGGCACAGATTCAACAAGGTCCTGGAAAAATGCCCCAGTGATTTCCATATCGTCATGATAGGATCACACAGCTGTGGTAGATTTATCAGCTGTCCATCCATCATGTGACTCTCTTGTTCACTACATCTCTTGACTTGAGTACAGTGAGCTTGCTATCATGTTCAAGAAACCAAAGTTTATTTGTGCTTTATGGCATGGATGTTATCGCTGTCAGAAGCAGCAATTAGAAAATGCATACACTCTGGTCACAAGGGGATGGACATACTAAGCAGGTAAGCAGTGGCATATTAGCACTGCTCAGTTTTAGCATCAACAAGCCATTCTCTGCGAAATCTACAGATGCTTGTGTGAGAAATCCCAGAAGGTCAGCAGTTTGTGAAATACTCAGATCAGCCAGTCTGGCACCAAAAACCATGTCCCATTCAAAAACTTCTACATTAACTTTCTTACCCGTTCTGATGCTCAGTATGGACTTCGAAAAGACGTCTTGACCATGTCTGCATCCCCAAATGCATTGTTTTGCTGCCATGCGATAGGCTAATCACATATCTGCATTAAAGATCAGCTGAACAGGCGCACCTAAAGTGTATGTCATAATTTTAAAACCTCCCAAAAACCCAAAACTAGCTGCTAAACTTGGGGCTTTGCTTGTTTTGCTTGAAACGTTCTAGTTTTCCGAACTATCCTGTTAAATCAGCAGATTAATACACAGTCAACCATTTCTCCAGACCTACATCCACAACATTCTGACAGGTGGAGCCTAATGTATGAGAGGAAGCTCTGCTGGATTCCTTTCACACCGTTTAAGCGATTTCCAGGTCAAACAATCTCACATGTGCAGAATGTTTTGAGCTAACACACCTCAACCATGTGGAAACTATAGAGAAGGAAAGGGAAGAGAAATTACAGAGAGGCTGAGGCAGAACAAGCATGGAGACTGTAAGAACAGATGGTTGGTTGTGTGGAGGGATGCACACAACAAGAACTGGTTCAATGAAGTGAATGAAGTGGAAAATTAAACGGACGCCAGTCAATGAAGAAATTCAGGGGGTTGCACTCACCGATTCATTTTTCTTTCACTAACGTTCCACAGAAACTGAAAAGAACCAACTGCAAAAGATACTACAGGTGTGAAATGTTAATGTGTACAAATGTAACACGAATACGAACATTTAATATCCAAAAGACGCTTCATAACCTGTATGTACAGTACGTGTAAGCTGTGACTACTCTGTGGGTGATACTGCTTTTGAAAACAGTCAGGTAGCTACAGGTGGGAAACAGGAATCCATACTCTGGCATTTACTCTGCTTACTACCTCAGGCAAAAAATAATTTTGTGTGGGTGTGTGACATGCGAGCGTATAAATGATCAGAGGTGCTTTCAGTGTTGGAAGTCTTTCAGTATAAGCTGTAAATGTTTAGCTGTGGGCTCAATAGGTTTCCATAACACTGTGACAATGTGTGACTGTTTTCTCTCCATCAATGTCCGCCTCGAGGTTGTGTTATGCGTTCATATAAGCATTTCTGAGTTTATGAAATAAGACAGAATGTGTGTGTGTGTATATATGTTAGTGTGTGCCTCAAGAGTTTCTCTGTGCAGAGAAGCATGCGAGCAGCTGCTCTGGCCCCCCTCTTATTGGCCAGAATTTACTGTGTCTTTGGCTCCATGAAGTATTTACAAGCTCCCAAACACCCGCTTTCACACATACATGCATTTTAGGAGTTCGAAACAAAAACCTACCTAGAACACTCTTCCTGTAACAAAAATCCCACACAGCCACCACAGAACCTTCGCCCTAAAACACACCGACTCTGATTAGAAACTTAAACATCTGCTTTGCCAGAGCTAAGAACCTACAGATGTACAGAACACGTCACCATCAGGCAAACCTCCAAAGTCTGATCCACGCATGGAGGAATAAGAACCTGCACGAGAACACGTGCCGCACATGCTCAGCAACTTATAAAGTGAACACTGATTTGCTTTGGTTAACAAACCGTGCTGTGGACAACTGTCATTCCACTAATACAGAAGAATCAGGAGCCTTTAAGAAGACAGAGACCCCTTTGAAGTGAACAAAAACAAAGACTCAACAGTGAAATGATTGAATGAAAGTGGATAACCAATCAGAAATGAGTAGATTTTCACATATATGTATAATTTCTAATGGCTCATTTGGACATATAAATAAGCAATGTGTGGTTAGACTTACTTCCTCATAATGGATTTCCTGATTGATAGTCCGTCCTCAAGATCGGCCTCATTGGCCATGAAGAGCAGTCTCTTTCCTGACTTATCAACACCAACAAAGTCTCTCTGCTCAGCTGGGGAAAAATACACAACATATACTATTAATACAAAAAAAAAATATTGCCCAGTTAAACCACTGCAGGGAAAAAAAAATTATAGATTACATAAACAGCAGATGCAAAATGGTCTCATTTTCTAAGATTTATTTTCATTTTACCTGTCTTTTTCTTGCCCTTCTGGCCTGGGACGGTCTCTGTAAATTCGTGGGCTTTGCTCATTAGCATGGCCATTGTCGCGTTGTGCGCCCGGAACAGATCGACCACCTCGTGAAGCGCTACGTCTGTTATCAAGTCACAACTCAACACCAGGATGTCGGTCTTAAGAGAAAGATTTGAAAGAAAATCACAGTGATCTATTCATGCTGATGTATTTACTTGACAGCGCAACGGTAAGACACAACAGAATGTCTAACATAATGAACCTGACGTGGTTTGGTGGGACTAGGATTACTTTACTAAGCATAAAGAGGCTTTTGACAGGAGCTTGCAGGCACACACACAAAACTCTGAAACAGACACAGAAATGGCTGAAATACAGTTGGCAGGGTGAAGCATTTAGACTATTGTATACATAAACTTTATTTCCGCAAGTGCTTGTTGGCCCTTTGTTAAAGTGACTTAAACTCTGATTACAGAGAGTAGTGAGTAATGATTTCTGCTGTTATTCACCATCTCTGTTTGAGAATATACAATTTCTCTTCTGATTTTGTTGTTTGACATTATGTTTTAATACGAAAGCAATATAAGTTGCCTTGTTATGCAATAGGTTATAGCTTATAGAGGTAAAAAAAATTATACTTGAGTAGCTCAGTTAAACGGTAAATTTAAAAAAAAAAAAAATTAAACCAAAAAGCACAGATCTAAATAAAACAGGAAGGAGCCTGAATCAAAAGGGAATAAAGGTATTGTGGTATAAGGTAGTGAAGAGTTTCTGCATCTGTCTTCATGGAAACAAAGCTGAACCAGATGTCAGACAAAAAGTTCAGCTGCTGATCTAGTAAAAAGCGCAGAGGTGGTGCGAAGAAATTACTCAGCAACTTTTGACAACAAAAGTTATCTCCAGACACTTTATGCTGTAAGCCAAGAACCCTACAACAGTGAGTTACACAAATCCCAGAGTACCTGTTTTTTCTTTGCTCCCTTCCCTTCTCCATTCATTCAGGTCTGAGAGACAGAATCCATAAACAGTGAGTGTAACTATATTTTTCTGCTGTTTCTCTTTGCTTGGATCTAAGCAGACAATTCAATTCATAAACACGTGGTCTTCGTCAAATTACTTTGGTATTAATTTGTGATACTTCTAAGATTTCTGAAGTCCTTAAAACCTTGCTCTATTTTTCACCTAAAAGCCCACAGCAGATCGAAACGACAAAAAAGTCTCAACAGGTGATTAAACTACAGATGTTAAAAACAGGAACTGTAACAAAAACAAAACGGCCCAGTCTGTATTGTGATTATATACACTGAACAATATTTCTGGCATAACAAATTAATGCTTTCTATCAGGTCTTTAACATTGCTGGTAATACGTTACACTATGTCACAGTCTATACATTTTAATAAAATGTTATGCAACAAGCCTACTGCTCTTCCAGTAAGCCATTTATGCTAGTTTTACTCTCTCTAATTACTGCAAATGAGTAGTTTTACATCTTTCAAAAGCTTTGAATTTGTATAAAAGAGAAATTACATGTGATTGGGACATTTGTTTAAATCTTTTGCAATCTCACAATTTTCTATTTTTTGTTTGAAGTGCTTGAAAACGCCTGACAAATTAGACATCTGTCCTGTTTAGTTTTCAGTGTGTGTACGCAGTTATCTCTCTGAAAAACCTGCCTTAAATAAAGGAAGATTAACTCCACCCTGTGTTTACATCCACATGTTAAGTCTTGCCCATATTTGAGTCTTTTTTTTTTTTTTTAAATCATGCTGCACTCACTGCATTCAGTGACACAATATCACATAACTCCCTTATCCTTCTCCATTTTACCCTGGCTGGCTGGTTTTAAGTACATTTCTGTGAACTGATCCACATAAAACACTGCTCTAACGTTACACACAGGCAGAGAAAACCAGCCAGCGTTCAACAAAATGCACTTGAGCTTAAAACAGAGCCCACATTTTTTTTTGAGAAAAGTCTTATTTTAGAAGATGACTATCTTAAACTAGTATCAGTATCCCTACTATCTAACCACATGTAAATCAATACATGTTTGGAAACACAAATAAATATGCAGCTGTGAATTCCAGTTGACGTATCACTTGCTCTTATGGCGAGAGCAAAAGCAGTACCTGTCATTTGAACTGTTCTCCACTGTCTGAATGTGTGTTTGCATGTGGGTGCAGCCACATTTGTGTCTGTGTGCGGTATCTATCTGTCTGTCAAGAGATGAAGGCTGTCAGCATAGGGACTAATCCCACCATTAGCACCAGCAGCCTTAACGACAGAGACATTATTGCTCTGTTTGTGAAGGAGAACACAGAGTGAGAGAGAGGGGATAAGGAAGAAAAACACATGAGCAAAGAATCCACAGACTGTCAAACAAAAGAAAGAAAAGGAAAGATTACAGTGAAGTTGTTTTTAAAAAAGTATTTATATAGAATAAATGTAATATATTATCTGGTTTAAAAAAGGATCAAAGTATGTAGAGTATGAGATCAAGGGTCAAGTTGACCTAGATTTACATGCAACTCTAATCTTGACCCGGCGACAGGAAGCTGCCACAGTAAAATTGAAGGTGCCTGCAAGAGATCTCCTGACTCCTGAGACTCTGAGACCTTTCAGCTCTCTCCTCGCTCTATCACAGACTGATAAGCTCGCACACATGTTCAGAAACAGAGCACTCTCACACAGCCACACACATTAAATGGACAAAGGCGTGCTTGCTTCATTCACACATGCACGCACGCAGGCGTACACTCAGAGGCGACAGCCGAGTGGAGTCAGCTGGAGAGGCAAAGACACTTTGGCCTTTCAACAGCCAGGATCACTGGACAGGTCAGGACCACACACACTGGTGCACAAGCAATCACACACAGATTCGGATTTGTCCTAGTGGTAACTGACTTCAATCCAAAACTAGTGCTTGCACAATCCTGACCCGTTTCAAGGACACTTTCTTTGTTGTATGAGGTATGAATCCACCAGTAAAGGCTGACATTCACAACTTTGTTATTTACAAGTTACAAAATTCAGCAATGTCACGTACATAAAGAAAGCTATGATGTATATAATAAACAAAGAAAGTATGAAACAGAGATTCAGGCTTCATCCAATTCCCATGAGAAGACAGCAGCAGGGAGAATTTCATGGTTTGATTCAGGAGTTGAAGCTCTATCATGACTGCTTTTGTAAATATTTCACCTTTTTCAAAGAACCGATTCGCCCAGAGCAGCGTTTAGCTGCGTGTCGGAGGTAAAATAATATTATTTTACTATTTCCATATAATTGTATATTCAGTACCAGTGAATGTTTTGAGCTACAGTGCACTTGTTGGTATACTGAAGTATACTTTATGGTATACTGCAGTATGAAAACTGACAATACTTTCGCTCAGCTGCATGCATGCATGCACGCCAGTCAGACTTTTTACCACACTTCCAATAAAAACAGTCTATTTGTTCAATCTCTTTTATATTTTGATTCCTCAAAGGATTTTTGAAGCTAAGAACTTGAAATGACTCGGCTATGTGACACTGGTCATCAAGTCAGTGTAGGTTTGAAGGATACACAAGCTTTGACTAATGTGTTCATCATAAAAAAAACAAAAACAAACCACTGAATATTTTCCATCACCCTGGGATAAAAGTAATGTCGGTCACTTTTAACATGTACAAGTCTTGCCTGGTCTTCTTAAGATTATGAAGTTTCAACATTGCAGTTCAGTGAAAAAACAGAGAAAATGCACATGGAGTAAGGGTGTGGAGCAAGACTGTTGAAAGAGGGAAAGAAATAAAAAAAGACACATCTAAGCATGTTTGCTGTGCCGCTTTCATGAAAAGCCTCAGTCCCATCTCTCACTCCTCTCTTTCTTCACCTTTTGTGTCAAGTCTTACAGGCTGACTAACAGATGTGGACCAAAGGTGAAGCCTTGAATCACAAACTCCAATGTATATATAGCTGTTTTAGTTCATACGCGCTCATTATACCAGGTGATTAAGCCTCAACGATAATAAAAATGTCAAAGAGGCTTTTGGCGTACAAAGCAAAACGTGCATGCAAAGTACTCCTTTCACTAGTTTGGCTTATTGTGAAAGAACTCAGCATTAATCAGCATATCCGTCCACTTTTGTGTAACCTCACTGTTTGCAGAGTGAACAAAATAAAAAATGCTCCCTGTAATCTCTCCTTTCAGTGTTCGAGAGAAATGGCCGACTGTGCTCACCCAGAGCACACACCAATTCCTGTAACTATTTTGTTTGATCGGTTACACCAAATCCCCTCATGGAAGGGTGTTTGCATCAAGATGTGTGAGTGTCTACACTGTGCGCAGGCTTCGGTTTGACAGATTGAGTGATCTCTGTGCGGGGATTTGGCAGGCCATGGTTACAGTTCCTCACTCATCACCTTGCAGTGTGTGAGTGTTTGTAACTCAATGCCTCTCATCCAGCTGGCTGCTCAAAGGATTAGAAACTCAACGATTCTCAATGAGAGCATGCTGAAGCTAGTTCTGCCTAAGTGTGTGAATATTTGTACATGTGGTAATTCCAAGCATCTATTAAAAGGACTAATCTAGCTAAGAAAATAACTAGAATCTGTACACCAATTCAAAGGGGAAAAAAGAAAAACGATTAAAGCCATTTGACCAAAAGAACTGAAAGACTGATCATGTTGTAAAGAATGAATGTCAGAAGGACATTTTTATCTTCGATTGTACAGACAGGCACAAAATAAAGAAAAAAAACCCTGAAAGCTTTATCATTACAGTGAGAGCATTTAGTGCCTTTGCTACACTGTGAGGAGTATTTTGCTGGCAACTTGAATGTAAAGCTGTTTTCAATGATCAGCTTTATCCATGATTTAACATTTCTGTCTTGAGAAGAGCCACTCTCTTTTCAGGACAATAACACCCAGAGAATCACGTGGAATCACTAGATTTTTAACCCATTTGAATATCTATGCAACATGTCAAGTGTGGCCGACCAAAAAGATTACTGTATTTTCCACATTATAAGGCGCACTTAAAATCCTTTAATTTTCTCAAAAATCGACAGTGCGCCCTATAATAATAGTTAAAAACTGTCTAAATTCTTTCATCTTTAATAAAATGATCAGCGTTGCTGCTTTACCAGGTGTAACAATTAAATTTAACATGCAGGCATCCATGAAAACAGAATTTATTAAATTTAACAGAGTTAGAAGTTAGCAGGAAGTTAGCTTGCTAGTTTCCACCTAAACATGATATAGCATGTTCTGATTGAGAGATTTCTGAAAAAATTAAAACACACAGCGCTGCTTTCGATTAATGCACCTTATAATCCGGTACGCTTGATGTATGAAAACAGACCTGTGCATCGACATTGCGCCTTATTATCCAGTGCGCTTTATGGTCCGAAAAAATACGGTAATTGTAGTGATTGAGGCTCTAAAACAACAGTCTTACATCAGATTGTGATAGAGATTTCAAGATGACTGTTTGTGACCTGACCTGGGACAAAGTTAAAGAAGCTACAACTCACATTGTAACTGAAACTATAGCCTGCTAGGGTTATCAAAATACTAGAATGTCAAACTTACCGAAATGCAGTGTAAAAAAAAAAAAAAGCACAGGGGGAAAAAGATTAGAACAATACAAACTTTACCAACTTAATAACACATGGCTAATATAGGAACTGTGAGGAACTGCTTATAGTTAAATGACTAACGTTAATGTGTGTGTGTCAGTCAGGCTAACGTTTATGAGTATGTAATACTTTACTCTTTGTAAAGACTTGTTCAGTCTTGGGGTGCTGGTATAACTCATTGGGTTGAACAGTCAAACCAAATGCCTAAAGGCTTCTGCAGAGTCCACCCTGTGCCATTTCCTGCATGTCCATGCTTTCTCCCTCCTTTCCTTACTACTCTAGTCTCCTGTCACGAAAAAAGGCTAAAAAAACCCTCTAAATTAATCTAAATAAAGTTGTCCAGTGTTGCTAATGTCAAATATTTCAGCTGCTAGTGAGGAGAGGTGCTGGGTGAAGTGTGTCAACTAGAGGAGGCAAAGACTGCACTGGTGGTAATGATACTGATACAAATGAGTAATTTGATAGTAATTTTTAGTATCTGAGAATTGATTTTTTTGACAACCCTACTACGCCCTACATCTACTTATCATCCAGTAGGAATGTAGCATGTAATGATGCTTAGTGTTGGGAATGGAAATTCCTGGAAATATTAGGATCCTGTGGTTTTTCTTCCTTTTAAGATTAAGGGTGGGCGATATTGTTTCAGATTGTTCCTCTTTTCTATATGTTGATAATTAAGTGGTTCTGGTATTGTGAAATTAGTTGACTCTTCTAATAATCTAGCTTTTTACTACAAGCTACACTCGTATGCCTTTCTAAGTATCAAGCAAACACATTCACCCACCTGCACATACACACTCTTTGGGAATTTGCCAAAAAGGAGGAGCGAGGGATCAAACTAGGGCTGAACGATATATCGCATTTGCGATAATATCGTGACATGATCAAGTGCAATTTTCTAACCGCAAAGGCTGCGATTATACTCTGGACATGTCCAAATTCATGGGCTGCATCCTCCTGAGGCCGCATTTGTAGACCGATTACGTCACAGCGACGCACCGAAGGCTGTCCAAATTACTACCATATCCCAGAATTCATAGCGCGGCCCAGCCAAACTCCAGTTTCCAGCAATGGCGGCCGCTACTAAGTTTTAAAATTACTCATACTAATCTTTCTGGGTCACAAAATAAACTTTTAACATATTTTCAGGCGAGAAAGTAGTTGTGTAAACATCAAATATCTGCTCGGTTTATCAAGATATCCCATATTTGCAAAAGTGCTTCGACGTTTTCAGAGGCGTCTGCTACCCACCAGCTCGACAGCTAGCCGGGAGCTCGAGGGTTACTGATGCGGCCGAGAACGGCACAACTCCCGGCACATCATTTTCAGATCACCGCGGAGTTTCGCTGCTCGGGTTAAACGTAATATATAAGTCACTTAGACAACCTAAAAATGTTATTGTTGGGCTTTTTTCAGTGTTTTGTTTGTTCGTGAGTAAATCGGTTTGGCTGAGATTAAAGTTATTAGATTAGATAAAATAAAACTTTATTAATCCCCCGGGTGGGTTCCTCCTTGGTTTTCACACAGCTGACTAAACGTCAAACAGAAAACTTATTAAACAGAAGTATGAGACAGTCGAGAATTTACGCCAGTGTCTGGTTATATTTTAGATAGCAAGAAGCAGACGGCCGAGTTTATTAAACTCCACCGAGACAGCGGTGACGCTAATCAGAAGGCTAGACCGTCCAATTTCACGCCTTTAAATTTTAAAGGCGTGTTTGTGTGTGTGTTTATACAATTGCTATTATGTTTGCACTTTATGTGTAATGTTACTGACTGCAGAGATCAGTAAGATGTGTGTATTTTTTATTTATTAGTTTTATTTATTTAATATTATTTTTTAATTGAATGACTGTCTAGTAGTTCACAGATGTCGAAAAACTGAGTGTGGTAAAGCCACTGATTTTTTTTATGTATATTTCTGCAATCTGCACATTGTACTGACTTTCATTTTAATGTTTACACCAGGGTTCCTTGTCAGCACTTTATGCTCAGATGTTTGTAAGCTAAAAATAAACTATTGTGTATGTTCAAATATACTGTTGTGATTGAAGAAGTTAAATAAAAATGTCAGTCATCAATTCATGCATCACCTCATGTCATCATAACAGAGGTCTGTCTTCCAGGAAAGAACAGTTTAAAATTAATGTAATATAGTATTGGCCATACTATATGATGTATTACTTGTCTTTGTTTAATAATACAGAAGACAAAGACCTTAAAAAATAATCGCATCGCAATCGCAATATTGGGGCAAAAAATCGCAATTAGATTATTTTCCATAATCGTTCAGCCCTAGATCAAACCCCTGACCAGAATCACAATCCAGATCAAGAGTTGTGATTGTGCCAGAAAAAAAAAAGTCATGATCTTCTGGCCAATCACCTACCAACACTTGGTTCAGATCATAATATAATTAAAAAAATATACCAACAAAAACTCGTCTTGATTAAATAAAGATGTGACTGGATGCAAAAGTTAATTTTGTATGGCAAAATGTTTGGACTGCATTTCTGTAACTGCCAAAAATGTGTCTTTTCTTGTAAATGTTTGAGTCAGACAGTACCGTAGATCAGCACTATTTACCTTGCTGATTTCATATAGCATTACTGTAAATATGTATTGGCTGAAAGCCTGAAAACAACCATAAAACCTTAAATTATTGACATACGCATGAATCACAATGAATTAATTACTCAAAAGCATTCATAGTATCACCTTCATTTAAGATTTGATGAGTCTGAATTAATTGTGATTCTTAAAACTGACATTTCTAACTAAGCCAGTGGTATACAATTCTTTGATAGTAAAACAATAAACAAGAGAAATTGCTTTTGAAACACATCAGCGGCCAACCCTAACCCCAAACTAACCCTAAACTCATATAAACATGTCTTCATGGACACAAGGGGCCAGTCAGTACAATGGCATATACACAGGGTCACCATACACCCTTACATACCCAAACACAAATGTTGCACAGATGTGCATGACTGCTGCATGAGAATAAATGGTGCACTGGGTAAACTGGCAGCACAAGGAGTTTGAGTCTTAACCATGACCTCATCTGTTTAGAGTGAATCGGATGAAGGGAGGGATGGAGGGATCAGCAGGCAGGATATAGAGGGGGGTATGGAAATTGCAGTTGGGGGTCATGGATACCAAGACAGCATATGTACACGTGTGTGCCTGTGAATGTTTGTGTGTATTTTAAAAATGTGCAATGAGGTACCTCGGCGGCCTTGGCCATTCAAAGCAGGAAAAGGCATGGATCGGTGGTCAGCCCAGCAGTGTGAACGTTAGGGCTGCCACAAATGGTTATTTTGATAGTCGACTAGTCACCGATTATTTTGATAGTCGACTAGTCACCGATTATTTTTGCGATTAGTCAACTAATCAGATCATGCATCCATTGGACATACAACGTACAGCTTATTACACCAGCATGCATCTGCTCTTATATAACTATCATTAGCTTACAGCTTTAAGTGTTTAAGGTATGTGCTAACTAAAAATAAAGACAAGATGATAGTTTATTACATTTTAATGAAATTTGCAGATTGTTTCGGTGGAGTTTAATAAACTCAGCCGTCTGCTCCTTGATATCTAAAATATAACAGGACACCGGAGTATATTCTCGAGCATCTCACACTTCTGATAATCAGTTGTCTGCTTGACGTTTATTCAGCTGTGTAAAAACTATAACTTTAATCTCAGCCAAACCGATTTACTCAGGAACAAATAAAATACTAAAAAAAGCCAAACAATAACATTTTTAAGTTATCTAAGTGACTTATATATGTTTAACCTGAGTAGCGAAAGACGGCGGTGGGTTTGAAAACGATTTGCCAGGACTCCGGTGTTCTCACCGGCTCTAGTGAGCCTTGAACCCCAGCTAGCTATCGAGCTGGTGGGTAACAGACGTCTCCGAAAACGTCGGAGCGCTTTTGAAAATATGTGGTGTCTTGATAAACTGAGCAGATATTTGAGGTTTACACGGCTACACGTTTATTTTGTGACCCAGAAAGAATAATAAGAGTAATATTAAAACTAACTAGCTGCCGTCATTGTTGGAAACTGAGCTGGGCCACGCTTTGAATTCTGGGACAGAGCTTCTTCTTCTTCGGGGTTTAACGGCAGCTGACATCCTTGTAAATGCAGTGCTGCCATCTTCTGTTTCAGTCCGCTATTACACTCTTAAATCCTACTAGTTATCCCTGCGCTTTTGGGATGTTACAAAGCTTCAAACGACGCGTTGACTATTAAATTAGTCGTCAACGATTTTGATAGTCGACTAATTGTGGCAGCCCTAGTGAATGTCCACCTAAACTTCCCCCGCAATCTTTGTCAATTTTTTATCTTACCTAAAACCTTTCTGCAATTCTTTGTATGGCTGTGACATTAAACAGAATAAAAATTTATAAATAAATAAAAAAAACTCCCTACAAAACACTGTCAATCAGAGCAATGGAGAATGGTATTAAAGAGCAGAACATGCAACATGCAGTGTCTGTGGATGCAACATGCAACTCTTTACTGGCACTGCATAATAAAGCAAAACTCAAACCAATGCTTCCTGCAAATAAACAATTTAACCATAATATTTTGTTAAAAAAACACTGCAAACAGTATCCTATATTTTTGTAGACACTGGAACAAGTGTTAGGATAGTCGCAGTCATGCAGGACTAGAAACTGGAAACTAGTAACCAGTTGCTAGGGAAAAATAGTTTATTCTTCCACCATTTGGGAAATGGTTGCTAGAGGTTGCTGGGAGTCGCTTGCAAATGGGTGCTATACCAGGTTCCGCAGTTGCCCACAATTTCAGACAACGACTTGTCTGCAAACACTAGCCCCGTAGTTGCAGAGTGATAATGAAACTGTGAAAAATATGATGGAAATGTAACCTATTCACCTTCAAAGTAATGTATAAATGTTGTGCCTTATCACTGCAAACAAAACATTTTAAAAAGGTGCTCCGGACCCTTGTGACTGAGGCCTTTAGTGTAACCCTTTCATTAATTCAGTCTGATCTAATTCATACTTATTTTCCATACATAGCAAATAAAGGTCCAAGAGATTGAGAGTAAATATGCCGCCCCCTCCCCCCCAAAAAACACCCACAAATACATACGCACCTTGATCTTTGGCTGGATGTGTCTGAGAGCATCAGCGGTACCCATGTCGCCATCTTCCTGGATAGAAACCACATCCAGTTTCATCTTCACATCCTTTATTTTAAGGTCTGTGCTCATCGCCTTCTGGACCTCTTTGGTAGTGATCACTATCACCTCTGAAAACACAGTTCACAAAAGTATCCCTTTGATTATCTTACCTTCATAAAAAAGGAGACAAGCCACAGCAGATGCTTACATGGCTATAATATGTTGTGAGCTTCAAATAAGCCACTTTTGTGTTTTTTATAAAGTTGGTAGGAACAGTACTAGACCACTTTACGAATCTAAAATGTTGTAGAATCAGTCTAGTTTAATTAGCCTTGCCTGCATTAAATGGTTTATACCGGGCATTTGCTCACTCTAGCTGTGTCAGCCTAGTAAAACCTAATTGCACAGATTTGGCTAGGAAAATGCACACTGTAAACTGCTGGCCACACAGAATGATTATGTATAGAAAGCAACTTTTATTTAACCTAGCACAGGCTTTTGTAATGAACAGCATATTGCCAAAAATAAATAAATAAATACTTTAGAAGGTCAGGCTTTCTGAGCCCCACTGCATGCTGCTGCACAAGAGTCAGAAAACTTGACTGTAAAAAAAATAGTGAGGAAATGCACACCTGACATGCTGACAATGTCAAGTTGACAAGCTGATGGAAGTACAACTAAAACAGACCAGAGCAAAATCTGACTCAATGTAAAATATTTGTAATGGTGTTAACTGAGGATTTCAGTGCCAAACAAAAGCAAAACTTTCACTGACCTTAAAGAGAATAAAGAATTACAACTGGCTTCGCTTTTACATATTTAGAGTTTGAAAAGCATAACACATTTTAAAGTAACTTGTTGTTTCTTTTAGGTATTTTGAATGTTTTAACAATGGTGAAAAACATCTAACCAGTTTTAACTCCCCAGAATTTAGAGTCCAAGTAGTTGGTCAACAACTACTTGTGTAGGATAGATCTTGCTTAAAGTCTAGTATTGCAAATTATTGCTTATCCCCCAAAACAGATAATTTATTAAACACACAGCTATAGTTTGCACTTCCCTGGATTCTGCCTGGCTTTAACACTCCAAATGATGAACCAGCAATGAAAGAAATATCATTTTTTAAGTCACAGTTGACATGATTGTAATCATAAAACCATTTTTATGACCTCCGCTGACATTCTCTCTTCATTATGTCACTGCACAAATAACTCTCTCCCTTTAAGAGTGCTCACAGTTTCTACATCAGTTTTTGTATCTGTAATTTAATCCTGACAGTACTAACGTGAAAAAAAGGAGTCCTCAGTTATAATAGGAGGTGAAACTATTTTTCTTATAGGTCTGAGTTTCCACTTTTTGTTCCAGACTTTCCAAATGGGCCACATAAACTTACTGGCAGGATTTTTGCTTCTTTACATTTTATGTGGAAACCAAGAATGACTTAGCCCTAACTTTAAGACTTCTCCCCCGCTACCACTTACACAAAGCTTACATGCAACAAATACAGTTGATGTGAGCTGTACGCTACAATATCAGACCTGATTTTATAACTTAAGATGACCTATAAAGCAACAAATATTTTCACATATTATGGACACCCAGACCTCTGAATAATATTTCTAATATTCAGTATCAGCTGAAATAATAGCTGAACCAAGAGATAAAGAAGCATTATATTTATTGCTAGCTCTCACCTTCAAATCCCACCTTCTCCAGAAGGTTAAGGGGATACCACATAAGGGGCTTGTTGCCAACAGGCAGCATAGCTTTGGGGGTGTTGTATGTCAGATCAGTCATACGAGAACCCCCACCCGCCGCCATCAGCACCGCTTGGAGCTCCATGTCTGCTGCAGATGGCTAAGAGAGGAGGGGACATTGTAAATGAAAACGTATAACATACAGTACTGACCACAGGTGTAGACTTAGTACTTCAACAAATTAATACAGCACTAAAATACTGTCGATAATATTTGTGTATAATACTCTGTAAAATAGTATATAAAAGCACAAAGAGTAAATTATGTTCATATTAGCAATAATGTGAGTTCCTAAATGTAAATGGACACCATGGGTAAATGGGCTATTGTACATCAGTTCAATATAGTTCATGCACAAGAGCAAACAGATCCTTGTTAAAGAAGTAAGTCTTTTTATTACTTTAATTACTAGTTTTTAAATGCATTTAATGCTACTGTTATGTTCATTTTAAATAAAGTGTGTTCAATGTACACATATAACATACTGATGATGCTGTGTGCCTCAGCTATATACTCCAATCAGTCTTCCAAGTGACACTCCCTCTGCTCTACCCTGTTTACCGTATTCAAAAAGTCTTAGCTCACACCAGCCAAGATTGCAGGTGGCCAGTCTAACAGAAGGCTAACACAGACAGACAATCGATAATGCTCACATCCACATCTATCGTCAATTTACAAAAACCAATTAAGCTAACCCCATGAATATCTTCAGACTGTGGGAGGAACACAGAGAACATGAAAACTCCACACAGAGGCCCCAGCTGGCTAGCACACAGGAAGCTAATGACAGAAGGTTAGCAGTTTAGAGGCATTCCAGACCTGCTTCAGATGTTTAGTAGTTTGTGAAATTGCAATTTGTGGTCACGTGAACTGACACAACTGACAAGCTCTCTATGATTCATTTACTCTCAAGCCTGTGTGACTGAACAGTGATGCTAGACGGATTTTATTTTACAAAGTCAGGACATTAATGTTAGGGATCAGTGGACTCCTACTCAAAAGACTGAAACTGTGAATTCCCTAAAATACTAGTATCATCATTATGATCATCAAGAACTGTGTTTTTCTGTCTTTCATGGTATTGGCTTGATGTCACTAATGAGATCTCGTTGCTGATGGATGAGCACAGGAGTTAGCTTCTAACATTTCTGAATGTCATGATCATGCTGGCAACTAGGGCAGTGCCACATCAAAACAACCACAATAATACCAGTATAAATTTCACACAATACAAAAATGTCTTATCGCAAGTTTCTTGCTATAGCAACGCCATGCATTTACATTCCCTAGTGCACACGACGACAATGGGACAAGACTAGGCATCTCTGAGAGTGAGAATCAATGACGGTTTATTATAAACAAAAACCATACTAATAAAATATCGTAGTTCCCACTAAAAGCGAAAACAACAAACATATTTCAGCACTTGGAGGAAATACACATGGCCACACATTGTACAACCAGGCTATAAAGTAGAAGATACAGTGCAAATGTAAACAAATGGCTCCACCGAGGACCACTAGCTGTTCTCTAAATGCCAGGGAGAACAAACAGTGGATGGAAATTACATATGTGGTTATATAGTGGAATAAGCAGGACTTTAAGCAGCTGGTTAAAAGGCTGTTGAACCAACATACAACATCCAAGAATGTAATGCTATGTAATCACTACTTCAGTATCGTGCTGGTACTTCTGGTAACCGAATAGATTCATACTTCAATCAGCATTATTGTTGGGTCTTTACCTTAAAATATAAAGCACCTTGAGGCAACTGTTGCTGAGATTTGATACTATATAAATAAAATTGAACTGAATTTAAATTAGTGTTTCATCAATGGAAAAGAAGAATGGAAAATACACTTTATTTACAGTGATGCTGATGCCTGCAAGCATCACTAAAATCTTGTTCAGAATTCTTTTCTATATCATCAGTAATACTGTTATTGCAAGTTTCACTGAAATACTGTGATTTGATTTTGAAGTTATACCGCCCAGCCCTACTGGCAGCACACAATCTGTTTCATTCACCTTCATACCAAGAGCATGCACAGCTTAATACTTGTTGAATAGACTCCTAGTGTCTTTTTCCCCCCCAAGCATTCAGTGGTATCGACCTTCAACACTATGATACCAGTGCATCACCAACAAGTTTGCACAACTGTGCTTCATTGTATGTAAACAAAGATGCCTGTGCTTTATTGTAACGTACGGCAGCTATGGCTGAAAATGAGGAAAAAGAGGATGAATCTGCATATTGTGTTTATCATGATGAAATATGACATCTAAAATCACGCAGTTATTTGACTCCCACAGTCACAGCTTTCTTAGTCTCAGTACAGCGTGTGCTTCACACAGCGCCTGCTCTCCTGAACGTTTATATCCAACAGACATCATGTCATCGCTGTAGTAACCACTAGCGTCAAACTGGCATGTGTGCTCAGGACATACCCTGTTGACCGAGAGCACACCCATGCTTTAAGAATTAATTCAAAGCCGAAGCACTGAGATATAAAACTTTACCTACCTGTCAGAATCCCTCCGAGCTGTTCGGCTGCCTGGAAATGACAGCGGTGCTAGACGCATGTAACTTGCCGTCAGTGTTGTTAGCACTCGGCTAAGGACTAGCAACGAGCAGTAAACGATGCCGCTTTTTTAGAGATAGATTACAACCAACCGGACACGTTTCTGAAAACCGACAGGTAACTTAAATACAAGTAAATAACAGATATTAGATTTCTCGCCAAATAATTTAACAGTAATTACGCAAAAGACGCTAAGCAACTAGCATTTTAATGATGACACCTGCGTGCCTTTAGTGAAATACGTCCGTGCGGGAAACTACTTCCTCTGTAGTATGGTTCCGATCAGAGAATAGAAGAAAAACTAGACCATGATTTGTCATAGACTAAAGTTTTTTACAGACAAGGGGAAAAGGAGGAATAGGTGTGGTTGAGAAGGACAGATCTGTTTAAAAAGAAAAAAAATCTTCACTCTGCTAGGGTATAATATCATCATGCTGGCAAGCTAAACTATGATTTATACTAAATTAATTTTCCGAGTGATGATGATGATAATTGTTTTACATTATTAAACAGATAAAGAATATTCTTTTTTTTTTTTAAAGCTATGGTACAAGGAATTACAAATGTTCACACATTGTAAAAATGTGAGCAGGTTAGCGGCCAGAAGCCAAACAGCAAAAGCTTAGAAAAATCCCAATTCACAGAGCTGAGACGTAACAGCAAATTGAGCTTGGGGAATGTGGCTCTGGTTTTGTTTGCTCTGGCCAGGAGATGAGCTTGACTGCTCGTTACTGCCTGCTCAAAGCCAGGCAAGCACGAGAAGGGTGGGAAGAAGGAGAGAAAAAGAAAACAACAAAGAGACGAAGAGGCCTGACTGCCTGTTGTTGCCCAAACACCATAATGCTGAAACTATTGAATGCAATTTCTCCACCGTGAATGGTGATTGCTGAAAAAGTGGGTGTCCAGCTGCATTTGCTGTCTGTGAAGCAGTGCAGAAGAGCCATGTAGACAAATAACAAAAGAATAAACTCTAAAATCAAACAATCCCATATGCTATTTATCTTATAAAACACACTTTAACGGACATATGATCATTTCTGTTTATCATCTTCACCTTCTCAAGCCTGCAAGGTGTTGTCAGAAGGCAGGTGGCATCTTTCTCAGTTCATATCAAGGAATCTGGGAAAAATTAGAGTGTATATATAAAGTGTGTGTGCCACAAAAAAAGGCCACAGTAAAAGTCAAATAAAGACCACAAAGATTGCTTAACTCAGCTGGTTAACCACAGGGAACTGAAGTGTGTGAGACATTAGAGAACTTGGCTAGTTACAAGAAAAGCTCAAACAGCAAGAAAGCAAACATGTCTAAAAGGATATCAAAGTTGGTTTTTGTTTGTTTGTTTGTTCTTGTAATAATAATAATAATAATAATAATAATAATAATAATAATAATAATAATAATAATAATAATAATAATAATAATAATAAAAAACGGGGTCAGTATAGAAGTTTTTTGTTTGATGTCATCTGCACATTACTTGAGTTTTCCTGTATAGTGGATGTGAAATCCTTGTGATGGTGTTGTTCTCATAATAATGTTGTGTTGTAAAAGCTTTGGAATTTTGTGAGGAAACAAAAAAGTGTTTGTTTACATAAAACTCTCTTCTGGAATAAATGGTAAGTGTTTTAGTTTTTAATAGCAATAGATAACTTCTTGGCTAATGCTAACTGATTGCTCAGACAGTGTGATTGGCCAGTTGATGAGATGTGCATGTGTTGTATGCTAAGTTCTGTATTACTTAAAAATGTAATTAAGTACAAAGATTTTACATGGCTCAGCTTCTCTCCTCCTCCCCTCAGACATCAATGTTTCTTGCTTATGCTTTCCATACTTCCACATTCATATTCATGTTTCTTTATATTATTGCTTTTCAAGGTTATTAAAGATTTTAATCTCTCTATTTTTAATGCAGCTTTGACTGACTATAGAAAAAGGGAAGCTTTTCAGAAAACTCTGGTTTGCTTGCAGAAAGGTTTCTAATAGGCTTTGTCATTATATACTGCCCTAAGGATATCCTTCCATACACATAGCGACAATGCTATTGAACAATCTCTCTCTTCATTTAGCATGTTCATTGTAAGGAGGAGCCCTACAGAGACACATTGTTTATCACAGTTTGACTTCTTTGATATATGTGGGGAAAACGAGGGAGAAGAAAACAGAATTGAAAAATGAGACAAAGAGGAATCACATGTAAATTAAAAAAATTCCCTGTGCATATGTATTTTGCATATTTTCAAAAAACGCTTTATTTGTCAGAAATGAAGACATCCGACTGAGCGGTTAGGGGAAGACAAAATGAAAAAAGGTCCAAAACAGAATGCCACAACTCCGAGACAGAACCAGATGGGGATATGCATGCAAACAGACATGGAGACAGTCATGCAGGTCTAATCGTTGAGTGACTTGAAATGGAGCCCTAAGATTTCCTCTGATTTCCTCTCCCTCCTTGGCTCTGTTGCAGCATCTTGTAAATCATTCTCAGTTCACTGAAACAAGCCAGTTGGATTAGCTTGGTTTAGATCATAAACATTTGTAGCACAGACCACCCAGCGAGAGAACAGAGCCAAGGCGAGAGTCTGTGTGAGTGTACATGCATGGGTGTGCTTGTGTGTGTGTTTGAAGCCTCCCTCTGAGTTTAGAGGTGGGTACTGCAGAGCATACAAAGTCACACACGCACGCACACACGCACGCACGCACGCACACACACACACACACACACACACACACACACACACTGTGGTTTGTGTTTGCTCCACTTCCAGGGCCAGTGCTCTGTGGGGCCCTTACCACTGCTATGGAAACTAAAACCGGCACGTTCGCCCAGTCAGTGTCAGAGATGAACGCACATGCTCACAGTTCAAAGATTAAGATGTCTCACTGTGGCAGAGATGCAAAAACTGTTTTACATTCCTTCGTTGATGTGATTCGTTTTTTTTTCTTCTAATTTACTGTGAATACACTTTAGTTTATTGCATGCTAAAACCTCCCTTTTGTTATGAAATACTTCACAAGATCCATTGTCACTGTTTTATTGGACTGAAACCCAGAATGCCAATTTGTTCATCATCAGCCTCAAAACCAGCTGTGAAATGTTATATTTCAAACAACTGTGATATAAAGTGTGTTTTTTGGGGATTCGCAAATAAATGTCATTTTTTTTCCCACCTGACATTCAACAGTCTGCGTCACTAGACCTTTGAAATTCATTCCTTTTCACTTGAACACAGTTGGAGTAATTCTTTTCTTGTTTCTCTCTGCTTTCAGGAGGGATCTGAGAGCCAAGCTGGTGTCAGAACCAGGAAATATCTGGGTTGGGTTTTGAGAAGCCAGAGTGGGAAAAGCTGGACAACTCCCTGCTGCAGGGCGCTGGCACTTTTCTCTGTAAGATGCTGTTTGAGGGTCTCTATAACCCATCTGACTGTGTATGTTATCCATTTGCATCCCTCCCTGTTGAGCTACAATACTGGCAATTGTTGTCTATCGCTCGGCCACATTTTCCATTACTAGACTCCGTATTTACTCAATTATAAGACAATTCCTTTTTTCTGAAAATTACATCGAAAATAGTTGTGGTCTTCATGAATCTGAGGGTAAATGTTGGATCTTCGGTAACAGAGTACAGCAGCTTCAACTGTTAAAAGTGAAATGATTATATTTTTAAAAAGCGTGCTGCAAATGCAGAGGCTGTCATTATCAAGTTTGTAAAGGCCTTTCTTGAGCATCTCTGTGCGATAAAGGCTGTACAGGAAGACTGTTTTAAAGATCTACTAAGGTGGTAACAGAGGAAGATTAATATAGACTTATACAGGAAAAGTGCTAATGGAAGAGGGAGGATTTTGCAAGAAGAAAAGAGAGAGTTTGACCATATCATCTGAACTGCAGCTCGCTTTCTGCATCTGTGTGTGTCTTTGCTTGGCCACGTTCTGTTTGATGGACTTTCTGGGAGGTCTGTTACCCACACAGGGCAAACATGAACAGACACACATGCACACACACCTTTATATATACACTCTATAGCAATAAAAACAAAAGTATATGGAACATTTTGTACCTTTTGTTTAGAGATCATTCATTCCAAATCAGTCTAATTGATACCTTTATATTGGGGATGAACACCAGATCATTACATTACACTGTTGAACTGTGTTACGATAAGATAACCCTTATTAGTCCCACGCATGGGAAATTTGTTTTGTTATATATTATTTAAATGCAAAAACATGGATTTTTATAGACTACAGTATTATAACCAAAATGTGCAACAAACAGATGAACAATAATCACGCCATCATAAATTACAACTTACCCCCCCCACCCACAGTTTTCAAGTCCTAACTCTGTAACTATTCTAAAAAGCAAAAGCATAAATGTACAAAATTAATAAATCACTTTGCTGTTCTTTTGGAACATTTTGTGGGTAAGCGATGACTCAGCTATGGGTTTAACTCTTTTTATGTATAAACCTGTCGCATTTTATGGACAACACACCCAAAATATTTGGTCATGTTTGATCTCTCTCGACCTGGTTGCCTTCCTGTACAGCAGAAAAAAAGACATACACACACACACACGCACACGCACACACATGCGTGCACACCCACATGTATGCATCACGCACTTGCAAAAATCATCTTTTCAACCGAAATAAATGTTTATAGCATTCCAAACATTTTGTGTGTGAGACAGTATGTGTGGTCCTGTCTGCACCTAGCGTGTGGTTTGAGGTTAAGGTGTTTGTCTGCTGGTGTTTGAGCACGCCAGTAATGTGTGTGTGTGTGTGTGTGTGTGTGTGTGTGTGTATGTGAGAGAGAGAGGATCAGAGAGATGTAGAAATGGAGAGCAAGAAACACTAGTGTTTGTGTTTGAAAATGGGAGCAAGGCAGAGAGAATTAAGGAAAAAAACACTGGGGTATTTTATTGTATCCATTAAATTACTGAATTCACTAAATTTACTAATTCACTAAATTGCTAATAAATGTAGCCATTAAAAAGCTACAATATAAGAGAGATACACTTAGTACTGGCCAAGACTTAAACAATATGAGTGCTTGTAAAGTCTAGTATTGTAGCAATGTCATACACAGGGATCAAGTTGCAAATTGACAAAATCAGTCATACACAAGAGCAATAAAGAAATGCTTTAATGTGATTAGTTGCAGTTGCCCACAGTTTTGCATTCATAAGTCTCAAATATTTTTCTTTGTCTAAGAAAAAGCAAATCAAAATGAACTTTAACAGGTTAAATGTTTGGCCTAAAGGTTTAATGAGCATTTACCTTTTTTTGTTAAATATGTCTCATGTCCTAAAAATGGCTGTCCTAGAACAGCACAGCACGAAGACACTTCAATTCAGGTTCATTTATATAACATCAAATCACAGCAACAGTTACCTCAAGCCACTTTATACCACAGTGTAAAGACCCTACGATACTCTGGTGAAAGCCTCAACAATCAAGTGAGCTCCAACGTGCAAACACTTTGTACTGAGAAGTATAGTCCATTGTAGGAAGTTTCAAGTCCCCACCATGGCCTTAATGGGGCCACCATACAGGGAGTGCAGAATTATTAGGTAAATGAGTATTTTGTCCACATCATCCTCTTCATGCATGTTGTCTTACTCTAAGCTGTATAGGCTCGAAAGCCTACTACCAATTAAGCATATTAGGTGATGTGCATCTCTGTAATGAGAAGGGGTGTGGTCTAATGACATCAACACCCTATATCGGGTGTGCATAATTATTAGGCAACTTCCTTTCCTTTGGCAAAATGGGTCAAAAGAAGGACTTGACAGGCTCAGAAAAGTCAAAAATAGTGAGATATCTTGCAGATGTTAGGTGTGGCTGTGTGCAGGCAGGAATAGGACCCAAGGTGCAGACTCCGGAGACGGACATGAACTCAAAAAGGCTTTAATTAGGTACTCAAAAATATAACATAACTGAAAAAACTCAAAACAAACTTAAACTAGAGAAATGACAGAACACACAGCTAGGAAAACGGTAGATCGCGACATGGACACAGAGAAACACAGGGCTTAAATACACAGAGGGAGCAATCAGGGATGGGTAACAGGAGGGAAACACAGCTGGGGCAAATCAGGCCTAACGAGACAAGGGGAAGCAAAACCAGACACAGACTCGCACGCACTGCAACAGAGGGAACAGAGACGTGGGACCAGGGCAGACACAAACACTGACTGGACACGGGGATATAGCCACTAAGGACACACAGAGACGCGAACTAGACAAGGGGATACAGCTGACAGGGGAGACAAAGCAGCTAGAGAAGACAGAGACATAAACTATAAAACAGAACTCAAAGAAACCAAAGACTAGAAAGTATAAATAATATAATAAACTCAAAACCCCTGGGTCAACGACCCAGGCATCCTAACAGCAGAGGGATGCAGCAGTCTCAAAATTGCAAAGCTTCTGCAGCGTGATCATCGAACAATCAAGCGTTTCATTCAAAATAGTCAACAGGGTCGCAAGAAGCGTGTGGAAAAACCAAGGCGCAAAATAACTGCCCATGAACTGAGAAAAGTCAAACGTGCAGCTGCCAAGATGCCACTTGCCACCAGTTTGGCCATATTTCAGAGCTGCAACATCACTGGAGTGCCCAAAAGCACAAGGTGTGCAATACTCAGAGACATGGCCAAGGTAAGAAAGGCTGAAAGACGACCACCACTGAACAAGACACACAAGCTGAAACGTCAAGACTGGGCCAAGAAATATCTCAAGACTGATTTTTCTAAGGTTTTATGGACTGATGAAATGAGAGTGAGTCTTGATGGGCCAGATGGATGGGCCCGTGGCTGGATTGGTAAAGGGCAGAGAGCTCCAGTCCGACTCAGACGCCAGCAAGGTGGAGGTGGAGTACTGGTTTGGGCTGGTATCATCAAAGATGAGCTTGTGGGGCCTTTTCGGGTTGAGGATGGAGTCAAGCTCAACTCCCAGTCCTACTGCCAGTTTCTGGAAGACACCTTCTTCAAGCAGTGGTACAGGAAGAAGTCTGCATCCTTCAAGAAAAACATGATTTTCATGCAGGACAATGCTCCATCACACGCGTCCAAGTACTCCACAGCGTGGCTGGCAAGAAAGGGTATAAAAGAAGAAAAACTAATGACATGGCCTCCTTGTTCACCTGATCTGAACCCCATTGAGAACCTGTGGTCCATCATCAAATGTGAGATTTACAAGGAGGGAAAACAGTACACCTCTCTGAACAGTGTCTGGGAGGCTGTGGTTGCTGCTGCACGCAATGTTGATGGTGAACAGATCAAAACACTGACAGAATCCATGGATGGCAGGCTTTTGAGTGTCCTTGCAAAGAAAGGTGGCTATATTGGTCGCTGATTTGTTTTTGTTTTGTTTTTGAATGTCAGAAATGTATATTTGTGAATGTGGAGATGTTATATTGGTTTCACTGGTAAAAATAAATAATTGAAATGGGTATATATTTGTTTTTTGTTAAGTTGCCTAATAATTATGCACAGTAATAGTCACCTGCACACACAGATATCCCCCTAAAATTGCTAAAACTACAAACAAACTAAAAACTACTTCCAAAAACATTCAGCTTTGATATTAATGACTTTTTTGGGTTCATTGCGAACATGGTTGTTGTTCAATAATAAAATTATTCCTCAAAAATACAACTTGCCTAATAATTCTGCACTCCCTGTATACTGTAAACAAAGGTGGACATTGCTTTGCCATCTGAAAAGTTAAGCAATGCAGAAGAGTGTTAAAGGTTTGCTTTGTTTCTCGTGACCAGTACTCATATGACTGAGGTGGCTGTAGCTCAGGAACAGTAGGTCGTGTACCAATCAAAAGGTTAGTAGATCAGTTCCTAGCGCTTCCTGTCCATGTGTTGGAGTATTCTTGGGCAAGCTACGATGCTTTCATAGGACTGTGTGTGTGAATGTTAGATAATAGTGTTAACGTCCAGCTAAAAGCAGTGCGTGTAATTGGGTGATTGGGACTTGTAGTAGAAAGCCCCTTTGAGTGCTCAAAAGTGAGTAGAATGTATAATATATATATATATATATATGTATATATATATATATATATATATACTCCACAGTACTCCACAGCGTGGCTGGCAAGAAAGGGTATAAAAGAAGAAAAACTAATGACATGGCCACCTTGTTCACCTGATCTGAACCCCATTGAGAACCTGTGGTCCATCATCAAATGTGAGATTTACAAGGAGGGAAAACAGTACACCTCTCTGAACAGTGTCTGGGAGGCTGTGGTTGCTGCTGCACGCAATGTTGATGGTGAACAGATCAAAACACTGACAGAATCCATGGATGGCAGGCTTTTGAGTGTCCTTGCAAAGAAAGGTGGCTATATTGGTCGCTGATTTGTTTTTGTTTTGTTTTTGAATGTCAGAAATGTATATTTGTGAATGTGGAGATGTTATATTGGTTTCACTGGTAAAAATAAATAATTGAAATGGGTATATATTTGTTTTTTGATAAGTTGCCTAATAATTATGCACAGTAATAGTCACCTGCACACACAGATATCCCCCTAAAATTGCTAAAACTACAAACAAACTAAAAACTACTTCCAAAAACATTCAGCTTTGATATTAATGACTTTTTTGGGTTCATTGAGAACATGGTTGTTGTTCAATAATAAAATTATTCCTCAAAAATACAACTTGCCTAATAATTCTGCACTCCCTGTATACTGTAAACAAAGGTGGACATTGCTTTGCCATCTGAAAAGTTAAGCAATGCAGAAGAGTGTTAAAGGTTTGCTTTGTTTCTCGTGACCAGTACTCATATGACTGAGGTGGCTGTAGCTCAGGAACAGTAGGTCGTGTACCAATCAAAAGGTTAGTAGATCAGTTCCTAGCGCTTCCTGTCCATGTGTTGGAGTATTCTTGGGCAAGCTACGATGCTTTCATAGGACTGTGTGTGTGAATGTTAGATAATAGTGTTAACGTCCAGCTAAAAGCAGTGCGTGTAATTGGGTGATTGGGACTTGTAGTAGAAAGCCCCTTTGAGTGCTCAAAAGTGAGTAGAATGTATAATATATATATATATATATATGTATGTATATATATATATATATATATATATATATATATATATATATATATATATATATATATATATATATATATATATATATATATATATATATATATATATATATATAAGTACCAGGCCATGTACCATAAAGAAGTTGGACTGTGTAGAAAACAAACTATCAGCTTAATTGATTTGTAACCTTACTATAAGTTTTTTGTGATGAGATCTTGGTCTCCATATGCTACTTTCAGCTCCTCCGATGTCAACACAGCACGTTTGATTTGGTAGAGTTTTATGCCTGATACCCTTCCTGACACAACCCCAAAGTGGGATTTGTGTCTGATTGGAACTCACCAGCAACCACTAGCCTATGGAGCCATAGATTATAGTCTCCATAGGAAGTTTCTTAATAGAGCATGATGTTATTTTAATAAATGATGGTCATACTTTGTCTACAATGTTCAGTAAAGCTGGGTGTGTTTTAGAGTGTGGCAACATTGTGACTGAAAAGTCACTACAGTATGGGCACAAAGTTTCTAACCAAAATGGGAGTCCACAAACCAATGAGTGACATCACAGTAGCTCCGTCTTTTTTATGTAAGTTATTTGATCTAACCACTGAAGGAGAGACACACAGCTGGGGGTGATTGGTTTTGCAGTGACGCTCATTTGCTTCACAACAACAGTCCCCTCAAGGTGCTTTGTATTGTAAGACCCTGCAGTAATAAAGAGAAAACCCCAACAATCAGATCCTCTTTGAGCAAGCACCTGGCGACAGTGGAAAGGAAAAACTCCCTTTTAACAGGAAGAAATGTCCAGTAGAGCCAGGCTCAGGGAGGGGAGGCCATGTGCCTTGACCAGTTGTGGCTAGAGACAGGACAAAAGACGTGCTTGGAAGGCAGCCAGAAATGAATATTAACTAAAGAGTAAACGTGGAGAGGTGTATAAACACATAGTGAGTGAAAAAGGTGAACCTAATCTTGAAAATAGAGACGGTGTCTGCCTCCCAAATCCAAACTGGGGCCTGGTTTCACAGAAGAGGGGCCTGAAAGCTGAAGGCTCTGCCTGACCAACAACTAAGTAAGCCCGCAGTCTGAGACCGAAGTGCTCTATTGGGGTGACACGGTACTAGGGGGTCTTTAGGATAAGATGGGGTCTGATTATTTGAGATCTTGAATGTGAGGATTTTAAATGTGATTCTTGATTTAAGACAGAGTCAGTGAAGAGAAGCCAATATAGGAGAAATATGCTCTCTCTTTCATGTCCCCGTCAGTACTCTAACTGCAGCATCTTAGATCAATTGAAGGCTTTTCAAAGAGTTTTTAGGACACCATGATAATAATGAATTACAATAGTCCAACCCAGAAGTAATAAATGCACGAATAAGTTTTTCAGCATCAGTCTGAGACAGAATGTTTCTAATTTTGTCACGGTATGGCATGGCACACCGTGGAAGGAGTGGGGAAGGAGGACCCAGGCGCGGTGCTCTATGTATAGGCAGTGTTTATTTACAAAGTGAAAAACAACGTAGCAATAAATCCCCGTGTTCTCCCAGACTCCCGTGTCGTGTCTCCCCGTGAATAGTCCGTGTTTCTGTGCTCTCCGCTCCCGTGTCAGCACCCCCCGGTGCTCGCTGCTCCCGTGTCTTCCACGCTCCTCCTGCGGGAAACAAAAGACGCAGCCGTCAGGACACATACAACTTGCGGGCATACACACACTAACTCGGTAACAGGACGACTAACGTGGAGTCTCATGCAATGATCCCGCGTCAGTGGGAGCTCCAAGACTCTCCTAAGTAGCTCCCCCGACGAGCCCTGATCAGCGGCAGGTGTGTGGCTTCGGGTGTGGCCAGTCCTTCCGCAGGGCCACACCCCTCAGGCCTGCAGGTGGCTGAGCTCCATCCTCCAAGCATCCCCGCAGACATAAACACACACACTCACATCTACAATCATGGAGGAGAGCAGCAGCAATACCAAAATACATATAATAATAATAATAATAATAATAATAATAATAATACATAACTGCTCAGGGATCCTGGGCCGCCCAGTCCCAGGACCCTGACAAATTTTGGAAATATTTCACAAATGCAAGAAAGCAGCCCTGCATATTTGTTTCATTTGCACACTGACGGGCATACCCTGCCAATGGATTCACAGCCTATGGACTGAAGAATGTGCAATGTGTGACCATTTTTACAGTCTCATTCTGTAAAACAGTAGTAATGCCATAATAGCACACCATGCCTCTCTGGCAGTTTACAAATGTCTGTTAACTCCCCAAACAACTGTTACACCAGGCACTATAAAATACATGGAAACAGTTGTTTGCATTTAGAGACCATTATACAAGTAAATAGAGCAAAAAAACATAGATGTGGGTATTTTCACACATACAAAGGACCACACACACAAATATCGCTGAAAGGGCAAATGAGTGCTGATATAAATGATACTACTGGTACCACTGGACACATCATTACCTATACTTGTTTTTATAGGTGACTAAATGAAGCCTTTGATGGTACGCTGTCTGGTTTTTGTGTTTTTCAACCCGATTTGCATCAAGTAACGCGGGAGCATGTTGGTATTCAGCTGTTTCCAGCACACTTAGTGTCAGTGCCAGTAAGGAACTGTAATCTTGAGTCTTTCCTCTTTTATGTGATGGTTATCTTTGGCTCTTTCTGTTTTTTAGCACTCCAGATGCACGGCTTTATGTGTCTCTCAGAGTTTGATCCACCACTTGAGTTGGAGCAGATATATCTGAAGAGCTTGTTTTCACAGTTCCTAGAGGATTAATCATAATAGTCATCCCTCTAGTGCCACCATGAAGTTGGTGTCATTACTTCTGAAATGTGAAATCCTTATTATCCATTTTAAATATAGAGATTTATTGAAGAGCTTCACTACATCCAGGATGTCTAAATATCCATAGCACAAAATGTATTTTGCCAATAACAGTGCCAATTTATTTGTCCAGTGTGGACAAATAAATTGTAACTTTAAATGATTGCCCATATGTGTGTGCTCAAGGATAACTAGTGTTTGCATGGATTAGCCCACACACAAGGCCATATAACTGTATGGATATATGTGCATGATACAGACAGTGGGAGATTGAAGGAGGAAGGAACAGCAATCCTGCAATTCTGCACGGGAGGCTGTGTATCATTTCAGGGCTTTCTGTATCAAAAAAATAGTGCACATGCCTGCTCACACATATGCACACACACACACACACACACACACATGCACACACACAGAGATAGGTAAAAGCATCTGCTCCAGATGTTTAGAGTATTTTGTTTCAGTGAAGGTATTGCAGCCTCACATCGGAGAGGAGATAAATCACAGTGCTGGACAGCAGCGAAGACACTTTTAGAGGCATTTCTAAACCCACCGCATTCACTTGGTTCCCATTTGGCAATATTCACAGATGCCATTTGGAATGACACTCACACACAGACAGCAGCAGTACACAAGGCCGATTATTTTCAACACTACCCGTAAAACTTTACTTTCAGTTGTGAGGGAAAGTATAAAATGGAAATGTTGCACCAAATAAAGGCTCTACTGACGTCACCATCCCGAATGGCAGGCTAAAGCAATAGCTCCCTCGTGAAAATAGTTATTTCGTCCCTTCAGAACATCAAATACTAGACCTACAAATAATACTCGAATAGATGAGAGGGGCAAGAATGGGGAAGACGCGTGCAAACAAAGAAACCACCGCAGCAGAAACTGCAGATGCAGAAAATTTGAGGAGCAGCTCTCTTACGAAGGGACAAGAAGGCGAAGCTAATGCTAACCCAGCTCTCTCAAGTGCCGACGTAAGTTTGACAAAAATCCTGGAGGAGATTCGGGACTTCCGAAAAGACATAAAAGAACAATTAACTGATATTAAATCAGAGATTACCAGCGTTAATCAAAAAATAACAGAGGCAGAGGTACGAATTGAAAAAGTGGAAGACCGTGTTCAAAACTTGGAACAGACTCTGAATAAGATGATAAAAGTCATGCATCAACAAGAAAATAAGCTACTTGACTATGAAGGAAGATCCCGACGAAAAAATTTAAGGATCTATAATGTCCCGGAAGGAGCCGAGGGCTCGTCTATGGTGGACTTTGTGGAAAAACTACTGCGGGACACTCTGGAGATAAACCCTAACGAGGAGTTTGGCATCGAGAGAGCACATCGGGCGCTGGCTTTAAGACCCGCCGGAGACAGGCAAGATAAAACGCGATCAATAATAGTCAAATTTCTCCGCTATAGGGTTAAAGAAGAGATCCTACGTAGAGCTTGGGAAAAGAAGAAAGTTTTTCTGAATGGGAAATTGATATTCTTTGACCATGACTACCCTCCAGTAGTACTGCAGAAGAGAAAGGAGTACGTAGAGGCGAAGCGGGTGTTAAAGCAGAAAAACATCCGCTTCCATACTCCGTTCCCGGCAAAACTACGAGTGTTTTATGAGGATGGAATAGTTCTGTATCAGACGGCGGAGGAGGCGACTACAGACATGAAGGACAGAGGACTTCCAGTTAATGTGACTACACCGAAGGAGAGTCTGGTCGAGCAGCTGTCCCGTACCGCCTGGGAAACCACGAGAGGTCCAACTCAGCGAGGGACAGACGACGAGCGAGAGAAAGATATCAGGGCGAGACTGCGAACCTTCAGAAGACAGATCATGCCCTCGCCAGAGGAGCTATAAGTACTGTCGGACGTTAAAATGAGGTAAAAATACGTGGTGTTAAATATATTTCAAGATGTTTTGTGAGAATATCTTTACCCCAATTGGATGAGACTACACAGATATAAGCGAGAGACACATAAGGACACACTTTTTGTGAAATGAACAACGACTTTGTTTTCTGCCGCCTCAAGTGCCATGATGGGGGCCCTCAGCCCATATATGGGAGAGGCTTTCCTCCACAGCTAGACGTTTTCTCTAGCTCTACACAGGGTCATTTCTTAGAGACCCCAGCCTTGGAATCACAGTTTTTTGTTTGTTTTTTTTCTCTGTATTTGATGTTTATGTTTGATATGTTTGTCTGTTTAGGGAGTAGATCTGATAAGTTTAATTTTACTTGCTTTATGGACATACGCTGATTACATATGGCTAGTGATAAAGTAAAATTTATATCTTTCAATGTTAATGGGCTGTTAAATCCAATTAAACGTACTAAAATCCTAACTAAAGTGAAAGCAGAACAAGCCCATATAGTCTACTTACAGGAGACCCACATGACAGATAAGGAGCACGTAAAATTAAAGAGAATGGGTTTTACTAATCTGTTTTTTTCTTCATACAAATCAGGACATAGGAGAGGAGTTGCAATCCTTATTTCAAGCAAATTAAACTTTGAAAAAGTATCTGAAATGGGTGATAAAGAGGGCAGATTTATTCTAGTAAAAGGGAAAATAGATGGGAATTTGATCACCCTCTTAAATGTTTATGCCCCACCAAAGAGTGATATTAGCTTCTTCCAAAGGATTATTAATATTATGGTAACAGAAACAGAAGGCCTTTTGATCTGTGGAGGGGATTTAAATATACACCTGCAGCCAAAATTAGACTCGTCTAGCAAGAAAACATACGATATGAAATCTCCATATATCAAAGTGAATGCACTTTTTGAGGAGGTAGGATTAATGGACATATGGCGAGACCTTTTTCCTAATAGAAAGGACTATACTTACTACTCTGCCCCACACTCTCTTTATACAAGGATAGATTATTTTATAACATTTGGTAAAGATAAGGATAAAATATATACTTGTGGAATTGGAACGATAGATATAAGTGACCATGCACCAATATATTTATCCATTGATTTTAACTTACGGTTAAAAAATAATACATGGAAATTGAACTCAAGTCTATTGAATGATTCACCTTTCAAGACACAAATTAAATCAGAAATTAGTCTCTTTTTAGAGTTCAATGATACCGGAGAAGTACCACCTCCCATACTATGGGATACTCTGAAGGCGGTACTAAGAGGGAAAATTATAGCAATAGCTTCATTTAGGAAAAAAGATAAGAATAGAAAATTAGAAGAGTTGAGTAAGAAACTAAAGGAATTAGAAAGAAGACATAAAAGGGACTTAACACAGGATATATTAAGGGACATCAAAAACATTAGGAACGAAATTAACAATATAGCCACACAAGAAATCAAGAAAGATTTAATGTTTTTGAAACAGAGACAATATGAAAGTGGCATTAAATCTACCAAAATATTGGCGTGGAAATTGAAAAAAAAGATAGCGGAAAATACAATTTATAAAATTAGGGACCCAAGTACAAAAGTGATAAAAAATAAATTAAATGAAATACAGGAAGCCTTTGAAAGATTTTATAAAACCCTATACTCTGAAGCCCCGGGCGGGACTGAAGCTCAGATGGATAGCTTTCTGAACTCTCTAGACTTACCCACTCTAGATGAAGAACAAAATCAAGCAATGACAATGAATATAACTGAGGAAGAATTAAAAGCTGCAATTAATAGGCTTAAATTAAGTAAATCACCAGGACCAGATGGTTACACGGCAGAGTGGTATAAAGAATTTAAAAAGGAACTGATACCTGTCTTACTGCCTACATTGAATTGGGTTTTGAAAAAGGCACAAATGCCCCCCAGTTGGAAGGAGGCAATTATTTCAGTTATACCAAAAGAAGGCAAAGATAAAATGGAATGTGGATCTTTCAGGCCAATCTCTGTTCTTAACGTGGACTATAAACTTTTCACATCTATCATGGCCAAACGGCTAGAAGAGTTCCTACCAACACTGATATGTAATGATCAAACAGGTTTCATACATCAACGCCAAACACAGGACAATATACGAAAGACACTACACATTATGGACCATATACAAAAACACAAAATCAAAGCAATTGTGATGAGTGTAGACGCTGAAAAAGCCTTTGACTCTGTCAATTGGAAGTTCCTCTACAGGGTACTATATAAATTTGGCTTTCATGATATGATTATTAAAACGATACAAGCATTATATGATAATCCTACAGCCAGGATCAAAATTAATGGATGCCTATCCAACAGTTTTACCCTAAAAGGGGGCACTAGACAGGGCTGTGCATGGTCACCGTTACTTTTTGCACTATACTTGGAACCACTAGCTCAATCCATCAGGCAAAATAAGGACATTAAGGGAATTTTTATCAAAGGGACACAATATAAACTGGCTTGCTACGCGGATGACATTTTGATTTACCTTGGACACCCAACATATTCTTTACCCAAGCTGATGCAGTCATTTGAACAATACGGCCAATTATCAGGCTATAAAATTAATATAGGTAAAACCCAGCTACTCTCATATAACTACAGCCCACCAGAAGAAATAAAATGTAGCTACTCTCTGGTATGGCAAACGGAGTGTTTTAAATATTTAGGCATAAATTTACCGAAAGACCTTACAAAACTATTCGAACAGAACTACCTACCCTTATACAAAAAAATAAAGGAAGATATAGTAAGATGGAATTTAATTCCTTTCTTTAGTTTTAATTCAAGAATTGATTCTATTAAAATGAATGTATTGCCAAGATTTTTGTATCTATTTCAAACCCTACCAATAGAGATTAACCAAAGTCAATTTAATGAGTGGGATAAAATGTTATCTAGATATATATGGCAAGGTAAAAGACCAAGGGTTCGCCTTAAAACACTACAGCTGGCTAAGCAAAAGGGAGGATGGGGCCTCCCTGACCTCAGATATTATTATTTTGCAGCGCAGATGAGAGCAATAATATGCTGGTGTAACCAATCATACACTGCCCAATGGAAAACCATTGAGGAACAAATGCTGTCTATACCTATTCAGGCAACTCTAGCTGACAATAACTTACAAACCTATATAAAAAATACTGATAACATGTGGGTGAAAAGGACCCTTAAAACATGGAGAACTATTATAAAGGAATATAAACTCGAGACCAATATTACAGTTCTTAAATGGTGTGCTTACGACTCAGAGTTCAAACCTAATGAACTGGATTCTAGATTCAAGGACTGGACAGGTAAGGGCATAACAGCCCTGTGCAGTATAATGAAGGATGGAAAATTGTTCAGCTTTGACATGCTTAGAAAAACATTTTCATTAGAAAAAGAAGACTTCTATCGATATCTGCAGTTAAGGCACTATGCCGACACGAAGATGAGAAACGTAACAATGATAAACACACGCTTGATGGAACTGTTTATAAAAAGCTATAACTCAGAAACTATTGATAGAATTGTATCATGTCTCTATAAGGGTCTAATGGATTTGAAACCACATTCGACTTCATATATTAGAACAAAATGGGAGAAGGAAGGAGGGATAAAAATATTAGAGGAAGAATGGACGGCAATATGGAGATATCAGTGGATGTGTACCAGCTCACAAAAGTGGAGGGAATTTGGCTGGAAGTGCCTAATTAGATACTTTATAACACCTTCTCAGAAGTCTCATTATGATGATAACCCCCCTGCTTGTTGGAGGAACTGTGGAAATCAAAGTGCAAATCATTACCATATTTTCTGGGACTGCTCAATCTTGAGGGATTATTGGAGAGAAATACATAATGCCTTACAGGATATCTTTAAACGTGAAATACCTCTCGAGAGTAAGACTATGTTCTTTGGATATATACCTCAGGAATGGCCTAAATATGATAAACATTTAATAAATATTTTATTGGTGGCCTGTAAAAAGAATATCACCAGAAAATGGTTATCCCCAGAGAGCCCAAACATAAGTACATGGATGGAAATCACAATGGAAATTTATAACATGGAAAAGATAACAGCTTCTGTTAACCACAAGCTGGAGAAATTTACATCATATTGGGAAAACTGGGTTAAATATATCACGCCTCATAGGCCAGATTTTACTATTACAAACCAATAATTATGATGTATGTATATATATTTATAGGATCACCCCATACCAACACATCCGTGTTTTTTTTTTTTTTTTTTTTTGTTTCTTTTTTTTGTTTTGTTTTGTTTTGTTTTGTTTTTTTCTCTTTTCTTAGGTTTGTTAGTTTTGTTTTTTGTTTTTTGTTTTTCGGATTATGTGATGATTTCAATTACTTCTATCGTTGTAAGTATTCTTCCCTTATGACTTGGATGTAAATTAAAATACTATTTCAGTATTTAAGGCAGATAACCTAAGTATGAAGAATGCTTACATGATGTACATACTGTGAATGCCTGCTTTTGAAACCTTAATAAAAATATGAATTAAAAAAAATAAAAAATAAAGGCTCTACTGCCATTTATAGACTCAAAATTACATTCCTATCACTCTGATGTGATGTAACGAAACAGATACGCTTCTGTGCATCCTTAAGTGGATCAGACCGTCCAGCATCGCGAGGGACTCATCAAGAGCCAGTATTTTTCTTCCTCTGTTGGATAATAGTTTATGAGACACCAGCTGAGCAGCCTCAGACCTTCTCTGATGTGGGGAGGGATTCAAACTCACCATTGTGGTTTTGTGAATGACAGCCGTTTCCTGATCTTGACCCCTAATGTAGTTGTTTCCTCTCCACTCTTGATGTGCAGCCTTTATATTCAGCCGTGGTCTCATCAATCATGGGTTCAGATGTTTAGTCACACACAAACCCTTTCACACACAAATACACAATCCACAAACTGAGAGGACCTTACATTCATTTAGATTCATTTATAAATATCTATTGATTTCAAATCCGCATATGTGACTATGGTGTTCACAACATGATTAAATGCTAGCACACAAATATATTCATAAATGTTTGTTTTAAATAAGTTGTCGTAGGCCTATACTAACTACCAATCCGGTCGTTAAGTCTGACGTCACTAGCCGTGTCTGGGCCTAAACTCCGCTGCAGGTCCATATATCAAACGATCACTATGGCATTACTGAGAGTTGAAAAACTGTCTAAAGTCTTTCATCTTTAATAAAATGATCAGCGTTCTGCTCTACCAGGTGTAACAATTGAGTTTAACATCCAGGCATCCATGAAAACGGAATTTATGACATTTAACGGAGTTAGAAGTTAGCAGGAAGTTAGCTCGCTAGCTTCTATCTAAATACAATATAGCATGTCCTGACTGCGGGGTTTTGGAAACAAATTAAAACGTACAGCTCTGTTATCACTTCCAACATAAATAAAGACAGAAAACTAAACAGCAGTGACGTTTGTAGGATTACTTAAGTTTGGCTAGCTGGTATATAATGATGTGCTACTTGACCGCTAGCGACACAGCTATGTTAGCATAATATAAACAAGCTAACTTTTTTTCCACTCGATAAAAGTTAACGTGAGTGTTCTCGGTGGTCAGGATTCAGGAACAAATGTAATCGCATGGCAGGATGCTGTAAAAGGACCAAACTTCAGCCAGGAGAACAACTGAGATAATCCATCCACAATACCAGGTTAGTCATTCATATACTGCTGCATGGGCTGGGCTGTAGTTACATCCTAAGGATTTAAAAACTGAGCTTAAATAAATGATTAGCGGTAATAAAAGCCGAGGGAGGTCAACAGTGATCACTGACTGTTTTAGGAGCTTTTTGAGATCAAATAGAAGAAAATACAAAACATTAAACACGTTAACAACACAAAAGCCATATTAAACCAGACTACTTTAGACCCGGAAGTAGGATTCGTCACATCATCACTTAACGACCGGATAAGTGATCCAGTCTGTTAACAGAGATAGCCAGTTACATTTAGAGCTCATAACTGATCCTCAACTTATAAATTGTCAGTTAAAAAAATTTATACATGTAATTGCTACATTTTTGATTGCTCTATCATTCTCATTGAACTCACCGGATGTGTTTTATATAAACAGCTTTCAGGGAAGATTCTATTAAATATGGAATGATTAAGTCTTTAGATCTCTCTTAAAACTGTGGACATAAAACTGTGCTGCAGGCTTTCTTCTTCCACTAGAGCCAGGGAATGACCTCCATCTGTTGGTCGGAAGCAAGTATTGCCATAAAAATTAAAAAAAGAACGTCACTGTGTTTGCACCTGACATGAAGGAAACTTGGGCAACTTGATGGCCTTAAATTGTCACATTATGACTTTCTGTAATTTACATAAGATTAAATGTTATAATAATATTACATTGGCCAATATAAAGTTAACTTTATCTTAATTCTAACCAGGCACTTCAACCAGCATCTGATCAATGAAACATGACAGCTGCTACCTTCTCAGATGAAGCAGTGATGCATCTCCACCAGAAAGAAGAAAGCTTAATTCTAGATCAAGAACTGAGAGCCTCAGTGTTTCCTGTTCATTCACAGCTATCAATGTACTGAACTGACTCTAAACTCTAAACAAAACAAAGTCAAATAATTTCTTCTTTGCTGCATTACAATATATAAGTCAATAAAACAAATTAAAATCTCCTCTGTTTAAAACTGACTTCAATCATTTTGCATCATAAATTTCCTCAAAGCATTTCATTCAGACTCAGGTTGAATTGATCTGCTGTACTTAAAAGAAAACCCCTGTTTGATTATTACAAGTGTGTTTTCTGCTCTGAGGGGGATTTTCTCTGGACATGATGTGACTGACCTTGTTGCTTTCAATCTATTCACAGTCATGCCTTGCTTCACTGGTGGATGTCACAGTGTCACCCACAGGGATGAGGGAGCTCATAGACACACACAAACACATGCGCATACACGCACGCACAAAGACGCACAGCACATCACAGCATCCTCACATCGATCCCTGGCAAAGCCAGAGCGATGCAACTGCTACTCCATTGTCAGACCCCTTAACTCCCTCCTTCCTGCTCCCACTCTTTCTCCTCGCCACCCCAGTCTCTACCCCAATCCCTGCTAGCAGGCCCCACTCTTTTCTCCTGGTTGCCATGGAGATGGCTAACAAAGCCATCACTTTTACCAATTTCCTCAGAGACAGGTGCTGGCACAATGACTGCTTCCTTGCCGACTGAAAGGGGAAGGGGCAAGAGGGGTCCATGGGAACTCCAGGCGGACACTCTGAGGGCTGTCCAAGTGTCCTCCTCCCCGGGCCCAACCGAGAAAAGAAGGCTAATTTGTTGTCCCTGTTTTCCCAGGGAGGGGGGATGCAGGAGAAAGGAGGAGTGGGGAGAGAGGCTGGGGGTGGAAGGAGGGCAAGTGGGTAAGAGAGAATGAGGCAGAGAGAGACAGTGAGTGTATATGCAAAGGGGTGTCCACCAGTTTTCAAAACAGACCGCCTAATATCAGTCTCCTCTCGCTTTCTCTTGCCAATGGGTGGAAAGGTCCTCCTTTCTCCCCTTGTTCCTTCATCTCCCCTCACTTCTCCTATTCTCCTGTTACAACTCTTTGGGCCCAGAAACAATGGCGAGTCATGGCATCATGACTGCAAGATGTTTCAATTTAGCTTTCAGCAAGCGTTCACTTCCTTCTTTGTGTGGTGCTCTGTGTGTGTCTGTATCTGGTTTTGAATGTTTAGTGCAATAAAGTTTGATATTTCTTTTTTTTCTTCAACTTTGTGCAACATTTTTTTGCAAATATCAGTTTCTTTAAAAACAATCTTTGCGCATTGCAGGATATTCTATCGTTGTTTTGTTGAAGTCATTGTTTACTGGTCTCTTCACAGCCTGGCTGACTCCTCTGAAAGAGGGGCTGTCTGTTGGAGCAGGCGCAAAGTATTTATTGCCCCTCTAAGAAGACAAGCCATAAGCTTTCAATTTGAGTGAGGTGTATGTTTGTGTGTACATGTGTGTCTGCTTATGAAGTTGTGTGCATGCATGTGTGGTAGCGCTCGTTTGAATAGACCATGCAAACGTTTTTGTTAGTAGCACAAAACTTTCAGAGGCAGCATGTAAAGCACTTAGGTTCTGTAAAGGACACGGCATTCAGCTGCAAAAGACCCTAACGGTCATTGTATTGGCCTGTGTGTGTGTGTGTGTGTGTGTGTGTGTGTGTGTGTGTGTGTGTGTGTGTGTGTGTGTGTGTGTGTGTGTGGGTGGGTGGGTTTTAGAGAGAGAGTAAAAGCATCAGAAAATAAAATTTTCATTCTGGGCAAATAAGTGGTGGTATGCTTCTAATTATTCTGTTAATAGTGTGGTAGTAGCTTGTTTTACAATAGTGATTTCTTTTTTTAAGTGAATAGAGGGAAATAACACAAAATTGTTAAATACATGAATGAAACAAAACAGTGTCTTTGTTTCTTGATAAATCCCATTCATTTACCTTTTAGGAACTGTTGCCCATACAGAACTGTATAGGTCCTGGTTTACCCGTCATTTCTTTACATTTTGTTAGGAAAATGAGAAATAGATGCAGTGATTTATTGGAACTTGATAACACAAGTGGAAATGCAATATATAAAGTAAAACAGAGTTTGTACAGTTGTAATGAGCTTGAATATCAGTATTTGGTGTGGCTGCCTTTATTCTTCTGCATAGTCAATGCGCTCTTAGGCAACCTTTCATGTTATTTCTTTTACCACGCTTTTGGAATCGTTCTCCAGGCTTCTTTAAGGACATTCAAAACTCATCTTTGGGGCAAAACAGCAGCTCCTGGTAGACAGAGCAGTCGCCTGAGACTGCAAGACCAGACTGACCAACCTGTGCACCGCCTAGACAGGACTGACTACAAGAAGGCCTATGACACAATGTCCCACACCTGGATCCTGGAATGACTAGAACTGTACAAGATAAACACGACTCTAACGGCCTTCATCAGAAACACAATGGGGATGTGGCAAACACCACTAGAGGCCAACTTCAAGCCGATAGCACAAGTCGCAGTCGAGTGCGGGATCTACCGAGGAGATGCTCTGTCCCCACTGCTATTCTGCATAGGCTCGAACCCCCTCAGTAAGATCATTGACAAAACTGGCTATGGATACTGACTACTGAATGAAGCAATCATCAGCCACCTCCTCTACATGGATGACATCAAGCTGTATGCCTGGAGTGAACGAGACATTGATTCACTGATCCACACCACCAGGATCTACAGCAATGACATCGGAATGCCATTCGGACTGGAGAAGTGTAGTTGGATGGTAACGAAGAGAGGGAAAGTAGTCAGAACTGAGGGGATCATGCTACCATAAGGCAACATTGCATACATTAAGGGCAGCTACAATATACCTGGTGATCCCACAGGTCAAGGGAACCATGAAGAGGCTGCTACGAAACCACAACCACCAAGTACCTGCAGAGGATCAGGAAAATCCTAAGGAGTCAGCTAAATGACAAACAAAATCTGGGCTATCAACACCTATGCCCTGCCAATGATCAGGTACCCTGCTGGGATAATAAGCTGGCCAAAGGAGGAGATAGAAGCCACTGACATCAAGACAAGAAAGCTCCCTATCATGCATGACGGGTTTTACCCTAAATCCAGCACCTTGAGACTGTACGCTAAGCAAAAGGAAGGAGGCCGGGGACTAGTGAGCGTCAATACCACAGTCCAGGATGAGACAACAAACTCCATGAGTACATCAGGAAGGTGGCCACAACCAACTGTGCGCTTAGTGAATACCTCAGGCAGCAGAAACCCAAGACAGAAGAGGTGCAAGGAAAAGAATCATCATGAAAGGACAGGCCCCTGCACGGTATGTACCACCAGCAGATAGAGGAAGTGACTGACATCCAGAAATCCTACCAGTGGCTGGACAAAGCTGGACTGAAAGAAAGCACACAGAGGAACTAATCATGGCAGGACAGGAACAAGTTGTAAGTACAAGACCCATAGAGGCTGGGATTTATTACACCAGGCAAGACCCCAGGTGCAGGCTGTGTAAAGATGCCCCTGAGCCAATCAAGCACATAACAGCAGAGTGCAAGATGCTAGCAGGCCAATACATGGTGCGCCATAACCCAGTGGCCGGCATAGTATACACAAAAATCTGCAACATCAAGAAGGAACACAGGAAGCTGGAAAAGTACCAAGGGCTCAGAGAAGAACTCTGGGTGAAGGTAACATTGGTACCAGTGGTAATCTTTCTTGTAGACTAAGTTTAAGAAATGGGAACAAATTGTTGTTGTTGTTTTTTAACAAGTAAAAAAGTGCTTAAAGATAGAATTTAGAAAGGATTCTTTGCTAGGTTGTCTGTCATGTGTAGACACATCATTGGGTCATCCCTTGAGTCAGGTGCCTGTTTATGGTGGCATTATTCTTCGATCACTATTAAGCTCAAGAAACAAAAACAAACACACAAACAAACATTACTCTGAAAATGTTCAGGTACAATGGCCGGACTAAAAATTAGTGAAAAAGCAGCCAGTGTCCAAAAGAAAACTTTGAAAGCCTGGAGAACTGTTGCTCATGACCAGTTAAAAACATACAGACCTCATAATATCTTATTCAACTATGTTTGGACTGTCCTGTCCTTCTACCAGTGGGGGTCACCAAAGTCAGAAATTTTCAGATCCTACACAAAGTGGTCTGAGTCTTATTATTTTAAACATTTTCCTTCTTATTTCCTAACAGTTCACATCTGTGGAGCTCTTTTACACGTTGTTCAAATATATTTATATGTAATTCAGGTTTATAGGTGACTAAAGCTGTCAATACATCCTCAGTAACAAAAGATGAATGGAAAAATTCACTACGTGACGTTTGTACAGGGTCCCATGAAGTTTACATCTTTGGTGGGATCACATCATCTGACCTCCAGGACGTTTCTCAGCTGTCAGGAAAATCCTCACATGTCACACCCAGACATATATTTAGCATTGGTTTATTATGTTTGCCTGGGAATGAGGAGTGAAACACAGCACAGCGGAGGTAAACAAGGCTTTGAAAGATAAGTTAAACATTAGCCACAATTTCGATAACAGAGACTACCCAAACCTCTGTCCTTCAAGTTTCATTCAGTAAAATAACTTCATGTATCAACGTAAGGTGTGCAAGAAAACAAATCATCACTGTACGGTTAAAAGGATGTTTTAAGATGTTATTTAAAGATATGACACTGAGTTGGTTTTGCAGAGTTCCCCGGGTACTTACAGGGTAGTAGGCTGAATGTACCCTGTCCCATTATTAAACAGTGGAACATTCATGATTTCGTGCCTCACTTTACCTCCTGTTTCAAAGAGCTGCTTGTTGGCACGGCTCTGTCATTTAATAACATTTCACATAGTTCAAATACTCGTGTCATAAATCTCTTGAGCTATAACTTCCCCCGTAGGGTCATCGGCAGGGAAAGTGGCATTGATACTGTTACAACACATGCCTTACTGACATGCCTCTTCCTCTGTGCAGCTCATAGTTACTGTTGCCACAATATCACAATATCAATTCATGACAAGAAAAATTCAATAATACAAGAGCTATTTCTCATGTATGGAGGAAACAAAATAACATTTTATGTTGTAAAGTAAAATAAGTGAAATCCTTCCATCAATTTTACTAAGAATACAAAAGCCTAGAGCGGGGATGTCAAAGTCATTTTACTTTGATGTTAAGTTGGCTGGAGGAGTACACATTTAATCCCTGAGATATCTTAACATAAGAAAAGGAATTTCAGCAGTATGTCTCAATGTTTCTACATGATAAAGAAATGTTGCTAGGCTGACATTTTGGGCTTAAAATGTAAAATTACAGACAAAGTTCTGGTAGCTCATTGCCTAGAGCTACCTGTAATTATAAAACAGAAATGTTAGTCACAAAAAATATTTTTTTTTTTCTTTGACTGTGAAGCCACTGGAAAAAACAGAAATTTCTACACTAGACAGTAAGAAAACCTGCAACAATTCTGTCATTTAATTGTGTATCTATTACTTAATTACTTTGGTGCTGTATAAATGAGTATGGTGGATGCCTTTATCAATAGGAAATTCTGTAAAACGTGAAAATACAGTTAAAAATCCAAAATTTACGCCATCCTTCAATTGTTCCCAAGCCAGCCAGTGGAGTACATTGGATTCTCTGCGCCTCTTGTTTGACACTCCTGGACTGGATGGAGCATATCATAGCCGATATTTGGTGAGAGGTGGAGTACATGTACTCCAGGGTCGCCCATCTATTACAGGGCGAACACAGAGACACAGACGAGCAATTATTTGTGCCCACACTGACTCATATGACCATTTTGAATCACCACTTATCTAACATCTTTGGACTGTGGGAGGAAACCAGACCACTGGGAAGAAAAACAAATCAAAGAAGGAGCCACACACATGCAATCTCCAAACAGAAGGACCCCCAAACACAATTCACAATTCATACTTATGACAAAAATTTGAGATAAACCAAATTTTTGTCATAAGTATAAGTCGGTGGCACTCAAGTGACCTGGTTATGTCTGAAATAAAAAATGAAGAAAATCATTTTTACAGTTTTACATAGTCGTGTTTATGCGTGTTTGTGTGTGTCCAGCAGATGGCAGTAAAACATAAGACAGGATTGATATTCCCCTTTTTGCTTCATAGAAACTCCTTGTATCCTGACAGCATTAAAATAATAATTAAAATAATATTAATGATCAGGCAGAGTCCACTGTGCAGTCAGAGATTGGAAATAAAGCTATTTCTCCGGGTCAATTGTTGCTGATGGAAACATGTTAAAAATAGGAGCTGCATACTACTTTATGTTCAGTCTACAGTCTTGATTTGCCCATGATAAACTCTGATGTGGATCTCAGTTTGGAAAATGCTTCACAGCAGGTAATCACAAAGGAAACCAACTGATATAAACATCTGTTTTAAAAGGAAGAGCTGCAGGCCTTTTCTATTCATCATGTAATTGTTGCCTGCCCAAGGCCATCATTTTTTTTCTTTTTAACCATTAGGGGGAAGCATTGTTCAAGCTATTAGCCGGTTAGTACAAGTATCTTTTGTGAGTGCAGCTGTGCTGCTTGATTGACCCCTACCATCCATCTCCTCAAGTCTGTTTCACTCTTGCCTCTGTTGAACTGTAAAAGGATCTGTTTATTAGCTTCCCGAATGAGCACAGTGAGCCGACAAAGAGACAATACAATATTGGATTTGTGATCATTAATACTCATGTGATTCTTTTGGCTGGTTTACAGCCTCTGCTTCTCTGTAGCTCTTTTCCAAAAGGGTGTTTTATTTACTCCCATGATCCAGAATCTAAAAGGACCAAACAGAAACACCTGGACCATCGATTGTTAGAAGAAACACTAAAAGATGTATCCCACAACACCAGGTATTATGTCATCCTCTGCACATTCTCTTCATGTCTTTTAATGAGAGTCTAATGAACATTGTAAGTGCATCTGGCCTATATAGACTGTTTTCCTTGCATGGGTAATCACTCTGGGAAATTATTATTCGGCAGCTTACCGTTTAGACTAGCTGACCTAACAAACAGCAAAAGCGTGCACTTGCAGATAAAGCTTCTACCTCACACAGTCACTGATGGTGAAATATTTAAAAAAAAATTATTTTAAATTACATGTGGTATGCTGTTAGATACGAGATGTATGAAGATGTGTATTTAGTAAGTAAATCAAAAATAGATATAGTAGAAAACCTAATACAGGCACACTTGTATGTACAAACTGTGAGAAAAGCAGATCACGTAAACAAATATCAGCCTTCACACAGTAAGATTAACTATTGTACGTCAGCTGCAAATTTCATCCCCTTCTTTTTTTAAAGATTACAGCTTGGTGAACATTTAGTGAGCAGCAAACACAGAACTGTTTGCTTGAATCATTAGTGTAATAACCCCTCTACCTTCTTTGCTCTGTCCATCCAAAGTGATTCATAGATGCAGACACTGCAAAGCTGAAATAGCAGCATTCAGTCCCTCACCCACTCTGTAGATTATCTGGCTGTTCCCTTGCAGGAAAAGGCACAAGTAGATTTAACATGGATAAACAAACACTCTGTCCTAGCTGATAGGGTATGTGAAATGTGCAAATAATCTGTCTCAAATTTTTTTTTTTAAATGATCAGATGCCCTCCCTGTTTTATAAATATCAACGCAGCGTCAACATAATACTGGGTTTTGGTCTGTTGGAACATTACAATGCCTGAAGTCAGGAATGAGAGCACTTCTATTTGTGGTAAATTGGCAGTTTGGTGAAGTCCAGATGCGTTTAGGCCTGCAGACTGAGCTGCTGACTTACTGTGACGTGATGTAATCCGTGATGCTTTAGCCTGTGCCCGACCCCTTTAATGCGCACATTTGTGTGGCAAATTCATCTTTTTCCTTTTAGCTTTTAATCTATTCATATCCTGCGTCAATGTCCTACTTTTAGTTGTGCATTGTTCTATTCCGGTATTGTACAAAGAAGACAAGTGATACCCACACACACATATACACAGACAAGTAGGCAACCTACGGCACAAAGACTAAAAGCTGCGGATGTGTCAGGGGAAAAAGGAGAAGGGATAACTTGGTTTATTTCTTCTTTCATTTTCTTGACATAAACAAGCACACAGGTGTTTTCGGATTATCAATACAGAACTTTTCAGAATCAGAATCAGAATCAGAATGGGTTTATTGCCAGATGTTGAGGTTTACAACATTAGGAAATTGCTGCGGTGCTTCAGTGCAGACAATAAGAATTAAAGTGCTATGTAGAAAGAAAGATATGTGCATGAGATATACATGAGATATATACATGAGAATAAGAATTATGAGTGCTACGTAGAAAGATATATACATGAGTGCAGGTGGTGATCAGTGCCAAACATGAAATGATGCAGTGACACAGCGTAGGGTCATGTGTTAGTGGCGGGGACAATCATGTGGTTATTGTTCATGTGTCCAACAGCAGAGGGGAAGAAACTGTTCTTGTGGCGAGAGGTTCTGGTGCGAATGGACCGGAGCCTCCTGCCTGAGGGGAGCAGGTCAAACAGACTGTGTCCAGGGTGAGAAGGGTCAGCTGAGATCCGGGCTGCACGCCGCAGTGTCCTGGAGGTGTACAGGTCCTGCAGAGATGGGAGTCTGCAGCCAATCACCTTCTCAGCAGAGCGCACAACACGCTGCAGTCTCTGTTTGTCCCTGATAGTGGCTCCAGCGTACCACACGGTGATGGAGGAGGTGAGGATGGACTCGATGATTGCAGTGTAGAATTGCATCATCGTCCGTGTTGGCAGGTTGAATTTCTTCAGCTGCCTCAGGAAGTACATCCTCTGCTGGGCTTTCTTGATGACGGAGGTGATGGTGGGCTCCCACTTCAGGTCCTGGGTGATGGTGGTACCCAGGAAGCGGAATGAGTCCACAGAGGTGATGGGGGTGTCAGTCAGGATGATGGGGGGGAGTGGGGCTGTGTGCTTCCTGAAGTCCACAATAATCTCCACTGTCTTCTGGGCATTCAGCACCAGGTTGTTGTGGCTGCACCAGGACACCAAACGTTCAACCCCCCTCCTGTAGGCAGACTCGTCCCCGTCCGAGATGAGCCCAATGACGGTGGTGTCATCTGCGAACTTGATTAGCTTGACAGACTGGTGGGTGGAGGTGCAGCAGTTGGTGTACAGGGAGAAGAGCAGAGGAGAAAGAACACAGCCCTGAGGGGAGCCGGTGCTGATGGTCCGGGAGTCCGAGACATTCTTTCCCAGCCTCACGTGCTGCTTCCTGTCCGTCAGGAAGTCAGTGATCCACCGGCAGATGGGATCAGGCACATTCATCTGGGAAAGCTTGCCTCGGAGATGGTCTGGAAGGATGGTGTTGAAGGCAGAGCTGAAGTCCACAAACAGGATCCTGGCGTAGGTTCCTGGGGAGTCCAGATGCTGCAGGATGAAGTGTAGGGCCATGTTGATGGCGTCATCTACAGACCTGTTGGCTCTGTATGCAAACTGCAGGGGGTCCAGGAGGGGGGCCGTGAGGGTCTTGAGGTAGGAGAGAACCAGGCGCTCAAAAGACTTCATGACCACAGATGTCAGAGCCACGGGTCTGTAGTCATTTAGTCCAGTGATCCTAGGTTTCTTGGGGACAGGGATTATGGTAGAGGACTTGAAGCAGGCAGGCACATGACATGCCTGCAGTGAGGAGTTGAAGATGCCAGAAAACACTGGGGCCAGCTCGTTTGCACAGTGTCTGAGGGTGGCAGGAGACACACCGTCTGGGCCGGGAGCTTTCCGAGCATTCAGACTCCTAAACTGCTTCCTCACATCTGCTTCATGAATATGAAGAGTTGTGGTCGGAGGAGGTGGTGTGAAATCCTCTTTTGTGTGGGGTGAGGGGGCGGGTGTTGCAGGTGAACAGTTTGAAGGTGGTGATGGCTCTATGGAGGGGGGAGAGGTGGGGGAATGAGTGTCCAAAGTGCCTCTATTGTTGGGGTCGTTGGAGGTGTGAAGGCTGCCTGATGGCTCGTCAAAACGGCAGTAGAAGTCGTTAAGGGTGTTGGCTAAGAGCAAGTCATCAGTGGAGTGGGGGGTTTTAGGCTTGTAGTTTGTAATATTCCTAAAACCTTTCCACACAGAGGCCGAGTCATTCTCTGAGATCTGCTGCTGCATCTTCTCAGAGTGCTGATGTTTGGCAATGTCCACTTCTTTAGTGAACCTGTACTTTTACCTTTTTAAAAGAAAAGTCAACAGTGATTTTTTCTGTTTGATATAATATTGAGATTGGGGCACAGACACTGCAACAAACTGTTGTAAAAATACACATTTTGCACATTAGATACTCTTCTTTATGCTGGGAATGCTTATGGATTGAGATACAATTTATTACCAGCAGTCTATTATACAAAGTTACAGTTAATATGAGCCTGGTTTTCATTCTGTATCCCCTTCCTCCAGTTTGATTAGCTCTGCCCATCTCCATCTGGCATGTGCACTAGCATGGCTATGCTTCTCAATCATTATGCACACCTGAGCATCATCTCTTCATCAAGACTGCTGCATTTAAACCCTCAGTCTTTAGGCCATTGTCTGCCAGATCATTCAGTGTTCTGCATGCTACGCTTGTGTTGGACAAACATTAGGTATTTGTTTACGCCTTTACTTTGGGAAGTATTTGTTAATGGGTCATATAAACCATTAAAGAATGAGCCAGCTAATCTTGATTCTCTTGTCTCTCTAGCCATAAAATTAGACAATCGGTTGCATGAGTGACGTAGAGAATGGTTGGCGCTGATGCAGTCTCAATCCAACACTCATGCTTTACGTCATTTCAGGTCAGGGGAGAGTTTGTACTGTTGTCAGCTGGGACACTTCTTGGCTATCTTTCCATCTCAGCCAAAAGACCAGGCTAGCTAATAGAACAAGGGTTACTGGTGGGCCCTAAAATCCCCATTCAAGCTATTCCATCACCAGAAATTCACATTAATGCTCTTAGCTTAGCTTCCAATACTGAGGCCAGCTTTTTGGATAAAAAATTAAATGAGGAAAGTATTCCTTTAGAGCTATTAAATTGAAGAGCCATTTGTCTTACTGGTTATGTCTTGGTTGAGGTTGCTCATTATAATGTTCATGTTACCCTGGTAACAACCATAATACCATAACTTTATTGAACTTGTCAGCAAAAGGAAAGCTTTTCCTCTACCTCCTCATATGTCATATAACTATGGTATTAACCTCCTGATAGGGGAGGTGGTGATCACAAATGATTTCTACTTGCAATGATTACAACTCAGCTTTGGATTTTCTGAAAGATGCTGCTGTCATTCTTTGACCTGAGTAATGCCTAACACATCGTCAGCATCAGAAAAAGGATGAGTTATTGTCAGTTCAAAATGCAATTGGATGAATGGAGATGGACTAAAAAAAATCTTTCCTATATTCAAATCCTGATCAGACTCACTGGTTCTTGTTCTTCAGTCACTTCGGCTTCACTGAAGCCAAGAACATCAGGCCAGAGGCCTCTTCCTGCCAATACACTTTTGAGGAGATGACTTCTGATCCTAAACCTCCTTCCTGCTTTTTGTTATTCCTGTCATCCGATGAGCACATTTCCTGGACTCTGGTTCATTCAACTCTATTGCATATGACCAACCAATACAGCAAATGAAACGCCACATCAACGCTCCAGGTCACAAAGTCTGGAGCACAAAAAAATTCCTTTGAAGATTTGTAAAATTTAAATATATAACTTACTCGTATTTTATAGCTTATAGTGACTCTCTATTGTGATTTCAGATTAATCTCTCATCCTAAGTAATTTTGTCTTATATGTTACACAAGAAGAAAAAAAATCTCAATTAAAAAAAAACAAAATCAAACACTGAACAAATATCAATCAATGTCTGTTTTAACAGGATGCGGTGGTTGCAGCTGCAGTGAAGGCTACAAAAGCAAACAGGAAGTGAGTGTTGTTATCTGGAAATTTCAGAGAATTTCACTAGCTCGGCTGACACCTGGCTCTTCTGTAGTTGTTTGCAACAGAATTAACCAAGGTGACCAAAAAAAAGTTCATTTTATTACTTCACCAGATAAAACCAGTCAAGACAAGCAAGCTACAGCAGCACTGGGTACAGGCTCTCGTCACTCTCATCACACACACTTGGATTCTGCATTACACATCATGCCTCTTCTGCAACAGTGTGTCATAAACAGCTTATTCTGCCCCCTACTGGCAAGTGAAATAAATGTGTAAATAGAACAAATGAACAAACTGCTAAATAACTCAAGACATATTACATTTTTCACCCGAGTCCTCATCTGCATTCAGTTGGTTTTTTTATTTTTATTTAACTGATTTGTAATCAGTTTTACTTTATTCATCACATTTGTGACAGACTTGGATATTTTAGTGAGGCTGCTTTATCTCTTCCGCTTTATATGACATCTTCTCGAATTGCTGTGTTCAACACACTGGTGCTTTTCAGCGTTAGGCACATTGAATGCTTCTGCACACACAGACTCTCGGTTACAGTCGCTGCCTGTTTAACATTCACACACACACACCTCAGTCGAACCACTGCTGTGTCAAATTGATCACTTTATCAGCTGGCTCTGCTCCAGCACACTCCCTTTTGTGGAAGACCATGACTGCAGCGGTACGACGATATACAGGCTCTGTTATATTTGTGCCAATGAACTGTTTATACATTTGAAATACAAATTCCCACCATACTTTACTCATTAGCTTAAAAAAAAACGCTGCAGATTTGGTTCAAACTACGTAAGAGTTCATCTATTATGAGGTTACAACATTCCCAGTCTGGCACTCAAATGCATTACAGACAAATCCTTTTGTTGGGAGGAGGGATGACAATAGAGTTTATAGAGGAGGAAGTAAAAGGAGGCTACAGTGCTTTTATGCTTATCTTAGCCTACATCCACTTCATGTTGACTCATTTTCCCTCTAAACTCTGCTTTCATACCAGTGTATTATAGGCCTCTTAACAATACTCTGGGGATAATTCAGTCTGCCACTGTGCCAGAGCTGTGCTAGTCTGAAAGTATTACTTTGACAATACACCATCTGTTTTTGTTCTCTGTTTTGGGAAGCATAATTTTGCTTGTTATTTTCTGTGTATGGTGACAGTTTAATTTATTGTAGAACATGTAGAAACATGTTATATATGTCATATTATATTCATATATTTTTGATGCGGTTTAAGCAAAACCTTGTAACTGTAGTCTGTGTTGTTACAAACACTGAGATAGTCCGAGACAAGCCACAGATCTGAAATTAAACCTTGTCTAATATCACAATGGCAGGGGAAATAGATGGGGCTCTCTAAAGCTTCCAACTCTTCCTGAACTAAATCAGGGAAGGACGGGCCATATAGAAAAGGAAGAATAACATGTGAAGGATTATGTGAAAAGATGTCATTGTCTTTTCTTTTAAAACCACCAACCTCTAAATTTTGACTCAGTTTGAAAGATGCTCAGCTACTGAATATGCTGTAAATGGTTTCATATATTATGCAGACTTCTACCATTATGATTACAAATTACAGCATTACAGGCTCACAAATAGTAATGATGACTCATTCTGTAATTTGAATGTTACACAAGATATGAATGTGTCATTTTTACTCTGTCAATAAGTAATTTAGTTTTACTACATTAACCTCCTAAGACCCGAACTCTTACATACATGCATTTTTAATTTCTCTTTGGTATTTGGGTATATTGGGGCCCGATGAATGTAAAAACAAAGAATTAACAGATTTTTTTTTTACCTTATTTTTATTTTTAAGAAAAATGAGAGCCACATATGAGGATATTCGTTTAAAAATTTGATAGAACAGTAGCAGTATAATGTCCTCATAAGTGGATATCAGGCCCATGTAGAGCAAAATTGAGTACTTTAGTCTAAATTAACCAATATGTGATGTCCACATATGTGGACGCCAGGTCCTAGGAGGTTAATTAATAAAAACTGTAAAAGTCCTTCAGTTTGTTATGTAATGAAAGAAGAGTGTTGTCAGTCAACACAAAAGTACACACTCTGATTATTTGCTTAAACAGACCCATGCACAAACACGAGGTTGCTGCATCCAGCTTTATGAAGATACTTCCAGCCTACTGTAAAATCTACTGTTAGTTAATAATTTAAAAGCAGCCTAGTGCCAGTGCTCAGAATTGATAGTTTGGTGTCAAGAGGAGGAGAAAACAATACAGCGCACGATCAAAGAGATTACATAAGAAGCTACCCTACAAACCTGGATTTGCAGGATTTCACTGCACAATGTGATTTTCCCTCTGAGATCCCATATTTCAGATTTGCAGCCGTTCTAATGTTTTCATTTTGGGTTATAATGTATCATAGTTTTATGAGGAAATGAGGAACACAGAAATAATGTCTTCTGGAAATGTTTTAGCAGTTTTTGAAATGTAAAGTTTCAGTGCCTTTGGAGCTTTCTTGATTTCATTAGGTAGTGCAACTAAAACATTTACAAAAATACACAATGAGCTGATTTATTAGGGAATGCAGCTCCATGTGGAGAAACACTACAAGAATGAAATAAAACTGCTTGTGCCTGTTTTTTATAGTATCATCTAAAAAATATTTGCAGCAAGGCAACTTACACACAAGGGGGTCTGATTGGCTTTGCTTTGGAGTGAGCCTCAAGTGGTGAATAGGGGAACTGCAGGTATTGGCCCGTCCACATTGGCTCCCCAGGAAAAACCTTGCATGTTACCAACAATCCAATGCTACCTCAAGTGGTTATTTTGGAGAATCAGTTGTCTTAGATCAGAGGCCAAAAGACAACTTGCTTTTAATGTCTAGTCCCAATGCAGAGAAGAGGAGTAGGCTTGTGTTTACAGTCAGAGCAGCACATAACCAACATCTAATCTTTCGGCACACAACATTTCTTAAAAACTCTTCTCCAGAGAGATACAAGCACATACGCACATGGATGTTTACAGCTCAGTTTGGGGCGTTTGCTCTGCTTTTCCGTGCTACTCTCATTGTGTCTCTGCTGCCTTCTGATCTTTGGCATTTTTGACATTCCAGCCATCTGCTGGCCTTTCATTTGCCTGGCAAGCGCCGCAGATGCACTATACTAAACAGGCTGAGGGGTGCCTCAACTTTTCTGGCTGTCTGACTATTCGGCAAAAGAAAAAGATAGAAAGATAGAAAGAGAAAGGTTACATAAAGACATTATCAACACCTTCCATTATGTGGTGTAAAAGCACAGCAGAAAGTGATGAACAATCATGAGGTGTGACAATGATATTTCACTCTGGAGATTTATTTTAGTGGTTTGAACCCAAGACGCACAAAGTCAGCCACAGACATAACTGTTTTCTTACACCAGATATTAATCAGAAAGTGAGAGTGAGTAGGGGGAGCTTTTTTGGCTGAGGGGACATCAAATAGCCGTACATCACTTTTAATGGGTCGCCGCTACACAAAACAAACAAAAGAACTACAACAAAGGAGCGATGAACAATCAAACAGTGGTGTACCGTCAGACATTTTTCCGTAGAAGAAGGTTATGTTTGTTTCCACGCTGGTTTGTTAAAGGTGAAATGCAATGATGTGGTTGAAAAGAGAGGATGTTAGAAGGTCATAGAGTGGTTTTCAATGTCTTAATCTCTCCCCACATCTGCTTTTATGTTTTCTGCTACTTTCTGTTACATTCTTATACGTCTGGAATTTTTTTAGTTAGTAAAATGCCCGAGTAATATCTATGGGATTTTTTTTCAGAAATTTACATTTTCTCAAAAATACTAAAACCGTGTTGAACTTAATGCACCATGATACTCACTCCATTATAATATAAAATTTTGAGATGTAGGCAGAAATTGAGAGATTCAAAGACCAAAGATAGACTTTAAAACTCTAGAATGCCCAACTCACTTGGCAGCAGTACTGTGAAACAGCAGCACCTGATTGTAAGGAACACTAGTTTTGTTTCTTAGTTTTGTCTGTCTCTTAGTGTAATGGCACACAGACACTGAAACAGCTGGTGTTTTAGCCTGACATTTACAGACAGTGCTACATCACAGAAATCCTCCAACAGTCAACCTGCACTGTGGTCTTTACGGGTTGCTTGTAAAGACCTTCAGCTAATATTGTATTTGAAGTTTTACTCATTGACTCTCAACATGACTGACAAGAGGTCCAAATGTCTCTGGGCAATGCAACTGATTCATCCTCTAATGTCAGACTAAAGGCAGAACTGGTGCTACAGTGACTCATGTTGAGGTGCAAAATGATTTCTGCCACTAGCAGGAAAATGCATTTAGAAATGGTATATAGAAGCAGCCAGCAACCAAACAATGTACATGAGTTAATAGAGAATGGGTTGAGAACTTAAGAGAGAGTGATCTTAATTAGACGCAACATAATGTACAATGTTGTGTCTAGTCTAATCTACTCGACAAACATTGTTACCCTTGCTAGTGATGAAAACTATGTATCATCCTTATTTTATTCATGTATAACGGTAGGTACTACTGGCCACTAACACTAAGTAAAGAAGATAGCAGCTATGCTCACCAGCGCTCTTCTGAAGTACTTGATTGTAAAACAAAAAAACAAAGCAGCCATACAGTATGTCATGTTTGTCAGAATAAACTAGAACAAAACCAAGGAACCGAAGTGATGTGCAAACACCTTCTGCACCAGGATGCGGATGCCAGCATGAAAGAAGCCATGGCTACTGCTGCTAGTGCTGTTGAGGTTAGCCAAACTCTGCAAACTAGACTGATACTGTGTTTGCAACATTTGGGCCTCAGAGCCCAAATGTGGGCCTCAACTAAGAGGCAGAACCTTAGTTGTTCTGCCCAGAGACTTTGGAGTGCACTTCCACAACATCTCCGGACTACAAACTCTCTCTTTACTTTTCCATCACACCTAAAAACCCATCTATTCAGAATTGCATACTCTTCATTATGACTTGGTCTTAGTCTATATTTTTTTGTCCTTCATTAGCTTTTATAGTTTTGTATTTTGTTTACCTCATGTTTTTACTTTGTTCTGCTGTAAGGTGACCTTGTGGGTCTTTAAAGGTGCCTATAAATAAAATGTATGAGGATTAATGGTTTCATATTGCAGCTAAAATAAATATTTTTTTGGCAAATGTTTAACTTTGTACATTTGAAGTGTGCTCAGTTTCTTTTAAACTGGTTGACCAGCTTAGTCCCCCCCCCTTGTTTAAATGACTAGCTAGAAGGTCACAAGGAACAACTCTAGATTTTACATTTGTGCTGGATGGCTACTGAAATAATATGTTTTAGTAAAGTTTCAATAAATGTTGCATTACTTAGGTAAACAAAGAGACCTTATTTGAAATATACATACCTAAAGAATTTCAATCAAATAGTTACCATTAAAACAGCCTATACATTCAAATATACTGCATATAATTCTGTATTCAAGTGGGTATTTCTTACAAGAAGCATAAGTCAGAGTTTTAGTAAGCATTCATCTACATAGAGTAAAACTGATCAGGTTATCTCTGACTAATAGTCTGCCCAGTTTATCAGGTAATTATTGCTAGAAAGGAATTCAAAGGTCAGTTTTCAGGGGAGTTTTTAGACGGCAATATTTAAATGGCCCATGTAAAATGATGACAAGTTCCAGACACACTCTGACTAACACAAACAAACACATGCACACACCTTTGCACATTTGCTAAATCCAACCACAGAAGCATCAGACAGGGCAGAGCCTGACTTCCTCTGTACTCTTTCAACATGCGGTAGATACCAAGGTTTTTGTTTTTGCATTTCTCATATGTTTTCATATCTGATTGAGACCTCTTTCTGACATGACATGAGTGTGACTTCAGAAAGAGAAAGTAAGAGGGGCAAAAGAAGTGAGTGAGCAAAACAGAAAAAACATATTTGGAGCAAAACAACACATCTGATTTACAAGAATCACTTACTATGATGTGAAATGTGTGAGTGTGGGAGACAAAAAGATAAAGTAGAGAGAGAAAGATAAAGTGGAGGAGGGAGAGGAAGAGAGGGAGGGGGAAAATGGGCTGGGGTTTCCTAGCCATTCTTTTATGCAGTCTAATCAAGGTAATGACGCAGGCACAGGAGATGATACCACCCACAAGTACATACACAGCCCGTTACACACACACACACACATGCGTGCGCACACACATATACTTTGCCATGCAAGTGCTCCAAGCTATCAGCATTTTGCAAACCACCCACACTGGCTTCTCCTTGCCTCTGGGCAGGTTTCCTCATGTCTCTCTGTGTCATTGTTTGTGTTATTTTATTTCTTCCTGTCTTTATGTCCCTATCATAACTTTCCCTTTTCCCTTTAGCATCTGCTCCTTTTTCACCCTTCCACCCTCTTTTCCCTATCATTTATTTATCCTTTATTTGGTCAGCCCTTTCCAAAAGCACTTTAAGTAAATGGACTGTGTTCTCGTGTAGTTCCTTTTATCCTGAGATGCTAAAAGGTTTTTGCAGATTAACAAACATCTGTATTTTTCAATGATGTAAAGCTATGTCGAGTCTTTTGGGTGCACCTTTTTTTGGAGCAAAAATTAAACACATTTTAAGGGGGCAACTCCAGGCCTTGATGGCAGGTGTCCTGCAGGTTTTAGATGTGTCCTTTATCCAACACAGCTGATTTAAATGGCTAAATGACCTCCTTAACATGTCTTCTAGTTCTCCAGAGCCCTGGTAATTAACTCATCATTTGATTCAGGTGTATTGGCCCAGGGTGAAGCCTGCAGGACACCGACCCTCGAGGCCTGAAGTTCGACACCCCTGCTGTAGACAGCACAAAGGATGCACATAGTTACCATAGTGCCATCCACTTGTCATATTTTGAAACCTTGACATAAGCGTTTTCACTGTCACCATCTTGGTTAAAAAAAAAATAGACATGAAGAGGACAGATGGGGTATTGGCTAATGTCCTGTCAATCACAAGTCTTTAGCCAAAGAGCACATCAAGGATAGTCCTACTTTTTAAACGATATAATGACCAGAAGTCTCTTTCCAACTACATGAATTGCCATTTGGTAGTTTTCAGATCCAATGCACATTTACGGCACCAATTTGGTAGCCCCATCGATATTTTATGCTGTCTATATCCTACCATAACACGCTAGCTAGCATGTTAAGCTAAGTCCATTTGGAATTTACATTAACTGTGAATTAAAATAAAGATATAATTACTGAAAAGTGAATGGTTAGAACCTCCGCATACACCTCAAATGCTACAGTTGGTTCTGCCGTTGCTTTATCTCATTTTCTCCAAGGTCTTTAAATTGGAGGTTGGGACCATAAACCTACTTTGAAAATGTTTATTGAGGCAATACATCAAATTAGAAGCAAGGTTGTTCTCGTGACTTCTGTTTGCAGGTTAAAGTGACACTTTCACTTGGCTTCACTTTTCAGACTGTTTCGCTACATCTGATCCGCTTATAAAAATTTATTATAACAAAACCCTTTAACTGAAAAGTAACTGCAACTTGCTAAGACAGACTAGCCTACCTTTAGCTTTGTTCAAACATGGATGTAGCATTTCTGAATCACTAGTAAGACAAATTAACTGCTTTTATGTATTTTTGAAATGGAGGACAAGGTCACCTTTTTTTATATGCTTGTGTTTGACACACAACAAAATCTTATTATTATTATTTTTTTCCAAAGGTGGATCACTTTGAGGTTAAAAAGAGGGTGACAGACAGGTCATGCTCTTTGCATGCAATATTATGGGTTGAATGTGTAATGGCAACGGAGCATAGAGACTGTTATCAGCGTGCGCACTGCTGGAACATGCTGGGTTGAGAAACAGTGTGTGTTGTTGCTGTTTTGGGTGTGTCACTGATGATGATGGTTTTTGTGGTAGGCCCCATACACTTGCTCAAAGCACTCACTATTTGATGAGGAGAATCTGATTACAACATGCAGTGATATTTTGACATCTATACTGTAGTTACCTTCAGTGATTCAGGTTTTATTAGTTCCTTAATGCTGGTGGTTTTTCCTTTATAAATGGGCTACATCTGACATAAAGGAAAAAATATATATCAAGAATGGGGCTTAAATAATTCAGCAAAAGAGCAAAATATGGGAAACCTTTTAAATAATACTTAAGTTTCAATGAGGTCCACTTAAAAGCCTATATTGTGTGTGTGTGTGTGTGTGTGTGTGTGTGTGTGTGTGTGTGTGTGTGTGTGTGTGTGTGTGTGTGTGTGTGTGTGTGTTGCACCATCTGACTTACTTGTGACCTTCTTAGCAGATGACCAGTAACAGTAATATTTGTTTGAGTAAACTGTGAGTTTCTTGACCCTCCAAAAACTGTAACTAGGCTGTTGTCTAGGTTTAAACATGTGACTTACATTCAGTCTGTCTGAACTGAACTCATTAAAGAAAATTAGGCACTTTATCTCACATATTAAATGAGTATGAAATGATAATCATTTGTCTGTGATACAACACCTTGCCTGTTGCCCCTGTAATCCTTGCCTTTTTCCGGCAGTCTATTATTACAGTGCTAGACATGGCAGATTATGTATTTGCGTACAAACCTTAGTAATCACACAGAAAAACGCCTTTGTTTTCTCCCTAAAATCCCTTTATGTAACTATAATGTATTAGACTCTTATCACCCTGAAAACTAGTTTCTACCTGCCAAAATGGATTACTGGCTCTCTGACAGTATTGTCTTGCACTACTTGGAATGAATTAATTGAGTAATCTGCTGCCGTGATAAAATCTGAGCTGTAGAAATCAGCCACAGAAACATTATATTGTTGCACGTATTGTAATTCAACATTTTGGATATTTATGTTGTAAAACAGTGAGAACAAACATGGGGATTTCCAGCTTATCATTTCATCTCTGAGGAAACAGATATGAACGTATATAATGGGAAGTCTTGAAGAATCTCAAAAGTATGAAATTGCTCAGAGATTTAAATTTATTTTTAATGGAGGACAAAAATTTCAGAGTTGAGGTTTTCAGGAGTGAGAAGGTCATGCTAGATTAGGAGCCAGTTGTGAGACAATGTATTTATATTGTGATTGACAGTTCACATAGATAATGTTATATGTACTGTGAACATCTTTAATAAAGTGGCATCTTTTCTTTCACAATTAGAGGACTGTGAAAAAAGCACAACTGGACCCAGAGTGAACCCCGCCACTTGAGCGATCACAACACCATGCAGTGATTTTGATAGCAGGCCAAATGGGGGTGGGGTTATAAGGAATGCATCACTGTTTAGTTAATCTCTCAGGTTAGATTAGGAAATTGTGCCCTTTCTTATTGTGGGTAGACTGTCATATAGTGCTTTGGTAAAACAACGAATGTAACAGCTTAAAAAATGTCTTTCTCTCAGATAAACTTCTAACTATTGTTTCTATTTAACATTATTAAGATTTACAAAAAATTTAAACCCAGGTAAATTAACTTGATCTGAATCACAGGACCAATTTCTAAACACATCTTCTTAATCATCTTCAGCTCTTCTTTCAGCTGCTCCCTGTGGGATTGGCACAGCGGGTCATCTGCATCTCCAGCATCCTCTTCTGCCTCTTCTAAGACAACGTGCTTTCTCCCTCTCTTCTACTTTGTCTTCAGTCAACAGTTGCACAGCTTCCACTGTCACCCTGTTGGCCAACATCACCATGGAGGTGAATACTATGGAGGAGGCCTGTTCCTCCATTTAAAAAAATTAAAATAAATCCCCATTCTCCCTGCAGGTGGTCTTAATCCCTTAAGCTCGGGTCGTCTACCAGAAACCCAGGAGCTTGAGTGTCCTGCGCAGTATCCTTGCTGTTCCTAGGACTGCGCTCTTTTGGACAGAGATCTCAGATGTCGTTCCTGGGATCTGCTGGGGCCACTCGGCCATTCTGGGAGTCAGTGCTCCAGTTACCACTGGGAACACTGTTGCCTTCATCCTTCACTTTAGCTTCCCTCTCAACTCTTGGCATTTCTCAAACTTCTCATGTTCCTTCTTCCTGATGTTGCTCTCACTTGGTGTAGCTTCATCTATTGCTATGTCCTTCTTCATCTGCTTAACCACCACATCTGCAAAGAAAGCATGCTGATGCTAAGCTAGCCAAGAACCCAGAGTGAGGTTAAAACTGAGCGAATAATGAAGCCAGCCTCTGTTTCTACCCGTTCGTGTTTCAAAAGTAGCTGATCAATGTGATCAAAGACCCACAGCAGCATTTTTGCTCCAGTAAGAGAAACAAAAGGGTTAATAAGTCTGTGACAGGTATGCAGTTTTCTGAGAGAGATATGCACCAGGACTCCACTGTTTTTATTATAGAAATGAGCATTAGATACACAACACACGCACATGCACAAGTGGAGCTCTCATGTTAAAACAAGCTTGGGGATCATCACAAGACACTTTAAATACAGCAGACACGGACACGAGTGGTGTCTGCATTTAAAGCAGCCGTATCCCTCAGAAGTGTGCCAGAGAGCGAGAGAGAACAGTGGAGATTAAACGAGTGAAAAGAAGCTTCCCTCCTCCCTCCAAGCACACACACACACACACTTACACACACAACCCTGAGCCGTGACCTTTGAAGGAAGGCAACAGATGGTTCTTTTTTCTTTGGCCAGGTCCTTGCTGACAGCTGTCCAGAATATAGGGAGCTAAGATGGGCTGTGTATGTACGGGGTGGGGGTGCAGGGAGATGGTCAGAGGTCAAACATTCCCTAGAAGAACGAACTGAAGCGCACACACAAATTTATACGGATGTGTACAAAGCGCACACGTGCAGGAGCTTGCGCCTAATCTTGCATTCATGTAGGCACATCCATATTCATTAATGTTTCTGTCTGCCTTTCTCTGGTTCTCTGTCCATCTGCCCGCCTCTTTGACCCGTCACTGTTTCTCCCTCTAATCACGCTATTGTTTTGTCTCAAATTAATCTGGTTTTCCTGGCCTCATAAAGCTCAAAGAGAGTTCAGACAGACAACAAAGCCCTGCTGATAATCGCATCTGAACACTGTAACTGCAGTTACATGTGTGCCATTTCTTGTACTTGCTGGTCTGTCCTGTAATTCAGGATGCACAGTAGTTCCCCATCATGTGCGGGCTTCCCCGTTTCCTCTTCTCTGGACATGTCTGTGCATGTTTAAGAGAGAGACAGAGAAGGGGGGGTTGAAAGAAAGTGTATTTAACACATAAGTGGATTTCAGGCTGTTTTATGCTTTCCTGTCAACATTTTTCACACCAGAGTCTTACTTATAAAATTCATTCAGAATTTTTTAAAGAAAAATCCAGTTTAACTGTCAGTGTTTTCAGGAAACACTCAGGCAATAATTCATGTTAGTTCATACCACCAAAAACTTCCTGTTAGATCTCTTGAAAAAAATTGTGGGAGAGCTGGTTAATGAGTGTTGAGGTATTTGAGGGAGAGTATAAAAAACATTCTGTTTTTCCTGTTAGACATGTGGCCTGGATTGAGGATAATTAAGGCCACTGCTTTCTTTATAATCTGCTGTTGCAACTTATAAACTTATAAACTGTGGTAGTTTTGCTTTAACTACTGTGGAGATATTATATAATATTATTAATATCATTATTATTAACTGGTACAAGAAGAAGACGACGAAGAAATACATCACTGTGCAAAGGTTTTGAACTACCACTCCAGGGAGCCACATATTTCTGGGTTTTTTTTGTTTGTTTTTTAAGTGATCTTGAGCAACAGCTCTCCGGAGTTTCTGAAGGTCTCTTAATGTTTTACTTTGTTCATTGGCTGCTTTTTCACTCATTTTCAGCAGAGCTCATAGGCATTTAACTCTCACATGTAAAGCATTCAGCAAAAGGCACCTTATTCCAGGTTAAACCGGTGCTACAAAAAAGCTTTAGATTGTATTTTCAGGTATTTTCTTGCCTTTTCTTTTATAAAGAAATGCTAAAGATAACAAAGTTTGACAAGCATGAAATTGTAATTTAATGATAATGATATTTTCAACATGTGTTCTCAGAAATGAAAGTTTAAAAAAACACGGCACACAATTATATTTTTGTGAATTCAGTTTTTGTTTCACTTTTCTAAATCCAGTTCATGCTTTGCCACTTCCTGTTTCTGTTTTTGCTTTCTAGCGAATTCAAATACAGAAATGTGGGTTATGGTTAGACTTTCCATATTGTGCTACTAGGCATCAACTCTCAAACAGGAAAAAGCACTAAATGCTACCATTTTCCTTAAAAAAAAAACTTATTTCAACAATTCTTCAGAAATCTTTATGAATCATAAATAAATGACCATAAATCTATATCTTTTTACAGCAATGATGCAATAATAGATCAAATTTTAAAAGATATTGTGGCTGTTGTGGCATTAGCTTCCCAAAATGTGGGGTTTTAGTACAGTGTAACTGTATGGTTTAGCATTATTACTCTCAAACATATCGCAGCTGTTGTGATTAAGCCACTGACTGTATGCTAACCACTCAACTTAAAGTAAGACAGAGACAAAATTAACAACTGGTTGATAACCTGGTTTTCAACAGTATAGTTGCTTAGTTGGTTTTTCACCTTTAGGCTGTTTAAGTAACTGCTCTCAAATTTTTTGGCAACTTCCAAGAAACATAAATTATGTACATGATGTCTATGAGGACATTTTTGTAAAAGATTCAGTAAACAGGGTTGAGCAGAACATGATTCAGTCCAACGTTCTTGAACTTACAACATAGACTTTTCCCTTTAGACTTCAGTATGTTACATTCATTGTAGTTCTTGGTCCTGAGTTTGAAGGCCCACTGGAACATTTTTGTGTGTCTTTTCTCCGGGTGCTCCAGCTTCCTCTCACAAGTCACGTGCATGGTAGAAATGTTAGAGAGAATTGTTGTGTGTCTCTCTGTGTTAGCCCTCAGATAGCCTGCCGACCTGTCCACGGTGTGCCCCACCTGTCACCTCGTAACAGATGGGATAGCATAGGATAAGAGGAAGGAAATGGATGGATGTGACATTCAGGGATTGGCGAATGTTCAGTTAATGACCTTCAGGTGGAGGAGTTGAAACAGCAGCTTTGTCACATCTTTTTGATATGTGACATGATGGAGGAATGCAAGATGTGAATGACTGAGTGCAGCATGAGTGGAAAATGCTTCAAGTGTGGCTGCTTTACAGATGTTTTCTCAGAGATCTATACAGTCACCACAGTTTAATAGTGAGCAACAAGGGCCTCAGTCACCAGTTTCCTCTCACATTAAATGTGAAATACGATCACAGTCTGACTTTTGTCCCTTAGCTGTTGCATATAAAGTACTGAGATTGCTGAATTTTATAATGTCCCAATGAATCTGACCTTTGACTTTGTCCTCCGTTCATTTTATGCAATGGGACATTAATGCAATATTCTGCCATAATTCCTGCATGAATTATGAGTTATGACCATGCGTGGTACTCACAGAGATCCTTAGCCTTTCACCATTTAATTCTAATCAATTCATTCTTGAGACAAAATGAGTATTTGTGCCAGATATAATAAATTCCCTCTAGATGTTCCATATGTATCGTGCTAAGAAGGATGGGAAAGACACAAGGTCACAATAACTGAGCAAGTATGTGTGTTTACGTAATAATGCGGGTATGTGCTTGTGTCTGTGGATGTGTTTCCTTGCTGTGCGTTTCGTGGGTGTGAGGGAAAGTGTGTTTGCGCTCAGAACTGGATTTCAACTCAAGGGCACGTCATAACAACAGCAAAGTTACATAATGCAAAATGCCAAAGAGCTCATACTGAAACACTGGCTCCTCATAAAGGCTTCAAGAGAAAAAGGGAGATGATGAAAAAAATGATGCATTGACATACCTGCTGTGAAGAGCTGCAGCCTCCGCATCTGAAAAGATAAAAGTTGATGACGTGCAACCAAAACTTTAAAGGAAAAGGTTTCTGTCAGTTGGCTATAAATGTCACCGATACTGCGACATTAAGGTTTCGCCACAGTTTCGAAAGCAACACAGGGATTTGGGACTAGTGCTTTTCCTTTTGTTTAAATGAATTTATGATTTGAATAACGCAGCTAATGTCTGCTCTGACTGGGAGAAGCCCAGTCTCACAACTATTGTGAATTACTTTCGGTTTTGTTTTACATTTGATTTTTGATGCCTGCAGATTTAAAGATTCATTATAAGCTATCTTGAACACAATACCCTCTGCAGCTCCTGTGCTAGTGAAGTACTGATGCAGAAACAAAGGGAAAAGAGTTGTTAAATATTTATGCATCTTTTTTCCCTGTCACGGTGTGAAAGCAAGCATACCGTTTCAGTTATGCTTTTTAAAACAGTTTTGTTTTCCTCTAAAACTCCAATGGAAACCCTTGCAAATTATCACTCAACTATACAGGCATGGAAAGCAAACTTGTTTTTTCCCTTTACCTAATGTATTTCACTGATGTGTTTGAGACAAGCAGAACATATTGATTGGCCTTGATCCTGTGCGAACCCCTAGAGGGTAGTCGATATCGGTCTCAGCAACTGAAGCAAACGGAGATAAACAGGATATATGTTGTGATTAGTGTGCCCTTTGAAGAATTAGTTAATATTAAAAGCAGAGGGGGAAAAATGTTTCCCCCTCGGACACTTTTTATTTAAACAGGTGGTTTCTTACATGCAAGTGTTGAGTAAATTGACTCTTTAAAGTCTGGGAGGCTGGAAGGGGATTCACATGAACAACCAACAGAGAGAAACAATAATCACACATAAATCTCCTGCTATGGAAGACAGGAGCAACAGATGGTAAACTACAGACTGCTTTCTTATGGCACAGATGTAAAACAGTTTATATGCCCAACAGACACACACTCAAATGACAGTTTTCATCATTCTTCAGTAAAGAAACAACCAAAAAAACCCAACTCATCATTGTCTGCTTTAACGGTTTATTTCTGCTTAATAGAAAAATGTTAAAGTTCAACTTCAAAGCAGGTATACTGCCTGATTAATGTTTTCTAGAAAGCATTAAGAGGAACATTGAAATCAAAAGTAACACACATGGCCTATTTTGCAAACCGCTTAGACATAACAGCTGGTTTGATGGTGGATCAACGCATTCCTCGGGCTCTCCCCCCCATCTATCTTGTCTTCTTAGGCAGACTAAGAGGACAGGTGTGAGGTTATTGCCTCCACACATGCACGCAGCCGGTACTGGGATTTCAATAATGTCATTCACAGGTTCTGAATAGGAGTCAGTAGGGGCCCCGCTCTGTCCTTTGCTTCTGGTTGACAGACGAGCAGCCGTGTTTTTGTGCTGAGCCCGGGGGCCCCGAATCACTCAGCAGAGAGGAGGGGGTGGAGGAAAACGGTTGGTGGGTTTATGGGGTGGGTGGGGGCGTTTAGCTGTAGCAATCACCAGAGCCTGTAGTCATTCAGTGAAGACAGGAGGAAGAGAAGAAGTGGGGGAGACAAAGGAGGTGAGGTGATGGTTTCTAGGGCTGCAATGGAGGCAGCCGCCGAGGCTTAAGGTCATGTGTCAAGTCAGCACTTTTTTCTTTCGTCATAGCAGATGGAGCTTTTGTGAGCTTCTGTTTTTTCAGCTCTTTGTCTTTTTCTGCTATGAATCAATTTTCTACTTTTTATTGAGCTACCTCTATGTGCATACTGTAAAATTCCTTGAAGTCAGCTGGTTTGCTTGCGTTCATGCAAATATGTATATTGTATTTGTGTATATGTGCACTTGTGTCTATGTGTGTGTTAGTGTATGCAGGACAGGGTGGGGGGCTGTGGCTGATCCCACCTGCTGAGTGAGGACCATTCATAGCCCAGCAGTGTTGGTTTGCCTCAACGCCCCAAAGCTGCTTCTCCTGAGGCCCGCCTGCTTCTTTCAATTATCTTCTTTTTTTTTTTCTCCTATCTGTTCCGGCCACAATAAACACTGCTCTTATAGGCAGCTTTCCAGGGGTTGCATGAATATTAATACATGGCACACGCAACTGCTGTTGTCGCTTGAACTGCACCCCCCATTACAAAGCTTAGCCTGGTTTTCCAAATCCTTTGCAGCTTAAAGAGGACAATCTATTGAAATCAGCCACAGTAGTTGCCAATTCTCTTTGGAGGCAATGTTTAATGAACTAAACTTGCCAGTATGAACAAAGACAAAGACTTCTATCAGATTTCTCCAAGCTATTACTTATTTTAGGAACATTTTGACAGTTTTAGAAATATGTTTAATTACTTTCTTTAAGGGTTACAGGAGGACTTTAATGAGATACTCATGTTATCACCCATCTATATACTTAAGTATGAGTGTAGTTGCTAATTATAAAGGTTGGAAGAATGGAAAAGGGGCAACAGCCAACCTGGCTCAGTCCTAGAGTTGTCAGTTCAGCACATCTGCTTGTTAAGTCTGACATTATTAACCTTATTAACTGAGCATTAAAAGTATACAGATTCTTTAAGCTCCAATAAAATAATCTGTGTTTATTTCACCAGGTGTTAAAATAAAGTTGAACATGCATGAAGACATTTATGAAAAAGTAGATTCATAAGGCTGGGGAAAGTTTCCACCTGAAGTAAATACACCATGTTGTGACTGAAGTAATTTTACAAAGCTGAAAGGTATAGCACTGCTATAACCATGGAAACAAAGAAGGATAGAAATCTAAATAGTATCAATATTTTTGACGATCCATGAAGATGGACTAGGAGACATACTGATGTGCTAGCTGGTAGATGGCTATGGAGCTGTGGTTGGGCTAATATGAACACATGGACAAGGAAAACGTAGCGATGAGGCTTAAATTGTTTGTAACAGAAGCTCATGTTCTGAGTATCTGATGGCCAGAGACAAATGCCATCACATGGCAGGAAAAGGATACCAAAAATGGATAAAACATCTGCTGAGAGAGTATCTAAGATAATTTATTCGCAACACAAGTTTAGTCATTAAGATGCTGATGTTTAGTTTGGGTTACTCACCATGAAAAGTGAACCTAAGCTGAATTTCCACACTGAAATCTTAGTTTGCCTGAGAGTGATTCCTTTTTAAAGCATTAAAATATTTAGTGTCCAGAACAGTTAGCTCAAAGATAAGCTACAAGTTAGTAGTGCTAAATAAACTGGACAGGATGAGGATAACTGCTGATTTTTTTTTATTAGATAAAACAAGAAAGAAAGCATTACAACATGTTAAAAATATGGCCATCAAAGCAGTATACAGTTGGACCCAAGAACAATGTTGATACGCCATTGCTTAACAAGCAGAAAAACACACTGAAAGCTCTTTAACGAACCAGTTCAGGTTTTATGGGATTTTTTTAAAGTCACAACATTCTGTAAAACAACAAGATGTGTCATTGCCAGACAACCCTGAGGAGAAAAACAATGTTAAATATGTGAATTTAAATAACTGTTTCATGCCTCTACACTGACATCACCATCAATGCCATTCACACTGCTGGCAGTCTCTGTAAATCATATCTGTAAATATAATCTGAGCATAAGAATTCACAGCATCCACTGAAAAATTCACAGAGCGAGTTGAGTCATCTTGCAGGGAATGACTAAAAGCAACAAAACATACCATCCGCAGAGATCTGTCATAGCAGAGTTTGTTTTATTGAAGACATGAAATATTTAGTCTCCCTTTAGGTGTGATTGTGTCAGAGCTTAGTTCACGTCTCCTTCCTCAACGAGCTCAACAACTTTTATGCTCGTTTTGAGCGAGGGAACCCCACAACCACAACCAAAGCAGACATGACGCCAGACCACCAACCTATGACTCTCTCCCCCACCGATGTAGGAGCGGTGCTGAGCAGGATCAATGTCCACAAGGCTGCAGGCCCTGATGGCATCCCCGGGCGTGTTCTCAGAGCGTGTTCTGGGGAGCTTGCAGGAGTGCTCACAGACATATTCAATCTGTCCTTGGCCCACGCTGTGGTACCGGCCTGCTTCAAATCCACCTCCATCGTCCCGATACCCAAAAACTCCAACCCATCTTGCCTCAATGATTACCACCCAGTAGCACTCACCCCCATCATCACTAAGTGCTTAGAGCGACTGGTCCTAGCACACTTCAAATCCTGTCTCCCCCCCACCCTGGACCCCCACCAATTCGCATACCGCCGGAACAGGAGCACAGAGGATGCAGTCTCCATCGCAATGCACTCTGTCCTCTCACACCTGGACAACAACAACACCTACGCCAGAATGCTGTTTATAGACTTCAGTTCAGCATTCAATACAATCCACCCCTCACAACTCATCAGGAAACTGACAGACCTGGGTATCAGTTCCCTCATCTGCAAATGGTTACTGGACTTCCTGACCAACCGCCCCCAACATGTCCGGCTGGATAACCGCTGCTCATCTACCATCACAATGAACACCGGTGTACCACAAGGCTGTGTGATGAGCCCTTTCCTCTACTCCCTCTTCACCCACGACTGCAGACCTGCTGATGGTTCCAACACCATCATTAAGTTTGCAGATGACACCACGGTGATTGGCCTCATCAGTGACAACGATGAGGCCGCCTACAGGGAGGAGGTGGATCGTCTGGCTGAGTGGTGCGACAGAAACAACCTGCTGCTTAACACCGAGAAGACCAAGGAGCTCATCGTGGACTACAGGAGGAATGCTGACCCACATCCACTCATCCACATTAAGGGGACGGCTGTGGAGCGTGTGAGCAGCTTCAAGTTCCTGGGAGTCCACATCTCCGAGGATCTCACCTGGACGACCAACTGCTCCAAGCTGGTCAAGAAGGCTCACCAGCGCCTCTTCTTCTTGAGGACTCTGAGGAAGAACCACCTGTCCTCAGACATCCTGGTGAACTTCTATCGCTGCACCATCGAGAGCATCCTGACCAACTGTATAACAGTCTGGTACGGGAACTGCTCTGCCTCGGACCGGAAGGCGTTGCAGAGGGTCGTGAAAACTGCCCAGCGCATCGCCGGAGCACCACTTCCTGCCATAAAAGACATCTACAGGAAGCGGTGTCTGAAAAGGGCTGGGAAAATCATCAAAGACCCCAGTCACCCATCACATGGACTCTTCACCCTCCTGCCCTCTGGGAGGCGCCACAGGAGCCTCCGGACTAAGACCACCAGGTACCGAACAGCTTCTTCCCCACAGCTGTCAGACTCCTGAACTCTGCCTCCTGACATCTGACCCACGTTAAACTCATGGACTGAACATACACACACCCACAATGGACAACTGTACCCTCAAACACAATAATAACATGGACTGAACCACCACTCACAACCACTAGCACTTTATATAGCCTCTGTAGAAACTATCTACACCCTCACTTATCTTAACTGCACTACTGTATAGCTCTGTGTAAATAATCATTCTGTACATTCGATAATTTTTAATCCTACAACTGTTTACAACTTGCATAGTTCCCATTTCTGTATAGCTGTATATCCCAGATTCTGTAAAGTTATTTATTTCATATTCTGTATAGTTTTTCATATTTATATCCTGTTCATATCCTGTACATAGCTTGTACTCACTACAGCCTGTACATACTTATAGTTATAGAATATTCACAACATACTTCATACCGTGTACATTATAACATACCATAATAGACCCATTTCTGTAATATACTCACATATCTATATTATTGCTAATATATATTGTAATATATCTATATCACTAAAGCACTTCTGGATGGATGCAAACTGCATTTCGTTGCCCTGTACCTGTGCATGTGCAATGACAATAAAGTTGAATTCTATTCTATTCTATCATCTGTGCATTTGTGCATATATAGTACAGTTACATCTTTTATTAAGTGGTGCTAAAAGTTCTACAGTGTCTTTTAACTTTGCAATGCCAAGCGTATTTAACTTGTTATTTGTGATGATGATTGACTACAACCAATACAACCAAGTTTCTTCTTACCAGTGTCAAAATTATTTGTTTGACAGCACTCATCAATGCATGGAACAATGGGGTAGTGCAGGTAAGAAAATTGTAGATTTACACAAGTTAAGGAGGTCTCTTGGAGCCATTTCTAAACAACTGCATCAGTCATCAGTTCAAATAGTTATATATAAGTTATTCAGATGTGCCACCACAAGGTCTGAAATAAAACCCAAACCATCTCCCTCACATGAAAGCAAATGGATTAGGATGTTCAGGATCAATTCAGGAGCCACCAAGACTCAAGCCTGCCATGGAATGGAAAGTGCTTGAAGAAACTGTGACAGCGTCACTGTCCACAGTTAAGCAAGTTTTACACTGACTTTCAGAGTGCTAACCAAAATCGACATCTTCAAGCTTGACTGAAATTTGCAGCTGGCCACATGGACAAACCAAAGGCCTTTTGGTGAAAGGGTAGAAAAGACAAAGATTGAGCATTTAGCCACAATGACAAGAGGTCTGTTTGGAGGAGTAAAGTGAGGCTTTCCAGCCTAAGAAAAGTATACCAACTATCAAGCATTGTGGTGGTAGCATCATGCTCCGGGGCTGTTTTTCCTGCCAGTGGTACTGGTACATTGCACTAAGTGGATGGAATAATGAAGAAGGACAACCTCCAAGTTCTTCAACTTAACTTCAGATCAGCAGCTAAATGGTTGAAACTTGGACACAGTTTGGTGTTCCAACAAGACAATGATCCCAAATACACATGAAGACTAGTTTGGGAACGGATAAAGCAGGTGAAGCATCTTGAGGAAAGGCCTTCCCACTGTGCTTAAAAGCTTGGTCCATGCCAGGAAACCAACCAATTCTCTGCCAAAAAGAGTGCTCAATTATCCAGACAGAATTATTCCTGAAACTTAGTGATGGCTACCAAGACTCTGGTCAAGGTGCAACTTGCTCAGGGGCATTTAACCAAATCAGTGGGTGTGTATGTATATATTTGTGCCTGTATGTATACTCTTGGCATTATGTAGGTTTAAGCTTGTGCACCAAATTCTGTTTTTTGTGTTTTAGAGTTATTAAAGATGTTCTGTACAATCATTGCATAATGAAAAAGAACCGTTCAAAGGAATCATTAAAAGCTCCAAATTACCATTAAATTAATGCCCATGATGAGTCTATGTAAACTTCTGAAAACAGCTATGTAAAGATGCACAAAATAACTTCAGTTATATTACACTTTAGAATGACATTCACTCTGAACTGACTTCAGCTTAGTACAAAATACGATTTGAGGGCCTTGCCATTATTAGCATCATGGGAATAATGAAAGCATAAGTTAGTGGAACACATTAGAAACACGCTACCATTGACCAGAAGATGATGACAGTGTGGATGACATGTGTGGTGGTGACCCTGTTATATTGGCCATTCACTTCTGAGCCGTGACATCATTCCACTCTCTTTTTCTTTCTCATGTTTCGCTCTCTGTTTGGTATTCTGTTTCTCCTATTCAAATAGACACTGCTGCAATTACAGTTCAGTATGCAGTAGAAATATGGGAGGGAAAAAGACCGTATGTGAGGGAGGGACTGCTTGAATAAATAGAATCAAAGAAAATTTCTGTCAAAGAAAGTCAGGCAAAGGGAAAAGGTAGAGGTGAAGAAGGAAATCAATCATAATGAAAATGTTGTGGAGAAAAATAGAGATGCTCGGAGCCATAGTCAGAAAGGAAGCATAAGAGTTAGAAAAGGATAGTTGGGTGGTAGAAAATAATGCAGCATGGCCTCTGATTTTTATTCACCAAAGCAGTACCTCTGGGAACTGTCTGTCTGTGTCTGAATGCACGGATGGTCGGCTTGGTGTGTGTGTGTAAAGGAGACTATCAGATGTCTCTCCTCTTTCAGGTATCTTCCTTCTCTCGCTTTCACTTGGCATGGCTCCCTCTGAGCTGAAAGAGGCATTGTGCCCCATGTTTTACGGTCCTGTTCTAACATTCATACAATCTTTCATTCTCTCTCCTTTTCTAAACAGGGGGACTGAAAAACATGAGCCCCAAACATATTAAATTAAATCCGAGAGTGTGAAAAATACTGATTTCTGTTCAGCTTGTAATGCATATTTCTCTGACATCAACACCAGGACAGGGAAGTGAGCAAACATTCAGAAAGAGCTAACAAAGAGATGCCTGTGTGCTTGAATATCAGCTCATTCAGACAAGCAAGGACATTACCCAGCTATTTATTTAGACCTAGGAGAGATATGCTCCCGTTCTATCACCAGTAAAGGAATGCATATTGACAGTTGTGAATCATTGTAACCCAATTTTCCTCCTGCATAGATCGACTCTGATAACAAATGCATGACGTATTCCATTTGGAGCTTGTATTGATTAGACTACTGCCTCTCTCCCAGTGTCACGGCGACAGATGGCCGGTACTGAATAGGACTCAGGTGCAGAAACCCAGAGCGGAGACAGTAGATGATTTAACAGTTTATTACGGTTAAGTGCAAGGGGGAAAAAAAGGGAAACGTGGCAAAGACAGAAAATGACGAGACGTGGAGCCTTGGTGTGGCGTGCCCAGGGGAACGTGGCTAGGGCGAGGGAACGAGGCCTGAGAAGTGGAACGGAGCTGAGTGGGGAACAGTCACACTGAGGGGAGAGGATATAGGAGTTAGGCAGGTAGTGAAGGCAGCTCAGAAGTGGCCAGTATAAGAGCAGCAATTCTTACTTGCAGTTAGGGACCTGGAGTGTTTGAGAGGGGGATGATGAAGATCCAGGGGAGGCTGAGTGGCGTGGAAAGGCTGACCTGAGATCCGGGGCTCCAGATGGAGTGTGATGGCAGGAGGGCAGGCAGGTGAGGCACAGAGGGATTTCCAAAATGATCACTAGGTATCCCGAGTCCGGAGGTGGAGTGAGCCAGGGTGGGTACAGCAACTGTAGCACAAAAGAGTCTTTGTTAGTAAGATAAATCACAGCGAGAATTTGAAACACAAGACCTGTTACCAACATGGGTTGATGACGAACTGGCAGTGAGTGAACATCGATGTGTGGTTTAAATCCCTCTGGCTTGATAGCCTGCAATAGGCTCCAGGTGTGCAGGAGCTGGAGTTGGCCCTGCCCAGGGGCGGATCCCAGGTCAGTTCAGGAGCCTAATGGAAACTCCAGCCACCCACCGTAGACCATGACACCCAGACTATTGATCTGAGGAGCCTTGTGGCTTTGCTAAAGTATGATACTTTACACAAAATTTTCTTTTATCTAAATTATTATTCAGATTGTAAGTTTTCCGTTAATGTGACAGCAATCAATACTTTTACAACAGCTGATCAAATAACCATATATAATGTGCAAATAGTCCAATAATTTCAACATATTTATAAGCTGTAGGAGTTTAATATAACTGATGGTCAGGGAAGCATTGAATAAATGTATTATTTATTTACTATTAATACATTAAGAACAGGAATTGAAACTATGCTTCATATTTTAAAGGTAAAATGCATCAGCGATGTGTGACCATGGGCTAAAGATTATATGACATTTAGCTTCTTTAGAGTCACATGGTGAAGAATGCTTTGATCACATGACCGTAGCTCACAAAACTAAAGACTATCGACTAGACTAGACTATCAAATCATTCATAATGGAAAAACTTAATTCTGTGCCAGCTTTAAAGTAAGTAGACATTCCCAATATACAAAGACATGGCCACTGTACTGTATACTTTTTGTTCTCTAAATCTAAACTATGACTTTATACTAATTCTTTAAACAGTGCTCTGCTCATATATATATAAAGCAGCAACTGATAAGCAGAACATCGTTGTTTGTGGGGCAGTGTGTGACATTTCAAAAGCAAGTATCCATATGGTGATGACATTTGGGTCCATTACTGCACTGTGGTACGGTAACCTGCACATCTTTGAAGGCCCCATTGCTCAGTGACAAATGCAGGTTCCTGTAGCAACACATGCCTACATTCAGATGCAAGTATTACAATAGCACATCTATGTACACTGGCGTGCACAGATAGAGACGAGGTGGTGCTGAAGCACTTGCCCTTTTGCCCTCAGTCCAAAAAAGTGCCCTTTTGAAAGACGTGATTTTTTTTTTTTTAAAGCTGCGCGATTTAAAAAGGTGTGAAAATAATGGCTTGATTTGTGCCCCTTCTTCAAAGACACCCGAACCCTGTCGCTTTTTCACTGTCACCGTGTCACGTGAACACGCTTGCAGTTCATTTGTTGTGAGGCGTGTAGCAGCGGCATGACACAGGACTACTTGGAGTAGGCATAGTAGGCTGACTATAGCGACTGGGAGCCACGGCGGACAACACGGCAGCTCTTTCCCTTCCCAACCAGTCAGGTAACCCATGAATCGAGTGAAATTATTCTGTTTGCCCTCTAAGACCAACCTGCAATTGTTTTGTTGTGAAGTAGCCTGTCAGAAACTGCACATGACAAACTTTGCCAGCTTACCCCTCCATCCATCCATATGGATAAACAAAAAAACGACACATTTAAAATGTAACCTAAACCATTTAGGCAACCCCACTCTCCATCAATTCCGACCTTTTTGCATACACTATTGAAAATATCACGTTATGCTATAGGCTAAGGCTACATGCCGTTAGGCAGAGGGCTCTTTTGAGCCCATTTTTCGTTACAAATTTTAGGATGATCTCACGGAAATCTGTGAATAAATACAAAGTTTTCAAACTGAAGTCAGTGACGGGAAGACATCACACTTTTTAGAGATGGAACTGCAGAAAAACCTAAAACCTTGACATGATTATGAATAATAGAATTATGGACGTTTCTCCGTTTTTGTGGATTAGCCTTTCCATAACTAACGTCAACTACTGTCCTACTTTGGTAAGATTGAAATTAATGTCTTTGACTGTCTTTAGTAGGTGTCTCCTGTGAGAAAGTTAGAACACCGTCCAACTGTCTAAAGATGCAGTCTTTAGCCTAACTGGTTGTTACTGACTCAGCGATGCTCGCAGACATTTACGCACTGTGTTGTGACCTGATTGTGACAGAACAGTGACGTTGTTATTGGTAGTTTGAAGGGTACGGTGTTGGGGGTGGTGCATGTTAAAAGTTTTGAGAAGCACTGGTTAGACATGTTAATTTTTTTTGGTGTAACATATTGGCAACATTAACACATTAATTTGCTAAAGGAAAAATAGGCAGTTCCCAATTGCCTGTGAAAACGACCATTCTGCCCTGTTCTTGTAATGACCACAGTCAGTCTTATTCGTTCTCATACATTTTGGTCTATTTATTTACTAATTTCAGCAAGCATAATGCCTAGGAAAGAGAGGCTGAGAAAGGAGAAAATAAAAGTCAAATTGCATTTAACCTGTGCGATTTTTTTATTATACAAAGAAAAGGTTTTCCACATATGCAAAAAGTGCCCTTTTTTCCCCCTGGAGCACTTGCCCCCCAAAATGTCTGTGCACGCCACTGTCTATGTACTAAAATTTCATTGCATTCTTTATGTTTATACATGTACATGTCAGCCACTCGGGAAAAACATTCATCATGTCATAAAATGACAGAAACTAATCTGTGCTTAAAAATTTACTCAGGAATTCAGCGTTGCAAATGTAACTTGACCTAAATCTGAGTAAAAAAACCACAACTGTAACGTGCAATTTCTGAAGAAGACACCCAGTGACACATGTTTAGAGCTGCCTGAGAGAGTTCACACCAGCCTGCCTTAGATCATTAACTCTGCTTGAGGCCAGGTATATAATTCATCCGGCAAGTGTTAATTGCAAACACAGAGATAACACAAACCTCAGCAAAACAGACCCCCACACCTCCCTCCCTCAGTAATAAAACAGTAAGGGGCACAGTGCCCTGTGAAGGCTGCAGGGGGTGGGCTGTTCTCAAGAAAAACATGACTGCTACTTATTCCTTTAAATAATTAAACACTCTAAATATCAATGCACAGATTAACTGGGTGTATTAAACAGAGCACACATAAGAAAACAGATGAGGAATAGCAAGCTAGCTTGTAGTTAGCATGTCTTCACACTAATATGGGAACATATTAGTGCAGGTAACACACTTTTCACACGATACCCTCTGCAACATTAGTGGCTTCTTCTCCATCAGTTGAAGTTGCTATTCAGAGTTAGGATGTCTCACGTGGGTTAAATCAAATGACAATAAACTGGTGGCAGAATAAGATGCATTGTACCTGAGTGTGCTGGTGTCAAGCAGCATTGAATTCAGATCGAGGTATGTTACAGAAATGTTACATGATCTGAAATCGTAATATTGCCCAAGTGATGTGCATAATTTCACATTTATGTTAGATTTAAGGAGATTGTTTTTTAGCAGTGCACTTAAAATACAACACAGATGAAAATGAAAAAAAAAAAACAGAGACCTAGTCTCTGGAAAATGCATCAGAGAGAAAGAGAGCGATAACAAAAAGGAGGCAGGGAAGAGAGAAGCAGGTGGTCACTGGAAAAATCATTAGAGACACTGAACAAAGTAGCAATCCAATCTTCTCCCTCTTTCAAACACGCGCGCGCGCACACACACACACACAGAAATAGATAAGAATCCAGTATTGACCTTGATCATGTCACAAACCGATCAACAATGTTTACAGATTTATTTTTTTTAAAGGTTAAATATTTATGTTAACAAACATTAAGCAACAGTAATAATACACGTGGTGGCAAATGTGACAGAAATAAGCACTCTGGATATGAATATAGATTAAGTCTGGGTGACTCATCAACACACACACTCACAATGTGATTATGGGTTGTCGCATTACCATGGAAACACATCCTGTAATGTGCTAATGCCTCATTTGTGTGTGTGTGTGTGTGTGTGTGTGTGTGTGTGTGTGTGTGTGTGTGTGTGTGTGTGTGTGTGTGTGTGTGTGTGTGTGTGTGTGTTAGTGGGTGGAAGGTGGTAGAAGTGTCACACTTACCCTTAATTGTACAATAGTCAGACAGCACAGATATTTTCATTATGACACGGGGGCTGTGCAATGAGAGGTTCAGTGGAAAATAGTGTCTATGTAACTGAAACTTTACAAGATGTTACCAGTTTTAAAGAGTGGCTTTCAAAGATTTTTGACAAAAAAGTTCATTATGTTCATGTTATTATTTTTACATTTATTATCAAATTTACATTTATTTAACTAGCTTCCTTCTCAAGGACATTATTATAATGTGAGTCAGTTTCTTGTGTTTTCCTTTAAGCGCAAACCAATGGACAGTGCATGCAACCTGTAGTAGAGACTGATGCATGTTAACCTGACAATATTGTGCACACTAATCAGTCAAGTGTTGAATTAAATAACTGGTAAACCTCATCCACACAAATTTCGCTTTCAAGTAAAGAAATGTGGAAAGTTTTGTATAATCAGTTGTCTGTATAACAGTTGTGAGTGGGCCCTGCACAGGATCAGTTGCGGTGTGATGTGGTCAGTTTACTTTAAGGTAGAGGTAACAACAGCCTTCCTCAGCCTACTGAAGATGTGTGCATATTCTGACACAACATGTCATTTGTGTTTTTCTTAATACGTGGAATCCATAGTCCACAGATAAGTAAGTTAAAATATACAGATAATCACACGTGTTGTATAAAACTGTTTAATGATTAACAAAAAAAACAGTATTTGTATGGGAAAGTGAAAGTCTGCATAACACGTGCAATAATCTGAGCATTTTTTGCATTTTGGATTCTTTTTGTATGTCTGTGCAAGTGTCTGCAAACGTCTCATCAGGTGCACACACAGAGCAAAAGAGCTGGTGCAAATGTAGACAGCTCATGTGTGGTCATACAGAATGAGTAAAGAAGTGCAAAACACGACAGAGATTAGGTTGTGTTGACACCATTTAGAGTGATAACTATATCTCTGTATATGGTTATGAAATCCAATATGACACCAGTGGCAACTAAGGGGCATCAACATTGCTCTGTGCAGGTAGGTGCAAGCGAGCTTCCCCTGCATTGGCCAACTCAGTGACATGCACAAGACTATCCTGCACTGTTAGTTAGCAGTATTATATGTATTGTGTATTAGGTGAATTGATAAGCAACAACACAGTTATACTATGGATGTCACGGCTGAGGCCTCAGTCCCAGGCCTAGAGACAGGTTAGGGACCCTCTGTCACCTACAGTCACTAGGGAAAATATGTATTCCCTGAATAGTTAGCGAGTCGTTGCTGACTGCTGTCAGGTGAAATCAGTATCAAAGAGGGTGCTGCACCAAAAACCTCTCTGTGATTGCTTTGGTCACTAGCAGATTATTCCTGTCACCCATAGTTTACATGAGAGATTCTGACTTCTCTGCAAATGCTGGCCATTTACTCTCTGAGCAGTAGTGAAACCTGAAAAAACAGAAATAGAAAACATTCACCTTTAATGTAAAAGCTGCAACTTGCCTCAACGCTGCAACCAAGCCATTTCAAAAGTTTAAAAAAGTTCAAGAGTTCAGTCTTTAGAAGTGAGAATTCTCCGTTATTTGAGAGTTTTTGCAGACAAATCCAATGCAAATTATCGCATTCACAACAATGTTTTCAGTGCAGCACTGTATTTCTCCTCATATTTGACCAATGTTTCATGAGTGACTACCACCACCTGCTCACCGGCCAGTCAGAGAATACAGTGTTCTCTAGGCCTGTGTGACCAAGAGCTTCGTAACTACTAGTTGGCTACTAACTACCCAACTTGCTAGCTCATGTTAGATAGTGTATTAAAATTACTACTAGAATTAGCACTGCTGGTCTTAATATCATCCACTCAAGAAAGTATTTTGCTGCTTGTTGATGAAATCTAACACCAACCAGGAGGAAGCAAGCACAGGTCACTTTTGATACACAAAATCAAAAGTCACTCCTCCATTAGTTTAAGATGTTGACCGTAATGTTGGCCTGAATTTTGTCCGATGTTTGTCACATTACCTTTCGCCAAGACTGACCTGACTAGATGAAACTGGCTTCCCTACTTAAAAAACAACATACGGGAAACTTTGAGGAACATCTGCTCAAGGCCATCTGCAAACCTGGCTCTAAAAATTAAAGTATAAATGCTACAAAAATGCTTCATAGATTATGCACCTTCTGGAGATATCCAGTCATTATTGCAGTAGCAATGCTATGAATAAGCTCCAGGGAGACAGTTATACACAGATCCTAACAGTAAAGAATAAGTGTCAGGTGTAATCTGTGTCCCCACAGGAATTGATTTGCAGAAATTTGACCAGAGGTCATGAAAAGTCCGCATCAGTGGGTGACATTGAGCAACTACAGTTGAATTTTTTAAAAAAAAGCTGCCATGTGAAGTGGCCGATTCTTGAGATGAACTCTTCTCAACTCTGGGCACACAGTTGAAGGTGTTACCAAAGAAAGCGGTGACTGATTTATGACAGAGTGATAAGGAATGTCTGCTGTAGCAGCCAGCTATCAGTCTCAACATAATGTGTGTGGAGCGACTTGCTTCCTGTGTTGACGCAGCTTGCTTTGTTTCACCTTGCGTATCTGATCTGCATCTGACAGAAAGTTATTGTTGCTCAAGGAGATTTGAATAATTGATAAATTGCAAACCTGGTAAGAAAATTTTTCATTAAACATCAGATTAATTAGTTTTGAGCTTAAGCACATCGCAGTTTGTAAATTAGACAACGATCAGAAAAATGTAGACTTAATTGCACGAGATTGACATGGCTTATTCCTGAAACTGTAATCACAACTTCTACTGTGCAAAGACCAAGAGAGCACTACTTAATATTTAAGACAGATAACAATATTCATGCATGCCTTTTATGCACGACTGAGTTTTAGCCTTGCAAGTAGAAGCCTGGAATTCCTGCAGCATTCGAGAGTGGGAGTGCTGACTGCTTACAGGAAAATGGACAAAAAAACATTTTAGAGCTTGATACAGACTGATACAGACTCCCTAAAATGAACTATGTCCAAGCCTCTGCTCAGGCTTAGGGTGACTGGGTTAATCTGTAACACTTACAAAGGAATTTATACTGTGTCTGTATGGCTATAAATACACTTGCGCATGAACTATAAAGACCAATAATTAACATGATTTATTCGAGTATGAAAAATGCAAGTAGGTGGTAATCATTTTGTTGGCCCATTGTGCCTTTCTTCCACAAAAGCAGTTACCATGGTACTGTCTGTCACGGGTATATGTAATTGTAATTATGTAATCCACTGTGTGCACTGCTGTTACTGGTAAGCAGATTTAAACTGCAGATTCACAAACTTTCAGCACCGATGGCCATGAAACCCATGTACAATAAATATACAGGGGCAGAGGTGAAGATGTAAGCAGGTTCTGAAGTTTGAATCCTAATCTTCTGTTTTACATTTGTTACACAATCATTTTTCTATTAATCTGCATGCATTATTCCCTTTTAAGGGAGTGTGTGTATTGTTATGCCCTCTTTAATGGCCAGAGCAGCTAAAAAAAAAAGGTTTTACTGACTGCCAAGTAAATGGGGCCAAAATGCAGGACATCAGATACTGAAAACAATGTTAAGAAGTCAGATAAAAATGAGCAGATGATTTGGAGATCCTAGGTGGACGGGCCAGGAGAGAGGCCCAGGAATCGGAACACATGTAAACTGATGACTTCAAGTTGACATCCTGTGACTGTAGAGTTGTGACTTCCTGCCCAGCAGCTGAAGAGCAGGAAACCAGGTTGACAGCCAAGTGACCCATTGGCCTAGAAAGGGTAACCTGGTGGCATATAGGTGAGGAGGCAAAGATACTCAGAAGGTTAGGAGTCATGAGGCCACCACGAAAGGTTGGATATAAAAGAAACTTCCAGGAATCAGGTAGGAGCACAGCAGTAAAGGGAGTCGAGCAGAAGGTGGATAAACCTGAATCAGAGCAGATGAGAGAAGGCTGACTCTAGATCCAACAGGAACGTCAATGGAGATCCAAAAAACAGATCAAAAATAAAATGAAAAGACAGAGAGAGGGGCTCCAGTAGTCAGTTTTCTTTTTTTTTTTTAAAATTGTCTGTTTAAATTCACTATATAAAAACAAAAACATTATCTTTTATGACTTTGGCCTTGCCATGGCAGGCGCTAAGCTAACAAGCGCAACAGCACAAACATGAACAACAGTAGCCTGCAGACAGGTTTTTTCTTACTCTGCCCCCCTGGTGAGAGTAAACTCCTACAACTGTGCTCAACCATGAAAGTCCCTTTAGGAACAGGAGGACTCAGCACCGTAGTAATTAGCTGGGGATTCGGAGCTGGAGTCAAGCACTGAAGAAATGATTTATCTTCAAACTGAAAATAAAATTTTTATTTCACTGTTTGCAGATTTAGTCACAAAGACTTTAATCTGTGTGGAATGATTCAAACTTTCCTTAAAATGTTCATTTTGATACCGTGTGTCATTTTGTTGTTAGCCTCTCACTACCCTTTGGCTTCCACCTTCCTCAGCCCCTGGAATTTCTGCAGTCTGAGAAAGGTCAACATGAAAAAGTAACGCACCAATAAGCTAAAAGCGGAAGACACAGAGAGATAAAAATCTTAATAAAACTGTCTAATTTTGGTCTACGACATAAAAAAGAAAAAGAAAAAAGAATTATAAACCTTATGAACACATGAGAGCATGTCAGAGCACACCAAAACAAACCAATAAATTTTTACAAGCAAACAACCTCAGCAGACTTTCATAGCAATAACCACCAATCTTATCTGGCAGCCATAACAGATACTACTCTTCCAGCTTTGCCTATCTCAGCTTGGTTGTACTGAAGTCTGTTGTCACGATAAGAGAAGTTGTTTTGATTGCTATTAGGCGTGTGTTTCGCTTCTTCACTTCTTTCATTTCTTCAAAGTTGCAACCATGAGCTTGCAGTATTTACCATTGTGGCCCACTGCTTGGTTTAGTAATGGAACTGCACCCGGGTAAACCCTGAAAAGTTTACAGGAAAAAAAGGTAAACCCCTCATCATCAAAAGAAACTTCTTTTAAAATTCAAAGTAACTTCTCACTTTTGTTTCGCCTACACTTCAGTGCATACACCTCTGCAAATAGACACACACAGTTGAGATGTGAGCCATGGTTTTCTAGGATCCCCTTATTAAAAGAGTGATTATGAATACAAGCAGTGGGCTGTTCTGATGAAGGTGGAACCCGTGGGACAGCCCCGCACTTTATTGAAACACACTAAAAAAAAAGAACATATGACAAGCAGCGGAGGCTGTTGCAGGGGAGATCCAGAGATGGGTAGTGGGGTGGTTTGCTGAGTGAAAGAACTATTGTTGTCACTGACACACTCATTTTTTTATGTGACAACAGTTCAACATATTGTTAAATGACAGTGACTTTCTAGTTCCTCCTTGTAGAATTTCCCTATTTCATGTAGTGGCAGGATATCTCCACCAAGCTATGCAATACCAATGTAATGTTAATAGAAGAACAGTCCTTATAAGGGCATTTATTAGCACAGCAGACATATGACAAGCTTTAATTTAAATGATATTCCTTCATTCAAAAATATTATTTATCATTTTTCATGATTTAGTGTTTTACAAAAATTTTTAGGAAACTAGTAAAGCAAATTTATGTTTAAAATCATAAATTCAGTTTGTTATTTAGCTACTAAATAAAACGTTTTTGACAGATTTATGAAATATTTCTGTTATATATAGATTTTAAAGTTCTTAGAGATTTGTACGTGACGCAATGAAAACATTGGGTTAACAAAATATTACAAAAATATATTAAAGTAAGGCGTTTTGTTATTTATCTGACTCTCACCGTCGTTCTTTCTGTTTTATGTGAAAAAAATAATATATTTAAAGTTATAAATGTTTCAAATATATATATATAACTCTGTTTTTAAATGTTGCTTTAACATTTGACAAGGAACTCAGCTTTCATGACTCCAAAGTCAGCGCAGTTTCAGACTGTTTTTCATTTTCATTTCCACAAATCCACAATAATCTTATAAACAGAGACTTTCCAACTATAGTGTGATGTCAAGGTTTAATCAAAAACTGTGGAATTTAACATTGACCCTGGTTAGCAAAATACATTTAATGTGCTTCTGTGCTTCAACCCCAGATGTGTGGAACCAATTTCAAGGCATAAACGGAAAAAGGAGAGGACAACGAGGCATCCTTCATACCAAATTTGTCCTTTCAAAGTTTAACTGGATATTGTCGACCATTTATCATCAACCAAAAAACTTTTTCTAACAGCATTATCCTTTTAAAGCAAACCCAGATACATACAATTTTATAAATAATACATATTAATTAGATCCTAATGGTTCTAATTGAGTGGTTATAGACAAACAGATTAATTTATGTGACATATGGCTGAAGGTGCACTACAGAGCCCTGGTGGGTTTTAGACTAAGCCTGGGATACGGTCCAAACTAGGTGGTGGACAGAAAAATCATTCATCATGGTTTCAGCTCGAGGGGCTCACAGGGCCAAAGACCTCTAAACAAAGTCATACAACTATTCTAGCTGTCAGTACAGGACAGCTTGAAATATTATATTAATCCCATTACCATGGCTCACCGAGTTTACTTCCAGTCATTCAGCAAGTCAGTTAGGTCATGGGCTTTCCCCTCATTCCCTCTGGATTAGATTAGATTTCTTTTATCTCTGTACTGGTATGTCTTTATATCCCCATGTGTATTGTTGTCCAAAAGCTTGGAGTTTTTATTGTGGTTAGTTACACGTGCTACACGATGGCCACTAAATGTCATATTTGTCCTCAAAGAGTTCTCACACAGTTTAATAAAATAAAAGGTTAAAGGTGTTTCCAATGTACTGCAAGTCTTTGGACATGAAACCGAGTGTAAATCGTGTTGGTTTACCTGCATTTTAAAAAGGAATTGATCATTTATCCACTTATGGTTCTTTAAAGAAAACAAAAAGCATTTTATTCGAAGAAGTTCTGTCTCATAAACAAGCTTTTCTTTTCTCTCACTCACTGTGTAAGTAAGGGAAATATCACATTATAGGTACTTCCCATGTTGTAAATCATCCCCCCTTCATGTTTCCAAATATTAAAGGAAATATGGAAATAAATCTTGACTGAATCTTGCTTTAACACAAGCGTTTCATCTGAACTTAACTTTGTGTCACAGGGTGGGAATTCCCCACTGATCAGTCAGTCTACAGTGGAATCCCTCTTTGGGAGTAATGCTTGTTTGGGTTTAAGGAGAGTAAGAATAGAAACAGTGAAAGAGGAGAGAGGAAGAGAAAGAAGCATCGCGAGGGCAAAAGAAAGAGTGTCAAATCGTGTGATTGCCACAAGCACGTGAGGTCATTTGACTTTTTAATATGTCATCTTTTCTCTTAATCTTTCCAGATAATTGTTACAGTTTTTTCATAACATTGAGAGCTTTTCTTGGTGAGGCTGTGGAGCTAATAAAGTCAACGGGTGGAGACAGGGGGGTTGGTTTAAACAACCCCCACAGTGGTCACAACACAAAGTGCCTCATTGAGCAGATGTGGTGTGAGAGGGCCGCGGCTGCCTCGTCCTACAGCATGCCCTTGTTCTTGTTCTGGAGTACAAACATACTTGTACATACTGGTGGGAGGATTTTCAGTATCTTGATTGTCAAACTGGGAAACAGAATTCAGAGACTGCATAGTGGAAAAAAAAACAACAAAACAAAACCAAAAAACCCCACTTCATTTTAAAGCAGGAAACATTTTCCGAACAAGGTCTAAATCCTACTCTGTGATCCTGTGAGCTGCTGGATCAGGAGATTAAACCCACACAAAGATTGATTTTTTTTCTCCTACCCAAATCGCCACATTTCAAAGAGACAATTTAAAAAACACACACTGAATATTTCCCTTGTGACTGTCGCACACTGTAACGATCACATGTAGAGCTTAATCTGCACTCAGGAACCACACGGGATTTTTCTATATGGAAGTACTGAACCATGAAAGTTCATGTTGGAAACACGATGATGTAATCATATGATAAAAACATTCTAACAAATGAGAAGTTTTGCTTTTGAGTTGTCATAGTGGTTGTTGAGTAAAACTTGACCTATTTTTCCTTTTTAGTTTTTTTTCGAGGCCACGTGGACAGTTTCAGTTGTCCTAAAGCCTGCTCTGGTTGAGCCACAGAACTCGCATGTCGAAAGATTAAAGATTTCTGTAAAATCTATTAAGATGACTGAAAGCTGACTGCGATCGCTTTGTAGATGTAAACTGAAGATGCTGAACTACAAACATGATGTAATGCTTGATAATAACTAATTACAGGTTATTATGGTTTTATGAGTGGTTTTCTCCTCTGTGTGTTTCAGCTTTCATTTCTGATAATAATAGATAGATATGATAATAATAGATAGATATGATAATAATAGATAGATAAAACTGCTGCTGCATCACTCTGCCATGGATGACACTGCTCATTTTTCTCTTTAGCGCTTGAGTTGCTCATGTGAATGACCTTGATCAGCTGCCTCATGAGTGAAGGGTTAGTTAGACTGTATGCCTACAATGATCACATTTAAAAGGGATGAGTTGTCCCTTCCATCATACCCTGTATCACATGAGTGTTGCTGACTCCAGTCTGGTCACATCAGTTGCACGTGCTTCACTTTACTTTCACATCATATATATAATGATGAATCGGGCACACATGTCAACTTTCCTTTGAGTTGCTGCTATTCCAAATCCAGATTCCCACACCTAATATTTCCCATCCCTTTTAAAAATTTCTATTTGGAGCCTCACTACATCATCTCCCTCACATCACTGCTTTCTGACCATCTGTTTCCCTGTGCCGTTCATTTCTGTCTAGTCAGCAGAGTCTCCTCCTACCAAAGACATTAGTGGATTAACAGTCCCTCACACAAGGTGTCTCCACATAATTCAAGGGTGTGGACATGCTTTCTTTAAAAGAATTAAAATGCTGTCTTTTTAGACACTTACAAAGTAACAAAAAATAAGAAAAGATGAATAAATAATAAATATCCAGTGACAATGTTAACTATTGAAATCAGAGTTTAGAGCCATAAAAGGACTTCATTGCTTTTCCAGTGTGACAAGTGACAAGCTGCATCACTTTGATGTATGTACGCTGCAGGCATTGCTCACTGCTCAGCATCATCAGGGATAAACCGTGATGAGCCTGGTTACTGCTAGTTGTTAACAAAGGTCCAGATGTTGTTGCTGCTATTTTTAGAATACCTGCGTAACTGTGTAATCCTGCGGGGTGCCATGATCCTGACTGAATTTCATTTTCTGGAGGGTAGGGCATTATATATAAAAAAGCAAAGCTGGCATCTGGTGAATAGTGATCCATTTTATTAATTTTCCTTGTGAATAAGAGGGCATGCTTTGAAATAAATTCAATTAAGCTGCTTTTTTGTGACACTTTTTATGGGCCTCTTGTGTTATTGTTATCAATCTGATCATTTATTTACAAAGTCTGACTTAGTTCCTCTAGCTTTAGATCTTTAAGCTAGATTTCTTTCTACGAATGAGTTTCTTTCTTAATGTGTAGCAGTGTGATAATGTCAATGGTTGCTTCTCCTCTCTTGGAAAAAAAAAACGTTCTGAACTCATGAGTTGTCACATCCTTGCCTATTTATATTACTCTTTAAAGAGCACAAAGAACACTATATCTGATGATAAAGTCACACCTGTGTGATACTGACATTAAAACGGCAATAAACTGCAGGTGATTGCATCTTTGGTATTTATAACTGACGGAAACAAACACACACAGTGCACCAAGGGGGTGTTTTGTTTTGCTCTGTCTCACATGTTTGTTGTTGTGTGGGCACTGTATCTAGTTCCTCTATACTTAACAAACAGGAAGGTGTGTGTATTCAGTGTGCGTTTGCATGCATGCGCATGTCCATGCACGCATACACCACAGGATGTTAAACTTATCTTTCCACGAAGTAAAACACAACTGTAGACCCCATGACTCTAAAAATAGTTTTTCTGTTTCCACATGTACGCATGAGTTTTTTTAAAGTGTGTGTCTCGAGTAAGCGCAGGCCCCTCACGCAGATACACTCAGACAACCGAAAGATGATAACAGTTCTGACTTGGCTTACAGTGGAAAGCCATCTGGACAGTTATGTTATCGTTGGCTGCAAACTTGTATCAGTTACCAAAAGATTGAAACTACACTGACTTGGCTTACTGCATGCAGTCTGTTACCAGTAAAGGGTTTTAACAAAATTGTTTCGGATTTACAGCCATTTTATACACAGCCCCCCATTTTCAGAAACTCAAAACAACTGTACAAACGAACATCATTTAACATCACTAAATAGTGCTGTTTACTGCTACTGCAGCTAACTTAGGCTGCTACTTAAAAGCATGCTCTGCTGGATTGTGAGCAGGTGACTGACCTGACCACTGAAAAATGCATGTGCCTTCAGGTTGCTTTTGCATTATGTTTTGGGTCATTATCTATTTGTGAAGCATTGTCTCCTCAGTTTTTAAGTATTTCGTGGAATCTGAGCAGAGTCTCTTCTATCAGTAGTCACATCATCAAAAATAAACTAGTGAAACATTTCCACTGGCAGGCATATAAGCCCATGCCATAACACTACCTCCACCATGTTTGACAGATGCTATACTTCAGATCATAAGATTATTATTATTAAGTTCATCTTGGTTTCATCTATTTAAAGAATACTTCTCAGAACTGTGCAGGCTCTTTTAGATAAACATATTCTTAATTGTGACCGGTGGTTTGACATATGAACCACCTTCAGAGTTTTCTTCACTTGGTTAGATGTGTGAAGCTGTTTTTCTTAACCATGGAAAATATGTCATCATGTGCTTTCACTGTTTACTGTGGCCTCATGACTTTTTTGGTGTTGCTTAGCTGGCCAGCGTAAGCTGACTATACCAGAATCTCACTGCTGGGCTCAATTTAGTTTTAGAGTTTAATAACGGCCTCCCTCACTTGTGTTGAAACTCCTTATCAGTCAATTCTCCAATTAATTTCGAGCCACTGAAAACAAGGGGGATGTTTATAAGAACACATGCAATTCCCACACATTCCTAAAAATACAATTTATATCAATTAAAGCTGAAAGTACGCACTACAATCACATTTCGTTTGTTTGACTTAAAATCCTTTGTTGGTGTACAGAGCCAAAATTACAACAACAAAACACTACACTACGCCAGCTGTAGGATCTGTTTGACCCGCACACAATTTATGAGCTATGATTGACTGACAAAGGAGGCAGAAGGTGGCAGGATCATCAGTCAGCACATTCATTTGACTGAACCAAGCACTTAAAAAGGATATGGCATGGAAACAGACACTAAAAGCGGTCCAACAATTATTTTTTTTTAGATAAAACGATATACCAGGAGCTTGGAATTTTACCAAAGAACTATGATGATAAAATAGATCACAAATGGGGGGGTTGACTTGAGCCTCAGAAACAGGTTGTGGGACACCTGAGATACTGAGATTTCTTGTGAATAGATGATGCTTCCCGAGAGAGACATAATCTGCAGGGTCACAGAGGTAGATGGGAAAGCCATAAACATAAGAAATCTGGGAAATGACTGTGCAGGCCTGAACAATGCATTAGGATGCACCAGTTCTGAACCAAAATAAAGCCTGAGAAGGGAAAAGAGCTATGCAAATGACTCAGAAACATTTGTTCTTGAGAGGAAACCAGTGCTAGCTGAGAAACCCTAGTCCAGTAACACTCACAAGGACTTTGGCTTGTGGTCTTGGCAGCAATTCACAAAGAAAGCCTATTGCAATCTCTCTCTCTCTCTCTCTCTCTCTCTCTCTCTCTCTCACTCTCTCTCTCTCTCTCTCTCTCTGTCCCTTTTGCTCCCACACACACAGGATGAAGGGAGACCGAGGAGAGAGAAAACTCCTGGGAAAACAGAAGTTACTAATTAGGTAAAATTGTCCCACAGCAGTTAGATGTCTGGCCAAATTCTTTCCTTCTCTTTCCCCTCATCTGTCCTCCCCGTCTCCAGATGTTTGACTTCCTAAGCTTTAGTGCTGTTTCATGTTGTCACTACAGGGGATATTATGGCTGATCATTAGTGAGGATAAATAATGAGCCCCGCTGAGAGAACAAAGACGGAAAAGAATGATGGTGTTGAGAAACAGGAAGAGCATTTTAAGCCTGAGATACAGGAAGCATGCTCTCATACATTTCAATGCTCCATGTATGTTAACAAAAAACAAACAAACAAAAAAAAACAACCACAGTCTTGGAACAGGCAGTCTATCACAGACTAACATGGCCATTCACAGACAAGGGAAACAAAGGATTCAGTAATGTATCAGCTCATACTAAAAAGATAATTAAACAAACATAAAACTCTGTACCAAAAGAAAGACCCTACCTTGATGAGTAATTTTATAGCTTCCGATTACTCAACTTCTGTAATGGGGAGTGGGGAGAGGCTTATGTATGTTATCTGCCTTTGATAAATGTTTAAGCTACTTTATCTCCACACATGCAGCCTCTGCACCACTCTACCAGTCTATAACCCATCCACTGACACATGATGTGGTTAGAATACACGCTGTATTCAGAGCTCACAAGTCTTAATTCTAGTCAATGATTCAATAGTCTTGGAGACAATTTTCTTTCTGAAGTGCTTGATGATTCACTAAAGTGTGGCGAGAGCATTTCATTTTGGCAGCAGAAGAGTGAATAAAACATTGCGCTTTGTGCTTTTAATGGGAAACACAGGGAGAATCATAAAAGGAAACACACATTTCCTGTAGGACTGGTGTGTGACGTACATCGGTGTGTGTAATGGACTCAGTCTGGCCTTAACAGGCAGGAATGTGACATCAGCATCAGTACCCCACATGACAGATAAACCGCAGCCGACACACTCGCACACATCACAGCCAGAATACGATGTGGCCAAGGGTCACTGAAAAAGCAACAGAGGAAGGGAAGGACATCCCTTCCTTTCGCTCATTTAGCTGTGCCACCCACTTTGCCATGCCTCACATACCATCCTTCAAAGATTTTATGGATCACAGTAGTGTTGTTTTTTGTCCCTGTAAATGTGAAGGGGAAAAGCAATACCACAAAAAACCCAAAAAAGCAATCCTGACAGGAAATCACTTCATTTCAAAAGTCAACATGGTGTAAAACTGTGAGCATCACATACATTGACATACTACCTCGCAAAGCTAATATTTGCTTTTCGGCACTCATATTTCTCCATGTGCAAAGTGAATAAAACAGCCTGAAGCTCTCAGAAGGAGACATGTTTGTGTAAGTGTGGATGTGGAGGTCGAGGAATGGAAAAAAATGGAAAAACTCTCAGTAGTATTTCGTGAATGCTGAAAGACACAGTCGATCTGGATAACTGAGCAAGGTTTAAGTACTCATAGTGACCAGAGGCCAATGGCACACATGTCATTCTATCAGATAAAGAGGGCCTATTAGCTGTTCAAACCTTTTATGTTTAAAAAATGAATATGTTTCAAGTCTTCAAGTCTGTACTGTTTAATCATATAGCGATAAACTCGTGACGTTTATCATTGTATATACTGTTTATATTTTGTACATACAGTAGTACGGCATTTTATAAACAGGAAGTTGGATAGCAGGGAGTCCCACCCCAGCCCAGACTGTGGCCTGTCACACATATGTAATTAAAACCAGTTTTTAGTAACATTTGCGTAACGTGACACATTCAGCTGCACATGAAAGAATTGCTACCTGAAGTTGCACTAATGACTTCACAGCCCAAGCCTTTGACTTTAATGGTATTAAAAAATAAGAAAACTATGCACACCTTTCTTGCACATAATGTGACATGCTTGACAAGTTTTAACAATGATGTGAGTCTCTCATTCACGTCATAAGTTGTCTTTATCTGAGGCTCTCAGTCAGGTCGTATTGTACTCTGTCTAAATGGCAGATAACAACAAGTATTTAATCTAAAATACTTCTGTGCATTTAGACGGGAACCCTAAACTGACCCGGAAGACCATTAAGTGGCTTATGTTGGGACCTTATGTAGAAATGTCCTACTTAACGTGCCAAAATATTAAGCATTTTGTATGTGAAGTATACCACATAACTCCTGGTACAGCAGTTATGATAACCAGCCAACTCAGCAGGGGGCTTGGAGTTCTTTCTTTAGTGCGTGTCATGTGATATGATAAGGAACTCATGCACTTTAGACTGCAGACACTGTTTATTTAATGAAATTATTTTTAAAAGGTGTAAAACATTTTGGGGAACTCACTCAAGAGTGTCTAAAATATTTCCGGTTAGATCTGCAGGGTAAAGGCGACCAGGGTTTATTCTGAAGGTCCTAAAGAACAGATTGTACCTTCCTGTCAAGCAGTCGGTCTACTTTATTTTGCAGTGTCTGCCAAGAGCATGAATGCAGTTCCTGCATGTTTTTCCCATTTTTCAGAGATGGAAACATTTAATTCCACTAGGATCTGTCTCACCTGGCCTGGGATCTGCCTATACTGTGTGCTGTGGTGTCATAAATCATTTGATAGCCAAAACACAAAAACATAATTCCATAAAGGAGCTTTTGAAAAACAGCAGCTGAAAAGTAGAGATAATAACACTGTAAGGTTTCAGACACTGTTCTGACAGCCAGTGTGGGTCCAGTCTTTGCTAACACACATAACAGTTACTGGGGGTGAAGAAGATGTGATGCATTGTGACTTATTGCCTATCCTAATAAAGTGACAATCCACAATCAAGCTTTCTGAAATGATACTTAGCTTATATCAACTCATTTGCAAAGAGTCTACAAAAAACAAACAGTAGAAGAAGAAAAAAATAGTAGAAGAAGAAGAAGATATTTGAGTCAGCTCAGATCTGAGCCGTCATGTTATGACTTCATCTGGCTGCCCATGTGATTTTACATATTGATTGTTTTAACCCTCTTTAACGCCAGATCTATTCCTGGCAGACTAAATAGATCCGGTGTTGTGCTCAGGCAGCAGAGCCAGATGTCCGCCTATATGAAAGAGGAAGCTCTGATCACTGTGTGTTCTCTAGGGTGAAAAGGCATTTATTTAGTTATAGATTAGAAAGTGTTGGATGAGTGTAGTTTATACTATAAAGTGCTTTGACCGGTAGCGGTAGAAGGAAGATCATAGGATTTTTCAAACCTGGCATCCAGGACAAGCAATTCAGCTTCCATCCTGTCCATGAAACAATGGACTAGCCCCCCTTGAGGGACTTCAGGAAGAGAGTTTGCCTATTTATTCAGCCACAGGGCAAAGCTTTTGATTTACATACTGTCACTTATGGTTTCAAGGTTTGAAAGGGGACCGAAAGAATGATGCTGTATATACTCTGACAACAGGTTTACAAGAGATGGCAAAGGCAATTTATTATCTGGCTTAAGAGTAACTAGAAAATGTGGTTAAAGGGGAAGTCGTCATGAATAACCTGCTTATGCAGCTGCTACCACAAACACGAACTTTGGATGCACAAACTTGAAAAAACAAAACAAAATCAGACAGACATTTAGCAAACGCTAAGAAATGAAAGTTTCATATTGTTGTTATTGTAGTAAATAAATATATTAGATGTTTCCAGAAGGATATGATACAAATATTGTAAATGTCTCCCTCTCTAGCATTTACGTACGATGATGACAAAGGGGCGATCGTGGCTCAAGAATTGGCAGTTCGTCTTGTAATCAGAAGGTTGCCGGTTCGAGCCCCGGCACGGACGGTCTCAGTTGTTGTGTCCTTGGGCAACAACAACTTTTCACCTACCGCCTACTGGTGATGGCCAGAGGGGCCCGATGTGGCAGCCTCGCTTCTGTCAGGGCAGCTGTGGCTACAACTGTATCTGCCTCCACCAGTGTGTGAATGTGAGAGTGAATGAATAGTGGAATTGTAAAGCGCTTTGAGGGTCTCGAAAAGCGCTATATAAATGTAATCCATTATTATTAAAGGTGTGCGTTTGGTAATGACTGCTACATGAGTCATTCGTTAAAAATGCCATTCGTTTCAACAAAACCCATACATTTCTCAACTTTAGTGCACTGTCAATATAAAAACGCAACAATAAACTGAAGTCATTTTCAATAAACTTTATTTTTGTCCCATTTTTCCCCCAAAATACATTACAAAAAAAGTGATCGGAATTGAACGTTTACTTGTGTCAAGACCGGAACATTTGCACAATAAATAAAAAACTATGTATAAATAAAAAATAAATAAACACGACATTATGTGCCAAAAAAATAAAGACTCTTCTGAATTGGCAGATGGCTTTCACAATGTTGAGTTTTCTGAAAACACATGTACATAATACTTGCATTCCAGGTCACAGTTTTTAGGATACAACTCTGGGTCAAGAAAGCAATGTAAACCGATCAGGATTACAGTACAGTACAGTACGACAGAGTACAATGTTTTCATTTTTTCCCCCTTAGTAGATATTATTGGAATATATACTTCTAACAGTTGTTCTAAAAGCTTATACCAGGTAGTGAGAGTGTAGTGCTATTGGACTTACTTTTAAACTTGGTGCAAAGTCCAAAAGTAAATCCCACCTGTAAAACCCATCTCAATCTTGTTTGTAGCCAGCTTGACATTCACAAAGGGCTGTTATTGCACTAAACGGGCATCCCTCAGAAAGGCACTTTTACCCCCCTTTCCCCCACCCCATTATCCAACCAACAGTTCAGCTTCCCAGCACGTGTGGAGCGCACATTCACCTACTGTGTGTGAATTTTAAAAAGTTGAATCATTTTTTTTCCCTTTTTAAAAACAAACGGAAAAGTTGAAATGCTTTTTGGTATCTAGATAAAAGCAAATAAAAAAAAAGCTAACAAGTGGTAAAAGGCTTTATACGCCTGATGAATTTACAGAAGGGAAAAAAAAAAAAAGAAAGTGCAAAATTGTGTTTACTCCTGCAGCCCCAGTAGTTTGTTATGCACCACATCAGTGAAATTTGGTTGCAATTTAAAAGAAAAAAAAAAAATGATGTTGGAGCAGAAGAAGCAATGACTCCCAAACTTAAGCATCACCATCATCAAATAAGGCCAGGCATATTTGTGCATGTGAGGTCAAGATTGTAGTGTGATCCTATAGCTGGCTCTTTCCATTTTTTAAAACAAATCTGAAAACAAACAAGTGTACACCATGGTACCACAAAAAAAAAGAAAAAAAAAAAAAGACAATGAACCAATTGAGGGTTTAGGGGGGGGGGGTCTTTCTCTCTAGTCAAACCATACCTCTTCACAAAGCTTCTTTGCTGAAAGATCAGTTGGAGTGCAAGAGAACGGTGTAAAAGACCTTGCTGCTAAAATACTTTTGGAAATCTGAGCATTTCTGCTGCAGGATTATCTCCATTCTGAGCAAAAGGGACAATTTTAGTGTTGAGAAATGTTTAAGATACCATGCCTGGGTGATGGGCTATCAGGGGAGGCTGAAAGCTGTAGGGTTGGCGGATTTGAAAGGCCCAAGACAAGAAGCAGTGCGTTTGAGTGAGGGAGGATAACTGGGTGGGGTTTTTTTGTTTTGTTTTTTTTGTCTTTTTTTGTTTTGTAGGAATCTGCCGATGAAGGATCCATCATTTCAGGCCATGTATGAGTCTTTATTTTAGGTATCAATAGCTTCCAGGTGGATACCTTTGAGGCTTAGCTGGATAGGCACAACACCTTGAGGCAGATGCTGCTTTGGGCAACTCCCTGACTGCTTGACATTTATCAAAATCAGTCAGTTTGATAAATCAGCTGCCTAGGCACTAAGCCAGACAAGAATATTGCTCAGAGACGTTGAGCATCCTTTTCATCCGTCACGCATATGAACACATTGCCTTGCTTGGCTATGCCTTGAGAAACTGTATCAACCAGTCAGGTTGCCTCTAAGGCATCTGTCACTCGGGTAGCCTGGGAGGCACTGAGCTGTGCTCTCAGGCATCAGTGTGGTGCTGGAGAAGCTGGACCACATATCTAAGGCGGTGCCGTAGCTCAGATGTGCAGCCCATTTCATTCAACATGCTGAGGAGGTACGTGCACGAGGCACGTTCCCGACTGATATAGGTGAGCAGGTAGGCGTCGTCAGAAGACTTGCACAGGATGATTTTGGTGTGGTCTGTGTAGAAGTTAACCTAAAAAAAAAGAAAAAAGAAAAGAAAAGGAGAATTATAATCCAGCTGCTTTGAAAAAGTAGTTATGTAGACTCAGTGTCCCATGACTGGTTTTATTAATTTAATTATACAAACCTGTAGAGTATCATTATTGAAGAGCATGACAAGAGCATGGTCAGTCTTCACCCACTGGAGGAGCAGAGGAGGAGGAGCTGAGACATGTTCCTGACAATGCAGATCTCCACCCTGAGGAGGACAGAAATTATTTAGTTTCATTTGCATGAGGTCATAATCTCTTCAAGTGCCCTTTAACAGGTTTATGAAGGCACAAATCCTGGCTTACAGTTGTCATTAAATGCAAGTCAGTCACTCTAAGTAATGGCTGAAAACTAATAGGTGCTTTCCTACCTCCATTAGGTTCTCCTCCATGTAGTTAGCCATTAGTTCAACTATTTGTTTCTGGTTGCGCAGCTGCTCAGGTAGAGAGTTTGAAGGGAAGCTGAAGTGTTTGTTGTTGGTCAAGCAGTAGTGGACAGTCCTGTTTGGAAGAAGGGGGGGGGGGGGGAAGTTTAAAAAAAATTGGAAGATGAACTTGACATCTTTTCCATTTACACCATTGAGCCTAGTCACTAAGCAACTGACAATAAGCTCTAAGCACTGTAAATGTTGACATGACATCTTAATCAGTTGATTTTAAAGTACTTACTTGCGCTGGTCACAAAGACTGAGATGTGTTCCCTCATTGAAGAGCACGCCTACGTTTTGGTTTGAGAGCTGGTAGCCAAAGCCATACTTGTTGGAGTAGTCAACCCATTTAGTCACCCACAGGAAGGACTGCGGACTGGACAGGCAGGGTGGATTCCTATTGGCTGAAGAAAAAGATAAATAAAAATAAATAAATAAATATGAGGATTAGTGAAATAATCTTAATTCAAAAAGTCAAAACATTATGTTTCTCTTAACACATATGGTGTGTCTCAAATAAGCAGAATGAGTCAGCAGAAATTCTGAGGATTCAAGGAAAATATCCAGCTAGTTAAATTTAATGATTCTGTTGCATTTTGTAATTGCGGCAAACAGCAGAAGGACATTTTGCTTGATTTTATTCCTCTTTGGTCCACTCAAGTAATCCCACAAGGACAACAAAAAATAATGGCTGAGCTACAATCTTATGCATAAACATACCTGCAGGCATGGTGGCCAGGCAGTTTGTGAGAACTTTCAGGGCAGAGTCGGCAACAGCTGCAGGGGTCAGCACATCCTCACACGCTGAAGGGAAAAACCAACCAAAACGAGCAAAAATTAGAAACCCTGATTGCAATCAGCCACCACAACAAACACCAAATGTGTGTTCATAAATAACAAACAGAAACTTACGTTCAGTGCTGCTGGCCATGGTGCCCTTAAAAGACCGGGAAATGGACTTTCTGGATTCCTCCTCAGCAGGAGTCTGCTCCAGAGGCACAGAGCTCACCAGCTGACCGGTGGGAGACGTCACCTGAGCAACAACGAAACATGCGATTAGCACATGATGAGTAAGAGCAACAAAGTGAAAGAGCAGTGTGTCACATGCCCGAAAGGGTAACCAGAGATAAAGGGAATGAGCTCCTTTAATCCTTGCATGCACACTTTTGCTGTGTCAGCGCTGAAGCTCATTTATTCAATTTCTGCAACACCTTAGACTAAATGCAGTGCGTCTCGTTGCCACTGCAAGGCGGGGGAACTACTTTCAGCTGCACGGTTTCCCTTTGTACACGTTGCATGCATGCTGCAAGCTTGACACGTAGTTTCTAATGTCACGTTACCACAAGTGGTGCGCGAGTAGGTTTGTTTTTTCCCGCCGCAAACAGACAAACATGAAAACAAGCTAAAATGAGCACTACTTTCAGAGTACACTTGTACAAATCTATATTCATCTGCGCTTATTAATGACAATCTGGTTCCTCAGGACAGGCTTCTTAAGACAGACAAAGGAAGAGTCATGCATGACAGCAAAAACTGTAGCTCCTTTTTGGCTCTATAAATAAACTAGATGAGCCTGATTGGGGATCGGCCAACTGAGCATCCTGCAATTGTGGCATATACTCTAGGTTCTGTTCAGTCTTTTTAAAACAAATACGTCATGTCGTTACTGAGCAGAGAACATTTACCCCCCCCCACCCCTAAGTGTGCAGTAAAAGCTTCTTCAGATTCTTCTGATAACAAAGTACCCGAACAAACACCCAGATGAGCTTACTAGAGCTTATCAAGTTTCAAAAGCTACCACCAACAGACTGCTACATTTCTTCTGGTCTGAACTAGTTTTTTTGTCATGCATCTTACATTATTCTGAAGAAAAACAAATTTAAAACAACGCATCTTTAAAAATTAAGACATCTTTTCCACCCCATTTCTTTAACAGTTCCTTTTTCTAGGGCACTTTTACTATTTAAATGAGCATGCTAATGGAAAGCAATTCTCAAATGTAATGGAGGCTGTATGCTATTAAAATATGCATTTTGTGTTTTCTCCAAGCCTTTAGAACGGGTGTAATTGCATGTGAACTGTGTGCATAACTGGCTGGAATTACCCAAATTAAGGTAAACCAGGTCAAAAGTTTCTCACAGAGGAAAGAGAGAGAGAGAAAAAAAGTACCTCGTTGTTTCCCACTGTTTTGTAGCTGATCTGCCGGTTGATGGAACATTTAACGATGCCCGACACCAGCTTGGAAATATCCTTGTCCTCTTTGTCCTCGCATGGAATTTTTTCCACTGTGAAAACACGACACACTGTAGTCACAACAAATATGTTTAAAGGCAGGACTGTTTAAATAAATACAGCAGCTCTTGGATATTCTTAAAACTAAATCTGAAAAACTAACCCCCCCCCCCATCGCTCGTGCTGCTTGCTCACCTTTTGCTTTCTTCTTTCCAAATAGGCTTTTGGCCATTTTAGTGAAGAATTTCTTGGCAGGGCTGGGAGGGTGTAGCTCTGGCACCATTGTACAGCTGCTGGGGGGAAGTTTGTCAGGAGTGAAACCCTGAGAAAGAGGCAAAGGTGATGCATTAAAAAAAAAAAAACAAAACAAAAAAAAAAAAAAAAAAAAAAAACAGTGAGAAAAAGTGAAGAGGTTGGAGCATGCCCACTCTGTTCTCAGTTGAGATAACAGATCAAGCACTGACATTTTCACACTCCTTCACCTCGAGAAAAAAATGTCACAACTGTGTTTCGTAACACTGGCAAGAAATTTCCCGAAGGTCAACATACTTTGAAGAATTCGTGGTTGAGGATCTGATCCAGCGTGAGTCTGTCACTGGGATTCTTCTGCAGGATGCCTGAGATGAGTTTCTGAGCAGCAGGGGAAAGCGTGGAGGGCAGGTTGTAGCGAACTTCTTTAATACACTTGTACGTCTCTTTCAAGTCGAGCGTCTCAAAAGGAGGGTTTCCACACATCAGTGTGTACCTGTGAGAGAGCAATCAAGGCAACAGTGAGTCAGCTCAAAAACAAGAGTGAGTGATTTAGAGAAGAAAAAAAAAAAAAAAGTCCCCACTTTCCCGACCGACTGAGACGAAGTGACGCCAAGGTCAAAATCCCCCCAACACACTCTCTATGAAACCGGGATAGTTCTTATAATCATCTTAAAGTAAAAAGACTCACATGACACATCCGAGGGACCACACGTCAGACTCTGTGCCATGGCCCTGTCTGTTGAGCACCTCAGGAGCCAAGTAATTGGGAGTCCCACAGATTGTTCTAAGAAAAACAAAACAAGAACCATATATGGGTAAGATGTAATGCTTCAAACATTTAAAACTGGTTTGGTTTCAACATCAGGCATACAGGTAATGTTTGAAATATTTTTTCTGTCACTCTCAGTCTTCTGGTATTCCACAGGAAGCTGTCTAACAGGAATTGAAACTGTGCTCTAAGCGGTACTTTCAACTGTCAGTTGGAAACCGGTTTAGTTAGGTACTTGCAGGAGGAAAGTTGTGGGAGGAAGATTATGCTTAGTAACTGATGTAATGGTTTAGGTTGAGGGTGCTTGTGCTAAAATAGGGCATTAAAAGTCAGATTTTTAAAAGATACATCTGAGATGGGGCTAAAAATACTCATAAAAATTTTTTAAAAAAAAGGTAATATGGAGAGACCTTCGAGAGCTTTGTTTCATTATAACAATCATCATTACAGTCGCATGATCTATGGGCCCCAATAAGCTCATTGGTATCCTCCAGCAGATAAACATTTTAAGCAATTAACTTACTTTTTTCTTTGTTCAACTGTCTCCAGCTTGGCAGCGAGGCCAAAGTCTCCCAGCCGCAACTCCATGTTCTCATTGATGAAAAAGTTCCCTGAAAGAGACAAAAGCATTTGTCTGGTCAGCATTCCACAGATGACACGCATGCTCGTCCAAAGTCACAGATTCCTGGGATGCTTTGTGTATGCGTTAAGCCGCATTTTCAGTCACGTACCTAGTTTGAGATCCCTGTGCAGGATTCCTCTGCTGTGGAGATACTTGAGGCCGGATATGATCTGTCTGAGGTAATAGCGCACTTCAGGCTCTGTGAGTGTGTGTCTCGCCTTCCAAATGTGTGCCAGGGACTGCAAAGAGACCAATGAGTGAACCGTCAACCCTGCATCAGTGAGTGGGACTGTACAAACACTGCTAACACACATGCATCCCTGCAGCTGCATAAAAGAAATCTTTTTTTTTTTTTTTTTAACATTCACTATGAAAACAGTAAAAATCTGCCAAGACCCCTTTTGAATATAGCGTGCAAAGCAGCACTGTAGGGTAATACAAGAAATACTGTTAGTGCAAGCAGAACACAAAGCAGCGCAGACTGTTCTAGAGTTCTGAAGTCTCACCTTCCGACTGCACAGCTCGAGGAAGATGTAGATGTTTTCTTGGTCCTCGAAATAGTGGGAGAATTTCACCACATGCTTGTGTGACAGCGTTCTGTGCAGCTCGATCTCGTTCGTAATCTGTCAACATATGACAACTCATCAATCGGTGAAGACGTTTCAATGTCCCAAAAGAAAAAACAACAACCCAGACATTGATTTCCAGTTATGCAAGACACGGGAGACACAAAGATTGGTGATCGTGTACCTTGTCTCTCTGGTGTGGTTTGGACACCCTGCTCTGTGGGATCACCTTCACTGCATACATTTTGTTGTTGGACAGGTCTGTCATCTCATAGCATCGAGCAAAGCCGCCCTTTGGGGGGAAACAAACAGAATGATCAATTTACACAAGCAGCAGGTTTAAAACCCACACACTCAGTCTCAAGGCAAGTCTGACCTGAGGAAAGGTAGCGATGCAGTCAAAACAATTTCAGGAACAATAATCGAGGTAAGATTAAAGACATAAAAATGATTGTCATGACCATAAAACGATCCATCTGATGCCTCAGGCATCTTTTATTGGCTTGTATGCGCAGATATGATGAAAAACATCATCCCCCAGATGCGTTTACTGCCGCTTATACAGACATTTTTTTCCCCTTCTCTCCAGGATGTGATCAAGACTACACATGCTCGGGTACATGAAGGATGAGGCAGCCTGAGCTGCTGCATTCATTAACCGTGAAACTGGCGGAGACGTTTCTAGCTCTGCGGCAGGCAGAGGAAGGAAAAAAAAACTGGCTGCAGCACATCGATACGACCAGCAACACGTTGATAAACTCGCTTCCATAGACACTGTTTCAAAAAGCGATGCTGATGCATCATCATCATCATCATGAGGGGCAGAAATTATGCTGTGGTCAGACAAGCGTGTCTTTGGTTTAACGGCAGGCCATTAAAATACGAGAGGGGGCTGTAAACGTTCATCATCGGTGGAGATTTTTTTTTTATTATTTATTTTTTATGGCTAAGCATGTGTGCGCACCGGAGCTGGGCACACCTTGCGTCTGATTCATTCAGCACTGACGAGAACAGCAAGGAGGAGAACGGGGGGGGGGGTATTGGTCACATCCACCACGAGGTCATTCTCTATTCCCGCATCACATCACAAGCACACCTGGAACATGGCTCATAGTGATTTTAAACAGAAAGAGAAAACAAAAAAGGAAAGAGGGGGAAATAAAACCAGCCCCAAACTGCGGCTAATTAATTCAGATTCTAGATCCATCTGCCTCCTCAGTCAAAACCGACGCAGCGACGCACAGACACATGGAAAAGGAGAAAAGGGGCGAAGAAAAATGTATGAAATGCGCGTACCTTTCCCAAAAGCTTCCCTTTAATGTAGGACCTCCCCGTCTTGAGATCCGTCACAACCTGAGCCAGCTCCGGTTTGGGTTGATCGTGTTTATTCCTGCTGTTTTTCGCCGGGGCAGAAGTCTGTTGGGGTCCACCACGCTCCGGAGCAGGCTTAAATAAATCCGCATTCATGGTGTGGCACGAAATCCGCTGAGCCGCGGTGAAACAGCCGGTACTCATTTATCACAGCGGAATAAACGATCGACTCGTACGTGTCTCCGTCTCGCTTAAATATTTCTTCTTTTTTTCCCGTAAAAGTGCCAAGTGCGTCTTCACGGTACGTCCGTCTCTTTCAATTTTATCCAACTGGTGTGGACGAAAGGCGAACCCTGGCTATATAGTGGCACCGACGTCACGGAGTCGTGGGCGGTGCACTGGTGGAGAAACTCCAGATGATTTGCTCAGACAGAAACTCAATCAAAAATTGATGTGGATTTTTTGAGAGGAAATATGAATGAAAGAGCTGATAAAAAAAAGAGTCGCTTGGTTTTGGCTCAAGTCTCTGAGACTGCTGGGAGGCCAGTGACCCGGACAGTGTTTTAACCCTTTATATACAAAAAGCCACTTTATGAAAAGAGTTAAGTAAGCATGTAAGGAGAAAAGAAAGTTTTTAGACTTTTGTAATTTAAAGGAGACTTTGTTAAGAAGAACAAGACTTAAACGCAGGAAAAACCTTTTACTAGGAAAGTATTTCATTAGATATAAGATGGGGCTGGAACATATCATTTCCATTCTGCAAATAAATGTATGAATCAGTTGTTAGGGCTCCACAGATTATATATATTATATGTGACCATATTCTTACAAAGAAAAAAAAGTGTTATTCTACTAAAAAAAAAAAATCCAAAACTTTCAAGGCTCCCACAGTAAAATCCTGGCTTAGATTTCCCTTGTGTGCAGTCCCCCCGGAGAAAGTCCTGAATACGGCTGCCACCTGGTGGTCAAAACGTGAAGCTCTCAAGCTCAGGTCTGAGAGGACTTGAATGTGCAGTATAAATGACTTATGAAAAATATTTCTCTAGTGACACAGTAGTGGTCAGTTATAAAGCTAATGTGCTTTCTTATTTTTTAAAAAGGTAAAAGAAACTAAAGAAAAGAAAAGCCTGCTCTAACAGCATTTGCACTCAGCTTTGCAAAGTGGCCTTCGCCCTTAATATTTGGCAGTTTTGTCCAGTGTTGACTGTGCAAATACAGTAATAAAGACCTGGAATAAAAAGTGGGCCTACTATTAATTCCAATTCTGGACCATAGCTGTTGGTGAAGGCCTGAAGAAAGCCTGATGCCTGATAGAGAGGTCACCCTCTGTTTGGTGCTCTTTATTTTGACCATGATGGGCCTCAAGGACAGCCCAGCAGCTTCTTCATAATGTTGATACTGTGCATCTTTATCTGGAGAGTAGATGAGACACCCGAGGGAGTAACGCAACTCTGTGACACTAGAATTTCAGAATGGCTTGACCATGCTTACGGTAATATCACCACACCTTGCTAGTAAAGGCTTGGACCCCCTTTGCCTTCAGAATGGTCTTAATTCTTCATGGCACAGATTCAACAAGGTGCTGGAAACATTCTTCAGATATAAATGTCCTGATCCACCAGATCTCAAAGGTGCTTTAGACTGTGGATTCCATTGGAGATATGGTGCATTATCCTGTAGGAATCAGCCCTTGGAAGACGTGTCCACTGGGTCATAAAAGGATGCACAATAGGAGGCAATCTGTTATCCATTTTTGGTGAGTCGGTGTGAGCTGTAGCTACACCTTCCTGTTCTTAGCGAAAAGGAGCAGCAGTAAGTGTGGTCTTCTGCTGCTGCTTCAAAGACGGCCGTTCACAGACGCTTTTCTGCCTCGATCATAATATTTTAAAATTATTGTCACCTCAAACACCATACCATGTCAAAAGTCACTTTAATCACCTTTCTTCCCTGTTCTGATGCTTAGTTTGAACTTCAGCAGGTGGTCTTGACCCGATGCCTACATATCTGAATGGAGATGCTGCCAAACAAGTGGGTAATTAGATATGCACGTTATCGAGCAGTTAATAACCATGCATTTAATAGTGGCCAGTATATGCATATTTTACACAACCCATCCATGTCTCCAGGACAATTACTTCTGCATGAGGCAAATCACATCTTGTAATTTCATAACACATCTAAGATACGACTCCGTGAAATATTAACTGAGAAGGCTAGCTGAAAACGTCAGCCAGTGGATATAAATGGCAATAAAATGCTTAATAACTTTTAAATCTAATTTTAAGCTTGAAAGACAGATGGAAAAACTGAGTTCAACAGCTGTATTTATGAGAGCAGAGAACAACCAGCAACAGTGAAAACATACATTTTTCACAATGTCGGAAAAAAAATCTGCAAAAATCAGTCACATCAAGTATTTCAGAATATGTAACTTAAAAAAAGGATTGTGGAAAATGTAGTTTTAAACATACCTGCATGCAGTACAGTATTACACTAGGCTGACACAAGATAGTTTACTGTCTTTGTATGCTACGTGACTTATTTGTGGATTTACAAAATCATACAGCTGATGTAAAGATTAAAAAAAAGAAAGAAAACTATCCTCAGGTTTACTTCATAAGTAAGAGAACTTTGGCAAATTTATAGCTGACAAAAAAGAAAGAAAGAAAAGAAATATTTGCCAAGTTAATCTGTACTGATTTTCAACTACCATGGAAAATGAACAATTACATTTACCCTGGTCCAATTTAAACCACAACAAGACATTTTATTGAAACAAGCCAGGACAACAAAAACAAGAGCTGTGAAATGACTGAGCAGTGGTCCTTTAACTCTTTAAGTGCGACTTCACAAAACACATAGGGGAATGTATGTAAGTGGGGAAGCAGACAACATTTTCCCTGCTTTCTACCCACAGGTTGGACTCTTAACGTCAGCTGTGATGAAATGTGTGCGTTCTTGCAGTCTTCAGGTCATCACGTGATGGACTCCATCCTTTTGCTTGAGTGACAGATGAGTTGTAGCCCATCACTAAGAACACCAGCAGCCTGGTTTTCAAAGCAGGGCCAAATTGAGGCCATCCCGAGCTTAGACATTACTTTAGACAAATTATTTATGAGCGGTGTATGTAGACTTTACTTTGAATAATTAAGTCATGCCTGCTTCAACCTTTGGAGCTCTCATTTGGTCCTGCTGTGGAAAAGTGGCAATATTTAATAGTCCATCATCTCCTCTCCTCTTAATTTCTTTTCTTGGGACTCTGTCCAAGCTTTGTTGATTGTTCTCTTCATCTCGTCGTCTCCCTCTGCATAAATCTTTTTCAACACATTCATCAGGCCCTCGCCGGGGTCAGCATTATCGTCAAGGCTGGGTTTTCTGTAGAAAGGCGGCAGGAAAATACTTTAATGGTGCAAATAATTCTTTGGATTGCTCTCATGTAGTATGTGTGCACCCAATCACTGCACTGCAATCACAGTGGCTTGAGACACAGCACTGTTGCTGCACTTTATTTCACAAACTAAAATCAATAAGCACATTTCTAACTCACTCTTTCTCTTTAGACTGCTTTTCCACCGCCGTTAGACAGTCCCACTTCTTTGTTGACTGCTTCTTGCACATGACCAAGACCATGTCTGTTTTTATCTGTTGCAGAGAGCAAAAGACAGTTTCAGAGTGTGGACAACAGACTGGCAGCTCAAATCAAAGACGAAAAGTGACAGGAACACTGACACTGCATTTAACAAGGTTTACGTATAATCACAATAGCCACCTTAATAAGTTAATGCAGTATATTTAAACTCATTGCTACAAGCTTAAAAATAGGGTGTCTGCTGCCCCCTAGTGGCCACACATAATTTTGTTTTAACTTTAAATGTTTTACTTTATTTGGCTTTTCATTGATGCTTACTTTTCTCTGACAAACAGGTCAATCACTAAGAATCACTACTCCAGTTTTTCTCTGCAAAATGACTAATATTTCCTGAAATCTTAAAATAAATACAAATAAATGCATCTATTTAAAATGATGCACAAGGTACCTTTTCACCTGCTTTCTTAGCTATATTGATGCGTACATGATTTTATTTTTTTTCCCCATTACTCTTCATCAAGCAGCAAGCTTACATTACAACCATCTAACATTTTTCTCTGGTTTAAAAGAGATTTAGTGTGATGGCTGCAGGAGGTAACATGGCTTAGAACTGTTGCAGAATATGCAAAGGCAATCTTAAAAAATAAAAACTTTGATTTGTCCTGCCACAGAGCTTTTGAGTAGCACGGAGTGGCTGCCTGTCAAGCATTACCCTCTTGACAGACAGCAGAGGAAACCTGCATTATGCACAGCTTCATGCAAACTGATGTTTTAGCTGTGAGAGAAGGAGAGAGAGAAGAAACTGATGTTTTAGCTGTGAGAGAAGGAGAGAGAGAAGAAGTATATACTGCAAGTATTTGGTCGATTACTGGCCTGCAATATCAGAGACCTACACAGTTTTGTGAAATATGGGGATAGTCTGCTGAGAGAGATTGCAACACTGCTTCCTAAAGCACACCCACTCATCTAAGATGACAAAGACTTTTGACCCAAAGCCAGCAACCGATTTCTGAAATACAAACATCTCATGGCCGCTGGGCTGAGGAGAAGCTGAGTAAGCAGCAGATGATTTGTTTACCTTTTTGTAGCTGTCCTGTTCATTGATTGGATACAACAAGTTCAGAACTGTCATTTCGTGGTTTTTGCCATCTAGATCCTTCACCAGCACAGAAAATGACCTGCAACACAGACAAGGGGCAAATTCACGTGCACTGATAAGGGAACAGGAATGTATAAACAAACTGAACACTATGCTGATTATCAACTCACCGTTCTGTAAATTTGACCTCCACATTTTCTGCTGATATTTTGTGCACATCTTTCAATGCCAGATAAATTTTGACAAACTTATCTGACTGGTCCCATGCTGCAGAAAAGATGATACACATGTGAACAATTTTGAAATACTGTTTTTTCCCCTCCCCAGCTCTTGAACGCATCTTAACCGCTTGGTTTTCTCAGTAATGTTTGATAGTGCTACTCGATAACTGCCCCATACCATAGCTGGTAATCTTGACAGTGTATGCTGCCTTAGTGGCTGCAGATGGGTCTGCCTCCTTCCTAGCCTGTTGTTCTTTTTGTTGTCGTTTAGCTGCGAGCTCCTTCTCCACCTTTTTCTGCTCCTGTTTAAGTAGATCCTGAACTCTTTTCCTCTCTGCCTTCTCCAAGAGGGACCCCAGCTCCTGCAAGTCTTCCTCCAACTGTTTAATCTGTATGAGGGGAACAATACAATCACTGAGACATGCACATCCACTAATAGAGCAGTGCTGTCGGTTTGAATCCATCTACCAAACATTTGTTTAATTAAAAAAACAAAACTATATAAGTAAATAAATGTGCAAAAACTAACATTTCATTTCTAAATAAAAATTTCTATTGTAACTTAATAAATAGTAAGAACAAAGTGCCTTCTACAATAATTATATAGTCACTAACCCATTTCCCACAATCAACTCTCGAAGTCATATTACTTTATTTAAATGTAGTCTAACCTAACTCACAACACACGTTGGAACTATGCATTTGTCTGCGATTTATCTGGCATCCAAACAGCTTAGAAGCCTGTACATATTACAGTTATTCATGTCTTGAGAGATCCTTTACAGATGTATTGTAATATGTATGTATGTATGTATAATTCAAATGTAAAAGTGCTTAATGATACTGTACATGAGTGGGTATAGTAACATCTCCAGACAGCTAACAGAGACACCGAGTAACTACCGTACTGATTTGTTTAGCAGCGCAGTAGTTGTTTTACACTGAATGATGTTGCTAGAATGTTCTGGTAGTCCACTAAAAGCTAACAGCTAAGTTGGGCCGCGAGCTACTGGCACCCACCGCCACGCACGACTACCGACTGTAATCGTATTTGCCAGACAGGCGTTTTGTTTTAGTTTACAACTGTAACGTTACCCTGGAGAAAAAAATAATAATTTTTTTTTTTTATCAGGCATCACGCAGCTGCTCGCAACGGGTTGATAGGACTGACGTTAGCAAGCATTGCACTAATTTCACTGTATCTATGTAAATCCAGCTACCGCAGCTAAACCTTAAAAGATGCAGTTTTGCTGAACACTAAACTGAATGAAACGATTCTGCTCACCTGTTCGGTTAAATCCATTCAGGCTTATCAGTATCAGCTACACTATGAAATGCCGTTGCGGTTCTTCTTCACTGCTCTCAGACTACTTTCCAGCGGCGCTTCTTTCCAAAGCTCTTCCGTCTTCTTCATTTGGCAATTTGCAAGGCCGATTACAGGTGTGCTACCGCCACCTACTGTACTGAAGTTTAATCATTGCTAAACAGCAAAGTGTCCTTGTATGTAGAGCATGACATGAATTAAATGAACCGTTTTAAGGTAATTTCAACTTTTTTACTGAACCTTTTAATGTAAAATCAAATGAATGTTACAGTTTGCTGGCTTTCAACAAACTTGCACCACTTTAAGAGACACATTCTATTTAATTGCATTATATATACGCACATTGGCCACTCGATCCTTTATCTGCTCATTAATGCAAATAACTAATCATGGCAACAACTCAGTGCATTTAGACAAGCAGATGTGGTGAAGATCAAACTGAGCACAAAAACAGGGAAGAAAGTTGATTTAAGTGACTTTTGTCTGAGTCTACTGGGACTGCTCTGAGCTGATAGGAAGGCAACATTAACTCAAATAGTCACTCATTACAATCATGGTAGAAAAAGCAGAAGCAGCATCTCTGAATGGATAACATAGAGGAAAATTTGTGTTTTGAATGATATAACCTCTATTAAAAACATGAACATAAGTGCACTCACACACACACACAGGTGTACAAGCAGGTACTCACAGACACACACCATCTTGGTTGGCTGCTGCCTCTAAACGTATCATGAATTATTAGTACTGTATGCTGCTTAGCAACATTCACTATTATTTACTGTTACTGATGCTTATGTTGGTTGTTGCTGTGGTTTCCCTACTGTGTTGTCTTCTTTTTCTCTCAGCAGGTGATCACGCAGATTTTCATCATCTTTTCTCTCTCTATCCCTCTTCTCTATTTATCTTTCCCTCTCCTTCTGTTAATTCTCTTCCCAACCTCTCTTTCTTTCTCTTTCCCATCCCCTGGTCCTGTCTGTTCTGATTATAATAACTCAAAATGAAAAATTAATTAATAACAACAACAAGAACAATAATAATAATAATTATGAAGGTTGAATAAAATATGACAATCAAGTGGACCAGTATAGCAAAAGCCGTAATGGTCTACTTGGGAAAATAAATCTGGTGGGCATTTTTCTTGGCCTTCAGAAAATAATTCTGCTACAGTGCCGGAGAGGACACAAAAAAATTAAATAAAATAAATCTCAGAAAACCAGTTTCTTTTCATACTCCACTGATTTTTTTCCACAACACACAACATATCAAAACAACAGCAGCAGAAAGACATTGAGTGCCACTCGTCACCTAAGAACAGGAAACTGAGGCCACAATTCACACAGGCTCACCAAAATTGGAAGAAGATTGGAAGGAAGATTGTTGCCTGGTCTGATTAATCTCATTTCTGTTGGAACATTTTATGGTAAGACCAGAATGTGGTGCTAACCAAATGAAAGCAAGGATCCATCCTGCTTTGAAGCAAACGTTCCACACGTTTGGTATTTGTTACATCTTAGATACTTTTCAACTACATAAAAGACCAGTTATATATTACATACAGAATAAATGAAAAGAAAGTAAGTGAAAGGAAAATGTGGGCTTTCTTGCCTATGAATTACATCTCATTTTAGGGCAGCCATTACCTTAAAAAATAACTTACTTCTTTTCCTGTGACAGTAGAAGGTGCTAAACTTTTATAAAACTTTTATATTACACATAACATTTTATAATAAACCAAGACACTCACAAAACTGTAATGTACAACAATATTCATTTATTTATCAGTACTCATATCAACTTTCTCATTTTTTATATTAAGAAGGCTAATAAGGAAGCAACAGCACCTTACTGACCAAGGAAAACATAATTTACACAAGTAATCAAATGTAGCTGTCTATTGATAACCACTGAAAAATCTTGTTTTTCAAAATGTCCAGTGAGACCTCATCACCACCTTGCTCTCAGAATCCCAGACATCTGATTGTGGTCAGCTAGATGACGAAAGACAATACGGCTAAGACGCCACCTCCGCTTCACTCCTCGTGGTCGGGAAGTCATCACACACCTGTTACGTATCCTCACAGGGCAGCTGTCTCTGGGTAGTGCTGAAATCTCTTTGTCTGCTATCTCCTGCAAAAAAAATGAATAAATAAGTAAACAGACATTAGTACTTCACTCTGTACTAATGTCTTTTCAAGGATTCATTCTGTAACAGTTCAATCATTACCATTGCTGAGTTATTTATTAATACACATATGACTTAGATGTCCTTCTTCAGTGTATACCTGAAGCTCTTTGGGTAGGATGGTGTTCTTCCTCAGTGCGTTAATTCGTAACCTCTCATCAGCATAGTCAAAGGCCATCTGCCTCCTCTTGACATCCCTCAGCATCCTCCAGTCAACATAGTAACTTCTCACCTGCTCCACCGCCCCCCAGCAGCTCCTCAATGCCTGCAAACAGTGCTCCTTCAGTTAGTGAACAAGTATTTAGTCTGCCTCTGTACTCAATTACACACACTGTAGCTCTAACTGTCTGAACCACCTTTAGGCCCTAACAATTTTCAGACAAGCCAGAGCAGTCTAAATCAAAAGCTGATTATTTCGGCTCATCTGCACTGCCGTGTGCCATTTGGACAAGCTTTCACTTGAAAATACAGCATCTGACCTGATGTTAGCAGTTTCAGTTCTATGACAGAAATCAAGTTTGCCCGAATTAGAGCATCAGGTGCCCAAGACAACAGACACACAGATGTGAGCCAAAAAATAAATGAAACCTCCTTCGTACGCTTCCGAAATAACAGAGGGGGAGAGACCCTGGTGATTCGGACATAAAACTATTACATGCAACTTCTGATGATCCATTGAAAACTTGCCTTCCTATGACGCTTGCATATTCCACACAGATCGTGTTAACAAAAGGCTCACTTTGCAGGTTCAAGTAAAACTAAACAGGGAATAATTTTATCCATATAACGAGCGCTCAGCTGTAAAAGAAATCGGTTGCTCTTGAGGGATAACGGGCCACAATTAATGCTAACAAAGTCATCATTTTATTCAGCTTAAATATCTTGCTTTCAAGATCATTAGAAGCCATAGCCATAGCAGTAAAAAGAAGTTAATCACTCAACCTTTCTTGCTAGAACAAGCACGGGAACTGAGCATATACTACCTGTCCTCTTATAATTTTCATGTATTATAAGAGGACATGTATCATGTCCTGTTAAACCCTTCAAAGAACCATACTGAGCCAGGTTTGACACATAGCAGGCTTAGTAGCCGCGAAGCTAACGTCAGAACGCTAGTTACATCAATAAAACAGCCAATGTTACATTTATCGACCGAAAGTCAGAGATAATAGATTGAGTCTGAATGAAAACACAACCTCAGCTAATACATGCAAGATTACCGTAAATGCTTTACCTGTTTTGGGACGCAGACGGTGGAATAAAGGGCATTTAACCCCAAACATGTTAGTCTGTTAACCGCCATATTGGATTTGACTTGCGCGAAACCACCGGAGGTTGAAAGAAAAAACATTCAACTTTACCGCCACCTATCGACCTGGAGTGTGACCAGATAAAATGAGACGTACAGTGTCTAAAAAAATGTCAAATTTATGAGCGAAAACGCGACACATTTACAAGTAAAGCGTGACAAATTTATGAGAAAAAACTCGTAAGAGGGAAAAATAGGAAAATTGTGTCTTTTTTTTCAATCAAAGACAGACTTCGCCTCACTTTTCTATCTTAAACTGCAAGGAAGTTCACATATACTACAAGCTGATTTCTGTTTAAATCGCTATGTGAGTGTTCAGCGATTGTGAGCATTGAAACATGTATTTTGTTTTTCATGATTTATCTTTGTAGACAGCTTCTACAGACACCTCCCAACCAGTCCCGTTGATAATGGGATTTCAACATTTCTTATGAGTTATTGATCCCAAACATTCTCTTCAACCTAACCATGAACACTTAAGTGATATTGCTCCCTTTCTTTAAAAAAAAAGAAAAGAAAAATTGTTTGCAAGCTTTTCTCGCATTATTCTTACATTTTTTTGTCTCAAAAATATATTTTTTCTCACTTTTACTCTGTCCACAGTGTAAATCACAGTATAATAAACAAATATTATTCAAATAACTGATGCTCAAGGCAGTTTATTTTGTAAGGTTGAGGTGTCCAACTCCAGTCCTCGAGAGCTACGGCCCTGCAGCTTTTAAACACATCCTTCTTCCTGAATCAAATAAATAGCTTATTATCAGGCCTGAAAACTTGATGGCATGCTGAAGAGGTAATCCAACCATTTGATCCAGCTGTGTTGGAGTAGGGATGCATCTAAAAGCTGCAGGACAGTAGCTCTTGAGGACTGGAGTTGGACATCCCTGCCCTACAGTAACAGAGAGAAAACCCCAACAATTAAGTAACACCCTATGAGTAAGGGCTTGGTGGCAGTAGGGAGGGGAAAAAAACCCTTTTAACTGGAAGAAACCGTGGCACAACCAGGCTCAGGAAGGGGCAGACATCTGCTGTGACCGGCTGGGGGAGGAAGATAGGACAAATGACACTCTGGAGAAGTGAGCCAGAGATGAATGATAACCATTAATTAAATGTAGATTTGTGTATAAACACATATAGTGAAAAGAGGTGAGTGAAGAAGAAACACTAAGTGCTAATTATGGTGAAGTTAATATTAGATTTTTGCAGCAGCATTACATTTGTTATTACATTTACTTCATCAGTGCTGAACCTGCTGTGATTAGTTTTGCTTTGAGTCTCAAGTAACTGATAATCCCCTTTGAGAACATGCTGTAACAATCTGAATTTACTTGAATTTTTAGTCACGTGTAGTACCATTTGACCACCAGTAGGTGGCAATGTAGTCCTTTCATGATAAGGTCATACTCTCTCTCTCACCACCCACCATGACCAGGGCCCCTGTTCCAGCTGAATCTAAACCTTGTGTCTTAAATCTTCTGAAGCACAGAGTCATCTCTGCTTCCCCAGCACTTCTAACAATGAAACCCTTGTGTTTTAAGGAAGCACATATATTAAACAGTGTGCTCTTCTTCTTTCAACATATGTCTCAGCAGGGTGCTGTCTTTAATAGATAAAAAAAAGCATATAAGCAGAATGGGTTACTTTCTTAAACAGTTCCTCAGTACTCTGCAGCCTGGAGGAGATGCGTTTTTGGATAAATATTAACACATGACAAACTCAAGGCAGTGCTTCCTCTATAAAAAGCATTGTTATGAACCAGGCTGGAAAATTGGTATAGGGATCTAAGCACTGACTTAAATAATAAATGACTCAAAAAGTAAGCACATTACTGCTTACAGATAATGGTATTTGTAAACCTGTCACAGCACCAAGCGTATTAATGTACCAAGAAATTACCTTAACTTTTTTTGTAATGGATGTCAAAATATTCGGCTGTCTTTCATTTTCTGGGTTAGCGGGAACAACTCTTTATGAATCACTGTAATTGCAAAATTATATGGTTTGTCAACCAGGAGAAATGTTTTTGAAATTTGCGAAAACACAGCTTTTTCATTTGACAGCACCAGTTTATCATACTTAAACTGCTTTTTGGCTCCGAGTTAGTTTTGGCCCGTAGTTCAAAACTTCCCGACACGGCTGTTCCAAGATCATCATGACGAAGGCAGAATTTTTCTGTCAGTGATTTCTTTTACTTTCCTGAGCAGAGTTGAAAAGGTGACCCGTTGCAATTAGGAATAAACGTTTGTGATGGAGAGAGGAAGTTAAAAATATTCCTTAATCAGTCCTTAAACAATTTGACAAGATAAGAGTAAGGTACTCTTTTAATGATAAAGGGTCATCATTCAAATATAGCACAGGTAATATAAAGTAGTTATAGTTTAGAGAGCTTATGGGGGGCAATGCTGGTCAGTCTCATTCAAAGCAATCGACCTAACATATGAAAACAACGAGAACAGGTGGTGTTACAGATTAACGCATGCAAATCGAACTTTAATTTAAGCTGGCAACATCCTTTGTCATCATTATTTCTCAAGCAGCGAATCTATTCTAAATGACTTGGGACGAACAGCTCTGCAGCTGCACTGACAGAGTAAAGAGTGGGAGGTACTGTGTTGCTGTATAACAGCAGTGTGATAGGGGTCACCGGTGACAAATGTCCAACGTGCCAGCAGATAATTTAAATTAGATCAATGATATAGTGTTTCTTGCCCGCTGGCTTTAGGGAAGTGATGCAATTTCAAGGTGTCTTGCGCTGGTGTCACCCTGGTGCACCAGTGCGCTTTACAGAAGATCCGCAGATCTAAGGTCAGATCACAGCTAAGACTGGGGTAATTTGGACACAAAATCAGGCGATATGAAACTGAGATGTAACTGAGAGAAGTTGCAATTGCTCACCGAGGTGGCCTAATGAGTAAAAATAATGGTGCAGCGGTGAACTCAGTCAACACCCATGACGTGATGTAACCAAGCAGCAGCTCGGATCACGGGTTACACCAGAGGGTTACACAAAAGGCTAAACCACCATCAAAGGGTCTCTATGTACTCAAGATGATGTGGGTGTTGGGCTTGGTTCTGAACTACTCCAAGCAAAACAACATCTTTAAAGTAGCGACGTACTTGCAACAGCTATAATTAATTGCATGCTTTAGCACTACATCTAAAGTCTTTATAAAGTCCTTAAGTTCCAGGGAGACACATTCAAGCCATAGGAAAAGTCTACTAATACATACCAGACAGCCACGAGCAACCAGCTAACCTTCCTGGTATTCATCAAAGATACCTTCTCCTCTAGTGGTTTATGCATTCTTTCATCTAACCCTAAACAAGATGATTAAAACAAACAAGGATCTCTTGGCTGATCAAACATGAGGCTCATTCACTACGTACCACATGCAGATGAAAATGTGACAGGAGTAGTACGTCTACTACCATCGTTCCCATCCCAAAACAGTCAAATGTCACATGTCTGAACGATTTCAGACCTGTGGCACTCACCCCCATTCCCGCCAAATGCCTGGAAAGACTGGTCATTAAACACATCAGAGCTGCTTTTCCACCATCCCTGGACTCGCACCAGTTTGCATACAGGGAGAACCGGTCAACCGAGGATGCGATCGCCACAGTGCTGCACACATTACTGAAGCACTTGGAACACAGGAACACCTATGCACGGCTCCTCTTTGTAGACTACAGCTCGGCTTTTAATACCATCCGGCCATACAAACTCCGTCCCAAACTCCACCAACTGGGACTTAACTCCTCTCTGTGCAACTGGATTGTGGACTTCCTCACTAACCGTAGACAGAGTGTCAGAGTGGGTAAGAACACCTCTTCCACCCTTGTGGTCAACACCGGTGCCCCTCAGGGGTGTGTTCTGAGCCCTCTGCTATACACTCTCTTCACCCATGACTGTATTTCCTCCTGCGCGTCCAATCTCATTGTTAAGTTTGCAGATGACACTACAGTGCTCGGACTTATATCCAACAATGATGAGACAAACTATAGGACAGAGGTGCAACAACTAGAGTCATGGTGCCACGACAATAACTTGGTCTTAAACACCAAAAAGACCAAGGAGATCATTGTAGATTTCCGGAAGAGGGGTCATAACAACCATCTGCCTCTCTTCATTGGCAGTGAGGCGGTGGAGAGGGTGAGCAGTTTTAAATTCTTGGGGGTAACTGTGACCGAGGACCTGTCCTGGGGCAACCATATCACCTCAGTTGTACGGAAGGCCCAACAGCGCCTCTACTACCTGAGGAGACTGCGGAGCGCACACATTCCCAGATCTCTGATGTTGAACTTCTACAACTGTGCCATCAGCAGCGTTCTGACGTATGGATTTCTAGTGTGGTTCCCCAGCTGCACCAAGGCCGATCAGCAAGCACTCCAGCGGGTGGTGAAAGAAGCTGGCAGAATTATTGGAACAAGTCTGCCAGAGATCAGTAATATCTTCCCCACTCGCTGTCTGAGGAGGGTGCACAGTATCCTGCGGGACCAACATCACCCTGCGCGCCACATTTTCCATCTGCTGCCCTCAGGGAGAAGGTACAGGTCTATACAGGCCAGAACATCCAGACTGGCCAACAGCCTGTATCCACAGGCTGTGAGGCTCCTGAACTCTCTGCCCCCCTCTCACGGACAATAACCATATCCAACTTCTTAATAGCAATGAACTGGTCTGCATTGGTGCATCATATCTTTATTCTCTTCCCCCTCCTGCCCCCCCCCCCCCCCCCCCCCTCTTTCTTAAATAGATAACTATCATATCTGATATCATATCTCACAGTACAATAATATTGAATGGGTTGCATTGTTGTATTTTGTCATGTTTCTCAGGTCTTTGTCTGAATTTCTACGAACATTATTGCTAAGGATTGTCTTATTGCATTGGAGTCACACTGGGTTAAATATGTACACTTGGGTTTTAAGGGGTATTTATTATTTTCTTCTTTTTTTTGGGTTGTATGGAAGCCCCAAACGCAATTTCATTGTTCTTGACAATGACAATAAATAAATAAATACTAAATACTAAATAAATAAATAAATACTGTATATTTTCTGTGTGCGTGTGTTTTTTTACGGTGTGTTTGATTCAGACATAACACTGTTTTCAGGGGATGGTGGAAGTGGCATGTTTGCTGCCAGCATCTCTAAGCTTTCCTACCCAAATATCTGATGTAAAATAGATGCAGAGAAAAACACTCTGGATCCACATCAGATTCCTGGGTAGAAACGACTGTGTCCGCACGTCTGATCAGAATGATATTTCCAAAGCTTGTAGGCAATAAACAAAGTGTCATTTTTCTTCTTACTGGATTGGTTTTCCCACATTTGACCTGTGTCAACATGTCTTGTGAACATTATTCATACACAGCCCGTATAAATAAACTGCACTGCAGCCCTTTGGCAGCTCAAATATTAGACACTAGTTTGAATGCAGTCATATCCAGCAATTCCTTATCATAGCTATTCCTATATCAAATATTATTTTTATGTGACCGTGATATGAAATCAAAGATGAATTGCGTCCCTCATCTGCTTAAAGATGTGGCCAATTGGAAACATAGTCAGTCAGTCATACTTTTATTCATAATTTAGCTCATTTCAGGTATGTCATGTAAACTGAAAACTGAAATTAATAAACAAATAACTATATTTTATTCTTGGAAAAAAAAAATACACTTAACAGACTGCTTTAGTTCTATTTTATCTATAAAGCTCCACATCACAACAACAGTCGTCTCAAGGCTCCAGCCTGATAGGAAGGCAGCAGTAAGGTAGCAGTTAAATAACCAAGGTATGTAAAAGAACATCTCTGAAGGCACAATAGGTCAAAGCATGAAGCAGATGGGCTACAGCAGCAGAAAACTACACAGGGTACCAATCCTATCATCTAAGAAAGGAAATTTGTCCACAGTTTTCAGCTGGTTTGATGAATCTTGATTTCTGCTTCCACATTTGATATTGTGTAAACAATATCAAAGTATGGATCCGTCCTGGTTTGTATCAACAGTGTATTGGTCGCTTTATGGAGTGGGGGATATTTTGTGGAACATTTTGGGTACCTCAGAATCAACTAAGCAGCACCACAGCCTACCTGAGTGTGGTCTCTGACCATTTATCACCAAAGTGTCCCGTGGCTGCTTCCAGCAGGATAACATGCAAATTCACAAAGCTCAGACTTGTTTCGAAACATGACAGTGAGTTCAATCAAATGATCTACACAGTCACCAGTAGATCCAGTAGAACAGTTCTCTGGGTCAGAGGTGGTTGCCAGACTGTTTCAGTCAGCAGTACCTTTAATAAATACTTATCATAGCCAAATTATACAGAAGAGCATCTCTGAATGCATTATAGATGGAACCTTAAAGCAGATGGGCTACAGCCGCAGAAGACTGCAGCAGAAGAGCATGAGACTCAGCTGGTTATCATATAACTTAATGCCACGGCTGAGTATTATTGCTGACTATGGCCATGCATTCATGACAACAGTGTAGTCGTCTTATATTTTCAGCAGGATAATGCGGCCTTTCACAAACTTTAATAGCATGCTGGTATCTTTAAATGGCCTTCACATTCATCAGATCTCAATGCAAAAGAATATTTTTGGGATGTGCTAGAACAGGATATTCACATCATGTGCAGCTGAAAAATCAAAAATCTCTGGCAATATATATATGCTATTATATATATATGTGTGTGTGTTGCAAAATAATGCAACTCACTCAATTTCAAGTTGTAGACAATTTTCTCTGTGCTTTCATTTCTTCTAAATGAAAGTAATCTACATAGTCTACTTTCGTGTGCCTCTTTATAGCTTCTCTAAACACACCATAGTCATTTAACGTCAAGAAAGAATTCTGTGTTGAAAGACCAGCCATTACACATATGGTACATTCTGTGATACTGTAAACTGATTTCAGTTCATTTTAGAAATTACACCATTTCTATGAAATAACAATCAAATGCATGTAGTACTGTAAATGGAGCACGAAGGAAAAACTGTAACAGTGAGACATTTGCTGTGTTTCTCTGGCAGAGTTAAATAAATAACTCTTTCGCCTACAGATGTTATAAACTTTACAATCTCAGCCACAGTTTTCAAGTTTTCAACCGCTCCTTTATTCGGAACCGGATGTCTTGGGCATTCCTCCCCCCCCCAAATGAAAAGAACCAAGCATATGCTACTGCATTTAAAGGCACTTTAATAAATCTTTGACAAAGCAAACCTTTCAGGCTGGATTTTTGATCACGGAAACTCATGCAGAAGTCTACAGTATATTTAAGCAATGTGAACACTTGCCTTAAGATGTGAGAGAATCTGCAAAATTAGGGGAGAAAATGATCCTTGAAGCCTTCTAAAATTTCACAAATAAACACATTATTGAGATAAACACTGATAAGGTTTTGTTCCACAGTGACTGCATTTTAATCAAAAAAGATTCTTACGTCTACGAACTGATTTTCAGAATTCCACATTTCTGTAAAAGAAACAAAAACAACAACAACAACAAAAACAATCAAGCAACATAGACACTGTTCGTGTTACTGCATCAGGATAGGTGTTAAAATATCTTCTCTTTAGTGGCATTTCAGCATGGAAACTCTGTTGCTTCTCAGTAATCAGTGTGCATTTGAACCAGATACAGCTCATTTAGCAAGAGGCCATAACCTGACTGACTTGGAGGTCCCTGCTTTGCATTGCTCAGGAATGTCCAGCATTCCCCCAGGAGGGACAGACCATTCAGCTTGCAGGCAAGTATGCTATGTATAGGTTAGTCCAGATGCCAGACAGACATTTAAGGTTAATAAAGTACATAACAATGATTTGCAGTTAAATGGAATTGAGCCTTTAATAAAGGGGAGTGAAAAAAAGATTTTGGTTTTATTTTAATAAAAAATGTATGAAAGTTTATAGTAAAGTTAGTACACATACATACCTAACATATTAATACCAGTATGTGGCACTTTTAATCAGTGTTAGGCCAAAGATTTATTTTTAAATTCAGGGTATAGCAGATGCATAAATAATATGATTGAAATGAAGATGATAATTTACTGAAACTTGATTTATCTGTGTGTACTTACATCACAACTCTCTTCCAGTCTGGATAGTGTTAGCATGAGTGTTATGCAACTTTATCATTATTTTGTCCTGGCTGATGAGTCACCAACTTAATATTGTCAATCACAACACCATAAGAAGGGGAAAAGTTAGTATTTTGAGTCCCATCTGCAGATATGCTACATTTAGTAATACTCAACCTAGGGGAGTCTTTTTTCTAAAGTCACAATTCACCTCTCCAAGCAGTGCTGGTTGTTGTGGGATTAAAAGGTCTGTTGCGTAAACTTATAAAGTCTGAATTTATTTCCAATACTCCTCTTTCCTGTGATTTGGAGATTTGATATTTAGTTCATTGGGAAGATGGAAAAAAAGAAGAACTTTGGATTTGAATGGACTCGTTGCTTTGGTAGAGAAGGGAAGAGAAGGGTAAAAACACATCTGTGATTATACTCACAGGGCCATCAGCCACCCTATAGGAGGTATAGTGCACAAGCTTTGACCGCACATCCTTCTTGTACCGAGACTGCTGGTGACGAATTACAAGGCTGAAATAATTTCCTATGTGTCAGTGTTAGAAGAAGTCTTCTTTCGTGTGACCTCGCTTTTTCTGTGTTTGCAGTTGAACCATATTGATATAGCCAAAGAATAAGGGGTTTCTAATTCTTCTGCAAGAATGAAGGTAGTGTGTTATTTGCCCCTGTTAAAAAGTGCCTCTCTTTCCAAGTAGAAAGCCTTGAAGTCTTGGCCCTGCTTAACTCATACTTACTGTCTTTTAAAATGCATTATCTTAGCAAAGAGAAGATAAAGCCATATATATATATATATATATATATATATATATATATATATATATATATATATATATATATATATATATATATATATGCATATATGAAATTGGTGACAATTTGTCACACATTCCATAAAGACATTACGGTAAGTCTGGTAATTTCCCTGGTTGGATACATTTTATAGAGGAAGCCACAAAATAGTACTCCATGACTATTTATGCTGTAAAAAGAGAATTAACCTCCAGTTTTTACAAGAAGTGATGTAAGTTTTCCTGCTCCAGCTTGTCCCACTTTTAATTCTCACCTTTTCTCTCTTCTCCTGAGGCCAGCTCACTGCTGTCGCGTCTTTAAGATCAGAAAGCATAAGGAGTGCTAAGTTATGTCAGCTGGGTGAATGGAGGTCAGGTCTCCCCACGGCGACACATGCACAGGAGGACCAGACCCTGATGACTGGTATCCACATTAGCCCAGGAAGCTCTGTAACAGCTGCTGACACCAACTCATCTGTCACGCTGCTGCTCGACTTCCCCTGTCTGATCCAATTAACTCGTTTTCAAATACGCTTCACTGACTCCCTCTATATGAATTAGGACTCATTAATTATCATTCTGATGGCAGCTTCATCTTATTTTATGAATCAAAGCGCATGTAAGTGCCAAGTAATTTTTACCGTAGTGTTTTTTTCTTTGTGTAAAATTTAGAGTGACAAATGTATTCATATTTTTGTTAATGGTTTTAGAAATGGTTTTGTGAGGCAAAGCATATGTGTCACAAGACTTCTGACAGATCACAGGTCTGATGCCAGATCACAGCCGTAGCAACATGTTGTCAGATCATTTTCAGCACTTTGCAATACACTATCTAACAAAACAGAAGCCAAAATAAAAAAAGAAATATGTTGATTGCTCACCAGAAGTCGAATAGCTTCAGCCGCTAATCACGATGTAGACAAACAGTTACTCCACATATGTTGTATTTACCACTTTCTGTGGTTGGAAAAGAACTAAAGCTTTACTGTGGTGTGTGTTAAAGATCACTGGAGATAACAGTTTGAATGTGTGTTACGCTGGTGTATGAGTGTCCGCAAGTGTTCGTACCATATATCCCAAATGTGGAAGGAATTAAAAATGTCTAACCGCACAACATGGGCTCTTAAGGAAACACATTCAGCAAAACTTTCATATGGCTTTAATCTGTTTTCCCTGAAATGACTTCAGCTTTATCTACATGTATGGTAGTTTTCTCATCTAATCTGCTTTCCACCAAAGTCACACACCAAGACCTTTGACAACTGTAAACATGTAGAAAATGACTCTGAAGCTAGTGTTGGCTACAATTCCCCTGATACGATCTTGTCATTTCTATGTAAACAAGGAGCAAACGTTTTGCCTGTTTTTTGGCGTTTTTCTTTTTTTAGTAGAAATGGAAAAATCTGCTTTTTAACCACAATGATGGAAAATTGTCAGCTCTGAGTTGGCTGTTTTTATCTACCATAATTACCCTCAGACAAGCCAGGCATTTAGTAGGTCTTTAAACACATTTCATGTGTTAGATATCTGAGGGTGCTATTTGGACCTATCTGTCAGTCCTCATTTCACAACAGGCCTTCATAGTGTAGCTCCCCCTCAGCTCAAATCAGTGCTCTCAATCAACAGCTTCCAGATCCATGAGGAGACACGCATTCAGCGTTTCTGTTAGCGTGTGCATGACTAAATGTGCCATATGATTCAAAGGGTAGAGTTAATGTGCTTTTTGTATATTTATATGGAGCAATGAGGGTTCAGGTCTTCATTACTAAAATGGTTGTTTAAGAACAGAATTACAAGCTGTCGTTATAAATGTCTGATGCTGATCAAACGTATTTACACTAATGTGGTTGCAAGCCTCAGACAATTTTAAGTTCTCAAGTTCTGATAAACTTCTAAAGGCTAAATGTTTTCATGATGGGTGCTAAACCTTCTCAGTAGATTCTAATGAAACCTTTTAAAGTTTAGTAATGTTGAGTAAACAGTTTGATGTTCTTGCTGAAAGTTAAAAGAAGGGATGACTAACAATGCTATTCTGAGCTAACCTGTTAGCTTAGCATAGCATAAAAAACAAGAAACTGAGTTTTTCTGTAGAGTTCTTGCAGTTTCCATTATTTAGTTTAATATCTATTTGATTGACTTAATTAGATAGAGCTTCAGAGGTGCTGGTATGTGCGTTTTGATACCTTTAGGCAGACCCAAAAACACCCATCAGAGTTTATGCTAAGCTATTTCTGTGTCGCAGATCTTATACTTTTGTATATAAACTTGCATTTTCTTTTAGCTTCCTGGCAGGTATTCTATACATAGCCAACGTTTCTGTACTAACCTATGTATAGAATACCTGCCAGGAAGTTAAAAGAAAATGCAAGTTTATATACAAAAGTATAAGATCTGCGACACAGAAATAGCTTAGTTCAGCTTGAGCATTATTCAAGCTAACTGAATGAAGAGTGAGGTGGACAGTCTTTGAAAGGTGTACCAGGTGAGCATTTTTATGTACTTTGTTAGCCCTTTTTGTGTCTACACTTAGCCAACGTTTCTGTACTAACCTAAGTGTAGACACAAAAAGGGTTAACAAAGTACATAAAAATGCTCACCTGGTACACCTTTCAAAGACTGTCCACCTCACTCTTCATTCAGTTAGCTTGAATAATGCTCAAACTGAACTAAGGTCTTTCTGTGTCTCAGATCTCATACTTTTGTACAAAAACATACCTTTCTGAATCTATAGTAAGTATTGCTACATGCAATGTGCCACAAGCAATACAAGTGGTCTGCAGTCATAATGTTGTATGATGACTATCCTTAATAGTCACCACCTTACTGGAAAGGAGACAATGAGCCAATTTTCAGCGAGCAGGAGGAAGATATATGGTCAGCAAATGCATCCATTTATATGTGTTAAATTGTCATTGTCACTGTATAATATTTTAATATTACAACATATTTATTGAATATAATATAAAATGAAGCAAACTTCATAAAGAGTTGAACTATACTTTTGGTCAACCAAAGATGTCACAGCCACCAATATTAGGAGAGCAGTTGTTTTCTAATTTATTATATCAAATTTATAACTGCAAACTCATTTTCTAGTAAGTGCGCAGATTTGCAAATATGGAATTAAAAAAAAAAAAAAACCTAAAATTTTTATATAGCTTTGGATTAAATGATGTCGTATGTATTAATAAATAATGTTGTCATAAGCTCAGTTAATGTCATCTTTGGCATGTTTTATGTATCAGGGTACTTGCAAGAGAGTATTGGAGCAGCTTAAAAAATATTTTGCAAGATTTTTCTTCCAAGAATTACATGATTATGCTGACAGCTGCTATTTATCTTGGCTGTAAGTGAAAACAGTGAAAAAAGGTAGCCATCAAATTGAATCCAAAATCTGTTTAAGGGAATATGGCAGGACGGAAGATCCTGACATCAACACTTTATGATTTCTAGACACAGAATATTACCTAAATCTGTCTTAACCTTAACCCTTGTATGGTGTTCGGGTCTGTGAGACCCGTGTTCAGTTTTTTTCAAAAGAAAAATTAAACAATTAATTATTTTTTCACGTGTAAATGTGTTGTGTCTTTCCACTCACTCCACTTGATTATAACTGATTTATTTATAACATTTTATATAAAAGAAAAACGAGAAGCACATTAATTCATAAATGTGATCTAACAAAGGTAAAGGGAAAAAATTAACCATGTTTGCTGTTCATATGTCTTGTAATTGGGATGAAGTAAACATCTGTTGAGTAATTTAACATAAAATTGTTTGATAGTGTTAATTTGGAAAGCCAAAACTCTAGCGGGTCCACCAGACCCATGAACACTGGCTGAGTAACAAAAATACGAACACCACACAAGGGTTAAGTGAAACCCTGATTCAAGGCTTGCGGGTAAGACACAGAAAAATATTAACATTTCATGCTCTTGCAGAACTAAATTAGTAACACTCTATAACCACCATCAAAAAAGTCTTTGTGTTATGAGGATGTGCAGTTATGACGCTTTTTATTTTATCCTCTTATTGCTCTTCTTCCAAAGCTTCCTGCCACAGAATGTTGCCTTTTTTATGATTTTAATGCTGTTTTGGGAATTAAGAAATATTGCTGCTAATATTTTTTTATTATTGTTGTTTTAAGTGTTATACATTAGTCTTGTTATGATCCTTGCTCATCTGTGAAAGATACATAACAACTAGCCACCAGAAATGCCAAAAGAATGCTTTTTAGCTTACTTTAAAAAAGTAAAGCTGTTATGGAACGGCTGTGTGCAGGCAGGAAAAGGACCCAAAGTGCAGACTCCGGAGACAAATGTGAACTTAAACAGCTTTAATGCTGAACTCAAAAGGGTAACAAGGCTGGTGAATGGACAGGTGAACAAGGTCCCGACTGGCGTGTGAAAGGAGAGGAGGTCCATAGCAGCGTAGAGGCAGGTGGAGAGTGTGTGTCTTGCTGAAGCAGCGATGGGGAAGATTTAGTGAGTGAGAGAGCAAGCTCACCAGCACTGACTTGCTCTCTCCAACTTAGTGTCCTTAGCAAACTGAGTAAGCTGAGGGTTATGCCTAATGATGGCATCTACTGTACTTAGCCCGACTGCCATAGTCCGTAAATCCTGTGACTGGGCAATGCGGTTGAGCAGACTCACCATCCGCATTATCTCGGCGTTGAACTCCGAGGAAAAAGAGTCTGTGGGGTCCATGTTCTGGTCGCGATCTTCTGTTATGTGAAGGTTGTGTGCAGGCAGGAAAAGGACACAAAGTGCAGACTCCAGAGACAAACGTGAACTCAAAAGGGTAACAAAACTGAGACTACAAAACACACTTACACAGACCGAACACACAGCAAGATAAGGGTAGATCACAACATAGACACAGAGAAACACAGGGCTTAAATACACAGAGGGAGCAATCAGGGAATGGGTAACAGGAGGGAAACACAGCTGGGGCAAATCAGGCCTAACGAAACAGGGGAAGCAAAACCAGATACATTAACATCAGACATGGGTCGTGTCCAAATTCCTGAGGCCGCATTTGTAGACCTATTACGTCACAGCGACGCGCCGATGTCATGGTCCTGGGCCATGTGGGCCCAGTATTCTTAGTTTTCATGTATTTTTGTATTTTGTTCTTTATTTAGGCCATGCTTCCTGGGTTGATCTGTTACGTTGTTCCTTATGTGTTTTCCCTTCGTGACTCTTACCCCCTGTGTGCCCCTCTGTGTATTTATGAGCCCTCGTCTCTCTTTGTGTTTTATTCTATGTTTCCCCCAGCCCGTTATGTCTGTGTTCTCCCCGTGCTCTCTCTCCTCCTGTTTGAACCTCTGTGTACTTCCTGTTTTACTTTGCCCATCTCCCATCAGTGTTACGTTCACTCCTGCCGTGTCTTGTTATGATTATCAGTGTCACCTGTGTTCCCCGTGTGCATCCACTTCCCCTGATCATCCCTCATGTGTATTTAGTCTCTGTGTTTCATACAGTCTGTGTCGCGTCGTCTGTGTTCCCACCCTCCATGTTTCCATGCCCGGTCTGTTGTATTCATAGCCTTACCTTAGTTCATTCCCAGTTTAGGTTTCTGTTTAGTTATTGCTTTTGAGCTGCCCTTATTCTTGTTTGTTTCTCTTGCGTTACCAGCCACAATAAAAGGCTCGCTTTTGTTTAAAGTTTACTCCCGTGTCACTCGTGTCCGCACCTGAGTCCTCCACGCACTCTCCACACGGTCTGTCACAGCGGACCGTGACAGCCGAAGGCTGTCCAAATTCGTAGACTCCTCCGAATGTAGCCAACAAATGCGTCCTCCTTTTCCCCGAATTTTAAGGATGGGTCGGGTGTGTCCTTCGTGGCCTACCATATCCCAGAATTCATAGCGCGGCCCAGCCAAACTCCAGTTTCCAACAATGGCGGCCGCTACTAAGTTTTAAAATTACTCATACTAATCTTTCTGGGTCACAAAATAAACTTTTAACATTTTTTCAGGCGAGGAAGTAGCTGTGTAAACATCAAATATCTGCTCGGTTTATCAAGATATCGCATATTTGCAAAAGTGCTTCGACGTTTTCGGAGGTGTCTGCTACCCACCAGCTCGATAGCTAGCCGGGAGCTCGAGGGTTACTGATGCGGCCGAGAACGGCACAACTCCCGGCACATCATTTTCAGATCACCGCGGACTTTCGCTGCTCGGGTTAAACGTAATATATAAGTCACTTAGACAACCTAAAAATGTTATTGTTGGGCTTTTTTCAGTGTTTTGTTTGTTTGTGAGTAAATCGGTTTGGCTGAGATTAAAGTTATTAGATAAGATTAGATAAAATAAAACTTTATTAATCCCCTGGGTGGGTTCCTCCTTGGTTTTTACACAGCTGACTAAACGTCAAACAGAAAACTGATTAAACAGAAGTATGAGACAGTCGAGAATTTACGCCAGTGTCCTGTTATATTTTAGATAGCAAGGAGCAGACGGCTGAGTTTATTAAACTCCACCGAGACAGCGGTGACGCTAATCAGAAGGCTAGACCGTCCAATTTCACGGCCGTTTACTTCCGGCCTACCCGACCTTCTGAGGACCCGGCCCACGTAGACCGCGAAGGCCGGGTCCTCAGGAGGATGCAGCCCATGAATTTGGACACGACCATGGACCTTCAAAATAAAGCAGGAAACAACACAGACTGAACTAAAGACACAGACTCACACGCAGGGACTGCAACAGAGGAAACCGAGACGTAAACCATAAGACAGAACACAGACAAAGAAACCAAAGACTAGAAATGATAACTAATATAATAAACTCAAACATGGGTCAACGACCCAGGCGTCCTAACAAAAGCATCATAAAAAAATGTTTGTGGTTTGACAATTCTCTTGTTTTTGCTACACCTTGTGACAGAAATGTTACCTGTCAGTTCAATCAAGCGTACTAACAGAGAATCTCACGTACTGTAATGTCAGCTGCAACAAAATATGTCTGTCTTCACATAATCTCATAATGATTTCTCACCGTGTGCTTGAAACTCATATTTGCACTTGTTTTAAAAACATGAGGAAAAAATGCAAACCACAAGCCATGACTAATCCTGCTTACCAGACCCTATCCTAATTGAAAAATAACTGCGATGTTAAAGCCAAGATTTTCCACTGTCATGAACAAAACACAAAGTAAGGTTATTGCTGTTGTTGTTTTCAGGCATTGTTTTTGAATTGTCTCCATTATTAAGCTCAGGTTGAAGATGAGGAGTTTCCATGTCCAATTAGGCAGACTAGACTAGTACTTTTATATTTCTTACCTTCAGAAAGCTTTCATTTACATCTTTCATATTACATGTCAACGTACACACACAGGGCGAATGAGAATTGACATACACCCTGATGCATTTTTATCCCATGCAGGCTAACTCATTTGAGGACCAGAGGTGCGTGGGTTCTTCTAAAGACAGTTCAGAGTTTTTCTTTTTTCCCAAAGAAATAATACAGAACAGGAGCAAAGACATGCATCGCATTAAAGAAACCATAAAATGAAATTAATCCTGCTGGGAAAAGTTCTTTTACATCTGCTGTTAGTGTGGCGTATATTTCCCAGCATGGGAAAAATTCACAGTGTACAAAAATGCAAAATTTAAACGGTCACACCGTCAACTTTTATAGTGACATGCATGAAATAGTTTCTCTTTGTCCTATGAAGCTATGCAAATCTCATCACCTCCCGCACAGCATGCCCCCACAACAAAGCGTATGGATAGACTTTAAAGTTCCATTTGCAGACTTTTTTGTAACATTTATGCATCCAAAAGATGGAGGTCTTTCTTGTTTTGATATTAAATAGATTTGTGAATTAAAAATGAGAAGAAGTTGATTGTTACGTTTTAGTATTAAAGTCCGTTCAGATACTTTTGTCTGACTCTTTCTTTACAAAATCCTTGAAAGCAATTGCTAACAAACAGAAAATGACTCAGAAGAAGTTGCAATTTTTGTAATAAGTACAGAGGAAAGCAACGAAAACTGTTTCCATCGTTAGGAAGCAGTTATGCCATTTATGATGCACTGAATTTACCAAAATCAGTCACTTGTTAAGGGGTTTGTCAGCAGAAACACAACAGTAATGCTTCATGACATTTACAGCTAAATTTTTGGCAAGTGAATCTTTGCATGCATGCCCCTGATTGTGACATTTGTTGTGTTCCTACAAACACAATTTAAGAGAAGGAACATTTCATGCAGTGCTAAATGACCGAAGGTAAAAAGACCTGATAATAATGGTGTTACAGTATTGCCTACTGTAATACATGGTTCAGTGTGTAACCTCTAGTTGATTTCTCTGACTCGTCACAGTTTTCACAATAAATACTACGTTACCATGTATGTTGCTTATTATAACATATTTAAATTTAACATTACCGTCGTCTCCTTCGCCGCCGCCGCTGCCTTCCGTGCGGCCGGCCTCCGGACCAGCTCTGTCACCTGTGCCACCCGCCTGGTCGGCCCCCCGACCGTGTGACCCGTGAACTCTTGTGCCTGTGGGCTCTGGGTCGGCCCCCTGAACCTTATTTGGACTATAGTCATGTGCTCCTGTGTTTTCTGTTTGTTTTTGTTTCCCGTTCTGGTCCCTCCGTCCTGGTCCCCCGCCTCCCGCCCTGGGTGGGTTGTTTTCTGTTTTTGTTTTGTTTCTCGGGTTTGGGCTGTCGGGAGCCAGCCCTTTAGGGGGGGGTGATGTCATGGTCCTGGGCCATGTGGGCCCAGTATTCTTAGTTTTCATGTATTTTTGTATTTTGTTCTTTATTTAGGCCATGCTTCCTGGGTTGATCTGTTACGTTGTTCCTTATGTGTTTTCCCTTCGTGACTCTTACCCCCTGTGTGCCCCTCTGTGTATTTATGAGCCCTCGTCTCTCTTTGTGTTTTATTCTATGTTTCCCCCAGCCCGTTATGTCTGCGTTCTCCCCGTGCTCTCTCTCCTCCTGTTTGAACCTCTGTGTACTTCCTGTTTTACTTTGCCAATCTCCCATCAGTGTTACGTTCACTCCTGCCGTGTCTTGTTATGATTATCAGTGTCACCTGTGTTCCCCGTGTGCATCCACTTCCCCTGATCATCCCTCATGTGTATTTAGTCTCTGTGTTTCATACAGTCTGTGTCGCGTCGTCTGTGTTCCCACCCTCCATGTTTCCATGCCCGGTCTGTTGTATTCATAGCCTTACCTTAGTTCATTCCCAGTTTAGGTTTCTGTTTAGTTATTGCTTTTGAGCTGCCCTTATTCTTGTTTGTTTCTCTTGCGTTACCAGCCACAATAAAAGGCTCGCTTTTGTTTAAAGTTTACTCCCGTGTCACTCGTGTCCGCACCTGAGTCCTCCACGCACTCTCCACACGGTCTGTCACAGCGGACCGTGACAGCCGAAGGCTGTCCAAATTCGTAGACTCCTCCGAATGTAGCCAACAAATGCGTCCTCCTTTTCCCCGAATTTTAAGGATGGGTCGGGTGTGTCCTTCGTGGCCTACCATATCCCAGAATTCATAGCGCGGCCCAGCCAAACTCCAGTTTCCAACAATGGCGGCCGCTACTAAGTTTTAAAATTACTCATACTAATCTTTCTGGGTCACAAAATAAACTTTTAACATTTTTTCAGGCGAGGAAGTAGCTGTGTAAACATCAAATATCTGCTCGGTTTATCAAGATATCGCATATTTGCAAAAGTGCTTCGACGTTTTCGGAGGTGTCTGCTACCCACCAGCTCGATAGCTAGCCGGGAGCTCAAGGGTTACTGATGCGGCCGAGAACGGCACAACTCCCGGCACATCATTTTCAGATCACCGCGGACTTTCGCTGCTCGGGTTAAACGTAATATATAAGTCACTTAGACAACCTAAAAATGTTATTGTTGGGCTTTTTTCAGTGTTTTGTTTGTTTGTGAGTAAATCGGTTTGGCTGAGATTAAAGTTATTAGATAAGATTAGATAAAATAAAACTTTATTAATCCCCTGGGTGGGTTCCTCCTTGGTTTTTACACAGCTGACTAAACGTCAAACAGAAAACTGATTAAACAGAAGTATGAGACAGTCGAGAATTTACGCCAGTGTCCTGTTATATTTTAGATAGCAAGGAGCAGACGGCTGAGTTTATTAAACTCCACCGAGACAGCGGTGACGCTAATCAGAAGGCTAGACCGTCCAATTTCACGGCCGTTTACTTCCGGCCTACCCGACCTTCTGAGGACCCGGCCCACGTAGACCGCGAAGGCCGGGTCCTCAGGAGGATGCAGCCCATGAATTTGGACACGACCATGGACCTTCAAAATAAAGCAGGAAACAACACAGACTGAACTAAAGACACAGACTCACACGCAGGGACTGCAACAGAGAAAACCGAGACGTAAACCATAAGACAGAACACAGACAAAGAAACCAAAGACTAGAAATGATAACTAATATAATAAACTCAAACATGGGTCAACGACCCAGGCGTCCTAACAAAAGCATCATAAAAAAATGTTTGTGGTTTGACAATTCTCTTGTTTTTGCTACACCTTGTGACAGAAATGTTACCTGTCAGTTCAATCAAGCGTACTAACAGAGAATCTCACGTACTGTAATGTCAGCTGCAACAAAATATGTCTGTCTTCACATAATCTCATAATGATTTCTCACCGTGTGCTTGAAACTCATATTTGCACTTGTTTTAAAAACATGAGGAAAAAATGCAAACCACAAGCCATGACTAATCCTGCTTACCAGACCCTATCCTAATTGAAAAATAACTGCGATGTTAAAGCCAAGATTTTCCACTGTCATGAACAAAACACAAAGTAAGGTTATTGCTGTTGTTGTTTTCAGGCATTGTTTTTGAATTGTCTCCATTATTAAGCTCAGGTTGAAGATGAGGAGTTTCCATGTCCAATTAGGCAGACTAGACTAGTACTTTTATATTTCTTACCTTCAGAAAGCTTTCATTTACATCTTTCATATTACATGTCAACGTACACACACAGGGCGAATGAGAATTGACATACACCCTGATGCATTTTTATCCCATGCAGGCTAACTCATTTGAGGACCAGAGGTGCGTGGGTTCTTCTAAAGACAGTTCAGAGTTTTTCTTTTTTCCCAAAGAAATAATACAGAACAGGAGCAAAGACATGCATCGCATTAAAGAAACCATAAAATGAAATTAATCCTGCTGGGAAAAGTTCTTTTACATCTGCTGTTAGTGTGGCGTATATTTCCCAGCATGGGAAAAATTCACAGTGTACAAAAATGCAAAATTGAAACGGTCACACCGTCAACTTTTATAGTGACATGCATGAAATAGTTTCTCTTTGTCCTATGAAGCTATGCAAATCTCATCACCTCCCGCACAGCATGCCCCCACAACAAAGCGTATGGATAGACTTTAAAGTTCCATTTGCAGACTTTTTTGTAACATTTATGCATCCAAAAGATGGAGGTCTTTCTTGTTTTGATATTAAATAGATTTGTGAATTAAAAATGAGAAGAAGTTGATTGTTACGTTTTAGTATTAAAGTCCGTTCAGATACTTTTGTCTGACTCTTTCTTTACAAAATCCTTGAAAGCAATTGCTAACAAACAGAAAATGACTCAGAAGAAGTTGCAATTTTTGTAATAAGTACAGAGGAAAGCAACGAAAACTGTTTCCATCGTTAGGAAGCAGTTATGCCATTTATGATGCACTGAATTTACCAAAATCAGTCACTTGTTAAGGGGTTTGTCAGCAGAAACACAACAGTAATGCTTCATGACATTTACAGCTAAATTTTTGGCAAGTGAATCTTTGCATGCATGCCCCTGATTGTGACATTTGTTGTGTTCCTACAAACACAATTTAAGAGAAGGAACATTTCATGCAGTGCTAAATGACCGAAGGTAAAAAGACCTGATAATAATGGTGTTACAGTATTGCCTACTGTAATACATGGTTCAGTGTGTAACCTCTAGTTGATTTCTCTGACTCGTCACAGTTTTCACAATAAATACTACGTTACCATGTATGTTGCTTATTATAACATATTTAAATTTAACATTACATTTGAGCTTTTGTTATACTTTATTCTGCTCCATAAAATGTCCAATAGTTTGATAACAACAATGGTTATTTTAAAATAAACCCATTGTCTCTATATGAGGTCATACTTTTGGTTCAAAGATAATGCATAGTTTCAAATTCAAATTCAAATTCAAATTTTTATTTGTCACGTACACAGTCATACACAGTACGATATGTAGTGAAATGCTTGGACAACTGCTCGTGACCTAAAGAAAACAAAAAAGGAAAAGGCTATGAATAAGAAAGGAAATAAATATGAAAAATTAAAAAGGGTAAATTTAACTAGGAAGGAATAAAATAGTTTTTATACTTATCGAGTCCAAACAATCTCAAATAGCTAAGAGAACTTTAAATAAATACATCGCAAACAAGATCTCCAGTCTCAGGAGGTTAAAATTAGAATGGCATTAGGGAAAATGTGTTTTTCTTCCATGCTAATGAGAAGCTAGATACCACTGGCATATCAATTTGATACTACAGCCACAAGCTATAGGGCTTAGTACAACAAATACTGCAGATGCAGGAGAAATACTCTAAATTTAGCGGAGGAAATACCAAATAAATGGATTATCTCCCAGAAAGAAAACAAATATGTATATGTTCTCTCTGGGATGTCTATGGCCATACGAGACACAAGAGGCAGTTTTTAAAAGAAGTATTTTTTGTCATTGGGGATATCAGATCAGACTCTTTTTTTTCTTCCATACAAATCTTATTCTCATGATTTTACTCTGCACTCTGACGAAATTAATTAAAAAAAACCCTGATTCATATCTACATATGCCTTTTTCTAATAACAAGGACCGAAGAGCTTTGTACGAGTTGAAAGGAATCTTTCAGCTTGATAAAAAGAAAGTCAAGACAACTTAATTAATCACTGTTGGCTTTACTCTGGAGGCATAGTGTAATTGAAAGTGTCCTAGATTCACAGTTGTCTGCTAATGCAAGTTTGAAAGAGGGCTAGAAAGCCCTGTTATAGAACCAAATCTAAGGCTCAGCAACACATACTGATGTTCCAAGGTTACGTCTTAACTTCTGGAAGAAAGGTAAATTCTCTGTAATGACTACGCCATTATTGAGCATATGGTGAGCCATTCATCTCTGTCCATTATCCAGGGAGGAGTTTGCCACTAACGGCACCAGAGATACCGCTGCTGAAGGACAGATGTTATCTTTCAGTAGCTATGCTGTCTTTAAGTGACAATAATACTATCATTGGTCTTTTTAGTTATTTGGAAAATATTGCTATTTATATATATGCTATTTAAAAAAACAAAACAAAAGAAAAAATCTGACCCATTCATCAACAGCAAACCCACAGTGAATTTTTATAGAGTTAAATACTTATATACTTATGACCTTATATATTTATATGGGAGACTGAATTTACATCATTATTTAAAGGAGACTATTTGTTATTTCTAAGTCATTATTCTTTCTCAAGAGTTGCCCAGAATTCCAGTTTTTGAGGAAACATTTTACATTCGTGATGACATACATGGTGCAACAAGTGCTGCTTAAATAGACAAACCTGCTCAGATTGAGCACCTAATTGTGCAGTTGTACCATGTTAACATATCTATAGATCTGTATAGATCTGTGGATCTTCAGGGAGGAGGTGGATGATGAAACCGAACGAGGGAGTGAATATTTGGTGTGGGATATTCAGTCTGATCCAAATCGAATTCTGGGGTCCTCGTGTGTGAATATGTAAAATAAAAAGTAGAAAGCAAAGGTGAAAACATGTGATCACAGGTCTCTGTGCCCCAAAGACATCTGACACCTTACTTATGTCAGCTTAAAGCTGTCATCCGTGACACACGGGGTCTTCAGTAACAGTTGCAGTGTTAACGGGTGATGTGTTTTCTGCCCTCGCTTGTATGGATGCACTTAGCTTTTGCATTTTATTCTGTGCTAACAGGAAACATCTTGAAACGCAGTACTTTTTCATTGCATGTTTTAAAGTGATGACAGTCTGAGGAGGCAGGTTTTTGAAGCTTGTGGTTTTTTCTGTCGGCTTGAAAGAGTTAGCGTTGCTATGTGTCTTCACAGTATGCTTAGCGGTGGCCCGTTTCACAGAAATAAATTGAAAAGGAAAATAACGTGAGAAATATTTCAGAGAGAAAAATATGTAAATTTTAAATCACATCAAGACTTTGGGGTTTCTAATTGCCAGTCATCCAACCAACAGCAAAGTGATTATTATCACTCAAGAACTCATCCCCAAGACAATATTTTTTCCAGGAAATATCCCTGTCTTTCCTTTTCTTTTCATTTAATGTTACACAATCTGTATGCCACTGCTATATCCATGCCATTTTAAATATCCCCCCCCCCCCCCCCCCCTTTAGTTCTTCTTGTATATTCTTGTGCACAATTTTGACACTTAAGTTGTTTTCTTCTTCTAACCTAAACCCACTCAGAGTTTTTCTTGGCTTCAGTTTTGCCCCTTTTGACCCAACCTCTACTCAGTTATTGTGTCTTAAATGCTACCATCTCTGCTATAGAGATTAAATTTAACTCCCGCTGCTGGCTCTCTGCTAGCGTAACTAAACTCACACAGGGAGGAAAAAATAAAGGAACGAGAGTGTTGAGACGAATGAGAACTATGAGTGATAAGAGCCACGAGGTAAACAGAAGTAAATGCAACTCATTATCTCCTTCTCTTGTCCCCCATTTTTGTTTTAATCACTTGAGCGGATGGGGGAGAGCAGACACTCCCCAACTAACTGCCCATTGGCCTACAGGCATTTAGAGGAGATTTTAACAGTTGTAGAGGGAGGGAGGGAGGGAGAGAGCGCTGGCAGTGCAGAGATCCTTGACTCGTTGGCCCTGGCCTGTCAGCAGGTGGTAGAGAGAGAGTTGCTGAGTGACACTCGGTCCGTCAGAGAAAAGTCAGAAAGAAGAAAGGTAGAAAGGAGAGAAAGTTAACAAAGCTCCCCCCAAGGGTAAGACATATTCATATTCTTTTCATTTTTAAGTGCCATTTCTAACTTAGATACGTTAACTATATGCTCCTTTTCTTTTTTGGAGGATTCAAATATTGCTTCACTCTTGCTTAGGATATTTTTATTTGTGCATTTCTTTTTGTCTGTTCTACCTTCCTTTAGCCTTTCCCTTATTTTTAGAACCCTGTTTACCTCTTTTTTACTCAGAAGGTTTGAGGGGCAATAATGAGACATGACAGCAAATGAGCTAAAGTGAGACCCAGAATTTATCAAGTGTCCCAGGACTGAAGCTGTTCTTGCGTTAGTCTGGGCTTGCTTTGCAGGACTTGGTTTAAGAGAAGGTTTTGTAAAACTTGGTAAGCGATACAGACTGATTTATGATGATATTTGACATGATCAACAACTTCCTGTGAGCATTTCATGCTTAATTTGCATAATCAAAGCATACTTAGTGTATTTCATTGAAATATGAAGAACATGCGTTCAGGTAAACATTTATAAATTAAAAAAAATAAATAGACAGATCGTCGTAACGTAGTATAAATGTGATCAGTGTGATTATTTTCCCATCAGAGTAACTGTGACAGCCTCAGTTTTTCTAACGGTGTATTAAAAATATTAATTTCATATCATGAATATGATTGTTGTCATGACAATCCCGTGCTGTTTGACAATGAAGCTGCCATCATAGATTTTCCTCTATGATAATAACAAAAATTATTAGTATTCAATTATGTGCTGAGGTGAGAAATGTTCTCGCAGGACTGTTGATCCAGTAGATTTACCTTTAATGCTACTGTACTGGCACCGCGAATTCACAGAAGCCCTCGCAAAATGAGCTACAGATGTGGGCCTTGAGCCATGCAAAATGATAGAGAGAGAGAGAGACCCACAACCCTGAGTGGGTGGCTTATAAAATGTGTTCACATTGCATAATGTTACTGCTTTCATGGAAACATCAGTCATTTTATTTACTCAAACCGCCTGAAAATGACCTTACTGCAAAGCTACTGAAAACACTTTTATTTTTAGAAAAGCTAATCTATGTCAGGTATTTAGCTGCTTTATTATTGCCTTTTCACTGGGTTCTTCTGTCAGCCCACTGAGGGGAATTAAGTCTCTGCGGTTCTGATGAAGCGAGGTCCTTATCGAGGTCTCCTTGTGGTCTATGTATCAGTAGGAGACAGACAGAATCGTGAAGATATGAGCTCTGCTCTCAGACGATAATTGCTTTCAGCTTTGTTTTATTCATTTTCGTTTCCATGTTCTGTCTGCGAGTTGCCATGTGTGAAAGGAAGAGAAGAAGGGAGAGGAACGTCTAGAAGTTTGCAACCACACATGAGGCACGACCTTACCTCTTCTCATCCTCCGGCTTGTCGGTTTGTTCCATAGAGATTAGTCAAAAGTTGAAATCCGGTGAAACAGTCAGCCTTTTGTCTGATATTTAATGGCTCTCTAGAGAGGATAGGGCAAATGTGCAAAGACTGACCGGGTCTTATTCTACTTCACATTTCTCTCTCGGAGTCTGTATTCCCGATACAAGCTTTCCTCTGCAGCTGTTTGTTTTTCTTTTTATGTGCAGTTGCCTTTTCTCCTCTTTCTCTGTATTCTTGTGGCCGATTGTTTAACAAGGTGAGGTTTCAAAGGCTTTGACAGAGAAACACACAAATGCACAATCATCCCTTACAGCTTGTCAAGCAGCCTTTAGTGAAAAGTGTCTGCCAGTCCAGACAGTCTTGTCTCAGGTCGAATACATTTCTCTTGTTACCGTTGGAGGGCTCCTCCAGTGCTTCTGGAGGCCATAAATACCAAGTTTCATAAACAGGACACAGGTGGGCAGAGTGAACAAATATTATATCAGCAAACACTACTAACACAGCGTTGCTTTCAAAGGAAAGTCATTGTCAGGAAGGACTGTGTTTACGAACACTCTGAATTAGGTTTGTGTTGGCTTGAAAGCCATAATGAAATGCCGAATGACCCATGTGGAAAGCCCATCGGTTTCCCTGCTTTATCCTGCAGTCTAGAGTCATTACTGGCAGTCAGCTGAATTATGTTTCCAAATCAACTGGACGCCAAAGCCAGAAAGCTCACTTTTACAATAATCGAAAATATATCATGGTTTATGTCATGGCAGATATTGAATTCTACACCTTTATTTAGATCCCATCTGTTTCATTCATTGATATTTAATCTTGCCTGTCAGTTTACTTTTAATCACCCCCTCTTCCACTTGTCCATTAGTGGAGTGAATGATTGGTACCTAATAAATCATAACGGCGTATTTGTTCTATACTGTCCTTCACATTTATACATTCATATGCCAATTATCCATCATCCATCTTCTATTTCTCTCACAGACTGTAAATTAAGATGGGATTAGTCACTCTGATGTCAACCAGCAGTACTGAAACATCTACATTAGTGTTTTGGCTTCCTCATTGTTGCCTTTTGGAGCCAAAAGTAACCATATTTGGATGACAGGGAGTTGTTATGTGACTTTAATAAGGTAGGTGAGTTAATAAAATACTTGAATTTCAAACAGCAAAACTGGAACCCACAGTCTGCACTACAAAGCGTACAAAAAATTTCCTATGCTACAAAATGGACAGCAGTTCGGTAAGTTGAATTAGGAAGGTGAGGCCTCGCGGACAGTACCTTTCAATCAAAACACATCACTAGCTTTATGGAAAGTCCAACAGGATGAGTTGCAAAGAAAAAAAAGGTAAAATTAGCTATAGATAACATTTTGTAACAGGCTTTAAACCTGCCTGTGTTTCAGAGCTGAAAGTGCATCAATGTGCACGCTTACAAAGAAGGTCTGGAAAATGAAAAATATGAAAACATTGAACAAACTAATGTTTTCACTTATAATTACAGTACCATCTGGAAATTCCAGTCTTTTTAAAATAGACTAGCTCCTGATATTTTAGGTTTTTTGTGGTCCAACTGTTCAGATTTGCTCAAACCAGCATGAAAGTTGAATCAAAATAGCAATATTTTCATTTATGACACTGAGAATTTGATGTTAAATGGACTATACATGTTTTATGGTGCAATACTGTGAAACCCTAGATTACAAATTATATAACTTTCAAAACTTGACACAATTACTCTTCGCAGTGTGATTTGTTTTATTAGTGTGTGCTCAAATACGAGACTTACACAGAACTGCTTTAACTTTTTAAATACATAATTCAACTAACCAGTCCTCAGACCTTTTTTGAAGCAGCTATCTCAAATTACAGATCGAAATTTAACATTACAATCAGAAAGACCTGTGAAAATTTCAGGGTTCTATCTTTAATACTTTTTGAGTGATTCATGTTCAAACATGACCTCAGATGTCAATGAAAAAAAAAGAAAAGAAAAGAAAAAGAAAGAAGGTGGGTAGATGAGACTTAGGACAAAAATAAATACAAATACTACAAAAACAGTGTAACATATGAAACTAAAATTTCACAGCAAGCAATATACTGCATGTGTCCAAACTTTGAGCAGTAACATTTTTTGTGCAAAATGGTCAAGCAGTGTTGGAACCAACACTTTTCAAAGAACTGCAGTTTTGTCACACTGTAGCACTGGCTCCGTTTTGTTTGTTTTTTTTAGCCCAACTGGTGTCCATCCATCCATCCATCCATCCATCCATCCATCCATCCATCCATTCAAATGTAACTGCCCCACTTCCCTCTTTATCCCATTTCCTTTCTCCATTAATTCCTCCATCTGTCTGTCTTTCCAACATGAGGACAGTCTCAGCAGTCAGACACGACCCTGTGCTATGCTTGGAAAGTCACACTGCAATCTCCTCCAAGAGAAATAAGAAAAGGCCTTGAAAAAGGCAAGCATCAAATAAAACCTTGACAGGGAGCTATAAACATGCTTGTTAAGCATCTCTGTGAGCCCGTGCTCAGTGCTATTACACACCATACTATACCATCTGTAATGTGGCTAACTGCTAGAGTGTCAGTGATTCCAACACACAACTCTCCATCACTTCTTCTCTTACCTATTCACTCTCCCTCACCCACTGATCCATCTGATTCTCGATCCTGTTTTCCGCTCTCCATACCCCTCACTTTATTTCCATTTTCCTGTCTTAAGGCCTTAATCTCAGTTTTACAAGCCTAAGATTTGGCCATTGACAAAAGACCTTCTAAGGTCTAGTTTTTCACCACAGCATAGGGTAAAAGACACAGCATGTCTGTGATGTCATAGCTTGGATTGTTTGCACAGGCACCGGTCTCTGACCTCAAGCCTTTGACCAGCAGTAGTTAAATACACAGCTAAAATAACCAAGCTGGATATACTGAGTTTGAACTGGTCATGATAATTACACGTGCATTTGCCTCCCTAAAAAAAGCACTGGGAATTCTGAATCACAAACCTACTTGAGTTGTGTGCATTCATTTGAGCTAGAACTCATATTCCAGCACTTAACTCAAAATAAAATGTGTTGACTCGATGAAGAGAAGCTTTCCACTTTAGAGTTTGAAAATATGTCACGTATAACAGCATGTAACTCAACTGTAACTCAAAATGTCAGATATTGTCATATTCTCAGTTTCCTAGGATCCCTGCTTAGATTATATGTTAATCTGATAATGGTGTCATCGTGGTATTGGCAGGTTTTTAGTTCTGCTTGTTGACAACTTAATATTCTGGCCAATGCTCTCTCTCAATGTCTAATGGGATTTTAAGTATTAGTTTCTCTGTCTGCACATTATTTTTTAACTTTTCCAGCTGTTTTAGTCTTTGATGCTCAAAGAGAAAATGTTTTGATAGATTTCCAAGTCATTCATTGTTTCCACTTCAAAATTTCACATTTTGAGCAAACACAGGAATAAATCTCAAAATAAGAGAGCTGTTTTTGCCCAGTTCTTAGAGTTTATAATTTATAGTAAAGTTGAGCTAAAACACTGAAATAAAACTGAATAATAGTTATTTTTGTATATCGTGACATGCCGGAAAAGCCTGAGAAATATTTGCTGGTTTTATTTGTGCAGTAGTATATTTGGTCCTGTATTGGACCCAGTGGAGCCACTCAGTTTACATGAATAGTATAGGCCTGTGAGACTGAAGCCATGTATACACTCTGAAAGCTGCTGTTTCAGCTCCTCCCCCTTTAAGCAAACCTGATTGGCTGCCCCTCATAAGCAGAGGGTGGGGTTGCTGTGCTCACAACCAGAGCTGTATGTCTGACCATAGTAAGGAAATTTTGGTTCATATGGATTATTTGCACATACGCTGACCTCAGTAATTAAAACTTTATTTTGCATTTATCAAGCATGACACCGTTTCTCCTTCTTTCTTCTTCACTTGATTAGAGGTTTTGTGTTTCCATAGACCACATGAGCTCAGCACAGTTAGCTCATGTGTTCCTTCAAGCCACCTTTTAAACTTTTGTACCATAAGGTTTAATTCAAACCAAAGTCCGGCAAAAGGGCTATTGAAGCTTAAGCAGGATTTCTATTTTGAAAGCATGTAATTTAGCTTCCCGGGGAAGCCGCTGCAAGGTTTTAAGTTCACATGACATCACTGTCATTAGACACAATGACATCATCACCGAGGACAAGCTTCTGCATTCGCTGAAGCTTTGAAATGCCTGACTGAGCACAATTTATGGTTTGCGATCTCTGCCAAAGTGATGACTATTCACTTTCTACTGCCACACTGTTGAATGAGAGCTCCATTACGACACACACATGGTGACACAATGGTTCAGGTTTCTTGTGATTAAATATACAGTAGTCTGCCCCAGTGAATCTAATGTAACTTATGTATTTCTGTCCTCAGCTCTGTATAAGACACTGTTGAAGGTACAAATCTGTGCCTTTGTCAGCCACGAGACACAGGTTCAGTCAGGCGCAACAACAGACGCCTACAGTTTCAGGGGTTTGTTACACACAGTTATTGCCAAAGATACAGTCTGTACAAAATGTATAGTCCAGCACTAAAAAACAGATGGGATATTTCATCTCCATATGCTTTTGCTCATGCCAATGTGAGAGTCCTCGAAGTAAATTTGATGTACCTCACACTGAGCTGTGAGGTGTTTAACGTTATTGTCTTTGATTTCAAACACAGACTAGCAGGCAACTGTCTGGAGGGCCCAAGACTCCTAGGCCCCCCAGTATGAGATATAATTTCTGTTTGACTAACCACACACGCACGAATTCTGCTTTAAAAACTGGTTTTAAGAGATTTGGTGTTTAAGTTGGATTTTTCTCTTATGTTCTAAAATAATGTTCTGTTCAAAAAAGTACATCCTTTTTCAATTACAAGGTTTTACATGTCAGTTCATTATAAAATCAAGCCAAAATACAGAAGCAGCATATGAAAAATTAAGTCCACACTTTCTGCTTAACAATATGAACTCAGAACACAATCCGTCCACCTATAAGCTGTTGAATCATGGGGTATGCTTAATTTTTCACTTATAGCTCATGCATTTTGGCTTAAATAAATAACTACAACAAAAACAACAACACAGCTTGATTTTAAAACCTACTCAGAATGAGCTTATTTTTTTATGTGCTGATATGTAAAACTACAATTCCCTTTTCTGTGACTGTATGAACAAGACAAAGCTGATACCATTGGAGTTTCGTTTTTTTTATAATAATGGATTGGATTTATATAGCGCTTTTCAAGGCACCCAAAGCACTTTACGATACCACTATTCATTCACTCTCACACACTGGTAGAGGCAAGCTACAGTTGTAGCCACAGACTGGGGCAGACTGACAGAAGCGAGGCTGCCATATCACGCCATTGGCCCCTCTGGCCAACACCAGTAGGCAAGTAGGGTAAAGTGTCTTGCCCAAGGACACAACGACCAGGACAGAGAGCCCAGGGATCGAACCGGCGACCTTCCGGTTACAGATGCGATTCCCAACCCCCTGAGCCACGGTCGCCCGTATGCTTGAAGATATGTAAGATGCAGCACTGTTGTTAAAGGGAAGATGATTATGAGGTAGTTAGTATTTTTTTCCAAGCTTAGCTAATAAATTCTACCACATTTTGTACTCTTTTCATAAGAAGACTTTTTTGTACACGTATAATTCAGAAGGGAGTACCCCCACACACATGAAGCAAAACTGTCTGCCATGTTTCCATGGGCTTCCTCACACTCCTGGGATCTTCAGACCATAGAACACACACGTCGAGTCCATATCCAGTCATTGTTAGACTATGTGCAACCTCTGCTAACAGAGTCCATGTCAGTTCTTTAAGACACTTCATGACATTTTCCAAATCTTGCCGGGCCAAAGGCAACAAATTCTAATGGTAAAAAGATATATTCAGAGGGAGTTTTGAAACTGAAGATCTAGTAACAATTTTACAGCTGGTCCTTATCCAGTGATTGTGTATAGGGAAAATGGTTATGGGGTAACTGTGTGTCACAAGATGAACGAAGTAGGTGGAGTAACAAAGTATGACAGCTTAACCAAACTTGCCAGCAACAAACTCTCAGACTGAAAGTGAACAAGTTCCCGAATGTTGATTTTATTTTTGCATGTCAGAGCTGTTTTATATGTTGAAACATAAAAAATAAGTTGCACAAATACACTGTTAGAAAAAACAAATCCTAAAAAAACGGTAATATTCCGGCTGCTGGGCGCCAAAATACTACCGTAAAATAACAGAAAATAACTTTCTCATGAAAATACAGTTATTTTCAGTAATGAAAATACAGTTTGTTGTGTGTGCTAATTTTACATGGGATTCTGCCTTTTCCAAGTGCTGGTCAATGAATGTGGCAATATGAATCATAATACGTAAATGTACAGAAATATACAGTTAACAGTTGGTTTAAATAATAATGGATTGCCCTGGGACAGACTGACAGAGGCAAGGCTGCCATATCGCACCATCGGCCATCACCAGTAGGTGAAGAGTCTTGACCACGGACACAATACCAAGAGTGTCGAAGCTGGGGCTCGAACCGGCAACCTTCTGATCACAAGGCGAACTGCCAACTCTTGAGCCACGATGGCCCTAAATGGCAAAGATAATAATACTTATGTGATGTAACACAAGCTTATAGGAATCATGTTATATACTTTTCCATAGCATTACATTTGAATTCAACAGTTCAATCTTTCAAATAACGGACAGATATTTGTGAGATCATGATTTGTGAATGTATTTTAACAATCTAAATATGCATATGTACAGACAGATACATTTAATAATCATGACAATTATGTTTTATTACATTACAGTGATTTAACATTAATTTACATTTGAAATGTCTATCACAGTCTATTTACGTAACTTTAGAAGAACAGAACAAAACTGTAAAATGCACAGTAAAATACTTTTATATTAGGATTTTTTCCTACAGTGCTGCCATACCCGCGACCTTGTGGTTGTTAGTTCACATTCATTGGCCGATGCTTAGCGTCATGTTATTATGTGTCCCAACATCCAATGGCATGTCACATTGTTTTCATGGCCACACCCCAGGTGCAGAGGCCTATTTCTGTTCAGGAATGTGGTGAATACTTTGAGATTTATATTAATTGCAATTCCTACCTCTACATTTATTATTTAAAATATATAATTAGCACAGCATGGCCGTGCAATGTTTTATATGTTTTTTTTTTAGTTTTTATTCCTATTAATTATATTTTCACTTGTTACCTCTGAATTATTGAATCAGATCTAGATGACATGAAATTTTTAGCAAAATTATAATTCAAATACTCATTTAATTATTGATTATTCTCATTAATTTTCGATCATTTTATATATTTTTCCATAGTATTACATTTAATAATAATAATGGATTGGATTTATATAGCGCTTTTCAAGGCACCCAAAGCGCTTTACATTTGAATTTAACAGATCATTCTCTCACATAACAGACAAATATTTGTGAAATTATGATACATTTCTGAATGTATTTTTACAATCTAAATATGCATGTGTACTAAAAAATATATTTAAAAAACAAGTAAATTGTGTTTTATTATATTTACAGTGATGTTATGTTATTTTACCTTTGACATGTAAAATCACAGTCTACTTATGTAAATTTAATGATATTCTAGAAAGACAGTACAAAACTGTAAAATATACAGTAAGATACTTTGACATTACTATTTTTTGGAACAGTGTACCACTAGCAATGACCGCTAGACCCCTGTGGAGGGCCCTGTGCCTGCTGGCCCTACTCTGCACATGGTCACGCACAAGTTCTGCTGACACCCAGCCAGACCCCTCAGCTGCAGAGCAGGAAGTCACCTTGAGCCACATCTATAAAATTGACATCCCGGGGAGCACCAGCTGCAACCTACAACACATATCAACACAGGATGAAACAGGTCATAAGAAAGATATAACTGAGAGATTAAGAGTGAAGAGCAACAGATAGGTGTAGCAGCATGAACTTAACAAAGATATCCATTTTGCAGGTCTGCAGATGGAGACCACAAAAAATGGAAACAATGACATTATCTTCAGACACAACATCAAGCTGCAGTCACCCAGATGTGACTGCGAGGAGTCGGAAAGCTTTAAGTCTTTGCTTTACAGAGTCAATGGACTCGAAGAAGAAGTCAACTACCTTAAGACCCAGTGTGCACAGGGATGCTGTGGTGCTGCAGGTAGGCCATGACATGACATGATAGACTAGGCTGCTGGGGACTTTCCATGATGAACTGAACGTTTCTTCTTCACTCACTTCTTTTCACTCCCGCTGTGTTGGCGTATCTCTTTATCAAGGCGTGGACAAAAGCTGTAGTGGCCATGGTACCTACCAACACGACACCTGCAGCTGCCTCTGTAACGTAGGATGGGAAGGCCCCGACTGTTCTGAATCCTCCTGCCCAGATGAGTGCAACGACAATGGCAGATGCGTAGATGGCCGGTGCGTCTGCCATGAGGGCTACACCGGAGAAGACTGCAGTGAGCTGACATGTCCAGACAACTGCAATGACAATGGCCAATGCGTGGATGGCCAGTGCGTGTGCGATGAGGGCTACACCGGAGAAGACTGCAGCGAACTGACCTGTCCAAACAACTGCAATGACAAGGGCCAGTGTGTAGACGGGAAATGTGTGTGCTTCTCACACTTCGCTGGTGAGGATTGCAGCAACCAGAAGTGTCCCAATGACTGCACAGATAATGGCCAGTGTGTGAACGGCAAGTGCATCTGTGATGACGGCTTTTACGGGGAGGACTGTTCGTTAGGTAAGCTTAACATGATTTCTGTTGATGCTTTGCAAACTTTAACACAAGGGCGTCAAACTTAAGGCCCGGTGGCCCGAATCGGCCTGGCAGCGACTCCAATCTGGCCCAGTGGACGGCTTGAAAATGTGAAGAAGGACATAGGAAGACATTTACTGAAATTTAATAAAAACCTTTTCAGTAATCTGACACATTTATCATATAGCTTCACTCATCCAGCCTACTAAAGATCAAAGTAACTAAAAGACATAGCTTGGGGAGTTTTGCAGAAAAATCACAGTTAAAAAAAAGAAGAAGTGAACTTTGTGTGAATCGAGGTGTGGATATTAACTTTATGTGACCCAAACTTGCATTTTTCACTTGAGACTGAAAAGTCACATTTCTACAGTCACCTCTATGGCACTAACATTAACCTGAGAATTTTAAGTGCTATGTCACGAAGCTCGGATGCTACAAGCAGCTCAGGGACCGTTAAAAAATATAACACTTGGCCCTAATGACCTTTTCACCTTCATATAAATTTCCATATGCATCCTTTTAGTAGCATTTTCATGCCCAGACTGAATGATTCTCAAGAGCCAAAGCAGTGCAGTCTGGGCTTTAATCATCTATCTCCTACCATCTGTGTGATTCATGTACAAGTGTCCAGGGTCATACATCAACTGAATGGCAATTACCTTACAAGTAATATCAAGTCATATTCATATAGGTGCAGCTACAGGGCAGAAAAAGCTTTTCAACCAGCCTGTTTTAGTATTTGCTGTTACATCTTACCATCAGCCGCTTAAGATCCCTGCTCAACAGCTGCACCTTGCTCTGCTAAAAAAAACGAAAGAAGATATTTTTACTAAAATTAAACTAGTCATTGGAGCCCAGCTGTTATCTTCACAGCTTTCTTCACAGCCCCTATAGCCTCCTCCACTGGCTCTGTACTTTTTGGTACAGTAATGACCTGCAGCAGAGTCCCTGATGGTGCTTGAACTTTAAGAGCTGCCTCAAAAGCCAGTAAACCCCTACAGTTAGCCAGCTCAGTGATGCTGAAGGGTTTCTGACCAAACCTACTATGGAATTCAAAACATATCTCCCGACAGTTATTTCAGAGATATCAGCTGACGGGGCGCTTTCAGTGGGCTGACCTGATGACCACTGCATTTTTGGCCTCCAGACAACCTATAACATCAGGTCACATAATACCACAGAAATATAAGAATACCCATCAGTCTTTCAGGGCTTCATCTGGCTTTTACCCTGCAGAAGAATCTCACCTTTCCTGATAAATGCACTGCTCGCCAAATCACTGTTACTGTGCTGCCCGAGGAGCAGAGTACAAAATTGCATTTTACAGCAATTTAAGGCCAGGAAAGCAGAAACGTGAGCAGCAGCTGCCAGGCATGAGCACTGAATTCCCACTGTGACAGTCAATTCTGCAGAGATATTGAACATTTGGCTGCAAGTGAATGGCACTTTTATTTTTTCATAGCATTGATCTCTTACATTTGAAATAGTATTCTATTTATATGCTAACATCTGTCTATGGTTGTCTTGGCATGTTTTTCCTCTGTATTTAATCAAGAGCACAAAGCATGTGTTTTAAAGCCCTTTTTTTTTAAAGTCAACTGGATCCATCAAATGCAGCTCCGTGAACCATAAATGTTTCAGACTTCACAGTAGCAGGTCAGAAATGTCAAACCGTAGATGACGATTCCATTTCTTCAAGCTGTGTTTCATACCACAGAGGTAGAGAACAGATCTGTAGCTTCGTGTTTAGGTGCTGTTGAATGGAGTCCAACATCAACAGTGCCACCGTGTCAGAAGAAAAGTCAGGCAAGAAGGGAAAGTGGGAGGTAAGAAAAAAAAAACCCTGTGTTGATTTTAGGTGTTAGCGGTAATAAGAAGGCTGAGAGGAAGAGCACAAAAGCAAAACAGTTGGCGCTTTCTTTGTTTTATGTGGCTATTTGCCATTTCAACACCTGGCTGATGGATGCCAATCTGTTTTTTGGACGCTGATGGGAACAATACTCTTGAAGTATGGGTTTAGATACAGTTTCTGTCCTTTCCAGTGAGGCACACTTTAATGTTTTCTTTTGTGTTCTTAACCATCAAAGGCAGAAGCCTCATGGCTTAGAAATCAGCAGCCCTTGCACAGTAGGAATAGTTTTCTTAGCCTCAGTTTATGTCAATCCAGAAGATTTAGTAAAAATGCAACCAAATTTAATGAAGTAATCTGAATATAATACAGGTGAGATTATTAAAGCTTTCTCAACATAATGCAGATGGTCTGTATTTAGCTTATTATCCTTTATTTTTTCGCGGCCTCTAAAATGTTTCCTTTTATTATAAAGCACATTTAGAAAAGTTGACTTTAAACCATATTTAGCCATTTTTTCCTTACCAGTTCTCTTTTAATGAGCTGGATCAGGATTTCCTCTAAAATATCAAGCTACAGACAGGAAAGATGATAGCACATAAAAAATCAAATTTCTCAAAGAAGTCCCGACGTGTCGTTTCAGTAAAATTTTCTTCCTCTGATAGCATTTTGCTGATTTTCAAGCCGAAAAGGCAGAAAATCACCATTATTTTCTGCTTTTCCAATCTTATTATGCAAATGTATCACACAAGCTGTTCTGAAATAATATTTAAGGGCAAAGATGGTTGATAGTCATGCCTGGATTAGCAACAGGAGAATTTTAACTGTTCTTTGATGGAAAAAGACTGCTGCATTTGAAGAAAAACATCGAGCTTCCTGACTTTACCTTGTGGAACAGCATCTAAATCTTATGTGAATTCCTTGCTTGCCAAAGCTATAGTGGACCACATAACCACTCATTTCACATTTCTCATTTTCCCTTGTAATAAGCTTTTACTTGCACGCCATGTTTTGCTTTTTCTTTTTCTTTTTAAAAAAATCTATACAGTCTGCCATTTTATTTCCCTCTATCATACCCACAAAAGCTCACCTTGCCTTTAAAAAGCCTCACTCCCCAACACGGCTGACATGTCGTCTTCTGTGTTTTGGCTGCGGTTTTGGTTTGTTTTTACTCTTAGCTCCCCCACCATGTTTTTCCAGAATGGCCAGAGAAGCACTTTAAAGGAGTCTTTCTTTCCATTTAGAGTAAAAAAACAAAACAAAACACCTATTTTGCTGTGTTCATGATTTGTTGGTTCTTTGACAATCAACTGAAAAAAAAAAGATTTAAGCCTTTTGGTAGATTGAATAAGTGTAGGTGTTATGCAGCACAGTGAAGGTGTTTGTGGGGACTGATAATAGGCTTTATTAGCAAATTCAACATAATGCAAGGCACAAAGAACTGAAATCCAAAGACGAATGTGAGAAACACAAGACAACCAGGAAACACAGGTTGTTAAAATAGATGTCCTGACAGAGCTCACGGCAGGGAAAGCAAAGACAGGAAGTAAAAGCACAAAAAACACACAGGGAAAAACAAAATAAATCAACATTTGGAAACCACAGAGCTGTACTACAGTACAAGGCAAGACTAATAAGATAGCAATTTATGTCAAACTTTAAGTTTTAAAACTTTAAGAAAACCCAGTTTCACAGAGAAAGTTGATAAAAGATCACAATGATATGTGTTATCTCTGTCTAGGGCTTGGGGTTTTGTTGACCCAGCTAACTCGAAGAAAACCTATCTATGTTTAATTTCCTTCATAGTACACCCCCCTCAGGGCCTTGTAGTACGAAGTGAGTTTAGCATATCCAGGTTATGCTTTCATTATCTGTATTCACTTATCCTAACAGTCAGGTGGTGAAGCCCTTGTAGGCTGGGGTCGATTATCCTGACCCTAGCGGTCAAGCTATCAAGCTGTTTATCAACCAGGAGTTTATCAATCTAGTTGGCAAATTCATATGAACGTTGTTGTGTTGGCAGCATCTGTCAAATCAAAAAATATAGCTAAGTGTACGGCAGCAGAGCAACTGCAAAGGAAGCTGAAACCATATTATAGGAACAATATGAAAAGGGCTTAAAGCAGCACAGCTGCTGTAGACAATGCAGTGTTCAGTAATTTAATATTAAACATGTCGTATGAATGTGTGTGTGGTTTGGTTGGTGAGAAGAAAAAAACTTTAAACCCTGCCACTATCCAAGCTCTGAGGTCTGGGGGATCTTTTACAGGACAGGCAGTGATTTAACACCAGTTAACCCAAGGTTAACCCTGAAGTTACATGGATAAGATGAAATCCTGCTTCATAGTGGAGGCCTTAGGAGGACAACAACAGCTACAAATAGACAAGACAGAGGAAGAGAAGACAGGGAAGCGAGCAAAAAAGAAAAATTAAAATGCAAGCCTGAACAACAAAATCAGAAAAAGAACTTGTGGACATGATAGCGGACTTGTTGATAAAAATAACTGTTAAATTCTGTTAATTCCTGACTTCTGTGTATGTCTCTTTGTTCTCTCAGTCTTGGCACCTCAGGGTCTGCAGGTGGTCCAAGTGACTGACGTCTCTCTCCTGGTTGAGTGGGAGTCCGTTCAAGGGGCCGAGTATTATGTGTTGACATATTATCCGAAAAATGACGAGGGTGCGCAGGAGCAGGTAGGTTTTTCTACTTTGATCATTTCTGTGTCAAATACAGGTTGTAGCAAAAAAAAAAGTATATTACCTATTTCATCTTACAAACTTATTCTCATCAACTGCATATTAGATTTCGGTCGCCAACACAGAGAACTCCTACCTCATCACAGGACTGACTCCTGGGGTTACCTACATTGTCCAAGTACATGCGGTGGTTAAGGGCATCCAAAGTGAAGCTGACGAGATTGAAGCCACCACAGGTGAGCACAGATGGCTCTGATCAGGACAGAAAAAACAAATACAGAGCTTTAAAATTAGTATTTTTCAGACTAACAGACATTAGTGCTGTAGCAGAACTGGGCGGTGTGCAGCATGTTTCCTTTAAATGAGCTGCTGGTTTAAAGTGAAAGCAGATGTTACCTATTAAAGACTACCGTGGCTTTGAGGGCAGGTGTGGCCTGCAGGTCTTAGGGATTAAGTTAGATTTTCTCGGGATAAAATAGTTGCATTTGAAGTCAAACGTAATTGTGTATGTGATTTGGCATTAAAAGACCATAAATGCTATTCTGGTAGAGTCCAGGAATGAAAATATGGACCTGGCATGGATTGATAACCTGCCTCACTTTCTCTGTTACTTTTGTAGAATGAGCACGATTGTTCCTGTATTCGTCTTTGTCTTTCACAGAAATTCTATGGTAAAAAAGCAATGAACAGACTGAAGACTTTAATTACTAAGCGTTTCATTAAAGGCTGGCTTGTTAGCCTTTAATTCTCAAGGAAATGGCTCCATGAACTTGCTCACAGATGTGGCGGGACACAGATGTGTAGAGAAAGAGATTACTTGACAGGATTGATGGGAGACGTGCAGAAAGTGGGAGTGTGGTTAGATTGGTTTACCATGGAAAACCTCACAGAGCATAGCTTTCACATATGGGCATAAGAAGCCACGCCATCATCTGGCTTATTGTTGTGTGAGGCAGACTGGTACATACTTTTTGTTTTAACTTCAAACAATGATCTACTTCAAAAGAGGGTTTGGATGGATGTTTTTAAGTTTTCTTTTGGGAAGCACAACAGCTGGCATGAAAAGAAGCTTTTCATTTGGTAACGCTTGCTTTGTTTGATGGAACTCACTTTTTCCTCATGAAATTGCAGAAGCATATCTCTAATTAACGTCTGAATTATTCAGAATATTCTGAGAGATGGGAGGATGCAGTGGCATACAAAGTTCTGAATGATCAGGCTTCATCATATCTTAAAGACCTCATAGTATCATTTCATTCCAACAGAGCATATCTCTCTAAGACTGCGGGCTCATTTTTGGTTATTTGATTATCTAAAAGTAGAATGGGAGGCAGAGACTCCAGCTATCAGGCCCATCTTCTGTGGAACCAACTCCCAGTTTGGGTTCACGATACAGACACGCTCTCTACTTTTCACATCAGACTTCAATCTTCATCCCTCATTTATGCTGCTATAGACTCAGACTGTGAGGAACCATTCATGATGCACTGATATCTTCTCTATGCCCTTCTTTTTACTACTCATACCAGGATACCAGGATTGCATGTCCTTAACTTCGATCCTCTTTTTAGTGGTTTTTCCCCTTATTCTGATTTGTTTTGTTTTGTTTTGTTTTGTGTTTTTTGGTTTTTTGGTTGGGTTTTTTTTTTGTGGTTTGTGCTCCTCCTTTTCTGTCATCTCGTTCCCATCACCTCCAAATCTATAGCAGCTGATTCCCCATCCTGGGGAACATGGGGATCTGATCATTGAGGTTGAAGCATTTTGACATGGCGGCTGCTTTGAGCTGTTACTGTTGTTTTAAAGTAATTACATACAGGTAGAAGTGAAAATGCTCATGTGACATGTAAAGTTTAAAAATAAAAGTAAGTCACAATGTACACTGTGTAAAGTGTAGGCGGCACTAAAGCATTACTATGATGTTTGATTCTTGAGGTGTAGTAGATGTCACAGCTTTACAAATAGCTGTAAAATGTTAGTCTACAGAACTGCTCAAGGATCGTTCTCGACTATTGAACCCCACATGACTGTGTTTAATTTGTGTGTCCTGCTGGGTGATATGTTAAACTAGTTTATCCTGACTTTATTATGTGAATGCTGTGACTTTAAATGTGGGAAAGCACAGAGTACGCAAAGGTTACTTTAGAAAACATCAATAAACCTTTATATGCACTTTTCTAAGATGACGCTGGCGATGTCAAAAAAAAAAAAGAAAAAAGAAATGCACCCATGAGTGATTTTAATATTTGTTTCATGCCAAATACAAATATTTGTCTATTATTTGGTTATAATATCTTGCAGATGGCCAGAGGCGGAATTCTTGCTTGGCTCTCTTTCCTAGAAATGTCACATTTCAGTGTGCTGGGAGATCATTGTCTAGCTCGGGGACATGTGGAAGCAGAGCAAGGCAGATGCTTCTGTTTGCAAAAGCTTTAAGGCAGACTTCTAAGTTTGAGCTTCATGTCTGTACACTCAGTTCCACCTAACCTTGTATCACCTTTCCCAGATGTCTCAACTATTGATGGTGTCCGAGTTCTTGGCCAGACAGAGGTCTCTATTGAGGTGGACTGGCAGAACCCTCAAGCTGAGATGGATTACTTCAGGCTTACACACACTGACCCAGAAGGGCAAGAGGAGGAGCTGAAGGTACAGAGGAGCCAAGAGGCGCGCACCAAACACACTATTGTGGGTGAGTCTTACAAGTTTGTGAACAATGTACAAAAGTATTTCTCGAACTGTTGTGCTATTAGAGTAAGCTATGGGTTCTAAGCTAATCAATAAGAAGTAAATAGTCCCGTAACCTTGTTTCTTGAATCTTGAATTGGACGCTTTTGGACATAAATCTTGAAATAGTCATCCAATTTGATTTAAAATAATCTTCTGGTTTTACTTTGCAATTTATATTGTAAAAGTGCTACAAAAACTTACATATACAGACACAGTTACTTTAAATATTCAGTTCAAATTAAGCTTTAGGGTAAAAATATTAATAATGTTGGAATATAAAACATGGAACATGACATCATCTCATAAACACACAGTATACAGCAATGGTAAAAAGAAGGTATGCTCTCTGTCCGTTCAAACGTTTTACATATCACGAAACAATAAACAATTATTTATTTATTATCAGATCTTAATTAGGTAAATATATAACTGAGATGAACAGCAACACATGACATATTAAACATCATTATTTAATTCACAAAAACCAAAATGATTCAAAAGCCAAAGTGCAGAAAAACTAAGTTCAGGCTGACTGTTTCAGCCAAGCTTTAACTGTTGAACACACGGCCTCACATTTCTTGATTTCTGTGGTATACAGAGGAATTCCTGGTCAAATCAATGACTTCAAGGTGCCCAGATCCCATGATTCAAAAACAAGTCAAATAATCAATCCATGCTATGACTGGTTTTCACCAAACATGGCTCTAGGCATCATGTAAAAACATCTCGACATCGTCTGATCTGTCCAAAGGACATTGCTCCAGAGGTCTTGTTGTTTGTTCAGATGTAACTTTGCAAACATGAGCTACGCTGCCATGTTTTTTTTTTTAGAAAGAAGACTTTTTCTTCTGCCAAGCCTCCAAAACAAGCCATGCTTGTTCAGTCTTTTTCTAATTGTACTGTCATGAACTTCAAATTTAACATGTTAACTGAGGCCCGTTTGTCTGAGAGCCAGCTCTTGGGTTTGTTGCATTGTACGGTCTGGCCTTGGGAGGGGAATTTGCTGGATGTCCACTCCTGAGAAGATTGGCAGCTGTCTTCAATGTTTTCTGCTGAATCATCTTTTTCACATGATGCACTTGGATTTATTTGGAAAGGACCTTCTCAGGCTGAATGTTTCCCCTACTTGGCATTGTATAAATTAAATACACTACTTCTGCGATTTGGCTTAAATTTTTGTTAAAATAAATAATGACAAATAAATAACTAATGACATGGGTTTATGTCTCATATTTTCTAGTTCATTTGGAGTTGTATATGACCTGGTAAGGAGCAGAATTTCTTTCATATAATTTTCTGATATGTAAAACTGATAGAGGGTGAATGTTCTTTTACCAGGAAAGTGGGTATAATATACATTTCATGTAGTCTAATAGAAAAGGGATCCCATAATTTAAGGATTTGATTGAGAAAAGTCAGAAAAGTAATTTCTACTTCTACTCAAGATTTTCCTCAAAGTTTGTAAATCCCTTGTTTTGGAGCATTATATCAGAGACTGATGGACATTTGCTTCTTTTAAGACTAACTGTCTCTTCCCACAGGTTTGTATCCAGGAACAGAGTATGTCATCTCAGTGCAGGCCATTAAGGGAAACAATGGGGGCAAAGCTTCTTCTGTCACCGGTGCCACAGGTCAGTGTCAACACATCAGCATTCACGAGTTGTTGAATCTCATACTGCTGTGCCTTATTATCAGTTAGCATAAAGTGGGCCCAATTTTCTCAAAATTGACTGCTGCCTGACATTAATTGCATTGAGACTGCATTTCTGCGACCACTGGAGAAGTCTGACTGTGGATGACACTTAATATAATAGATCAGCCACTCTTGGAACAGAAAAACATCAGAGAAACAGCGAGGAAAACCATATTCCACTTAGTTTTGAATTGGGTGTACCACCAATGAGTGCGCTTAGCTCTTGTTGTGTCACCTATAATTCACCTGTGGTCAGATGCTAAGAGGAAAAACACATAATCTGTCAGACACAAAAAATGCTATGGAGTATTATGCAAACTGCTGTTACCATCCTTACAGAGCCAGTGATAACATTACAATGAATACAGCCAGCAAGAGGCAGGATTGTGGGTTATGGATGGAGGGCTGGAATTTACAACCTAATAATTTGAGCAATCTTTAATGGTTGTGGTGAGCTTGGTCACAGAGGGGAAACATGATATTAATTCTGTAATGACTATGAGATGCTCCCTGACAGTCAGGGTGAGAAGGTCCATGATTTACAGAGTCTGGTGTTGTTGGATATTAGCATTTTGGTCTTAGCGTGAGTTTTAGGACGTGATGAGGAATACATTTTTACTCTTTACTTTCACAGCCATTCTTGACATTAAGTTGCTATATAGTTATAATTTAACAGACCGCCAAATGCTCCACAGTGGCACAACAGGTTTTCAGTTTCTCCCATTATCTTCTTTTCTGTCTCTCATTCACCTTCCCATCTTTCCTCCTCTCTTTAGAGATTACTCACTTCTAAAGCTTTCTTCAGTTTGAAGTCTGTTCATTTTGGGTGGGTGAGTTGTTATTTTTGTTTTTTTAGACACTGAGGCAACCAGTTTAATGGTTTTTAGTCATCAGCCTTAGCAAGGTATTTTCAAGACTCACCTCTCATCTTTTGAAGACAGTCAGGTACTCAAGAACTCATGTCTTCACTAATCTTTTTTTCTGTGTGTATGCCACTTACTTTTGCAGCAACTGCATAAGTGTGTGTGCGTGTATGTGTATGTGTGTGTGCGCGAATGGGCTAATCTACACCAGACAGACAGTGGCTTGTCTCCACTCCAGCAGCTACAATCCTTCATTTTAGGTGTAGCACGAAAAGGCTTAGAGGTGATTGAAGAGGATACTCCTCAGCTCTGTCTGGCAGAGAGGATGTGCTAGTTTCTCGATGACTGGCATGGCGCAACAGAGAGCACAGTCACCTATTATCTCGCCGAACATGCTGTTGCCTTTGGGCAGCGGGGTTATACACGGGAGGAGATAAAAGGAACATGAGGGGGGGAATATTGAAAATACACAAACAGAGAGGAAGCTGTAATAAAGAAGAATAAAACACTAAGTGTTGGCATTAGAGCTAAAAAACCAGAGTCGAGTGATAAATCAAGATATTTATAGGGGGAATTAAGAACAGGAATAGGACAGGATATAAAAACAATGGGTCATAAAGAAACAATTTATGGGACATTATGTAATGCGTTATTGGGTAGGTACTTCTAAGACTACAGCTGCCATCTTACATATTGTGTAAGCGCCACAGTTGAAAGGTTTCCCCACTGTTGCCATCTGTCCTATGTGCCTTCTCATCGTCTCTTTCGCAGTGTCTGTCACGCATCACAATTGGCATCCTGCTAAACTTATTTTGCTGTGGCTCCTTTTATAGTTGTTTACCTTCTGCACTACTGATAACAAGGTATTACATAGCAAATAAAAGAATGACAGTGGATATTTATAGCTGGGCCTCGTTATGCACTTCCGGTGTGACTTTTATGTTGGATTTATGTTTATGTTGCGGAATATGCACAATTTTTGACTGAATGTTTTCATTTTATTGCCACCAATGACAACATACGAAAAGAGAAACTGAGGACCAGACTTGTCATCCTTACTATAACCTGTCCAAAGCTTAAGAGGCATATAAACACATCATACCACAGCTGCTACTGCTGATTCAGATTCAATAAAGTCACCACCAAGGCCTTTATAACAAAAAGCAGATGGCTTGACGTTCGAAGATGGGTTGAATTTTCCACTCAAATGTGTCCATCGGAGGTTTTTGAGCCAGCTCTTTGCGTTAGACAAAATACAAAGAGCTGGAAAAATGTCAAATGAAAATGTGAGAAGAGACATTTTATAAAAGTAATGAGGATTCAAAACAAATTCCCGAAAGGTCAAACTGGGAATGACAGATTTTGTGTAGAACTACTCTTCGTGTGTTGATTCAATTGGAGCAGTTGAACAGCTCTATGCACCTATTAAGTGTGAGAAAAAGATAATGTTGTTTGTAGGTATCTTCTTAATTAATCTTGGTGTAGGTTATTGCATTAGTAGCATTGATGTTTGAGCCTGTTATGCTCAAAAGTGTGTTGTTGTTTTTTTACTTTTTCTAATATTCATAATAATTGTAATTAATTTTAATTAATTAATTTTTTAATTAATTTTAATTTATACATTGCACAGGTATCTTCCAAAATTGTTTAAACATGAACAAAAGAAAAATCAGGATCTTTTAGCCATTGTCCATTGAAATTTGGGCAAATTTTCTCAAACCTACTATATAATTTTGCTACAAGAATTGTCCCTTATAACACAGAAAATGCTCTATTTCTGCCACAGATTAACACAGACAGTAACACAGATTGATTGCTTTTATTCCACGTTTAACAATCATGCTTCCATGAGTGGTCAGTGCCAGAAGTTAGGCTGTTGTGTATAATCTGAGGGCTGAACTAAGATCACAGTTTGTTTTTCCCTGAAATATGTCCATGTTAACAGTGTACTGTATTTTCTTGTTGGAACATATTTGGATTATTTTACAGTTACAGTGGTGTTTACCTTTAACCTGTCATTCAGAAGAAAGAAAAATTGTTCTCTTTGTGTATTTGTTAAAACTTACTTACGGCTGCCACGTGGAGTGAATAAATTATGAAAGGATAGTTCATAACGTAAAAAAGGGAGTTTCACACAATTCATATTATATGTAAGGACAAAATATAGGTATGTTGATAAGTCAGTTCTGTCATTAAGAATTATGAGTTACTTAAAGCACATACAAGTCGTTGGGCAAACATGCTAATAAACTCAACTAGGGCATAGATCAAGCCTGACATATTGTAGTCTCTGAATGAATGGAGCTCTGTTGCTCCATATGTAGCCATACTGTATGGCTTTCACTGTACAGTGAGGCTGTGAATCTGTAAGGCTCTAAATGATGAAAGACAGCCTACTACTGAGTGCCTTGTGGTCAGTGTCTGCTGAACATGTCACCCATAATGGATAAGTTGTCCTCCAAATGGCCGTAGTTGCAGCTTGTGTTGTGTAGCCATGTAGTCACTGACGCTGCACAGCTAGTGGGGTAGAATGTTTGGAGTAACTGGATCCATCATACAGAGCAAATGCAGGCTTGGAGCACGTAAGAAAACGTATCAAATAACTTATAGAAAATGTCAGACGACTGAGGGATTGGACTTGTTTGTTCAGAGGGGAATAAAGAACATTAGAAAAAAGAAAATCCAGTGGTGGGCAGTAACTTTAACACAAGAGAATAGAGATAACGAACACATTTAATCAGCGTACCAGTGTATGATTCTGTATTTTCATTTGTTCTTTTTTTATATGCTGTACTTAAATAGGCATAGACATCTGCAACCTTTCTGCACTCATTCCTGGCTGAAGAATTGTGAAAAGGTCTGACTTTTATAGTTATCATCATATTTTGCATTAGCTTACCATGATGAATTCTTCAGGAATTGATTAGAATTGTAGTAATAATAGGAGCAATAAAACACTATAAACAGACCTCACTACACATAAACTATGCATTACTGGCAAACTGTACATACAATTGTTTGCAAAAATGACTCATTCTGCAACGATTTTCCCCATTCAGTGTTGTATAGTATTGGTATTTCTGCTGTCAAATTTCTACTAATGTTCTATTAATCTTTTAAATACTATATTCTGTTTATTCTACAGTCGTGCATCACATTCAGTTAAATCATGTGGTCGCTCTCCTGTGAGAATCAGATATCTATTACAAAGCACAGTTTGTACATTTGTTCAACCAAGGTATTTCTCTGGTTTAATTAAAAGAGGTTTTTTTTTTAATTAAATTAGACGTGACTTGAGATCCCCTCTCCATCATAAGTTCTGATTCAAAGTCCTGAAGGAGATATTAAAATCTTCTTTCGCAGTGCAATCTAATAAAATTAGGGGTGGGTTTTTATAATCGATTCATCGATTAAAATCGATTCTGGCTTGGATGACGTAAAATCGATTCATTAAAATCCTGAATCGATTTTTTAATATAAATTTATTTTGCCCAAAATGCCAGAATCTCTGGTGACATCTCACAAAATTTCAAGAACCACCAAACAGTTAAGACAGTAAATGAGAGCAGGTACACGGATTCTGCACAAAGACTTAAACACACAGCGGGACCCGCGGATCAGAATCAGTTAGATGTCGCCTTTCTCACGGTCGGGGCTGAAAGCCTCGCTGATTCTGATCTGTCGGCGGGTCCGCGCTTTGTGTTCACGCCCTTTATGCGCCGATTCTAAAGCTGTTAGTTTGATCTCTCTCCAAACAATACTGACCGAACCAGCAGCAAAAGAAGATCCAAACGCTTCACATAAAATCGTCATGAATTCACTCTGACTTTTACTGTTTTGCTTCCACCGCGATGCACAGCTCTCTCTCTCTCTCTCTCTCTCTCTCTCTCTCCCTCTCTCTCTCTCTGTACTTCAAGAACAGTTTCCCTTTCTTCATTATTCGCTTGCTTGTTACGCACAAGTCTACTGTTGTTTACAGCGCTGTCGCACACGGTTTTTTTCCCTTTTACATTCTTCCGAAAAGAAAACCTCATTTCTGCTGTTCAATACTGAACAAATTTAAACTTTTTAAAATTATTCAAAATGCAAAACGCTTAACGTGTCTCTAATAAAACTGCTGTAACGTCAGAGGTAATGTTCATATGTTGATTAATGGTTTTCTTTCGTTTTTGATGTACTGCAGAATATTTTTATAAATCCCAGGCCAGGAAAACCTTCATGTTTTTCTGTTTTATCTTCAGCTACTTTGACACAAAGGCATCTGCTGTGACGCTCACACCTTTGATAAAGTCTTGCGTGTGTCAGCTTCCTTTTTATTGATACAAAAATATGTAAATGTACTGATCTGAATTATAATATTTCTGACTGTCAAAATTTCCCAGATTTAAATCGAATCGAATTAAATCGAATCGTGGATCGAATCGATTCGGGACCTTGTGAATCGGAATTGAATCGATTCTAGAAATCAGTGACGATACCCAGCCCTAAATAAAATGTACATGATAACTGATCTGAAAGTAGAGCCAGGGCAGATTGTCTAGCGCGCCAGTATCCAAATCAATTTCCAGTCAAAAACCAGAGGTTTATCCACAATGTGCATGTGGAAGCAGCTAGAAAACTTTGCTGGCCTATAGATTTAATTGGAATCAGAGTCAAGCAGAGTAAATCCTGGTTCCAGAGACAATAGCCAACTGTGGACACACGATGGCAGTAATTTAAAGGCAGTAAGACAGGTTCTATGGCAAAATGCTATTTAAGATGAAAGGAGAGAGACTACGGTAAGTTCATTTTTTTTATAGTGATTTTCTGATTTTATTGGAAAGGCACTGCCAGCCTTGCTTGCCCTAAATGCTACCGCTATGTTCTAAAGGAGCTTTGTTCAGGTCACATAGCAAATAATTGAATAATGAATGATGAAAAGAATGAAGATATTCAAACTGATAAGTTCTTTCAAGTGTTTTAGATCAATTCAAAACGAAAAACATTTTTGCACTAACAGGCTTTATATGTTGTGCCACATGCATCATATGTTATTGCCTCACACCTCACAGTTACTGCCAATTTCCAGAATGCAATGACATCTCCCTGGTGGTGCATACTGCCACTTCCTGTTTTTAGGTCATGCAGTTCTGGTGCAGAACTGACATTATTAGTCATTAATTTCAAAATGTTCTTAAATGTTCAACACTAAGCTTGTTTAGTGTTTTTCAGTTAAGGTGCTTAGAAAAGTGAATGACCTCTCATTTCGAGGCCTTGGAGGAAACACACAGCTCTAATAAAAAAGAGCTATTATAAATTCTTTCTGTGGTTTAGCTCATGACAGGCTGTCAGGCAGTGCAGCCACAAGGACAGGGAAGTGACAGAGGGAGAGGAGAGGAGAGACAAAGAGGGGATATAGAGTTAGACAGTTGCACACTTCCTTTCTTCTCTTGGATGCATCATCAATCAGTTTTCACGATGCACACTGCACACTGACACAAGAACGACCTCGACTCAACTGCTGCCACAGAGGAATAATCCTAAATGATGATTACTTTTACATTTCCCTTCACTTCCTTTGTGTCTCTCCTACTATGCCTCTGTGACTTTATTTCCAGTCTTACTTTCTTTGTTGCTCTCCCTCTACACTTTCATGATGAGTACCTCGACCGACCCCAGAGCCCATCCAGACAACACTCACAGCTTCACCAGAGTCTTGTATGCATCCTTCATATTTCCTCAAGCCACCGAAACAGAAGCTCGATGTTCTGGTCTGCTTGTCTTTCCTCTACAGCTCATGCATTACAGTGCAATGAACAGATCAGTAACCTAGGTTGCTTTGATGTTACAAATTCTCCTTTTGTTCATTTTTTTTAATCTTCAGCATCCATTAATAAAACAGTAACAGGCTTATGTACATTTCTGTTGGATAAAAATGTGTATCACGAATGTGCCATGTTACAGCCTGACCTGCTGACTAAAAAGGCGAGACAGCCATCAGTATTTGAACGGGCTGTTTTTCAGGGGTCGGTGAAACCTTTTAGAAGCGCTTGTGAAATGGTCAGAAAATGCCTGGCCGAACACATTTCCTGTGTCACAATTTGTTGGTTTTGTTTCCAAAACCAACAATTTGAACTTCACCTCAATTTTGCCAGCTGTGTTGAGGTAAGAAAGTCAGCAATTTGAATGTCTCTGAAGCTGTCTTCAGTTTTTATTGTTTTTATTATTCTATTTTATTGTCTCCCCCACTCTTTTTTTCACTTTCTGTGCACACATCAAGAAAAGCACAACACATTGTCGGTCTTCCAGGAAAGACTGTGAAGACTGCTAATGTCTGATCTGACAGCATCATAGTGTCCTTGCTTCAAGGAATGTCTAGAAGAATGCAGGGCTGCAATGTGGTGTTAAATCAGCTAAAGTGAACTAATGGGCAAGAAGTCTGTCTATCAAATCCATGCGCAACTGGTGGCTAAGTGGGTAATTATAGACTACTTACATGTTTCTAAGAAAAAAGAATAATGGTGTCTGCAGAAGTTAGATGTTAACTTCTTAAAGTCCTCTCTGTATAACCCTTCAATTTTAATGTTCGGTTTAACAAGTGTTAAGTACTGTCTATTAACCACAGAGATCTTTCTGGCTCTTTCTCATCAACTGATGTTTGACTGTTAGCAACAGCCCTCATCACCTCATCGGTGGAGTTACTGTGACTATATCTTACACATTTGTGATGCTTTCAGTTTTGAAAAGTCTGCCCAGCATTCATACACATAAAGTACACCACAATAACCCTTAATAAAAAATTTAAAATATTTGTAAAAATATAAAACCATAATAATCAAATCAAATCAAATCACTTTTATTGTCACATCACATGTGCAGGTACATTGGTACAGCACATGCGAGTGAAATTCTTGTGTGCGAGCTTCACAAGCAACAGAGTTGTGCAAAATACAATAACATAAACAGGCAAAATATACGAATGGCTAAATCTGAAACTAATAAATATATGTATAATATATAATAGTATATGCAAAAAAATAAAAAAAAAATTTCTGGATGTGTATACTAAATGTTTTTCTACGTGTGTGTGTGTGTGTGTGTACACATATTTTACAAATTAAATAGAGTCAACAATAAATAAAATATATAAAAATATACAGAGTTGAGACATGTGCAAAACAGTGGCATTACTGTACAGTATGGAGTGCATAATGTTGAAGTTCCAGTAGTGAAGGTGAGGTGTCTATGACGTGTTCAGCAGTCTGATGGCCTGATGGAAAAAGTTGTCTCTCAGTCTGCTGGTACGGGACCGGATGCTGCAGAACCTCCTTCCTGATGGAAGTAGTCTGAACAGTTTATGGCTGGGGTGACTGGAGTCCTTGATGATCCTCCCCGCTTTCCTCAGGCACCGCTTCCTGTAGATGTCTTGGAGGGAGGGAAGCTCACCTCCAATTATCCGTTCAGAGCACCGCACTACTCGCTGGAGAGCTTTGCGGTTGTAGGCGGTGCTGTTGCCATACCAGGTGGTGATGCATAAAATACACTAATAATTACCAATAACTAAAAAAATTATTGGCTATTATATTGGCTATTATAAAAGGCACTGACAGAAAACCCAGGTCATGTATTTATGAGGATTTACTTCAGGGTTATGTTGTTTAGTCTTGTAAAGTTTGCCAATAGACCCTGGCTGATGTTGTCCAGGTATTCTACTTTTCTTATTATATAGAGTTCTTTTTTTTTTTCATTATACAACCTTATCAATATTGATTGCCATAGTCTACAGCTATATGTTTCTGTAGAGACCAATGTCAGTGATGTTGTGAACTCTCTAGCAACTGACATTAATAGATGGATGACAACAGTTTTTTTCTTTTTTTAACTTAACAAAGACAAAATTGAAAATCTTTTAATTGGCTCAAAAACCAAGTTTATTTATAAGTGAGCAACAACAGGTGACACAGTAAGATTTCAAGTAAAAGGTCATGGCATTGTTTGACATTCTGATTTGAGCTTTAAACTCTGCATTAACTCAAGGCAGCTTTCCTTCATCTTAGAAATATCGCCAAAATATGACTCTCCTGGCTCGCCACGACTCAAGAATTTTTTTTCATTTTTAGTAGACTGGATTACTGCAATTCTCATTTTGTTGGACTTCCTAAAAAGATTATCAGTAGACTGCAGCTTATCCAATACTCTGCTGCAAGGTTATTAAGTAAAACGAGAGAATAACAGAGCACATCGCTCCAGTTTTAGCAGAGCTACATTAGCTTCCAGTATCTTGCAGAACTGCTTTAAAAATACTCTTACTTAAATGGCATTGGACCATCTGGACCATCTTATATTTCTGAAAGTCTGTCACTTTATATCCTGGCTCGCACTCAAACATCCTCTGCTGCCAAACTCTTAGATATACAGTATTCCTCACAGAGAGAAATTGGGGATGCAGCTTTTGGTGTTTAATCAATTTTAAATCATGCTTTTTATTTGTTCTTGTTTCTAATGTCTCTGTAAAGCACTTTGAATCACCTTGTTGTTGAATTGTGCTATACAAATAAACTTGCCTTGCCTTGCCTTGCCTTATGCCCCCAAAATCTGGAACAGACTATCTCAATATACCGAGGAAGCAAACTGTGCCAATAATGTCAAGAAACTCTCAACATCACACATTTAAATCTGGCATTTAGCTAGTGTTTACATTTAATAAAAATACCACTTCACTGCTTTACCTTTAAGTGAGTTCAGCAGCCGTATTTAGTATTCTGGTTCAGAACGTGCAGTTTCTCTACAGTCCTGTCTGCTTCTGTTCCTTCAATGTTTATTTTCTTTTTCTATATTTTTTATGTAGAATTTCGTCTTATTCATTTAGTATCCACGTGTGGGATGTATGTGGATGCATATATGAACATATTTCTAATGGGTTGTTTGACTTTTTCAGCTCTTTTTGATGCTTTTTTTTCTTTGCTTTTTTACGTCTTCAGATATTGATGCTCCAACAAATCTCGTCACTACCGAAGTAACAGAGGACACTGCAACAGTCTCCTGGGATCAAGCCCAGGCTGGAATAGAGGGATACATGCTGAGTTACACTTCTGCTGAGGGATCCAGTTCAGACATCTCTGTAGCACGTGATAGTACCTCATACAGGCTGATAGGCTTGAGGCCTGGAGTTCTCCATACTGTCTATATCTGGGCCTATAAGGGAGACAAAGTCAGCGGAAAGAGTTCAACAGAAGCTGAAACAAGTAAGTGCTGAAAGGGGAAACATTACAGTAGAGACTGATTTGATTATTTGGCTGTCCGTCATTGAAGACTCCCACAGAGGAATCATATTTTGGAGGTCAGCTAGGAATATCTACAAAGGTAAGGCAGAAAAAAGAAACTCTTATCCCCTCTTTTTTTTTAACAATGGTGCTGAAAGTGTAAACAAATGCTTTTATCTTTTGTCTCTTTTTTACTGATTGCACAATAGCCTTTGATTGTCTGAAAAGTGATCAAAAGCGCAACTGTTCTTTGCTGCCTTTGAACTTGGAGCAGTCTGTGAACTAAAGTAAAGGTTGATTTTAGGGTCTCTTTTTCTTAAGCTCCTTTATGTACGACCTTAAAAAACATACAGATAATTGGTCAATTACTACCTCTTGATCTTGTGCGTGCTAGGTTGACAATGTGTGAAAAGCATTAATATAGACATTACACACTTAGCACACCAGCCCCTCTTATCCATCTGCCAAGAGTGGAACTTGAACTCTGTGTGAAAAACGCTGTTTAACATAATTAGGTGGTACACCTCATTTAAAAGCAGCCCAGTTTAGCCTCGGGTTGAATGTTCATAAGAAGTTTGAGCAGAAGCATTTTGCTTGGTCAACAGAGCAAGACACTTCTCATGTCTCTTAATCTGGCTGTTGTGCAGATTAGCAGCTGTTGCTGTCTGCTGGTATTGATGTTTTTGGAAGAAAGTCAGCAGAACAAGAAGTATGAGTGCTTTAAAAAATATCTTTACGCATCAGGATCACAATGACTGTGACGGCACAAGCTGGTGAAACAGGCTGAGCTAGTAATAGAATTAGTTTTCCTTGACAGCATAGTATGACTTTAGTTTCTTAACAGTTCTTAACAATGTTTTCCTGCTCTTAGTAAAATGTATGCGATGTAGAATTTCCATGTTCTTTGCTTACAAGTAGCTCCTAGAACCACTGCTTACATAGCAGTGTGTCATGCCGTCAAACTTGGATTCAATAAAAAATGTGTCAAAATAGTTGAATGTGGTATTTTTGGATACCATTGAAAAGATTTTTCATATATGTCATATATGAAAAACAACAGGTTTATATAAGAGGTGCTGTTGTTTAAGGCTAGAGAGCTGCTAAAGCTCACCACAGAGTATAATCCAAGTTTGACATCTATTCCAGTGTCTTCTGCTTCTAGATACAGGTGAAGCTCTGCACTGCTGATTTTTTTTAGTTCTTCTGTTTGCAACAGCTGTGATTACGTGTTTTTACCAGTATCTACTAACTACAACTCCCTGTGCAGACCTGGATGCTCCTACTAACGTCTTCGCCCAAGATGAGACAGAGTTCAGCTTCAGGGTGCACTGGGATCCCCCTCAGGCAGAAATTGATGGCTACATACTAACATATAGCTCTTCTGAGGGCTCAAGTGAAGAAATTGTAATTGGGTCTGACAGTACTTCATACACGCTGACTGGCCTGAGGCCTGGGGTCCTCTACACTGTCTACATCTGGGCTGTCAAAGGGAGTAAAGCCAGCAGGAAGATCTCGACACAAGCTGAGACAGGTCTCAGAAATTTAACTTTCTTTTCAAACCTCAGCATTAAATGGTTAATATCAAAGTTAAACAAAACCCATTTCCTTGCCTCTTACATGATAATATATTTTATGTTACGTATAAAGATACAATATTGTCCAAAAGTCTTGAGTCATCCCTCATTTTTTAAAAATTTTGCTCCGAGTGAGGCAGACAAGAGTTATTGAGTTATTGAGCAATAGTTCCCCCTGGCTTTATTGGTGTCTATACATGACACATAACTGATTTTAAATTGTATTTTCAGGCTCTTTATTACCACCAGCCTGTTGCAGAGACATATAATTCGTTCCCATTTCTTGTTTGAATCTATGAAAAATGCCAAAGATAACACAGTTTGACAGGCATAAAATATAATTTCTGAACTACCTGTTGGACAAAATCTTGGCATATATCAGGTGTCCTCAAAAATATTTAAGGAGAAAAGAAGAAGTGGTAGGCTATCTAGAGCAGATGAACAGTACCTGAAAGTCCTGTCTTTAGGAAGTAGGAAACACACCAGCAAAGTCCTGCCACAGGATCTGAGAGAGTGTCTGGCCCTTTAGTTTTGGTCAGCAAAGTGGAACATGTTTGCATTTCTCCTTCAGATTCATCTATTGTTCACTGAAGCCTCGTCAGAAATGGTCTCAGTGGACAGGTGGCTGTCAAGAAGCGATTCTTAAGGAAGGGAAACAGGGAGAAGACTGAGGAATGTTAAATCACAGAGGAATCAGACTGCAAATCAGTGCCACAGGGCTTAGGGAGTGATGAATCAAAATTTGAATTTTTTTTAGTAAAATCATCATCAAAACCTCAGGAGTCGTACATCAGTGAGTGTCTAATGCTGTGTGTAAAACACAGTGGATCTTCTGTTGAAGTCTGGAGAACTAATGCTGAAAACTACTTAAAGAAATGACAAGATAGTTTGTCCAAGAGAGTTCAGAATGTGTTGAAGAATCGAGTTGTTCACACAAATACTGACTTTATCATGATTGTTTGAACATGTTTGAGTAAATCGCTAACCCTTCCCAATTCCTCCAAAAGTATTAATTCTAAATTGTCAGCACTGGTCTACCGTCACCTTGACATACAGTTTTCACAAGGTTTATCAACCAAATAACTGGATTTATTATATTCCTTCACATTTTTTAGATTAATTTAATTTGTCACCCATAATATTCCAGATGACTGTAATATTCATCATTAGAGTTTGTGTATTAATATCTTCCCCTAGAACTGGACGCGCCTGCTAACCTCTTAGCAGAAGATGAAACAGAATCCAGCTTCAGTGTTTCATGGGATCCCGTCCAGGCAGAAATTGATGGCTACATGCTAACCTACACATCCTCTGAAGACGGCTCTAGTGGGGAAATCCCAGTGGGGGCAGATAAGTCTGATTATTTGTTGACTGGTTTGAGGCCTGGGCTCCTCTTCACTTTTTACATCTGGGCTGTCAAGGGAGACAAAGCCAGCAGGAAGATCTCAACACAAGCTGAGACAGGTGTCAGATGCCGGTTTTGTTAAAACAAATTGTCTGACTAGTAAATTCATGTTTAATACCCTAGAGCTTCAGATGCCCCATAATTACAGCTTTTCTGAAAAGACAGCAAGTCAACCTCCTTGTAAACCTTAAAAAAATGTCTCTCAGATGGTAGACCAATCAGAATCAGCTTGTTTGTTTAAAGCAATTTTCCAATGTATCCATTCATCAGTTCATCCATCTACTTGCCAACTTCTTTGGGTCAATAAGGGGGAAAGCAGCCCAGACATCTTTTTCCCCAATAACTTACCTCAGCTCTTCCTGAGCAGTCATGTGCCAGCTCACAGCATGTTCTGGAACAACCCAGCGATTTCCTCTGAGTCAGTCATGCCTGCAGTGCAGGGAGGCACTCTGGCCTGCTCTTTCCCATTGACTATTATGCTCACTATTCGGAGCAGTTGCTCCTTTTATAGTTCCTTTCCAGTCGAAGGACCCTTCCTTGATTCATGCAGACTCAGATCCATTCAGGTTAGCCAGCATATTGGAGAACTTCATCTCAACATCTTTTATTCAACAGTATGTTAATTTCACTTGCTTCTCAGCATCTTTGATTGCAAGGGAAGCATGGATTGAAGAGTTCTCTTAAAGCCATTTTCAGTCATGACATAATGTATGTCAGCAGTTTTTGAACTGCGATGATCACGAGCACTTTTCTTCTTCAAACTACAGCACCTTGGACCTATAACATAGGAAAAAACAGATCCGAAACTGAAATGTTTCTTGACAGAAAAACAAGACATTTTCAGCAATATCAGAGGAATATTTGACCAAAAAATCTCAGTGCATCATCAAATATAAATACCATATTCAAGTAATAAGTACTCTCCTTTCTGACAATCAAACAGGCAGTTAAATTTAAATTTTTAATCCTCTTCACAAAAATCAAGTAATTTGCCCCCAAATCTGTCTTTATTCTGTTCTCTATGCTCTTAATCATGTTTTTGTACAGAACTGAATGTTCCTATTCACCTGTTTGGCGAGAGAAAATCTTAAGTGGATCATCAGACCACATTAAGGCAGGAATCAGTAGATATAATTTTAGATGTGATGAAAACACAGTTAAAGAGACCACTTAGGAGCTGAATAGTTTCTAACTGAAGTCCTGACTCATCATTTCCTTTAAACCACTTTGGGCCTGTGAAATGTGACGCAAACCAGCAGGTTTCTAAATGGACATAGTGAACTTAAAAAACATCAGTATTCATCACGTACTCACAATCATGATAATAATGCTTGTAGAAAATTCAAGCTAAGTTGTTTCATCCCCCTGATGTAGTGAAAGATGAAACAACACATCTTGTAGTTTGCACAAGCAGTTCTTGAAATGTGCATGAGTAGTGCAGTAAACCTCTTCTACTAACATCTTCCTTTAGAACTGGATGCTCCTGCTAACCTCTTAGCCCAAGATGAAACAGAATCCAGCTTCACTGTGTCATGGGATCCAGCCCAGGCAGAAATTGATGGCTACATCCTTACCTACACCTCTTCTGAGGGCTCTAGTGAGGAAATCCCTGTTGGGTCTGACAGGACCTCTTACATGCTGACTAGCTTGAGGCCTGGAGTTCTCTACACTGTCTACATCTGGGCTGTCAAGGGGGACAAAGCAACCAGGAAGATTTCAACAAAAGCACAGACAGGTCAATACAATATGAACAAGTGGATTTTTTCCCCCCTTTTGGCGATATTGAAACTCTTCTTTCTTATGAAACATTGAAAAGGGTCATTTTTCTTCTCTTAAATTTGTTGCAGGCTTGGGTTCTACTGTTAAATACATTGATGCATTTGGGCAGAGCAGCAGGATGTTGCAAAACCAGTTTCTCCTATTAAAGTAGTCCTTAATTGAATGTTTACATGAGCCAACTCTGAGCTTTAACTGGCTGTAAATGCTGAAAATACCCATTACTTTTAAACAGTGTTTACCTGTTTGTGGGTCTGACTCTCTGTTTGGATGAGAAAGCCCCCCAAAAATCTACCCAACTAAATTTTATGACACTTCATGGCAAGATGGAGAATGCCCAAAAGAATAAACAATGGTGCAGCTCAAGATTATTTCCTTGATAATGAACAGCAACATTTGAGTGTCCTTTTGTTATGTGTCAGCAGTATTGCACAAAAACAACCAGTCAGAATTTCTTACAATTTCCTAGAGAGGCAGAGGAAGACACCATTAAATTGTAGTTCATCCAAAAGCAATTTATTTAGTATTCTTTCTTACTAGACATGAAAAGCTGCAAAGGGTCCATCAGTACCTTCTTTTAGTAATCAGTCCCAGGTGTTTTCAAATGCAAAAGCTCAAACATGTTATTGCTTTTATACCGGTAATAAAAAGATCCGAACCTGAGACCAGTAAATTATTACTAAAGTACATATGCCCTAGTTTTGGGGGTTTATTGGTTGGAAAAAAAGGCAAAAAGGCATCACGTTCTCTGAGCAGCTGCAGATCATTCAAACTCAGTGAGTTTCTGATGAAGAGACCAGCAGTTTGCACCGACTTGACTGCTGTGGAGTTGACTAGAAATCTTTTTACATTTCTTTCTGATGACAAACAGTATAAGTTGTACTTCTTGGCATAGCTTGGTATTGAGAGGGATCAAAGATTAAGTATAGCTGGAGATTTTTAAATGAACTAACATGCAATCACAGAGTCAATATTTGTTTGTTTGGAACCTCTAAAGTATCGAAGACCACCTCTCTGACTGGAATATGATTCCCAGAGGCCTGGGAGGTCAGGTCACATGGCGGGCCTCAGAGGTTAGTTTGAAGTAAAAAGCAGCAGCACGTGGTGATCGTGTTACAACAGGGGCATCTTTGTGATTCACAGATGATCTGTAAAATCATCTGGGAGCACTGAGTGAAAGCTGGGTCTTTTTCAATTAGGCAGAAAATGACCGAGTTTTGGATGATAAACTTTTCTCGTCGTAACTCGTCAGCGGGCAGAAGGCCAGTGTGGTGCTGTGTTCAAACAGGAGCGTTACTGTGTCAAACGATATCATCTGGGACACATAAAGGAACATGTTATTATATTTGTGACTTTATTGGACCTAGTAAAAAGCACCATTATTATGTCATTTAAAGCTGTCTCGAACCAAACTGTTTCACAGATTTGTCAAGGTGCTGCTCAAAATGTCACTCTGCACGCTGTTTTGCCCTTTTATTTACAAAAAAAAAAGAAGTAATTTTTTTTAATACAAACAGAAAATGGTTTGGGATGATTATGCACCTTATGGTGGCATAGACTTCCCCTAATTTCTTGATCCATGGGAGGTTAAAGCTCCAACTGCTCTAACAGGCATCTCGGTGTCAGACAAATTATCTCAGCTTCTGCTTCAGGTCAAACTCCCAAAGCATTTAAATGAGAAAGCACAAGTATTAGCTTATCTGCACAGGCAAATTGTAACTGTGCAGGTAGATGGTTGTCATATCTTGTGTTGTGCTTCATGTGGAGAAAGTCTGAAAATCTAAATTGCCAATTTAATCGGCCTGAATCAAAAGCTCTACATTTTAGGTTCACAGAGGAAAATAATAGACAGACGAATGATTAACATTATCAGTAAAAATCATGTAAAAGTACCTATTGTTCATAGAAATCATTAATTTGTTCTTCACAGTTTAAATTTTTGGGCTAAAGGCTTGTAAATGGAGCACACGTTTATTTACCAAATGAAAACATGATATTATCAAATGCATTAATGACTAAATGACTGCTGAGCTGTAATCCACTTTGATTTGCACTCATACCCACCAGACATTGATTCTCCCAAGGATCTGAGGGCTGTAGATGTGACGCTGGACTCTGCTTCTTTAACTTGGACTCCTCCTCTGGCTGACATTGAGGGTTACATCCTCACCTACAGGGATGAAGAGGGAAACACGGAGGTAAGTCGCCATAATGATTAGCACCGATGAGTTTGCACCATAGAGCACGGTATTCACACTTATAATATTCAAACGCACAATTTCTCACATATTATGTTGTTTTCACTTCTTGTGTAACTTTAGCAGCAAAAAAAACAAGACCTGAAGGTGAAGGATGAAGGATGATTCCTCTTATTCTGTACTGGTTATAAGCAGAATCTCTGGGCAACATGTTCTCCTAGTCTCAGTCATTTAAATGACATTTGGGAAATTGACTGGGGCTAAAGGTGCTTGTTAATCTTAATCTCTGTAGAACACTGACCTCTTGTGGCAATAAACAAAGCAAACCTGGTAGTAATCAGCTTCTTTTGTTGCTGTTTGCTGTCTTTTTAAAATTGAGATCTAAGTAATTAAACCTAACACAATTTACTTTTCTGTTTAGTCCGAAATGTTAAATCCATAATGTGATGCTATTATATTCAGTGTTCTGTTATATGTTTTCATCAGACTGTTGAAAAGCAGCTTCTAGCCGGTGAGAGCAGCTTTGCTGCATCAAGTCTTGAGATGGGGAAGAGGTACATTGTCACTATTATTGCCTACAGGGGCAACAAGAGGAGCAAGGTGGTAGAAACCATCTTCAAAACAGGTTTGTGCCACGTCACTTAACATCTCGTACTCTGTTAAAAATCATCGGTATGAAAAAAACTCTAATAATCTTCTCACAACATCCCCGTCACCAGTTGGTCTCCTGCACCCATTCCCCATGGACTGTGTTCAGATCATGAAGAACGGCAATAAGAGGAATGGTGTCTATACAGTCTATATTAACAATGACCGCTCCAAACCTATAGAAGCTTACTGCGACATGGACACTGATGGAGGCGGCTGGCTGGTAGGAATTTTTGATATGATATCAATAAAGAAGCTCACGGTGTGGAACTTTTGTCTAACAATGAGAGTGACTACATGAACACTGGCATGTGCGTGTCACTTATTTGCTCCTGGGTTGTATTATGGGAAGTGGATTCATTTCTTTTGGAGTCTAAATGGGCCATGGGACTAAAATGGTCTCACCTGATTCAGTTTAGATTTTTAGCTCCATGCCTGTTTGAAGCTGCAACGCTAAATCAAAGGAATCCCTAATAAAGGCTGATCAGTTTATTGGCTGGTCAATGCTGGCAACCTGTATTAGTCTCGCTTTGAATAACAAAGAAACAGTGGTGAACAAACTGACCCAATGCTGGTTATGTGTATAAAAATTTATTAGACTCCAAGACGTATTTTCTGCATCAAATCTGGAAATCCAGTATCGATTGGGCTCAGCTCCCTAATGATAGCACTAAATAGTTAGAACAAACCATTTGAAATGTTTGTGTAACACTTTGAGTGCTTTCCACTTTTAGGTGCTTCAGCGCCGTAACATTGGCAAGCTGGACTTTATGAAACGCTGGAGGCAGTACATTGCAGGTTTTGGCAACTTAACCGAGGAGTTCTGGATTGGTGAGCACTTCAGTGTTTTGGGAAAGAGGGCTTTTCTGCAGACAGGCATAAACATGCACATTTGAGCATTAGAGGAATGTCTAGTGTGTTCTTGAAATTCTCTGCTTGTGTTTTCCCTCAGGTCTCGATAAAATATACGAGCTTACCAACACTCCTACTCAGTATGAGCTGAGGTTTGATTTGGGTGTGGGCTCAGAGAGAGCGTATGCTGTATACGACAACTTTAAGATTGCACCAGTCAAGCAGAAGTTCAAGCTCACCATTGGCAAATACAGTGGGACAGCAGGTGACTCTTCCTCCTTAACTATAGGCAACATAAAAGGCTGAGGCTGTTCAGACAAATCAAACAGCCTTCAAGAATTATATTCTCTGTGGCACTTAAATGGAATGAGTTATAGCCAAAAGGGGATGGCGAAAATAGCAATGAAACAGACAGGGTCAGAAAATAGAAGGGTTTCAAGCGGGAGGCACCCCACCGGTCATGCTGTAGGATGCTGAGAAAGAAATGTACCCAACAGTAGGTGGGATATTTGTTTCAGAAACTTACATTCAGTCACTTATAGACAGTATCTATATAGGGATGAAAGCAAGGCTTAAGTGGGCTTTGAAGCCAGACAGACACAGACACACACAGCGAGAGCTATGCTGTGTCTACATATAACTCAGTGTGCTGAAACAACATGTGCTACAGAACTGAATCACCCTGAGTTTGGCATTATATTCAATTTCTTCCATCTTACGGTAATAACGGTGCAATCCTAATTTTCTCGATGATCCCCAGGTGATGCCATGACCTACCACCAAGGCCTCCCCTGGACTACCATTGATTCAGATAATGACATTGCCCTGACCAACTGTGCTCTGAGTCACCGTGGCGCCTGGTGGTACAAAAACTGCCACCTGGCCAACCTTAACGGCAAATGGGGTGAAACCAGGCACAGCATGGTAAGTGAATGAGACTGTAGCACCTCAGCAGCAGCAAACTCTGGTTTATTGGACTCAGTGTTGATTTTCTAGTTTTCTGGATAGCATACACAAAAACACACACACGCATATTTAAATCAACAGTATTGTGCAAATGTCTTGAGACTCATTTCTTTATATTTCTTTAATGAAAATGGGAAATATGTGCAGTGATTTATTGAAATGTGCAAACATTCATACATGCAGAAACAGCTAGTGCATTGCTAATGAGCTTGAAAATTAATATTTGATCTGAACACCTTTATTCAAGAAATCGTTTTTATCATTTCTTTAAGTAGCCTTCAGAAATAGTTTTCTGGGTGTTTTTGAAGATCATTCAACGCTCTTCTCTGGATGTTTCTTCCTTTTGTTCCATTCTATGTCAAGATGATCCAACACCGCTTAAGTAATGTTGATGTTCGGGCCAGATTCATCTCTCAGGGCCTGCATATATTCTTTGTTGGACTCATATTTCTTAAGGTCATGATTGAAGATACTGCTCATCTGCTGTACAAAATCTAGCACCTTTATCTTTTGTGCTCCATTTGTCCAGATGGGCAACATAAAATCTAAGCTCTGCATTAAGTCACACTTTTACTGTATGATCGTTATACCATACCGCTTCACCAGTTGGTGGAATCATAATAGACTTGTATTAACACTGTAATTACCCTAAGACCGTGACCAGTTAACAACATGGGTTTTCTGGACAAGTCCCATCAGTCCATCTCTACCATTACATTTTTATGTTTATGGCAAACATTACTGAAAGCTTGCCTTCTAAACAGTTTAGGAGTTTTACTATACTGAAGAAAACTTTTGGATTTCAAAAATCTTTTTTACTCTTTTTATTTATCAGTCCTCTTCAGTCTGAAAATATGTAATTTCATAGTTACTGTCCAGCTGTGACCCGCGATGCAGAGCAGGTTATCCATAAATCTGTATTAGTGGGCACTGTGCGAATAGGTGAATGCAGCTTGTGGTGTAAAAGTACTTTGAGCAGCCAAAACTATTGGAAAAGAGCTCTTTGAATGCAATCCATTTTCCATTTCCATTTTGAAGATCAGATGCATTTTTAGTTGCCTTTCTAACCATTTTTCACAGTATATATTACAACATTGTCTGTTAGGATTTAAAACAACACACAAGTACCGCAACTAACTGCTGTGAAGGAAAAACACATCCCTGTTATTTAGGATCTTTACTAAGCATCTTATATGGAAACAACAAGAACAAAAAGAAGCTAAAAAAAAAAAGCTTTCTGGGAGGCTGCTCCCTGGTCAGCAATCAAAGACAGCTTCACCCCAGCCCACTTCTACTTGTTTTGGATTGTTGAGGTGAAGCAGAAATGGCCAACATCCATCATAAGTGATAAGAAAACACATTTCTCACACCAGCTATAAACCATAAGTGTTTTTACCAGGCTGCTCGGGTAACAACAACAGTTATTATGTCTAAGGAAGACTGATACCGAATGAAATGCCAGGGGATTTCTCTGCTCTTGTCGAGATTTCATCCATAATATTGCCGTTGCAGATGTCTCCTGCAATGTTTGTCGGCAAAATGCAATAACAGTCAAAACAAGTTTGTACTCACATGAAATGAAGCAGCGGTAGGTATTTATTACTGCATGTCATTCCGCCTGCCTGTCATGCCACTTGCCTCTTTCGCGACTCGATCTCTCCGCTCGCTGTCTCCCCCTTTCATTACGACTCTCCTGTCTAAACATACGGCATTTTTCCTCTTCCCTACTTTGCCCCAATCAGCTTCTCTCTCAATCTGCTGTTTTTGCTGTCAGGGGGTGAACTGGGAACCGTGGAAGGGCCACCTGACATCCCTCGACTTCTCTGAGATGAAGATCCGACCTGTGGGAGCCCTGTCCAGCAGGAAGAGGCGATCGCTGGCGGCTAGGGAGAAAAGCAGAAACACAAAACTCCAAAAGAAATAGAAGAGCGCCTGTGACCACATCAGCCCCATCAGCCTGACATCACACAAGCTTTTGGTGTTTCTGTACATATGTACACATGCATGTTTTAATACTCTAGACTAGAATACCTACTGGTCTCCCTCTCTGTGTGTCTCAAATCTTGGACAATATGTACACCTTTTAGAAAAACGAATACCTTAATATCTGTTCATAGAAATTCAAAGATTTACTGTGACTGCAAGAAAGTGGCAAATGACAAACGTCCTTTGACTTTTTTTGACATTAATTGGTTTTGTTTATCACTCAAACTTGAACCTGTTTATATTGCTTGTGTTATATTTGCTTATTTCACATCCTCCAAAGAAATTGAGTGCATGGTAGAAAACAAAAATAGCTTGTCTGTTGTTGGGTTTTTTCGTGGATCAGGTGTAGACTATTAGAGTTAGCACCCTGTTTATTGATTGTGAAGCCAGCTGGCTTCGTCGCATTAAACTGCCACTGTGCTTCTAACACTGTCACATCACATCAGTTTGTGTGGGACAAGGCCGTCAGTAACAACGGATGGCTGTCTAGAGACGCCAAAGTGCTCCTGCTTTACATTCAGGTGACCGAGACAGCTAATATCCATCGATGTGACGTGCCTTTATCAAATGTCAATAGGAATGAAGTTTGTTTGCCCCATCCTCGGGAGCATAATGACCATACTCTAGTTTTTCAATCTGGAAAGCTGACAGAAGTTATTAATACGTCTTTGACTTTGACTTTACTTGATTACTTTTTTCTCTTTTTTTCTTCTTTTTTTACACATTTATATTACAAACTTGGTTTAGGTGACAAGGACTGAGCACATCAATCAACTTTTCTCCTAATCTGCCAGAAGTTATTTGATTTGCAGTCAGTGACTCTCACACATTACTTTCCCCTAAAAGTTATTGTGATTTTTTTTTAACTTCCAGCTAATCCTTAGGATCAGCTTTGAAGGTCAGAAATGAGGAAGTAAAAACCTGTTTATCCATATTTTATTTACTAATTGTATTCTCAAGCTGACATTATAGCTGCTCTTTCATATTAATGCAATCATTCAGGGAATAAAACTAAAACATTTTTTATATGTGAAAATCTTGTTTGTTTTTCTCATCTCAATATAGTGATGGCCTTATGGGATATAGGAAAGCAAGTAGTACTAAACCTTTTTTTGCTTTGCAGATTTTAATGAGTTGCTTTGAAAACTGAATATGTTACCGTGGAAAAGCCAGACAAAATGTTATAGTTATTCAGTATATTTGGGTGTTTCACTGCTGTAAGAAGATACATAGCAACCCCCCAAAAATCTGCAGCCACACTAGAAGCTACATTAAGTTTTATGCAGACATATTGAAGCAGTAAATGCTGATGCATGCTTCTTTAACTTTGTCTTATAGATTTGTCTACGTATATATGCATAGTAATGGACTTATTAGTTCTTTTCAGTTTTATTTAATTATATTTTTGCCTGTTCATTGGACCTGAAGTGCTCCATTAAAGGACTTTCTGGAGACAAATCTTGTCTTCAGCTAATTTGTATTTTTTACAATAAATTATTCATGTTAATTTGGGGAAATACAGGCACCGAGCAACTGACTAGATACACCCATTCAACTGTTTTTTAATATCTAATGAGCTAATCACACAACCATTCAATGCATTTAACATGTTAATTCTGAAGTCGAGCATAAGAATAAGGAAGAAAAGGTTGATGTAGGTGACTCTGATCGTGGCATGGTTGTTGGTCCAAGATGAGCTGGTCTAAGTGTTCAGAAACTGCTAACCTAATGGGAGTTTCCCACACAACCACCTCTGGGGTTTATATGGAATGGTCTGAAAAAGCTTCACAGCATACCCATCTTCTGATAGTTCCTTTCAGCAGAGAAGCACACAATGTCACAAAGCTCAAATAACCTCAAACTGTTTTCTTGAATGTGAGAATTAGTTCACTTTACTCAAACGGCCTCCACAGTCAACAGATCTCAGTCTGACTGAGCACCTTTGGGAAGTTGTGGAGCAGGAGATTCACATCATGGATGTGCAACCAACAAATCTGCAGCAAATGTGTGATGCATGTCATGTCAATATGGACCAAAATCTCTGAAAATTGCTTCCACCACCTTGAATCTGTGCCATGAAGAATTAGGACAGTTCTGAAAGCAATAGGAAGGCCAACCCTGCAGAGAATGGATGGATGGATGTTCAGTGCTTATCACTCACCTGTTTTCCTTGTATTGATGCTTAATTTTATCAATAAGACATAAATAAAACCTCTCAGTCAGACATGAATTTGCTACGGCGTGACTCTGACCTGTGAAACTCAGCTGTTCTTTCTTTGGTACCACACCACGCTTTCATCATACTGAGTTGAGCAACTACATTTGCAGGAACTGATGATTGTTTGCTGTCTGGTCTCAGAGCAGTTTCCCAATTCTCTATCTCATAATCTGCAGACAGAAGCAGCCACTGGCTCTCTGCGCAGGAGCTGTTTTTATCAAGCTGCTGAGGGTGTACGGAAAGGATATAAAAAGGTCATCACGCCATTTAAACACAAAAAGATACCGAAATAAGATATAATCTGTTCAAACAACAATGGAACACTTTTGGAATGAGTAAGTGAAAAATGTCTTGGGGTTTTTTCCCCCAAGTGTTTATTCATCAAAATCAAATAAGAGTTTGAGAAGGCTGCTGACAAAAATTTTGCCAGCAAATATTTCTAGAATAGCAATTCATATCAACTTTGAAATGAAAGGTCTCACAAAAGCTCATTGATGCGAGAGGCCTTTTCAGGCACAGTGATTGCAAATTACTTTAAGGAGATTGGTTCCTGCCATTGCTTTACGGGGCAAGTGGTTTGCTCAGTGCCAGGATAAACAGAGAGGAGAGAAAACACACTTTGCCCTGTTTGTCTCTCTCTTTCTGCCTCTCCCTTCTACGTTTGTGCATATATATAGTACAGTATAAGGTTGCTGACATACACATTTGTCTGAATTTTGACACTTATGCCTTGGGTTCAGTGTGATGTATTTTTTCCATGAGAGAACCTGGTACCGTGGTAACAAGTGGGTGTTTGTTTAAAGGGGTGGAGTGTGAGCAGTTCATGGAAAGAGAGAGAAACTGCAAAACAGAAGACATTTGAAATTCAAGATAGCCACTGTCACACAGCACACGGGAACACTAACAATTTCCATTGACTCATTTCTGCAACACTGTGGATTCTTTCTTTTTTTTTCTTTCTTTCTTTCTTTCTTTCTTTCTTTCTTTCTTTCTTTCTTTCTTTCTTTCTTTCTTTCTTTCTTTCTTTCTTTCTTTCTTTCTTTCTAGGGAAACTGAATGTTTATTTAAAGCTCATTATCAACCAGGGATCTATAAACCCTCAGAGCCTTGATTGACTCTTTTTGAATCATTAAGCATTCTCTTACTAACAACCAAACCCTTGGTACCAGGCATGATGGATCCATGCTTTCATGTATGAACTATAGCACGAGTTTCCTGTTCTTAGCTGACACGAGTGGCGCCCATTATGGTCTCCTTCCATCTGCTCCAAGCTTTGACATGTTAAGCATTCAGTGATGCTCTTTTACATACCTTAGTTACAATAACTGTTTATTTAAGTTACTGTTGCCTTGCTATCTGCTCAAAGCAGTCTGGTCACTCTCCAGAAAGATTCAGAAAGCTACTTTCACTCAGCAACTTCTGCTCACTGGATATTTTGTCTTTTTTGGGCTATTCACCACCACCAACAATGCCAAGATTAACATTATTTAAATAACCTTCTGTAGGCACCAGTCTATGAATGATTAAGTTCATGGTTGGTTTATGATTCAAAGATTAGTTACATAATTAATCATTTCAGGTTTAATACATTTGAACATTTAAGTTATGTTCACATAAGATAATGAAATGTCACTGTTTAGGATCTAAAAGAGGTGCCCATCACTTCAAGCATGTAAGTGCAATGGCAGCATGTGTGGTTTAGGAAGAGGAGGAGCTTGGACGTAGAGGTTAGGAGTCTTGTGGTTTTCTTACCGTGTACACATGTTGTTCTGGATAAATATCTTATTTTTTGGAATGTTCATGTTTATTTTAGTTTGTAATAAATAAAACAATCAAGTCATAATTCAACTAGAAGCATTTGTTTTGGAAACCGGGAACATTTTTGAACGTGGTCTATTGGAAGTGTCCCTACACCTTCCTTCCATAGTCTGATGCTCAATTTTGACCTTCATCAGGTTCTTCATGTTGACCGAGTGCATTGAGTTGCTTTCATGTGATTGGCTGATTAGACACGTGCTTTAAGTTGAACCTAACAAAGTGACCAGTGAGTGTATATCCTAATCTCTCAAGTGTTACCATTTACATTTATGACAAACTTCACATATTATTTGCACGAATGTGTTATGAGTTACATCCAAATACTCAGATGAAGTGCTCGCTTGAAATGCTAAAAACCTGTCATCACTGCAATTTTTGTGTTTCTTTTTGCCTTGGCAAAGCATACAGTTAGTTGTCAACAAAGTGGTTACACCTCCTGGCAGAATGTGCGGTGCCTTATTTCTTAATATATTTTCACATCTCTGTAAAAAAAAAGTAGCAAGTTGTCAAAGATAGTACCCAACGATACCTCAGGCTTTAAAAGAGCATGTTTACATGTTGAGATTCAAGTTATGGTAATACTCTGACAACACCAAAAATCCGGATCCGTGAGACGTAACTAATCTGTACAAAGTGCACGTCTTTTGTCAAACACGAATTGCTCCTCGAGCCAAACAGATTATGTGCATCAAAGATTTCTTATCTACGGCTTTCAAATCAATGATGAAAATTATATGTTCACGAGGATCACTGCGGGCAGAAGTGCTTATTAATTGCTTTGCTTCAGCAGCTTTCCGTTTTCTTTGATTGCAGTTCATACCTAACTAAACAATGGTCCAGCTTTTAGTTGACTTTTTGCTGCAATTTGTCGCAGTAACGGTGGATGGTCCTGTTGTGTAATAGAAAACTTTGCAGTATGGAATCATTCACGGCAGGCGTCATATTCTATGTTTATGCCCCACAGCAGGGATCATAGTCTATGTTTATTTTATCCTCACATTTCACAGTCCATCATACTTCCTGTGGTCTCTTCAAGCGCGGTGTGTTGACACGCTGCAAAAGCGATCAGCAACTTCGTTTTCATTGGCATGCATATGTGCTCCAAGTAAACGCATTGCTTGTATACACAGTGAATTTTTGTAAGCATATTGTCCTGGCAGCCACACTGAATGAAGACGCCTGTGCAAACGAAAACATAATGACTTCGTGTCAAAACCTAAAGGCTCCGTTAACTTCAATTTAAATTAGAAATAGAAAAATGAGATCCCACAAAGCTAGGAAAATACTTTATTTCTGTCCCTGTCATCTCCCATACTGTTTTTATATGCTTTATCATTGTCTCTCTATATATCACGATAAATTATGCATGCAGAGCAACCAACAAAACTCAGTCATGCACATAATTAAAACAAAAAGAATCACATCAGCACTTTTTTAACTGTGGAACAATGCAAACATGTCTTAAGTAAACAATGTCATGCATAATTAGACGGGCGGAAAAAAACAACAACATAGTGCGATCTTGCAGGAAGCTATCCACAAGGGTAGATCTGACGCTGAAACAGATGACAAATACTCTCACCTCCATTTCCTCTGATCTCAGAGAACTGAAGACAATATACACTATGTGTTATTTCCCCTCCCCCAACTCCTGCAGCTAATTTAAACAGTGCTTTGAAAATAAATTATCATCTGTTTAAAGTGACGGAGGTCAAGTCTCTGCCTAACAAGTGTTGAAGAAAAAGGCATGGATGTGTGGACATGAGCGGAAATAAAGTGTTATCAGACACTCGAGCTTAATATATATATATTTATAGTACAGAGACGTGAAAAAAAACAGCAAGCCATATTTGGAATATGTTACCCATGGCTGTCCTGTAAACAATTTAATCGGCAGGCAAATGAGCGGGAATGAATTTAAAATATGATTAGAGTGTGAAAAAGTTCAATAAAAACCATAAACATGTATTTTCTTTCTATATTTGCCACAGTGATAAAATTAATCTTTGGATCTTACTGCATGTGTGTCTTTACGCTAGTATTTAACGGGAAAACCATGGATTAACCTTTAATATGCTTTCAGTTTAAAGTACGACCCAAGGCAAATAACAGAAAACGAGACATAACTACTAAACCAGCGACCAAATTTTAAAAAAAAGCACGTAGTACCTCTAAAAGTCTCTTTTGGTCGACAAGAATAGATTACCACAGACCCGCCAATTTGTGAATTCCTGTTTCACAAGAACTAATTTGACTGATTACAATGTTAGTAATTATATCTTATCTTTGTCTTTGTATTATGAAAAGCTTACCATCTGTCATAACCAACCATAATCATATTTTTTTCTGCAGTGACTATTCTAACCTTACTGATAACTCAAAGCTCAGCTCTGTCAGTGAATACAGAGATGTCGATTTTTTGCTTGTTAGCATTAGCACCCTGTTAAATATAGAATTCCTGGTGTACCTTCATAACCAAGCAGGAAAGCAGTGCAATATACTAAACTGTAGAAAATACAAAAGAAACCTTAATACAACAACTGTGGCCATTCTGAAGCCTCTATCCATATTTACCATCATTTTGTGACCATTTGAAGCCTGAGGGTAAACTAACTTTTAAATGAAGGGACACTACATGCTCATATGTTCCACTGATGGTGACCAACATTAGAAAATACACATCATGTTGTATTAGATAAGACTTTAAATTAAATGAGACCATAAACTCAGTTTTAAGGCACTTTCTCACTGTCATCATTTTTTGGGATCTGGGAATCTGGAAGCCATATGCTAGTTTTTTACATACAGTCTGTGATAACTGCGCTCTTCTGCCTGCCGGGTCATTAAAATATGCTGAAAGAGAAAAGGGGAGATTTGAATATGTGAACTTGTTTTTATGAGGGGACCGTTCAAAATGAGACACAATGAAGCTGGAGCACAAAGAAAAATAATGTGGGCAACATGTTTGTTGTGTTTTTGATAGAACGGATGAGTATATACAGTCATGGTAAAAAGAAAGTACACCCTCTTTTAATTCTAAGGTTTTATATATCGGGACAGTGTGGGACACTCAGTTGATTACTTGATTAATTGATGACCAGCAAGTGTGGCCACATCTATGAAATCTGCATTTGTGTCAGTTTTACAGGTCTGAACCATACAGGTGATCTTATTAAAGCAATTGTTGCTGCCTGTGATTCTGGAAAGGGTTATAGGTCCATTTCCAGATTATCTGAAGTCCATTGTTCTACTGTGAGAAAGACTATTCAGTGGAAAACATTCAAGATAGTGTTCCCAGTGTGGATACCCCATCAAATTCACCCCAGACTGTGCCACACTAAGAGAAACAGCTAAAACTCCAAGAGCTACACCTCAGACTCAATTAGAAAAAAACTAAAAGTATGGCTTAATTTGGAGAGGTTGCTAGAAGAAAGCCTCTTCTCTCGATAAATAGCATGGCAGTCTACTACACTGCATCTGAATAAACCACAAGATTTCTATAAAATGTCCTTTGGACAGATGAGACCAAACCACACTTGGTGAAAACTGAAACAGCATATCACAACAATCATCTCGTGAACTGTAAAGCATTTGTGATGGTGATGATTTTGGTTTGTTTTGCAGCCACAGGACCTGCACACCTTGCAGTAACTGAACTCTGTAAACCAAAATATGTTGAAACTGGGTCATGCAACAAGAAAATTAACAGAAGAACAGAAGCAAATCTACAGGAAAATGGCTGAAAAAGGAAAGATGAGGTGTTGCACTGAGGCCAGGAAACCTCAGTGAACTGAAGCAACATTGTAAAGAAGAGTGGGACAAAAATCCTCAACAACAATGTGCGAAATTGAGAAAGTCACACGATTTCGACAACGACTACGTCAAGTTGTTGTTTTTCACACCTTGCTTCTGCATTTTTGTTAACTATATAACCAGATTATTTTTTATGATTTCCATTTATATAAAACCTTTAGCAGAACTTAAAGAGAACATACTTTCTTTATGTCGATACAATTCAATTTTTTGGTTTTTAAAGTGTTTCAGTTGTGGAGAAATATCTTTTAGCAAGTGCTGGGAACATTGACCGCATGGATTCTCTGTATCAAGTGAGCAGCATTAGAAATCTTCAGCAAAAGCCTCCTCGAGAGTCACCATTACAACAACCAGCTGCTTCTTTAACATGCATGTATATTTTTGAGATAGCTGCATTTCTAGATTGTCAGGTTATTGTTGGAAAATGGGGAATTCAGTTTTATTATAAATTCTTGATTGATGAAATTATCATGTTGCCTATCAACTGCTAGCAAATTAAGGAAATTAGCAGAACGCTAGCATCCCTGCATTTTGTCTAGACGCAAGTGTAAACAAATATATTTGCCTCTTAGCTTCTGTAGATCATTTGGCTAAATGATCACTCTGCACCATTTGTCTGTTATGAGCCACCGCTGTGTGGGCTAATCCATTTGGAACAGTATGTGACGGGATTGACCATTATGTGTATTGTGTGCTTGGACTGATTAAAGTTTACAGTGGAAAAATATCCGGAGTGGTCACTGACTCATACCACCTCATGAGACAGCTACAGCTTCATTAACTCCTTCATTAACTGAGCATATTGAGAACTCTGGAAGTCCTCACACCAACAGGGAGCATCACAGTAGCATCCATGCTGGACATACAGTTTACATTTTCACCCCGATTCCAGTCTCTAGAATCAGTGCTTATATTTGTTTATGGATCTTACTGAATGTGTGACTCATATTCTGGTATTTAAGGGGATATCCTTGGATTAAGCTTCAATATCCTTTCAGTTTAAAATACTAGGAGAGGTTAGCAAATGACAGAAAACAGGAAGTTACTACTCAACTTGTACCTCTAAAAGTCTCTTCTGGTCAACAAGAATAGGTTACCACATAAAAAACCAAGTAACCTGTGAATTCTTGTTTCACAATTACTGATCACTACTTTAGTAATTACTGTCTTACCTTTGCACAGAGCCAGACAAGCTGTTTTCTCTTTGTCTTTGTAATAAGAAAAGCTAACCAGCTGCCGACAGCAGGTGTATATTTAGCATGCAGACATGAAGCTGAATCACGTACCTCTCACAGAGAAAGTAAAAGTAGTAAGAATAACTCTGAACAGGTCAAACTATTCCTTTAATTTTTTTCAGTCTTTAACATCATTTTACATTTTTATTTATGTTGTAAGAAGCCTGCCACAGTCAGCATTTAATAACCAGTAAAAACTGTAAATTTTACTTTGACAAACACAAACCACGATGACGTGTTCGGCAAAAAACCCCGAACATGGCAGTGTGTTTTCTTGTTAAACGTCTCACTCTTGCAATTATTAGTCATCATACGTTGCCTGTGTTTTGCAAGGCAAGCTTTCATATTAAACTCAACACGTATAGTTTCTCTCTGTGAACATAAAGCAGAAGAGACAAACCCAGATTTCCACATGGGGACATATCTGTCTGAGCCGTAATGAAATGAGTGGGGCCGGTTTTCCCAGCAGCACTTGAGCAAGAAGATCAACTTAGTGCCAAAATAAGCTAATGCATAAAGATGATGATACTGCTGAGACGTTTTTGCTTAATTGGGCCTTGAGATGTCGTACACTTTCAAAACAAGAAGCCTTCAGGCACAATCCACTAGAAGCCCAAAACGTTTGATTATTTCAGTTTCTTTTTACTGGAACTTTTGAAAAGTATGTGAATTTAATTAAGCTAAAACAAAAAATACTTTGAATACTGTTCTAACCCGTTTCTAAAAACGTTGTATACACGTGAATAGTGAGGACTTGATCCAATTAATCAGCATTATGTTTGTATCTCAACAGAATGGCAATAAAATACTGCTGGCAAATAATGTTTACCAGCAGTATCCATGTAAGCACTCATCAAACTTTTTAAAGAAATCCACGTGAAATGGATTTTGCAGTTATAAGGCACAATCACAAGTGTAGGGGAAGCTCTCAGCATGACGAAATATGCAAAGATGTATGCTTAGACAGAGATTTGTTTGTTTTAATTAAACGCACTTTTGACAATCTGAAATTGTCCACATCCGTGCTAGGAAGTTAGCCAAAAGTGATTACAAACAAACTTAATGCCAGTTTGACCTCTTAAGCCCCAACGCCCCCAGATACGAGGGTAAAAGGCAGGAGATCGCATTTGGGGTTAGGCATTGGGGCTAAGTGTGTTGTTGGTCCTCCTTCCAAATTTTCTGTGTGATGACTTCAAAACAGAATATTAAAAGTGCATATGGATCTGCTCTAAACCAACTTACGCCACCTCTTTCAGTCATATTCATACGTTTTAGAGGAATAAATGTTCAAAATTTCCATAAATACATGGCTAGTCATCATTGCTAACACCTCCATTGGTATGAGTATCTAGTTTCTAGTTTCCGGTGTTGTTTGTTTGTCTTTTGGTGGGGAGGGTCTCACTTTATCTTTTACAAATTGTCTTTTATTTAATGCTTATTTGGCCCTGAATAATGTAATTAAAAAAAACACAGAAAAAAGCCTGATGAAAGTGAAGTTCCACTCCTGTGACAATGCTGTAACATCTTCAACAAACGGGGGGAAAAATGTCGTAATGAAGAAAGTTTCTGTAGGCAGTGATTTCAGCTTTTTAGATTGTCAGTGCCTTTTGATTTAGAAATTGAGAGTCAATCACAGTCTGCATTGCAGCCTGAATGTGAGTAATGCAGCTTTCTGAGCACTGGCAGACCCTAAATTGGCTCTCTCTCCAAAATACACACGCAGTGAATTTCACATGGGAGCTCTAAGAACAAAGTGCTCTCAATAACACTGTGCTTCTCTTACACACACACACACACACACACACACACTTGCAGTTATATATGTGCTTCTGTCTTCATATTTCTTCCTTTATGTACCAAACACTAAAAAAAAATGCTCATAAAAATGCTGTAAACATTGTCATAAAACCACCGCACGACATCTTATGAATGAAAAGTGACAACGATATATACACTCTTTACATATTTCAACCACATCTGTGCCCGCTACTAGGTGAAGTTCATCCTTTTTGTTTGGTTATCAGCTCAGCAGAGTCCAAGAGCATCCACGGTTTATGCTTTTCGGGATGCTCCATCAGCTCCTTTCCATAAACTCGTCAGCAGTCTCAGGTCAAAGAAGGGATATTTACTCCATGGCCAGAGCGACCCGGTCGGGCGTCATCGGCCCCGGCTTGACCGAGATCCACAAGTCTTCGGTATTGGCAGAATTTTTTTTCTTCTTTGTTTCTGACCTTGAAGACGACACGGCGTCGCCGCAGCAACAACAACAGCAGCTGTTGGCATGACGACAGCAACAGCAGTGACAGCACACCACCACCATTGTGAGGAGAACAAGCAGGGGAAGTGTCAGGAGGACCACCAGGCAGACTGTGTTATAGGCCCCCTGGTTGTGTTTTTCTGAAGCAAAGTGCCACAGTTGGTTGAAAAAATCCTGAATGCTGTCAGTTTTCCCATCCATGGCTTAGGATACCGGCGTGTAAGCCCTTTAAATGAGACTATCTCACTGTTGGAAAAGTTTTGCTAAATCCTTTAGAGAGTTGAAATAGTTGTGAGACAGCAAATGTGCATGTTAGGATGCTGGGGTACTAAAATGATAAAAAATATAATGTCCCTCTGAGCCCTTTGGGTGTTTGGATTAAGGTTAAAAAACTGCCCAAAATGAAATCGTTTCCCTGAGACTCTCGTCCATCCAACGAGGGCTGTGCTCTGTGTGTTAAATGAAAACACCAGAAGCAAACACCACTGATGCTTTCTGCTTTAAAGTGCTCCTTTGGAGAAGGCCAAAGCCCATTTAAACAAATCCACAAAACCAAGAGGTCACTTGGTTAGAGAAGGCTTTCAATATGAGGATTCTGATCTCGAGGAAAGCGGAAGTTTCTTTATCCAGGTCGACATTCCAGTAATTGTTTTCTCGAGTTTCCTCTTGTCCTCCTCCCCTTTAACTTTCAGTCTGACGAGCTGTAGAGAAGTGACTTAATGTGGATGTATCTGCAAAAAAAAAAAAAAAGAAGGTTAACATGAAAAGAAAATTTGGGTCCAGGCAGACAACCGGTCTCCCTCACTCTTTCCCTGCCTCCCAATCTATCTTTCTGCCTCTGTCTTTAACATCTCTACTCCTGCACCCCACCCCCCATCTTGTCAATGTCAGCTTCGGATTTTTTTCAGCTTTCCCTTCATTAATATTGCAGAGGGGCATTCATGATTCAGGGCAACTCTCTCTCTCTAAGAGTCCCACTGAGGAAGACAGCGGCGAACAGAGAGAGAGAGTAAGAAGGAGTGGAAGAAATGGAGGGAGATTGTGTCTGAGGGAAGGTGAGACCGAGACAGAGGTAACCAATCTTCCTAAGAATCCCGCTGAGATGGAGAACGTGACAGTGTCAGAAAAAAAAAAAGAAGTGAAGTGGGAGAAAGGTAGGCCAGAGAAAGATCTGCTATAGGAGGCTCATGAATATACAGGTCTCATGGATCCCAAAGCAGGAGATGGATGGAATGTGGCCTAAGTATTCCTAAATGTCTGAATTTAACAATTTTATGCTGGCCTCAAATAAAACCACCGCCAAATAGGAATCCTTGATGTAAGGAACTTCAATTGTCAGTCCTACGTGGAAATAAAAGTCATATTGTTCCTTACTCTGAGACTAAAAAGCTATTTGATTAAGCCTGAAGCCTTGAGGCAACATTTTTATTTAAATGCTGTTAAACATCTATAGTTTTTCAGACACCATTTGACTCAAGTACGCTCCACAGAGTCTCTGTAGCTTTCGGCTACAGGGCTTCTTTGTATTCTGTTCGCAGGAAGGAAAAAGATTTTCATCTCACATTCGGTTGCTTCGTATGCAGAGAAAGAGAGATGAAGATGCACCTGCAAGTGGAGAGCAAATAGGCACGGCTTCCACCGTGCGTTGTGCCTCATGTGTGAAATTAGTTTACCCACAGACAGCCCGCTAACTTCCCTCCTGTTCATTTGCTCAACAGGAAGCTAAGCACTTAAAGCTAAGTAGCACCTGAAATGTTTAAGTGAGAGATCAGAAAGAGCAATCCCATTTCAGAAAATAGAAGTGATCCAAACCACCGCATGAGAAACTGTGCTTCATTTCTTTTTGGGTTATTAGAGACTCTTCGTGTTAGTTTGTGCAGTTTTGGTTTGTTCATAAAAAAAAATAGAAGCAAATGAGGTCACCGGCAAATTTAAGAAAAAACTAATCTAGATTTTGCTGAAGTGGGGACATTTGGGTCGACTAATGAAGTAAAATGCACACAGTGCACAGACTGACAGTGATTTTAATGCCACTCAGTGCTCCTCTGATGAGAAGAAAAACAAGGGCAGCGTGCGTCGTTATCTCGTTCTGCTGCGATGGTTTAATAACTCCACCAAATATTCATCTCCATATAGCAGCAGCACATAAAAGCTGTGCACAGGATTGTGCCTTATTTCAAAAATGTGCACCACGTTTGGAACAAAGGCTGCCTGCAGGCGACATGGAAACCCGCGCATATTCCTGAGAGCGATGGCGTCGCTGCCACATCTTTCCTGATTATTGGCTGCAGGTACATGTTGTTGTGATGAGCTTGGCTGAGCTGCAGCACCTCTGTGCACACTCTGATCATCCCGCCATTATGAAAACTGTGCCACCGCGGCGAGCCAGAGCCGCTGAGCAATAAGTTTGTCGGAGAGGGACAGAGATCGGGAGTGAAGCACGGAGGTGTGATCTAGCCGGTAGAAAAGAAGTGACTCACAATGAATCAGTAGGAAAGTCATTAAATAGAATGGACAAGTCACTGAGTGTTATGATAATTATAGCCTCTGGCCAGGAACAAAGAGCCCACTTTGAGATGCGTTTATACACGGGTGAACTATAGTTGAAACACTAGCAGAAGAAATACAATGCTTTATGATCTACGTGTCATTTCATCAACGTGCTAAGGGAATTAATCCAGTAAGAGAAGTAACAACAAACTGATTGCCACTGTTGTTTCGTTCTCAGCAGGCCGTTTCTGTGCAGTACTGTGAGATGACCGGTACTTGTTCCTAACTTAATGGCTATTTTAAATAGATTGTAGCTTTATTTTTACTAAAAATAAATTAAAATGAGTCTCACTCATGACAACATTCTTTCAGAGACTCACCGGCTGTTTCACTTTCTCATGACTTTGTCTTCTTCTTGAGGCATTCGTACACAGGAAAAGGCCCTTTCTGGGCCACACAAAGCCAGGAAGGGGCTGAGAAAAAATGTTATGATTGCACACAGTTAGCCCCTGCTGCTTTTTTAAGGAACACGCGTGACCTAAAAGACAAAGTTGCGACAGAAGGCATGGCAGGAATCTTTAATGACTTGCCCCGAGCACCGAGTCAGAGCAGTTCGCTCATCAGTCAGCATTAATTCACAGCGCTAGGGTGTGTTTGTTTTGACCTGAGTCAAGAACCAGTAAACAGCTAAACCTCTAGATTTTTTTTTCTGCAGAAAACATGATCTGTGTTTGATCTCAAAGTGCAGCTGTTTTGCTGTCGTAGCAACAGGCCCGCAGATATGCTTGACAGTGAACAAAAGCAAGTGCACAAGCCCATTACATGTCAGATGTGTCAGCTCAGTCCTAACTGGAATGAAATGAGCAAAGTGGAGGTCACACTGCCAGTAAGAAAAGGGAGGGGGCAGCCAGATGAAGCTAGTAAACATCATCAGTAAGTTAGTCAGCCCTTTAAAACTAAAGTGAGGGACAAAGTGAAAGTTCTTAGAAACAGACGTTTGAGTGGGATGGTTTGTTTTAAGGAGACGAGAGTGTATTACAGACGCTTTTGGCTGAAATCTAATCTAACCCCAGCCAAAACCAAGCTTCTTTTTTTTTTTTGGATGAAGAATGAAGATTGTCCCAAAAGCAGCAATTTTACCTGAGTTTAATCAAACAACAAGAAACATCAGCAAATACCAACTTAAGCCACAGCAGTATCAAAGTATTCAGTGGCAGTTAAGATCTCATTGAAAGCAGAACCTTACCCCGCAGGCACTTGTGAAGTAGCAGGTCAGGTCTCGCGTCTTGTCTAATCCAGTTAGCTGCTCTAACTTCTGTTGGTTCTGTTTTGGCATCTGGCTTCAGCTCTGGTCTGGTCCCCCTCACTCTGACATCGTCACTTTCTGTTCCTGTTTCCCTCGCTACCCTTGTTTCATCCTCCTCCTTTTCCTCCTCCTCCTCCTCCTCCTCTCTGTGTAAGTGTGTGTTTTGGTCACAGCGTCACTGCACCCTGCCCACTTTGTATAAGAATGGGCCCTCTGTCTGTGCTTACATGTTTCCTACACACTGTGCTCAAGAGTTGTGGTTGCTTTACTTTACCCTCACTAAATGACGTCAGGCAGAAAGATGGAAAGTCAGATAAATGAAGTTAAAAAGTCTGATATGAAGTCACAGGAATGCCGTATTAAAAGCTGAATCCCTCCACAATAAGGCCTCCATGCATGCACTCATCTGAAAACCTTGCAACTACAGCGGAAGTTGCACGCAAGGTTGAAACATTTTGCATAATAGCACTAAATGACTGCTTGAACAAACACCGCTCCACCCATCTGTGGGCCCCGAAACAGGAATAAAAAGGGGGAACAAAAACTGCGCGAGCCTACGTTTGTGTGTGCTGTAAATACAGTGACAGAGGTATGAGCAAGACAAGAAAGATATGAAAGAAGGAGGTCATGTGAAGTGCACACACACACACACACAGAAACCCACTTTTTATGCCTGTGGCATTGTGGTCGATGCCCTTTCAGTTCAGTCAAGCAAAACACGATTTTTATTCAAGTAAGAATCAAGAAAAAAAAAGGGTTCAGCTGACATTAAAGAAAACTCTGTTCACTATTCTGATCAGAGGGTTGTTTTACTTTGACATGCAAACTGTAGGTCCTGTGCATTCATATATTATATGATGTGTGCTTATATACATGCAAAAATATATAAGCACACATTATATAAGGAGAATTAGTTCAAAGAGTGTCTAATGTGTGCAGAGCCTGGTCATGAACAGAAAGGAAAGGAACTTAACTTTTACCACCCTCTTAAGGGTGCTAATGCTAACTCTGCCATGGAGGAGCTGCACAAGACAATAAGCAACCAGCAGAACTCCCATCCAAACGCAGTGCACATTATAGCTGGGGACTTCAACCATGCTGATTTAAGGTCAGTATTCCCCAGATTTGAACAGCATATTAAATGTGCAACGAGGGGGAAAAACACATTGGATAAAGCCTACAGCAACATCCAAAAAGGCTACAGAGCAACCCCTCTACCACATCTAGGTTTGTCAGACCACATGTCCATGCTGTTGATCCCTGCATACACTCCCATTAGGAGAAGAGCCCCCCCAGTCACAAAAACTGTGAAAACCTGGCCAGAAGGTGCATCACATCAGCTGCAGGACTGTTTTGAAAACACGGACTGGAGCGTGTTCGAACATCAGGACCTTGAAGAGCACACAACATCAGTGCTCTCATATATTAACTTCTGTGTCAACAGTGTCACTGTGGACAAACGTCTCCGGGTGTATTCCAACCAGAAACCCTGGATGACTAAAGAGGTCCAGGTCCTGCTGAAGCAACGTGACGCCGCTTTTAGATCCGGTGATGGTATGCAGTACAGTGCAGCCAGATCTCAGTTGAAAAGAGGCATCAGAGAGGCCAAGGCAGCGTACAAGAGAAGGATCGAAGACCACTTCACCACCAACAACTCACGACAGGTATGGCAGGGAGTTCAGCACTTAACCAACTACAAACCTGGCAATACCACGTTGACTGAGGGTAACGCGGAGCTTGCAGAGGAGCTGAACCACTTCTTCGCACGCTTTGAGGTGAAGGGACCAGAGGCAGCAGCAGCAAAACATCGGACAGCAGCAGCCCAAGCCTCATAGTGCAGGAATATGAGGTGAGGCGCACACTGAGGGCAGTGAACCCCAGGAAGGCCACCGGACCAGATGGGGTAACCGCAAAGGTCCTAAAAGAGTGTGCAGACCAGCTGGCTGGGGTCTTCACTAAGATCTTCAACACTTCACTGTCCCAGTCCTGCATCCCGCCGTGCCTAAAGTCAGCCACAATTGTCCCACTGCCAAAGCGTACTAACATTAGCAGCCTCAACGACTACCGACCAGTTGCTCTAACACCTGTTATAATGAAGTGCTTTGAGAAACTGGTCCGACGTCACATCATGTCCTGCCTGCCACCCACACTCGACCCGCTCCAGTTTGCATACAGAGCTAACAGATCAACTGAAGATGCCATTGCTACAACGCTCCACACCACCATCTCTCACCTGGAAGTGCAGGGCCGTTACGCCAGGCTGCTCTTTGTTGACTTTAGCTCTGCTTTCAATACGATACTCCCGGACAGACTAATAGTTAAACTGCTGGAAATTGGACTTCCTTCCACCACCTGCCGCTGGATCAGAGACTTCCTCTCAGACCGTGTACAGAGAGTTAGACTGGGGCCTCATCTTTCCTCAGCCCTCACCCTCAACACCGGCTCTCCACAAGGCTGTGTACTGAGTCCCCTACTGTACACTCTGTACACACATGACTGTGTTAGTTCCCACCCAGACAACACAGTCATCAAGTTTGCAGATGATACCACTGTGGTGGGGCTCATCTCAGGGGGAGATGAGATGGCATACAGAGCTGAAGTTCAGAGGCTGTCAGATTGGTGTGTCAATAACAACCTGGACCTCAATACCAACAAGACAAAAGAACTGGTAGTTGACTTCAGAAGGAGGAAGTCCGAGCTGCAGCCTGTCAGCATCAACGGGGAGTGCGTGGAAAGGGTCTCCAGTTTCAAGTTTCTGGGTGTGCACATAGACACAGACCTCCAATGGAGCTCTAACACCGCTGCGGTCTTAAAGAAGGCCCAACAGCGTCTCCACTTTCTGAGAATCCTCAGAAAAATGGACCTGAAGAAGGAGCTGCTGACCGTCTTCTACCGCTGCTCCATTGAAAGTGTGCTGACATATTGCATCGGTGTGTGGTTCTCCAGCTGCACCACAGCACACAGAAAGGCACTCCAGAGGGTCATCAACATGGCCCAAAAAATCATTGGACATCCTCTTCCCTCCCTGAAGGACCTGTACAGCACTCGCTGTCTCAAGAGGGCACGCAGCATCCTACGGGACTGCACACACCCAGGACACCGGGTGTTTAAGCTGCTGCCGTCTGGCAGGAGGTTCAGGCTGCTGAGGTCCCGAACAAATAGACTCAAGGACAGCTTTTACAACAGGGCAATAGCCCTGATCAATGCAAATAGCTGACCTGACTGGATACCTCCCTGGACTTTTTAGGGGGAGGTAACAATGTTTAAAACGATAACAATAATATTTATATTTATAACAAGGTGCAATAATAATTAATGTGCAATAATAACAGTGTGCAATACACATACACTTATTCTTCTTTTTTATACTAAGTTAATATACTGTGTTGTGTTGTTTGTTACGTTGTGATGTGTCATATCGTGTCGTGTTGTGTTATATGTAGTGCCGACGTAGGACAGTTTTTCCAATTTCATTGTACTACTGTACTATGTATGACTGTGCAATGACAATAAAGAGTTATCTTATCTCTTATCTTATAAGAAGCAGTAGTTGTGGAAGAAATCAAAAAGTTAAATATATAGATAGCTAGATGCAAAAGATGTCTGTGTCCTTTATCTGAAACATGATGAGACCAGATGAGTCGCCGCTCTTTTATTCACTGCTCATGGTGTATGTAGATGGGACGATTTCATCTGATAATCTGCTTCTTTTTTTTTAAATCATGCCTCCTGACAGGTTTCAGACTGCCTGAAGAAGGAAGTGGGCTCTTTTGTAGCTATGAGACATGGTTACGTGAAAACCTATGAGACAAGCCTCACCGTGTCTGCAGGTTTGCCTGAGCCATTTCAGACAAATAGCAACCAGGCATTCACACACACACACACACACACACACACACACACACACACACACACACACACACACACACACACACACACACACACATACCACCACAGAGGGTGCCGTCTGATTGCCAGGGCATGCAGTGCTGCACAATACAGTGTCCAGTCACCTCGAGCAAGCGTTGATTAATGACCTGAGTGCAGCAGCACTTCTCTTGATGGAAATCCTTCTTTACAGTAGTTTGTATGAAAATGATTTCTCTGTGTATTCCATTTGCTGCTTTTGATTGCTGCTTCAAACACCTGCGCGCAGGAGCTGCCTTTTCTTTTGCTTAGATCTACTCTTTTGCACAGGCACACTTTTAAACCTGCAGGGTTGTATTAACCTAGATTTTATGTGTGCTGTTGGATCTGCTTCTCAACCTTGAGACGACACAAGAAGCAATCTGAAAGGTGTCGGATGTAACAATTTGCCTTTTCAAATAATGGAAAAAAACAGCAGGTTTCAGTATCAGAACAAATAAGAGGCAGATATTGTAGAAATATGTTGTCAGGGATTTTTTATTTTTTATTTTATAAAGATATATATATGATTTATATGCATTTCCCTGACAGACTGTGTTTTGTTCTTATAAACCTCAGTCTCTATTATCTCTTTCCTTCACTCCTTCATTCTGTGGACACCTTATGTTTAGCCTATACTGCAGTGACCCTCATATACGTCCCATTTCCTCTATGGAAATCTTACTCTCCATTTATACTACCTCGACCCTGTGCTATAAAGGGTGCAGCTCCCATCTGGTTTATAGAAACTGCTCGCAGCGGAGCTCACCTCAGAGAAAAAGGTTCCAACGATATATCTCTTTATCCTACTCAGGTCTGTAGCTGAACAAATTGCGGGAAAGACCACTGAGCTCATGTCGGATCACTGGTCATACAATCATGATGGCAAAAAAAGTGACTTTGACATTACCAGCAGCATTAAATAAAGCCTCACAGAATCAGTGGACTGTGCAAAAGGGCATTACGAATCACCATGACCTGCTGGTTCTGCCAGCATACACTGAAACATGAGTATGAACCCTATCCAGTGCACTGTGAGAGTTTCTGAATGGGAGTGCTAATGAAAACTGGCTAAAGGGTTGCTGTAGACGAATCTGACAAATGTCCAGAAATAGCCTGCTAATAAATCCAGTGTCCCCGGAGGAAAACCTGAGCTATAATCCAGTCCTGTAAAATGTCTAAGGCCAACTCTGTGACAACGGGCAGAGAGCAAGACAGAGAAAGAAATGATTTTGTCTATATAAGGAATTGCCTCTTGCTCTCAGAGAAAGTCATCTTTCAATAGCAATCGGTTGGCATTATAAACTTTGGGCTTTTTTTATGAGAGCACATAAATGCAAAAATCTAGCTATGATGTCAGTGTGCTATTTTAACATCTATTTATGTAATAATCTAAGCATAGTTCTCATGTGACACAAGCTCTACTTTGGGAATAAATATGTTAAACATGTCTTTCTTGGCTTGTGAAGAAGAAATGTCCTGCCTGTTCTGCTGCATAAATAAATACAGAGTAATGCTGTCAGCTTGCAGTGAAGGAAGTGTTTTTCCAGAGCACTTAATTATAATCAGCGGGGACTTTCTAAGTTCCTCTTTCTTGGCCTAGGATTTCCAAATACAGAAGAAACAGCGTGACACACTGTGGGAAAATAAAGTCACTCGTGTTGGACAACAGCTTACAAATACCTTAAGTGTAAATGACGAATACAAACCGCAGAAGAAGACCAGGCATTCTTTCCTATTTTTATGCAGAAATCTCTGGCACCCCTCATTTCTTTATGTTTTGCTTCCAAGGAGTCAGACATTTTTGTATTTTTTTTAAACTGGTCTGAAGTAATAGTTCTCCAGGCTTTCTGAAGGTCTTTCAAAGTTTTTCTCTCAACGTTTGTGGCTTTCAGTCTCATTTTTAGTCCAGCCATCATACCTGAATCATAGGAATGTTTTTTGAAAAAAAATATCAGTCACTGTCAGTCATGGATTGGCCTCCCAGAGACCAAACCCCAACATTACTGAAGCTATGTGCAATCATATAGACAGAAAATGGAACAAAGATTACTGAAGACCACTAAAGGAGTATAAGAAACCTTAAGAGAGCTCAAAGAGAGTTCAGTATAAGGGTGGTCATACTGAATATTGACTTTGATGTTTCTTAAAACTGCACATTTTTTCTGTTTTCTAAGCAAAATCCTAAGAACTAAGGCCGCTCAAGACATTACTGCACAGTTTGCAGTGCCCATTTAAGGCGACATAACATTTACTGTCTTTATCTCTTCCAGACAGACTTAACTTCTTTTTGACAAATAGAAAAGCTTGATGGACAGTCTTGACACAAAAACAAGCTGTGTGGCAACAATATGTGGTCATAAGATAACAAAGAAACATAAATACACTTCCTTTCTTTTTTTAAATGCATACGTGTGTTTGGTTTGTCGGGTTTGTCTGTTTGCTTCAAAGGAAAGAACCTGTGTAGTGTTTCACAACTGTTTAGTGTAAGTGAAAATGATAATAGAGTGCCTGAAGCACATGTTTAATTTCTAACATGTAGTCAAAGAAACATTTTGACACAGTAAACAAATCCAATCAGAAAATGTTGAACCTGCACTTTTATTTAAATTATTATTAAAACTCAAAAGCACTTAACTGTTCAACCCCAGTTTATATCAGTGTGATGGTAATTGAATGTTTTTCTTGCATTAATCCCCCCCGCTGGGTCAAATTTTCTCGTCTTGTTATCACCATTGATCAACTATTCAGACTTAAATCTAAATCACTCAGAGGCCATTATGTAAGTAAGGCAGATATGCTGGTATGGTAAATATGACTTAACATCTTCTGTTGTTGTTGATGGCTAATCAGCTTGTGCTTGTGTTTACCCAGCGGGGTATAAAACAATATGATTTAGCCTTGAGGCAGTCTATGGAAAGTTCTCAGTAAAGTCCTTAACTTGGGTGATGATCACTTTGATTGTGCTCGTGCTTCATTCTGAGTAACTGAAAGTTGGATGGTGATCATATTTTGTTTTAGGGAGATTTTATTTCCAAGCATTCCTGGCATCCCGTGTTTGTTCCTAAGTCTTTACTTTAAAAAAAAAAAAGTAAAACTGACAGCCTTACTGAAATGCCATTACAGCATAATTACCATTTGCTACACATAGTGAGAGGTGTAGCGATCTCACGCCCTCATAAATGCACAGACAAAAACATACGTTTTCCCACCATTTTCCGCAAGAATCACTAAAAAAAAATCTCTATCCAAAGTCTACTCAGTGTAGAATTGCTTTCCCTCTAGGTGATGTGACGAAGTACAGAACATACTCTCTACTGCGCTTGTCCCTCGGGTCACTGTAGCCCTGAGAGACACTTTCACATGTCTCAGCTCTCATATCTGAATGGCTCCCGAGGACTTCTGTGTAGTTCAAATGATGAAGGGGGCATTAAGGATCCCCTCTGGCACACTACAAAATCAAAATCCATTTCCTACTTGGCCTTAAATCATGGAAAGAAAATGGCAAAGCATGTCTTTGCAGGAAAGAAAGGCAAGGGGGGGGGGGGGGGGGGGGGGGGGTAACTGACGTACTCTGAGTACAAAAAGTAAACAAATACGAACAGTAGCAAAATATGGGTTAATCAAGTGTGGCTCCCCATGTGGGTAATGCGTTATTTTTGTGTATGTGCACACACATGTTAGCAATTCATTAGCTGGTGTATCCATATGCTGGTGACACTGCTGTTGTAGCTGAATAAGGTGGAGCTAATCCATCCAGTTGGTCATAAACTATCTGTAACGGGTCACCAGCTGATATACACTAAATAGTGAGATACTCTGTGAGCATTTTTTCTTCACTTTTTATCTTTTAATAGATTTAATAGGAAATTAGCCTTGGAGGAAACGGCTTTTTATAAAGCAGGTCACAAGCCAAGTATTTTTAGCAAAACACCTTTGGTCTTCAGTTTAGGCTATAAATTTTAAATGTTACACCTTAATCTTGCAAAAACAAGCAACAGGAAATGGAAAGTCTCACTGTCCTCCATGTAATGTTTGGATACCCACACCCCCACATCCAATGTATCTTGTTTAGCTGATTTCAAGTCAACTATGACAGATTTCTTTACTATTTTTTCACATAAAACACAGTAATATAGAAAGTAACAGAACACAAAACCCATCACAGAACTCTGGACACCTTGGAGTACTTAGTAATACACCCTCTGGCAAATATCACAGCTTGTAAAGGCTTTTTGTAGCATGTAAGAGTCTTTCACTTCTTGTTTGTTGGCTTTTTGACCATTTGTCCTTATAAAAGGCTCCGCCCAAGGTCTTTTAGCAGTGCATAAAAGACCTTGGGCAGTCTTTTATGCACTGCTATTCTAAGGTTGCTTCACAGACTTTTGATGATGTTTTGGTCTGAGCCACAGACTTTGAGACCCTGGCAAAACCTTCAGCTGTCATAGCTCAGCCTTGCATATGTTGAGCGTATTATCTGTGTCATATATATATATATATATAAAAAAAAAAAAAAAACACCCAGCACGCCCCTGCGGGCGGTTTATCCTTCAAGCTCGGGTCCTCTACCAGAGGCCTGGGAGCTTGAGGGTCCTGCGCAGTATCTTAGCTGTTCCCAGGACTGCGCTCTTCTGGACAGAGATCTCCGATGTTATTCCCGGGATCTGCTGGAGCCACTCGCCTAGCTTGGGAGTCACCGCACCTAGTGCTCCGATTACCACGGGGACCACCGTTACCTTCACCCTCCACATCCTCTCCAGCTCTTCTCTGAGCCCTTGGTATTTCTCCAGCTTCTCGTGTTCCTTCTTCCTGATATTGCTGTCATTCGGAACCGCTACATCGATCACTACGGCCGTCTTCTTCTGTTTGTCTACCACCACTATGTCCGGTTGGTTAGCCACCACCATTTTGTCCGTCTGTATCTGGAAGTCCCACAGGATCTTAGCTCGGTCATTCTCCACCACCCTTGGGGGCATCTCCCATTTTGACCTCGGGACTTCCAGGTTATACTCGGCACAGATGTTCCTGTACACTATGCCGGCCACTTGGTTATGGCGTTCCATGTATGCCTTGCCTGCTAGCATCTTGCACCCTGCTGTTATGTGCTGGATTGTCTCTGGGGCATCTTTACACAGCCTGCACCTGGGGTCTTGCCTGGTGTGATAGACCCCAGCCTCTATGGATCTTGTGCTCAGAGCTTGTTCTTGTGCTGCCATGATTAGTGCCTCTGTGCTGTCTTTCAGTCCAGCTTTGTCCAGCCACTGGTAGGATTTCTGGATATCAGCCACCTCCTCTATCTGCCGGTGGTACATACCGTGCAGGGGCCTGTCCTTCCATGATGGTTCCTCGTCTCCCTCCTCTTTCTTGGGTTTCTGCTGCCTGAGGTATTCACTGAGCACTCGGTCAGTTGGGGCCATCTTCCCAATGTATTCTTGGATGTTCCTTGTCTCATCCTGGACTGTGGTGCTGACACTCACCAGTCCCCGGCCCCCTTCCTTCCGCTTAGCGTACAGCCTCAGGGTGCTGGACTTGGGGTGAAACCCTCCATGCATGGTCAGGAGCTTTCTTGTCTTTATGTCAGTGGCTTCTATCTCCTCCTTTGGCCAGCCTATTACCCCAGCAGGGTACCTGATCACGGGCAGGGCGTATGTGTTGATGGCCCGGATCTTGTTCTTACCATTCAGCTGACTCCTCAGGACTTGCCTGACCCTCTGCAGGTACTTGGTGGTTGCAGCCTTTCTAGCGGCCTCTTCATGGTTCCCATTTGCCTGCGGGATCCCCAGGTACTTGTAACTGTCCTCTATGTCTGCAATGTTGCCTTCTGGTAGTTCAATCCCCTCAGTTCTGACTACCTTCCCTCTCTTTGTTACCATCCGACTACACTTCTCCAGTCCGAACGACATTCCAATGTCATTGCTGTATAGCCTGGTAGTGTGGATCAGTGAATCGATGTCTCGTTCACTCTTGGCATACAGCTTGATGTCATCCATGTACAGGAGGTGGCTGACAACTGCTCCGTTCCGTAGTCGGTATCCGTAGCCAGTCTTGTTAATGATCTCACTGAGGGGGTTCAGGCCTATGCAGAACAGCAGTGGGGACAGAGCATCTCCTTGGTAGATCCCGCACTTGATGGTAACTTGTGCTATGGGCTTGGAGTTGGCCTCTAGTGTTGTACGCCACATCCCCATTGAGTTCCTGATGAAGGCTCTTAGGGTCCCATTGATCTTGTACAATTCTAGGCATTCCAGTATCCAGCTGTGGGGCATTGAGTCATAGGCCTTCTTGTAATCACTCCAGGCAGTGCACAGGTTGGTCAGTCTGGTCTTGCAGTCTCGGCTGATTGTTCTGTCTACCAGTAGCTGGTGTTTTGCGCCTCTGGTATTCTTGCCAATTCCTTTCTGTGTCCCGCTCATGTATTGACCCATGTGCCTGTTCATCTTAGCCGATATGATGCCTGACAGGAGCTTCCATGTAGTACTGAGGCAGGTTATTGGTCGGTAGTTGGAGGGGACCGGTCCCTTCTTGGGGTCCTTGGGGATCAGGACCGTCCGGCCTTCAGTTAGCCATTCCGGGTGTCTCTCGTTAACTAGCAGCTGGTTCATTTGTGCTGCCAGACGCTCGTGGAGTGCAGTCAGCTTCTTCAGCCAGTAGGCGTGAACCATGTCGGGCCCTGGTGCTGTCCAACTCTTCATACTGGAGACCCTTTCTTGGATATCTGCCACTGTGATGGTTACTGGACCCTGTTCAGGGAGGTCGCTGTGGTCTGCCCTCAGATCCACTAGCCACTGAGCATTGCCGTTATATATATATATATATATATATATATATAAAAAAAAAAAAACACCCAGCACGCCCCTGCGGGCGGTTTATCCTTCAAGCTCGGGTCCTCTACCAGAGGCCTGGGAGCTTGAGGGTCCTGCGCAGTATCTTAGCTGTTCCCAGGACTGCGCTCTTCTGGACAGAGATCTCCGATGTTATTCCCGGGATCTGCTGGAGCCACTCGCCTAGCTTGGGAGTCACCGCACCTAGTGCTCCGATTACCACGGGGACCACCGTTACCTTCACCCTCCACATCCTCTCGAGCTCTTCTCTGAGCCCTTGGTATTTCTCCAGCTTCTCGTGTTCCTTCTTCCTGATATTGCTGTCATTCGGAACCGCTACATCGATCACTACGGCCGTCTTCTTCTGTTTGTCTACCACCACTATGTCCGGTTGGTTAGCCACCACCATTTTGTCCGTCTGTATCTGGAAGTCCCACAGGATCTTAGCTCGGTCATTCTCCACCACCCTTGGGGGCATCTCCCATTTTGACCTCGGGACTTCTAGGTTATACTCGGCACAGATGTTCCTGTACACTATGCCGGCCACTTGGTTATGGCGTTCCATGTATGCCTTGCCTGCTAGCATCTTGCACCCTGCTGTTATGTGCTGGATTGTCTCTGGGGCATCTTTACACAGCCTGCACCTGGGGTCTTGCCTGGTGTGATAGACCCCAGCCTCTATGGATCTTGTACTCAGAGCTTGTTCTTGTGCTGCCATGATTAGTGCCTCTGTGCTGTCTTTCAGTCCAGCTTTGTCCAGCCACTGGTAGGATTTCTGGATATCAGCCACCTCCTCTATCTGCCGGTGGTACATACCGTGCAGGGGCCTGTCCTTCCATGATGGTTCCTCGTCTCCCTCCTCTTTCTTGGGTTTCTGCTGCCTGAGGTATTCACTGAGCACTCGGTCAGTTGGGGCCATCTTCCCAATGTATTCTTGGATGTTCCTTGTCTCATCCTGGACTGTGGTGCTGACACTCACCAGTCCCCGGCCCCCTTCCTTCCGCTTAGCGTACAGCCTCAGGGTGCTGGACTTGGGGTGAAACCCTCCATGCATGGTCAGGAGCTTTCTTGTCTTTATGTCAGTGGCTTCTATCTCCTCCTTTGGCCAGCCTATTACCCCAGCAGGGTACCTGATCACGGGCAGGGCGTATGTGTTGATGGCCCGGATCTTGTTCTTACCATTCAGCTGACTCCTCAGGACTTGCCTGACCCTCTGCAGGTACTTGGTGGTTGCAGCCTTTCTAGCGGCCTCTTCATGGTTCCCATTTGCCTGCGGGATCCCCAGGTACTTGTAACTGTCCTCTATGTCTGCAATGTTGCCTTCTGGTAGTTCAATCCCCTCAGTTCTGACTACCTTACCTCTCTTTGTTACCATCCGACTACACTTCTCCAGTCCGAACGACATTCCAATGTCATTGCTGTATAGCCTGGTAGTGTGGATCAGTGAATCGATGTCTCGTTCACTCTTGGCATACAGCTTGATGTCATCCATGTACAGGAGGTGGCTGACAACTGCTCCGTTCCGTAGTCGGTATCCGTAGCCAGTCTTGTTAATGATCTCACTGAGGGGGTTCAGGCCTATGCAGAACAGCAGTGGGGACAGAGCATCTCCTTGGTAGATCCCGCACTTGATGGTAACTTGTGCTATGGGCTTGGAGTTGGCCTCTAGTGTTGTACGCCACATCCCCATTGAGTTCCTGATGAAGGCTCTTAGGGTCCCATTGATCTTGTACAATTCTAGGCATTCCAGTATCCAGCTGTGGGGCATTGAGTCATAGGCCTTCTTGTAATCAATCCAGGCAGTGCACAGGTTGGTCAGTCTGGTCTTGCAGTCTCGGCTGATTGTTCTGTCTACCAGTAGCTGGTGTTTTGCACCTCTGGTATTCTTGCCAATTCCTTTCTGTGTCCCGCTCATGTATTGACCCATGTGCCTGTTCATCTTAGCCGATATGATGCCTGACAGGAGCTTCCATGTAGTACTGAGGCAGGTTATTGGTCGGTAGTTGGAGGGGACCGCTCCCTTCTTGGGGTCCTTGGGGATCAGGACCGTCCGACCTTCGGTTAGCCATTCCGGGTGTCTCTCGTTAACTAGCAGCTGGTTCATTTGTGCTGCCAGACGCTCGTGGAGTGCAGTCAGCTTCTTCAGCCAGTAGGCGTGAACCATGTCGGGCCCTGGTGCTGTCCAACTCTTCATACTGGAGACCCTTTCTTGGATATCTGCCACTGTGATGGTTACTGGACCCTGTTCAGGGAGGTCGCTGTGGTCTGCCCTCAGATCCACTAGCCACTGAGCATTGCCGTTATGGGTTGCATCCTTCTCCCATATGCTCTTCCAGTATTGCTCCGTCTCCAGCCTTGGTGGTGCTGTTCTCTTATTGTTCCCTTGCCACTGAGAGTACACCTTTGCTGGTTCTGTGGAGAACAGCTGGTTTATTCTCCTGCCTTCTATCTCTCTGGTGTACCTCCTCAAGCGGCTGGCCAAGGCTGTGAGTCTTTGCTTGGCAGTTTCCAAGGCCTCAGGTATGGACAGCTTGCTGTATTTCTTAGGCACCTTATTTGTCGCACCTTTCTGCAACTCTGTTAGTTGGCTAACCTCCCTCCGTGCTACTTTGATCTTGCCCTCTAGCCTCCTTCTCCATGGAGGGTACTGCCCCTTGTGGCTGTTCAACTTGTAGCCAAGCATCTCACTGATCACTGCTGCCGTATTGTAGATCAGCTTGTTAGTGTCGGTAATCGTGGTTGTAGGTATTGCCCGTAGTGCTGCATTAACATCATCTAGCAGACCTTCTGAGGGTACTTCACGTAATCTTGGTAACCGGCTACGGGGGATCCAGGTTTCAAGCTTGGCCATGATCCTATTTTTCAGGTCAGTTCCTCTCGCACTCAACGATCCTTCTCCTATCGCACTTGGGGCTATGTACCCAATCTCGGGTGGGGGTGATGATATCTCCCCCCTGACCTGGCGTCCTGACTCCTCCTTGCCGTAGCATTTGTGTTGTACCTCGTCAATCTCTAGCTGTGAGAGCAGTCCCTTCTTTCGAATGTTGGAACACTGAGCTACTAGTTGTTTCGCTGTCATTGTGGATGTTGGGTATCGAAGAATCCATAGGTCCCTCATCCTATTCATGTAGCCCCTTCCGCCGGGGTTACTTGCGTAGTAGCATTCCAACAACGCCCTGTTTTCGTCCCTTGCCCACCGATGCCTTCTTGTTCCAGTAGCCCACTTTTCGTCAGGGTGCCCTGGTTCCTCAACACCTGACGCGGACCTTGTTGATCCGGGCGACGTCCGAGCCGGCATGCCTTCATATTTATCTGTCTCGCTCATGTCTGCGGTAGGCTCGCTTAGCATAGGGGGTCTAGCCTTAGGACCCTTACTGGATACAGACGCCCCAGGCAGGAATCGAACTTGCGATCCTCTGTTCCAAAGGCGTGTAGTTTAACCACTACGCTATCCAGCTGATATATATATATATATATATATATATATATATATATATATTTCTTTTCCTTGCTTTATTTAGTTCTTTGTATTTCTAATCTTGTTATCTTAATCTTCTGTTCTCAGTAATTACTGTGGCTTTCAGGCTGTTTTTAGTGACTTCCCTTTTGTGTTTCATTCCAGTGTAAAATATGTGCCTCACCTTCAGTGTTCCTCTTTGTCAAGTTTATCTTGTTTCCCCATTTACTCACCTTGATTCATGTTTTATTTTGTAAGTGCTTTTAGCTTTTGGATCTTGTCTAGTTTCACTTCCTATCCCTGCCTTCACTCATTCCTTGATTGTCTTCAGTTGTGTTTAGTTGTTTCCTCTTCCCTCATTACCTTTTGTATATATTGCCTCAGTCTCTCAGTCATCAAATCACTGGCTAAGCGCTTCAGAAGCCCCGGGATTTTCGGACTTGGATTTGTGCTTTGTGATTCTCTGGGCTAAGAGCATTAAAGCTTCCTTAAAGTCTCCTGAGTCCACGCAGAGGTTCATAATGACAGCCAACCTGTTTTTCTTGGTAGACACCATTCTCTTTTTATCTACAGCTTTCCCCCCTTTTTTTCTCTGATAGATGCCGTAATACTTGTTATAGAACTTTCAGGGATTGGATTGAACCCATTATTTCCTCTCCAACTTCACTTGAGAATGGCTGCAGCACAAGCCCAAAGCATGATCGATCACCCCGTGCTTGACAATTCATCTTCACTCATTCTCTTATTCACAGTAATGGGCTTTCACACCTTACTGCAGCTATGTGAAAGTTGGGCTCTGATATGCAATCAGGACCACAAACTGGTATAATATCTTGAGTATAGGGTATGTTTACTTTGGTGTTCTGCCTGGGTCAAAGTGAGTTCATTAAGACTGCATAAGAACTAAGCGGGAACAAAAAAGTCACACTGTAAATTAGTTCAGTGTCCTGCTTCTGAAACTCCAAAATGGTAGTTTAAAAACAAAACATAAAGCTTTAATATCAACAATATGAGTGACCATGCTTTACATGAATTTGCATGCAGCTATGTTTTCTCTGCAGATAAATACTACTCTACAAACCTTTCCAAAAATTCAATCTGTCTGTGGGAGTACGATAAAGGCTTACACAAGCTCATCTGATATGGCTGTCAGGGGTACGCTGAAAAGGACTAGAGACCACTAATTTAAATTATATATCAAATACAACAACCTCATAGGAAAGGAGGGGAGGCAGGGGGAGGATGGTAACAGTCCTTAATAGAATGAATGAAATCAAAACTAGAACAAAGAAAGTGCGTGCTTTATCCTTAAAGAATCATTTGTTTTAAAAAAAATCATTTTCTCTTGTTTTACTCTTTTCTTAAATCTTCTCCGGGAGCTCAGCTGTCAGTTCTAATGTTTTACCCGGAATAACCGCACCATAAGAATCACGTCAACTCATATCTACTTTTGCAGGTCAGCCATGTCCAGAGGGATGATGGTTAAAGCTTAGCTTAGCAGCTGCAGACAGTAAATGCTTTGGACTAAATTTTAAAGATGAAAAAGTGCCAGTCATATCTGGTCAATCACTACAGGAAAAAAAAATAGTCTTATGAAAAAGTACTCAGGCGTCAAACCTTCAATTAATGCATTCATTAATTAGCTGCAAGTGTCCAAGTGTGCTGAAAGCCCTAATGAGGGTTAGACAGTCCTCTTGAATAATAGGAGCTTTTCCCATTTTCATTTTTTTGTATTTTCCAATTTAAAAAAACTGGAGCATCACACACAAAAGCTAATGGAAAAACGTATGAGACTGTGACCAGCACAGCCAGATCTTACCTCACATTCAACTTGCTGAGGCTGCACAGACCAGTCTTCATGCCTTCCACTGCACTTGTGATGTATGTGAGGCCCTACTCATGCTCCCCCATCCCAACTCATGGAGCGCCAATAAAAGCATGATGAAAATCAAGCTGTTCACCAGCCGCATGCCCAATTAAGCCCCAGTGTTTACAATGCTATCACAGAGAGAGTCTAACTGGGAGAGCTGGATTGCACCTCCTTCTTATTCAGATGCCTGCCAGGGCCTGTTAGCTGTATGAGTTCAGTGAGATGTAAAGAGACTCCAGGAGCGCACGGGAGACTCGGGATGCCTCACAACGCCGCTTTTCATCAGCTTCAAGCCATCTGCATTCAATCCTGTGGAGAGATGTGGAGACATTACTGGATGGATGGGACGAGAATAAGATGAGTGAGGGCAGAAAATGCATGAGGAGGGAGGAAGAAGATGATGGCTCACACGAAGAAATGCATGTCTGCCGTTCCTTTCACCAAACACTGAAGTCATGTAGCAGCATTTTTTGTTTTTTATGAAATTTGTGGCTTGTTGTTTAAACTTAACCTTTTCAGTAAAAGGAAAACTCGAACTTCTATGTCTCAAAGGGAATTTTCTATGTAGTAACTGATTGTATCTTTTCATTATTATTTCTTTTTTCAGACAGCAATATCATATGATATATCTTTGGTTCTGAATTGCCTGATTAGAGCTTAATTAGTTTTCCATATGAAAACATTGCTTTGTAAACTCACAAAGTCTTCACAAGACTTTACAACAAAGCCCTCTGGCACTTTTGTAGAGGGGACTCTGTCGATTTTTCATAAGCTGGACTTAGCAGGAATGCACCCAAACATCCACAAAGCAGAGAAAGAAGACACTGGGATTTAGCTGAGTTAGTGAGCTGACATACTGGAGTCAACAAATCATCTTATGGCTGGAACTGTGTCGGGGCAAAGACATCCTAGTGTAGCAGTTTGAGCCTGCTGGGCTTTAAAGAGGATTCATCAGTTGTGCTCTTTAACTAACAACCACTATATGTCCAGTGTAATGGTTAGTGAACGCATAATTTAATTAAAAAGCACAGTGTTGCTGCTCCACATAAGAGTAGGATGTTTACCTGACTTCATTAATGTTTAAATTCTGTGTTTAGTTTTGAATAATCTCCAGGTTGGTGCACTGTAGCCCCTCTGTCTGTATGATTACTAATTCTTTTTATCTGGACTGGCACATGACTGAACCGAAGTTTAGTCACAACCTCATTTCTAACAAAACTATTACAACTTCCTCTGAGTTTATCCCTTATTTTCACACAATGAGCCCTAAGAAGTCATGCTGTTCCACCTGGGAGTTCTAGATAATAAACATGCTGCTATTTCTGTTTATATATATAAATGTAATAAAGTTATTTTAAACACCAGTGGCCCTGGGGTGGAAATAAATGATTTAAAATAATTGGGTTTGCAAAATAATGTAACAATACTTGCAATGCACAAATGCCGATGGCATTTTAGTTCTAAACTGAGTTGTAGTAGCTTTTTTTCATCGTACTTTGCATACAGAAAGCCTCATATTTTTTCCCCACTGTTGTTGTCACAGTGCAATAGAGCATCTTATTCCACACATTTGTGCTTTTTTGGTATTTGATTTAATGTAAAAACAAACTTTCTCAATGCTTTTTCATGTGAGCATTTACAGTTAACAAAGCAAACAAACAAACAAAAGAAAATATTTTGATTAGTCATGACTAATGGTTCATTAGTTATGATCACAGATAGTATAAAATGTGGACGTGGTTTCTGACGAAGTCACTCAAACCTGCATTCTACTCAAGGCCACCAGATGGCGATAGTGGTAGTTACAATAAAACTTCCAGGATTATAGAACTCTGTGGGAAAACATCCCTCTGACTTGACATCTATCAACACTTTTCTCATAATTTTATGTTCTCAGTTACTAATTTCGGGGTCACGTTGTATAAAAAATCAAGTTTGTTTTGTAAATCTTGGTCATACCATGTGTCAAAATGAAGAATTATCTGTGGTATGAAACTTCTGGCTCATTGGCTAATGACCTGTCAGTCAGCTCGTTAGGTAATGATTATGTGCTTTTGCAGTCAGACCTGCCCCCCTTTATCATACCCAGGTTTTTGCAGCCAAAATGTTGACAGCAGGCTTCAAAATGGGACTTCATAAGCCAGTGGGCGATGTCATAGTAGATACATTATCCACTGTATCTAAGGAAACTGTCTAAAATTAAGATTAATATTATATTTTTTATGACAAGATGCACAGTATCCATATGAAATACAGAGTACAAAATCATAACACAAAGATGGCAGTATGCAAATGAAGCAGATTAAAACAGAGCTATTTTTTAAGTGCAAGAGTTACAGTGACAACAGACATTAAACATGAATGGTTTTTAAAGCCTTTTCAAATTAAAAAAAAAAAGAGTTCCGTTTCCTTCATGAAAATAGGGAAGTGTGAGTCTATAGCTCAGATTAGCACAGACATGCACAGTAAGCATTTGAGGAAGATTGAGATGTGCAGCGCATGGGATAATCATAATCTGTCTTCTTACAAGTGCCATCAGACATGTTCCTTCATTTATTTCCCTTTATACAGAAAAGGAAATGTTTGTTTGTGTGTGTGTGTGTGTGTGTGTGTGTGTGTGTGTGTGTGTGTGTGTGTGTGTGTGTGTGTGTGTGTGTGTGTGTGTGCGTGTGTGTGTGTGTTACAGTGTAAAACCACTCTTTGACTTAGCTCAATTAGTGGAACCTAGTGGAAAGTATTAGCTGTAGCTAAGTTGCTACCAAAGCAGTAGGGTTTCATTAACCTTTTATCATAGTATCATACAGGATCACTGGACTTGTCATTCTGGCTGTTAAATTACAAAATAATTCTCATCTTTCAGGAACGATTTGGATTTTTTTCCTAGTCTAAAATGGTTAAAGAGTTATAGTAATGTGAAGCTCACATGGTAAAATGTAGGCAGAGCTGATTTTTCTGTGTTCAGATGGTACTGCTTTGTAAATACTTTGTGTTACTGTGATAAACTGAATATCCCCCATAAAGTATGTCTTCTCTTCTTTTAGAAACCATTGAGTTTTGTCTCTAGCAGAAACAGTAACGCAGCTACGGTCAGTAAAATAGTGCTTGTAAAATGGTCCTGCCACCAGAAAGGGTTAAATTGGCTTTACTGGCTAATTAAGCCAAAATAGTTATTGTGAATATATTTCACTGGAGGGAAATGAGTAGTACTGAACCTGATACTTGGGTTTTAGTCAGTACAGTAATGCATTGCAGTACAATACAAAAAGCCTTTTTATAATGGCTCTGCCTGAAGGTGCCATTTTGGCTGCTGCTATGTTGCGTTTTGTGGGCAGACGTAATAATATCAGCTAATTTAGAAGTTAAGTTAGCAAGCTACATCCATAAATTGTATGGGTGCAAAGGCACATATCTCATAATTACTGCAGTAACAGCATAAATCACTAACATTTCATTCAGGCCACACAAAAAGCAATTTTATTGGTTAAATAATTCAATTAAAATGCTCCAAAAACCATCAAGACCGCAAACATGGTCAAGAGGTCCTGTTCAGGGACTCCAATTAGCGATGGTGAGGAAAGAGCGGTGAGCTGTAGTGACCTGTTTCAGCAATTCTGTCCATCACAGCAGCCATGCACCCTACTTTAAGCCTCACCAGTACTCTGTCCAAATAAATTAGCTATTTAAAAATAAAATGTACCAACTGTACAGTTTCGGTGAAAGGGGATACTTTCCAGAAAACAAAACTATTCACGAACCATGTTGTAAATGTTTCTTTCAGCTAATAAGTTGGTCTCTTTAGTGTGTATGTGTATGGAAACGGGATTGCTTGTGGACTCCTCCAATTGTTGTGTAGGTCCTCAACAAAGACACCTGTGTTGTTTCTTGCTGCTCTCCTTTACTGCAAGACTAAAACAAAACAATAGTAAGTAAACTCTCTCTTTTACTTTCAGACTGAGTGTATGCTATCTTCATATACAGTACGCATTGTTATTGTATGTTTGCATGGTTCATTAAGACTTGTGAGTGTTTTGTATCTATGTTTATTTGTATGTGTCTAATTTCTATGCTGAGTTTTGGGTTGTTTAGGGTTTTTGTTGTTGTTTTGGTACATATGTTTTGAGTATACAGACCAAACCAATATTTAATTACAGTTTTTGTATTTTTTACATTTAAGGTCAGTTTTTAAAGGTTTTTGTAAATTTAAAAAAAGTTCCCTGCTGCTTCAAATTAAAAGAGAGTTTTTCCTTCCCACCGTCACAAAGTGCTCGCTCCTCAGCAGTCACTTGATTGTTAAAGTTTTCTCCAGAAAATTGTACAATATGGTAATATTGTAGTTCTGGGTTGTTTGGTGACCTTGTGGATGAGTCATTGATGCCTTCTTGGAGTAGTTTTGAGTGGACGACTACTGGAAAGGTTCCCCACTGTTCCAAGTTTGCTCCATTTGTGGATAATGGCTCTCATTGTTGTTCACTGAAGTCCCGAATCCATAAAAATGCTTTTGTAACCTTTTCCAGACTTATAGATGCCAATGAATTTGCTTCTCTGCTGGATTCTTTTGAGACATTTTAGCCTACCTCTCTTTGCCAGACAAGTTCGACATAAATCATTTCTTGGTTCAATAGGTTTAGTAGAACTCAGGCCTGGGGGTGAACTGAACTCAGCTTTCCAAAACTAAAACTGGTTAATCATTTGTTTTCAATCATTCATCAAACAAATCAGTTTGTTTGATAAACTGGAACATTTAAATGCAAATATACAAAAGAAATTGCAAATGCTTTTTCACAACACTGTGGCTTTGTGAAAAGGACCTTGTGTTAAGAAATCAGATGAAAACATCATTCTCAATAAAAGCTTAGACATAAAGAAGACTCTTGAAGTGTTGGCTCAAATCAGGATTTTTTGTGTGACTCCCAAATCTGTGTCCATAAACCAGTGTAGCATGTGATGCTTAGTAATTCTGCACCAGTCCAACATAATAACTGTATCCCCCAGCTTAATCTTGCAAACTGAATGAGTAAGCTAATATACACTAAGTTGCTTCATATCTCCACTACAATGCTTTCTGTTAAAGATTAGACATACTTCTCCTAATTGGTTCTGACATCAGAACAGATCTAATCTAGCCTGGAAATTTTATTTCATCATTTTTGCAGCCTCGGCAGGTTCAGCTCAAAGTGTCATGTGCGCTGTTGTTTGACAATGTCAAATATTGCATTATAAATATATACAAAGTGCAGATATATACTATACTTTTGTGAGATATAGCCTTTGCTGCCTTGGTAACACACTCTCATATTTTGAAATATTATAATAAACAACAAAAGAGTTGAAACAAGAAAGAAAATGTCCCCACCTGCTTGTTCAAACGATGCTTTTTGCAAACTGGTCCGCCATTTTTCAAATGTATTTGCCATGAAAAAGATCCAAAGTTAATCCTCTGTCATTCCTAAATAATGTGGATTATAATTTGTATACAACTATCTTTGAATGCCTGGATTTGAATGTTTTTATTTCATAACTCATTTGAATACCTTAAACAAAAAGGGCCAGTGTCCAATTATATGGGCTGAGCTGTACAAGCCATATTTTGCAGTTGCCATGCAGTAGCTGAGATCTTAGTTTTGGTTTAGTGGAAGTTGGCACGTGTTTGTGAGTGGCTACAAGCATGAAGTAGCCTGTGTGACTTTGGCTGCAGAACAGCATTTTAGCCAGCAGCGAGAGGGTGACATGCTGGTTGGATATAAGGGGATCCCACTGAGAAAAACGATGCAGAGCAGGGAGCAGGGCACACTGGCTTAATCCTCAATCAGTGTGGAAGAGCTGAGCAAAGCAATAGGCACATGTGAGGGGAGGAACTAAACCTGAGGCACAGGAAACAAGAGGTTACTGGGAATTAAAAAACAAGAGTCACCCATGAGATTTAGATTTGGCTTGCCCACAGGCTACACTACCATGCTGGTGATGATTTAATGGAAAATGAGTTTATATACTGCTGGAGGTGAAGACTGGATGAATCAAATGTCCAAGTCCACTGACCGAAGAGTTGGAGGAACCAATTAAAAAAGTGTCTGATCTTACCAAGAAATAACTTCATGCCATGGACGTACCTGGTGAGCTGATTGGGTGGCAGGCAGTTATTTTACACTTGTTGCTCTCTAATCTCGAGCCTAACCTGCTCCAGTCTGGGTTAGGTCTCAACATAAGTTGCCATGGCAATCTAACCTTGTAACTGAACCCCTTTCATAAATAAAAAGACACAGTTAACCTTGAATGTACCAGGAAATTAGCCCCAATCCCACTTTGAAATGAGAGCCTCTAGCTTGAGCTCTGTCATTAGTTAAAGGATACGTTTGGCACAGTGTCTCCTTGTTGCTTTCTGAATGTTGTGTCGATTATGAAGAAAATGTCACCCGATTACACATATCAGTTCCACATGACCGGAGAACCCTGTCGAATTGCGAGGATTACTTTAATGATCCAGTTGTGCATGTGACATGTTTTGTTTTGGTAAAGACTGAACAGATTAGCTTGTCTCACTGACCTTTATTCCACTGGTAAAGTCTGTGTTGCTCATCTATTTGTGCTTGACTCTAATATATTCACAAACTCCGCACAAGCTCATTACTTACCAAAGTTGTTTTTTGCTGACCAAACACATGAATGGATTATTATTGGATAATTAGAACATGCTGAAATCAAACAATGAATCTTAAAACTGCTGAACTGAAGATTTGCGAGTATTGTAGCTGTGCATTATAATAATGATAATAAAAACAATAATACATGGGTATAGTTGCGGTTGCACATATTTTTTTCCGCAGGCTCAGTTGTTTGATTTAGGATCCATGCTAGTCATTGCATAGTCTTTAAGCCTACATTTACAGCTAAGGACATGATGCTGTTCCCCTACCTTTAGGAGACATACATTAGGTGCTGCATCCAAGTCAGATTGGCAGAAAAAACATTTAGAGTCTTCTTCCATTGTTCTGCCATATTGGCCTAAACATGCAGTTATTTGAGAAATATTTTAAACAGACTCCATGCAATCTCGTGAATAAGTCCACCTCGTGATCCAAAAGCCTGTACAGCCACCTTTAGCAGCAATAACTTGAAGTAATTCTTTTCACTGTGACTTTCTCAGTCTCTCATCATCATTGTTGAGGAAATTTGGCCCACTCTTCTGGGTAGTGTTGCTTTATTTCATTGAGTATTACATTCATTTCTTGCACATCTCTCTCCTACCACATCATTTCAATGAGATTGAAGTCTGGACTTTGACTGGGTCATTGAGAATCCTTGATTCTTTTCTATTTGAGCCATTCTGTAGTAAGTTTTCTGCTGTGGCTGCGATCATTGTCCTGTTGCATGACTCAATTTCTGCAAAACTTTAGTTGTTGGACTCACATGGCCTCACATTTGACTCTAGCACACTTTGGTAGACAGATGGTTGACTCAGTGAGCGTAAGGTTCCCAGGTCTTGTGGCTTCAAAACAAGCCCAAATGATCAACCCTCCACCATCGTATTTGACACTTGGCATGATGTGTTTGTGTTGATATGCTGTGTTTGGTTTTTGCATATGTGATGCTGTACATTATGTCCAAACATCTCAACTTTGGTCTTGTCTCTCCAAAGTACATTGTCCCAGAAGTCTTTTAATTTGTTGAAATGCAACTTTACAAACCTAAGCTGTGCTACCATGTCCGTTTTAGAGAGCAGACACTGTCTCCTGGCAACTCTTTGAAAAAGCCACACTTGTTCAGTCCTGTTCTAATTATACTGTCATGAACTTTAACATCTAACATGCTAACTGAGGCCTAGAGTAGAGTCTGACATGTAGATCTGTTTTTTTCCATGCTCTCTCAGCATTGCACAGTCTGACCTTGTGGCAACTTTGCTGGGCTCCACACCAGCTAAAGTTCTGCTTTCATAGAGGTGTTGACACTTGCTAATGATCAGTTAATCAAGTGCAGTTGATTTCCAGCACCTGGCTGCCTCTTAATTCCTGTGGAAGAAGCAAGCGTGTACTGCAAATGTTTATGTATTGAGTACGGGAAATACACATTTTACTTTTGTCTACAATTAGTAAAAACACTAAACTGTAGACAACAGCTGATTCTCCTCTTTTTTTCTAAGCTAACCTTACAGAGCAGACGTTATCCAATTCCCGTGGTTGTTTTTTTTAAACAATTTCACTTAAAATTGCACCAATACTAAAAAAAAATCCTCCTCTTTGTAGATGATGATTAGGTCACGAGCAGTTGTCCAAGCATTTCACTACATATCGTACTGTGTATGACTGTGTACGTGACAAATAAAATTTGAATTTGAATGATTAAAATTTAAAATGAACGTGTTATTGTTCTTCTGTGCCTACCTGTAATATTGCATAGGTTGGGTTGTTTTAGGTTCATGCAGGCCTGTTTTGTCTGTTTGAGAATAAATTAGAGGTCTTGTAGCCAAACCACACTGGCAGATTGTTATTACTGCCCCTGGCACTATTCACGAGTAGAAGTTGCATTTCAGTTCAGTTTTTAATGGCCTCCAATTAGAGGTGGAGAGACTTTGATAAGTTTAGGACATGGAGTTGGTTATCCATGCTTCGTTATTTCATTGGAGCAAAATGGAGAAGGATTTTCACAGTAACCATAATCCCATTTGTTTAATATAAAATGTGACTCAAAAATGAGTGTCTATTAAGCAAATACATCCAAGCAAGTTAAAGACCCCGTGAGCAGTTCATTGTGTCATCAAATTTATGTAACAGCTTGCAGTCAGCGCTCACGAAACAAAAAGGAGAGTCAGACACCGATTCAGACTATTTGAATATTTTATTAATATGTAGAAAATGTATTAAAAAAGGAACTATATAGTACATGTTTAAGTCAAACTAGAGCTAAATTTGACAGTAATATCCAAGGTTATCCAACAATAATTCCTAGTTTCAGCTTACATGAGCGTTTCAAACAGTCAAGATCACATTTTATCAACATTTACATTTCCATGGCAAGATTTGTCAAATGAATGCAGTTACATTATCTGCCTATATAAGAGTTATTACCAACCACAGTGGCAATATCAGTTAAGTAATCTGTGAACACAAACCCAATAAATAAAAGCATTTTCTTTTTTTTTTGTTGTTTTTGTGTCACATCAGTCACAAAGAAACAGGAAAATAAATAGCAGTGAAATAAATAAAGGGAGCAGATATCCTCTCAAGTGAGTGGGCCAGTCGAGATAAATACATTACTGGGTAATTATACAATATATGGACACAAGGTCAATATTGTCCTATTGTGTCTACAGAGAACATCACCAACGTTTTAGCTAACTCAATGTAAATGATTACCAGGAGAAAAAAAGAGAAGTGTATGATTTGTGATGTCTAGGACGGACAGGTTCCAAGCTTTGAAGCATTTGGCTCAGCCCTAATTATTATGCTGTCAGTATATCAGTAGCATAAAAAGGTCATATAATCGCCATAACATTGGTTAAAGGTGGTATCGTAACTTGTAAGAAGTTCAGTACGAGTCTTAAGTTTAAGCAATGGGGATAAAATGTACTTTTTAAACCGGATGCTGTGCAATAGGTGGAAAAGATTTTATAAAACACAGAATATAGACCAGATGTGGAAAAAAATATCAACACAACTTGATCTCAGGTAATGAGGGAAGGAAATAATATCAAGAAAATATTTCAGGCCCCTGTTTTTCTGTAGAATTTCATTGGATTTGTTTTCTCATGTAAATGCAAAGAAGAAGAATGGATGTGGATCTGTGGATGACGTTAAACAAAATGCTCGTTCTGTGAAGTTATTAACGGTTGAAGGATTATTGCAAAATAGAAAAAAATCAAAATCAATGGAAATATAACGTTAGCTTTCTTTAAGAGCACCTTATAATCCGCAGTGAGAGGTATTCCTCACAATGCAAATGATTTCTGTTCCTTTTCTGCTTCCCGACCTTTGTTCCTCGTACATAAAACCCAATGAGGCAAACTTCCTCTAATTAGTTAATGAAATAAGTACAGATAATTCTCTATTCTATTATAAATCACTACAGGAGATGGGCTGAAGCAGTTACTTAGACACTGAAACATAAATCAGACTCAGGAGAGATCATGTGATCACCTGACTTGGAGGCTGATAATCAAAGTGATCTATATCTTCTACCTAACAAACTTCAGGAGCACCTTTTACCCAGATCAACAAAGAAACGTGACTACAAATCAGATTGCAACGCATCCTCAGGACATATGGTTTTTACTGTCAGGCTCTTGATTGCATTTTAGTCCACATGCACAAGTCTCCCTCCAGCCTTCACCACAACACTGGTTAAAAATACAGCACTTAAAATGGAGATGTTCAAAAGGGCTTGTTGAATTAGTTTGCATCTTAAGGGGGAACACATCAAAAGCTGTTTTCAGCTCTATATCTACATGAGTATATTGTTAGTAGTTCATAGAGGGGAGAGTTACTAATATTTTAAAGTCTAAATGGGGAAGAAATAAAGACAAATATACAAAGTCGCAATAGGAGCCAAAGTCGCTTGCTCACTCCTGTGAGAAAAGTGAAGAAATAAAGAAAAGTTCACTTTCCAGCTGATCAAAAATTGAAAAAAACAGAATCAGATTATCAATCGTGAGACCAAATGTCGCTTGCAGTGATGGTGACATTGATTTCCGTGGACTGCTGTGTGGTTCATCTTCCGACTCCGCAGAGGGCATTTTCCCCCCCGAAAAGGGGCCAGCAAAACTCCAAGAAAACAACTTCAAGAAAACCAACTGGCTCCCAACACTTTGTGCGACTCTGTGAGCGGTGAATTAAAGCAAAATGTTTGGTGGGCACGCTGCAGATTACACCCGCCCAGCTAAAAAGGAATACAGGCTCAGCCGTGTTTGCTGATTTTGTTGTTTCACCAGGGAGCTTAAATTGTGAAGCGAGTAAAAGAAGAGCACAGAAGAAAGACTTGGCTCCTCTCCACCTACTGTTCTGCTTTCTTTGTTAGGTTCATTTTCAGCCAGCAGTGGGAGAGAGGTGGGCCAAAACATGCGCTGTACCCCTGACTTTCCCCTGCATAGAATTTAGCGATCATAATGCATAAAATTACGCCTGGGGACACAGTTACCATAAAAAGTCCCTGAAAAAGTGGGACTCTTATTAACACAGGGTGGAAAAAGCTGCTTCAGTGACTTTGGTGACTGGCATCTTTCCAAACAGCAGGCCGGGCCGTTATTATGCAGATCTTTGGTTAAATGTTGCATCTATCAGCGCCATCTCTGCAAGCAATCAGAGCATCTATAGCAGGGGTCAAAAAGCAATTAAGAGATTGTTATTTTTGGCCAAGAAGACGAGCTCGAAAAATCTAATGCCCATTAGCAACCGAAGAAATGAAGTGAATGACCAACAATAGCTTTGCTGTGTTCCCACTCACAGTGCAAATACTGTCTCAGCGTGGCCACCAGTAGTAGTAATAATAATAATAATAACAACGATAATAATGATAATAATAAGAGAATCGTTTTATTCTGCTTTAAAATCCATAATCCATAAGATAATGAAAAAAATAAAGTAGATGGTTATGAAGCTGCTGCTGGTGCACTGCTTTGTGAATGTTTTGTTTTTTAATGCTAATTATCCAGAAAATTAATATTAATTTTAATATAGGGTCAAAAACCAAGGCATCAAATAAATGGACTTTGTCACAATATCAGGTATAAAAATAGATATATATTTTACAGAGGGTTTTAAGGGCATATACAGGTTTTTTTTGTTTTTTCTTTTAGTTAAAAGTGTTATTTTGTAACGGTTAAAATAATGCTAGCTCTCACTCCTGAGGGCGCTTCTGAGCACATCGTAGGGAAAGACAAATCACGGATTAAAAGAAAAAAAAAACAAAGCTTCCTGGTTTGCCTTTCCTCTTGTTTTGTCTTTTTGTTTGTTTTATACAGCAAACAGAACCATTTTCATTCATAGTATTTAATAAATTACATACAGTGTCTTCTAACTTCTGGGCAGAAGTACAGCAGGGTAAGACAGCTAAAGCTGGGCAGGTGGAGAGATCAACAGAGTTCGGACATTGCTCGAGCCTCGCTGCTATTTTATGATTACATCCGTGGTTATAACATCTTCTTGTTAATGTTTTAATAAAATATTAGTAGATTTTTGTCATATTCTGCTTCTTCTTTGAGCCTCACTAACGTTGCCCTGCCGCGGTCACATCCCAGCCTGCTGCTCCTGTCAGTGAGGCACGCGAATAGCAAAAACTCAACATCCGAACTCCATTTATCCATGACTCTGGGCTGGATCGTGGCGATTCATCTATACAGGGGCAGACCGCCTCCTCTTGCTGCTGATGCTGCGGAAATTGAACGGCCTCATTTTCATCTCCACAAAGGGAATGGAGAACTCGTGGCCTTTCCAGTGGTACCAGTTGATACCCTGTAAAAAAGCGAGAAGTACAATTTGGGAAGCAGCTCGGATCAACAGGATTTTTTTCTTCTTCTTCTTTTATTTTTTTTTTTTGAGCACATGAGATATGAGATATTTCTGAAGATGGAAAAGTTATGCTTCTATTTAAGTGTAGTTTTCATTTAAATGAAGCATTCAATCCAGGATGATAGGAATCCTGACTTAATAGCTAGCAAAAATACGACCCTGGTGTAATTACAGCCTGAGTCTAGCCTTTCTAATCCCCATCACCACCAACATTTCTTTCGCCGCATGTCTTTATGGCCGAACATCTCTGCTGCCACCTGTTCCCGTTTCATGTCATTAACAGATGAAAAGGAAGGCACGGGAGCAGAGTGGGAGAAGCGGCGATGCTCAAAAATCCTAATCACGGCTTCACACAACACATTGAGCCATTTCACTATGAAGCAAGCAAAACGAGGAATACCACACACCAGTCAGAAGGGACACGAAAAGCCCTCAATTATCCCACATCACATGTACAAAACACAAAAAAGTGTCCATTTTCGTGTTTGGCTGGGGTGCCAGTGCTTTTTTATTTTTAATCTCACATTTAACAATTTGTTCCGTTCCTTAAAGGAACTTGAAATGCTTGAATTGTTTGAACTTACTGGGAAATGAAAGCGTATCTCTTGACAAATTAGTCTCAAGCGCCATCCTCTTTCATTAAAATCAGACGAGTAGTGTAGCAGATTTGGTCCTTCAAATTTTGACCTTTCATTAAAAAACTCCTTCATCAAGATGGATGCTGGTAGCAAGTTCCATGTGATTTCATTTGCTAATTATTACCCTTTCATAATGACAAGTTTTAGCCTTTAATCACTGTTCTGTATTGGATCCCATTAAAGTGAGACTTGTAAATGCCAAGATACACTTTCAAAACGCAACCTTTTTCAAAAGATGGCACTTACTTTAAGGCTTGATTCATTCAAATAGCCAAAAAAAAACACATTTTTAAAAACTTTCCCACTTAGAACTGGCACGTTCATGCAGTAAGGTTGAATGAAGTTTTCAAAGGATTCCTATTCTTGTGAACGTGGTATCCATTGCACACCTCGTGGGAGCTAATTTGGCACAAAGTTGATGTGGATTCAAGAATGAAGTCATTCAATTTTGGTCATGAAAGATCAAGGTTAGCGTGGTCTCGCAGAACACATTATGAAAAGATTTAAAAAAAAATATCTAAGAGGACAAAACTGTAACGTTTAAAAGATCAAAATTTAGCTGCAACATCAAAAATATTCGGCACAAACATTTGTTGGCCGATAATCTGAACAGAGGTATTTCACAACGACTGCAAAGCTCTTTTACTATTTGTGTGAAGATGTGGGTGAAGAACATCTACATGCACTATATGTCTAACTTCATGGCTTCAGTTTTAATCCCATAGCATCAGCTGGTGTTGACATTTCAAAAGTTTTCACCACGTATATAAAATAAGTTGGACATGGAAGCACACTTCAACTGACTCGCTGGCCAAAATACTCAATAACCCACAAAACGGCTATCAACAACTTTCCCTTCAACTACTTCTCATCTGTTATTTCTAATGGAAACACTGTGCTGAATTTCATTCCCATTGCAATGAGCTGACAGTTAAATTTTCACGCTACAGTCATGAAAAGGAAAGCAGTGATTAGAGACCGCAAACAAATTATCGCATGTGTGTTGAATTTGCGATCGTGCTGCCTCTGAAACAGTTGCTTCCAGGACATCGTTCAGGTTTGTGACCACTTGCAGTCATCTGCATCTACCTTGACTTTGTTGCATCAAGGTGACAATAAAACGGCAATCAATTTGCAACCGAATGGGGTCAAGTTGCAATTTCAAGCGGTCTTGTGATAATGTGGAAATTGTCTGAGAGTGATTGGAGTCAGATTGTGGCTGTTTGGAGACAGGTTGCCTTCTTCCAGGCATTGCAAACTTTGCTGTAACAACTCACCTGATGCAAAAAAACCCCCACAATTTTTCCTAATTGCAAGGAGGATGCCACCCTATTTTTACTGTAGTGTGACTCAGCCAGGTGATCCCAGAAGGAAAAATAGAGTGGTTTACATCATATTTTCTAACATAAACACAAATGAAATCAGGAAGCACAAAAAACAAAATAACTATCTCCGGTCGCACCGACTGAAGTTGTGTCCTGAACATACTGTCAAACTAGCATAAACCTCTCGGAGCTCAGGTTGCTCTAAGAGACTTCGTCATGTTTTAAATAACAAACACAATAGTTTTGCCCTCTTTTAAAAAAAAAAAAAAAACTTGCACCACAAAATTGTCAAAATTATATATCATTCATTCAGGATCATTTCTTTTTCATCACTTAATATGTATATATGAGCACTGACCTGACTGTGCCTGGACTCGCCGTATTTGCCATTGAGGTTAGCCCGGTGGCAGTTCTTGTACCACCAGGCTCCTTTGTATGACAACGCACAGTTAGTGACAGCGATGTCATTGTCTCTGTCTTTTGTCGAGAAGGGCCGACCCTGGTGGTAGCTCAAAGAGTCACCTGGGATCACAACAGAGAGAGAGGTAGAGAGCTTTTAATATTAGTACTGCTTCCTAAGAAACACTGAACTTCTGTGAATAACAGCGGGACATAAATGAGCCAATAAAAGCAGGAGGGTGACAGGAAGATGTAAGAGGAAAAATGTCCCAACTTCAGGCTCTTTGAGTTTATCTTGAGAGAGAGAGCATTACGATCATAAACATAAGGGCATCATGGGTAATTGTGGTATATTGTCACACTAACAGACTGAGTGGACAGGAATGGAAATGTGGAGGAGTGCTGAGGCAGGTTTACAACGACAAAAAAATGGCAGAGGCATAGGGACAATTCTGACATAAAATGAGGGTCATATAGCAAAAACTGACAGCGCTGAATGTCACCACTGGCTATTTTGGGGCATATATATATAAATATATATATATATAATACATATAAATTACCAGCTGTGCCATTGTATTCTCCTATCCTGAGCTTGTAGAGATTTCTTGCATCTCCAATGGAGAACTTGTCATAATTAGCATAGACTGACTCCTGTCCGTCCCTCATGTCAATCCTCAGCTCATAACGTCCCTGAGCGGCAATCTTCTGGATGTTGTCTAGACCTGCAGAGAAATGTGCAATTTTAGATTCAAACTGAGTTATATTTCCCATCTGAATTACCCCAACATTCGATCACCAAAAAAAAAAAAAAAAAAGATTTTCAGGTTTAGTCAGACTTTCCTGTAGCAGGAAGTCTACATTGAAACATCACCAAGATGTGCAAGCATAGGCAATAATGAGCAGTAGCAGATTTAAATGAAGACTGTGCTGCCGAGATAAGGCAAAGCCCTTAAAAGAATTCACAGAACAATTTACAATTTGTTGTTTGCAAACGCCTAATCGCCCCGAGATGTTCTCATGTGACTGCTTTAACCACCTGTTATAATCTTCACAGGCCCGATGTCAAGCGTCTTCATCAGCTGGCCTTGTGGCTCTACTGGATATGATTGGCAGTGTCGGCCGGTGGACACCGTCACCACCAGCCCTCCGGCAAATGCCAAGTTCGCGAGATATGCAGCTTTGCTCTCTATCTCAAAGGTAGCAGATACGGGGGGCTCTTTTGAGCCCCGACAGCCGATAAGGCCCCGCACTATCCTGAGCGATTGGAACTGCCTTCGCTATCAGATTACAACAAGCACCCATTTGGAAAAAGAGCCTCCTTCCCTGCTTAACCTCCGACAGAAACACACATGCACTTTTTCTGAACCCTTGGAACATTTTGAGCAGCAAATAAATAAAATAAAATCCCCAAGCCTTCGCTGATAAGAAGTAGGAAGTCAAAATCGGGGGAGAGCAGGGAAACTAAATCTGCTGTAATATGTCAATGGAAAGTAGATAAAATCTATGTTACAACCCAAAGGCACTTAGGGTGACAGGGGAAAAGCTATTGTTATAATAAAACTGTGTTTAACACTCAGTCATCTCTAATATCCATAGCATATCACCGCATTATCAGCAATTAATCTGTCGCACATCGTTTTTCTTTTTTCTTCTTCCAACACTTTTATGGGATCAGACTGCTCTATTCCAAACTGAGGCAATTAAAAATGCATTGTGAAACACTATTGCGCTCTTCTCCTATTATACTACCAATATTACCATCTCATCAAATTTTATTACCACTACATTTCTCTCACAATGAAGTAGAAACAAGGAATAGGGGGATTAAAGAAAAATCGAGAGCAGGGGATAATGATCGCAAATCGCACACAGTCGCTGTGCGTTTCTCTCCATTATGACATCATCAAACTGGCATTGGATTCGGGATAAACCGGTTAAGGTCAGCGGGGGTGGGGAGAATAGATTGGCCTAGAGCTGCAATAAAAATGGCTGTTCTCAAGCTGTAACGGATAATAATGAAAGTTCAATTTCCATATTCTTTACTGCTGGCCCGTTAAGTGCTCCTTCTTTTCAGTTTGAGTGGATTTAGTATCAATGTTTATGGTTGGTATATTGCTATTCTGTGTGCAGAGGCAGTGATTAGTAGCTAAATGTTCCCTGCATTGGCTCTCCAGGGCTAAGACGGTGACCTAATCTCTTGAAAGAGGAGTGAAGGTCACCTACTCTGGAACTGCAGTGACCATCTGTAGGACGATAACCTTCACGTTTTTATGAGGATAGACTTCTTTACACAGTGAAAAGTGAAATGAGAGCGACTACAGCGCCAGAATGAGACGCAACAGAAACATAGCAATTAGCTTAATTGATATGAACACAGCTCCCTGTAACATTTAGGAGTGCAGGGATATTCCGATCAGTGATTTGGGACGAAGTAATGTCCATTTCTACTTGTTTATTTTGGCTAGCAACAGATGTCTATGTATAACACATAATATACTCCAAAAAATGCAACATTCGCTGTGTTGGGGCTTGATGAGGGCAGCGATTAAAACCAGCATTTCATTTCACAATCAGCTTTGCGAAGCAGTGTAATTCCTGTCATCAGAGACTTTGCTCGTTCAGGAGAAACAAGTTGACACTGGGCCTTATGTAGAGTTTGATTGATTTTTACATGCATTTTAGGCAGTAAAGACATTAAAAGACAATTAGTGTTATTGACCAGGGGGGCAACACTGCATATTGCAAGGAAACCCTGAGGATTAGTGTTCTGGTCTCAACATTTTGTGTTAAGACCTGTAAAGCTGAGGCTTCTGTGTGCTGTGCTGTCAGCATATCTGTCTTGCTTTATGGGGCCGCTCTTGACGCTCCACACCCTGAGGTTACATTAAGCTCCTTTTGTGCACCGAGGACAAAGTTACAGCGCAGCCAGAAGAAATAGGATGGAATGGGGGAAAGTGTATCCTGGGAGGCACCTAGAAAGTAAAGGAAGACCCTGGAGATGAAGGTACCGTTCTACGGGGCCTGCTCAGAATCGGCGAGAGGGCAAATTATAGCTGATTCAGCTGTAGTGGAAACAGGTCAGATGAAATGTAGTCACTGAGCCAGATACGCTCAGGCATCTTTAGACTGTATTGTACTGACATAGCCATTAAAAACAATCTTTCAGATCTGTGCCAGGAAGCTTTTATACGATGCCTTCAGGTGCCTCCATCAGAAAGAGAAAAAACATTCCTGTCACTTTATAGTTCACTATCCACACTCAATACTTAACAGTGTGCAAAGGAGAGGGATTTCTCTCTTTATTCTATGTGTGTGTGTGTGTGTGTGTGTGTGTGTGTGTGTGTGTGTGTGTGTGTGTGTGTGTGTGTGCAGTATCATCCTACAAAAATATTTAATATTTTTATCAAAAGCTCTTTGCTTCCGGGAGTAATTTCCTCTCTTCTTTGTTGAAATACAAAAACAGATAAATTATTAATTCATACCAGCAGACAGCAATCCAACTTTTCCTGTTGAGATAAAGAGCTACCTTTGAACGCGCTCTCTTGTGTGCATAACAGTAACAGGAACAGCTGACAATATTATTTAATTCGGCTCAACAACAACTCAAAATAAATCTTTAAAAATAGCCAGCGTGAAACCCCCACCCCAAACAAATCTGATATGCTCAACAAGAACTGTACACTCTTTTACTGGATTATATTATATTGTCAGCTCATGATGGGTTAGATTTAAAAAAAAAAAAAATCCCTTTATGCTTTTACCTATTACAGCGTGCTTAGTCACAAATGGATGCCGCAGCTATCTTGCATTATTATCCAAAATGTGTCATCAAAGTAGCAGGCTTCCTTCTGGCGATAATGCAATGCCGTAAAATTTCCCCGCCGTGTTATTTCTTTCTTTAATCAAAAAGTTCAAAAAAGCATTCCACTCAAGGTCCTGATTCACTTGATGAAATATTCATGTAATATTTTTCCTTTAATCATCTGCACCAAAACAATAACACAAAAACTGGCCCATGAAGAAACATGAGTCATTTGCACATTTTTTTAATGAATATAATTATTGTTTCATAATGAGATTTGGAGGGGGGGGGCTGGGTGAAAAGTATTCAGCCGTCCATCAAAGCAGTGAGGACGTTCTGTTGTTTTTGTCTTTGGATCAGAGTGACGCTAAAAAAACAATTACCAAGTCATTTCGGAGAGAAATGAGATTTCAGAGATTCCAGTAATGAATCGGATAGACTTTGTGAAGTCAAGTGCTAAAAGACGAGATGAGCGGCGTGACTCTCTGTCTTTGCACAACGTGAAAAATCTGACGAGAAGGGCTTTACAGCCTGCACAAAATATTGAAGACATCTTTCCTCTCCATAAAACAGATATATCAATTGAAACCAAGTGAAAGCTATGAACCTCTATTGATTGTACCTATTAAATCCACCTCAGTCATGGGGGACAGGGTGTAGACAGAGAGAGTGTTACAGCCTTCAGAAAACTGCAGCAGAAATTGAACAAAATGGGTGGCAGCTTGCAGCTCAATATTGCCCATAAAATGCAGCTGAAATATATTGGGCAGGGTGACAGGCTGAAATACGACGGTGGCAGACCTGACCTTACCTGTGAAATGTGCGATTCACCTACAAGTCAATCAGTGTCAGTTTTTTTTCCAAGAAAAACAAATAAATGCAGATAATCTCACCCCTGCCACCTTAACCTCACCGAGTGATGCAACATATGTTTCTAGCCAAGCCCGCAGACTTTCAGAAACTCAATATGTTTTTTTTCTCTGTCTTGCATTTGACAACTAAACATAATGAGTGAACCTTTGCTTTGGAACCACAGTTTATATAATCGTTATCTAGTGGGAGATTTACCAAGCCAGAACTCATCCTCCAGGTTTCCAAAGCCGACACGATAATCACTCCACTTCCTGGAAAAGTCCGTCAGGCCGTTCTGACGACGCTGGAATACCTGCAGAACAATAAGGTTTATTGAAACCGTTTGAACCACACGGCTCATAGGAATTTGTCTTGGCGTGTTCACATATAACAACACAAGACGCATCTAACAAAACTCTATGGAGGTTATAGATCAACCAATCAAAGTAGTACATCCTATACTCAGATTGGTACATAATTATACACTAGCTGTCTTTACACCCACTTACAATCCAGCCTCCTTCATCCGTGGTCATGTCACAGTACACCTGCACCCCCTGGCTGGGGTCTCTGTTGATGTAAATGGTGTAGATGCCGCTCAGAGTCTCTCCATTTAGCAGGTGTTGGGCGCAGTTCTGAGGTGTCGCAAATAGGCGACTCCCTGGAAAAAAAGGCGGAGGACCAGTGATGAGAAGTTAAAATTTGCTTGCTGTTCCCCATTTTGACTTAAAAATATTCAGCTTGTCAAAATGTTGCTCTATTACAGTATTTAGAAGCTTGTTACTTTAGATATTATATCAAAGGCATGCTTTTAAACATCATTTATTAAGTATTTTTTGCCTTAAGAAAATGAGCTCTCCCCTGACTCTAACTTCCTCTAACAACTTGTGGCCATCATTTGGTTGAATTTGTTGAAAAATTGCAAAGGATGTGTCATGCAATGTAATTTGCTCTGCAGGTCAACAGTCGTTCTCAGGACTTTGGAGGCAACACAGAGAATAACCAGAAACAATTGTTAGGCATTGAAGTAAAATCAGAATTTGTCACTTTTACAAGCCTGGCAGTTTGTGCCAATGCTGGAGTCATCTGTGTAGGTTTACAGTTATCCGGTTAAAGGTAGTCTTGAGAGTTTGAAAAGAAGCCAACAGGACTCCAGTTAGAGTCATTCACACCTAGCTCCTATGCTGGGTAGTTAACAATTTGCTGTGTGAGCATGGTACGTTCCATCTGAAGAACACTGACCAGGCCCGCTCTATGAACGTGCTATAGCTTGTTTTTAAGTGCAAAAAACCAACCAATGGCTGTATTGCTGTAATGCTGGCTCTACCTTACTGAGGAGCAAAACGTTCCTGTTTTTCTTTACTTTTTCAACTTTACTGTTGGAATGCTCTCAGGTTAGGAGTGACGTCACTCCCAGCTCTGGCATCTGACTTCAGAGGCAAACAGGAGACAGGATTAACATCATCTACAAAAGAATCCAGTCTTTCTAGTAAAGTGCTTCTGGTCAAAAGGGAATATGACCAAAGTCTAGGGAAATCTAGGGCATGATTATCAGGGCATTAAGTTCACTTACAAAGTATTTCTGTGTCTTATATTTTGAGGCCAGTAAATTTGCTGTCAGTTTCAATCTATTCAGAAACTGCTGATGCAGCAGGTTGCAATAACATGAACTTGGTGTTTTGAAATTGGATGTGACAAGAGAGCGGCTGGGTCTGACTGTGAGAGCACACACTCATTGGCTAACAACCTAGCATAGGCCTCAATTTTTTATTCAGTACAACCCAAAATGAGTACAACTTACTCATCAGGTGTTTACAGACGTTTAGTCAGAAAGCTGTTTTCTATAGCTCTGGGTGTATTTCTGTCACCACAGGTGTCGCCACCTGGTGGCCAATAAAAAGAACAGGCATTTCTAAGATGGCTTAACTTTTCAGACCATGGCGCGATGTCTATCCTTTTTGATTGCCAGTGATATGTTTGTATGCCACAGATGTTGTGATTTATTCCTGCTGCTTTATGATGCTTCCTGACGCATCAGACATGCTGTCACACAATAAAAATTAAAGCACATTATTCATACAGCCACCCTGCAGGTGCAGCCTAACAGTAATTTTCTCTCACTAAGCGATGGGGTAAGGATGGAAATTGTGCTTGACTTTGGGGAACCATTACTGTGCACGTCTGTTAGAGTAACTGTAATGCAAAATGCAGCGAAAAGTCTCAGGGGCCAAGAAAACTCTACACATTAGTATCGCTTTCCCAGCTTCAATTAAAGAATACAAATGCATTACGTGTGCGTGTGATTAAATGAGTGCATTCTGTACCTGTAGTAAAGGTGGTAGAGACTACAGCGCTGGTGTCTAGTCCCCTCGCAGCCTGGAGCTTGACGGTGTACTCTGTAGTCTCGGCCAGTCCCTCCAGTCGAATCCATGTGTCCTCTGCATCGAGAATCAGCTCCTAGTGCACACACAGGACCAAATTCACTCGCGTAACGCATACTGTGTGAGGGAGGCGATGTCCGATAAAGAAACTACATGATGTAAAAGTAATAATTTAATGTGCATTCAGTACAAACCTCAGGGTAAAAATAAAACTGTGAAATTAAATTCTGAGACCTTCAGATATTCGTTTTTAACACATGACAGCTGGACTTCAGGCCCAGTGGCCCATGGGGCGATCGTGGCTCAAAGAGTTGGCAGTTCGTCTTGTAACCGGAAGGTTGCTGAACCCGAACTCGAACCCCGGCTCGGACAGTCTCGGTCGTTGTGTCCTTGGGCAAGACACTTCACCTGCCGCCTACTGGTGATGGCCAGAGGGGCCGATGGCGCGATATGGCAGCCTCGCTTCTGTCAGTCTGCCCCAGGGCAGCTGTAGCTACAACCGTAGCTGCCTCCACCAGTGTATGAATGTGAGAGTGAATGAATCGTGGAATTGTAAAGCGCTTTGAGGGCCCCGAAAAGCGCTATATCAATGCAATCCATTGTATATTCTCATGCTAACAGAAACAAATGAGGAGTATAGCAAAGAAATTAAAACTGCACATTAGGTGAAACTTAAATATTGTACGAGTTACGGTAACACTTCCTTTGTTTTCACAGGTGAAAGTGCAAGAGAACATGCAAAAATTTAAAGAGCAGAGGAAGTGAGAAACAAGAGATGCTAAGGGCGGGGTGGGTGGGGGAAATGAAAGACTTTTATCAGACAGCTGCGCTGAGAAGCTGCAAAGCAATCAGGAAACAAGAATTTCTATTTTAAGGCGTGACACCACAGTGCAGTCGCTTCCTTTGTCTTTGTCTCGAGGAGCCAAGACGTTTGACCGATTTGTGAGCGTACTTTCTGTGACACCAGTTTCTTACATGTGGCATGAATCCAATGGCATGAGGTTTGACCGATGAATACAAACTTGTGCGTCTACGTGTGTGTGTGTGTGTGTGTGTGTGTGTGTGTGTGTGTGTGTGTGTGTGTGTGTGTGTGTGTGTGTGTGTGTGTGTGTGTGTGCGTGTGTGTTACAGTCTGGCCTGAGTACACATTAAATATAAACAAGAAAAAATGAAATATTCAGCCGGTTTGGCCGGGGAAAAAAAATCATACATTCTGAAGCAATGTGTCCATGTGAATTATGCAGGGAAGCAGCTGGTAAACGGTGTCTCTCAGTCTCAGAGGATCTGTCATTGTCCCGCTGGGTTTTCAGGGTCAAGATAAGATTTTTATTGCAAGTGAGCAGCCCCGTCTTATCAAGGCTAATATATACCTACGTGCGCTTGCTATCGATTGTGTACGTGTAGCCGAATGGTTGGATGTTGTCCTTGTGTAAGATCTTTATCATTCCAGGCATGACCATTACTGATACATGTATTTACAAACTGTTCTGTTCATCAGATAAGAAATTAATCTCAAAGCTACTTTGTGTAAATTATAAGAGCCCATTATCTCGCTAAGAGGAGAAGCTGATTGAACAGCTTTAAGGCTCACCACTATGTGGTTAGATTACTGCTGAGGTAAGACCGAAGCGAGAACGAGCCATACCCTAAAGCAGAGACTGAAAGAGAAAAATCTTAAAAGCACTTCAGTCTGTTGCTGTTGCTTTTATGGGTTGAATGACTCATGTGTTGTTCAATACCCTAAATTCATGATGCTATGAACAATCGTTGTTTACGCAGCTCATAGCAGTGAACAAAGAATGAATAAATAAATCATCACATCTGAATAAATGATAAAAGACAGGGTTCACACAGGTGCTGAAATACTTGAGAATGCTTGAATTTTAATGTGGTGTTTTCAAGGCTTTATAAGAGCTTGGATTTTGAATAAAGCAACTGAAACTGAAACAAAGCAACTGAAACTTCGCTGCCATATCTGCCTAAATAGATTGCTTTTTAGATAAAGTAAATAAGCCCGAGGGAGGATAATTGCTTTTGCCTTTTACAACAAACACAGACAACGCTCGAGGCTCACTTGCCACCTTAATCTTTTCGTGCGTGGCGTCAAATGTGATCTGCCGGTGTTTTTGGATGCGCGTCCTGTGATGCAACGTGAGCAGGAGATGACAACATGTCAGGATGTTGCTGTTTAACTTAGTGAGGGCTTAAAAATAACAACCGCAAATCGTGGTCGAAAAGAGGAGCAAATACTCAAAAGTCTGCAAAAAGAGCACGCAGCCTTTCACAGTAAGAGAGTTTGCGTTGTAAAAGATGAACCGCAAGTTTTTATTTATTTCTTTTTATTATTCAGTTTGCTAAATTATACATTTCTCGAATCTGTACCCCATCTGGCAATGTTAACACACAGACTCCTGAGGATGAAATGGACTGTGATGTTTAGCAGCAGAGAGTCAGTCTCCAGTGAAATTCCTAAAGCTTTTATTTTTTTTAGCTGTAAACTCTTCACACTTCACTCACTCAGCTCTGGACTAATCTGATCTTTCTCACATTGCTAACTCGGTCAAGTCTCTGAACTCTTTCCAGTCATTAACATCTGGAAAAACACCCAGGACATTGTTGCCTGATGTCTGAAGAAACAGATGTACATATATAGCTTTTGTGTGTGTATATTGATCTATATTGATTTTTCCTCATATCACGTGGCATTACACCAGCAGTTGTACTATAAAACCCCAGAGAGGTATACCTGAAATCATGCATCTCCACATTCCTCCACACAACCGCTCCCAAAGTATGGAAATGCAATTTTTCAGCTTATTTACATAAATATGCACATATATCATTTATACCAGCTGTGTGGGGCTGGAAAAGCTTAATTTTGCACATTGAAATGTGTCTGAAATCATCTTCAAAAGATTATAGAAACCCTCAGTTTGCCTATAAAATGAAAACAATTTCTAAATCTGTTAGCTTATTTTTTTCTATTACACAATTAAAATGCTACAAGGCATACTTTGTAAAAAAATAAATAAATGTCAAAGTGACTTAAATAGCTAAATAGCTTTCTTTTCCTCTCTGTCTCTGAAAGAGTGTATTTGGAGTTATAATGAAGCGTAAGAACAACCAAGATACAAAATGAGTGAAGTCACAGCTGGAAATTTTAAGCAGCTTATGTGTCAGTTTTTAAAGATAGGAACATTTCTCCATCTCTCCTCTAGAACAGTAAGAGGAGTGTTTAGCTTGTTCAGGTAGCAGCTTTTTGGTTTAGTGCTGACCATTGCTCACTTTTTGCAAAAGCATCGTCTGCAGCAGGTCATGCCATCTGTCGCTAATTAACATAAATACTTCAGCACCTTGATGGCACTTTATTATCATCATCATCATTATTATCATTATTATTATTATTATTATTATTATTAATAAAGAAAATTAAACTATGGCCACTATGGATTTTTGAGATCACTGCTGAAATGCCCTCTTTCCACTTGACTACCTTCCAAGCGCTTAGAGTGTGTGGCATATATATATGTGTAATCAACATTTAGGTAAGTAAATCTTAATTGCATATTTTTTTTAAATCCAGTAAGAAGTTCACTTTCTTTTTATCCACCAGGATGAGCTGACCATATGAAGCAAGATAGGCCAATGCTTTTTCTGTTGTTTACTCCAAATAGTTTACCTGCTATCTGAACGTCCCAGCAAAAATTGAGACTCATGCAGACAGCCAAAGTTTTTGTAATCTGTCCAAATGTCTAATTTCTGTGAGCTTACATGAACCATAGCGTCAGACTTGCGTTCTGAGCAGACAGGAGTGTCACCAGCTTCAGCTTTAACCCACCTCCCTTAAGGTTTAATGTGTTGAGTGTTCAGCGATGATCTTCTGCGGTTTCCCCCATTTCCAATTCCCAGTTTGAACTTTAGGGTCACCTCGGCTATGTTTACATGCCTTAAATCAGGGATATCAAATATAAGGCTTGGGGGCCAGAAGAAGCCACTGGACGGCTCTGGAAAATGTGAAGGAGTCATTTACTTTTAACTGTATTTTCATAAGTTTTACAGCTTTTCCTACTGATAACGATTCCTGTTATTAATAGAAAAGTAATTAAGTAATAGACAAACAATTACATGAGACAAAGTTCCTGTTTTTCCACTATGTCTTCAAATGTATATTTGTATGTATTTTTTACAGTGTGTTCACAGAAAAAAATAAGATTTTCTCTGAATTAACAAAACCTTTTTATTTTAATTATGGGACAGTCTGACACACCTTTTTCCTGTAATTTACACATTTATTATATAGTTTCACTGGTTCGGCCCACAGTGTAAAATGACATCCCAGCCTTAAATGCTTCCAATTCTGCCATGTGATTGGCTTATTATATGCATTATAAAGTGGCCGAACTTGTGTAGCTAATAAAGTGGCTGCTGGGTGTACCCAGAGAGAGCAAAAGTAAATAATATAACAGTATATATTTAACGTGTACTACTATATTATTTACTTACATTCGATTTAAATTCAGAAAATTCATGGAGTTATTAATGCACATGAAAGCAAAGTGTTAAAACTAGTACATGAAATGTTGATTCTGTGTTTGAAAACAAACCATTACTGTGGGAAAAAGGACAGAAACACAGAGAACAGGGTCAGCAGAGAGATTCTTGATCTAAGAAAGAGCTTTGCTTGTGTAAAATCTCATAAAAGAGCTCATCTCAAGAGTCAGACTGCATTCTTTGTGCATGAGTGACACCCGATGGACAACCGCACAGCAGTGCCACACTTGCAAGGTCAATTTGCGTGTGTGTGTGTGTGTGTGTGTCTGTGTTTGTCTGAGAGAGCAAGGCCTGTGGTAGGTCATCATTACAGTACATCAGTATGGATCTTTGTGCTTGTTTTGACCACATGGCTCTCGCTAATGTGCTTTATTACCGTTACTGAGCCACATCAAAACATTTAATCAAAATAAACAACGTCTCTACCGAGGCACATTATAATCATATCTCTATTTGACAGGCAATTTCACTGTGTGAGTGTGTCTGTCCCTGAATGCGTGACCGCTCCCCAACAAGGGGCTTTACCTGATTGAAAGATAAAATTAGAACTTTAAAGGGATTATCATGAAGTTGTGATTCTGCATTAATATTCTGTCCTGATCACTGCTTAACTCGGTGTATTAATTTCACTAAATTCGCACTTTCCAAAAAGAGGTTTCAACACATCTGACATGAATTATCATCTTTCCGATGCATTTGCTGTTGATTATACCTGAGCAATTAACATCCAATCATCCTCCATGGCATGTATATAACTCTTGAGGAGGATCATTCGGTTCTGCTGTTTGTTTATTTATTCATTTTTAATAACCTTACAAAAGAAACAGGGTTCATTGTTGGGGCAATGATGGCATGAGCTTTGGTCACAAATGCAGTTTAACTGGCTGATATTTCAATAGGAGCAGTGAATATAGTCACATCTTCGTCTATGACATCAGTAAATATTGTCAGAATTTGTTGTTGACAGTTTACAATCGATGACAGCGATGCTCGTGCATTTGTCATTATCGAGGACACGATACGAGACTGCGTCTGCAAGAACTGCCCGCTGACGAATACAACGAGAGGGAGATATTACCAGGCTGGATGCTTGACCCCTACGGGGAGGGGGTCCGATGGCTGTGCTGTGATCTGTTTGATGAGAGTCTCTGCTGGCTGCTCTTCTCTGTCTGTGTGCTATCTGTTTCACTGTGGGCGTGTAGCTGCAGGCTACAGAGGACATCTATCAAAATGTATGTGTATGCGTGCATATGATTTTAAGTGTGTGTGTTTAAGTGTATGTTCCAATTAATGAGGTGTAGCTTGCAACGCATGCACACCTACATGAAATGAACACCAGACTCACACCTATGTCTTGGAAAACTGCGGCTGTGTATTCCGTGGTTGGATGAGATCTCAGATTTGATTGAATCCAAGCGATGCCACTATTTACTCCACTAATTCTTTAAATTTCAAATAGCTCTTTGCTGTTAAGCCAGTGTTCAAAAATCTCTGTTATACAAGTTACATAAACATTTTATTGTAATATTTCATTTCATTTCGAAACAAAAAGGAGGAACCACAGGAAAAAAAGGTCAAAATATACCACATTAGTATAAACACTAAAATAGAAAGTGCGTGAGAGTGGGAGTGCTGGGTGGATGTCTTCAGCTTTATATGGTTTAAAAGATGATATTATTTAATGAGGGGAGAGAAAAAAATAAGGAAAATAGGAAAATGAAAAAAGAAAATAAGATAAATACATACAGGAAGATCTTTGTCCTGTGTGTGGATTCTGTGGATACTGGGAAAAATACTCCTTCACATGAAGCCTCTGGCTTTACTGTTACAAGTAGTTCTCTTGTTTTGTTTCCAGACTAAAACCTCTCCAAACAAACAACATTTTAGTCAAATCAACAACTTATCATTCAGTTACCAACTGAAGCTGCAGCAGGTTCATGGTTCGACGTGGGGTTTACTTTGGATCAGTAAGTGGACCAGCCCTTTCCATCCGATATCTGATGGAACCGAGACTGTGACAAGATCGGATAGACTCGCCTTTTAGACACTGCTCGTCGTTTCATTTAAATAGGTTGCAAATATCAGAATACAGGTTAATTATGCTATACAAAAAATAGGAACCAGCACTACCAGTGGAGCTCAGGTTTAGGGGGTCGAGTTGAGGCGAGCGGGTTATGCCACTTACTTTACGGCTGCCGTCGGGTGTCTTGTAGGTGAGCATGTAGTTGTCTATTTCTGCAATGGGCGGCTGCCATGAAATGAGAGCACTGCGGTGATTCACTTCACTGGCTGTCAGGTTCACGGGTGCATCCATGGCTATCAGAAACATAGAAAACACATTACTTTGACACTCGTGAAGAAGGTTTGCAAGACATTTAGGCAACGGTGAAAAGACTTCTACTGGTGCTGATACTGCACATAATAATGCTGTTCTTAACCCTATAATGCCCTTTGTATCATATTTTTGCTGTTTCCGAGACCTCTATCTCAGCAACATGATCAATACTTGCCATAATTTCAAAATGTTACGGACAAAACTCTTTTTTTTTTAAAATATAAAATTAACATTGTTGTTAACAAAAAGTTGCCAAAAACGCCCAATGTATTAAATGCGATACAAAAAATATATAATAAATACATAATACAAATATATTATACACAACATGATATAGCAGAAAAAATGTGGATTTTGTTATAAGGGTTAATAAACATCTCAGTTCCAAAAAAATCATAATTTTCTGGCTATTTTTTGACGGGTTGAGTCTTACAGAGTAAATACCCACTGAGATCATGATTTATTACTCAAGACTGTTATTAAAATGTTCACTACCTTTATATTTTATTGGTCCAGTAGTGATATGGTACACTGGTGTCGAGTGCATTGTCCAAGTACCACCCCTGCAGTTTGAGGAGCTTGAGCAAAGCTAGGAGATGCAGATGGGTACAAAAAATGACATCTCTGAAGCTCATCTCTTTGTTTGGATAAAACTACAGCCTCCGCTGCCTGCTCAGGTTTTCTCTTTATGGACAGAACAAGCAGTAGACGAAGAAAAGTGGCAGTGATCCAGCCTTCTAATAAAACCTCAGAAGCTCAGATGAAAGAGTCTCGAGTGTTAAGATATAAATTGCATTCATGCCAGTACTGCTGAAGGCCATCTTGAAAGGGTTTAATTATTTAGATTTTTCTGCCACTTAACCACAAGTGCAGCGCTGCTGATCTCCATGAAGAAGGATGAGGCTGCCATTACCACATATCTCTTAGTGTTAACAAAATGAAGAGATCATGCACAGTAATTTGTTTTAGTCCATACGTCAGTATTTCATATGTTATTTCGAAAAAAAAATGTTACTCAGACAGGAGTCAACGGCTCATTTTGAGCTGCAGAGTAATATGCCAAATATTTACTGTGCTGCACTGATGTATGAAGGGATGTGTCATCCGCTTAATTTGTGTGACTCATTTAGTCTTTTTTTTTTTTTTCAAAAGAATGAAAGTCTATGATACAGCTTTTTAGTACTTACACTACGAGACCATAAAAGTTTTCTGTATATATACTCTAAGCATTTAAAAGATGCCAGTTTTATTATAAAGGCCCCTATTGTGCTCTTCAGTCAGATTCTGTTGCTTTTGTAATTGTGAATTTGTATATCTATGGTGCGAGATGACATCATTGATTTATTTATCTTGGACAAAAAGGCTCATAGTGAACACACCATCCCCGACATCCAGCTTTTCAAATGTTCTTTTCACATTCATTACATATAACACACAAAATCTCTCTGTCTGTCCATCTGTGAACTCTGACACAGTCAGGAGACGAGCAGGCAAACTTGAGCCACAGCTACACCTTTTCCACATCACATATTATCATTGTAAATGACCATTAGCTTGCTTCAAAGCAACTTTTACAGATGGAAGCAGTGAGTCTGATAAATGCACAACTTGATGGCAAAATGTTCTAGGTGTGCTCTTTCTTTAGTGGTTGTTAAATTCTGTTGTATGTTTTATATCTGCCTACGGAGAATCGATGTGAATCACAGAATGACACAGTCCTGAGCTGCCTACAGACTGCAAACGATAGCAGAACTCTAATTTCCTTTTTACCTTTCATAGCATCTGTGATATTGAACCCTTGGTACGACGACCAACGTATGTGTTATTCATTTGTTTTATGTAAATGTTGCAAAGATCTAAAAAATACTGCAACATAGTGTTTGATGTAATTTCTAAACTGATCACCTGCCAATGGGCTAAAATGAGCCATTTTTTATGGCTTATGCACCTACAGCATCATATAAACATCCTTATAAGGTCTCATTTATGGCCACAAAACCTGAATTATACGTTGTATATTTCCGAAAGCACCTAACAATGGACTAAAACCACAGACTAAACAATACTGTAGCATCGACATGTCCAAGTGAGTCCAGTGTGTCCACCTTAATGCTTTATGACCAGTGATGATTTTGGCATCTTACAACTAAATTTATAGCCATAAGCTAATAGAATAAACAAAAAAATTCAAAGCACACCTCACCATCTCTACCTTCTAAGAAATTAACAACAGAAAAGAAAAGAGGAGGTACTTGTACACTTTAAATGTACTCCAGGAGGTGTGTACTCTAAAATCTCCACATCAGCACTCCTGATTCCCTTTAGGGCCGGCTAAAAAGAGCAGCAAGATATTTTTCCATGTTTAGTCGCTGCATATCACTATGGAAGCCCGTTTCCGCCACTAAAAAAAAAAAAACGCTAGTATCCATAACTCGAAATTTCGAGATAATAACTCGAAATTTCGAGAAAATAACTCGAAATTTCGAGTTACTTTTCTCAAAATTTCGAGTTAGCTCTGTCAATCAAAAATATACGTGAATGAGGTCGCTTTCTTGTTACCCGGAAGCATATGGCGCAGGACCGCGCACTCAAAAACGGATCCCAACAAATTAAAGTATGTTTGCTGATAGTAACACCATGTGATTCAGCTAATAACACATCATTTGTGAAGCCAGGCTGAAAACACTCAGCAATCTGTGCATTCACGACTGGATGTAATACCGGTAGCTTAGCTGTAGCATTTGTAGCTGAGGGCTTCAGCTTCCGGGTAACATGGAAATGACGTCATTCACGTAGATTACTGATTGGCAGCGCTAACTCGAAATTTCGAGTTGCTTTTCTCAAAATTTTGAGTTAATATGTCGAAATTTCGAGATAATAACTCGAAATTTCGAGATAATAACTTGAAATTTCGAGAAAATAACTCGAAATTTCAAGAAAATAACTCAAAATTTTGAGTTATGGATCCTTTTTTTTTTTTTTTTTAGTGGCGGAAACGGGCTTCCATATATCACAGCCTCAAAAAGCATTCAAACCCTTGATCAGCAAGCCCACCCAAGTTTTACCGCACATTACATTGCATCATCCAAGAATATTCTGGGTCCCTGCACGGTTTTAAACAAGGCCTGATTACAGTGCCTTTGTTGCTACTTTAACCACATCACAAGAAGACTCACCTCAGTTTCCAAACCTTACATCACCCTTTTTAAGCCAATATCTGATCTTCTGACATGTCGCGGAAGCACCGACATGCTCCAGCCTTATTTTAGTGCATAATATAAAATAGATGACCCTCTATTTGGAAAATCGGTTTCTTGGAGTTACATCATGACTCTGGGGCACATCGTCAGACACTCACGCAACAGCGCTCAGTGTTAGGGAGGACTGAAACAAATGAAGTGCTGAGCTTTGTGCGCTCAGCAGTCCAATGTCACCTCTGTGAATAAGAAATAAAGATATCCTCTACATGGCCGTCTCTTCTTCCGATTCCCTCTGTCTGATTTCCTTGCTTTTGATAGCCGCCCCCCCACCCCCCCCACCCCTTTTTTTTCTCTTCTATTCGTCCTCTGTAGGGAAATTAACATGAGTTTTTAGGACTCCAAGGATTAGAAGAGCTGGGGAGTTAACTCTGAGCTCAACATCAAGCCCCAAAACTGAACTCAGACTTCATAAAACTTTGCAAATACAAAGAAAATCCTCAGCACCAGCTTCCCCGCACACTTGTCAGTTAAATCCTTTTGTGTGTACACATGTGGAAAGATCAATGACAGCTCGGTAATTAACTGCGTGTACCTGAGCTGATAACCTCCTGAGAGATGCAGGGTGCCTTCTCTCACAGAAGGTGATAGGCAGACTCACGCTGACGGGGGGATGTTTTAGGGTGAGAGGAGTGAGTCGTCCGCTTTAAGACAGAAGAGGCACTTTGCAGAAGTCCAGGGTGACGTGGCAACCTCCTCTCATTGCATTAAGTTTATTGACCTCATCTGCATCTTATGTCTGCTTTTCCTCCTTGTCCCTTTGTCTGTTTTCTCCCACGTCCACATCAACCCAGGGCCTTCCACTTTCCTTATCTCCATTAGCGCTTATGTTTCACTCTTCTTCTCGTTTTCCCATCCTTTGCCCACCTCCTCTTGTCCTCCTTATCTGACAGGCTGTCACTCTCTTTCAGCGTGCTGCAGAAACAATGGAGTTTATCTATTCTTCTTTTCATTCCCCCGTTCTGATGAACACTGCGGCTGGATTATAGCTGCGTAGGGGACAGGTGAGAGTGGAGCTTCTGATTCATAGAAATATAACAACCATCATTTAGCTCGTCTTTATTCTCCCCTTTCTCTTCCGTCTCCAGCTAAATCTGTCCCCTTGTCTCTCTCTCTTTCAGGCTCTCCCTCCAATTAAACCTTTGCATGGAGTGCGGCCGAGCAGGTGTTTCACAGTTCCTGGCAGCTCTGGCGCTCTATCTTTGGATGACGAGGTTTGAACAATGGGATTGGGATGAATAGGTTTGGCTACATCTAATGACTCATTAACACACGTTGTAAACAATTCCAGAGGAGGAAAAAAAATAAGCACACACAGAGCGGCAGATGGGAAGGGCAGCATGGGCACCAGCAATTTGTTGCAATGAGACAAGAGGGAGGAAGTGACTCTTCTTTTTTTGAGTGGATATCACATCCCTGTGCCAGTTTACGAGTGAGTGATGGTGTCTGGATGATGTATAGGCCATCCATTTGTGTTTATGAAGTCAAATGTAAGCAAATGCTACTTGGATAAAACTCACAGATGGAGCGATGATGGCCAAGACAACACTGTGTTATTATCTTTTAAAGTCCAACTGTCTACTCCGGTATACATACGTGCCCGGTCAGTCACTTTTTTCTCCGTTTCCTTTTGGAGAACAAAAACATTTGGAAATAAAATAAATGTGTATGTCATATCTTTTGTTTTCACAATTGCTCACACCGCGGTTTTGCCTTCGTATGCAAATCAGTCACACTGAGCTAGACAGCAACCTGCTGCACAACACAAGGACTAAACACCTTGAATAACTAATGTTAGCTTTTCTGCTCAAGTCTTTTTCTTATCTAACTATTAAACAAGAACACACGTGTGGCTTCTTTAAGGATATAAACTGAAACAAACATCTTATGGCAAAAGGTGCTCCATTAAAGTCAGTTTGTAGGATGTATTGCCAATTAGCTGGTCAGTTGGTGGAACTTGAGAAGTAAACAAACTTGCAAAATTCACTAGATGTGAGTATTTTGTGTCCTACGGTGGAGCAAAGACACTCGGAAAGTCTGCAGGCTGCTGTCAATCAAACACATCCATTCCCTATAACCAGCTGAGATGAAAAGCAGCATTTCTGTCTGTTAACAAATCATTTATGATGCACGGACAATATTTAAACGACAAAAAAAGGATGTCTTGACGGCTTTAGTGCATATTATTTGATATTATACTAAAAACACAATATACAATATATACGATGTTCTATTTTCCCATAAAACATTTAACAGTGCAGGCTTTTGAGGAAGCAAGACGATAAAACTGTCCAAAATGCATCATTTGCCTGAAGAATAAAGATTACGGTTGTGTAATAGCGGCACTCGGTGAAGAACTACAGTATAAACCAGAGCTGCCTGCAGCAAGGATTGCTGCTGCTTGAGAAACGTGCCAAGCTCTTCTCAGCTAGCAGGTTCAGACACATCTGAGAGAAAAGTCCCGGTGCTGCAACCTACAGGCTTATGCGGCCACCTTCAGCAAAATCCCTTATTTTCTAGCCTTTTAGCTTAAATATCTGCCTGTGGGGAGCCAAAACTGCCTCTTCTGACAACAAAAAACTTTCATCTGTGGTTAACAGGCTTGGGGAATCCAAAAAGTACTGTGCCACCACCCGAAAATAAATAAATAAATGATTAAATAAATATTAACTGTGGATGAGCCTCATCTCTTTTTCCACACTTCTGTCTGTGCTGTGCTCAGCAGGCATAGAAGAAAAGTGAAAACCTGACATCTAGAACTTTTACTGACCTTTTGGACATGTATATGTGTTTGTATCAGGTAGACAGGAACTGCAGCTTCTATTTGAACCTTTATGGATTCATTCTTAGTTTAAAAGAATTTGTTAACTTATTTAATTCCACGCTAATCAATATATCTATGAGTGCAACGTGAGAGTACCTTTACAAATTTAACAGTATGATCTTTCTGTGTAAAACATTTTAGTCAGCAGTATTTGTGCTCTAGACAAAACCTACTCACAGGCTTACTGCATAAAAAATACACAGAGCAGTAATTCTCAACCCTGTGATCAAGTAGACAGACACAAGAACAAAGTATTCAAAACAAAAGAAAAAAGCAGAAAAAAAAGATAGCGGGAGTAGGCAGGGTGGCACAGCAATAGATCCAAAGCCGGAGTAGCTGACCAAAACAATCAAAGGTCTCATGTTTTCTCCCAGCTCATTCGCAACTTGACATTTTCGGCTGGAGTGCAACAGCGTGAGAATGCAAGCTGTGAGAGAGGAACAGAACCGCGCTTTAAGGTTTCAATTAGGAAGCTTAATTAACAACACTGGAAGAGCTCTTTGAAGCTGAGGTTGACTGAGGCTCCCCCTGCTGAGACATGTCATCATCAGTCCTGGAAGGCAGAAGACTTAATTGTTGTGCGTTTGAGAGCTCACAGGGCCACACAGCACACAGCTGTGTGAATAGAGCCTACTGTATACAGTACGTGTGCACTGTGAGGCCGACACTGTCAAAAACTCAAATTGATTTTAGTCCCTTTGTGAATTCGGGCAAAACTCAAGAGAAAAAGCAGTGGATATATAAGTGGACAGAACAGAAGTACAGTAGAAAAGAGAAGGAAGAAACTTATTTTCTCATCTACAAATTTAACAGAATTCAGCTTTGATAATTTCTGTGGCTTTATGCTCTTTTAATGTAGGGCAGAATAGATCAAATACATTTCTGAATGAATACACCGAGTCCTCTGCAAATGCCTTTTCCTCTTTTCTGTCTTCCCCACCTGAGAATATTTCCTCCAGATTGGCACAGCGAGAATACATTTAGTCTGTTCCACTCAGAGAAGGACACCAACAAAAGGGAAGCACCCGACCGTTTTCTTAATCCAATAAGACAGGACATTCAAAACAAAACAAAATCCTTGTCCTCTTCGCTCACTCCGTGGCGTTGCCTGGATCACAGCAATTTCCCAGCTTCTATTATATGAGGGATTCTAACCGGGGCAGGAGCGCGCGTTTCCATCCTTCTTGTTTTGTTTTCTCGAGAAGCAGAGGTACGTGATGCACAAGCAGAGCTACTGTTTCAAAATTAGAAGCACCTTAAACTGCCAAGAACATTTGTTTATGTATGAGTTACTATATGCATATGCCGCATTGACATGGATGCAGGCACACCTAATTTTCCTGAGCCCACATACATGTTTTGAAGTGTCTGGAGCCTTGCTCTCATACATTGTCAGAGCTTGTTTCCATTTCCAGTAGTTCGTATCTGCTGCAGTGCAGGACAGGCATCTCTGGTGCTCATATCCCATAGGGGATGTGAACTCCTCTGCTGACTATTTTTTTTATTTTTTTTCCCCTGGAAGAAAAATCTAAGTTTACAGAGCTGCAACTCAGCTAAACTAGAACAATTCCTTCACCCCTAACTTTCCTTTCAGTGGAGCAGGCGACAAACGTGAATTTACTGTGGGGGACAGGTGGAGGTGGAGCAGGGATGAGTTTAATCCTCATCACATAACGACTGTTTCACCACATCTACCGTCAGGCAGAATACAGACTCTCTGCAGCAGGTTTGAAAAAGAATCAAAGCTATTTAAATCAGTATCAGAATACATTATTAATCCCTGAGGAAATTATGTAATAAAGGTGTACATACACCTGACTGGCACTGTGAAACAATCCATCACAATATTAAGTATGCCTGAAATTCTTGCTGTTAGTCTTTTTGTTCCAAACTTTGATGCATGCATGCAAAAAACTTGTCATGAAAGATGGTAAAGGTAGCCCTTTACAAGAGTGGTACAAAGTGGGTAATACCATTGTAACAAATAGGTAGCTTCATGGTGACATCAGCATAAGTAAGTCAATAACTTTGGTTATTTGTCAGGATTTAGTGCGCAGAATATGAATAAGGCAAGAAAAACACACTGCAGTAAATACTGAATTATTTAAACATTACCGCTACTTATTGTTAAATCATATTTCTTAAGTTGGAGCAGATTTGTGTTTGCAATAAATGGGGGTGGGTGGGTGGGATATCAAAGCAGCAGATGGTGCAGATAAAGTTTAATGTTATAATCCTGATACAAAGGAGCAGATTTTAGGGTAAACATATCATGAGGGCTGTAAAAAGACAGAATTCCCTCTTTTCAATATTGTTTTTGTGTTGGTGGTTCACCCATCAGAGCTTCTGCAGCTAGTGTGACTTTGATATGCAGGTGAGTTTGCCAGCCAGCATTGCCTTCATCCAACAGCAGTGATCTTGGAGCCCTAAAAGGCAAGAATGCAGTGAGCTGTATAAACAACACTGATGACTTCTTACACCTGTCAGCTGGTAGTTTCTCCCACTCTTACTTTCCACTGTGTTCGAGCTCTTAAATGTCTACAGAATTCCTTTCTTCATTGGCAGATTTCATGTCTCTGGTTTTAGTGCCATTAACATCAGGACTGGACAAGTTCAAAACAGTCCAGTTTTTATTGTTGTTTTTCTTTTAGATAGTAAGCAATTGTTTTACATCTTAAGTTCATCAAGCAAAAGGCTCTGCTTGGTTTCAGTTAAAAGGTTAAAGCCACCTTTCTAATATTATGGTGCTAATGTTACACCCTTGAGCCACCAAAACAGCCATCACACTGACACGGGAGGACTGGGTCCTCGAGTGTCTGGCATCAGGCAGCAGTGAATTCTTTGGGTGCTGTGGGGTTCGAGGGTGGAGCCTCTGCTGACCAGAGCAATAGGGAGGTTCAATTCAAAGCTTTGGGTTCTTTCTCTTCTTCTTGTTGATGGTCCTCGCTATCCAACAGTGACAGTTCTTGTCCACAAAAGGCAATGCTCAACAGACTTTCTGAGAGGGCACCTTTGTTCCATGTGTGCACCGCACAGTGCATGGCAGGATCTATAGTCCAAGGATACTTCAACTGAACAGGCACCTGGCATTACCTCGTCAACAGCACAATCAACTTTTGCTCCTGAGGTGAGGGAAGAAATCTAAACTCTGCTGGAGAAAAGGTTCCAATAGTTCCCACTCCAAAGACCCACAGCTACTATTTATTGTTTTGAAAGAGCCCTCTGAGCCATGAGATAACCATGCTAAATAAGTACTTTCAGTTCAGAATGCTAACTGCATGTCAGGGGGTTGGAGTCACCGTGCACAAGGAGCTGGTTAGATTTGAAAGAACCTTATTTTCATTGCAAGTCCTAATTTCATCGAAGCAGTCCTTTTGTGTACTGGATAACGGCATAAAAATATTGTGCTCTCTCATTCGGAGTCTTGCTTGTGGCTCAAGGCATCGTTGGCACCCATCATGACAGAGGGCTTCTGGCCCCTGAACTACCTCTATGAGCTATTGATTTGGGAGAATTGGCTCATCCAGCCAGCACTCACGCAGTCCTGCTGATAATAGATTTACAATCGCTGAGGTTCAAACCAAGAGAAATACCATCTTCCTCCCAGTTAGAAAGTTTCTTTCCAGAGTTGAAGTTGGACTCTGTAATTAATAATGCATGGTTATCCCAGTGTGGTCAGGCAGTCCACACTACCTGACCACACTGCTTCTTTTGGAGAGACAAAGTTCCTTTCAACATGAACATGCAGGGCAGGGCTGTGCAAAAACAAATATGTGAATTTTGTTTGGCAGGACGAGGAAAGGTAGTATATCACTCCGTTAGAGCTGAGGCATTTTTACAGCCTCAATCCCACTGCAATTTTTATTTCTGCACCACGATGTAGACCGTGACAATACCCCCATATTCACATATATTCAGTGTTAGGATAAACTGCCCTTTGCCCCACTCTCTCTTTCTCTCTGTCAGCCTATTTAAATATGGTGCTATAAGCTGCTATCCCTAAAGGCGCCTCATAAACTGAGAGTTCTAAACCACTGAATGGATTTCAGCTCCTTCCAGAGAAGGAATGCGGTGCACGGAGAACAGATACAGAAACGATTTGGCCACTGTGGATGTGTTCACCTCCTTTACTCACACAAGTTGTTGCTACAGCTGCTGATTTAGGGCCAAGTCATCCTAATCTATCTGCCTGGGTATCACTGGTTGCAACTGAAAGGGGGCTGGGTGTTATGCATATAACCAATGAGGGAAGGAAACTAGATATAACACAGGTCAGCTCCTTACTGCCTAAAGAGCCTGTGAAGTGCAGTGTAGATTGAGGAGATGAGACTGTGCAGCATCTTTAATACCCCTTAGGGAGGGCGAAGCCTCTTGTGTCAGCAACACTCTCATTGGCCTTGACAGGCACGTTGAAGTTAATTTTTCAGGTCTCGCAAGGATCCAATGCACATACTGATGTGGTATACCTTGTCTCTATCCCTCAGGGAACATTCGTTATGCAGTTGTCGTTTTTTTCTTATTATACATATATATATATATATTTTTTTTACTTGATATTGATTGTCATATTTTCCTATAGTTTCATACAGCAGGTGCCAATAATAGTAATCACATTACTGTGTAACTATATTAATGCAGACAGAAATTAAACCAACTGACACTGTATTCTTTATCCTTTATGGGTTCGACATAACATAACTGCTTCTTGTATCATTAAGGCGTCAGTCTGTGACAGGCCTGAATTATATAAGACCCACCTTCTTGCCATCTAGTTACCAATTAATAGGAAAAACAGTGGCATGAGTATTTTGTTTTTGCCATTTTGCACACTTATTAAATTGATATGCACTAGCAGTTTTCTCTGTTAATTATAATTAATTATATATATTTTTTGTAAGAAATAGCACAGCTGATTATTTTGAATTCTATTAATCCCCTTTGAGGGGTGAATGATCCATTGCAACTTTTCAAGGGTAGTGCAGCAGCTGCCCTTGGTCATTAAAAAAGTATCAGAAAAATTAACAATTAACATAACGATAGTTTTTGCTATAAATAAAACTGTATGTGCCCAGGACACCTGCACAGACCCAGTAGGCTAAACTCAGGCCTGCAAGAAGACGGCAGTGCTAGCTGCTGAGTCAGCTGCCCACTGTACTAGCCGAATCAAACGGATACATACGGGTTTGGAGGTTGGTGATGACGGTGCCACTTGTAAGTGGTCCTTTGGTGGCGTAGAGGGCTACAGAGTAGGTGGTGCTTGGCTTGAGGTTGGACAGCTGCAGTTCCTGCTTGTTGCCTTCCACGAGGAAAGTATCAGCCGTTACTAGAAAATGAAAAACAGAACACAGAAAACACATGAATGTTTACTACATTTAAACCATCCTAAAAAGATTGCAGTGTGTATCTCTGAAAATGTTTCCCAACACAGGAAACATCAAAGTTTATAACTCCGCCTTGTGACACCTGGACTATTTTCTCTTCTACATTGTACATAGTAATATGTTAACTTGGAAATATTTAATTTTAATTTTTATTGCACTTTATATTTTTCTGTTCCTAACTGTGTGGCTCCATGGTGCAGTGATTTACACATTACACATTCAGTATTAAGAGAGCTCTTATTTACTTTAATATTATGAAACCATGTAAGACACTGTGCTCAGGCTAAGAAAGATAATAATACAAAAACAATGCCACATTCAGAGGCTCACTGGCAGTATTTGTGGTTGTGGAGTGTTAAATTAAGGTGGCAATGATGGAAGGTCATCTACACGATGTTCTGAAGCATCTTATAGATGCAGTTCTGGATATTTTGAACCTTTTTCAGTTTCTCGTTCATCCTTTTATATACAGAAACATCACAAGAGCACTGATGCATTTTAATTAATCTAAAACATTACAGTAGACAGGTATATATTATTCGTAGTCCATGTGATACCATTAATCTCTGATACCACGATGGCTTGGATTTTATTTTATGTAGGTGTTTCCATCAATAAAAACTATTTTGTCATGCAGGACAATGCACAATGAAATATTTAACTATTGACCCTGGTTTAGTACATTAACACTCAAGGGAATTTGTCCACAACTTACATTGCACTTCTCTAAACCTTGGCTGGGGCTGGTTTCCAAATATGTGTCCAGCATATAGATGCTGTCTCCGTATCTGTGATGATCTGGCTGCAATCCAGTCAGTCAGAGTGTAATTTACACTCAGACTCTGACAGCTGAGTAATACAAATTTCTCTGGATAACTCCAGGCGTGGCATACTGCGTGGGGTCATGTGCAAATGAGAAAGATGCTTCCCATTACATTTTCCCCAGCCAGTTTATAAAAATAACAACAGCATGAGATAACACTGGTTGAGTGTTGTATTGACCTATTAGTAAAACAATATCCAATTTCTTGGAAACCTTTTATACCTACACATATCAGCGCTCTAGTTGTGTGCATGTCAAGTGTCTTTAAGCCATATCTGTACCTACTGCTGCTTGGCAGTCATCCACTTGGTTCAGGGAGCACATTATAGACTGGCTCTGAGGGGCCAAGCAATATGGCTATCTTTTACCTGTCTGGATATGGCTGTCAGATGCTGAAGACATGGGCTGCATCAGAAATGCATGCCGCCTAGTAACTGCATTGTTTTTGCCAAGGCTAAGCAGTTTAACCAAGCATAATGAACTGTTCTGAAAGCAAGACAAATGGATCTATATTGCCTCAAAGGACTCATTGCACTGATCTCACTTCTTAATGGGAAAACTGTGATGGTACCTGTCACATCTTCACATGCAACCGATGACTCTCATTGCACTGTATGCTGCCACTACTACAGTACTACTATATATATATACATATATATATATATATATATATATATATATATATATATATATATATATATATATATATATATATATATATATATATATATATATATATATATATATATGTATATATATATATATATGTGTGTGTGTGTGTGTGTGTATGGTATTTATGGTCTAAAGTTAGAGCCAACTGTAGATGGGCACTACAGTAATTTTGTCAACGTAAGGAAGTATAAGCTAATGTTTTCATGTGTTTTAATGTGAAGTAGTCACAGTGTCGTGCTACAGTTTAATGGTTGTTAATGATGTTATCTAATTGGTGTCCTTTCACTGACTTTCCAACATCAAATCAAGCAAATGAATGCACACTCACCCTGGTTGTGTGTGAGAGTCACCACGTAGTTGTCAACATTGGACACGGGTGGATTCCACCTCAGCAGGGCTCCTTGAGGGGTGATGTTGAGGGCCGTCAACTCCGACGGCATATCCATCGCTATGTTTGCAATACAAGACAAGAATGAACACAACAGTTAAACAAAAGATAATATCAGGCTCTTTGAACATCTTCCCCATCATTTATGAGATACTGTGTCAGTGCTACACAGATAAATTGACAGCTGTGGATCACAACCAAGAATGACAGCGGTCCGCTCATTGCAGACAAACACAACATGTTTGCTATACATTGTCGAAATGATCTTGTTTGTTTGTAGCGTGTGCAAATCTATACAATTTTTTGTCAGCTTGCTTAACAGTGACCTATAAATCATTTGAGGAAAAAATAGGCACCCAAGTCAAGAGGCGAGAGAAACAGAGAGCATAACACATAACAGAGAACTTACCAAAGAACCCTTTTAAAATTTTAAATTGGCCTTTTTGTGTCTAGAAACCTGTTGTAAAAATACATAAGTTGTTCCAAAAAAAATCAGAAGTGGACAAGAGGATGACAAAAGAAGTGACATGTCCCCCAAAAAGATCTACAGCCAATCAGGAGTATTTGAAAGTCATGTCCTCAAGAAATAAGAAAGAAATCCAGCAAAAATCTGACCCTGGACTTGAGAGATGTATCTAGCCTATCAGCTGCTTAATCTACACTTCAAATGAGTCTTCACTTAAGCCATTCTTACGGGAAATGTGGGGGAAAAGGCTGAGGAATGCCAGAATAGAAAAGGTCTTATGGAGCAATGAATCCAAATTTTTGTCATCATCAAAAGTCATCATCAATATGTATAAAAAAAGGTCGGGATAGATGTACATCAGTGAGTATCTACAGTCATCTGTGGAGTCTCTGTCATTGTTTGGGTCTGCATTTTAGCAAGTGGTGTTGGATCTTATCAAAATTGATGTAATTATAAACGCAGAAAAGCATAATCAGATTTTGATCTACCATGCAGTACCATCCTAAAAGCATCTGATTGGCATTAATTTCATTTTTCTGAATGACAATGATCCCAAACACAAGGCCAATGCAGTAAAAGTACCTTGTTTATACCTTGTTGTCAAACGTGTATGGAACAAAATCCATCGCGGATTGACAGAGAATAGAATAAAAGGCAGCCAATGTTCAAAGAGGAGTTTTCAATGTCCTTCAAAAAGCCTGGAGAACTATTCCTGAAGTCTATTTAAAGAAGTGGGAAAAAAAGCTTGGCTAATATGTTTCCATAAACTCCCGATTTCCTAGTAAAATGTGAGAAATTAAGGATCTTTTTTATATTACTGTGCATAGTTAAACCAGGAGACTGCTACACTACTTTTTGTATCACATAACAAAGTTCATGTAAAATCATGTATCTCTTAGCTGCTGGCTGTCACTGGATTTCTCGCCCAGTAAGCTCAGAGCAAATAAAAGAAAAAGGGAAATTGACTCTGTCAATCACCGCTTTTAATGGAAAATAACTTATCACTGAATTGTTCACAAATTAACAAGCTGCATCATATTTCCCTTCATATGCAGAGAGCTTTGTATTTTGAACACTGTGTGAAATTCAATTGGAGACACACCTAAATTATTAATTAGACTGACAACAACGAGATATATATTCATATGAATTGCAGAGACAAAAAAACTTTGCAAGAATGCTGATTAATGGTGACTTCACCGTGATGCGAAAGTTTCATATTCTCTTAGGCCTCCTGTTTCACACCCTCTCCCTAATTTTGTTCTCAGACTGCTGGACATGCCAAAATTGAGTTTGAATTTAATTATACCTTTAACCTCAGTGCTTCAACCCCAATTTCTCCTCAGGCATGTTATTTTGGCACAGCAGAGAGCGTGGCAGGAGAACACAGAACACTGTGAGTGATCCCAATCTCTGCCCAGATGAGGTAATTAATGTTGCCCTGCCCTCATCAGAATAATAAAAAAAAAAGAATTGTGCTCTTTCTTAACACTGCGATAGATGGACGAACCTGATTAAAATCATTACGAGCCTTGCCAAGTCAATTAGATTGGCAATGGAGATAGAGTAGATATAGCCAAAATAGAAAAAAATAAACAGGTCATCCTCCTTCATCAAGAGCTGCGATAATTCAATCATCATACTGCATCTACTGATTGCATGGGTGAATTACAGGCTCAGGCTATCTATATACTTTCACTCAGATCTGGAAGTCAAGGCCCAGTGGGAATATAAATGCAGGCCATTATATGATTGCAGAAAATGATTTGATCACAACTTTGTATTTATTATGTACAGTATGTGTCGTACTACGATGATTTATTGGCTCATCTTCTGACTTAGCCTTGGGAACAGTGGATATTTTTCAGAACTTTCTTTGCATCCATGATATCTGGATAAGCAGACAGTTGATATCCATGCCAAATATCCTCAGAAGGGACCATACTGATGTAGCTGAATGGCTCAAGGATAAACCTTTCATCTAAGAGATAAGAAAGGCAACATATTATTTTTAGACTTATTTTTCTCCCAATATTTTTTACTTTTTACCTGCTTATTTCTTTTCCACTGTTTGGTTAGATTTAGGCAACAAAACTACTATGATTTAGGGTGAAAAATATAGAGTTTCACACAGCAAACCAGTTGCTTGAAACCATTTCTTCTTCTCTTGTTACCATATTTTTCAGATCTTAATTATGGCACAACACAAACAACACAAACACAGCAATACCTGATAGACCTGCAGCAGTCCTGGTGAGGAGATGATTGAGGTTTGATGTTCTAAGTCGTCGTTATATGTTTTATTTAGGGCGCTCGGCTTGCTGTTACATGCAGAAAATATGCTCTCAGCTCATTATTAGTGTGTAATTCACAACGTAGGATATTTCAGAAACACTCCAGCTGTGCCGCTTGGTCACGAGGTCAGCCTGCGTTGTATTGAGACTGTGGCCATTAAAGCCAGTAAGACACAAAACTCCAGTAAATCTCTGTACACCCTCTCATTATTGTGGCAAAGCAAAAGAAAGCCGCATGCTCTACACATTAACCTCGGAGCTACGCTGAACGCGTATATGCGTGCTCCTGGTGTCGCGTTAATACTCATGAGGCGCACAAATATTTAGACACATAAACAGTGTTTTGGCTGCATATAATCTGTGGCGTTTTAGAGCCGCAGGGATACCGGTTGACTGATGATGTTGGATGTTGAGTGTGTTTCAAGTGTAGGTAAAATGCTCACTCACACAGTCATTTAAAATGTGAGACCAGTCATTACGCCCAATCATTAAGTAAAGATTAATTACTGGTTTTGTGGCACTTAGTAGCTGAACCTAAAGGAGTCTTTAAGATAAGGATCATTATGTAAATTCACAGAAAATAATAATAATTATCATAACATTAGCATAGCGGTAACTGTCCTGCTGATAAAGTGAGTTCTCTGTTTTGTGGAGCTGCACATTATTGCAATCCCTACTCGAGAACTGTTTCTTAGCAAACATGTAACAGTCACCGACTGTTAACTATTTCTGTGCCATTTCTTTTTTTAGTGATCCTAATCCACTAGTGATGAAAAAAAAGAATAAAAACCTATTTTCTCTTCTCCTTTCCTTTATTTTCATTACCCTTTTTAGTCAAATTTTTTCCATTTTTGTATTTACCATTTCCTCTGCATGCCTGGCATTATGCCTTTTGTTTTTCTGTCAATTTATGTGTTATCTCTGATGTTCATTAAGTGTTATTTGGTATTGTGTGGACTATTTTAAGCATGTTTCAATTAACAAAGCAAGTGCATTCCCCTCCTCTGTTTTCTCTTAACGCAGCTGGCAGGGAGGATGTTAATGTTCTTTCCACAAACTTCAGTTTTGGGAAGAGTAATACTTTACTGGGGGTCCTGACACTTTGCTAATGAGCACTGTCATTAGCCCTTAAACAGGCCTTCACACAGTCCATTTAGTGTCACCCCCGCCAAATTCATCTTAGATTAGCAGTACCTGCTGCGCTTGCAAAATGAAATATGGCTCCCCGCTTTCTCAGCCCTTCGCACAGTAATTGATTACGGATGTGAAGTAAGTCGAAATTGCAGCGTTACCCAAGTTATTACATACTTGACCAGGCAGTGTTGGATTACGCTTTCAAATCCCTTGTTTATGTATTGTTGTTGAAAGCAGTGTAAAAGTGTCCCTGGTTGAGCATTCTTGGATGTGAGGAAAATGTTGTTTACCATTTCTAACAAGCTTGACTTTGTAGTTATGTTCTTTTCAGGCTATTACAGCCCCTCCGTCTCTGCTCATTGTACCCACGCTGGGATTGTTGGAAGAAGGCGCTGATAATAAAGAACAGGAGGAGGCAGGAAGCGAGGCAGGGGGGAGAAAGAGAAAACAAGGGAAAGGGTCTCTTTCAGCTTCTTTTTTCTTACTGGATTCTTGAACCTTGCCGCTCCAGGTGAATCAGGTCTCATTGGTATGCAAACACACCTTCTACTCGCCTGTTCCCGCTCCAATTCTGCGCTCTCCTCAGCTTTCCCTTTCCCCTCTCTTGCACGTACACCGAGCATTTTGAATACAGCACTGGGAGAGTGTGTTAATCTCAGGTTAGCGGAATTCTTCAGAGAAGAATGGTATCTCATTGTCACACGTGTGTGCAACGGCGAGGTTTTATTTTTACCTAACTTATGATTTGGTGCTAATTTTGAAAGCATGAAAACACAAGACCTTTGATTTCATTAAATTCTGAAGACACAACAAAGGAGGGAGGTAGGGCAGAGAAGACGGAGGGAGGAGGAGAGGAGGAAATCGAGGCAGAATGGGCGAGACAGAGAGAGACATCACAGTGCTAAAAGACTGAAGCGAGTCAAAGGATAGAGATAGGAGGCAGGAGAGCAGCCAGAGAGATAGAAGACAGTGAGATGGAGCTGGGAGCAGGTTACCAATTACTGGGTCACGGAGTGGACGCTTTCATCTGTTGCAGCGGCAGAGACTGCACCGTCTACAACATGAGCTTCACCCTTGGATTGTGTGCATACTTGTGTGTGCATTTTAGTCTGCTGCTCGTTTTTAACACAGCTGTTATAGCTGTGGACAGAGCAATTGACCCGAAAGTCTAGCAGGGGAGGAACTCTTCATTTATTTTACATGGCAAACATTTGTCCTTCTGCTGCCCTCTCACAGCAAGACTTACTTTATTCGAGAACTGTCAGCACTGTGATTTTACGACCTCAGAGGAGAACAAAATACCACTAACCTGTGAGGTGATCTTCAGAAAATTAAACGTAAACTATTTTACAGATTATCTGACTTTGATTGACTCATTTTTTAATTTACTGTTTCCTTTTTTAGGAGAAGAAAAAGTAAACAATTCGATTTCAGAAACACAGCTGTGATTGTTTCTCTTAATATTAATTAAGGACAACAATGTCTAGATCAGAATATTATAGTTAATCGAATACTAAAGATTCGAAAAGTTTATTATAATAAAAATCCATTATGCCCTCTACACAATAATAATTTAATCAAACAATAAAAACTAAACTGAAATTATAAAATCCACTCTGGAAACTGTCTGAAGTTAAGAAGAAAAGTCTCAATTAAAAAAGAGAAAATAATAATAATTAGAAAATACAAAACTATGATAACTCTGGTGTTGATAAATTGAGTATAAGCATGGTCATTAGTGGCCTACCTTTAATTTAACCTGTTTCAGTCCATTACTGCTCAGTTTGCTTTGCTTTTGTACTTAACTCACTATACTCAGTGTGTTTGCTGTTAGCCAACATATCTTCATAGGAGACGGGATAAAGACTGTATGGCTATCTGCCTGGCGATGGACGCTGCTGCTAGCTGGAGAAACAATGGGCTTACCAGAACATTAAAGGTTAGTAACATCATCCTTTGCACAGGCACCTAACTACAGTACATGCATAAAACCTGACAAGAGAAAAACAATTGTGTATATGAATAACAATCGATGGTTAGGTATGTCTTTCACTATTGCGAAAATGTGGAAGCTTTTTATTCATTTATTTTTCTGCAGAGGGAAATTTAGGTCGTGTCACTCTGAGGTGGGGTTGCTCACTTACCAGTCATTCACAGTGTTGCCTTACTTGAGACATTATAGCAGAACTATAGTAGACAGCAGCTCTTTTTTAGGTGTCTTAGAAATACCTTACAGCTATTTAAGACCTGGAACAAACACGCAATGCAATAAGGTTTTATATAAAGAGAGGGCACTATGTGGAGAACAGCTCAGCACACTTGAATACCTTTACATGTGTCCACCTGAGCTACCACACTCTGTTCTCCTTGGCTGAGTTTCCTGCACTAACTGTTTCTGTGTAAGACATCGGAGTCTCCTCAACGTTCTTCCTGCATGAGTAAACCCGGTCTCGAAGGGCCCCCACAACAATATGGACCTAATGGTTCTGTGGTTAGCTCCTACCTGTGAAGACGGAAGTGCTGACAACACTGCTCTCCTGACTCCCGCTGACAGCTTTGAGACTGATCTCATATTCTGTGGCAGGAAACAGACTGGACAGGGTGTAGTTTGTAACATCGCTGTCAATCATCACGCTGTCTACTCGACCTGCAGGGGACACGAGAGAGAGGCCAGCACCTGAACACCAGAACTGTCACACTGATCTCCTTCTTCACGTACAGGGTACGCAGCGTAGCCAGCTGCTGTTCCTTTATTTTTTTTTGCATCACAGGGAAAATACTTAATAAATATGGAATTTTAATTAAAATTTCAATTACCTTTCACTGATAAAATGTTATAATTAATTAGGTGTGTGGCACGGCGCTCTGCTACAAAATGTATCTTACATCAGAGGGAGCCTCCTACAGCAAATGCCATGCTCATTTAACTGTAACAAGGAACAGCAGTGTGCTCTGTGTATGCTAATATAATAAATAGCGTGTTATTCAAATGCACTTAAGAATAACATCACGGTTTGCAGTTATGTGCACGCTACCTCTGGCCGACTGGTAGGACAGCTTATAGTATTCAAACGGAGCCAGCGGTTTGATCCAAGAGATCGTCACGGCGTCCTCGGTGACGTCCGACACCATCATCTCTTTTGGTGGGTCCATGCCTAAAAGTGCGATGAGAAAGAAAACACTGTCATGCGGTTCAAATGGTATAAAAAAAAAAGGATGAGCCCCAGCATATAATAGGAGCATGTTATGTTATGTACAAAGCTAATTCAGTCATTTTCATGAAAATCTATAAGAAAGACTGCCCTTGAAGGCCCGAGTAGTTCAGTAACCCTCATTTTGTCCACATTTAATGTCCTCTTCATTAAATTTACATAGAAACAGAGCTGTCCTTGGGTCTGCGAGACTGTGTGAATTTTTAATGAACATTTTTATTACGAACAAAACACCATCAAAAGATTAGCGAGAAGAAACTGAGCAGCATCAAGCTAAAAAAAACACAACCGTTAATGTTGAGGCTGAGCAGAGGAGACCCCTCCCCTGCCAAAATTCTGTTTTATATGTCTCCTCAGACCACTGAGCTGCCACGGAAAAGGTTACGGTGAAGACAATTTGAGCAAACAATTAAAGCCCTGACAGATCCTAGGGAAAAAAAGAAAGATATTTAGACAGTGAAGAAAAAAAAATAAGAACGTACGAGAATGGAACAAAAAAAAAAACAAAGATCAAGATTAAGAGATCGCTTCCATCTCCTGTTGTGGGCGATGGGTAAGAGCACTTATAGACGACTGCTACACTCTCTCTTCCCTGATTTGAGAAGAATTATGGCTATTATTCCCACGCAGAAAGCAGGAGATTTCAAATTCTTGGAAGAGGACTAATTTAAAGTCTGCTCGCATGGAATACAGTTGCATTTATTCAAGTCGTGCATGTTTTACTAATTACGTTTGCTTTGGCAAATGTAGAGCCAAAGAAAGAATAATGGCTGTAAAAATTTATTCTCTTATAAAGGTTCCTGGGGGGGGGGGGGGGGGGGGGGGGCGCAGGCAGAGATATACAGCTAGTCACTTTTGCATTATGTCAGCCAAAGCGGAGCTGGACCATAAAGTAAAACTGTGGTTAAATCTTAATGCAGCACAGTTCAAGTGTAGCAAGTGATTCAAGGCAGCAAGCAGCCCCCCATCAATGCTCACGTTCAAACACGTGAGATCAAAGCAGGGCGCTAAAATGATCACAGCGTAAAGACCGGTGCAAGAAATAGTGTACATCTGTCCCATCCCATCCAATCTCACCCCCTGAAAATCTGCCTCTTGTGTGTGCGTGAATGTAAAGCGAGAAAGCGGAGGCTCCAAGCTGCCAAGGGGGTGTTTGAAACCGGCATGTGCAGGTGTTTCTGCCACCGATGCTAAGTTAACATCTCTATTGTTTACTGCTGGCTCTCCTATTTTCTCCATTTGTCTCCAGCCCTCCATTATTTTTTTGTCTCATCCTCTTCCTTTTGTCCCCCTCGCTACAAAGAAAGAGAGCGATCCTCTTTCTTCCAGCTCATTGTCAAACTCTCCGGCAGGTTATAATACTGACCCTCTTCTCATTCATTTATCTCTCTTCTCTCTGAGATGTAAATAGCACAGTCGCAATCAAATGGAATAGGGAGAGCTTCTTTTCATAATCTGCCAATTAAACTGGAATTTAGAAAGTCTGCAGAAAAATGACACAGAAATACTGTACTAATTAACGAGGGGTCGCGGTGGCGTCGCTGAAGGTAAAATAGGTTAATAAGACATGGAGAGAAGTGATAGAGAAACCGTAATTAAGATGTAAGAAAAAAAGACAAGAATATACTTAAATGGGTGAATACACAGGAAAAACAAAACAAGCAGACTGCTCCTTTCTGTTACTGCATGGCCTTCACTCCATTAGGCTGACACTTGTTAGCCACTTGTTTTTTCTCAAATATAATCCAACGTTACATCTGGGTTTTTGAGGTTAGCTTCAACTGTGCAAACCTCAACCATCTGATAGCACTGAGGAGCAAAACCTTTATTTTTGGCACTGCATCTCTACATCTACATCTGAACAGAAAAAAAGGAGAAAAATTAAAAAAATTAAAAAGCCTCCAAGGCAGTTTCTAATTACAAAAGTCATTCTGCTGTGGTGCTGCGCAAATGAAAGCCTAAAAAAAGCATTTCTGCAAATACATATTTAATTTAAAATCACTTTGTATTTCCATTTCTTAAACTAATTTTCTTTCTCTTTCCTTTTACACGCTACCTCATACATGTTAATTCAATATTTTGCTCCCCCAAAATCCTTTCTTTCCTGTTCCCCATCTCTGTTTTTTACATTGTATCCCTCATTCATAAATATGATTAAGGTGATTAGAGTTGGAATCTTTCTTAATTGTTAAGTAGATCAAGCTAAAACAAATAAATAAATGCTGGGAACTTGATGTCATTTTACATGCACAAATACAAAGCATTGCTAATTTAGAGCTTCTGGGGTGTGAGATTGTCTTGAATAATACTAGACTCAGAATATTTAGGATCCTTGGGGTTTTGTAGTGTTAAAAATAATACTTTGAGCTTCAAGAAGTTGTGATGATCATCTTTTTTCTTCACTTTCCAATGAACTGGGATGCTGCGTAAATAACAACATAACAACATAATACAATGATTTGTAAATCTCACAAAGCCATATTTTATTCACAGAACATAAAAAACATATTAAATGTTTTAAGTGAGACAATGTGCTGTGTAACATCAACTATTTTTTCACAACAGTCAACAAACGACTGGGAGTTGAGAAGACTGGCTGCTGGACTCTTGGGTCTGATATAGGATTCAACGCCTCTGGGTCATCTTTGTCATAGAAATAGCATCTTTTTGCTGGATGTCTCAGTTAAAACATTTCATGTGTTTTCTAATATAACTTTATGGGTTTTGCAAATGATTGGATTCTATTTACATTTAAAAAAAATTCACAATCATTGGGTCGGAGTTGCAGAAAAATGCATGTACTCTTGCCACACATAGACAAACAAAATTACTATGACCCTAAGTGTGCATATCTACTTGGACAGGACCCCCACAAAGTCACAAACCTTTATTTTGCTGCTGATGTTTCTCTATTTTCATCACTTACAAACTTTTTTTTCCATCATTCAAGCAGCTCACCTGTAGTAAGTGAAGCTGTAATGGGCTCTGAAGCAACGTCCCCCTGTATTGTGATTAGACTGACGGTGTAATGAGTGGACGGCAGCAGCCCCTGGATCAGTGACCTCGTCTTGGAGCCATGCAGTGTCACCTTAGAGGTGTCGGTCCCGTCGGCAGAGCTGTAGCTCAGAATGAAGAGTTCAGCGGGCGGTGCTGGGGCGCTCCACGCCACTGACACAGAGTCTGAAGTCACCTCTGATAAGTAGAGGTGGGTTACAGGTCTGATTCCTGGAGGAACGAGGGGGTTTAGAGGTCACCGAGGAGCTTTCAAGGACAGGCAAAAATCCTGCTATGAGCACGAAATGTTAATGGGAAAAAAAAAACAGGCAGTTGCTGTCATTATAGAGATGACAGACAAGCCGTTAAGTGATGGATGAAAGCCGTCCTCGATGATGTAACAGACCGTTTATAATACAGTTGAGAAAATTAGCCTTGGGTGTAATCTTGATGGGGAAGGTGAGAGTCAAAGAAAACCACAATCATGTGGCAGTAATGAATTAATTGGTCATAAAAAGGGAAACTAATGAGATTACCCGCCGTTAGGATGAAGATGTGATGGGACTGTTCATAATAAGAAAATGGAAAAAGGATGATAGCAGCAGATGCTGTTGTCAAAATGTATGACCTGGATGGGAGATGATGTAATGAATATGAAGTAGTGTACCAGCTGACACAGCAACAAATGCAAGAGGACTTGAATTTAATTAGCCATGCGTGGATGTATAAGCAGGGGAAATGTGGCAACACTGACTTCTCCTTTCCTGAACTGCCAGGATTACAGGCATCCTGCGGAGTTTTCTTTGCAATCAATCATCATATGAAACCTGCATTGTTTACACTGGCCTGCATCTGTATTCTTCTTGGTGAGCTGCTGCCTTTTATTATTCTTCACAAGTTGTCAGTATGCATTACTGCCATGTGCAGTCAGCAGAAATTCTGTATCACATAGACCTCACGATACCAGTGCCTGTGTGCGTTCATGATCTCAACAGTGGTGGAGAGACGGGGTACAAAAAAGATCCAAACGTGTCTCCAGAGCAGCTTTAAAAAGAGAAGATTGTGGCTACGCATTGATTAAATATGAAAAAAATGCAAAAGGGGTCGAGAGTCTGTGTGAAGCAAAATTCCACAGACGTGATGAAAGTGCCGTCTTTGATCAAGATGACAGTGATAAGCTAGTTAATGGTTTAACAGCAAGTAAGACCACATAGAGGCAATGTGGGTGATGTGAGATGACAATGTGACTCACCTTTGTAGATATTAATGGAACTTTTTTATAGAGAAAATTATGTTTCCTTAAAGAGAAACCCTTGTCATGGATTGTGAAAAAACTTCAACTTCATAGTTAATAAAAGAAAAGTTAATATTATCTCTAGCTGAGGATGGAGGATCTTGCGACAAGCAGTCTGTGGAAACAGGCTACACTCTGAGTCTGAAAGGACTTTGGTTAAAAGGTTAGAATATAAAGATGCTATTAAACGCAAAAATATGGGGTTTAACATCTTCGGAGGTTGGACTATATTAAGAATCACATCCCAGTGTGACAAAATAAATCACTTAATGTTCTGTCATAATTCACTACACTTCTACACTTCATAAATATGAACATAGCTACCGCGACGTGCCCAGTGGGTTGTCCTGTTTAAGAGTCTCGAGATGGTCATTTTTAAAAACTCACGTGACAAAGAGAGGCGGTTCTGACTGTGAAACTGCTCACTCATTGGCTATTGACTTGTGATTGACTCGTAAGCCGTTTCATACCACAGATAATCCTCTGTTTTGAAACGCAGTATGAGAAGATTTTTTGAAATAGTCATAAATAAATATGTCCTAAAAGTGACTGAGCGCATAAACTCATCAGTGTTTGCAAGCATTTACAGAGGTCAAAAGAGAAAGCTGGTTTCCAATATACATAGCTACTGCAGCTATCGCCATCTGGTGGCCTTCAGACAAAGTGCAGGTCCGCATTAGCTTCATTTTTTGGACCCAGAAGATAAGTCCATGTTTTATCTCTATGGTTACTCTTACTGATGTGCAGATCGTGTATTAGAAAACTCTGAACGCATAAATGCTGGAAACATGCAAATGAACGCATCACCTGAGTATACCTGAGTGAAGGCGGACAGATGTCTCCAATAAGTGAATAGTGGATGAGAAGATGACAGGTAATTTATGGTTTGTCCTCTGATTCTCTTGATCTGTCATCGTATCATTCCTTCACGTCTCCCCAGACAGTTAAAGTGGTGTTACCAAAGGAGTGCGAGATAACAAAAAGATTAGAAGTAGGATGACATGATTATGACGCTGCGGCGGTGACAACAACGATGGCCGCAGCAATAAAGAAAAAGAGATGATGATAATGACACTGGTAAAGAAAGGAATGATGGCAGGTGATTGCATGTCCATCATCTCTGAAACCGGCCTTTGTGCAACTGAAACTCACATCAAGCTTTCGGAAAAAGAAAAAAAAAACAAAGAACTACCAGAGTGGAGTAGCCTGACAGGCGGTCCGACGTATAGTTGGGCGGATGGATGTGAGTTTAGAGGAAAACGAAGTGATTGAAAAGAAAGGAGCAACATCAAGCTGAAAAACAGGGCGAGCAGACAGCACAGAGCGTGACGGCAAAGGGAGAGAATGTGGTACGAACCGGAGTAAGAAGAAACAGAAACACAAATACATTGAGATGCAAAAGAGAGGTGCAATTAGGAGCGCTTGTAACAAGCTCATTAACGGGCTGGAATAATTTGCCTCTGCTAATTGCTCCTTCGAAGTCTTTCACGGTCCTCCATTTTCTTTAAGCGGTACTCCCCTCACCTGATGTCACACTTTAGTTCATTATATCCATCATTCAACTTCATTACACCCTATACCGTCTTTAGAAGTGTTCTCCAGCTTTCCGTAGTAATGGGCTGATCTTTCATGTCTTTGTCTGTGCAGAGACGCTCGTGAGCCTGAACGGATTAAATGAGTGCTGTTTAGGAACGTTTAGTTGAAGCTGTTGCAATGGAAAAGACAAAGGGAGACTGTTTGTCGAGGAAATGATCTCATCATTATGTTATCTGTATGCACGTCTCTGCTGATCTTCATTAAACACTTTAAAGTTAGTCCTTCACTATATGAAATTAGACTACGCTCCCTACCTGTGAAGGCGTCTATGGTAGCTGCAGTGCTCTGCTGTCTTCCTCTTCTTGCTGCTACAGTGATGGTGTACTCAGTCCCAGGCTCCAGGTCCTTCAAAGTGGTGGTGTTGATGTCTTTAGGCACCGTCAGCTAGAACAGGGAAGATGAGTTAAACAAGGTCCAAATCAGACATATACATGGTTATCGTTTCAGTGTTCTTTACCTCATTAGTGACGCCGGAGGCTGATGTGTAGGTGACCTTGTAGTGGTCAATGGGGCCCTGGACTATGCCCCAATTCAGAGTGATGGTGTTGTCCGTGGAAGCCGTCACAGTCAGATTCATAGGTACATCCAGAGCTAAAACAGGGAAAGCAACACTCAAAATTAAACTCAAAACTCCAGCCCAGATTCATGTAACACTCTCACCCTGAAAGATATATCTGAGTGGGTGCACATCGAAAAAATACATGACCTTTGAGGGACCTTCCTCTTAATCCTCCTTCAAATTCACAAGTATTTATATTAATGTTGTTCTCAGTCGTCTTCTCAACTGTCTTTGCAGCTTCTTAGCCCATTACCACCTGCTGTCATTTGGGAAAATACTACTGTGTTGTGTCACCTACAGTACGTGCTCGCGTGCATTTGCATAAAACAAAATAAGAGTTTATGGAAATATTCACTGATTCAAATTTGATTTGACATGTTGTTTTCTACATTTGAGGGCAACACAATTGCGCTGGATTTTTAACAATATTTTCAAATAAATTTAGAGCCAGATTTACTAAACAAGGTAAAACATCACGTGAGCATAATCCCCAAATAGTGCTCGCACATGTGGTTAGAAAGATTCATTTCACTATCAAGCGCTATCAGTTTGCGCGCTTGAATATCCTCCTGTCCTTATTTTGCACCTTGAGAAAAGATCTCTCAGAAATGCAACAGGTGTGGTCGCAAACATCTCACAGCCTTGTCATCGCATTTTTGTAAATACCAACAGTGCTTTTATTCAGGTTAGTAAATCTAGCTCGAAATGGTTAAAAATAAGAACAAAAATGTTGCTTTCATGATTTCAGGGGAAACATAATTACTGCTACTGGTTACTATGTTTTTTAATTCATGTTTAGTTTCTGCTATACTCTTGTCTACTTGTGTAACTGTGGTGCAGTTCTCACATTAAAGGACAGACCATTACTAATAAAACATTTACAGCGTTTCCAATGGGTTTAATGCATATTACCACAACGATCTGACTGTCTCCTTTAATCTTTTTATATTTCTTGTGTTTTTAAGTGAGTTGTTCTCTTCCCTGCAGAATGAGTAACCCAGTTTGCCCAGTGGATCATCAATGTTTAATCCTCAGCTAATCATCTGCCGCCTTGTTTGCCTGAACCTTTGGTGTTTCACGGCTTTTTAGGAGGTCAAACAGACATAAAAAAAACCTGATGTAAATGTGTGTTAAATGAAATGATTATTTTAGCAGCTCTGGCTTAAGGTAACACCGGCGCTGCCATGAAGCTGTCTTCATAAACGGCTCTCTTAAAGCTCTTTAAGAGAAATGCGACAGATGTGATGCATTTTAAAGTTCAAAACGAGTGCAGGGAAAAGAGGCGTTACAACGAGCTTGTTTGTAAGACAAATGGAAGCATCATTTTTTATAAAGTGCAGAAAACCTTTAGCCATTAAAATAACTGCACCTGGATGAAAGATGTGCTTGACGGTGAACGTGAGGGGAAAGATTAGCGAGGCACCTCCACGCACTCACTTTTCAGACAAAGGGTTACATTTTTTTCTCCTTTCAGCCAAACAACTCAACAACACAATAAATATTCAAATAAAGGATCAAGAGAGGGCCATTAGCAAAAAAAAGTATGCATTATAACAGCTTTAAAATGTTGTAATGGGAACTTTGACCCAAGCCGACAATACCAAACACTTCTGGAGAAGAGTACAAGTCACGGCGAAACATATTTTGCTTAATTTTCTAAAATGGCTTTTAGTAGTTGGAGTGGCAGCGCCGACCCACAGGTGAGAATTACACGTATAATAACAAATGGGCCCACGAGCCTGCTGTGATGCTGCGATTCCCCGCTGTGATTTCTGTGTTGTACATGCGCGAGTGACTCACTGGCTTTTTACAGTGGAGCACAAAGCATAATTCACTCACTCGTCCTGGCGTTCATTGTGGCTGGTGTACTCTGGTTGCTACCTTTCATGGCAGAAATGCCAATGCCGTACTCTGTGCCTGGAAGCAGGTCTGAGATACAAAGAGAGACAGAGAAGCGGGAACTAATTTAACACATAACGTAGCAGGAACAAAAAAAATCATAATAATAATAATAATCACAGACAGTGCTTCACGTTCTTGTCCTCGTGCAAAGTGCACATCAATTACACTGAGTTTTTTTTCATGACAGCCCCAATTAGCTCGACACCGGTGATGAGGTCTCGGCAAATTTACATGTAGCATCGTTGTGATTTCTGAAGAAATTTCTTTTTTTTTTAAATCAACTGCACAACTGATCAGTTTCAAATCGGTTGAGTGCATCCACAGAGAGGATCTCGAGCTACAGAAATAGAGATGAAGAGATGAGGAATGAAAAATAAGGAGGCGGACGACAGAGATTATTAGCGGAGGAGAGCAGGGGGAGAGGGAAAATGAGAATGACAGAATGGATGAGAGTGAGGGAGAGCATCGATGGCAACGAGCGAACAGAATAACACGGGGACCTTTTGCTTCTATTCTTATGCAGGCTGTGCCCTTTCCAGCACTCTGGCCTTTCAGAAAAAAACATCCCAGCTGACCCCATCTTTCTGACAGCCTTTCAATACGCCCGCAGGACAACAAGCGTTTCTACAGATACAATCAGTGGGCCGTCAGCCAAGTGTTAGCTCCGGAGATAATCTTGCCATGTAAAACACAGACACTTCCAGCTTCTTTGGTACATATTAGATGCATTGTGATGATACTGAAAGCATCAGGAAAATAGGAACTCTACAAATGTCGAGGATAAATAATTCAAAACGCAAAAAAATGGTTATTCCTCACTTACCTGTGAGAGTAGTCTTAGTAGTGGCTCCCTCATTGCGCGGTACGATGACTTTGTCATACTGATCTCCTGCTAATGTGCTATAAACCACCTGGTAACTCTCCACCTACATTTAAACACAAATATATTTACAGCATTAAAGAGAAGGTAATGCCTGAAAAAGTCTCGCTATGCAAGACTTACACAAACAGTCCAAAACTGTGTGGTTTTTTTTACTGTGCATTGTTTGGTTTATTTTGTCTCGGCACAGTGTGATGTTTGGCTCTTTGTCAACACTGCAGTGCAGAATCAGAAGGATGAATAAATTTGCCGGCATCGAGACAGACGGTCTTTATAAGTCTGAATGTGTGGTTAGCGAGCCCTGGAAATATCATTGTGACAGCTGAGCAAAACGCAATTTATCACATTTTCATTCACAGCAAAACATTCGGTGACCATTTGCACCGAGTGAAGCGCTTGCTCCAGCGCTCTAACTGGCATTTTCCAAGGCAGCGAAAGGCAGACCCGTCTGTGTGGGATGGTAATGTGTCCAAGAAGGGGAAAAAAAAGAAAAAGTAGAAGGAATAAAAAAGCTGTTTTATTGAAACAATTTAAGAGGAGTAATAATGTCAGAGGGATTAAGAGGAAATTAGCTGTTTTTTATAAAAAGGGCAAGGTAAACATGCAGCAGGCTCACTGATATAAGATGTACCTGCAGTATGAGAGCCAGCAGAAGCCTTAATGTGTTTCAGGATGGTCCACTACACTTATTTAATGCAGTGAAATAAAACAGCAGCTTGCACAGTATTACAAATCCAGTGACAAATTAAAGGTAAGCCATAATGAAGCATCTTTGGTAGGTGTTAGGCCATCACATGCCACCAAAACAGCTTCAAGTACCTTGGTACTGATTGTCTAAGGTCTTCTGGTGCCGAACACTGGCTTTCAGTTGGTTTTGAGTTTAAGATTTGCTTGTTTTTAAGTCACTGAATGAGTTAGCGCCGCCTTACCTTCCTGATCTTTCAACAATGCACACTCCCAATAGATCATGAAGGTCAGCTGACCAGATGTATCCACTAAACCTGCCTGAGTCTTAACACTAACTGTTTTACTGCTCGTGCTGTTTAACCTTTCAGCTGTACAGCGCTCTGGTCAGTGCTTGTTGTTTTTAAATGTGCTTATAAATAACTTGATTTGACTTGACAGCATTAGCCCAAAAGATCTTCCCTCATTTGGTGTTTGATGATGGTGATGGAGATTATTAGACGGGACTCCCATAGTTTGATTCACTTGATTTTTATACTTGTTAAATCATCCAGTGAGCCCTGTGGATCATAACCCAGGAAGAGATCACCTCCATGTTTCAATTTTGTATTGATTTACATTTGAACCCACATCAGCACAATCTCGCCCACAGACACCAGATCTCAGTGTATGAGTTTATTCCTTTAATTTGTTCACCATCTTTATATAACATTAAGTTGTTATCATCAGGATGTACGCAGCACTTCTATGTTGTAAACTCTCTCATTATTCAGGTCGCCCAGTCCACCTAAGGAATGCTGCAAGGATCCGATCAATCCTGAGCTTTAGTGGCACTCAGACTATCGTTCATGCTTTTATTTTCTCTCGGTTAGATTATTATAATGTGTTTTTTTTTTTTATCAGGCATCAATCAGAAAGCATAAATAGGCAGCAGCAAGACCTCTTACAAGAACCAAGAAAACTGAACATATTACGCCGGTCTTAATGACTCGACACTGCCTGCCCATGACTTTTAGAATTGATTTGAAGATTTTACTCATTATTTTTTAAGCCCTTCATGGCCTGGCCCCTGAATTTAAACCAATCATATCTCCCAACCAGTGTGCAGCCTCAGATTCTCAGGCAAAACCTGATAACTGCTCCCACCTCTCGCTTAAAAACAAAAGGCAATCCAGCGTTTGCTGTTGGGGTTGCTTTTGTTGTGGTATGAACTGCATGAGGAAATCTGGCCTCATCAGTATCTTCTTTTAAATGACTGCTAAACACTTTTTGGGGGAAATTTTAACATGGATTTTATATTGTCTGACATTCTTAGCTTATCTTATAACTTCTAAAGTTTTATGTTGATTTTAAGTTATTCCTTAAGGTGGAATCATACTGTGTTTTATTCCTATTCTTATACTGACTACATACAGAACTTAATATATAAATTGTTTTGAAAATTTCCATCTAGTTTGTTCTTTTTTTCTGTGTTTCTAGTACTTTGTAACACTGGTTTTGATCATTTTTACAAATAATGTTTATTATGATTAATATTTTTATTATTAGATAACTTTGGCTTATGCTTGGTGATTTAATGCATTACACTGCGTATAATTCTATATATTTGTCATGTGTTAGCTATTAAATCTAAAGATGATATAATTAATATAGCATCAGATGCACTTTTGTAAGCATATGGAAGCCAAAATAATAAACAACAGATGCTTCGTGTCAAAGGTGTTGTTAATGATAAAGTTTAAAAAAGAGCCAGACCGATATAGGATGTTTACGACCAACACCGATATTTGGTCTGACAAATGTTTTCTTTCAGACATAAATAGATTTGCCTAACATTTATTATGTGTAGTTTTCTATTAGTCCTTACTAAGAAAATATGATAATGCAGATTAAAAATAAACGTTTATGTTCTGCCCAACTCTACTCGGTTGCTGTGTTTTGTTGCCAATGGGGAATGTGCAGAGTGCCCTCTGGTGGACAAACATAGAAACATAAGCACTCGTAACATGGTTGAATGGTGTTTCTCAGTCTCTTCTTTACTTTTTTATAACTATTTTTTTATAGTCATTAGCAATTATAAGTGCACCCATTAATATATTGGCAAATACCTCATATTGGCCGTATATTAGCCAGGGTCCAATACACTTTTCATTATTGATGGCTTCATATTACCTGCAAATTTTTGGTAATTATGCAGTCATGAGGACTAAGTCAAGCTGGTTATGCTTCACTATACTAGAACATGGGCAGTTAAAAAATGTCAAAAGACTTCCTACCTCAGCTTCACTGTTATCCCATTCAAGCTCGAGCGTGGTAGAGGTCTTGGAAACGAGACGCAAGTTCTTGGGGGCATCAATCTCTGAGAAAAACGATAAAGCTGACAATGTTGGGGACACTGAGACCCATTCTCAGAGATTGTGAACAAGCAAACAACAAACACAGGTCACATTAAATTGTCAGTTACTCATATTTAGCTCTTCATGTTCATCAAACACATTTCTCTTTGTATTTTTATAAGGTGTATCCTCTTCAGTTTTCTGTAGATTTTACTTCAAGTATCAACCACAAATAGATATTTAATGTGTAAATATGGCATCAGCGGGGAAAAACAAATCAGCATAGTGTTTCCATAAATAAGTACAAACTTTAGGAGCGTAAACATTCCCCTGAACAGATGTTCACTACTCCCTCCAATACAGATAAAAAGTGTGGCGTATATTAGGCCATATGTCATTACTGTTCTACTCTCAGAGGCAGACGCAGGATCACACACACCAGTATCACCACATCTGCTTGCTGTCAGACCTCACCGGTAGTAAATTCAGTGGAAATGGATCCGCTCTCGTTTCCTCTTTTCACGCCGCTCACTGTCACCTCGTAACGCGAGCCAGGACGCAGGACCTGTGGAGAGGAAAAAAAACCAAAACAACAGAGGCCGTTTAGTCTGTGTATAATCTCTTTGCATTATGTTTTTTTATGTGTTTGTTTTCTATTTGTTTTATCTCCAGACACAGAAGGCAGACAGACTGTGAGATTAGATCGTTTAACAAGCATGGCAAGTACAAACACAGACACACACACACACACACAGATATACTGGTAATACTATACTTGTGACCTATAATGACTCTAGCCAAGTCTCATTTCAAAGCACACGCACCTGCAGAGAGTACTGGCTAAGTGTGGGCTGGAGGCGGAAGGTGGTCCGTGGCCCTTCTCCTCCCACGAGGCCGTAACGCAACACAATCTGATCAATCTTTGCCCTCGGTGGCGTCCACTCCACAAATGCCACTGTGTCCGACACGTCACGCACAATCAGCTGAGTGGGACCATCGATTACTGCAAAACAAAGAAAATGTCTAATTATAAGGTCCCTTGGTGATGTTGTTACAAAGCACAGTCACCAGGGTGCGGTTTCTTTGTTAACCTTTCCGAACTTGGATGAAGTACATGTTGACCAGGCTGGGTATTAAAATTGAATGCCAAACTATTACTTGACAATTACTATTACAAGTTATGATCTCTTAATTTTTCACAACGCACTTGTGTTTTATCATAGTTTAAAAAAGTAAACTTTCATTATATGCAAAGTTAAATACTTCACTTGAGGATGGCCCCAAAGCAAATCAATCCCCACACACGCCCACATTAATAGAGATAAAAATAGTCTGGAGAAATAACTGTCTGGTTTTGGATAGATAATTTTTTCTTTCGTGACAACTGTACGAGAGGTGACTTTCTTTATGGCTTAAGAATCTATAAAGCTTTTAGGCTAAGGGGTATTTATTATTAGAGGCATGGCTGCTTTGACTGATTTGTGCTGCGAGCTGTGTGCGAATTCAAGTCACTTAACTTGACCACTCAACCGGTGTTGGTGCTTTTCGGGGCATTTTAAATGTAATTAAAATAATATGGCTTGTTGAGCAGCTGATTATACTTTTGTAGTTTAAAAAAAAAAAGGTTTTAAAATGGGGCTTAACCAATGCCTGAATACATAAAGTAATAATATAGAGAATCTATAGTTTAGACCAGTTGGAGAGACATCCCCAGAAAGAAACTGTCAGATGGTAAACATTTGAACAGATTATTTACTGAATAGCATTTAATCTGTCATTTGATCCCAAACAAGCTGAACCCCTAAAATGTAATCTAATCCCAAGAGGATGTAGTGTCATCGCCTTGAATTTTCTGGAGCGCTGGATGTGGATTTGATATCAGTGAAAGCTGTTCTGACAGCCAGTCACGAAAAACATATCAGACCTGACGCACGCTGAGACAGTAGGATTTATCTGCGTGAAAGGGTTAAAACATAAGCCGTGATTGAAGTCTTTCCATGCTGATTGCTAGAAAACAACACTTATCAAGTTCGCAGAGCTCAAAATACATCAAGGGAAAACACAAATGTCTGACAGAGGAGGGATTCACTAAACATTTTCTCTGCACTTGTTACAGCATCTATGCCAATGCACAGACATTTTGTCAAGGTAATGGGGTGTTAGAGAATGTGATAATTAGCACTTTATTTCATTAACCTGTTAATTACCTCTTTCCGCAGAAGCTACGGTTTAACATCTGCTGCGTTTAACATATTGTCTGGGAGAATGAAGGAGCGTTTGATCTCAAATTGAAACTTTTCGGCATAAATTTGCTGCCGTTAAAAGAAGTTCAGAGCTTAAAATGAAATGGCATTCTCGCACAGTTCGTGGCACTTAATTTGAAGTAATCAGCTTTTTGGTTCCGTTTGAAAAATGCGTGAAATTTTTAAATGTTGAGGTACTGACCAACAGAAAACTCCACAATGGATAGTTCAGCATACATATTTTTTAATTGAAAGCACCATGCTGTGCTGTAAAACCATAATTATTTTCCACTGCTCAACCCTGTGGGAACTCAGGTGAAAGGCAGATCTCACACACTGGGTGATGTAGAGCCAGTTTTCTTTTCTTTCAAACCTTTTTTTCTCTTCTTTTTAGTTTTCTGAGGTCTAAATAAAGTCTCAGACTAAGGCCTGACATATTGCAGGTCCGGCCTGATTCTTGATATATTAGAAATTGGCCCCAAGGGTCTCGTCCTAGAAAGCATCCCAGGGAAGACAGTTGCTGAGAACCAGTTCCCAGATCAGCTGCGCTCACTCTCTGGCTTTCCTCTGACTCCTCATGGCGCTACGTTGTCTCAGAGGAAGGATAAATCATTGCTCTAAATTATTTAGTTACTTCAAATTTGTCTTTTCCTCTTTCTTTATCCAATACGGTGTCATAGAGTGGGCTGCTGTAAAAAAATAATGAGCGGGTGCCATAAATTATTAATCGATACTTAATTACAACCCAAGAAATGAACAAAGACTTGACAGGAAATTGATGGTGTTTTGACTGTGCATATCAGAGGCTGAATTGTTATGGAGGAGGTTTGAATTGGTGAGGAGTGGGGGGGGGGACGATACTTCAGCGAGGTTTACGTCAGGGGCCTAAATGGTTTGCAGAGCAAATACGTCAAGGTGACATTCGCTGCTTTGCTGAGCGTACAGTGAGTCGGGAGCGTGCAGGGAAAGCTGTGCTACGGTTTATGTCGAAGTGATTAGCTAATTAACTGATTAACAGAAAACTTTTTGTAAACATTTATGCAGTTTCATTAAATATTTAGGTTTAGCACAAAATATGCTAAACTGTTTCTTTTTTTCAGTTTACAATTACAAGGATTAAGCAAAATAAACAAAACAAAACCCCCAAAAATCATCAGACTGAACTTATTTTTTGGCCTAATCACGTTCCCAGTTTACCGAGGATAAAAACTGATTTAGCTTAAAAAGGTAAAAAAAAAAAACATTCCCTGCAACCCTCAACATGGTAAGCAGATTCTGAAATGGATGACTGAAAGAATTTATGGTTGATCAGCGTCGAATTTTATAATCACAATTCAAAAAAAGGTGGGACGCTGTGTAAAATGTACATAAATAGCAGAATCTCTTCTAATATTCTTAATCAAATATATAAGATCTTTAAATTGTACTATTTTATGAAAAATATTGGCTCATTTTCAATTTGAGGACCAGCTGCTTGTCCCTCTTTTGTCTGAGAGACGAGTCACTCAACAGTTGTGGGTCTTCTTTGTTTTATTTTTCATGCTTTTATGTGTTTAAACTTGGAGAAACTCTTCTACTATGAAGCCATTCTGTTGTAATAGCTGCAGTTTGTAGTTTAACATTGTCTTGCTGAAATATTCGAGGCCTTCCCTGAAAAATATGTCATCTGGATGGGAGCACATGTTTCTTTAAAACCTGTTTACACCTTTCAGCATTCATGGCGAGCTTCCACATGTGCAAGCTGTCAGTTACATATGGCACTGCCATACCATCAAAGATGCAAGCTTTTGAACTGAGGACTGATGACAACCTTGTCATTTTTAGTCCCTCTTTAGTCCAGAGGATCTGGCGTCCATGATTCTCAAAAATAATTTTAAATTTTAACCACAAAACAGTTTTCCACTTTGCCTCAGTCTATTTTAAATGAGCTTCAGCTCAGAGAAGATTATCATCACCACATATGGCTTCTTCTTTGCATAGCAGAGCTTTAACTTGTATCTGTTGATGGCATTGTGAACTTTGTTCACATATAATGTTATTTGAAAGTGTTCCTCAGCCCATGCTGTGATTTCCATGCTGGCTGAGGGTCTGAAGATCATGCACAGTACTGAGTTTCAGTCTTGTCCCTTGCACACTGATATCTCCAGATTCTCTGCACCTTTTGAGGATAATATAGACGTACGACATATGACAACACGCATTATTCTGAAGTTGTTCCCTGATTTGTAGATGCAGTGTTTTTACAGAGCAGTGAAACTCTGCCCATCTTTTTAAAGATGATCTTTTTAGTCCTGTTCATGTTACTTACCTGTTGCCAGGTACCCGAATTATGTGCAAAACATTCCTCCAGTTGGTTTTTTTAGTACTATTTTCTTTTCAATGCTTTTGTTGGCCCATCCCAACAAAAGCAATTGTGTCATATTACTGCCATCAAATTAAAAAATAACTAATACTTCTCATGAAATAGTAAAATAACCCAGTTTAAACATTTTATACGTTTTGTATGTATGTGAATAAAATATGGATTTATGAGATTTGCAGAAAATGGCCTTTCTTTTTAACGCACATTTCGCACAGCAGCCTAACATTAAATACAAATTTTGGTGGTTATAATATTATAGCTAATTGTTGTTAATTTACAGCTTCCAAACTGAATACATACGTGTTGTGACAGTAGCTGTGACTGGCTGGCTTCGACCTTGGTCCCGGAGCGCCACCAGGTTCACTGTATATTCTTCGCCTGGCCTCAAACCAGTTTGCACAAATGACGTGATGGTGCTGGGCAGCTGTGTAGTCATCCCTCCATCATTATCCTGGAAGAAAAGCAAGGATTAAAGTGACATAGGGGAAGGAAGAGAGAGAGAAAGCTCCTATCTGTTTTAATTTTTCAGTAAATATCAGCAACTGTGTGGCACAAACAGCGTCTCTCAGTGAAGGTAAGAAAAAGGCCCTCCCCCAATGACAGAACTTCAGCAGCTAATTTACATGCAGTACATTTTCTGTGTTGTATGCTTAAACTTTTGGAAGGTTTAGCACATTAAATTCCCAAACCGAATATCAAACGGGCTAGAGTGATATTTCTCTGGCCATGTTCTGCAAAGGCAGCACTGTGTGCGTTTCCAAAGGCGTGTCACTCATCCATACAGAGTCACAGCCATTCCCAGCTGTTCTCAGAGAGCCAGCATTGCTAATGCACTACCTGCCATCACACAGATGTTACACCCACTGCTGGTCCGAGATCTCCAATCCCCTGCGCTTTGACGGTTGCTATTAAAACAGAACATATAACAGCTTGCTGCTTTCCTGAATCAAATCTGTAATTAGAGATGTAATCCATTTAATCACCTCAGCTCCAATTACCAGGGTGGGCAGTAACACTCACAATGGTAATGTTCTAACAACAAGTGGTGTTCAATCTCAATAATAATACAGTTTCATGGAGGTAATGCTAAATTAAGCAAAATGAATCACCACAAAAGTATATCCCACTCCCATCTCATGTGTCACTTTGCTCATAATTAGTCATCATTATCTGTGCCGACAAGATCGCTTTGGCGACTTAGTCCCTTGTATTTTCTATTGCTTCCGTTTCACTGGATGAAAAGAAAATGTAGCAATTTAACTGCCCATTCATACATTCACTGTTTTCGTTCTTTTCTAATGATAAGAACTAGTGGGAAGTGTTTTTAGTCATCTCACAATTCAGAGGAAAAAATTCTGTACAACAAATACATCTAATTTGTTTACAGTTACCCGCGCTGAAAACTTATGTGTGAAAATCATTCATTATCCTTTTTAAACAGACAGCAATAGACGGTAACAAGGAAGATCGAAGAGTTCCCCCAGCCCGACACACAAAAGTATAGTCTGTTATTCAAAGTAACGGTGACACTGCTTCCGGAAAAGACGTTCTCGTCTTTTGTCTTTTAAATGTCATGTTTAATGCTGTGAGCACAAATATCAAAAAATCATCAACTTTGCTGTCTTAAGTTGAGAAACACTTCCTCAAAGACTAGTAGGAGAAAGTTAACAACATGTGTGCACGAGCTCGTTTGTTATCCTCTCATTTATTAACACAATTCTTTTTAAGGTGATTTGAGAAAAATAGACTTGAATTGGAGTTTTTCATGGTTGCATTTTTTTAAAGTTGAAAGAGTCCTTACAGAAAACAAATATGACACTAATGAACACAAAAATTGTTTAATGTCAATATGTGACTGCAATATCTGTCCAATAACACCAGCCCTAGTTGTCAACTGACTGATTCTTCTGCTTTTTCTCCTTCTTGGTGTCTTTTATCTCATTCTTTCCCTTCCATCCTTTTCTATCCCACCAACCATCTGCATGTCTGTGGTTCTCCGCTTTTCCTCTTTCCTGGCAGCTCCATCGTCAGCATCCTTTTTCCAGTGTATCTACAATCCCACCCCACCTGCACATGTCCAAACCCTCTCAGCCTTCCTTCTTTTTCTTTGCCTCCAAACTGCTCAACCTGAGCCGTCCCTCCGATATACAACTGCCTTTCTTTGTAGTCTTATCTATTTTTTTTATTGAATTACAAAATCCAACATATGAGATGTTGCAGTACTGCACGCATGCAGTACAAAAACCCTGGCAGTATATTACATTATGGGAATGTACCATATATACTGTGCTATAGCAGTTTCTAACCATATTAATGGTGGGTCCTAAAGCTCACCTTCCCCCCTTCCCTCTCGCTTTGTTTCCTTTTTACAGGGTAGTGAGTTTTGTGTTTGTTCGCATAGGCCAAAGCTTTCATGCCTACTTCCATTACAAGATTGTCAAAATTCACAATCCCTACTGCTAGATTAAACCCACCAGGGGTGGGAATGCCAACTCATAATATGATTTCCCCTGTGGCTGGAGAGAGAGGGAGGGAAAGCAAGGGACGATTGAGGAAAGAATATGAAAGAGAGAGAGAGAGAGAGGGAGAGAGAGGGATGCGAGAGAGGTGAAACAAAAAGGGATGGAGGGCAGTTTCAAGGGGTAACTGAAAAAAAAAAACAGTTACAGATTTCAACCAAGGGCTGTTGGATGGAAAATAGAAACAAGGGATTAGGTGGAAAGGCCCGGGGGGGATGGGAGAACACAACAGTGATGAGACATGAAGGAATGGACAGACCAAAGGAGGATGGGAACACTAAAAGCAATAAAATAAAATTAAGATGAGCACTTTTTTTTAACTTACTATCCTTAAAAGGCCTTGAAAAACAAACACACAAAAGCATCTTAACATCAGATTTGAGACTTAGTGCCTGGCTGGACCAAAGGATATCTCCCTTGAGAACACCTTAAAGGAGAAAACCAATTACTGTGAGAGGGGACAAGATTAGAGTTCAGAGTACCTGAGTTTACAGCAGGAATTAGAAAGAGAAAGGCTTTTGCTTTTTGGCTTTGAACCTGGCCCTAGTATGGCTTCGCGAAGGATTATTCAGGAAAAAAGAGTTCAATGGCTCATCCATCTAATAGCCAATAAGCTTAAGACAATCCGCTCGTTTAATTTGGTATGGGCTTTAAACCCCCAAGAAAACCTAAATCCATGCAGTTTTCTCCCCGTTTTTACAGACATTCAAAGCTAGAGGATGGTATTAGTGAGATTTGAAAACAATTATTTCCAATCAAGATTTCACAAGCAAAACCCTGAAAAATAAAGAGTGTGCAAATATGTATCTAAAGCATAAATAACTCTTTATTCCTTCTGTTCACCTCACAAACACACGGGGATTAGGCGAGACTCGTGCACTCTCGCTTCTGAATGGGTAGATGTCACATGGTGCTGAACTACATTATCAATCCCTTGTTTTACTTTTCTGGCACTGTATGTGATAAAAAACAATCAAAATTCAACCTCTGAAGCACCATCGTAGACGTCGTCAAATCACATTGATTCAAATGTTCCAGCAGAGCCATTAACCAATGAAACGATGGTACGCAAATGTACTGAGAGTCTGGTTGCCTGGGCAGTTGATCATTGCGGTGAATAATCAACCTGTTGAACAATCGAAGCTCAAATAGCTTGCCTTGTGATTCCACTCAAGGTACACCCCAGCCACACACAAACACACACACACACACACATATCAGGAATGCCCAAAATCAAGAATCGCATCCATGTGTGTCATGTTTGAGTCTGCAAGCTTATTTAATGGTAAAAGGACTGATTATTATACAGCACTTTTCTACACTTTTCATTGTTTTTATGTCTTTGTATGTTATAATTTTGGTCTTCTTCTTAACCAATGGTTGACAGGCCAACAACAGCACTAGCGAAGGTAGTCGTGGCGACAATAAATGGTTATCTGTAGACAACAGTCTGCAAAACTCACAGCCAGCTGTGCGAAGGACTATTGCAGAACCATACTGGATATGTTTCACTGTACTTTCAGCATCTGTGGTGTAGTCTGACATAAGGAGGAGTGTCAATTCCATTCATTTAGATTCAGACAGGTAGATTGTACCTTGGGGATGAAGCTAATCTCCCATCCATCGAAGGAATAGTAGAACGGTTGCCAGTGGACCTCCACTGATGTCTCTGTCATGGATTTGAAGACTAAAACATCTGGACTTGAGAGATCTGAAGGAGTAGAGACATATCATTGTTCTTCAGTTAACCAACAGTCCATAAATCACAACTGTCTAATGCTTAAAAAACTCTCTTCTTTCTCTTTTTAAGTTTGGATACGTGAAAGTTTTCATAGTTTTGATGATATATAACTCACTGAAAAAGAACAGCTCATTCTTTAATTTTCAAAGTGCTATAATTAAATGTTTCCCAACAATCTTTCCAGAATATCTAATTAAACCCTTAAAATTAAGTTTAGCAAAAAAATAATGCCCAAAATAAATCATATTCTAGTGGAAAAATGGATCCATCAGAGTAAATTGCCCTGAATCTAATTTATTAGTAGAAATTCTACTTAAATTAAATTCAGTTGTTGTTGAAATTGAGAATAATTTTACAAGCCAAGCCAGCACTAATAGCAATACACTGTATGTACCTAAACGTCACCTAATACACCGATCATACAATATTTTGCTTCCAGTGGAAGAAAAAAAAACTTATTCAGGGTTTTAATGCTTGCAGAGTGTTGGTAAGCGTGAAAGCAATTGGTGTATTTCAATATCAGGTGCAAGGACCCGGCATTAACACAGTGTGTGTGTGTGAGTGACACTAAGCAGTTGTTACAGGTGAAAATCACAAGCAATTTGCACAGACAAGCAAGTGGTATTCTCACTCTGTTGACACAGAGAAACATCTTTGGGAGGACTTGACAAAAAAAAAAAAAATCGTGATAGACACTGTGTGCACATTTGTTAATGTAGAACTGCACGTGCAATAATCCAGGAGCCCGGGGATATTGCATGAAGGTAAATTGAGATATTAAATTGGGAAACAAAGATGCTTTCAGGCTCTTTCTGTTGCACCACAAGGGAACATTTTATAAAAAAAAAAGAACAAAAAAAGAACAAAAACATATGATTGCACTTACAGGTCCAAACAGTAATACTGGCAGGAACGCTGATAGTGTTGTTAATGACAGCGAACACATTGATGTTGTACTCCATGCCAGCTTGGAGCTCCAAGATAGTGCAGGTAGTCGTGTTGCCTGGAATCCTTATCTCTAGCTGCACACCTGACAGGGAGGCAGGTGAAGAGATATACACCGATACATGGATGCACTGCTTTTTTTTTTTTTTTACAAAGAAATAGGAGATGTCGATGCTTTCAAGAGATTTCGAAGCAACGGGAAGTTAACTCACGGCTGTCCTGCTTTGAAAGGTCAGCGTGGATCTGTACTTACCTCCGGGGGTGCTCGGTGTGTAGGTCACCAAGAAATCTGTCAGCACAACTGACCCCTCCCACTCCAGCTCGATGGTTTGATCTGTCACCCCTCGAACTTTCAAGTTCACGGCGGGTGCAACTGTTAACGAAAAACAGAAAGCAAAACAACTAATTTGAATTTTTTTTTGTACATTTGTTTTTGGTGTAGCAATGAAAAATACAAATCTTACACTAGTAATCTGCTACTGTAATAAATATGTGATAAAAAAAAAAACCTTAACACAAAGCAAAACACTGAAAAATAGGCTTGAGTGGTACCATCTGTCTACCAGCAGCAGAAAGATGAGCAGCCGGACAATCTGTCCCTTCATCAGGCTGACACTGAAGCAGAAAGTTACAGGATTAAAATAGTTGTCATCAGCTTAGCGGAAGGAAATAACTACTGTTTTAACATGAAGATTTAATTATTATTAATTGTACGGATTCTTTTTTTAAGTAACATTTGGAACCATATTAATTCTTACAAAAATAATTTGTTTATTTGTGTGATTTGAACAAGTATCTGTGGAGATTACTTCAGTAGATGCCAAAAAAACAAAACAAAACAAAAAAACGACGAAGAAAAAAATGTTGTGCGCCTGCGGTGATGTGTGACTCACAAGAATGGCAATCTGTCTGCTCTGTGAGATGGGCGAGCGACAGATTGCTTCCAAAAAACGTTTTCTGTGTGGATTCGCCTACTTTAATCAGAAAACTGTGAGCATTTAGTAATCGAATTAGTATAAAGGCTGCAATTTGCAACAGAAGGTTCACATGGCATATGTCATTATTTCAGTGACTCGCACAGAGAGCGGTCAACCAGGTTGTGTATCCCTTGCTGTAATCCTTTGGTGAGCCAGCTTAAGCGCAGCCTGTCCAGTGAGTTAAGTAAGCCTGACATCCAAACTCTACAGATAAAAGATAATTTTACATGAGAGCTGTTGCCTTATCAGCTCAGCCAGATCAGTCAAAGGGCTAGAAAATGTTAAGGTGGTTATTAATCATGCCGATTTTAGAAGAGACATTAAAGTCTTACTTGTGGGCTTCGCAAGCTACTTAGTAGGAAATATGAGAATTTGTGTATTTTTGAAGCATTTCTGCAATAATCATTGAAGGTCCTGTGAAAAGGCTGAAACTTTTTAAAAGAAACTGGCTCGCTATAGTGGATTATACTGTGAGTGGAGTTTCTTTGGTGCACGTTCAACATAGCCAGACTTCAAACCCCAGTCAGAAAGGATGTTAGTTAGTTATCATCTTTCTTTGTTAACCCACACGTTGTCCTTCAGGCTCTGTGCGTGCTCCCATTTAAAGGAGGTGTTTGACCCATCATTTGACTTTTCTTTCTCACAAAGTGGATCGATTCAGTGCAGCCTACTTCAAGTCAGAAACCCCGTCAGACCAACAGGTGATGGAGATCTATAAAGAATGTGAGGAGTGTAACGGCAAAACAGAGCACTAGTTGGAAATAAGGTAAGAAAGCAATGCTGACGCTTGATCGGGTCTCTTTAGATTTGTGGCAACAAAGTAAAATTCATCCGTGCAACATTCTTGGTAATAACTATCCTCCTGACAGACTGATCAGTTTTGTAGTCTATGTTCTGGCAGCAATTTCAGGACTGTACAACTAAACTGATGTTGAATTAGTACAAAATGTAAAAACATATCCCTGCACTATTTGTATCACATTTGTCTCATCACGCGTGCAATTATTCCACATTTCCTTTGGTGTTATTACCAACATATGGCTAAACAAGCTCAATGTATAAACTGTATCTATTCACCAGAGAATATAAATCACACTTATACCGCCGCCGAGGAAAAGAATCACTGAAAACATGTCACTTCCACTCAATTTACACTAAACTAACTAAATGATGCCTTAACTGAACACTTGCTTTGAGTCCGGTTATGTTTTAAGTTACAGTAAGAAAGACACAACCATTCATGCATGTCTTTGGCGTGTAGGAGGAAGCCAGGGTACGCAGGGGGAACACAAAAGTGCAGAAAGGCTGCAGATGTGATGGGTTCAAACTGGGGAGTGTCTTGCTGTGAGGCAACAGTGCTAACCACTGCACCACCATGTCGCCAGCTGACTTTGTGACAACGAGAACTTCTAACTCATTAATCACGGTCTTTGGTACTCTGCTATTTAGCCTGTATTTATTTAGATTTTAGAACATTAAGTATGCAATTTCTCTTTTTCCGATCTAACGTCAGATATGTTAACTAACAGCATTAAATACACTGACACTGAAGAAATTTTAAAAAACTGATGATCCATGGTAAGCTGTGATGCACTCCTTTTTTCTGGCCCATTACATCCTTACAGTGAGTTACAGCTTTTTTCACCAAATTGGCTATTAACTGTTTTTTGCTTTGTATGAGATAATATCTCAATTTAATGTTTTCTTTTTAAAGAAAGCAGTGATGTAATTAAGAAAGTGCACATGCTCCACTGCTTATTGAGCAACATGCATACAAATAGGTTGTACAGCTAGTATGACCAAATTTCCTGCATCCAACTGGACCGTTGCAAAGCCACAGTTTGATTTAACGTTAAGCAATAGTAACTAGGCATGTTGAGCTTTCAGAAGAGGGGGAAATTCAGAATGTGTGCAAATGAAACCTGCAAATCACATATACTGTTTCAAAATATTCAGCTGACAAATTAAATAGTGAATGTGGCTTCCCAGCACAAGTGCTTTCTCTCATTCATTTCAGAGATTTACTATTATTTCCTTTGAATGTCTCTCATTGACAGTTGAAAATGCCATAAATTGACACGCTGGGTGCTGGAGCAGCACCCGACAGGGGCGGGACTTGGCTAAAGGTCAGAAGCTTTTATTTATTTTTTTACATTTTTGCCTCATACCGCCACCCGTGCATTTCACGCAGGCTGACAAGACGTCATCATCATCGAGTGGCGAACCTATTTTGTGGTAATGGAGTATGAGTAGAAAATATATTTATAGATTATTAAGATCTTGGTTATGAAAATGTTCTTACCCATAAGGCAGGCAGTAATTATTATATTTAAAACTTTTGTTTGTGTTTTAATTATCCCGAAGTCACGCCTAAATAGTGCTCTGTTAGTTTAGACACTGTGATTAGAGACAGATGTTAGCCAGGTAGCCTGTCATACTTAGAGACAGCTTATTACACCCATCTCATATTTGAACAGATTGCATTGTTAAAACGAATCCCAGACAGTAAAAGAATCCAGTGCTGGGTGCAAGAAATCCTGAACTTGAGATCATCAGGTCGTAAACCTAAGAGGTGGTGCTGAATGCAAATGTGGAGCCATAAAGAAAGACCGTCCACAACTCCCACAGGCAAACACAACAAAAGGGGAGGGGGAGACAAGTGAAGGACATAAAGGAGGTGAGACAAGACAGATGATACAAACAGTTTGACTTGGGGGGGAAAAAACTGTAGGATGGGCTGGATGCACAGAAGACACAGAAGAGGAGAAAGAGATCTGCTGGAGAAGAATAAATAATTTAACACTGAAAAACAACTAAAAGTAAACTAGAGCAAAAAGGATGAAAGAGAGAAGGAGATAAAGGAGAATTGTGATGGTGTGAAAAACAAAACTCTCCCCACCCCTGTGATACAGGACACTACAGCCGATCAGTGAATCCCCCACCGGAAACCCTTGGGCACTTTAGTAGAATTTTCCAGCACTTTCTCACGCACTCGACAGATGGGCCCATCCTGTACAGTGGCTAGATCATTTCAGAACTGAGGGGCAAATCCTGCAGCATTCACTTAACGAGATTTATTTCGTCAGTTCAACTTGTCAGGTATATAAAGGGAATGATAAATCAAAGAAGGGGCAATAATCCACGGGACAAAAGAATAGTGACTGAATAAGGTCATGCAAGAGATGAATGGATGAACTCCTCGAAAGCAAAGGCATACAATACTATGCAAAGGTCTCAAGCCACCCCTCATTTCTTGATATTTTCCTTCCGAGAAGCCAGACTTTCTTCGGACATTTCAAAGTGGTCTTGGGCAGTAGTTCTCCAGAGTTTCTGATTTCCTTTGGTTGTTGCCTACTTTTTCACTCATTTTTAGTCCACTCCTAGTACCTGAGCATTTTTAGAGGAATGCTGTTTTCCTTCTTATGCCACTTAACACTGACCTATGAACCACTCAAGAACCACTCCAGCTCAAGGGATAAACAACTGTGTCTATATATACAACTAAGCAAAGAACTGAATTTTCTAAAAGTATCTAAATGAAGGATGGCTCAAGACTTTTGCACAGTACTGTAAGTACAGCAGAAGGTCAGGGGTAGAGTGATTAACAAGGTTACTCAGAGAAGTCTGTCAACAGTATTAAATATTATTTCACTATGTGGCCATGTAAAAGCTCACTATTAAACAATTAAGTTGGGTAAGGTTTTGGTTAATTTTATTTACCCTGATGAGTGGTCTAACAGAGGATTGGTGCATTCAGACATCCCATCAACATTTCTAGTTGGTGAAAAACCAAGAGTGAATGACAGGCAGCACCAACCAACCTTGGATGGAACTAATCGCCTCTCTTAAAACGATCCGCAACATAAATCACATATTTCAAAGTACACTGCTTGAATCACATGAACTAATTAAAATGCTCAAGGTTTTTGTCTTCTTCAGCTTGTATTCTTCTGAATGCTTGCTTGAGAAAGGGCAAGTTGCTGAAGGTTGTTGAAGAATCTTGCCCGGAGTGTTTAAGTCTCATTAAGTCTAATCAGTATACTATTATAGGCAGATATAGCAGTATCCACCGAACTAAGACCCCGATGGTACAACTTTAAGCACACAACGAAGGTCAGTGCATCATCAGAGAAGGAACTTACCTTCAGGCTGCTATGTGTAATGGAATTTTTCATATAAATCACGCTTAAATGACTAAACTGCATGTTTTAATGTTAATTATAATATTTTGGAGTTTCTGTTGGGTGGAAAAGAAAGGACAGATGATTTTTAGGAAGCAAATCACGACAGATATTTTGAAGATACAGTACAAGATTGTTTTCTTCCTCTGGCTCAGAGTAAAAGACTTACTGCTGCACTTTGAATGATCCAAACAAACCAATATCTCAATAATAAATCAAGCTGAAGTTAAACAGACTGAGTTATCAGACTCACAAAGCCTGATAATCGTGAATCACAGGCGCGACTACCCGCTGAAATGTGATAACTGCCAACACAGACAATGCTGAATAAAAAAAATAAACAACAAGCACAAAAAATTTCTTTTGTGTTGTTTTTACAATAGTCATTGATAGAGATGCAAATAATAATTTTGTGTTGCACATACAAAAAGAGCTAAAACAAACAAACAAAAAAAACAAGCTGAAGCACAGTTTCAGTCGAAACCATAATAACGATGTATGTTCTCACCCTGCTGAGGCTGTCCGTGAAAGCAACACGTGAAAAAAAAAAACCCACCCGCACAGCTGTCAGCCGATTGTGACAATGCATTACTGTGCGATGAGGCGAGTGTCACATTCCTGCCAAAATCGCTCGAGCTGTTAATCATAATATAATTGTATGGAGCAAAGTTAGTCTTTTAACAGTAGGCTTGTTTTAACTGGGCTGCTGTAAGTAACAAGGCCATGCTTTTGACTCATGAAGCCATAAAACTGACTGATGCTGAATGGGGCAATAAAACAAGGAAACAACATCTATAAGCAGACCACAGCGCCTAACTCTAAAAAATAAAATGTATACATGTGGCTTCCACTTTGTCCTTTTACAACACACATCCATTAAAATGGTTACATACATTTTTAAAAATCTATAATATTCATATAGTTTAATGGCATAATAAAGCTATTACAGTTATGGCGCATAAAGCCAGCAGCAACAGCCCTTAATATTAAAAGTACAGCAAAAGGTGATGCAATTTTGCTTGTATGACGTCAATAAGAGTGAATTTTTTTCACACCCATGCAGCAACATGCTTCCTCTTGCCTGGAAATGTTAGATGACGTGCTGCGGCAGCTTCTCGAGCCACAACTCCCGCCACGCAGGCTCTGCGGCTGTTCTAACCTGTCAACATCCTCGAAATGAGGATCCACGACCGTCACGCGCAGGTCGGGTAAGCGGTGAGGCCCGGGCCCCGAAGCTTTATCATAGCGCTGATATGATGAGAAATGTAAATGTCAGTTGTCACCACTGCAGCACTCAAAGGATGTCAACAAAGCAAGAGTGTCACTGTCTCTCCACAGTGGCGTCGGGACTCATAGAAATGATCGTGGAGCACTTCTGCTGTATGGCTGAATGTCACTTTCCTCCGGGTGATTTTGGCTTTTTGGGGGGAATGTATTTTTATGTAAAGATATACTATTTCTTACTGCACGCCTGAAACGTCCAATTTAAATTCAACAACCTCCATTATTTCTCGTAGCGGGAGAATATAGGCCACCATTATTGAAGCAAAAATACATGCCGCTTTCTCCAGTTTGTGATAACGTGAAACACTTAAGCCTGTCACCCTACAAGTCTCCGGTAATTGAACTGCTTCGTTTGGTATTCAGCAAACTATCCCCTACAAGCGCTGCCTATTTTGGTCTCTAATTACAAAGAAATAGGCAATTCGGTCTCCCTCACTTGGTGTAGATATTAAATGGGTGGGGTAGGACCGAGACGCCTTAGTAATATGATTTTGCATCCCTGCCTTTCTATCACTCGCTCTTCTGTCTGTCCCCATCCGTCACCACGTTGACAGGCCTCTTAAATGGCAGAGGAGGATCTGATATTTTGGCGTGGAGAGCTGGCTTTGAACAAAAGCGGCTCAAAAAAACGTCTTAGCTACGGCTAAAATGACAGCTCTCCCCCAGATGAATGTGACTTTTGACAAATGAATGCTGTTACACCTTTGGCTGTCCAGCAAGTCAGGCACCCCACCACCTCCATTTGAAGCACAGATGGGTTTATTTTTCAGGTGTGCTTTCAAACCTGTGAAGTCTACTTCCTATCCAAACACTGCACTAGGTTGTTGCATTAACAACCTCCTTTGTTCGTGCACGTGTTCATGCAAGCTCTCTGCGGCAATCACAGATAGTACTGGGTATTTACAGGAAGCTTTAAGTTTCTGTGTTATGTTCCACTTAATGTGGAAGCAGTCAGTTAATACATTTAAGACAGAATTCTGAAAGTGAATTACGCACATATTTGATCACGGTTTTAGTCAAATAAGAACAAAAAGCCTCTTAAATGTGATGTTTTGCAGTTTTCCACTGCTTTATATAAAACTGTAAGATTTACATCTTTAGGTTTAATGACCGATAACTGATATTGCTGTTTCTTTGGGCTCAGGGAAATTGTGATGGCCTTCAGGTAATTTAATTAATTAACTGAATAACAATGAAGTTGCAGCCCTAGCTGTATGTGGGGCAAATATGTAGGACTTGTAAAATCTCTAGCTGGATGTAAAATAGTGACTAAAAATATCTACTGCTGGTAGTTTGTTTTTAACAAGAGACAATTTCTTATTTTCCTTTCTTTCTTTCTTTTTTTTTTAGATCTCTATAGAAATAACACTGATATCCTCTTTATAAAGATACTCGTCTGAAACATGTCACATCAAGCATGGTTATGAGATACATAACCAGAACTTAAAGAGGAAAACTTTATCATGGTACACTCAGGAAACACTGTTTACAGATTGTCTGTACACTGAAGTTGATTCTTGTTCCTCTGAAATGGTTGTTTTGGAGACAAGGACTAGTTCTGCGACCCCACGCAATCAGTCATTGCCTCAAACGATTTTTTGGTGCAGTAAGTCTGAGAAAGACCGCCAACTGTGCCACACAGTGCCAACTGTGGCACGCGTGCCTAGGGTTGCCAACTCCTGCTGTAACTGGACTGAACTTCAGTTGGGAGAACTGAGATAATCCATCCACAATACGAGGTTAGTTATCAACATACTGCTGCATGGGCTGAGCTGTAGTTACATCGTAAGGTTTTAAAAACTGAGCTTAGCAGTAATAAAAACCGAGAGAGGCCGACAGTGATCACAGACTGTTTTTAGGGCCTTGTTGAGATTAAATGGAACAAGATACAAAGCATTAAAACATGTAAAAAACACAAAAGCCTTATTAAAGGCAGAGTAGTTTGGGCCCGGAAGCAGGACTCATTACGTCATCACTTAAAGACCGAATAGAGTCACTCTATTAAACATTTTAGCTACAATTCCATAAAAAACATGCCTCATTTGTAAAGAATTCAGTCTAATCTGTCTGTGGGTCACGCAGTGTTACTATAAAATCTGCTTAGACTGGATTTCTGTTCTGAGTGTATGATCCTGGTCACACCGATACCAAGTGTTAAGAAAGACATCTCCTTCTCCAAGAGTTTCTGCTCTAGGAAATAGAACCACAAACGTCAGACCAACTGCTTTTGGTACTTGCCAACAGGCAGACGATCAAAGCGATCAGTGGAAGATCAAAATTAGCAGTTAGTGTTAGTGTTAACACACAGGAGTTGTTTCAAGGCAGCATTTAGCTATGTTGAAATGTATGCAGGAGTAATTGCTTATATGCTTAAACTTAATTGATTAAAGTGGTTGTTTTCTTTTGGATCTTTTAGTAGAATAGGCGCTTACGATGATTTTCTTGTTAAAAAGGTGACTTAAGATTAGAGTAGAGGAACTTGCAGCAGCGACAATTTGTACACAGGATGTTGATGATCAGATAAGGGAAAAATAGAGCGAGCAACCGGACGTGAAACCAGCGCTTAAAGAATTTTAAAGTGATGAGGAACGTTGAAGAATATATATAAATACAAGTCAATAAGTTAAGAGCATAATTAGGATCATGCTTTTGATTAAAGAGTCCCAAATAGGATAAGTTAGGGAGGTGCAGGAAAAGGTGTTTTGTTTCCTTTGCAGAAGATCTCGACGACCACAGGGAGGTCCGAGACCACCAGAGAGGGACCGAGAAAACCTAAGCTTACACATGGAGTGTTCTCGAATGGGAGCGGGTGTTTATTACTGGACCAATTAGATGACATGAGGTTGTCTGAGCGAGGACACAATGTATTGCGACCTCTGGTGTTCCAGAGGTCGAGAGAGGGAGTGTGGAGCAGGGAAATTATTTTACTGCTATTGTTAAATAATCATCATTATTACCATTGCATTAATAATATAATCTGCAGTATGATCATTGCTTTAACAATGTAACAGATAGCTTTAAGATGGCCTTAAGATGTTTATGATGATGTTAATTTTGTATTTCAGATGCAGTTATAACTATTGTGTACACAATGCATATCTGTGCTTATTTGAGTTGATGTTCAGGTTCTTTAAAGGTCTTAAGCTTCACTGACGTGACTGTTCAGGTGATACATGCTGAGGGAAAACTAGAACATAGAAGGAATTGCAATACATGCTTACAAAACACTTATATATCAGGTCATTTCATATTAAGGTTTTAGTAGAGGTTCTTGGTTAAAACATTTATTTAGTAGAAGACATACACATAGTCTCAGTGAGCCTCTGGTCTAGTGAAAGGTCAGAAGTGCAACAGGTGAAGAGGTGACACAGAGAGCATGTGAGGTCGTGACACACACACATGAGTTAGATTTATTTAGAGGAGAGAGAGATTAGTCATGTCTGGATTGGAACTGCGAAAGTGTCTCGGTAAAAGAGGAACCGTCCTTGTCGTCTCGGCAAGAAAGAGGAACTGAAAGGTAGAAAGGAAGTGCCGGCCATGAAAAATAGAAGATGATGTTCTGTCTTAAAAGTCATTGTGGTGTTGATTTGACGTATGTATATATCCTGTCTGTGACGTATGAAGGGGCGTCAGTAAATCAAACCCTGATGCTATAAAAATCTGTTTATGCTTTGATTAAGTTGAAGATCACTTGCTGTCTGCGCACAGAGTGTTCTTCCCACACGTGTGTAGTCATTAAAATCATTGTTTGACCAAGAGCTTCTGGACCAAGGGTGGTTTGTACTCTCCCTCCTCAATTTTGAACCTTAACACAGCCTACCAGAGTTGCAGTCATCTCCAGCATATCCATCCTGACAGACGCAGAAGCCCTCCTTGCAGATTCCCTTCTTGCTGCAGTTGTTTGCACAGTAGACGAGCGAGCAGTCCTCTCCCACATACCCAGGCCGGCACTGGCACGTCCCGTTTATGCACAGCCCCTGGTCCGAGCAGTCATTGAGACACCTTCCGACCATGCAGTCTTCGCCTGTGAACGACTCCTCACAAACGCACTCCCCATCGATGCACAATCCGCGGCCAGAGCAGTCCGAAGGGCAGCGCGGCTCCGAACAGTTGTCACCTCCAAAGTCACGGTCGCACACGCACTCCCCTTCAACACACACCCCTTGACCGGAGCAGTCATTTGGGCAGCGAGGCTCGGAGCAGTTTTTGCCGGTCCACCCTTCCTCGCAGATGCAGCTGCACATATCGAAGCTGAAGCTGCCGTGGTTGCTGCAGCCTGGGACAAAGTCCAAACGGCCTGAAAAGACAGATTGAATCGCTTAGTACTTGATTCAAGTACAAAACCTCCCACACACACGTCTTTAAAGCGGGAGTTTGAAAAGTTAGGGTCACATTACTTTGTGCATTTTGTGATACCTACCTCAAGTAACCACCATGAAATACATAGCATATTTGAAGAAACATATCAATTCAGTATAGAATAAAAAGTAACAACCAATCAGTTTATCATTTAGTTAATGTTGTCAAACAGCCCTGATTAAAGAAACAGTAGTTAAATCTAAAATACTCCAACTTTTTCTACTTTGCCTTTCCCATCCTCCCATTGCTCTCGCAGGCTAAACATTTCATCCTCTTTCTGATTCTGATCGTGACTGCTGGAGATAATCATATTCTCACAGTGGAGATGGAGCGTTTTCAGAAAATATTTGACGGGGGGGATGGTGTCAATGGAGCAAATCCTTTAGCCATAATAAATTCTGTAACTCTATCAGTTGCAGTCCCCTCATATTATAATGGCAGCATCTCTTGAATAGACAACAAATTTTTGCCAGTAACAAAGGTTTCTCCACACATTTCAGACTGTGAGCAAGACAAAAAGAGGAAGAAGAAGAAGAAGAAAACCCACCTTCCAGCATCAATATTTTACTGGCGTCTGTCTTTTCTTTTCTGCCTGGTTTACAGTTCATGTAATTCTTTTCATAACGCAGTCTTATTTCTTTGCATTTTTGCCTCAAAAAGCTCTCTGCAACACCACGGTCTGTTTGTACAGATGCTGAGGGGATTTATAGACAAAAACTACATTCTACAAGTTTGTCTATAGTATTTGTTGTCAGTGTTAAACAGTACTCACCAATGGCCGAGCTCTCCCCGCAGCATCCGGATCCACACTGAGCTCTGAGCATGGAAACCTCTCTCTCTAGCATCTCCACCCTGGTGGCAAGCTGCTGGATTGTGGCCGTTGCTGGACAACCGCACGCTGCTTTGGGGATATTGATGCGGTGTGTAAATGTCACCTAAACAAGGAGAAAATTTTGACAACTAAGTGCATCCATTAGATAAAAGAGTCACCATGAAGTAGAAATGCATCTTTAATTAACATCTTGAGGAAATCCCGAGTATATGCACACACAAATATCTCCTTTCAAGGTGTTTTTATTACACAACCAAGAGGTGCTTAGAAACATTATCATTCATTGGGAGTCGTGCTCATGGCTTCCACAGATAGCTCTGTGATTCACCCTTTTAGCTCTGTTTTTGTGCTACTCTCTCCTGATGTAAATAGCTGTCTCTTTAGCTGCAAAAAAGTCTCTGCTGTATTCACCAGATAGTTGCCAGCTCTGCTGTTTAATGCTGAGCAGGTAGAGTGGGTTTTTAGAGCTTTATTCCCCAAAAACAGTTGCCTGCTGCAGCAAAAAATCAATGCTATGAGAATGACGGGAGCTTACCAAAAGAGTTGTTGGCCAAATCGCTAGAAGATAAGCTAGACTAGCTATAAGCTCTGTAAACCCAGGGAAGCTGTGGATTTGGGTGATAATTCTCTGTAGGTTTATCACTCTGAGCTGCTGTGTTCACATTATGAAATGTTTTTTCACATTGTCACGTTCTCATTCTAGCATTTTAAACTTCTAATTATTTATAATGGATGAGTTGGCAAAGACTGTTGAGCTGCATTTCATGCTCCAAAGCCTGAAATAGCACTAATTATATGACTTCTTACCTTGTGTGTGCTTGTGTAGAATCATTTAGAAACAAATATAATTCATGGATAATCATAAAGCTTTAGAGGTGTCCAGGTGAGACGTAAATGAAGGCCACATTTAAAGGACAGATACAGATAGGGAACAGATCCATCGTGACAAAGTTATTAATGTCTGGCCATCTATTTTTTTCCCTTCCATTCCTAGAGTTTCTCAACAACCCCCTTCCTTTTCTTTATTAGCATTGTCATTTAATTACTTTAATTAACTTAAATAATTAACTATATATATATATATATATATATATATATATATATATATATATATATATATATATATATATATATATATATATATATATATATGTGTATATTAATTCATTTATTTTATTCCAATCTTAGGATTCTGATCATTTTTATCATAGATGACATTGTTGTTGTTATTAGTACTCGTTCATCCTTAACCCATCTTGGTCATGTGTGATGTAATTAATCACACTCACACAGCCTTGAGTGTAGTATGCGTCACACTCTTTTACACGCCAGTTACCCTACCATCTACCCCCCTTCTATCCTGTTTGTTTTGGCTTTGTCATGCTTTCTTTGTATGTTCATGTCTTGTGATGTTGTTGATCTGTTTTTGTAAATAAAGCCGTTTTAAGCTGTAGTGCTCGCTGTCTGGATCCAGCTTCTTTTCACCCACCCAGACCATCTACATCCTAACCACCTGTCCTTCGCGCTCTCTATTACCAGAATCTCACTGTAGAACAATAGTTTTCAGTTTGACAGTTTCACTTTGACTGGATTTGTCAAACCCAGTTTAAAAGAAGAAGAACAAAACCCAGACAGAGAAGCGGAGGGTTATGTGCCCAGATACAATTTAAAATTCACCTGTTTGCACTCTTGTTGGAGAGCGCTGAATCGTAATAAAGGGAACTATTAAGGTTCTGTCCCACATTAACTGTTACAACTGGATTGTCATTAAACAGGACATAGTTTAAAGTAATGAGGTTGGCATATACACTACGTAATCCCTGTGAGTCAAATGCTTTGGCTTCATGCTAAACATTCATGGCAGTTTTTTTATTCCTAACCTGAATCTGAAGAGAGGTGGTAACTTTAATAAGGTCATCTCAGAAAGAAGCCCAACTTACCTGCTGTTCAGTTTTATTATTTACAAGGGGTAGCCAATCAGGAAAATACTGCCTAAAAGGAGGGCGACCTTACAGGGAGAGGAGCTACAATCAGGGGCTGCAACAAGGCCCAGTATGAGATAAACAGAGATTTTTTTGATTGCTTTTTTGTTTTAATTAACTCTGGCAAAAACATCCCCATGAAACTCTTTCGTATCATATCTTTTCACATTAGATTATTTAATTCAACCCAAGAAGTCTCTTCACGTCTCGTAGCTCTTCCAAATTTTTAATGCTAATTACACACAAATAAAACACTGTTGAAGCACCCACCTGGCTCTCAGCATCCAGTGTTTGCTCTGTGTATTCTGTTGCTCCATTTGGATCCACTGGACCCTCTACAGAAGGTCTGGATCCCAACTCAGCACGAGAACCTATGATAGCAAAAAGAACAAGTCTCAAAAACTTCTTAAAGGCTTGTGTGTGTATTTGTGTGTTTGTGCGCGCATGCGCAGGACCAGAAATCGATCCTCACCGTCCCCTGGGCCTGATGGTGCAGAGGTGTCCAAGTCAACAGAGCATAGAGACTCCAAGGGTACGTTAATGTTATAGACGTGGTTAAAGACCAAAGGTTGCTCCCGCAGGGTCTGGTTGGCTGATAAGTCGGAGGGGGGCAGATCCCCCCCTGGGGTCTGCCTCCTCACTCTGGTGGTACGAACCAGCCTGTTGTCTCCTGATGGAGCAGCATGAGCGGCACCCTGGAGTGAGACACAAAATGAAACAAAAAAATAAAAACCAGGACACGTGGTTTGTACTCAGAGGCTTCCAATTGTTTTTTTCTGATACCTTCTGTTTACAAAATGATAGAGTGAAAACTCAGAGGAACCCAGGGGACACAAAACAAGATGACACTAATATACAGTATATGAAAGATTTTCTCACTGGCTGCAACACTGACAAAACAATTTTCACATGAAAAAATTGGGTCATTTTCAAAATTCTGTGGTGACAGTTTAGTGTTTTCAGCTTGCACTCCCGGCGTGTGAGGTAGAGAATTTGGAGAATTACTGACATTTAATAAAGAAGTAATATTTGAAGCAGAAAGGGAATGATAAGTAAAAAAATGCAGCCTGAAGCAGGTACATTTGAACTCTACTGGATGAGCTCTTAGTATAGAGTAACTGCACCTATCTACACAATTAACTGTTTGTTAAACTCATTCCCTCAGTAGCACAGCAAATGGTACAGTATGTAGCATATATTTCTCAAAATGTTTCCACATGGCACAGTAGCTGTACACCTGTATATATTCTGCTGTAGCAAATTAATCAATAAACTAATATTTTTGTCAGTGCTATCACACTATCATGCTATAGCTATAGCTTGATAATATAGGATTTTTAGGATTTCACTAACATCTGTTATCAGCTGGTAGTTGTGGCGATTTGCCAACAGGCAGGTTGCAAAGTGTCCTCTGGTGGCCTAACTGCAACAGCAACACGTTGTAACATATTGGCAAATAGCTAATAGTGGCCAGTAATATTGGCCCACAATAACTGGTTAAATACAGACTACATGTTAGTAAGTTTTTGGTGATTACTTTTCTATCTATAGTTTATTTCAACTTGACCATTATTTAAGAGTCACAGAGTGCATTTGCCAAAAGCATAGACACTTCTCAGAAAAGTGTATTCATCTATCTGCTTGTTAAGTGGTGGCACATCAGCCCCAGTCCAAGTCAGCTATACGTTGACTGAGGCTGTCTTCGTAAAATGTTATGTTCCCTGCGCTATAGTGTTTATATTAGCCTAATGATAGCTCTGCAGCTAGCCACTAGCTATCATTATATGTAAACTTGCCCAACCACTAACCCTGCTATTTAGTCTTTTGTCTTTGTTTACATCCAAACTTGTAGAAGAGCTGTACATTTTAGCTTTTTAGGAACACCAACGGTCAGAACATGGTGTATTATCTTTGTACTGAAACTAGCAAGCTAACGTCCTGCTAACTAAAACTCCTAAATCCTCTTTTTCATCGATGCTGTTAAAATTTATTGTTACACCTGGCAGAACAGCCACACTGATGATTTTATTGAAGTTGAAAGAATTTGGACCACTTTCCCAGTGCCTCAGTATCTCGGTTATTACTGAACTGAAGGAGGGTTTGTACCCGGACATAGCTAATGATGTCAAACCTAACAAGTGGACAGAATTAAAAGAAAGCAAACTGTTTGACAAAACATATCTTGGTAATACAAATCAAACAGCTATTACTGGAACATGTCTTACATCTTTACTGAAGAATGATAGCAACATGTCTTAAGTTTTTTCCCCTTCGATACCTGTCCCATAATTCTATTTTATTCTATTCTGTTTTAAGTTAGTGAATGTGATCTCTGCCTATACAGCTTATTAGGGCTACCCTTCGAAAAACCAGCAATCTGTTCTAATGGTTGTCAAACCATATCTTTTTTGACATATAGTGAACTGTGAAAACTCATTGAGAGTACAGGGGAGGTTGTCAAATGTTGTCGAGTATGCCTACTTTTTACTTGACCATACAGGTTTAGCCTCATCCTTGAACACTGTATTGTGTTTGTAGCTCTCACATAAATACAAAAAAGCGTTTTCTTTAAAAAGAAATCTGAGAAAGGAAAAAAGATGTCAGTTACTAACTGGTGGAGAGAACATTAGCTTAATTAGGTAGCTAGCTGCAGATGTCAGGGACAGCTGTCACTGTCAAGGAAAAAAGAAAAAGAGGAGCTTGCTTTTGTCGCACTCTTTCTACCTCTTTCACTGAGAATTTCAACCTCTTTTTGTTGTTTATTACAGAAAACTGCACAAGTGTAACGCAGGAGCAGAAAGCTCGACAAACACAACATTAACTAAGACAGTCAACTGTGAAACTTTGAGTTTAATAACTGAAACAGTCTACTTTCTAGAAGAAACTGGAACAAACTGAAATGCAAGCAGTCGAACTCATTATTTCTTCTCGATATTCAAACTGGCCAGGGCAGGATTTCAGTGGATTTGTGCCCAGAATCAAGTGATTAACATTACTGCCAATAATAGTTCAGTGGAAATAAACAATGAATGTGAAAAAACAGTGCTACTCATTAAAAGAAAAAAGAAAAAAAAAAAAACAGAAAACAGAACAAATAAAGAAACCAACAGGAATATTTTTTTTAATTCACCTGTAGAGTGAGAAACAGAGCCAAAACCAGGATCCAGCTTGTTGTGGGCACACTGGCCTGGTGATGCTGTCGTGCCATCGGCATGCCGGAGACAGCCCGAGTGAACAGTACCATCCACTGGAAACTGCGAAGGAGCAAAGAAGTAGAAGAGAAAGAAGTGAAGCAGGGAATCATTAAAAATTAGGTTTCAGGAAAAGAAAAGTATGGAATTACTCCTGTGTCTGTGCATCTCTCTGTCTGCTGTACGTGAGCGAATGGGTAGTTGTAGTACCTTCAGCTTATCCGCTGTAAATGATAAATAAATGCCTTTGATCTGATGTGAAATAATTGGCTTTATAGAGAAAAAGAAACTCTTCCGGGGATTATGGAGTCAGCTAAGAACCTTTGAATGGATTTCACTGTGCAATACCAAATATTTGATCTTCCCACTTGGGAGCAATACAGAAATATTGCTCAGGGAGAGGGTTGATAGATGGATTTCAGCAGAGACACGGTCTGAGTGATGCTGCTGTAATCCCTCTCCGTTGAGCAGAAGAGGGAGAACGGGAAACTACTGGAATAAAAGCCGCACAGCTGATGCAGATGCTCGAAGCAAACTGTCAGATATCAGCAGGGACATGACAGGACTGAAGTTTAATTTTAAAGCTGCTAGTTTTGTCACAATAATAACACATTTTCATTTTATGCTCGACCGTAGATATTCGCACATTACCCCTAAGTTTTAACAGACATATGTGGTTAGTGGGGGCGAAAGGAAGGAGTTAAAAACGAGTCTGTGTTGTCTGCATTCAAAAAACCTTTTATCACAACAATACAATCTCATGTTGGTGAAGCAGGCTATTGCTCTCAGCTGGCTCCTTTTGTGAGAGACAGATGTCAAGTCAAGTCAAGTTTATTTATAGAGCACATTTAAAAACAACCAAGGCTGACCAAAGTGCTGTACAGTAAATACAGATAAAAATACAATAGAACACAATTTCGTAATAACACCTCGCTGATAAAAATAAAATTAAAATATATAAAACAAATAAATTAAACCTTTCTAAAAGCCAATGAAAAGAGGTGAGTTTTAAGAGCGGTTTTAAAAGTTTCTAGGCTTTTGGAGAGTCTGACGTGAGGAGGTAAACTGTTCCACAGTCTGGGTGCAGCCACAGCAAACGCCCTCTCTCCCTTTGTCTTTAATTTATACCTGGGAACATCTAAAAGCATCAGGTCGGCTGACCTCAAAGATCTCCTGGGGCGATAAGTACTAAGGAGTTCTGACAGGTAAGAAGGTGCAGTGCCATTTAAAGCCTTAAAAGCCAGCAATAAGATTTTAAAATCAATCCTAAAGGCAACTGGGAGCCAGTGGAGAGAGCAGAGAACCGGAGTGATGTGGTCTCTTTTTTTTGAACCGGTCAACAGGCGAGCGGCAGCGTTCTGCACCAGTTGAAGGCGATGTAGACAGGAACGATCTAGGCCAGCATAGAGGGAATTGCAGTAGTCTAGCCGTGAAGTAATAAAAGCATGGACCACTCTTTCTAGATCGTTCCTGCAAAGGTAAGACTTGACTTTGGCTAAAATCCGCAAATGATAAAAAGATCCCTTAACTACAGAGCTGATTTGTTTATCAAGTTTAAAAGCATTGTCAAAAATAACACCAAGACTCTTAATGGAAGAAGTGCAATCGGAGGTTAGGGGTCCCAAAAAGTCAAGAGAGAAGTTGGGATCTTTAGGAAGCCCAAACACAATGACTTCAGTTTTGCTTTCATTAAGGTGTAAGAAGTTAAGAGTCATCCAAGTCTTAATGTCAGACAAGCAGGAGAGTAGCGGCTGCAAAGAAACATTGCAGTTCAACCTCAGAGGGAGGTAGATCTGAATATCATCGGCAAAGATGTGGAAGGACACATTATGTTTACGGAGCACATCGCCCAGAGGGAGCAAGTACAGAATAAACAACAGGGGGCCTAGTATGGACCCCTGAGGTACGCCACAGGTTAAAGGAGCTCTGGGAGATGACAGTTCACCAAGGTGAACAGAAAAACTCCTATTATTCAAATAGGACTGGAAAAACTTTAAGACAGTGCCCTTTAAACCGACACAGTGTTGAAGGCGGGATAGCAGTATGTTGTGATCAACAGTGTCGAAGGCTGCTGTCAGGTCCAGGGTTACTAAGACAGCAGCACAACCAGAGTCAACAGTTAAAAGCAAATCATTAAAAACTCTCAGAAGGGCGGTTTCTGTGCTATGCCGAGCTCTAAAACCAGACTGGAACTTCTCATAGAGATTGTTATTGTCAAGAAATAGCTGGAGCTGCGTGAGGGCGGCTCGTTCCAGTACTTTAGACAGAAAAGGGAGGTTGGAAATGGGCCTATAGTTAGAGAGTAGGGATGGATCTAGATTAGGCTTTTTAAGGAGAGGTTGAACAACAGCGTGCTTGAAGGGTGTTGGAAAACAACCAGAACTGAGGCAGGCATTGATCAGGACCAGAAGGAAAGGTCCGACTGAGTCCAGAACCTGCTTCAGAAGCCGAGAGGGGATAGCATCGGTGGAACGGTTGGTAGTCTTAACCTTGCAGACTATTTCATGCAGCTGAGAGAGAGAGATTGGTTCGAACTGATTAAAGGCAGAATGGCACAAAGACAAAACACAGGGATTGGAAGGTGAAGATGGAATGACAGACTGCAGGGAGGAAATCTTGTTTACAAAGAACTTTAGAAAGTCATTACAGAGGGTGGCAGAAGGTGTGAGGCTGGTGGATGTGTAAGGATTTACAATGGAATTTAAAACACGAAACAGAGTCTGAGGTTTATGGACACTACTGCTAACCAGGTTTGATATGTAGGAGGACTTGGCCTCTTTAACGGCTTTCTGATAGGTTGAAAGAGAGTCTCTGAGGATATTAAAAGAAATGTGCAGCTTGTCCTTTTTCCATTTTCTCTCAGCACACCTACAGGTGCGCCTGAGAGCACGAACAGAGTCTGTAATCCAGGGTTCAGCGTGAGCTTTGGGACGGAGTGTTTTTAGGGGAGCGATGAGGTCCAAAATAGAAGTACATGTTGAGTTGAAAAGAGCAGTTAAATCTTCTGCACACAAGGAATCAATCCATCAATGGAAATGTTCTTATCGCACCTAACTGGCTCAGGCCTTTTTTTCTTCTTTTTTTTGATCATTTAGGGTGGAAATGTTGAAACATGAGTGTATTTGCACATAAATGAAAAACAGAGAGACCCCCAGTGCGTTTGAGCCAAGCATCTTTAAAGTTGTCTCATTCAGAGAAAATGATTTTTTTTCTGGAATTAATGCATACGCAGTGTCTCGGACTATTTGCTTCTATACTGAAGATTAGTCACACAGTCACATATCTACCTGAGCACATCCTTCATTTTGTGACAGAGACAAAAAACCCTGAGTAGATGTGCAAGGGATTTTCTATATGTGTGGTGAAGATCTACACTCACACAAAGCACGACAGCGCACACAGTTTATCAAAACGGTTCCATAGGAGGAGAATGGTTGGTCATATGTTACCATTTCCAGCACGCCTCGCTCCACACTGTGCTTCTAGCACTTTTAAAAATGACTTTGGCCTTGCAGAAATTGACTTCCAACCAGCGCTCTTCACTTTATGGTGAAGAGATGGAACTTTTTTGTACTTTGAAACCTCCCTTCAAGCATGGAGCTACTGCTCGACAAGACTGGAGCCATTTAACTGGTGAATTCAGCACAGAAACGATGAGCATGAAGATGATGACAAAGTGAGATGAACAAAGCCAACTGGAACTGTCTTGTTCACAGCCATTAGCCAAAGATGGATGCCATTGGCGAGCTTCAGTGGACGGCGGACGCATTCTTAAAAAATGACAAATGGCATTACATATGTAGGGATTTCATTCAGTTCCTAAGAAAGGGAAGACAGGAAGCAGCTCTCGTGATCAACCTTTACCACGATGTTATAATATAAACAGCATGACTTGTGTCAACATATCAGACTGTTCAATGACACAGAAGGACAATGACACAGAAGTATCACAAAAATTTTCATTTCTCTTACTATAAACAAATAAGGTAGAGGTCTGGGGTGTGCATTCAGAGTTTCATCCTTCAAGGCAAATAGCAAACCCATATATATATTTTTACGCTGGCAGTAATAAAACTTTGAAAGAGGTTCAAAGTCACAAGAGTATACTTCTGTTCCAGGGTCATGGTGCAAGCTGATGCCCACGAGCATTACCGCACAGACAAGGTTTTTCACGGAAGCTCAATTAAATACAGACCCACTCATTCACACTGAAGAGAATCGACATGCTTTAGGCAGTAAAACAGGCTTAATTTACTCACTTTTTTCCAGGAGAGAGAACATATGCACTTAGAGAAGCAAACACAAAGCCACCCAGCAATGATACACATGCTTTCAAATCCACAATGCACTCACAGAAAGCCCCCGTATGCACAAGTACTTCAAAAAATGTTTGACAAATGTGTATATTTTCATAAAAACACACTTTATGTCAAATATAAAGTGTTTTTAATTCTTCTGTATAATAGAAGCCTAAAGTGGAAGTTTAAAAAATATTTCTTCAGCTTCACAGGAAAATATGAGCGCATGTGCATGTAAGATCAAAGCCATTTCCTTACCGCTAACTATTTCGTTCATCTAGGAGAATATAAATTTTATGGCTTTGAGGAAGCTCTGAAACAATGCTGTCACATCATGTATTACCTGGTGATTTTCTTCAGTGAAATTGGGTGAGTTCACCCCCTGCGAGGCTGAAATGAAACTGCCTGTTCCAATTATAATAAAAACCATCAGGGCACTTTATGCAATGTCACAAAGGAAAAGGTAAAATCAGCCTACACAAAGGAGGCCGCTACAAAATATCTAGCGCTATAAAATGAATCACAAAAGCCAGCAAGCTTATGAGTTTGATGTTAAAAAAAAGTTGCTTTGATCTCGTCTTTCTAACTTTTTTCATCTCTGTTAGATTAAACTTCTCTCTGAGGTGAATGTTTGAATCCTTGACAATATCTCTCCCTTTCATCCACAATGGGGTTTATGAGCAACCGAGTCAACATAAAAAGAGAACTGAATCTAAAAATGCATAGTGTAATTACACTGAGATACTTATCCCATTATTTAGAAACAGTCCTTTAATCATATTTAGTAGATATTGAAGCTGGAGCTGGTAAATGGCAAAACTGTATCTTGGTTTTAAGACATAATAATCAAACTATGACACATATCAATATGTAGATGATGTAGATGATGTTTACAAAGGATTAATGAATACTGTAAAGCGGAATCATTAAATTATTATACAGAGTTAAGTGTATCTCACAGTCTCCAGACCAGCTGTTACCAGCAGTACATGACAAAATATCCCACCTTCAAAAAACATATTAAGTATTTTACTCAAGCAATGCAATACTGAAATATTCTTTGCATTTTTTGACATTAAATACGTCAGTCTTTTGATTGCATTCCACCGCACAGCTCCTGCTTGTGATGTTTTAGCATTTGATTGAAACTGTAACATGTGCTATGTATAGCATCTATTTGTATTTGCATGATAAATGGCTGCCAGTGGGTGGTACAGTTGGAGCAGTGCATAACACTTTCACCTCACAGCAAGAAGGTGTTGGGGCCTTACAGGTGCAATCTGTATGTTGTCCATGAGCCAGCATGATACTTCCCCATTTGCTTTGGTTTCCTCCCACAGACCAAAGACAGGATTGTTAATTTAAATGCTGATTCTAAATTGGCCAACAGTACAGATGTGAGAGTGTGTGGTTGTCTGTCTCTCTGTGTTAGCCCTGTGATGAAGTGTTAAAATGAAAATGGACGGATAGCTGTGGGAATCTACCATTTTTAACATTTTGTGATATGCTGAGTACTGTAACAATATATACTACAATTTTTTTCCAACTGCTAATTATATCCTTAAAATTATATTTGTTAGTGTTACACTTCAGTTGTTTTTCTTTTTTTGAGTTGTGTAAAGCAACCATCACTGCCACTAAAACCTGCCATAAATGTTGTCATTTGACACTGTTTGTTACCAGCCTATGTTTGAATCAGGGACAAGCTGTTTCTGGTAATACAGCAATTAACACTGGTAAATAGTTACAGTCAATCGAGTCAAATCCCCTGGAGTTACACTCATTGATAAAGACTCATTCAGCATTTATAAACTAGGCAGCGATCATTTACCAACCTTCGAAAATCTCTTTGAGAGTGGCCGCAGTCAGTCCAAGTCAGAGTGCAACTAGTTGCAGAAAGATTGCCTTCTACTAGATGTGATGAGCCCTTATAGTTGATGATCCTGTATCAATACAATATTGCCATGCAAAAAATTGCAATACTAACGATACATACCCCCCACCCCCGACCCTACCCCCCACCCCAATACCTACTGGATGGATGGATGGATGGATAGATATATGGAAATGTGAATGCCTGTTCTTAGCCTCTTATCCAATATCATCTTCAACAGGCTCCAGCATATCCAAGTTGCTACCCTGGCTGAATAGGCAGTGCAGAAAATATTGCAGGCTTAATGTTCGCTTGAGTGATGTGATAATCAATTTAGCACCTCTAGCCAGATTTCCACAAAGTGATACAACACTTGGCCTTGTCAGTAGAAGTCTTCATCTTCTGAACCCAACCTCTACCCTTTTCACTAAAAATAGCATTTTGGATCTAATAAGATGTCCTGGGAAGATCACCAGCTGCTCCAACAGACTCGGAGAAGCCAAAGTAAAATCAGAGAATATCCACATACTCTCAAGTGAGCTAACAAAGGATCTCTCTCTCTTTCTCTGATATTAGCTCAAACGTTTACAATCTGTGCTATAGAACTCGATTTGTCACACAAGTTTCTACAATATTTACAATATACAGAACTGTTTTCATTACGAACCACTGAGGCATGGTTAATTAACTAAACCTATTTTTGTAACTCATCACTCATAAGTTTCGACTACAATAAAGGAAGTTTACTGCAGTGTTTTCCGTTGGGGCTACTGCAATTTGTGTTTGAAGACAGCAAGTCACTCAATCACAGTGTAAGGGTGTCAATGCTGCTTGGTGCCTTGATTAGGTAATGCTCATGCTTCTGATCACATTCTTACTTAAAATCTTACTTAACCTCTTTTGTGTATTCCCCAGGTTTTAAAGGTGATCCTTTCAAATCTGAACATACATTATGTTTCTGTATGAGGATATTTCTCTTTTTTTTCTGGTTTTGCCATATGCGACAGAGCAGACAATGGAAACTGAACCATCCTGAGATGTATAAGGGAGCTTTATTTTGCTTTTCTGTGTCTCTCCTTGCTGTTTTCCTTAGACCTCTCTCAGTACTTTTTATTTTTAAAAAAGAAAAACTGCTGCACCACATGATGTTCACTGGCATTTATTCCAATGGCTCTGCTTAGATCACACCTCTTGCTGATTTTGGCTCTTATTCAAGCATTAATTGAACCTGTTGACCCAGCCACACTGAACGTATAATATATTCAGGTGCCGTTATATTATTCATCCTTTAGAGGAGCTTGCAGACCAAGTTAACAAGCATGTTTGTGTAATAGCATAGCCACTGACGGTAGGAGAAAGAAGACCCTTTGTTTTGTTTTTTTGAACTAGATCCTGATGTGACTGTGTCGTGACTCTCACACAGTGTAATGTGTCAGAAAAGTTTTTATCTGACTAAGAAAGCTGGGACTTTCTTTCATCTATGAGGCAGCTTTTTTTTTTTTTTTTTGCTTTTTATCCATTCACCTGTATTTCAGACTGTATTTCACACTGGTTAAATAACAAACCTGGGAATACTTAATAAAATTTTTTTTCGATGCGATATGAGTTGCTATAAAACCAAAGCCTATTGTTTCCTATTGTTTTACACATGAGGACATGATAAAAATAACATGATAAAAAAAACATAGCATGTTATTAAGAACTGTGCCAAAATGCAGAAGCAGTGTGTGAAAAAAACATGAGTACGTCCTTTCTGCGAAAGTAAAAGCAATACACTGAAAATCTAATGTTATGACAGCATAATTAGAAAAAGACTGAACTGTGTTGCCAGGAGAAAACCTCGTATCTAAGGGGCCGAAACTAGCATCGCTGGCGAACACAGCTCATTGTTCGCTAGTGGTGCTAGTTTCAGTCATTATGCAAATGTGCAGTTTGAAAGTTTGGGAAAACCTGCAGTCAGCTGAGACTTAAGAAGTCACTTGGATGCCCTCTTTAATAGACATTCGTATTTGTTCTATATCTTTTTACTTATTTGAGCTACCCTACTAAGTCCTGATGTGCTCAACAGTGAGCATCCTGACCTCTCCAATGATATCTCATGTGTTTGGGTGGCCTCTTTTCTGACTCCAAACAGGAAGGAAATCACAAAAAAAGTTGAACTGAACAAAACATTTTTCCTTGGTTCTCATAGAAGCTGGGCTGTGCCTAGTTTTTTTTTTTTTTTTTACATGCTAACTCTTGACTTCTCTTTAGTTTCTGTTAATAATAATGATATATTGTTATATGTCGCGTCTTATTGTTCATCTGAAGTTCTTTATCATGCCCTGACATGTAAAAACTTAGAACTGAAAGACAGTCTAGTTTTTCATAGCAAATATTACTTTTGTTAACAGGAATAGAAAACATATTTTTCTGATGACTATTTCGACCCACAGATTCATATCCATTTATTACACATGGATTTCAAATAAACAGTTTTGTACAAATGATAGTGAAACAACACATCGCCCAAGCCAGTACAGTAGCTTAAGAATGAGCTGTTGCTATATTTGGGTAGTTGCAGTAGGTAGTTGCAAACACTCGGCTGTACTTTTCCCAAGGATTATTATTGCTGTTGTTTGGTCATTCAAACTGCAGATATTTTTTTTAAAAACATATTGTGCTTAATATTGAACTTTGATGTCAACAGACTCACACAGAGTCCTGCAGTGCTGTACAGCTTATTCTTAGTTTACACTGGAGGTGTGAAAACCTGTCTTTCTATGTGAGCAACAAAAAACACAACAGGTTGTTATTAGCGCAACAGTATCAACAGCCGCTGTAAGCGCTACTCCCTGCCTCATCCATTATGATTCCCTCACCGCGGATGAGTGAACCGAGCCATGAATTGTGCGAGTGTTGTGCTTGCAGCTCTTTACTGAGCGGATAGCAAAATTTACAACGACTCGTGGCGTTCTCGCTCCCGTGGGTTTTCTCTTAAAACATGTTGCACCACCTGCATTTACACTTGAGCGCCTTGTAAGGTTCTGCATGAACCCACTTTTTTCATAATTTATACCAGTTATTATTTTAGGGGGAAAAGTGAAAGATTTGAAGAAGATGAAGTATTAGAAACTATAGGAACACAAGGGAAAAGGGGGGGGGGGGGGGGGGGGGGGGGGGGGGAGTGTGCACAGAAAGAAATAGCATGCTACAAAAATAACAAGATGTAATTACAGACAGGAGTGAAAGTAAAATGATTACAGGGATGTAATAATGAAATAAAACAAAACATGAGAACCAACAGAAGACGGTTCAAGAGATATGAAAAAGAAAGTTGAAGAGAAGGAGCACGCAGCTGAACAAGCCTCTCTCATCCAGCCAGCTGCACCATGAAACGGGAAGCAGCCACTGAATGCCTCACTTCCCACACTCCCCTCACGATCATAGAGTCTCTCAGAAAAAAAAAAATGTGTGTGTAGGTGTGTGTATCTGTGTGTTTTAGCAGTTAGGGACCCACAGGAGATTAACATCCCTGTTGGATTATGGAAGGGATGCGTACTGGAAAGCTTCATTAACTCTGCATGTGTGTGTGTGTGTGTGTGTGTGTGTGTGTGTCTGCCGCTCTCGTTCCATGGCCACGGGGCTTTTTAGACTGTTGCCTCCTGAATAAGTGTTTGCTGTCTGCCCTGTATGTCTCAATCTGTGCATGTGGTCTCCTTCGTCTGTGGAAGCCTCCGGGGCTTCACGAGAACAGATAAATCAGCCCTGGGAGCAGTTGACTGTCACTATCCCTTTACAGCTGTCCAGAGGAGGACAGTGAAAGTGTTTATGAAGCAATCGCCTTCTGTAATCCAGCCCTGGTGATCTCTGGGGCCTCCCTAGCTTATAAGACACAGAGACACATCGGCGTAGAGAGACACTGTGATCAAGCCCTCCTCTGCTTTAAGGTGCAGCAGACTGGATGCTAGACTCAGGCCTGAACTGCTATCAGGGGGCACAACACATCCATCTGCTGAAATGTTGCCGGTGCTCTTCAGTAACACACCGCTACATTACAACATGGAGTCGGTGAGGAGAGGATGAAGGCGACAACGTTTTTTCCCCCCGACTTTTCTCCCCCTCATGATTTTATTCACCTCATTCAGAAAAATCACCTTTGCTCTATCCCGGTCCATCTCCTCTTTTTTGCTTCTCTCGTTTTTTATTATCTCCAGTTGTCACTTTCACCATCTTCTTTTATCTCACTAACAGGGATTTCATTTTCTCTCTTTCTCTGAGGATTTTCTTTATCCCTGAAAGTCATTTCTTCCGCACTGTGAAGTAATTCCATTCGTCCGGAGATGCTGATTTTCAGACTGAAAGCCACATGCTGTAGAGATGGAAAAACTGACATTTCTCTCCTCTGCCATCATTTATTTCTTACTCTCTTTTTCTGGAAGAACCCCTGTTATCCCCTCCTGGCTAACCCTATGGAAGTAAAGCCACAACTTCCATTTGCACAGGTTAATGTGCAGCCACCTCAACATGAACATAAAACCAATACCATGCTTTCTTGCGTGGGTGATCGCTCATTTTCTCTCTCTCCCATCGCTCGTATTCCTTTATTCCTTCTCCATCCTCGCATCTGCTTCTTTCTCCCAGTGTCTCTCTCTCTCAGTCTCCCTGCTTCCCTACCTTCTAAATTGGACTCAGGCAACATCACGATGCTTTTCTCATTATTCCCATCACTCTGGCCAAATTGCCTTGTCTTTCAGGACCATTGGGCTCTGTTCATTGGCTGTTCCTGCAACCAGTCTTTCCCCCATTTCAGGACTGTTTCAGAGCAAAGATGGGACCAAGAAATGGATTCAATTCTACAGCAAATAATACAACCTCAGGCCACTGATGACTGTGTGCTCCACACTGCACACAGTGATCCATTTATCAAGGAACGTGTAAACAAATGTTCACAGGAAGAACTGTGATAACATGCAGTGAAGAAAGAACTGCTGCACAGTGGTTGTTCATCTGAAAGAAGTTTCTTTAATCTGTGTCTTTCAGTCTTTCACTAATTTGTTTCTGCTAATTAATAACTTTCAGCCAAACACATGGCCAGTACAACAACAATAGGCCAAGCAGAAATCCCAGCAAGACTTTACTCAGAAAAAAAGACATAGAAGAGCGAGACGAACATTTAGCATTTGAGGTGCCAGTCTGTGAGGTGTGCTACATGAATTAAGGATGGGCGTGTTCCACTATTGCCAGCTTTTGTCATAATTTAGAGTGTACACCTGAATGATTAAATTCAACTAATGTCGATAGATGAGAATTAACACACCAGACAACATTGTTTGAGTTCCTAGAGGACTCAGGGTAGTCTTCTGCTGTTGTGGTCTATCTGCTTCAGGATCGATATGTGGTCCATTCAGAGATACTCTTCTGCATACCTTGGGAATAACGAGTGGTTATTTGAGTTCCTGTTGCCTTCCTATCAGCTCAAAGTAATCTGACCAATCTCCTCTGATCTCTTCCATCAACATTTTTCTTTTTCGGATCCATTCTCTGTAAACCCTAGTGATGGTTTAAGTGACTTTGAACCATGCTATGTTGGAAATTAGTGGAATGAGCTTTCTTCCCTGTTCTGCTGCTCATATTTAAATCCAGCAGGTCATTCTGACCATGCCTACTCGCCTCAAATGAGTTGCTGCCATGTGATTGGATAATTGGCCGTGAGTGTATGTACCCCATCTAGACTCCTTTTGTGTTTAGCTTATATTCAAACGTTGAATTGTCTTCTCTCACTTGTTCAGTGCTGGTAGAAAAATAGTTTGTCTCACAAATGAGACAAATTTGCACAGTTTGACAGAAAATGAGACAAACTGCAACAAAAGATAAATCCTGAAACAGAGATAAAAAGAGAACATTCATAATGACAAAAAAAAGAAAAAATCAGGCAGATAAACAATGGAAGAAAAACACAAGCACAGAGTCGGTGAGGAGAAACCAGATAAAAAATAAATAAATAAATGCTGCATAGACACAAGAGAACACGAGAGAGATTCAGAAAGAGGGCACGGGGGACAGATTGAGCTAAATGGACAGAATGGACGGGTGGACGAGTGTGAGAGGAGAGTTAAAAAATTTAGAGTGAAGGAAAATGCTTAAGCCCTTTTGAGTTCAGTCAGCTGTGAGTCGGGAGAATGAAAAAGACTTCTTTTTCTCTTTCACTGTCTGCTGCAGCCGAATACCCACTTCTCCTCTATTCTGCCCTGATACAATACATGGCTTTTAGCAAATTCATTTTCCATCTCAGGGCTGCCCACTGCACATTTTTGAAAAGAAATAATCATTTATTAAATAAAAGAAAATACATAAGGGCAGAAAACATAAATATACCAAGCCAAAAGCTGCCATGCCGTATTTTGAGGGGTATTTTATGCATGCTAGGTGTATATTCTCTTTCGAAAGCAGCACTCATTTACATTTTATCACTCTTCTATGTGGGACCTGCACAAAACACATCAAACAGCCTGTCATTGCCTGAGTCCGACATGCATTTGTACTCCTCTGCCTCTCTTTCCCTCCCTTTTCACTCAATTCCCTTTCACTATCTTTTTACTCAGGCATGACCTAAAACAAAAAAAATGGACAAAAAAAAACCTTCAAAAACCTCCAGCCTGTCACCTGATGAGCTGTCATCGTCTGCTTGTCCAATTCCCTTCTTTTCTAGTAAGCCATTTCTCTCCTTTCATCTTCCCCTTTGAAAGGCTTTTGTTTCTTGTGGGGACAGAAATGACAAACACTTTCTGCTGTACCTTTCATATACAGTAAATAGGTGGGAAAAAAAAGTCATACTCCTCCCACCTGTGCTATCTGTTTCTCGCTCGCTCTCTCTCCTGTGATTTAAGGTGGGTTGAAACGCGACACAAAACGCAGCAACAATCCAATATCATAAGCTGTGCAGAGACGATAAAGCAGCTACGAGGGATCAGAAGGATTGACACGTTCTTCTGTTGCAGCTGTCTGCTCGATGCCATGACAGCGAGGGAAGAAGTGCTCCTGGCGCTCACTAGGGATTGGATTCAATTACTAAATAAATAGCTCAATGGCGGAGAGCCACAATAAGATGTTGCTTTAACGCCGAAATAGTATTATGTTTCATTATTATGACTATCTGCTTGTATTTGTGCAGGCATTGTCATACTTTAATAAAAACCTGTTTCTAAATGTAGTGAAGGCATTAAAATGGAGAATGTTTCATGCTAAAGCAGGCTTATCAATGACACTGTGATTTTACGCTTCATTCTTGTTTAGTTTAGTAATATTTTGTGGTAATACCTATGTAATCTGCTACACCTGTCACAATGAGCTGTGTGAAGAGTAGCGAAACCACAAGCAGATACTCTCGAGGCAGATAAAAAAAGCATTTATTGCTGATTAGTCCTAAAGAAACACAAAGTCTTTTGCTCTTTTGATGCATTATAGACACAAGATCAGAAAACACTGGAAATACACTACCACCAAAACACAGTCATGTTAACGATACAGCAATGAACAAAGAAATGGCAGGAGTATTTACCCAAAGGTAACCAAGAACACAAACCTAAAGAATAGAATCAACATAACACAAAGGATAAACAACTCTCAAACAGGAACTCCAATTAAACACATCAAATATAAAATCAAAACCCAGGACAATGGCCAAAAATGTCAGGCCTTAGGCTTTACTATTTCTTTCTGAAAGGTTTTGCATTCTGCCTGTGAATAAATAAATAAACTACAATATAATCTACAGAAATATATTCAATACTAACAGCACAAAGAAAACTAGGCCCTGCACTGCAAAACAAGATTGACATACTCAGGTTATCTTTCGGTTATCTGGATTCACATACCCTAACAGTAAACCAGTTAACCAAGTGTTAACCCAGTATTTCCTGATCTTGGTATACACACACTCACATAAAAAGGCTTGGCACTGGCAGTCACATTTATTAGTTCGCCGGCAACCGAGTGGATGATTTTACAGCAGAAGAGTAAATGATAATATTAAAGAAATATGAAGAGGTTACACACCGACTACAGAATGATAATAAAATAGCTGCGACAGATAAAAGACAAGCACTACAGTAGTAGTAGCAGCTTAGTGTTAAAACACTGTATGAACGTGTGCGCACTTTAAACATTTTAGTCAATAAGACTGGAAAAAAGCTACTGTATTACTGAAGCGTCGCTGATTTGAAGACAGGAAGCAAAGCTGTGTTAGCAAACTTGCATACTTTCAATTGAATATCACAACTCTATCATGGAGTCAAGAGAGAATCTGATGAGTTATAATATAGTATTAGTATACAGTATATAATTGTATTCTGTTCAATTAATGTTTAAATTTGCATAAGACAGCTTTACCATTCAGTCTTTCAGCTGTAGTCTCAGTGGTGTTTAATGGTCTGACAGGAAGTAAAGAAAGAAATACAAAGACAGAATTTAAATCTAGCCTTAGTTTACGTGTGACTGATATAAAGCCCATGAGTTCAAATAGCTATCCTGATTTATGCATTAATGCTTATACAACAACAAAATTGTTGCAAACCGGGACAAAATAAGGAAAATCTTAAATAAAAGTCTGTATCTCATACTGATGCTCATCCAGGAAACACAAAGACGTTTGATGCTATGAAAAAATGTATACACTCCTGCTATCCAGGTACAGCGGTCGGAGAAATCCTCCAGGAATTTTGGTAGTGTCGACTGGTCAGAAAGTGGTGGCTTCATATCTGCTGATCTCTAATCTGGAACCTAAACTGATCCGAAACAGGTTAGGTTTGCATCCTGAGTTACCATCAAAGGTTAAGAAGGCAAGCGAACATCATAGAGGAAGCACTTTTATGGAGGGAATTTGGGGTTTCTACCTATAGAATCAAAAATGCTGTCAGCAACTAAAAAACAAACAAATAAATAAATAAATAAAATTAAGATCCCCTGCTGAAGTTGAGATTTATGAGTTTATAAAATTATATAGTATTATATTTATTGGAAACAATTATTTAGGTTTAAACCATTTAGGTAAGAGATGCCCCCAAGAACCTTGCATAACTGATTGTTTGTATTATTATTTTTATTATTAGTAGTAGTAGTAGTAGTATTAGTAGTAATAGTTGTAGTGGTAGTATTACCACTGGTAGTATTTTTGTGCTTTTTTCCTTTGTTTAAATATGCACCATATAGTGGTTGCATCCATTTTCTATAGATACCACTCTTCATTTTTTCTTTGTAAAGGCTAACCTGGTCCAGTACTGACTTTGACTTCCAAATATAAATTATTAACCAAACTATAACTGGACTTGACTTTTATTACTGAGTCGGGTACCAACTGAGAGGAAAGACTGATAAGCCATTTTATTACTGGTCAATCTGAAGAGTTACAGACATAAAATGTAGATAAATCGTTTGATTGTCAAGTCCCTTGACAAATCAGTGCCATTGTTCAATATCTTCTGGTATAAATCTCCAAGGATTGCTTAAAGAAGCTGCTGGATTGACTTCATTCCTACCCCTCGTTAATAATCTCATCGATCTCATTGCCAGAAATCTTACTCCTATTGAGAACTGGACCTTGCGTGCCTTTACTGGCTACCAGTACAATGAAGAAATTGTATTCATTACCCTTAAGCCACACCTTGGACTCGAGCCCAGCTGTATCTGAGCTTTTAAGTCCTTGTGAGTATAACCGTGGCTTGAGATCCTGAGGCAGTACTGATTTGGTCATTTCACGGTCTAGACAGAAGACTAAGAACTGTCAAGCTTTCTTCATCAGAACTGCAGAAAAGTCTTTGAATGACATTTCTGATGAGATCAAGTCAAACTTTGTGTTTTGTTTTGATTTTTTGTGCTGTTGCAATTTAGAAATGATATAAATTCATGTAAATAAAACAGACAAAGAAAAACAGAGCAAAGCTTGCAAATCATTATCGTTATTAAGCTGCCACTTATAGGGTTTGTCTGGCATTTATTATGACTATAAATCACAGCGAAGAAGAGTCAGGTATCACAATCACAATCATATAATAAAGGAAATGTCAGTTTTTTTCTGCGGTAGGGACAAACTGTTAAGACATCCAGTATTGATCGAGCTTACACAAGGTCAAATTGAAGTTGCCTTCAGTATAGAGGAAGGTAAGGTCAGATTGAACGGGTCATCTCAGCTACATCTCTTTTCCAGGGCATCAGATTGTGATGCTTTGAGTTCCAGGAATAGCCTGGTGAGGAGAAGACACAAGGGTCCACTTCATTAGCAGAGAGCCTGTCACAGTGACAGACTGCTCGAAGTGTTTTACCAGCCTGGTCTTAACACAGCAAAAGCAGAAATAGAATAAAATCTCACAAGTAAGGGTACAGTTACAAAAGGAAAAAAGCTCCAGTTAAGGAACAGTAGGTAAATTGACATTCCTTTGGCATGAAACCTGTAATGATCTTAATTTATTTAATTTCTCCTTCCCCAGTGTTCAGTAAGAGCAGAAAAGTGCTACATAAACACCAGGCAATTTACATGCAGTGTTGGGAAGGTTACTTTTAAAATGTATTCCATTACAGAATACAGAACACATGCCCCAAAATGTATTCTGTAACGTATTCCGTTACGTTACTCAATGACAGTAACGTATTCTGAATACTTTGGATTGCTTAATATATTATCATGCTTTTTACAACAACGTGAATGTACTATTTAGGGCTGAACGATTATGGAAAATAATCTAATTGCGATTTTTTTGCCCCAATATTGCGATTGCAATGCGATATGCGATTATTTTTTAAGGTCTTTGTCTTCTGTATTATTAAACAAAGACAAGTAATACATCATATAGTATGGCCAATACTATATTACATTAATTTTAAACTGTTCTTTCCTGGAAGACAGACCTCTGTTATGATGACATGAGGTGATGCATGAATTGATGACTGACATTTTTATTTAACTTCTTCAATCACAACAGTATATTTGAACATACACAATAGTTTATTTTTAGCTTACAAACATCTGAGCATAAAGTGCTGACAAGGAACCCTGGTGTAAACATTAAAATGAAAGTCAGTACAATGTGCAGATTGCAGAAATATACATAAAAAAAATCAGTGGCTTTACCACACTCAGTTTTTCGACATCTGTGAACTACTAGACAGTCATTCAATTAAAAAATAATATTAAATAAATAAAACTAATAAATAAAAAATACACACATCTTACTGATCTCTGCAGTCAGTAACATTACACATAAAGTGCAAACATAATAGCAATTGTATAAACACACACACAAACACGCCTTTAAAATTTAAAGGCGTGAAATTGGACGGTCTAGCCTTCTGATTAGCGTCACCGCTGTCTCGGTGGAGTTTAATAAACTCGGCCATCTGCTTCTTGCTATCTAAAATATAACCAGACACTGGTGTAAATTCTCGACTGTCTCATACTTCTGTTTAATAAGTTTTCTGTTTGACGTTTAGTCAGCTGTGTGAAAACCAAGGAGGAACCCACCCGGGGGATTAATAAAGTTTTATTTTATCTAATCTAATAACTTTAATCTCAGCCAAACCGATTTACTCGCGAACAAACAAAACACTGAAAAAAGCCCAACAATAACATTTTTAGGTTGTCTAAGTGACTTATATATTACGTTTAACCCGAGCAGCGAAACACCGTGGTGATCTGAAAATGATGTGCCGGGAGTTGTGCCGTTCTCGGCCGCATCAGTAACCCTCGAGCTCCCGGCTAGCTGTCGAGCTGGTGGGTAGCAGACGCCTCTGAAAACGTCGAAGCACTTTTGCAAATATGGGATATCTTGATAAACCGAGCAGATATTTGATGTTTACACAACTACTTTCTCGCCTGAAAATATGTTAAAAGTTTATTTTGTGACCCAGAAAGATTAGTATGAGTAATTTTAAAACTTAGTAGCGGCCGCCATTGCTGGAAACTGGAGTTTGGCTGGGCCGCGCTATGAATTCTGGGATATGGTAGTAATTTGGACAGCCTTCGGCGCGTCGTTGTGACATAATCGGTCTACAAATGCGGCCTCAGGAGGATGCAGCCCATGAATTTGGACATGTCCAGAGTATAATCGCAGCCTTTGCGGTTAGAAAATTGCACTTGATCATGTCGCGATATTATCGCAAATGCGATATATCGTTCAGCCCTAGTACTATTGCTGTGTGATTTATTACTATTACTGAAGGTCCGCGACTCCGAACTGTAGTAAAGGGACCTCTGACTAATACGGCGGGGTCCCTGTCGGCTCGTAGCCGAAAAATAGCTTTACTTTGTTGTGTGGGTCAACTTTTCTTGCGAGAGACAGAGAGAGGCGTTGAAAGGCTGCTCCAACGGAACTTATTGTTTTCGGAGGAAAACACGAACACGGTGTACAGTCGAGTCTTAATAGCTTACTTACAACTGGGCTCGTCAGGCACTCTTCTTGGCTGAAGTGGTTATTATTATATTTACATGCTTCCAGCTCCCGTTTTTCCTCGATGACAACTCGTACCTTTCCACTCTCCTTTTTCTCCCTCCTCGCGCTCACAGACCCATAACGTGTATGGCAGTCCATTCTCCCTGCAACACGGACTACACTGCCCATGAAGCTACATTCTTTAGAGCTATGCTTGTAGCATTCTGCCTGTTAGCTTAGCACAACAACAACAACAACGAAAAGGCGCTCTCTCACCCAGGAAACACACAGTCGCAGAGAGAGAGAGAGAGCGTCACCCTGTAACCATGGCAACCGTAACGTTGCCGCCTGGAACAACAGAACGTAGCTGTCAAACAAAACCCAAACAGTCCTGACCCGCGACAAAATTAAACAGGAAAGTACCGCAGTGCAATCCATTTATTTCAACAAAGTAACTGTATTCTGAATACCACCTTTTTAAACGGTAACTGTAACGGAATACAGTTACTCATATTTAGTATTTTAAATACGTAACGGCGGTACATGTATTCCGTTACTCCCCAACACTGTTTACATGTTTCTATTTTTACCAATACAGCACTCTATGCTTGCGATCTTCTATGTTTATAGTTTGTAAATAAATATTTGTATATAACGGTTTTAAAGTTACATAAAAGATACCACAAGACCACACCGGTTTGTGTACTATGTTTTAAATATGCAGCACTTTCCCTGCAGAGTTCTCTGCAGGGTTATTTGACATTGATTCAAAGAAATATGAAACACAATAATCATTATTTTAAATTTTGAATTCCCACTGCTATTTTGCTTCAAACCAAAGTGTGTGTAGGGTTATTGGTTAAATTTTTTTTCACTGTGTTGTATGTACTAGCCAAGAGCTTAGAGATTGCTATACCATGTGGATTGTATAAAGAAAACACCAGCAACCAACTTGGAAGAAATTTCTAAGGCTGTGCCCACCCACCTTTCAGAAAAAAACACATTTCTGTTGCTTGTGTTCATGATCTCATTCTTTTGGTCATTACCCAGAACTTGTGACCACTGGTGAAGGTAGGGATTGTAGGTCAACAGGTAAATTTACAGATTCGCTTTTATGCTAGGTTCTCTTTTCACCACAACAGACCAATATTGTGTTCGGGTCAATGCAGACACTGCACCAATCTGTCTGTCAATTTCCAACTCTCCTTTCTAGTCACCTGTGAGCAAGATACTCATATACTTAAACTCCTCCACTTGGGGGAGCACTTTGTCTCTAACCCAGAGAGTGCACTTGTTTTTTTCTGCTAAGAATCATGGTCTCAGGCTTGAAGGTACCCACTGCTTCACACGCAGCTGTGAACTACTCCAATGTGAGGTGGAGACCACACTGAAGCTAAAAGAATCATGTCATCTGCAAAAGGCAGAGACAATATCCTACGCCCACCAAGATGGAAAATCTAGAAAATCCGTCTATATAATTTATGAACAGAATTGGTGACAAGGGGCCTGCCAGAGTCCAACACTCACCAGGAACAAGTCTGAATCATTGCCAGCAATATAGTGCAAGCTCTCATGGCAGTTGACTGGAAAAGGCAAACTATGGGACAGACATTCCATACTCCCAAACCACCCGTCAAAGGATGCTCTGAGGGATGCGATGAAATGCCTTCTGTAAGTCCACAAAACACTTGGTAGACTGACTGGGCAAACTCCAATGTATGCATGAATATATTTGAGATGACAGAGCTGGTCCAGTGTTTCACAAAGGAGAAAAAAAATGTTTCTCTTGATTTCAAGGTTTGACTAACACATAGGCTCTCCTCTCCAGTACTTCTGTGTAGATCTTTCAAAGGAGGCTGAGGAGTGTGATCCTCCTATAACTGGAGCACACCCTCAGATGTCCTTAAAGATGGGAACCACCACCTCAGTTTGCCAATTTGGAGGCACTGTCCCAAATCAACACATGCCATCGCAGAGGCATGTGTGGGGATGAACAGAAAAGTATTTGACCAGCATAATATAATCTGCAGTATGATCATTGTTTTAACAATGTAACAGATAGCTTTAAGATGGCCTTAAGATGTTTATGATGATGTTAACTTTGTATTTCAGGTGCAGTTATAACTATTTTATACATATTGCATATCTGTGCTTATTTGAGTTGATGTTCAGGTTCATTAATGGTTTTGAGCTTCATCTAGTGAGAGTGTCTAGGTGATACATGCTGAGGGAAAACTAGAACATAGAAGGAATTGCAATACATGCTTACAAAACACTTATATCAGGTCATTTTATATTAAGGTTTTAGTAGAGGTTCTTGGTTAAAACATTTATTTAGTAGAAGACATACACATAGTCTCAGTGAGCCTCTGTCCTGGTGAAAGGTCAGAAGTGCAACAGGTGAATTGAGAAAGAGCATTTGAGGACGAGACACAGACAGTAGGAGGTGAAGAGGTGACACAAAGAGCATGTGAGGTCAACACATACACACATATTAGTTAGACTTATTTAGAGGAGAGATTAAGTTATGTCTCGACAAGAAAGAGGAACAATTCATTTTAAGATAAGAACGGAAAGTACCAAGCCATGAAAATAGAAGATGATTTTCTGGGTGAAAAGTCATGGTGATGTTGATCTGATCTATGTATAAAATGTACCGGTGACGCATGAAGGGGCGTCAGTAAACAAACCCTGATGTTATAAAATAATTGTTTGTGCCTTAGTAAGTCGAAGATCAATTGCTGTTTTCAGTGATCTTCCCACGTGTGAATTAAAATCTTCGTTTGACTTCACCCGGCCGGACCAGTGTGGTTATTTTTCGATCACCTCTTGTACCCTTTCTCAATTCTTGAATCTTAACACATGTCAACCAGTATAGCATGATAACATCCAAGGTCTTTGGAAATTCAGGGACCCTGTCACCGAGGAGTTGTTTAACTACCTCATTGTCCTCATTCCCAATGATGGATGAGGAGCTTCCCCCGGCATTCCCCAACTCTGCTTTTTCTACACAAGAAAGTGGGACTGAAAGTATGCTCCAAGTATTCCTTCAACCAACCAAATGTATCCTCAGTTGAAGTGAGCAGCACCCCAGCTGGACTATACAATGTGTTAGAAGAGCTTGGCATTCCCCTCCTCAGTCTCTTAACATTTTGCCAGAATTACTTCAAGGCCATCTGACGGTCTTGATCCATCGTCTCACTGAACTCCTCCCACACCCAAGTTTTTGTTTCAGCTACTGCCAGAGCAAGACTCCACTTAGCCTGCCAGTAATGCTCTTTTAAAAACAAAAAAACAAAAAAAAACTACCAAAACAAAAAACTATGGAATAAATGTTTACCATACTTTAATAGTTTAGGTTAGTTTTATTAATTATCTATGATAGATATTAGGATTAAAATATTCATGTTAGTTATTTCTATGCAAAAAATAAAACTGCCACATCTGAGGTATGTATGTATATATAGTATGTTATATAGAATCCAGATGCTAAGAGACATGTTTAAAAAGGTGCCAAAAACAAGTGAAGCTTTTGCAAAACCTAAAGTAAAGGTTTAGTTTTTTCAAAAGCAGAAACTTAATCAAAAATAAAACTTTTGAAAGTCAAAGAAAGTCTAACAGATCCTCATCCAACCTTAACTAAAAACCAAAGAGGGGAGCTTAGAAGCTTAAGCATTATCCCAAAAAGCCTAAAGATTCAAAACATTCTGGGTCAACATTGCCACATGTAGCACCAACAACAAACTGAGTATTCCATTAACATCAGCCTTTGGCTGTTTACCCTCTGTTTGAGACTGATGGTTGAATGGTGGGCATCATTTTACATCGGGTTCTTGATGGGCAAACAGTGCAGTGGGTGGTCTTCTGTTTGAAGAGGAGAACATGCAAATGAAATGGACTGCTGAAGCTGCATGTGAACATGTCATGGTGTGCTGAGGGGCTGACACTGGAGTAGCGCCTCACTAAGGAGTGGAATTTGATCAAAGATGGGCCTTCTGGCTTATTGTGGCACACTGCATTTATCAAAGTGCCCAGTGACTGAAAAAAATCAGTGTTGGTAGCATTCTGCTGTGTTTCCAAAGCATAAAACATGTATTCTTCGACTTCATGGTTTGCCTTCATTCATTTTTTAAAAGCTGCACTCTTGTATTACTGTAAAAATGTTCAGATTCTTGAAAATCCTTCAGCAGTTTCCTCTGATGTTGAATGCAGGTCTGGAGGTCAAGACTTTCACGCTTCGCTTTCCTCTTACATCGGACATTTGCCAAGAATCATTTCTTCAATCATTTCTTCATGCTTTTCTTCATCCTAGCTACCATGTCAGAATGCAGCATCACACATTTGGATGTACTGTTGACACAGCTATAACAGTTTCAAGGAGCACAGCTCCAAACTACCACTTTTGTCTTTGCATACACACCTCTAAACACTGTTTCTGTGGTATAAAAAAAAACATCACATGCTTGCTTGATGCCTTTAAATGTCTTTAACAGCTTAGGCTACGTTCACACTGCAGGCGAATGCGCATCAAATCCAATTTTTTTGACCCTATGCGACCCATATCCGATCATGGTATGACAGTGTGAACGGCACAAATCCGATATTTTCAAATCCGATCTGGGTCACTTTCGTATGTGGTACTGAATCCGATACATATCCGATGTTTCAGAAAGCGACTGCTGTGTGAATGGTCATGTCGCATTAAATCCGTCTTTTACGTCACTGACACAAGACAGACGCCAATTATCAGCGCCAGAGAAGACATCACGAACGTTTCCCTGGCCATCCGGTGAAACTGCTGGGAAGACAACGTTGGAGAAACGTGAACATTTTATTTGTACTGCATAACCTGCAGATTCTGACAGAAATCTGCAACTATCCTTTGAAGCACCGCTCCTCTAAAACAGCAATAAGGATCATTATTAGGTTATCTACATTATTATGTAAATAACAAAATAACTTAAAGCAAAACTTGGGAAACATGAAGTCCGAAGTCTTTATATTAAGGGCCATCAGTCAAACAATATAGTTTGCTCTGGGTCTAAACAGAGCACGTTGTGTGTGACGTCTTCTTTTGCGCATGCGGGCCGCTTTGAGCGTTCACCCTAGAGCGCATTTGCTGTCGCATTTTATTTGTAGTGTGAACGAGCAGACAAAAAAATCGGATTTGATCAAAAAATCGGAATTGAGCATTAAGACCTGCAGTGTGAACGTAGCCTTAGATTACTTTGATCTGTGCTGTCAACATTTCATGGAAAGTGCACAAAATTTGAAGCAATATGAGCACAAAAGTTGGGATGGCAGCATCTGCAGTTGCTCAAATGAGCCATTCTAACAGAGCAACTGCACCAGAGTATGCTTTAATCAAACCAAACCTGCCAAGTGTGAGCACATTCATGCTTTAGCATATTTAACACATAGTCTTCCAGTATTTAATGCAGATCTGCAATTCTGCAGGAACCCACTGACTCAATGAAATAGCATGTTATGTATTAAATGTGCATTAAATATTTTTAGGCTATTCCCTAAAAATTCTTGGATACTATGAATTATACTTTGACAGTGTTTTGCAGTTTACAGTGCTATGTGTAAATACAAAAGAGGAGAAAAGCATTAGGGACGAGATGCATAATCCATCATATTTCAGACTGTGTCTCAGGAAAACATCAGTAAAATCTTAACTCCCTAGATGCAGTCAGTGGAATCCATCTGCTGTCACTGGAAGCTGAAAGAATTCAAAGATTTAAAAGTAGCTCTCCAGGCTCTGCCTATCCTTATGCTGCAGTTTACAGTCTTCTGTTACGTTATGTTTCATGTGATTTCCCATGTCATGTATTCACAATGTTTACTCCCCGTAGTGGAGATGCACTCCCCGCTGGCACATTACAGTCACTCCGGTTTGACTAGTCATGGCAGTGCAGTCTCCAGAGACGATTTTAATATGACCAGAATCAACTTTCTATGCTGAATCCATCTCCACGCTGGATTTCTGTGTCCTGTCAAACACTTCATGTGTCTGATCATATTCACCTATATGGAGCTTTGCAGAATGCCTCTTTTTGGAAGATGGGGTTGTATTTGTCTGCTGTTTTTCTGGATGCCCACTGTCTCTATGTGCCGGTGCAATAATTAGGACTGACACAGGCACAGAGACCATAATCCCCATTGATTAGAAGCCTAAGATCAAAGGCTTCCACTGCTGTCACTCTCACCTCGTCTCCACTCTGCTTAGCCTTCCTCTTTGTCTACCATCCCTCTCTCCATCTCTTTTGATTTTCCCTCTCCTTTTTGTCTGTGTATATGTTTCTCATGCTCTGGGCTTCGACTTGTTATTCTCCTGCCATTCAAGCCCTTGTATCGCCTTCTCATCCGTTGTCTCTCTCTCAGTAGCTGCTCGACATGCTACCAATACCCAGAGGATAAGCTCAATCAGAGCACTTCAGTCAGAATAAACTGGCTCACTCTGAAATAAATTTTGTTTCTGCATGCTTGACCACATATTTGCTAGCTAAGTTGATTCAAAATCATGGCTGCTGCTGCCTCTTCTCATATTTAATGACTGCAGGAGTAATCAAACTGTTTAATCAGTCTAAAGGTTGCAAACAAAGCAGCAACAAAAATTGTCAATTGCTATTCCACTATCATCGTTTTACCTCCTGTCTTCCATTTTACTCTTTTTTGCTACAAGTAATTGTTCTCTCTCTGCTGCTATCGAACCTCTACAAGTGTTCCATTACGATGATAAAGAAGCTATCCATGGCGAGTTTTCCCTGGTTCCCTTCAATTTTAAACTATATAAAACAAATCAAGGATATACATCTGCATTCTGATGTGTTCATTTGTGTCAGTCTCAACAACATTATAGTCTATTGTGATCGACTAGAGTTTCTTGGAGGTTAAATTCACGCTTACTATTAGATGCTGTCTGGCTGACTGCTTTGTTCTTAGTTTCATTTATAGTTTATTTTTTTATTCTCATTTCTCTAGTTTTCCAGGGTCTCCAGTCCTGGTTGTATTTTAATTCTAGTTACACTTTGTACCTAATGAGTTAATTACTTTCCTCTGTGTTTCCTTCTACTTCCTCCCCGTGTGTTTTCCCTCCTGTTAAGCACACATGTTCAGTGTCTCAGTTCCGATTGAAATTATTAACGGTTTTATTTTGGTAATCATTTGTCTCCTGTGTTTTACATTTAGTTGTACTTCCTCCCCTGTCATTATCCAGATTAGTTTCAGCTGTGTCTTGTTACTTTCCTTCCTCCAATTCCCTGATTTAACAGGATTAAAAACAAAAAAAAGGATTTCAAAAAATGTAAAAAATGAAAACTACATATTACCAACCCACAATGAAAAAAGAATAACTACGTTCAAAAAAAGAAAAGGAAACAACCAAAGAAAACCAAAAAAAAGAAAACAGGCTATTTAAACATACACATAATGAGAGATGGAAACTGCATATCATCAATAAGGCGGTAAAGCCTGAAGAAACATCCATTAAAAAAAGAAACATCCTGAAATTGAAACAATGATTTAATTATACTGACACATGTATGTTGATCTGATTATTTCTAGACTGAAATAGTGCTTATTCAAGAGAAGTGGTGTGTATCCCTGTCAATTCAAACCAATACTTTTTGCAGGCCTTCAAAGAGGAGGTCTATATATCTAGGCAGGCAGAAAAGGTCTTCTCTTACTTCTGTGCTACCCAAATTAGCCGAGCCTCCCCACGCACCGATTTATAAAAGCGGACAAAAGAAGACAATAAAGACACATCAATAAAGACTTCCACAATGTTCAACTGCTGTTTTCATATAATCAAGACAATGACACAGGATAAGTAAAACTAGAACCAAGAGACAGAGAACAAACAGCTGCCAGAATAAACAGCACACCACTAAGTAACCACATAGACTTCGTGATATTTACTTCATATTGTTCTTGTGTCTGCATTTCAGTCCATTCTTCTATCCAATTGATGACAAAGTCAGAAACATTTAAATCTCCAGCTGAAAGACTGCTGTCTGTCCTGATTCTCAGTCACAATCAAAAGGTTCACATAAATGTTAAAACCACAAGACCAACATTGCAAGTAAAAATAATTTCACACAATAATTTCACACTGCAAAAATATACTTTTTTCTTCTATGTAACACAATTAATAATGTAATTAATGTGGCTCCATACAGAAGTAACTTGTGAAAATACTGAACACTTTATTAACCTGCAGTTAAAATGTAAGATGAAATTAAATTATGTTGAAGTGATTAATATGCACACAACAATCACTGCTGTAAGGACTGCCAGAAAAAATATTATGCATGGTGTGTAAACTGTGAAACTGGTCCTAATCATAATCCTGTTTATGCAACTAATAGATTTACTTTATTATCCGGGAAAAAAAAAATTCTGTTTGAAGTACTGGCACTCAAGACCAATCCTACGGACACCTGCTACATTCCTGATAATCACTGCCTAAAATTAAAATCTGTGCAAGATTCTCCCCAGTTCAGTGTATAAGCAGTGTAGGTTGTGTTCCTATTTTGTCCCAGGGCTGAAAATTTAATTAAGAGATAAAGATGCTAAAGCTGTTTAACCCATGTGTAATTACACAGAGCAGTGCATCATATTCCCAAATCAGAGAGTGCGACTCAAACTTACATATCATCAATAAGGCAGTAATGCCTCGTACCTGAAGAAACATCTATTTATAATATTATATTAAATTACGGATACTAATTTAAGTTTACTGCCATGTGTATGAACTGTATATTCCTTCTAGACTGGAAAAATGTTTATTGAAGAGTGAAAAAAGAAGTGCTGTGTCTCTCTCTGTCAATTTAAATCAACACTCTTTGCAATCCTTCAAAGATGAGGTCTATACATGAACATAAACACTGGCATCAACGTCATCCACTTGGGTAGATTACATCGTAGTCTCTGTACACAGATTTGCCCAAGAAGTTTAAATCAGCTGTAAGGAGCAAGAATAAGATGGAACAGTGTCAAGAAACTGCTTAGCATGTTGGAGTCTTAATGGAATTAACCTGGAGAATTGCTGTACTAGCGCAGAACAGCTATGCGCTACAGCCCACAGATCATGGCTGCGGCTTCTCCAGTCTATATGTCGAAGTATCCTTGGGCAAGCTACTGAAAGTTACCATCAGAGTGTGAGTGTGTGCATGAATATTAGGCAAAATGCTTAAAGGCACAGAATGTCTTCCTCCCTTCATCCCAACCAGTCAGGGCAGATGGCTGCCCCTCCCTGAGCCTGGTTCTGCTGGAGGTTTCTCTCTGTTAAAAGGGAGTTTTTTGTTCCCACTATCGCCAAAGTGGTTGCTCATAGGATTCATATGATTGTTGGGGGTTTCTCTGTTTTCTTTGGATTATTGTAGCGTCTTTACCTCACAATATAAAGCGCTTTGAGGCAACTGTTCTTGTGATTTTGCGCTGTGTAAATGAAATTTAACTGAATATTTAATTGAATTGAATGAAGATGTTGAAAGTACCGTGTGTGTGTGTGTGTGTGTGTGTGTGTGTGTGTGTGTGTGTGTGTGTGTGTGTGTGTGTGATTGGGTGAATGACGCTTGCAGTACAAAGCACTTTAAATGCTCCGATAGAGAAGTAAAGCACTGTATAACTAACTAATACAAGCTTAGAGATACTTGATCTGAATGTATTACTTGTGTACATTTGTTATTTAGGATACAGCAATTAACCTGAAACTGACACTGAAGCTAAATAAATAACAGACACCTGACTGAACAAATCACAATGCCGACATCTCAGCAATCTGCAGGCAGAAGAACATTAACAGCTGATTGCATGCTCTCTCATGCATGTTTGCAATAGATGACTTTCTGTCAGAACCTTTTCACGCCTGAATGGGAGCAATTAGAAACTCTGGACTATACATGGGGGTTAATACCGAAAGATCAGATGGTCTATGTTTTTATCTTGGTTTGATGATCGCTAGCTTTCTGTGTTTGTAAAGAATATGGATCATTTGTATGCAACACTGTATGTGTGTGTGTGTGTGCGCGTGTGTGTGTGTGTGTGTGTGTGTGTTCCTGTCTAGCTATCTTTGTGAGGACTGAAACCTGCATTCTACTATACTTGTGAGAACCAACAGTCACTTGCGAGGACACACAACCCGGTCCTCACAAATTTGAAGGCATTTAAAGCCATTTTTGAGGCTCAAAGTGTGGTTTTAGTGTCAGGGTTGCAATTAGGTTATGGTTAGGTATAAGAGAGAGTTTGATTTAGTTCTCTTTTGCTGAAGTTTTTATTGCGTGGTCCTAGTGGCTGCTGGATCATCCAGTTTTCTCCTTTAAGGCTCCTAGGGTTAGGGTTAGGCATTCATTTTTAATGGTTAGGGTAAGGGTAAGGGGCTAGGGAAAGCATTGTGTTAATGAAGGTCCTCGCTAAGATAGCTGAACGGGGTTGTGTGTGTGTGTGTGTGTGTGTATTTGTATAATCTTTGTGATGACCAAAAAAAGGTCCTATATTTGTGGGTACCAACAGTCACTTGTGGGGATCAAATTAGGGGAGGGCTTAGGGTTAGCCTAGTGAAAGCATTATGTCAATTTGATGTCCTCATTAAGGAGTGAAAGCGAGTTTTGTGTGTGTGTGTGTGTGTGTGTGTGTGTGTGTGTGTGTGTGTGTGTGTGTGTTTGTATAGGTGTGTGTGTGCACTATGTGAGAGAAAGCTGACAATTCATTTGTGTTTCTATTAGAAAGCCACTAATGGTGATGAATACATACATGGAAATTAGCCCAAGATGAGGGCTAATTGTCTGATTAGATGTGCTTCAGGTTGATAGATTCACAATAAGTCCATGCACATAAAGCAGTCATTAAGGAACATTAGACCATTAAATTGAACATTACACTATAGCCAGAGGGAAAAATATGGATGTTCATTAATGTGTCTCGACACGTAGGTGAGCGCCTATGTTTGTGTATGCGGACGGTACCTTCTCCGTGAGGACTTTGTTCTCTTGTAGCCAATCTCCCCCTGACTCTGCACCTGTCCAAGAGAGTGGAACATTAAATTAGCATTAGAGCAATTCCACATTTGAATCGCTTTATCCCGGACTTAAGAGTTACAGCGCTCTCTGGAGATGATTTGAAATGCAAATTGCTCAGTGGTAAAGATGCACAGGCATTAGCACTGCTAACACTGCAGAGGTGTTTATTACACCCACGTACTACATAACGAACTGAGATGTATGCAAACCACAGGTAAAGACGTGCAGTTCAGCCTTCTTAAGTCATCTCTGTCTCTTGTAGATTGTCTGTGTCTATATATACTAAATTAGCAGTAAAAGTCAACACATATATTCACTGACAAATAAGTCCTGTCTATTATGCCTCATTTATAATGGCAGAGTAACAGTGGGACATTGCAATGATACTGAAGACACACACACACACACACACACACACACACACACAAAAAAACCTATAAACATACAAACAAAAGCTCACACAGGTATGTATGTACTAGAGATGGACCAATCCGATATTACGTATCGGTATGATACTGACCTAAATTACTGGATCGGATATCGGAGAAAAATAAAAAATGTAATCCGATCCATTAAATATCACGAAAGCACCTCACAAAACTTGCGACACGCCGTAACTCGCCTCAGAACGTTAGCACATCGGAGCAGTATGCATCACGTGATAGAGCGGCTGTGGCATGCGGGACCTGTGGTGGTCTGGATAGCATTTGGAGCTTCGCTAGCAACCCGGCATTTCATCTCCGACAAAGTTATCCCGAGAGAAGTAAAGCAAGTGTGTAAGTCCATCTCTGAATGTTTGTAAAGCATTCCTGCGTTAAGCTTAACAAGCGATATATGGAGCGACTGCTTCTTCTTGCTGCTACTTCAATCATGAAACTGCTTAATGATCAGCTGATCGGCTTTTCTGTTGGGAGTCCGTGTCTCTAGTTTGCTTTTGGCCCACTTCGCACCAGAAAGAGGAAACCAGCGGCTGAACAACAGCAGCACGTTTAAGCTTGATCAGCTGTTGTTAGAATGTATTTAATATTACTTTCTACTCCAGGATCTTTTTCTACGTAGCTGACGGCTGTAACTGTGCAGGGGCGGATCTAGCAAAGTTTAGCCAGGGGGGCCGATAGGGCGTTAACAGGGAAAAGGGGGCACAAAGACATACTTTTCTTTCTTATTCTCATTTAAAATGTCTAGCTTTTAATAAATAATTATCTGACACCCAAAGTTTTAATTTGATGCAAAATGAATAGAAGTCCATTACTGTATATAGTAACTATTAAGTATAATATATATACCCTAGTAAGCTATAGTACTTTTTCCTTTGGGAAGGTACCATCTGTGCAGTCTGCAATTTTGTTGAAGAAAGATGTTGAATCTATTTAATATTTCTTGAAAAATAATTGATTTCTGTGCATTTTTTTTCACACTGCATCAAATTAAGGTTGATTACGTCGATTAAGCATCATGAGGTGGAGTGTGAGGGGTGGTTCCCTATTTTTTATTTATTTATTTTTGTTGCTGGGAGTTGGAACCCTATTAGTTAGGTTGCTTAATATTTACGCTAAGTACTCTTTAAAATACCAGAATAGGGAGGATGGTGCAGGTTTACAGTTTTTTACAGACGCTAGGACACATTTCTCAATACTTAGGTCACGTTTGCAAAACTCCTCACACAGTGAGCACAACAGAAGTCTATGTGGGCTAAACTGAGGACCAGTTATCATTGTTTTGGCACAAAATGCATTCAATGACTACATCTCTCAAATTTCATGAATCATCTTCTCACTCAGACACAACAACTGCCAAAAATCTTTGTACGTACAGGACATTTTGCATGTGCTTACATACTGTTTTCAAAACTGTTAAACTTATGGCCAAAACAATAACACAATGCAAAACTTGAAAAGACAGCAAAATCCAACAGCAATATTTTATTGAAACATATTTTAAATCTAAAAATGCAGTTTAACCAGCCACAGCTTATTCTCATTGTAGATGAACATCTACACAGGTGTTACTCCTTCAATTTTTCAACTCCTTCAATTCTGGCATGCCAGAAGATTCTTTCCTAGGTGTATTGCCCTAGATGACATAAGATGTGATGTGGCCAAATGGAGAAGACCGAGTAGATTAGCATTACTATTGTATGTGTATCAGTGGATGGTGTGTATACAAATTCTTGTATTTTGGGATTACTTAGTGCAAAAAAATAAAAATACATAAACAAATATTAACGAATTCTGCATGATGTCTGATTCATTCCAGTAACATATATTGAAATTATAAACAGAGATGTGTCCTTGTTTTACACAAGAAAACACTGTGTAATGCTACATGTTGTTAGTGTTTTTTAGGTCATTGTTTTGTGGGTGACAAAGTGTGTTTGTCGGCTGTCAACCTTTGCTAGTGTTCTGGAAGAATGAGTTTATTTGAGACCTGAATGAAGTGTTTTGGTAGTTGTAGTGCATTTTGAATGTGAAATGAACTGCTTTGCCAAGCTGACGGTCAGTTAGGAGGATTGTGTGAAGAGTTTTGCAAAAGTGACCTAAGTATTGGGAAATGTGTCCTAGCGTCTGTAAAAAACTGTAAGTTTATTAGATTGATCAGTATTGCTGAACTATGAAATATTTTTTTTTGCATACAGGTATAACAGAATAGCTTTAGTGTAGTTGTTGTTTTAAACTTGAGTATGAACTTATACAAAATGCAGCAAGATATTTAAAAAACAGTTTTGTTGATTAAAAAACACTATATCGGATTCATATCGGTATCGGCAGATATCCAAATTTATGATATCGGTATCGGTATCGGACATAAAAAAGTGGTATCGTGCCATCTCTAGTATGTACACATCCCCTTGCTGAGAAAAGAACGGCCAATATCAAAGCTATGTATCAACAAGGAAAACAGAAAAAGGACTTGTTTGCTTTCCTTGTTTGTTGTACTATTGAGTTTTTTTTGTTGCAACAAACCTCCTGAGGCATAGTCACTCAAATACATACACATGCACCCACACAAGACACAAAATCCAAGCCCTCTTTGCTCTAGCGGGTGTCTCACTCACCCTCCGAGACACAAAATAGCATGCTCTGCTGGACGTAGCTCCTTTCAGATTAGAGCGGTTGCAAATTCTCTGAAATTGGTGTCATTTTCACTTTGGCTTATTCCAGCAAAGAAGGTTGATTAAGTAAACAAAAGAACTAGACTCCTCTGTTAGTTCTTCAAACATTACAGGCGGGAGAGATATTCATCTCCATCTGTGCTCTTCATGAGGGAAATAAACATGCAAAGTCACTGTTTACAGTTCTGCAATATTATTTTCAAATATATATATATATATATAACAATATGAAATTTATTATGTGTTTGCTACTTTGTATGCAGGATGAAGCCTCTGCTGGGCTGATAAGCAATCATGTGCTAACACATTAACCCTATTTATTTAGTAAAAAGGAATTCAGAGTAATATTTTCTGGTGTTTTGTAAAAACATCTTCTATAATCTTCACTCATACATGTGAAAAAAAATGTCTCTGTCTTTAGCAGCTGAATGCATCGCTTTCTCTCCACCATTTGGTCACTGGTCTGCCGTTTGCAGCAGGTTTATTAGAACAGTTTTGTTCACTGCTGCTAGAAATGACTCAAGCCAAGATCATGAGCTGAAAAACAGGATACAGCAGAATGAAAAATGGCTGAGGTAACAAGAAAAAATATTTAACTAAAAGGGAAATAAGAAAGCAGAAGAGTCATCGGTTCCAGATGAGTGGTGGACCCTACCACCTACCCTTAACTCCTCTTTATAATGTTTTTTGCCACTGGAAGAAACACTTGACACATGACTTTGCCTAGACTGTCTAGATACCGTTCAGTGACCTCAGGCAACCTCCTGCCAATCAAATTACCTATGATTTCTGTAAATGCATAGCCCATGCCATTGTTGGTGAATGGCTGCTGTCGTTGGGTGAAATTAGTTGCAAACAGGGTTATGCACAAAAAATCTCCTTGGTTTTGATTTAGTCGCTAGCAGATACTGCAGCAACCTATAGTGTTACTCCCAAATGTCAGCAAACACATGCCAACTTTCAAATCAGTTTTTGGGTTTGCTCATTTCTGTTCTGTCTTTATTATTTGTTATTCTTTTTTTATTTAAATTTTTATTAGTTTCATCATTAGTTTTAGTCTTTTTTTCATTATTCTCATATGGGGGGAATAAGCCAGAGGTAATATTTATTTAAATTAGTATAGGTATTACAATAAAATAACAAAACTGTAAGCAGTTGATTTGCAATCTCGATGATATCATATACCTTTTTGCAACCAATTACACGTAGTGACAGCAACCTCCTGCAACCACTCACCAACCAGTCAGGGAATACACATTTTTCCCTAACAACCAACTGATGGTTGACCGGGGCCAAACATAGTTGTTACATATATATATATATTTTTTTTTTTTCTTTAAATTACCACTTTGTTTTTCTTTTCAGTACACGCCTCTTTCAATTTGCTGCAGTTCAGTAAAAGAAACCAAACAAACAAACAAAAGAAACCACAGTGTGTGATTGCAAATCAAAAGTGCAACAATGAAACAATGATTGCACTAAAAAAAATCAAGGCCTATTTATAGGTCTTGGGAGAACTACAGCATGTGTGGAAAATGTGGTATAAGGTCCTGTGCTGCTGTAGAGGAAGCTACGTGAAAGTCTGGGGTTACAGATAACTAATAATAAAAAAAGATGAGCTGACCAGCCTTCAGCAGGTAATCATTTTTGCTGAGACAGCCAGCTTGAGGACCCAATAACCGCGACTAGCATAAACAGTTGAAAATGGAGGTGTACTGTAGAAAAGTAAAAGAAATCAGTATGTGTGGTAAAGAAGACAATATCTAGTTATCTCTGTTACATGAATCTGCTACATTTCCAGCGACTACTTTGTGCAGTATTGTTTATCCAGCTTGAGCAGACAATGTTGTCTAAATGGAGAAAAGTTGCATGAGTCAGTGAAAGGCTCTTTTCAGCCCATTTCACAGCATTAGTGAAATGAACATTTCCTTTCCACAGCAGTACCTACAGAGAAAAACCACCAAGAAAGTCTTGACAGACCAGAAGTGTTTTGCCTAAAGAAAAAAGTTTTTGCACAGATACATATACACAAACTCATGCTCATACTCTTCAGTAATCCACTCAGAAAAAACACAAACATCTCAAAACCTTTGCATTATCATCCAAGCGCGCAAATATAGACAGGCTTTTTGTGTTGCTGCTGTACGCTGTCCCACTGAGAGAGAAGAAAGTTACAGATGGTCCTGTTTCCTTCCTCAGACTGCTTTGTAGTTGTGAGAGCAACACAGAGGAATGCTTTTGAATGTAAATCACATCATGTTCCCGCAGTTTATTCGCTGGGCCAGCAGCCAGTGAAAAATGCTGTTATTGCAAAAAATCCGAGCATAAATAAACAATGTAAGACAACAGAAATGAATGTGTATAATAAATAATTTGCATTCCCCCCGTCTTGGTTTCAGCCTCACCAAACAATAGCAGCAAGTCTAAGAAAAAAAGTTGGGGAGAACAGATTACTGATCGGGTTGTACAACTCTTATGAAGTGAAAATGGGAATGGAAATTATAGTTTGCTGATTTTGTGAATTCGTGAAGCTTGGTGCGGAGGCGTAGAACAAAAGGATTTGTGTTTGCTGACTTGTATCACAGCTCCCATCTGCTCTTATTTTATGTCCATTCTTGTAAGCAATGCCTTTAATACAATTAAAGTTGAAAAAACATTGCCAATAAAGGCACTCTGCGTAGATGCACATATGGCAAGAATACTGCATGCAACATTTTATTTAATGTGCACGGCAGCTGCGTGGAGCTGAATTTGTTTGCATCTTGGAACTTTTGGGACAAACGGTTTTAACTTTGGCTGAGTGCAATTGCCAAAGGAAAAACCCCAAAACTGCATACTTCTCAAAGAGTTCAAATACTTTTACGATTGCATTAACAAGTTTGATTTATCCAGAAAAAGACTCATTTACCTCTGATTTATGAAAAATAAGGAACACTGTAAATTACCCACTCCTTCACACTCTCTGCGGTCCACTGCCAGTGTATTTTCCCAGGAGGCTTGAAGTTTTAATATCCAAGGTTGTTTTCACACCTGCAGTGTTCATCTCCATTTAATTTCCATTGGTGTGGTTCATTTGTGCAGATGTGAACACAGTAATCGCACTGCGGACCAACTGCACAGACACTTCCCATAGCCATTAATGCTTCACGTTCTGAGATGCAGCAGAATACCGCACATATGCAAAGTACACAAATTGTAGCAATTAGCTCTCAATCTTCCATGAAATAGTCACAAAGCGGTATAGAGTGCTGCAATGAAAACTTCCTTACCATTGCTTTGGTCGCTAGCATATTCCTTTTGTCACCAGTAGTTTGCATGGACTTGATGAGTTGTCTGCAAACACTTGTGAAGTACTCGCCAACTGACAGAAAAACTGTGAAAATTCGTTTATATTATTCTTATTCAAAATGGAAATGGAGACCATTTTTGAAATCCTCATCGCTGCAACGGTATTGCACAATGTTTCCCCTGAAGCCAAATGGTCAGCAGTCCTGGTTTTTGATGCACTTTTTCAAGTTTCTCTACAGCTCGGAGAGTAAAGTCTTTCAGGCAAACAATGGGTGACCGCAACCAAAGCAATCACAACAAGGTTTTTAGTGCAGGTCACCTCTTTGTGATCGATTTCACCTGGTGAAAGCCAGCAACCTCAGGCAAATGATTTGCAAATCAGTGGGGGAATATACATTTTTCCCTAGCAACCAGTGGTAACCAGGGTGTTGCACTGGCCTGCAACGCTATGCCTGTGTGGCTTGTGTGGCTTTAAATACTAGATAAAGACTTATGTGTGTGTCTCTGCAATATTTTCCATGCAAGATTAAAATCCATACTGATTCACTAAAAATACCTCAAGCAGTTTTAAAGTTTATACAGAATACGGATTTAGATAAAAAAAATCTACCTTTCAGGCATTTTTTAATATGCACTTAAATTTAAAACACGAAGAACTTAATGTATATTACTGTCTATAGTCCTAAACCTCAACATAATTCTATACCAAGGCCACCCCAGCCACTACATAAATCATATTGGCTTATTGAATTAAGAAAGTATGAAATATCTCAGATGATAGATAGTTGGTATTTAGTCAGGATGGCACACAGCCACTGGTGAATTTCTCTCTTATATGTGTGTGAGAGTGTGTGTGTTTGTGAGAGAGCGTGTGTGTGTGTGTGTGTGTGTGTGTGTGTGTGTGTGTGTGTGTGTGTGTGTGTGTGTGTGTGTGTGTGTGTGAGAGAGAGTTTGAGAGAGAAAGACAGAGAGAGTGAGACAGCATGGTAGAGAAGAAACAAAGAGACAAAGAGAAAGACAGACTGAAAGACATCCTCTGTCCATCTCTCTCATGCACACACACACACACACACACACACACACACACACACACACACACACACACACACACACACACACACGCACATACACTACTGTACTCTACAGTGAGTTTAGGTCTGGTGTGAATCAGGCTCGTCTCTCACTGTGCAATCTTTTATCAGTGGACGATCCCATTTCCGTTGTGTTGATGCAGCAGATGGATTCCCTCCTACTAACCATTCATCACCTGCCACACCAAAACCTTTCTTTGCCCCCTTTTCACCAATGAAAAATGGGTTTTGGACCATCTTTTTCCTCAAGAAAATAAGAATCGTTTAACATGTCATCAAACAGGTTTCTTACTGGATGTTATGAGTTTGAAAATTGTTTTTATTTATTTTGTGCAACACAGCAAAAAATGAAAAGACAACGTGTTGACTATCAGACTGTTTTATTTCAAGTTACTATTTAAGAGAATGATGTTTTTTTTAAAAACAACAACAACTGCAATACAGTGGTCTTATGCATGATGAAATATTATAATAACAGTTCATTAAATATGAATATTAATTTCTTAAAATTTCAAAGTTTTATATTTACATGATAGACAGGGATTTAATTAAGAAAATCTCACAAATCACAAGAGGTCTTTCTTCCAACCCCCCCCCCAAAAAAAAAAAAAAAACGGCAAATGATTTAACCTGGACATTTCAAAAAGCACAAATTCATTTAGGAATTTCTCCAGCATGTAACTGAAATAATTAAGCCAAGACTGTTAGTGAGACATTCAGAGTCACGACAGGTGAAAATGAGTTTTATCTTTGCAGAGCAGGAAATGACTACGCCCACAAGATGACTGCAATCATGTTAATAAAGTATGTAATGTAATAATGTTAGTGGCATCAAGCAAAATTTTGATCCTCAGTCTTAGGTATCTGTCACAGAGACCAATCCGTGACTGCCCACCAACTTTCAATGAATTCCCTATCTGACTGGCGAGTGGTTGCCAGAGGCTGCTAGTAGTTGCTAGGTAAACCTGGTTGCTGCATCCAAAACCTCCTTGTGATTGCTTCAGTTGCTAGGTACAGTCACTGTAGCTTGCATAGAAAATGCTAACTTGTCTTGAAATGGTTGCCAACTGCTCACCAAGTGGTAATTAAACTTGCATCTTTCAGGAAGTAAAGTAAAACCTTTGCCTTATCACTGCAACCGATGTGTTTCAAAAGATGCTAATTTTAATGTGACCAGCTGACTATTTTAGGACAGATCTGTGTCTTCCTTGTAAACTAAAGCAATCAAAACAACAAACATCATCTTTTTTTTTGGTGTAGCACCATATACTTCTTTGCTACCAATAGTGACAGCCAACAACCTCTAGCAACCGGATACATATTTTTTTACTACCACGGATGCTTGCTAAGGGGTTACCAACTGGCCTCTAGTGTGTGTGACTGAGGCCTTAAGCCTACTGTGTTCAATAAAAAGGAACTTATTACCCAATTTTTTAAACTAATTGACACAAATGGTTTTTACTTGTTCTGTTCATTTCACAGGCTGGGTGTATTACAGCCAAGTTACTTTGAAAAAAGCTGAAGAAATGTTTGGACTTTCAGAGCTGAGCCACTGTATATTCAATTAAGTGATTGCTGTGACTATTTACTTCTCTAAATTGATCAATAAACATGGGATTCAACTGAGAAGATGATAGAAATCCTGTCAAAGGCACGGTTCATTAACTTGTTGGGAAAACTAGGCTTATGGCTTCGCTTTTCAGACCAAATAAATTAACCACAGAGTCTGAGCAAAGGTCTCCACTGACCGATTTAAAAGTTGAAAAAAGATAATGTTGTTAGAAAGCAAAACCTCTTCCCCTTCTGCATTTCTTATATTTTCATGCTGGCCATAATTTTATTTCAATAACCCACACTAATGAAAAAACAACAACAAAGAAACTGCAAGGCCGAACAAGTTTATGATGTGAACATTTAGTGGAAAATTGGAAATTAAGCGAATACTTCAATGTTGTGCAATCAGCATGATTACAGTAGTTTGAGCCACTGTGTTTTATTTTTCCTCACAAATTGTACTTGCACTAACGACACATTCCAATTAAGTGTGTATGTGTATGTATGTGTGGGTGGGTGCATGCATGCACATACATCTGTGCGTGCAAATGTTTTTAAGAATCTATCACAAGCATTCAGCCAGTTTGTGACGCAGGGGTGCTCACATTGATTTGTAGACTTTTTATTGCTGAAGCAAACATTGGCCGTACTACAGAAGCACGCATAGACCTACAGGCAGACCTTCATATACAAAAGGCAGTAGATGTTATCTTTTTAGATCACTCGGCCTTCACATAACACTGTTAATCGTCATGGTAATCAATCCCATAGAGATGGACAGGAGTAGAAATCCTGTAAGTGAAGAAAGTGATAAAAGGTGATGAGGAAGCCAAAGAAAAAGTTAAGACAATCTTATGAACCCACAGGCTATGCGCAAAACTGAATGTTAATTAGGAAAAAAAATAAAGCCCATAAATATTTTAACACTGCAGGATACAAAGTAAAATCCATCAAGTGAAGATCAATACCAGAAAGCACACATGTAATGATGTACAGTAATACCAGAGCCATATAAATACAGAAACTATTATAGTTTACATAATATTTGAAATATTTAACAACTGACATTTTCACATATTTAAGTGATTTGAACAATGAAAAATAGTTTTTCAGGTCTTATTTCCAGGGATACATCAATACAAAGTCCAATAGCTCCCGAGCAGAGATGGACAGTAACACGTTACAAGTAACACGTTACTGTAATCTGATTACTTTTTTCAGGTAACGAGTAAAGTAAGGGATTACTATTGCAAAAACGGTAATTAGATTACCGTTACTTTCCCGTAGGAATGCTGCGTTACTGCGTTACTAAAACCGTGATTTTTTTGCAAAAATGTCTCATGACAGTGACGTAAGCGAGTGCGACGTTTGTGACAACAGCTGTGTGCAGATCAACAGTGCATCATATATCGAGTGCGGGAGAGAGTATGAGCGTGCAGTGTTTAAAGCGTGGAAGTACTGACCTTATTTTGAGTTTGATTCCATAAAAAGTGACAAAAACATTAGTGTCCGTTGTGCGTGGGAAGAAAACTTCTTTTTAAAGCGAAAAAAACCCCTTAACTTCCAAGCAAGCACCGAGTGCGCTATGACGTAATGGGAAATTCACAGAGAAACTCGCGGATTCTTCCACTGACCGCTGCGGCACACCTGCACCAGGGTAAACCCCCGCCTATGCCCCTCCTGTTGTACAGGTGAAAATAGAGCAACAGGACCGCTAGTCTTTGATGTTATTTATTTTCTGCTGTGTTTTACTTGCATCTATTTGAAAGAGTGAGTGTAAACACACACACAAAAAATATATTTTATGTGCTGGAATGTGCAGAAAATAAGTTTAAATCCATCCATCCATTCGCTTCCGCTTATCCTTTTCGGGGTCGCGGGGGGCGCTGGAGCCTATCCCAGCTATCATAGGGCGAGAGGCGGGGTACACCCTGGACAGGTCGCCAGTCTGTCGCAGGGCTAACACATAGGGACAAACAACCATTCACACTCACATTCACTCGCACATTCACACCTAGTGGCAATTTGGATTATCCAATTAACCTATCCCCACAAGAGAATGGTGCATATAATTTAATTTTTGCTTGATGCATAAAGTTAAAAGGTTAAAACTAATAAAACAAGTTTTAAAAAGAGACTTTTCCATTTGATTACATTTTGTATGATGGATTATGCAGAAAAAGTAGAATTGGGCTGAAAGGTCTATCGCTTTATCACCTATTCAGGTTGTAAATCGTGTTTTTAAAAAGTAACTAAGTAACTAAGTAATTAATTACTTTTGAAAATAAGTAATCAGTAAAGTAATGGGATTACTTTTTTGGGGGAGTAATCGGTAATTAGTTACTGATTACTTTTTTCAAGTAACTTGACCAACACTGCTCCCGAGTGCAAATGCACCTTCATTTAACAATGTGGACCCTGGAACAGCAAAGCACGGCGTGTGTGAGGATTTCACAGAGCGGAGAAAAAGGGCAATGAAAGATCTTATAAATCACTTTAGGAGTAACCTCTCAGGACTTTGAAAGAAGTCAATAATGCTTTAAAATCAAATCTGGAGACAACTAGTAGCAAGTATGCCAATGAAGCCCCCGATTTGGTGAAATGTGGTCATTTTTTCCTTCACTGATACCATTTATATGAGTGCAATGAGTCAGTTAATGCTGTTTATTACTCCCAAATTTCTCTAAAAGAGAAACAAAGGCTTTAGTTTAAGCTGCTGATTGGCTGTCTGGCAAACTGTGGCACAAGACATACTAGGCTGCAAAAGTTTAAAACTGCCTAAAACATAAAAGCTAGCCCTTTATTAGCTTTTCACTCCCAACAGAATGGGTGTACACTACATTTTTTTCCTACTCTTTTCTTTGTGCATCTACACAGGCTCTCTGATCTAAAGTGCTTTTATATCACTAGGTTGCAGACAAGGGTCAAAAAGCTGGTCATTTAAGTTGTCACACCAACTCAGACACCTTCTGTGCAGGTGAAAAGCCACCATTTACCTCTCACTGAAACAACATTAAAAAAAAGTAAGACTTGAAATATGTGGGGTCTAATTGCACCAGTTCTGGTTTAGAAAAAAATACACAACATTTAAACCGACAAGCTTACTTTTAAAGCTTGCTTTTAAAAAAAGTGCTGTATTGAACGAACAGCTGAAATAAGATGCTATTGTAGCCCTCTTCAAAGCAAAGGAGAATAACAAGCAGTTTGTGGCTGCACATGCAAATAAAATGCTGTTTTTACTATTAATATAATTTATTTATATTTCTTCGAAAAGAAACAGCTACTCACACAACCTACCAGCCTGAATACAGCCCGTTAAATATTTTTACAGTGTGCTTTTTAAAAATGACAAATCTTGCTCAGCTGTCTCTACAACCATGCAGCAAGCCACCAAGTATTAAGTGTCATTCAGTATACTAATCATTTCTCAGTCTTAATGCAATTAGAATGAGAAAGCTGATGTCTTGGTAAATTTTGCATTCTTTAATATAAAGTTGAAACACTTACAGCTGTGGAAAAGTGTGGTGAAAGGAGAGGTGATGTAAAACTTCCATTTATTGCTCATTACTCATGTTGGAAGGGTGACCTCTGAGAGCATCAAGCATCTTGCTGCAAGCATAGTTGCAGGTTGCTTTGGTTGTTATGGGTATGTCTGATGTTACTGGTTGGAGTTATTAGTACTTGAAGTGTTTCGATGGCCAAAATGTTTAAGTACCAACGGCATGGGAGTTGAGGAATTCCCTTGCTTCAGAACAATGCACCAGCAAGCACAACCGTCACCAGATGCATGCAGTTACAATGCTATGTCACCGCAAATCGTAATCAGACTCTAGAGCCCGACCGACATAAGACTGACACCAATATTGTGTGAGCTAAAAATGAGGTATTTCAATATTTCAGATGTTTTTTTTTCCTCAGCAGATTTTTATGTTCTGAGTTATGATTGATTGGTTATTAGTTTTCTTATTGTTTACATTTTCAGCATTGTGTTATTCCTCAATATTTTCATTCTTCAGTGTTTAGTTGCAGTTATTGTTTATGTTAGTTGGTTTACTTCATTTGCTTTGTTTCTCATCTTATCCTCCTGTGACAATTAACCTGTTTTAAAACCTTCCCTGTGCCTGTATTCCTTGAATTGGTTACAGTTGTCACTTTCTGAGTTTTTTTTTGTCTAGAACTTTGTGTTTAGTCTCACTATCATTGATTATTTTCACCTGCATCTCATGGCCCTGCTATGTCCACTTCCCTCTAATGACCTTATGTGTATTTAAGCATTATACCGCAAAGCAAAGTCAACATATCCACAGTATCTTTCTGTTATCTGGATTCACTTATCTTAACATTAGTAATCAAAATAAGTGGTTACACGAAGCTGTTTATCAGCTCACTAAGTTAACCCAGAGTGTACTAGGTACAAGTGCGTTCGAACGAAGGGGTGACATTTGGCCAATCACACTGATTAGTGCACTGGCAGCTGAAAAGCTGATTTACAATTAAATTACAATTTTTACAAAAATATGAAGTGGTTACAAAACAAAAGTAGCACATCTGCTCCATCTGAATCAGCTATGTGAGATAAAAATCACTATATAGCAGTTTACCATCAACAGCACTTCAAGTGCTTTGGTCAATAAGACTGGAAAAGAGTTACTGTATTATATTAATAAAGTGTAGCCTATTTGAAGGCAGGAAGGAAGGCCTGCAAAACATCAACTCCAAAATAAAGGCTCACTTTTGGTGCCTGTCTCAATGTGTCTGCATTTGGGTCCTAAATGCCAGCTCTGCTCAAATAAGCTGGTTGTTGTCATCACTGATAACATGGTGGAAGGGTGTTTCTCCTTTGCTCTTTACATTTTCATTCACCAGAAATTATGAATGATAATTCTGATAGTTTGGCCCACAGATAAATCAGTTCTGTCGGACTCTGGTGACCCAGCTACTCTAGATTTCTTCTTTGCAATGTCGAAGACTTGTTACATGAGTAAGAGCATTGTGAGATATCAAAAATAGTCAAACCAGAACTAAGAAATGAAAAACATGTGTTGTAGCTGAGAAACATAATATGGCAGTGAAGAAATCTACTCCACTTCTCTACATATACTGCACATTACATACTCAGGATTATAGAGCAAGTAACACTTCCCCACACTGCACAGTCACTATCTCTCTGTAGCTATCTCTCTAGTGCACACACACACACACACACACACACAAACACACACGGGCGCACTTTAAAGGCAGTCCTTGTCAGAGCAGCGCAGAGAGGTTAGGGCTGCAGGTCTAGCCTCGGATATCCTGAAGGATGACTGAGATTGTGAAAGGAGAGTGTGAGAGAGGTGGAAAGCAGCACTCAATCTGCTTCTATTCTATTCTATTTCACTACTGTGGGGGCACTGGAAGCAATGCGGAGCTAAGCAATGCATGTCTTTTTTTGCTTTCTTGCACTTTCAGGAATAGCCAATGTGGATTCCATGAAATGTTGAGGCTGCTTTGATACTCATACTTTGGATGATTTGATTAAAGAAAGGTTTTGTATAGCAAAAGATCGTTTTATTTGCTAAAACTACAAATATTTATATTTTCACTGTTAGCAGACAACGGGTTACAAAACTGCAAGGAAGCAGGGAAACCACATTAAGGTTTTCCTTCTCCTGTCAAAAATCTGTATGCATCCTGCATGCTGAGCAGGTGCAAATGTGAAAACCACAATATGGCATGAAATTACTAACTTAGGTTCCACGAAGGTTAATGATATTCAAAATACACTAAAAAATGCAAATGTAGCTCTAATGGCAGAGTGGTCTTACAATGCTTTGCAAAAATTGTAAAGTGGTAAAAGTGGTAATTATTCGTTGTTTAATGAACACTTTTAGAATACAAGTATTTCAAAAAATGGAAATGACTGATACAACAGTCACTGTTTTAAATTTTTTTCAATTTGGAGAAAATGGAAAATACAGAGCTTTTCAGAATAAATCTGATTTGTGGCTTATCAACATTGCTATCATGTTTAATAACCCAAACTAAACACAATTACATTTACACCACATTCATATTTTTATTTACCTTGTTCCCTGCATTTGTAAATTTCTAGCATCAGTCTTCAGGGCCTATTTTGACAGACAAGCACAGGGACAAGAAATATATAATATTTAAAAAAATGTTTTACTTTCCTTACATCATTTTTTGTCTGTGCATGTGCATTTGTGTATGTTTGACAATCTAATTTCCAGAGTGAGTAACGCATATTCATGATGTCAGGAAACTTTTCAAATAACTGTGTGAGAGTCAGTCTGAAAGGAAGTATGTCAGCTTCTATTCAAATGCACTGTTCAAAATCATTTTGATATTTTTATTACACAAGTTATCCCTGAGTCTTTTTTTCCCATATGTTGTATATCCAAAACTATAACCAGTGTAAAAACCAAGACTGATGTACAAAAGCACATCAGCCTGTGGGAGGAAACCGGAGTACCTGGAGCATCAAAATCTCAACAGATTTCAATAACAATGTTGGAATAAACCAACAAAGAAATTATTAAGACATACTATAGCATGGGAAGAATACACCATCTGGCCCCTGCCAGGAATTTGCATGTTTTTGTGTCTGCATGGATTTTCTCCAGTCAGGCTCTTCTTAACCATGCATGGAGCTAGGTTAATTGAGACTATAAATTGGGCTTAGGCATGAAGCCTCCCAAATAGGAGCTGAAGAATATGGATAGATGGATGGATGGATACTGTAGTGCATCTAGGCTATGTTTCAGCACGGGAAAGACACGTTTGGTGATAATCTGACTCTTGTATTTGTACTGTATCCTGAAAACCAATATAATTTTAAAGGCAATCTTGCATTCAGTGGCATTTTGGCAAATTTGGATTAATGTCTGAGCTATTAATCTTGGCAGTAATAGCAATATCTCTATAACATTTATTTCAAAATAGGAAAAAGACTTTCAAACTTTAAAAGTAGGTAGTAATACATACTGGATAATATAAAAAAATCACCCTAATGTTTCCAAGACAAACAGTGTTGGTGTGAGCCTTCGATAAAAGTTTGCTGTGGTTTTTCTTTTTCATGTTAACTGTGAGAAGGAGGCAGGATATCAGTGTTTTTACAATTCATAAAAAAATCAAATGATTTTAAAGTCTTAATAATGTCTGTGTAAAAATGTATGTTGTGGTTTGATGCGTTGACCTGCAAATGGTCTTGAGGTGTCTTGACAACACATGCAGAAATACCTGCGATTGATTCACTTTCAAGGTTGTGATTCATATATTTTATGGTTTTAAGCTTGCTTGATTGTAGAATTAGTCATGTAGAACAGCTTAAAACGTTTAAAAAGCCTTTTTTTTTTTCCAAACTAGCTGAATGCTGTAAAAGAAAAACAGATGCATGTCCAACTGTATGAGTGCTGCATGTGAAATATCAGAGGTGGGACCAAGTCATTGTTTTGCAAGTCTCAAGTAAGTCTCAAGTCTTTATCCTCAAGTCTCAAGTCAAGTCTCAAGTAATGTCAGGCAAGTCAGAGTCGAGTCTCAAGTCACTGGTGTAAAAGTCCGAGTCAAGTCACAAGTCTGAAACTTTGAATTTCAAGTCCTTTCGAGTCTTTAAAAAAAAAAAAAAACGAAAAAATAATGTTGCAGTTATGCTAAATGTAAATATTAGACCATGTAATTTTTTAATCTGTGTTTTTCTCAACACATGACAAAATAGTGAACTTAGAAAATATACACAAATTGTGAAATTGCACCTCTTTAAAATGCAGCTCAATTAAACCTAGCTCCAAGAATAATTTTCACCGACAGTTCTGAGATAAGCTGCATGTTATTCTTGGATGCGGTTGTAGGACCGGCTTTGAAATCGCATGACAAAAATATCATACATAAATAAATGATTTTTTTTTTTTAAATATCATTTAAAAAAAAAACTGTATCACCAACGTAGCCTTGAAAACATTTGCTAGTTAGATGAAGTCAGCTATCTCATCGTAGCATATTTATATGCATATTTATAATCATACGGTTCTTGGAGTGAGTGCATACACTCATGAAGTTTAGTAACTTCAGGTCACTGCAACAAGCCCAGGTACAGTTTACCGACGGATGGGTGCAGGACCTTGAAATGCACCGTGTAGAACGAAAGACCATCGTACGTATCATAAGTTTACCAGTCTCACAAATTGTTGTCATAAATACACATTCCTTAACCGTTTATTAATAGGACCTTTGAGCTCAACGGTAATTAATTAGTAGTGGAAATAATTTCTGGTACCCATCACAGAAATGTAGCAGTGACAATAATACTGTATGCTGTAATCGTACTGGGCAATTAGTGATACAAAAAACCTGTTTTATCCTGTGAATAAAAGTATATGTTTTTGTCAATGTACCATAATAACAGAAGCGAAACGCAATATTGTGTCAGGACAATTCACTATTTATGCACAATAAACAAAGGAGCATAGCGCGACCATTTCTGTTCAGCGCCAGACTTGCTTGTAACCTATATCACCAATTATGTTAACTACAACAGCAGACTGACCTTTGTGTAAATGCTTGGAGCAGACTAACCTGTGAGCTGGAGTGTTCTGGGACGTTATATTTGATCTTTGAATGGCTGCAATCCAGGCCACCCGTCGCGTCTTTGTCACTTCGGAAACATGGCTCGAACAATTTCTCTTCAACGACGTAATCCGATAACAACCGATCTCTTTACCCGTCGGCTTCCCGTGGCTGTCATGCGACCGGCTATTGCAGTTAATAATACAACAGCTTCTTGACATTTTTGTGTTTCTTTTTATCGCTGTGTGACTGATTTTAATTGAAAGCCTGCGTGCGCTAGTACCTCTTGCCACGAGTTCCCAGAATCCTTTGCGGTTCTACCCGTGAATGACGTCACATTTTCAATCTCTATATAATATGCATGTTAAATTTTATATTTGGGGTGAAATATCAAGTCTTTTCAAGTAAACCGGTTCAAGTCCAATTCAAGTCCCAAGTCATTGGTGTAAAAGTCCAAGTCAAGTCACAAGTCTTAGAACATTTTTTCAAGTCAAGTCTAAAGTCATAAAATTAATGACTCGAGTCTGACTCGAGTCCAAGTCATGTGACTCGAGTCCACACCTCTGTGAAATATATCCTTTTTCTTATGAATAACAGACTTTCCAATAATCTCGAGAGACGGCTCTGCCTGCCAATGAGCAAAACTGCATTCGGAAAGTGAGAAGGGGCTTTGATAAAAGTTTTTCTATTACCTCAGTTATTCAAGCAAAACCAGTGAATCAACTTTGCATGTTTCATTGATTCCTGAGAACCTTTTCATATATTAAACAGTCATCTACTTGAATACAGATTCATATTTTTCAGGCTGCAAACCAATGAGGAGTTTTATATCATAAAGTAAGTTTGAAACTGTGGTTCTCTCTTTAGTAATATGTATACAGTATAGTACAGTTACAGATAAAGCTCCGCATGTTACAAAAGTTATGTAGTGTATATTAATACAACAAACCAGTCTATTGTTATAATGTATAAGCATATTGTTCATAAATGTGTTACTGTAAGCAACAGGGATCATTGGAAAAACTAATAATATATACAATTCAACCATGTGAATTAAAAGGAAAAAAATATATTACTACATTATGTAGACTACAAAATTTTGTGGTGCAGTTAAAGCCACTGACTAAAGCCAGTAGTTAAGTAATGGCACACTTCACGACAGCTCACAGAGTGTGACTTAGGAGCTTGCAGCTATCTTCAGGATCTCACGTCTAACATCCTGGCCTAGTTAAGACAAGCATTTCTGCACATGAAGCTGACCTTTCATTTTATCTACAAAAAAAAATAAACTGGTGAAAAATGTGTATTTGCTTAGTAGTTCAGTGCAGAGACAGAAATAGTTTAGTGTGTGTATATCTGTGTTTAAACCATCCCTCACTCACTTTCCCATGTTGCTTGTTTGTCATCTTGCTGCGAACGTATCTGTTAAGAACAGATATCAACAGTGTGTCCGCACTGATTCTTTTCCTTTGTTATGACACCAAATTCCACTCCAGTGCTCTCTCCTACATAAACAAGCCACACGCAAACCCACACACACTTGTGCACACTGACACCATGATAGATGGCTACGAACGCATAACTTGATACAAGATAATTTGTTATTTTGAGACTATTGATTTGTGTGTTACACAGTGAAACAAGTCTCTTTCAGAAGCATCCCTACAGCAGTCGATTTCAGCATGCTCGCCCATTCATCGCATTCTAATAATGTGATCAATATATTTTCTAAGATGCTGAATACACAGAAATATGGCATCATTATCTAGGGACAAATACAACCACATAAAAAAAACCCAACAAGTATGACAAGAACAGTATTGTGGGATGACAGTGTTTTATGTGTGAGGCTCCTCGGATGGAAGTCCTGAAAGCGCAAAGCTCCCCTGAATATCATCCATCATCTGAACAACTACAAAAAGGATGAATATATTATGTTATTTTTGGCTCGGTATTTCTACGTTGTGAGGTTATACACTATATTCCTTCATTATCTTGCAACAAACAGGTCCAGTTGACATGTAAGGCAGCGAGTTAGCCTATCAGCAGGGAACACTATTTACAGAAGGGGTCACAAGTAATGGAAAGTCATTTTCACCAGGGGCTGTTTTCCATTCTGGATGGCTACTGCGCTGCCAGCCCAACTAGGACAAATGGCTACCTCTTGCTCAAATCACTACAGTAACCTAGACTAAGTAGCTAAGCAGCCCCAGCTGAGGGCTTTGGATGGCTAAACGTTTCCCTTGACCACTGCTATGCTGTCTGCAACCTTTAAAAAGCACATTCATTTCACGTAGCAATAGAGTTGTATTTATTAAACAGTTAACAGTTCTCAGTATAGATACAATTTACAGCTATTTTCTTTTAAACAAAGAACACCTCAGTCAGAAAACATAAGCCCACAATGCCTTGATGCTGGTAATGATACTAATGTCAGGAGGTGGAACACAAAACACATGCATTACGCCTGTAAAAGCAGACGCCCGCGTTGGTGGGAGTGTGTTGTTTCAGATATCACTGAGACATGAAAGGAGCCCTTGACTTTGAGTACGAGATCCAGGGACTGAATGCTTCACGGATGGACTACACTATAAAGCAGTTCACAGTTAGAGCTGGAAAACATTGGAAAACACTGATGCTTCTCCCTTTTTTTTTTTTGTATTTTCTTTCCTCAATTACCTGTTGAGAGGTACCTGCTTACATGCCAGCACACTCAGGGCGTTTGTATCTGAAAACCTCGGTATTTTGGCTTTTTAAAATTTTAAATAGATTACCATTTCTTAGTTGTTTATAAGTGCGTTTTCAAATGAAACTGCAGCACTACTGAGCAGAAAAGCAAGAGCTTCCAAGTGACTGTAAAGCACCTTTAGATCACCTGAACGTATTTGTTTCCATACACTGTAGTTTCAGATGTAACGAGCGATGTGTGGGCATTTTAGAAGCAATTCAAACTGATTACACAGCAGTATTTATTTCATTAGGGTGATTCATTAACCTCCTCATGGCTGCAGTAAAAGCCAGAGTGCAGTAGCTGCAAACACCAAGGATCCCTGGCTACAAAAATATATATCTAGCCTCCTAAATTAAACTTACATTTATGTATAGGGCAGGGCAATATGGCCCAAAATATTTATCACGATATACATTTAAAAATTTGTGATAACGATATAACTGACGATATAATTGATGCGGGATAAATCAAGCACAGTACGTATCACTCCGCGACGCTCCTGCCTACGGTAGCCGGAATGCTCAGACAGTGCTGCTTCGTAGCTTACCACTTCGTACTAAAACATTTTTTGACAGAAAATATGTACCACATAAAATCGGTTCGAGGTCAGTAAGCACAACCAGAATTCATACATAAGGTGCACCTGCTTATAAGGGTTTTCAGAAAATTTAACGGATGGATTTTAAGTGTGCCTTATTTTCCGAAAAACACGGTAAAAACGACGGCCCGCTAGCAAGCTCTACCAAAAATAGTGCTTTGTTGTGTATCTGACGGACGGAAGCCAAACCAGTTCCACATCACTGAAGTTGCAGCATTTTTACAAACCAGTTCTGGTTCATCCGTTTCATTCAACGATCCGCTTTCGCCTGCTTTTGTCATTCTCTGTCGCCGCCATGCTTTTTCTGCCATGTGCATATGAAAACAAAGGCACCGTGCATGCGCGTTTTACCCATACTCTATCACGATATTTCATTTTCTTATCATTGCCTAACATTATACCGGTATTACCATGAACGGTATGAAATGACCCAGCCCTATTAATGTATTTGTATTTTATTTAAGTATCTCTTTTGATGTAAAACCATATCAAAACTCAAAACTAGTCAAAACTAAACAGTAAAACTTTGATTGTAGACAAACTGAAAGTAGCATGGTGACAAAGTTTGAAGTCTTTAATGAGTTTTCTTGTGCTACACAAATGATGATGATAGTGGTGACCAGTGATGCATTAACAACATATTGGAAACTTCAATTAGAAGCAATAATTAAAAAGTTTACTGAAAATGATTTAGAGCATGAACAAGACTTCGAACTTTGTCACCATGCTACTTTCAGTCACCATGAGGGCGTTCAATGGCAGGACAAAGGAAAAGAAAAAGTTAATACATTAAGTTTAATGTACTATAACGGGAGACTATAAGAGAATATTACAGTCGATGTTTCAAGCAGTTGTTTATAATGCGGTTTAAGTCAAATTTAAAATACTTTCATATGAAGTGAGCAACTGTAAATATAACTGGAGCCAAACAGATCATTTGAGTAATGGATATGTCACTAATTTCTAAAGCTCAAAGCCTGTCTTCCAGTACCTCTCCCCCACAGAAGAAAAATAAACTGCACATAGTGTGACAGCAAATAAAGCAAATTAGAGCTTTCTTTGAATTTAAATTGTGAATGGATTTAACTAGATAACGAGTGCCTCTTAACAGTTAAGTAAAGCAAGTAATTGCTTTTTCATGGACTCAGATTTTGACTTCCTATCATGTGGTGAGACTAACAAAATCCAATCGCATGGATTGCAATTAAACTCTTCAGTGAACTTCTGACATGGTTCACTTCTAAGGTAATCACATAACTTACTGTGATCCATACTTAATTTTCTCTCAGGATGTCAGTGATGTCTTCTGCCTGTAGCAGAGGTAAAGTTTTGTTAAAGGCATGTACTGCTGTCGTGGACAGCAGCTAAAGTTACAAAGATGGCTTTTATGTGATGCACAACGAATGCAAGAGAAAAAATAAACTTTACGTAAAGGGGACTTTTCTTAGGCTTTTATAGGCCATAACAGGGATTTACTGTAGTGCAATATTTCCAATAATGACATAACAATGAAAATTTATCTGCCATTCCTGTCAATGGAGGGGTTTTGGGGGGCAGAGTTTGAAATGATCACTATTAGTTTTGTACAAAGGTTCTGAAAGTGTGAAATCAGTGCATCAGGTGAGGAGCGAGACAAGGAGAATTTTCACTGCTCGGTTTTATTTATTTACTGTTTCCGGTTTTTTTTGTTGTTTTTTTTGTATGTTTGCTTGTGTTCAGCATACACTAGGGGTTCTGCATTATGAATTGGTCCCCACAGGAGAGACTGTCTTTTGTTCACCACTTGTCATCCTGTTAGATTTGGCTCCTTGCAATTTTTTTGGACCCTCCCTGCTGATGAGAATCGAGTTGAAGGATTTTTGTTTTGATAGACTGAAGGAATTCCAGCTGAGAGACAAGTGCAAGTGGACACAACAGGACTACTATAAAGTGGTTTTAAAATTGGGGCAGTGCTGAATGCAGCGCAGAGATTCAAGAGAAGATGTATGCGAAATCAGGCACATGCGTTTCATTTTTAAAGACGCCACCCTGAAACCTTTCAGTTGTATATGTACTGCATATGCTTTTAATTATTAATTACATTAATTACATTAACAATTATTATCTTATAATGTTGTTTGTTCTCAGGGTTTTTTTTTTCCTTATAAAGGATTTTTTGCCAACCCTGGAAAAATGTAGCTAACACGTGTTTTTTTTTTTTTTTTTCTAATTGGGGTGTATTTACTTAATAATAACAAGCATTTTTTGTTGAATGCACAGATTTATGCCCACCAAGGTAAGACTCAGTGCCATTGATTGCACACAGAACAGCTGGGCTTATGTGCACAGCCACCCCTGAAAAAAAAGCCCTGGTGTTAAGAAGTGTGATGAATTGATAGAGCCCATTCACAGAGGAAGAAGAGGACATGCTATTCTAATGTTTTTGCCTGTTTGAAATAGTGGGTTTGTGTCTAGCCTGTGACACCAGAGATGGGGCAAATACAGGATGGATCCAGGCAATCCCTCTGATTTCCTGCTGTTTCCATTATTACGGCGGTCTGACTCACCCAACGGCCGCTTCCATATGGTGGCCTGTCCAACAGCAAGAGCAGATTGCATTATTGGACTGGTCACAGCCAATGGTTGCTGCTAACAAGTTGCCGCTTCTCTCTGACCCCTGTTTGTGTGGTCGGTGTGTTGCTGCGGCTGTCCGTGTGTTCATGTGGATTCGTATTTGTCTATCTGTGTGTGTGCAAATTCATGTGTGCATGACCCAAGGTGACTTGTTTCCAATAAGAAAATGAAATCCATTGTGAGGTTTTTTCCCCCTCCCTCCCAGCGAACCATTTTCTTTTATTACTTCACCTGCACTTTCCTGAGCCACTGGGTATGCTCCCACACTGCAACTCCCAGACAAGCATCGGCAGCATCTATCTTATGGACAGAAGTGCTGAGTGGCTATTACTTCTCAGCAGACCACATAAAAACCACAGCAATTAAATGCTATTGGGCCATTTGACTTTGTCTTCTTAGAGGAAAAAAAGGAAGTGAGCAGCAAGAGAAGAAAGGCAGAGAAATAGAGTGGAAGTGAGAGGAAGAAAAGAGACCTCAACTTAACGGAGAGAAATACCTTCGTGTCAGATGCCTGAAATGAAGATAAAGGAATTAAAGGGGAAAAGTGGACGGGAAATTAGAAATGATAGAGTACAGTAGAGTACAGAAGCAGTTCTCAATGGGAAAGAGTTCTTTAACTTAGATCTGATTTAAAGTAAAACTAGATAATATCATAGGAGTTTAAGAAAGATCTTCACTTTTAACTGGACTTGAAGTTAAAGTGAATCAGCTACATTGTTGTTCTGTCACACTGAAGCAACTTCTTAACATTAGAAATACCAAGGAGGTTATTTTAATCATGTGACATAAAAAAAAAAAACATGTAACCCTGTTAAAATAAAACTCAATTATCAAATATCTTGACTTTTCCTAAAAGATATACAACTGCTTATACCTAGAACGGCAGAGGATGTCATTTTGACCACATCGAAATTAATCCATGCAACCGCTTCCCTGGTGTTGTTAGTACAACACTTATTGTTTAGCAACAATTTGATGTGAAACCATGCTGAATATAAGTGAGAGCTATCTAGATGTGATTAATTCATAAACATTTGAAGAACTGTAGTTTGATAAAAGATGAATAATTGTTGGGATCAGAGCAGTGGAGGGTATGGTGGAAGTAGGTGGCTGCTGCCTGTGCAGAGTGGCAGGAAAACAGTCTAGAGTGTGTAGAACTAATCGGAGTAAATGAAGAGTGAAATCTGGAGCAAATCGGACGGGTTTTAGGTCTGAGGAGGTAAAGGGCAGCAGATTTGAGGCATGGAGGAGTGTAGAGAGAGGCTACAGGTCTGATGAAGAGGAGGCAGATATGGATGAGATTATACTTTTTTTAAATTCTACCTTTACAGACTTAATTTCCTTATTTTATTTTTTAAATTTTAAAATGAAGACGCCGATCAGTTCAATCTGTTTCACAGTGAGCGCTCTGTTTTTTTATACCTTCTGTATTTTAGAGTAACTAAATACAACACATTCTCCAGAATGTTCTTCTCCTACAATAATTGGATAATTTAGACATGTTAGTTATCAGTGTTGGGGAGTAACGGAATACACGTACCGCCGTTACGTATTTAAAATACAAAATATGAGTAACTGTATTCCGTTACAGTTACTGTTTAAAAAGGTGGTATTCAGAATACAGTTACTTTGTTGAAATAAATGGATTACATGGCGGTATTTTCCTGTTTCATATTGTCACGGGTCAGGACTGTTTGGGTTTTGTTTGACAGCTACGTTCTGTTGTTCCAGGCGGCAGCATTACGGTTGCCGTGGTTACAGGGTGACGCGTGCTCTCTCTGCGACTGCGTGTTTCCTGAGTGAGAGAGCGCTTTTTTGTTGTTGTTGTTGTACTAAGCTAATAGGCAGAGTGTTACAGGCATTGCCCTAAAGAATGTAGCCTCATGGGCAGTGTAGTCCGTGCTGCAGGGAGAATGGACTGCCATACACGTTATGTGTCTGTGAGCGCGAGGAGGGAGAAAAAGGAGAATGGAAAAGTACAAGTTGTCATCGAGCAGAAACGGGAGCTAGAAGCATGTAAATATAATAACAACCACTGCAGCCAAGAAGAGTGCCTGACGAGCCCAGTTGTAAGTAAGCTATTAAGACTCGACTGTACGCTGTGTTCGTGTTTTCCCCCCAAACAACAACAAGACAACAAAGTAAAGCTATTTTTCGGTTATGAGCCCGACACAGAACCCACGTAGTAATGAGCCAGAGGTCTCTTTACTATGGTTTGGAGCCACGGACCTTCAGTAATAGTAATAAATCACATTCATGTAGTTTTAAAAAGCATAATAATATATTCAGTTATCCAAAGTATTCAGAATACGTTACTCTCATTGAGTAACGTAACGGAATACGTTACAGAATACATTTTGGGGCATGCATTTTGTAATCTGTAGTGGAACACATTTTAAAAGTAACCTTCCCAACACTGTCAGTTATTGTGTTGTTTAGTATACCTTTTGTTTATTAGTAGATAGTAGAATTTATTTAAACTTTATGGTTTAAATAATTCAAATCATTTGTAAAACAAATAAACCCCCTAAAGAATTTAAATTCACATCTTAACTTCTTTATAAAATTATTTCTTTGCTGTTGATGATGTTGTTACAGGATGTGGAGGGGACTGACCGCTCCCCCAGCGGTTCTAGTATTAAATCACAGTCTATGACATTCAGCCAGCACCAGCTTGCAATTTCCACTGGCCAAAAATATCTTTAAAAACTAGCAGTTAAGGGGACTCAAAAGTCGAAAAACATTTAGAAAAAAAGGTGTCTGCTGAGACTGATGTATCAAAACCCCATGTGACAGCAGAGGAGCTAGAGATTATCTGCTGTCACTCAAATGGATAGGATGGGCCAGTGCCAATGCTATATAGGATGGATAAGGATATACTATATACAGTACTTTTGGCCTCTGCATAAAATGCACTGCATTTAATTTTGGTGATGCTTTAAAACAGTCTCCATAAGTACAGGAACTTTTTACTCATCAAAAGCTGATACGAAGATAAAATTATGGCAGCTGTCAATATCGATTAAAACTGACTTTGCTCGGTTCCAAGTCAAGCCAATCAGGGGAACTGCTGATTGATCCATTGCAGCTGTATCAAATACTTCCTTTGACAGATAATTAGATACACACACATACTCCTCGAATCCCCCTGAAAAAAAACAGATCAGGGCTTAAAATATGCTCTGCTGAACTTTTAATTATTGATCTACAGGCAATTCTCTGTGCCCTACAAACAACAGCTCTCTGAAGTAAACCAGACAATCCCAACCAAATGAAAACTTGGAAAATCAGAAATGTAAGAAAACCTTTAGCGTGTTTTACACACAATACTTAGAGGGTGGTGTTAGAGGTGCAGTACATATTCCAGGCTTTGTATCCTTTGTACTGGGTGTGGCAAGTTTCTGGTTTCAATAAGACAAAGAAAGCAAACCTGTGTGTGAAGTCGTTTTTGACTTCATGACCGCTGCCTTTTCCGAACCTCAATCAATCTTAGACTGTTCAATTCTTCTCCAATCCTTCTGAACACATGTCACAAATGATCAAACAACAACAATCACCAATTTTAAGCAAACAGAGCTAATTTTTTTCAAAGTTGGATGTAGTGACTAGAGATGGCACGATACCACTTTTTTATGTCCGATACAGATACCGATATCATAAATTTGGATATCTGCCGATACGATATGAATCCGATATAGTGTTTTTTAATCAACAAAACTGTTTTTTAAAATATCTTGCTGCATTTTGTATAAGTTCATACTCAAGTTTAAAACAACAACTAAGCTAAAGCTATTCTGTTATACCTGTATGCAAAAAAAAATATTTCATAGTTCAGCAATACTGATCAATCTAATAAACTTAAACCTACACCATCCTCCCTATTCTGGTATTTTAAAGAGTACTTAGCGTAAATATTAAGCAACCTAACTAATAGGGTTCCAACTCCCAGCAACAACAAAAATAAATAAATAAAAAATAGGGAACCACCCCTCACGCTCCACCTCATGATGCTTAATCGACGTAATCACCTTAATTTGATGCAGTGTGGAAAACAAATGCACAGAAATCAATTATTTTTCAAGAAATATTAAATAGATTCAACATCTTTCTTCAACAAAATTGCAGACTGCACAGATGGTACCTTCCCAAAGGAAAAAGTACTATAGCTTACTAGGGTATATATTAGACTTAATAGTTACTATATACAGTAATGGACTTCTATTCATTTTACATCAAATTAAAACTTTGGGTGTCAGATAATTATTTATTAAAAGCTAGACATTTTAAATGAGATGGGGCGATCGTGGCTCAAGAGTTGGGAGTTCGCCTTGTAATCGGAAGGTTGCCGGTTCGAGCCCCGGCTTGGACAGTCTCGGTCGTTGTGTCCTTGGGCAAGACACTTCACCCGTTGCCTACTGGGGGTGGTCAGAGGGCCCGGTGGCGCCAGTGTCCGGCAGCCTCGCTTCTGTCAGTGCGCCCCAGGGTGGCTGTGGCTACAATGTAGCTTGTGTTACGTTCCCCTGAGGGGTCTAGGCGGTGAGGGGGGAGTAACAAAAAGTGTCCAGGTCAGAAAAAGGAGTCAAGGAGGCAAAAGGGTTAAATCAAAGAGTTTTATTAAAGTAGCTCAACTAAAAGAGACAGACAAGCCGCTATCACCATTTAAGAAAACAAACAAAACTCAGGCGTGGTCAATAAAGTAAAACGTAAGCCAAAAAGAAAGAGAGCAGCTCACTAGCTGCAAACCACAATAACACAGCTCACTAGCTGTAACCACTCACAAACACACTCAGCTCACTAGCTGTAACCACACTCATGGCACTCAGGCCCAGAGCTCACCTTTCCCTGGGCTTAAATACTTTTAATTACTGATGTGAGTCAGCTGTGTAACAGGGAAAGGTGGCACCTCAGGCAGAAGAGGTGGTGGGACACGCTCACACAGGCACCTTCAGGAGGAGGCCCTGCTAGGGCCGTAACACTTGCCATCACCAGTGTGTGAATGTGTGTGTGGATGGGTGGATGACTGGATATGTAAAGCGCTTTGGGGTCCTTAGGGACTAGTAAAGCGCTATATAAATACAGGCCATTTACCATTTACCAATAAGAAAGAAAAGTATGTCTTTGTGCCCCCTTTTCCCTGTTAATGCCCTATCGGCCCCCCTGGCTAAACTTTGCTAGATCCGCCCCTGCACAGTTACCAGCCGTCAGCTACGTAGGAAAAGATCCTCGAGTAGAAAGTAATATTAAATAAATTCTAACAACAGCTTATCAAGCTTAAATGTGCTGCTGTTGTTTATCCGCTGGTTTCCTCTTTCTGGTGCAAAGTGGGCCAAAAACAAACAAGAGAGACGGACTCGCGACAGAAAAGCCGATCAGCTGATCATTAAGCAGTTTCATGATTGAAGTAGCAACAAGAAGAGGCAGTCGCTCCATATATCGCTTGTTAAGCTTAACGCAGGAATGCTTTACAAACATTCAGAGATGGACTTACACACTTGCTTTACTTCTCTCGGGGATAACTTTGTCGGAGATGAAATGCCAGGTTGCTAGCGAAGCTCCAAATGCTATCCAGACCACCGACAGGTCCCGCATGCCACAGCCGCTCTATCACGTGATGCATACTGCTCCGACGTGCTAACGTTCTGAGGTGAGTTACGGCGTGTTGCAAGTTTTGTGAGGTGCTTTCGTGATATTTAATGGATCGGATTACATTTTTTATTTTTCTCCGATATCTGATCCAGTAATTTAGGTCAGTATCGGACCGATACCGATACGTAATATCGGATCGGTCCATCTCTAGTAGTGACAGGAATATTCCCAAAGCTACAGTCAATTCTGCTACTGTTGTTTCTGCCACAATGGAGGACTGTTCCCATTCATCACGGTCTGTCGATGTACGTTTCAGACAACTAAAAATAAACATTTCCAATCTCTCGGTAATCAGGAACGTGATGTAGGTACACAGTGTAGAAAAGACACAAGGAGCACTGAACTAACACCGAAAATTACAAAAGACTGGCAGTCTCATTACCAAAGCAAACCACATTAGATACCCTTTGGAAGCCTGATACAGATGCTGCACTGTGTGGCCCTCTCGCTCTCAATAAGCCTTTCTATCCATCTTTCTTGCTGTTGATATGTCTCTTGCTTTCTTCGTCTGCCCTTTTGTTGCTATCGTTCTTTATACCCTTCCTCACTCTTTGTCCCTTTGCCTTTTGTAACTCTGTGTTTATTTTTCAGTCAACAGAGAGACTCTCTCTTTTCTGACCAGAAAGATATATTCAAATGGAAGTTGAAGAACAGAATGATGCATTATTCAAAACCCTTCACAGGAATAAGGGAACAATGATAGGCAAATTCCTATTCAAGTAGGCGATATCCTGGCAGGACAAAACCAAAGACCAAAGTAAAAAAAAAAGTAAGCAGCAGTACAACTCCAGAGGGGTGTTTATGTGCAAAAGAGACTGAGTCATTTTTGTCAGCAAGCCATCTCTTTTTAATTCCCAGTCATTAGAAGATTTAAGCTACCACAAGTCGTGCATATCAAGATGACAATGATAATCTTTCAAATCCACCATACAATATAGTGTGCACTGTGCACTAAGTCATGTGAAAAATCAAGAAACTGAATCCAGGACAGTGCCAACTTGGCGTAGAACACGTGGAGCCTTCTGGGTAAAAACATGACCACCAAATCCACCAGTCCTCCTTCAACAATGTACTGCAGGACTATACTGGTTGTTCTCTTACTTTACACCTTAGCTTTTTTACAGCTTACCATCACAGACTGATAGATTGACGCAACACTGTCAGAGTTGCAGGCTCGATTACTGTTGGTTGGTGTGGCAATCATCGGAGAAACAATAGCTATACTGGTGTGCATTTTAAAAAATTAGAATACCTACTAGCACTATGGGGGCCATGCAGCGTCTAATCAAGTAGTCACACACAAACACCAGATAGCATTTTACACTTTCATTAGTGCTAAACTGTAAGAGGGTTCTTAAAGTTTTGATGGCTGGCTGCTTTGGGAACAGTTAGTGACTGCCTGGCAACCACCGGTCACCAAGGAAAAACGAGTATTCCCCCAGTGAGTGGTTGCTCAATCCCCATGCACACATGCCTAGAGCTTGGTCACTGACCCCCTGATAAACACTGTTTGCTAAGGAAAAGTGCATATTTCTCAACAGGCTAATGAGTGAATGCTTGCTGGCACTTGTTGGAATTGGTCACAGAGAGGTATGCAGTGCTGCAGCTTCATTGTGGTTTGCATCACACTTCGTGGCTTGGTAGTTAGTTTACAGTTCAATTTTCTTATATACAGTAGTGCCACTTCACAGCACCAGTTGCTTTAAGGCGCTTTATACTGTAGGCCAAGAAACCCCAACAATCACATGACCCTTTATGAGTGAGCACTTGGCAACAATGGGAAGGAAAAACACCTTTTTAACAGGAAGAAATCTCCAGCAGATTCAGGCTCAGGGAGGGGCAGCCTGTCTCTGCTGTAGCAATATGCTAGCAGCTGACGCAATCGAGGGGAGATTTTTGGTGTAGCAACTTCTCTGTGACCAGTTTTTAAGCAATAGCCATTAACTTCTCACGTTTTTCTCCATCAACCAGGGGATAACCAATGTTACCAGGGGGGTAGGCCTTTTAACAGATGAGTTGTTTTAAATGTGTTTGTATCAGCTGAATTCATCAGTGTCAAAAACAAAAACATAATGTGAAGCACAACATTGTTTTCTCATGCTCACATGAAAATGATACACCTGGTCTATGGACTGTACTTTGTGAATCCTGGTATTAGAGGACTCAGTCAGTTTGCTGATCTATATAGTTTGTAAATAATGATGTAATTTTGCCAACTGTAAGAAGTTAAACAGCCAGGGGTTATGCCTACAACTTTATTTTGTATTTTAATGCTTACTTTGCACTCCTTTGTACTTGACATGCTGTCATCTCAACTTGCAATGCCAGCAGAATTCATTAATGGATAATTAAAGTAGTTATTGAACTGTGGCATCACCTAACATTTAGTTACTAAAAATATTGAAAGAGACTGCTGATATATTGTGGCACCCCTTCTGACCTTCTGACATGGTGATCTGTTTAGAATCACAGGGAGGCAAGTCTTGTGATTTTATCCAATGAGAACAAACAGTTTGCCAATAGCTTTTGGCTATCTCAATGTGCAAGTAAGCACGCTGTTTCCCCTTGCTTGATCGATGCTTCTCGATTAGGCTTCCGGGGCCAAAAGAAATGCAGCAACTTTCCTATTCCTCAGATACACAAGCCCATTCTCATTTAATCTACAGAAAAAATGCATGCACAGACACATTTGCATACCTCTTCCTCCGCACACATACCCGCAAACAGATAAACCGATGTCACAGACAAGCCCACTGACGTCATTCGTCCCCTGGTATTTAGCACAAACGTCAGATAGTGTAGAGTCCTGCTAAAAATCAATGAGCATTTGCAACAATCAATAGCTGGGTTCCTATGAGAAGTAATTAGAAAGGCAAACATGCAGTGCTGCCTTCCTGCTCACCCCCACTGTAGGCTCAAAACAGAGTTTTACAAAACAGTGATACTCGAACAAGTAAAATACACAGATTAAAGCACGAGTAACACACTGGTCCTCATCCAGTATGAAAATTGGTTTAAATTAAAGACTAGTTATCATAAAGAAAATGTTGAGTTTTTATGAACCTATTTGTTCATCTACAACAGCCTTTGGCTAAAAAACTTCAGTGTATTTAAGTACGTCTATTAGAATAAGTGACAAAATCACATAATAACTGAGTCTGACCGTGATGCCCAGCAGCTATTCACTTCACTGCTTTGAAAAGGATGTCATGACTGAAATCCTCTATCGAGTTCCTTTTGTACAAAATCTTACTTACAAAGGCTTTCATGTTACATGTCAAAGATTATACGTCCTTGAATGACCGCTCTGGTACTAATAAGATGTTAATTCCATACACCTGGCATGAGATCGTATTGACAGGTGTTAGAATTATCTTACCTGAAGTGCTTTATTACTGTGCCTTATATTAATCTCATATTAATCAAAACTGCCCATATAATCATATAGAGTAGTGTTAAGTGGACACAGGCCTGAATAATAAAGGCATTAGAATAGGTGTCCTCCAGTCGTAGACTCTAGTCCATGTTTGCGTGAAGAGGAGTAGATAAGAAACATGTGCAAACATTAATAAAAACATAGTATATAATGCAAACATTTATTTGCATTATTCTAATAGAAAAAAAGTTTTTTAGCCTCTATAACATTTAGTTAAGAAAAAATATCTTTGAGTAACATTAAGAGCACGAAACTGTCTGCACATCAAAATGAAACTTGAAACTCACCCGATAACGGGTAATAGCTCCTTTACTTTGAGATGGGGTTCAAAGAAACTAAGTCTATTGTGCTACATTGTGTGAAACCTCTGATCCCGGAGTATCACTCCATAGCTCTGCAGGTATGTGGATTCCGGCATCAAAATGACGATGCACATTACATCCTCTGAAGGCAGAAATTGTCTCGTGGCAAATGGATACATCAGCCTCTTTTTACACTTTATAAAGATACATGCTTTTTTTCACACCCCAGTGGAAATTCTCTCCCTTCAGCATCAACTTTTCATCTTCTTGAAACTTGTTTTAATATGCGTGTTCTTTTAAAGCTGCAAAACACGCCTGTCTATTCAGGTGGAGTGCTACTTGGAGTGTTCGGGGGGCGAGCTGTGCAGATCACAGCCACATCCGGGTGAGACGAACTTTAATAAGAATGTAAAATGATCTGTGAGTTAGATTAAAACCTTGGATTATGGATTTTGGCTCAGGACTTTGACACACGATGTACAAAACGCATATTAAAAGCATAACTTCTGATTATTGCTGTGTGGGAAAACTGGCTAAGCCATGTTTGTAATATATAGATAAATAGCACTTCTCCATAGAGTAATCAAATGAGAGATTTGTCTCATTTTAGTTGGCAAACACTGATTGCTTCCTTTTCACTGTATTCCTTCTGCTGACTGACGATGAGGAGAGGATAATATGAAAACAGCAAAAAGAATGAGAAGCATAACAGACAGATGACAGGACAGTATCATATAGATAGACAAGGCACAGATATAATACAGTATGTCACAGTTGAAAAAGGAGCCTTTATCACATAATAGAAATAGACGCTATCAGAGCAGGGTTGGCCAATTTTCAAAATTGAAGTTTTACCAACATATAATCTACCATATGACTCCTTCATCAACACCAAGACCCTTTTCCTTCAAGATTTTACTCCTGCTGCTGAAAAAGAAATAATAAATAAAAGAAATAAATAAGAAAGCTGAATGAGAAAATTGCAGTCATATTGTGAAAGGCAGCCTACTCACCTGACTGAAACCTTTTGCAAGACTGCGGTGCCTCACAGCTTGTTTTCATTTTACACTGAAATATCATAATAATACTGCAATTATCAGATGGAACTCTAAAGATTTTTTGACTGGGCTGAGCCCCCAACGGATCCTAACAACACCTCTTGCTCTTGATGCATGTGTTGTATTAGTGGCTGTGATGCCGGTGTTTATGAGGCATCGCTGCGGGGCGGGTGTTTACGTGGCAGGGAGGGACACTCTGCAGTATACCCAGTACAGTAAACTGTCGTGTTTTCACAAATACCAATGTGAAGTAGCTTCATTTTGGCAATGCTGAGAGGAAAGGTCATTCTTCACTTTTTAGCTTTTATTTCTCAAAATAGTGAATCATGTTTTCATCTGCCGGTTATACCCTGCATTAACAGTATCATATATTGTTGTTTGTTAGACAAATGACAAACTGAGTTCACATTTTTATGTCCAAATTTGAGCCGGCACACTTGAGTTCAGATAAATTAATCAAGTAATTTTTCTGTTCAGGAATGTAAGTTAACGACTGTATAATAATAATAATAATACAATAATAATTCATGTATAAATACATTTTTGCATTAAAAATATCATTCTGATTGAAGATTAAGGAGCCTGCACACACTGGTGGATCAGCAATTATTAAAAAATATTTTGGTAATTATCAATACTGTTAATTTAGAGTAGCTGTGGCATAAACATTAGACTGGGTGGTGATTGAATAAATTTGTTAAGCACTGTTGTGCTATTGTCCTATTGTACTATGTTCATCATGTTGCTGCACACCTTGCTGTAGCTGGCCAGAGAGTGAACTGTAAAGCCAAAGTATGTCTAGAACGTTGACGTATACAGCACACAACTTTTGGAAAACCCTCCAAAGTTTGCACCTCGGTTTTCATTGCATTTGTGAATGCATTTTATATATTTTATTTGAAGTCGTTTTACATAAGCAGTAGAGGAAAAAAACAACAACAGAGAGAACCACACACACACAAACACATGCCGTAGCATTCGTTTGAAGTTCCAACTCACCTGGAAAGCACAAACTGGACTTGATTGTTTTAGTGTTGGTCCCTGGGATGATGCTGTCAAGAGAAAAAGAGAGAGGTTGTAAATTACTTAAACATACCATAAAATACATATATTTTTTCTTTTTGTCCCTTCTTTGGTATTCTTCAAATCCATTCGATCTGGCAATTATAGAAGCATACAGATTTCCTCTCCTCAGTGAGCCCGCTATCTATTGTTAAAAGTCTATCTATGTCAAAATGTTCGACAGAAGAAAACAACAGAATAAAGGACCAAAGATCTAGAGCAGGGGTCTCCAACTCCAGGCCTCGAGGGCCGGTGTCCTGCAGGTTTTAAATATCACCCTGGGTCAACACACCTGAATCAAATGATTAGTTCATTACCAGGCCTCTGGAGAACTACAAGACATGTTGAGGAGGTAATTTAGCCATTTGAATCAGCTGTGTTGGATCAAGGACGCATCTAAAACCTGCAGGACACCAGCCCTCGAGGCCTGGAGTTGGAGACCCCTGATCTAGAGTTTGAGATCTAACTGAAATGAATTGGGATTTATTGTCCATCTCCATTTTTTAATAAATAGGTCGGCTTATACTTCAAGAGTCTGTGATTTGTCTTTATACATCGTGTAATGTCCACACGGTGCCTGGTCAGTGTGTACTGTGTAAGAATACTACAGCATTACCTGCTTATATGAAACAAGATGGAACAAAAACAGCATGGTCAAGAGTTAATTAGAATTTTTAATAGTTCTGAGAGACAGTAAAAGTTTTACACTTGAGAGACGAGACAGCACTTGATGCTCGCTCTTGACACACTTAGTGGATGCAGATATTGTTTACGTACGTGTGCCTGGTGAAGTACAACAGGATGTAACCTTTCCTGTTGCATAAGGCACTCGTCTCATGAGCTCCTCTCATGATACTAATTATCCTGCCATATTGTTCCAAGCACTTAGACTAACAATCAGTTTTTGGTCAAGTTCAAGTGTTTATTAAATATAGAGTTAAGGTGCTTTTGTGTGCACTTACAGAGGCATGCACATAAAAACATACACACACATGCACAGCTGCTATCCAACCCCCCGAGGGGTTTCAGCTGAACCGGAGGTCACTCTGCAAAGCTCCATACTCCCATTCAATCTGTCTCAATGCACACAAATAAACATGAAAATTGAACAGTCACAAGGACAGAGAGAAAATGGCACAAAAGCAGATACTTTGGTGAAATAAACTAATAATTTACACTGATGTTAGAAAGATGAAATTTGTCTAAGCTCAGTGCTGAGCTAACACGCTTAAAGACTTGGGGCGGGGAAAAATATAATATACAGATACATTTCAATTGGAAATAACTGGCTCCAAATTAGAAAATAAATATCAAGGCAGCACACAAAGTGTTCCATATTGAGCATATTTGATTTTTCTAACACTCTCAACAGAAGCTGGGCAGGCAAGGCGGGGACGAAAAATAAAAATGATTTAAAACGAGTCAAAGTTGTGGAGACGGGCTCTGATTGTTTTCGAAAATCACGGTGTTTCAGAGTTTGTCCCGCTCTCATCTCCCTCACTGAATGACACCTCGCATTTTACCAGCTGACGAGGACAAAAAGGTAATGTTAATTCAATTAAACTCAACTGAAAAAATTATAGGATCACTTGCAATGACTTAAGCTTAAAAGGAGCTAGACTATTTTTGGATACTGGCTCCGTTTTCATTCATTTTGAGTCCAAGTGTTGTACCTAATCATTTTCAGAGAAATGTTTTGTTTGTTTGTTTGTTTGTTAGGTCTCTTAACGATGACCTTTGATTTATTCAAGCACAGAAAAGGCATCGACCTTAAGAAATGAACCAGTGTCGTGTCTTAGCAAGGAACCAAATTTAAAGTGTCTTTAGGCACTTTGTCACTAACAGCCTGTTTCAAAAACACATCATTTGTTCCCATTTCTTTAGTTCGTTCTACAAAAAATACCATCGATAACACAGTGTGACTGACACATAATAGTATTTTTGCACTAACAAAGATCTCAGTGAAAGTGTGGCTGTAAAAAAGCTTTCTAAAGGAAGGAAAACACGGAGAAAAGGCTAAAGTATGACAAATTACACGAGTACTTGACTGAAAATTAGTGGCAACAGGTCTTGTGAAGAATCAAAATTTGACATTTTTGGCTCAAAACAGAGTACCATCAGATTTAATCCACCATGCAATACCACCTGGAAAGCATCTGATTGGCCTAATTTTTCAGAGTGACAATGCTCCCAAAACAGCATGGAAAGAAGGTTATATTCCAGCTATGATCCAACCTTAAACTACATCGGGGTGCATCTGCTCTTCCAAATGTTCTGAGTCCAGCAAACCATTTACAGGAAGTGATTTTATTTTGTTTAGGTAAAGAACCCTTAAAATATCTCAGGGAGACATAAATAAGGACATATGCAGATGGTGAATATAAATTATAAATTCACTTGCGCTCAGAGTGTAGGAGAGGGGGGATATCTGACACATATCCAGCTACATCTGCTGCTGCAGCTGACTGAGCCTTTGGTGAGAAAACGAGGCAATGTGTGCGTGTGTGTGTGTGTACTCATGTTGTGAAGAAATAGATTTGTTTACAAATTTCCATAGTGGTGGTCCACAAAAGCAATTCTCCGCAGAGAATCGGTAGTTCTTGTTAATAGTAATGTTTGATTTGGGTTTGTGGTCAGGTTAGACTCAGGTTAAGGCAAGCAGCAGCCATAGTTAATATTACTGTAGGCCAGTGAGAAGTTAATGTAAGTCAGTGTAATGTCTCCTCAAGTGATGGAAATAATTCTGTGAGTGTGTGTGTGCTGTCACTTTATCACTTCATTAATTCCTGGGGACATCCAACAGCTTGAGGGAGCAAGTGACAGAACAAGAAAGGAAGACGAGAGAAGCGTGTGGGAGGTGAGACAAAGGCAAGAAGAAAAAAAAAAATCGCAGTGGTAAAGCGGGGAAGATGATTGGCTGATTTTCACACCAGCTAAGTCCCTGAAAACAGAAAAACACAGTGATATGCTGGAACCAAGAGAATCCTTTGGCTCCTCACCAGGACTGAAATCTGGCACTGGAAGCAGACAGCAGCTGCTACATGCACTACACTTAACACATCTTTGTCAGTACAGTATACACACTGAAGAAGAAAACTTATGAATTTTGCAATCACTTACTCAAACAGAAACCCATTACCACAGTGAGTGCACTAACACCATTCTGCGTACCTCTTGCACTGTTCCTTATTTTCTGTCCACAATGGTGAATGCTCATATTGGTCTTATTAAAAATCCTAAAAATGTTAGAAACAGTAATAAAATGTCTGCTTCACCGGGTCACAAAGCTCAGATCATCTCAAGTTGGTTGGTCTCAGTCCAAGAAAGCACCACGATGTAGTAGAACAGGAAATTTGCACTATGGATGTGTAGCTGATAAATTTGCACGAAGAATCAAAGACGTTCCGAAAGCAAACGGAGGACCAACCCGGTACTAGCAAGGTATAATTAAAGAAGTGCCAATGATTGTACATTCAATCTCCATCAGAATTAGTTATTATCCTTTCAAGGGAGATATAGGCCCACAAATTACTCTTTTTCTTTTTAGACATAATACTAATACTCACTGCACACCCATCAGCTGTACAATTTATTGTCTAACAATATAATAACTCTGTGCCCTTGACAAGTAGCTGAAAAGTTAAAAGCAATTTAAGAATCACTTATTTTGGGCATATTTTCAGTTGTTTCATTTAAAATACTCTGATGGCTGATAAATTCATAAATCACTCCTCTTTTTTTAATGGGAAAATAAAAAGCCTGACAGCAACCCTTTCCTCTGTGTTTCTGTTGCATTTTTAAACCTTCCTCATCTTTCTTAGTCATTATTTCATCCACCCTGTTCCCTTTTCCCCTTCTCACTAAGGTGACATAGTGCAGTCGAAATGTCACAGGAGCTAAAAGTATTGCACTATGAATATTTCCCCGGCCGGCTCCAGACCTTCTGTCAGGCGACAAACTTCTCGGCTATTTGTCCTCATTATAGAACAGCCTCCGACTGCCCACCTTAATTCCCTTTCCCGTTCCTCAAGGGGCTCTTTTCCACCCCTGCTTGGCATGAGTCATTTTTACGACCACCATTTTGGCTCCCATCGGCCCTCGCCATCTACAGTTAAACCCAGCTTGGCGAGTAAATCTGCAGCTTTAATTAAAATAGCTTCTTTTGTAGCACTTTCCATCCCTCTGTCCTCTTATCCCTGGTGGCATAATGGTGCTGGGAACTTCCCTCTACAGAGCTGATTCAGAAGAACTAGCACTTGAAATAATGGAGGTGTGCTGCTTTATGATGAGTTAGCAAGATGAGTGAGCAGTATCTCATTTTATCTCCTCATCTTCTTCCTTTGACCTGACTTTCTGAGCAAAGGAAAATTAGAAAGGTCAGGAGCAGAGGCTACATCGATAAGAAGAGTCAAGATAATAGAAATGTGAAATATGCAACAGAAATCAATGAGGCAAAATCAGCATGGGGTACTTTTTCAATCAGAACAAGCTTTCCGTGCCTTCAAGGTCAGTCTTTCTTGAGGAAACAACGATTTTTGAAGCCAAATCAATGAGACTCATTCAAGCCGTTTTCCCACAATATTGTTGAGGGACTGACTTTGTTGCCATTGATTAGCTGATTTATCGCCTGAATCTATTGTGGGCTCACAATAAATGCAGATCCGCTCACAAGAGTAGCAAAGTGTTTTACAAATATGCTGGAAGAGCTTACAGCTGTAACGTCGCTGTGAGAACAAGAGTAACTACACAAAAGCATTGTGTAGTAATGACCACAGTGGAGCTGCAGGTCAGTGGAGATGCACACTGGCCCAAAAAGGCATTTCCTCAACACAAAATTATTGCAAAAAAAATGACAAATACATTTTCATGAACACTTCAAAGACCCTGAAATGACTCCCATTATCACGATTTGATCCACAGTGTTCATCCAAACCTGAAGTCTCAGCTCCATCAGTGACTCATCAAGTCATTCGGGATATGTGTGTATATTAGGGGTGGGGGAAAAAATCGATACTGTGTAGTATCGTGATATTTTGTTTGCTAATAATATATCGATACAGGGACAGCAGAAATCGATATTTTGTTACAAAAAGGTTTTTGTGCTCTGACTTCAGAGCATGTTGATCCTTTTTCTGAGCAAGAATCCTGACATTCCTTCACTGTCCAAATGTGTTTAACTTTTTTTTGGCAGCAATAAACATGACAGTTTACTTATTTTAATTTAAGACATGTTTTATTTTAATTAAGTTTAAAACTTTTTTATTTAATGTAAAATTATATTTTGTTTTAATTTACTTTCAAATTCTTCAGTTGCTGAATGGGCTGCATAGTTTTCACAAATTGCATAGTTCAGAATAGCTATAATTGTACCAGATGGTTGCATTCAGTTAAGTTGGACTAGACTGTAATACAAACCGTTCAGTTTGTCAACAATAAAACTGACTGAAATGAGAGAAAGACTGAGTGTGAGACTTTGATATTAGATAAAATGAATATTGATAAAGTTAACCTTTATGTACAGAATCTGAATATCGCAAAATATTTTACAAAATTGCAATAATATCATATCGTGCGTTAAGTATTGTGATAATATCGTATCGTGGGATGTATGGTGATTCCCACCTCTAGTGTATATGTGTTCTAAACACGGATGTCGAGAAAACCTGCAGTAATGAGGTTTTTGTCATATGTGCCCACCACACATCCTACAAGTCCTATTGCACAAGTCCATTTACCATCCCACATTCTCTCCTTATCTTCTCCTTTTTTCACTTTTTTCCGTGTTGCTCATCTTCTTTTCCTATTTTTCGCTCATCTTTCTTCCACTCATAAAGCAAGCTCTAGATGCACTAATAACATAACCCTCCCTGCGTCTTCTTTACTCTCTCTCTCTTATTTCCTCTCCTTTCTTATCTTCACCCCTGAAGGGGATGTCTGTCTCCTAACCAGCTGAAGCAATGCTTCCGCTGGTCTGCGCCTGGCCCCTATTACCAGAGCATGACAAGGAGCTGCAGTGTCGACTTGTCAGCCTAATAAGCATCCTTTATGGCACCCGCCTGGGTGTGTTTTGAGGGGAGTCAGCCAGCCACCAAGCAGTGGACCATTGATTTTATGGATGGCACACAGTGCTTACACTTCTACCCGTCTATTATGCAGTGGACAGGCTGCAATTGTTTTGCCATGCACAGCCATACTTATGACACTCATACTGCCAGAGGCTTTCTATTTAGTTTCAGACATGGTTACTGAGCAAGAGGCAGAAGAGAAAGACAGAATTAAAGAAACCAACACAGGTCAAGTATGGCAGGACTCAGGGCAGATGTACATTTAATCACAGGCTGCTTTATCACACCTTTTGCACAAGACCTTCTATACCCTTTGCGCAGCAGGTCAAGGTCAATAAAGCTTTTATATTTTCTCTTTGTCTCCAACTTCTTTTCTTCTTTTCCATAGCACGGCAAAGGTTAGAAGTCGCTCAGCTGCTGAACAAGCTATTCAGCTAATTTCCTCCTCGGCCAGCCCGAGTATCTGACAGCATTAACTGTTCCAGGTGCAAATTCACTGGAACAAAAAGGAAAAGTTAAAAAACAAAACCTAAACAACAGAACAGCACCTCTCTGAATAAGCTGTGAGTTCAGTACCACGGACAGCAACTTTTCTTGCCCACCAATTAAGTAGCAGAAGTGAAGGCAGTGAGCCGAAAGCAAAATGCGTCTCTTTAACCTTTGTCCTCTAGCACGTTATAAATATTCAGAGCATTCGGATATGTCATCTTAGCAAGCAAGCAGCGTAGGCTAAAAGCTCATTAATATCAAACGTAGCCATGGAAAAATGATAAAATATTAATCGAATGCTTGACATAGAATAAGTATGCGGTTTTGTTTTGAATGATTTAGTGGTTGTTTCCCGTTTATAGATTACATGTCAAGTCTTTTTTTTAATTGTTATTGCTTTTGATAATATGTAAAGTCCCTCGCTTTTCTGAATGTTAATAAAGCCAGTTTACTGACCTGTGATCACTGACAAACAGGTCAGTTGGTCACCTGAATGATAAATAATTTAATTCTACCTTAAAGACACACAAGTGATATATACAGATACAAGAGCTAAGGATCAAGGAAAGCACTTAGTGTAATCGTGAGCCTATCTTGCACAAGTGGGGGAAGGTCAAATTCAGACTAATGCACCTTTGATTGTATTTGCTATTTGTTGAACTGGTCGTGTGTCATGATACAATGAAATAAGCAATGCCGAGGAAGAAACAACCTTAGAGAGCTTTGAGAAGCAACAGCACTAAGGCAGGAAAAGCTGCCAACCCGTAAAGCTGTCATAGCGACCTTCACTTACCCCTAGTATTGATGGTCCAATCATACAGAGAATATGAATAAGTACCTTCAGGGATTACTTAAAATGAGGCATATTTCTTGGATATGTCTAAAGAAAGAAGAATAAATCATGCGGTGGCTTTACGGCATCGCCCAGAGAGCTGAAGAAGATGAATTTCAAAAACATGTTTTCCTCACTCTTTCCAGCTGTTGTGGTCAGAATAGTGATAATGACACTTTACTGATTAAACAAACATTTTACAAACACTTTAAGAGAATACATTTTGACTGTACACATTTTTTTCTTATTTGCTGACAAACAAGGGAAGTCCTATTATTTGTTACATTACAGCATTTCAACTACTAGTGGCATAATACTGTTTGGCCTGTGCATACTGGTGGGAAACTGGTATACTTAACTATACTGAGAAAAATCAGGAGAGTGTAGATGTTAAAATGTTTAATTTTAGCCTGTTGCTAAGTGGTTGCTAGGCAACCTGATGGCATCAAGCACAGTTCAAAATTTGTGGATATAAATGAGCTGTTAGTGTCATTGAATTTAAAATGATAGGATGTCTTTTTAAGGTGGTGCATAAATGCTAAAAATGTGTCACTTTAGCCTGTTGCTAAGTGGCTGCTAGGCAACATCATCACATTATAAGAACCTTTGGATTTGGATAAGAACCTTCAGTGGCCTAAGATGTACTGGTGTGCCATGTTTGGTCTAACAAACAAATAAACAAACACAGGCTGGCAGACAAAGGTTTCTTGCAGTATAATATTAAGATAGATATTATCTCCAGCAAATGTGCTGCTACGAATCTTGGAAAAAACAAAATAATGCCAACACTTCTCAATTGTGGGATCCCTGAGTGAGGTTCAGACCCCAGATAAACTGAATATAGTCCAACATTTTACTATAGATGTTTTAAGTGTGTAAGAAATTGTGAAATATACCATGCATGTTGTTTTTATTAAAAATAATCTATTAATCTAATAAGATCTACTTTTAAAATATTTTATTTTTATTAAAAATATTTTTTTAAGTTGTTCTACCTTTAAAAACAAAGTAGCAGAAAATAAAGACACTGTGTTAAATATCATAAAGGGCTATTATGCTGCTCTATCTACTTTCTGACATTTCGCTGACGCCTGTTTCGTTGTCGTCCTATACACCATGTGCCCTGCTGACTGAAACCTGCATTTATTCACATATTTTGTTTTGTTTTTTAAGCTCTACTGGTTATTTGATTAAAATAAACTATTGATGTAAAAGAAAGTGCAGCTGTAGTCTATTGGATTTTCTCATTAAAAACATTTGTTTTTAACTATAATGGTCAAAATGTAGTAATAAGCATATCTTTTTTTCTCTTTCGTTTCTTTTTTTAAGCCAGGAAGTCATGCTGCATTAGACTGTCTGCCCACTAGTGTAGGAAAGCATTACAGCCAGTGGCTCTGCTCTCTCTCCCTCTTTGTTCAGCTTTTCTATTCATCTTCTTTAGCTTTCCCCACTATAAATAGAAGGAAGTGTCCATTACTGTTGCTGGACTCCTAAAAGACCCCGTTGTACTTTCCAATCTCTCTGTGCCCGGTTGTAACTCTGCTTTCAGACACTGGACGTACCAAACACAGTGGAGCATTCTACCTTTTCTTGTTGGCTAAAGTTATCCGATGAAGAGCATGTTTAAGGTTTTAATTTTAACACCTGATAAATAATCATAGGCTATAGTTAAACTGTAAAACTTTCAAAATATGTTTCACTGATACTGTGCTTTATATCTTGTGTGTAAACATAATAACTGAGACATTTGTTTGGATTTTATAGCCTTTCTGGAGGTGGAAGACTGATTTTTCTTTTATTTATAGAGGCATTATTATAAAGACAAGCTGGCGCAGTATACCTAAAAACCATCTGATTCATCTCTGACACAAAAAGGATCTCTTTATGACTCAGAAAATGAGCTTTGATTTTCTAATATTAAAGAAAAGATCAGACCATGACAGCAATGGCCTTACATTAGTGCTCCAAAAAAAAAAAAGGAAAAAGGCTGAAATGGAAAAAATGAAATTCTTTGTAGGCTGCAGAGCATATTCCTCATCTAATTGAACAGCTCTGAACATGTTGATGCATTATCTATTATTACAAGGCGCACGAGCTGAATGTGAGTGGATAAATAAAACACAAAAGTCAGTAAAAAGGCTGATGCATTATATGTCACGCAACAAATGCAGGGACAGTAGGAAGATTTCACACACGCAAATAATCATGCAAATTCTTTGTGTACTGTAAATTTGTATTGCAATAGTGTCGTCAGTGTCCACGGGAAAGAAAAAAAATGTGACAGTTTGGTAATCACAGTGACAGGAGCAGGATATTGGATTTTACCTGCTATGTCCAGGAAATGACACATTTATCTATTCAGTATGTTAACACTAGGAAGGCCCAGGCTTCTACCTTTCTACCTTTAAAACCCGCCACCAGCCAAATGGCTGGTAGGCTTTTAGCTAAGCTTTAGCTTCAGGCAAGTGGAAGCTAAATTGGCTAGTCATTCATATGTAAATTGGGTTGTTACCTGGGAATTCTGGAGGGAGGGGAGTGGGGGTGTGTGGATGAGGGGGTGGGGGAGCTGCTAAAAGCGGTGAGCTTCCTTTTGTTTCATCTTGATGCATTCTCAATCATCCAGGGAAACAAATCTCCAAAAGTCACCAACTTGGAGTGTTTCAGTTTGCCATCTTAGGGAGAAATCAACACACATGGGTGTATGTCCTTTGTTGCTGAGATTTATTGATAAAAACAGTACAAAAAATCAACCATTTGTACACATTTTTACAAATAATTATAAAAAGTGAGTGAGTACATTTCAACATTTTCAGCAATCACTCACAATCCTGGCACTGCCATGGTATCTGTAGTCTGCATTTACCTTGGCTTGGCTTCCTGATCAATTGTCCACTACCAAAAGGAAGCCAAGCCCTGTGATCACACCTTGTTTTGTTGTAAAGGGTGGCAGGGCTTGGCTTCCTTTTGGTAGTGGAGCATTGATCAGTCGTCCATTGTGGCATCAATGTGATCACACCTTGTTTTGTTGTAAAGGGTGGCAGGGCTTGGCTTCCTTTTGGTAGTGGAGCATTGATCAGTCGTCCATTGTGGCATCAATGTGATCACACCTTGTTTTGTTGTAAAGGGTGGCAGGGCTTGGCTTCCTTTTGGTAGTGGAGCATTGATCAGTCGTCCATTGTGGCATCAATGTGATCACACCTTGTTTTGTTGTAAAGGGTGGCAGGGCTTGGCTTCCTTTTGGTAGTGGAGCATTGATCAGTCGTCCATTGTGGCATCAATGTGATCACACCTTGTTTTGTTGTAAAGGGTGGCAGGGCTTGGCTTCCTTTTGGTAGTGGAGCATTGATCAGTCGTCCATTGTGGCATCAATGTGATCACACCTTGTTTTGTTGTAAAGGGTGGCAGGGCTTGGCTTCCTTTTGGTAGTGGAGCATTGATCAGTCGTCCATTGTGGCATCAATGTGATCACACCTTGTTTTGTTGTAAAGGGTGGCAGGGCTTGGCTTCCTTTTGGTAGTGGAGCATTGATCAGTCGTCCATTGTGGCATCAATGTGATCACACCTTGTTTTGTTGTAAAGGGTGGCAGGGCTTGGCTTCCTTTTGGTAGTGGAGCATTGATCAGTCGTCCATTGTGGCATCAATGTGATCACACCTTGTTTTGTTGTAAAGGGTGGCAGGGCTTGGCTTCCTTTTGGTAGTGGAGCATTGATCAGTCGTCCATTGTGGCATCAATGTGATCACACCTTGTTTTGTTGTAAAGGGTGGCAGGGCTTGGCTTCCTTTTGGTAGTGGAGCATTGATCAGGAAGCCAAGCCCTATATATATGATACAATCTCACTACACTTAGCCTAATCCTTCATTGCCCTGAAGAATTCTGTGGTGTACGGACCTCCTCTCCAAGGAAAGAAAATGCAGAGAAGACTCACCACTCAGCAGGCCTTGGAAATGATCCTGAGGGAAGTCGACCCTTGTGACTCGGATGGAGAAGACCTACAAGTTCAGCCGGATTCGGACTCAGAGCTGTCTGATCAGTCTTCCGGTTAGTTGCATTTCATGTTATTTCCTATTTCATTTCAAATAAGTAAGTGGATGTAGTTTGTAAGTAAGATATTTCAGACATTATTCTGATACAGAGGAGGAGATACTGGACCTTCCCATTGCTCACAATTTGAATTTGTTCACACTGCAGATGAGGAGACTGCTTCTGCACCTAAAAAGAGAGCTTGTTTGGGGACTGAGACAGCGAAAGATGGCACAGTGTGGCGTGAAGAACAGGTGGGGACCTGTCTCCCTTTCACCCCAATAGAAGCGTACGCTGCAGATGGAGATGCCACATTGATGCCACAATGGACGACTGATCAATGCTCCACTACCAAAAGGAAGCCAAGCCCTGCCACCCTTTACAACAAAACAAGGTGTGATCACATTGATGCCACAATGGACGACTGATCAATGCTCCACTACCAAAAGGAAGCCAAGCCCTGCCACCCTTTACAACAAAACAAGGTGTGATCACAGGGCTTGGCTTCCTTTTGGTAGTGGACAATTGATCAGGAAGCCAAGCCAAGGTAAATGCAGACTACAGATACCATGGCAGTGCCAGGATTGTGAGTGATTGCTGAAAATGTTGAAATGTACTCACTCACTTTTTATAATTATTTGTAAAAATGTGTACAAATGGTTGATTTTTTGTACTGTTTTTATCAATAAATCTCAGCAACAAAGGACATACACCCATGTGTGTTGATTTCTCCCTAAGATGGCAAACTGAAACACTCCAAGTTGGTGACTTTTGGAGATTTGTTTCCCTGGATGATTGAGAATGCATCAAGATGAAACAAAAGGAAGCTCACCGCTTTTAGCAGCTCCCCCACCCCCTCATCCACACACCCCCACTCCCCTCCCTCCAGAATTCCCAGGTAACAACCCAATTTACATATGAATGACTAGCCAATTTAGCTTCCACTTGCCTGAAGCTAAAGCTTAGCTAAAAGCCTACCAGCCATTTGGCTGCTCTCCGGGTTTTAAAGGTAGAAAAGCCAAATGGCTGGGCTCTGGGCCTTCCTAGTGTTAACAGATAAATGTACACATGTGCTGTACTCATGCACTGAATAAATGTCTAACGCACAAGAAACACACTCACTTAGATGCACGTGAAATGCGCCGCCCCACTGAGGCCGCCACGAGTGCAGGGGTGCTCGCTCACTCATCAGCTCAGAAGTGAAACAAAGAATTGCTGTCAGGAAAAGGCACAGCACAGCAGGGATGCGGGGTGGGGGCACATCACTTGAATGCTGGACAGGTTTCTATCGATTCTGTCAGGTACACAGCAGCGTCGGCAACTGAGTTCATTTTTGTTAAAATAAAGAAACAAAATCTCATGTTTTTCCTTTTATTTGTGTCTTTTGTGCGAAGAACAAATGCGGAGGTGTTAGATAACCCATGAAAGCTCCCAACCTCTGACAGGTTTGCCAGTTCGTTTGATCAGGCAGCCCTTTGGTCAGATGACTGACTGAACAATTGCTACCACTTCAGAGTCCATACCAGTCTCCTATAGGAATACAGATACGTGTTTTTTTTAATAGATGCAACGATCAACTGGCTGATTATCAAAATCAAATTAGTTTCAGCTGATCAAACACAACAGGTTGGTGCTTTAGCCTGAGTGCACCTTTCTAGAAACATAACTGCATGTAGTGATAAGCACTGTAAACATGCAGATGATTACAAACACAGCAAAGTGATCTGCATAAAGATCAGCTATCTAAAATGAAATATGTGCCAAGCTCGCGCTGTAGCATGTTGCATTCTCCTCCTTTTCATAAAACAATCTGAGCACACACTCATTTGATTCTTCAGTGCAATTTAGTAAAGTGTAACTGCCGTTAGACTTTTATTGGCTTCAACGCCGACAAGATCAGCTCAGCTCAGAGAACACAGGGAAGCTCAACACAGCATGTTAACACCACCAACAACTAAAGGTGTAATTACAGCGCAAACGCTACTTTCCACCTTTTGGAATAAGGCTGAGCTGTATTCACAAGGGGTCTCCACAGTGAGTTGCCCCACATATTTGATATCACAGATTTTTTTATGCTCTCCTAGAAGTGAACTGGAAATCTTTAACTTGTTAGGAAAATGTGTAAAAAACTACACTATGGAGCTGCTGTAATTACGCTGTGCAGATGCATAAAGCTAGATAAAGTGTTATATGTTGTTTGCAGTTGAATGTAATTGGGCAGGAAAGCTCTGTTAAGTAACCGGATACTGACATGGACTAAATGTAAGAGTCACTAACAGAGGTGGCAAAAATACACTTTTTTTTTTTTAACTTAAGTAGAAGTACAGATGCCTGTGTTTAGAATACTCCAGGTCAGCTGACCTGCTGGTTCTTCTGGATTTCCACAACTGATTTCAACAAGATGTCAGCAGATGTTTCAAAGCTATCTTGGCTGTTGGCTACTGTATATTGTCTTTATACTAAACAGTATACAGTTGGTATAAAGGTGGACTTCAGTGAATTAATCTACCCATCATCATCTTAAATGCGAATTAGTCTACTACAGTTTATGTAAACCAGCACCGACACAGCAACTGTGCGCCAGTCCAATACAGTGCTTTAGAATAAATTCACCACAGTAGCTAACCTTGTATTTTAATGCGACATTTGAATAACACAAAATTAGCATAGCTTGTTTTGCAGGAATATCATATATGTAATTAAAAATTATGACATTATATGTAATCGTTAAGTCTGCAGTTTATTAAGTGTCACTAAGCAATCCTTACCTTTAAATACAACATCTCTTCTTCCTGTCCCGTCTATCCTCCTATGTCTTTCTCCATTTTAGACTGAAGTTATCTCATACTCTTTTCTCTCCCTGTGAAATACAGCAGCTGGACCATGCTTACCTCCCATCCAATGTGGACGCGGATCAGCTGGAGGCACACCCTTTATGCATTCTCCTCTTCTGTAGCGGTAGCTAGATGCTAGATACACCAATGGTATCAATATGAAGCTCCTATAGGGCTGCCGCAAACGATTATTTTGATAGTCAACTAGTCACCGATTATTTTTGCGATTAGTCGACTAATCAGATCATGCATCCATTGAATGTATAACGTACAGCTTGCACCAGCATGCATCTGCTCCTATATAACTATCATTAGCTTACAGCTTTAAGTGTTTAAGGTATGTGCTAACTAAAAATAAAGACAAGATGATATTTTATAAAATTTTAATGAAATTTGCAGATTGTTTCGGTGAAGTTTAATAAACTCAGCCGTCTGCTCCTTGCTATCTAAAATATAACAGGACACCGGAGTATATTCTCGAGTATCTCACACTTCTGATACTCAGTTGTCTGCTTGACGTTTATTCAGCTGTGTAAAAACTATAACTTTAATCTCAGCCAAACCGATTTACTCAGGAACAAATAAAATACTGAAAAAAGCCAAACGATAACATTTTTAAGTTATCTAAGTGACTTATATATCATGTTTAACCTGAGTAGCGAAAGACGGCGGTGGGTTTGAAAATGATTTGCCGGGAGTCCGGTGTTCTCACCGGCTCTAGTGAGCCTCGAACCCCGGCTAGCTATCGAGCTAGTGGGTAACAGACATCTCCGAAAACGTCGGAGCGCTTTTGAAAATATGTGGTGTCCTGATAAACTGAGCAGATATTTGAAGTTTACACAGCTACATTCTCGCCTGAAAATATGTTAAACGTTTATTATGTGACCCAGAAAGAATAATAAGAGTAATATTAAAACTAATTAGCTGCCACCATTGTTGGAAACTGAGCTGGGCCGCGCTATGAATTCTGGGACACATCATCTTCTTCTTCGGGGTTTAACGGCAGCTGGCATCCTTGTACTGTACCTGCAGTGCTGCCATCTTCTGTTTCAGTCCGTTATTACACTCTTAAATCATACTACTTATTCCTGCGTCTTTTAATAATAATAATAATAATAATGGATTGCATTTATATAGCGCTTTTCAAGAAACTTCAAAGCGTTTTACAATTCCACTGTTCATTCACTCTCACATTCAGACAGTGGTGGAGGCAAGCTACAGTTGTAGCCACAGGTGCCCTGGGGCAGACTGACAGAAGCAAAGCTGCCATATTGCGCCATCAGGCCCTCCGGCCAGCACCAGTAGGCGGTAGGTGAAGTGTCTTGCCCAAGGACACAACGACCAAGACTGTCCGAGCTGGGGCTCGAACCGGCAACCTTCCGATTACAAGACGAACTGCCAACTCTTGAGCCATGATCGCCCCTTTTGGGACCTTACAAAGCTTCAAACGACGCGTCGACTATTAAGTTAGTCGTCAACGATTTAGATAGTCGACGTAATCATGACTAGTCGACTAATCGTGGCAGCCCTAATCTCCTATGACGCCTCATTTTCGAGGTATCCCATACACACACTTGGGTGTCCACACCGCTGTTGACGACAACAATACCCCAACAGGCTTTTTAACAGGTAAAAATTTTTATGTATAAAATGTAAAGAATGTTGAGTCTGCGTTTAAATATACTTATCACACTATGACACGTTTTCACTGACAGACAGGCAATAAAAAAACAATATTGGGCCGTAAAGTCAGGACTAATAGGTGATCTGTTATCCTGTCAGTTTTTGAAAAGAAGTCCCAGACGTACATTCACTTTAAATTTGCAAAAGCTTGATGAATGGCCCTTTCGACATTGTTAAACTAGTTTCATTGATCTGAACTGTAGATTTATTGATTGAGACCGTGATTAATGGGCATGGGGTTTAATCACGCTGAGATTAATTACTGAAGACAAGAGCTAAAAAATACTATGAAATATTGCCCCGTATCTTAAAACCTTCCCAATAATGAGCAAGAATTAGCTTTTGTGGCCACGCTATATTAGGTCTATGCAAAACAAGGTTGAGAACAGGACTTAAATGCTAACATCACTTGTTCTAAGTTTCTTCCAATCAATCATTCTGTCAGACAAAGTCACAAAGTGCCATTTTAATCGAACTTGGGTTTTTTCATTTTGGTGCCTTGGGCTTCATATCCTGTACTAAATGACCAAATCCTGAAGCTGTATGTTCAAGGGCCCATCTCTGCTGACATTCATCAGCAGGTCATTTTATCCCCACTGTAGTTAACTATTCAGTGCACGCTGTTACCAAAACACACAATCCAAGAGCAGCAACCAGATTATACATGTATTTGTAAGTTATGTGGTACTGGGCTCTTTTTGATTTTTTTCGATACAAGGACGTTATGGTCAGAAAATTGGATCCAACTCATCCATTAATGCTGAAATGCTCTCAGATGATTCATGCTACATTATTTCAAAAGCCTCATCAAATCACCCACATGTATCTGCCTCAAACCTCTCACCAAAACACGAGAAAACGCTGCATAGTAAAGTAAAATGGAATCCGCCACACGTGGATCCTCTGAGAGCAACACAAGATCAATGAGAGTGTTTTTTTTAAAACAGCAGGGTTGTCCTCCAGCCAGAGTAAGAAATGATCTATGTAGATCTCATTAGCCCCCTATGATGACAGACGTACGACCAAATGATTAATGGCCAGCTGGAGAAACAGGAGAATTATTGATGTGACCTTTAGGAATGCCTCTGTCCAGGAGTGACATGCCTTCCACTAAAATGATCCAATTTGACACATCCATCCTTTCCTTTTTTACCTCTATAAATCTCTTTCTCTTTCTTTGTCTTTAATGCAGTCCAGGAATCCTATAAAACATGACAACCTGCTCAGGCCTGTCTTTGTATGTTAGAATAAAGCCTATAAAGTGAAACTGGTAAGAGGCTTCTAAGGTTTTGTGCAAGAATTGGTATTATTCCAGCTGTATAAAGCACTCTGTCTTTATTAATCTGTACTTATAAAGTCCATAAAAGTTTTTAATGAAATGATGGTTGAATAGTCATCGGCCGATTGGATTTTATGGGCATATCCTTTGTGAGGGGGGGAAAAAGTGAAAGTCAATAACAGTAGACTGTGTCATCTCAGATGATGAGGTTTTAATGACGGGGAGCCATCCAGTCACCTTTCCACAACCCCCAAAGATAAAGGACCACCGGCAGCGAGCAAGGACAGTGAGGGAATTAATTCAACATTTTGTCTTTATGTGTGTGTGTGTGTGTGTGTGTGTGTGTGTGTGTGTGTGTGTGCGCGTGTGTGCGAGAGTGGTCGATGCAATGAAGTGTGGGCAGGTGATGTAGATAAGAAGTCTAAAAGACAGAGGGAGGGGAGGTCTGTGAGGAGGTAGCAAAAGAAAAGGAAGCACACAATAAGACAGTCTATTTTGTTGTATATTTCCATTATATACATAAAAAAACTGCACAATAAAGGGCACAGAGAAGCGAGGGAGGCATAATGAGAGGTGCAGTGGGTATAGAAAAACTCGAGGGAAGGAGGTGGGGGAGAACAGATGAGGGAAGCATAAATGAAGGAGGAGTTGTGGGTGGGAACATCCGCCAATGGGCACTGCCGCAAGGCTTTGCAATTAATTGGTTTGAACGAACACAGATGTTTGCATTTTGCCTCAGGCCCATGTTTACCTCCCCACATTCTTTGCTGCTTCTGACAGTCCATAATCGATATGGGGGAGCTCCAGCCCGATTCATCTAGCTCACTGACTTAACACCACTAATTTGAAGCTCTCCACAAAAAATACATAAAATGTTCCTTTTCAAATTAAATCAATGGTAAAAAAAAATATGTACCTTAATAAGAAGAAACGCTATTTTTTGTTACATTTTATCAAAAACATCTGTGTAATTCAATGTTTTTTTCCATGTAGCTTCCATTTGAGAAGCTACAAAACACAATCAGGTTTTCATCATGTTCTAGGATGCAAGAGGATTTCAAAAGACTGTTTAAGCATCACCTGTTTAAACCACAGTTGTCATTAATATTTAGTCATATGCTTAAAAAATTGCCATGCAGAGCTGATCACACGGCACGATTTAACAAGTGTACCAAAAATGTCAAGGTTACGGGGAAAACGCCTCAAACAAGAGTATGGATCAAATTTTCTTGCTCCACCTCTTGGCATTACTACTAATACAATGAAAGAAAGAGCAGCATTAAATAAAGAAGAGCCTGCCACTCAAGTAGAAATACTGTCCAGAATCTAAAGCAGCTTTGGGGAATAATTCCAATAAAAATATCAGCAGTGTGAGATTTATAACTGAGCTGCTTGAGAAAAACAGGTACTGGCACAGAGTGGCTTAAAATATAGAACATTTATTTATTTGTTTTTAATACAAAAGTCCTGATGTGATCTGATGTACTCTTCTAGAGTTGTGCGATGTATATTTTTTTTAAATTTAAATACACTGTGAGAACACACAAAGGAACTTCTTTTAAGGGCAAAGAAAATAAATTTAAAACTTTAAAACCAAAATTGTTTCCTTTCTTTATTTACCCAAATCTACTTTTCATTTCAGTGTAATGCGAGAACTAACGCTAACGCAATAAAAAGACACCCACATCATTGCTTGTGTTTGTACCTGTTACAGAGACATTAGGAAAAGTGTTACATGATCAAACTTCATAGATCTTATGAGACATTTATCACAGCATTTGTTGCCAGGAGTTACCCTGATTTATTATGGCTGTATACAGGCTGTAAACTTTATTTGAATTGTATTTTTATTAAGCCGTTCTCATGTCCAGTCTCCCAGAGGCCATCGTCTTTATTGACAAGCGATACGGGAGTGATACGTCTCTCCCTTCAACTTAATGGGAGCTCCGGGACTTAACGGTGTGGCGTGTCACCACGGACATTCGCTGTAATATTTCTGGTGCTGTAAAATTGAGTGCAGGTCCCAGCTGTGTTGTATCAACATCTATATCTTCCAATCCATCTTTTCTCTCCCTTTCATTCACCATTAAACAGAGGTGCCATGGATGCCATACTAAAGCGCTGGGACTAGGTTTCATCTGCTTAAACCTTCGGTGTGTTGCTTGCTTTCATTTTTGAAACGGCTCTGAGAGCAAGTGTTACTGTAGATATTGTCAGGGTTTTGAAAAGAGCCAAAATAAATTCAGTCGTGCTGCTTAGTTCTGGGCTCGCAGTAGCCTTTAATCAAAGCTTCACTTTATGTCAATACTTCTCTGAGATATTTTTATATTTCTTCTATCTTTTCTGCTCACATTTGTTATGACTCACTGTCAACACGGTGCCTCTAGAGGCTAAAGGCGCTTTAAGATGAGATTCTGATTTTTTATTTTTTTTGTCAACGATGGATACCCTATGAGAAATAAAGTCATACAAGGTGAGAAGTGCAAAGCAAGAGATCCCTCCTCCACAAAATCCTATAAATCACAAAAGCAAATGCATAACAAACACCAAAAAGAAGCCGGCTCCATCAATGCCTGCAGATGAACAAGCTCCCACCTAAAAGGAGAACCAGACTAAATCGACGTTTTTTCATTACAGTTACATACTGTAGTAAGCAAACCAAGCTACAATGTGTTATGTCTGTGTTTGAATCAGTATCAACAATTCAGGTAAAATTACAGCATTCTGTAAATTTGCTATATTTAACTTTTACCCTACGTTTGCATACAGTAAAACCTTCATACATAGTTGCATTAAAGAATGGAAGAAATTCAAATTATATGTACACAATTGATAGAACACTTACCAGATGTTTTTGTTTTGTTCCAAATGACATCAGTTCTTGCAGAAAGTTTGCAAAGCATGGGGTATTATGGATTTGTTCGGTTTTTTTGGTATTGTGTTATAAGTAAAAGAGGTCGTGGAGCTAGGACATGCACTTCAAACAAAACCAATTAACTCTCATGCAATGTCTGAAATCCATCTACTAACAAAATGTGCATCAAGGCCAATAACAATACCCTTCTAAAGTGCACAGCAAACTCAGTGACAAATGTAATGGTTTCTTATTGCTTTACAATAAGCGATGGATGGTCTGTTGTCTAGAGTAAATTCAAAGAGTCAGTATCAGGAAATGTTCAGTTTGCATTACCAGTAATTCAATAGTGGCATAGCTGTAATCCTATCAAGCAACAGGAAGGCCTTTTTCAATGAGACAAAATTACAACAGTAAGCCTTGTATGCACTGTTTTGCATAAACTAAAAGCACACTTGGATCAGAAAACGCACAATGTGACTCTATCAGTCATGGACTGGCCTCCCCAGAAGAAACAAAAGGCAGCCAAAATCCAAAGAAGAGCTTTGAATGTTCCTGGAAAACTATTCCTGAAGAATAATTAAAGAAATTACAAGAACGAGTGTTTGGGTTGTGTTAATGAATAAAGGTGTCATACTAAATACTGACTACCAAGCTTGATATAATTGTACAAACTGTGTTTATGCCTTATAATGGGACTATAATATACCATATTTCAATAAATCACTGCACCTATTTTCCATTTTCTAGCAAAACAAAAAGCACTGAAAGATAGAAATATGCTGTAGATCATTTGAATTTCAACTACAGGAAAACATAAAAGCAATGTGCATGCAGTACTCCTGAAATTAAAAAAAAAAAAAAGCCAAGGAAATCTACATGAAGCCAGGCAAACGATGTGCTCGCTTCTTATTCAACACCGCCGATAAAAAGTATAAGAATTTTATCATAAATATAGTCACTGATGCCTATTCGATGCTCACACCTGCTATGAAGAACCCTGGATGAAGACATTGAAGTCTGGGTCGATGGAGCTGATAAATGGCTCATCTTGTTCCTGTGAAAGGTCAGAGCTCTTATTATTTACAACACTGGATCTTTGTCACGGCTCAGTGACACTGACCTTGCACAGGTCTTACATCCCTCCGTCTGTCTGTAACGGTGTGTGCATGGGATTTCATTTTCTTACATACTGCAGATTCACAATTTACAACATACACACGTTCTCCTACTCCTCCATACATGTACAAACACATGTGCGCACACAAACACAATAAATACACAGAGTGGTTTTCAACCGGAGTGACCTTGGTCTAGATTAACAATGGTCCTAGAGGAGCAGACCTCATTTAGAAATTCTCTAAGAGAGCCACGGTATATTTTTGTTATTCCTCATGGGCAAGTAGTGGTATATACTATGCAAGAATTTGGAGATCCTTTCTTTTTAAACCCTAACAATAGCACACAGAAAAGGGGAGTGGGGTTCGAAGCTAACCAAACAAACAAAATTTTATTTGCTTCATTAGTGTACAAAATTCATCAAGTCATTGCTCTTCGGGGCAAAACGTGGTCAAAATGGCAGCTTGGCAAGCTGCTCTGCTGCAATCCATTACAAGCTCTTCCTCAAAATGTTGCCTGAGGATAATTGAATATTAATAGCTGTTAGGTTGCTTGTCAGTTTATTGGGATAAATGGTAACATTTTAAATACCTCTGGAGGCTCGAACAAGAGAACATGCTGTTTGTTTTAGGATACATTTTAATGCAAATGAGCATGTGTGAATGATGTATGAATGAGTTTGTGCTTAATGCCAGGTAAAAAACACCAGGTACTGTCAGTGATTTAGTGTCTCCCAAGTAATAAATGTGGAGTCGTTTATCAAAAACAATGCATTACATTCAATTTAGACATACATACCCAACAGTATAATGCTTTATTTTGTAAAAGCACATCTTAAGACAACAAAAAAGCCTTATTTTTGTGAAACATCACTTGGAAATTTCATCATGTAACTGCTGTGTGTTTTGTGGTGACAGTGCCAAGACAAAGGGGTCAGAAAGAGGGAGAAAAATGCAAAAAAAAAAAAAGAGGTGTTTTTGAAAAATGACTCCAGGATATCTGTGGCTTCAGAACAAATAAAAGCTATGTGTTATAATCCTCTACATTAACATTTCATAAAGACATGATGGACCTGCAGGGACTCTCAATGAAGTGACATTAAAAAACACCCTTTCCCCAAATGTGAAGATAATAAGTTAATCTCTCAGTATGAAAATGCATCTCCAAATGCACTTTAAAACAATTTTCACTCAAGCTAAGCGCCACAGATGCTTGCCTTTAAATCACCTCGCATACACGTCCCCGATTTAAGTCTAATTCAGGCACAGTAAATGCCAGCAATATGGTGCCTTGGCTAGATTACTTTGGCTAGTTTATGAATACAAGGTATCAATCACCCATGCTGTCCCCATTTTATTTACTGCAACTGACTACTGCTGATGATTCATGATAAGGATAATTTTGGGATTTGTCTAATGATACTGCTGAGACAAGCAATCTCAGCAGACGGCTGCTGCACCCTGTCATTATGTACAAGGCCACCACAGTTCACATCAGCTGAATCTTTAATCTGAAAACCCTAGGTGCTGTTTTGATTTTAGACAAAACGTGTCCTTGATGATCTACACCCTGCAGAGGCTTTGGATTTATGGATTGCATCCAGCTGCCTGCAACACTAAAAAAATGGCAAATCAGCATATAAATGACGACATTATTGAGAGCGCTAAGAAAAACATCAACCCACAAGTCCATTATATTAATTGGAATCCCCTTCACCGTGGCAAGCGGCTCCAGTCGCACTGGGGTCGAGTGGTGATAAATGAAAGGCCGGAGTATGAATATAGCTTTGACCAATGATATAGCAGAACATGCGAACAACTGCACCCTTTTGTTTATACTGACCTTGTAATTAATCAGGGAGCAGCAGGAAAGTTGGAAAATGTATAGGAGTGGTGAAAGGTGGATGGGTAGGGTGGGGCCAGAGAGAAGGCAAAGAAGGGGGGAGGACAACGCTGGGAAATCCTGAGTAATGCCAACAGTCAACATATGTTCGAAGTATAAAGATAAAGAGGTGATATATCTGAGGTATCAGGAGCCCCTTACACCTGCTATGTTAAGACATAAAATAAAAGTATTATGTCAACTTGCCTTTCTTTCTTTTTAAAATGACAGTACGGCCAAAACACCAAAATAAATTTAAGATAATTTTTTTACTTTTTTCCGTCACAGTAATGGATGATTTGGGATTTCACCTTTTATGTTTCATGCAGGCCTAATAGACTTATTTTGTAATTTTGACGGTAAAATTACAAAATAGCTCTCCATTTGAATTTACGGTACTGTGAAACACACATTGGTATAATTTAGGCAGAGATTATTTTTTTATGTCTGTGTTCAGACAGCAGTGCCTTGTTAATGTCTTGCGCTACCATGATAAACAAAATATATCCACAAAGCTTCTTCTCTTCTTTCTGAAATATTTAAATTTTATGTCTAGCACAAACTATAGATTTTTGGTATTTATTTGGCAAATGTAAACAAAAGGTGAACCTATTGTGGCTAATAAAGAGACCAAATCAAAGTATAAGAAAAAACCCAAAAGGATCCAAAATGCAACAAGGCTAAATCAGGAAAAGCTGGAGGGGGAGACTGAGGAGGACAGAAGTATTTATACACACAAGATTCACATTATAATAGGACTGAACAATGAATCAAAACTTAATTAAATGCAGAACTGACCTCTAATCTTACCCATTTGGGTTACTTTGCTTTGTTTATTTTTCTTAATGCTGTTATTTTTTTTTACTACCACTTGTGTTATCGTGTCTTCACCATGGAAGCATCATGAAGACATCATGAAAACTTAAACACCGAGCCGACTGCAAATTTGTGTCCGTCATTTGACTTTATTAAAGATGACATTGAACAAAAAGGAAATGGAAAAATACTTTTACCAACTAAAGATAATACCACCAACCTGTTCAACATTTAGAGCGTGGAAAAATCATTAATTAGTCATAATGGTGCTAAACTGTTAAGATAATCACAATATCGTGTTGGAAACAGTTTTAATAGCTACTTCATCCTTAAGTACTAAATCCATTCTCAGTGTCCTCAAAAGCTGTAAATTCACTGCAGTTCTCTCTCTGACATTATAGTAAATGGGAAAAATTGTAAAGCACATTATCTATTTTTTTCTGCTTTGGAGTAAATATGTAACTAATCAAATAAGAAAACTGTTAATGAATAATCAATATCAGTCAATATAACGGTTATCTGCAGCTATGTTTACCCATTATTGAAAGCCCCATAACCATCAATCGGTAACCTATGAACATACTGAATTCCAGTTACTTTACACTATAATAATTAGGGATGGGTACCAGTGTCCGGTGCCATGATGGCACCGGTTCTGACATAAACGGTAGTAACCAGACCGTTGGGTGGACTGTCCCGGGCTCTGTGGGGCCGGGCGGCGCTGCTGCACTGGGCCCCGGTCTGGATGGGCCTGGGCCCCCTTTCCCTGGCGGGTCGCGGAGTGTGGGGGTGCCTACTGGGGTCAGCGGGGGAGCTGGCCCCAGGGAGGGGTCACTTGCCCCTCCCTTCCTTCCCTCCCCATCTCCAGCTGCCTCCCTCTTCCCGCTCCACCACAACCACCCACACATGCAGGGCCTTGGATTAGGGGTATGTCACCAGGGTGCAGAGGAGGCTACCCCCCCCCCCCCCCCCCCCCCCCCGTCCCCTTCTGGCTGCCTCTGCCTCAATTTTATCCCACAACTTAGACATTCACATTACGCACACTCTCATTACACATACATATAGGATCTTGGGGGTGGGCACAATCACGGAGTCCAAAGTACCATCAGGGTGTACACCCCACCCCTGGCATCGTTGCCCACCTCTCAATTTTAAATACACGTAGACATTGAGGGCTAGCAGGAGGGACCATGCGCTTACCTGCTGCTCTCTGGCAGGTAGCTCCATGCCCTCCTGGGTTTTAAATGCACCTTAGAACACACATGCATCAACACTACAATGAGCGGGTGGAGGGAGGTTTGGAGTCTTCTCTCACCCCCATTCTCTGCGACCTGCTGGAGCAGGGGGGCTAGGAGGAGGAGTTGGCCGTCCGACTGCGGTCTGGAGTGTGGAGCCTTCCTGCTGCTGCGGAGTCGGGGCGGTCTGCCTCCCCCCACCGCAGGGAAAAGGGAAACACCACCTGGGTCTGGGTGCAGTTCCCCCCTCCAGGGGCGGGGGCACCTAGACCCGGTTTGTAGAGTACGCTTGGGGAGTGTGATCGTGTGTACAGCGTCTCTTTATGTCTGTCTCCACGTTGGTTGAGTGTGGAGTAAGTGCATATGAGAGCATGAGGGTGGGAATGGATGTTTGTATCTGTGTGTGCCTGTATGTCTGTGTCTATATGTCAGGTTGGGCGTCAGGCGCCACCTCTCTGGGGACATCTCAGGCCCTCCAAGGTTTGGAGGCCTATCTCCCCCTACCACCACTTCCCCTGCCAGTGGCGGACCCCCTCAGACATCGGTGCGTTGGTGGTTCTTTGTGTCCGGGGATGGGCGTCCAGGTACACACCGGCTCACTCCTTGGCGGCCGCTTATCGGGGCCTGGAGCCTGGGGCTCGCTCGGGCCACTTCGGAGGTGGGGTGCCCCCGGCCTCTCGGCCTGGGGCTCGGTCACTCAGGCGCAGCTGGCTGCCGGCGGAGCTCACGGGCGCGTCACTGCAACTCCCCCTGGCTTCTGCTCCGCGGCTGCTGAGTGAGCCCTCATCTGGGACTCTCCTCAGCTCTTTCCGGGACAGTGGCGCAGCTGCCCCTCTGTTGGTCTTCCTTGGTCTCTTGTGTTCTGGGGGCCTCTGGATGTCTGGAGTTTTGATCTCCTCCATACCTGCTTCATGCCCTGGAGGACGGGGCTGTGGCCCCCCCCCCCCCCCCCCCCCCCACACCCTCTAGCAGATTATTACATGAAGGAACCTTTTAAAAAACAAAAAACAAGCCCGTCCATGCTCACAGGTGTACACACGGGTGATCACACCCACAAACTACACCCTTTTTGGCTCCTACCTCAAAGCACACTGTGTTCTGTTGATCTTATGTGCTGCACAATAATGTTTAACATTTAGTATTTACTGTCATATTCCCATATATCATTGTGATGTTGTTTATTCTATTACTCTTGTTCTCTTCTGCTTGCTTTCTTTTTTCAGCAGGTGACCCAGGTGATTGATATATGCATTTTTTTTTCTCTGCCCGTTCTGTTGGTTTTTGTCTTTTGCCCTTCTCCCCCGTCCCTCTTCTCAGCTGTTTCTCTTTCCCTCTTTCTCTCTCCCCTTCTTTCCCCCAGTCAAGTCTGTCCCGTATTCAGTAAGTGAAAATAAAATAAACAATAAAAGGTGAATCAAATGGACCATTACGGCAAGGCTGGGATGGTCAGTTTGGTAAAGTAAATCCGTTGGGCATCTTTCTTTGCCTTTAGACAACAATTCTGAGGGCAAAAGAGCCAAACGGGACAGGCCAAAAAAAAAAAAAAAAAAAGAGAATGACTCCATGATGATGAGCCACAACTTCTGTATAATCAAATGCTGTTATTAAAGGCAGCCTGAAGCCTTGCTTAGCCACAGTGTGGTCTACGCCTGCACTAAAAAAAAAAAAAAAAAAAAAAAAAAGTAACCAGACCGAAAAGCAGCGCACATTTTGGTGCTTTATTTCGGTGCTTTTTTTTCCCTAAGCTGTGATACACTTTAGATTCTAGCCAATCGTTTTACGTTTCCGAGGATAGTAGGCGGGTCTAGGTACGTACGTTCTTTTATGCAGAGCTACAGATTAAAAATGCCCAAGGCGAAGCGGTCAAAAGTCTGGCTGTACTTCACAGCAAAAGATGCAAACTCAGCAGCCTGCAACAAGTGCTTTAAGGTGATACTGTGATACTGTCAAAGGAGGTAACACCTCAAATCCGATGAAACGCATAGCGTTTTTTTTAAAAGCCGAGAAATGCGCCGTATTTGATAGCTTGCTGCAAGACCTCACACCGTGCACATCTACTGCGGGTGGGTTGCCAGTTATCGGACCCGGAGCAACATCCCCCAAAAACCCGAAGAATAGAGTCCTGGCCCCTAGCCCTGCCAGTGTAGCAGAAATGAATGACGGATGATGATGGCAGCAGCAGCCGTTCTTCTCTGCGTGAGTAGCTCAATGTTGTTCGTGTGTAATTTACGTTGAGTAGGCTAACCACATTATTACATTAATGCATGTAAGGTGAACTAGCAAACATCATCATAGCTACATGCGGCTGTCTTCTTGTTTGATGGCAGATACTCCCTTCACCCTGGCCAAAAAGGCTAAAATGACCAAAGAAAAAGTGGAAAACAGTTAAACATGAGAGGTTTTTGGACAAAGTTTGTGTTTTTTCCATTGATTAAGCACTGCTTCCAGCCAAGAGTGATACCATATATGCCCCATAGCTGCAGAAAAGGCTAACATTGTTATCTTTTTACAAAAAAACAGCTGAACATGAGAGGTTTTTGGACCAATTTTGTGTTCTCCATTCTTTAAGCACCAGTTTGAGCACCGTTTAAGCACCGGCACCGTTTCAAAAGTAAAGTACCGGTTTGGCACCGGTATCGGATAAAACCTAAACGATACCCATCCCTAATAATAATAATGATACATTTATTTTATAGGTGCCTTTAAGACCCTCGAGGTCACCTTACAATAGTACAAACAGCAGCAACAATACAATATAATAAAATGTAGCGTGAAAGTATAAAGGCTAAGCAAGGTAAAAAATTGACTATGACCGAATCAAGGGTATGCCGTTCTAAATAGAGGGGTTTTGAGAAGTGATTTAAAAGTGGTGAGAGAGTTTGTGGTCCGGAGATCTGGTGGAAGTGCATTCCAAAGTCTCGGAGCAGAACAACTAAAGGCTCTGAGTCCTATGGCAGTCAGGCGAGCAGGTGGAACAAACAGAAGGGAAGCTGAAGAAGAGCAGAGTGTACGAGGGGGCTAGTACGTATGGAGAAGATCAGATAAATATGGAGGAGCGAGGTTATGAAGCACTTTGAAAGTAAGAAGCCGGATCTTGAAATTAACACAGAGGTGAACTGGAAGCCAATGGAGCTGTTTAAGAACAGGTGTTATATGTTCAGTGGATCTAGTTCTGGATATAATACGAGCAGCTGTATTTGAACTAACTGCAATTTATGGAGAGATTTATGAGGTAGACCATAGAGGAGAGAATTACAGTAATCTAAACGAGATGTGAAAAGAGCATTGACAAGTATGGCGGTACTACACGGTAAAAGAGCCAAGCTGATAATTGCCAGCAAGCTAAATTTGTGATTATCCTTTAAATAGCGCTTTGAGCCACACCCACCAATGGTCCATTAGGAGATTTGGTAATCAAACCAAGCTTGAGGCAAAAATGTTAACAAACTGACTGACAACAACACACAGGTTTCCCCGGTGTAAGTAGGTGAACAAGGTCTCGCACTTGCATAGCTCGGATTACTTTCTCTTCATAAGAAAGGGCAAAATACACCCTCCTGCTCATTATATCTCTCCTTTCATTAGCAGCAGGATGTCTGCACAGTAGAAAGTAGCAGGAAGTGCACCTACACTTTTCTGTCTCTGCTACAAATTACATCCAACACACACACACAAGCACACACTACAGAGACACAATTTTGATCTGGACATATCAGAAAAATTCAAACTTGACTTGGATAAACTTAGAAAATAAAGCAGACCTGATAACACAAAGATCTGCTTTGAATATACTCAAAGATAATTGGCAGCAACCCAAATCACGTCCACAAAGAGACCGAAAGAGGAGAAAGAGAAGAGCAGCAGCATCATGATGCACAACCAATTAACAGGGAGACAAGGTTAGCTTGTATGGAACGCCAGGACTGCCATAATGAATTAATTAAATACACCATTAAATAATTAATTAAATGTGGCAATAATTAATTAAAATTGGAATTAATTAATTAAATAAATAGTTATGACACATGTAATTAATTAATTATTGACACATTTAATTAATTATTTATGTATTTCACATTTTAATTAATTATTGACACATTTAATTAATTAATTATTGACACATTTAATTAATTATTTATGTATTTCACATTTTAATTAATTATTGACACATTTAATTAATTATTGACACATTTAATTAATTATTTAATGATATATTTATTTATTTCATTTTGGCAGTCCTGGCGCCTGGCTCTCATCATGAAATAATTTTATCTGTCAGCCTCACCCATCAAACTCAGGGGGCGGGGTTAACGCTGATCGAGTCAAAACCATTGCTTTGGCCTGGTGGCCATTGTTTCTAGCACACAACAACCGGCATGTGGAAGCTAACAGAACTGAGCTTTGAAAAACCCTGTTTGTGTGTTACCAAATACCGTTTTAATATTTTTTTAGCCGAGAATGTAGTGGTTTAATCTTCATGTGTCTGGTCGGTTTGTCAAGATACAGCCTCTTTGCAAAAGTGTTTCGATGATTTCGGAGATGTCGTCCCAGTCTCACGGCAAAGCGTGGGATAGACCCGCTCGCCTCGCAAGCAATCCCACCGACAAAGCGCAGGCCCCGGTACACAGCTGTAGTAACCCCCGCTGACTTCTTTTACTGAGGTTATATTTATCGGTGTTTTATTTCCTGATGTTCTTATGTGTCCTACGTGTTTCAGTCGCCAATTCTGAATTATAACTAACATTAAAAACATGTTTAAGGAGGAGAGAGAGCAAATAAATCTGTTTAACATCTGATCTTTCGGTTTTTGTTCAGTAATCAGCGTGACCTGTGTATAAACACATAAAAGAGATAAAGTTGGTGTTTCCGTCATGTAGTAACTGCTGGCTTTAACTGTACAAAGGTTGTTCGACACTATGAAACACATACAGACTTCATGATGTTCGGCTAATATTTTTATTGTGAATATTAATCATGCTGACCTCGCTCTGTACACCACGCAGCGAGGTCAGCATGTCCACGATATCCTCAGCTCCATGAGTTAACACAGAGTTTCCCAGCTGACTATCTAACTGCCAACTATTCCAGAGACGTGAAAATATACAGCATAAAGAAAAGTGTAAGAGACTCAGCAGCAGATTAGAATAACAGTTATACATTTAATAAATCACCAAATGAATCCAAGAAACGAGCAAACCTGTTCCGACAATTTGAATTTGTATTCCCTCAGCTGCAGACTCGCTGCTGTTTAAATGTTTGAAAAGGAAGATTAGATATAAAAAACGTCAAACATAGACTCAGTCTGCCTTCACATTTGATATGAGGCCAGCACGTATAGTGGCCTCAGCAGGCTATTACTGAAATACACGTGCTATATCTTAAACTATGATATAAACAGGGAGGTCCTATTAACATGTTTAGTTTTAAAGGACACCTTCCTGCCTTTAGTCTCATTCATGAGCAGTATTAGTTTTCTTCTAACATCCAGAAGTTTGCACAATGTGTTTCATAGTTTGTAACAAGCCTTTGACAGGTAAACATAACATGACCGAAAAAGCAAAAAAAAAGAAAAAAAAAGAGAGAGAGTGTTGACATAAGAAGAGAAAATTCTCTCAATTATGGAGACAGACAAATGGTTCATTTATGTTTGATGTGTGTTTATTCCTCCCTAAATATCGTCGGTGAAGTTTGCCATGCATGTCAGATTTTCCTGCGCATTTTTATACCTCTGCCAACAGAGAGAGAAAAAAAATCACATTCTAACAGACAGCTGGTGCTTAGAATACAGTTGAATAACTATTAAAAAACAGATGATATTTAGATGATAGTTCAGTCTAACACATGTGCCAGTGAACCATTAAACGTCTGTGAAACTATGCAGTTATGAAACGTAACTTTAACCTCAGCCAAACCGATTTGCTCAGTTGTAAATAAAACAGCGAAGTAAACGTGACCCGACAGACAGAACCTGAGTGAATGAAGTCCAGCGTTTAACCACTGAGAGCTAAAACTCAGCTGAGGTTTGAAAGCTGTGTGCCGGTGATTGGACATCAGCCGCTGATAAAGCTGTTCGCCTATAAAGTGCTCTGTAAGGAAACGAGCTCCAGCAGCTCTGCGCTCGGGGAAAACACTATATTTACTTATCTTGTGCAGAAAAATGCGCTGACATTGCGTTATATCGAGCACCGGCTGCCCAGTTAAACTGTGACTATCACCAGGTAACTAGGCGTGTTTCTTGAATTAGCAGCAGGTGTTAAACAGCTGACAGATGAGGAGGAGGATGCATGCAGGTAAACTGAGGGTCTGTTGAGCTGATCGCTGGTTTCGTGAGAAAAATGTCAGCTCGTTCTTTATGTTACAGAAGCACAGAGACACAAGACCAGGCGGAAAGAGACGATCGTTCGGTGAAAATGAGAATCTGCGAATGCAACATGTGGAACACGGAGAGTGGAATATGTAAACAAACCGGTTAACGTAACCCCCTCGGTGCACTCTGCATGCTAACTGTTAGCAGAGCTAGTGAAATCTCTGAAAACATCTGAGCACTTTTGCAAACATGTTCTATGTTGACAACCTGACCAGACATACGTCGCGACATTCGCGGCTAAAACACTGTTAAAAGTGTAGCTGGTGACAGAAAAACGGGGTATTTTAAAACTACACCACCACCATTGCTGCTTGTGATTTGATCTGCATTCTGGGATAACTGGCTGCCCCAAGTCTACACAAGCAATCGATTTTCTAGGATCGACCTGTTTTGACTTACTTTGCACGGCAACCAATCAAATGTTAGAGAAGCTGCATGGGCAGCGTTAACCCCGCCCCCTGAGTTTGATGGGTGAGGCTGACAGATAAAATTATTTCATGACGAGAGCCAGGCGCCAGGACTGCCAAAATGAAATAAATAAATATATCATTAAATAATTAATTAAATGTGTCAATAATTAATTAAATGTGTCAATAATTAATTAAAATGTGAAATACATAAATAATTAATTAAATGTGTCAATAATTAATTAATTACATGTGTCAATAATTAATTAAAATGTGAAATACATAAATAATTAATTAAATGTGTCAATAATTAATTAATTACATGTGTCATAACTATTTATTTAATTAATTAATTCCAATTTTAATTAATTATTGCCACATTTAATTAATTATTTAATGGTGTATTTAATTAATTCATTATGGCAGTCCTGGCGTTCCATAAGCTTGTACTGCACTTGTCACTTCACAATCACTGTCTTACACACACACCCACACACACACAGCAATGCAATGCAACGATTATGAGGTGTCACACAAAGAGCTGACACATAAACCCAAGAACTTTCAAAATATAGCTGGACCGTCCTGACCTGATTCATGATTCCTCCTGACTCATCTTATTTGGACCCAGCCCACTTTGGTCTTGCCTTTTATGGTCATTCCAGCGGTTCTCCACTAAAACTCAAGACAATACTATTTCCTAAAATATACCCACTTCAAATGATAGTTCTTCCTTGGTCATTGCACTGATTTTTAATGTTCTAGCAGCCTGACATTATTTCAGTGTTTCGTTCTTTGTATCTGTAAAAGAAAAGTCCTTCAGAGAAACCACATTCAAAATCATCAGATCCCCTCACTCAGTGCTAAAATATATAAAGATTTTTTCTGTTTACTAATTTAATCCTTCTTAATTTCCCACTACCTAAGAAGTATAAGAAAGCGCATACTTGAGCTTCGTTTAGAAAAATACCTTATAATTAGTTATATAAAGGTTCTGAAACTAAGACTCAGTCCACAAAAACTGCCATAAGACTTTGGTGTCCAGGGTTAAAGCATTTTATGTGAGCTCCACATCAGAAAACAAGAGCTCAGTGTTTACAGAGTTTGTCACTGTTGCTAGCTGTTGATCACTAGGCTATATAATAAAAGATACAATCCAATATAATGTAATAAGAAATAGCAGAGGCTTTTCAACAACAGGACTAAAGATAAAAGCAACAAAGGGTCTCCTGCTAATGAATGATGCTAGTTTATCTCAGTGATTCTTAAACATTATTATCTCACAAAGCACATAATTTAAGAAAACAATTTCTAATGCAGTCCTTTTAATCTAATTATAGCTCAAACTATAACTAACTCAAAGACACAACCACTGGTGTGTCCAACTACTTAGTTATGTCTATGTACAGTATGCATGAGAGTAAACTGGTAAATTACATATGTTTTTTTATGTGGCTTTACGTTAGCATTGACACATACACATGCCTCCAGTACAGGAGAGAAGAGAACTCAACAAGAGAGCAGAGAATAGATGAGACACCAAAAGAGTTAATGAAGAGGAGAGTTTCAGAAAGCCTGATAAGATGCTGAGTTAACACAGCCTGTCTGTTCTAAAGGAGCCCACGACACACCATAGCAGAAGAAGCTATCAAGGTTGGAGAATGTTAAAAACTGACTTCTCATTCAACATATGAGACATTCAGTGATGTAAAGACTTAATTAATAAATAAAAATAACAACGAAATTGAATGAATCCACTGATCTTGTTTATGCACCTGTTTGCTACATTCATTTTATTCTAAAATAGTTTGGGAATTATGCTATTGTCAGCTGCAACGCTAAACATTCTTAGTCTTCCCAAAACTGAGGGCTGAACCAACAATTACAAAAAAAGATATAGTGCCGTATACTTTAGGCCTGACGGACCAAAACAAGCAGAGAAACTCATATTGGACGCAACACGAGGTTGTTGAGGGTTGTTTATTGTGAATCTCCCATTTTTAAATTCAATAACTATCAAGGTTAAAAACAGAGCTACTTGTCATTTGCATAAGAAACTGTCTGATTTACTTTGATGAATATAAAATTGAATGGGATTAGGGCTGGGCGATATGGCCTAAAATCAATATCACGATAAATTGAGCAGTTAACCTCGATAACGATAAATGGACGACACCCACCCCAAGTGCCAAAAAAACAAACGTTTTTTTTTTTTTGTCATTTGATGGGGCTGTGGCAGGCAGCATAGTTTCTCCAGTTATTTTGATAATATTATTCCCCCTAGACCTATTCATTGCAATTATATTATTACCACTTTAAAGGACTGTAAAATGTCACTGAAAATAAATGAAGACAATAGTAGTAAGTACTTTTAGTGGTTAAGATTTATTAACTGAACAAAATAAAAAGTGTAGGATACAATATGTAACCATGCTCTCTAAAAAATGTGTATCCCTTGTAAACAAAATAGTTTAATAATAAATATGTTTCACATTGGCTATTCACAAAGTAAACAATGATTGTGCAAATGTAATGCCATCATGGACAAAGGCCTATCTCTGCTAAGGCCTTGAGGTACTATAACTTGTAAACAAATAATGTCACAAACACAAATGTCAATTGAACACAGAAAAAACTATAATAAATACTAAGCACTGCCATGTGACTAGTGAAAACTATAAACTCTTAAACAAAAACGTGTGCTGCAGGTGGTGGAAGAGGTTGGTTGTGTTACCTTGACTTGACGCAACAGTCTTTTTGCAGAGTTTACATTTAACAATTTTTTGATCAATATCATCCTTGTTGAATCCAAAATGTTGCCAAACGATTGATGATGCATTTTTTTTTTTGTTAACAAGCGTCTCCTCTTCCTCCTCCACCAGCTCTACCTCCGTCGCTGCTGCTTCAACATTTAAATCGTCCTCCATTTGTTCACCCGTGTCTCGTCTTGTTATGCTGGGTTTATGCTGGGCTTACACTGTGCGATTTTTGGCCCATTTTGAGCCGATTTTTGAGTCGTGCGACCGTTTTGGCGATCGGCCCGATTTTGGCCTTCATCGTGCGTTGTGCATCGTGTAGTATACGTGGGGTAACGAGAAGCGATTGACACCTCACGACGAGCTCCCGATCATCAATCGCTTGGTCGTGAGGATTTCAAACCTGTTTGAAATCCTCGCGACCGTCGTGAGAGTGTCACCGCAGTTTGTCACACTGCGCACGCGCAAACACAAATGTCAGCGAAAAAGACGGCGCAGCACGGCAGTGTAGCGTGTGATCTGGACACAAGCGATGGAGGCACAACTTGTAGAACTTTGGAAAGCTCATCCGAGCCTTTTCGATGTGACCTCACAAAATCATCATGACCACAACAACCGTGAAAATAGTTGGATCTACACTGCTGCTCAATCACAGCTGCCTGATCAATGTTTTTCATTAGCAATTTAGCAAAGTTGATGGTAGTGGTGTGCATGTCTGTGTGAGTGAAAGACAGAAAGGGAGAGCGAGCGACAGAATTTCTGTTATAACCTTCGTTTTATGGACGCACAGTGTGAGCACTCAGGTCGCATCAGAGCATCAGGCCGTATAGTGTGAGACCCTGCATCGTGACCTATGAACTTCTAACCTCTGCGAGTCAATCGTACAGTTTGAGCAGGAGCTGAATCGCGCGACTGAAAAAATCGCACAGTGTCGTAGAGTCATGTGACTCCACCCCGTCAAGTCTGTAACGTAGCACAGCGTCTTAAAGGGACATGAACATCGCCAACCTGCACATCCCTTTTCTTTTTTTTTTAAATACCGAATTTACTGACATGGGTAAAATGACGTCGATGAGAGTCATAAATTTCGGTAACGATACATTTTTGATATATCGCCCAGCCCTAAATGGGATGCTATTCTGTCACGTTAGCCTTTGGAACGACAAAAGAAAAATAAACCAGTATAGATTTAAAAACACAAAGCTGATATATTTGATTTTGTGCTTACTAGTTTTATAGCCGCTCTTAACCAGCTTCGGCTATTATTCAAACGGGCACTGAACAGAGAGAAAGATGCAGGTTTATTTAGCAAACACAAGAGATTTATTTCATCTCTACAAAAGAAAACTAAAATATGACACAGGTTCATAGCGGAGTCATAATTCAGCCTTGAGAAAATATATTCATGCACAATCTGATGCATTACAAGAATTTATAATCAGTGGAGCAACACCAGACTTTTATAGAGATGTAACTCTCTGGGGTGCTATACTATGCATTTCAACACACGGTAATGCTCATACAGCTGAGTTACAGTTTTAATGTCATCCACTGATTAACCTGAGTGCATGTCACACAAAGATTTCTCACACCTGTGAGACATTTGTCAAAGAAAGACTCTCCATTACCTGCATTAATACAGGACATTTCTTTATGTGACGTAGAATTTAGAAAGCTTTTTCAAAACGACTAACATCCGCTGTGTTTAAGTTCTCATATTTATAGAATGTTTGACTCTAGTGTACATGCATCTAGAAATTCAGTCAGTTGCAAAACTGCCTTAGCTCACACACTCAATGTCCACGTTCTTTGGTTAGGTGATAAGGCTATTCAATACAAATATCTAATCAGCCAATCACATGGCAGAAACTGAATGCATTTAGGTATGTAGGCATGTTCAAGATGACCTGCTGAAGTTCAAACCGAGCATCAAAATGGGGAAGAAAGGTGATTTTATTGAATGTGCCATGGTAGATGCCAGACAGGCTGCTCAGAAACTGATGATCTGCTGAGAACACGGTCGGTTCAAAATACCCATAATTGGATAACATGAAAGCCCGGATCTATTTTCTTCCATTTTCTTTCCTATACTTTCATAGTACCAACTGATCACTTTTTAAATTAAAAACAGCCTCCCTGAGTATTGTTGCTGACCATGTCAGTCCCCTTGTGACCACAGTGTACCTGTATCTTCTGATCGCTGCTTCCAGCAGGATAACTGAAAATGTCACAAAGCTCAAATCATCTGAAACTGGGTTTTTGAAGATGACAATGAGTTCCTTGTACCCAATTGACCTCCACGGTCACCAGACTGGAGTCCAATATAGCACTTTTGGTATGTGTTGCATTCTTAGTCTTCCCAATCATGGATGTGAATCAGGAGATTCCCAACATGGATGTGAAGCATACAATTCAGCAGCAACTGTGCGAAGCTGTTGTGTCAATAAGGACCAAAATCTCTGAGCAATGTTTCCAGCACCTGTTGAATCATTATACCATAAACAATTAAGGCAAACAGGTTCAATCCACAATTAGCATGGTGTCCCTAATAAAGTGGCTGTTGACTGTAAACTTATAGACCACCTTGAGTCAAAGTCTTACGCAAAACCACTAATCTTATAACCCTTTGCACTTCAAACACAAAGTGAGTACAATAACCTTTTACATTACACACTTCAGCACATTTCACAGTAACGCCAGGTTTTATAATTTGACACTTCAAAAAGCCGACACTGTCACTGACAGATAATCTTTTATTTTTTCCTCATGAAACAAACCACAATAATAAACCCCTCCTGCCCTAAGGGTCAAAAGTTTTCTAATATGCTGAACTGTTTACAATAAAAACTTCATATATTGACAAACTGTCAAGACCTTTGCTGCAATCAGGCAATTTACAATTCACTGACTCAGAGAGCTGCAGCTATACCTCAAAGAATCTCACAGCCATGTTCGCGGATAACATTCAGTATAATAGTATAGCTGAGCTTTTCCACTTATTTTTACAGCTCCACCTGCCCACTTTTTTAATTTAGCATTGGTTGACCTTATATGAGATTTAAACACTAATAAGAACTAATAATAATATGAAGACAAATACTCACTCCATTCATTTGGAAGCTTAATGTAATGAGTGTTTCCCAGTCAAACATAAATTCAACTACTGAAACCCTAGGTGTTTTATGAATGAGCGTCAATATAAGACACAAGCAGTTGCTGTGTATTTTAAACTATTTGGTTTTATTAGGCTGCTCGGATTGATGGCGGTCCTCCCTGAGGTCCAGATTTATGCAGTCATATGAAAGGTTATGCCTATTTTCTGTATGTGTGTGCCCGTGTGTTGCTCACTCCAGCCAGCCAAAGTAATGGAGCAGCCCCATCTGGACCTAACACATGGCCCAGCCTGTTCAACCTGTCAGGGGATGAATGTGCTCCAGAGACGGACTTTGTGCATGTGTTTGAACTACAGGCAGAGGCTCTGAGTGGTCAGCCAGGACGAGAGGCTGAAAACCTGCACCTGTTACTGCTTCCAAAGAGGCAACAGAACAAAAGCAGCGATGCAGTCGAGAGCAAAGGAGTGGTGAGACAGATAAAGAAAAAGAAGGAGAGAGGAAAATCAAAACGAGGAGAAAGGGACGAGGAGGACGGATATAGCAGAGACGGGTTGGTTTGCCCGCCCGTATTTGCCTCCATCTCTGTGTTGTGTGCTTTATGGATCACAAAAACATGATCAAGGCGTAACTTTATTATGGTGGCAGCTTTTGGCTGTAGTTTAAAAGACTGATCAATTTGGCTTCGACATAGCCCTGCCATGCTGCCCATGACTCCGCAAAACATTCAGCTGCTTGGCAGCACAGAAGGGGCTGGCGGGCACCAAAAGAAACGGATTGTAGCTTTGCGAAGAAAAAAAAAAAAGGACTGTAGCCCAGTGAATGAGCTCATTTTCTGCCCTCTCGCACCATCTCATCTGCACTGGCACAAAGCAGTGCTGTGATGTATACTCCAACACAGCAAAAATATTCATTAATTCATACAATAGAGCCTATAAACCACAAGGAGGACTGAATAATCACGGCTTTTCTCCAATTATGATTTAAATGTAAATGTCTTTTCACAGCACAAGTTATCTCTGCATTTTGGGAAGTGTGAACTTATTTGAGGATTCCAAGCTGCAGAGCTCATAAAACTTGAAGGGACTGAGAATATCCAGCTCGTTTCTCATACTGGAGAGAACAGCAGCTGACAGAAATAGCCAGGCGGCACCACCAATTTAATAGATTTAACAGCCATTAAAATAAAGCGTCTTGTTTAATGTTGCTTGCACATCAGAGTGACTCATTTGCCCTTTCGAAGCCAAACACACGCACTTTATCACTCGCAACAAACCTCAAGCGAGCCGAGTGTCGCTCATTTTCCCGCGTTAAGAAATATCAAAACTCCAAACAAACACACTCAGAGACTTAAACTTACGCCTACACATCAACAGCTCTTCCCTTCCCAGGCAGACGTACAAAATAAAACTCCTCAGGTGGAATGATTTACCTGTTGAACAGGATGATATGCTGCTGAGAGCTTCCATTTTTCACTCGGGGGGCTGACACATTTGCCCCAAAGAGTCATAAAGAGACAGGGTACATCCATATAGCAAGCATAGCTCATTTCTATGTTCTGCATCCAACTGCACTTTACAATGCTTATCCAAACATAGCTGGAATAAAATGTATATCATAAATACATGTGTAAGGACTCCTTGAACACTGCCATGCCAAGCAAGGATACATAAGAGCTGCTGTGTTCTCGATTTAATGAAGCTTTTCTCTAAAAGTCTGGTGTCTTTATAATGGGACTTAATGGTGCTTTCTTTAAAAGAGTAGCCCTTTATCAGGACAGACTGCATCAGAGATCAATTTCACCAGAGTTCAAACATGAAAGCAATTCCTCGTGATGACTTCAATCCATTTTGCACACTCTTGGAGACTTACTTAAGAACACATATTGATATCCATTTTGCAATCCATAGCTGTTTGCAAAATATGATGTTCAAGCCATTTAGATCTGCATGTTGACAGAAGGCAGTGACAAATGTTTATTTTACAAGAACCTAATTAGGAAATATGTTTTGGGAGTTTTATTGGAAATTCCTTTCCATTTTTCTTTCTGGGAATGCTCTTTACCCTAAGCATTTTCCAGTTTGATTAGAACAATGATAAATTCTGAGGTCTTACTTTGACTTTTCTTTCCCAAACAGCTGTTTAAAGCTTACATTTAGCTTCATGCTGTAAAAATGAGGGTGCTCAGATATTTCTATATGGCTGGTATTCAGTGATAAATGCAGGAAACTTGCTTCTCTTTAAATAAAAATGACCTGTATAAAAAGATCATAAAGAGCCTCAAGCACTTTGAACTCATTGTGCTATAAATCCTACAAAGCTAACTATCAGATATTGGATTGTATGTAAACTTTTGTCTCTAAAGTTGCCTTTGTAGAGCATCAGACCACCCACCTCTCCTCAACTCCCCCGTTCCTCTTTGGGCCTATTTAACCCTCCACCTGTGATTCGGTTTCTGGCAACTGGGTTACCTAAATTTTCTCTCCCTTGACCCCGCAGTAACAGCACCAGTAGGCGGTGGTGTCTTTTTATCCAGCTTTATTTCAACCCCCAGAAAAGACAGGAAGACGGAGAGCAAGAGGAGATCTGGGCACACTGTTGGTGTCACAGTGCTGAGCTTTAGGAAAGGGCCAGTTGGATCTGCTGAGATGACTTGGCAGAGCCTGATTTGTTGCATGATTTGGCCACCATTCCCGCAACAGAGCTTCATTCAAATTCATCTTATTTTTATTCTAAAGCAGCAGCCCATAGCGCTGCTCCCTTTATAATAATTATGCACGACCAGCATTTACATCTAAATTTGCTTTAAATGCTGTTTATCAGATGATCAGCAAAGTTGTCCTTTGACCACTGAAATCTAATCAGTTTTTTTCTTTAGTCCAAGTGAATGTTTATGCCTTATTCAACATAATTACTTTGAGGCCTTAAAGGGATATCACATTCACAAAAACAGGACAGTGGCAGCTGTGACAGTGGAATAAACAGCCCGTCCTCACTCCCTAGGAATAACATCCTGACGATTTGTCATGTCCGTGGCATTCCTAAGGAACGCGAAAGGCGACCTTCGGCGTTCTTATGGTACACGCCGGGTTATGGGTTAAATACAGTGGAATGACTGTCCCGCGGTAAAACACATCCCAGCCATGTATTCCAACCCTAACCCTAACCAGCATTTTAATGACGCGAAATAGTGTTTTCCAAAGCAATTTGAGGAAAATGAACGAACATGTGTGGATTGATTCCAAACGGTTCTCATGTTTCCTCCTTTTTCCGATCTCGTCATTTAGGAACATGTTGGGTGCCCGGAAGCGTAACATGTTGTTGTTTTGTCACAAGTTAAATATAAATCACTAAAAAAATGATTACTTGCTAGTGTATTCAGAGTATCACCAAACTACCAAAACCACCATTAACAACCTGTGCCTGAGTCAGCAGGTTTTTAGCAAATAAACCTGCAGAGTTTCTGGTTGATGAAGGCCCAATAAGACTAACACAGCTGATGATAAACCCAAACTTCATCAGTTACCTTTTTTGGTTGATTTAACTGTGTAACAATTTTTCGCTGAGCTAAGCAGTGGTTGTTACAGCTATCAAATAACGTGTTGCTTTCACAGCTGGTCCAGAGGTTTGACATTACTGATGGTGCAGCTTTCAGTTTGTTGGTCCCCTCAAAGACATCAGCTTCCATCTTTAAATCTGCCTTGCTCATTAACAGGGTTTGTGCACACTTTCATGGGTTTATGAGTGAGTTTTAATCACACTTCTGATGACAAATGACCGGAGTGTGGCCAGTGACTGAAACTCTATCGCACTCAGTCGCACACATACACACAGTTTTCAACCTCCAGCGCCCTTCATGTGGGCCCTGACATCTGTTCCCATGGCAACTCTATCAATAGGGGACCAACCAGGGTCAGAAAGCCTCTCCCTCTCTCGCTTTCTCCTCTTTGCACAAATCCTGACATTTGGAGCTCTCTCTCGCTGTGTACCTGTTCATCCCCAAAAATCCCTGATGGTATATTTTCTCTTTCTATCGATTTCTCTGCTCCGTCTCTTGTTGGCTCTTGTCTGTTCAGTTCAGTGTCAAGCATGTGCATACAAGAATACAGACACATGCACATGCTCGTGATTTTTTTTCTGACTCTACTAAAGTAGATTTACATTTTGCACTTATCTCACACTGGCCCCGATACAGATGGAGTCCCTTTAAGGACACCCTTACTTTAGGCCAGTCGTCTTCTGATTGGCTGCTCCCTCACCTGGTTTTCACATCAGCTACATGTGGTCATCAGAAAACGCATCTAAAGTCTTTAAGCCCAAATCCTATCGTGAACATCCGCAGCGACAAAGATTACAGCAGGACATCATGTTTAGTGAATACTATATTTATTACCTGCTTAATGTGGAACACAGAGATGGACTTAGCCTTTCAATAACACTGTGTATGAAATACTGTCTATATATAGTCCTGTCTTAGATTGCATGTTAAAGAAATGTGTTGAAATATCAAGTGAATTGGAAAACTTGTGCTGTTTGGAAACACAAAGGTAATGTAGCGAGTAAAATGTTATTCTGCTGTTGCAATGTGTCTGTGTACTATCTCTCTATGCGGCTTATAACCCAAGCCTTACATATACAAAGAACAGCTTAGCAAGGGTTAGCAGAGAAAAGGAGATGTTTCGCTACGTTGTTAATATGCCTCCTGTCAGTACTGAAACTGAAGCCATTTAATCTGATTATCAATACAAGGCAAACATTTCAGAGATATAATATTTCTTACAAGTTGGACTTCTAACTTCTGAACACTGCCCTTTGTGCAATCTCGCCTTTTACATTAGCCTATAAAACCCAGCTTCATACTGGTTTATCTTAATGAAGGACTCATCTATAGCAACCAAGTTATGGTTGCTATAAAATGTGGCTTACGTTTGATGTTAGTCTGAAACAATGTACCTTATCAAGTGCTGCAGTGCTTTCTTCTTTAAGAAAAGCAAGCACGTTCAACTTTGCTTCACAAACACTCTGCAATAAATATCAATAAATCATGTTTAGTTCCATAATTCCCTCAGTTGGGACAAGATCTCCAACACCACTGGCTGAAATAAAGCCAAAATCATGGCAGAACCTCCACCGTGCTTTACAGATTAACTTAGGTGCCTCTTATAAAGTACACTTTCTTCTTTCTTTATAAATGCTTGAATGATTCATAGTCCACAGTTAAGTCACTTAAAAAAAACTGCCTCCTCTGAAAATGGTCAGGTAGAAGGATTGGACTGAAAATGAGTCAAAAATCAGCCAATATCCAAAGAATGCCACTTTAAAAACTTATTTAAAAAGAAATCCTGACTCATTTCAAGAAAAATATAAAGAAATGTGGGGTAGCTCAAGATTTTTTGCACAATATTGGGAAAAGAAAAAAATAGATCCACTTAAACATTTATTAAACAGGACTTAATCTCATCCTATTGAGACCAAGCTCTAAATCCATATGCACTCTGCAAATATGCATGCATTTTCTTACAATGAGTCAGCCTTTGCATTGAAAACAGCTTTTTATCAACATAAGTTAGAATGAGCATATTCATAATAGCAATTATTTATACCCATACACCATGAATTCCGAAAATGTCAACTAAGCCAGAATAATGAATTAAGAGAAACATTCAGGGATTTATTCAATGGGAACTCGACTTATTGAAATGACTTGCTGCATTAGCGGAGATGGGCATAATTATGAAATGAATGCAACTGCATAATGGGCTTAGGGTTTTTGGACAATACATAGCTCCTTAACTACAATCCTTTAATTAAAAAAAGTACGAGACAAGATTGGATGCCCTGCTCTTTTTTCCCCTATATGATTGTGCTGTTGCTTCCTCACTGAAAATGTTAAATTAATATTTATAATTATATGATGCATATTTTAGAGCACGTGGAGTTTTCTGAGTAACAGCGTCTGGTGCAAACTGATGAAGAGTCACATTGGTGTTGGTGTTTGGAAGACAGGACTAAATGAACCGTCAAGTTGTGGAAAAACAGAGATGGATGAAACTGTTGTTATGGCTTTTTGCTGCAACGACAGCAGAGCGAATCAATCCCCGTCCACCAATGACAATCAGGACAGGAGAGGCAGCTCCATCTCATGCGATATTCAAAGCGCTTGCTATAAATCTGGAGTTGGTCAGGGATGTGTCAATAATGGTGTCACTTTTTCTCAACATGGAAATGGTGTTCTGACCTGAGCTAACCCGGTTTAATCCCACTCCCAGTGGTATACTGCTGAGTTGATGCAAGTCGCACACTTTGTTGGAGAGAATGCCAATGGCTGTCAGACAGCCACCTGCCCATGCGTCTCTGCCTAGGGAGGTGCTGCCAGGCCAAACCCCACTGATTAGGTTATTTCTGAGTCTGATTGTGTCCCCACTTCCACTTGTAGTTTTTGAAGAGAAATAAGAGGAGGGTAGTTCTGGTACAAGAGAGAAAATGCCCTCTATCTAATCGCTTTCATTTTTTTGTCCTTTCCTGATTAAAAAGTTTCCCTTCAAATAAAAGACCTGCTGTAAACCTGCAAAGGTTTTAGCACGTCTCATTTGCTTTGTTGTAGTTCTTAAAACATGCCTCATTTTTGGATAGAATTGAGGCATTTAATTCATATTCACTGCTGAAAAAAATTATGTCAGTCGGTGCAGAATAAATTGCAACTTTGATCAACTATAAATTTATTTATTTATGAGTGAAAAATTACACACTCTCCCCTCCTCTACTGCACTGTGACAAGTTCCTGCTTTTTTGATTTATGAACCTTCACGTTTAATATTGCGGTCTGCTCCTTCTTTGCACCTTTACTTCAGTTGCCACTAACAAACTGTGGAGCGAACTTACAATGTCACTTTGTTGCCTTCCTCATACTTATGTATGCCTCAAGTGGGATGATTCAGTCTGATGACCTTTAGTGTACTTGCTCAGGCTCCAGGCTGCAAATTCGCAAACACATGAACAATGCAAATAAATGTAAAAGCAAGAAGATCAAAGATGCTAGCAGGAAAAGTTGACTTTAAATCCTAAATCTTTCTTTACATGTAATGAGTCATAACTTTAAAGTTGTCACTAATTGAGAGGGGAAACGCTCATGTCTCATCTAAAAGCAAGAAAACAGTGAAATGAGCACAATCGAAGAGATGGTATCCGACTTTTCACTTTTTATTTGATACTAAGAATCTTTTAAATCCCACTGATTATGGCACACACACACACAGAGACATACACAATCTCATATTAGCTCACCAGTTGGAGCTAGCAATAGCAGTGGCAGCATCGGTAACCTGTTTTAGCCTTCTTTAGTCACGCTAACATCCATCCATCCCATGCAAGATATGGTGCACTAGTCCCAGCATTTACTCACAAAGCCTACTTATAATTCTTCGTTTTCCTGTCATTTTATATCATTTTCTATGTCATGCAGCACAACATCTTTGACCTAAGTTGTCAAGGCGTGTAGATTCAAGAAAGTGCTGTGAAAAAATAAACTTCGCACACTGTGGCAGAAACATTTAAATGTCAACTAGTCGGGCGCATCCCAAGCATCGCGCTATCCATCACAATATCCACAAAAACTGTGGAGAGAAAGGGTTTGCAGGCAGCTGAGCGCAAACGCTGAGCAAATAGGGAGGGATATGTAAGATTCACTCTGTTACACTTTAAATCTTCTTGATTTTTTTATTTTTATTTATTCATATTTTGAACGCTGTTTCAGCTCAAATGTTAATGAGTTGTTTTTGTTTGTTCATCTGTGTGTATAATGAAAGGCTTTTGGCTTTGGAACTTTTTGGTATGAAAAATAACACAAAACAGATCGAATGAATTCAGTTTTCTTCTGGAAGTGGTACAGTGCTAGGTAATAAATTACATTTACATGACATGTAAAATGCATTACTTTTTACAACAGCGAGTAACTTTAACCTGCTGCCTTGAGTCATGACAGTCCCGGCTACTCTGATGTAAACACTTTTTAACTATATGTCCACCTACCAGTCATTATTCCAGCTGGCTAGCTGGCTCTCAGTCACAAGGTGTTACCTGCCTTCACCTGTTACGACAGGTGAAGGCATGAGAGTCAGCCAACCAGTGTGTGGGTTCTACCTTGTTTAGACAGCCTCTGCCTGTCCAGTAGCCAACGCTAGCAGCTGTCTGCAGAGGTCAGACTGAGGTCCACAAACACAAAGACAGAGAGAAGCTGGACCACTCAACATTTTTGTCTATTCTGTGTTCTTTGCTTAACTGCTGTGGCTTTTAACCTTTAAAAATGAGAAATACATCAAAATGGCAAATTGGCAAGAGACTAAAAACAAAACAAAGTCAAAAAGAAATACAAGGTTTTTTTCTCCCTCCATCCATTCTGCCACTTATCCAAGTCTGGGATGCGGGGGCAGCAGTCTAAGCAGAGGCACACAGACCTCCCTTTGCCCAGCGACCTCTTCCTGCTCTGCTGGATTTTGTTCGTCAACCCTATTGCTCCAATTTGACAGACCAAACAGCCAAATGAGCAAGTCAATGTGAATTCTCCTTGTTTGCTTCAGCCATAAACCATGGCTCTCAAAGACCTTGAATTCCTAAATGGGCTTAATATTTTCCCTAGATTCATGTTCACCCACATCCACATTTGGGTTGGGCTGAAGATGTGACAACATCACAGCAGACAAAAGGAGACATTGTGGAGGTTGAAAAAGTGCTTAATAAAGAGGTGTGCTAATTAATGATTTATCATGCCTTGAGGGTTCAAGCTGGAAAATCTAAGAAACCTGTCAACACACTTGTGAAGGTTGCCATGTAATTCCATGCTCCCTGTAAAGCTGCAATACAGTTTGATTATCCATCAGTGTGACGACTCAGTTGTTATAATGACATGACTACCCCGTTCCCTGATGTCTGCCAAATGAAAACAGAACAGCGTCATCCCCAGAGGAGCTTAATGATCCGCAAACACACAGTCACGTCCACACATGCAAACGCAGCTAAACCTGCACACACGAACCCACACAGAGACAGCGGCTTATTGATCACTGTCAGATCAGTCTATAGACTGGAAACAAGCCTCTAAGCAACACAAGAATTGGGACACTGATGATTTGTTAGTTAATACAATCAGCAATGACAACTCCCCCTCCCATATCCACACTGGCCACCCTGTCCCTCGTTTTGGCACACTTTTGCACATTCAGAAACATCGCCAACAACCCCAAACGTACACAGACACGCACACACATAAATGCAGACACAGTAATTGACTGATATGGAACAGTGAACAAGGAGTTCTTGTCTGTTTTTGAATTATGTCTGGCGCTGGACAATTGTGGATGAGTCTCTGGCGAAAAAATACAGTGTGGGTATCCAAGAGAGAGAAAGACAGAGAACAAGAGGGCGAATCAAGCATGGCAACTAGGAAAGACTCAGGCACAGAGCAGCAAACTGTGTGAACTTCACAGCTCCCTGCCCCAGGTCTCCACTGTGCCTCTTTTGGGCTACAATGGAGACCTGGGGTCTGACAAAAGCCATAAAATCTGAACACACAAGCATTTAATGAAGTGATTGGCCGGAGCCAAACTGGAACCAACCAACTTCAGTTGTCTAGACCAGCCATCTCTGGATTTTGGACTCTGGCTGGACCGGCCCGCCTGCCTGTCTCGGCAGAGAACTAATTGTGACACTCAGTGTGAAAGAAGGCGCCAGAAAAGTGGAGAGGAAGACAGGAAGGCAAGGAGTTAAGGATTCAATGGGAAAAGAGAGTGTGAGAGAAAGAATGAGGACAGATGCTGTAACTGTGACTAACACTGGTTGTAACTAACGGTCACACAGCACAAAAGAACAGGGAAATTAGTGTTCACAGTCGCCAGTGTTAAGAGGTAGTTTCAGGTCTGTGCGTTAGGGGTGGGTTTTTATAATCGATTCATCGATTAAAATCGATTCTGGCTTGGATAACGTAAAATCGATTCATTAAAATCCTGAATCGATTTTTTAATATAAATTTATTTTGTCCGAAATGCCAGAATCTCTGGTGACATCTCACAAAATTTCAAGAACCACCAAACAGTAAATGAGAGCAGGTACAGGGATTCTGCACATAGACTTAAACACACAGCGCGACCCGCGGATCAGAATCAGTTAGATGTCGCCTTTCTCACAGTCGGGGCTGAAAGCCGACAGCTCGCTGATCCGGGTCCGCGCTTTGTGTTCACGCCCTTTATGCGCTGATTCTAAAGCTGTTAGTTTGATCTCTCTCCAAACAATATTGACCGAACCAGCAGCTAAAGAAGATCCAAACGCTTCACATAAACATCGTCATGAATTCACTCTTTTACTGTTTTGCTTCCATTGCGATGCGCAGCTCTCTCTCTCTCTCTCTCCCTCTCTCCCTCCCCCTCTCTCCCTCCCACCCTCTCTCTCTCTCTCGAACAGTTTCGCTTTCTTCATTATTCGCTTGCTTGTTATGCACAAGTCTACTGTTGTTTACAGCGCTGTCGGCCGCTGTTTTTTTCCCTTTTACATTCTTCCGAAAAGAAAACCTCATTTCTGCTGTTCAATACTGAACAAATTTAAACTTTTTAATATTATTCAAAATGCAAAATGCTTAGCCGTGTGTCTAATAAAACCGCTGTAACATCAGAGGTAATGTTCATTAATTAATGGTTTTCTTTCGTTTTTGATGTACTGCAGAATATTTTTATAAAATCCCAGGCCAGGAAAATCACCTTCATGTTTTTCTGTGTTTTATCTTCAGCTACTTTGACACAAAGGCCTCTGCTGTGATGCTCACACCTTGGATAAAGTCTTGCGAGTGTCAGCTTCCTTTTTATAGATACAAAAATATGTAAATGTTCTGATCTGAATTATACTTCTGACTGTCAAAATTTCCCAGATTTAAATCGAATCGAATCGAATTAAATCGAATCGTGGATCGAATCGATTTGGGACCTTGTGAATCGGAATTGAATCGATTCTAGAAATCAGTGACGATACCCAGCCCTAATGTGCGTGAGCTCAGTGTGATTAAAATTAAAGAAAAACATGAAGCAATTACCCCAATGGGTCTGTTAGAACGTACCTGCAAATTACTACATTATTATATACAGTTTGCCTTCATTTTTTTCAACTATTTCTTCTTTTTTCTTATAACTCACATCAAATTATTTTTTTACATGAGAGAGCAAACAAGGTTAAATCCACCTGCTGGGTGACTCTGGCTTCCTCCCACAGTCCAAAAATGTTAGGTTAAAGGTCTTAATGTGAGCATGAATGTATGTCTGTTCCTCTATGTTAGCCCTGCGAAACTGCCAATCTGTCCTGGGTCCTGGGTGCACCCCACCTCTCGCTCTGTGACAGCTGGGACAGATTCCAGCTCCCCTCTGGAAATATTTTTTTCTTTTCTCTTTCACTCTTTTTCCTGCATAAAGTCGTCAGCACTTGCACTTACTTTATAATGCAGACTGCAGACTAAGAAATAAAAAACCCAGCCACCCAACTTTTGACCTCCCATGAATCCTCTCCATGGAAACAACAATCATGTGTTTTTTTCCCGAAGATAGTTTAAATTAAATCTTGTGTAGATCTTAGACCGGCAAAAGCTGGATAATTGCATTTCATATCCTCAGTTACAGCTATTTTTTTTCCTTTCTAGTCTTAAGCACGTTCAGTTGCACTGTGAGTTTTCTTCTTCTCCAAATTCCCAAAATACAACTCTGAGATTACGCTACATTTAAATTTTAAGCTGTCACACGTCTAGCACCCTCAATAGATTTCAAAACTGATCCCAGTGGGGAAGTTAAGAGACTAAGAGAGTAAGGAATGATAAAAGATGACCTTTGAGGTGTGACTCAGAGCTTTGGAAAATAAAAACCAGTGAGAAAGAGCACGCTCATGTGAGTCTAAGCACACATGCGAAGCATCGTTCGGCTGCAACTTAAGAAATCCTAAACAAGAACCGGAGGAAAGAAAAGCAGCTCATCTCTGCACAAGGAGAAGGTGGCTGTAAACTGTAAATCATTTGCCTGACTGTTAATTGCCTGAGTATTATGCAAATAAAATGCATGAAAGCTGGAAATTTAAGTTACTCTCAAAACCATGAAAAAAAGAAACTGAACGGATGATTTCACTTCGAGTGCCCCACTTCACTGTGTTGCATCAGCCTCGGCAAATCAAATGCACCCAAAGCTTAGTTAAAAAGGAAGTCAAAGACAATGCTCCCCGACAGGTGATTTAAAAGCAAGAGCACGTACGCATTCACACACCATTACCTCCTGCTCTTCACTTCATTGTCTCTATACAGCCAAGGCCTCTACACCGCAGTAGGTTTTAATACACCTCAATCGAAACTTTGTACAATTGTACCAGAAATTAGTCACTTTGAGCTAAATCTGTCACCTTTCGAATTATTGTGCAATGAAGTTGCACTAAAGGCTAAACATGGAGCCAAAAACTGTTATATTCCTCTGCAGCGTGTCCACTTACTGCTCATGTGCACACATGTAAATATCCACTGTGTTTCATGCATCCTCCAGACCCACTAAAATAAGTCTTAAAACGCGAAGAATTGCGTGGGAGACAAAAACAGTAGCACCCGAGTTAACAAAAGGTAAACGCAGAATCTCCCATGTTCCGTTAATGTGCGATTTCACCCAATTTCAAGCATGACTGACTCAATAAGATTCCTGCATCCCATTTAAACATTCCTCCAGAAATAACATTTATCCAATTTGTTTCATGGCTTCCCGCTTCCATGCACTCAAATCACACATGCCTTTGGCAGCCAGCAGGAGTAGTTCGGATTTCAAATGTAAAAAAGGGACTACTCTGTCCTCTCTAGGAAACGTATTTGTGGGCTAATCCAGCATGTCTATTTGCAGAGAGGGGATATAAAAGTAAATGTTCTTCTAATACCACTAATATGTGATATTCAGTTGTGTATTGTGTAAATGGTGCACCAGTGTGGCACATATGAGCTGGGAGCGTGCATTCAGTGATGACTCGCCTCAGATTTTAGATGGTCATTTTGCACTAATGCATCAGGCAGGTAATGACCGCAGTCATGTTTTTAGTCCCCTTTCGGGGTGCTGTTCATTCCCCCCCGAAGAATATCACTCCACTGTGCCAGCTGTTTGTTTAGCTTTTTTTCTGGCATTACTTCCCTTTGAGTAACCACGGATGGTACTGCTGGATGCGAAACCACCGCTGTTTCCAGGCACAGCGCCTATCTCAGCAGCAACACGCGGCAAAACACAGAATCCATCCAGCTAACAATGGCAACCCTCCCTATTTCGCTACATTCCCTGCACTGCTCATGCTGCTAATTAAAAAATGAACCAGGTAATTAACCACCTTGTCCTATTGTTTGAGATGGAATATTTCTCTTTCTGAGCCATGCAAGTGTGTTTATTGGCAACTTATAATGACAGTTTGGGGGGGGCGGGTTTGTTTCAGTGTGTATCCGTCACTCCAGTTCAAATAACCAGCAACTCAAAGAAGCGAAGATGAGGCAAAAAAAGTGGGAAAAATGGCAAGAGCTTGTTGGGTGTGATGGTTCTTTGCCTTATCGCAGAACACAGCTCTTTTTTTTGACAGAAGTGCTTATCTCCAGTTTTTTTGCTGTATTTCACTTATTGCACAAGAAAAAAAAAAGACTGAAACTGCGGGATGACTGCCGACCGACACATAATTATTACCACACCAACCAATTACCATTTTAAATTTAAAGTCAGTGAAACATTTCAGAGAAACTGAGTTGGGTTTCTTTTGGGTTTCTTTTGGCTTTTTTTGTCGGTTTGATGCGCTCATAACTTCACGTACAACAAAGACCGAGCGACACCGCGCTCTGAAGCGAGGCTCCTCAGCACGGGATCAGGGCTGGTGTGGTTACACCATTATGTAAACCTTGAACTTTGTGGTCCCCAGAGAAGAAAAGAATAAGGAACATTGATCTCTTTCACGAAGCTGACAGCCACCTTCTAACATCGGTAAAAATGTGCGGCATAAATTATTTTGCAGCACTTCTCACTACTTTTCATTTCACCTACAAGCGATCAAGGACAAATGTTTTTACTGAAAGAAGGTAGAGAAGCTGGGGAAAAAATGATCTTACAGAAAGTAATTATCACAGTTTTTTGCTCGTGTTTAAGGTTAAAGATAAAGCTTGCAGCAATAATGAGGACCGCTTTGACGAGGAATGTCTCTGAATTTCACTTGCAAATTGTGGTATTTTTTTAATGCCTCTGGATGATTTGGATTTACTTCACTCTCATAGCTTTAGCAGAATCTGAAAATGGCCTAGAAGGAAAGGGAGGAATGATTGTAACAGCACTAATAGCAATTTTTCAGAGGAAGAAACGTATACAAATTTAGTATTTCAAACGAGGTTACATTCAGAGAGCCTGCTACCTTCACAGCCAGAGGAAAGCTTGAGAGAGCCATCATCAACTGGTTTGTGAATTCCTATTTTGAAGTATTGATCTCATTATTATGATAAGATGTCACAAGCAAAGGTTTCTGAGTCTTTGGACACCGCATGTCCATGTGGTGGTGACCATCCATCCATCTTCTTCCACATATCCAATTCAGGGTCACAACTGGGGTTTAAGCCTAGCAAGAGGCTGCATTCACCCTGAACAGGTTGACAGTCTATCACAGGGCTAACACATAAAGACAAACCAAATGTGCTCATCATGTGGGAGGAAGCCAAAGTACCTGAAGAGTACCCACGCAGGCACAGGGAGACAGCCAGCGGATTTAAAACCAGGGCACGCTGTGATGGGAGCCACTTGCCTCACCAGTTCATCAAACGAGCATCACTGTGTATTAAAATGATGTGAAACTAGTGACTGAGGCCAAATTTTAAGCAAGAAGTAGGGTCAGTGTCTCATATACCTTTATACAAACTGACAATTCTGCAACCAGAGGAGTTGTAACCTGCCAGTGATTTAAAACAATGCTCGTTTAAAGCACTTCTACACTGACACCAAAGTGTTTCCCTCGCTATTGCATATCACCAGGCTCACGTATGCGGGAGTAACCATGTAGAAGAGGAATGTAGAGCATAGAGCAGAAGCAATGAAAGAAAAGGTAGGAATACCCAAGTTGATGACAACTTGTTAGGAGGGAACTAAAGTTCCCCAACAAGTGTTAATTGGTCTAAACCACAAATGGGCAGTGACAGAGCAATCCCAGATATCTGTAAGTCTTATGGCACCAAAGCTAATGGAGCCTGAAGGAGTAGCACAGAGATGAGTATTTATTTTTTAGTATTACTGAATACAACATTAATGATCTTTTTCAAGCAGACCAGGATAACTGGAATGCTTTTCCATTAGAGCTGGAGGACCTTTTATTGATCTGTGACTCGCAGCAATAGGTCAGTTTCTTCACGTATAACAGAAAACTGGTTGAACAGTCTCAAAGGAAGAATAGAAATAGAAAACACAAAACCTTAAACAGTAAATAATGGAATTATAATGACACAGGGCCGCTTGTGATACAGGTTTTTTTTAATTATATTAAAATTTGTTGGTTTTCCTCCAAACCGTAACAAACCACTGAAAGATTTTTCAATGAGCCCTTCTGATCTGTGTCCAGCGAGCTTGATTAGAAAGATGGTTTTTTGCCAATTTTTTCACCGGCCAGATAAAAGGCCTTGAAAAACCAACTGCAATGTGTCAAAAAAAGAAAGAAGGAGAAAAAAAATGCGGAAATGTGAGAGACAGACAGGCGGACAGGGAGAGTGAGAAAAGAATACTTCATTGTGTGTGCTCTCTCTGGGTGGACAGTCTTTGTAATGAGAAATATTAACATTGCCAGAGTCTTTCAGCCTAGTTGGAAAAAAAAACAAAACTGTGCAAACACAAAAGAGTGCCCCTAAAATCCATCCAACCAATCAATGGTCTTTACAGAAAAGGCAGCGCAAAGAGAAGAGCACCATTGAAAGCTAAATTATTGCTATTTTTTCTTTTTTTGGTCTGAAACATATGTTAGTACAACAGTAATAGGTGAGTAAGACAACGAATGACATGCAAGAGGCCCATCAGGGTTTTTCCTTCTGTTTGGTTAAATAAATACACATTCAGATGCTTTGCCATTGTGCTCGAAAGCTTTTATTTCTTACCAAAAAGTCTTCCTGACATGTTCAGGAAGATGTCTTTATTTGATGAATATCTGAATGGATGTGACGCTGAACACAGCTAAGTATGTCAGTCGTAACCCTCAAGGCTGGATCTCTGAAGATTTTGAGCCAAAGCATTTCAACAAGACTCCACATGAGCTCTGTGTGTGATACTCACACTTATCACTTGTAGTCAACAAGAATACGGATAAGGATTTTCTAATCATCTCCCTATAAGAGACACTAAACTTCCACAGAGATGTATCTTTGCTTTCAAGCAAAGTCAGTCAATACATTATTATTTTTTAAGAAGAACTTTATGACAGTATTTTCATTTGTTGCCATACGGTTTCATAAAGGACTGCTTCTTTTGAGCAACATAACCTCAACATAGTTCCCACACAATAAAGAGTCACAGAGTGAAAAGGATTTAGTCCTTCAAATGATGGCAAAGGCGTTATTCAGTGAGGGTAGCTAACCACGTTAATTTGATTTAAAAAAAAATCTCTTCAAAGGACAAATGTATATGAGAGTTAAAAGAATGCACAGGAAAACTCGATGCGATTCAGTCACATGTGTAAAAACCTGAGTAGGCTAGTCTTAGCTTTAACATTAGCAGCTAACTGACTCCCTCCAATTCTCCTGAGATGCAACCATTTAACGGTACCAACATCACCCTGCGCGCCACCTTTTCCATCTGCTGCCCTCAGGGAGAAGGTACAGGTCTATACAGGCCAGAACATCCAGACTGGCCAACAGCCTGTATCCACAGGCTGTGAGGCTCCTGAACTCTCTGCCCCCCTCTCACGGACAATAACCATATCCAACTTCTTAATAGCAATGAACTGGTCTGCATTGGTGCATCATATCTTTATTCTCTTCCCCCTCCTGCCCCCCCCCCCCCCCTCTTTCTTAAATAGATAACTATCATATCTGATATCATATCTCACAGTACAATAATATTGAATGGGTTGCATTGTTGTATTTTGTCATGTTTCTCAGGTCTTTGTCTGAATTTCTACGAACATTATTGCTAAGGATTGTCTTATTGCATTGGAGTCACACTGGGTTAAATATGTACACTTGGGTTTTAAGGGGTATTTATTATTTTCTTCTTTTTTTGGGGTTGTATGGAAGCCCCAAACGCAATTTCATTGTTCTTGACAATGACAATAAATAAATAAATACTAAATACTAAATACTACCATACAGTACCGCACAGTCTCAAGCTTCCTCAGTAAGTTCATAATTCAATCGTAATAATCCATGACAGTCGAGAAAGGTTAAAAAAAAAACTTACAGCAACACTGCTGTTAAATTGCTCAAGGTCAGATAGTAGAAGTCTACAATGATTTTCTGCTATCAAGGCCAACAGGGTATTTGACTAGCTGTTTGGGTAAGGGAGTTCGGGATAGTGTTTTGTACAGATAAAAGGTAGTTTTAGAGTTTTGGTGGTGAGACTGATCCAGAAAAGACTGTCTGTCTTTGAAAGGTTTACTGCTGGAAAAGCTAGGATTCCTAATTCTTAGTTTAAGTTTAATGACATCATCCAGGAAACACTGAGCGTCTGAATTCACACAACTATAAGTTTCAGTCTGGCTATTACTATCCCTCTGCTGCTGCTATGTCAAAGTCTTTTCAAAATGCGTCAAATTCAAAATGTTGCTATCACAGCTGGAGTAAAAACATCATCATTAGTCAGGCTTTTTGCTGGGAAAGTTGTTAAACCTGTCAGCTCCATTACCCTGGTGGAGATTTAACGATTAATTCTTACATAACATACAACTATTCACCTGCCTTGCTGCATACAGTGTGACAGAGACAGAACAACGGAGCTGCGTAGGTGTAGCTCCCACTGCTTCTTCTGTGCAGACAAATTTTGTTGCTGATGAGAGGCGGTGAGGTCGAGGAAAAGGAGCAGGGAGATTTTTCCCACTTCCAGCATGAAAAGAAAGCTGCACAGGGCTATACCTCCACGAGTGCCGCAAAACATGCTTAACCTTGTTTGCGTAGAGTAATACTCATGTGAAAAAGAAAGTTTTCAAAGAATTCTATGCAAGTAAATCCTACGATTCAATAGCTTGTAGAATCCATTTTAGCAGTAATACCTTGAAGTAATTGTTTTCTATATCACTTCAGTCTCTCACATCATTGCGGGCGTGGCTTCTGTTCATTGAGGTTTGAGGACATTCGTTTTTGCATAGATCTGAACGTCCCACCACAGCACTTCAGTCAAGTTGAGATCTGGACTTTGACATTTATTTAACAAAAACTAGCCCAAATTGAAAAGCGCATGAGAAACTATATAATATATTTCATGATTTAATATTTTGTAGAATCACCTTTAGCACCAATAATCTGTTGAAGCAGGTTTTTCTGTATGACTTTATCAGTCTCTCACATTGTTGTGGAGGAGCTTCAGACAGTGCTGCTCGCTGATGCTCGCTGTTTGCAAATCCCTGATTTTTTTCCTTTTTGAGCCATTCTGTTGTAGATTTGTTGCTGTATTTCTAATCATTGTTCAAATGCATGACCCAGTTTGGAACAAGCTTAAACTGTCGGAGACAAGGCCACACATTTGAATCTACAATACACTGGTATTCACAGGAGTTCATGGTCCACTCAATGACTGCAGGGTTTACAGGTTCTGTGACTGCAAACAAAACAAACCCAAATCATCACCCCTCCACTACCATGTTTGATAGCTGTTTGAGGCGCTTCTACTGATATGCTGTTTGTTTGTCGCCAAGCATGGTTCTATGGAGATGTTTAGTCAAAATGCAAAAACTTTTGGTCTCATTTTTTCCAAAAGTCCTTTGGTCTCTTCAGATGCAGCTTTGCAAACCTAAGTCATGCTGCCGTGTTCTTTTTAGAGAAGATGCTTTCTCCTTGCAAATCTTTCAGGAAAGCCATACCCTATATTTATAGAGCGTCAAATCACAACAAAGTTGCCTCAATGGCTTTTTCTATTTGTACTGTCAGAAACTTGAACATTATCATGTTAAATGACATTTGAGGCTGAGATTTAGCTCTTTTTTAGCTCTTCCCTGAGCTTTGCACAGTCTGATTGGGGAGAATCTGCAGGAACGTCCACTCTTGAGAAGATTTGGCATTGTGTTAACTCACAGCTGAATGCTCCAGACCAGAAAAGTGCCAAAACTTCTGTTTTATAGAGGTGTTTAGCTAGGCTTAATCAAGTGCATTTGATTAGAAGCAGCTGGATGCGACTTACTGTCTTAAATCCCATGAACGCAGTAAGGGTGTACTTCATAGGACTCCATAGAGACCTATGAAAACATTCCTTTTAATACGACTGTAAAAGATTTAGCATACAGTTATTTTCAACTGATGAAAATAACTGGACAGGCATCATATTACAGAAACAATGGTTAGAAGTTAGTGTTTGCTTGGTTCTTACAAAAATCTTTATCTTTCCACCGACTCTAATTAATAATGCATTCATTTTCAGGCATCTCTGCTGGTAATGAGCGGTGTGCATCCTACATTCTCACAAAGATGAGAGAAAAACAACAACAGTAAAACCAGGAAGGCACCCACATGAGCATATATTTGCATTATTGAATTCACCAGACCTACCTGAATCGCTACATTTATTAACTAGCCCCTAACCTTACTCTTATCTGTGTTTGCCTGTTAACATCAAACAAAAAACTCTACTAAGTCTCACTTATAAAGCCTTTGGTATTTTACAACAGTCTTAAAGTAGAATGTAATTGTTTAGTTTTACATTCTTACACTCCACATTTGACTCACATTAAAGTCATAATCTAGGACACACATTCACGTGGCCTTCGATCGCTCTGTCAATTACACAGAGGAAGTCAGAGAGGAGGAAAATGATGAGAGTCAACAGTGCATGGAACATCGATGTGTCCAACCACCACTGTCTGTTTAAGTGGAATCGACTTATGCTCAAATCCCAAATTAAGCATATCTGACTGTCCCACAGCTGCAGGGGCTACAGGAAGCACAGGGACCCATGGAGAGTCTCTCTCTCACACACACACATACTCCATTTCTCCGTTTCTCTGCAGGGAATCAATGATGTCTGCTTAATTATTGGGTGAATTTAATCAGCGGCACAGCAGTACGAACTGCCGTGTGACCCATTGGCTGTCAGGAAGTCATTTGGTTTCTAGCAGTTAGTGTTTGGATACCACCACAATAATTAAGGGTACAACATTTTAATTGTTGTAAAGGTGTAGAGGTAGCAGAAAAACTACCTCTGCATTGTGGTGGCTCTGCTCTCACTTATTCTCACACACTGGTTTTGTGAAAATGGTGCCAAAACACCACAAATCTCTCTGACCTAAAAACCACTGTAGTGATTAATGATTCTTACCTTTGGATTAGTGTTTAAAAAGGAATTCATTAACAGGCCTAGCATTATGTCCTGATTTATTATCAAGACAAACTGTTTAGATTATTTAGAATTTATTCTTAACCTTTATTCCCAAGGTTCTCAAAGCAAAGTCCATCTGTGCCGCTGGTGTTTCTATTGTAAATAAAACTCTAAATGTAAATACTGTTGTGTCAAAAAACTATTGTTAAAAATAAAACACAATCATCTGAATAGATACATTATAAAGCTTTAAGAATCAGTGCTTTACACAATCTGTATACCTGTAAATGTTTTATTTTTGTCACGTAAGACAGAATGGCATTTTATATTATACATGGACTATAGCACAGTGATTTGTCAATATAAACTCTTCATGTAATTCGTAAATCTACAAATCTCTTAATTTAAGTGTTTTAATTGGCCATGCATCATCACACGCAGATATCTGTGAATTCAACAATTTTCAGGTAAGTCAATGCAGCTGTTCAGCAACAAACAAACAACAGAAGTCTCTTCACACTTTTTATCTCGTCTGCCAAACACTCTGTGTTCTCCAGTGAAGTGCACTCAGTCCAACCTGAGGAGACACAAAAATGATGCTCTGAGCAGAGACTCACAAACCTACGCTCCTTCAAACTGATGATAAACAATATATATGTGGAAGTTTCTATCTATTATGGGTTTAATCTTTAAAAAGCTTATCAGAATAATTAGACATTTTGGGACATAAGCATATTGGCTTTCTTGCAGAGAGTTCTGTGAGAAGATCAATTCAGTTTCAAGCCTACAAGCATGAATAATGAGGATGAAGCCTTGAGGCAATTAGCTTAGTTTACCATAAAGATAAGAAGCACGGCGGGGAAAGTTAACACGCTCCCTGAAGTTACAAAAAACATGTTGCAGCATCTCTAATATCCACAAATTACCACACAGCATCATGTTTGTTTAACCTTCACACCCACATGCAAAACAACAGGAAAGATCCCAAAAAAGAGAAAAACATCTTCATAAAAGTAGTGACCCAAGGTTCATATAATGGACACATCTGTATGAAATGTACTAAAAACACCATTTGTGGGTTTTGCCACAACACAAATACTCATCCTAATCTCATCTACAATACTTGTCAGCAGAGCAAATAGCCATGTTTCTCAAAATGTCTTTAAAATTGTAATAATACATTTTTGAGCATGTGGTTACTAATGGTACTTTTATATTCACTTGGGAAAATGCAAAAAAGAATCATCATTAATTAATGAACCCACCAAAAAACAAACAAGCAAACAAATAAATAAATAACAGCTTGTTTTTTTCTACTTTTTGATTTTATGCTATAATCATATGCATGTGAAGAAAATGTGCCACGGACCAACTTTGATTAAAAACAGCAAACTGGAGCATCAGTTTGGCTCATGAACCATCATCAAGGTTGTTCTAATGTGTAACGCGCTAGCTTTAAGTTTCGTCTCCGATTGGCGGCACTGCAAAAATTATTGAAATTTAAATCTATTGTAAAGTCAATGAGGCTCAAAAATTTAAGTCTGATTAAACAAGTTAGCTATTAAGGTAACTTTTTTTTCCAATACACGTATTTTTCCAGGGTATTCAATGCAAGTGCAATTATGTGACAAGCAATTAAAGAAGCTCATTAATTGGTGGTCACATAAATATGAAAAATTAAATATTTAAATCAATTTAGGCCTGAGGCACTTTTTTCCACTTCTTTTTTTGTCCTGAGCATAAAAATCCAAAAAGAAAAACAAACCCTTATTTATTTTTCAGGCGGAGTCGTAATGAAATAACAAAACTTTAATTATATATACACAGATTTATAGATATCTAGTTTAGAATTTGCCAATAACAGCTGACTGAAAAACTACAACAGTTGTCCTAATCTTATTTAACAGTGTAAGTAATGCAAAGGGAATAATACCGTAACTGTTCTGTTGTTTCTCATTCAAAATACCATTTAAACATCCCAAAAAATCTTTCAACAGCTACACAACGAGGATGATTTCCACCTTGCCACAGAGCCTCCGGGGTGTCTTCCCGGCTTCCAGATAGCACCTCTGATGTTTTTGGAAAGGTCTAATGAAAGTATTCTGAGAAGCGTCTCATCGCTCTCCAAAACGATATTGATCGGAATAGATCAATGAAAAGTCTGCAGGGTAAAGGCAGTATTGCCTCATCAGAATACTTTTTTCCATCAGAACATGGTGCATGGTCATGGTGCATGTACATGTAGAGTCTACAGTGAAGAATGTGAAATTCTCTCATCCAAACGAGTACTCTGATATTATAAAAGCCAAAAAAAAAAAAAGCAGCTACTGCAGTATTTACAAAGGTAGAATTAATCAATCTCTTTACTGTCAAAAATCCATTGAAAATACTTGGTCAGCTGCCTCAATTGATGAGACAGCACACCAGGTGAACATTAAAGCCCAAACCACAGTGGTGCTAAACATTATTTCCCACATATAGACATTATGTTTCCTTACGAGCAAGTTGACCATTCACCGCCAGTCAGGTGCTATTCCAGTGGCTTTCTCGTTATGTGGTCAGATTGAGTCATCATTGTTCTACTCTGTGCATTTGCATTGATATGGAGGGTTGCACTAACCAGAAGCTGCAGAAGAACGAGGACTGGTTTGTGTACCACTATGCTCTGATCACAGTACAAGTCATCTGCAGAAGGAGAAACTAATCCCATAAGCAGATGATTATTTTACTTGTGTCAACCAAAATACTTGGCACTACATTATACACTCTATTTAGGTATTCATTTATGAATTGATAAACGATTCTTTATATCCTGGCACTAAACACATGTCTGTTAGTAAACACATGAACTGAACATCACACAGAAGAACGAACCAAACATACTGACTGCTCTTTCCAACATGTGGTACAGCATTTTAAAAATGGCTGCTTCTTCATGATGATTCAGTGATGATCTTTGTTGCAACCCATACCTCAGTGACAACAGACGCTATAGTCTTTTTAAAAAAAGGATGAAATGTACACTGTTTTCATTTTACACAGCTGAGATACTGATTAATATATCTGTATCCCTGTGCTATGATATTAAGTAAAAGTGTTTGCTTAGTTGAGCCAATTATTAGGTATACATTGTGCAAACCAACCCATAACAGCTCTGTGCTGCATATTAAGTAGAAAACCCAATCTATCTGAATGCATAGTCTATAAAACTATGCAAATGGGAGAACTGGAGCAGGTATAATTGCTGAGTGTGTGCTAGGAATGAGAATGGCTTTTCGTATGAGCTAAGGACATATTACGTTAATGACACCATTCTGCTAAATGGCAGACAGATGGAAAGTTCACAAAGACAAAGAGCTGTCTTAGTTCTTAATCACATGTGCAATTAACTGCAGTATGGATGTGATTTAATTGGCTTGTGGTAGCCATGTTTGATTGAAAAAGTTGTTTTGCGGTCATATTAGGCTAAATCTTGGAACAAAGACAAGTTTCACCTAGAAAGGAGTGTTTTATGACCAAAACAAAAGTGGAAGAGTTGTAAGTGTGAAAAGGGGAGCAAATGAAGCAACGTGCACTGTAGTACTGACAGGAAAAACAGAATAGCATTCCCACTGAGATCATGAAAATCTGAAGAATATGTAGATTTTAAAAGGACTTTGTAATGTATGCATTGCAGAGCTTTTCCACCATCAGTTCATTGCAGGTTAAGAATTGATGCTGTCTGAAAACTAAAAATCTGTTTGGCATGCACATGCTGTTTATCATCCAGGTGTCAGGCTCTGAAAGCAGCTACCAGACTAACCCAAACCTGCATCTGAAAGGACGGGACGCCATGAAAAATGGAATTCGACTTGTAAATCATTTAAACAGTATTTTTAATTGAAAATGGCACAAAATGTACTTGGTTGTGTTCAATTTTGAAGGTGATGTTAGCAACACGTGTCAAAAAAAATGCTGGGATAGATCGAAAGGACCTATCGCTGATAACATGACTGTGAGTCTTTCAGAAGGAGCTACTGTGAGGCATTTACAACTCTGTGATAGAAGGCAAGTAATTCAAGTTAATAAACTATTTCTAAGAATAACAGAAATATTTAGGAATTTCATCTTTTTTCATCTGGTACAAAATATCACCAAAAATATTCAGAGAATCCAAAGACGTGTCTGCACCCAAGAGAGGCAGCTAAAAATCCTGAACGGTCATTATCTTCTAGCCGTAGGGTGACACTGGATTAAAAACAGTCCCAATTATGTGGTGGAAATCACAGCACCGGCTCAGGATCTCTAAAGACCATTTGTCATTGAACGCATTTCACCGCTGGAGCCACACATTCCAGTTAAAACTCGATCGTGCAATTCATAACCAGGATTGATCTCTGGGCGCTTTACATTCTCGGATGGTCAGACCTTCAAGTATCACGACTAAAACCCCAAAAAATTCCTAAAAAGCCAGGCTGATAACAGTGTACAGGCGGAGGTCGAGAGTGAAATTGTCCTCTTCTTTGACAAATTCAAACTGTATTTTTGTTTTTTCTGGAAATCATGAATGTTGTGTTCTCCTCAGACCACAGTTCTAAAGCCAGCGCCCATGATGCTATATTAAGTCTGACTAACTGGATTTTTAAGACTAATACCAGTGTTTGGGTATTTAAAAGTCTGATATACCAGGTAGTTTTTTCTCTTTTTGACACTCAAAACATAAACAGACTAACTAACCTTTGTTATGTGCAGTTATTTAGGAATTCTTACTAAGATAATCTGTGCCTATGAAATTTAAAAAGAATCTTGATTTATTGTCACAAGAAGTCGTGGATTACCAATTTATGCTCTGCCTAACTCTTTCTTGGACTTACTGGTTGAACGGTGTTTCTCCCGTATTTATCAGCACTTACAAATGCAGATACCAACAGATTGCGCATAGCTAATATCAGCTGATAAATTAGCCTTTGTCCAGTGTTAAACATTAGAAGCGCTATGACTAAATCTAGCAAAAACTGGCTACGGCAACTGGTCTCTTCAGCTCCCAAATGTTTAGATTTATCCTAAAAGAAGAGATGCACACACATACCTGTTCAAATTTTGTTTTAATTTTTAAAAACTCTTCTTAACATCTTTTTTTACATTATTTTCAGTTGAATACAAGTGTTAAATGAAATGCAAATCATTGCATTCTCGCGTCTTACACCACATCCCATTTGGAAACAGGTTCAAATGCAATTAACTATCTTCGCAACTTTGAAAGGAAAATATTCAAAGTTGCAGCAGATTTCCATTATGCTTATGAAAACTTGGCTTTGCTTGACTTGGACATGTCTCAAATGACTTTATAAACTTGAGCTGGACTTGCCTCAACAGATTTAAAAACAGCACTGGCTGCAAGGCTTTCCATGCTACGCTCTCGTTTCTTACTCCAAACCGACACACTGGATGATGTACTTCAAACATCAAAAAGACATCTTTACTCACTCCAGAGTTTGCCTCTTCCAAACATACTGAAAATAAAAATACCAGGCTATCGTCCAACCGAAATATAAGGAAGACATATCTTTTCTGAGCCAAGTTTACAGCTTATTAGAAGACTTTGTTTTTAGGCTATCAATTTGACAGGTTAATTACAAGGAGAGAAGACAGCATGCAGTATGAACCATCTCATTTAAAATCAATTTAAATATTCATTAAGGCTATTATCAGAACTCTAATACTAATTCATAGTCTGATCATGTCATATAGTTGCCCAAGTAATGAATACTAGATGAGAGGATTTTTCTTTCGATGTCGAAGTTTTATGATCTTCACTGCAATACTACTGTACCAGCTGAGCGGTTTTGAGCACCGTGTAAAGTACACATGTTCCAAAAAGGCTTAATGTCACATTTGAAGAGATCTGCATGCTTCACAGCTGAGGCAACATAGCTAACTTCTGCAGAATTTTTAGTATTTAACCTTATTTTTGCCTCTATCAAATTCTCCAAAATTGCTCATTCAACACAGCGGAACCAGAATCAGAATTCATGCATTCAGGGCACATTTTAGGGGACATTTATTCCCCCCCCCGGTGATCAGCGTGACTTTCCTTCCTAAATAAAGGTTATATTAAGGCAGCACATTTAAATAAGTATCAAAATGGTGCCGTATGGAAGCTTGGACGGTACGAGTGCAGATATCAAACAGCAGCATCAAAAGTTTGCCTCTCACCACAGCACAGCTGTTGTATAAACAGAGCCAGAGCATATTTACCCTTTAGCTAAAGGTGTCTCTTGAGCCGATATGTTTATATATCCGAACATCCTTCACAGGCTGCCTGGAGGGGGCTCACGCCTGAACTTTAAGCTTTTTACTTCACAGTAGGGGAGAAAAAGCAACTAGTATCAGAGGTCATTTGGAACACTTCCCTTTTTTTCAGCTATGTGCTCATACATGATCACTCACAGCAGCTACAGCATCAGCACACAGGAACACACCTGCATCCAGGGAATTGCACCGTGCAGTAAATATCTTGAAAAAATACGTTTGAAGAAGAGGTTGAAAGAGATGGAAGACCTTTATGGATTATTTCCCAGTGCAGACAGCGAAGTGGGAAAAGGAGGAGAGCGAGAGAGACAGAACGAGACAATGAGGGAGGAAAAGAAACGATGCTGCTGCAGAAAGAGGGGGAAGTGAAGAAGCAAAGTCAGACGGAGAGAGAAAGCGTCACGGCTGCCGGCGTGAGCCGTGTGGTGTAGGAGGAAAAGAACCCAAAATGCAGGCAGTTGACTGGTGATGAGAATGAAGTTTTATTTGCAGAAGTGGAGCGACTGAACAGGTAGTGAGACAAGACGAATGACTGGAAAAAACCTAGACTGGGAAAACTAAATAAACCTAAGCATGAAACGGGGAGCGGAGAATGCAGAGAGACGTAGTTACACCGAGAAACACAGACGATCCGACGATGAACAGAAGCCAACACACACTATAAATACACACTAGGTAATGAGGAGATGACATGCAGGGGTGGACACAGCTGATACTAATGGACATGATGAGAGGCAGACCTACAAAGTAAAACCGGAAACACCCAGACTGTTTAGCAACAAAAACACAGGGACCTGAACGGAGCACAGAGGGGAGACACAGGTAGGGATAATAAACACGACAACCAACCCAAAGAATTTATACAGAATCAGAATAAACACCAAACACAAGATGAACCCAAAAAGAAACACAAAACGCTGGGTCAACGACCCAGGATCATGACAGAAAGGGAGAGATAGTGAGAAAGACAGACAGTAGAGAGAGAAGAACACCAAATGTTAAGTAGCAATTGAAGTGGAAGAATTCCAGTTTGGATTCAAGCTCCTTGGCTAATGAGGATCATTAACGTGGCCTGCCCAGCTACTCCAAACGCTGGGGAGGACTGCAAGAACGAGGATAAAAATAAAACCTCTCAAGCATATCCCCACAAGATTCATAAGGCGGGCACTTGTAAAAAATATATAACACATGCTGGCTACGGAAGGTACTTCATAATGTAACACCACATGCCACAGATCCTGAAAACAGCGATACTTACCCAACAAGTGCACTCAGCTGAACTCTGAACTGTTTGGATTTAAAGCACAGTGGCAAAAGAAGCCATTTTCGCCCCGCTATTTCGCAGATTGAGGTGATAATGTCCATACAGCACTCCATGATACAATATAAATCAGAGGCTTATCAGTTCAGCTGTGTCATCCCATTTGGGAAATTTGCCTCACAGGTTCGGGACGGAAAGGCGAGGAAAAAAGGGCTCCGGTGTAAAGCTCTCATATCTTACGCACATTATTTCAAGTGGGCAGTTCACATTCCTCCACACATTTTATGATCCTATCAGCTTTGTCGTTTTCCATCTCTTCAATTGCTGTTTAACACACTGTAAAACTGAAGCCGCACACAACGCTCAAGCTCAAAAACCAATCCAAGTTCCGTCCTGCCCCGTAAATCATATGTGATATACAGTTTTTAAGCACTTCTGACCACATTTACAGCACAGTCCATTGATTGGCTACATTCCTGGGTTTAAAAATAGTTCCTCAATGGTTCCAAATAAAGGAAAGAGATGCCTTCGTACAAAATCTAACCTCTGCATACTGTTTAGAGTATGTGAAATTTGAACATCTCGCAGAAAAACCTCAAAGTTTCGGTTTCGTCGGCCCTTCGGTCTATTATTTTTTCCTTGAGAATGCTCACAGACTCTGCTGTTTGAGACTCGAGGCAGTCAAACAGACAAGTGTCTTGATAAGATTAGCATAATTGGCACATTCATCCGTTCTCTGTTAATAAAGTGCTTTGTGGTTGAGAAATCAACAGTGTAGAGATGTGATGCTCACTGTTGGATTGGTCTCCAGCGTTTACTTAAACAGCCTCAGCCTTCGTTAGTACACAGTAAAGATACGTTTTGACTACAAAATATTCCCAGATAGGGTTGTGCAGCCTTAAGCAAATCAATTAAATCTCAGCAAAATGAAATGAACAGCAGTTTGAAGATGCTTCTGGAAAACCAAGAAACTGTGCTGGCAAACCCGTTTTCATTATTGCATGATGAAAAGCACTGTCATGGAACACAGGAGTATGTGAATGTTTCTGAATCACTGAAATAAAAGAGCTGGGTTGTTAGATTGACAAAATACATAAGCACAATTGATCGGTAACAAATGTGTTTTTTTTTTATCTCTTCTCTAATTGTATTCCAGTCTGCACACAACATTCATGTAGCAGCTTCTTGCAGTTTAAAAAATGTTGTTTTGTATTAATCAATTAAAAAAAACAAAACATATCCTTAGCAGGGCTTAGAACTAGATAAATACAGGCAAAGATGATCTACAACGCAGGACATAATATACCATGTCATTATTTATTTAACAAAAACTGAGCCAAAACGCAGGAGCTACTATTTGCAGCTATGGTGAAAAAACAAGTACACCTTTACTGCTTCCATGGGAATTAAGAGGGTAAGTCGCAGCCAAAAACTTGTTAATCAAATAACTGATCGTCAGCATGTGTGAAAACCTCTATAAGAGCAGATATTTGGACAGTTTGCTGGTCTGCAGCATTCGGTGGGTGTTAACACATTGACACAATCTTCTCAGGAGTGGACGTTTCAACAAATTCAACCCAAGGTCAGACCGCGTAATGCTCGGAGAAACTGCTAAAAACTAACAAGCCACATCTCAGACTCTACATTTAGCATGTTAAATATCAAAGTTCATGAGAGTACAATTAGAAAAAAGCTAAACAAGTACGCTTTGTTTGGAAGGGTTGCCAGAATCTCTCTAAAAAGAACATGGCAGCATGACGTGTGCTGAGCTGCATCTGAACAAACCCCAAGGCTTCTGGAACGATGTCCTTTGGACGGACAAGACTGAAGTGGAGATATCTGCTTATGATGCACACCACCACATGGCAAAAACACAACATGGCATATTTGTGCAGTTTGCACCAACAGTCAAGTATTGCAGTGGAGGGGTCATGATTTGAGCATTTACAGGACCTGGACACTAGAAAGTCATCGAGGCGACCGTGAACTCCTGTGAATACCAAAGTATTGTAGAGTCAAATGTGAGGCCATCTGTCTAACAGCTAAAGCTTGGCCCAAACCGGGTCATGCAACAGGACAATGAACCCAAGCACAGCAGCAAATCGACAACAGAATGGCTGAAAAAGGAAAAGATGCTCCAGACCTCAATCTGGCTGAAATGCTGTAGCGAGACCTTAAGAGAGCCGCTGATAAACGAATGCCCACAAACTTCACTGAACTGAAGCAACATTGTTAAGAAGAGTGGGTGAAAACTCCTCCGCAACGTTGTGAGAGATAAAATCATAGACAAAACAACTGCTTCAACAAGTTAGTGCTGCTAAGTTTAATTCTACAAGCTACTACATCGTAAGGTGTACTTAGTATTTCACACTGCTCTTTGGTTAAGTTTTTAAATAATCATAAATAATGATGTTGTGCTATGTCATGTGTTGTCATTCATAAGAGGTTTTATTTAGCTAATTTTAGAACCTGCTAATGACCAGATGCTTTTTTTTTTTATATCCTCACACATAAAACCTCAGAACACCAGGCAGGTGTACTTTATTTTTCACATCACTGTATTTGTAGCCAATGATTTCACCAGTTATCCTGATGAACATCACTGGTAGCATATCAGCTAATTAGCCTTGTGTAATCAAATGAAACTTTGCTCTGTGTGGTGAAATCCAATGAAGTCATTGACTGTGTTCATCCAGACAGCCTTTATGAGGGAAAAAGAAACAAACACGATTGCAATGAATCAGATTGGACTCCATATCAAAAGACTCCAGATCTGGACCAGGGCCAAACAACTCAATACGTACTATTTAATTTAACATCATTATGCTAACTGACCTTGTTTTTAAAGGGTTTTACAAAAACAGCATATTTGCACTGCCTTCGTGAGCACTTACACTATTGTTCTCCATAAGGTTACACCACTAGAACAGAGCTGGAGGACACGGCACCCAACAGTCTGTAAACATCTATTAATACTGAAAAAAACAAAACAAATAAATAAGGGTTAACTTATAGATGTTGGAAAGGTTTATGCAATGTAAACAAAGATGTTGCATTCATTTGTCAATCTATTAAGGAGTTAATTATCATATCCATTATATTCTTGGTTATTTTCATTACAAAACTTGATAGAAATCTATCTTGCTTATCAAGTTATGCAACATTATATACAATTTATCTTATAAATAATCATAAAATTATTAATTACAGCACTTTTACAGCACTTTTACAGCCTACTTATCGGTAAGTGTCTACCTGCCGCTGATAACAGAGGGACAGATGTGAGTGTGACAGGTGCTGCAGGGAGTGGGGTAAAAATGCTGTCCTGCTGCGCTGTTCTTAAATAAAGAGGGTTGTTCAGACAAACTGTAGCCAGCTTGTCTTTCACAGCACATAGTGTCTGTAGTCTGGACAACACCACCCACCAAGAAATCAGGACTACAAAGCCCACAAGTGTCTCCGTATTGAATATTCAGCATTTTCAGTGGACTTTTTCATGCTTACGGCGCAACTGTGAAGTTGCTGTCAGCTGTGTTTTCCCAAGTAATCCGTCTAATGAGTTGTCCCATTTCTCTGCAATCAATGGCATTCTTAATGTCTTTTGTCATCGATTATTTTGCTAATATTTATCTAACAATGAAGACAACTCCCTGCTATCAACTCTGTTGGACACAACCTCGAAACTGAGCACGCGCACACAAGCACTGAGTGTGTTTGTGTGTGGTGGTGGTGCGGGGGAGACTGATGCAGACAGACAGGTACATGTCTGGCACTGGTTTAAAGCAGAGGCTGGGTGGACTATTATGTACAAGCGCATCAAAAAATTTTCATTAGAACGAAATGGGAAATCAGGAATAATAATAAATCATAATAATGGGCAGACCTCCTGCCTGTATAAACATGTATTAGGAGATGTGGATGCCCCATAACAACATGGCAGCTGCACAATATTCAACCATGAGGTAATGAAGCTGACAAAATGCGGTGCAATGTTTGAGTGGTAAAATTAAAAACTGACGTAGCTAGTACTGAGTGGGCCCTCCTTTTGCCTTCAGAACCGCCTTAATTTTTCATGCCACTGATGACTGACACACTGATTCAGAGATTTTGGTTCATGTTGACCTGACAGCATCACACAGTTGCGTCAGATTTGTAGGCTGCATGTTCAGAGATGCTCTTCTGCAAACTGTTTTTGCGATGAGTGACTCTGAAAAGCAGTCTCTGACCTATGACCTCTGGCATTAGCAAGACATTTTCATCCAGAGAACTGATCAGCAGTTTCTGAAATATTCCATCCATCCATCCATCCATTCGCTTCCGCTTATCCTTTTCAGGGTCGCGGGGGGCGCTGGAGCCTATCCCAGCTGTCATAGGGCGAGAGGCGGGGTACACTCTGGACAGGTCGCCAGTCTGTCGCAGGGCTAACACATAGGGACAGACAACCATTCACACTCACATTCACTCGCACATTCACACCTAGTGGCAATTTGGATTATTCAATTAACCTATCCCCACAAGCTGCATGTCTTTGGACGGTGGGAGGAAGCCGGAGTACCCGGAGAGAACCCACGCAAACACAGGGAGAACACGCAAACTCCACACAGAAAGACCCCGGCCTGATGGTGGAATTGAACTCAGGACCCTTCTTGCTGTGCGGCAACAGTGCTAACCACCGATGGATGGATGGATGGATGGAGAACTGATCAGCAGTTTCTGAAATATTCACACCAATCAAATCTAGCACATCAATGTACAGAATAATTCTGGCATGACAATTTGGTACGAGATCCACATCCCTCAACTGCATGCGTCGGTTTATTTGGGTGTCACTTAGCCAAAATCATCCCATGAGGTTAATGGTAAGTGAAGAAAAGCAAAAGAAAGGAAGAATTGTAGTCTTCTGCTGACTCCTCCACCTTGGAAACATAAATCAGAGCCCTCCATTCGGGATTCATCACACAGACTTAGATGATAGTGCAGGAGGCCACTGAGGTGATTCCTTGAATGATGAACCACGGGTGAAAGGAAAGGAAATTCTTTATTTCCACAGAGATTTCTCTTAAGCTTTTAAATACTGCACGCTGTACAAAGTGTGTGATGTAAAAATAGTCGTGCAAACGTGCAAAACTTGACAATGAGAAGAACTGTGTTCATGTTAAGGTGCTTGTTTCTAAACCACAATAACACTAATCTAATTACCAAACAAGAAGAGAAACTACTTACGCGAATGATGTAGGCGCTTGAACTCCAACTAACAGAAGAACAAATGGTTAAAGATTTGTGTCCCCGTTGTGCGGTTTCTTTCCTGCTACTGTGTTTAAATCTGTGTGGCTTCTGATGGATGATTCACCCGATAATGAGAGCTGGATATGTGCACATTTAACTGTCTTCCTAATGATAAGTAATGACGGTAGCTTAGCTAACACAATTAACGCTGGCGCAGAGGAAAATAAAATTCTCCCAGAATGAAGTATTATGTAAATTATTAATTAGCACACAGACAATTGCAATCTTGTTCGGCTGCCCATTGGCACTCGAATAAATGTGAATGATCTGGAAACAGAGAAAGGAAGATTGTGAACATAATCCCAACACAGAGGGAACGTGAGAGAAAAATTTAACAAATACCACCTGCTTCTTAAGCAATTTATGGAAACAATTTGCATTTGAAATTGGACCTCTAGACACGGAAACAGACTCTCGGCAAATGCAAAAAAAAAACAAATGTGGAAACCATTTGTGCACTTCTGCATTTGTACTTCAGCTATTGCGTCTCCATTAATCTGGCAGATATAACTCTAGCTGTAATGAGTGCCCTAGTGAAATCCTCTAAAGCCACTGTTATAGATTGCAAAAGTCCAAAACTAAAGGCCGGGTATTCCACAATTTCTGTACATTCTACATTAAATGAAGGACGCATGTTTTATGAGCATCAGTTTCCACAAATGCATTTTCACTTGTACAGATGCCTCCTCCTCCATGTGTGCGTGTTTTCTGAATATATATATATGTGTGTGTGTGTGTGTGTGTGTTTGTGTTTGTGAGACATAGAGAGAGACAGAGTGAGTAATGAACAGATAAAGAGCCAGCGTGAGGCAAAGACAGAGGGAGTCCAGTGCAACAAGGGGGGGGGGAGAGAAAGAGAAGAGGGTGGGAGAGAGAGGGAGAGAGAAAGTGATCTCTCAGATTTGGTGTCTCAGCTTAATGACACTGGACCCACATGGGAGAGAAGGAAAGCAAAGCTCAGTGCGAGAAATGATGAATCCAAAGACAGATAACCTCCAGCCTCGCCATTCGCAGCCTACACAAAACCTCAGAAATGAACTGCTCAGCTTTTGTGTCGACAAGAAAACCTAACCAGCACATTTCTCTCCACCTTCTTCTAACTGCACCTGCCTTTCTTTTTTTCTGTCACTCTCTTGTCAAGTTCCGTACAATATCGTGTCAATTGAACTGGCCAACCTCTCCTCCCGTTCCGACCGTGGACAATATGTCTGGACGACTTTGACAAATTAAACTGACTCAATATATGGCAATAACCTTCACCGTATAGCAGTGAGGGAGAGGCGGAATGGGAACGGGAGAGGAACGGGGACTCAAAGCGGAACGGAGACGCTGGCAGATGGATGACGGGATAGATCGAGCATGGCGTGGTATTTACAAGGCAGGTATAACATGAGAACGCAGAGAGAGGTGGTGCATATATAGACCAATTTTCTAAATGTCACCATGTCTAATAATAAGTCAGTGCAGCTTGAAGTCACTGAATTATCTGAACTGGAAAGACAGTTAATTAACCTAAGAAAGCAGCAGTCCACAAGAAGGCACAGTGCTACAGGCATATGACAGGCTTGGGAAAACAGGATTTACCTCACCAAGTTTTAAAAATATTGCAATATGATTACAGCACAGCTCAAATTTATTAGATGTCTTTTTTTATTTTTTAGATTAACCCTTATTCATGTTAATTAAGTTTGTTTGTTGTTTGAAAGTAATTTCCTAAAAGATCATCAAGAAATTTCACCAAAAAAATCTGCTTTTTTGGGGGGGGGCTTTCTTTTTCCATAACTGACGTGATAAATGAACAAACCGGCAGCTTTTCCTGACAGACGTGACAAATTACACTGAACGGCATCAGGCTCTCTAATTAATTTTCTCAAAGCAAGCTTTTATAATAACCCGTATTAAACGGCTCACGTGGCTGCTATTCAGGCGCACACCTTTGCCTGGTAGGATAAACGGATTCAACAGCACACCGAGATGCACTTCGACTACACACGCACGCATTCATGCAACGCACAAACCGGCGAGAGGGGGATCGTTAAGAACCTATTGTAGTCTTCCTCTCTGCTCTGCGTGATAACGGCTTGATTGATAATGAGGTTCCAGAGCTAATCACCTGCCTAGAAGACTGTAAGTCACATGCTCTGGCAAGTGATGCACTTTGCTAAAATAGAGGGGGGTAAAAGAAACAGGACAGCAGAAACTCTGTGCATTGGTGAAGATATAGGACTGACACACACACACACACACACACTTGTCACAAGCACAATGTACCTGCAGAACATGTACTGCCACTCCACACAAGCACAAGTTAACTCACCCTTGCTCTGAGTGACAAGCCGAAAGCTTTCAAATTGGCCCTGGGTAATCTTCTCCCCTCTTGCTCTCTTCACTCTCTCCGTCCCTTTGGCTACTCTCTCGCTCCCTCTCTGGTAGTGCACGGATGTCCTGCGGGCGGCTCACCCCCTCTGTGTGGCTCGGCGTAAGTGCATCGATCTCTCAGCCAAGTGGTACGCGGGTCCCGCTGTTTCCACGAGACTCAGATGTGCTCGCTCCTCTCCACTGCTCACTCTGCTTCACACAGCTGCAGAGGGAAATATGAGGACGGGCAACGTGGTACTCCTCTCTCTCCCTCTCTCTCTTTAGTAAGCTAAGACTCTCTCTCTCTCTCAGGTTGTCAGTTGCTGCGATGCTCACCCCCGCTATCTCCTCACTCTGTCACTCTTTCTTGCTGAGCTGAACTGCATGCTACCACCATCGCTCTCTTTTTTTTTTTACTGTTTCTCCACTGACTCCTGTGCCTCTCTCTCTCTTACTATTGATCCTTGTATCTGTGTCTTAGCTAGTGCAGCCTCTAGTGGCTGACTTCTCTTTATGCTGCTCAGAAAGTCAGAATTATTTATTTTATTTAATTAATTCTTTTTTTTACTCAAAGAGAAATTGAAGCTGAATAATAAATAAATAAAGCAGAATGGGGAACAAAGTGAAATGTCACAATTCAGCTGATATGGGTTTCAGCTAAAGGTTATTTTCATTATTTTTTCAATGAATCAATTGCTTCATTTCTAAATGCGAGCAAATGCTTAAAAGACATTTCACCAAAGCTCAAGGTGAAGGTCATCCTGTCCAGTCAATAGCTACCAACACAATGATGGCAAGCTTACAGCAATAGAAAAGTAGAAAATTTTAACATTGAAAAAAGTTAAAACATAAAATTATATATATAGAAAGAGAGAACTAAAAACATTACAATCAATTGCAATTAATTAAAAGTTAACATTTTTGCCAAATTTTTGTTAAACAGTGCAGGCTTTCTATGAATAAAAGATGAAAATACATCTTAGCATACATTCTTATAAAACAAAAAACGGTTTTATCATGTGTGATTGTAAGTTTCACTCACTAAAAATGAAGAAGAAAACTATTTGATGACCAGAAGCACGGGACAGGACAATTGGAAAACCACGTGACTGGTAAAAAGCAATATTGCAAAGACACTCAGATAAAACAAAGAAATGAAACAATACAACAAAATTCTATTTTTTCATACAATTAACTTTAAATTTAAAGCACAATAATTAGATTTACACACCAAATCAAAACACTGATCTTTCTCAATGAAACTCCAAAATCAAAAACAAATCCAAATAAACACCTTGCAAGGTCACGAGACGTACACATTTACTGGTCACTCCAATAGATAGACGTGGTCAACTGATTGTTAATGAGAATATATAATAAGCCAATCACAGGGAAGAAACTCAAAGCATTTAGACATCTGGTCAAGATGACCTGAAGTTCAAAGCGAGCGTGAGAATGAGGGAAACGGTGACATAAGTGACAGTCGCTCATAGTACAACTCCATATAAAGTACGTGTTGCCAACTTAGCGACTTTGTCGCTATATTTAGCGAGTTTTCAGACCCCCTTAGCGACTTTTTTTCTAAAAAGCGACTAACGACAAATCTGGCGACTTTTTCTGGTGCATTGGAGACTTATTTATGACGACTTTTTGACGTGAAAGGGCGTGTTGCTCTTACTCTCAACAAGCAGCGGTGCTGCCGTGGGCACCTCACCCGTGCTAAAGCGCTCACGGGCGGAGGATAGTCCTCCCCCAGCTGCAGGAGATGTTCACACCTATGCGTCCAAACTGCAAATGAACCGCGCATGAGCGAAGCCGCTGCTCCCGCACTGAGTTCTTCTTTTACTGTTATGCTGTTTTGTGGATCACAAGGTTTAAAACTACTTATAAACACACACACATAAAGGAACTCCACCAGAGTGCCAATTTCGGGTCACTTTTGCCGGTCGAAGCCCGGATAAAGGAGCAGGGTTGGAATTGTGACATTAAAAAACAATAATTGCTAAAAGAAATTTAATTTGTAGTTCTAAATAAATTCTAAATGCATTTAGGACGTTTTTTGCTTCCACGATATTATTTCTCTCTCCAACAGCATAGGTTACAATTATATTAGCATGACCAATTATGCAAATTAGGCGATGACGTCATTTAGCGACTTCTAGCGACTTTCAGGACAGCCAATAGCGATTTTCCTTACTGAGGAGTTGGCAACACTGCGTCCAACCCTGAACCAGATGGGCTACAGCAGCAGAAGACCCACACTGGATGCCGCTCCTGTTAGCTCAGGCTATAATTTACATAGTTTAAATCTATGCCATGAAGAACTGAATCAGTTCAGAAAGCAAAGGGTGGTCCAAGGCACTACTAACAAGGTGTACCTAATAAAGTGGCGGTGTGTCTACATGTCTCAAAACACGCATTTGCTTTTTACTGACCTAGCTTTAGTTAGCCGACTTTACTTTAGTGGGTCTGTTCTGAGCCTTCTTCTAAACACACTAACATTAGCTCGCCACCCGTTAGCTCTCAAATAACTTACCATAGAAAGATACTTTGAGGAAAGTAAGCAGAGACAGCAAAATGTCTGCAGAATATCTTCCAGTCAATTAAATCAATATTAAATGAAGACATGATATTTGGGAAAGATTCACTCTGGACCTCTGCATTTTGGCTCAGTGCTGCCACCAGTGGCAAAAAGGGATATTGATATCCAAGCGCTCCCATCAGCTCTACAGCACAGGGTGGCTAAAAAAACACAAATCCAAATTTATATGAGCATGTGTTTTGACAGTATTTTGATATGCATCACATATGAGTACTATTGAAATATTTAGCTGCATAAAGCAGTTTCCATTTACTTTTTTTAGTGCTTAGTTTTCCTTTCAGGACTTTGCAGGCCAGGTTGTGAAGCTCCAAAGGCTACTTAAGGTTTTATTTTGCCTGTGTGTGTGCTCTACAGCATATCCCAAGACCTTGTTCCCCTGTCCAAAACTAAGCGAATCCCATACAAAATATTTTGTCTTTTGTTGTCTTTCAAAACCTCCTAAGATACATTTAACTCACTTTGTATTTCATTTGTGTCCGACTCTCTGTTTAGCCCTGTTATATTTTGTATTCCCCTAAATTTCTCACTTCAGCTCCTTCTCTTCTTGCCCTTGTGCGCGACCCGCCCATGTGTTTACCTGGCCGGCTCTAATGAGCTCCGCTGTCTCCCCTCCTCTTTGCCTTCAAGCTATGTGTGCTTCCCTCGCCCTCTGCCAGATCGTCTTAGTCATGTGCCAACCATTTCAGCACTCTTTGCCTCGTGTTAGTCTTCCCATGTGCCCGTGTGTTTTGTTTGCCAGGTTGAACTGACTGTTCATATACTGAACTTTGCTTTGATTGAGCAAAGACTGAGCCTATGAACTTTTACCTGATCTCCCAAGGCGTGCATGCAAGTCCCACTCTGCAATGCTTTGATCATTGCAATGAATGTTTTTTTTTCTCTTGCATTCAAGAGAAAAATATTTTAGCCTTCTGCAGAATCCTTACATATCAAAATCACTAAATGATAGCTAACTGAAAGTTGTGCTATCTTGCAGAAATTCTGTTATATTCACATAAAAGTGAGAGAAAGTACCAGACTAACAGAAGGATAACAGTTATATATAAGACGTGGTTTTTCAAAGGTTGCTGCTGTGAGGGACATTCTGTAAATTCAACCTCCTAAAAAGTCCAAAATGAATTTTGTTTTTTAATTGAATGCAAAACTACAACCATTGCATGTTAATGAATAATGCTAAAAAACATTATTTTGTTTTGATCATTCTCTGTGTGAGTAGAAAAGGTGTCAGGGGGCCTCATTTGATAGACCCAAGTTCAAATAGAGAATAATAAGTTGGCTCCCGTCATTAAGAAGAATGGCAGGAGAGGGTTTTTTTCCCCCTAATTTGACCATGATCCCAAGCACACTGCAAAAATCAGCAGTAGTTGTTGGCTGACTTGAATTGAATAGGACACCCATGGAGCATTTTAGAGGGAGGCAAAGAAACAAAAACCTTGCAGCTGAGAGCAGTTGAAAGGAATAATCTGTGAAGAATGGATTAGCAAGGCTAGCGTAATCTGTGCTCAGGAGGATCAAATCAGTCAACAAAAAACACAACATATTAAAAATAATAATAATACAAGATGCCATCACTGGCGAAGAGTGCACGTAGGCATGTATTTTTTCATCCAGCATATCAAATCTATTTGTTTTTACTTGTAAAATTAAAATCCCTTAACATACATTTGAGTCACTTCATGTTTTTGTGATGTCACATGAAATTGTTGCAGGTTGTTTTTTTTTAATGTCACTTTGACCCTGTAATCCCAGATTATCGTGCATCTACAGACTTTTTCTCTGACTGATGAGTTTCAAATTGGCAATGTGCTTTGTTTTATTATATATATATATATATATATATATATATATATATATATATATATATATATATATATATATATATACATACACAGTGGGGCAAAAAAGTATTTAGTCAGCCACCGATTGTGCAAGTTCCCCCACTTAAAATGATGACAGAGGTCAGTAATTTGCACCAGAGGTACACTTCAACTGTGAGAGACAGAATGTGAAAAAAAAATCCATGAATTCACATGGTAGGATTTGTAAAGAATTTATTCGTAAATTAGGGTGGAAAATAAGTATTTGGTCACCTCAAACAAGGAAAATCTCTGGCTCTCACAGACCTGTAACGTCTTCTGTAAGAAGCTTTTCTGTCCCCCACTCGTTACCTGTATGAATGGCACCTGTTTGAACTCATCATCTGTATAAAAGACACCTGTCCACAGCCTCAAACAGTCAGACTCCAAACTCCGCCATGGCCAAGACCAAAGAGCTTTCGAAGGACACCAGGAAAAGTATTGTAGACCTGCACCAGACTGGGAAGAGTGAATCTACAATAGGCAAGCAGCTTGGTGTGAAAAAATCAACTGTGGGAGCAATCATCAGAAAATGGAAGACATACAAGACCACTGATAATCTCCCTTGATCTGGGGCTCCACGCAAGATCTCATCCCGTGGGGTCAAAATGATCATGAGAACGGTGAGCAAAGATCCCAGAACCACACGGGGGGACCTGGTGAATGACCTGCAGAGAGCTGGGACCAAAGTAACAAAGGTCACCATCAGTAACACACTACAACGGCAGGGAATCAAATCCCGCAGTGCCAGACGTGTTCCGCTGCTGAAGCCAGTGCATGTCCAGGCCCGTCTGAAGTTTGCCAGAGAGCACATGGATGATACAGCAGAGGATTGGGAGAATGTCATGTGGTCAGATGAAACCAAAGTAGAACTTTTTGGTATAAACTCAACTCGTCGTGTTTGGAGGAAGAAGAATACTGAGTTGCATCCCAAGAACACCATACCTACTGTGAAGCATGGGGGTGGAAACATCATGCTATGGGGCTGTTTTTCTGCCAAGGGGACAGGACGACTGATCCGTGTTAAGGACAGAATGAATGGGGCCATGTATCGTGAGATTTTGAGCCAAAACCTCCTTCCATCAGTGAGAACTTTGAAGATGAAACGAGGCTGGGTCTTCCAACATGACAATGATCCAAAACACACCGCCCGGGCAACAAAGGAGTGGCTCCGTAAGAAGCATTTGAAAGTCCTGGAGTGGCCTAGCCAGTCTCCAGACCTCAACCCCATAGAAAATCTGTGGCGGGAGTTGAAAGTCCGTGTTGCTCGGCGACAGCCCCAAAACATCACTGCTCTCGAGAAGATCTGCATGGAGGAATGGGCCAAAATACCAGCTACTGTGTGTGCAAACCTGGTAAAGACCTATAGTAAACGTTTGACCTCTGTTATTGCCAACAAAGGTTATGTTACAAAGTATTGAGTTGTATTTTTGTTATTGACCAAATACTTATTTTCCACCCTGATTTACAAATAAATTCTTTACAAATCCTACCATGTGGATTCATGGATTTTTTTTTCACATTCTGTCTCTCACAGTTGAAGTGTACCTCTGGTGCAAATTACTGACCTCTGTCATCATTTTAAGTGGGGGAACTTGCACAATCGGTGGCTGACTAAATACTTTTTTGCCCCACTGTATATTATATATAGATATTGTTTGCACACAGCTGAATGACAAACACGGAGCTGTGTTCTCAGGGAAACGTCTTCTCTAGCACTAACACTGTTTGTCAGATAGGTGCAGAAGATGAATAGCAGCACCTGCTGGTTTGCTACTACGCTTTGATTCCTTTTACTATTACCTCGCATACACACCAAAAAACACAATTTGCTCATAAGAGGTAAAGGCTTTGCTGTGTTGTACACAATTAAGCAACAAAAGTCAGAGAGGTTTAGTTCACCACTGACGTCTACTAATTGGTTAAGCGCTGGAGTGAAGTAGAAAATACTCTTTGTGATGTGTAAATGCCCAGTTTGCATCACTGAACTATAGGTGAAGAAAGAAAAATCATCAAACAGAGCTGCGACAAAATATGTTTCTTTAATGTCACTGATTTGGCTGCTTGTTGAGTTGCAATAAAGAAAGAAAGCACCCAAGAGGAGTGCTTATGTTTTATTCTTAGTGAGACACGTGTGCACACTCACACGCACAGAGCAACTTGTGTTTACAATCATCACAAACAGGATCAGGAGATCAGCCAAAAATACCTCAGGCTTTCCAACAAACACTATAGATAATTGTGAGTTTGTGTAGGAAAGAATATGTGGGCTGAATGGGTAAGACGCTGGCCTAGATAAGAATCCACAGGGTGCCATTAGCCGGGTACGGCAGGAAAACCTGATGCTAGCTGTCACAGCTGATGAACAGATTTTAGTCGGAGATCACTCGCTGGCTTACGCGCAGATCGACAAAGCGAGCTAATTAAAAATGCTCGGTAAAGAATCCCAAGGCAAAGATAAACACGGTATAAAAAAAATAAAAAGTCACACATCCCAACACGTGGAGTGTGAGAGTATTGTAAAAGCAGCTTTTACTTGGTGGAATACATGCATTTTTCACACTGGCAGTTTCATTGTTCGGTTAAAACCGTTGATCCACAATTTACAAAAATAGACGATTGTGAAAAACATAACCAGTCTGAATAAAAGTGGATCAGTACAACTTCAGACTCTTGAGCTTTCTTGAAAGACAGAGCACGAGATTCTATTTAGAAGAAAAGAGCTGAAACACACAGGGTCAAGGCACTGAGTGGCTCTCACACTGTGGTAAAATGAACCGAACATGAGGAAACATACATGTGCATGTGATCGAAAACATACATGTGTTGAACTTGTAGAACAAGCAAAACAAAAACAGAGAACAGAAGCTTGGTTTATTCTGTATGCCAGAAGCTCATGAATTTAACATAGACAGTTACACGGTGAAAAACATGATCCGTGGACACCTGCCACACTTTTTCAGCTCTGACAAGGATAGGTTTCACTTTCAAATGTTTTCCTTGAACCTATAAAGAACAGACAGTGTACTTTTCCACTGTGGAAAACTGATATCTACTGATAGTGATTTGCATTTACATTATTTATTTTGCTGGTATTTTTCTCTCTTACATTCATACACTCTTCACTGTGTTAACTGAAGGGATCATATAGCTGAAATGATTCATGATGTTATGCAGCTGCACAAACTTAAACTTAAATGCAGAATTCAGTTCAGTCCTTTGGTTATTCAGAGAAACACAGAGTCATACAGTTGAGGGACAACTTGGGCTGTCGATGCAAGACATGCTTTCATTTTTACACCAAGTTCTGACCCTGCCATCTGAATGTTGCAGCAGAAATCGAGACTCGTCAGGTCAGGCAACGTTGTTCCAATCTCCTGTCGTGAGCCCGTCCAAGTCGTGAAGTCAGTCAGCTGATCTTCGCTGACAGCAGTGGCACCTGGTGTAGTCTTGTACTATTGTAGCCAATCTGTTTCACTTGTGATTTGTTTTGTTTTCAGAGATGTACTTCTGCATACCTTGCTTGCAACAAGTAGTTATTTGCCTTCCTGTCAGCCCAAAACAGTCTAGCAAGGTAGTTTCATCAAGACAACTGCCGCTCGCTGGGTATTTTCTCTATTTCAGATCATTATCTGTAAAACCTAACAATGTTAGCTATCAGAAATATTCAAATATTCTTATCTGACACCAACAATCATGTCCAGAGTCACTTTCATCAGATTTCTTCCTCATTCTGATGCTCGCTTTGAACTTCCGCAGGTCATCTTGACTACGTCTACAAATTGTTTCCATGTGGTTGGCTGATGAGATATCTTCATTAACAAGCAGTTCCTACAAAAGTGAGTGTATATGATTCACAGGCTTGTCAGATATTGTCTTTGTTTACAGTCTGTCACAAGTGTAACAAAGTATTCAGAGTCCTCACTCAATGACTGTGTGCATCATCCTCAGTTCACAGACTCATGAAAATCAAATGAAGGTGAAGAGCGGGCATTGCAAATGGAGATGCAGCAGCTAATTGTGTTTTAATTGAACAACTAGTATTCCAACAATAACCAGGCTTCAATTCTTAACAACTGAAACGTGCCATCGCCCACAAACAACAGTTTTGCAAAATCACTAGACCTACTCTGTATTTTTGTGAGCTTAGCACAAAACAAAAGTCTGATTAAACTGATTAAAATTACCACTGATTCCTTAAATATTTATTTTTAATTATATGTTTTGCTAAACGTGTTATTTGCGTAGTTGCTGTGCCTCATAATGTTTAGCAGTTAGTGTAGCAAAGTCAAATCCCACGTCAAGATATTTATTATGGCCATATTTTCTAATGTGTTCTTTTTGTTTCCTCTTGCTGTACTTATAATAAAGCTGTCTATGGGAGGATGTAAGTAGACACTTTCAAAAACTCTGCCAGTGTGAGGAATTTGATTCAGGGTGTGCGACTTGCTGCGGTACCTCAAAATAAATTCATATTGGAAAAATATTGCTTCGTCTTCACAGTCCACAAATAACATGCACGATTTCCAACCAGTAACAGCAATGTTAATTTTTGTGAGCAGCTATTTCCATGCAAAACACAGCAAAACGAGCTGCACTCTGCAGAATTATGCTGCTCCGCTGATTTTTCGAGTGATTTACCTCTTGCACGAAACATTCGTAGATGCAATGCCAGTGACATTTCCCATATCGAACGGCCATTCATTGCATCATTGTCATTTATGGGCCTGAGAAAGGAGACTATTTCATGAAAAATTGAAGGTAAGAAATGATTTCAATCACTTGTAGAACCTCGGCCTGTTTCTGCCCTGCCCTCTGTTGCTCCCAATATTCTTCTTCCTATTGTGTTGTCAGGTTTTATTCTTTATTTATGCCACTCTGTGTCTTCTACAGCAAAGCCTCAGGCAACATTGGCTGTATTTACTTTAGGTTCACTGTGATGCTGAACTAAATAAAGAGTGTAATAATGTTTTTAATCAGCAACGAGGTTATTCCTGTAAACCCTTTGCTATGGAAAAGTGGTTCCTGAGTAAGAAGTTGGCTTGCAGCCTGTGTGATGAATAGATAATATCGCACAGCTATAGAGTGTGAGAAGCTCATTCCATTGCTGAGCTACTATAGGATTCATGATAGATCCATTCTTCCTGGGAAAACACCACAGACACAGTGAGCTTGTACTGTAAGGAGACCTTGGTTTATCACAAAGCTCAGACAAGGGCATCACAGAGAAATAGCATTCAGCGCTGTTCTTCTGAGCCTGCGCACTCGTGTCTATGTGCTTTATTTTTCCGGAGGATCAGGGGCACTGACTCGTGATAAAGCCTCCCACATCATTCTAGTCAATAGCACTTCACCATTGTTTAATGTTGGTAGTTGCGTGTGCCAATAATCCAATTAATAAATGTCTGTTTTTAAACATTGCAATTGAGCAAAGCTGTTACCACCTTTTCTTATTTGATTAATCTGCCTTGTTAGTGTCAAGGACAACTTCCATCCAGGGATGACAATTAAAGTTGAACAAAAACTGCACTTCCTCAAATTGGCGACTTGAGGCTGCCTCTAAAAGTGAGTGGATTTTATTTCATTTTACCATATGGATCAACCAGGGACCCATAATGGTAAAATCCCGAGTTTTACAGTAAAGTGAAATGTTTAGAGCCTGATCTAAATTAGCATTCTGTTTTCTTAACATTGAGAATTACAGATGTACAATGATTTTACAGGGCTGCAGGAAGTACTCGGAACAAAGCTAAGTAAAAAAAGCTAAACACTAAAAACACATTTACTGATTTCATAGGAATTAAGAGGGCAGTCCAGTGCTGCTAATCAAATGCACTTGATTAAATGAACATCAGCAAGTATGCCCACCTCTGCCACTACGTGTCAGGCTCTACAGGCCTCAGTTAGCAAATTAAATATTAAAGTTCATGACAGTATAATTAGAAAAACACTGATCAGGTATGGCTGGAACAATGTCCTTTGGACAGACAAGACCAAAGTTGAGCCTTTTGATGATGCACAGCAACACATTTGGTGAAAACCAAACACAGCATATCAGCACAAACACCTCATATCAACTGTCAGCACAGTGCTAGAAGGATGGTGATTCTGAGTTTGTTTTGCAGCCCCAGCACCTGGACACCTTGCAGTGACTGAGACAACCATGAATTTCTCTGTATATTAAAATGTTATTAAATGTGAGGCTCTCAGTTTTACAGCTAAAGGAATCAAGGTGTTGCAATGGCCCAGTTAAGACCACAACCAGACTGAAAAGTCATGCTGGGACTTTAAGAGAACTGTGCATTAGCAAATACATAAAAGCTTCAATGAACTGAAGCAACATTGTAAAGAAGAGTGGAACAAAATTCCTCCACAATGATGTGAGAGCCTGTTAAAGTCATACAGAAAAGTACTTCATCAGCCTGTGGTTGTGGTTATGGACAGAAATGTTTTCACATGACTGTGCCTTGTTAAGCAAGCCAGCTATCTAGGCTGCTGAAAACTGCCCAGCACTGTGGTACCAATATGTCCAGTTTCAAAACAGTCAAGGTGCTCAAAATTTCAAATTAAAAGCTTCAAAATTGTGTTCCACAAAACAGCAGGGGACCTTATCCTTAATTTATTTATTTTAATTTAAAGTTTATGTTAATGGTGTATTTATAGGCTGCTTTACTTACTTAATGCTTCATCGAGCTGATTATAGCATTCATTTTTCCTATAAATCTTTGACTTGGCAGATTGATCCGTTTTATGTCTTCTAAATACTGAACCACATAAGGAACTTTTAACCTTTGTAATGATACATTTTTTTTGCATATGTTACAATTTTTTTTTCTTTTTTGTCAAACAGGTAGACACAGTGCCTCTCAGGTTATACCTAACTGTATCTTTCTTTATAGGTCATTTCAGGAAAGACCCAAACAGCTTTTACAGCCTCAACAAAGATTTAGGACTAACAGAAGGGCGGCTATTCATTTAAGACAAAAACATGCTGAGGATTAGTGCACTTTAAGAGGAAATTTTTAGAAATGGGAACATGGTCTAAACATCTGTCACAGCAGTTTAATTGCCCAGGGAAATCATCCAGGCTTTTTCTAAATGAAAGAGGAAACATTCTCTTCTTTACTTAATTAAACATGAAAACATTCTTTCTTTCTTCTAATTAAAGATCTACTGAGCTGGCCAACGGAAGTAATCTCAGGTGTCTAAGTGTCTCGCCACACTTCATTTCACATCTTTTTAGTGCCATGCCAGCACCAGGAGAGCTCTCTGTCACTGACTATTTATCAGCGCAAAACAAAGAGGGGAACAACTTAAACGAGCAGCTTTGATGTTCGGCGCTGTGTATTTTTAGTCGAAAGTCCAAGTAGCAGGTATGTTGAGATAACAATAATTGATATACAAAGGGTAAATGGAGCAAAACTCAACTTAAGCAAGGCCGAGTGCCAATCAAGCAAGGTGACTAATGACGGAGAAAAAAACCCATCTGGCTGTTGTGAAGAGAATAAAATGGAGAAATAGTTTAGAATACACTGCAAGCAAGTGTTTTTATCCCTATTCTTCTGCTTAATCTTAAGGGACACAGTGAGATCCTGTACTATCTCCTAAATTAGATAACAGAAAATTAACTTACTTGAAGGCACAAACAGACACGCCAGAGCAGAGAACCTGAAGTCATCCACAGAGACAGCTCATCGCATTTCAGAAACAGGCTATAGTAGGTGTGACCTCCTGATATCTAACCAATTTAAAGGAGATCCAGTCTAATCACTGCTTACCCAGCATGTCAGGATCCTTTCTGGATGACGTGCACTTGCGCACATGCTCATGCAGTGAATTAGAGATCAGGAGTTATGCTTTAAAAAATTACTTTCCCAAAGAAATAAAACTAGCTGGGTCACCTTACAAGCCCTTTCTCCTGGAGGTTTTACCCGCTTTAAATTACAGTCATTAGCAGAGGAAGCAGTGGAAGAGGAGAGGTAGGTGGGGCCATAAAAGCTAATAATGGAACGTTATTGTAATGACACTGTAATTTCATTTAAATATCTACAGCAGCGTGATGCCGAAACAAATTTGTCTGTGAAATAAATTAAGTGAATGCAACCTCAGGAGCAATAATGTGATGTTAACAGCACATACTGTTCCAGCTCTCAATCTCATTTCCTGTCTCTCTCTGTGTCTCATGCATATATAAATACATATATATCACATATAAACACAGCATTAAACTTTACTAATATGACTCTATAAATGGGAATAACGACATGAAGTAAACAGGCTGTGACTTTAAGTATTCTTTAGGGAATAGCTGCACTGGCCTGGCAGGTATACAGTCCTCTGTCGCTCCCTTCCTAGCAGTGTGTGGCAGGTACTCCCTTACCTGGAGGCCCCGCCTGGAGCCTTGGCTTCAAGCAACCGTGGCTACGATTCATCAATACACATGTTCTACATCAGTCGCTCCCAAATGTTTGTACCTAGTCGAGGCAATTTCAATTTTGAAACGAGAATAGGAGGCAGATCCTCCAGCTTCCAGAACTGTTCTGTCGAACCATTTCCATTAAGATTAGGCTTAAAACCTTCCTTTTAGATAAAGCATACAGTTAGGCCTGGATCTAACCCTACATCTGAAAGCATATTGATTTGCTCTCCTGATATTTAGACTGTAGTATTGATATTTTAACCTTTTTTAAACTGGATCTGCGATCATTTGAATTGATTTTGTAATCGAGCCTTGGCTTAAATTTCATGTTGCGTTCCTTAAACTCGTGCTGTTACCTGCCCACTCTCTGTAACCCAATCAGAAAATTAAAAAAAGTTATTTATTGTATTATTTATTTATTTATTTATCTGTAGAGCTAAAATGTTGGTTATTGTTTTAAAGGCTGAGATAATGACAGAAGATTAACGCACATATTAGAATTTTGACCTGATAAGGAATGTTTCGTTTTCTTTTTGGCAGTGTCAAGCTTCCACATCACAAGTCAAGTCAAACTGTTAGGATTTCCTAGCCGTGAATAAATCAGTTAAACATGTGATCTTTATCTGGGTGTTTTGAGTCCATCTTTTCTGACTATAATGAGTAGCATATTGTAAAAAAGAAAAAAAAAGCTCTCCATGCAGTATTGTATGCCTTTTGAACTAACATGCTGCAGCTATATATGCTCTTTACATTTGTGATGGGTGAATAATGTATTTTAAATGACGTACACCTTTTCAGTGTACTTTGGAGGGAGGTTGTTTGCAGTTTCTCTGTATGCTGTCCTTGTACTTCCTCTCTCTGTATAATCCCAGATAATGTTACTATCAGGACTATGCAGGACTCCTTGTTCTTCTCATCACTGGACATTTTGGCTGCATGTTTGAGTTTGCTGTACTGCGGCAGAATGGATCTTGGACCAGTAGACACTTCCTGTGTGTTTTTTTTGACAACGAAGAAGAATCTAAAGACCGAAAATGTTTTGAACTTTTGTGCCCATTTGTCTTTTTGCAGATGCAAAAAGCCAACAGATACAACAAATGGATGTAAATAGTGAGAGATAAAAAAAAAATAGAAATAGTTCTTTGTTCTTTTCCTTTTCTTTCTCTTTTGTCTTTTGGGTGAGCATGCTGACAGCACTCCTGCATTTTGCTGTAGAGGTATCTGTTGCTTGGAGTCACATCTGCTGAAGGAATCAAAGAGACATAGAAAGAATTAATGTTCTGCCAGACGAGTGCGAGCTGACAACCCACTTGTTAAGCAGTCTTGGCTCAAAACAAGCTCCTCGTCACTTCCTCATGAAGTGACCTTCATAGCATGTCTGTACATCTATTTTTAACAGAAAATGAGACAGACCTATTCACTGCAACTGCAAGGCAAAGTAAGTGAATTTCTTTGGTTTTTGGATTAATCTGAATTATTATCCTAAGGAAAGGAGCAATAGAATATCTAATACGGTAATCACTTTTTAGGTTCAACTTTGACCTCTGATACTTAATTGTTATGACTTCTTATTCATGATGGCTGCTGCTTATTGTGCCGACATGTGATTTTGTTTCATGGTTCATTCAAGACAGGAACAAATATAAGTGCAGGACACTCTTGAAAGCAGTGTTTTCACACAGTATACTGGGATCTCTAACATTCACACAAAGCTCCATTCACTAACGAAAAACTTGGGTGAAACATGACATGCTGTTTAAAGCTCTACGGAAAGCAAATACGCTGATCGTTTTTACGCTGATTGTTTTGAGAAATTATTTTCTCAAACCATGATTTGCAAGGTTAAGACTGTCAAAAAACAGACACTGCCACTTGTGTCTGATGCTGCTGAAAAAAAGGAGTCAAATTTATTTCCGATGTTTTCTGTTCAGTTCAGCCAGTTTAATCAATGTGCAATCAACTGGTTGTGATTGCACATTGATTAAACTGGTTAAACTGGTGGTGGTGTTTTCAAAATTTCATTTAGCTTAGAGAGCATTTATAATCAAGTCCAAATTCATTCGAGCTCGAAGGTTATGGCCTGTATTTGTATAGCACTTTACTTAGTCCCTATGGACCCCAAAGTGCTTTACACTACATTCGGTCATCCACCCATTCACACACCCATTCACACACTGGTGATGGCAAGCTGCATTGTAGCCACAGCTGCCCTGGGGCGCACTGACAGAGGCGAGGCTGACGGACACTGGCGCCACCGGGCCCTCTGACCACCACCAGTAGGCAACGGGTGAAGTGCCTTGCCCAAGGACACAACGACCGAGCCTGTCAGAGCCGGGGCTCGAACCAGCAACCTTCCGATTACAAGACGAACTCTCAACTCTTGAGCCACGATCGCCCCATGGTAACGTAAAACTCACTTCTCTGTGGAAGGTGACAATGTTCTTCTCAGCAGCTTCCAGTTCATGGCAGGATTGAGCCTTGGTGGTTCCTGGATTGTTCCTGAACATCCAAATCTCATCTGAATGTGACAGTGATGACACATGTGAATAACTTGTTCTTAAATATGGTCGCTTGAACTGGTGATTTCAGAATCGGAAGTTGTTGAGAGATCTCTCCAAGAGATTTTGCCAGCTTGTGTAAATCTACTGTTCTCCTTAGATCTTCCCTCAGTAACACTTATTAAAAGGTTTGAGTGAGCATATATTTGAGCCTGTATGTAGTAACAATCCAAAAATCCAAAAGTCCAAAAATGAGCGGTTCAAAGACATCATTAAAACCCCAAATTACCATGACATTCATGCCCATGATGAGTGCATGTAAACTTCTGCCCACGACTGTATGAAATGAAACTGGACCAGTCAGTTCTTTTGAAGTGAAGGGAAGTACAGCAGTCTTCAGGTCCTGCTCATCCGAGCTGGCAGAAACTGTCACCGACTGTCAGACAGTGCAGCACACTCCTGAATGTTTTATCTACTTGCTTGTGGCTGTATGTGTTCTGTTCAGAGGTATATCTTCTTCTTTTTTCTGCAGATTGAATCCCGCTGTCACTGAAAAGATTGGTTTGCTCTATTCTCAGTCCTCAAAGTGTACTCTAAGCTCTTCAAATTCCTTTCTAAACATGCCAGAGTTTCAAATTGAATCAGGGTTTTATTTGATACATTAAAACAGCTGTCATAATCCTCAAATTCTCCAGCTGTGCATTGTTTATTAGGCTGACACCAGCAGGAAAAGTAATTACAATCCCTCAAATTTGTGTCTATTCTGTGTGCTTGGTGTCTGACAAATGACATTTGTTTAAAAATGTGAATTAGAACCTGTGCAAGCATCTGCGACTCTGCACTGAAATAATATTTTGATCTATAGGTCTGCTATAAACAGAAAAAAAGAGGATTAATGAGTGTGTGTGTGTGTGTGTGTGTGTGTGTGTGTGTGTGTGTGTGTGTGTGTGTGTGTGTGTGTGTGTGTGTGTGTGTGTGTGTGTGTGTGTTTGTTTTTCTGCCTGCACTAACACACTAAAAATCTTCGTCCAATCAAAGTTACTTCTCTCTGTGCTCCTGATGTGCTGCCCTTTAAGTCCACAGGGTTGACAGCAGTGACACGGGAAGAGTTTTTGTCACGCAGCTTCTTCCAGAGATAGCTGAACGATGCTTTCGAAGTTTCCTTATTGGGAAACTTCTCACCACAGAGTACACAAGTTACCATGGATAATCTTGCACAAACACAAGTGGATACATGCTCAAAGACACTTTTCCAGGTTCCATTTCAGTGAAGTGAGGAGAAGAAAGCAATGAGCACAAATAGAGAAAGTAAGTACAAGTGAGAGAGGTTCAAATGGATGTGATGAAGGAGGGTGAAATTACTGAGATCAGACAATCTGAGGCCACACTAGGATTGGGCTGCACGAGAAACGAGGAGCAGTGGAGTGTGCTGAACACGGCTGGGACTGATGGCAAACAGTAAGCAGGCATCTCGGTGGGAATTTTTATCTTGAAGCTTAAAATCACTGCAGATCAGATCAGCTGTCCCACATTCTGTAATAGTTGCATGCTTTCAACATGCAGGAGAAGTATGTTGACTGTAAATGTTAATTAGCAATACTACTACTAATAATAAAAACAATCTCTAAAATCAATAATAACAGCAAATTTTACCTTTTCCATGTTGATTAGCATACAAGGTTATCAAATCTGCTTATACATGAACTAAGACAAGAACTAACAGACTTAAAAACTCCTTTGTCCCACACGCCATCAAACTGTTTAACTCCTCTCTGGAGGGGAGAGGGAGGGGAAACAGGAGGACAAAGGAGGGGGGAACAACTAAGCTGTAGTGCCTCTGCACCTCACTGTACAATACCTTGTGCAATACTTTTTGTAAATAGTCAACAGTGCAATAGACTCAATACTTGAAATGTGCAATTCACTTGTATTTTTATTTTTTTATTCCTATTTATTCTATTTATCCCCTTTGTATATTTTATTTATATTTGTCTCTGTATTTATATATGTGTGTGTGTGTGTGTGTGTGCGTGTGTGTGTGTGTGTGTGTGTGTATATATATATATATATAACAGTTCTGTAACTGTAACTTTGGTCGTTGCTGTGCTTTTTTTGGAAGTCGAATTTCCCAGAGGAACCCACCCGAGGGATTAATAAAGTTCTATCTTATCTTATCTTATCTTATCTTATCTTACATTGCTTTGTACTCCCTTTATAGCGCTGGTTGGATAAAACTTATGAGTTTAACCTGTTTTGGAAGCTAAAGTAGGACAAAAGCAAAGCCTCACTTTATGCAGGGAGCCAGCAGTGCCAGAGCCTGTGTGACAGCTTGTACATTTTTAGCAAATTAATCCAGCATTGCTGAATGTTGTCTCAGAAACCACACAGAAGGAAAAATCTTATTCCAGCAAGTTTAAAGTACTTCATATAATTATCTTACAACAATTCTGCGAAATGCCCACAGTTATCCCTGAGTATAGATTTATCCTTCTTCTAACAATAAGCATAAATGAAACAACAGAGTGACACGCACAAACTGGCTCCCAGCTGAAATTGATTATATTAGCCAAAGACCACTGAACCGCATTTATATGTCAGCCGTAGCTGTGTTATTATACTGTCTGTTTTGTAGAATAATGTGTCGATATGAAACATCGCTAAACAGCATAACTGTCCAGTGAAAAATATGTACCTCTAAAACATTCAATTTTGTCAACCAATAACAACAGGGCTGTTATGAAGTTTGAATTTTGCAAACTTTCCAGTGGAGTGGGATTTTTCCTGTCTAACGTCTCAACCTATCACAACTGGAATTACATTACACTGGAAGTACATGCTTACTGCTTCCACAGGAATCAAGAGAATAAGTAGAAGCCAGGTGCTGATAATTGAATGCATTTGATTAATTGATCATCAGCACATGTGAGTACCTCTAAAAAAGCAGAGCTTTTGGAGCATTCAGGTGTGTGTCAGCACAAGCTTCCCAAGAGTGGACGTCCCAGTAAATCCACCCCAAGGCCAGATGGTGCAATTCTCAGAGGAATTGCAAAATACTGACCAAAAAAAAGGGTTTTGCAGGAGAAAGCCTCTTCTCTCTAAAACGAACACAGCAGCACAGGTTAGCTTTGCAAAATTGCATCTCATCCTATGCCTAGCATCCTCCTCTGTCACACCAACCCCCTGCATGTGCTCCCTGACTTCTTTGCTGTGGTTTTCCTCTTTTCTCCTTATATACGCACTGTCACTCGTCTTCACATGCCAAAACCATCTCAGCCATGCCTCTCTAATTTGGCCAAACCACTCAGCCTGTGCTGTCTCTCTCCATACACTCATTTCTAGTATTTCCAGTTTAGGGCACTGCAAATGCAAATCTTCATATTCATCATCTTCAGCTCTGCCACCTCCAACTCGGCCTCCTCTTTCTGTCAGTGGCACACATCATAGCAGGTCTCACTACCATCTCGTACACTTTCCCTTTCATTCTTGCTGTTACCCAGTCACAAAACACCTCTCACAGTCATCTCCACCTGCTCCACCCTGCCTGCACTTTCATCTTCACCTCCCTTGTGCACTGTCAGTTGTTTTGGATGGTTGACCCCAGGTATTTAAACTCCTCTGCCTTCACTACCTCTACTGTTTTTCTACCTGTTTCCCACTCATTCACACACATATATTCTGTCCTTCTTCTCATTTGAGGACTATCATTCCTCAAATGAGTTATTAATAGTAAAAATATAAATCCATATTCATATTTGTTTGTTTGTTTTGTAATTAAAACACTTTTAAAGGTCCCCATACGTGAATAATGTGTTAGCAGTTAATGAAGATAAAAATAAAACACAGAGCATTGCAAAACTCTATTTGAAAAAGAAATGTTAACTTTGAGTTAACATTTCTGAGTCGGCATTTCCATCTGCTCCCCCAGGTTGTGAACTTTGGCTAAATTTAACCTTACATTATTATTCCAGCGGCACAGGTAGCCCGGAGGGTAATGGTGTGAAAAGAGAAATATGAATATCATCATGAGACCATAAAATATTTCCTTCTCTTCAGATCGATATCAGGCAGGTGTGCAGTCCTTTGACCCGCTGACATTCAGCTGTTCAGTCAGAGCTCGGGCTGTCGACCAGAGGAGGGGTGAGCTGGAAAACGCTGCTTTCAGGTAGCATGTTTTAGACTGTAAAAAAATATGACAACATTATGGGGAAGACAAGCAATGTTTGTGCTGACAACATGATTGTACTGAATAGAGTGCGGTTTAATGTAGTTATGTTACGTTTGATTATGCAGTGTGTTATATAAACAGCGTAGGCAGTGTGGTTAGTTCTGCTGGTTCCTTTCAGCTCTCAGTAAAAGAGATGAGTCAGTGAACAGATATGTAGCTCCTTTATGGCTTTGTGAAAGGTGGACTGACTAGACAGCTTTTAATAAAAGGGTTTTTCTCAAAGCGCTGCCCATGCACATAAAAGTCCTCTTTCAGTGTATACCAATGTTTAGCTAATGATCTACCTGGGTGTTTGCAGCTGCTCCAGACAACACAAGGGGCAAATTGGCTCTATCACGTATTCGGCACGGCAACCGAGCGGTTCATTTCCCGCTGACTATTCAGGCTATAGTGGAGATGCACATCCAAGGCAAACCTCTCAGTGGGATAGCATTGTCTGTTTTATTGTATTGGATAATAATTCTATATCATATATATTCTATATCACACTGTGTATAATGCTATGTATTTCATCTGTTTATCCCATAATTTACTGTATTTTCATTCAACGTATAAGCTTAAGATATATATCTCTGACATGGTTTAGTAGTCGCTAAGAGGGAAAACAGAAAATGAAGAAGGAAAAGGAGGAAAACGGGAGGAGTGATATGATAGGAAAGGAGCGGGATGAGAGGAACACGCTGCAGGTTAATATGATGAGTTGGAGCTAGATTCGATCAGCTCCGCTTGTTTGACCCAACCTTTCCCAGCCTGAGCAACCAATCATAGTAAAGCATCGACCAAACCGATAAGGCTGATCCAATCAAAAATCAGCCAATATAGTGGGGCGTAGAAGCTAGAGTACAAACACAGAGTAAATGAAAAAAAACAAAAAAAACAACCAAAAATAGACAAGTTCTGAATAAAAAAAAAAAAATAATGCAGATTTTATACAAAGCTCATCATCATTTTAATAAATGTCGATCTCCTTTGCTTCCTGAACTGATTGTATATTTCTTTGTTGAGGAGTGATTGGATCAGTCAAGTGTGTTGGAAGCATCCCCGGCACTGGTAGATGTGTACGGCAGATGAGAGTGAGCGTGGAAAGGGAGAATATCAGAGCCCATACTGAAGAGGGGAAAAAAACTCAAGAGCAACATGAATGCGTTTCAGAGCAGCTTAGTGATGTGCTAGAGGAGAGAGCTCACAGAAAATAATTGGATTTCATTTTGGTCTGCAGGCAAAAAAATAAATAAATAAAAAATACAGTAGATGCATGCCGTCTCCTCAGAGCTCCAGCTACAGGTATCATAAAGCCGAAAAATGTTTGAGTTCTTTGCAGAATTCATATAGAAAACAGACAAGAGCAGAAAACTTTTCCCTAAGTTCCCTTAGTGCTTCATGAAAAACTGCCCCTCCAGTCTCTATGTGTAGAAACACTGCAGTAATCACACACACATTTATGTGGATACCAAAGAACTGATGACTAATTTATCACAATAAGCTGTTATTTGCTCATCAACACCTGTTGTTTACTTTGAGAGAAGGCCATGTGGTGGTGATGTGGCAGATTAGTATTCATAGAGTATTTCTGGGTTTGCTGCCATAAAGATGCCTGCAATAATGACAAGATAGTCAGCCATAACAACATCTGCATTAGGAGAAGGCACATTTCTAGTCAAAGCGAAAATCTCGAATGGTAATTAGTTTTACCTAACAGGGCTCCAAAAATGTTTTACTTTTAGTTACTATCTAAAATAACTAATACTTTCTATAATTTTGCAACAAGATGAAAAAGCTTCATAGGCTAGGCAACACTGGGCCAGGCTAGGCCATACAAACCACTGAATAACATTCCTTGTTGCTGTGATGAAATTTCAGCAAAATGGACTAAAATGGCCTGACACATCACTTTTTTCACTTTGATTTTTGGGGTGGCTTTAAATTCAGGTTGATAATTTTCTGTCAACTGATGTGGAATTGTTTCATTCCAAACACATTACCCAGCAGTGTATGAGTGAGAAAATACAAGAGCCATCCCGTATCTCCTTGAAGTTTTCAGCAGACTATCAGTCTTTATAACTTTAAAATCTTCTTTTTTCTTTCCCCCTAGCCCTTACATATAACGCTGTCTTTTGCCAGAGGTACAGCTTTTAAAATTCACAGATATCCATCTGCAGACATTGCTGCGATACATCCTTTGCATCTTCCTTCGAGTCATGAGATGAGGATGTTTCTTTGCCTCAGCTTTACAACACTTTTCAGATCTCTGCCTTCAAACAAACCCACCTCTGCTAAATAGCTTGTCATGAATATTAATGTAAATGTCCAATAAACATTAATGAGATCGTGAATAAATCCTGCTGATGAAAATACCCACTCTCTTAAAGGGACAATTTTCCAGTGTGCAGCTTGAGAAAAAATAGCTAGTTAGAATTACAGGACATAAAGTGGTCATCTAGGGACACACATTTTTACAGTCTATTAATCTATGAAAAATTAAAGGCTCTCAGTTATCCCCGAGGAGATTACAGCACTTTGTCTTTCAATATAGTAACTCGTTTAGTGGTGTCCAAGTACAGCACACTGCAGTCCCTATTGTCAGGAGGCCGTGAGCCCGAAAAACTGAGCACCTGCACCAATTTTTTTTGCAAACAGCTGAACAAAATAGGTCAAAAAAGAGGATGCAAAACTCCTGATATTGGTATTCTTTAATTGGAAGAGACAAAAATATGCAACCTTCAAATTCCTTTCACTTGTTATTTTTATTTCAAAGTGACAAGAGACGACTTTCTCTCACAGCAGACGAGATTTTATCATTTTTACACAGGAACATATTAAAATCATTTGTCATTATTCTGTCACATTCATAATGTGACAGGACTGAAGATACACAGATTTCTTTTTATTTCCAGTTTCCTGAGCAGGGAGGAGATGTCCAAACAACAGCTGTTATTGCTGCTTTGCTTGCTTTGAGATTTCAAATGCTGGCTCGCAGAGCCGATGACAGTAAACAAGCGCTCCCGCGTGCAGATGACAAAAACAAATAGTTTCCAATCTCATCAAAGCCCAGGCGAACTGTGGTGGATTTACAAGCCAAGCTGCTGCCAGCGTCCGACTATCAGAGATAAAAATTATTCTGTATTTCTTCCACATTAGTGGAAATTATGACACTGGAATCAGAAGATCTTCTACTCTGTGACTGGCTTACATGACGGGATGTTGTTAATCTTTATATTTGAACGATGTTGCCAGTTTGATCCACCTTTAGCAGGAATAGTTTTGGTGTCGGTGAAAGTTTGTCATAATTTACAAGTCTGAATGAAAACAAAATAGTTGAGACAAAAATTAAAGAGCATATTCAAGTAAATGTGAGTTTCACAAGGAGGATTAACGATGATGCTGATTTGGCTCAGGGGGAGGGAGTTAGAAACTGAGGAACTTTGCAGCGCCTTCACTGTTATCAGCAAAATCTAAAAATTGATTCTTTAACTCACAGGGAGACAGAGAGGGAGGCAGCTGTGGGTGTAATAAGCATCCTGTCTCCTGTAATTTGATAAAAGCCTCACAGCAGCATTTTTGGATGAGCTGGAGGCGGCTGATTGACTTGTGAAGGGCCAAAATAAAGGGAATTGTAACAATCCAGATGCAGTTGTTCTTGTGAAGATGGGTAGTTGTAAAGGGAAGTAAAAGGCTTAATTTCTGTTATGATCTGGAGGGGGGGAAACTTCATGATTTGTTTTATATACAGTGAAAAAGAAAGTTTTCAAAGGGTCCTGCTGAAAACTAAATAGACCCCACGATTTGGTAGCTCTCAGAACCACCTTCAACAGGAATAACTTGAAGTTACTCTTTTCTGTATGACTTCGTCATTCTCTCGTCATTGTTGTTGAAGAATTTTTCTTTCTATACTTTACAATGTTGCTTCATTTCGTTGACGTTTGCAGGCATTCATTTCTGCACAGCTGTCTGAAGGCCTCGCCAAAGCATTTCAATCAGATTGAGGTCTGGACTTAGGCTGGCCCATTGCAGCACCTTTATTCTTTTCATTTTCAGCTATTCTGTTATAGATTTGTTGGGTCATTGACCTGTTGCATGACACAGGGCCAAGATTTAGCCAAGGCCATAGAAAGTATAGGGGTGCTGAGAGTGCTCCAGCACCCACTGTACCAAATGGTAGAGATAATAGCATGGCCCTGCTTTTATTCTTTAAATAACACAAAGAATCACAGCCAAATGATGTAACGTAGCAATGGTAAATGGCCTGTATTTGTATAGCGCCTTACTAGTCCCTATGGACCCCAAAGCGTTTTATACACCCAGTCATCCACCCATTCACACACCCATTCACACACAGGTGATAGCAGCTACATTGTAGCCACAGCCACCCTGGGGCGCACTGACAGAGGCGAGGCTGCCGAACACTGGCGCCACCGGGCCCTCTGACCACCACCAGTAGGCAACTGGTGAAGAGCCTTGCCCAAGGACACAACGACCGAGACTGTCCAAGCCAGGGCTCGAACCAGCAACCTTCCGAAGGTGTACTCCCAACTCTTGAGCCACAATCGCCCCTTGATCATGACTTGTAGCTAAAAAAAGGTGCTTTTTTCAAAATCAGCTATCAGGTAATATTAATCAGGTAAAATTATCACTCTTATATTTTGTGAACTACCATCTCATAAAACCTCAAAACACCTGGATTTGTCCCCATCTTGGATCCAACAAAGTGATCGTTCTCCAACCTGTGATTCAAAACATTAAATCCATGCATCCAGATTAAAGTACTATGAGTATGAGTTTAACATTAGCATTAGGCAGTAATTCCACTCTACCACCTTTGCTGCAAAGGTCTATGTTGCATGCTGTGCAAATTTGGCTTTTGGGCTTCACTGCTGTGTCTTAAGAGGCCTCATAGTTGCAAGACTGGGACACTTTTTAGTGGTTTCATAATGACTTTGCTCATTGTGCACACCCTGTCACCGATTAGAGGTTTAATAATTGTACTGTCCATGTTAAAATATTGTTTGTAAGCCTATATATTGTTGTCCACCAGTTGGGTTAAGTTTATTCTTGTCTGATGTTTGCAGCGAGGTTAGAAGGTGACAAGATGAATGAAATTATATCTAAATGTTAAATAAAAACTTTTAAACCTTTTATATTATTATAGCCTCACATGTCAGCACCTCCAACTTCAGGGCCATTTCCCATGTCTTTGGCTTAAACTGACAGTTGACCTCACACGTCACCCACAAAGTATACAGATGAGTTCATGCTTGACTTACTGACCACAAGGCCCCTTTGGTTGCAGGACAACTGTCTCTAATAGTTAACAGTCCAGCCAACATAGCTCAGAAGCTAAAGAGACATAGCATAGACAATGAAGCCAGTAATAAATTCAAAAGTTTGAAAATAATTTCAACTTTAAAAGTGAATGGTGCTAAAGGCTCACAAAAAGTTTTACTTTGAATCTTAGATGTGATCTTACCATCTAGAAACATCCTGCTGAAGTCTGAACTGTGCAACAGCAGGTTGTTCTACCCTTTTATTCCGGATCTGGCTCCTGTTCATAGACGGCGTCTGCGGTCTTTAATCTCCACATGAAGCCATTACTCATGGTAAATAAGGAAATTAGCATTATTCATTAGGTAGTATTTCAATTGGCTGGAGGTGAACCTGGGGCCAGACTTCAAGCCTATTGGAATAAGTTTTCATGAATAATGCAAACCTAAATAGCTTTCAAAACAGCTGGAAGACAGAGGGGGATCTGGGCTGTAAGGAGAGATGGATTTAGAGAAATCTACACAACTTTTAGGGGATACAATTTAAAATATATATTTATAAGAAACTCAGTATGTCTAAAAATAAGTTTTTAAAAAAGCAGTATCAGTAAAACCAAACCATGCAGGAGAGCTGGGAACTCATAGGTTTATCTAAAAACCTCTCCTAAAGCTTGACAGAGAAGCAAGATAAACAAGTTACATTTATTATAGATGCAAAGAGGGAGAGAGGCAATTAGGGGCACATGAATAAAATTGAAAAAAAAAAAAAAAGAAGAAAAAAGCCAAACCTCTTCCACAGGTGACTACCGTGGAATCAGGAAAACAGGTGCAAGTAATAACATTTAACTGTCACTTTTCCATTTATGAGTGCCAAAGCCTGTGAGTCAGCATGAACAATAGCTCAGCGTTTGGTATGGACACACACAAATGGCATACTAATGTTACTAATGTTTGGGAAGGTGAAATGTCAGTGAGAAAGGTTTGGACATTTACTTTCGGTCTCAGTTCTTACCAAAGGTGACCCTTTGAACACATTAAAACAGTTTGATCACTTTCACATGCCATGACCTGAATTTTATGTGAAATTCAGGTCATGGCATGACAGACAGAACCTGACACACTGTCTTGAAAAATATTATCATAATTATGATTTACTTTATATCTTTTTTGTAATTGCTGGTTAATATAAATGTCTGTTGTTGGATTTTTGATCATTTGTTCATACTCTGTAACAGAATAAGGCTGACGCTGTCGTAAGCAGTGTGGGATATTATCTGTAAATAGCTTTTGTTACCTGAGTACACCACCACAGAGGATTTTAAATGAAAAAATGATTGAAAAGTAGACTTTTAGCATTAAATCAACAGTTAATTTTGCATTAAATATTTAGGAATTTAAGCTATTTTTATACAGAACCCCTCCATTTTCAGGGGCTCAAAAGTAACTGGACAGACTAACATAATTTTAATATTAATAAATATAGGCATTGTTTTTAATACTTTGATGCAGTCAATGGCTTCCTGAAGTCTTGGACCAATGGACACCCAATTCTGCTCTGTCAGGTCTGCAGCCACCAACAGTTGCTGCTTGTCTGTGCGTCTCTCCATGCATTTTCGTCTTCTGGAAATGAAAAGCTGCTCTGCTGGGTTGTGATGATGTGACTGACTTGACCACTGGAGAATATCCCATTTATTCGCCTTAAGGAATTCTTACGGTTTGTTTTGCAGCATCCTTTGGCGCATTATTCATTTGTGTTTTGGCTGAATATGAGTAGAGAGTTCAGCCCTGTACACTTTGCGATTCATCCTGCTACTTCTATCAACAGTCACATCATCAGTAAACATTGGTGGCCCGTCTCCACTAACAGCCTTATATGCAAATGTCAATGCTTCTGTTTCTATCTGTTCATGTTTCTAAAGTAAAATCACCATGGTGATCACTTAAAGTCTCTTTGGGCTGGTTCTTATCCTTGCTGTCAGCTTTGTGCTAACATGTGAAAATGAAAAGAAAGGTAGCATGTGTGTCCGCAATAGGAAGGGATTTGTGTTGGTGTGTGGGACTGCAGCCTATAGGTTTGTATTATTAAATAATAATTATGGGAAAATGAAAGTGATTAAGTAACAGATGGCATTACGTAAAGTAAAAAGTATGTTTAATTCATTACTTTTCTTGAGTAACAACCTCAACACTGCTTTTATCCACATACTATAGCAAGAATGCCATTACTACACCCAGGGGGCAACTTTTTGTACAGCTAGCAGTAACCTACTGTCATGAGACACAAAACTACAAATAGACAGCAAATGTAATATAAAAATAAAACTGGGTTATTTAAAAGGCCATAGGCAGCTGGGAATAAAGACTTGTGAGCCTGTTTGTCTGGCATTTTGAGAGACAGACAGGAACAACCTGAACTCTATAGACTGGGTTTTACAAGGATCAGGTCTTCTTCAATATCTCAACCTTGAACAAAAGAGAAAGGTCATCCGAGGTGGCTCAAGCAATTTTGCTGCAAAACTCAATAATACCCATCGTAGAGTAATAAGAAAGGGTTAAAACATCACAATCTACCTCTTACTTTACTGATATTTCAGTGTGACTGACTTCAAGGCAAATGACGAGCATAATGGACTGTGTAATGGTACATAATGTTAGGATTACCCACAAACAAACTGAAAAACACACCAATAATAACTATAAGATGGAAAGCAGGTCCGTAAACTTTTAATTAGTTTAACAGAAACGCACACTCTGTCTAAGCTGCAAAACATTAATAAGTATAATCATCCCAGAAATGTATTCATGAAAAATGTGGAGGGGAAAAAAGTGTCACAAAGTTACTGCAGAGTCTCATTTTTCTTCGGCATTATCAGGCAATTAGTTCCTTTCATTTATCACACATTGGGTTCAGCAGACAGTATCGCCTATAAAAGACACACATGTATTTGCGCGCTCTCTCTCCTGCTCGCACACATATGCGCAATTTCTCTAATGACGGGCATGCATGCGGAGGTGCCAGCATGGGGGGTGCACACACGCGCTCATGAACACATCTCATTTCCAGCAGGATTAGCATATCATTTCACAGAATAAAGAGAAACTCCTGTACAGGAACATGCAGTGAAGAAGAGGCAGCAGGTTTCTGGAGATTAGACACATATTCGTGGATGCTCAGGACTGACATCGTCTGAGAGAGCAGATAATTTGTCTCTAGTTAGTTCTGATATGATATAATGATCACTTTTGTGAAAGAAAATTGAGAATGAGAACAGAGTGGCTGCTTACAAAGTCTGAGGGAAAGACGCACTTTATAAGAGAGGTGATGTCTACAAGCTGGAACATGCTTATTTGGTTTAGTCGTGTACAGAGAGAAGGTAGGGGCAGCTCATGGGGGCTCAGATGGGAGCTAATGTGCACACCTCCAAAATCCCTGCTACCCATTATCTGTATCTGCAATGACGGCTGGTTGAGCAGAGAAAGCTATCCAGGACCACCAAGGTGGGGCCAGCACCCAGCTATGAATTAATGAGACTAGGACCAGCAACAGCATACACACAGACTATTTTATACACTTTCCCCACTCCATTCCCTTTCTCTTAATAAATCCTACCCTGCTTCCTAATGTTAATGTTATGCCTAGTACATCCTCTGCATAATACTCACACTAATCAAAAAGGAATGGCTTTTGACACGATGAGCTGGCTTAACTATTACCTTACATCTCGAAAGACAGCGATGCATGGTGTGTTTTAAAAGTTTATTAAAACACACCAACAGTTATTACTGCTTCTCTGTGTGTTTCTCTTAAAGGACTGTATTTTGGGAAACATGCTTATCTGCTTTTTTGCCTGCTACCGCTGTATGAAGTATGAAGGGAGCTTAGTTTAGCAGAAAAACTGGGGGTGTTTTTACATAAATTTAAGTCATTTATGTCATTTTTTTTAGATATAAACCAGTGCGCTCAGCTTGTAGGTCACAAAAGAATAGTTCCAGCACTTTTTAAGATCATTTAAGACCATAACTTGGATTTAAAATTGTCTTTTTTACTGATTGAACAAATTCATCTGTGTGCTTTGAAGGTACTGCCTTCTTTTGTTTTCCTAACCTTGAACCCACAACCAACCCCATTCCCAGTTTTTGAGGCCACAAAGGCCACTTTCCATGTCCCAGAGTCTGCTAGTATGGTTGGGTTCACTTGGGTCTTCTTCGGTGTAGGTGATTTAAATTTTGTCATTAGATGATGAGTGTGAGGGTCCATGTGGACATCCACATGCCTGCCTGCTACTACTTCGCAGAGAGCTAATCAGCCTGCAAAAAATCTCACTTACCTACTATATACATCTATCTTCTTCCTTTGACAGTAAACATCACAACAGTTACTTTACTGACATGTAACAGGGCATATCGCACTAAAAATGACTGTTACGTGACTGCTGCCGAGCCCCTAACAACCTGTGTTTGCTAGGGAAAACCAGCCAGGCTGCTGGATGTCACTTCAGTAGCAAAGATGCAACGGTGTTGGCTACTATTAGATTTCCACAGTCACCCTATAATTTGCACGGATGATCCTAACATGATTGCAAACATTTTCCATCTACTTGAAAACCCCCCAAAAAGGTGTTATGAAGGTTTTTTGGTGTACACTGTATATCTCCATCTTTCCCTAGCAACTGGTAGTTTCCAGGGAGTCACTGACTGGTCTCTAGGCCAGTGAGACCTCAACCTCAAGGTAAATGGTTCCTATTCCAGTCCTATACTTTACGAACAGCGGCCTCGTAACATTAAAATTCAGCCACTTGTATGAAAGCTGAAATCAAAAAGAAATGCATGTGCCAGGTTAAGGCTCTTATACACCACATCCGCTACTCTTAAGTTTTAAGATGATGTGATTGTAGCTGCTGGTAAAAGGAGCAAGAGAAATAACATGTCTCGAAAATACATACGAGAGTTATCTTTACAGCCTTGGCTCATATCCAGGGACTAAATGTCAGTTGCATTGATTTAGCCTTTTACTGTTAAAATGGTCCTCTCCAATATTTAGGTTAAAACTTGTAGATGCATCCAGAAGCAACCCTGAGCTCTGGGTAGCGACTGAAAGAATGAGATTGTGGTACATTCGGTGTAAATAAGGATCATTTGAAGGATGGTTGGATCTCTCTTGAAAAGTTCAGTCATTCAGGAGGGAGTCAGCCACTGCTCCTCCACACTGAAGGGAACCAGCTGAGATGGTTAAAACATCTAACAGGATGCCTCCTGGGTGAGGGGTTCAGGGAGGAGGCCCAAGGGTAGACCAAGCCACACTAGATATTATGTCTCCCGGGTGGCCTGGGAACACCTCATTAGTTGAATTCTAGTATTAGTTTGTTACAGCAATTAGTTTGAAATTGGAGTTCACAAATAAAGCTTGGCATCCATCTTTTAAGTACAGTTGGTGCTTTAATTCCACATATTAAGCAGTGATTTTATGGAGGAAAAATATTTTGGTGAGTCATCGATTTCTGAGAAACACCGAGTTCTCATCTTGAACACCAGCCCGCCACACACTTCAAACATCACTCCTTTTTGATCACTGCAAAATGACAACACCCTGTTCTCAGTGTGCAAATAATGGCGAAATCAGTATACTCTTCACAGCAGAACTGAGACGACCTGACACGATTTGCATTTCTGCTGTAGAGCTGGCGGTAGATTCATCTCCTGAGTATGCTGTAATTTGTCTGCATCTGTAATTAGTACAGATACACACGAGGATGTGCAAACCTGATAGGAAATCTGCCTTTTTTTTTTTTTTTGCTTTTTGATTTTCTCAAAAATCAGATAAGCACAAGTCATCGTGAGGAAAGTGGCTGGATTTTGTTCTAACGGACGACAAGCTCGGATATAAAACACATGCAAATGGACATTTAATCTGGGATGGATGTTATGAACAAAATAGATAAAGCTGATCATTTAAAAAAATATTCTAGAAAAATGCTAAAAAGCCTGAATATTTCAGCGCGCTTGTATTTTTTTCGTCAGTACGATTCATTATTCTTAGAGGCCCCTGAACTGAGACTCTGGTCTAACAGCTGCTGTGATTTCCAGTGGTGTTGGTGTTTGCCTCTCACTGTTAAAGTGAGCAGCAGGGTTCTCGGCTGCCATCGTGTAATGCCAGAGGGCTTTTCCACTCAGCAGTGACTGACCATGTGGATATGTGAGCGCTGTTTGACCCCGTGTACCCTTCACAGAGCAACAACTTTTACAGGGCGAGTATTCTCAGCTGGGAAAGCACTACCTGTAATCCTGACAGGAAGCAGACTTTGTGTAAGAGAAAGAAACACCTGCTGCTAGCAAAGCTTCAGCACTTAGCAATCTTTTTGAAGTACAGAGTAGCAGATGTGCTTTAAATCGGTACAGAGAAACATTTACATTTCATACTCTTGTTGCTTTGTCATCTAAATTAGATGAGAAAATCAATGCAACTTTCATGCAAGTGCGTCCAGCAGCTGGTTAGCTTAATTACTGCTAGCACTGTAACCTTAAAAGGATCGCTAAACTTAGTCTGTAAAAAAATAAACAAAAGCCACCTGATGATTTTTGTATTTCTCACCTATTACGACTTGTTATCTAATTTGTTTAAATCTGTTTAAAAGTCATATTATGTTTGGGTTTGTATTTGCTTGACTGCATCTTTGTTTAGCCCAATAGCCAAAGTCTCTGCTGGCTGGTAGCTAACAACCAATTCTAAAATGTCAAACTGTTCCCATAAATCACAATAGCACATTTTCATTACATTTGCATTTACTTAAAGGGAAATAGGTGTTTTAATTCTTCATGGCAGAAATTCAACAAGGTGCTGGAAACATTTCTCAGAGATTTTGGTCCATGTTGACATGATAGCATCACACAGTTGATGCAGATGTGTCAGCTTCTGTTCCAGCACTAAGGTGCTCTATTGTACTGAGATCTGGTCAACGTGGAGGCTTTTTGAAAACACTTTATAATACGGCCTTTGACAAAGGGGGTAATTCCTCTGCATTTACTTACAAATACTTTAAGAAAGGGAAACTAGAATGAGGGGGTAGCATGTCAGTGTTTTGCAAGAAACAATGAAATAATTACACTATCAGTAAATTTAAATAAAGTTTCAGTGATTTGAAATAGCATAACTAAATTTAAGTAATAATGTCAAGTCTATCATGTATGATATGTGAGTTTTTCTGAGTTTTTGAGACTTTTCTCCTAAAAACACTCCTGAAAAAATTGCCAAAAAAGAGCAAAGTTGGATGTATCAAATATATTACAAATTAAAATTCATAAATCTGAATTAAGTGATTTCTGGTAAATTTGTCAGAAGGTTTAATAAACATTTTCTGGCCATTATTGGAGGCTCTGCAGAGTTAAACAGCACACAACTTTAATGTATTTTTGAGGAAATATTGAAAATACATTGTACTTCTTTAGGACATGTGTCATATTATGGAGTAGTTTAATCTTGGCTTTTTACTTTTTAATCTATTTTTTTACGTCTTTATTTAATATTCATTCTGTTGTTCTGCACCATGGTCTATGTTTTCATGCTGTTTATGCCAAATTCTGACCCCACCATCTGAATGTCACAGGAAAAATCAGGAAGGACCAGATCAGTTAATATTTTTCCAGCCTTGTCTCATCCAATTTTGGTGAGCCTGTGTAAACCCTCTCTTCTCTGTTAACCCTACATGTGGTTATGTGGGAAAATGCATAAATGCATTGACTTGATGACATGTGATTGGCTAATTAAATAGCATCAGTTGAAGATGTGTTCCTAAAGAAGTGGCCATGTAAAAATAATTAAATATTTTTAACTTCTTGTGATAATTCAGCAGTTAGTTTCTAGTTATATAACATGGCAAAATGTAGTTCAACAGTCAGGCTCCAAAATGACCTGTATTTAATAGAGGCCCATAACAGCCATTGCTCACATAAAGCCTATTGGCCATAGGAGCACTCACTGGAGACAAGAGGGGAGAAGTGGTGAGGGAAGAAGATGAAGCAATCATCGAGAAATCAGACCTATTTTATTTATTTATTTATTTTGCTTCACCTTCGTGAAATTATCAGACAGACTGGGGGAGGCCACTGCTTTCAACATGTAAAATCCACATAAGCAGCTGCTAAAGAGATTCAAAAATATACAAGAAGGGTCTTTGGGGGCATGCAATGCTCCAGCCAAGCCAATATCCTGTCTGCCAAATTTGAAAGAAAAAAAAAGAAAGGATTCACACTGCTATTGTGATTGTGTGAATATTGTACAAATGGATGGGTGACAAAATGAAGAAAGAGAAGCAGAAAGAGGGGGGAATTTGAACAGACTTCTTAAATAAAAACATCGCACATAACGAGCATGAAAAAGTGTCTGGCACTCCTTACAATAGGTCGACAGGCTAAAGCATGGAGGATTCAAGCGCCTAGGAAGTGTCATATTTAGAAGAGCAGAGCAAAAAGTGGTGATTAAAAGTGTTTTCAACACCAAGAGACTGGAGGTGAAGTGTTAGCCAGGAGAGAGGAAGAGTTGAGTGAAGGGGAGGAGCAGCAGTCAAGGCCTGTGCCAGCTGCTCTGTTCTCACGTGGGATGGCTGTAATTAATTTGGACACTTGGCTGCTGGGTGGCATCAGCAATAATGTGTGTGCGTGTGCGCTTGTATGTGTGTATGCGGGCATGCAGGAGCCTTTTATCAGTGAAGACATATCCCCGCCCTCCTACTGTATGTTGCCCTTGAGGTGGCTATTTGCATTAGTGTCAGAGTAGGGCACATAAGCTAGTTGACACACAGGCTTACACACACCCACGCACACACAGAATTCAAAGGAGTCAAGTCACATTAAGTTGGTGTTAATCATTTAAGATCATTTCCGATTTAATATTTTAGCATAAAGCAACATTATTCTGCACGATTATTAACGGGGTTTTTTTTTCGTTTTGTTTTTAAAAATGTGGGCAAGTTGTCATTGATCTCAGCAGGCGTGCACTTTGAATTTAAAGCACGCTTATTAAAAATGCATTCATGCCTTTTCAGGGCCACGGGGGGCTGTAGACTGCAGCCAGCGCTCGCATACACTGGGTGGAAAACAAAGAAAACTCCTGTATAGGTTACAAATTTATCACAGGTCTAACAAAAAATGAATAAAAAAAATACACAATAAGTCACATGCATAAATATGAATGAACATGGCGCACAGTTCATCTGACCTGCATGACTGAGGAGATAATGATATAGAGGGGGAAAAAGTGCACGCGCAGAATGAAAATTCAGGGAAAAGGATCCGTCTCTGGGGTGTTTTTGCATTAAATTATTCTCATTGCTCAGCGCGGACCAGGAGGGTTAAATATCATCTGAAGAGCGGTGTATATGTGCGGGGCCGGGCACAAGCAACCTGAGCCATTTAAATGTGTTTACTGTCGAGTAAAAGAAGGAAGATAAAGAGATCCACCAGATAGGAAGCATAAGGCACATCAGCTGTGCAGCACAAAATTAGCAAAGCATTATGATCGAGTCTTTTTTTAATCACTTGCATGCAGCACTTCAAAATGCAATTACACATGGAGCATTCACACAGCAATGCATGTGTATCTTTTTTGGTTTAACAGTAAAAATTGTAGGCTCCAATCCCTACAACTGAAAGACTGAGAGAATGTACTGTACAGCTGAGAGGAATGACAAAATTGATCACTACCGGCAATTTATTTTCACACTAAACACAGAAATTAGATTTGCAAAATTAGTTCGTGGAGCTGGAAGTGAGCTTTTGGTTTGTTAAATTGCATATTGATGATTAGCTTGGTGCTGTGAGGGCAGCCAAGTGTAACGGCATCTCAAAGCAACTGCAGCTGAGATAGAGCGCACTTAGCTAATAAATGTAATTCTGAAGTCTCGCTGAAGAAATATTTAGTAACAGCGTAATTTAAGCAATCAAAGAAGGGGTTAGTAAACGTTTCATTTGTGTGTTAAGGGAAAAGCCGCACTGAGCGTGCCTGCTGCGCTTTAACCAGCGGTTTCTGACTGTTTATCTCTGAGCTGGGGTGTGGCTGCCAGCAACTAAGGAAAATTCACACTTTCTCTGTGACGTGCAGTCTGAAACAGCTTTCATGCAGACCATCAAAGGGCAGGAAAGTCATGCAGAACGTTTCACCTCTGGCCCCCTGGGAATTACTGTCACCAAAGGTTGGGTGTTGAATAAGCATCATGCAACTGCCATTGATGATTTCCACACACTGGGATCAGAGGCTGCCATAAGGGGTCCACCACAGTGCTTTGGGAGTGCACTGCAAAATGTTTAAGCTCTGCTCCTGTGGATTGTCTCCCGTGTGTCATGTGTGACTTAAACAGAAGGCCACAAGCTGTTCCACAGCTGAATCAGAGTTTGTATGGAGCTGTAAGTGGTGTTGGGGATCTTGTCAAAATTAATACAATTATAAACAAAGAAAAGTATGGTGAGACTTTGATCCACCATGTAATACCATCAAGAAAATCCTTTGATTTCAGTGACTTAATTTTTCAGTATGACAGTGATGCCAAATACACTGCCAGTGCAGTAAAACCACACCTGCATAGAAAAACCGCAGACTGGCCCCCCAGACCCTGGACCTCAAGATTATTCAAGCAGTGTGGGATCATGTTGACAGAGAAGGAAACAAAAGGCTAATATCCAAAGAAGAGCTTTGAATGTCCTTCAAGAAGCCTGGAGAACTATTCCTGAGGATTACTTAAAGAAATAACAAGAAAGCTTGACTAAGAGAGTTCAGACTGTGTTGAAAAATAAAGGTAGTCATACAAAATATTGATTTTCAAACTTATCAGAATTGTACAAACTGTTTTTGCTTTCTATGCCGTATTTTATACTATTTTATGTTTGCACATTTCATTACATCTCAGCACCTATTCCCCCTTTTCCAAAGAAATAAAGGGTGGCTCAAGACCTTTGCAGACTGCTGTAAATAGTGAGGAGGTAGAATGAATCAATGACATCAAACTCCATATAGCAAAGGATCTGGCCTAGACCCTCAACACCTCCCACCTGGGAGAGAAGGTGCAGCAAAGGCTCTTCTTCCTATGGCGTTATTTTTGTGCCAACTGAGCGAGAGGGGCTCCTATTGTGTGTGTTTATGGATAATAGCAAATACGGAAATAATTTTTTTGCACGCAGCAATGAATTTTGTTCACTCAAATTCAGCTTTTTTTCATTCAAAATAAATTTCTCCTCAAAATACAACACTTGCACCTGCAAACTTTTTTTACGTGCGCTCAAATTTTTTTTTTACCTGCGCTCAGAATAGTGGCACAAACATAACACCATATCTTCCTGCAAAAGCTTTAAATCTCCCCTCTCAGCTCTTAGTGAATTTCTGCAGAGTAACAGAAAGCTTTTGCTGCTACTGTGTCACAGTATGGTGAACACTGCAGAGAACTGGAGAGACTTGGCTTGGATAGATGGGATAGCACAAAGGATTGTGGGAAGTGTGTCCCAAATCGAAATACAGTTAATGTATAATTCAATTCAATTCAATTCAATTTTATTTATATAGCGCCAATCACAACATAAGTCGCCTCAAGGCGCTTCATAGATACAGAGAAAAACCCAACAATCATATGACCCTCTATGAGCAAGCACTTTGGCAACAGTGGGAAGGAAAAACTCCCTTTTAACAGGAAGAAACCTGGATTAGCTGAAGGCTTTTCAGTGAGTCTTTTGGACATCCTGATAATAATGAATTACAGTAGTCCAGCCTGGAAGTAATAAATGCATGAACTAGTTTTTCAGCGTCACTCTGAGACAGGATATTTCTAATTTTAGAGATGTTGCGCAAATGGAAGAACGCAGTCTTACATATTTGTTTAATATGTGCTTTGAAGGACATGTCCTGGTCAAAAATGACTCCAAGGTTCCTCACAGCGTTACTGGAGGCCAAGGTAATGCCATCCAGAGTAAGAATCTGGTTAGATACCATATTTTCAGGGCCAAGTACAGTAACCTCAGTTTTATCTGAATTAAGAAGCAGAAAGTTAGCGGCCATCCAGGTCTTTATGTCTTTAAGACACTCCTGCAGTTTAACTAATTGGTGTGTGTTATCTGGCTTCATGGACAGATAGAGTTGGGTGTCATCTGCATAGCAGTGAAAATGTATGCTATGTCTTCTGATGATGCTGCCTAAGGGAAGCATGTATAATGTAAACAGAATTGGTCCTAGCACTGAACCCTGTGGAACTCCATAATTAACCTCAGTGTGTGAAGAGGACTCTCCATTTACATGAACAAATTGGAGTCTATTAGATAGATATGATACAAACCACTGCAGTGCAGTACCTGTAATACCTACAAAATGTTCTAATCGCTCTAATAGGATATTATGGTCGACAGTATCGAACGCTGCACTAAGGTCTAGCAGGACAACCACAGAGATGAGTCCACTGTCAGAGGCCATAAGAAGATCATTTGTAACCTTCACTAAAGCTGTTTCTGTGCTGTGATGAGCTCTGAAACCTGACTGAAACTCTTCAAATAAACCATTCCTCTGCAGATGATCTGTTAGCTGTTTGACAACTACTCTTTCAAGGATTTTTGATATGAAAGGAAGGTTGGAGATTGGCCTATAATTAGCTAAGACTGCTGGGTCTAGAGATGGCTTTTTGAGTAAAGGTTTAACTACAGCTAGCTTGAAGGCCTGTGGTACATAGCCGATCATTAGAGATAGGTTGATCATATTTAAGATCGAAGAATTAATTAATGGCAGGACTTCTTTGAGCAGTTTTGTAGGAATGGGGTCTAAAAGACACGTTGATGGTTTGGAGGAAGTAATTATTGAAGTTAACTCAGAAAGATCAATTGGAGAAAAAGAGTCTAACTTAACATCAATAGTACTAAGAGTAGCTGTAGATAATATTACATCTGTGGGATGATTACTGGTAATTTTTTCTCTAATGATAAAAATTTTATTTGTGAAGAAGTTCATGAAGTCATTACTAGTTAACGTTAAAGGGATTGTTGGCTCAAAAGAGCTCTGACTTTTTGTCAGCCTGGCTACAGTGCTGAAGAGAAACCTGGGGTTGTTCTTATTTTCTTCAATCAGTGATGAATAGTAAGATGTTCTGGCTTTGCGGAGGGCTTTCTTATAAAGCAGCAAACTATTTCTCCAGGCTAAATGATGATCCTCTAAATTTGTGACACGCCATTTCCTCTCCAGATTACGAGTCATCTGCTTTAGGGTACGTGTTTGAGAATTATACCACGGAGTCAGGTACTTCTGATTAGAGACCTTAGTTTTCACTGGAGCTACAGTATCCAGAGTCGTACGTAGTGAGGAGGTGAAATTATTAACAAGATAATCGACCTCTGTTGGGGTAGTGTTCAGATAGCTGCTCTGCTCTATGTTGGTACAGGGCATTGAAGATGATAACAGTGGGTGGATTATATTCTTAAACTTAGTTACAGCGCTTTCAGAAAGACATCTACTGTGATAAACGTCTACTCTCCACCGCTGTGTAATCAATTATTGTAAATGTAAATGTTATCAGGAAATGATCAGACAGGAGAGGGTTTTCAGGAAACACTGTTAAATGTTCAGTTTCTATGCCATATGTTAAAACAAGATCTAGAGTGTGATTAAAGTGGTGGGTGGGTTCTTTTACAGTTTGAGAGAAACCAATTGAGTCTAATAACAGATTAAATGCCATGTTGAAGCTGTCATTTTTAGCATCTACATGGATGTTAAAATCACCCACAATAATTATTTTATCTGAGCTCAGAACTAAATTAGATATAAAGTCTGAGAAATCAGACAGAAACTCTGTGTAAGGCCCAGGTGGACGATAGATGATAACAAGTAAGACTGGTTTCTGAGTTTTACAGCTGGGGTGGACGAGGCTAAGCATCAGGCTTTCAAATGAATTAAAAGTCTGTCTTGGTCTTTCATTAATTAATAGGCTGGTGTGAAAAATTGCTGCCACACCACCCCCTCGGCCTGTGCTTCGAGATTTCTGGTAGTTAGAATGACTCGGGGGTGTTGATTCATTTAAACTAACATAATCATCCTGCTGCAACCAGGTTTCTGTAAGGCAGAGTAAATCAATTTGTTGATCAATTATTAAGTCATGTACTAACAGAGACTTGGAGGAGAGAGACCTAATATTTAATAATCCACATTTCACTGTTTTACTCTTTGGTTCAGATGTGGATACTTTATTGTTCTTTCTTTGTAATTGTTTATGTTTAAGTTGTTTGTTGCTGGTTTTTAGTTTGTTTTTTGTCCGGGGGGCTAATAACATAACCGAGGACTTAACCCATCGTGGTCACAGATGGTTTGTACCGCTGTCATCAGGCTAAGGAAACAGGACCATCATGTAAGCTACCAACTGACTGGGGAATACTTTTCCCCCAGAGGTGCAGCTTCCATTACGCCCCCAAACACACACACACACACACACACACACACACACACACACACACACACACACACACACACACACACACACACCATAGTATAATCATTTCAACTGTGCAATACCTACTGCTTACTGTGAAATACCTGTTACACAAATACAGGTGCAGTGCTTGCACCATCCGAGTCTGCTGTGTACATACAGTTGGAACCTGTAAGTGTTTTATATCTTATTTGTAACATTTATTGTATGTTTATGCTATATTTGTATCCTATATTTTAATTATTTATGTTTTTTGCTGTTGGTCTTTTGAAATACTTTCAAAGTTACATGATATAATTTACAATGGCAGTAAAGCCTTATTTTCTTATCTACTTGCCTTCCCTTCACCAAGCCTAGGGCAACTAAATAACTTGGCATACTCTGACCATGGTGTAATTAAAGTGGGGCTGCAGTGGTCATGTAGGCACTCATAAGCAACTGAAAAAAAAAAACAAAAACAAGGTTAGAGCAAGCTTTTTTTGACAGTGATTGTTTGGATCTGGACTCTTTTAAGACTTTAGTGGAAATGAGGTCACACGAAAAATTGATATGGATCACGGAAATGTAAAAGATACGTACACATTTGTCTGTTGTGTTACTTGTTATTTTGTTATTATTAATTTTGCATTTTGTTGCTTTCGGTCTCTGTGATTCTCTGGCCTCTATGCTTCCCATAGATATTGCGGAAAACAATCACTGATTGCACAATGTTTTGTTCCATGATGGAGTCGATCTATGGGTATCTGACATTGTGTGGAAACTAGATGAATACGGATGAATACGGGGATATTTTGCATAAGCATTGAGACTTGCTTTATCTGAGATTTATATTATGTTCTAAACTTAAGTATTTTATTATGACTGTAAATAGGCCTGGTTATGTTATTCAGGTCATATGGCCTTTTCCCCCACTCAGTTAAGTACTTAGTCCTTCTATTAACCTTGTCCATTTACCACAAGGTGACCTTGGTCCGTCGCCAAACAAATGGCACCTATGGGCAACATTCAAACGCAAAACCTCCAGTTATTACACTAATAATTACTAGAGAATAAATCTCAACTATGACCAGAAGGCTTTAATATAGATATGCAGAGTGCCCCCTTACGGTCCAGCGTGGGTTGTGACAGGAGACAATTAAGAGTGAGTGCTATCATTACAGCGTGAATTATGAAAGAATTTCATATTCACTGGAAATGTGTAAAAAGTGGAAGGAAATCAAGGACGGATTAGATGCATAAAAATGAAGATAAATAAGAAAATTTGAGGTAGAGTGAAAAAGAGGAAATGTGCATGTGCCATTATGAATATTAGTCAACCTTGGGCCGACTAATGAAGGACAAACCATCGATAGAGCGGCGCTGTGCCTGCAGGCGGCCAGAAATGGGAGCACACACACGCATGCAATCTAACTTACACTCACACACACATACTGTTTTAATTAAATTTACAGATGTCAAAGCTCTGATCACGAAAGCAAACCCCCCTCCTCCACTCCTGTCATTCATGCGTCCATCTCTCCCAGCATCCCTCCCTCTATCCCGCCCACCCGAGCCTCGAGGACAGCTCCGCCTGTGACGGTTAAAGTTGTGTCTTTCAAACCGAAACACATGCCCTCTCTTTCTGCCTCTCTTTCAGATACTCTCTGTCACGCACACACATGCTCAGACACACGGAGAGAAAGTGATTCCAGACAGCTATTGATCTGTTATGTAGCTGATAGGACAGTAATGAACTTCCTGTAGAACAAACGGCAGCCCGCAGAAAAAGAACTCTGCTCCAAATGTCCCTGCCACATCAAAGTTGTCCGACTGATGTTTTTATAGTTTTTCATAGCCTGCACTGACTTCATTATTTTTGAGAACTTGTCTTTTGCAGCGCATACAACTTCAGCGCTTTCAGACTGTTTTGTTTTGTAAGTGGCATTTCAGTGAAGGCTGCTGGCACGAAAAAAAGCAAATGTTTGAAATGCCTGATATTTAAAACCTCTTATTAAAAAACTTCTAAACCTCTGCTGCATGCATAATAATGTAAACCAATGGCTGATAATGAACTGCTTCACCCCACTCAGTGAAGGCTGCAGACTGCATTTACCAGAAGGTAAAAAACAAAAACATTTACGTCAAAATTGCCACTGTGCTTTGCAATCTAATTGGTGTTTACTGTCAAAAATACTTCTCATTTATTTGTTATCATTAAAAAAATATCTTTGCATGTTAAAATGTTGTTGTTTACTTTATCCTAATGTTAATTACATGGGAGCAATTTAACTACATGTGAAAAGCTGAAAGCAGCTTTGCTAAATGTTAATTTAAAAACAATCCATTTACAAATAACAGTGTATTATGTACTCACCGGCCACTTTATTAGATACACATTGCTAGTACTGGGTTGGACCTTCTTTTGCCATCAGAGCTGTTTTAATTCTTCATCACACAGTTGCTGCAGATTTGTCAGCTGCACATCCATAAAGCGAATTTCCTTGTCCAGCACATCCCAAAGGTGCTCTATTGGATTGAGATCTGGTGGCTGTGGAGGCCATTTGATTACCGCAAACTCATTTTTATGTTCAAGTAACCAGTTTCAGTTAATCTGAGTCTCATGACATAGTGTGTTATCCTGCTTGGAAGCAGCCATCAAAAGATACACTTTGGTCATAAAGGGATGGACATTGTCAGCAACAATACCTAATACTTTAAACGATGCTTGGTTAATAATCAACGTGTGCTGAAAATATATCCCCTGACCCAGTGTAGGATACAAGGCAGGATGTTTTTATGTTGTTTGCACCAAATTCGGACCCTACCACCTAATTGTTGCAGCAGAAATCGAGACTCATCAGACCAGGGAACCTTTTTCCAGTCTTTTATTGTCAACTTTCAGTGAGTCTGGTTAATTTTAGCCTCAATTTCCTCTGTTCTTAGCTGACTGAAGTGGCATCTGCTGTGATATTCTGCTCCTGTAGCCCATCTGCTTCAAGGTTCAAAGTGTTATACATTCAGAGATGCTCTCCTGGATACTTTGGAAGTAACAAGTAGTTATTTGAGTTATTTCTGTCTTCCTATCAGCTCAAAGCATTCTGTCGATTCTCGTTTTCACTTACTATAGTTTCTCTTTTTGGACCATTCTCTCTAGAGATAGTTGTGTGGGGAAACCTCAGCAGATCAGTAGTTTCTGAAATACTTAGTCCACCACGGCTGGTACCAACAACCAGGAGTGCCTCCAAAATTTTTTCATAGGGGTGGCCGTATGGGGGCTACTAAAAATATTGCGGTGGCACACCACCAAAATTTTTCTGCCACCCCTGCCAATCACCAAGGTCCCTTAAATCTTCTTACTTCATCATTCTGATGCTCAGTTTGAGCTTCAGCAGGTTATCTTGACCATGCTGAGTTAATGCTATATGATTGGCTGAATACATATTTGCATTAACAAGCAGCTGACCATATAAAGAGGCTGGTGAGTGCATAGCTGCACCGCAAAGTCTAAAAACTATTGCTAATTTACATTTAAGCTTTTTTCTTATCTTTTTATTTAATATTGTGTATGTAATAATGTGTATAGCTCTTCCGGCCTGGAGCTATACCTACAGTCTTTGAAAATGAATTACAAAAAGACATGGCTGTATCATTAAAAAAAAAAAAGAGTAAATGTTAGTATCTCACAAATTCATGTGGAATAGCCCCATGTTCTGCTTTACAGCCACGCTAAATCGTATTGGTACAATGTTGCCCCCTTGTGGTGGCAATTTTAATTAAGGTTTGAAGAGGAATCTTACGTATTGCTTCATTAGGGGGTGGTAAGTAAAAAGGGCTTGGATTGGGAAGCACAGATTTATAATAGGAGGAAATTAAGATACAGACTTGTTGACTTCATCATTAGACTCACAAGCAGTGGTAAAAATCTGCCACTGACTGAGTGTGCATATTGGTTTCATGTCCAACTGGTCACACACCGTGGGCCTACGTGGGTGAGCTAAAAGGATTAATAAACCCACGAAAAGTGACAAAATGATCATGACAAAAAAAATGGCAAGGACCAACCATGGTCTCCTCCCTTCACTGTGCACAGAGTAATTTCACTTCCTTTTGTCTCTTTGCTTTTCATCTTTTCCCATCTCCCCACCATTAATGGGGGTGCTACAGCAAAGTGTGCGCATGTGACAGAGATGCAGAAAGAGTATGTCTGCCCTAAATGCCCCTGGCACCTTCTCTGAATTTAGAAAGGAGCCCATCAATCTCTGTGTCCAGCTGCACTGGTGCTACAGTAACAGTATCCAGTGTACTTGTGTGCGTGTCCTGAAGGTACCTTCTGCTAAAGATAATGGGCTGTATGTTTTATCATATATATATATATACACACACACACACTCCCTTTCTCTTGGCTCATTTTTTATCTCCATCCCTTCCTTAGGCTCCTACACTTTCTTCACATTTGCTACAGAAAATCCTGTGATGTTTCACTTTCTGACTGACGCGCTATACAGTGAAGACTTTGCCCTGGGCAGTGTCTCAACTTACATCTTAGATATTCCTGTAGGATGCACCACAGCCAAAGACAGGGCTTAAAAGTGTGTGTGTGAGAGCGAGAGATACCCTTTATCTCCCTACCTGACTTAATGCAGGAGATGAATCCAAGCAGAATTTTAAAAAGTATTAATTTAGCCCGTCTGCTCTCTCCTCCTTCTTGACAACAAGCTCTTAATCATATTAATGTTTTTTTTTGTCAGTTAAAAAAAAAAACTAGTAGTTTTCAAGTTGTCACAGATCATTTACTCCACCCCCAACAATGTGCATAATCTAAAAAATTAACCAAAACAAAAAAAAAGCCTCTTATGGCATAAATATAAATAAACATGGGTTGTAGTTGCAGTTCACAAGGACTCAGAGATTTGTTATAAACATACATGTGCACAAAGGCTTCTGCACAAACAGCCTCGTCATCAGCATGACTTGTTCACACAGGGTTTTAGGAGCTGGTGTAACAGACAGGAATTTACCTTCAGGATTCATCACAAGAGGCAGCCTCCAACAAGACTGAAAGAGAGCCAAAGTAGCAAATGGTAAAGTGCGAGCAGGCAGCACTGAGCTTCAGGCTCCAAGAGTGGGGAGAGCTAAATTATAATTTCAAACATTACTTTCTTTTTTGTCGCCTTCCTCTTCTCAGTTTTTCTCAAGCACAGTCCCTCCTTCCCTCTTCTACATCTTACCTCTACAGCCTCAAGTTGGATTCATTGCTATGCGTCAGCATATTGTGTGTTGCAAGGATGACTTGTGAGGCAGGAGGAATTGATGCAACTCTCATATGCTAAACGGGGCAGTCATTTGCAGGCAATGCCAATCACTCAGGACTGTGAGTGTACCAGCTTGTATTTGCCTCTTTGGCTTCTTTGTTTATAGGTCTGACGTGCTTTAGGCAGAAGGCCTTTTTGTTTTTAATTAGTCTGCTCAGAAAATATCAGAAATGTTTTGCATGTTGTCACTCAAAGCTGAGGTGACAGATATGCTGGTTTCACTCATATGCATAATAAGCTGCTTTCCATTAAGAAAGCCATGTGAGAGTTTGAATATGTATAGGTTTCAGAGTTTTGCAGTGTGCTACAGTATTGCAATCAGTGCTAGACTTTCAAATAAATGCACAAATGATAAAGAGTTTTATCATTTAATTAAATTCAGTCACCATTTAAGTCTTCAGCTTTAGTAGGTAGAGTTCTGTAAAAGCAGCAGCGTCTAGGGTTCAAAAATAAAGCTAATAGGGAACTAGCTCGGAGGGTTGCGTGAGGTTGGCTCTGAAAGCGAAAGACAAGACTTTCACAATAAAATGCTCACCTTCATGGCACAAAGATGTTTACAGCCTTGTATAGGAAAAATAAACTTTGGGTCTCTGTGGCTAATTTCCAATCTATCTGACAACTTTCTCAACCTTTTAAACTCTAATAAGATTTAAAGTGCTGCTTGATGTGAAAGGTGGGTCCAGTCATGTTCAGTGTGTAGATTCAAAACAATAGTCTATAAACCGGTGGAAGACATCAGAGTGGTTGTGTCCATATTTTATATGCAGGTTGTCTCTGAAATTCACCAGCTGGTGCCTCCATTGTTTTTCCAACAGACTGAATAAGTCTCCAAAGACATGCCAGCAGCTCTGTGAGGCTCCACTGAAGCACGGTGGTGCTTTAAGCTAAATCAAATGTGCTAATAATGACACTTGCTGAGACTACTAGCAGAGGTGTACCACATTCAAAGTAAAGATTTAGTGTGTTATACTAAGTGCAGTTGAAGCCAGAGTTATAGTTTTGTTTGTTTCTAATTAGTTAATCCCCCAAGATTCTGGAAACACTCCTTGGAGATCTTTGTCTATACTGACATGATAACACCACACAGACCTGCACATCCACAATGTGAATCTGCTACACTACACCCAAAGGCGCTTTACTGGATTGGGCTCTTTTGACTCTGGAGGACAGCTGAGTATACTGAACTCATTGCCATGTTCAAGAAACCAGCTTCAGATGTTTTGTGCTTTGTGACATGGCGTGTTCTCCTACTGGAAAACGTGGACACACTGTGGTTGTAAAGGTTTGGATGCGGTCAGCAAGAATACTCAGGTAGGCTGTGGTGTTGAAATAATGCTCAGCTGATTTTAATGGGCCCAAAGTGTGCAAAGAAAATATCCCCCACATCACCAGCACAACCACCAGCCTGAACCAATGATAAAAGACAGAAAGGGTCTGTGCTTTCCATGTTGTTTATACCAAATTCAGACCCTACCACCCAACAAAACCACTGTAGCAACAATTCAGACTCATCAGACCAACCAACGTTTGCAAACATGCTGTGCGTTCACAGTGCTCTCCTGCATAGTTTGGTTGAAATGAGTTCCTGTTGCCTTCCTTTTAGCTTCAAGTAGTCTGATCATTCTTCTCTGATCCACGACTACATCAAGAAATTTCCACCCAGATAACTGGACAGTTTCTTTTTTTAGGCCATTCTAAGTAATCCCTGGAGACAGTTGTGTGGATGCCATGTTTAAAGACATTTAAATCACGTTTTCCTCATTCTGATGCTCAGTTTGAACTTTCAACCATGTCTACATGCCTAAAGGGATTGAATTGTTGACATGTGATTGGTTGATTACATATTTACATGTAACAAGCAAATGATTAGATGGTGTGGAGGTTAACATTGTCACTTCACAACAAGAAGGTTGTGAGTTTGAATCCAGTCTGTGGATACTTTGATTAGGTATACCCAATAAAGTGGCTCTATTAAATAGTGGTGGTCGTATTGTTTTGCAAACCACAAATGCCGTTGCATAATTTCAATGGCACCGGGCCCAATGACGTATCACATTAAAATGTAAGGACACAACTTATTACTTCTACAATACCACTGTCTTTCAGGTTCTAGGAGTTTAAACAGCATATCAATAATTCTGACTGATGATTAAAAAAATAATTAAAAGAGAATCTGTCCGTATATTTAAATCTTTTCAGCCCAACATGTGTTATTAATGTTTATTTTAAACCACTGGGAGCTGTGTGCTGTTTATGCAGCGCACTCAGGTGAAATATTTTTTGCAACAGCACTGGAGAATAATCTGTCATATAGAAGTCAAGCAGTTCATGCAGTTTGTATAACATAATATAAAATTTACTTTATAACCTTTAAACTTTGCCGTTTGAACCAAACTTTCCAAGTTTACTTTTACCTTTTCAAACCAAAACGCGTGAACAGTTCATATGAGACAGGTGTGCTGAAAACCATGCCAATAAGGTCAGGCTGGTTCAATGATAATCATTTTAGAGTACTTATCAAACACTATTACACACACCATATATCGCTTTATATGATCTGTGAATGGACTTCACTGAGAAGGATGTACACTTTGTCCTTGGTTTAATGGCACCGTAGTTTGATAGAATTGCAGCTGCCGGCATCGTAACGTGTCTGATGTATCATATTCTCTCCTCTCGCTCTCTGCACAGTGGGACAGCGGTTTCTGTGCTTAAAGTCATCACCGTGACTTCACTGGGGGTTCATTGAAAAGAGATGACCCATGGACCTTTCAAGGGTGTGATTTGAGAGCAAATAGTATTCAAGCTTTTCATTATAACTCATGTCTTCTATAAGCATTCATGACATGATTCACAGGCAAACTGAAATATGCTACTGGAAATGAGCAATTTTACCAGCATACATTGAGTATTTTCCCTTTTTTGGCATCTGTTTCTTCTGCATTGCCATTTACGCCAATACCATCTGGGAGAAACTATTTTCTAACCGTCCCAAATAAGTAAAACATCTGAAAGTTTCGCTGATTGTTTTGTTTGAAGCAAAAGTATATATTTATAATACCAAATTGGTAGAAATATATTTTCTACTATAATCTTGAAAGGTTAGTAGGCACAGCATGCTTTTGCAGTTTAGGGGTCTGCAGTGAAATGGAAAGAAAGCTGTGCCATTTTCTGCACTGTTATCTGTACTCAGTGGTGGTATTTAGCCTGACAAGCCCTTCTTTAAAAGCAAATGATCCTTTATACATATTCATGATTCCTGCGGAGTATCCTTCTCATGACCTCTAAATTGCTAACTCATCTGGAGACACAAGCGGACACAGATCCTTGATCAGAGTAAGATGTGCCGCCTTAGAGCGGCAGAGCCAACAAATGTCTATTTTTTTCAATCAGCTCCAATTACCTCTTTCTTGGCTGGCAAAGCAGAGGTATAGAAGTAAGGACAAAGGGCAGGGATGCGTGAGACAGGGCAGAAATATATCCAGAGAGGGGGAAAATAAAGTAATGAAGATGTTAAGGGAAAGCGGGAGAGAGTAAAAGCAAGTAAAGGCAATATCAAAAGGAGGAAAGGAGCTAGGAGAGAACAAATGAGGTAAGTTATGTAAGCTGGGTGAGGATAAAACAAAGGGATAGAGCAGCAGAAGTGAAGAGTGATAACAGCGTGTACAATTTCAATGATATAATGTTAATCAAAGCGCCATCACAAATTTAACGACTTATAAAATGAAAGGAGAATCAATAGAGAGACAATTGGGTTTAAAAGGATGATGATTAACCCGAGTGATAGATGACCTGCTGTCTGTTGATCATGTTGGCTGTCTTTTTTAAATCATGTGCGCGTCCCGGGCTACAAATGCAGTTCTTTCAGCAAAGTGGTGGAGCTTGCCAAGAACACTAGTGTACTCCAACTCAGTCTTTTATCTTCAACAGAACACGAGGGGAGAGTTGACTCAACCAAGGAGCTGCTGTAAAAATAATTTAATCTGTAAGAACAGTATAGGCATGCATTGAAAGTACACAAGGACCACTGGGTATGCTGGAAATTGATGGTAACTGTGACACTAATTATGTAGGGGGAGGGATTTAACAATATGCACCCTTTGGAGGGGATTACAATTACTCATAGAAAGGTGGAAATGTTAAAATCACCCCACATTCTCTTGGGAAATAAATCCAGTTTCTTGGTGGTAGTAAAACTAAAATGTCAGCCTTGTGTTAAAATGGTAAGTGGACTGCATTTTTATGAAGCTTTTCTAGTCTTACTGACCACTCAAAACAGCATTAAAGTGGTGGGACTAAATGAAAAAGTCAGCAGGCTTCATTGCTGGGGACCATAAATGTTGGTACAAAATTTTATGGCAATCCATCCTATAACTGCTGAGATCCTTCAGTCTGGTTGAGTCTACTTGATCTTAAAGAAAAAGGGGGAAAGACCATAACCTTGTGACATGTGAAATTTAATGTATTCAAATTTCAGCATCACAGAGGCCCAGGAAGCTGGGCTTCTGTGAAAATTAACCCCAAAGCTGCTTGCGCTTGCAAGCAAGCATGTTGCACGGCAGCTCTGTCACCACTGCGGTGTGTTAAAGGTATAGTCAGTCATTTTTAGAGGTTATTTGATAGAAAATTTCAATTTTACTCATAAATATGCATTTATTAATGGATAATTACATCTTCCAAAAACTGACAAAATCTTGTTTTCTTCACTTCAAGCCTCATCTGAACTGAAGTTGTGACTTCAGTTCAGATGAGTTGGGACAAAAATGTGCATAAACATGCTCATTTAATCCCAATATTGTTGCAATTATCTATAACCTTTACATGTGACCCGCCATCTCCAGACAGCTGAGCCAGCTAAACCACAACAGCTGGTTTTAAGATAGCTATCTTAGGCTTGAGTCTCCTAAAAATCACTCTTTGCCACTGACAGTCATTTGGATTACATTCTCACATTGTATGTTCATTTGCGAAGTTTCCAACAACGTCAGATCCACTTCAAACGAAGTTTCACTAAGGCTGACTAACAGAGGCTAACTTCAGCTAACAGAGGCTAGCAGCAGAGCTTATCCTCAACAACTCACCTCAGTATCACTATCATTGCATAGAAGTGAGCTTCTCAGACACATCGACTTGTAACAGACTATTTTCACAAAGATTTACCACGTAAAGCAGAGTAAATAGATCTGGACGTCAGGAGTATTCTCTTCAATAATGACTGCAATTCTTCTATTTGCAAATAATCACACCAACAGTTATCACATTCACTGCTATTTTCTCTCTTCATTAAAATGAAACCATAAAAATTATAGCTATATGCTCACTTACATTATATTATTTGTAAGTGAGCAAATTCAATCTCAGCAGGGAATCAAAAAGTTATTTCCCACACTGTATCCAGACATATGGAAGAGAAATGTGCATAAAACAATGAACTAAAACACAATAACAACATTGGAATTTGAAATTTGAAATGTAAGAAATCAGGTGGGAAAGGTCCCTGGTGGTTATTGCCCTACGTTACCTTTGATTCACCACTTGAACTTAAACACACCGATTAACATTTGTCCTGAGTGATTTTTTTAAACGAACTCATAAACAGAACCCAGTCAGAGGCACTGTAGGGCAGCTTTTCAAAGTAAAAGAAACCTAGAGCATTATACATAGATTCATGCTAACTTTTACTGTCTTGTTTTGAAAAATAAAATACCTGAGGTAACCTCATAGCTAGTTACAGCCACTGTGTGTGGATCCTGCCTCAGGGCAGCATGGTGGTGTAGTGGTTAGCATTATTGCCATACAGCAAGAAGGTCTGGATTTGGATCTCTTGGCCTCGGGGCCTTTCTGTGTGGAGTCTGCATGTTCTCCCTGTACCAATGTGGGTGTTTTACCTTCCTCCCAGTTCAAAGACATGCATGTTAGCCTCTTTTATTACTCGTTAAATGTAAACGATAGGTAGATAAAGCATGAAATAAAGTGTACAGTATCTGTGAAAAAGTAAATGTGGGTGGTAGAGAAAAGCACAAAAATATTCCAGCCCATTTCATTAAGTTTATGTAACAAAACTACTTGACGGGGGGGTTTGACAAAGAGAATAAGAGACAATTGTCTTGTAACCAAGCCAACTGTGGTGAATATTGTTTGGCAGTTTTGTTTTCATGAGACTAGGCTGATTTTTAAGCAGGCCTGGCTAGAAACACAAATGTATAAACAACACCGAGCTGTCTTTTGTGTGATACACATACATGTTAACCAGCTCGATCCCAAAGCCTACGGTGGTCCCTAGAGACAAAGCATGTATAAACTCCAAAACACTTACAAATTCCAAATAGCACGCACAAACTCCTCAACACATACAAAATCCAAAACACATGCAAACTCCAAAACACATGCAAAATCCAAAACACGTACAAACTCCAAAACACGTACAAAATTCAAAACACATACAAAATCCAAAACACGTACAAAATACAAAACACGTGCAAACTCCAAAACACGTACAAAATTCAAAACACATACAAAATCCAAAACACGTACAAAATCCAAAACACATGCAAAATCCAAAACACGTACAAAATCCAAAACACGTGCAAAATCCAAAACACGTACAAAATTCAAAACACGTGCAAACTCCAAAACACATGCAAAATCCAAAACACGTACAAAATTCAAAACACTTACAAAATCCAAAACACGTGCAAAATCCAAAACACGTACAAAATTCAAAACACGTGCAAAATACAAAACACATACAAAATCCAAAACACGTGCAAAATCCAAAACACGTACAAAATTCAAAACACATGCAAACTCCAAAACACATACAAAATCCAAAACACATGCAAAATTCAAAACACATGCAAAATACAAAACACATGCAAAATCCAAAACACGTACAAAATCCAAAACACATGCAAAATCCAAAACACGTACAAAATCCAAAACACGTGCAAAATCCAAAACACGTACAAAATTCAAAACACATGCAAACTCCAAATCACAACGGAAGTGCTCCAGGACGCTAGGGGCAGTGTTGAGCTCGATTTGTAAAATAAACGGCAAGTTTGTTGCAAACACATGGGCTCTAGTCTCCGTTGCGCTTCCCAGGTTGCCTAGCAACTATGATACTAACAGCTGGAAACGTGTCATACAACTTTTTTTGACAGAAATGAAGGAGAACATATTTTTTTTCATTTGTTTGTTTGTTTCTACAAGAGCTTTGTGTGATTTGATAAGTATCTGAGGCTGAGACCACAGGACAGTAAAACATGATTTTTGGGCTTCATTTCTGTACTGAACAGTAATTTAAGATTAGCTAGTAAATAACAATTAGCTAATGTTGTTCATGAGACTAAAGTCATATCACTTTGGTAATGTAAATATAATATGGCCAATATTATGGTTATTATATTAGTCATTATTAGGTATTACAGCAGTGAACATGAACTCTTTGTCAAATACTGAGCTTCAGTACAGATTCAAGTTGCAGTTATTTACATGTCTTACCACCTTAAATCTTCACTCAAAGACAAGTATATAGGAATGACTGCCAAATTTATTTGCCACTGAAGCCGAAGGATGGCATCTGAATAAAACCTCTCTTGACATGCCTAGATGACATTAAAGCTTGGTTGGCTCTAAACTTTTTAAATTTGAATGAAAAGAAAACAGATTTGTTGGTGTTTGGACCCAGTGGCCCCTGTGAGTCCTCTTCTTTTCATTTGGAACCCCTGGAGGTTTATTTTAAACCTGTTGTTACTGCCCTTGGTTTTAAGTTGGACCAGTCCATTTTTATCATTTAAGGCGACTGGCAAGAGTGAAATCGTTTCTTTCTAGGCAGCACTTTGAAACCGTGATCCATGCTTTTATTTCTTCCCCTGTGGACTACTGTAACGCACTTTATGTGGGGGTCAGTCAGTTGTTACTCTGACATCTGCAGCTGGTTCAAAATGTATATTGACAGTGCATATATAGGTGTATCATATATAAGAGACAAATGTTGTTCCTTCAGTATGTTGGCATTACTAAATTTGGCTCAAATGCTTACATACATGTGTAAAAAGAAAATGTACAAGCTGTGAGCTGTTTCAAATCAAATCACTTTTATTGTCACATCACATGTGCAGGTACATTGGTACAGCACATGTGAGTGAAATTCTTGTGTGCGAGCTTCACAAGCAACAGAGTTGTGCAAAATACAATAATGTAAACAAGCAAAATACAAGAATGGCTACATCTGAAACTAATAAATATATGTACAATATATAATAGTATATATATGTTTCTGATAAAATGAAGAGTAGACTGATGTATTAAATATTCCTTTATTGGGTGAGAAAATCAGACCATGTCATAACTGCTTTAAGTCATACAGAATAGATATCAGAGCCTTAAACAGGCTGACGTCTGCTAAATGGGTCAAACTGGGCAGAAAGTATACAAACACATAACATCCTTATAGAATATGATGTAACACTATAGATCAACTTACCTCAGAATATATAAAGCATATAAACAATTACAGCAATATGATGCAACAAACACAGCAGTGCTACTGATCCAAAATACTCAAAGCTTCATAGAACTGAAACAAACATTTATTTTTAGTTCCATTCTGCTGCTGATACAGACTTTAGGTTTCTGAACATTACACTTGTTGCTGCCTTTCATAGTGCGTAACTTGAAGGCCCTGAGTACTTTCTCCCACACTGGAAACACTGGAATGATAAAATTATTTGAACATTACCTAATAAGACTGATTCAGGACAGACAATTAGTTATTTTAAACTTTTCTAGCAGTCCTTCACAAACAGGGAACAGTCTGTCTATTCTCTCCATCTGTCAGCTGCTGCTGGCTCTTCCTCCTCCTCTTCCTCACATACTGCTGAGATTGTCCTGGTGGATCATCAGGGGTGCAAAGCCTCACAGATGATGTAATGCAGTGGGTCCCTCAGTCTGTCCTCACTCTGGGCACTTGCAGGTGTCACACATAGAAATCAAATGTGTGATAAGCTGCAGGATTCAAACACAAGTGTGACTTATAAACACATGTTCATACTTTTATTCCACAATCAGAGAGAAAGAAACAGAGAGAGAGTGCAGGACAGACAGACAGGTGACAGTCTCAGGTGTACACACTGCTACAAAACAGCACCAGAGAAGGAGGATTTAGTGTTTGTGTCATTACGAGTGCTAAACAAGAAGAGTTCCCAGATGGTACAGTGGACACATGTGTGACTCCTGTGATTAAAGCATCTTTCTTTCAGCTTAAGGAGTGAACCGTCAGCTGACTGACATGACTGACTTTAATTACGCATAAAATCATCACATTCTCTGTAAGATTAAAGTCAGCTATTGAACGGCGAATATTTTGAAGTGAAGGCTTTAAAACCAAGTTAGTACAAACGTCGCTAATGTCACATAACTTTCCCGACATGTTGCCAACAGTAATGTTTTAATGTTCTTCATTATAAAAACATTTGCGCATAAATAAGTGACATAATATTCAGTACTTACTTCTGGAAGTTTACTCTTCGTCCGCTCCGCTTCCGCCGTTTTTTTCGGCAAAATTATCCAAACCACCGCCGCGCTATGAAGTCTGGGATATGTTGGGCCATGAAGGCTACACAGACCCATCCTTAAAATTCAGGGAAATTAAGGACGCATTTGAGGGCCGCATTTCGAGCAGCCTTTGAATTGGGACAGTCTTTGTCGTGTCGCTGTGACATAATCGGCCTTAAAATGCGGCCTTTAAGGCTGCAGACCCCAAATCCGGTCATTGGTACTTCCTGGCTTGTGTAGTTACTAGGTAACAAAAGCTCAACACTGCCCCTAGCGTCCTGGAGCACTTCCGTTGTGTTTTGGATTTTGCATGTGTTTTGGAGTTTGCGCGTGTTTTGGGGTTTGCACGTGTTTTGGATTTTGCACGTGTTTTGTATTTTGCACGTGTTTTGTATTTTGCACGTGTTTTGTATTTTGTACGTGTTTTGTATTTTGCATGTGTTTTCTATTTTGCACGTGTTTTGTATTTTGCATGTGTTTTGTATTTTGCATGTGTTTTGGAGTTTGCACGTGTTTTGGATTTTGTACGTGTTTTGGATTTTGCACGCGTTTTGTATTTTGTATGTGTTTTGGATTTTGCACGTGTTTTGTATTTTGTACGTGTTTTGGATTTTGCATGTGTTTTGTATTTTGTAAGTGTTTTGGAGTTTGCACGTGTTTTGTATTTTGCACGTGTTTTGTATATTGTACGTGTTTTGTATTTTGTACGTGTTTTGTATTTTGCATGTGTTTTGTATTTTGTACGTGTTTTGGAGTTTGCAAGTGTTTTGTATTTTGTACGTGTTTTGGAGTTTGCACGTGTTTTGGATTTTGTACGTGTTTTGTCTTTTGCATGTGTTTTTTATTTTGTAAGTGTTTTGGAGTTTGCACGTGTTTTGGATTTTGTAAGTGCTTTGGAGTTTGCACGTGTTTTGTATTTTGTACGTGTTTTGGATTTTGCATGTTTTTTGTATTTTGTACGTGTTTTGTCTTTTGCATGTGTTTTTTATTTTGTAAGTGTTTTGGAGCTTGCATGTGTTTTGGATTTTGCACGTGTTTTGGATTTTGTAAGTGTTTTGGAGTTTGTACGTGCTTTGTCTCTAGGGACCACCGTACAAAGCAAACAGGAACATGAAAGCTTTTTCTCCTGTACAGCGTGGATCCTGCAGGGAACTTTGAGGCAGGCAAATTCTAGCACACCTATTATGATTTGAAGGAGCACTAAAATGTCTTCGTCTCAGGCTGGCAGTGTCACAGCCACTCCACATGTGTGCTTGTCACGAAGTGACAAGATTAAAACTAATTCAAATTTCAAGCAGTTTTCAGGGCCTCAAACTCTGTAGAGGGGATGAAAGGCGTGTATCCAGAAAATAAATGTAAAGGAGGGCTAATTCTAATGAAAGTTTGTGTGGTTTTGCTCCACATCTCTTACATTTTTCTAGCGCAACACTGAGGGAAAAAAGGTGGGAGGTCACTCGCTGTGCTGTAAATTGACTGAGGAGACTTTAAAACAATGAATCAACTGAAATGAGAGCAACACCTTTAAGACACTGACGCTCCTAAATAAAAGTAAGAGGGGAAATATGGTTTTTTGTGACAGATCTCTCTGAGGTTTTGGCAGAATTTTTCACCTCAGCATTGCGTAGGAGTTATAACTCAACTCATTTTTTTCTGTCTCTTCTCATGTGTCAGATTGCGTTAGTTTGCATGCCTCTGCACGTACATTTTGTTCCATTACAAATAAGTCACAAAAAAAGTAACTCTAATGCTGCGTATGTTCTCTATCAGAGCATTTCCTTATCTGCTGGTGTCGGAGGGTTTTATCCCTGCTGAGGAGAGCAACAGACGGAGGTGATGCTGAATGAATGCAATATGCTGCAGCTCCTGTATGTTGATATTATCTGTCAGGTATCATTACTTTTACACTGGAAACTTGGCGCTAAAGGAAATCAGCTGTGCAGCCATCCGTGTGAGCCTCCAACGATCTTCTTGTTGCTTCACAATGCAGCATAAAACTTAAACGAACGCTCTGTGATTAAATGTTTCAGTCACAGTTCGAAGTCTATGCAGACACAAATAGATGTGATAAAACAACAAGACAACAGCATAACTGTTGACTGTTACAGTATGTCTTGCTGTAATGTTTAGTCTTCAGCTGCTGGCGTTGCTGAAAAGAAAATGTGCTTCTTTGTGTTTAATATTTGCTTTCAGTAGCTGTTCGTTCGAATACAAGCGAGCGAATGCGCGCGTATATATTTAGGCACATGCTTCTCTTTTGTAAACAACAACAACAACAACCTTTATTTATAGAGCACATTAAAAGCCTAGGCATACCAAAGTGCTTTACAAAAAAACAATAAAATAATACAGTTAAGAGCATTAATATCAAATATAATAAGAACAGCAGACAATGTTCACAGTAGAAAGCCACTAATAAAATGGACTGCAGCACATAGATTATAGCAGACCCAGTGCCGCATGATAGAGAACACCAAAAATGAAGGAATAGTAAAAAGTTAATGCAATAGGTCGCAGTTAACAGTCAGCATTTAACGGGTAGAAAAGGCAAGTTCAAAAAGATAAGTTTTAAGGCGTGCTTTAAAAGAAAAAATAGAATCAGACTCCCGAATGCCAATCGGGAGGCTGTTCCATAACTCAGGTGCAGCAAAGGCAAACGATCGATCGCCTCTAGATTTCAACCGAGATCTGGGCTGAACTAACAATAACTGCGAGGATGACCTTAAAGCCCTGGCAGGGACATAAGGGTTTAAAAGTTCCTTAAGATAGGTTGGTGCAGTATTATTGATAATTTTAAAAGTAAGCAGCAAAATTTTAAATTGAATACGGTATTTGATAGGCAGCCAATGCAGCTCAGCAAGAACCGGAGTAATATGGTCAAACTTCTTGGTTTTAGTTAGAATACGTGCCGCAGCATTCTGAACTGTCTGTAATCTATGTAGAAGGGTAACATGGAGACCAGAATAGAGTGAGTTACAGTAATCTAGTCTTGACGTTACAAAAGCATGAATGAGCTTTTCTAAGTCATTATACGGGATATAGTGTCTGGCCCTGGAGATGAGACGAAGCTGATAAAAACTAGATCTGACAACAGCAGACACCTGTTTATCAAGTTTAAAGGAGCTGTCAAACAAGACACCCAGATTCCTGACAGTATCAGAGAAAGAACTAGTAAGAAAGCCAAAGGCATCTTGAAGTTTGGCGCGAAGGGCATTACTGCCAAAAATCATGATTTCAGTCTTTTTTTCATTGAGAATAAGAGTATTTGCCAACAGCCATTTCTTGACCTCACTCATGCACTCACGAAAGTTATTTAAAGATAAAGCGAGATCATCATTGTTAGGTTTGTAGCTTGAACCTATTCGCTGGAACGTTAAGACAATATAATTACACTGCTAAGCAAGACACAAATAGGCAAAGTTCTTCATGTTACTCGTGCACGGGAGAGAACCGGACAACCGCTTGACTCCAGTTGGTCTCGTCCGTTCTCCCGTATCACTGTCCTTTTATTGAGGTTACATGAATATGCATAAGTTCATTAACATATGACGTCTACATACACAAAGAGTACCTTGCCTGTGTGTGTGTGTGTGTGTGTGTGTGTGTGTGTGTGTGTGTGTGGACTGCTGATCAAAGGGTCAAACATCCTTGGTCAGGAAGAGGGTAGCCTCCCCCTCACCCTAGATGGTTCATCCTAGATAACACGGTGAGGAAGTCCTGCAGTTCATCTAAACAAAGAGCACTTAGACTAGAACAGACGCAACTACGTTAATCCTACCATAAAATAATAAGACACGGTATGACCTCTCATGCTCCCAAAGTGCTGTCTAATACACACAAAGTTTGCAGACTATCAAGGATCAAAACCTCTACCAATCTACAACTAATTACAAAACTCTAAGCATATATAAGTAAATATTTCTAAGCATAAATGACAATCAACAATACAAATCTAACAATCATGTAACTCAAAATAAATCTGGATGTCATCCGCATAATAGTGAAAAGCAATGTGGTATTTCTCAAAGATAGCGCTTAAAGGAAGCATATACAGTGAGAAAAGGGTCGGGCCTAACACAGAACCCTGGGGGACACCACAGCAAACAGGTACAGGGGAAGAGGAAGATGAGGCCAGATGTACCAAAGAAAGCCGATTGGAGAGGTAAGATTTGAACCAGTCCAAGGCAGTGCCCTTTATGCCAACAGAGTGCTCTAATCTTGCGACTAGGATGTTATGGTCAACCATATCAAATGCAGATGAAAGATCCAATAGAACTAAAACAGAAGGACGACCATTATCAGCCATAAGTAAAAGATCATTAAAAACACGAAGCAGCGCTGATTCAGTGCTATGATGTTGTTTAAAGGCTGATTGGAATTTATCATTTATATTATTCTCGTCCAGGTAGGTCTGCAGTTGAAGTAGAACCACCTTCTCAAGGATTTTAGCCAAGAAAGGAAGCTTGGAAATCGGTCTATAGTTGGCAAAATCACTATGATCCAGGTTATTTTTCTTTAAAACGGGTTGAATAAAAGCATGTTTAAGAACTGAAGGTACATAACCAGAAAGCAAGGAGAGGTTCAATATAGACAATAGACAGGGTCCAATTACATTAAAACAATCCTTGACTATACGAGATGGAAGAACATCATGTACACAATTAGTATTATTTAATTTCTCAGTTATACGCTTCAGAGTAGGAAGTGAAATTAATTCAAATTGATGTAAGGCAGCAGAACAGTCAGGATTAGACATACTGTCAGCCACCAAAGGAAGCGTAGATCTAAGAGATAAAACTTTATCTAGAAAGTAGTTTGAAAATTTTTCACAGAGACCTGGGGAGCACGAGAGTGGCATTGAGGGACGAGGATTCACCACTGAGTTAAAAATTTTAAATAGGATGCGAGGATTGTCACCATTAGAAGTAATAATCTTAGCGAAGAAGGCTGCTTTAGCCATTCTGGCAGCAGATTGTCAACACAGTTGACAACTTGACACGCGCACAGATGCTATGAAATGTTTCAGAGTCGCGCCGAATGTGGGTTTAAGTTCCAAACTGACATTAGTGCGGATATGTGGGTCCCTCTCCCTTCAAATTTATGCTCATCTCTGAGTAAGATCTAACACATCTCCCAACGCAGGGAGAAAACTTTCCGACATCCTTGACATACAACTCAGTCCCCGCTGTTTTGGACTGACAAAGCAGCACTACTGTGACAGAACAAGCGAGCGAGCTAATACGTGCCAGTCAGTTAGGCTGGATAGCGGGAGACGAGTGATTGCACTGCTGATGGAGGTAATTTTGCACAGGGAGGGGGTGCTGATAAATAACAGAATACAAATGCTTTGTGATTGATAAATACTCTGTGACAGCCCTTTGTGTCTGCGGAAAGAAGGCCGCTCTAAAGCAGTGAATGACAACAAAAGCTGCTGCTGTGAAACTTTTCACAGGACGAGCCACACAGAGAAACATGTCCGCCAAAACCCGAGCAGATGAACAGCAAAAAAATTTTTCCAGGAATCTTTAACCATTTGAGGTGGGCAGTCTACATAATGCAGCTTTTTGATGTTTAAGGAACTGCATTTATTCACTTTCTGTACTGCTTAACGACTTAAATTGGTCTCATGTTTTGAAAATGAATGCAAAGCTATAGCCAGCTAAGACACAGCTAAGCTGTGCTAACCAGCTAGACAGTCATGATTAAAAACTGACATCAGGATGTAATGAAATCATCTCGTGACACCACAGACTAGCCAATCAGTGGCATGCAGTCTTTTGACATCACATTTTCTGAGCCGAGTAGGTACTAGTGAAAAAAGACTAATACGGTCCTACCACAGCACTGGAAGACATCTGTGCACACTGTGGAGATAGGAGGCCACAGGAGGGAAAGGAGGCTGAATGACACATCGACAGAGTGTGCAAAAGTCTTGAGCCTCCTCCTAATTCCTCCTAATATGTATGTATGTATGTATATATATGTATATATTGTACTATTCTTAGTTAGCGTATTGTCTGTCTTGTCTTAATGTTGGTTTAAAATGGAGCACTGTAACAAAAAATAATTTCCCCCAGGGATCAATAAAGTATTCTGATTCTGATTCTGATTCTTTGAAAATGTTGCCAAAAATTGCCAAGAAAACGGGAAACGGGTGCAGACATTAACTAGAACATGCACACAAACACAGTATGTAAGACAAAAACAGAGCTTGTGTTCACAGTGTTTTTCCATCCAGGTATGCTTTTACTGCTTTGGCAGTGTGTTTGGGATCATTGTCACGCTGAAAAATGAAGCTGTTGCCAATCAGATGCATTCCAGATGGCATTGCATGGCAGAACAGAATCTGATGGCACTTTTCTGCGTTCATAATTCCATCAATTTTGACAAGCTCTTCAAAACCACTGGTTGAAATGCAGCCCCAAACCACAACAGAGCCTCCACTGTGTTTTACAGATTGCTGTAGACACTCACTGTTGTCTGTCGCTCTCCTGACCTCCTCTGTACTTATTAACGATGATCTGAACCAAAAGTTTCAAATTGGGATTCATCACTCCATCTAGATAGGAGGGCTTCCACTTCTTCTTATGTCATCCACTTGTCCAGTTTCCAAAAACGTATAAGGACACCCTGCACACCCTGCAGAGGCATGCATAGTTTCTGACCAATGACTCTTTGGGAATCACTTGTTGGAACACAAATATGATTTTATGTCTGTCAAACTGTGTTATCTTTGGCATTTTTATTAGATTTAACTAAATAAATGGAAACAAATTATATTCTTTGTGACAGGCTGCTAGTAACAAATTGTGTAAAGATTTCAGATGGATTCTTTGCGAAGTTATCTGTCATGTATAAGTATAACAGTGGTTCATCCCTTGAGTTAAGTGCCTTTTTTATTTTTATTCTTCAGCGATCTATAGATCAGTGATACGTGGCTTAACAAATAAACAAACATTACTTTGATAATGGTCAGGTTGAAGGATTGGATAATAGCGGCTACACTAAAAAATGTTTGTAGGTTTACGAGAATTTCATCTCTAAAAGGAAACTGGCAATACTTTTTAATTTTATTTGTTGCTTCCCTCATATTGAACAAATATGACAAATACTTGAATTTAGCTCTTGATAAGCTAGCAAACGAGCATTTTTCACTTAAGCAAAGGCAGCCTGTGATCTGCCTGAGATCGAAAATAAACGCTCTGCTGTCAGTCAGTCTCGCTTTCCACCATGTAAATAAAATACTACTTCAAGTTAAACATAAAACTGCTCTGAAATGTCACACTGTCATTTTTCAAGTTTTTTATTTCCAACAAAACTACTATAATAATTACTGAGGTGGTGCCAGTCTGTTTCCTCCTGTTTCCAGTTGAGCTAAGCTCACTAAGGAGCACAGTCCAAAAGGCCAAGTGCATTTCAATAAACAACCAAGTAATGCTGTCTGGGAATTGGTAAGCAAGAAAATGTCATTTGGCCCAGGTGGATTCCTATCTGTCTGGCTTATGGCATTTGGGCTCCTCTGTGCAGAAACCAATTTCCAAATCTGATTTCTTTAGCAAATACTGAAGCTATAAAAGCAAAACACTTATATAGGAGTTCCAGCTATGAGTGGATATGGACCTTACTTTTTTTGCCTTTTTCTCCTAATGTTCCCATCTCTCTGGTTTACACTGTGGAAGAAATGAACAGCAATAAAGGTAGCAGTTTCTTACAGAGCAAATTTGTAGCACCAAATAAATAATATCTTCACACAGATAGTGCAAGCATTCTAAAAACAGATATTTTCACTGTGGCCCCCTCGTCTCAAGCCTGCCTCAAAGCATCAGTCAGGCCAGCTCCGGCTGTTTAACTGACATCCTAAAAAGACCCGCTTCAAATCATCGCACCCAGAGAGGAAGGCGGGGAGAGAGATCTGAAGAGAGCGCCAGAATAAAATGAGAGAAAACAGACAGAGGGGCCTAATGAAAAAGTAGAGAGGGAAAAATGGTGGAAGATTTCTATGCAGTGATGTCCTTGTGACACGGTAAATGACAGGGTGCATGAATTTTGCAAGCATCAGCAGCTTGCTCTGACAAGGGCATCTTAGCTCTTGTGTAATACTCCCAGGGTCTTTGAGGTGTGGCTTTCAGACATCTACAAGACCAAGTGATCACAGGGGGGTGGGGCAGTGAGGAGTAGCCTGCAGAGAATACACTAGCTCCCTGGGAAAAGGACATTAGAAGAGTGGTAAAGATGCAGAAGAAGCAGGGATGGAGGTTTCACTCAGCAGGCCAGCACAGGTACTGCAGTATCAGTAACAGTTACCATAGTAATCACGCTGGGGGGATGGCTGCAGTGTGATCACTGTGAAAAATGAGTCAGTATTAGTGGCACAATGATGACATCTAGTGGTTGTCTGGGACTGTCAGGGCACTACGTTACCCGAAGTATAGGTGTTTGTCTTCAGGTCGTTTTTGTGTGAGCTGCAGTTTCGGAGATATTTGCTGCAGTTCACCGTCTTTTGATTATAACGGAGCAGAAATCATTCTTTCCATACATCTTTAACCCGTTGCTCAGAAGATACAAAGCTTGTGCCACACTTCAGCAACCACATCTCTGTGCAATAGCCATGACAAGAGGGTCAGGCTGACACAGGAGGTGAAAACTAATGGTTTCAAGCTTGGGTAAACTATCATGTTAGCTTGCTGCAGTCTTCTTTTAGTTAGTGAGAGCCATTTGTACTCACCCAAAATATCTAAGGAAGGCTTCCAGCACCTTGTTGAATCATTGCCACAAAGAATTGAGGCAGCTCCAAAGAGATCCAACCCTGAACTAGCAAGGTGTACCTAATAAAATGACAAATGAGTCTATTTCCATTTTTTTAATCTCTACTAAATATAATCTCTGCAGCTTCCCTTACTGCCTTGAGAGTGCAGCCCTGAAGTATGAAGTTTTGTATCTCAGTAAAGAAATTTTTAGTCTTTTAGTTCATTTTTCCAAATATTGAGGCTACGTTTAGATCTGCCAGCCATCAGTGGGTCTAATCTACTAAGCAGCCTTGGCAGCTTTTCCACCAGAGAAAAGCTAAAGAAGTTTTACCAACTCTCAGAAAAACTTGATGGGCCTCGAAGCAACCTTAAGCTCTGGCGTACTCCCTCTCTCTCTCACACACACACAGGAAGAGAGAAAAAGGATAAACATGTAGGCAGAGGGATTCATTCAGGGTTTTTGATCAAAGTGGGGATTCTGAACCCAGACACACCCTGACAATTTAAATTCAAGAATTGCGAGATAGCCCCAAACAGTCCACTGTTCAGCTGTACTAAACACATGACAGTGCACTGCTGATTTTAACCATCAGGCTGACTTATTTAATGTAATCTTCCATAAGCACATAACATGAAGTAAATGACAGGATAAAGATTGCAGACTTTCAAAACTGTAGCTGGACACCTTTGCTGGACATTTTTTTTCAGTAAATCACTATATTTAGTTTCTCAGTGGTGCTTCAACAAACAAGCAAAGACTTTTATTTACTTTTACAAACCCATAGTTCTAGTTTTGCTAGACATAATGGTCAAATCAAAAAAGTTTATCATAATGAATAAATCATCATCATTTGCAGCTAATAAACTTAAAAATAAAAAGCCACTGGTATTTCTTTTAAAATATTCTGTATCACTTCATCAGAGTTTACATACAGACGTTTTCATTGCTGTGACAAACTAAGTCTGCTTCATGATTCAGTAGCTCGTAGAACCGCCTTTATCAGCAACAATTTGAAGTAACTGTTGTCTGTATGAGTTTATCGATCACAATCACATCATTGTGGAGGAATTTTGGCACATTCTTCCTTAAGTGCTGCTTCTCTTCGTTGACGTTTCTTGGCCTTCATTTATGCACAGCTCTCTAAGGTCAGCACTTTAACTGCAAGGTGTCCAGCTTCTGTGGCTGCAAAACAAACTAGTGCTGTGCAATACTGCAGATGTTGCTATGATCTGATATGAGGTAACTACAGGGCCAGTAATGCAGATACCGATACTGATACCGAACTTATAGAAGGCAGCTTGTGTAGGGGAGTGTCATGATTTTTAAGATGAATTATCATCAATTTGCAAATTCTGAACACATTTTAATGAACAATGAATCACTGTGATTTTACTTTCCATGATAATTAGTTAATATAGCAAACGAACCATTCAACTTTTCATGAATGATGAAACTTGGGTCAACTTCTGTTGTTTAAATCTCAATTATCACATAAAGCTTCAGACATTTTTCACAGTGCAATGAACTTAGGGGATAGAAACAAAGTACCAATACCATCATGCTAGTCTCGATCCAGTACCAGTGTTGATGTCAATACTATCGATATTTAGATTGATCTGCCCAGCTCTAAAACAAACCCAAATCATCAGCCTCCACCACCGTGACTGACAGTTTGTATGGGATGTTTGAGCTGATGTTCTGTGTTTGGGGTTCACCATCATGTTTGCTGTGCATTATGGACAAACATCTCCACTTTGGCCTTGTTTGCTTCAGAAGTCGTGCTGTTTATTCAGATGCTTTCTGCTTGCATCCCTTCCAAACAACCTAAACTTGCTCAGTCTTTTTTCTAATCGTACTCTCATGAACTTTAACATTTAACATCCTAACTGAGGCCTGTAGACTCTCAGATTAAGCTTTTGAGTTTTCTGCATTTTCTGTTACATTTTCAAAATGTAAGGCAAGGCAAGGCAAGGCAAGGCAAGTTTATTTGTATAGCACAATTCAACAACAAGGTGATTCAAAGTGCTTTACAGAGACATTAGAAACAAGAACAAATAAAAAGCATGATTTAAAATTGATTAAAACAAGCAAATAAACTAACTAACTAATTAACAAACAAACAAACAAACAACAGTATATAAAATCAAAACAGATAAAATCAGAACAGTAGATAAAATCAGTAGTTAAATGTAAGTTTTGAAATTTAAGCTTAAAGTGTGGATTTGGTGCTTTATTCAAATGCAGCTGAGAACAGGTGAGTCTTCAACCTGGATTTAAATAAACTGAGTGTTTCAGCTGATCTGAGGCTTTCTGGGAGTTTGTTCCAGATATATGGAGCATAAAAGCTGAATGCAGCTTCTCCGTGTCTGGTTCTGACTCTGGGAACTGATAAAAGACCGGATCCAGATGACCTGAGGGATCTGGATGGTTCATACTGGGTCAGGAGGTCATTGATGTATTTTGGTCCTAAACCATTCAGAGCTTTATAGGCCAGCATCAGAACTTTAAAGTCTATCCTCTGACGGACAGGCAGCCAGTGTAAGGACCTCAGAGCTGGACTGATGTGGTCCACTTTTTTGGTCTTAGTGAGGACTCGAGCAGCAGAGTTCTGAATGAGCTGTAGTTGTCTGACTGATTTTTTAGGTAGACCTGTAAAGATGCTGTTACAGTAATCAAGCCTACTAAAGATGAATGCATGGACTAGTTTTTCCAGGTCCTGTTGAGACATCAGATCTTTTATCCTTGATATATTCTTGAGGTGATAGTAAGCTGACTTTGTTATTGTCTTAATGTGTTTTTCTAAGTTTAGGTCTGCATCCATCACTACACCCAAATTTCTCGCCTGGTTTGTGGTTTTTAGATGTATAGATTGAAGTTCTCTGGTGACCTGTAATCGTTTTTCTTTGGCGCCAAAGACTATTACCTCAGTTTTGTTTTTGTTTAACTGGAGAAAATTGTGGCACAACCAGTCATTGATTTCCTCAATGCATTTACCAAGAGCCTGTACAGGGCCTCGGTCTCCTGGTGACATTGTGATATATATTTGTGTGTCATCTGCATAGCTGTGATAGTTTATTTTGTTGTTGTTTATAATCTGTGCCAGTGGGAGCATGTAAATGTTAAACAGAAGGGGTCCCAAGATGGAACCTTGGGGAACTCCACATGTGATACTTGTCTGCTCAGATGTGAAGTTACCTATTGATACAAAGTATTTCCTGTTTTCTACGTATGTTTTGAACCAGTTTAGTACAGTTCCTGAAAGACCTGTCCAGTTCTCCAGTCGTTTGAGTAATATGTTGTGGTCAACTGTATCAAATGCTGCACTGAGATCCAGTAAAACTAGGACTGACATTTTTCCACTGTCTGTATTCAGACATATGTCATTAAACACTTTGGTCAGAGCGGTTTCAGTGCTGTGGTTCTGTCTAAAACCTGACTGGAAGGCATCGTAGCAATTATTCTCTTTTAAGAAGTAACTGAGCTGTTGAGAAACTGCTTTTTCAATGATCTTACTTAAAAACGGGAGATTTGAGATCGGCCTGTAGTTGTTCATTTGTGTCTTGTCAAGATTATCCTTTTTCAGTATAGGTTTGATTACAGCAGTTTTTAGTGATTCTGGAAACACACCTGATAATAAAGAAAAGTTGACGATCTGTAACAGGTCTGACTCTAAAGTCTTTGAGACCTTTTTGAAAAAACTTGTTGGCAGGACATCTAAACAGCAGGAGGAGGAGTTCAGTTGACCTAAGATGTCCTCCAGGTCTTTGCTGTTAATAGGTTGAAACTGTTTCATGGTGTTTAAACAGTTTTTTGGTGGACACAGTACATATCCTGGATCTGCTGTTGATGTACCAATTGCTTGTCTAATTTTTTGGATTTTTTCAGTGAAGAATTTGGCAAAGTCATTGCAGGCCATGGTCGAATGAAGTTCAGCTGCCACTGACACAGGAGGGTTTGTTAGCCTGTCAACTGTAGAAAATAAGACCCGAGCATTATGGCTGTTTTTAGTGATGATGTCAGAGAAGTAGGACCTCCTTGCATTCCTCAGTTGTAAATTATAATTGTGAAGTTTCTCTTTATAAATGTCATAATGTAAACTTATATCATATTTAAAGATTAAATAAAATAAGGTTTTCTCATCAAATAAAAACCACATGTTGTGGCAGAGCTAATATAAGACTGGAAACTGACTGTATGTAGTGATAAAAATAAAAACAATGGAAGTTCATTCTTACATTAGCGTCATTTTGATTCTGAATAAATACTGACTTGCTCTTCTTCAGGCAAGCAGTGCCATAACGTTCGATCAGCTTCCATCTGTTTGCAATTCACCTCCACATCTGTTAAGATAAAAAGGCTTCGGAAAATCAAACAACAGTGTGGAACTCCCTATAAAGCAACGATTTCATGCATGTACTGAATTATATCAATAGTGGCTGTGTAGTGTGATCCTTCTGTTTTTACATCATTAAAAAAGACAAACAAAAAAACAAAAACCACAGACTTCAGACCACCAGGCCCTTCTTTGATCTTTCTCTCCGTTTCTTAACAGTCTTCTGGCTGCTGCACCTCTTCTTCTTTGCTTCTACTTCTGGGTCAAAATCAGAGTCACTGTCACCGTTTGGTCGCCTTCCCAATGTCTCCTCCTCCTCCTCTTCTTCTTCTTCCTCCTCTTCTGTCGAGTCAAAGGATAAATCACTACCTGACTGCTTGTCCTCGCTCCCCTCATCACCGGAGCCTGTTTTCTTTAACTTCTGTACCTTTGATTTTGGCGTTTTTGCCTTTGAACGCTGGCCTTTAATTTCCCCCGCTGCTCTTCTCCTCGGCCTTCCTCTGGGCCTGTCCGTGCTTCTCCTTTTACTTTTCGGCTTCATTGATCTCTCCCTCTGAACCTTCTGTTTTAGTTTCACACTGTCAAACTCAGAGTTCACGTCTCTCTTTTTCTTGTTCCTCTTAGCATCATTTGCCCTTTTATCCATCTGCTGAAGTCCAGAGCTGGACATGTGGTAACGCTGGACGTGACTTTTCAAGCTCACGTTGTGGTTGAAGCACATGTCACAGAGCTGACACTTGTACGGCCGCTCCCCGGTGTGCAGACGCATGTGGGACTTCAGGTGGCTCGTCTGGTTGAAGCCACGCTGGCACACCGAACACTTGTACGGTTTCAGTCCTGTGTGCACAACGGAGTGCCTCCTGAGATGATGTATGTCCTTGAATTCAATCCCACAGACTCCACATTTGAACTCCCTCGAGACTCTGTGCTTTGCCAGGTGGCTCCGGCGTTCTTTACTGGTGGCGAATGTCTTTGGACAGTCGGGACATTTAAAGGGATCTTTTTTATCCTGGTGGGTCAGCTCGTGCCTAAATTTGTCCGCCCTGGTTTTGAAGGTGACATAGCAATACTTGCAAGGATGCTCGTACGTTTCGTCGTGGATTTCGCTATGATTTCTTAGAGCAATCTCAGAAACGCACCTTTTCCCGCAGATATTGCAGGAGTAGGGTTTTATTTTGTGCTCGCATGTGTGAGGCTTCAGGATGAGGAAAAAACGTCCGCACTCTGTGCACAGCTCATTAATTTCGAGGCCACCCGGGGATTCAAAATCTTCCTCTTCGCCTTCATCCTCGGTTTCCTCCTCAGACTCCTTTGTGAGCTCGTCAGCCACCAAAAGTTCCTCCGTGGGATTCCAGTCCCCATCTGAACTCATCCCACCTCTATTGCCTTCCTCTTCGTCGTCTGAAGGATCGCTTTTTTCATCGCTAAAAGTGACGGCCTCAGACAAAGCCACAGCGCCGGCGTTGTCGTCTCTTAGCGCTGACTGTGAATGACAAGAATGGCAACGTAGCATTTGGGAAACTTTTTCAAGCCTGTACAGCAAAGAGTTTTCATGAAAAATGACTAAGACAGAGGTGCAAGCAAAGGACAAAGTATCATTTCTATAAATGCTTTTTTTAAAACTGCAATTCAGCAAAAGCGCGGGTAAAGACACAAAAAGCAGAAAACAGATACTTTTTTGTTCCAAATGGAATAATAGAGACGCAGAATTTGCATCTTTCTGAGAGAATTATTACTTCTGAGAGCCAAACAAATTAAACGCATGTATGACTCTCAATCCAAAAAAAAGTAGCTTGATTAAATTGTGAAGTGATGTGAGATCTTAAGAGTTGCTATTTGCACCATCACTTCTGAAGAAACTCCCAGAAACTAAGTGGGAAGCTCCTATCATGACTACGTGAAGCTGGCTCCAAAAGTGAGTCAATCCCTGTCATGTCTTAAGTTAAAATACCCGGCTTTAGAGAATTCAAAATAATTTTACAGACTGCTACCAAAACGGTTTTGATCTCTATGGATAGTTTTCTCGTTTACAACATCTGCAAGTGGGAGAATTTTTTATAACTAATCCGTGTGAATAGTAAGGGTTAGGGGCGTGGCCACTTTGATTGAGTGTGCTGACACAGGCAGCTGTAAACCCGTTGGTGTCTGCAGCGGCGTCACATCTGCTAATTGGAGTCACTGTGTTAGTGGTCTTGCGTGTTCCTTTTGGGGCGCCTGCTACATCCTGCTGTATAGTATAACCCATCCAAGAAGTCTGTACTTCAGAGTGAAACACAACTATTGTTTTTGGTTACATTATAATTCAAAATTACATCCATTTTGAAAGACAGGTAGGCTGCTCTAGTCAGCTGTTTGAATACACTTTTTTTGAAAGACTGCTTTCTGCTAGCTAAAATAAGCATCTCAATTCATATCATTAAGCATTACCAATGCAATCCCAACCATAATGCGTGACATTACGGCGGATACAGCTATCTTTTAGTCTATGATATTTAATGAAATATGTCATATTAAACTTTTTATGAGTCAAGTCCAGTTAGGAATCATAAAATAAACACATTGCAAACTTCTCTGATGACCAAGTTTTCTTTAATAGACAGTAAATCAGGTTAAACCTACCAGCTGGGTCTCTGGGGTTCCCTCTGTGCCTCTTGTCAGGCGTCCATCTTCAGCGGCAGGGAGAGGGGCACTGACCTGACCATTCCGCTTGTTTTTGTAGTCGCACTTATGGCATCGTTGTTTCAAGATGATGAGCTCCCCATAGGTTACTTTCACTGCCTGGAGTTTGTCTCCACATGTTGGGCACTTTTGGCCAAACACCTTCAGGAGGCAATTTTCATTCACCATGTATTTGTCGTTCTGAAGTGCAGGCCTGAAACACAAGAATACAAACAGTCAGACGCGTCATGATGTCACATCTTCAAACATGCTCAGAAATGTGGAACTTACAATTCCTGGTTCGAATCTGTGTCTGGAGTTTCAGGAGTGAGAGCATCTGAAACATTGTGGGGGACAGGCTTGAATACAACACTTTGTCACACTTTAGATTTTTAATGGTGTGATATGGACACTTTCTTACCTCTCAAGGGGCATTCTGTTATTTCAGGGGAACAAGTAGAGCTCTTACATAATTCTAGGTCATCACACTGACTATCTGCATCTGTGGTGGTAACAGGTTCCTACACAAAAATCACAAAAAAACACAAAAGCTTTCAGTCAAACAAAGCCACAAACAGTTAACAAGCATGCGTTTTTTGTCTATACCCATCAATGTATGGATTTCAAAGTAAAATTGCTCTTCAAGTGACTCATTTCAACAACCAAAAAAATTTAGCCTGTCATTGATGAAATAGCAATAATAAAACACAAAACAAAAATTTATGTGAAAAAAAAAATCAAATTGCAGATAACAGAAATATTGAAATATGATAAACTTGTCTTAAAATAGCCACGCTTAGAATTGCAATTCAAACACCGTGTAAAGCCATTAAAAATAGTTAATATGTCACTTAATATACTTTAGATCAACAGTATTCATATACGCAATTTCGGATAGCTTTTGATGTTGTTGATCTTTAGTAAAATTAGTCTGTGGAAGCAAATCTTTCCTTCTAATAGATGGATAGTGGAAAAAGTAAAGTCTCTTTACTTTGAAATACAAAATCAAACTGACTTATTGATTGATATTGACTGAGTAACTCGATAAGGGTGTGTACTGTGGATCTAAAATAAAATTAGTCTGTGGAAACAGGACGTTCACCTGTAATGGCTGTTCACGACTTAAAATCTTAATTAAATAAATAAATCAGCTTTCATTATTTATGTTTAATTTTGAAATGAATTCATTTTCTATAGTATTTTGGCATTTATGCCAGACTAAACGTGTGGTGTGGGCTAACATAGAAATCACATTCATTTGAAAGTCGCTTTTATTTTGTAAACACGTCTCAGTTTCTCTTTCCGTAATACACAGTATATAGGTATAACGCAAAGCAACGTGGAAGCTGGCTTGGGAGCAGTTTTTTAAAGATCCGGTGAAGTCCAGCAACAGGTGATCCCTCAGCTGACTTACCTCATCCTGTGGGCTCTCCACGGGTTCCTCTGGCTCTGTGTTGACCCACAGTGAGGGGACAGCACCGGGCTTCAGCTGCACCGAGCCACTCAGAGCCAAGCTCACGAAGCAGTCATCTGTGAAGTGTTGACTGCAAATAGTGATATCAGTCCAGGACGATTCTTTTAGTCGCTGCTTGTTGACTTCGAACAGAAACAGGACCCACTCCAGTCTCCTCTCCGGGTCCTCTGGTAGCCTGAACCGCTGCACATTGTGTCGCCACGAATCACAACCAACGACGGAGCACATGCTGGGCTACAGATGTGACCCTCCAGTTGTAGAAGTGGTCGGACAGCGTTACGTTTTAACGCTCGCTTGCTGTAGCTGCCACATTTTAACATAAACAACAATGGCAGGCTAATGGCTAAGTAAGCGAATGTTGTGCTAACAGAACTGGCGTGGCTCTCTGGCTGGGTTCGCTTGGTTTGGCGACCAGCGTATCCCGGCTTAACAAGTAGATGACGCTGGCATTTCTCGTCACTTAGGTAGAAAACTTGCACAGCTCCACAAATTAAAAATTAAAAAGACTAAAACCAACACTGAAACTATTAAAAAAAAAACTAAAGTAAAACTAGACATTTTCAAACAATCAAAGCTATATTAAAATCAAGAAATGATTTTTTTTTAAAGTAATCAGAAAATAGAAAACTATACTATAATAACTGGTATTTAAAAAGTAATCAGAAAATAGAAAACTATAATAACTGGTATGGTGGCCTTTAACACAGTTGTTACACAGCATTTCTAATATGGGTATTAAAACACTGGATATTTCCAGTGTAAAAGCACATGTGGAAAACAGTCTGGTCCTGTGTGCTACTGTTACATGCCCCAGGAGGATAGCTTTTTCTTTGTGAAATAATGCCTTCTCTGTCCTGATTGGGTGCTGCTGCTTGAATCAAGTCAATCAGCAATCGGCAGATCCCTATATAACGTTTGTGAAGCTGTGTTTCTGGGCCTTCTGGCCATTTTCACTGCCATACATGTGCAGGCTCACATGCCTTTGATTTGTATTTTTAGCCTTATGTGACTTTGTTCAGACTGCCTGTAGGGGAGAATTGCTTTTGTAACGTAATCCCTTGTTTTCTACTGTTTATGTGCTGGTTAGGTTGGCTATCTTTGTATATTTTGTTTTCTTTGGCATTGGGCAAGTTCCTTTTATTTTCTGTTAGGGATGTTTTGTTTGTTATGTTGGCGTTAGCTCTCCCTTGAGTTAAATGTCAGTCTGAACCAAAGTTTTAAACTAGCAGAAAATAAACCTTTAAAAATGCCATCTTGACTCCTCTTTCACTATTTTAACTTTATGTTATTCCCTCCTATCTCTTCGGCTAGCCAGGGGATGTAAAAGACACATTAAGCTGTTTCTGAATAAATCATTAGCTCAGTATTTTTAGTTCATTGTTTCAAATATCCTGATTTGTTGTTGGTCTTACTACTGTTTTTACTATTGGACTTTTTCCTTTTTTTTCAGCTGGGTCAATGTCGCAGTCAAATTTTTCTTCTCCCACTAGATCTCCTTTTGCTTCATGTCTTCCTCCTCCTTCTCCTGCTCCTCCTCGTCCACAGTCACTCTGTCCCATTAGCCAGAGCACCACCAGCGCTGCCGTTTTTCTGTCCAGGAGTTGCCGTGTGATAACAGGGGATGTGATTCTTCAAGATCACATTGTCATTGAAGGATTGATCACAGAGCTGACACTTGTAAGGCCGCTGCCGTGTGTTCAGGCGGATGTGGGATTTCGGGGGGTTGGCTGAAGCCCCGCTGGCTTTGGACTGTAGGAGAGAGCTGGAGTATCTTGAGGAAGCCCATGCAAGCACAGGAAAAATGTGCAAACCCCACACAGAAAGGCTCCAGGCAAATGTGAGGCTCAAGCCAGCATCCAGGATTATTACAGTTAACTAAAACTAGATGTGTTAACTTAAGAAGTCAGAAATTAATCATGTGTAACATTAACTGTATGCAGTTTTGTGGCCTGACTTTCCCACCTGGTAGGTGTAGTCGCATTAAGGACATCACTGCTTTAAGACGAAGAGCGCTCCATGGGTGACCTTATCCCTTTAACTTTACATTTACTGAACAGCTGGAGGCGTTTTCATTCACAATAAACTTCCCCCTCATCTTTATACATGCTAATCTTAAAAGAAAATATTGAAGCCAACTGGGAAGCGCATTAAACCTGCATTCTATCTCAAGGCCACCAGATGGCGATACTTGAGGCCGCAAAAAGACTTCTGATGCTTTTGAGTATTTGCAGACGTGTGACCGCTAATCATGTTACACACAAATGAATAAGGCACTCAACACACAGACCTGCAGACTGGTCAGTGTCCCCATGCTAACTGTTTCTAAGGAAAAAGGTGCATTTCCCAACTGGTAGTACACCTCTGTGTGATTGCTTTGTAACTAGCATAGTTTGTATGAAACCGACTGACTTTTCTACAAATACTGGCCAGCTGTCTTTGAGCTGCAGTGAATCAGTCAAAAGTGTGACACAAATCAGTAATGAGATGGTTAGCCTTTAAAGAAGTTGCTCCTTTCGAAACATGTCAGCTGCAGCTCTGAGGCACAACTTTTACTATGAGGGTGAACCGTCTCTATTTCTGGTTTATGTCATACTTTCTCAATTTTACTACTGCTGGTTGAGTACTTGCAGACGAACGTGAGAAACTACAGCCTATCTACTAGCAGCTAAAGCAGTCACTAAGTTCTTAGTGTAGCAGCTTCTTTGCGACCATTTTCACCCAGTGACAGCTAATAACCTCCAGGTACCACTGGCAATCATTTGGGGAACACACACTTTTCCAGTCTCCTCACTCTTCTCCAGAGTCGACTGGTCACACAACTGATCACAGAGCACATTTTCAGTTTCTTAAACCTCTTGCACACCTTTATAAAACCTTAATAACACCAAAACGTCAACTGGTTTTGCAGTTTTTACACCTCAGCAGTGATAAGCTGCCGTGCCTGTTGCCGTAGCAGCGAGAGCTTGTGGGCGGGGTTTTAATGGTGGGTTCGAGTGATTTGTTGTCTGGAGTACACCGGCCAGTACATGGATCAATTAATGATTTTATAGAATTGTTTTGATATATATATATATATATATATATATATATATATATATATATATATATATATATATATATATATATATATATATATATATATAAGCAGATTTTTACAGTCATTGGTCTCAATGAGCACTCACTGGACACTTCATTTGGTACACCTTGCTAATAGTCATGGCATAGATTCAACAAGGTGGTGGAAATCACCTCAGAGATTTTGGTACATATTAACATGATAGCATCACGCAGTTGATGCAGATTTTTTGGCCATGTCTACATGCATAAATCCACTGAGCTGCTGCCATGTGTTGGGCTGATTAGTTTATTATTATTATAGATTATTTTGATTAATGAGCAGGTGAACTTCTATACTTCTAAACCTAGTAAGGTGCGTGTAAAGCGAGTGAGTGTATGAAGCAGATAGTACTACCACAGTTAATGGTATTACCTTAAAAGGAAAATAACAAATATAGGTTCTGTGACAAACAGAATAAAATATGCACCTTATTTGTAATTAAAATAAAAGCACGCACTTTCCGCAGACGGCAGAGCTCACAGAATGGCTCTAATTTAGATTGGCAATGATTATTTTTGAGTCTGAAAAAAAAGAGTTCAGTCCTTTAGAAAAAAAATATGCAGTAGATTTGCAGGTTTGTAAAAACACCATTAGGTGGTGCTGTTCAGCTTTTGCCTCTACCTCAACACACTGTAAAACTAGGATGTCACGGCCACTGCAGAGTAGGTGTGATATCATGACATAACTGAAGCTTTACATTTCAAAAGACTAATGCAAGAATTACCACAAACCAGGGGGCAACTCCTTATCCAACAATGAGTGGCTGCATTGCTGTTTAAGCTGCTCTTTGAACTTTAGAAGTTCCTATGTGCCTCAAAGGACATCTTGGATGGACAGAAGAAGAGAAACCACTGGCCAGTTTGTGTGCAACCATCACTGTGCATTTTCTGTGTTAAGACATCCTGTTCTCCATGTAAAGAAACAGATAATTTACAAATCAGCATATAAATAATCCTCAGAAATCTGTATTTTATTTGCCTTTTTATTGCCCAAAGAAATATTTGATTATGTATAAATATCCTATTCAGACACTTGAAATTCCATAGTTGGGGTCTACATTAAGCTGAGGGACTTTTTCAACTGCAGAAAGATCCTTTCTAGTCACCAGCTTTAGTAAATAAGCTGACCTCCTGACCAAGTGATTATCTAAATTATAGCAGCTAATGGTGATTAGTCCACCACATGGACATGTGGCTGAAATACAGACGCAGGGTCACTTAAGTGGCCCCTGAACAAACAGGAAAGACACTCACAACTGCCGCTTTGTGCAGCAGGTGGTTGCTCTCCTGTGTCCCCTGTAGACATGACATGTAGACATGACACAAGTATTCCCAATATCCAAACATTTTTAAGGCATGAGAGAGTAAAAAAAAGATATAATGGGGATTGGTGGATTTATTCTCCCACTGGGTGTAAGGCCCCCAGCTTCCTGGGTAATTGAAAAATGATTTCACGTGTCAGCTAATGAGTGCAGCATATCTATGCCCCGAGGAGGCCAGTCAATCAATCTCTCATCAGGCTGCCTCAACAGTAATTTGTGTTTGTTGGTGTGTTTGCACATGCCTTTGATGTGCGTATAGGAGATGTTGTTTTTGTGTTGTGTATTAATGTGTTAGATTAGAGCCATTAATTATGAATCAAGGACAGTCTGGTTTCCTCCTCTTCCCTGACTCATTTTGATATCCATTTTCAGCTGCAGGATATTTGCTGAGTGTGTTGAAACTTCAAAAGCCAGCTCTTGCTTGGAATGTGCCATTAAACTGTAAACATCAGGACAGGGCAATAAACCTACCAGCGTGCACGCACACACCTCCACAGTTTTCACAACTACAGACCCACTCTTTTCATGCCGACTGAGGTTCAATGTGAAGTTTCCATGTGACCGTGCCAAAGAAAAGAGGCAATAATGATCCAAAAAGTGTAGAAAATGTAATTTTCTTGGGTGTTTGAGCACAAAGGAATTTCACCCTTGACTCTCATTTACATTCTGTCCTCCTCCATCATACCAGTTCTGGGAAAAACAGAGCAAGCCGCGGTCGAAACATGTCAGCTGCCTTTCACATTTACGGAGGAATGTTGGCCGCGCTTCACAATGTTGTCAGTCAGTACGCCAGATAAGAGCTCTCAGTTCATAAATAAGATTGATGGCACCGCATACCACCAGTTCCTGCTCTGTGTTTTCCCATACAAGCATCTCTGTCAAAAGCATCTGTGCTATCTCACCAGCTCATATCCTCTCTGTCCAAGTCCAGGCTTGCTTAGGTGTTTTTACATGTTCCTCATCCACTCATTAAACCCACTACTGCAGGATATGCCCTGACTTCAGCTGCTCAGCTGCGTTCGAGTTTAATACTAGTTTGTTTGGGGGTATTGGTTAGGATATAGTTATATTGTATTTTAGCTACACATATTTGACATGCACTCTTAAATTCCAAAGTCTTACATTTCCTCATAGTTCATGGGTCTTAAAAAACTTAAACAACTGAAAATAAATAGTTCCACAGATTGTACTTTAGTCTTTCTGTTAAAAATCTTTAGGTGTAAAGTTGAAAGAATGTCTGGTTATTCCCTCAGTTTTTCTTTTATAAGCTTGTAAACCTTTTAAGATTGAGTATTCTTAAAAAGTAACCTGTGCACCGTCAAGCTCTCCGTTAAGGATACAGTTGCATTTTTAAGCCAAGTCAGGCCTGTTTGTCTTAAAGGAAAACATCATCTCATGTTGGAAACTATCTTGGCTATTGCACTTTGATTTTTTTAAGCTGATCTGGAGGAATTAATTTCTAAAAATAAGCCATCCAAGGACTACAAACAAAAAACTTCTTGTAATGTATCATGGCTTTGTTTAACCCAAACCAATACCGTCCAGCCTTTTTGAATGCTTCCGCAATCCACAATGGCGCTGCTTTATTTTATAAATACAATACTATACAAAAGATTAGTAAGAGAGTACACATTTTAAAGCCATGCAATAGTGGTGTGTAAACACAATGGGAATAAAGAGAGGTGAGCGGAGAAGAAACACACAGTGTATCATGGGAAGTTCCCAGTAGGATAACTAAAGGATGTTTCAGGGTTTTCTCATCCAACAATAACTGTAACAAAGGAAAGCTTTAAGTAAAGACAGTGTCTGTCTTCTGAATCTAAAGTGGGCGCTGCTTCCACAGGAAAACAGCCTGATAGCTAAAGACTCTGCCTCCCATTCTACTTTTGGAAAACTGAGCAACCACAAGCCCGAATGATCTGATCCCACAGCTTCTCACACCCAACACATCCTTTTGTTTTCTTTTCTCTGTGAAGGGTTCGTGGTGCAAATGTAAATAAAGTTGCAGTCACTATTCAGCAAGTGAAACTTTATCAAATAAAAATTGTAATTAATTTTATGTGTAACTTCCTAATTCAGTTACCTTTTTTCCCCACATATTTGATATTTACAGGATGTGTTGTGGAATTGCACTTTTGTGAAACATCTTATAAAACAGATAGTAATTTTGGATTATTCAAAGGTTGCATTAAAGTCAGTGTGGTACAGATTAATGGGGGCTCCAGTGACGAATGTTGCTGGACTGAAACGGAGCAGGCTGTGGTGTTCATGGTCAATTTACAGAGTATATCTAAAGAATCGGACGGTTTGCTTAGGCTGCTGCCCCCGCGACCCGGCCTCGGATAAAGCGGATGAAGATGGATGGATGGATGGATGGATGGATGGATGGATGGTTGGATGGACGGACGGTTTCAAAAGGCTATGTTTTTTTAAAGTAATGGACACAAAAATTTTAAAATACATTGCCAAATATAAAGCTTTACATACAAAATGAACAATGTTCACATGTGCTCAGTGTGCTGTCTGGAAGCATAGCATGTGTCAATGTGAAACTTTTTGATATCAATGTGTTTAAGGTTTATGATGCTGATTAGATCAACTCATCAACCAACCCTTATAAAGCTTGTGTAAAGGTAGAATACCTTTACACAAGCTTTATAAGGGTTGCCATGACTGCCATTCGAGACCAAAGTGGGATAATGTGGAACTGTGAGGTGTTTAAGATATGATGGGCACTGGCAATTTAAGAGTTTAAGAATACTATTAGTGAAGTAAACTGCAAAACTACATGATTTTGGGGGGTTTAACTATCCTTCAACTTTAAATGGGCAACTTGTGGACTTGTTTTTCAAAGCTGGCAGCAAAGTTGCTCCAACCCTCTCTGTGAACTCAAAACAGTCCTTTAAGGCTATCTAATGTTTCTTATTGTAATCTCACACTGACTCAGGGATGCTGAGATCAGGGCTCTGTGTGGGTCATGCCATTTGTTACACGATTCCTTGCTCTTCTCATCTCTGAAGATAGCGCTGGCTTTGGCTGTGTGCATCAAGCTGCAGAATGAATTCAGGACCAAAGAGATGCTTCTGTCATTGTATTTCCCGATGAAGGCAGATATAAAAGAAAGAACCTTGAGCTCTCATGTGCACGAAACCTTTGAACAGTATTCTGTATGTGAAAGCGAAGTAGGAACCACTCAGGATCACCAGGTGAATAAAGCAGGCATCTACTAGAACTGTGGTGATGTGTTTTAGTTTTAACAAACCAAACCATGCAGGGTGACCGCTGAAACATATGAAAGGACACTGATGACACCATAACATTCATTGTCCTTGTCGCTGTCACTCTCATTGTTCTGGCGCACTGTGAAAACCCAATGTCTGAGCTCCCGCCGCCCCAAACTGGTACAAGTCGATACTTGTGGCTCGTTTGCGCGGGTCTGTGTGTGTTCACATATGTGCGTGACCTATTTGGAAATAGACACCATATAACAGACCTCTCCTTTCTCTCATCTTCATGTCCAGTGGCCTGTCCTGAAATAGCTCATAAACACTTCTGGGCGTGAGGTATAGCTGAGGCATTGAAAGCGTGCAGGAATGTGATGCACGTTAGCAAAGGTGCACAAGAATTTTCAAATGACATTAGCAGCTAATCTGGGAGAAACCTGCCTTTGTCATGTATAAGGTTACGCGTCCTAATGAGAATGTAATCTATGCCAAGCATGCTCTCCGTGGCAAGAGGAGAACAAGAGAGCTGGCCACCCGAGAAAGTTGAACCCAAAAGAATGCAGCTCTGGTATTCATTAATGAAGAGCACTCTTCTCTGCGATGGAACGACGGTGCAGGAATGAGGAGATGGCGTAACAACGGAGAGGAGACTCATCAGAAAACAGAAAAGCGCTAACGGAGCTACCTCGGTATTTATCGTTCAGCCAATAAATGAAATGATAAACAAGTCAGACAGCTGGTAAATTATATTAGAATATTTTATTGCTTTATGAAATGTTGCATCAATTCAACTGTATTAAACCTTCATATTGTTTCGAGTTCACAGAAATGTCTGTTTGAAGTCAACACTCGGTTGGTTGTGTACAGCTTGACAAGACCGTGATTGTCGGCACATAACTTACAACAAACATACATACATAAAACTCTTTGGCGTCCCGCTCAAAGCACTATCGTATCTAAAATAACAAACATCTGTAGAAAATATATAATAACAATAATAATAATAATAATTAACCTGTTTGTTAGTTCAAAGCTCACAGTAAACAAAAAGAAAAACAACAACACAGCATTTTCAACTTTTGCCCCTAAATGGCGACCAAACCAGCTGGATCACCACATCAGGGCAAACACTCTCAAACTGTAACCACACATGCAAACATACTATGAGAAAAAAAAAAGATAAAGAGCATGAGAAACAAAGAGAAGATGAAACACCGTGATGCTGCATCCTCCCAAAATTGCAAGCTTGCAACACCAGGTCTGTGTCAGTATATGCATTTATATATTATACAGCTCCCTGTTCATGCACCTCTGAAGCTCTGTAGAACCAGCTACCCGAGACTCAAGACGTGCGAAGAGCAGGAGCGCTAAAATCAGCAGTGTTATCAGCTTAAATTAATTAATAACGGGGAGTCTTACGTAAAGATAATATCTATCTGATCGGAATTAAATTCACTTTTTTTTGTTCATTTGTTTTAAACTTCAAGAGAAGGGGTGGATCATAAAGATAACCTCTTACTAAATGTTTATCTAGAAGAGCTTGAGGCTTAAGTTAATATTTGGGGAATGTGGAAACCAGATAAGATAAATATGTAGCTTTTTAATTCATTGGTTTGGGAAGAGAAATAATAGGGATTATACAGGGTGGGAAAGCAGCATTTATATTTATATATATTTATTTATAAATATTTTGGCATACACTCTCTGAGAACACGTTGCCATGTTAGAATCCAAAATACTGTCCAAGTACCTCAGAAGATTCATCTTTTCTCACTCCACCAGGCAGACTGCCTGCAGCTGTCCAGCCGAGTGAGAGAAAGTGAGTCGGAGCACAGCTCTGTCTCTAAAATGTGAAAACAGTCCTTTTTTTTCCCTCCTTTCTTTTGGTAACATTCCTGCCTCCAGTATTTAGTTCCAGTCTTGCACCTCTTCACAGATACTCAGAAATAGCTTCTTTTTTCTTTTCCGCATCCCCATTCAAAATCTCCCTCTCAGTTCTTTAAATGAAGATTTCCACTGCCTCCGAATCCAGCTCATCCAGGCCCCTGAAGGGGTTTAATAGCAACTTCTTAGGCGCTGCCTTGACTGGAGAAAAAGAAAACAAACAAAGAAGACATGGATAATTATTTAAGTGTTTTAAGGCTAAGACCAGCAGAAAGAAAAGTCCTTGATGCATTTCAGTTAGCTGTGGCTAAAGGTTAACAGACGTTTTCCACAGTCAAACAGGCCACTCTACTGAGCGTGCTCAGTCAACAAAACTACATTATTTCCTAACTGTGCACATTCCACAGGGCCCACATTATGAACCATGGCCTACACACATGGTATCTGACTGGTTGGTTATTCCACAGCATGGTTAATCAATATGCACTTCATGAAGTCGAGGCCAAAAATGCCTTTTATGTGTACAGCTGTACTGGGGTATAACTTTGTGCAGGATTGCTGCTTTTTTTGGCTTACTGACCCATCGTTCATACATGATAAGGTGCTTACCACTGTTGAGCTTAGTTGTACTGGCTGCCTCTTTGGTTTTGGTTCCCTCCGCCTGCCTTTCTAGCGTCCCAGGTTCAGACTGAGGAGAGAGCTGACGACTGGGCAAAGTCTGATCATCTGAAAGACTCTTACCTACGAGAAAGCGTCACAGAAGATGTCAGCATGTGCACCTTTTTATTTCAAACCTTTCAGCGGTAGACAAAAATGTATGTCTTTGGATCAAAAAAATGGCAAATTTGTGCTCCTCACCTCGTGTCTTAGTGTTGCTCTTTGTGGGGCTGATGGAGGGAGTGGAGGAGGCAGATCGGAGGGTTGCCCCCGCTGCATTCAGGAGGTTTTCAGGTGGACTTTGCTCGTCCTTTCGACCCTGGTCCTGGTGCAGCCGCTGGTTGAGGATTTTGATCACGGCATCTTTTTCCAAAATCTGAGCATAAAGGGCACGGATCCTGATGCAGAGCAGAAAAAACATGTCAGAAAGCTGGTAACCAAACAGTGGATGAAAAAAAAGAGGCAAATCCTGAAGGCTTGTTTGAAATCAAAAAGGGGGTTGATAAATAGTAGGTATGCACCTGTTCTCCATCTCCTGGTTCCTGTGGTCGGCGACTGGCAGGTCCTCGTTGAAGCTGTTGTTGGAGGAGTGGCAGGGCGAGTGGTTAATGATTGTGGTGTCCCTGGAACAGAAAAAGAACATTTCCTGGGTTTAATTCAAGCTTGAATGAGCTAAACTGAGCATTTGTACACATGAATTCCCAGCATTCATCAGAAGGAGAATGAGACACCAAGCTACATCCGTCTTTACCTCTGGGCAGCGGCAGTGGCAGCCACCTCCATGGCAAACTGCCTCATGGTGCTCTCTTCCAGATACTTCTGCTCCCAGCGCACCACGTCGGCTTCAAGGGCAAGGATTCGCTCCTCACGCTCCCGCAGGCGCTCTTGGAGTGAGTTCATGGTCATTCCAGGGGGCTGTGACTGCCTCTGTGATAAAGAGATAAAGTATTTGAGATAGATCCTAAAAAACAAACAAAAAACTGCCGTCATATATGACCAAGAACAAAGGCTCTACCTGTTGTGCCCTCAGACTCCTCAGCTCCTGCTCTAGTCGTGTCCTCAGCCTCATCTCCAGGCTCTCCCTCTTCTCACAGGTGGACTGGAGCTGAGCCAGCGCGCTCTGAAGCCTCTCCACCTTTTCTACATACGCCCTCTTCCTCCTCAGCTCCTCCTCGAGCTGGCGACCTCGTCCTCGAGCCGCCTCCAGGGCCTCCTCGAGTCGTTTGGCCCTGAGGTTCTGCTCCTCAGCTGCGGCTCGCAGCCGCTGCAGCTCCCTCTCCATGCGCTCCCGCTCGACATTCTGCTCCTCATCTGAATCAAAAGAAAAAGTAAACACGGTCAGATGAAGAGCATTACAGGATTAGAGTCAAAGTGTGTTGGACAGAATGGAAGTGAAAGTTTTTTTTCCAAACTTTTCTCAAGTCTTTTCTGAAAAAGTACGGAAAGCTAATCCGCAATTATCCCTCCTAAAACCGAATAAGTATCCGAGTTTTTACATGGTGGCCAGTGTTCTTCATTTAGTGAAGCACTCCCGGAATGCTGAGAGCAGGAAGGGGGAGAAATCTGCCCTATCCCTTTGACCCACATAGCACAGAGAATTCCTCATCAAGGCCATGCAAACACCACAACCCCGCTTGAAAATCAAACTCACACACAGGTGGTGGTGAAGGAGGTGGTGGTGGTGGTGGTGGGCGGACTTCATTTCTACCACTTGCACTGCTGCTCTGTGATTTAGAAGGGCTTCATTTCCTTTTGCAAGGAGGTGCATGGATTGAATTCCCTATTATGAAGCCTTCTTACCAAATAAGCTGAAGTTATGTAAGTGAAATTCCTGCATGAAACGATGCCCTTAGCAACAGAAGGGGGCCCATGGTACGCTACAATCCAGTCCAATCAAGCATGCCAATTCTAGAGGATGAAAAGGAGGAGGAGTGGAGAGGAAACTAGCCCAACGAAACGACATACTTACTTTGTTCAAGCAGCTTTGCCATGATGTTCTGGTTATGGTCGGCTGCCTTGACTTCTTTTGCAACATGGGTCCTAGCATTTTCCAGGTTTTCTGTGATGCAGCAAAGTGTAATCAATTAGAGTAATTTAAAAAAAACCTTGGACCTGCTGAAGCTGGTGTCACTGAATACTGCAGTTTGGTGTCAGTACCTCTAAGGTCTCTGTTGAAATCCTGCAGCCTCCTGGCTTCAGCCACAAGCCTCCTCCTCAGTGTCTGTTCCAAGTTCTCTCTCTTATTGCTGGCCTCCCTCAGTGTCTCATAGGCCTCTGAAATACGCTGGATCTCCTGCTCCAACTGCAATGGAAGGGCGAGGGGGAGGGGGAAGATATAGGAGGGTTGGAAAAGAGGAAGAAAGGAGAAGAGAAGGAATTTTGGGTTAACCTACTTGACATGCTGAAGAGGAGCTGGAATGTTGATTCATGCTGTTATAGCACACAGATACATATATGGGTTCACATGAATGTATGTGAATAAAGCACACTCTGTGTGTGTGTGAACATGTGTGTGGTGTAATACTGAGAAGGAATTTAAGCCCGCACCACTCCCTTTGCGACTGATTTATATCTACATTCCTGAGGGCTGATAGCTTCAGTTCCAGGTGTGTGAGCACACAGGAGCATGCGCACACACACACACACACACACACACACACACACACACACACACACACACACACACACACACACACACACACACACACACACACAAAGGCTCTCTCTCTCACACACACATATACAGAACTGGGAAGGCTGCCAGCGGAGGGAAGGTGTGCATGCCTGTGCCTGGCTTGCGGAAAACGGCAAAGAGACACCCACCATTACGGCAGTCACACAGGCATGTTTACCCAGGGCTGCGGCCTGACGGAGAAAACTTTCCAACCCTGGCAATTATCATTCTTTAAGGTTGAGACAAGGCAAGGGCCATGTGACATAACTCCAGCAGAGAGCAAAAGGGATTTTTTTAAAGCATAAATTGGCTGAGATATCAAATGTCACCGAAATGGTTTCTAGCACGTTGAACGAGTAAATATCTCGTTTTAGGAGCCGGTTTGGTCTGACACTCAGTCACAAAAAGCAAAAACATGGCTGTAAACGTAGCACTGTTTTAAAAGGGAGAACATGGAAAAAGTGGTGCTGGGTACGAAAACAAAAAAGACCTTTCACTTTTTAAGGGCAGCCCGCCACTTGACTGCTGTAGACCCCCACCCAAGCACTCATTAAAAGTGTGGGGGTCGAAACCCAACTGGCTGCTGTGTGACAAGCCCCAGATTAGACTGAAAATCTATGGTCTCCGCACGCGCACACACATACACGCACACTTTTTGACCTCCACTAGGTTAGCTACACAATGAAAGGAGTGTGTAAACACAGTAGCAGGCTGTGACCTCTGTTTGTGTCTCTGTGGTGTGGAAGGAAGCAGCTGCTGATCTCATCTGTCTGCCCTGATGAGGGAGTGTGCCTGGGGTTGGATATCAGGGAAGCAACTGTTAACTGGGCTTGTGTTTCATAGACAGGTGGCTCAGATGGAGGGTGTTGTCTGGATGCTCTCCAAATTCCTTTGGGATTTTCATGACTTAATGGTGTGGTAATCCTTTCCTTTGAGTTGAATGTATTTAAAAATTAAAGATATTGAGAGAAACCTTTTTTTTAAGTACTTGTAAAATATTCTAGTTTATCTCAATTGTGGACCAGTGAGAGATGAAGCTTTTCTGTTCTTCTCACCTTTTGAATACGGCCGCTCTTCTCCCTGTGAGCCTCCAGTTCTTGTCTCAGCCTCTCGTTCTCCATCAGCAGCAGCTCCACCTGGTTGGGCTCCTCCAAGCCAGCAGGTGGCAGGCTGTTGAATGTGCCGTAGCAGGGGGGTTCTGCTGGCTGACCAGACTGGACATACCTAAGAGATACCCGCATACATTAGAGGACACTCTAGCTGAATCACACTTATACCGTAATAGAATATAAATATGAGAAAGAGCTTTTTTATATAGCATGACATCTAACGTATCACTGTGTATGAATTTATACACAGGCAGGCCAGCCGGCTCCAGTAAAGAACCTAAAAACCTGTATGTGGAACGTACTCAAACTATCCTAGGCAACGCAAGTATGCAAAACTCTCCTTTAGCAGCATGCCAAACATTACAAATACCTACAGGGCTGGACTTGTTCTCCGGTGCGGATTTCAAAGAGGAAATATGAATAAGTATTCAGACTGCGGTGTGACTCACACTAAAAGTATGTGTTTACGCATGTGAAACACAATGGTGCCACTGGGCGGGCTCTTGTGAGAAAATTTACACCGGAGTGCATGATGTAATGTTAAAGTTGCTTAAACTCCATCTGGTACCTGTGCTGCTGAGGCTGCACTGGCTCCTGGACCTGGTGAGGGATAAATCCTTGGCCCTGGATGGGGGCTGAGTACTCTGGGGGTGGGTTGCATTTGTCCATGTTTGGCCCCAGGCCCTGGTAGCATTGTGGGCTGTAGTAAGGAAGCTCAGGGTAGCTGTGAGAGGTCATCTTTATGGCTTCTGCTTTAGCCGCTGCGTCTTTCCTCTCCAGAGATATCTGCATGTGATGCTCGCTGAGAGACCGCACATGGCTGCACTTTAGCGCCATCAGATCAGCCTCTTCGTGGAAGACCCCTTCATGCAGAAGCTTTCCCTCATGGAGCTGCCAAGCCATGTACTGAGACTGAGCCTTGGCTTGCTCATAGGTTGGCAGCTTCTCCCCATGCAGCTGGTAGCCACTTTCTGAGTGATGGTAGTCTCCCTGGTGCTCCTGGCCCTGCGGTTCCTGCCTCGCAGAGAGCTGAGGGTAGAGAGGATCCTCCTGGGTGAGACTCTCCAAAGAAGATTGTGGGCTACTGCTCATGTCGCCCCCACTGCTGGGTCCACTGTTGCTTCCACTGCCTCCCCGCAGGGCCTGCTGCTGGATGGCTAATAAGGTACGGGTATCTGTGGGGTTTCCGTAGCGGAGCTGCTCCTGGATGAGCCGATGCAGGACTTTGCCAGACGACTCCTCGGTGGACAACATACTGCTTTGTGAACTTAGTGATTATCTCTTTGAATCAGTTGACTTTTTCCTCAGTGAAAATATTAAAAAAAAAAAAACAGCTGTGAACCTGGAACAAAGGGGCGAGAGAGTAAAGTAGGATCAGTCTGAGGTGGCAGTGAGGTCAGACGGTAATAAAGCTGAGGCAGGCTTTCACAATAACAGCAACACTTTAAACACAAAGTTATTAAATGTGTTTATTTATTAGAAAACAGTGTGACAATGAGTCTATGTTACCAACAGCGACAAAGTGGAGATGTGGACATATTTTATCACTGCAGGCAAAAAGTGCATGCGCCAAAACTTCCACTCTCACGGTGGAGCAAAAGCGCACAAAACCACCACGTAAAACACTCCACAGCTCGACTTTCCTCTTTAATACATTGTAAGTAACTTTAAATTAAAACACAATTCCCAAAGATTCAACGAGAAGTTTTACTGTAGCGACTCTGGCGCTCAGGAGAAAACAGAAAGAAAGGGGGGAAAAGACGCTCTTCTTACCAGCTCACGCTCTCATCATAACCCAACGTTATCCTCGACTTCGAAGTAAAAATAGTTCCACTATTGGCATCAGCTTTTTTTTTTAAGTTAAACGTGTCTCATTTCCCCCCTTGAACGTGTTGCCGCGATCCTCTCTTGCTGTGAAATGATTGTGGAGAGAGCAAGCGGCGATAATAAGTAACCGAGGAGGGACTGAGGTCGGAATGCCAGGAATGCAAAACGCGAGGTCCCTCGGGGATCAAAAGCGTAAAAACCACACGGGAGGAGGGAGGAGGGAAGCTGCAGTGCGCTTTATTATTACCAACGAGGAAAGGAAGAGAAGTATAGGAAAGGAATGAGCATTTTTTTTCACTAAACTGTGAGTTACTTGATAAACAGCAGCAGTTATGAAGTGATAAACTCCTTCAGTGATGCAAAAGTATGCGAATCATTCACTTTAGTTCAATTAAAAACATACTGCACTGCATGTACTGCACCATTAACAGCATGCATAATTAACGCACATACTCAGAAGGCCACCTGAACGTATAGAAATCTATAATTATAATAATTTTATGTTTCTTGTAATCGTTGGTGATGCATGTGCAACTCTGCTTCTGAAAACAGCTGGGATGGTCTATTTAAAATAGTAAAAAGAAATCATTTGAATTGTTTAAATTGAGACTTGTTATTGCTTTTTATGTTAAATTTGTTGTCAAGCTGAATTTGATGCCAGTAGCACTTCAGAGTATGCATGTATGTTTGCCACTTTATTATATCACCTAATTATTTAACAGCACCTTTTAAGCATTCAGGAATTCCACAGAGCTCTAGTTTTGAAAATGAACTGTAACCACTCTGACTTGATTACATTTTTATTTTTTTCACTTCATAATATGCCAGATGTTCTCAATGGGTGTCAGACCCAGATTCCTGTCAGGCCAGGCTGTTTTATTAGGGAGCCATGTTGGAAAACATCCTCAGTGTCATTTGGCATTGTTTTGCTGAAATAAGCAAGGCCTGAAGACATCATCTGAGTGGAAGCACAAAAGCTATATGAACTTCATGAGTTACACCTTGATAGCATGTGATCGAACCCTTGCTTGCGGTGAGAGCTGCTTTAATTCTACGTGGCACAGATTCAACAAGGTGCTGGAAACATTCCTGAGATATTTTGGTCCATGTTGATGCACATTTGATGTGAATCTCGGGTTCCAATGAATCCCAAACGATTGAGATCTACTGATTGTGGAGGCCATTTGAGTACAGTGAAGTCACTGTCATGTTCAAGAAACACGTTTGCGATGATTTGAGCTTTGTGACATGGTGCACTGTGCTGCTGGAAGAGGTCATCAGTAGATGGGCACCCAGTGTGGTCTTCTGCTGCTGTAGCCCATCTACTTTAAGGTTTGCTGTGCTGTGAGTTCAGAGATGCTCTTCTACATATCTTGGTTGTAAGCTAATGATTGTTTGAATCACTGTTTTACCTGTTGGGTCAACAAGGCATTTTCACGCAGAGACGTGCTGCTCACTGGATATGTTCTCTTTTTCAGACCATTCCGTGTAAACCTTAGAGATGGTTGTGGGGGGAAATCCCAGTAAATCACTAGTTCCTGAAATACTCAGACCAGCCAACAGCCATGCCAGGCTCAAAGTTTTTATTTAAGCGAGACACCGTGGTGGTGGTGCAGTGGTTACCATTGTTGCTGCAATCACTGCACAAAGGTCCTGGGTTCTGATCCAGCCTGGGCCTTTCTGTGTGATGTTTGCATGTGGGCTTACTCTGTATACTGCACAGTTCAAAGATGTGCATAAGGTTAGGTTAACTGGCAACTATAGGTGTCTGTCTCTATGTGTTAGGTCTGTGACAGATTGGTAACCTGTCCATGATAAGCACCACTTTTCTCCCTGTGACAGCCCCAACCTTGAACCTGAGCTGGATAGTCAGAAGGAAATGGATGGCTGTTCAGTTCTAACATCTGAAACTTTGTGAGTTTTCTATGTTAAATTAAATTTTGGTTTCAAATGTGTTTATCTGCTTTTGACACGCGTCCCAACTGAAAAATAAATGTAGTGGTGGGGGGAGAAAGTGCTTCATCAATCTTAAATAAAAAATGCTCATCGAGGGGTCATTTGGAGGTTTGCTGTGTAAACACTGTGCATTTGCAAAAAAAAAAGAAAAAATAGCAGTTAATTTTTATTAATTCCTTTGCATAATTCTTGTTGGAAATTTGTAAAAGGCCTGCTGTCAAAATAAAGCTTTACCTTGAGTTTTTATTATTAACACACTGACTTTCCTACTTCTACTTTAACTTTTTACTAGACCAAAGCGTAGCTTATTGCAACTGCTTCACATGAATAATAACTAGAGCTATTTATGAAATCTTTGTGTAAAAATGAAATAGTCTAAAACATTGCACTGTGAAATACAATGAAATCTCCTAAAATTGGTCTCCTGAAAACCTTTTATCTCTGGGCTGTAGAAATCTAGGCTCCTGGTATTCACTACAGGCCACCATGGGCTGACAATTTCCTAATGTTGTAAACCTGCTCAACATTTGGCAATAAAACCCTTTCTGATTCTGATTCTGATAAAAACTCTGCTGGTGCACATGTTTTGAAGCTGTTACATGCCTTAAATGTGTGCGTGTGCCTGTGTGGTACATGTGTGGGACAGCTGTCCCCTGGAATCCCGAGTCTTTGTAGCCCCACTACTACAAACATAATGACTCGTTGTACCCAACATCGTGCAAGCAAAAGCCCGGAGGATGCCATGCAGTGGCACAGCTTTACAGTCCAAATCTGAACATTACCACTAAGACAGGCCTGAGAAAGCTGGGATAGACCTGACCACGATACAAATTTAAAATGTGTCTGTTACAGGCCTGGAGCATCCATGTTTGTTTCCTTAAAGGGATACGCTTTCCGCCTCGAGGGAGAAAGCAAATCTTTATGGCAGGCTTTATTTCTGTCAGAGCCAAAAGACAAGCCTGAGCTACTATTTATTACCTGCTAGGGCCTAACGGCTGCTATATTGAGGACTTTAGACATGACTCTGGCTTTTATTATGGGGCCTTTAAATAGCAGACATTTTAGTCATAACAGGCGATTCATATCTCCAAGCAGCAGGCGCAGAGTGCAACAGATGCTATCCTGCCTCTCTATAGTCCATATTTTCCCACCAAAATCCCCATCAAAAAGAAAAAACAATTGCAAACTGCGAGTGAATTGATGAAGAAATCTGTGCAATCATAGCACAACAGTCATGAGTAATTTACTGTCGACCAGTGTGTGGCCACTGACCTCAGGCAAATGATCTAATTAGACCTAAAAATCTATAGGTTGGATGAGTTTCTATTGATGGTCTTTGTCCTACCTCCTTAATTAAACACACACATTGCCTCATGCTGTGGACATGAGCATACATATTGGTAAAGAAGAAAAAAGAAAGAACACGCAGACATTGTGTCTCTGTGGGCGGCACTCACATGGAGCCAACTGGTCAGCAAAGTGCAACATGTTAGCATTTCCACCTTCAGATCCACACTGTGAAGCAGCATAGTCTCCACCTATTTAAAAGCCCGCTCAAGTCATTTAACACCACCTCACTACTTCCTCTGCTCCCTCCCTGTGTGTCAGCATGTGTGTGTCTGCTGGTGGACAACGCCTCTGGTCATTTTGTCCCCTATTGTAGCACACTTCCTGTGAACTTGCTGAGGAATGTGAGGCTGACCCTTTGACAATTATGGATGTTTTCAAAAAGTCATTACAGGAGATGAACATCTAAAGTGGCCTGCCACAAAAATTCCTCAGTGTCTGTCTGCCTGTAGGCGCTGAAACCCCGAACCAGACGAAACTTATATTTCATGAGTTATTCCTTGTTTGTGAAAAGAAGAGTGGCACTGAAGACTATCCGAGAACACCCAGTAAAATGAAACACAATTGTGTTGTTGCTATTTACAGTAAACTCATATTCCTCTTGTGGTTTTCGTGGAAACATGAGCACAAATGAGGCAACAGTGAGACTAGTCAAACTACCAGTTGCACAAATGAAACAGTCTGAGTCTAAATTTACTCATCTTAGGCATGTGTTAAAGAGAGTATAAAAATCTCTTTGTGAAAAGGAGAGCAGCAGGAAGGCAAACCTCTGTGGGGGAGTCCTTAAAGGTACACACCTTTATTTTTGCTGGATAATCTAATTGCTTCATGAGCTTTTCTAAAAAGAGATAAATAAAATAAATAAATTCAAAGATTTAAACAATGTTAAAGTAAAATAAACACTGAAGAAATGATGGAAAAGCAGATCTTATAACAGAACAGTATATAGTAGTGTATTTACTTATTATAGTAACAATTTGACGCTATTTAACAGACAATTCAACCTTCAATTCATTATTTATACAGTATTAAGTCACAACAATTGCCTCCATGTTTTTTATAACATAAGGTAAAGACCCTACAGTAAAGAAACTACAACAATCACACAATTTCTATGAGCAAGAACAATGGGAAGGGAAAAACCTCCCTTTTAACAGGAAAAAGCTTTTGACAGCGGCAGGCACAGGGAGAGGCAGCCATCTACCATGACAGGTTTGGGGTGAAGAGAAAGATGGGACCAAATTAAAACTATGATGGGACAGACAGAGATAGTTTAATAATGGCTAATGATTAAATACAGTAGTGGTGTATAAACACAGAGTGAAAATTGATCAGTGAAGAAGAAACATTCAGTGGATCAAGAAACAACTTAGCATTACGAATGCATTAGACATTCAGCATCACTGATGAATGAAAGCAGTCCTACATGTTTGCTTCATATGCACATATAAAGGGCACATCCTATTTAAATCTAACTCCAAGATTCCTCAGAGTGTTACTCAAGGCCAAGGTAATGCCATCTAAAGTAGATATCTGTTTAGACACAATGTTTTTAAGATTTTTAGGAACAAGTACAATAACTTCAGTTTTATCTGAATTTGGAAGCATGAACCTAAAGGTCATCTAGGTCTTTATGGCTTAATTCATTTCTGCAGTTTAGCTAATTTATTTGTATCATCTGACTTTAGGGATAAACTTGGGTATCATCTGCATAGAAATGTAAATTTATGCAATGTTTTCTAATAGTGTTGCCTAAGAGAGGCATGTGTATTGAAACTGTGAAACTCAATGAGTAAGTTTTGCGTGTGAATTTTCATTTACATAAACAAATTGGAGTCTACTAAATAGATATGGTTTAAACCAGCGGTCCTTTTTTGCGCCATAGACCGGTTTATGTTTGACAATATTTTCATGGACCAGCCTTTAAGGTTTCGTGGATAAATACAACAAAATAAAACCAGTACTGGTACCACAATAAAGAAGTTTTATTCATTACACATGGGAAAAGACCCAGGGAAACTGAGTTAACGATAAAAACGATAAAAAATAAATAAATAGATAACGATGAAAAATGATAAAAACCCTGAAAACTATACATTTCACACCCGATCCTCAACTCTCGTGGCCCAGTACCAAACGACTCACAGACCCGTACCGGTCCGTGGCTTGGGGGTTGGAGACCGCTGGTTTAAACCACTGCAATGCAGATCTTTTCAATGGTGTGATCTAATCTTTAAATTGAATATTGTGGTTACCAGTCACTAGTGCTGCACTGAGGTCTAGCAGGACAAGCACAGAGATGAGTCCACAGTCAGAGGCATTGGCAAGTTCATTCATACCCTTCAGTAATGCTGTTTCTGTGCAGCGATGAGCTCTGACTCCTGACTGAAGCTCTTGAAATAAATCATTCCTCTGCAGATGATCAGGTAACTGTATGACAGCTTCTCTTTAAAGATTTTTTTAAATCAAGAGAAGGTTAGAAATAAGTCTCTAATTAACTGGCAACCGAATCAAGTCATGACTTTGTAACTACGGTCTAGTTACTGCCACCTCAAAAGCTTGTCGTGCATAGCATGTTATTAAATATAGGTTGATTATATTAGAAATTGAAACCTTAATTAATGGTAAAAATACTTTAAGTAAATACCAATAGGTATAGTGGTTAAAATTGCTGTGGGAAACACTTAAAATGTGGGTGAGGAGACAAAGACAGGTTAAAATGTTATTTGTAAAGAATTTCACAAGTTCATAGCTAGTTAAGGTCAAAGAAGCTCTGACTGTTTGTCAGCCTGGCTACAGTGCTGAAAATAACTCTGGGCTTGTTCCTGTTTGAAAGTTCAGTTTGCTTCTCAAAACACTGTCAGTTTTGAAATTGTCATGGATACAATGAGTTTGCCACTCATGTAAACTTGCATAGCTTGGATTTTCTGTTTCCTGTTTTTTATCAAGCATGTCCAAACTTCCTAAACAGCAGTAAGCACATCCTGCTCTGATGTATGACCCAGAAACTCATTTTAAAAAGACTTAATTAGCATGTGTTTGTGTTTTTGAAAGACTGCTGTGCAAAAATCTTGAGCCACAGATCATTTTCTACTTTCTGCTAGGAAAATGGAAACTAGATGCAGCAGAAAATAATGAATCAGGTTGTTAATTACATAATTTTGTATCTTTTGTATGCTTTTCCATTAATGCATGGTAACAGAATTTGTCTAAGAGAGCTTAAAACATACAAAAGGCAAAAATGGCAATTCTCACAAGCTTAACAGCTAATACTTGTTAAGGCCAACTTTATTCTTCACTGGAGCCTGAACTCTCTTAGCCAAACTTTCTTTAATTTCTGTAAGTATTCTTCAGGAATAGTTCTCCAGGTTTCTTGAAGGATATTCAAAGCTAATGTTGAGGTTCAAAATAGCTACGCTCCAGGCTCTGGGGAAGCCAATCCCCATGTGATAGTGTTCTGTTGTGTGTTTTTATTTGTTTGTTTGCTTTTTAAAAAAAAATAAAAAAAATCCAGTTATGCATTTACTTCATTAGCAACATGTTTGGGATCATTGTCATGATGAAAAATTAAGATACCGATCAGATGCTTTCCAGGTGGTATTGCATGGTGGAACAACATTATGGTACTTTTCTTTTTACAAGAACCCCAAGGATCATGTGGCTTTTTTTGTTTGTGTGCAGGATTCAGTGGTCTGCAACGTCCCAGGCTGCTTGCACTGTAACACTATAAAACTTTGTTCAAAGTACTGTTAATTTACCTAACTTGATGGCTATAAACCCAAGAAATTCTGGTATTAGTATGCCATTAAAGATGATGAGTTATATGTTGAGATAAATGCGGTGGATACCACACTGACTTGAACTTTTCAACCATCCTAATAACTGACTTCAGACTTCTATAAAACATTGTGAAATAAAACAGACAAAAAAAAGTCAGAGCTGATGTTTCTCATACTTTATTGAGCTGTGTGCACAGGTTAAATATCAGGAAGGGTTAGAAATCCCGTTTTATTTAGATAGTTATGCTAAAACACTTCCACGTGGTACACTCTGAACACTGTCATTACTTGAGTAGTAACTGGACAGAATAGTGCTGTCCCAAGTGAAACTGAGCACATGCCACAAGCAGCAGTCACAATATTTGACCATTGTTGCTCTAGCTACCATGATATTTCCAAACACTTATGGATTGTAAGAGTGTGTGACCACTCACATTAATGTTTTATACATTGAAAACAGTTTAATGTGCATAAAAACTAAACAAAAACACAATACAAGTGATATTGACTCCTAAAATCTGTTACTATTTGCCAGCTAGCATTGCTAATGGCAGCATAACACCTTGTGCTAGCTTGTTGCTAGCTCAAGATAAGGGTGATAAGTGTACAGTGTACAGTGTTACTGCTTGCATGTTATGACTACCCCACAGAGATACTTGTAGTACACGGCATGTAGCTGCACTTGCCAGTCTGAACACAATTACAGTACGCACTCAAAATAGAAAGTGTAAATATGGAAGTTTGTAATTTGAGATGCACCAAATGGTTCAGACTGTCAAGAAGAAAAAAATCCACCTTGTCAACAGTTTGTGTGATAAGAGGTGGGATTAAACCTTCTCATTTGTTGTGACTCATCCCAGTTCTCACCTCCGAATGAAAACCACTTTCTCCAATGTCTGAGCAACAGCAGACCGCAGTGGGATTATTTTCTTTAACTAATCTTATACTGAGGTAATCTTTTAATCTAGATATAATCACTTGATTAACTGAAAATGGAAATCACCATTGGTGATGGTCCTATGGCTCTTTAAGCACATCAAGAACCTAAGTAGACAAATTAATCCTGCAAAAAGCTATAGCTAACAGGCATGAAATGGTCTTTATCACATTCTATTTAAAGACTTTTTTATCTGCTTTATTCTAAACTGCAGTTGGAGGTCATTTTAAAAGACATTTTATCGAATGAAGTTGTCATAGTTTTAAAAAGAGGCCATATCAACACAGACAGAGAGATTAGTGTTGTAGTTTATCTGAAGCCTGTGCAACAAGATGCTTGACTCTATGTCTATCTCTGCATCATTATCACTTTCTTTTTGTTCCCTCAAGCATATTCATATCTTTGGACTCAGATCATATAAGTCTTTGATGGCTGTATCAGGCAGACAGAGAGTTTAAAGGACTGGATAAGACAGGATGCATGTTGCACTGTTAGATTCGTGGGAAAGAATAAGACGGAATAGCTGACAAGGTCACCTGATATGTCAGGATTGGTGGGGAATGTAAGCGATAGTGTTGGAGTGGCATGGCTTCCTGATTCACACATTACACAAGAGACAAAAAGAAGGTGTGCTGCATTCAAGTAGCATCCTGTTCTCAGGAAAGTGCTGATGATAAGTTTCCCAGTTTTTGTATGTCGCAACACCTCAAATTCCAATGTTAGGAGTTTAGTTTACTGATGAAATTATGTCGAAGTAAACAGGCAAGCAACATATAACATCATTCCTGTTTGACACCTGTTTAGATTGATAGTAGAGATAATAAAAACTGGTTGCCTATCTGTTTAAAGGGAAGAAGCTCAGCATGTTGCTGCAAGTTGGATGGCACTGAAGGGAATTTCCAGGCATTTATAGCAAACAGACTACATATATGAATCACTGGGGATACAGTATGAAGAGATGTCAAAACAGATGTGTAGTGCAGCCATATCTGGCACAGTGCTTGCTAAAATAAATCAGGTAGATGGTCCAAAATCATAAATAAATAGTTCCAAATTTAGGAAAAATTCAGGAAGAAGATAGATAACACTCTGATATGCATCTAACCCATTTACTGGTATCCTGATTTAGTCTCCAGAGAAATGGCCTGTATTTTGATGCTTCCAGTGTATCGAGCAGATATCTGGGTCAAGACTTTTTGTACGCCATCGTTCATCATTTAATTTCAGTGAAATTACAAAAGGCTAATAAACAGTTAAATTGCTGTCAGACAAGCTAACACAGAGAGACAGACGACCGTTTGCACTCACATTCACACCTATAGCCAATCTAGAGTCACCAATTAACCTAACCCCACTAACTGCATATTTTTGGAGTGTGGGAGGAAGCCAGATTACACAGTGAGAACATTCAAACTCCCCACAGGAAGTCCTCGGTCTGGTGGTGAATTTGAACTTTGGACTTTCTTTCTGTGAGGAAACACCACCGCAACACTGTGGTTCTGAATTAAATGCAGAAAAGCAGCACCGAAGTAAGAGGTGATAATGGAGCAAAAGCACCCTTACACAGATGAAACTCATTCAAAGATTGGTTACATTCTACCAGGAGTGGGGTTTGAACCCACGAGGACTGTTGTCCATTGGATCTTAAGTCCAACGCCTTAACCACTCGGCCACCCTGATGGATAGCTTGCTGCTCATGTACAATTATTATATACACGGCCTGCAATACCAGCACACCCGACGCTACAAACGTCAAGGCTCAAACTGTGGAACGTGTACGATCTTACACTTTACGTATCTTGGGACTATTATTGATTCAAGATTGAATTTTGACTCAAACTGTGTCAAAATTCAGTATGCAGTATTCAGTATGCAGTATGCAGAGAGGGTTATCAGTGTTTGTTGTGCTTGCAGAAACTGCCCTCCTTTTACATTAAAAAGGTAATTATGACACTGTTTTATAGATGTTGTATTGAATCAGTTTTATCTTTTTCTTTGGTGTCATTGTGCAGCAGTCTATCTTAAAAGGACAGGAACAAACTGATGTAAACTGTGACCTGGTCAGGGAAGCTGATTAGTAAATCGCAGCTTAACCTAGAATCTCTGTATATCAGATTCTTGAAGTAGATGGCCAACTTCATCTTAAACAATGGCTCACACCCCTTGTTTGGGGAATTTAAGTTTCCCTTCGCTCTGCACAGAGGTTTGCAGTGTTACAAAAACACAACTTAGTCCCAGCTGCTATTGTTCATCTGAATAATTTATAGCAAGTTGTGCTCACATCTATTCCATTTATTTATGTATTTTGAATGGAAATCTGTTTATTTATTTTAGCATTTTAAGCTTGCTATAAATGCTATAACTGCCTCCAACTGCCATCCATGTTCGAGTGACTTCTCAAAGAGAGCACAGGCACCCAACTCTCCGAGTTCTGTCTGCAAAACTGGAAAATCCACATTTTTCTGCTGATATCTGAGAGGTCTTCTTGTGAATTGTACTTTGCTCTGTGACTGTCTATGCTAGAATTCAAAAATGAAAAGAGATGTATTATGAGAAGAGGAACTGCAGGTCCAAATAATTCCATGAACAGCAAGAAGCAGGACAGTGTGTTGTGGTCTGCACAGAAATTTGCAGTCACAGGTGCAAGAAGGCTTATCAGTAATACCAGCCAAAGGTGTCAGATACTGCAGAATGCATGGATACCACATACAGCCTTCTGTTTTGCTTTCTACGTCCTAAAGGCAAAATGAAACTATTGTGATATTTTGATCCGAAACAAAGAACATGCTTGCTGTAATGATGTTTCCCATCCCCTTATTTTTCCTACTTCTCTTTTTTCACTTATCTTTGAGGCACTGAAAGATATAAGCTTCTCATAAGTTAACTGTATTTTCTGGTACTTGACTAAATCCTGATAAGTCAAGTGTTTAAATCTGGTCATGAAGTTTTACAACAAAGGGAGCCTGCCATAGATCATTTTGTTTAGTGACTGATGTTTGAGTTTTATTACAGGGTTCAGCCTCAAACTAAAAAAAAGCCACAAAATAGATCCATTTAGGTCCAGTCATCACCATCTTCAGGGTGAAAGTGAATCAAACTGATCATTGTTACGCTTTGAGCCCAAGATGCCCTTTTAAGATGTGAAAATATTTTGCAGCCTTCTGCCCCGGAGACAGCACGCCTGCCACAGACGAATGACGCTGCAACAAGCCATGACATCCCATCCTAAAACAGTCTTCCACCCCACCAGGCCACTGCCATCCTGGGAGGTCACCAGAATGCCAGTCATTCATTTCAAGCCTCAGCATGTGTGCCCCCAGCAAATAGCTGCGTTCCTCTGCTGCTGAGGCTGCAGATAGCATGTGATCTGATGGCTGGCTTTGGCCAGCAGCACCGTGGAAAGAGAGAGAGAGGGCTCTGTGTCTGTGTACAAGCTCAGCAGCTCTGAAAATGTACCAGGGGCTTTCCATGGTCGAGAAGCAATGAGGGGAATGCAGGCTGGGGATGCTGAGAGGGGGTGTGTGTGTGCGAGGGTTCAGTAAGGGGTGAAAAGAGAGGATGAGCAGGTAGATGATGGACTGGCTTAGCAGTGTGAAAAGCATTGGGTGTGATGGAGTGATAGGAAGCTTTATTTGAGCCCTTAGCTCTAAGTTAAGCAGAGCAGGTATTCATAGGGGTGGCTGTAGCTCAGGTGGCAGAGCAGGTCAGCCACTAATCAGAAGGTCGGTGGTTCGATCCCAGGCTGCATCCTGGCTGCATGCCAAATATCCTTGGGCAAGATACTAACCCCGTGTTTGCCTACTGGTGGTGGTCAGAGGGCCCGGTGGCACCAGTGTCCAGCAGCCTCGCCTCTGTCAGTGTGCCCCAGGGCAGCTGTGGCTACAATGTAGCTTGCTATCGCCAGTGTGTGTGAATGGGTGAATGACTGAATGTAGTGTAAAGCGCTTTGGGGTCCTATGGACTAGAAAAGCGCTATACAAATGCAGGCCATTTACCATAGGTGGCGGCACTGTGGTGAAGTGATTATTGCTGCAGCTCCACAGAAAGAACAAGCCCGGCCTTTTGTGTGGACCTGTGCTTCTTCTCACAGTCCAAAGACGTTCACATTGGGTTTACTAAGAATTCAAAATTGGTCCTAGATGGAAATGTGATCATCAGTGCTTGACAGTCTTTCAGCCCTGTGCTCAACAGACCACCAGGGTGTACACCACCTCTAACCTCATGACAGCTGGGATAGGCTCCGCCCCTACACGACCCTGAATTGGAAAAGTCATTTTGTTAATAGACAGAAAATGGAGGTATTTATGGAGTATGGTTTCCCAGCATAAAACGTGGTATAAATTGACACGGCAGGTGTCTGAGGCTTAATGCTTTTCTTCTCAGTGCAGATATATCATGTCCGTTTACGTGCTCTTCATATTCTTACAACTGGCACAAACGAATTGTGCAATAAATGTGGAGTTTATTCAGTATTGTGCAACACTTCACTGCATATTGGGTAATATTAGACATTACGCTACCAACTTTGTCTCTCACTGAATACCTTTGGCATACTTTATTAGTTTGTGGTTTAAAAACACGATTTAATAGTTTCAGAGTATTTTTCAGAGTATTACATGATAATTATACTTATTATTATTATTGTTGTTGTTGTTTTCTTATACTTTTAACTTGTGTTTTTTTTTTACATCTATTTGTTAAGTGCTAGAATAAACCTTAGCATAATATATGTCTTATCCATATTTTAGCATTTATTCCACAAAATGAGAAATATTTTCTTTTAGAGGTTTAATGTTTAAACGCGTGTCAGAAGGGAAATAAGACCTAATTTGGTTTATAAAAATAAACACATAAAACCAAAATTGGATGGGGAGTAAAAGATAATCTATCTGAAGTTGTTTTGGATGGTACTTCATGATTTTAGGAACTGATAGGAATGTTGTGTTATTACAACTTCCATTAAAGAGATAAGGAAACAGTTATCACGCCTTCACTGTTAACACATATCATAAAGATTTTTCAAGGAGTTAACTCCCTCTGTGGTAGCTTGTTTGCAAATCAAAGAATTTCTAACAGTATCATCCATTATCTTCGTGATGACTTTCAGCTTTGGCATTACTACCAGTAAGTGATGATGATTCAGCTGTCAGATATGTTAATGGTAGCAACTCCAGGCCTGGACGTGTCTGCTGACACACAGAGGCTGTATTGTGTTGACAAAAAGAAGACCATTGTCTTATTTTGCACAGAAAGTCTATTTTTAAGGCTGAATGGAGAAGCGAAGGGGGGGAAATATCTCCTCCTGTGATGAATTTAACTGGTCAGAAATATGCAATGGAAAATTTTTGACTCTATTTAAACTTGTCATACTGTGCATTGACCCAGATAGACAAAGCTGTGAGCATCAGCTGTGCTTGCACTGTGTAGTTTATACTCTCTCTCTCAAAAAAAAAAGAAGGTACAATCTGTAACATGTTTGTCAGGCTGATTGAACGTTATTACGTCTGTCTCCATTATGTACATATTTACCAAGTCTTTCAGCGATGTGGGCTTAATCATTTGAACAAAAACAGACTTTTTAATCGAATCCTAGCTTACATTCACGTTGCTTTACTTTGGAGAAAACGTCATTCCTCCGTGTTTCAGTTTATAAGACCGAACCAGGTGATTACTTAGCTGTAAGAATCACTAACATTTACTATATAACACCTAATTGTGAATGATCCTTTAGAATGAGTCTCAAATATGCCTGCTTCTTTAAACCTCCAACCAGCTGCGCTCGCTTGAATTTACTTGGAACAAGACCTTTAACTTATAATGCCATTTTCTCCAAATGTGCCATATGACACTGAGATTATGTTTGTGTTGTGATGACCTTGTTTCAACTCCTAAAGGGCTTTTTTGGAGGCCTGGGAGCTCTCCCTGTTGCAGACATTTAAGAACTGGTGTCTGTAATTATAGTTTGTTCAAGTTTGGGGAAAATCACGTAAATCTAACTTTGAAATTCTTTAGATAAGCCTTTTTATCCCAGAGGTTTTACGGGAATTTATATTTTCTAAACGTGAAGGCAGCAGAGTGAACTGTAAAAATAACGTGATTTTCTCACAGCACTGCGAGTTTAGGATCAATATTCACTTGCTTTTTAACTCCGAAATGTTCTGCTGTGTTTACAAGTTTGCAGCAGACTATGTGTATTTTACTCACTTACGCTTGACTCATGCTTTATAATGGAGTTTTTCAGTGTGCTGAACCAAAAATGTAAAGTTGTGAACCATAAACTAAACAAAACAAAGGAACTGTGGCTTTCTCTCAATTTCTCATGTAGCGATTTAGATTACATCTCTAGTCCTTTGTGGCATTGGTAAATCCTGCAGCGCTGCTCTCTAATCTCCTGATAGCCCTTCTATTGGCAGGTCTCACCAAGAGCTCAGTAACACGTCCAGGCAGCTGTTTTGAAACATCTATTCAAATTAATGATGAGAAAGACATAAATGATTATGTCAGATTATGGATATAGTAACCAAAGATACTTTGTAATTACAGTGTGCAGCCACTAATCCAGCCAGGGGGGCTGATAAGCCGGTGTACTCCGGTGTACTTGCAGTTCCCAAGCGGGACAGATAAACGGGGAAGACTGCATCAGGAAGGGGATCCAGCATAAAATCTTTGCCAAATCAAACAAGCTGATCATCAAGAATGAGATTTCATACTGAATCTGCTGGAGGTCAGGTTAACAATGACCAGCTGTGGTGCTGTTGGCTAACAGGGTGCTAATGAAAACTCCTTCTGCTGGTGTAGGACAAAGGAAGAAGAGAGAGAGAAGGAAAGGCAGGACTGTGGAGGTGAGTGTGGTGACTATGTGAATGTAGGGCTCATGACTGGTAAAGGAAACAAACTTAGAGAGCCAAGGTGAATGTACAGAGGGGGGATAGTTGATAGATGAAAGATGTTGACTATGTAGTGAATCAGGGCATGCAGGAAGATGCCATGGATACGGTAAGATGGAGATAGATGATCTGCTGTGGCGACCCCTAAAGAAGAAGATATGCCTGCCACTACTCAGAATGGATGATAAACTGTGCATGCTTTATCACTGGCTTGCCTTGTGATTGACAAGTTGAGTGTTTTTATTCTGTGCTTAAGCATCTAAACTAACATTCATATACTCAGACGAACACTCTGGGGGCACTTCAGGGATCTGTATCTTGCTCAAAGGTACAGCAACATGCAAACTGGAGGAGTTAGGGATTGAACAACCATCCTTCTGATTGGTAGATAGCCCTCAGTTTCTTAAGCAGGGACAAAGGTGTCTCTGTGCACTAAACACATAAATAATCACTCCTGTTAAACTTTCTGCTGAAGGTAGGTCCAAAGTGTAGTTAGTGAAAAGTAATGTTGTGTATCCATGGACTGGTCCAGTGATTGTGAAATGTACAACACTTAGATCCAATCAGACACTAGTGTACTTCTAGACCAGGGGTCTCCAACTCCAGGCCTTGAGGGCTGGTGTCCTGCAGTTTTTAGATGTGTCCTTGATCCAACACAGCTGATTCAAATGGCTCAATTACCTCCTCAACGTGTCTTGCAGTTCTCCAGAAGCCTGGTAATGAACTAATCATTTGATTCAGTTGTGTAGACCCAGGGTGAGATCTAAAACCTGCAGGACACCGGCCCTCGAGGCCTGGAGTTGGAGACCCCTGTTCTAGACCCAGCTATTACAATGGCCTCCTCGCTTGTAGCACCCAGATTGAAACCCATGGGATGGCAAAAATGCTCAGCTTGAGACTTCCCAGTGGTATCTTACTAAGCAACAGGTGACTCAATTCTTGTTGTGTATAGGTAAAAGGATCAGCTTATTAGCAAGTTGCACTAGCTGGAGGAGCTGAGGGACATCTTTTAGTATAAATGAGACAAAACATCACCCCCTTTTCACCCAAAGTGAGTGCTCATGTCATCAGTGCTTTTAATTAAAAGAAGTCAGGCCATGAATATTTTTAAACAAGTTCAATAGATATTATTTTCATCCACAACACTCACACGAGCAAAAAAATAAGAGCAAACATTAACAGCAAACATTTTTCACTGGGTGCAGCACGTGTCACCAATGGCCAGCTCACAGTGTGCAGAGGAATGCCCAGCATCTGTTCCCCTTCTTTCTCCCCCATATAATTCTCACTCAGGAGGAGTTAGTGATCACAGGAGACTCTGTTAGCACTGCTGTCCCAAAGCAAGAATGCAAACAGCCGAAGCGCTCTTCCAAGAATCCCCAGTTGAGGACATTTCTGGAATGTCCTAACGAGCCTTCTCCGCTGTGTTTACAGTTCCAGACCGATGGAAACCCTGCAATCTGCCCCACCAGCATATCATTATCTGGCCTCCTCAGGGGACACGCAGAGGAAAAGCAACAGTTTGAGAAGTTTTCTTCATCCTAACCAAGGGTTCAGATGTTTTCAGAGCTGACCATACTACTCTAAACAGAACAAGCGAGACAGAGATGAGATTCAACCACACATACTGACTTCATGAATTTTAATAAATTGCTGCAAACCGCTTCAAATTAGTGAGACAATAAGTAAAAATAGCTGGAGGCCCAGAAGCATGTCAATTTTAATTCTTGTGTGTCGTGGTTGCTCAGCATGTTATCTGCTTTGTGCACAGGAAAAAAGAAATGGCATTGTTTCAGTGAAGAAAAAAGGGCAAAGAAATCATTGTTTCTGACTTAAAACCACTATTAGGTTACAGCTTGAGCATCACTCAAAGCAGGAAGGAAAAGTGGCCGTGACATTTAACTAAGAGTGGAAACTTCATGTCAGGAGGGAGAAAGAGGCAAATTTATTTTGGCAAAATTGGAGAGGCATGTGATACAGCTGCTTGTGTGTGTGTGTGCGTGCGTGCGTGTGTGTGTGTGTGTGTGTGTGTGTGTGTGTGTGATATCGTGCTGTGATTTACCTCAGAGAATATCAGAAAACAAATAAGACTTTTTGACTTTAGACTGCTCTTATGCAACACGGGAATGTTGGACTGAGACCAAGATCAGAGAAGTTGAAGTAACAGAAAACATTTATATTTACTCTAATCAAACAGATGTATAGTAAGTACTCGTGAAGTTTTTCACATAATAAACTACTTATGATATCACACAGAGGACTGAAACCTGTCAGGTTGCAAGTTGTGCCACTGGTATCTTAAATGAATTTAGACAGTCGTGTTATTTTGTAGATCCACAGTGTTAGAGTTGATTAAGTATTGATTTAGTGTGAGTATTATTAATACTTAAATAATATTATTGGGTTATTATTGGTAATGAAACATGTAAATTGCAATTTAGTGTTTTAGCTGGTTCATGCAGACATTTTTTAATCCATCCATTCATCCATCGCTCATCCAATTCAGGGTCCCAGGGGGCCTGTGACAGGTGGAGTACATGCTGGACAGATTGTCATTAACAGTTCCCTATGAACAAGCACTTGGAAATTGTGGGAAAAAAGAACTTCCTGCAAAACCAGTGTGGAGTAGAGGAAGAACAAGTTTTAAATGAACACAAAGCCCCTGAAGCCACCAACGAACAGTCATTGGTTTCGTTGTGGTTAATGTAAGAGCCGCATTTTGAAAGAAGAGTTTCTATAACAGAAAAATATCATTTCTGTTACTCTGTTATCGATCTGATTCGCCTGTGGAAATGAAGTGCAGCACCACTTTTTAAAAAAAGGTCAGCCATCTAAAAATGATTATCCACACTTACAAAAGCCCATGTAGTCCACAAACAAGCTCCACATAACAGCCTTACCGCTTACAGGATCAAAATCATGAAGAGAAAAACTCAACCACAGTTGCAAATGTAATTGACTTCTCCCTCCATTACTGTCATATCTCTTGAGTGCTAGTCTTATAGCTACCCAGCTGTTGTGCATTTAAATACATGTATAACTTTTTATTAGAACCTTCTGCTTTATGCAGTCATAAATCAGACATTTTTCCCTGTGTGCAAAACACAGTAGAGAGTGAAGGATTACATTTCAGTGAAGAAAAGGGAAGTCTTTTCTCTCTTTAACTAGCTCATATGTGGTGAAAACTAGACCCTCGGCTTTAGATTTAACCAAAGAAAGGACAATATTTAACTTGTTTAATATATGTGTGAACACTGCAATCACTGGCCACTTTATTAGGTACACCTGTTCAACAGATTGTTAGTGCAGATATGTAATCAATCATTCACATGGAAGAACCTCAATGCATTTAGGCATGTAGACATCGTTACAACAACCTGCTGAAGTTTAAACTGAGAATGAGTATGAGGAAGAAAGGTGGTTTGAGTGATACTGAATGTGGCATGGCTATTGGTGCCAGATTTGAGTATTTGACAAACTGCTGATCTACTGGGATTTTCCCACACATTCATCTCGGCGGTTCAAAACAATATCTGAAAAGTAGAAAATATCCAGTGAGCAGCAGTTCCCTGAGTAAAAATACCTCGTTGATGCCAGAGATAAGGAGACAATAGCCAAACTGTTTTGAGCTAATTGGAAGGCAATCGTAACTCAAACAACCACTTTTTACAGTCGAGGTATGCAGAAGAGGCTCTCTGAAAGCCAGAGGTGGGAAGTAAAGAAGTACAAATACTTTGTTGTGGCACTTAAGTAGAATATTGTACTGTAATTTACTTGAATATTTTTTTCCTGACTATTTTTTACTTTTACTCTCTAAACAAATATCTGTACTTTCTACATTTTCAAAACAGGCTTGTTACTTTTGGTTTAACCCACAGGCCTTCAAACATTAAACTGATTTAAGTCTGAACAGTAACACATGAAAGGCAGTCCTGTTCGTGTTTTAATCACCAGAGGATGTCATATTTAAAAAAAAAAGAGATCAATGAGGCACAAGCCTTTGCTAAAGTCAGGGGTTAAAGTGGTTCGTGTTGTCTTTTTTCTTTTTCTTATTTTACTTCAGCATCTCGCTGAAGAGAAGAGAGAAGGGAGGAAGAGGGAGAGAAAAGAAAGACGCTAACTTCACTCAGAGATGGAGAAAGATAAGAAAGACAGGACAGGAGGAAATGAGGTTAGATTTAACCCTTGTATGGTGTTCGGGTCTGTGAAACCCGTTTTCAGTTTTTCTCAAAAGAAAAATTAAACAATTAATTATTTTTTCAACCTGAAATTCATTGGCTTTGGCTTATTTTCTGTGAAGAACATAAATCCGAACTAATTTTCAATGACCTCATACTGTACCTCCCCCCACGCATTTACATTACATACAAGGTGTTCGGGTCCACTGGACCCAGGCCTAATAAAAGTGTTGAAAGTGCAGGTCCTGTGTTCCCACACTATGTCTTCCTCCTCTCTGGTGCTGCTGATAGTGTTTTCTTCCCGTCCTGCTCCTGCACAAAGTTGCAACATTGTTGTCTGTGAAGGTTCTCAGTCATCCAGGTCATCGTAGTCAAAGGAGCTTGCAAAGAAAAGCGTCTGGACTTCTTTAAGTTGCTTGAAGACGTTTCACCTCTCATCCGAGAAGCTTCTTCAGTTCTAAGGTCAAATGGTGGAGAGTCCCAGATATAAACCTAGTGGGAGTGACCCCCCACAGAGGGACAAAAGGACCCCCTGATGATCCTCTAATCGCCTGAGCCAAGGTGGGAAACTGGGCGTGGGTCCCAATCAGCCAGAGTTTCGGGTGTGTTCATTGTGAAACCTGGCCCCACCTTATCATGCGAATTCCTGAGGTCAGATGGCCCAGGATGTGAGTGGGCGTTAAGGCGTCTGGGAAGGGATCTCAAAACTGGATTATAGATGGCAGAGAGTTGGTGTCGTAAACCCCCGCCTCTGTTCAAAGATGGTCGCTCACAGTGGACATAGATGGCTTCTTTCACTCCTCTTTCAAACCATCTGTCCTCTCTGTCCAAAATGTGAACATTGGCATCCTCGAAAGAGTGTCCTTTATCCTTAAGATGCAGATGGACTGCTGAGTCTTGTCCTGTGGAGGTGGCTCTTCTGTGTTGTGCCATGCGCTTGTGAAGTGGCTGTCAGCCACTTCACAAGCGCATGGCACAACAAACAGCACAACAAACAGATGGTTTGAAAGAGGAGTGAAAGAAGCCATCTATGTCCACTGTGAGCGACCATCTTTGAACAGAGGCGGGGGTTTACGACACCAACTCTCTGCCATCTATAATCCAGTTTTGAGATCCCTTCCCAGACGCCTTAACGCCCACTCACATCCTGGGCCATCTGACCTCAGGAATTCGCATGATAAGGTGGGGCCAGTTTTCAAAATGAACACACCCGAAACTCTGGCTGATTGGGACCCACGCCCAGTTTCCCACCTTGGCTCAGGCGATTAGAGGATCATCAGGGGGTCCTTTTGTCCCTCTGTGGGGGGTCACTCCCACTAGGTTTAAATCTGGGACTCTCCACCATTTGACCTTAGAACTGAAGAAGCTTCTCGGATGAGAGGTGAAACGTCTTCAAGCAACGTAAAGAAGTCCAGACGCTTTTCTTTGCAAGCTCCTTTGATTGCAACATTGTTGAAAATTCAACTATCAGCACCGTCTGCTCTTACATTCCTGCACATTTTACCCTCTTTCTTGAGGGATCCAAATTTTATTTTCTCATACCCTGTCCCACCTGCAAATTAGGGGCATAATACTATAAATCGGGGATGAGTTCCTGCCCCAAGTGGAGGAGTTCAAGTATCTCGGGGTCTTGTTCGCGAGTGATGGGAGAAGGGAGCCGGAGATCGACAGACGGATTGGGGCTGCAGCTGCAGTAATGCGGACGCTGCACCGGTCCGTCGTGGTGAAGAGGGAGCTGAGTGTAAAAGCGAAGCTCTCAATTTACCAGTCGATCTACGTCCCTACCCTCACCTATGGCCACGAGCTGTGGGTAGTGACCGAAAGAATGAGATCGCGGATACAAGCGGCAGAAATGAGCTTCCTCCGAAGGGTGGCTGGCCTCTCCCTTAGAGATAGGGTGAGAAGTTCGGCCATCCGGGAGGGGCTCAGAGTAGAGCAGCTGCTGCTCCACATCGAAAGGAGCCAGCTGAGGTGGTTCGGGCATCTGACAAGGATGCCCCCTGGGCGCCTCCTGGGTGAGGTGTTCCAGGCATGTCCCACCGGGAGGAGGCCCCGGGGCAGACCCAGGACACGCTGGAAAGATTATATCTCTCGGCTGGCCTGGGAACGCCTTGGTATTCCCCCGGATAAGCTGGAGGAGGTGGCTGGGGAGAGGGAGGTCTGGGCCTCTTTGCTTAGGCTGCTGCCCCCGGACAAAGCGGATGAAGATGGATGGAATACTATAAATAAGACTTTGCCAGTGTGGTTCTTTATCACAACTGATCAAGATGGCAAAAGATTATCTGCTGCGAGGGCCATCCAATTGATTTTGGAAGAGAGAGGGGCTTCGGGGGATGATGTTGACAAAGAGGGTTCAGAATATTTCACATTTCTGAAAATTCAGAGTCTGACAGTGACTTTGAAGAAGAGGATGAGGTTGAGCACCATTTAGTAACCAAACAAAGACGAGTACACCATCAGCAGTCAGCTCCAGGACCAGAACAAGCCCACCAGACAGCAAGTGAAGAAATATGGATGTCAATAACTGGTGAAATTGAATGGTCTTCTTGCCCAAGAAATGAGCCACCCTACAGAGCTGTTACTGTGATAAGCCAGGGCCAACACGGCTGGCAGTTACTCATGTGCAGGACATCAAGTCTTCATTTGAGCTTTTCATCCCAGATTCCATCCAGAAAATTATTCTGGATTGCAGTAATCTAGAAGGACGTGTGTTTTTGGAGAGAGGTGGAAGGAGATGGACCAAATTGATCTGCAGGCCTACTTTGGGGTTCTTATCCTTGCAGGAGTTTTGAGGTCCAAAGGGGAATCCACAGAATCCTGTGGGATGCAGAAACCGGCAAGAACCTTTCCATGCATCAATGTCTCTGGAAAACTTCCACAAAATTTCCAGGATTATCCGTTTTGATAACCGAGACGACAGACCAGCTCGACAGCAGAGAGACAAGCTAGCTGCCATCAGGACAGTGTGGGATAAGTGTGTGCGCCACCTCCCCCTGTTTTTTACCCTGGGCCTAATGTCACCATTGATGAACAGCTGATCCCATTTAGTTGTGAAACATATTGCTTCACGTGTAAATGTGTTGTCTTTCCACTCACTCCACTTGATTATAACTGATTTATTTTTTTATAACATTTTATAAAAAATAAAAAAAATGAGACAGATATTAATTCATACATGTGATCTAACAAAGGTAAAGGGAAAAAATTAACCATGTTTACTGTTCATATGGCTTGTAATTGGGATGAAGTAAACATCTGTTGAGTAATTTAACATAAAATTGTTTGATAGTGTTAATTTGGAAAGCCAAAACTCTAGCTGGTCCACCAGACCCATGAACACTGGCTGAGTAACAAAAATATGAACACCACACAAGGGTTAAAGGTAAGGACTACTCAGTGGTGTCTGATACACTGGAAATGGAAGTTCTCATGCTTTTAAATCAAATATTGGGTCGGTTTATGTGACATTTTGGCAAACTGAGGTAGATTAACTGTTTTATTTAAAGGTTGCATGAAAAATACTCACATACTTTGCTGTGTTGTAATGGATTTAAAGTAAACATCAGTGTGTGTGACTGTTACGCAATGGCTGTCTAGTATAAGACAGCATAAACAGGCGAACTCATGAAACATCTGCTTACACCTTGTTAAATTCAGATGTATAAATCTGTAAAGAAGAGCAGCTGATCACAACTGATACATTAAGAGCTCTCAATAGAAATCATTGTTAGTTCTTTTCCTCAGGCTGAGCCATTAAAACTGGTTTTAGAGTTCCCCCACCCACCGAATCCCACTGTAACCCCTGACTGTACACATTTTCCTGTTTAGTGGCAAAGAAAATAGAGCTTCGTTTTTTTTAAATTGTCCTACTTTTTCTCTGCTCTGCTGTTCTACTAAATGATTCAACCTGAGTAATTATTTTTTATTATTCCCATCTACTGATACTATTTTATTATTACATTAATACATTAATATATCACAAGGCTCAGTTAGCTTTGCACAACAATAGCTAGTAGACATGTCCTCCAAAAAGCTGCTTTTAACTTTCTTTGAGTACATTTCAGAGACTGTACTTTTTCACTTTTACTTGAGTACTTTTCAACACTAGTATCTTTACTCTTACTTAAGTACAGAATGGCTAAAAAATAAGAGTTTGAGGCAACAGTTTATGTTCTTAAAACTGACAATGAAAGATCAAAAAACATTGCCTGATATGATGAGTGTTAAAACTTTTGTTCTTACATTCAAATTCAGGTGGTAGGGTTTTGGCCAAGCTTGAATACGTCCTGCTTTGCATCAACAATTTAGCCTGCTGGTGGGGTAATGTGTGGCACACATATTGTGCCCCATTACCACTACCTGAGTATTGTTCTCCTCCCTTTATGACCACAGTGTGGCTACCTTCTGACAGCTGCTTCCAGCAGGAAAGTTCACCATGTCTCAAGGCTCAAACTGGTTTCTTGAACATGACAATGATTTCATTGTACTCAAATGGCCTCCACAGTCACCAGATCTCAATCCAATACAGCACCTTTGGGATGTGGTGTAACAGGAGATTCTTATCATTGATGTGCAGCTGGAAAAACTGTGTGATGTTATAATGTAAATATGGACCAAAATCTCTGAGGAATGTTTCTTTGTTGAATCTGTGCATGTAGACTGAAGACAGTTCTGAAAGAGACAGGGGGCTCAACTTGGTACTAGCAAGTTTTACCTAATGAAGTGGTCAGTGAGGCAGAAAATCAGTAATCAGAGGGCAGAGCTTACAGTCCTAGCAGTCCATACAAATGAAAGACAATGAGCGTTTGAGATTGTAAATAAAAATGCCTGTGGGGAAGTTAACACCTATCAGAAGATAAACTATGGGTGTTTAGGTCTATATAAACAACTATGACCCACATTCACGTGGGTCATCGTTATACAATCTTAGTTTAGTCATTTAAAAGGTTGCTCATTACTCAGTGTGTTAAAATGGTTTCTTTTATTCGCAGTGGTGCTGCTGTTACTCAGGGTTTTAAAGAAGTAGCACATTCTGCTCCGAAGTTTCATGCCAAACCTGAGCAGGGCCCCTTGCAATTTCCTGCCCATAACAATAGTGCGAACAAAGAGCGAAGGGTCATGACTGGAAGTCGCAGAGGCTTCAGCTCTTTATACCTGGACTGCCATGGCCCAGCAGGGACACACGCTGGAAAGCTGCCCACAACTTTAACTTGTCCAAAGAGAGAGGATGCCCAAAGCGTGGGAATTTCACTTATCATATTTTTCCAAAGAATTCCTGGCCTGTGATGAACGTAGTTGTAACAGGATGCGTGTGTTTAGACAATTTAACCTTTTGACTTCACACTGACTGACACAGAAAAGTGGGTGTAGACACGATTCTTGCGCCTATTTGTTTTTGTAATCATTGCTCAACCACTTTCAAAAACGTAAAACTCTCATCTGAGAAACATCCAGTCTCGCCAAATAAACGCTAAAACATTCCCATACAAGTGTGATGAAACAGTGACACAATTACAGCGGCTTAGAATAAAGAAACATCTTTAATATTTGTTTAGCTTGCTACCAATAGCGAAACAATGGTCCAGTGTTTGAGGTTTTTGAGAAGCAGACATAATAAGGCCATGACCTAAGCCTTAAACAACACATTACTAATACTCCAGATAACGTCTGTGACCTCTCCTCCTCATTAGACGTCATATAGGAATGCCGTGAAGCAAGAAAAACGGTATGTAAAACTTGAGAAGAGATATGATGCAACACAGGAGATGAGACACAATCAGACCATTATAACACAACACTACTCAGTAGATAACAGACACACCAAACATCTGTGTGATTTTACACAAAAATATGACTTCTTAGCAGATTTCTTAAATTACATGGAAAATTTACATGTAATCCTGTTATTTAAATTTTGGGCATGAATATTTCTTGAGTTCGGTGGCCTGAGGTATTTTCAGTGTCTGAAACAGCAGAAAATGTTTCACAAACTCACCATGCACCTTTCGTAATGCTGATTTTACAAGTCACCAACAGTTACAGCTGTGACATAAATAGAATCAACAATAGAGTATCTCCATCTGAAATCTATTTTTGCTGTAATGTTATCACTTGTATGGGGAAATGGTGCCTTAGCCTAAGATCAAATCTCGGCAGTCCCCACTTCGCTACAAGCTCAAACATTGTTTTGTGGGAGAAAATAGCCTACTTCCTGCTATCATGTTGCGGTGAGAATTATGTTCCCGTACAAAGCCTCAAAAACAGGTGGGATCCACCTAGTGGCGAGAAGGTGTTTTTTTCCCCCCCTGGACTGAAAAGCTCTTTGAATGTTTTATCAGTTTCTTCCATGTGGTCTTTTATGTGGCTTGCACCCACCCCCAGGAGGATGGTGTGTTAGTAAACCTCAAGTAAAAACATTACTTACACTGTAAAAATTAAGATGGAAAACCTGCAGCAGTGCCAGAATTTGACATTCCCAGGCATAAAATGTTTCTCGCAAACTTTTTCTCTTCTCCATGTCAGATATTGACTTGCCTACAAAGGCACAGAGGCCTCAAGTATGCAAGATGTTTCATGAACTATTTGGAAAGCAGGCTGATAAATAAACAGAGCTGTACATTCACAGATCCAACCACACACACACACACACACTGAAAAGAACATGTTTCTCATCCTCTGTTTTGGGTCTGTAGGAGCTCTGAGCCATGGCAACCGAATACCGAGGGGAGAAAAATTTGCCTGGCTGAGCTCCATCCTTCTGGCAGTCATGCTAAAACTCATGAATAGCATGACAAAAACAACATTCCTCACTGAAGTGATATAGTCCTGAAGGAATTCCTGTTAAATCGAGGCATTTCTCGGCATGCATACCTCATTGTATTGAAACCATGTGGCGTAACGTGTGAATGTAAATTCAACTGCAGATCCAAAGCAGTGAGAGAAAATGACTTTGGGCACATGCAGACATTTACATTGTCTGTTTTTCTTTGTGTTTCACCACTGTGCATGTGTGCATGTGGGTATTAATTTACTATAACACACTTTCCTTTCTTCTTGTATAAGCACATCTGTCTGTGATTTGCAGGGAAAAATAAGGTGCGGAGACTTGAAATTAGCATACTATTGTCTAGTTTCCCTGTGTGTATAAACACATTAAAGTACAGCACCTGCGGTTCTTTAGAGCCAAAATGCACACACTTGTGTGTATGCAGATACGTATGTGCGTATGACGAGTCTGACAAACAGTTGTTAGGGTCAATCTGTATGAGCAGAGATATCAGTGGCCCATTGCCATGTCTCCCACGCAAGTGCTGAGTCGTGAGGTTAGTATTCAGGGAAAATAAGACAGAACTAAAAGATTAAAGAGTAGGCAAAGCATTACGGAAAGGCTGGTATTGGTATTTAACTATGTAACTACATTTATTTTATCAGTTAAGACCAAGAGTAGCTAATGCAAGAGCAGCATTACAAGCTAATTTTGCAGCTGTAACTTGTCACAGGTCCAATGTTAAATCAGGAGTTTCAGGCCAGTGGTTTTATTGCACAGTGCATATTTTCCATCAATAATCACAATAAAGCAGTATGTCATCAGAGAAGTGCACTGAAATCCATGGAAACTTGGAGGCAAATGGGTGCATACACACAGCACTGAGGTCAGTGAGCTTGGCTTGGGTTATATACACTCAATGACCACTTTATTAAGTGCATTTGATTAGGCAGTATTTGGCTGGACCCGTTTTTTTTTTTCTTTCCTCAGAACTGTTTTAATTCTCAATGGCACAGATTTAGCAAGCTGCTGGAAACATTCCTCTGAGATTCTGGTCCATACAGACTTGATAGTATCACATAGTTGGTGCAGATTCGTGGGCTAAACATCCATGATGTCTCAAAGAGGCTCTATTGAATTGAGATCTGGTGCCTGTGGAAGCCATTTGAGTACACTGAGAGCATTGTCATGTTCAAGAAACCAGTTTGAGGTGAATTGAGCTTTGTGACAGGTGTTATCTTCCTGGAAGCAGTCATAGAAGATGGGTATACTGCAACTAAGCCAACAGCAATACTCAGGTAGGCTGTGATGTTTAAACAAGGTTCAACTGTCCATAAGGGACCCAGTGTGTGCAAACGATGTCCCCCAAACCATTTCACCACCACCACCAGCAGCCTGAACTGTTACATGGCAGGCATACAAGGCAAGAGGGATGCATGCTTTATTGTGGTTTACCCCAAATTGTGACTTTATCATCTAAATGTTGCAGCAGAATTCGAGACTCATACGATGAGGCAATGTTATTCCAATCTTTTGTTCAATTTTGGTGAACCTGTGAATATTGTAGTCTCAGTTTTCTGTTCACAGCTGACAGAAGTGGCACCTGGTTTGGTCTGCTGCTGTAGACCATCTGCTTCAAGGTTCACCGTGTTGTACATTCAGATCTTCTACATACATGATTAGGGTTCAACTATCCATTTCTATACATTTCATATTATGATTTATTCTCACATAACCTTTCATATTTTTTTGGGTGGAAAACATGACTCGTGTATGAAACATTCAATCAAAAGTCACCGAATTGTTTTAACAAGCAGTGAGAAAGAAGCAAATAATCAGCACCCATATTTAGTGAGCTCATTTTAATCAGCTACACACTGATTTCATCATTGCTGATTTACAGTGTTGCATTCCTGGTTCTCTGTCACTGGTAGCATCCCTGAGAGCCTGGAAGAGGACGAGACATGTTATGGAAAGCCCACTGTAAGATGCCATCAATGGAGCTCTGCTGCAGTGAAGAGAAGAAAACACAATAGGATTAACTGCTGAACACCTATTTGTCTATTTGTCATAGATTTAGTAACATATTAGGTAAATATAAATCCTTTAATCAATCAATCTGCCATCTATAATGCAAACCTTCTTAGAGTTCACTGTAACTCAAAAATTTAGCTTCTGAATTGTAAATTATTTAAATAGTCAGCAGGTAGGGGCTAAAAACAGAGGCACCCAAATCAAGACTGTGAGCCCAGTGAAGCCAAGAAGAACTCACACATCTGTACACATCTGTGAAACTTCTGTGCACATATTTCAGGCCCAAAATCACAGCTAACAACATCAGGACAAGCTGCTCCAAATCGCCTAATGTTTTGTCCTCGGTGCTTTTTGTTTACCCCGACAGCTCACTGACTGTCTCTGTGATAAGGAAACAGTCATCTTGTGTCTGACGTGAACTGTTGCACCCTGCCTGCATCTGTGATATCGACATGTAACTGATCTCCACTCACGTCTCCCAGGATGGAGTCCAGTTCATCTTTATGGTGGATGGGCTCAGAGAGGGAGGCGCTTTGATCATGACTAAGTGTGTTTTGAGCCAGAGGTGCAAGCTGAAGACAAACACACACAGACACACACACAGGAGAGATTACATAGAGTATTCGGTGGTATTAAGATAATAAAGGTTGTAAATTCTTTTTCAAGGTGTGTACATGTGGAGACACACCTGCCCGCCTCTGGATTCAGCCTCTCTCTCAGCAGAGCTGCCCCACAGTCTGGAGCAGGACAGGCAGATGGACCTCCCTCTTAGAAACACACAAATGCTTTGAGTGAACATTTCCGTGGTGTATAAGGTTTCTCTCAATCAATATGTCATTTCTGACACAGGAAGCTGTTCAAACCCTTCCAGCTGGGAAAATAAACTGTTTACATGAAACTTGGGGCCCTAATTAATTAAAAAAGGGAAGCTTTTTCTTCTTATCGCTTGGTTTTAGTTAATACTGTGTTTTTAATCAACATAAAAAGGAGCCACGAGAGCTTATCACATGGATTCGGCTTTAATTTGTTGTATCTGTGTTATCGTTGTGTAAAATCATTGTGAACCTCGCTCACATTGCTCACTACTCAGCTGCAAGGGCTCCACTTACAGTCCATTAGCCACCATTATCCCAAGAGAGATTATTGAAAGCGCACACCCTTAATGCACACTGGTGGTCAATACCAACATACAGGAAGTTCTCAGAGAGCCCCGAATGTTTTTTTTCTTCTAATGTAGATGATGCTGAGATTAGGATTTCAGGAGCTCAGGGGAAACGCTCTCTGTCATCTCCTAAAAATCTTTCTTCTACAGTCAGAAGAAGAAATTAGTGGTTTTCTTACTTGGAAAAGTGGCAGTTTACATGGAAATGCTTCAGACACTGAAAGCAGTGGGTCAAATCTCCTCCTCCGAGGTGGCAAATACCGCACACCTCCCTCACGCCAACCAGCTCTCCACCCGAGCACTGGAGACAAATTTATACATGCATCAAGTGTGACTATTTTTACATGTTGCAGAGGCGGAAAAAGGATGAGGCTGATGGAAGCTGAACTGATTTAAAAAAATGGCTGAATGATGTAGAAGGTCACCTGGTTTCTGACACCTGACGCACTCGTCGTCGCCGTAACGCTTGTGAGGGAGGATGACAGCGATGAGTAGAATGAGACATCGGTGATGGAGTTACTGCAGTTTGTGTTTGTTTGCTGAGGATGAGCTGAGAGAGCCTGAATGCAAATATTTAGACTATGATCAGTTCTAGAAAAAGCATCAGTGTTTACCAAAGCCCTTAAAACTTTTTTTTGTAAACAAGTCTTCAAGTTTTACTGTGACTTATTATCCTGAACTACGTAAATACAAATTACTAAAGTTGGAAATACCAGACAGGGTGTGAGAGCCATGAGTTTTCTTTTACACATGAAACGTACTGAAAATATAAGTTGCTATGAGCAGAAAGATTCTCACATTTAAAAATGACCACACAGTACTAGTCAGTACTAGGGGTGACTCAGAGGCTTGGGCCGCTGCTCACTTCTTTATGTTTTTCTCGCAAGACTCCCAGACTTTCTAGGAATTTTTGGTGGCCTTGAGCAATAGCTCTCCAGGCTTTCCAAAGGCCTTTTAAAGTTTTCTTCAGCTGCTTTTTGTTTACTCATTTTCAGTCTAGTCACATAATTTGTTCATTTCTTTTGCTGAATCTATGAAAAATGCTGAAGATAGCACATTTTTGCACCAACAAGATGATTCCCCAAAAGCTAATAGCCAAAAACCAGGCATATCTCAGCATGGTGCGCAGTGTGTCCTTAAAAAGCAATCGACAAGTGGAGGACAAAAGAAAAAATGTCAGGCCCAAAAAACTATCTGCAGCAGATGCAAATGGTCTCAGTGGCTGTCAAGAAGCAGTTCTTAAGGAAGGGAAAAAGAGAGGTATGCTAAATAAAAAAATTTTAAATGACAGAAAGCCAAAGACCACGGGTGTCCTGGAGTGATCCAAATCTAAAACGTCTGGTTCACATCATGTACAGAGGAGGTCAGGATAGAGGTACAACAATGTGTCTATAGCCATCTGTAAAACACAGTGGAAGCTCTGTCATGGTTTGGTGCTGCATTTCAGCTAGTGGTGTTGGGAATCTTGTCAAAAATGTTGAAATCTTGAATGCAGAAAGGTAGCAACAGATTTTGATCCAATATGCAGTGCCATCTGGAAAGTGTCTGATCGAGAAAAGGATAATATTTCATCATCACAATGATCCCAAACACATTGCCAATGCAGTGAATGCACACCTGGATTGAAAAAACACACAATGCAACATTATCAGTCATGGATTAGCCAGACCAGAGCCCAGAGCAGCTAAAATCAGAAGAAAAAAAACCTTCAAGAAGAACTTTTGGAGAACTATTCCTGAAGACTACTTAAAGAAAATACCAGACGGCTGGCTAAGAGAGTTCAGACTGTGTTGAAGAATAAAGGTCATACCAAATATTGACTGCATTACTGCATTTCTATGTATGTTTGCTCATGTTTTAACAAATTGCTGAAACCATTCCCCATTTTCCTAGCAAAATATAAAGAAATGAGGGTCGTTGAAGACTTTTTCACAGTACTGTAGGTTATTCAGTGGATTCAGTATGTGCACATTTCCTGCTTCCTTCCTTCAGGAACTTACTTGTAAGGGTAGCTGTGCTTTCTCTTTTTTCACCCTGTGTCCACGGCACCACTCACACTGCCAAGAGCCACTGCAGATAATGTAACGTTATAACCTCTTTCTCAAAGCAAAAAAAACATCTCGGCACACCAGCACATTATTCTTCACCTTGGTATGGACGAGAGTGGAGGGTCAAGGCAGGCCAGATGAAAAGCTCGAGGGCAACCGTCACAGCAGATCAGCTCCCCTCCATCCTTACACACTGTACACTCATCATCATTGTAATGAATCTAAACACAGGCCGATAAATGTAACATAGATAAGCAGGCACCCACATTCATATAAAGCACAAGCAACTTTATTTAAGAGTGAGGGGATTACAGCGTCTACCATGCGTGTGGCTGTCTCCACCTGGTGGTGAAATGTGCTCTTAGCAGACTTGGGCTTTGATGCATTTGTCTCCTCTGACGGACCCCCACCAGCTTTAATGGGCTCTCTGGTGGCCCCTGTTAAATGACAGTGGGTTTTAAAGGGGAAAATCTTGCATAAAGGTTAAAGCTTAGTTAGGTCTGTGCTTTCACATTCATAGTTTGATGTTGCTTCAGTTTTCTGAAAAAAGAAGTTCACATATTCATTATATGACTTACCTTCCAAACAATATGCCTGCATAACATGCACCTTTTCTTGGTTATCATGGTTGACTGGGGGATCCGTGGAGGGAACCGAGAAGGACGAGGATGAAGAGGGCAGGTGGACTCCTCTCTGGATTGTGGAAGACAGTACTTGCACACCTGAAGCAGAAAATAGGTTTGGTTATGTATTCGTGGCATAAAAGTATTTAATATATTTATTTTTATGATAATTACTGTTTTCAGATGGCAGCTTGGAGCCAGGAGCTTCACTCTTCACTCTGTAGAGCTTCACTTTACTTCCTTAAACAGAGTAGATAAGACCTTATAATGAAGACAGCAAAGTCATGTGCGTTTTAGAGTATTCCAGGTTAATTCTTTGTGAAGCCTATGTATCTTTTGATTGCCAAAATAAGCCTATTATGATACAAAGCAAGTGCAGTATGGGAGATGACCTCCTCCATCGGTTGTCTTGGCATGATACTGTGACCGCTGGGAGCTCAGTTCTCGATCCGCATGGCTCCTCTTCTTACTGTGAGGAGGTTTGTGACCTCCAGATGGTCTGTTTTCATGTTTGGAACCTGCAGTCTCCCTTCCTGTCAAACAAAATCAGCAACAATGTAAACCATTAGAGTCTAAATGTGACAGAAAATTGTCCCGAGAGACTGTTTTCAGCTCTGGTGCAACAGATGCAACTGAGGTTTTATTGCTTTTGTAAATTAATAAGAAAAAATAGAAAAAAATCTGAGGAATGTCAGTTTGTGCTGAATGTTATTTGACACTGGTACAGTAGAGTATTCTTCTGAGGATCCTCAGACGCTCATCATGGGCAGGAACGTCATAGAATTTTGGTCTTTTCATGATTTCTTTGAACTGTTCTTTTAACTGTACATCATCTTTATTGACTCTAAATAAACAGATAAAAAATCTAAACAAGAATAGTGAGCACTAGAAACTATTTATTTATATTTCTCTAATTCACATGGGTTCAAAAGTATACATACAGACCAAAATACATACATATACTCACCTATTAACTGGTTGACTACCGCCACTAGTTCTCTTTAAAAAGGATTTGTTTGACAGCACTCATTGTGTTGGCAATAAGACTGGAAAGTCCAAGGAACTCTAATAAGGAGACTATTAGATTTACACAAGTTGTCTTTTGCAGCCATTTTTAAACAGCTGCAGATTCCAAGATAAATTCAGACAATTGTACATAGGGACAAGTTATTCAGGTGACCACTTTACTAAGGTCTGGCAAAAGACAAGACAAAGATTGAGCTACTTGGCCATAGTGACAAGAGGTATGTTTGGAGGAGTAAAGGTGAGGCTTTCAAACCTAAGAACACTGTACTAACTATCAAGCGTGGTGGTGGCATCATGTTCTGGGGCTGTTTTGCTGCCAGTGGTAATGACAGATTTCAAGAGTGGATGGAATAATGAAGAGGAGGACTACATCCAAATTCTTTGACTTCACCTCAAATTGGGAATTAGATGGTTGAAACTTGGACGTAATTTAATTTTCCAAACACACACACAAAATGGTTTTAGCATAGATAAAAACAAGCCAACATTAAGATACTGACCTTCCAAAATTCCCAATAAATTTGTGGGCTAAGCTTAAAAGCCGGGTTCATGCCAGGAAACCAGCTAATTTTAATAAAATCTTCCAAATTTGCCAAGAGCACCATTCAAACATCCCATCAGAATTATGCCAGATGGCTTCCAAAAGCATCTGGTCGAGGTGCATCTTGCTGAGGGGCACTTAACCAAATATTAATGGGGGTGTACGGATCCATATATTTGAGCCTGTGTGAATCTAACATAAAGTAAAACTTGTGCACTCAATTCTTGTCATTTTGAAGTCACAATAGATGTATGATGTACAATCATTCCACCGTGGGAGAACAATAGTTTATTCCTTAATAGGAATCATGAACTTATCGTGTCAATCACCATGACAAAATGATTATGACATTCATGCCTATAACAAGTGTATAGATGTAGATTTATTTGTGTGTGACAAATGTTTTGTCGTAAACTGTGTGTCACATACGGGAATCCAGGTTAGTGAGCAGGGTCTGCAGCCTGGGGTAGCTGTCCAGATTATAGTCTTTGGATAAGTTGTTCAAGAAGGCCTGGACAGTGGATCTGCTCTGCTCCAACACCCAGGACAGGAGGGAGTACATGGCCTTGTGGATGCCTTCTCTAGCCTCTTTCTCCAGAGTCTCCTATAGACACATTAAGTTTATGAGTTTGAAGACTGAAAGTTCAGCACTGATATCCTTTAATGGAAGCAGCCCGATACTTGCTTAAAGTAGCATAAAAAAATTATTTCAAATCAAAATTAAGGTTTACACAATTAATACGGATATCCAATCTCTGTTCAGTTTCTTACCTTCAGCAGCTGCTCTGTGATGATGTTTTTGTCCGCCAAACCATAGACCAGGGGGAAAGGGTCATCCACAGCCATAGCGATGTCAGTTCGCAGCTCCCTCAGCAGCGAGCGGAGGTTTGTGTCCCTAAACGCCTCGACTCTTGACATGATCTTCTTTTGTGTGCAAGTGAGAAATGACTTGACACGGTCTGAGACCACAGATGAAGAATTTCAGATGTGGGGGGTGTGTCCCTCACAGGGAAGGTGCACTGCTTCATGCTGACTGCATACATGCATAAGCCATATCTTAAAAACTCCTGTATTTTTTTTCATCCTGTGTTTGTGCTTTTAATAACGCATCTATGACTCTATGAAAAAAAATGAAGCTACCAGCCTTTCATTTCTGAGACTTCCCTCCAGGGAGGCCAGCCCTGGACCTTTTGTCTCTTTTGAGTTCATTTGTCCACTAACAGCACTAACGGCCTTCATCCAGGGGAATACCTGTCCTCTTACATCAGGAGAGCAGAGTGAAGTGACCTGATGTGTGACAGTTTTCTTCTTAAAAGGTTCTTTCCACCTCAACTTCCCCTCACCTGTCAGGTTTTCACACACTGACTCACCACAGGGAACTCCGCATTAGTGTGATAATTATGACTTCGCCACAGACAGGAGAACATTAACACTGTAAACAGTTTAATGACTGACAGACTGATTGCATGACTGGTAGCCTACTATGCTTTATGCAGTTGTTATTCTGTTAGTTTGTTCCTCCAATTCTCATTATTCTACTAAAAAGGCCTAAACAAAGAGGAACCGGTCTCTCCTCCAAATACACAAGAGAATGGTAAAATAAAACTCATCTAAGGTTAAGGCTTCGGGCTTGTCATTTACTAGAGAGCATTTGCCTGCAGTTTCCACTAATTCAATTTCATGTCATGTAAATATCCATTAGGTCTAAATGCTAGAGTATCCAATTACTTTAACTCATAAATAAGGTTAGGAAACAACTGGGTAGCTTGAGAAATATGCTCACTAAGTCCCTTAGTTCACTGCAAAGCCAAAGCCAGAAGATGGCCAACTAAGTTAAGCATTAAAAAAAGCTACTGCTTTAGTAGCCAAAAAAATCATCTGTGGTTTGTGTGCCAAACCATATGAGATGGAAACGGTCATCCAAAAATGTGACAAGGTCAGTATAAAATCTCCCGCAGCGAAGAATTCAAGTCTTAGATTCTTTGAAAGTTTGTTTGTAAATGAGATACAGAGACCTGAGGCCTGTATTATGAAGCAGGGTTTAATCTTATCTGGGTGACTTCAGGATTAACCCTGAGTTTACAGTACTGTGAAGGTGGATCATTTCTTACCAGGATATATGGTAACGGGTAAGGTGACTTATAATTAATATGATATGCTACCTGTAGTTTCAGGTTAGAGATCAACTAGTACCTAATAGCTGCTTTTAAACATTGATTTAATGTAATACTTTTTATAATCCATCAGGTTCTCCCATGTCTTAATGATAGAGCTGCTAATATTGATGAATCTGTTAACTTACACAATCTGCATTTTCACCGGCTCTCATTCCTGGAAAAACTTTATTAATATTGCTGCTGTTTTCCAGTCTTACAGACTAAAGCACTTAATCCACATACTGTTAATATGATATTACTCTTGGGTTTTTTTACTCTCATACACTGCTGTGTTGCTTTCAGACTTCATATTTTCTCATCTGTTTCATCTTCCTTTGAAAAACCATCTTCATTGATTGCCAATGTTAGGCGAAGTGATTCCAGATAAGGGAGAGACACCCTGAGTATGGTGAGCTAATGCGTAATACAGGCATCTGGAAGGGTCTGAGATTATACTGGTCCAGTCTCTTATTCTCAGAGACTACTTTTGTTCATTTTCATTTCATAGTTGTGAGGAAGTTATGAATGTTTTCATGTTTTAGGAATAGTCCATAGTTTGTCTCTTTTCCAACCAGTTAGCTAATTAAGCTAAACTGTAGCTAAAATGTCAATTGAGGTTTCCTATGAGGTAAAGCAAATATAATTTCAATTTATGTCACCAGGCAATGTCACAAAAGGGTACTCATAAAAAACAACAAACTGGTGAGGCTACACTATTTAGTGTTTTTTACTTGATTGTTAATGTTAAGAGTTAGATAACAGCTAAATTGGCTAGCTACCAGTTAACAACTGATATCTGCATAAGACACATGAAGTGCTCATTAGATTTTCATATTTAGTCATTAAAAACACAAAAACCTGGTACACAACATAACTAAACACTAAATATTGTAAGTAAATGCTGCATACCTAAGGTCCAATTGTGTTCATAGCTTAAACTTAGATGCTATCAGTGTCTTAGCGCAGCGGTCCCCAACCCCCGGGCCTCGGACCGGTCCGTGAGTCGTTTGGTACCGGGCCACGAGAGTTGAGGCTCAGGTGTGAAATGTATGGTTTTCAGGGTTTTTATCGGTTTTCAGCGTTATTTTGTTATCATTTTTATCGTTAACTTGGTTTTCCTGGGTCTTTTCACGTGTGTTATGAATAAATCTTCTTTTTTTTGGTACCGGTACTAGTTTTATTTTGTTGTATTTATCCGCGACACCTTAAAGGCCGGTCCGTGAAAATATTGTCGGGCATAAACCGGTCCGTGGCGCAAAAGAGGTTGGGGACTGCTGTCTTAGCGTATCTTAAGTGTTACTAACCCATTTGTTCCCAAGAAAAATATTTGCTGTGTAAATGAAGCTGTGTATTTTATTTAATTACTAATTATTAATTACTTTAAATATATTCTGTCGTTTTCTATTTAATGTAACTAGTGTAGTGGTTTAAACCTGCTTGTGCAAACTCCCAACAACTTGCCATATCTCACATTTTCTCAGAAAAAAACAGAAAGTAAATAAAATAGAAGAGTAGATAATTGTGCTACCAGGTAAATGTTGATGGTTAGGAGAGTGAAGCCCTTTAATTTGTAATTTATTAATCATTAAACATTATTACATTATTCATACTGGTGAACAAGGACCACTTCTACAGAGGGACGTTCACAACATACATATTACATTATTATATACAGTGCGGTGCATTACAGTGGATTGTTATATGTGTATTACTGGGATGGAGGGATGGGGAGACTGGAAGGACAGAAGGATAGCGGGAGGAGAGAAGGAAGAGGAGAGGACTTTTAGGAGGGTTAGGGAGTTGTGATAGTAAGTTGTCTCTTTATTACTTCTTTTTTAACCACAGTACAGCTTGTTCTATAAAAGTTAAACCCATAGAGAGATAGAGTGCCACATTTTCACAGCTACTGTTAGGTGATCCTACTGGAAGTTGTGGGAATATCAAATGAGATACGTCTTGTCATGAGATGCTATAGAGAGATGCTATAAAACATTCTAAGATAGTCAGCCTCCTTCCAGAGCACGGAGACCCTGTAGGGCAGGCCAAAGGTCAAAGATCAGATCAGCGTGCATGCGTGCTGCAGACATTCAGACATGTTCAGCTATTTAGAAAAATGGCCGACCCTCCTGCTATTTCTCCTTCTGTGTTTAGGCATCATTTTTGGTGCTTTCCCTTTTTATATATAAAAAATACAAAACATAACAGCGAAAAGAACTCCATTGGTTTCCTCATTTTTCTCCAAACTGTTTTTTTCAGTGTGTGTGTGTTCATTTTCATTGCAACAATTGTTTTCTTCCCTTTTCTCCTCCAGTCACTTACATATTGACAAAGTATACAATATTTTACAACTGAACAAGACTGAAAGATAACATTTGATTTGTCCAATCAGATACAAGGCCCACATCCTATATCCAATTGGAGAAGTCAACTGGAAGCTAACCAGTAGTAAGCAACACAACAAGCCTATGGTGTGAAGGGAGCTGTCCAAGTGCAGCTCTGCATTAACATGAGCACCCGCCCTCAGGCACAGCTGGTTCCGCTGGCTTGTCCAGCTTGATGTCAATCACTGGAAATTGGCACGTTAAGGAAAAGTCACATGGCGAAGTAAACTACTTGGCCTAGACATGCCACAAATGATAGTCAAAGATTCCCATAAGCTAATGTGGACTACTTGTTTCTATCTCCTTCCCCTCCATAGTTGTAGTTTTTTGTCTGATCCAATGTTATGCAGCTCCATCTGAGGCCCCAAAAACTTTGCCCCATGTTTTCCCCACAATCCTCAAGACCTGTAGACAAACCAAAATATGTTGAGCTTCATAGTATAGACAAATCCATATGTTATACTACAATTTAAGGGCACTTCTTTAAAGTTAAATGTTTCTTGGTTTGTAAGTTTCCATATAATAATTCCCATTTATTGATAAGAATCCCTCACCTTCCTTACACAACCATCCTCCATCACACACCCTCCTCTGCTGTCACTTCCCTGTCAGCCACTATGTGGTGCTGTGCCTGTGCATCCACACCATCTTCCTGGCTCTGTGTGTTCCTCCTCTATTAAGCATAAAAGGTTTAATGGCTGATTCCTCGGCAGTCTATCTGTACGTGTGCCAGCAGCCACTAAGAGATTAAAAATAAGCTGCCTATTGCTGGGCTGTTTGGCTATCGGCATGGTGAGTCACGGCGGCTGTAAAGGATACTGCCTTCAGGATTTGCATCGTCCAGGCTTTCCATTCCAGGTAGGGCTGCTGCAACTCGACGAAACAGCTAGGAGGAGAACAAGAGGGAGGAGGTTAAAGAGCAGGAGGCAGCGGGCACGAAAAAATTGTAAAACTTAAAAATGGGGAGGGGGGAGGGAGGGGGAGTGCATCACAAGATGTGTGAAAAATTATTTTTGGGAAGATGGAAGCTTTTTTTGTATCATGTTACCCCTTGACTAATACTAGCCTTGATGTTTACTTAATATCTATGCTGAAGGTGATGAAGGAAGTATTGAATAAAAGTAGCAATGCAACACAAAAAATGTCCACTATAGCGCTTGTTGAAGCTGGCCTGATTTGAAGATTTACTTTAAAATTTTGAATTTCTAAAATATAACTACAGCAGTAAGATCAATCTATTGAAGTAAAAAGTTTGATATTTTCCAAAATTGTGCTGGATGTTAAGTGGTATAGCTAGTAACATTAAATGTTAGTGCCTTCGATGTGTGCTTCAGTGCAGTAGTTGAGTAAATGTACTAGATAGATATCGGTAAACTAGCTTTTGTTTTTTCTTTTCATTCATCTTTAGCCAGCAAGAACTAAATACGGAATGCACATTTTAGCAACATTGTCCATATTTAAACATTTGATTTATCTGTGTGGTGGCGTGCTCACCTTGGAGGGATTTGGGGATTGGCAGAGACTCTGAAATCAAGTGATGGCAAAAATGCTGTGAAATCTGGTAAAACTGCAGGGATCACCTGTTTGACATTGCAGCCTGTCTTGGCACTGGTCTCGATGAACATGACGTTCAGTTCTTTGGCTCTCTGCTCTCCTTCCTCGATCGTGATTTGCCTGCAGGAAAATCAAGCCAGACTCAGCATCTCGGGCTAATTTATTCGGCATTGACGTGTTGCTTCAAACAGCTTTTTTGCTCATTTAATGAACAAAACCTCCATGTCGAAGACTGTAGCTAAATGTTAGAGATGATTACAAGCCACCACCTTTACCTTTTCTCTTCCAGGTCTGTCTTGTTGCCTACTAGCATGATGATGACATCACTTCCTCTCTCTGTCCTGACATCGTCAATCCATTTGCAGGTCTGCTGGAATGAATTTACATCTGTGGAGCCCAGAGTTTCTTATTACATACAGCTTTTTTGTCTCAAAAACCCAACAGAAAACTATATGTTTTTACTCAAGTGTTTGTCCGTTTAACACAGAAACATACAAATGTATCATGTATATCATACACAGGCTACAGCTTTCCGCTTACTTGTAATGTCATAGACAACCACAGCCACCGTCGAGTCTCGTATGTAGCTTGGAATGAGGCTCCTGAAACGCTCTTGTCCAGCTGTGTCCCACAGCTGCAGCCTTACCTGCATGTGTACACACACACACAGACACACACGCGCCTTCAGCATAAACTGCCACACCACACATAGCCTATAAGTACACTTCCAGGAGGATAAGCCAGTATCAGCTCCTGTGCAGGCTGGCAGAGCACAATAATATCCTGACAAAGAAAAAGTATTAATACTGGCTAAAGCAGATGATCCATGGGTAAGGCTTTGAGTTATTAGGGCCAGAAAAGTCAGCTCACCAAAGCTGTTACTACCAGAAATAACCATAACATAATCACATTAGTGTGTGACGGAAGGGAATAATTAAGCAAATCAAATCAAGGATTAGTCAAAGCAGAGAAGAAATTGGGCTGTTTCCTACTTAAAACCTCAAGTCATCTGCGCATGTATTTAGAAATGAGAATTTTAAAAATGAAGATCAAGGTTTCCTACTGTCCGGTCCTCCAGGTACATTGTCTTCGATAGGAAGTCAATTCCAATGGTCGCCTGTGGAGAGGAAAGAGCAAAAGAGGGGGAGAAAATCATCAGCAAAAACCCAGACATTAAAATGTAAATGTTTCTCTGCACCATCTGTTGTCTCTAGCAGAGTGATTTTTGTTCAAATACATAAAGCTGTTAAGAAAGGGGGAAAAAGGGAGCCAACAAGCACAGAAATTGAATCTGACTGAAACACTAATTTAATTTGTGCTGCCCTCAGGGCCCAATCCTTCTGACTTGTTATGTACCAAACTTCTGAGAAAGGCGAAGGAGGAATGATATATTTTCTCTTCTTAAAGAAACTAATAGTGCTGCAATGCTGTTCCTAATCATGTTTGAATAAATGGCATGATTCAGATCAGGACATAATTTGTGAAAATCTAATATACTGAGTTTTTTTGACCAAAAAGCACTCGCTGCAATAACGGTCCCATATTAACCTTCAACCTCCAAAAGAAAAATTGAATTTCTTTTACAATTATAAGCAATACCACCAATACCTCTTTCGTATAGATGCTAATCAGCAACGCCATCAATCAATGCTGCTTAATAATTTAAATTGTTTTTAGGTTCTGGATCTGTTCCAGATCTCACCTGATATGTGTTGTCGAAGCTGTCATACATGAATCTAGTGATGAGAGACGTTTTCCCCACTAAAACAGAGCACACACAGGTTGGTTTCAGGGTCCGGACACATCGATATATGATCTCAATCAACATAATGAAAATTTGCTTCATTGATGTGACAACACCACAGTTATATATGAATATTTAACCAGTGCCAGTTATCAAGCCAGTAAAAATGAAAAGAAATTAAGGAGGGGGGGAGAAAAAATCCATGACTCACTGGAACAAAATCTGCCCGGTAATTCACCAAAAATATGCCTGAGTTAATATGTGAGTATGAATCAATGAATAGCTCAAAATAAGGGCAGCAAAATGGATTTCAGTTCAAAGTAAGAAAAATCTGCTATCTTAGATTTCCTGTTATCAAATGTGTAAATGTTCCTCTTCACAGAAACATGTACGCCTCTAAACAATGCAAACATCTAAAGTGAAATTCAAATGTTATTCCACTTCAAGGTTTCAGATAAGAACCAAAATCTCAAATTCATGTTGCGACATTGTTTTTTGTGAAATGTCTGTATGTTTTGTGCTAATCGTTTATGTGTTTTCCCATTTAGTCATGATTTATGTGTGTATTTTCTTCGCCTTCTCTTTCTCCTTTGCATTTTCCTTTCTTTTTTGTGTATTTCCAACACTACTCAGTGCTATAGTTTTACCATACAACCAAAGGTGAACAATTTAAATACAATAAGTAGTCTTCCCCCTCCCATCCTGTCTTTTATCCTTGAAAATAATGTGAGAGGTGACTGCAACGAAAACACAAACTGTGTCCAGAAATGTGACCACGGTAACAAAAAGACCGGCTATTAATGCTCACTGGACTGATGCCGAAGGAGACTTGATCTCAGAGGATCAAGGTGAGCCTAGTGATCTCCATTTTTATTTACATCCCTCCCAGCAGCACCATTTTACATCAGATCCGCACATGAGTGAGGACAGGACTTTTTTTTTTTTCTTTCCAGAAGGGCCTCATGCACAGTACGCAGACAGCAGTACTCCTGAAGCCAGCGATGGGCAGTGGCCACACCAGGCCTCCTTTCAGCACCGTGGACAGCAACGTTGCAGTACAGGCCACGCAAACACACCGTGAGGCTTTTTTTCAGTCGACACACAGCTCTGTCTTAGACATGCAGCACACACACGCACACACACACTAAAGCATCACAATGTAAGACACAAACAGGCCAAGCTTCTGTCATATTAGGCCTAATTATGTGTTTTTCTAGTCTTTGCTCGTGCTTTTGATGGGATAAGAGCTCCTCTGCTGCCACTCTGGATGTCTGATGTCTGAACACGTATTCGGGCAGCTTTACAGCGCTAAACCATTATCGATCCGCTCCTCCTGAATTTGTGCCATCACATCAACGCACATACACAGCCGATAACACCCTGAATACACGGATTATTGAATTAAATAGTCCTGGTATATTATCGTGGCGCTGTCAAGCTCTCGTTTTTTTTTCTTTTATTTGATTATTTATGGGACCGAATCGGAGACCGCGAGGTTTAGAGATGCTACAGACATCGCCAGCCTTGGGTGTGTCCCGAACTGACACATGGGGGACCGCTTATTATCTTCTTCTTTAAAAAGAAAAAAATAATAGCCATCGAGTGGTGGGGAAATGTTAAACGCTGTCATATAACACAATAAAGGGTCGTTTGTGTCAGAAATAAGCGATGTGTGGGGAAATATAGCGTTATCTGGAAAAGGCTGGGCATATTTGTTGGTCACTGCAGCACATCAAAACACCACAATTCCCAGCGCCTGCTTCCAATGATGGCACTTTGCGGCAAGTAAAAAACAACAACAAAAAAGCACTCTAGGTGATATACAAGAATCTGCGTTTATATCCGAGCCATTTCTCTTTCTTTTTCTTCAAAGGTTAATCAAAATTTCCACAGCTACAAATTATGCCAGGGGCAACATGGGCGTCTAATATAGCAAAGCCACTAGAAACATCTTCTGGATTCACTTTAAACTTCCCAAAATGATCACGGATTGCATACATGGCCCTCGATATATGCGCATGTTTGATAAGGATGACCCAAACCCGCCCGAGCTCTGACTCACCGCTCTGCTCTCCCAAAAACACGAGTTTAAATTTCCTCAGGGGGTTCCCCAGGTCTCCTCCAGCGGACATGGTGGCAGATAAACAGCTCGACTTGGATTATTTTTATATGTTTTTATCGCTCGGTGTCTCGCCCGCTATGCCTGCGCAGGGGGATCCTCCTCTACTCACAGAATGATGGGAATGCAGCTCAGCATCCTCCTGTCAATTTAGGAAGCTTGTGCGCCTGCGCGACCTCACCTATCGCAGTCCCTCACCTTTCTATTGGGCCTGAAGCTGTACTATGTTTTGTTTTTTTGTTTTTTCTTGGACATAAACTAATTAAAAACGCCCATGATTTTTAGTTTAAGGTAAATAAGAGAAACACCTAAGAGACGATTTTAAAAATACATTTATTTAATAAATGTAATTTTTATTTATTCACCAGCCATATAAAACATTTAAATGTAACTTTAAGGTATATTCAGTATCATTTCCTAAAATGGGATGTTAGTATGAATTAAAATGCCCAGCAACACTGCTAATGACTAGTTCTGAGTTCTAAGAAGTTAATGATCAGTTATCCTGTTTGAAACATCGTAAACAATTTAATAATTTTATTCATTTTTGAAACAAAAACATGAGAAATTCGTTTGCCATGACTTCTCCCATGAGAAGATTATAGTCTGTTGTCATTTATGACGCTAAACTTTACACATTTTGTGCATTTGCTCCATGCTCCTCTATTATAAAAAAAATTAAATGCAATTCATTTACTCACAAGTAAGTATTTATATATCATAGTACAGTTTCTCACTGTTTCCACCCTGAAGGGAGTGCTCCCTTCAGGGGTCGTCAACACGGATCATCCACCACCCATTTAACCCTATCTTTAGCATCCACTTCTGTCTCAACAAAACTCTGTGTGTCCTTCTTTACTACATCCATGGATCTTCTCTGAGGTGTTCCTCTTTTCCTCCTGCCTGGCAGCTCCATATTTAACACCCTTTGTCCAGTATATCCACTGTTCCTCATTCTGCAAATGTCCAAACGACTCAACCTGAGCTGTCCCTCTGATGTACTCATTTCTGATCTTGTCCATCCTGCTCACTTCCAGTGACAATCTCAACATCTTCAGCTCTGCCACCTCCAACTTTGTCTCTTGTCTTTTTGTCGGTGCCGCTGTCAACAAGAAAGAAAACCTTCCCTTTCATACTTGCTGCTATCCAAATCCACAAATCACCCCTGACCCTTGTCTCCACCCACTCTAACCTGCCTGCACTCTCTTCTTCACTGTCTCTTGTGCACTGTCTGTTTCTTTAGACGGCTGACCCCAGGTATTTAATGTCATCTACTTTCACTACCTCTACTCCTTGAATGTTCAGCTTTCCACTCATTCACACACATGTATTCCGTCTTGCTTCTGCTGACTTTCATTCCTCTTCTCTCCAGTGTTTACCTCCAACTCTCCAGATTTTCCTCTTCCTCCTTCTTATGCTCTTTGCAGAGCACATTGTAGCCCATGGAGACTCCTGCCCTAAACAGTATGAGGATACTGTTACTTTAGTATTTGAGGGGTTTTCCATCATTGTACCTTTGATATATTTGACAAATTAATAAAAATCACTTCAGATTAAAAGCCGAATAGCTAATGAAAATGTGTTAGGGGCACTCTGTCTATAGCATCACGTCTGCACATAGAGTCGTGGTAAAAAGAAAGTCCAGCCTCTGTCATTTTTAAGGTTTTACCTATTGTGATATGACTAAAAATTTATCTGGTCATAAAATGAGGTAAATAAAAACTAAGATGAACAACAACACTGGACATATTGCAGGGTGTTATTGTTTATTTAATAAAAAAGTCAAATTGTAGCAGCAAGAAGGTGAAGTGCTTTTTTCTGTATGACATTGTTGTGGGGGGATTTTGGTCCACTCGTCTTGACTACATTACTGCATTTCATTACATTATACAGCTATTCATTTATTCACAGCTCTTTTAAGGTCCCACCACGCAACCTGATTTAGCCATTGCAACATCTTGATTCTTTTCTTTTTCAGCCATTCTGTTGCAGATTTGCTGCTGTGCTTGGGATCATTGTCTGTTACGTGACTCCAGTTTTAGCCAAACTTTAGCTCTCAGAGAAATGGCTGATACAGAGGCATACAGAGGATTCACAGTCAGCTCAATCCCTGCAAGGTGCCCGTGACTTGTGGCCATGAGACAAGTCAGGTCAAGTGTTTTTTTATTTTCATTTCAACCATGTAAAGTGGTACAGCACAGAGTGAAACGAGACAATGTTCCTCCGAGACCATGGTGCTACATATGACATGTAACAGACAATCAACACAGGTCGATGTAAAGTGCAATGTGCAAAAATTGCAAATAAAAAACAAACAAAAAAACAAGACAAGACACTAGACATAACAGGACGATACAGACACAAGACAGTGCAGTGGAAATGTGCAAAATACTGAGTACTGCGCAAAAGGAACTTGGTGCGTGCCTGCCTTTGTTTGTTTGTGTATGTGTGCGAGTGATTCTGGCAGTCTGGCAGTGAGGGCCCGGATGCTCCGATACCTCTTGCGAGAAGGCAGCACGGTGAAGAGTGTGTGTGAGGGGTCTGTGGGGGTTGGTGTTGAGGGACCAGGAGAGGTTCTCCGCCAGGTGGACACCAAGGAATCTGGTGCTCTTGATGACCTCCACAGAGGATCCATAAATGTTAAGTGGACAGTGATCTCTGTGTGCTTTCCTGAAGTCAACAATCATCTCTTTTGTTTTGTCCACATTCAGAGACAGGTTGTTGACTCTACACTAGTCCGTTAGCTGTTGCAACTCCTCTCTGTATGCTGACTCGTCGTTCAAGCCAGATGTTTGTGCTGCTATGCTGTGTTTGGTTTTTGCCAAACGTGGTGCTGTGCGGTCCTAAGCTTATTGTTAAAGATACAACTCTGCAAACCTAAGCCATGCAGCCATGTTCTTTTTAAGGAGAGGCTTTCTCTTGACAACCCTTTCTGCAATTTGACCTTGGGCTGTATTTTCTCGAACATCCACTCCTGGGAAGATTGGCTGTTTGGAAAAGGCCTTAAACTAACACTTCCCAGATTGATGGGCAACAATAGTTGCTATTCTAAGGTTACTGCTTATTTCTTTCCTCTTTGGCATTGTAATAACAAACACCTCAATGCTCAATGTTCCAAAGCAGCAGACTGCCAAAACCTCTGCTTTTATAGAGGCGCTCACACTGGCTGATTATCAGTTAATTAAGTGTATTTGATTAGTAGCACGTGACTGCTACTTAACCTCTTATTTCCATTGAAGATGGTGACAGTGTACTACATTTCTCCTGCATCTTGGCTTAATGTTTACAGTGTAATGTGTCATGTTTTGTATTTCTCTATTAAGTCCCAATACATAAAATCTTAGAACTGACAGGAGATGCACTTCCGTTCTAACATAACTGCGGTTTGAGAGGCACATGCATCTTTTGCATCTACATATTTTATCAGATCCTCCCTGCCTTTCAAACTCAGCACTTTCTGGTTTCTAACACAGGGTAGCCGACTTTTACACAGTGTGTGTTGTTAATAAGAGATGCTGTCACTTTACACAGCCGAGAACATATTGTTTTCATGTGTTGGGACACATTTAACATGATCATCAAACTCCTTTCGATATGTATTTTTACTGCACTGTCCTTTTAAATAGAGTCCGAACAAATTGCAATGATCTCTCAAATTATGTAAACTGAAAACAGTATCTAAACTGTATGAAATGTTTGCTGTAACTTTGTCAGTGTTACAACATGGGAAATCACTTTTTTTTTACATTATTTTCTAGCTACACAATAACTACATCTATTTATCAGTCACACCTTTTAATACTGCTACAAAATTTATTAGTTCAACAAAACAAACACACCAACATCAATCTGTGCAAAAGCATCACGTTTAACAAGCAGACTTAATGTTCAAAGTCAAACAACTCCGCCTCCTTCTCTTTCCAGAAAGCAAAACTGCGGTCAATATATTTACAAATGTCTTCATTGTGGAAGCAGGAGAAGTCTGTGTCACTGCAGCGCTCATCTGGAGTAGCACTTTGAACTATAACTTTGGGTACTAATTTGGAATCTGGCAGCAATGATGATGATGATGGTGGTGGACAGTGACATGGATTTGAATCACCAAAGAAGTGAAATTTGATGTCCTCGAAGCCGTCGCTCCACTGTCGCTTCCCAGCCTGGATCTCCTGGAGGACAGCCTTATGGAAGTCCCGCACCTTCTCCCAAGGAAAACTGCCAACACGGTCAAAGACCTCAAAGCAAAGGAGGTGCCTCATCTTCCTCTCCTCAGCTGACAAATCCTGCTCTAAGATGTGAAAGTAACCCAGCATAAAGAGATCGAGGGTCAAGGTGTCATGGCTCACTGCAACACCATCCACATCTGGAAGGAATTGTTCTGGGGAGTAGGTTACACAAAGTGGAGGATTTTGTGAAACGCTAAAGGAAGGTAAAGGTTGCACTTCTCTAAGTTCTAGTTTATTTCTCCAGGAGTTCAGCATTTTATCCACAGCACCTCGTTGTTGGCAGAACTGAAACATAGAGGGGATTTTCTGTTGGGGCTGTGCTTCTGTCACTCTTCCTGGCGCTGCAGCCTGTCCCTGCCTCTGCCTTGCTGCTCTCACTGTAATAGCATATGCAGATTTCTTCCAGTGGCTCAGGAATAGCACCACGATTCGCTCTTTTCTTAAGCTGGTCGTTTCCATTACAGGTGCAGCTGTTTTAGGAGTGTCAGGTTGGTCAACCTCACATTTGAAGCTTGTATTGACATTACTGTTCTTTCCGCTTGAAGCTCCATTTACAGCCTGGTTTGTCAACCCCCCTCCTGCTTTTATAACCCCAGCAAAGGGATAAATGCTACCAATCTGACCCTCAAAGGTTGATCTGAGGTTTCTAACTGAGACTCCAGACTGCTGGATCTCCCTTTCCACCTTTTCCCTTTGTGCTCTTCTGTAGCTGTTGCTCTCCAAACGATGGCTAAAAGCAGATGCCATCCCTATGTGAGGTATCCTACATACACTGGAGGCCTCCACATGGGCTTCCTCTGAGTTTAGACCTGGTTGCACTAATCCCTGTCCCAGTTCAATTCCTGGGTTACCTTTTATCTTCTGTAAACCCTTCATCCCTTCCACCATGCCCTCCACTAACCCCATTTCACCATCTTTTTCTGTGATTTGAGTCAGATTAGCCACCAGGAGAGACATATTCTTGATAATCTCTGAGACACGGCTGCACCAGATTGGCAAAGTCAGCTGCATTTTCCCCTCAGAGTCCATCTGCTGCAGAACCTCTCTGTTGAGGGAAATGTTGACAATAGGATAAGGTAAAATTGCCCTCAGCTCCTCAGTCAGCCTGGTCAGCTCCAGCTCATACGCCTGGCAGCGTTTCTGATGTGAAACAGACTCAATCTGCTGCTGCAGGTACACCAGGTCATCCTCTGTTAGGAGCTCACCGAAGGGTCCCAAGACTGCGTTGTGGGCTTGGGAGTACTTCCAGCCATCAACTGGCATGTAGCCATTAGCTATGTCCTGTTACAGGGAACAATATGGATTTTAAGCAAGTAGCTCAACGCTTTGGGAATTTTGTATACACAGTGCAGTATAAAAGCTGGACAGTACCTGTCTCCTCTGTTCCTCATCATCCTGTAGCCTGACCTGCAGCTGCCGCACCATCACCTGTCGTTTCCACTCGGCAATAGGACGGCCTGTTTCGTCATGTGTCGGCACGAGGGAGTCAATGTCAGCCAGGATCACGTCGACAATCGGTAACTCCTCCGGCACCTCCCCACCGTCAAGCTTCTGTCACCGCGCAATAATGTGAGACAGAGGGAAAGTACTGAGCTCCGGCTCTGAAGATAAAATCCCTGAAATTAAATCCTCATAAACATTTTTCCTAATAAAGACAGTTTATTCTTTCACGATGATGTCAGACTCATCAGACTGCTGGTTTAGCTCACTGGGTTGCACAGATAACTGATTTCTCGAAAGGCTATTGTAGAGGCAGGGATTTCAATTCACTGTTGTCATTTTCTGCGTATCTTCCCCCTCAGTTCTCAGCTTTTCTGTTATAATAAATATTTCTGTTATAATAAAGTCTAAAAACAATAATTGGCAAAATGTGTTTACTAAGGTCCTACACAGTTCGAAATAATATCATTCCCCTATAGACTCAGTCTGTGTTAGGGTTAGGTTAGACGATAGTCTGATTTTTTGAAGCCAGAGTCGCCCCCTGTTGGTCATTCGGAAGAATTCAGTTTAAGGCACTTCACTTTTCAGGTTACATTCTGTTAACGTCACACGGTGTTATGTAGAGGAAATTGCTGTCATTTCCGTGGGATGAAGATCATGATCTGTGAATAATATCCCAGCATCCACTGGGATAGGCTCCAGCCCCCAACAACCCTAAATAGGAAGCAGAAGACAGATGAGAATGGATGGATGGATGGATGATTAAAAAATGGATGAATGTGTCCATTCCAGGTTTCCATCAGCAGCACCAGGGAATCAACTTTTAGACTGGGTTATTGTGTAAATAGGGGGCGGTGCTCACAACGAATTTATTGTTATTTTTTGTGCTATATACGAACAGGCTGGTTCTTACATAGCACCTTTCTACTCTATGCGAGCACTCAACATGTTTAGATAGATAGATAGATAGATAGATAGATAGATAGATAGATAGATAGATAGATAGATAGATAGATAGATAGATACACACACATATCTGCTTAATTGTTTTCTAGCTAACATTCACACTTAGATGGAACAACATCAGAGAACAACCTGGGGTTCAGTACTTAGCTCAGGATACTTTGGCATGCAGACTGGAACAGCCAGATATCGAACCATCAACCGTCCAATTAGCAGAGGGCCTGCTCTACCTCCTGAGCTACAGCCACACTGATATGTAACACAGTACAGTACGGTACATAACAATGCACCAGCCAGCTCACCGCTTGTCCAGTGAAGACCGCAGTGAAGCTGGCATGCCTCAGAGACTTAACAGACTTCATCTGAGAGAACGGTGTGAGGTCCCTCTCTGGAGGCCTCAGATGACTGAACGATGTCACCACTGTAAACAAGTAAACAAACATGATATATACTTACATATATATCTGTATGTGAAATCCTGTGTTACCTGCAGATATCTAGTGTGATCATGAGTATAAGAAAAGAACAGGAACAAGGCTGTCAGTTACACATGTAATGGCTGCATTTTCATATTCTTACATTACTTTAACAAATACATAAATAAATGCAAATATGCTGGATGTGTTAGTCACCTGATGAGGCCACCTGCACATGCTGGATGGAGCCTGTGGTGTGGTGTTTTGAAGTGACAGCAGGGGTCAGAGAGGAAGAGGTCACAGGAAGAGGGGTTGGGTGGCGAGGCAGGGGGGGCACCTCCTTCACTGGCTGCTGGGGACATGCACACAGCGGGGATGAGCAGTGCTTTAAGGGGCAGTTCAACACATGTAGCAAAAGGATTTTACAATAAATCTGTTTTGCTTTTTATTTAAATAAACAAACTCAAACTCACGGCGCCTTGAGTTAAAGGTTGTTGTGATTTGGCAATATATAAATTGAACTGAAACGAATAGGTATTTCCATTTGCCACAGTAGTTGAACACAAATGCTTCTTTTCAGTTATGTCTACAACACTCTGCAGCAATTAGTGACTTTATTTGCCAGTGACTGCTCTTAAAAACACTGCACGTTTGTTCTGAGGTAAAAACTTTCATTTTAGGCTCTACATGGACGACTGGTCACCTTGCTGTTCTCCATGTTGATTGTGCTCATTCACTCCATGCAGAATAGCCTCTTTCTGAAAATGACAAGGGTAGATACAGAAAGGTAAAACCAGCAAAAGAGGATCGCCACCAGTGCAGAAATGTGACACAGACCACACAACAGCAAATAGCTCCCAACTAATCTGCTAAAACACCAAGACCTTCTAAAGCACAAACACACACACAGGCACACACACAGGCACACACACATGCGCACACATTCACAGTTAATGTAAAGATGCAGGCCGCACTCTTAGAACTTGGAAGAATAGGCGGTGAAACTGGAAACTGATCAGCGAATGTAGCGTAGCCCACACAGAGTGCAGGAGAAAGCATGTTAGAGTTGGGAGAGACATGATATCCTGCTTCATGCCATCCAATACGCTAAATACTACACAGATAATTACAATGTTTGTACCCTTTTGAAAGCAACGAGTGACTTTTACAGCCTAGTAGCTAAGGGTTTTATAAAATACTTGTGAAAAATGTAGACAGCCTGTTGTTATTGGTATTTCTATCCTCTAAAAGCTGTTTGTATATGCACCAAATTTCGCGCCTTTTCTAAAAACAATATATCAATTCCTTTAATACTGACACTGTATTGCAACTTTCACCAGTTTATAAGTGACTGCTGTATATCTTTCACCCCACTTATAAAAAAAGCAAACAAAACACAAGAAATTCTCAATTTAGGATTTCTCATCTAAGGTTAAATACAGTCAGTGGAGAAAAATATATATGTTCAAAAAGGTGTCACACTCTTATTATGCACTCTCTATTTTCCTGTTGTATTAATCAGCCTTTGTTTTTCAGAATGTATGTTTTACCTACCTATATAGTCCTGACAGTCCAATAATCCGACACAAGATGAAAGTTGGATGAAAGTTTTCTTTTGGTTGTTTTTTTTAGATAAATAAATATTAGAAAATAGAATAATGACACAGAGAACCCAGAAACTGATGGTTGTCTTTTCACTCAGTACCTGCCAATAAATAGAAAGACCAAGGAACAACATCACCTGGACTAAAAACACAGATGGGGGTCCTTCTTGGTGTGCATAATTAAAGCAGTGGGATAGGGTGACCTGGACCTGGAAGTAGCCTATAGACTGATGGCTCTATGAATGTACAGTTGTCCTCAGAAGTTACTCGTCATGGGCATGAATGTTATGGTAATTTGGGATTACAATTAAAACAAGAAAAACAAGAATTGGCTGCACAAGTGTGAATTTCTTTTTAATGGTCTCTAATCCACATAGGGTTAAAAGTATATACATCTATACATCCCTTAGCAAATTGCACCTGAACCAGACACTCAACAAGCTTCTGACATACTTCTGGCTGCATATTTGACTACTCTTCTTAGCAGAACTGGCAGAGTTGATGTAGCTTCCTGGCACTGACCCAGCACAGTCCTCAAATTTTCAGTATAGTCCTCCTTCATTTTTTCTTCCGCTTTATCCAGTGTACAAGCACCACTGGCAGCGAAACAGCCCCAGAGCATGATGCTACCACCACCATGCTTGTCAGCTGGTACAGTGTTCTTAGGTTTGAACGCTTCACCTTTATTACTCCAAACATACATCTTGTCATTGTTGCCAAATAGCTCAATATTTGGTTCGTCTGACTCTGAAACTTTTTTCTTGCGCTAACTGTTACCAGTTCATGTATAAATGTGGGCAGGTGCAAATTTCTGTCAAGCACCCTCTCAGTCCATCAGGATGTAAAACATGTTTCACTGTGGACAGTTACACTGGCTTTCCAGCAGTTTCCAGTTCATGGTAGATTTGAACTTTGGTGGTTCCTGAATTGATCAAGTCTCTGTGTATGTTTAGTTGTGCTTACCACCCTTTCTTTGTTGGTTCATCTGATGTGCTGCCCTGTCAGTGCGCCAGTGGAAATTTATTCTCCTCCTTTTTGCTTCATGTTTCTTTTGAACTTTTTGTTTTTTTGGCTTTTTCATCAGCCCAAACAAAGCCTTGCTTTTTTCAATTTAATCTGCCTCACCATCCATTTGTGTCCTCTGTCCAGATTCCTGACAGATGGAGAAAGGGTCTGTAACCTTACACTAAACCCTGCCTACAAAAAATATGCATTCTATGATCACCTATGATATGACAATATATGTATAAGTAATGTAATTAGTACATTTCATTTTGTAAATATCAAGGTTACGGTGGATATTTTGTCACTCCCACAGTATTTAGAGATTTGTGAATCGAGTTATTGCCTAAGCTTCTTGAAAAAGAAGTTAACCTCAATTAGCCAGCGGCTGTCTTTAAAATTTCTTGGAAGTGTGCAAAGCGTGCATGCATATGCATATATATGTGGCATGATGATATGAAAAGAGAACCACAACACAACATGTGAGTACCTACAGTACCTTTATTAACATACTGGTTGGTGTTGGTGACATACAGCTAAACCAGTCGAGGGCCTTTGTGTGTAGCCCAGATTTCCTGCCTCCATTATTAGGGGATTAGCCTGACTGGCCCTGCTGCACATGGTAAGCACATGATCAATAATGGAGGGCTGCACAAAGGCATGCAGATGTGCTCACCCTGAGCAAAAGTACAAACTATTATGTAAAAGAACATAGAAAAGCTTTATGATAATGTTATTCATTTATCAGGTTGCACTGTCAGCAAAAACAGTCTCTCACTGGGGTCATGTTTTATTGGACATGTTTCTGGCTCTTTAGACGTTCAACCTGCCAAAACTGGACAGAGCAAGTACAGTTATATACAGCATTATGACACATGGCAGTCAGAAAAGTATGATTAGCTGGAGATAAGCAATCAACAAACTGAAATTAAATAACCTACTAAATTGGTTTGTTTCTGTTTTCCTTAAATTTGTAAGGACACACAGCACACCATGCTGAGTTTTCTGCTTGCAGCTCCTTGGAAATCACCTTGTAATTGCAAAATTGCTATTTTATGCCTGTCAAACAGTGCTTTACATTTTTCAGAGATTCAACTAAATAAATGGGAGCAAACTGTGTCTTTTTGTGACAGGCTGTTAGTAACAAAGTGCCTAAATATTCAAAACTGCTTCTTTATAACTTATGTTATGTGTAGACACAAGAATGGCTCATCCCTCCACCCTTTCTATGCTTAAATGATTTCTCAGTCAGTGTTAAGTGGCTTACAAAATGCCACAAGGACTGGATGACTAAAAATGATATGAAAGTCTGGCTACTGAAGCAAAATCAAAAGCAATTAGGGGTGGCTCAAGACTTCTGCATATTACGGTATATCAAAGTTTAAAATCAGTTACCTATTCCTTGTATAAATGTATTTAGTATGAGACCAAGAACTGATAATAATGTCAAATAAATGGAACTGGAAAATAAAAGCTTTGAGGAAAACATCTCTTATGTATCCACACGACTTAGTATTAGATAGATGACAGTGAAGTGTTACCACTGTAGTTATGATCTCCTACAGTACACTGTAACCAGATCATCAGGGGACCAAGAATAGATCCCAGGGGAACTCCACACTCAACTATTGATTTAAACTGTGCACGGTAACAATCAAACACACAAGATTCAAATGCCGACACTTTTTTCAACACATTTATTTATTTGCTTGATTCTTTTTTTGACAACTTTTGTTATGTGTCCACAGACATGAGAAAGAACTCCAGAACACTCAAAAGATAAACGTGAGCACTGAGTTTAAGACTTTATCACAGGCTGCGACCTGTTTCTGCTTCTGTCAAGCAACTCCAAGCAAGAGCACAGACTTGGGGTCACGTACCCAGTCCAGGATGACCGTCTTACTCACACTGAGCCGAGAGGTCCGAAACTGCTTCCTGATCCGCACTCTGTACTCTGCAGTGACACTTAACCAAGCAGCAGGTCAATTATTCTTATTCATCATGGTATACAGAGTAAAAGAGAGTTAATATCATCTGTGTAATGAGACCCAAACACAGAAATCTCCATTTATATACAAGACACGAGCCAAGAGGAAGGTTTCCAGTAAATCATTACGGGGATCATGGATGACATACTTTACAAGCAGCACTTTCAGGAGTGGAAAGCTGTTGTCATTAGCAAGCGGTAAGGCAGGAGAGAGGGGAAAGCGGAAGATAAGTGGACCTGCATGCTTTGATCCAGAGTTGTGACAGCTAAAACAGCCAAAGGAAAAGAAAAACAAAACGATCGACTGATGTGCCGTTCAACAATCACTGGCAGGCACACTAAAACTACCTCACAAAGTGTTTCTGACACTCTTCAACTGTTAGGGTTGGAAGCCTTGAAAGTTATGTGCCAGTGTTTGTGTATCGACTACCTTGACGTATATATATATATATTTTTTTTTTTTAAGTCCTCTAGATTTTCTAAATGCTTAATACAAAAATCATATTAAATAAAGATGCTTTGTGCGTAAGTGCATTAATTTTCAAGAACATAATTTATGCTTTGATATTTTACAAATAAAACTTTCCATTTGTCTTCTGTACCAGCAGACAACATGTTCTACCCAACACATTCAACAATAAATAAACTCAATTAACTCTTTGTTTACAGACAAAGTAACATTAAAAAAAAACCCAAAGTGGCAAAAAAAAAGCAAAATAAAACTGCAATAAAATGCAAAATTTAACTAGAGTCAGATTTTCTACAAACTTGTACATGATTTAGGCTGTGTTGCTCAACAAGTTGGCTGGCCTGTGGCACACAAAGTCCTAAATTCTGCTTACAGAGTGTAGAAAACTGATCATTAGCATTTAAATGGAAATGAGACAGGCAGACCGGCTGGCTGACCAGGCCTGTGTTGAATGCATTATATGCCTACTCGGTAAATTTGACCCAATGTTGTCACTCTTGCATAACAAGATAAAGATGTTTTAGATTTCAAAGCAACATTATCGATAGATTTTTTTTAAAGACCTACAAACCATTCCTTGTCATGACAACATCAAGTCAGTCATGCTTTACCGATGTCCGACACAAGCGTCAGGCTGTCAAATACCGAGCAGCTACGGTACAAAAGCTGGCAGGGAGACTGCTGTCAAAGGAAACATTTACAGTCTGTTACAGGCAATAACTATATGCTATAGAGGATCATTGATAATATTCACTCTCCAAAACATTGATATACATAATGAAAACTTAAAAAACAAAGATTAATAGCATTTACTATAACTTTACATAAAAGCTAATCATGAATGCATGTGAGTAACTTTATTTAGCATTAATGCTAAAGACAAGGATCAAGGAGAGAAAGAAAAGAGAGGTGAAGAAAGGGAGGCACTATCTGGTGCTAGGACAACGCTCTCGTCCACTTGAAGCAACCGCCCTAAAAAGACTGAAGGTCCACGGTCGATTATAACTTTGTCCTTTCTATTGAGCTACAAGAGGAGTCTTCACAAGTCAGCTTATCGAACGGAGCAACTCTGCTGATCCATAAAAATAAAAATGACAACCACACACAGTACAGTTGTCCTCCCAATTAGATCAAATCTGGTGCGACTCATTGGTTAAAAGAATAGTGTAACCTTTTGGGAAATTCACCTTTTTTGCCAGAAATGTGGATTTATTGTGTGAAAATTGATTAACTCAAGCAACAAAATCACCTACTAGCACTTCTAAAGCTCACTAATTTGCGTTTTACTCCATGATACTTGCAGCTCTTTATGCAAGATTTAGTCACCCATTAAACGAGTCCTATTTAGTTCGCTTCAGACGTGCTATTTTCCCTTTTTGTTAACGGCCACAGCCAAGCTTTCTGTTTCCTACCTTTTTGCCAAGCTAGGCTAAAAAAATCTGCTGGCTTCAGGATCATAAGTGCGCTTTTTGTCTTCTCATCTGAGTCTCAGCAGGAAAAGTATTTTCCCAAAGTGTCAAACTATTCATTTAAAATCCCACTAAAATAAAATAAAATAAAATAACTATCTTTGCACACAAATGCACAGTAAGTGAAACGATTACAAAAAGCAAAAGAACGCTTTGGTTAAAATAACAGAGTAAATGGTACGAGACATTAACTCAATAAAGTGCCATGCAACAAAACTGTCAGTGGTCCTGTCACAATAAAATACAGTGCAGCTTCAACAGCAACATTAAACATTTTCCTTCAGGGTTATACCTGCAAGGGGTTATGTAGAAAAAACAATATAAATAATAATAAAGGAAGGACGAAGCACATATCAATAACAAGGCGAGGACACGTATTATCTCTCCTGAACGGGCCGTCCTAATCTAGCAAACGATCTCGTGTTTTCATAGAACCAGATCTTAAAAAAAGACACAGAAACAACAGCTTGGATCCCCCCTCATGCTACTTCAAGGTTAAAATGATGAGCAACAGCAATGATGAATCTCTGCTATCTGAAACCTCTTCAGTGAAACAAATACTCTATGCTGCAGAGCACCAAGCCAATGTACATTATTATGTACATTATATGTATGGAGGATGGATATGGAGCTATCATCGCTGCACTTAACACACCTACACAGAGAAAACATCCAATAAGATGTTTTTACCCCTCCCCTCACTTGATGCCGTTAATGGTTGATGTTCAATGTCTGTTTCACAGCTGAGACTTATGTCTTTGCTGGAAACTGGCAGCCTCACAGATGACACATCTACAGGAAACATGAAAACTAATCTGAACTAGTCCCAGCGCCCAGCAGAGGTAAGTTATGTAACGGGTTTTGGGTGGTTAGATTTTCTTAGGAATTCTTCTAAAGGTCGGAAGGGAGCACACCATGCAGGGTTAGTGTGGTGGTGACGGCAAAAAATGCTTTTGTCGGCTTTGTGGATGAGCGAGTGAGTGACAGGGGCGGTCATCACATAGAGGGATATTTAAATGGTTCTATGTGTAAGTTTGCTATATGGTCTATGCTCGATTAAGCAGGATGTTGAGCTGAGCTTTTAGATTGTATTGTTTTGTTCGCTGTTTTTCGCCAGGCCCCTTCAACTCTCACATCCGCTGAGCCGATGGGTACGACTGGACCGACTTTCTTCTGGAGAGCTTTGACCTGACAGAAGGAGAGTAAGAATATGTTAGGCAGGAAAGATAAATAAAGGGGAAAATACCATCTAATAAGCAATTATAATAATAGGTTTCATTTTTAGGGGATAAGTGACCATTTCCTGAAAAAAACAGAATAATTAAAATGTCAAAACTTTGTGTGGGTGTTTGGAGGTGGACAAAATATAAACTCTGGGTCTCTTTTCACTCATAGTAAACTATTTGTATGCTTCACAGATTCTCCACCACTCACCTGATGGTGCCTGCTAACAGAGGGTTAAAAGCATACAGCCAGTCATGCATCTCTTTGTCATTGGCTGCCTGCAGCAGAATCCCACGATGCTCGGTGCACACAGCAAACGTGTTGGGAGTCTGAAGACAGGAAATACTCCGGGATTACTAAACCTCATTCAGATTTATCGGTTAAATGGTCATATGTCTTTTCTGCAGTGAGTTTCACGACTGAAGTGAAGCATACCCGCAGTAACGTCTGTTTGTCTTCACTGTATTCCACCTTTGCAGATGACAGGTTGATGATGGCTCTCTCGACGCTGTCCCTCTCGCTGCGGTACAGGTACACATAGGGCCGGCGCACCACCACGAAACGCCTCACCCAGCCGCTGGTGTGAGGCTCCAGGAAGTGCAAATAGCCCTTCTTTGACACAATAGGGCTGCGCATGTTGAAAGAAATACAAAATGAATAACTGGCCTACGATTTGAATACTAAGGAAAATAATCCAGAGGATCTCCTAACATGTGATTGCAGCTGGTGGTGCATTAAACGTATCAAGTGTGATCTGACCTGACACGAATCTCCTGTATGTCGGGAACAAAGGTGCATCCTCTGAGGACTTTCTTTCTGTCCACGGGGCTGTACGGATCTAGGTCCGGTGTGGATGCTCCAGAACTGGGATCAGTGTGTCTAGACAACGCAAACATGTTCACACTGCATCAAAAAGGGAGCAACGGTCAAGACACAAAAGAAAACATTTCAAGCCCCTTTTCTTAGTTCTGATTTAAAACACATTTGCAATGTGTAACAAAACAACAAGGTGTATCTCTGTAAGCAGGTTACTTCCTATGAAAATCTACAGGGCAGCTTTCGTGCACTTTTCTGACAGTTGAGAATGAATTACAAAGCTGAACTTCAAAAAATTTCCCCTCCCTGAAAAAAACTTAACCTAAAGAGCAGTCGAACAGGTGTACCTAGCAAAGTGGCCAGTGTGTGTACGTACCTTCTTCTGAATTCTAATTATTACAGTGCAGTAATTATTTTGCATAGTTGTGCTAAATGTTGTGACTGTTGAAAAAACAGAAAAAAAGTCTTCTGTGGTGTTTTCATCACCTGCCATTCGTAATCTAAGAGCCTACACTGAAAAAACTGAGGACATAAATGTTTCTAAAAAAACAAATTCTGCACATTATAGAAAATACAACAGCATTTTGCTTTTACTGATATTACCTGGCCCCACATGAGACTTACTGCTCACTGAACAAAGCACCAAAAAGCGAGTAAGATGTATTCAAAATGACATTTTTTCCTCACCTGATGTCATAATGTCCCTCCACCAGTGAGGGGCAGGTCGAGGACGGGGTGAGCGTGCTCAGTGTAGAAGAGGATGACTCCCTCATCAGAGACGCAGACATCTCAGAAAGCTAAAACGCACACATGTGCAAGCACGCACACACAGAAACCAGAGCAACAGCAAGGACACGCAAGACAAGAAGAGAGACAAACAAAGACAAAACAATCCAGCAAACAATTAAGCACAAACGACACAGACATGCATTCAGAGAACAGCTTGATCAGTTTGTCATCTTCTAGCAATGTACTACAGAAGCAGCACTGTGGTACAAATCCTCGGTATGTCTAAGAGCCCCTCGCTGATGTTAAAGAGGACATGCAGGAGAGTTATTAAGTAAGTGGAAGCCTCACAGTGTCTAAGAAGAAGGGACAGTGAGGGGTGAGGAAAGTAGGAGGGGATGCATGGTGTAAAAGAGTAATCAGTAGACCTGAGTCAGTACTGAAAGAAATGGTTGTCATATTAGGCATGTTTTATCCAGCAACTATCTCTGAGTAATGTTTAAGCCAGGTTAAACATTACATCTGGTTATAGAGACAGAGGAGAGGTGAAAAGTATGAAATTCTTTGCAACAAGGAAGCGTGAAGTGTTTAAAAAACATGAAAGAATGAGAACAGATGTAGCAGAGGGAGTGACTGGAAAGAAGGACTGCGGGGCTTAAATATTTAGTGAAGGCTGTAAACATTAGGTTCAGAAGGACTAAAGGACTGGGTTATAGAGGGCCTAGGCTGGGGCTCACCTTGCTCTCACTGGCACTGCTGCTCACCTGGCTGTACTCCCTGTTGAAGGTGTGCATCAGCAGACGCAGACACTGGAAAGTGAAAAATATAAAAAACAATTTAAAAGCATGAAGCTGAATGAAGCTGTGTGTAAAAATAGAAAGAAAATAAATCTCTAATAAACCGAGGTGTAAAATAGAGATGAGGGGAGCAGCAGTCACCTTAGCAGCCAGCTCCCTCTGCCTCTGGTTGGGGCTGTCGGGGGCGGGGCTGCTGCTGGGGCTGTGGCTGAGGACGGGACTCTTTGCAAAGTCGATGATGTCGCCATTTTTGTAGAGTGCATCCTGTCCCGCATGCAGAGTCGCCTCCAGCTTCTCCCTCAGCAGCAAATAGTGCCTGGTCTTTTCCACCTTTAGAAGAATGTAAGGGAATTTCACTTGAAAGACAAAGTCCAACAGGAGTTTATTTAGCACATGTCAAGTAGGCAGTCGTTTCACTAATCTTCGGGAATAGTTCTCCAGGCTTCTTGAAGGATATTCAAAGCTCTTCTTTGGATGTTGGCTGGCTCTTGCTCTATTGTCAAGATGATCCCCTTCAATAACATTGAGGTCTGGGATCTATCCTGTGCTGAATGATGAAACTGTTGCCAATCAGATGGTATTGCATGGTGGATGAAAATCTGATGGTGCTTCTCTGAGTTCATAATTCCATCAGTTTTAACAAGATCTCCAACACCACTGGATGAGATTCAGCACCAAACAATGACAGAGCCTCCACTGTGTTTTACAGATGGCTGTAGACACTCAGTGTTGTCCCTCTCTCCTGATCTCCTGCACACATTTTGACGACAACTTGAACCACAAATGTCTAATCTGGATTCATCGCTCTACGAGATCTGTTACCAGATTTCCCTTCATTAAGAATGGTTTTGCTGGTTTTTTTCATATTTCATAAGGGCATGACTTTCTGACTTTCACTGTTCATTTGCTGTAGATAGTTTTTATGCCTGACATTTCTTTTTTTTCTGGCCTCCACATGTCCAGTTTCCTCAAAATGTTTTACGGGCACACTGCACACAACCCCAAGTTTTACTGTGGCCCCCTGGAATTAATCTTATTGGTGCAAAATACAACTTCATACCTGTGAAACCATGTTATCTTTGGGATTTTTCTTGCTATCAACTAAAGAGATGGGAACAAATGAAGTGCTTCTGTTACTGGCTGCTAGTAACAAAATGCCTAAAGACACAAATATTATAATTATTTCTTTCCTAAGTTGTCTAATATATGTAAACACCGGTTTATCACTTGGGTTAGTTGCTTTTTATGCTTGAATGATTCATAGTTCCGGGTTAAGAGTCTTAAAAAACGAAACAAAAAAAACCCACTCCAGTCACAATGATGAGGTACCAGGACTGGACTGATAAAGAGTGCAAAAGCATCCAATGTCCAAAGAAAAACCTAAGATATAAGAGACTATTATGATGTAAGCACTGTAAAAATAAACTATAATATAATTCCAATAATTCCACTGACCTCCTGCAGTAAGCTAAGTTTCTCCAGCTCCCACTGGTGGTCGAGGATGAGGCTGTCACTGCGGGGCCTCCATCCAGCCAGGTTCTCCTCGCCTCTCACGTAAGCCACCGAGGTGTCCAGCACGCGCCTGCGACGACGCTGCATGCCTGACGAAGGGGAACAGAAGCATTTAGAACGACAAAGGACAAACAAACGTTTTTGCCATTTTCATTTATTATTGATTTATATTTTATTCTGCACCTGGACTTCCGTTGTCAGCCACGTGGCAGAGAGTGATTTCATAGACTCCAGTGACACGGTTACTGAGGAGAGAAAGCAGAGCAGGTTGTCGTAAACTTAAATCTTAAACTCTGAAGCATGCATCAACCTAGAACTTTGATCTGAAATGGTGCCAAACCAGTGAAACTACATGATAAATGTGTAATCACAGCCTCCCAACTTTCTAAATAGAAAGTTTTCATTAAGTCACAGAAAATATCCTTTCTTTTTTTTTTAAAGCTGTACAGTGGGCTGGATTGGAGTCTTGGTCAGACCATTTTTGGCCCCCCCATCCTTATGTTTGACAGCCCTAGTTAAAATCCTTAATCCAGTACCTCTCAGAGGGCCGGAGGCAGCCGGTGCTGAAGAGGTTTCTGATGGAGCGGGATGCCGGCAGCTTTGTGTCACGGGAGTAAAACACCATGCAGAAGTCTTTGGTGATAACTGTCGGCTGAGTACAGTTCTCCATCTAGCCCAAATATAGAAAACATTAATAAAGTAAAGTAAAAAAAAAATTACAATTTTGCAGAACAATGCACGAACACTCTCCCACCTCTAGATAAGTAGAGAGGGTGATGTAGATCTTCTCCCCATAGGGTGTGACTCTGTTCAGAAGCAGAGAGTTGTGCATGGAGCTGTCCCATGCGGCCTCGAATCGGTAGAAAGTTCTACAGAGAGGAAAAACAGCATCTAGCCTTTCATTGCATGAAAAGCTTAAGGAACAAATGGACATTGTTGCATGTTGTTTTTAAGAAACAAAGATGGAAAAACATGGTACCTGTGATCAACTCCCAGAGAGACACTGCGATTAACAAAGAGAAATAAGGTGAGTTATGAACCTTTCTCTCCAGCTTTCAACAGTTTCAACTCAGCAAACAAAGAGAAAAATGCTTTGAAGGAAGACTGGAAAAACAAATTCCTACTTGTCATCATGTTTTGGCCAGACGTATCCAGAGGTCAGGATGTTGAGGGAAAGGATGTTGGGGTCTATGATGGTCTCATCAGCCTCGGGCGTGTTTCGAATACGACCTGCGGGCAAACAAGTGACAATTAGACTGGTCATTTTTTTGATTTTTGAGCTCTTCCTGCAAAAATCTGACAAACGTGGCCACGTATATCGTACTCACCAATAACGAGCTCCTTCACTTCTTTCCACTCAATATCATTTCCTGTTTCGTGAGCAATTGTGACTCTGATCCTCCTCTGAATGCCCTGTGGAGTCGCAAGAAGATGAGGAGCGGATTTAGTTTCTCAGTGGTTAAAATGAAGAACTTAGCAGTGTGACAGCAGAGGTAAACATGGTCAGACCTGATGTAAAAGGAACGTCCCATGGCAGGGCATCCCACCTCTGTGGTCAACAACAGCCGGGATATAACTGGAGGCAGAGGGATAATCCATTTTTAGACACGTATTATAACATTATAACAAGTGAGATGCATGTGTATGCTTTCCCTTTTGCATATTTAAGCAGCAACAGGAACAGACAGGACTCACTCTCCGTTAGCTTCCAGCTCGCAGATCTCAAAGAAGACCATGAGATCGTATTTGGCGTGACAGGGTCCCGCAGTGGAGCGAGTCAGAGTGTTGAGCTTGGTGGCAGGCACTGGATGAATGAAGAGGATGCAGATTCATTCATTTGTTGCTAAGAATATTAAATCAAGCACACACGGTAATCATCGATAGATGATTGAATTAAATAATTATTTCATTAAAATGGAAACAGGCAGAATCAGAGGAGCCTGCAGAGCACTCATTCATTCATTCATTTATTAATTTCCCCTTTTTTTGATCATTAGATTAATGTATAGAAGTTAGATTGTGGTGGCTGAAATGTCATTGCTAACCTGGTTTGGATAACGGCATTACCCGAGGGAACTGCCTCCTGGAAGGTCTCAGTGGGCTGAAAAAACCCCAACATGAAACTGTGAGAAAAACTTTTTTTCCATCAAATTATCTCAAGTCACCCGGTCAGATTTCTTCCTGACCTGATTAAATCTTTGCAGAGTGGAGGGAACGGCTGTTTCTGATAGTGTCCAAACACCTCAAAGACGATGGGCTGAGTCTTGATGTACTCCGTGAAGGACTTGGTCACCTCCACTGTGATCTATCGGAGGCAGAGAGAAAAATACTCGAATGAACCCTTGAGAAAGCTGTTTGTAGAAATGGACTGCTAACATAATATGTCAAATAACAAGAGGAAGTGAACAGTAGGTAATCAGTTGTCTTTGTTAATATAAGCGTTTAATGCTGCTTACATTTTGGACATGGTAGAAGCCCAGTGGCGGCCCTCTGCCGGTATTTTTCAGCGGCTCAGTGGAGAAAGCTTCGTCATGACGGTGGATGAAGCTGAAAACAGTGAAGTCATTTCATCAGCTGACCTGCCTTTTTGTTTTTCCTACACATTATATCACCCAAAGCATCTGGCTAACAACAGCACAGATTATTTCACTGTCAGCTTCTCAAATGACAAAGACTTTAATCCGTAAATTAGAAAATACATTAAGTTTGATTAGAGTTTAACCATTAATTCATGTGACCTGTAAGGTAAAATTTGTAAAATCTTTGTATCTAATTGCATAAAGACAAAAGAGAGAACTAGGAGAGGCATTCAGCGAGAACTGTTAAATGAAATTCACATCAGGTAGACGATGTTACTCCAGGAACTTTGCTTTAACTTACTTGAACTGGCAGAAGATGTCGGCGTACTCTGCAGAGATGCTCGAGGCCTGTAAGACGGTAACTCTGAAGGTGAAAGTGCTGCCGATCTTGAGGTGGGACAGCGCTTTCTCTGGAGACAGGTCCAGAGGAAGATCCAGACCCAGACCTAAACTCTTTACTGGGCTTAGAGGAGCATCCAGTGTGGCTGCGTGGCACAGAAGAAGCTGAGACTCAGAAACGCATTGACATTTTGACATTAGATGTGTCAGCTAGGAAATATATTTCCGTTCATGAGGTATTTCTAGTAAGACCACCATGTCCCTGTCGTCGCCCTCCCCTCACCTTCACAGGTGTTGTTGTTAACTTCATCTGCAGAGATTCCAGTCTCAGCATTTTGTCCTTCTCCCTCCACAATTCGCAGCTCTTCCTGTGAGGTGTTGGAGTGCGACAGACTTGCGGGACACGACTCAGTCTGAAACTAAACAGAACATAAAATCATCAGCTTTTGCCTCTTTTTACAAGCAGAACACTAGAATTTCTTTTTTCAGGCTCCAAATTTCCACTTTAATCTGACAAGAAGGACTCAGCTGCACAACACCAGCCCAGACGTACCTTCTCAAACTGTTTGTCTTCAAAGGAGATCTTGGCGGTGCCTGACTGCCTCACGCCAGAGCCGTAATCAGGCGCCTCCTCATCAGCTAAATAGAGACACAAAAGCACAAACAGTATAGTTAACAAGCATTTCCAGAAACACAAAACAACACAAGAGGACGTGTGCAGCATCTGACAGCTAATTTTTATTTGTACCTGAGATGGCCTGCACTGCCACTCTAAGGAAGCCTTTCACCTCTCCTTTCTCGCTTACAATGGCCACACGATGTACCAGAGGGACCGGATACAGCAGGTTACTCAGATACACAAAAGCCCTGAGGAGGAGGGAAAGTGATGATGGGTTTGTGGGCGTCCTCACTGTGCAGTAAAAGAACTTAAATCTGTGAATGTTACTGACCTGCCGACCAGACGGAACCAGGGGAAGCGGTCGTAGAAGGGGTCGCCTCCTGTCAGGGCGTGGTCACAGTCCTCCACGGCGCTGCTGGGCAGCTCCGCAGCACGATCATACATTTCTCTCATCAGGTCCAGCCTCTGTCTACAAGGGCCAGGAGAAAACAACAGGTCAGTATCTGCTGATATGCAGACATGTGTATCAACTGTCAGCTACTTTGACCAGTGCTTTGAATTAAAAGAACTGCACTGTTTTCTACAGGGATGACCATTAAATTGTGACCGTGAAACGAGCTTCAAGCCAGACTCTCAAAACCTCTGAGTACCTCAGTTTTTCCAGAGTCCAGTAATGTGTGGCTCCGTTCTTTTGATCTTGCACTTCGACGGCCACTATCGTCCGAGGGAACGGTCGCCTCTCTCTCTCTTTAGCCTCACTGGGAGGCAGCAGGTCAGGGGGCAGCGGAGAATAGAGAGTGTCTGTCAAGAGGACAAACTGGAACTGCACCTGTGAAGAAAACACGAGATTGCATCATAATTTAGACTAGAACAGCAGCTCACAGTTATTTGAGTAATCCAAAACGAAAATGAGAAAATTGAACAGCTGAGAAATTGTAGTATTTGTTCTAAATACTTTAACTGCACATATGACATCTGTCAAAGACCTAAATCCTTCATGTGCCTTTTTTATTAGTTAAAAATAAATAACTAATAATAACAACATGCAAAGTAATGTCAATGTCAATGAGTACAAGACACATATTTAAAGTCAGGGAAATAATGAAAAATTCGAGTTTTTCAGACCTCATAGAGCAACGACCTGCATTTTGTTTGTTTACAACAAAATTAACACAATGTGCAATGAAACATAGCACAAAAAATATCATTGCACTGCCAAAGCATATATCTTACAACAATCTAACCTTCTTCTTCAGCTCCACACTGATTGCATTGGCCTCTTTGAGGAAGATGGCGTTGCCCCAGAGCAGATCCCTGAGGGACGTGAACTGATAGAAACGCCACTTTCTGAAAGCCCACAGCGCCAGCTCGGTCTCGCGCTTCGTCCACGGCACTGGAGGGTACACGAGAACTTGATGTGAATAAAATGAAAGTCTGATGCCAAAACTAAAAGAAAAAAAATTAAAGTGATAGTATCACCTTCCTCTTCAGGCTCCTCCTCTTCCTCAGGTGACTCCAGGTACCGAGAGTCCACCTGTTTCCGAAGGGCCTCCAGTTTACTCTCATAGTCCTGGAAGAAAACATGCAGTACAGATCAAGAGGAGGTGCGGATTTACATAACACCTAGAACTGATTAGTACTTTTTATGATCGATGGCGATCATGCGAGCACCCACCAGCCGCTGTTGTTCCAGCAGGTTGCTGGCTTCCTCTCGTTCTTTGCGGTACTGATCCTCAAGCTCCTGAAGCCTGCAACGTTTCATTTTCATCAACACCAAAGAACTTTCCCAAGACATATATTCATACCATTAAAACAAGTCATGCGACCACACCCACCTCTGCTCCATCTCCTGCTTCATGTCGATGCCTTGTTTCTCCAGCAGCTCTCGCTGAGCAAAGGCCCAGTCGACGGGCTCCACGGGTGTCTCGGCGCACGGCGTCCTCTCCCGCTCCAGACGAGCCTGCTCGGGGTCGTTGAAGCGGAACACGTGGCTCTTGCCCATGATGATGCGATTTCCTTAAAGATGCAGCAGGAAGCATGAATGTTGAAACATTTGACTCAAGCATTAAAAATTACACCGCTGCTTAAATAGACACATATTTCAGGACTTGCCAAATTTATTAGAAAATCAAAGACAATCTAATACTTACCAGACCTCAGGACAATAGGTGAGGTCACTCTCTTGCCATTGACATAAGTCTCTGCTCCCTCACACGGCTCGAGAATGACGCATCCTGTTGCAGAAAAGCGTTAAATGTACGTGTGACTGGAAAGACGGATCTTTTTAGCAGATTTGTCTACAGGGAGAGACTTTACCTTCTCCCTGAGGGCCAGTGGTGCTGCTGAAGGTGCAGTGTTCATCCTTGATAAAATGGCCACTAAGAACAATGTCTTGGCGAGTTTTGGCATTTTCACGGCCAACCCTGAAGGAAGATTAAAAACATATATCGAAATTACTAAAAACTGCACAGTATCCGGATGGATTTCATGTCAAATTGAACTTATAGAACTCTTTACTTGGTTATGCCGTCTTTGATGTAATAGAGCAGACACTCGGACATCAGTGGGTCCTCGTTGAGGTTCACCAGATGAGGCGTCTGAAAGAGAAATATGTTTCAGTGTTTGTGTGAGTTTGGTCTGATCGTTCAAGAGGTTGAGAAGTTGTTTGGCAAGTGCGTGGCACAGACTGAGGACCTGTACCTTTTTGGGGGAGAAGACGCCGACTGTGCCTCCATCTTCTCTCATGGCAACGCCCATCTCAGCCAACAGTGCCTCTCTACAGAGTTAATCAGAGTTGGAGTCAATCCATGAACTCAGATGGAAATTTACAATAATGCTATTTCTTTTTATTTCATTAAACTGACAGTCTATCCATGCAATGCATAATGTTTTGTGTTCCTTATACAAACTGTATAAAATCTCACACTTTTCATGTGCTTCTTTGTTTTTTGTAATCGATGAGTTCCATGATTTGCAAAACTTTGGGTAAAAGCACATCATGTCATGTCTGTAGTCCTCTGTAAAACAATCTGAATTATGCTTGATAATGCTATACAAACACATTTGACTTGTATAAGCACCTCCTTCAGGAACGATGTCAATACAGCCTTAATGTTGGAACTATTTTTCAGTTGTGAGGAAGGACGTTTGGATCACTTGCCAGTGAGAGAAATTCATCCTCAGAGGGATATGAACGGGAAATTTCACTAAAAGCTTTCAGAGATCTCAATCTCATGGTGTAATAATTAGTTTTGCTTTTGTCATATGGCCAAAAACATTGTGAACTTCTATTGAAAATTCCACAATGTATAATAAAAAAGAAATTTAGGCAATTTGATTTGGTAGATATTTACACGAGATGCATTCCCGACACAACAATCTGTGCTGCCTCCTGGCATCAAAACAGAGATTTTTTGCTCATTAGGAAAATGTGTAATTTGCCACACTCATACGCACTGCCGTAACATGTCCTTGAAATAAGTCCAATCAAAAATGGACAATTGATTTTTTACTTGTAGGTGCACTGCCTTGAAAAGCCAGGCAGATACGCAAATGTTAAATTTAATGATAATTTCAGGTGGTTTTGCATTCGTGGATATCAAACAGCATAAAGAGCTTGGACAAACCTCTCCATACGGATGGCCTCAGTACGGCGCAGCTTCTCTTCCCATGTCTCATTGAGCTCTGCGATGATTTTCTCGGTTTCCTGTTGGTGATGGAGAAACAGCCTGCTCTCAAAATGGAAGTATTACCTCTGCTCATTCTCGTATTCATCAAGGAGTCTTCCCACCAAATGCCTAAGCCCCTCTCCTCCCTTCATTCCCACTCACACAACCCAGATCCACTTTTGCTCCGGTGAACTTTTTCTATCTATGCATCGTCATCCCCTATTTTTTCCTACCTTGAGCCTTTCAATGGCTTCCTCACTGGCCGGGCTAAAGATGCGATCGTGGAGGTTGCTGATGGAGCCGGCTCGACTGGATAGGGCTGAGAGCGAGGGTGAGGGGCTCATTCCCGTCATGGCATGGGTCACTGTGGAGAGATCACCCCTTTGATTGACAGCCTGGCGATTATTCACAAAGTTCTTGTAATCGCACAGGTCTGCCAGAAAGAGAGGCGTTGCATGGAAGAAAGCAAGGAAGGAAGGAAGGAAGGAAGGTAGGAGCAGACGCAAGGTATTCAAGGAAAGACATCAAGGATTGAGAGGACCACGCAGGGATACGGATTTAAAAGGAAAAAAAATAAAATAAGGGAACAACAGGGAGGGTAACAAAAAAAGAAGAGAAAGCTCAAATAATGGATCAAAGAAGCAGACGTATTTGCTTTCCAAAGCCATCGCAGACGGAGAAAAAAAGAGAGCAACTCAAACAATGTCAGAGACTGAATGCTAAATACCAGAGGGATTTTCTTTTCTGACACTGAACTGCACACAAACACACACAACAAGCTCGCAAGCAAGCATGGTTAGGACAAAGTGTACTCAAAAAAATAATAGATACATCACTACAATGCATGAGGACCAAATATAGAGTGTTGATTTTTATTTTCGTGAAAGAAGAACTGATGTTTTTAAGCTGTTTAGCACAGCGTTTGTAGCAAAGATCCCGGCGGTGCAGGCCTCTAAGCACCTGACTCAGAGCATCGAATGCAGCAGCTCCACACACAGAGGACCAGACTGCAAAACACAATCTAAAATGGCATCCTCTCAGTCAGTCCTTTCTTCCATGGTCACTAATCTTGTTAAATAACAGCAAGATTCAAGACAACCCTGAATCTGACAGTTTCCGCTGTTCTCCTATTGGCATCTCTTAAACAAAGTATCACTGTGGGGTCACATACTTTTGTGGCTAAAAGTATTTCGAGGTTTGGGGAGTAAAAGAAACATGTAACACCATGGAAAAAAGAAAGGAGGCCATTTTTTTCTCTTAGCCAATGGATTACAGCTTTAACAAGATTTAACTACAAAGATAATTTTAGTTGTTCTGTAAAGTTCGTTTTATTTTTTTAATCAATTGTGCATCGTCTGACTCCATGTACACTCTCTCAGGATTGTTAGTTTGGTCTCTGGTGTGGTGGAGGAGGAAAGTCGGCTCGGGATTCATTTCTTTTTAGCTGCAAAGCGCAGGCTTGCTACAGTTATACACACATTTCAAACCAGTGATGACAGGACCAGTGCAGCGATACGCTGATAGGACAGAGGAGAGAAGAGACTGTGTGAGAGTGGCGCTCACATCCCAAGTTAATCCTCTGTCTTCAATGTACTGAGAGAAAAAACATAACCTGCACAAAAGCTTTTAACTACCAGCTTCCTGTGCACGTGTGTGCCACGTGTGCGTGAGCTGCTGTGACACTCACTCTCGATGATGTCGCCCAGGCCCTGTGCGTACAACAGGTCTTTGAGACGAGCCACCTCCTCTTTCAGCTCGCGCACCAGCCGGTTGTTGGGGTCCTCGTTGATCACGGCGTTACAGCGGATCTGTTTGGCACGATCGGCGTACCTAAAAGGTGGTCGATAAGTTATCATTCCTCAGCCTCTCTGTACCGAATAACAGTGAGCAGATAATATGAAATATAAGTGAGGATGGTGTCTCACAGCTGGTTGAACAGAAAAATACGTTTGTGAAGTGTCCATTAATGGTTTTACCCGACAGAGCTACATGAACTCCACTTTTCTGCAGATGTATGCAGAGTTTAAAATCTAATCTAATCAGCACTTCTATTTATTTGCTTGACCCTGCAGTATGACAGTGTGACTTTAGCTTTAAAATGCATTTATAGTGAAAAATGTCAAATTTAATGATCCCAAAAACAGAGCTTTAATATATTTTCCTTACCGAAGGGTACTTAGGGTTTCATCATAGTTAATATCAGCAGGGCTAAGGGCAGCCACCATGGCTGTGCGAGAGTTTCCTCCTAAAACAGATACACAAATATATTTCATTAACTAACACAGAAAATCTTTTTCTTATGCTGAAACCTCTTTTTTTCTGGTTGCATTTGCATACCTAAGTTCTCCCTCAGCAGCCATGTGAGCACCGAGTCTCTGTAGGGAATGAAACTCTCCACCTTCTTCTTTTTCTTGTTCTATCAACAAAGGAATCACAATAATATTTGAAGTTTACCCTAAAAAAAGATGCTCCATATACCCTGCGTGCCGCTGTATACTAACCTTGTTTGGTGCAGAGTCCTAAAAAGAGAAGAAGAAACACCAGCATTTGTAATTGAAACACACAAAATAGGATTTTAAAGTAAGATTTTTAGCAAAGTGTAAAAGTTCATACCAGTTCAGCCAGAGCAGAAATCACTTTTCCCAGAGTGGTCAAGGATTTGTTGATATTTGCTCCTTCCTGCAAACACACACACAAAATATAGAAATCAGCCATTTCATGTATTTTTCCATCTAATCATGAGTACATTTTAGATATATTACTTCAAATTAGCACTAAAACCACCAAAGGAGTCTTTTTTACTCATTTGGCATTTTAAAAGTCATGTAACTCAAAAGAAGATGAAATTGATTGGGGCGTTCAATCATTTATACCTTGAACCAATGGCGGAGTAAATTTGACCCCCAAATGAAATCAATGTAAAATGCTGCACTAAACAATGACAACAGGCCTGGGTGTATAGTGACACATATTGTTTATACTATTTTTTTTATATAAATGCTGCTATAACATGAGCTAGCTAGATAAGGTTGAGAGATGAGTATATAGAAGACTCCAATTGAAGTTGGCAAATTGTTGCAGGATGGAGAGGCTCAGGATGGGACATCTGAGTCGGGGAAGAATGAAGCTGAAGCCATTACGGACAAATGGAGAACGGGGCTCAAAGAACCACAGCTAATCTGAGTAGAGAGTTCAGAGTAAGCAACGTGGCCGTGTCCAAAATCAGCACCCGCTGCTATGTATTATTAATTCTACGTTTATGAAAATGGATCAGTTTGTTGAAAGATGTAATTAGGTACCAATCAGTGCATATTTATGAGTTCAACTTTAAATTATGTTTCTTATTTTGTTGTAGAAAACTGTGGAGTCTGTTTTAAAATATAGGCAATGAGCTTTTCAATCAGTTTTTTACTTTGCTTCTTTATCCTTGTGTATTTATTCATTTTTTACTTTTCCATGATCATTTTCTTCCACAATGTTTACATTTGTGGTGCATTACTTATTGTGTTTTTCTTGGTGTGCCCTTTGTTTTAGAAGATTATAAAATACATTTTAACCTTACAATCTGTAATGAAATACTCAAAATCATTTGTAAAACCATTAAACCCCCTGAAAGGGAATATTAAATACTTATTTTGTCAAATTTTACAAATATTTAGAGAAATTAGATGAAAATGAACAACTTCTTCAAGAAAAGACTTGCTTGCCATTGCATAGCACTGAAACAGCAACATCATCTCACCTTCAGCCTTGTTCCTTTAGCTCCAGTTGAGTCTGCTCTCTCGCTGCCAGCCAAGTCAACCAAACTGATCTTGCTGACCTAAGAAGACAATAATTTTTTTTTTTTCAAAATAATTCACCCTCTCTGAAAAGGACTAAATATCCACCGCAGCAAACACAATCCACCCGGAGCTGAAAAGGAGAGCTGGCAGTAAAGTGTGGTTTACCAGTCAATACAGAAACACGTTCAACAGATAGCAGCACCGCATACGCGGCCTCCTAACAGGCCATAAAACGTCATAAAATCATTTCTGCCTCAACTCTCCTTATTGATTTGTTTGTAGTCAGAAGAATGGAAAAATAAAATCTTCGTTTGTGGGTGATTTGCACCGGACCTTCTCTGACGTGTTGTCCGTCTCCATGTCGTGTTTCTTCTGAGTGAAGATAATGTTGAAGACGGCGTGGGAGCGGCTGCTTGTCTCGTTCATGTTGGTAGCAGCCACAGTCCTGAAAAAAACAAAAATACATGCTCATGGGTTTTTAAAAATAACAATTATCAAATCTAAACAACTGATCTTAAATTTTTTACCTGGCCTTGTTTCCAGAATCCATCAGGTCCTGGATGTCATTGTAGGAGGTGACGGCTAGCTTTGATAGATCTTCAACATAAGGTCCCATCAGCGGGTGCTCTCTGACACGCAGGTTTCCTTTGTTTTTGGGATTCAGCAGGTCACGCACACGCTCACAGTAGATCTCCATGTAACTCACCTGCAGGGAGAAGAGAAGGCAGTCATAAAAGATGTTTAATGACTAATTAATTCGTTATAATAAGTGACTTGCTGCTACAGGAACAATATAAGATTAAAAATGAATGAATTAGCTTCTGACTATCTGATAAAACAACACAATTCCAATATAACCTGCTTCTGTTTCACATGTTTCAGCCAAACTACCTGAAAAAAATTTCTTTAAATGCAAACAGGAAAGCCTGCCAAAAGGCATATCAGAGTTTAGCATGACTCACCTCCACTGAGTAGGACATGCTGTTGTCATTATTGCTGTCATTGATCTTGGTGAAAAGGTCCTCGCACAGCTAGAAAACAAAATGCCACTGTCACTTTACAACTTAAGGACTTCAAACTTCTGTGTTGGAGTCAAATCGGCACAAAATTGTCTTTCATTAAACTGTATTTAAAACTGCTTCCTGCTTTACCAGAGGAATGATTCCCTGCTGGTCTTTTTCCTGTCGGCCCATCATGGTGTAGCTTTTGCCTGCACCCGTCTGCCCGTATGCAAATATACACACATTGTAGCCTTCAAAGGCGTGGAGCAGCATCTCCTCTCCGATGTCTCTGTACACCTGCATCTGGGAGGCATAGTTGACGTCCTCAGGCTGCAGACATGGAGATAGCGGAGTGATAACGAAGAGGGGGGGGGGGGTTGAAAATTAGCATTTTTTAATAGCATGAATATTCATTATTCTAACACACATTAAATATCAAACAGTGTGCTGCAGGCAAAAAAAAAAAGAAAAGAAAAGTTAGAGGGAATAGTCACTGGGGACTTGTTTAAGAGCAGAGCCTTCTATATTCTAATGCAGATGTATTTCCTTTGATGAAAGCTGTAAGACTCACCGTGGTGTGTGACCAGTAGGAAAAGTCAAAGTTGAAGCTCTTGTTTTCTTTCGGCTGTTTTGGATTCAAGATTGCTAAAAAGATCAAAACAGATCAGTTAGAAGCATCGAAAGCTGAATGTTCTTCATTCTGTCTTCCTTATCTGGCTTTTTTAGTTTACATACAGTAAGCCAGAAGGAAACTGTGAAACATTTCATATCTGCTATGAATCTATATCAGTATTTTATCACACAGTCTTTGTGACCGGTTAATTTTGTCGCGTACCCACACTCTGTATGCATGCTGTGTTTAAATGCTCGTGGGTTTGCTTTGATTTTCTTCTTTTATTTATTTTTATGATTGTTTCCACCCAGAGCAGTGTGTCCAATAATGATCCATCTAATGTTTGTGTGTGTGTGTGTGTGTGTGTGTGTGTGTGTGTGTGTGTGTGTGTGTGTGTGTGTGTGTGTGTGTGTGTGTGTGTGTGTGTGTGTGTTTTTCCCCCACAGTTAGTTCAACTCCTGCCTTATCATTTGTATTATTTACTGGTCTTTTTTTATGTATATTTCACGGATAATTACAATCCAGTTCTTATTATAAACAAAGGTTTTGTTTAAAACCTTCATTTTACATTAACATGCATACTCACTGGCCATTTTATTAGAAACACGTGTTTAGCTGTTCATTAATGCAAATATCTAATCACTCAGTCACATGGCAGCAACTCAATTATGTCTGTAGACAAGATGACCTGCTGCAGTTCAAATTGAGTATCAAAATTGGGAAGAAAGGTTATTTAGGTGACTTTGAATGTGGCATTGTTGTTGGTAGACAGGCTGGTGCGAGTATTTCAGAAACTGCTGATCTCCAGGGATTTTCCCGCACAATCGTCCCCAAGTTTACAAAGAATGGCCCAGAACATAGAAAATATTCAGTGAATGGCAAGGGTCAAAGAGGGAAATGGCCAGACTGCTTCGAGCTGATAGGAAGGCAACAGTAACTCAAATAAAAGCTTGTAACAACCAAGGTATGCAGAAGAGTATTTCTGAATGGAAGGTTAGATGGGGAACCTTGAAGCAGATGGGCTGCAAAAGCAGAAGACTGCACTGGTTTCCATTTCTGTCAGCTTAACAGAAAACTGAGTGCACCAAAATGGGACAATTGTTACCATTGAAGGTTGGAAAAATGTTTCCTGGTCTGATGAGTCTCGATATCCGCATTCTGATGGTAGGGTCAGAATTTGACATAAACAACATGAAAGCATGGATACACCTGACTCAGGTTGCTGGAGATATAAAGTTGTGGGGGATATTTCCTTGGCCCGTGTCAACAGGCACCAAAATTCCTGAGAAATGTTTCCAGCAGTTTGCTGAATATATGCCACAGGCCATTAAGGCAGTTCTGACAACAACTTGGTACTAGTAAAGTGTCCAGTAAGCATATTTTTTTCTATCACTTTGAATTATATTTACCAAAAAACACAAAAAATGAGAACATTCTGGATCAGATAGGATTTACAGTTCTGCTCAATAACAGCTTTTGCAATTATACACCACAGCTCTCTTTTCTGAGGAGGAGCAGCTGCTCTTCTGGCCGCAAATTAAATAAACCGTATCACCCCTTGTGGACGAGTTCAATAAAGCAGCAGCGTCAGTGAAGCAGTCCTGTTAAGAGGAGCGAAGGCTCTTAGCACTCGATACATGTGAAGTTACCGAGCTGAAGTAATGCAAGCCTGAATCTTCTGGCTTTTAATGAGGTCATTAAAAACAGGCACAGCAGTCTGACATGCGCCTGCTCTCTCCTGCACCCTTACATCAGCTGACCTCGGGTCTGGACTCGACCAGAACAACGGGCCCTTGTTGGTCCATGCAGCTCGTATGATGAGAGAAGAGAGCCGCGGCTGTCGCTACATCCTACACACACTGACGGGTTTCAGGCCTGACTGAAGCTTTTGTTTCCGTCTCGAGCTGCCAAAATGCTGCATGCCTCCCTGCCCGCTGTTATACCGCCGCAGGACAATGCGGCCCGCGAGACGAGGTGAAACACTAAAAATGCTTCAAAGTGGGTCACAGAAATGAGACCAAAACAGCATCAGAGGATCACTTTAAACACAACTCAGACTTTCAGTGAAGCACCTCAGACGCAACCTCGTAATCACTGAATCGAATTGCTGTAATTATTCACATAAACACGTGTCATATGCTCTGTCTGTTTTAAAAATAGAGCGCTATATAATCAGTTTACTGTAAAATTAAGAAGCTAAGAACAGCCTTATCCTACTGGCCAATTAAAAATGAATATTCAATATTCTTCTTGTTATTAATTATGCCTACATTTACATAAAGCCTGTTATTCTGAAGCACAAACAGAACAAAAATGCTCCATAAACACCTCATACAAACTAGTCAGAAATGCTGAATGCTTCTTTTAATCTCTTACATTAAGGGATTTTTGTTTTAGAGATTGCAGCATTTTTCCAAGTATTCTGTTTGTATTTTGTCCTGAAAAAGTACACAACTTGACTTAAAGTTGGTGGTTATATAGTATAGAGCTTTCAGTCGACTGATCTTTTAGACAAAACACATGTAAATATTCTGCAATTAATAATAATTTGTCTTTTTTTCCACAAAAAAGGCCACTTACCTTTCTTAAAACACACACTTATTGTTCCACAATGAAAAGCTAAGTTGGCGTTCTTCTTTAAAGATTAAATGCACATCACAGTGCTTCTCTGGTGCTTTTCAGTCTAAGTGAACCACAGGTTTAAGTTTCCACCTCATGCTGCATTTCTACACCTACACCTGAGGGCTTTGATTTTTTTTTTTTTTAAAGAGAACTATAAAGTTAATTAATCAAAATGTCAATGACGAAATGAATAATTAAGTAATAGAGGTAAACTTCAATTAAAGCAGTGCCACTGGGTTAACATATTCAGTGTTAGATCCTCAGTAAAGTGGGTCTTTAATGCTTTTACCTATTTTTTTGGTCATACATATTCTCTTACATGGCTGGATGCTCGTGTGGATACAGTTTCAAATAAAGAGCACCAGAGCTGAGAGTTTTTTTTACTCTTGGTTCTGTATGATGTCATTGAAAGGGGATAGTCTGGATTTGGTCATCACAGGCTGTGAGCAAAGATACTTTATCCACTTGCTGTTCCAACCTTTTATTTGCGAGGGGCAGCCAATCAGAAGAAAGCTGGGTTAAAAGGGAGGGTGGACTTAACCCTCCGAGATCTACATTATCATTGGTGATGAGTCAAGCGTGCACCCAACCCTAATTCTGTATTTTGGAGAAAAGAAAAATGACTCTTCTGGAACAAATGTGAATAGTTTTGGATGGCTGTCAGTTAGAAGAACTGTTTTGGGTTTGTTTGGTTTTTTTTACTTGATTGCCAAGACTGGGGAGAACACACACAGACAAACAAATTATATATTCATAGAGTTAGGGTTATGATGGCTCAGACCTAACAGGCTGGTTTTAAGGCAAATGAGCTAAAATGTGTAGTTTCAGAAAGCAGATAAACTGACACCTAGTGTAAGATAAATAAGGATTATTTTTAACCTTGAAATGTGTAAATCGACTTTATAAGTTTGCACAATAACTACATTTTAAGCACCTCTCTCAGTTAAAAGGCATAATTAAACTCTCAAACATTAAAGTCAGTCTGACTAAATCTTCACTGAGAAGTCTCGGCGCTACCAGCTGAACTCTCGTATACTCACTCGTGGTGTTCCCAGACATCTGAATGATGCACTTGCTCTCCTTCCCGATCTCTCTGGAGTTGAAGGGTCGGACCCTCACCGCTACCTTCACGGAAGCCCCCGCCATGTTGCAGATCTACGTGTGAGTGAGCAGAAGAGCTGGAGATCCCCGTGGCCAGTGCGCACCTGGCACCTGCACAGGTAGACAATGACAGAGGAGTCATTAGCAGTGACAGCACATGTGACACCATAAATCATTAAGACTCCATATTATAGAATTTAATCCAGGAATTAAACATTATCTTTTAATATTTCTGACTTGTTTTTTTGTCATTTTGTTTTTTTAATAATGGTGATGCAGCTTTCTTAGCCACAAACAGCTGAGACATACACATGACACCATTTTCCATTTTTAGGCCCTGAATCACAGTCAGTTTGTCTTCAGGCAGAAACACCCAGTTCCTACTGACTAAATGGCTGGACCAACATTTGGCAGGATGATCATCAGCGTCTCTGCAATTCTACAGTAAAATGGCTGCTTATTCCCTGCCAGCAACACCGCCATGGATGAAGGCCTGACTGCTTCAAATCAATGAAAATAATGCACAACCCTGAAATATGAGGCGCTTCTCACTGCGCCTTCCAAAATAAGCTCGATATTCCTTTTTTTTCCTTCCTAACCCCTACAATTTTTTTTCTTAGTTAATGAGCTAATTTACAATAATTCATAAACGTAGCATTGCTTCCAGACAGCACACCGCACATCCACCGTCACATCCAAGCCCCCGTCGATCAACAAGGGGGGAAATCTTGCTTAACATCCAAACAATAAGCCATTATTGATACGTTATAAATTTGAGGATGAGAAGAATTTTAACCGATGACATTTCCTGGATATTTCCTAAGCCATGTAAATAATGTCTCCTCCATCTTGCTGTGCCTGCCGCACCTCGACGACAGGCCGCGTAAACATACACAGCTCAGACACCAATTCATCCCAGACTGCGTCAGAAAGGAGGTCAGCACACATTATTACAGCTTACATGACAGTCCCAGCCTTTATCAACGCCTTTGCTCGTCCAATTCACTCAGTAAGATGGCAGATTTGTGTTTTTTGACTGTTTTTTTAAACACAGAATCATACCCCAAACACCCTGACGCAGCGTCTCTTAAGCGCACAAAAGCCTCGAAATGACCAACACGCAAAAATACCCTGTCCTCACCGAGGCGTGACACCCATTATTGCCCTGAAAAAACACGCCGTGTCTTACCTCAGCAACTCAGACTCGACAGCCGCAAATGGTGGATCCCCCTTCCCATTCAAAACAGCGGCAGGATCCTCTGGTGCCTCCTCCGATTCTCCTCTGCAGCTCGTATTTTGGTCCTTCGCTCTATCCTTTGGTTAGCCTACAGCATCATTTCCCCTCACGCACCCATACATGGATAATCCGCCGTGCCTCAGCTTCAGCAGCGGTGCGTCAGTTAGAAAAGAGTGGGAGACTTGGAGTGGTGTGGAGGGAGGAGCGGGGTGCCGCACGGATAAACAGGAGGATGGGTGCGGGATGCTCCGACGGCCGGCCGTCAGTCTGTCCGTCAGGCAGTCTGAAAGCAGGGAAAATGGCGGTGCAGCTGTGCCAGGGATGCTGGGAGGCGGTGATGACATCAGCTTCAGCATCATCAGTGGCGGGCGGCCACGAGGCAAAGCGATGCAGCACAGGAGGAGAGGAGAGGAGATGGAGAGGAGAGAGCTCAGAGACGCAAATATGACTGACAAAGCGTGAGTCTGGAGGTTTGGAGAGACACAAATCAGACACGAAGCTCGACTCAAGCACAAAATTTACATGAAAGTTGAGCAGAAATTGTACAACGAAACAAACAGACGAATGTAAAGGAAGTCTCTATTCACCAAAGCATCTGACAGTGGTAATTTGGTAGATTTGACAGATGGAGTGATTAATGGGAGGATTGGATGACTTTCTGTTATGTTCTTTGTTCTCAGGCTGGTAAGAAGGTACCAGGTCAAAAGGGTGGAGTTATATAGACTCCTGGGTGTGTCCATATTTTTTTGTTCACCACTATTTCATTTTGGTTGCTGTGATTATTTTGAATATATTTTGTGCACATTATTATGAGTTGAATTTCATTGAATAAATCATTTTTGTGTTATTTTTTGTGTGTATTTTTTTGGCAGCGTGTCAGACAAAGTCAACAAAACCCAACCTCGAACTCTCAGCGACATTTTGTTTGTTTTCCTGTAGTCGCTACATTAGGTGTTAGTTTCTCGCGTTTATGCTTATTAGTTATCTTTTGGGTCATTTCCAGTTTTGTTTTATTTTATTAGATAGCTGTCTCTTGTGCCTTGCTTACAATTCTTTTAGTTTCTACTCCACAATAATACCATCTCTTCTCTGCTCAATCAGACTACAATGGTAAATGAGGTGTGCAGAAAAATCACTGCAAATTTAGGATTTATAAAAACCAGGAAGTCAGAAAACAAGCAGGTAACATCACTGCAGAACCATCACGCCCTGGTCACCACCTGTTCCAACTCCTCCTCCATTGTCCGCACTTGTGCTGGTTCCCTCAGCACTTCCCTAATCACGCTCTGTGTATAAATAGTCCTGTCTTCCCTTGTCTCAGTGTCTTGTGCCTCTCTCTGTGATTGAGTCACTCTGTGATCTCCTGTGTTTGTCTGTTTATTGCTTTGTTTTTTCTGTGTTCTCTATTTTGTGCTGTGTTTACGGCCTCATATATGATTTTTTTGTTTTTGTTGTTAAGTTTGCCTCCAGCGTCCTTCATTTGGACCATAACTTTTGCACTCCAGTTTGGGACAAAATGCTAATTTACACAGCAGCTAAAAGTGGCAGAAACCGCATGTCAGTGTCTGTCAGTATTGTTCCACTACAATGTTAGAAAATCATGGGTCTAATTGTCTGTTTTGGATATGCTGCACTTTGTCCTGCAGGAGTTTACTGGAGGATAGCAAACTAGACACGTGGGTGTGTGTTTGCACGTCTGGGCACGCAAATCACATATTTGCCTGTAACTGATTGGCTCCACTGAATAGCGTTGTCAGCCGGGGTTCTTTCTTTCCATTTCCACATACACTGTCACTCATCCATACTGACATGCTGACAAATAATTTCTTATAGTTAGTTAGTTGTGTTTTTATAACTAAATTATCTCCTGTTTCTTGCCACAGTATTCATGCCAGGATGTCAGAAATGCCTTTAAGGCAAAGCTTCAGCTCCAGTGGCTCTGAAATGGTCACGATGGTGCAGAGACGTCTCACAGTTTATGTAACTTTCTGAAAGAGGTTTGATATTTGTGCCTCAATAATCTTTACATACCTATAATTTGTCAGCTGAACATGTGACTGGACTTTATTTGGAACAATCTGAGTCTGTTTCAAGAGACTGTCTGTCAGTGCTGGTCATTTATCAGATGAATCATTGTCCATTGAGTGAAACTTTAATTCTATTTTCTTGTTTGTACATCATCTTGTTTACCTATGAGGTTCCATTTGGGCCAGAATCACAAACATGCTCACACATGTGCTGTCTGTTGACTGTGTGACAAAATGTTTGTGTTCTCATGAAAGTTGTCCTCTCCTCTTGCAGTTGACATCTGACCTACTGGTGGCCACATGCACCTCAGTCAACTGTCATTTCGATGCTTTTTGCACTTTGTTTGGAGCGAATCTGTTATAGGTCTGTTAATTATCAGTTCACTATTGCTCAAAACTTCCCTTTCACCCAGGATTATTGAGTAACTCATCTGACAGACTGCTGCATTACACAACAATACTAAATAGGTTCATTTTCAATGTGCTATGAAGATACTAACTCAACAAATTTAAGCAATGTCCCCCCCACTGTCACCGGAAGAAGCATAAACTCAGTTACTTAGAAAACAGATCATTTTCAAATTCAATCTTTCAAATAGCTCAAATATGATCAAGCACACAAATTGTTTCTGTGCAGTTTAGCACACAATTTGCCTGCACCCTAAAGAGGCTGGAGAAGAACATCAAGCTTGAAAAACTAGAAATATAAAGGTTGGGCTCCATGTGACGTCCATGTGATTCATTTTACATTGTTTTACTCAGACATTTGATCTGTGCAGGATTTGTTGCTGATGTTGATATTTTGGTGATTTATGTACTATAAAATACAACATATTGAATGATAATAGGTTATTGAAAGACTGTGTGAGAGTACTGGACAGTTTAAACAAGTGCAGGCTAAACTGAGTAGTTAGAACTGGTGCAGGGCAGCCTGTGTGAGTAGCATTATTGTTAGATGACAATTTTGGAAAACCTGCAGGATGACGTCTGGTGTCAGAATAGTTTTAACAAAGCTGAAGTAAAAGCCAAAAAGTGTCACATGATTTGTCACATGTTCGGTGAACACAGAGGGTGCCCAGGGGAAGAAAATTTTAGGACAAATTGAACGTCATGGAGTATATTTACGTCATGGTCAGTCAGCTGCGTGAAGGTGCGAGAGCCCAGGCCTTTATCCCAGCGTCCCACACACAGCTGGGGCCCTAAAAGGTAAATGAAAAACATTTTTTTACCACTATATCTTGGGTATATCAGCTGAGATTAGTGGTCACTCTCAAATTCCGCTAACTATGGCAAAGACAGTATAAAATGGGATGCCAAATGACAAACAAACAGGAATGTCTTTTTGAAAATTGCCTTTTTTTGTTCAGTAAATTCAAAATGAAAACATTAAAGGTCATTTTAAATTCACTAAGTGACTCAGTAAGATGAGATGCAAGCTAATCCAGAAAAGCTGTCTCAGCAGTTCATAGTCATAGTGGATTTATGACCTGAAACTCTGGCTGGATCTGAATGAAGAACCCAAAGGACCGCACAACAAGATGCAAGTATCCTGGAAATATTTCTGCTTTGCCTGCATATCTTTTTGATAAGGAAAAAATATTTATTCCCATCCTAAAAGTGGACACATCCCTAAAGAATGCTTTCACCAAGCTTTACTTTCACATTAATCATTGTTTTGAGACTCATCCCAGAGAGTGATACAGACATACAGAGAGAAGAGGTGCTGAGCAGAGTGTAGCTAATTGTAAAATTTGTTGGCAACTAACTGAAGCAGGGGATCTCAGACAAATGGCTGTGAAGCTTTTCCATGCCTGAATCACATGCAAGGCTGTTTTTTAACTGTGTACTTTTTGTTTGGACTCAGAGGACAAAATACAGGGAGTGCAGAATTATTATTATTATTAAAAAATGAGCATTTTGTCCACATCATCCTCTTCATGCATGTTGTCTTACTCCAAGCTGTATAGGCCCGAAAGCCTACTACCAATTAAGCATATTAGGTGATGTGCATCTCTGTAATGAGAAGGGGTGTGGTCTAATGACATCAACACCCTATATCAGGTGTGCATAATTATTAGGCAACGTCCTTTCCTTTGGCAAATTGGGTCAAAAGAAGGACTTGACAGGCTCAGAAAAGTCAAAAATGGTGAGATATCTTGCAGAGGGATGCAGCAGTCTCAAAATTGCAAAGCTTCTGAAGCGTGATCATCGAACAATCAAGCGTTTCATTCAAAATAGTCAACAGGGTCGCAAGAAGCGTGTGGAAAAACCAAGGCGCAAAATAACTGCCCATGAACTGAGAAAAGTCAAGCGTGCAGCTGCCAAGATGCCACTTGCCACCAGTTTGGCCATATTTCAGAGCTGCAACATCACTGGAGTGCCCAAAAGCACAAGGTGTGCAATACTCAGAGACATGGCCAAGGTAAGAAAGGCTGAAAGACGACCACCACTGAACAAGACACACAAGCTGAAACGTCAAGACTGGGCCAAGAAATATCTCAAGACTGGTTTTTCTAAGGTTTTATGGACTGATGAAATGAGAGTGAGTCTTGATGGGCCAGATGGATGGGCCCGTGGCTGGATTGGTAAAGGGCAGAGAGCTCCAGTCCGACTCAGACGCCAGCAAGGTGGAGGTGGAGTACTGGTTTGGGCTGGTATCATCAAAGATGAGCTTGTGGGGCCTTTTCGGGTTGAGGATGGAGTCAAGCTCAACTCCCAGTCCTACTGCCAGTTTCTGGAAGACACCTTCTTCAAGCAGTGGTACAGGAAGAAGTCTGCATCCTTCAAGAAAAACATGATTTTCATGCAGGACAATGCTCCATCACACGCATCCAAGTACTCCACAGCGTGGCTGGCAAGAAAGGGTATAAAAGAAGAAAAACTAATGACATGGCCACCTTGTTCACCTGATCTGAACCCCATTGAGAACCTGTGGTCCATCATCAAATGTGAGATTTACAAGGAGGGAAAACAGTACACCTCTCTGAACAGTGTCTGGGAGGCTGTGGTTGCTGCTGCACGCAATGTTGATGGTGAACAGATCAAAACACTGACAGAATCCATGGATGGCAGGCTTTTGAGTGTCCTTGCGAAGAAAGGTGGCTATATTGGTCGCTGATTTGTTTTTGTTTTGTTTTTGAATGTCAGAAATGTATATTTGTGAATGTGGAGATGTTATATTGGTTTCACTGGTAAAAATAAATAATTGAAATGGGTATATATTTGTTTTTTGTTAAGTTGCCTAATAATTATGCACAGTAATAGTCACCTGCACACACAGATATCCCCCTAAAATAGCTAAAACTAAAAACAAACTAAAAACTACTTCCAAAAACATTCAGCTTTGATATTAATGACTTTTTTGGGTTCATTGAAAACATGGTTGTTGTTCAATAATAAAATTATTCCTCAAAAATACAACTTGCCTAATAATTCTGCACTTCCTGTACTTGTGTTGACACTGTAAACTTGTGTAGTTCTCCTTTTCACCTCCCTCACCTGAATCAATCAGACAATCAATACAGAGTCTGACCCATAAGCAGAATCAAGGGTGCAATCAATCAGAACTTATCAGGGTCCACCCCAGTGCAGGAGTTGGTCACCCATGATGTTTTGGGGAAGTGAATGGGGTAAAGTACAGACTGAGGGGAAAAATATACATGCTTCAAGTAAAATATAGCATGCTATTGGCTGCACTGGACTGTGATAAAAATCATGTTTAAGGGTCTACTTTCTCATCACAACTGTTAGCAAGTATTGTGATTATTAGTAAACATAAAAACAGCCATTTTCAAAAAGTCTAACTGTGGTTAGATGGGAAGGAGCTCACAGTCTTTATTTTGTTGATCATTCCCCTGCTCCTCCTCCTCCTGCTGCTCTGTTTTAGTGGATTTTGAGTGTTGGGTCCAGTGCAAAGGCCAGTGATAGGATAAACCAAGTCCACCTATTTACGAGTGGTTTAATTATTTACCCAGAACCTTCTACTGACCCTGCTGAAGAAAAACTGAGAAATGCTGCAGAATTAGTCAAAGTAAAGCAAAGGAATCAAACACTAGATTATATTTGTAGTCAATTTGTAGAAACGTTTATAAAGTCAGACAGAACAACTCCTGATCAAGTTATATGTTCAACTTAATGCTTTGGAAATTGCTGTCCAATATGCATCTGTTGCTTGAAGCATAGACGCTGTTTCACTACAAATAAGATATGTTGAGGTTCAGCTTGGAGGAAGCAGTGAAGAGTGCCCAGTAGCTCTGAAAGTTATAACAACTTTTTTTTCTTAATTTAAAAATATAATATCTCTATCCTGCCTCCTTTATCTGGATTTCCGATATCCAGTAAATCTATAGGTTGCTGTTCTGTTTGGAAACAAGAAAACACTTGTGTAATAACCATATGATCATTTATATTTTTGTTTCTTATCAAGAGAACGACCCCACATAATAGCATATGTCAATACTCATACACATTAGATAATAAGCCCGAGTTGTTTGTTGGAGTGTGTTGTGTTCATATGAGTGGATGGGTGGGTGGGTGGGTTGGTAGGTGTGTGGCTGTTTGTTTCCCTGCCCCACTTCTTCCTCTGAGAGAGCAGATTGGCTCTCTGAGAGGAAACTCCTCTTTACAGACTGAATACTTGCAGTTACAAAATCAACTAACCTACAAACTCACCTCAACTGGTTCTAAGCTGACAAGTGTAGGACTTCATTTTTCCACATAGTTCAAGAGTCAAGTGTGTTGATTTAGACCAGAAATGAGTCACCAAAACCAGTTGTGGTGGATCCAAACTGTAAAAGCTGTAGTAGACCTCTGAGTCTTTACAGGACAGTCTTGGCCAGACATAACTTAAGTATAAATTACACTAAACAGTATTGAATAACTTGTGTCACTAGGATGTTTAATAGTTCTACCCACACACGTTTATTACTAATGCAATGAAAGGTTTCCCAAAATGGTTTTTAATCTCCACATATAGTTTTTCCAACATTAAAAGGCCCTTATAAAATTATGATATGAGAGGCTTAAAGTTTAAAGTTTAAAACGTTAAAAAAAAGTTTAAAAGCTTCCACTATCTCTAGCATGAGAACAGGAAGCTACAAAAACTAGGCTATAATAAATAAATGTGTAGAACAGTACATTCTCATTACTACATGCATTGCTATTTGGTGTGTCGTCATGCACAAGATGCCAACCCTTAAGTGTGACGCACAACACTTCGTGGCCAGCAGGTCAAAGACCTGTTTGTTTTAAATCTTCACCTTGTCACACACTCCGGTTCAGTCTAACTGTCTCGCATAAGTGACCTCACCGGGCGCAAGCTTCTCAGTATCGGGTCATCAGCCATGATGCAGCGGGCATTGTTCAGCCGGGGCGCCCTGCTCGCCCAGCAGACATCAGCGGCCCTCGAAGGTCCGCTGGCCGCGAGGAGCGCGCCAGTGCTGCTGCGCCAGGACCGCTCCATGTCCTCCGTCACTATACCGCCGCCGGCATGCATGCTGCGACCACTGGAGGTGCCTCTTCGTTACCTGTTCGGACCGGGACCGTCGAACGTTCCTCCACGCATCTTAGCTGCAGGGTCCAGACCAATAATTGGTCACCTGCACCCAGAAATGTATGAGGTAAGTGCTTTTTGTTTGAGTTAATTTATACTGGAAATTCAAATTATTTTTATCTGGGAAATAGGAACGGCTTCCTAATGTGGTGAATCTGGACTAGCTCTGTAAGTTTGTGACCAGTGGATATTTTTGTTTTCCATCTTTGCTTTGGCAAGGCCTAATCATCATTTTTACCACTAAAATTGCTTTATTAGATTGAAATTTTTGATTTTAAGTTGTTTTTGGCACACAAATAACTCAGACCAAAAATTCTTCTCTGTCTTTTTTTCATGTTAAAATTTATTTTTAAAAACAACAACAACAAAAGACCAAATGTATCCTTAGGACATAAGCTTGTGCGTAATTACGCACAGCCCACCTGAGCGTCAACAGTGACCATTCCTGACAAATTAAACTTGAAATTATTTCCAATTTTCACTTCGTGTCACAGATCATGAATGACATCAAGAAAGGAATCCAGTATGCCTTTCAGACAGAGAACAACATGACTATAGCTATGAGCGGCTCCGGGCACGCGGCTATGGAGTGTGCGGTATTCAACACGGTGGAGCCCGGAGAGAGCGTGCTCATAGCCATCAACGGGATCTGGGGAAAGCGCGTTGCAGAAATTGCAGAGAGGATGGGTAAGCGTTTACGCACAGGTTTACGCACACTTAATAAGTACACTACATTGATACCGATTGTTTAACTATTAGCCAATTTATGTATTTATTCAGTAGCTTACAGAGAATATGTTTTTATCTGTAGGTGCCAATGTACACAGAATGGTAAAAACGCCTGGAGGATATTTCACCAATACGGAAATTGAGCAGGTATTTAAAGATATTGTTGAAGGAGAAATTATTACTATAAAATAAAATAAAAATATCCGCCCGAGCCCATGATGCTAAAGGTGAGATTTTTAATCCTTACATATTGTTCAAGTCTTTTCTTTCTGCCCTAACTTTGATGAATATACCTAAAGCGAGTATTGTAAAATGTCAGTGTTGGTCAAATAAAGGAAAACGTTGGTTTTAGGGAATCTAGAAATTGTGAAACTGTACTTGCCAAGTGTGTGTGTTTCATGTCTGTGTGCACAAAGACACAAAAAATACACGTCTGTCTGTATTTTTGTATGGGCCAGTGGTGACAGAGTTAAAGGTTGACCATGACACTGTCCTCTGACACTGTCACCAGAATTGTCCTGCTGGTCTGTGAAGGATCGTGGAGGGGATCTCAAAACAGTGAAGTAGTAAAAACAAGCTTTGCAGTATTCAGTGATATTTTGTGCACAATTGGAAAAAAAACCTAGAGTGGTCAGAGGGTGAATTTAGACATGGTGCCTTGACACAAGATTTAAAATAGGGTGGTTAGCACTGTTGCCCCACAGAAAAAAGATTCCTGGTTTAAATCCTGGCTGGGGTGCATGTTGCATGGTCTCCTGGGTATTCTGGGATCCTCCTGCAGTCCAAAGACATCAATGTTAGGTTAACTGGTGACTCTACACTGGCCATAAGTATATGAGGTATTTGTTATAATGAATAGTTAAAGTGTAACTTTCAGTTCAAAGCACTTTGAGTGGACAGTAAGACAAACTCTAAATAATGGAAAATATGTTACATTTACACCTGCAAGCATGCCACCCATGATTATTAAAATCTATTTATTCTGCCCTAAGTGAGATTAGAACAGAGACCAAGACCAAAATAGGCCTGAAGGGCGTCATAAGATAATAAAGGCACCTGAGCTGCCATTTCAGAGAGTGTGTGAACACATGTGCAGGTCCCACGCACTCCTGTCACTGCTGTGAACAAACAGACTAGTTTGCAATAAGCACATTTTGTGTTCAAAGTTTTAATTAATGTTAAATGAATATTGTTAATATTCATTGTTATGGTATTATATAATATATGGTAGTGATTGAGATTTTTTAATCATATAGCAGTGATGAGTGTTGTAATGGTTATAAAGAGTTGTATAAGAAATCCTAGCATTTCAGGATGTTCTTACCATAGTCACTTTCAATAAAATATATTCAAATCATTATGGCTGTTAGTGTCTTCATGCCTTAGAGAAATGGTATTATGTGATAGTAGATGTTTTTTTCTACAAAAAAGGGTGCTATAAAACTTCTGAAACATTAACTAAGGTTTAATCATCTATTTATGTCAGACAGGCTATTGATACATCCTAAATAGAGCTGTACTTTAAAATTTTGTATATTATGAGGGAAAGCCTGGCGTGGCTGAAACAAATCTGTGAAGGCATGAAATTTGAACAGTATGTAAGGGTTAAGTTGGGTAAATCACTAAGATTCACTTACACCATGCACACATGATTAAATTTGTCTTCACATCTCGCCGTAGGCCATAAAAAAGCACAAGCCTGGCCTGTTTTTCCTCACACACGGGGAGTCCTCTGCTGGTCTGTGTCACCCAGTTGATGGCATTGGAGACATCTGCAGAAAGTGAGCCTCCCACCACATCAGTCTAAAACAGCGCATAACAGATTATAGTGTCATATTTCTCACTCCTCATTGTTACATCTCGCGCAGACATGACTGCCTTTTCCTGGTCGACACAGTCGCTTCACTCGGTGCGGCACCAATCTTTATGGACAAGCAAAGTAAGGCGGTGATGAAAGATCAACTTCCTCTCCTACCATCAGATGCGCCTGTGTGGGATTTAATCCGTCTTTTATTGTGTTTCCAGATATCGATATCCTCTACTCTGGTTCTCAAAAGGCTCTGAATGCACCTCCTGGTACAGCACCCATCTCTTTTAATGACAGAGCATGGTAAGGAGGGAGACGGTGGAGTGGTTATGCATGCATCTTATCCTAAATTGTTACAAATATTTAAAATAAAAAACACACAAAAAAGCAAAAAGTAGTTCAGGCAATGCTATCTCCTCTGCACAGCCACAAGATGTTTAACAGGAAAACAAAACCAGTCTCCTACCTCTTTGATATGACACATCTGTCCAACTACTGGGGCTGCGATGGCAAACCAGCAAGGGTGTAAGTCCACAGCAGATAACTGATTACAAGCTGATTGTTGGTAGTTCCAAATACCCTCTAAACTTTAGTTTAAAGTTAAATGTTGCAGGAAAACTCCTAGAATGAGAAAAAAAAATTCAAAAATATTATTCAAGCTACTAAACCTTGAATTGTAAAAGTGTCATTGTGTCATGTGGCTTTTAGATACCACCACACCGGTCCAGTGTCTGGATTCTTCGCCCTGAGAGAGAGTCTGGCCATTCTTGCTGAGAGGGTAAAGGGATATTTCCCAACTTCTTCAGTCACATTTCTGAACAAAAAATCTGTAATTTCTAGATACTGTTATTCTTTGTATACAACACAGATTTCCAAAAAGGTTTCGGAAACTATGCAAAGTACAAATAAAAACAGAATGCAATGATTTACAGTATCATAAAGCCATTTTTCATTCACAGCAGAACACAGAAAACATATCAAGTGTTTAAACTGACAAAATGGACCATTTTATGAAAAGAGGGTAATTTTTTAATTTGATGGCAGCAACATGTCTCAACAAAATTGGGATAGGGTACTGTTTATCACTGTGTAGCATCCCTTCTTTTAAAAGCCGCCTATAAGCGTCTGACAACTAAAGAGACCAAGAGGAAGGCTGCCCCATTTTTGTCTAATATCATATTCTAGCTCCTCGACCGTCCTGGCTCTTCTTTGTCATGTCTTTTGTTTCATGATGTTTAGTCACAAGTCTGGACTGCAGGGCTCTGCTAATATGAAGCCATGGAAACATATGTTGCTCTCTAAGATGCTCTTTTTATACCCAATCATGTTACTGATCTGTTGCCAATTAATGCACAGTGCCCCAGCTTTTTGAGAACTGAGGATGTGAGTTGTCTTTTGAAATTATCTAACTGAAAAGTATGTTATACAGTCAGTATTTTAGTGAGTGAACTGCCTTCTCTTTTATGTTTGTGCTAACTAATGGAGTAAATTATGTGAGGCAAAATGTGCATGCTTCCTTTGGTAGTTACATGATCTTTTAGACTCCAGGCATCTGAGTGATCCCAGTCAAACAAAATAAATGTTATAATCGTTGTCTGTTTAGTAACCTCTGAGTTGGTATTACTGACAGGAACACTATCAATGATCAAGTCCCTACCCTTTTAGGTATTTATTTCTAAACACAATAAATCTTTGTCTCCCTCTAGGGGCTGGAGGAGTCCTGGAAGAAGCACAAGGAGGTAGCAGCCTACCTGTACAGAGGACTGGAGGATCTGGGCCTCAAGCTATTCGTCCCCGAAAGAGTGAGACAGAAATGCAAGAAAATAGCATCGTGGTGCCATGAAAACATAGATACACAGAGAGAATAAAGGGGATATTTACATGAAACAAAATAATAGAGACAAACAAAACAACACTGTACAACTTAGCTTTATATTTGTGTTGCTTTTAAACTCACTGGAGCAGTTTTCCTTGTGTTGCGACGAAAGCCATTTTTTATATGTGTCCTGCAGGATTTGAGGCTTCCCTCCGTCACCACCATTGCTATCCCTGAAGGCTACGACTGGAGGGAGATGCTGACATATATCATGAAACATCACCACATGGAGATGACAGGAGGACTGGGCCCTTCCATTGGCATGGTGAGTTAATTTTACAGTCATTATTGGTGGTAACTAATTCTGATGTGTAGTAGTAGTTTCAGGGCGTTCTAGCTTTTCAGCTTCCTGTCCTGTTGTCCTTTTCTCTTAAATTAACATGCATATCTTGTCTTGAATCAAACTAATCCAGACAAACAAAGATATAATGTTTAAGGACCATTTCCAGGTACTGTGTGACAGGTTTAATTACAATGGCTTTTTAACAACAGCAAAGTCATCACTTTGGTGTCTGAGCAGCTTTCTGAATCATCCTGCTGAATTGCTGCAGAGTATACTCATGTAATGTGCTTTCCATCTCTCATTTAATTAGGTGATGAGGATTGGATTGATGGGATACAACTGTGAGAAGACTAATGCTGACATGGCACTGCACGCCCTGGCAGATGCTCTGAAAAACTGCAAAAAAAGCAAGCCTTAAGAGCCTATATTCCTAAACCACTGACTATGTACTAATTCATTAGGGAATTTAAAGAAAAGAACACTCAGTGTCCGTATGAAGGACAGTTGGAACTGTGCATACATTTTGGGAATGCTTTTATGACTACAGGGATTTTAGAAAAACACAGTTTTTTCTTGTATAAGTAGGCTAATGATGAAATAAATAAACAGATATTATTGGGCCCATGGTGAGTGCACTGAAAATGTCAATAAAGTGAGCTTTATTTTATCAAACACCTGTTCTGCATGGTATGCTCTGGAGAGAAGAGGAATGACAGCTGGACTGGTGTGACAGAGGAGGACGCTAGGGACAGGATGAGGTGGATTCAAATGATCCGTTGTGGCGACCCCTAAAGGGAGCAGACGAAAGAAGAAAAAGAAGGGAGTACTTCTCTGTGCATACTACGTTTCCCAGGATGCCTTGCGTAAATCTACATCATTCTGCGTCAACACCGCGCTGTGCGTGGAGTGACGTTTCTGTAGTACTGGCTAAGTTTGGCTGTTCCGAAACCGACTGTAATGGCCTGTCCTGTCAATAACACGGGTAGGTTATTTTTTATTTTTATTTTAAATTGAAAAAACAACAACAACATTTTAACAGTTTAATACTGGTAGTATTATTCTCAATCGTCATCAGCTCCTGTAAGCACAAGCTAACTGTGCTGACTTTTAATGTTACTTATAAAGGCTCAGACGTTTATAAGTGTAGTATCTTTGTTTTCGTGTCATTCGAACTCTCTTTGCACTTTAACTCAAGCCAACTGCACAGTTATTTTTCTATCTTTAACTTAACCAAGCTAACTTCAAAGTTAGCCTCGTTAACAGTAAACAAACTACCACCGGAAGGACCGAGCTGCTCCTGTGACGGTCCTGCGAGGACAAGTCCTCAGTTTTATCTTTCATATCAACAGCGTTTAGATTTAAGGTTTCGATTTACATGAGAGGTTGTTGTAAAACGAAGACCTTCGTTTGCAGCAACATTACGCCACCTAGTGCAGGGCTCTAGACTTTTTTCTTAGGTGCACCAGCACAAATGTGAGGTGCATCCAAATTTTTCAACCGAATCTCTTAACCCCACAGTTTTACATGTTCACTTGAAAAAAATTCTGTCCATACAGACAATATTGATTTGTAATTCTTTATTTGGAGCACAGTTCTACCAGAAAGATAAGTTACTGAAAAAGTGCTTGTGCTTAAGTGCTTTGGCACTCTTTGGCAATATTGTAGGCAATGTCAAACGTAATCATCATCTCGGACTCCTCTGAAGGCCTGTTTGCTGCTGCCTGCTGCAAAAAGGCATGGGGAGAGGGGACACTTGGGTAGTGCATTTATCACATCATATAATGTGTTTTCAGGATACACTGTGCGTTTTTAGCGTTTCGATTTGGAACGTATTAGCAGGACTGCCATGGTCTTTCCAAACTCATGACAGTAAATGCAGTTCATCATGTTGTCAGCTTTACTGTATCTTAGCCAGGGAAACGGGTCAAACCACTCTCTTTGAAATACACTACATATACACTTTCCCCCTTTTACTTTCAGTGGGGTCTGGCTCGGAGTCGATCGTATGTGGCTCACTATCTGATGCCGTCTCCAGACCAGTGTTAGGCATAACCTGAGAGGTTGATGGTTCCGTGTCAGAGCACTGGCTGTGAATTTCACATGGATCGGGCCTTAACTTAATAAAAAAGTTATAAATCGTTCTTTTCTCATTACCCACAGCTACATCCACAGCCTAGGCTACTTACTAGGACTGGGTATTGTCAATGATTTATATAATCAGTACGATTCGATTCAATTTTGACTCTGACTGGTTTAGACCACGATATGGGCAAAATGTGTGTCTGACCACACAGAGACTTTCACAGTTTAGGATACTTTTTTTTTTCTTTTTTTATTTGAACGGCTGGTCGCACCGGTTGGACCTAGGATTTTTTTTTTAGTTGCACCATTGAGAAATTAGGTCGCATGTGCAACCAAATTGGTCACACTCTAGAGCCCTGAGCATCCAAAATTGCTTCAGTTATCTCTCTCTTTTTCTTCCTGTGGGACACCACTTCTGCCTTCTTGCCCTCCATCATTAAACCAAATGAGCCGGTCACGCAGGGCTTTGGTTTGACCAGCGATGTAGCATATTCAGAGAAGATTCATCATGCACTTTCAAAGTCTTGTCACAGGACAGCGCAACTGTAGTGTAGGATGCAGTGTGATTTTTTTTATTTATTTTTTTGATTTTTTTTTAAATTATTATCATTATTATCATTATTATTATTGAAGGCTCGTTCCTCCTGGATGGAAATATATAAATGTGTTTTAAAAGCTAATAAGGCTCCCTGACTGCATTAGTGCCCTTTTATTTTCTATGACAACAGCAAAGCATTGGACAAAGAGGTGGATTTTTTTTGTTTTGTTTTGTTTTGTTTTGTTTTGTCTTGTCTTGTTTTTGTTTTTTTTACTAAAATTTCAGCTGAGCAGCACGGTGGCATGGTGGTTAGCACTGTTGCCTCACAGCAAGAAGGTCCTGAGTTCAATTCCACCATCAGGCCGGGGTCTTTCTGTGTGGAGTTTGCATGTTCTCCCCGGGTACTCCGGCTTCCTCCCACCGTCCAAAGACATGCAGCTTGTGGGGATAGGTTAATTGGATAATCCAAATTGCCACTAGGTGTGAATGTGCGAGTGAATGTGAGTGTGAATTGTTGTCTGTCCCTGTGTGTTGGCCCTGCGACAGACTGGCGACCTGTCCAGGGTGTACCCCGCCTTTCGCCCTATGACAGCTGGGATAGGCTCCAGCGCCCCCCGCGACCCTGAAAAGGATAAGCGGAAGCGAATGGATGGAAAATTTCAGCTTCAAGAACCACCTCCTACATATAAGATTCAGTAACAGAAATCCCACAAGAAACTACTAAGGAACAGTGAGGCATAAACCCTTTACGAGAGCAGCTCCCAAATGTGGGTCACTGCTCGACCTGGATACCTCACTGTGACCTGACCTGCAGGTCTGGAGGCATTTTCGCAGGAGTGGCTCAACGAGGCCAAAGAGAATTACGCAGCAGAGCTGACCTTTAGTGCGCTGAGACGCAGCAGTGCAGCGAAGATCTGAAATAACTTTGAGGTCCTGCACACAGCTGAACGGTAAATATTTTGCAGTTTAGATGCGAGTGCTGACCATGTGTGCACAATCAAGCATGCGCTGATTAATGCATGTGGAGTTCTTTGCTCTAATGTGAGACTAAATGAATACAGCACATTTGAATCAAGATCTGTATTCAGTGCATCATTACGGCCCTATTGTTGATTACTATTGATTACATTGTTGATTACTAGCCCAGACACTGGGTTTGTTTTCGGTCATTATCTTGCTGTAGGCACATACTAGGCACATACCAAAGGGCACTGCAGAATGCTGTGGTAGCTGTTTGGGTTCAGGGTGCCTCTTACTCTGTACAAGTCACCGACCTTGGATCCAACAAAACAGCCCCAGACCATCACACTTCCTCCTCCATGTTTGACAGTTGATGCCACACACTGTGGAACCATCCTTTTGCCTACTCGAAGCTGTACAAAGATCCTGTGTGATGAAGCAAAGGTTCCAAATTTTGATTCATCAGTCCATAATACCTTCTTCCAGTCTTCAGTACTCCAATAGCGGTGTTTCATGGCCCAGGCAAGTCCCTTTGTTTTATTCTGGCATCTTAGCAATGGCTTTCTTGCTGCAACTCGTTCTCTCAAACCTGCAGTTCAAATTCATAACGGTTGTGAACAACAGGGTTGGGACCAGAGTAGATGAACTGGATGGACAACCAACTTTGTCAAGTCAGCATTTGGCTTAAGTCACTTTGCTATGTCATTAAAAAACAACATCATACAGACTGTGTCCACTAAACTAAAATCAACACTAATACCCGTTAAATGTAAATTTTAAAGGGTACTTACAAAAGTCAGTCCACCTTTACAACAAATTCAAAGAAAAAAAAAGTTGCCTTAAACCACAATTATGAACCAGTATGCACGATTGCAGCTATACACACATATGGAAGGAGACACTACATAAATATTTGTCTCAGATTGCAAAGGCAAATCACGAGAAAAACAAAAGATATCACTCTGGGTGCAGAAGTGGACCCATGAGGCACGTGTGCTGCATTTTCTGCACGTTTTAAATGGTGCCGTTGAAATCCACCAAGTGAACAGGTGAAAAAACACAGAGCTGGTAAAACATAAGATCAGCTGTGAAACTATATAAGGGACTGGTAAATTTTAGAAACCAGAGAGACAAGTGGAGAAGAATCAAAGGTGTTTAAGTTGGAACACTGAGGGCAGCTAAACGGGTTCTTCAGTTCACTTAACAGAGTCTGTAGCATGGGTGTGAAGATAAATTAAATTCTATTGTTTAGGAGGAGCACTAACTCTAGCTGTGTTTTCAAATTGACGTTGCTTTAAAATAACACGTTAAATGCCTGTTGCGTTGCCGTATTTTTCTCGCACCTCTAAGGGAGGACCTAAGACACCAAGCAAGAATAATAAGAGAGGGCGTGTAGGTAAATAAAGTGATTTCGTTCAGAGACTGGTTTAACATTCATTTCTCAGAATGGGCACTGCCTACCCCAGCCACCACTTCTTGTCTCTAATGGAAAAATAGTGAATTTCTTTTGATGTGTTTACTGTTTCGCTCTCGTAGCGTGCAGCCTTAGTTGACTTTCTTCCACGCTCAGCCCTTTCCCTATGATGATACACCTCAGCTGCACTTTTAGAAGAAGATGACCTTCAAGGCTTTCTGTCCACAAAACCAGTAGGATGTCGTTTAGCTTGTTGAAAGGACATATTTTATCAAATTCCATGACCTGTTTTCTTTTTCTTTTTTTCTCCACTAAATCCTACTGAGTAGTTTAGGTACTTAAACCTGACCAGACTCACACTGCAAACTCAAAGGAAAAACAGAACTTAAAGCAGAAAGCTCCTCTATGCTTTGGCTCAGGAATTGACCTTCTTCACATTGAAGTGTCCCTGTGTGACACGTGAATGGCTCATATTGTAAGGTGCTTCGAGGTTTTAGTGAGATTGGAAATTTCCATTTACCATCTTGTTTGACTTGCCTCTGCTTTATCCAGAATGCCAATGAAAGGGACCAGATTATGTTCTCATATTGTGTTATTCATAAATGCAGCTTCACTTATTTCCAAATCATCAAAACCTTTTTTGCAGTTTATTTTACTTGATTGAGAGGTAGTGTTTTAAAATGAATTTTTATATTATTGGATCACATCACATTGTTCAATTCCTCAAATTGAAATAGCCAGTAATGGTGAAGTTTATCTTGTGATAAACTATGAGACTTTTGATTTGGTAATGTGGTACTGGAAAGTATCGTTAGTTTAAAGAAAAACTTTTTTTTTTCCACCAGGAATATTGCTTTCAGATAATTAACAGCACTATGCATGCTACCTTACTGCCACGCTTTCATTCCCTGTTGTGTAATTTCAATAGAACATGCATGTTTCTGCATAATAATTGTTGCTTAGCTGGTTTCAGGTTGTTTTGTAGGTAATGTTCCTCCAGCAGTATTGTGTTGTCCATGGATTCTTCCACTGGTTTCACCTGGTTGTAAATACCCTAAGGTATCAGAAGATGGTGGTAAACTTTAATTCTCAAAGCTCAAATAAAGAGGTGTTGTAACATCTAAAACATGGCTGAACATCACAAAGAAAATGGGAAACGGTGAGTTTATGGAAAAAGCAGCTTTGCTGTAATGCCAGAGATTTGTAGTGCGCTCGAGTCACCATGAAGAGTTCCACTATGCAGCGGATATTCCCCTTCACAAACTGGCACATTTACACTCCAGTCATTTGCCTTAAAATCATCATTTTATTATTACAGCTTAAAAAGCTGTGACATTGTAAAGAGTTGGAAAATAAGGGTTACAGTTAATAAAATAATTAACAGATGTCTCCTCCTTCCTATGTGGTGACTACAATAATTTTGCTTACAGTGCATCCAGAAAGTATTTACAGCACTTCACTTATTCTACATTTTATCAAGTTACAGCCTTTTTACAACATGGATTAAATCCAGTGTTCAAAATTCTACCCGGAAAAAAAATGTGGAGAAAAAAAAAAGTTAGCTTGAGCCCCTTTGCCAGTAATTACAGCCTCAAGTCTCTGAGCTTGATGCTACAAGCTTGGCACACCTACTGTTGGGGAGTTTCTCCAATTATTCTTTGCAAAACCTCTCAGGCTCTCTCTCTCTCTCTCTCTCTCTCTCTCTCTCTCTCTCTCTCTCTCTCTCTCTCTCCATACATATAGATAGATAGATAGATAGATAGATAGATAGATAGATAGATAGATAGATAGATAGATAGATATAGTTTTGTTTTCTTTACCCAGTCATGTTTGTTGGCGGTTTGCTTGGAGACAATGCATGCCATGTACATCATGCTTCCTAAAATTGATTAAGAGTAATTTGTGGATATTATCAGTCTCAGTAAATCTTAATTTGTTTTTAATGCTTTGTTCCACTGCATTGAATGACGTGACAAATTTAGCTCATCTTTTTTTGCTTGGGAACATTTCTCTCTGGTAAAGTCTGCCTGTCCAAGTATCTGGCTCTCTATTATACCCATTTCTCTAAATGTGACATATTTTCCTGGGATTTAGCCTCAGACTTCTTTTTCTTGCTACAAAATCTCCACATTTGTTGAAACTGGCCAAAAAGCTCCTTCTTTTAAAGCCATTTTGGATGGAAGCTACTGTTTGGCATGTAGTGTTGTAGATGTATGCAAGTTTGAACGTTCCTGTCGGAGGTTTTTTCCCTGCCTCTAAATGGTCTTTGAGTCTGCACGTAGTTAAACAAAGAGCGTGGGTTATTTTACTTAACAAAGTGTGTGCAGTTTGCTTTTATCTCTGCCCATCTGATACACAAAAACGTGTTCTGTGCTTGACTTTCTGACTGTTTTTTTTTAAGTAATAAGAAAAAATTCTAGTGGAAGTTTAAAGAGTTTAAAAATCCTAATCTTTTTGATTAAAGAGAGCTTCTGTTAAATATATTTGGTATTAAACATTATCATGCCATGACATTTTTCTTTTAACTGAAGATGGTTCAGATTTTAAGTCTATCTGCCCAAGGAGCAAATCAAACAAATCCAGTTTGAATCCTTCAGAAAATGATTCTGTTACATGATTACATGATGAAGCTTCTTTTTTCTTTTCTTTTTTTATAGTAATGCTGCGTAATTTGTTTGTTTGTGTCTTGTGCTTTATCTTTTTAACCATCAGTGGAGCTGAACCCCACCCTCCTCCCTCTGGAATGGCTTCACCTGGGAGTGTGATGAACCAGGAGAGGGCTCCTTCCCCACCATAAAACTTTTCCGTTACACAGAGACGCTGCATTTCAGTCATGTAGGACAACCAGTCATCAACTTCATGTAGGTTATATGAAGAAGTGGCAAATCAAGTAATAACAGATATTTATAGATTGGAACATTTAGTCAATATAACTGCAAGGTCACTGGCTGTTCTGCACGTCAGAATATCTTACGAGTGAACTGTGTGACTTTGAGTTCAGTGTTTCAAGAGAACAGACTCATAAATTATGCTTAAGTTTAACACGCTGGAAAATGTCTTTTGTGTAAGTTTTAAGTTTGTGTATTTCATTTAAATTCAACTGGAATAAAATTAATAAAATCTGCCGATAACAAGAGCTCGTCACCGGACGTCACATGATCTCCCACTGATGTCGTGTTTTACAGGTTCAATGCATTTCATGCCGAGTCTAAGAAGCCCCTGCACAGAGAGTGCGGGTTTGTTCGAATGCAGCCGGGGACTAACAGAGTGGCCTTCATCATTGCACAGAACTCAGGTGAAATTCACGTCATTGTATTCACTTTTTTTTTTTTTTCATCAGATTGGACTCTGGTTCAGTTGTAAAGGTCATGTGATGTGATGAGTCCCGATGTACCTTTTGTAAATGTGCATCAGCCTCGCTCGTCATCACCAGTAACCACCCCACAAGCCTGTAGGCCCTACAGCCTGATGGGGTGTTGTCGTCACAGGATTTTGAAACTGATACCATTGATGTGTCCACCAGGAGGCTGAGGGGTAACACTGGTCTCAGCACTGGTGGCCACCAGTATTTTTAAATGAAGGTGAACTGACAAAATGTTTAAAAATGTTATTACAGTGCTGGTAATTTTCTTTTTTTGCTCTGGATAAATCCTCTTTAGGGGACCAAAAGTGTCTCTCAGTGCAAAAAACAACACAATAATGTCTGGATTGCGTTTGGCTGGCTTTTCCTGATATTCAAGCTTACAGGGCCGAGTAAATGTGTTTTACTCATCTGTTTTCTCCTGCTATGACATTCAATAACCACAGGAAAGAAAACTATTTCAAACAGTATTTTTTCAAAGCTTACTGCAGTGATAAAAAGCTTTTATTAGATCACATTTGTGGCAAATTAATTATTTTTTTCCAGTGATTTACCCTTCTTTCAATACCCACACGATACCCCTTGTGTCGTCTGCTGCAGGTCTGGTGGAAATCGAGGAGGGAGAGCTGACAGGGCAGCAGCTGAGCCTGCAGTCCCTGCAACTAGCCCGAACCTCTTTTGCAAAAGAGCCTTACGTAAAGCAGGTAAAGCTAATCCCGAGTCTGCAAGACGCACTCACTGAGCTGCAGAAATAAGAGGATTAAATATGACACTTGGCCATCAAACCTCTTGTGATCAATAAAGTGACTCCTGCTCGCTTTCCCCTCTTTAGATTTGCAGAGTGTTTCAGCTCCGGTCTGACGGGAAGCTGGAGCAGACAGTTTCTATGGCAACAGACAACCAGCCCCTGATGCAGCACTTGCGCATCACCTACCGTCGATCGTCTTGAGCAAGCAGGAGGGCTTCTCATGCACTGAAATAAGTTTCCAGATATAAAAATATATCTGGAAACACTCGATCAATAATTCCAGCTGTGCAAGAAAAACAAACAAATCTACAGAGATATACCTCTATACTGTTATGTGGTAAAAAGGCTGTGGTATAACCTGTTGAACTGAAATAATCAAACTTAATCTTAACCACTAGTTAAACATCACAGACAATATCAGGATGTTCATGGTGTATATTTAATCTGTAAAGCTATTTCAATGTGAAGATAATAGAAGTACTATATGTGACTGTCACTGCACTATCATAAAATTGTAAGCTAAAGCAGCTGGAGACATTGCACTGTCCTTTGAATGTGGGCTTCAGGGGTTTTTTCTTTTACTGAGTGGCACTATGTAGAAAAAAAAAGGACTATTTAAGGCCACTGTTTTCACATATGTGCTCACAGACATCCATGTCTGCGTGGGGGCAGCTTCGTGTGCTGGATAAATTAAATTACTCATTTTGTCTTTGCTTGTTTGAGTCTATTAATGCGTTTCTGTCCTGATGGATGATACAAATCTGATTAGCGTGTGTTAATGCACTGCAACACACAACATCGGCGCTGGAAACACGAGAAGACACTGCAGGCTGACACACGATGACTGTTACAGCCATGGTTTTTAAATAGAAAGCGCCATATAATGTAAACACAGAGCTAAGATTGTGGAGCACCTTGAGGAACAGTTAAAGCTCTGATGTCTTTAGTTGCGTGATATTATAAATCCTCGTGTAAAATTCTATTTTTCGCTCCGTTTTCTTGCCTTTGTAAGAAGAGGGACAAATTGGGTAAAGGAAGCGACTAATTCCCTGCAACAAAGGGGTCCTGTTAACACTTTTTCCACCAGTTGTCTGCCTCAGGTTTTCAAAATTATCTAAGCCGCTTCTTTTTAACCAAATCCAACTCTTCCTCAATGACCCAGGCAGCATTAAACACCCTCACCTCGTCACCCTACAGGGCTGTTCTTTACCACCTCGTATTCCTCACAGCAAGGGTAAGGATGAGCCTGTTATAACAAAAGCATCACAAAAGTCCCGTCTGTGAAGGTTGAAGTTTATTATAGGTTTCATAAAAACTTTTAGACACATTTATAAGTTCACACTTAAAGTGACACCCATCACACACAATCATCCTAAACAGCTGCTGTAGTGGCGTCCTCATACTGCAGTGGTTTGAAATACAAGTCATTAAATAAAAAAAATAAAATCATAAATAGACTATTTACAAATCTAAAAGGAAATCAGTGTCCACAAAAATATGCACATTCAGTATATATATATATATATATATATATATTACCATTCCTCGAGTTCTTTGGCCAAAAATGAGCGCAATGAGATCCAACGTTTCTCTTCATTATTTTTAAATGGATCATATTTGTAAAGAGACTCTTTGTGCTTTGGTGAAGTACAATAGAGTTACTCCATGAAGTGTAAACAGTTGAATCCACCTGACATTACTCTTGAGGCGTGAACTCACTTTTTCCAGACTCAAACCTCACAACAGGACCCAGCCAGCTGAGCGTCAGTTTCATCACAAACACAGTTTTCGCCTCTTTAAGTGTGAATATTCTGAGAAACACCACATTAAAACGTCTGAGTGTTTGTCTCTGGAGTATGAACAGCCTCACGTTACAACACTGGAGAAGCCTTGCTTACTACACCGGTTAAAGCAGTAAGATAATACATAGAGGCGGAGTGATATGCCCTTAAATGTCACGGTGACTACTCTTTGGATGAAGGGTAACCACTTCACGGGCTCTGCCGACACTGAGAGAACACAAACATTTGTTGGTCAAACATTTGCTGATGGCCATACACAGCAACTGAAATCTACCGGCAGGCTCAATCCCCATCAATCACAGCGACCCTCTCCACTCCAGCTTTTTATTGACAAGTCTGAGATTTTAATCCCACACATGACACCCCCACCGTCCCACCTCCCACACGCTGTTCGTTCACAGCTCCTTCATGATGTAGACATACATCGTCGTGAGGAACCACTTGAGGGACTCAAAGGCAGAGGACAGCCAGTTTTCTTCAGGGCAAAAATCCTTTTTCACCACACATTTTGTGATCTCCACCTTAACAAAATGAGATAAAAGGGATATTTAAAAACAAACAAACTTGTTAAATTTCTTGAAGTATAAATATTAAAAGGGAAACTTTGTGCTTCCATTTATTTTCTGATATATAAAAAATTTTACACATACACTTTCAGAATGCACTGCAGCAATGGTGGACACTCATATTGAACAGGAGGTGTTTGTGCAAGTAATTCCTATGAGCCAAAAAGCATCAGATGCTTTGCACACTCCATTTCAGATGAGGGTTTTTTTTTCCTACTCTTGAATCTGTATGATGTCACTGATAGCAGACTTTTGCATCAGGTCTGGCTAGTCACAATTGGGAACAGCCAATCATAAGAAAGGAAGAGAATTAGATAGCCGGCGAACTGAGGAGCTACTACGAGGACTGATCTAAGGTCAGTAAGGATTATTTTTGAACTGTGAATCATGCAAAACTACCCTGGTACAGTCCACGAATAGACATAGGAGCTGGAAAAGAGCAGACTAGATGCATTTTAGAGAAGAACAGAGTTTTTAGTACTTAAAAATCACACTTAATGTGTGATTAAATTGCAGTTATTGGAATTACCTTTAAAATCATAAACAATGCTGCGCCGTGCTACCTCATTGAACTCCTTAGTCCACATAACCCTAGGGGAGCTCTAAGATCATCAGGACAATTACTCTTAGTGCAGCCTAGATCCCAGCTAAAGACCAGAGGTGACCGTGCTTTTGCCCTGGCAGCCCCGAGCCTCTGGAACAATCTTCCTGCTGCTATCCGCGCCTCTGATTCCATCTATTCATTTAAATCTCAGTTAAAAACTGTTTGACCGAGCGTTTTCAGTTAGTGCACATTCCCTATATTATTTTACCCTTATGTTATCTTCTACTAATGTTCCACTGTATAAAAACTCCCACCTTATATTTATGAATACTCAGTAATTGTATCCTCTAAACTATGCTCTAATGTTTTATTTCTTACTTTGTACTTTTTTTTGGGGGGGGGGGGTACTCTCTTAGAGCCTTTTATCTTCTATCTTATGTTTTAACTTTGTTGTGAAGCACTTTGGTGTACCTTCGGTTTTAAATGTACTATATAAATAAAGTTGCATTGTATTGTTACAAATAAAATTAACTGTTTAAATGAAATTTCATATTTTATTTTCCCCAGTATGTGAGGATCTCAGTATTTTAATTCTAGTCTATAGATGTCATTAGTATTACAGTTTTTGTTTTCTACCTGAATTTGTGAGTCTGAAAGAAAGAAGTTGTAAAATTAATGTTACTGAGGAAATCAAATGAGTTAAATGTCATAATGCCTTTTTACTAGTGGCATTTCTTATTGCAATCTGTTGTCTCTTTTGTCAGTCCACTAAGAGTAAAAATACTGTCTGACTCGGAAGATGCACAGACACACATACACTAAAGTAAAATAAAACAGAGTTTGAATATTATTTAAATCAAGCATGAGAATGATCCACTTTACAGCAGAAACTTTTCATCAAATCATCCAGCAGGAAGCCAGAGTAAGCAAATAGCATCCCCATATCTCAGACTGCTGAAAGACGACTAAAAGCTGACGGAGCTTCATGCACAATCAGCATGTTTGTCATGCACAAAGCAGTGCATCAAATTCAAATCCCCACCCCACCCCTGCACACACACACACAAAACTAGCAAATGCAAATCGCTGTTGTATCTCAAATGTCAACTTTTTATGCATTTCATGTTTGCCCAAAATTTTGCTGAGGCAGAAACTTACCCATCCTCCCCGTCGCTTCAGCCAGGGAACCAGGAATTTGCGGACAAACTGTCCCAGACTGTCCACTAAGATGTGCACTGTAGCCGGATGGCCTTGTCTGACACAGTCCACTGCCAGGGCTCCAGCTACCGCAAACATGGACACCACCTTACCCCATGTTATGCCTACAGGAAAAAACAGACACCAGTGGATTATGTTTAATTATTCTATATCTGTGTATCTGTGCTTCCACAGTTCAAGCTGATCTGGATTTTGTTTATCTGCAGCCACCGAAAATCAAACTGCCATCTTTACCCCACTATAAACATCCCCTCCCACACAAAGCAACACCCATCGCTTTCCAGCCTCATATTCTGTGACCTGACAGGAAGCACAGAGGGCAGTTGGTGCACCTTGTAAATATGAAAGTCAACAAACTGGTGTTAATGCTATCGATAAGGCCACGCCAGGCTGTAAAATAAACAGGTTTAGACTGCACTGCCACTGACGCAGTTTCAGATACGGGAAGGTCAACAGGTTCAAAACTGAACTGTGAATGGAGCAGAAGCAGCGGAGCTGAAAAAGACCAAGTATTTGTCCCGTTACCCAAGAGGCACCGACCTCAAAACAGTCCAATATGATAAATGACGGCATCCGGCCACTCCAGGCAAAGTTTCCAGTGCAACGAGGGATTGTTATAACGAACGTCATTGATGCAGTGCAGGGCTTAATGGCATTGGCCCCCTTTAGCCCTGCTTGCATTGTCATGGTTGCTCCTTAGAGCTGAGCCACAGCCTCTGAGTGTGGCTATTAAAGGATAGAGCTTAAATGAGATAACTGTCCGTGGAAGCTGTCAGAGCACGTCATGTCTCCCTCCCTACTGAGAAGCGGGCCAAGAATAGAGACAAGATTGCCGGGGATAAAGCTGGAGGAGAGGAGGGCGGAAAGAGAAAGAACAGAAGTGGGAGGCAGGTGAAGATGGATGGAGGAGAGATGAGCCGTGTTGATTTTACTGAAGGCGACCACAGAACAGATGACTGTTTCCAAAGGAAGATATGTAGATATGATCCACAGATGCCATATAAATGTCATTCCTTTATGTCCACCACAAAGTAATGACTAACTAAAAGCTTAAAGGGTGGTTTTAAAACAATCTCGAGACTGCAGGAAAAACACACATGCCTTTTTTTTTTCTTTATTTATAGTCAAGTTCCAACCCGTCCCAGAGGGCTGGGGCTGCCTGGGTTCACCAGTTTGTTGTTCTTGAGGAGGAATCCCACGCCGTTTCTAAAAACGATACCCTCGTGACGTCAAAAAGAGCAGACATTTATCCAGAACACAAGCATGAAAATGTCATTAACCAAGTCTGTGTTTGATCTTTCCTGGTCCCGCGTCAAAGTTTTACCAGACTCTCTAATCTATTCCCGAGGCGCATACAGAGGACATAAAGTCACTCTTTATTTGGATCCTTCAAAATGTCTTTCCTTCTTTGGACAGTTTACAAAACACATCTGTTGTCAAGACAACATAAATAAAAGAATTTAAAAAAAAAAAAAGGCACAAGACCAAGACCAGCATGATCGACTTCACCCAAATAGACTCAACTAGAATTTAACCAACAGGCTTTTTGACACATTTGTTCTGCAATGTTGTCACTAGATTAGCACAAATCACTCCTAGCCAGGAATAACAGGAAGAACCACTTGGGCTGTTTATCCAGAGGTAACAACTGTGAATCAAGTAAGAAATTCCACATTCAAGCCAGAGCCAGCTGCTGTTGTCCTAAGCCATCTTCTCCTTGGTTTTAATCTAATGAACCACAGGAATAGCTGACCATATGTTTTTATTAAATAAACAAGTACATCAGAAAGGGACAGCTGAGGCAGAGCAGTTTGGTGACAACCTTGGACACATGCAGAGGAAGGATAGTGGATATACTGGGCAAAGGGTGTTGAACATGGAGCTGCCAGGCAGGAGGAAAAGGGCAAGACCGCAGAGAAGTTTCACAGATGGCACAGTGTTATTTACATGACTTAATATGGGAGAGGCTGTGACAGAGGAGGATGCTAGGGATAGGGTGAGATGGAGATGACCTGCTGTGGAGCCTCCACAGGAAGAGCAAGAAGAAGAATAGGTGCAAGGAAGAAGATGTTGCTAAGCTACATCAGCATAGATTGAGACAGGATGACATTTAGCAGAGGAAGCAGAGGATGTTTATCTGTTCCCAGCTCATTAACTTTGAGTCTTTGTTAGTTATTCCAAAGTTCACTTTTTTTTAAAAAAAAAAAAAAAAAAAAAACCAACTAGATCTTATCAAAAAAAGAGTAAATAAACACAAATTAAAATAACAAAAACAACAAAAATATTTTCACCTATTGGCCAACTTATTTTAAAAATTTTGGCTGGTATCTCCTTACCTCAGTCAATGCACTCTGGACTTCTAACATTTATTCCTAGAACTGGGAAACACCCTTTAGACCCAAGTGGTTAACGCCCCATATCTTTGCTTAATTCTGACCAAAAAATCTTGGCAAAGGTCTTAGCGGGTTGATTAAAAGTAGTAATGGCGAAAATAATACATGCAGACCAATCTGGTTTTGTTCCAAACCGCTATGGTTCAGATAATATTAGGCGGCTGGTTAATTTGCAAAATTATGTTTATGATTCAGTACATCCAACAGTGGCCCTATCGCTGGATGCTGCTAAAGCTTTTGATTGTGTTGAGTGGGATTATCTGTTTAAGACATTAGAAAAGTTTGGTTTTGGTGACAATTTTATTAGGTTGATAAAGATATATGATTCGCCTTCAGCGCGAGTATTGACGAATGGGCTCATATCAGATCTATTTCTTTTACAGAGATCCACAAGACAAGGCTGTCCCCTTAGCCCCGGGCTTTTTGTTATTACTATAGAGCCTTTGGCACAAAAACAGAGAAATAATGTAAATATATTTGGAATTTTGATGGATAATAATCAACATAAGCTTCTATTATATGCAGATGATATGTAGTTACTTATGACACAGCCTGGGAAGTCTATTCCAGCCCTATTAGAATGTATAGAAAGCTTTACGCTGCTTTCAGGGTATCACGTCAACTGGGATAAATCAGAGGCAATGCCTATGTCAGGACACTGCCCTCATACTTTATTTAAACAGTGGGAGTTTCGGTGGTCCGTGAATGGTTTGAGGTATTTGGGGATACAAATTACCTTGGATTACACTAAGATGGTTCGAGCAAATATGGAGCCAATGTTTGAAAGAATAAAAATGGAATTTGGTAGATGGTCCAGGGTACGTCTCACAATATGGGGTAAAATTAGCTGTATTAAGATGATGACTGCACCCATGACCTTTTATATTTTATTAAATATTCCAGATCTAGACTAAGATCTAGACTTTTTGATCCAGCAGTTTCTTTGGGATAGCTCACCACATTGTTTAAGTATTAAGAAACTTCAAGCGAGTGCAAAACAAGGAGGTTTTTCATTGCTTAATTTCGAATGGTATTATTGGGTGATGAATGTGAAACAACTTAGAGCTTGGTTATCTACTGTTAAACCCATTTGGTCCCATATAGAGACGGAAGTTAATGGCGGTATTTCTCCTTGGAAGGAGCTGTTTGATACCAGTCATAAACTTACCCATCCTATAATTGCGAATGCGAAGACATTGTGGTGTAAATTACATAGGGCGGGTCGCTGGGACTTTATTAAATCTCCTTCGACAACCTTATGGAGTAATAAAAGAATTTTAATTGGAGGGACATCGGTTGACTGGTTACAGTGGCGTAAGGCAGGCATCATTTATGTATCAGATTTATTTGACTGTGGGACCAAATGTTTTTTAAGCTTTGATAAAATTGTGGAGTTATATAAGTTGCAGCATAATCAATTCTGAAGATAAGCTCAAATACATAGTTCATTATCGAAGTGGCTGGGAACCCCCTTGAGTTGTCCTGTGGGCAGCCCTGTGGAAGTCGTGCTCTCAAGATCATCCTTGGGTAAAGGTATCACTTCTAAGATTTATCATTTATTGCAAGAATGGTCAGCTGACCCGCTCCTTAAAGTTAAGGGCTACTGGGCCCAGGACATGGCATTGGACATATCCTTCAGTTGAACGGGATTCATGTTTTCAAAATGTTAATACTATGTATAAAGAAACAGGCAGTAGATTTATTCAACTTAAGATAATCCATAGGTGGCATCGAACACCGCAATAATTGTATAAATGGAACCTGGCCCCTACGGACGAATGTTGGAGATGTGATGGTCAAAACGCTTTGATTTTACATATCTTATGGAGCTGTTCGGCACTTCGGGATTGGTGGGAAAACATAATGGAGGTAATTTTCAGTGTTTTGAAAAGGAGATTTGGTATCTCACCAAAACTGTCCATACTTGGTATAACCACAGAACTTTCTGATGGAGATTTTTCCAGTTATACAAAAAGATGGGTTATTCAGGCTCTTACTACGACCAAACAGGTCCTGCTAAGACATTGACGGAAAAAGAACCCCCTCCCTATGAAGAGTGGCTAATGACAATGGCTAAGTTGGCGTCTTACGAAAAAGTGACTTATGGTTTATTAGATAAATTGCATCAATATGATTGTATTTGGTCCATCTTCACAAGCTGGCTTTCTGTAACTTGAAGAACAGAGGAGTAATGACAGAGTGGTGGTGTGGGGATTGGTGTGCGAAGAAAGAATAGGATAACTTCCCTTTGTTTTTTGTTTGGTTTTTTTTGTTGTTGTTTTTCTGTTTGTTTTTGTTGTTGTTGTTTTTTAAATTATTTATTTATGCATTTAAGTTCTGCTATTGAAGTTTAAAATGAAATAAATAAAAATTGTTGATGATAAAAAAAAAAAATTATGGCTGGTATCATCCCAGAACTCCACTGGTGTAGCCTGCAAATTTTTACATAAGGGTATTAAAGTAAGGCTGTGTCTATGTTAGACTGGATGTAATAATAATAATAATAATAATAACAACAACAACCACCAGATGAATTATTTGCCAAAAACAACACCTGAACTATGTGAGGACACAATTACAAGATTTACTCAGAGTTCAAAAATAAATAAATAAATCACACCACCAAAGAGCACAGCTGGAGATTGTGATTTTCTTTGTGCACAACAGCAGTTGCTTCTGTATCAGTACAAAATTTAAGAACAAAAAAAAAAAAAAAAAATCAAGAAAATGCAGACAAAATTAAGCACCAGAATTATGTTACATATCTTATAATTGGCTAAATGATTCTTCTTTCAGCTTTAGCCTTATTTGGAAGACTTCACCACAGCGGACAGATCAGCACACCTACATCTACACTCGATAACTATCCTGAAGGAACTCACCCAGGGATTTGTGTCTCCTAGATTTTGAACCGTCTTCGTTAGCACACTATGGAGTTAGCAGCTAGCTTTCTTAGACTAACAGTGACTACAATTCAACCTCATACAGCCATCCGGCCTTCATTCTATTTTCTTAAATGCCCATCCAACCAGACTCAAGCCTGTCCCGGCTGACAGCGGGTGAGAAGCATGCTACCCCTAACGTAACATACACATTGTAGGGTTACAGAAAGAAACCAGAAGCAACATGGAGGAAAACTCAAAGATAACCTAAGAACATGTAGGCTCAGGAAGGTCAAAACTCAGAAAAGCCAAAAACCAACTAGAGAATCTAAAATCTTTTCTTAGGCAACACCATTATCCCCTGCCGCTCTGCATTAATTTTCCTTCCTGTGCATCGTTTTGAGAGGCCCAAGATTGGACATGCTGGCTTACACTTTAACACTATGCTACATTAAGCCATCCATCCATTTTCTACTGCTTATCCAGTTCAGGTTACACCCTGTGCAGGTCGCCAATCTGTCACAGGACTACTCTATATTAATTAAAGAAAAATGTTTGAGTTCTCTTAGCAAGACACGACAACGCTACCAAGAAGCCCTTTTATGTTCAGCATCCACATCCCAAACTTGGGCTCAATTTAGTAAACTAATGTCTAAACATAGAAACTTGGATGTAGGACTAATTATGTGTTTCAGATGGAGTCTCACTCCACCTACATCTGATTCGCACCCACTCACTCTGAGCCGAATGAGCCTGGTGAAAGCTGCAGAGGTTCACAGTCAGTGCCTCCATAAGTGAAGGTCACTTCCTGTGCTCTTTTAATTTCTACTGCGATGCATCATCATCATCAACACTGAGCTTCATAACAGCCTTGTACCTGCTGAGAAAATCTCTGTTGCTACACCGATGAAGGCATCCGAAACCATGTTCTCCATGGCAACAGAAATGTTGAGCTGCCGCGCCACGTTCCTGTACAAACTGGGCTGTATACACTCCAGCTCATCGCCTAGGTAACAGAGGGAGAGCAGAAACAAAAAAAAGAAAAGGAGAAAAGTCTGTTAGGAAGTGAATCTGAGCGAAGGAGATTAAAAACAGGTGAACGTGTACCACGTCACACATTTTAACCTGCTTGAATATTGAATTCAAACATTTCACGTGACAAGAGTTCCCTCAGATACCCGTGTGCTGAGAAAAGATAGATGTGAAGAGGAGGGCTGGACCGCTGCTGCCTGGTTTTGGTTCAAGCTGTTCTCACACATGCAGATATAATCCTCGACTCATCATTTGGTCTGAGCTCATCAGAGCTTCAAATGCTCAGTACAGGCTGTATAGACATGTGGAGTATAAGCCTAATGTGTTGCTTTAATATATTGCAAATGTAGCAAATACTCCAGACACAGGATCATAATGTAGGTGATCAGCAAATTCAGTCTCTAATCATTCGCAATTTTCTGGTTTCTTTACCATTCTCTGAAAGCAGGTGTAAATTCAATACAGCCGTTGCTACTTTCTGACATTTTATGGGCCAAACAAATAATCAATTAGTTGAGCAGCTAATCGGCAGATCGTGAAAATGGAATGCATGTTAGATTGCAAATGCATGAAATGTAATGTCAATCATTTCTGAGATGCTTAAACACAACATTTCCTTTCATTTTAAGTATGGTTGTTGGACAAGAAGAAGAAAAAACATCCCAAAGATACCCATTATCCTTTTTTTCATGTCATGCTATTTTCATGACAGCACTAATAATGAAGCAAGGCAATCATAGTTCAGAGGTCATCGATAAGGTGGCATTTATGGAAACTTACCAAGACAGAGAAGCACCATAGACACTTCAGCCAGCGCTGTGTTTGAGGGAGAAAAATTGAGTTCAGTTTTAGACCATCCCAACCCGTTTTGGTTGAGCCTCGACAAGATGTAGTCTCTGCACAGCGCCTTAGACTGGGTCACCAGCTCCTTCTCGGTCAGTGATCGATCAAACACATCCAGGACCTCTGCAGCAAACACTGAAGACCTGCGCAGGACCTCCATGTCCTCATGCAGGGTGAGGGGGATCTGTAAGTCAGAGAGCCTCTGACCTCTTTCAATCAGCTCAGAGTTCAGTGGTGAAGATAATATGGCAGCTGTGAGGAATAGGAGTAGATGAAAAGAGGTCAGATAAGAGGAAAACGAAGCAGGTGATTAAAAATCCCTGCTGCTACTACACACTTTTTTTTTTAATTCACAAGAATGGTGGGTGAGTGTATAAAGACATTTGGATTCTAAAACAGGAGCAGAAACTTACATAAGAATATGATGGAGGCGTTATTGTTGTGAGTCACATGGTGGGATAGTCAACTTATTGCTACACTTCTTGGATTATGCAACAACAAACGGCGATACCACAAAATGACTGAGGAAATATTTTGTTTCCCAGTCTCAATATAACACACGCACGCACGCACAAACCCATCGAGCTTTTTTCACTGCAGTCACAACTTAACCCTAATTTTAAATCCCTGAACCGCTTTAACACGCGAGAAAAAGACCACGCTTACCATCAGCATATCCACATGATGACAAACACCTGCGCCTGATGTCGCAAACGCGATTTATCCGATTTATTAATTAGCAGACGTTTCAGAGCGAATCTCTGAGGTCTTTCAAACAAAGCTGGACTGTCAGAGCAAGCGCATTAAAACTCCTCCACTGTGCAGACAAACCGGCCCAGACAATCAAGCAAACAACGGGCGAAGTTCTGCTCTCATTTCCACGCAGCGGATAGTGGGTCCACTTGCTTCTCCGAGACGCACCGACGGAGGGGAGGGAGGGAGGCGGGTGGAGGACGCCTACCTGTTGTTCCACCTTGCCATTGGCGCGCGGTGGGTGTGCTCGTTTCAGAGCCGGGAAAAGCCCGGATAAGGAGTTTGACAGCCGCCGCCTCCCTCCCACCACAAGCAGCTTCTCACCCCGGCGGACAGAGGGAGACAATTCAACTGTAACTACTTTCATTCACAAATCTGAGGGGCGATTAGCTCGGCTTTAATAGAATAGCCAGTTCGTTTGAATTTCTTCTAATATTCAGCCTTCAACACACTGATGCAAATCACCATTATGCTGTGATTTGAGCACAGGTGTGACTCAGGAGACGATCACCTGCCAAAGTTTATGTAACTGTTCCTGAAGCCAGAATTGTGCCACTGTCAATCCCCTGCAGAGCTCCTTCACGCCGCTAGATGTCCCGCTCTGCTCGTGGGTGTTGTTTGGTAATATCTATGTAGATTTACTGCATTGCATCCTGATCTTTTTATTTATTTATCTATCTAAGATAATGAGATAAGATAGGATAACTCTTTATTGTCATTGCACTGTCATACTTAGTACAAATACAAAGAAATATTTGCTACAGTCATGGAACACAAAAGAAAAAACTCTTAATGTCTTTATATTTTCTGTCATCTATTCAGTCAAAGAAGACAAGATATTTTTTGTTGTTGTTGTTTTCTGCTGTGTGTGTGTGTGTGTGTGTGTGTGTGTGTGTGTGTGTGTGTGTGTGTGTGTGTGTGTGTGTGTGTGTGTGTGTGTGTGTGTGTGTGTGTGGATGTGTGGATGTACTTGTTTAAACATCTTTTTGAGGACCAAAAATTAGTATCCCATTATACTTGTGGGGACAACAGTCACTTCTGGGGACATAATGCCGGTACTCACAAATTTGAAAGCGTTTTTGAGGCTCAAAAATTGTTTTTTTTAGGGTTAGGGTTACAATTGGGTTATGGTCAGGGTAAAGGTTAGGGTTAGGGTTAGGTATTCATTTCTGATGGTTGCAGTTTTAGTAAGGGGCTAAGGAAAGCAATGTCCTCACCAAGATATGAAAATGTGTGTGTGTGTGTGTGGCTTTTTTTATTTAGTTTGTTTGGCTTTTTAGAAAACAAGTACTCTAAGTAGGAATAAATATTACAATGTAAACTATATGAAAAATAACAGGTGAAAGGCATTGGTTAAATGTAAGTTTTTTTTATTTGAAAAGACTGTAAAAAAAAAATTTTAAGTATGTAAAATTAAATATTTTGTTATTTCATTTCAAACAGTCATCCTCAAAAAAGAGAAAAGAAAAACTGTTATTTGCTACTTTGCTTTTAAATTGCTCGTGTGTTTTAAATTATAAAAACTAATCCAAAGGATTTTTTTGAACTGGCTTCATTAATTTCCCTGCAGTGTTGCTGTTTCTCCTGTGTTTTGAAGACCTGAGCCATTTATCCTCTTAAAATACCCACAACTGAGAATTACATAAAAGCAAAACAGCAATTTGTGCAAACACGGATTCAAACAATGTGGACACAGGAACTCAAGAGAAAACTGGATTTTAAGTGTAGCAAACTGAAACTGTTAAAAAAAAAAAGTTGTAAAAAACAAATACAAAAATTCAGTATTGTGATAAATGTTAGTGTGAAGATGCTCTGGTTATAAAAGGGTAAACTACAGCTGGATGTGAAACTATGAACGGTCTCTTGTATCTTTGCTTTTTCTCTTTTATCATAATTCTATATTTCAATCGGTTAAAGATGTAATTTTCCTTACATGTTGACTTTTTTGTATAAGTGTAGCTGTAGTTTTAACCTACGTCCTTTCACATTTCCTTTTTCTTTTAATCCCTATAAATGAACCGAATAAAGAGAAAGATTTTATTATTTTTTATTGTAAGCAAAATGCACAGAAAGATGATTTGCAAAGTCAAATCTCAGCAGAGGATTGCAAATGAGCTCCTGCTCAAACAAGGACACCATGCCTCAGATGATCACACTACACATGCTTAATGTTTATGTAACATCTGCCAAGTTAAACTCTGACAGTATAAATATTCCAGACATGAGGACTAAATGCTCAGAGGCCAAAGGAACATCGTGTCACTGTGTTTGTCTAGACAGAAAGATTAGAGAAAGACCTCGGAGTGAAATAAAATCCCACGAGAACCAAAGTGATACAAAAAATAAACAGAAAACATTTTTTAATGCCAAAAACATAATTGCAAAACTTGACACTTGACAGACAAAAAGCAACTTGGGGACCTTTTTTTTTAGTTTGATACAGCTCTGACACATAGTCAGTCTGAATAACTTCTTGCTGCACATTATGTAATTTATTTGTTATTCTATACTCTTGTGGAAAAAAGAAACATCTTGTCCTTTAGGTCTTCAGCAGAAGGGATTGAAAACTACAGTTTCAGGAAGACAAACGCACAGTCATAAATGTACAACACACACATATTTTGAATTTCTTCTTCTTCTGTAACTCAGAAAGTAATCACACACCACTTGCACTTTTACCCCCCTTTAGACAAAAAAAAAGAAATTAGGAATGACGAATGATGGCCGTTCCTCCTCAAAACCAAGCTAATAATCTGCAAACAGATTAGACTTCTGCATGGTGATTCCCTGAAAGAGTGTTTACCTCTCTTGGCATGTTGATTGCTGCTGATGCAGGCTTTATTCACATAAGGATTAGATGAAGCATTATAAAGTTAAGTCATTGTTTTCACTGGGAGTGCACTTACTTGTCCAAACTCAGGTGAATGGGAACATATGATCTCAAAAGATTTTCGGTGTGGCTTCTTGGTTCAGTCAGTTTTGCACAATAAAGTAGTTTTCAAGGCTTTAACATTTAAATGCATGATCAAAAAGAAAAAATAAATAAATACATTTATAGGGTCAGACACCTGCAATAACTTATTAAAAGTCCAACTTAAATACTTTTCTATATGTAAAGGGAATCAGAATAAGTAAAGTGAGACTATAATGTGTTTTGCAGTATTTTGTATAGTATTTTTTTTTCTAAATTACAACCTGTATACTGTTTACATGATCAAAATTAACTGAACAAATCCAAAACAATTAATAAATAAAACCAAGCTTGAACTCATAGCACTGAATGGATTTTTCTAGAATACCCACAATATGAAAAGGTTTTGTCAGGCTTTTGAAATTCCTCACCTAAAGCTTGCCATTGAAATGTTACTTAAGATCTCAGACTCCAGTTATCTTCCATTGCAGACAGGCACCTGTCTTAGTTATTAGCAAAACAGTTGCCAGATAAGTGATTTTATTGTAAGAAAACAGTGATAAGAAAGAAAAAACCTTTTCACACATATGATCAGTATCACAAACCTGAATTTTCACATCCATGGGGAGGGGAGAAGAAAAAGAAAAGTGCCTTTCAGCTCCAGTGTTTGGTAATGTCTCTACAGTTTTGTTTAGATGGGCTGCAAACAAGCAATGGATTAAAAATGATAATGTTGGGGTATATATACATAAACGTAATGAATTACATAACTCGGCCACTGCTAACCACATGTGAACTCGACTGTGTTTCTTCACAAACAGCACAAACTGCTCTGGAGTGCCGGCTTCCACAAATGACAGAATCACTGAAGAGAGAATGTATGAGCATGGGCAACCATATGATTTCTTAAGCAATCCTCACTGCTATTACATAAAGCACAGAGCTGAGAATTTAAAGAATCCCCCCCACATCCATTCATTCATTTTTCCACATCCAGATGAGGCCCATCCTGCCTAATTTTCCACAATTGGCAAAGTGAGGGAAACTATTATCTGCGCTGCGCAGTGGGACTGAATGTCAGCTTGTTTGCCGGTTTGTTAGCTCATATGCGATAAACTAAAGTCAGTGTTTAACAGTCACAGGACCAAGATGGACAGGGAGTGTGCTGTATTATTTAGGAATATGGCAGCAATGGAAAACAGCTGACCACGTCGCTGGAGACAAAAACACCAAGTCTCACATTCATGTCAGCTTATGCTTAAAAAGGGCAAAAACACTCCAATAAGCAACATGTTGCTCTCACCCTGCACAGTTAGACTTGGTTTGGATGATCATTTTAAGTTCAAGGTTTTGTCACATTTCCACCAATGCATGGATGATTTAACATATAAGTGTCATTGCATAGAGTTCTGGCTGCATGTGAAACTGACAGCGCCCATGAATTTAGCATGCTTTTAGAAGAAGTCCTTCACTTTTGTAAGAGCCCTGTCTCTGGGTGAAACTGAACTGTTAATATGTTAACAAGATCAGGATATTACACTTACAATATGGTGCCTGCCATGAATGTGAATGGCACATTCAGGAAGCCACCTGTCGAGGTTTTAAGGGGCTCTATCTGAAACTAAAACTGCCCATGTTGGAAAGTCTTTACTTTCTGACACAATGCGTTGCATTTCCAAAAGAATTTCACTTTTTTTTTCCACTTTATGTTTTCATGCTTTCACTTGAGTGCACTTAGTGTTAAAGTGTCATACAATATGTAAACAGACAGCACTGATTGCCTCTCCCCGCTTCCTTCTCGCCCTCTTTCATGTGCATGGATGCCTTTCATTCCTGCCTCTCCGTCTAATCTTGTGGTGCCGAGTAAATTTCTAACACTATCCAGGCCTCACGCCCAGCATCGCCGGTGCTTGGGGAACAGGTCAAACCAGAGGCACCAGAGGGCCTGTCAAATAGCTGCAAGGGTTGGGCAAATCCAAATGTGTCGTTAGGTTTGTAAGTGTATTGTGTGGGTTTGCAACCTTTAACCTAAATCAAGTATGAAGGATAACATTATTACGTTATCCTCATGTACTTCTTTACTTTATTTATTTCATGGCTTTTGGGAATCTGTATTTTTATATCAGTTCACTTTTTTCACATAACTCTGTTTGTTTTCTTGCATTTTACTGAACTTATTAAGTAACAATGGAGGTAGTCGCCTTTGGCTGTAGGTGTCTTATGCAGGGGGCCTTTAACTCTTTCACCCTATCGCCTTCACCACTTATTGATGAGGCAGTCCAATCACAGGCAGTCTCAGTGTGGACAGAGAGGTGGAGCCAAGCACTGAAACAGGGTGTGGTTGTGAAACTACAAAGTAGAGCCATGGGGTTTAAATTGAGCTGAATGAGCCCAGTCCCATAGTTGTCATAGCTCTTCTGTCACTTTTACTCATCTCCCTCTCGGTTTCTTTATCGGTCTTTCCTTAAAGCATTTTAGCTATTGTTGGTCTGTTTTCTGTGTAATTGTGTAAATATCATACATCAGAGGACAGCTGGAGGCTTCAACCCACGGAAAATCCCTTCATGCTTCTGGTTTTTCTGCCTGATCGCTCTCACGGGTGTCGCAGATCTGTTGAATTCACTGGATTGAGTGCTGCCGGCTGTGGCTGAGGAGCTGCTTTCCTCGCATACAGGAGTGCTCAGAGGGTGAGTCACTTGTTACACCTTGTAGCTTTTCACCTTCTTGTCAAAACTGAAGAATAAGCTTGAACTAGTTCAAAACAACAAATGATCGTGTCTCGTTCTACAATTTTACTACCTGAGCTTCATGATCTGCTCATATTTCATTCACTCATTTGGCCACATGGGCCAAGTTCTTTGCCTCACCTGTTTGACTTGCTCTGTTAGTCCCAATGAGCATTTCATTGTTTAAAACCTGTCATCTGAAATCACGTTTCACAATTCTGCCCAAAATATCTATGAAGGACTTCTTCTTTTTAAAAAGTCTGAGCTGTGAAAGAAGTTCTTAAATTCACTCTCATTTTTTCCTTGTATATCTGTTTGAAAAATTGGAGCCGAGGGCACTCAGGGGTGTTTGTTGAGGCCATCCAGCTGTCTCCTGTTTGTTCAGTCATTGAGTCAGCAGGTTGAGCAGTCATATTATTGCTCACCTGCCCAACCAACCTCTTTCAGCTCCGCTTTATCTCTTGTTCTCTGACTCTTTGTCTTTTTGTACTGTTCGTTGTTTTTTTTTCCAGGTGTTTTGAAAGGGTAAAGAGGAAGCAGTCACCATGCTGCAAGAGGCTATAACAAGCGTTGTTGAGTTCCACAGTTATCTACAATCAAGAACTGGTAAGTGTCTTCATTTCTCTCTTCACACCTACAATCTGCTCAAATCAGAACATTTTATTTCGTCATCATCATCAGGTGTGAAACAGCACAAAAGTATGTATGACCTGAAGTGCCGGTGGACCCACCCAGATATTCCAGTATGGAACCATGACTCAAGGACTAAAACATGCCTGTGTTTCCTGTATGCGGTTTCCAGATGCCAGAGTCAGAGATTACCCTCTGATGCAGAGCCCCGTGCACATGACAACCATCCTCCTGGGTTATGTTGCCTTCTCCGTGTACGTGGGGCCTCGCGTGATGGCAAATCGCAAACCTTTCCACCTCAACACCGCCATGATAATCTACAATGTTTCCATGGTTCTGTTGAATGCCTACATAGTGTATGAGGTAAGACGAAAAGGTATTTGTTTGCGCTCTTTTACTACAGGTGTGATGTCAGTGCTAAAAGCTGCTGGTGTGGGTTTTTTTTTTTTTTTTTCTTTTTTTTTACACTTAGTTTATGATGTCTGGATGGGCCACCACCTTCACATGGAGATGCGACCTTATTGACCGTTCCACCAGCCCACAGGCTCTTAGGGTAAGTCAGTAAATTTTTACAGGGGAGCTTTCATTGTCTCAAGCTAATAATTTAAATTTTTTTTTTTTTTTTTGGGTCTTTTAAATGTAATTTATTTTATTTCTGATTGAGTGTCAGATATCTGACATCACAGCCCTCTTCCTTTCCACAGATGATTTGGGTGGCCTGGCTGTTTTATTTTTCCAAATTCATTGAGCTTCTTGACACAGTAGGTGCATTTTCTTTTTCTTTCTTTTTTTTTTTTTAAATCTTCCCTTTATTATTTTGGCCTTTTGATCAGTTAACCGTGACTGATCCCATGTGTGCTTTTGCAGGTATTCTTTGTGCTGAGAAAGAAACAAGGTCAGATCACATTTCTTCACGTCTTCCATCACTCCTTTATGCCCTGGACGTGGTGGTGGGGCGTCACCCTGACACCCGGTGAGCTTACAAATGCATGTAAACGCATTGTTTGACAGTGCAAGACCAGCACAACTTTTCTGAGATGTTGCATCTGTACATTAACATAATATTTTATTACCCCCTTCTTAAGCTGGAGGAATGGGCTCCTTCCATGCCATGGTGAATGCAACAGTCCATGTTATCATGTACACCTACTACGCACTCTCTGCTGCAGGGCCTCGCTTCCACAAATACTTGTGGTGGAAGAAGTACATGACCGCAATCCAGCTTGTACGTTGTTTTGTATTTTCCACAGCAAAAAATTCAAATAAATGGCATATCTGATTTTTGCCTACAGCTCAACTGTTTTACAAAAACTAATGTTTGGGAGGGGTGGTTGTTTTTCAGACGCAGTTCATTCTGGTCTCCATTCACATCAGCCAATACTACTTCATGGAAAAGTGTGACTATCAAGTCCCCTTTTGGATCCACCTGATCTGGATGTATGGGGTCTTATTCTTTCTCCTGTTCTCCCACTTTTGGGTGCAGGCCTACATAAAAGGCAACAGACTTCCCCTCACGCCCGAAAAGTCGAAACAGAACGGCTCAACCAGCGAACCATTCACTGTGGTGGCCAACGGAAAGCACCTTCAGAATGGCAACAGTCACCACTGCACCAACGGCAAAATCTTCATGGGCAAAGTCAAGGAAGTCTAACTCTGTGACCCTGCCTGGAAAATGAGAGAGACACACAGACTGTCAGTTCGAATTAACACCATTAAATTCATCATTCATATCTACTGGCATATTGGACTGACATCAATTTCAGTATGCTTCATCTAAACTGTAGTTTCTTTGTAAATCTAGTCTTTTGTGAAAGCACATCCAGTGTTCTTGGGGCGTGAATGGTGATCTCTACCTGCCCACGTTGTGTTTGTAAGTTGTAACTGTGATGAATACTGTATGAAGATTGGTGCTTATTTTTGTCACTGATAGTATTCTTCAACTCGGGCTCGACCCACACTGCTGTTTTTGCTAACATGGGCTTTGTTGCTTGGGAGTACGGCACAGTTTTCACACAAGACTAGAACATGTAAATAACTGCAATTATCTGTTAGCCCCCCACAAAGAATTTCACTGTAAATGTCAAATATTTAAGGTTTTTTTTCTTATTTTATTTTTTTATTTATCTTTGAAATAAAACTAAATTTAAAGGTCTGCGTAACTTGAAAAACAGTTATGGTGTGCACTGACCGAAAAGTGTTACACCTAAACTAAATTTCAATTTTGAGAGTTGTGGGAGAGCAATGTTATACTGTATATTACAGTTTTGTGTTGTTTTTAAAGTGCACATACACTGCTGTGCATGTTCATCTGTATTAATCCAGTCTGTTTTACAACTCTGTATGGTCTGTTCTCTTTGCACACTGTGCTTGAAGTTAATAGGCTTTCTATGCTGTTGGTTGTTTCTGAATTATAACTAAAGAAATCTGAATATACTGAAACCCATCAATGTTTGCTGCTATTGATTACTTTAACGCAGGTGTCCCCAATCCCAGCCCGCGAGGGCCGGTGTCCCTGCAGGTTTTAGATCTCACACTGGGTCAAACACACCTGAATCACATGATTAGTTCATTACCAGGCCTCTGGAGAACTTCAAGACATGTTGAGAAGGTAATTTATCCATTTAATCCAGCTGTGATGGATCAAGGACACATCTAAAACCTGCAGGGACACTGGCCCTCATGGACTGGGATTGGGGACCCGTTTTAATGTGTATGTGCCCTCTGAGGAACAGAGGTTGGGCCTGTTATGCTGGTTTTAACTCTTGGTCAATTAAAGATAACATTATGGGACCTTTCTAAAAGCCAATGATTTATAAACATGAGCTTTCATAATCTGTACTCGTAGCAGTTGCACATCAATTTAAAAAAAAAAAGTTGACAGCAAAAACCCAGCTTATTTTTGCAATATGACACTTTTAGGAAATTCTGCATGTGAACCCAATCAGCATTCCTTTTAAATAACTTAAATGCAAGCACTCAGTTCTGAATTCAGAGTGAGCCACCTTGTGGCAATATTTGGGCATTTGTATTTACATTAAGTGGGGAAAAAAAGTTCAATGAAATACATCCTCAGGCCTTAGATACTTGAGACACATCTACAAAGTTGGTTGCATTTTATCAACAAACACTACAGAATAACAGCAGATTAAGTGATCCGTTATAATAGATCAACTTTTGTGATGTAACAAAAGCCAGCTCTAGTCTGACAATGAACAGCAGATTTAGTTCTACATCATAAGCAGGATGTATTTGAAAACAACACACCAGTAAACTTTTAAACTGGTCCTGGCAACATGAAGCAACACAAAGGGAAGCCGATATGGTGAAGTGTTTATTTATAACCCAGGTATACAGAACATCCAGATTTTAAAAGAAAAAAAAAAAAAAAAAAAAAAAAAAAAACCTAGGCTATACATTTTAAAAACTGACTGACAAAAATCACTAGTACCACACACACGGCCATTAACACTTTAAACCACCAACTGGAGCATCACAGAACACCAGGTGGTTTCCTTTATTGTGGATAAATTAAGAAAAAATATATATCACAAATAACTCAAACTCATAACAGATGTAAAATCTCATTGAAGAAAATTATCTGATGGACTGATGAATGACGCTGCTGGTTGATTTCACCATCCTCTCTTTAGCCTTCTTCTTAATGGGATCCATTTCGAAGCTCTTCCACAGGCGAATGGTCTCATCTGCAGCAACAGTAGCAACAGTCGAGCAGTCCGGACTGAGAGTCAAACTCAGAACTCTGTCGTCATGGCCTTAAAGAAAAATAAACAAATTATACCAGGAGAAAGGAGGAACAGCAGGTTCTCAGTTCACTGGATGTGCCTTTATGTGGACGGGACTTGTTTACCATTGAGCTCTGCGACTTTACTGAGAGAGGGATATTTCCAGACAACAACATTGTTGTGGGCATATCCATGAGCAGAGACCAGCTCCTTGTAGTTGGGTGCAAACACCAGGGATGAGATCTAAAAAGTTGGATTGGATGAGACATGTAGTCAAACACATTTTAGTGGGAATGACCATTAAAACCGAACTGTGTGGAACAGGGATGTCAAACAGGTGCAGGGCCAGAACCGGCCAAGCAAAGTCTCCATTTAGGCCCACTGGACAGTTCTTGAAAGTGAAAGAAATGATTTTGAACTTGAACCAGCTTTTCCTATTGATAAAGACCTTCCACATCGCCATTCATTCCACACTATAGTAGCTCAATACTATATGCACTTAAATATTAATACAGAAATGTTCATTTTAATCCTCTACAACTATTTAAATCTGTTATGCATTAACAAAAAGTGGAAATTTTGGGCGAGACCTTTATTTTACAATATAGAAAAACTGAGAAATGCTGTTGAAATTTTATTCTATATTAAGAGATTTCAGAGATTAAATGTTTAAACTTCTTTACACTGCCAGAAAACGGAGTTTTACTGATCGGGGCCATTTCAGAACAATGTGAGCTGTATGTGGCCCACAATGTAAAATTAGTTTGACATCCCTGGAAGGATGCAGTTACCTGGGACTGAGTGTCAAGCGAACTGATACAGGAGCCACTGTTTACATTCCAGATACGGATGTGGCGGTCGCTAGTACCACCTCCAGATGCAAGGATATTGGGCTGCCATGGACACCAGGCCAGAGCCTAGAACAATGGAAAGGCATACACAAGTGGCAACGAGAATATTTAAACTTCAGTCTTCATTAAATGTTCACAAGGAGCAGGAAGGGAGAGGAAACTGAAAAGGAGAAAATTAGCATATTGAACTTCTGTTTGCTGCTCACCTTGACTGCTCCCTGATGTTCGCTCCAGCAACGGATCAGCTGGCTGTCGTTGCCAGCACTGCCCCCCTGTGCACGGGGCCATATGCACACCAAGTTATCATTGCCTCCACTAGCCAAGTATCGCCCATCAGGGGACCACTTCAGGCCGCACACTTCCTGTGCGTGAGCAGTCAGGGTGCCGATGTGATGGTCTGCCACCCTCACATCATGGTGGTGGATGTGTCCAGATCTGGAGCCACTGCAGGGGGTGGTGAAAGAGGAGAACACACACTTGAGTGCAAAAATGGAAAACACCAGGGAGATATCACCACTGTCTTTGGTAGGAGAAACATTTTTACCTGGAGACAACATGGTCATTCCAGCTCAGACTTCCAACCCTTGCTGTGTGGCTGGCCATGCTGCGCAAGCGCTTCTGATTTTCAACATCCCACAACTAAATGGAAATCAATACAATTTATAAAAAAAATATATATAAAACACATGTTCTGATATGTCCCATATTCATTTGGCACGATCTCCACACGGACCTGAACCTTGCAGTCACTGGTGCCAACAGCTAGGTAGCTTCCCTCTTTAGTCCAGGACAGGGAGCAGATGTAGTCCTCTTCACGCTCCATCTTCATGAGAAGAAGGATGTCTCCTTGAGTGGCATCCCACAGGTAAACACTGTTATGAAGAGCAACAGCGAGAAAATTTCTACTGCTCCAATCAAGTAGATTCAAATCTAGAGGGGGGAGAAAAAAAGCCTAAATTAATATTGCATGTTAAAGTATTCTTAATTTACTAAACTAGGATGTTTATGCAACACTGAATTTCAGTTGGGTTCCTATTTATTAAACGGGAACATATATAAACAGGAAAACAACTTGGGAATGGTGTTGCTCTGAGATAGAGATCTCTCTCTCTCTTAAATGCTGCAGCGCATTCATGACGGAGCCTTGTCGTGATCTGGATAGTGTTTATACAGCCAGTCATGGACAACAATGGAAACAAAAATGACTTGCACTGCCATCTTAGCTTATGAGGTTGGAGGGCTGCTCCAACTTTCCTAGTAAGAAGTCTGACTTAAATATTCCAGCATGCAAGTCACGAATAAGGACTTCAAACCAAACATACAAGATTTGCTCTTTTAGAATCTATTGATCAGCGTCCATTCTCTGCCTTTCTGTAAATTTGTGGCATCATTTAAAGATTCATTGCAATTAAATAAAGTCAATTGTATAGAGATGTAAAATCCTCTTAAGTGCCCAACTTACAGAAATCATTTCTAAGATCAGGAGCATCCAAGATCCTGTCAGGAGTTGAAGATATGTATCTGGACTTTTTAATAGAGGCAGGGGTTGCTGTGTGAGTGTAGAGGACTTTTAGGTTGTTTTGGTAGCCTGTAAACAAGACAGAGCGACAATGAATAAAAAGAATTGCCTTCAATACAGCAGATATTTATAAAATGCACATATTTCTACCTTCTGGTGCATTAAGTGGTTTCCCTCCAAGATGGAGGATCTTTGCATCTTCAACGTTGTATCCATTCAGTGACACAGACCACGCTTTCTGGGTTTCCTTCAGACACAGGGAGCCACACTGATTGATATCCTACTTGTACAAATAGAAGCTTAAGTGTTTGTTACACAACTTACTGATGTAACTGATGTGTTTGTGTCCGCTGGCTCATTCTCCTTTGTCAGCAGGAAAGTTGCCACATCCATTTGCTTGCTGTTTCTGATGGGAATGAAACGATCACCCCCCATCTTGGATGGGGTTTGTTTCTTGTTTTTGCCTATGACCCATAAAAAAATAAATTAAAAAAAAAAACAAACAAAAAAAAAAACTTCCCAGTGGTTAACATTTGCAAAGCTTTCCCCGACATACGAGTATAAATGCAGACAAATACATTACCTGGCGTTTTGCTTGGTGTTTTTGATGAGCTCAGGGACACATTAGCAGACTTTCCCGGCGACAAGCCGCTCAGGGCGGATGTGTTTGATGAGCTCGCCTTTCTCTGCCACCTCGCCATGGGAGCGTTTGTGATCGGCATGTCCAGCTTCAAGATGCTGTGGATGTCGTTCTCAAACCCAAACTGCGCCATTTTATCAACGTTTTCATAGACCTGGACATCACAACAGATAAACAGTAAGTCCGTATCTGATTTGAAACAGTATAAAGGCTTACTGACAGCTACGATGCTCAGACTAATGCTAGGATAGCATCTGTCAAAAATGTCTTCATTTAAAAAGTAAGTCAGGTCCGATTGAAAAACTTCGCTATGCTTCTATTCTTGTTTTGAACGTTAGCTTAACGTGACCAAGCTAAACGATTGTGTAGCATGAATCCAATGAAAGAACGCGTTAGCACCATCGCTTAACCGATTAAAAATGATTTCAAGTATAAACAAAACAAACTTAAAACTAGTGATTGAATTTAAAAGTATATTTCTGCAATTTCAAAATCAACACAATGACCTCACCTCGTCGAGAAAACGTGAAATGCAGAGAAGCACAAACTCTTGTCTCTCTCTCGATTTTGAATTTCGTGCGTATGACGCCACGACGTTTAAATACCACAGAGCGCTCATGCGATTGGTTAGTTCAAGAAGCTGCAGTAAGCTCAGCGCATTGCTATGGTGACGTTTACGAATACGTTAACGTGATTGGTCAATGATACTTTCTTTAACGTATGAAAAGAAACCTCTCCACTTAAAGGTGTGGCCCTCTATCTGTAGTTTAGGTCTGCGCTGTATGAATTTAAAGAGCGACACAAAACTAAAGACCTGTAAGACGCTTTACTTTAAAACACGAGACCGCTATCAAGTATATTTTTCTGTATTTGAAGGCTAGTAAAATAAATAAATAAATATTGGGTTTTATTTTTTTTATTTAAGAATCTAATATTGGTAAATACTAATTTCAGGGAGAGTTTAAATATAAATATTTGCTGAGTGATTAAGCAAAAATCTTCTCATAGTCTGATAATATATTGTGTCTTTGCTCTTTGACTGATGTGTACACGTTGGTTTTCAGTCACCTTGACACACCTGTACACAGGTCTGGACCACAGCTTAAAGGAGGCACCTCAAACAAACATCTTTAGTATTGAACAAATAAAATATTTATTGTTTATTATGCACTATCATTTAGATTTAAAGTCATTTTCTTGTTTGCTTGGCATTTGGTCAATTGATTTACATCGGGGGTGTCCAACTCTACAGTTTTAGATATCACCCTGGGTCACCATACCTGAATCAAATGATTAGTTCATTACCAGGCCTTTGGAGAACTTCAAGACATATTGAGGAGGTAATTAAGCCATTTAAATCAGCTGTGTTGGATCAAGGACACATCTAAAACCTGCAGGGACACTGGTCCTTGAGGCCTGGAGTTGGACACCCCTGATTTACATGATCAGGATTTACTTTAAATAAAGTGATAACTCTGACATCACAGGTTAATGTGAATTCCAGATTATACTTTTATTCTGCTCTCCTCTTACCTGACATGCCAACAGAAAAAAAAAAACTAAATAAAGCAGTAGGAAATAAAAAAAAGTAATTTACTTAAATAATCTCATGGCCAAGGAATCCCAACAGTGTTTGGTATAAAGAGACGTGCAACTACACTGAAAGCTTTTCAAGTAAAGATGCTGCAGTCACATTTTTAGTTCAAAACAACCAGGATTTGACACTTTGATCAGTCTCTCAGTAGCAAAACAACATAACATTTAAATATTCTACATAAAGATAAGATAAGATAAGATAACCTTTATTAGTCCCACACGTGGGAAATTTGTTTTGTCACAGCAGGAAGTGGACAGTGCAAAAGTTATGACGCAAAAATTAGAATACAATAAGAATAAATACAGTACACAGCTGTACAGAATAGAATAAAATAATATACTATATACAGTAGAATAAAATAGAATAAAAATATACAATAAGATAAAAATAGAATACGAATGCCAGGTGGAGGTGGTGACCAAAACAGAGTACTGTGCAATTTTAATGCAAAAAACAAAAGCTTATGTTTCACTGGAGCCAGGAATGTTACCTAAAGCTTGAATTACACATCGCAAAGGCCTGCTGATATTCATGGAGCTACGCTATCAGTTTTCATACAGAAATATGCTGGAAATATCATCCGTTTTTTTAGTATTATTACAGTTGTGAGGTATTGTAACAGAAAACGTCTACACAATTTCCCGATCATTTTCAGTCATTTCATTCATATCTCTGTGGTAATGGACAATTGAGCCAATGACACCTGTGGGGAAAGGAAAAACACAGATTATGGTATGTGACATGTTACTGAGTTCATGAATATGTGGTTTTAATCTCTAATGATACTTTTAATGATACTATAGTTACAGTCATTTTAGACAGACCACATGACTGGGCCACAAACACCTTTGAAAAGCAAAGGGAGTCTGTTTGACTTCACTTAATATTTAACTTTCTGAATCTTTCACTAGGACTCCGAGCAGAGAAATGCATGAAAATAAAGAGAACACATGACAGTTGTAGTTTTCTTACCTCCAGGGTGCCTGAAACCTGCATAGCAAGTGTGAAAAAGACAAAACACAGGAACATAGTTTACACTTCTCTTGGGTATAAGAGTCATTAAAATCATGTGACAGTTTAAAGTTAGGGCAGAGATAAAGGTCAGCACATTCTGTTAAATGACAATGTGCAACACTGGACTGCAGTCACCTCTTAAACATGCATCTTGTTGCTACATTAAGCAGTGAACAGTGAATAAAGGATGCACAACTTCATGCGCTGACATCTAAATGGAAAGAAAGAAAAATTCTCAATGCCCACCTTTTATTTTGTAGATAACGATGCTGACCATAATTAGTACACCAAACACAATGAGCGCCAGGACTGGGACCAGAAGATGAAGGTGAAGAATTCCTGGAACTAAGAAAATATGTTAAATTTGTAACCCGACAGTCAACAAAAAAATTTCCGCTCCAAAACACGTATGTCCTGTATGTGGAGGTGAACTCTTGTAACTGCATGAAACAAAGTTGTTTTGTTTAAGTACATGCCCATTTTTCTGTTTTAGCGTCATATATAACTGTGCAAAAGTCTTGAGCTGCCCCTTATTTGTTTATATCTTGTATTTCAAGCCAGACTCTTGTCTTTTTTTACAAGTGGTCATTAACAACAGTTCAAGTCCAGACTTTCAAAGTTTTTCTTTGGACATTGGCTGCTTGACCATTTTCAGACAAATCTGTTGTATTTTTTTTATTGTTTGATAAGGCCATGTAACACTGACTTATGAATCATTTAAGCATAAACTTACCTCAAACAATAAACCGGTATTATGTTTGCTTATAGAGCACTTATAACGAACTTAGCAAAGAACCAATTTTAAATTGTGCTTTTAGGCTCTTTGTTACAAGCAGCTGTTCCCATTTTTTTTTAGCTGATTCTGAACAATACAAAAGACAACACAGTATGACAGACATAAAATAGTACCGTCTCAGTGAGTGTGTATTTGTAAAACATGCTTGAGGCTCTGTCATGGTTATGGGTTGTATTTCCACAAGTGGTGTTGGAGATCTTGTCAACAATGATGAAATTATAAATGTAGAAATTTTGAGCCACCAACCCTTAAAAAGCAGCTTAATGAGACCAGTTTCCATTTCCAGCCTAAAAATGATTCCAAAGGAGTAAAAGCACACCAAAATAGAAAAACCCACAGTGGTGCACTAGAAGAAGCCCAGAGAACTATTCCTGAATACTACTTAAAGAAATGACCGGAAAGCTTGCCTGAGAGAGTTCAGCGCATGTTGAAGAATAAAGGTTGTCATACCAAATATTGACTTTCAAGCTTCTTACATTTGGACAAACTGGTTTTGCCTTTTTTTTCTTCTTTCCGTGCACACTTACACATGTTTGAATAAATCGTTGCACCTACTTCAAATAAATGAGGGGTGGCTCAAAACGTTTGCACAGTACTGTACTACATTCCTTTACTACTACTTTCAAAGAGGCTTTTAAAACTAAACAACTGAAATGATTATGAGATACATTATTACGCATTTTCTGCATTTTAAAAAGATTAGCATTAAATAAATAAATGTCCTGTTTCTGGATAAGGAATTTCAGCATATCCTCAAATCAAATATGACACAGTAAGGATAAATTTAAACTAACTTTATTGTTTTCTACAGTAGCAGGCTAATCAAAGTTGACAAAGTAACATCGTCTTCTTATTCTTAACAAAGTCTGCCCAACTGTGATGGAAATGTAAGTCCTTAAATGTTCATTTTTTAGGTCTGTAATCACTGCAAAGGAGTTAAAGCTATCAGCTTAGTGTTTGTTCCAGATAATGACTCACTGTGAACAAAGGAGTCAATTTTGAAGAATAGAGGTGGTCATACCAAATATTGACTTTCAAGCTTGTTAGAAGTGCACAGATTTGTAGAAATGTACATTTCATAAGTCACTGCACTTATTTCCCATTTTCCTAGAAACATATAACAATAAATGAGGGGCGGCTCGAGACTTTTGAAGAGCAGTGTATCATTCAAGTATATGTCATTGAAAATATTTTGTTATTTTTGTATTCAGACATGAATTACTGCATATTATACTTATGGGTTGCTTAGAAAAATGTTATTACAGTTATTGCTGGAGAATCTGACAAGTTTAAAAAGGGCAGTCGGAGCAGGAGTAAAAAAGTTTCTCTAAGTTCAACACTTTATTGAACTGATTTTGTTCCGCAGCGCTTAAAGCAGGCAGGAAAACAGCCTGAAGTAAAATATACCTGACTGTTTCTCAGAAAGGTTCAAATGCTTCATCAGCTTGACGCATCCCTCCTGCAGATGGAGTCTCTCTGCTCTTGTTTGCTGCACTTCCTGGTCCCAAACCGCTTTGATGGCCACCGCCTCCTGTACGTGGGCTGTCCACATGTCATTCTGGTTGAGAGTCAGGTACAACTGGCTGTCAGCAAATACACGATCTGCCCAGCGCAGCTTAGACCCTTCCCACGTGCATTCTCGAGAACGAAGAATGGTGTGGTTACCTGTTGAGAGTTAATGGGTTGTGGCCCTGGTGACAACAATCTCACTTACACAAATGTTCAGTTGTAAAACAAGACAATTTGATTTTCTTACGTATTGAAGAGGTCTGGTTGAAACTGATAAGAGATGTTAGGAGTGTGTCATCTAATACGGCTTTGATAACTGCATTGAATTCTGGGCTTTTGCCCATTAAAGGAATTCCATTGAGAAGGACTTGCTCTTCAACCTGCTGACTTCCTGCCCTCCTCCACTGCTGGATCTGCAGTACGACGGTATCTAATGTAATATGGGCAAAAACAAAAACCAGATATAAATTTTAAAAACATAAAGAAAAAAGGAAATGCAATTGTAGCTTTATGTCAAGAGATTTATTCTAAATGACACTTCTTCAGCTGAGAGTGTCAGAGAGTGGAGACACACACGCTGCAGTTTTTACTTGCAAGGGCGGTCACAGAGCGCTCACATCAGAGTGGGGGCCCTGTGAAGTGCGCTCTGTTACCGCTCTGGTCTTTATTTATATACAAAAGTAATACAATAGTGAATACATCTGTTCATAGACAGAGGAATGTTAGTGCGTATGTATGTGCGTATGCAGGTTTATGTGTGTGTTGTGGGATTCAGAAGGGAGTGAAGATAAGAGTGGTTCAGCTCTTATTATCGCTGTGGGAAGAAACAAAGAAAGAGAACAGAACAAGTTTTTGTAGTGAACAACAGTCTAACACATCAAAAGGTCATCATGCAGTATTCTATCATATGCTAACTTATATCATTAAAAGCTTATACTGACTACTAAGTACAATTTTCTATTGACACTTTATTTATTTCTTGTTGTCGTTTATGGAGATGGCGTGAGAGATAGAACCACACACAATAATTTATCATATTATCATGTGAGCATTATTAACAGCAAGCTTTAGTTTCCTATGGACACGTTTCACATGGTGTCACAGGAGATGAAAATGTGTGAGCTGTGAGGAAAAAAGTTTTTTCATTGGTAATATGAAAATCTACTGTAGTATATTAATCTTTTTGTGTCATTGTAGAGTCATATAACCTTGTGTTGGGGGTGTGTGGAGGGGCGGGCTTTAGCACTCAAACAAAGATAGTGCTTTGTTTGACTAATATATTGCTTTAAGGTTTGGAGATGATCCAATGGGCAAACTGTAAATGGGTGCTAAAAAGGAAGATGAAAGTCAAATGCTTAGTCAGCCTAGGTACTCGTGTCCCACAAGTATATTGTTGCAAAGTGTGAAGACAATCCATAAGAAATTGTGGGTAATATGAAGTTTTTGCTGAACCTTGATCTTGACCCAATTTTCACCTAAATGATCTTGAGCTGTTTTTGGTATCTACCATCACACAAAGTCTGAAAATGATATCCCAAAAAACTTTGGAGCACTAGATTGCAAACACAACCAATTACATAATCCCTCCCTTAGAGGGGGAATAACCAAATCACATTGAACTGATGTATCTAACTTTCACTTCACAAAAGCAAAACTGAAAGCAAAAGCTAATAGCCTTTCTAGTAAATATTTTGCATTTACCATACTTCTGCTTTCTGGAGCAGGATAGACATTTTATGTTAATCGCATGGTGTGAAATAACAAGATGCGGTGATTTCTACATTCTGTCACACAGTGTTTATAGTTGATTAAATAACCAACACTAAATCAAGTCAAGTGCAGCTCTTTGAAATGCTTTGCAGCGTCACATCCCTCGGTATATTTTGATTGTTTTTCATCTCTCCTTCTCTCTATATATATATGCATATTTTAAAATTCACTGCATTTGTCAAATTGATGCAATAAAAGAATCATGTACTGTGCAAGTTGCCTGTTTTGTATCTGGATAACTTTATACAATTCAACATAAGACGCCCACAGATAACTTTTGTTTGGTTGTTTCAGTTTCTGATTACATGGCCAGACATTGTTTTATATTCCTAGGAGTCCTGCACATACAAATAAAACGACCTGTGAAAGAATTAAATCCAGTCAAATCCACCACCCGAAGATTAAAGAGAATAACAGAAAATGGGTGGATTCATGCACTGTTTGAAGCTGCTGAAAGCCGTCCCTGCTGTTCTGTCAAAAGAAATTAAGCAATCCTATACATTTTATTTATTTATTTAATGAATTACAGTGAAACCATTTTTTTTAAAAGACGTGATTCCTACCTGCATCGACAGGAAGACTCCGGCATACGTGAAATGATAGGATCAAAACAAAGCGCAATGAATACATTTCTACACGCGTACAGGACTGTACTGTAGCTGGCGCTCGGTGTCAGATTCAGTGTTGTTCATCTGTCAAAGAAGCACAAACTCCACAGCAGCAGTGTGCTTTAAGCCATTTCCTCATTAAAATGGTGCTCGAAGGATGACCAATCCATCAGGCTTTAACAGAAACTACTCCACAGACACAACGACAGCAATAGTCGGATAGACCCGATCCTCTAGGCGTTTACGTTTCGGTTCACCTGACTTCAGGCTTCCGCCTTGCTTTCTCTTTTGGCTGTCCGGTGAGGTGGAGTTGCTGTTGGTGTGTGTGTGTGGTGGTGGTGGTGGTGCGGGGAGCATGTGGGGCAGCCAAAGGTCATTTAAGGTAGCTTTCAAAACAGCGAAGTTAAGAAGTCAGAGCAAAGGACTCGACTGATAATTCAAAACAGCGCTGCGTAACCATGGAAACCGTAAATAATTAAAATCAGAGCCATCACGTCATCTTTATTTATTTATTTTCCATCTGTATGTAAATATTGTAACTCAACGCATTTATAGATTCATAATAGTCAAAAGTTGCCGGACTGTCTCCTAATTTAAATCCACCGGTAAGTACCGTCACCGCCTATCACGTGACGAATTCTGAACCCTGACACGACTCTGACTTATTCAAGGGCTCTAGCACCTGTATGTTTCTATTACTTTATTCTACCCTGCTTGTGTTTCTACGACAGGTATGCACTTTTGGGGGAGACGCACTAAATTTAAGGTATTTATAGAGGGATAACCCTGAGCCTGATATCCCTGAGAGCAGATTTCTCCCTTTGCTCAAATCCTGCAGTCAGTCCAGTTTAACACAGCTGCTGTCTGCTGTCAGAGATGTGTTGAAAGTGTAAACAATGAAACTCAGTTTATATGCTTAAATTGACTTTACATATAGCACTTTTCTACTCTGTGTGAGCACTCAGAGCATCTTCTTACTACGAGTGTTATTCAGCCACACACAAACATTCGTACGTGTGCTTCTTTCTATGTCTAAGAACTTTGCCTAACATTTGCACACACATACTTCAATGGATGCATCTGGGGCGACTTGGGATTTAATATCTTGCCCAAGGATACTTTGACATACATGCTGGAGGAGCCTGACCTTCCAATTAGCAATCTGATCTGATTGTGAATTATGGAGTCAGTCCGCTTAACTTCAGGCTGGGTTGTGATGTCTCTGAGTTATCGAGTTTTACCCTCAAGAGAGGAAATGAAAAAAAAAAGTCAAAACAAATCAGCAGACTGAAGCTAGCACAGGAGGAAAAAAAGATGTCTGCGCTTACTACTAAAATACATTTACTCCTCTTTGTATCATGGAATAACGAGGGACCAGACAGATCCTCATCAGGCCATTAAATTGTTCTCTGCCAATTTAGCCTCTTGGGGAGAGTGCATCAGAATTGCTGTAGTACAAACAGTTAACACAATACTTTAGCAGATTACAGTATGCATAGTCTTTAATCTTAAATTTCTTTTTTTTTTTATCCTTTTTGCTGGTGTACTGAGGAAAAAATGACTTATGGACCCACCTGTATATTGTATATTCTGCGGTTTATATGTTTGCTGTGCCTTCAACTTTCAGACAAATGTTCTAATTTTGTCATTACTCTTCTGAAGAGTTAATATTTACATTTGTGCCTTGAGTTGACTGGTCAATGATTCTGGGAGGTGCAGCTTAGAAACATATTTAGCTGCTAGTTAACCATGAAAACAACCTTTATTCTCCTATCCTGGCGGCCACACCTCTGCTTACCCCCGATAACATGTCAAGTAAGAATTGTATGTTCCTTTTTAAAAAAAAATCATATCTAACACGTTACACAATCACACTCATGCCGTCATAACAGAAACACATTGATTAGACACCGTGGGCTCAAATCGGCAGTGTCTGCTTGTTATGTTTTTAGAAATTTTAACTATCTGGATGCTGATGTTGTAATCAGGTCTTTTGTGGACGACAGCAGTGCCTCAGTCTTATGCAAGGGAATTCTTAAGATGGGCGGTACGTAGCACGCATGGGAAGTGGTCGTATAAACAACCTGCTGTGGTACTGCAGGAAATGAGCACAGAGGCAGGGCTGTTTTATGTTACATCAGACAGAATTACTTTAAGCACCCTTTTCACCTTGTATATGTAAAGTGGTGCTGCTCACTTTAAATTGTCATCTCTCCCTCTTTTGAGTCATTAATGTGCTACACAAACATCAACATTTTTACAGTCTGCGCCAAATAATTGCTTGAAACGCAAATAAAATAACAGACCTTCCAATCACAAGATATTCAATTCAGTTCTATTCAGTTTTATTTATACAGCACCAAATCACAACAACAGTTGCCTCAACGTGCCTTATATTGTAAGGTAAAGACTCTACAATAACACAGCAAAAAAAAACCCAACAATAAAATCTGATGATGATCAATCAGATTACCCTTATGAGCTAGCAGCTGGTGACAGTGGGAAGGAAACACTCCTTTCTAACAGGAAGAAACTACCAGCTGAACCAGGGGGGCAGCCATCTGCTGTGACTGGTTGGGGGTCCACAGGGTAGACAGATAAAAGAGGTGAGTAAAGCAGAAATGCTCAATGCATCATGGGATATGCATCTGGACTTATTTTGCAGTATGCAACCTTGCAGTGGAGGGGATCCTGATAGTCATACACTTTGACCTCACTGGCGCACATGATGGCAAGGTGGGGTAATATCTCACAAAGGAGTCTTGGCACTTTAATGACCCTTGCCGTAATTCAGAATCGTGGCTCATATGACTTTTAACTAATTACATGATGACAGGATGTGTGAGTGACTCAGAACCACCTCCAACAGGACTATCCCATCTGGGACTCTCCTACTAGAAATGAAACATCTTCATAAATCAAAAAGAAATCTAGGTGCCTTCATTTCAAGCACTTGGCTACCAGGAGCTGATGACTAAGAACCTACAAAGACATACAGTGCCCTAAAAAGACATGTTTCTTCATGAATTAACTGTAACTGAATTAACACATTTTTTTTGAAAAGTGAGCTCAATTTCACTACATACCGAGGCCTGATTGATGCCAGACCTGCTGAATTGAGAATATACTTAGACAGACCCTGTCAGACAAAGTGAAGTAGGATAAGATTTCAAAAAGCAACACACTGTGTCAAACTCAAGGAAAACATCTTTAATACAGTTATTGGTTGCAATCTAAAGAAACAGCTGACAAACAAAGCTAATAACATCTATCAGTCTGAAAGGGGTTACAGTGCTCAAATTAACCAACATGTTAGGTGTCGTGCTGCTGCAGAACAGTAGTAACAACTACCAGACCTCACAGTCACAGCTGTGCTGCTGCTGCAACCACCAGCTGTGGAGAAGGAGGAAGCCACAGAGGAAGATGAGATTAACGTGGTAAGAAAATAGATGAAGGGACATAATTAGGAAGGTAGGATTCAAGGATTCAGATGAAATGAATGGCTGCTCTGATCATGAGTCATTGCTAATAGCTTTTAAATGTGTAGCTTTTAATTGTCCCATGCTGCAGGGCAACTAAGAACTACCCCTACAACAACTGTACCAACCTGATGCCAGGCCCAATTGTTTTGTCCCAGTCCAGCTCTAACTGCATGTATAACATCTGCTGAACAGATTTTTAAAAAAAGAAAAAAAACTGCACTGTGCAGTCTAACAGTTTTATATTCAGGTGTACCGTGTGAAATCCAATAAGTTACAGAATAAGAGAGGAAATAAAAACAGCTTGCATTTGAAATTTTAAACTGAATAATGCAAGTTCAACAACGGTACTCTCTTGTCAACTAGTAGTGTTACATTTATGTCCTGAGTTATATAAACCTTACCGTATAATTTGTTGATGCTCGTTTCCAGCGGCCTTCAGCGCCCCCATGTGGCTGATGTCAGTGTATGCCTCCACTGGATTGGCTGCGCGGTTGTCAGGAGTGTTTACAGGAAACATGGCTTCCCTGTCTGTTGGAGAGCTTCAAGAAATGGAAGGTGAGTAGCCAAATTTTCAATGGTGCAGCCGTGTTGTGATCGATATAGCTTGGTAGCCTGGCGGAAATTTGGATAAAAGAGTCTTTTTTCATCTGAGCACGCTCCTTGATGTTTTTCTCTTGTGACTAACCAAACCTTCATCCTTGCTTTGCTAGCTAACAGGCTAATAACAAGACGCTAGCTGACGATATTAATTTAACGTCAGTTCATGCTATCTTTATAAAGGCCATCTACTGCGGCGTTTCAGGGTATGTTGAGTACCCCATAGTCATAGACGTTTATTTGTTTCCCCGTCCATGTAACATGTTTCAGATTCAGCTCGTAAAAGCTGCTAGCTGTGATACAGTCAGCAACCTAGCTGGCTAACGTGCTTAGCAATGTGTGTGTTCAGTAGGTAACGCGCGTTCAAACTGATTTAAAAAAATGAAAATAAAGCTGGGACACATCCCGCAACATGTAATACTAATAGATAAAATCCGTTGTAGTGCTTTCACATTTTTCCACGCATTTTTCCACAATTTGAGCGCGTTGCAGAGCACAGAAATGTGCACTATCACGATCTTGTCATAGTGGAGACAGAGGGTGGCTGCTCCAGATAAACCTGGGCTTGGCATCATCCAAATGTGTGTGTGTAACCAGTCGGAAGCTGTGAATCTTTGTTGAGGTTTTGAGGCTCTCTTCTGTTTGCGTACTGTAGTGGACCGGAGGGGAGAGTCTGAGGAGTCTGGTGATGATGAAACCAGGAGGAAGAGCATCAATGGCGATGTGGACCCTAATCAGCCCACTGCTACAAGTAGGTCATTATCACCTCCTACCCAGCCAATAAATGTGTTTTAGTTTACAAATTAGGCATGCTGCTTGTGTTATTTTCTCACAAAAACTTTCTTAGATAAAATCTTTATGTGACAATATGTTTGTGATTGCAGTGGATGCTTTAATTTAATTTCATTCATTCTTGCTCATATTAAAGGTAAAGAAGAGTCTCCTGTTGACATGGACACCATAACTTTGGACCCTGAGGAAGAGGTCAGTTTAAGTTTTGAAGAACTTGCCTTTCATCTCTGATGACTTGTTTTGTTTGGAGTTTAAGAAAGTGAAGATTATAGTGTTAGAGTTCATATTAACAGTGATTTTTGGGATTTACAAACTTCTGTGTGTAAATCTGTATACAGGTGCTGTACCATAATGGCTAGTAACCATAGACTGCGTGATCTCTTATGGTGTCTATATTTCTTTCTAGGATGTCGATCTTGTTCACTGTCGTATTGGAAAGATTGAAGGACTGGAGGTGCTACAGAAGGCTAAAGTAAGAATTATTTAGGTGATGCTGTTGGCAGCAGTGTCATTGGCGTCTGAGGCGTTTTATTAGCATTTTGGTTTCATCTGCATTTTTAAAAAAAATATTAATCTCTAAAATAAGGACCTGTCACATGCACTTTAATTCTGCTCTTGATGGTATCCTCTGTTATTTTTGCCTCTCCTCTCTTCACGCAGACACTCTCCTTACGGCAGAACCTCATAAAAAAGATAGAAAACCTCGACAGTTTGAGTGCCCTGCGAGAACTAGATTTCTATGACAATCAGATCCGCAAACTGGAGAACCTGCACAACCTCACAGAGTTGGAGTAAGTGTGACAAAACTGTGATTCTTACGTAAGCCTAAACAAAAGTCTAAGATATCAAGGTATATTTATTCTGAGAGGGACTGTTGTTTTGCCAACCCACAGGCAGCTTGACATGTCATTTAACGTTTTGAGGAAGGTGGAGGGTTTGGAGCAGTTGACTCGGCTGAAGAAACTTTTTCTGCTTCACAACAAAATTAGCAGCATTGCGAATCTGGAGCACCTCACAGGTCTGGAGATGCTGGAGCTCGGCTCCAATCGCATTAGGGTGAGATACGAAGGGACTGTGCTGCACTGAGAAATTGTTTTGAACTCCTTATGTAAATAATGGGTTTTGTTTGCAAAATATAAATGAAGATTTGTTGGAAAATGTAAGTTGTGATGTGATTTTAAAGTGTTGCCTCAATGTTGTTGTGTTCACAGGTCATTGAAAACCTGGATTCACTTACATCTTTGCAAAGTTTGTTTCTTGGCACTAATAAAATAACAAGGCTTCAGAATCTGGACGCTTTACACAACCTGACTGTTTTAAGCATCCAGGTATCATCACGCATATTCATCACTTGATTACAGTTGCACACGCTCCAGGCAACCAACAATCATTGGGTTTGCATTTACTTGCAGAGCAACCGGATTACGAAAATTGAGGGGCTTCAGAACCTCATCAACCTGAAGGAGCTCTATCTGAGCCACAACGGCGTTGAGGTCATTGAGGGGTTAGAAAACAACGTGAGTTATAAGCTTTAAGGCACACATTTCCAAGACACATAAAAGAAAATGGGGTTCCATACTGTTGAATTGTGCAAACATGTAACAGCAATGTTTGTTTTTCCGAACAGAAAAAACTCACCACCCTCGACATCGCAGCCAATCGAGTAAAGAAAATAGAAAACATCAGCCACCTGACGGAGCTGCAGGAGTTCTGGGTACAAATAGTTTGTTTGACATGTTATTTAATGTACAGCCTCAGTACAGACAGCCCATTTTTCACTGCTGACAGTTTGACAGAAGAAGAAAAGTTTCTTAGAACATTAACAAAATTTAACGTCGGCATGCATTAAAAGACAACCATCATCAAATAATTAATTACACCTTTGCTTGTTAATAAAAATGTTGACATTGTGGGTAGAGAACCGATAGAAGAGATCCTGCTGAGGTGGAGGTATGCGCTGGAGAAAAGAGGAATGAGACACCTGGGAGATGGGTAGAAAAGTGAAGATGCAAGGAGTAGAGGCAGTGAAGGTGGATGGGTTTAATTCCCCTGGGTCAGTTATTCAAAACAACAGTGCGCAGAGAGGTGAAGAAGAGCGTGGAGGCAGGGTGGGTGGATGTAATGAAGGCGGACATCCAGAGGGCTGGTTGGACAGAGAGCAAAAATGACAAAATAAATGACAGAAAATTCAAAGTAAGACATAATTAGTTGAAGTACTCGTGTATTTGTATCGCATAATTTTTTTGTTGAGCAGCACATTTAAAATGAAACTTTCTTAAAAGTCAATTTTTGTTGCTACGTTCAGTGTGTTGCTCTTTAAACAGTGGGTCAGTACAAAAAGTTTCAAAGTGTAGTTCTTATATTGTTATGAGTTAAACTGATGGTGCACCCTCACTGCTCTTGTTGTTTTGTAATATCTCCTCAGATGAACGATAATCAGATAGATAACTGGTCTGACCTTGATGAGTTGAAGAACGCCACTTCTCTGGAGACAGTCTACCTTGAAAGAAACCCTCTACAGAAGGATCCACAGTACCGGCGAAAGATCATGCTGGCGCTGCCCAGCGTACGCCAGATCGACGCCACCTTTATCCGCTTCTAAGCTGCAGCGTACGATTTACCTGCCAGCTTCACAGTGTTCTCCCTCACCTCCCTGCCTGTCCTGCCTACACAAACAACAACCTTTGGAATCACATTGGCCTCACTCGATTATATAGCTGCGTCACACATTCCAACATATAGCACACCCACTGCTCACTCAACATACATGTATGCATGTATGCACTCATTCAAACCTTGAATCTGTACTTTTGTGTGGAAGCTTTTATTTATTAAGGTGGACCTGTGAAAATGAAAAACTACCATACACTCATTTCCACATTTTTTTTCCTCTGCACCCTTTTCCCCCCTTGTGTTGTTTTGCATTTGGGATGTGCCGTTTTCATTCATGAAGTGGAGGAAATTATGAAATCAGTCTTATTTATCACACTATTGAAGTTTCACTGTTATTATAGCAGAGGAATTCTTAACATTGGAGGCATTGTTGTATATTTAAGGGATTTTGTGAGTTTACTTCTTTCATTTGGGCGGAGAAAGGCTGGGGTTTTTTTGGGGGGGGGGGGTTGTTGAGACATTAAGTAAAAGAACAATTCAGCATTAAAGGGAACGTCTATAACATAATAGAAGCTGCTTATGTTAAACCTTGGGATATAGCTCACCATTGCATTCGGCCTCAAAACTGTTCCACACTTAGTACCAACTGTGACAGTTTGAGAAGCCTCTAAAACGAAGCTCACTGTGCCATAATGACATCATGCTGACTCAGAGCAGCGCAGTAAAGGTGCAGTTTCATCAGTCCTTTTTAAGGAAAGCAGATCCTTTACGGCTTGATTTACCATTTTAATAAACTGGTTCTATTACTGACAGAAGGGGGATTTTTATTTTATTTTTTTGATGTCCAGCAGCCTTGTCTGTTCCTTGTTCAGAGATTTTACAGCTTATAGATCCATTTGCTGATTAACAAGAGTGACCTCTGCAGTAAAATAAAACTCATGAGAATGTAAGAACAATTAATGTGTCCACAATGATGGTTTTGTAATCGGTGGTGCCGTCACTTTTTTAGTTTATTTTTATTTTTTTAGCCTTTAATGCATCACTGATTACTATCACAGCGTATTAGGGCCACATTGAGAAAAAACAAAAACGTTGTTGCTCATTTTGAGAATAAAGATGACATTTCGAGATTAAAGGCGAAATGTGGAGATTACCGTTGTTGTTTTGAGACCAACTGCCACGGTTGCACTACCCTCTAAAAAATGCCTTGTTTACATGAGTTAGTGAAACAAATTGTGATCAAACATACATCCTCTTTATTGGACGAGAGTGTAACCACTGGTAACCTCACATCTGTCCACTGCCAGTCATTTCGTGTTGTACAAATCAGCTCTTCTGAGTTTGTGTGTTTCTGTATAAACTTTTCAACGTCCTTAAAAGAAATCATTTCCTTCCTTGTTACTCGATTTTACTAACGCAGGGGGTATAAAAACCATGATAGTTTGTCTGGAAACAACTGTAACCTCCACATTTTGACTGTTTTTCTCAAAATGATTGATAATATTTTTTTCATAATGTGGCTGTAATACTTCATAGATTAAAGCTTGGTGATTTCTTTGGCTAAAAAAAATGCTCATAAAGTTTATTTGAACCGATAAAATCTAAATGTAGATTTTTCCTTCATTTACATTCTACTGGCTGGTTTGATCTCATGATAACTAATGTAAGATAGACTATTAATGCTGCTGGTACCGACAGTCTTTATAAACTACTAAACTACATTCAGCAGATGTGTGAAGACACTGCATTGATTCATTTGGCATTTAGGATGGCTTCCAAAAAAAAAAGAATTTCTGTGTATTTATTGACAACATTTAATACAGGATTTTCTCAGATCAAAAAATACAATGACTGCCTGGAACCAAAGTTAATAGATTACTCTTTGGGTCTCCTGTATATAGTACTCCTGTATATGCTTGAGTGCACTTGGTTTTATCCCTGGTACAATTAAAATGCGATGCATCTTTTATATGAAATATGAACTCCCCACCTCAGGGCTTTTAAGTTCACACATGATTACAGTAGAGAAGCATCAAATTTATGTGCATTAAATGAGAAGTGCTAAACGAAGTGCTCCCTTTGCACTCATAATTATAACCTGATTTTATTTGGATTCATTGGAAACCTTTGAATCGTTAAAAGTACCCTGAGTTGGCATTTAAATCTCCCACTGTAGCCTAAAACCCACGCTGAAATGTTGGTTTCTATCGTAGAACAGCTGTTTATTATGCTTATGATCACAGCCTTTTTAAATCCAGTTGCTTGTGATCGTGAGCATAAATTAACAGTAGAACAATTATCAGACTATCAGCACTGACGTTCTTGCTTAATTGAAATGAATGTAATGTTATTTTTATATTCAGCTTGACTGAAACTGGCCAGTGGGGTTGAAAGTATCACGTTGTGTATTTGTAAATAGAGTTTGGACATGCCATGATGTAGAAAGTCAGTTCCACCATCACCTTCCCTTTGTAAAGTGACATTCTTTTTCCTCTTGTTTTGTTTTCACCCGGCAGCACAACAGATTTGTGCGAGATACTTAAGATGACATGACTCTGACTGGTCACTGAGGGAGCAGCTGTTCAGATTGCTGTTTGCTCCTTGTTAGGACTGAGTCTTCAGGTTTTGGGCTTGGTTGATGCCGTTTTCAAACTGAATGTATGAAGCAAATAACAATAAAATGACACTACTTAAGAAGCGGGTTTGTTTAGTTTTAATTTCAAAGATAAAGAGTCTCATAAAGCACAGTGTGAAACTTGATTCACCGTCAAATGATTATGTACCTGGGTATTAAAGGATCCTTTATTATGACAGCTGCTTAATAAATTAGATTTGCTACATTAACAGCCAAAACAATAACAACACACTATGAAACCCCGCAGCTCATCATCTGTCTGAAACAAGCTGTTTTAGCTGCATGGCCATTTAAGCCAAACTTTGGGTCTCCTGTGTATTAGAACTCGTCCTATTGGCTGCCCCCAGCAAACAGACGGTTTAAATCACAGGTGGGTGGGGCTTGCTATGCTCACATTTTAGGGGACATCAATCGTGAGTCATCATAGAGACTCAAGAACGGGAAAATATATAAAGGGTGTGATGGGGAGCACAAAGTCTGGCCTCATAGGGACTGCTTTTGCATACGAAACGTTGGCCATGGTTATTAGCAGTATTTGTCTTTTTGCATGCATTATGTATGTATCTGACAATAAGGAAAAGCATAATGAATTTCTTTTAAGTTAAAGTTAATGGACTTTGACTTTAAACAAACTTAATTCCTTGAAAATCTAGATACACTCACCTGCCATTTCATTAGTTACACCTTAAGATACACCTTGTTAGTTCCCTGTTTTCTTTCAGATCTGCCTTAGTTATTTGTGATTCAGATTCAACATGATGCTCAAAACATCCTTTAGAAATTTTGGTCCATATTGACATGACAGCATCACACAGTTGCTGCGGATTTGTCACCTGCACATCCATGATGTAAATCTCTACTTCCACCACATTTCAAAGGTGCTCTATTGGATTGAGATTTGGTGACTGTGTACGCAGTTTGAACAGAGTGAATTTATTGTCATATTCAAGAAACCAATATGAGGTGATCTAAGCTCTAGTCTTCTATTGTTCAATTTGCCCGTACGAACTCTTATCTGACAGTAGTGGCACCCGGTGTGGTCTTCTGCTGCTGTGGCTCATCTGCTTTAAGGTTTGACGTATTGTTTATTAACCCTAGAGATGGTTATGTAGGAAAATCCTAGCAGATCAGCACCTTCTTAAATATTCAGACCGGCCTGTCTAGCACCAACAACTATCCCATTTCTTCCCCATTCTGATGGCTGGTTTAATCTTCAGCAGGTAATCTTGACTTTGTCTACATGTCTAAATATGCTGAGTTGCTGCTATGGTACTGCTATTGGCTGATTTTGGTATTTGCATTGACAAGCAGTTGAACAGGTGTACATAATGAAGTGACTGGTGAGTGTAGATGAGTGTAGATATGTTTACTGAATTATGACCAGGTAAATTATGAATTATGAAATATAGCCGTCTACACACAACATTATCATATGAATAACTCTGTGTCTACAGCACAGAAAATGTAACTCAGTTTCTGAATATGAATTAAAGAAAAGTTTATATTTTTAGCAAAACAGCAGGAAAATAAAGATAAATTTTATTAACTTTTATTACTAATGTAAAAGGGCATATAATATAATATAATATAATATAATATAATATAATATAATATAATATAATATAATATAATATAATATAATATAATGTAAAAAAAACTGTATAAAATTCCAACACGTATTTTTTACATAATAAGCCATCAACGGTAATTGACTTTAGATCATTAAAACTACATGACCCAGAATGCAGCACTATTGTTACGCATGGGGTCCGCGTCGCGCCGGGCAGGGGAAAAATTACGACTTTGCGCATGCGCCTCATCTATGTTGTTGTTTGTGGCGGTAAGATGGCGGCGCTCGGAGATACCTCAGCTCCGGGGGTGAACGGGTTAATACAACAATTCACAGCAATAACAGGTAAAAATAACATTTTAATTAGCGTTTATTTCACTCAGTGGATTTTTGTGCTCATATAGGAACACTTCCCTCGCCGGGTAAATCTTGAAATCCGTGCGCAGATGAGAAAACGGGCGTTAAGTGTTGCTCTTGCTCCTGCGCTGCCAGTGGTTTGCAGAGGGGAAAAAGCACAGGCAGTTATCAGCTAAACTCAAGTGAAAGACTCGGAAAATGAACCTTAAAGCCGCCAGCTTTGAAACTTATTTTTAATCATCACTTAAAAATGTCTGTTTTTCTTATTAGTGCTCGTTAAAGACACAATCTCGCTAACCTAGAGCGGTTTGTATGCTCTTTTTTTCCGTGGCGTGTTGCTCGATAATGTGGAATGGAGGTCGGCTGTTCAACATTTCCCTTCTTCATCACCACCAGCCAGACTTCATGTTGTTGCTGTCACTATGCCTCTGACTGTGGCCCCAGACACTATTTATTGGTCACAACCTGAGGACTCCGAGTGTCATCGCAGACATTATCTATAGTTTATCAGCACTTTGACACAGTGGACGGTGTTTTTTAAGTTATTAAGCGGCAAAGAAGAGGGAGACTCTGTTAAGGGGCTGCTACTTTATACGGACATGCGCAGTGCAGACCAGAATTTCATCGTCGCCCCGCGGCACTCCGCTTATAAATCAGGTTCATTCAGATGTGGAGTGTCCAAATCACTGTCACGACGTTGTGGACTGCCGCCATGTGTGTCATTAAGGCTTTTTGCATTGTTCAGGTTTTTTCGCACATTTCCGTTTATTTACCAAACATCGCGTTGTATATGCGGAGCATTTCCGCCCACTAAACCTTTTCTGAACTGAAACTGAACTGTCATGCGGTTGTTTGGCGTTAACTCATTTCACTATAGTGATAAAGCGTTAGTTTAAGATGTGCTTTGTTTGTCCTAAAAGTTGGGGAAACTCAGTAAAACAAGTAAAGCATTTTTTCCCATTTAAAATCAAAATAAATATAAAAGGTAAAATAAATGTGTCCATTGTCAAAGTGACATGTGGTTGCTTCTGTGACCACATATACGGAAAAACAAGTAATCAAATACTAAGATATTCCAAGGTTACCAAGTACTACTAGACTATGTTGTCACATGATAATAAATGGCATTTAATCCCTTGAGTGAATAAAACACGTGTGTATGTACTCATAATGTTTAGTGAGCTGGTTATAACTTTACTTTGGGCCTTATGTGGAACAGTTATAGCATATGACAGAAGTTTGAACATTTAAGAATTTTTAATGAGGTCAGTGTTGCTGTTTGCCACCCTCTGTGCTTTGCTTTCACCCAGTTATATGATTTTATTCATACTGCTGACAGTGTTGTGAAATTATTGGTGAGGTTTGCATAAAGCAGAAAAAAGACTTGATCCAGTGTAATAGAAAAAAAAAAGCGGACAAAAGGTTCACTGTCACGAGTTTGATGTGATGCTGGTGACACCTTGGTGCATTGGTTAGTACCGCTTTGGAATCCATCCTTGGTACTCCAGCTTCCTCTAATAGTTCAAAGACATGCTTGTTTAATGGTGATACTAAATTAGCTCTAGGTGTGAATGTGATGGACTGGGAACATGTCCAGTGTGCCCTGCCTTTCTATGAAACTTGGGATAGGCTCTAGCCTTATGTGACCTCACAAGTAGAAGATGGATACCTAGACTGTGATATACCACTCTCAGAAAAACATGAGCATTGTAATATAGCAAGTAGGGCTATATTACCGCCTGGTTCTGCTGGAGGTTTCTTCCTGTTAAAAGGGAGTTTTTCTTTCCCACTGTCGCCAAAGTGCTTGCTCATAGGGTGTCATATGATTGTTGGGTTTTTCTCTGTATGCATTGTTGTAGGGTCTATCTTACAGTATGAAGCACTTTGAGGCAACTGTTTTTGTGATATATTAATAAATTCAATTAAAGTTGAATTATGAACAGGAAGGTTGCTGAGTGTAACTGTTAAATGTTCATTTCTGTGTATATACACAGCAACAGATATGTGATTTTCAACAAATTGTCACAGGTAATTGCTGCATTAACCAAAATAGACTGCATTTAGTTAACAACTTGACCCCAATTATTCGCAGACCAAAAGCAGACTTATGGCAACATTAATGCAGTTTTTAGTGACAGTGTTGGTTTGCTTGACAGTCTTTTATAGAAAAAATATTTTTTTTTTAAAATGTTTTATCACACTAATGTAATTAGGACCTGGCCAATAAAGTTGTTTGTTTTTTTTTAGCACAGATACCAATATTTGATTTTCAGCCAATATTTTGTTTTGTTTAGGCAGTCAAAACAAAAAAATATTTGTGATGTGTGGTTATTTATGATTCCCTACTAAGATAATATCCATCCACCCATTCGCTTCCGCTTATCCTTTTCAGGGTCACGGGGGGCGCTGGAGCCTATCCCAGCTGTCATAGGGCGAGAGGCGGGGTACACCCTGGACAGGTCACCAGTCTGTCGCAGGCCTAACACACAGGGACAGACAACCATTCGCACTCACACTCACTCGCACATTCACAGCTAGTGGCAATTGGGATTATCCAATTAACCTATCCCCACAAGCTGCATGTCTTTGAACGGTTGGAGGAAGCCAGAGTACCCGGCGGGAACCCACGCAAACACGGGGAGAACATGCAAACTCCACACAGAAAGACCCCAGCCACTAAGATGGGGGCTAAGATAATATGACGATGCATTTTAAAAATAAACTTTTATTGTCATGAGAAGTGGTAGATTGCTCCTTGTACTCTGCCCATCTCTGCTTAGATTAGCAGGTTGTTGTTTGCGGTGATTCAAAATTAAGTTGCCATCAGAAAAAAAGCAGAGTGCCCTCTAGTGGGAAAACTATGCAACATCAACACTCATAACACGGTGGAAGTGCATTTTGTTCATTTTGACTTTATTCATTTTTATTTATCAGCATCTATGAGATTTCCAATACGGATATATTAGCAAATACCTTATAGCTGCTGGTTGAAAATATCGGTCAGCTGATATTTGGCTCTGAAATACAATGTGCCACTATGAAATTCTCAATGTTATTTGTTAATCTGTAAACATTTGTGAACGCATTGTGCTCATGGTTAGTGCCTACATATCTAACTCTCTTCCAGGGGCCACAGAGAGCGTAGGAAAACATATGCTGGAAGCATGCAACAACAACCTGGAGATGGCAGTGACCATGTTCCTAGATGGAGGCGGGATTGCAGAGGAGCCCAGCACCAGCTCCAGTTCTGCAGCGTCAAGCAGCAGAGCGCCCTCTACAGAGTAAGCTGTGACTTTTCTCCACAAGCCTAGGTCAGACAAAAGTAAAACAAAACCCACAGAGTTAGTTTGTCTGTTTTGGTCATGTTTTATTTCAAAAATGGAAACTTCTCAAATTTTCTGCTGATTGTTTATCCAAGCTTAGAATCTGTGTTTACCACAAGCTGACATGAGACGAAAAATAGCATTCGTTTCATTGCTTCCTTATCATACTAAATGTTGATTGTTTGTAATATGATTACAGATCTTTTACAGCTGATTGCTTGTCTACATAAATAACTCTGTATATGTTGCCTTCATGCCTTCCTCAGTGAAGTGCGGGCTCCAATTCCTCAGAAGCAGGACATATTGGTGGAACCAGAACCCCTTTTTGGAGGTATGTTGTTGCTTTTATTTGTCAGTCCTGCTTAAGGCAAAGAAATCTTCATGTAGACTGCCAGCTGTCTGTAAAGATGATGATGATTTTTTTTATTTGTTTACTTATTTATTTTTTTATTACATATATTCAGTGCCAAAGCGAAGAAGACCTGCTCGATCAATATTTGATGGTTTCCGAGACTTTCAGACGGAAACAAGTGAGTATTTTCCAAAATGTACAAGTTAAAGCAAATAAAATGTGGTAGTGCTGTTTCCTAACAATCACCATTAAAAGTCTGTCTCATATTTCTGTTGTGGCATCTTAACTTCCAGTAATGAGTGAATGAATGTTTTTCTGTTCCTAGTCCGCCAGGAACAGGAGCTGCGTAACGGTGGAACAGTGGATAAGAAACTGAGCACCCTGGCAGACCTTTTCCGTCCTCCCATTGAGCTCATGCACAAAGGCAGCTTTGAGACGGTGAGGAGTCACTCACAGGACACTGTACCCCACACCTTTATTCAGCCTGTGTGAACTTTCAGCCAAATTTTAGATGATGACTGAGTAGGTAGATGGTGAAAACCTGCAATGTCATGCTTCCTTGCTTGTGATCGCACACCGCTAATGCAAAAACCTGTTCCCAAAAAAGTTGGGAGGACTAAAATTTGTGTAAAAGCAGATTGCAATGATTTGGCATAACACCAATTTGACTGTTTGTAGTGGAAGAAACATCAAATGCTTAAAATCAGAAATTTTCTCATCTTCTGGAAAGGACACACTATGTTTTTCTCACTAGTTTGACTGCTTTGAATGGGCAGTTACTTCAAAACAGCATGACCCCCACCTAAAGAAACACTGGGAAATGCTGGATGATATATATACAGGTTTTAGGCCAAAATATGCCACCATTAAGGGGACTTAGGGAGTTGGTGCCAAAAATAGATATTTATAATTATTTAGAATATGTACCAGTATCATTTCCTAAATGTAGGCCGATATAAACAAAGACAGTAGAATTTTTAGCATAGTTGCAAAGAAAAATTAGATTTGATAAAAGTTCGACTTTATTTGACCTTGGAGAAGAGGTCAGAGGTCAAAGTAATGTGATGTTGAGAATCCCAAAAGATCATTGCCTTTATTTTTTTTACATTGTAAATATACCAGTAAGAAACCTAGGTCGTGTCCAAATTCATGGGCTGCATCCTCCTGAGGACCTGGCATTCGCAGTCTACGTGGGCCGGGTCCTCAGAAGGTCGGGTAGGCCGGAAGTAAACGGCTGTGAAATTGGACGGTCTAGCCTTCAGATTTGCGACACCGCTGTCTCGGTGGAGTCTAATTAACTCAGCTGTCTGCTCCTTGCTATCTAAAATATAACAGGACACTGGTGTAAATTCTCGACCATCTCACACGTCTGTTTAATCAGTTTTCTGTTTGACGTTTATTCAGCTGTGTGAAAACCAAGTAGGAACCCACCCGGGGAATTAATAAAGTTTTATTTTACCTAATCTAATAACTTTAATTTCAGCCAAACCGATTTACTCATGAACAAATAAAACACCGAAAAAAGCCAAACAATAACATTTTTAGGTTATCTAAGTATATTATATTATTTTTAACCTGAGTAGCGAAAGACCGTGGTGTTCTGAAAATGATGTGCCGGGAGTTTGCCGTTCTCGGCGGCTCTAGTGACCTAGCGGCTTAGCTCCCAGTTAGCTATCGAGCTGGTGGATAACAGACGTCTCCGAACACGTCAGACAACTTTTGCAAATATGTGATATCTTGATAAAGCGAGCAGATATTTGAAGTTTACACAGCTACATTCTCCCCTGAAAATATGTTAAAAGTTTGTTTTGTGACCCAGAAAGAGTAATAAGAACAATATTAAAAACTTAGTAGTGGCCGCCATTGTTGAAAACTGGAATTGGCTGGGCCGCGCTATGAATTCTGGTATATTGTGGGCGACGATGGATACACCCAACCCATCCTTCAAATTCGGAGAGAAGGAGGACACATTTGTCGGCTAAATTCGGAGGAGTCTACGAATTTGGACAGCCTTCGTCACGTCGCTGTGACGCAATTGGCCTACAAATGCGGCCTCAGGAGGGTGCACCCCATGAATTTGGACACCCCCATAGTTTTAAATATCTCTATATAGAATTATTATCACTTTGACCTTCAGATCATACTATTGACCTTGAAGCAGAGGTCAAATGTGACATATTTTAAAACTTTATAAACTTTTCTATATGTTGACAGTATTTACCACAATATTCAGAGTCACAGTCACTAAGTCTTTTAATGGATTGTTAACACGACCCCACCCCTAATTTTTTTTCATCAGAATTCATACAAAAAAATTCAATAAAAATTTCATGTACACACAGAATTACACATAACGACACACACAAGAATGAAGAACAGAATTTTTCGCTTTCAGCATTTGATTTGTAGTCTTTGAACTATTTCCAGTTGAAATTAAGGTTTCAGTTCATTGTAAATAATCTTTTTTCTTAGTTAATTTTATTCTTTGTTCTCCACCAAGCAAAAGATATGTTTTGCGTTTAAATCAAAACTTGCAGACTTAATGATTTCCATCATAAAGTATATTTGTCTTTGTAAATCGTGAATTCCCTCTAATTCCATATGTCTTTCTTTACGTTTATAGGCTAAAGACTGCGGACAGATGGAAAACAAATGGCTAATGATCAACATTCAAAATGTTCAGGACTTTGCCTGCCAGTGTCTGAACAGAGATGTGTGGAGTAATGATTCAGTGAAGACCATCATCAGAGAACACTTCATATTCTGGCAGGTATGAGGTTTTAAGAGCGCAGTGTGGTGTTTTCTGTGATGCATGGCGTTATTCGTGAGGGAATTTATTTAGTCCATCCATCCATCTACAATTTGGTAGTTAGGTGTTAGCACCATCATCTCACAGCAAGAAGGTCCTGCTTTTGAATCCACTGGGTAGCTCAGGCCTTTCTGCATGGAGTTTGTATGTTCTCCTTGTGTGTGCGGGTTTCCTCTGGGTACTTGCTCCTACAGACCAAAGACATGCATTTATAAAGTTTGGGTTTTTTGTTCTACACAGGGTATAAAATGCTTTTTTAAACCTGTAGGATATACTTCTATGATGCACGTTATATTTTTCCCATGTATGGACAAAATTTAACAATGGTATAACTTCAATTGCAGCTCAGTGTGTAGCAGTGCCACAATCAACACCTCTGGTTTATGCTACCAGAGCACTTAAATACCACCCTAATTCTTGCAATGAATACAGCAAGCCAAGCCAAAAAGTACATCAAGCCTACATGTTCACTACAATAACGAACAGATGTGCCTGCTTCCGAGCAGTTGAGACCATCATGCATGTCTGCTGTGTGTAGGTGTCACTGCAGTCACATGCTGCTTATAGCAGATGGCAAACGACTGGCTCGTTCGTGGGTGGGGCGAGACAACTGCTGGCATGTCATATTGTAAGATGTGGATTATAGTCTTTAGAAAATGCAGTACTCAATGATCAAAGGTGTTTAAATTCTGTTTCGTGTTTAAAATTGCCATCAGGTGAATTAGCCATCATTGAGCAAAGATGGGAATAGGGCTGCTCGATTATGGCAAAAATGATAATCACGATTATTTTCACTGAAATTGAGATCACGATTATTTTCACTGAAATTGAGATCACGATTATTTTCACTGAAATTGAGATCACGATTATTTGACGATATTTATTTAACCCTTTAAGACCTACTATAGAACCAAGTCCACCAGAGCTTTTTTTTTTTTTTTTACATGTTGTAGTGCCATTTGTGGGAGCATTTCAAGTTGCTATACATCAATACAACTGTTATAGCCCATATTTTAATAATATGTATGCATTAAGTCCATAGTAATTACATAAATTGCAAAAAAGTGCAATAAACTACAAAAAAAATTGAAAATTGCTTTTGTTTTGTTTACATATATTTCTACTTGGAGAAATTTAAGAGGTTTATCCCTCAAAACTTTAAATACAATAAAGTTGCAAAAAATAGTTTCCCACCACAGGAAATTTATTTTTAGTGTCTTCATAGTTTTATTTCGGAGATACAGCAATTTTTATGTACTGCAGGAAAAACAAAAAACAATCCTATGATGCAAATTTGCAAAGAAAACAGCATGTGCATCATTTCACTGTGGGAAGTGTTACGAACAGCTGATAGGAACGGCAAAGCGTGTTTCTGGAATATTATGTTTTTGTTCCTGCAAGCGCTTTTTATGCAATTTTTGCAAAGCTATATGTGGAACGAAACCGTGACCGAGGACAAGCTGATGGCATCAGATGTAAGTACAACTCCTCCGGTTTCATATGCAAAACAAATTATTGCGCTAGCTTACACGGTTCAGGTTCTACAGGGATTTAAAAATAGTTACACAAAACGGAGCTTACTGCTCTGACCGGCTTTAAAGGGTTAACAACGACTTTAAAAAAATAATATAAAATAGTGTGCAACACCACTGAAGTTTTTTTTTTTTTTAAACTCTCTTTTCAACCAACGGCAGTCACTCTCCAAATAACTTCTGCTTAGCTTTCCGAGTTTCCCTCGGGTCCTCTTAATCAGCGGTCTCCAACCTTTTTTGCGCCACGGACGGTTTATGCCCGACAATATTTTCACGGACCGGCCTTTAAGGTGTCGCGGATAAATGAGGGAGGGGCTAATAATCGGCTCAGTCATTTTTAATGATCGTTGAAAGCCCAGATCGTAATCGTGATTAAAATTCGATTAATTGAGCAGCCCTAGATGGGAAAGTGTATTTTTAGAGCTGTAAAAAACAACAAAAGACAAAAAAAAAGAAGCAGTTTTCCACGTAGAGGTAAAAGGTTGGTTGGTATTGGTGAGTGAGGCTATGCTTTTCTGTTTCTGAAGTGGGGTGTGCCTGAGTAAAAAGTAGAAAACTCTGGTCCTGTTAGCTCTAAAGGGCTTAAAGTGAGAGTAAAAGTTCAAAATAATGGGCTATGGAGAGGAGCAGCACAGTGGTGCAGCTGTTAGCCTCAAGATGGTCCCAGCTTGAGCCTTTTGGTGAAAAGTTTTCATGTTAAAATGAAACATAAATGCAGGGGTTCTTCCTTTTAAAAGGAAGTTTTTTTCTTCCTACTGTCACCAAGCACTTGCTCATAAGGGGTCATATACTGTAATAACTGTAGGATCTTTACTTTACAAAATAAAGTGTCTTCAGACGACTGTTGCTGTGAATTGGCGATATATAAATAGAAAAGAATTTAATTGAATTCCTCACACAGTCCATAGAAGACATGGATGTTAGGTTAACTGGTAAATCTAAATTGGCTGCAGGTGTGAATGTGAGTGTGTCAGTCTCTCTGTGTTAGTCCCATGGCAGACTGGCTACCTGTCCAGGGTGTACACCACCTGGGATAGGCTCGAGCCTGACTGTAACTCTGAATTGGATAAGTGGAAGAAAATGGGTGGATGATGGAGAGTTGGGGAGGGAGGTACTTTTCCAAAGCAGTCCACCCGTCTTTGCATTATGCAGTGTGGGCACACTTTAAGTTCAGTTTATATTCTATCGTTCATTTTCTCCCTCTGCAGGTATATCATGATAGTGAAGAGGGACAAAGATACATCCAGTTCTATAAGCTGAACAAGTTTCCCTACATTTCGATCCTGGATCCACGCACAGGTGAGTGTTTGTGGAGGGCTGATTGATGATGAGGGTTTGCTGATGTACGAACACACTCACACCATTGAGTTGTTTCCAGCTGATCAAGAAAACAAACAAATATGTGATTTACTGGCAAGATTAAAGTACAGCTCTCACTCTGAGAGGCTTACAAAAGCAGTTTTTATTATAAATGCACAGGAAGATGATGTCTGCATGCATCATTTTGTAAGACATTAATAGTGTTATGAAAAATAATTTAAATGTCAGTAGTCTTCAAGTAGCTTGAATAACAGTGTTCATATCAGGAAATGGGATTAAAGCAATACTAAAGCGACACAATTGGCTATTATGTCACAATAAACTGTGTAAATCTGCAGTGTTGATCCAAACTGATGTGTGCGTCTCTCTCTCTCTTTTCTTATAATTAAATACTTAATTATTTCCTGCTTTTGGTGATCGGTTCTGTTCAAACCATGTTCACATCAGGTCAAAAAATGGTGGAGTGGAACCAGCTGGATGTGGCGTCGTTCCTGGAGCAGGCAACTGGCTTCCTGGCAGAGCACGGACAGCTCGACGGGCCATCCTGCCACGCACCTCCTGCCAAACGAGCTCGCTCTGTGGGTCTCTCATCTCATGTGTCACCTCTAATTCCCTCTATGTTTTTGCTCTAATAAGAGCTCCTCGCTCCTGCTGTGGCTCTGTTGGAATTTCCTCAGTCACACCTCTGATCAGTTTCAGAGGCATCTGGGATGTTTGTTAGGATTTTGCATCAGAGCTTCAGGGTTTGGATAAATGTCATGCTATGATCAGTATCAGCATATTTTAGTGCTGTGATATTTGATGTTGTCAGTGTCACGCAGCCATCCATATTGTTTAAAGTCTTTGTGTTGCTTTACTCAGATCTTTGTTACTTTTTTTAAACAATTGTACACTATTTTATCTTTTAGGAAAGTTTAATCGATGCCAGTGAAGACAGTCAGTTGGAGGCAGCAATCCGAGCTTCTCTACAAGAGACCCACTACGAGTCCTCAAATGTCCCCGAACCCCCCGATTCTCCTCGATCAGACGATGAATCTGATGCAGAGCCTTTCTCTGACAGCGAAGGGCCTTTCTCTGTTGACGGCTCAGACAGCGAGACGCCAGCACCCCATGAAGAGAAAAGTTCGACCGGCAAACACACTGCGACCCCCTCTGCAGCCACTGCAGCCCAGCAGCGTCTTCATCCTGATAGCTCCACTTCTTCCTACAGAAAATCACCGTACAAAGAAAACAACCACAGTCACAAGAAAGAGGAGAGCAAAAAGAACCACCTGGAGCCCTCGGCTCCCGGGCCTCGTCATCCCCAGCCTGATTCAGACTCTGGTGGGAATCACTGCGCCCCACTACCTGAAAGCGCAGGAACTTCAAAGATCAGCACCACCACAACCTGTGATGTGGACTGTCCTGAGGACAATGGTACGACAAATGAAAAGTATTTTAGGTTTCATGAGTGTGCGTGTGTGTGTCTATATGTCTGTTTTCGATGCAATCATAATAAGGTGAGCAGCAAGTTTGCTTTAAAAAAACAAAAGTCTAAAGGCCTTTGCGGACGTGCAAACTCTTTCCGAATATTTTGTGCACTAAAAGTTAATTTTAGGGCTCATCTATTCTTCAGTGTCAACTTATTTCACTGCATGAATTTGTGACTTTTATTCACATTTGGAAAAATAAACAGATCTGCCCAGACAGACTACTGCACTGTAGTTCAAAGTGCATCAGTACTGAATATACAATGATATGGAAATCGTAAAATAATGCTGTTTAGCCACAGACACAGCGCTAGACACTGCTCCGGGTCAATCAGCTCTCTGAAATTATTTCTCTTCCTCCTCAGTTGTGGTTCCAACTCTTTCAAAAACAGCTCAAACTGTCCCGCTGACATCCTGAGATATTTACAGAAGCGGTCGTGGTGCTGCTTCAGCTCCTTGATCAAACCATGAAATTGTCCCTACTACTGTCTTCTCATGATGAATTTGATGATGTTCGTGTTTAGAAACATCAGGACCATCATCATCATCGCTTGATGTTAATGTCATCTTTTTCACGTCACTTTTTTTTCAGGCGAATTTTCTGCAAACTGCAATGCTTTCAGTGTGCATCTGCGTTACACCACAAGTTTGGATCCAAAAAATTAGCTTTTTTCAACGTGCTCAGGGTATTAAAGCCTTAAGGTGTCTTAAGAGCCCACTTATGCCAACACATAAGTGGGTGCTGCTGGACTGACTCCTTTTAGATCAATGATGGCCGTGAAGTCAGTCCTAGTCAGTTGAATGTAGACAGACCCTTAATCCTACTGTACTATTTGGTCCCTTTGGCTGGATTTAGCATTAGTTTTATTGCTGGAGTGTGTGTGAAGATTTCTATCAAAATGTGTACCATATATGACCAGTGAAGACTGGTACTAAGCACTAGATTTTCTGACGGTTTCTACAGTCACATCCCTTGCAGAATGTGGTGGTTGTGTGTTGTTTTTACTTGGCGGGACCCAAGTGATAAGTATGTTAGTGGTTTCACTCATCTTGTCTAATTACAGTCTGGTGTAATATCTGTGTGCGGGTACCTTCTAGTGGTTGTAGTTCTGGAGCATAGACAGAAAAAGCAATGAATGTAGCTTCTGTGACGTCACCTATTGTTTAGTAAAGTCCTGTCATAAAACCTCAAGCCGAGCATTTTCCCCCGTTGCCACCCTCACCGCCACTCCACTAGTCCGTATACTGACGTCTCTACTGACAGCTTAATAGTGTGAAAGCGGAGCGTGACAAGGCTGCTATAGGACTGAGTCGGAGGAGTCGCCCTCTGCTGACCATTAAATAGAATGCAAGTTTAATGCAAGCGCACACAGTCGTAGCTGTTAATTCAAAGATCAATCCATTGTTTATCTATGTGATGTGTGTTTTTTATGCTTTTTGACCAGTGTGTTCTGGCATATATAAGTATAGTGGCTTTTCAGTTCTGACAGCATCATCTTAGTAACTGTTTTGTTTTTAATAGGTCCCAAAGCCAGGTTGATGCTCCGCTACCCTGATGGACAGAGAGAGCAAATTTCATTGTCTTCTAAAGCAAAACTTTTGGTGAGTGAACCCCAAAATCGCTGATATTCAAGTAAAATAAACAGTAGTACATGTTTATAATGCCTAATAAACATGGCAACATTTTTTTAAATCTTTTTTTCCCCTACCTTCCAAATTATACTCTCTCTTTAAGGCCCTGGTAAGACACGTCCAGTCTAAGGGTTATCCTAACGAACGCTTCGAACTCGTCACCAACTTCCCCAGAAGGAAGCTCGCCCACTTGGACTATGACATCACGCTGCAGGAGGCAGGGCTGTGTCCACAGGAGACTGTATTTGTGCAGGAGAGGAACTAGCCTTCCAGACACACTCACTTTTCGCTTGTCTGTATCTCTGGTAGACCTCACCCTTTCACCAATGATGTGGGATGATGTTACTGGCCTTGATCCCATAACCTTTTGTTCTGGAGGTGGCCCTGGTTTTTGCCAAGACAGATAAGGGTGGATGGGCTACTTTCACCGCCACTCCACTAGTCCGAATACTGACGTCTCTACTGACAGCCTAATACCTTTGTAGTGCTCTACAATTGGCCAGTAAGGTTTAATGGATGCCAGCAGTCTTTAATGTTTTTAATAAACTATATACTCTGCTCTGAGGCAAGCCTCATTTAGCTTTCAACACTGAGGCATATCAGAACAGAATATATATCATATCGCTCGTCTTCAATTAAAAAATGAAAAAAGAAGAAAAAAACACAAATAATAGATCACTAATTGATGATGGGCCACAAGGGACTTGTACAAAGAGACTTTTACCTCTCAGAAAGGACATTAAATCAGTCAGAGTTTATTTTCTAGCTCTTCTTGTTATTTTCTCTACCTGGGACAGGTAAAGGGAGGCTCATTCTTGTTTATTTTGACCCAAATTTGGTCTCTCACTCGGTCATTGTTGAAACAGTTGTAATTATTTGGAAGGCAGGGGCGCTAAGAGGCCAGGTCCAAAAATTACAAAGTCGTGAAAATGTGTCTTTTGATACAGAAGGGAATGAATAAAAGGTGGTACATCTCATCAGTCACACCTACACTGTACAGAGATGGCTTAGAGAGACTGATATTTCGATGTAGTCATTGTTTCCTTTCTTTTTTTATATGCTGCCAAGAAAATATGCTGATGTTGAAATATAACCACCAGAAAACAAAAAGAGAGGTTCTGCTTCATCTTTTTCTTTATTATTATTATTTTGAATCGTTTGTGTGGCTTTAATTTAAAGTTAAAACCCCAAACGCTTGAACAGCTAACAGAGTAAATAACTTCAGATTCAGCTGGAACTACTGAGAACACAAATGTGTAGTGCACCTCACTTTAAAGATTAAGCATTTTTAGTGTGTCCATACTACGTTTTGACATGTTTTATTCCTGGAGCCTTGGTGAAACCAGTAAGAGTATTTTACATCTTATGTGTAATGCACATTTCTCAAAAAAATGACAGGAACACTTGATCATCACAGTATAACACAGATGGTTAAACTTTTCAGTTGGTAACCACAGCTCCCAATGGGGATCCATTCCACCTGGTTTGGTCCAAATGAAGTGACAACAGCTGCACTGGACAGGCAACTCCCCCCTGCGCAGGGAAGGCCACAGACTATTGCTCCTGACTGATTTTCCTCTAGTTCTCCTTTTTGGAAGTGCCCTTGCCATCAGTGGCAGCATGAAATGATACCAGTTAGTCCAGCTCTTCTGTGATACCGTATGCAAACAGGCAGTTGCAAAGTTTTCTGTCTCCTAGTACAGCCTTGAAGGTGTAAATGGGTTATTGCACAAGGAGAACTAGACAGAGCCACAGAGGGGGCATCAGCTCAGCAGCAGGACTGGTATCTGGTTCTTGATGCGAGAAGGAACTGGAGGAGCACTGCCAAAGCCCTACAAAATGACTTCCACTGGAATACTTGAGCATGTTTCTGATAGAAACACTACCTGAGGGTGGCATGAATGCCCAGCAGTTTTTAGTAGGACGTGTGCTCACAGTACAGCACCGAGCAGCTCAATTGGTGATGGCCTGACAACACCAGAGCTTGCAGGTTAGCCACTGGTGCTCTGTTCTCTTCACAGATGAGAGCAGACCACCTTTAAACAACATGAAAGAGTCTGAAGACGTTGTGGTGAATGTTTTCTGCAACATTATCTAGTATGACAGGTTGGGCAGTGGTGGTCTCAAGTGGGATTTCCTTGCATAGAGACCTCCGTGTGTTAGCCAACAGCAGTTGGGTATAGAGATGAAATCCTCAGATTCACTTTACATCTTTTGCTGGTGCAGAGTGGTGCCTTGCCTCGTGTGGGCAGTGTGTAGCCATAGTGGTAAAGGCATAGGTATCATGGCCCTAGAACAATATTTATGAGTCCCACAGATTATCTAGTACCTCACTTATGCTCTGATCCAGGATCTGGGAGAAGATGAACCAGGGCATCATCCACTGTCTGACCAGGAGCGTACCCAGATGTCTGAAGTGCATGGAGGCACATTGAGGCTGTAAACATTAGTGAGCCAGATTAGTCTGATCACTCTGATATAAATTTATAGCTTTTTTGTTGTGATTTGATGATTTTGGTTTCCCCTGGCTTTTGTTACATAATTTTGTTCTCAGCAAATTACAGTGTGTATCAGTAAAAACTTTCAGCCTGAATATTTTGTCATCAAGAACCAATGTGTGATTTAAGTGTTCCTGTAACTTTTTTTAATTTAATTTAATTTTTTTGGAGCGGTGTATTTAGATTTTTTTTTTTTTGTGCTGAGGCTGTTAAAGACTTTTCTGTGTGTCTGTTCAGACTGAGCAGGTTTGTGTTTCTTAATATGGACAGATGGTGGTGATAACGTACCTTAAATACCAACAATTCCCCGAACGCAGGTGAAAATTCCACTAAGACCAAAAAGACACTGACACCAATATTTTATAAGCAGTGTTTTAAGTTTTAACTGTTCAGATTAAAAAAAAAAAAGTTTTAGGAAGTATCTTGATGCATTCTCAATCATCAAGGTAAGTAAATCTCCAAAAGTTGATTCTGTTCATCTGGACGTAGCGTTTCGTCACTTGGAGTCATGCACGTGTTAACTGGTGCAGGGGTTTCTGTGGTGGAGTATGAGCTGTTTCCTTCCCAGAGATTTTTCTGTGTTTAAGTTTTTCACTCAGGCGTCCAGTCCTGGAAGAAAAGAGGTGATGTTTCTTAAAAATGTTACAGTGATCTATGTCAGTGGTAACAATCATAAGGCCAGGGGACTAGAAGCAGCCCAGCAAAGATCCACTATCTGGTCCACTGGAAGACTTTGGAAAATATGAAGGAGGGCATGAATTTTGGACTTTTAGATGGATTTATTAGATTTAGATTTCATTCATTTTTCTTGCTGATAAAGTCTCCTCCATGGCCATTCATACAACGCCAAAGTAATTAAGAGACAGATAAACAATTAAATGACAGAAAAGTTCCATCAGCTATTAAAAAAATTTGTTGTTTTTTAAAGTGGGTTCACAAAAAGCAATTTTGAAATCAAATCTTTGAATTGACAGAAGCTTTGTTTTGTAATTAGAGCACAGTCTGAGCTACCAGACGTTGTCTAATTTTGCGTATTTATTTCTTGCAGTTTAAGCCCAAACAATATTTCTTTAACATAAAGAAAAACAAAGATATACTGTTGAATTTACATGGCTGCTTTTATTAACCCTCTCGAGGCAGGCGTTGCCGATTTGCAACAGTTAAAAACTAACAACCTGGTTACCCCACATACATATTTTATGAGGTTTTTTTTTTACTCAGAAGTACCACTGCAGGACTTGGTTGTGCATTAGCAACAAAAAGTTTAATTTGAGCCTGAAAGGGTTAAGACATCACAGCCAAGTGTGTAGGTAAACTTCTTTTTACTAACTGAAATGGGAGTTTCACTGGTCTGGATAAAAAATGGGCTGTATGTGCTGCAAATTGAATGTTGGCTTCAAATTTTGTCCAATCAATCAAAACATCTTTCTTCGCAAATAAGAAATCTCACAGTTAATACAAGACTTGATGCTCCTGCATCACTGGCATCAACTCTTTGTGTGACAGGCATTATTTCCAGTTTGATGGGTTGACATATTGTTTGTCACACCCACCTAGAAGCAGTTGTCTGGTCTTTTTAAACTAATATGTGACCACTGCTGTGACTCATAGATTAGAATGAGATCTTTCCAAAAGAAAAATCCCTGGACAACACCTGAAAATTGTTATTAACAGTGCCTGGTGTGGGGGGCAGTGGTCAGAGGTGAAAGAGTACAGTGTGCAGCTGTGCAAACAGATGAGGAGTCTTGAGTCTGTTTCACTCCCCTCGCTGTGTGGATAATACAGTATGAGACAATCATTCTTTCACCTCCTGCTTTTTGTGTAAAGGACAAGGGTGAATAAACACAGGAGGGCGAAGGGAAATTTTATTGCTGACTAAAACAGAACAGCTAAAACCATTTCCCCCCACGAAAAATCGTTAAGCCCATCAGAAGTTTCGCAAGTCTGAGATTACTGTGTGTTCCAAAGTCACATCTTCAGAGCAGGAAACTCTTTAAAACATGCATTTTCTTTTTCACTTTGTCAGTCAGTCAGAGAAATTGTGTTTTTCCCCTGCTGAATTTCTGGTACCTCCAAATAAAGGAGCAACAGTTTAAAAGCCCACATCGAGTAGCAATGACCTAAATCAATTTCACACTGAAGCCGAGTTGATTAATCGGTGCTGAAATTTTAATGACACAGCAGGACAGCAGCCCTCAGGCTTTGTTTGTTCAAAGGGTTTGTCTGTTGCATAAAAGGCTGGTGACCCCAGTTGTCTAATTACCTCTTAGCTCATTCTCAGAACAAATCAATAACAGTTAATAAACAGTGAGCCATTTTTGGGTTGAGTTTAGACATAAAGTTCAGTTTGGACATCACATGAACCAGTACTCAGACTGGGATTTTAGTCTTCTGTGTCCCCTGGGGAGCTTTTTCAGAGTTTGAAAACTTTATAGGAGCTCCAGTGAAGATGCTGTTGGTGCTTGATGTGTTGACCTTTGATTTGTTCCTTAGGAGTCCCAATTTTATGACCTCCATGGAGTACCCACTAATATTTATGCATATTTGGAGAGTTTTTAGACTCTTGCAGGTTTTGCACATTTTCTTTTGTACTCTTTATGAAATGGATTTAACTCAATCAACAAAAAGTTACAAGTTACTACAACTTGACTGAAATCCATTAAGTATTGCTCATAACAGGAAGAGATGCAAATTAGCTCATATAAGATCCTTGCATGTAATTGTGTATCCCAGAATGAAAACCTAGCATGGAGGTTCAGTGGCTTTTCTGTAGACCTGCAATAGATTGTGTAAAAACACAGATTCTGGGGAAAGTATACGAATATCTGAAAATGTCCAGGAGCAAAAAGAAGCAAGGTGCCACCATAAATCTTTCAATAACTGGCCACCAGTTTCCCAAAACACACCTGAGTAACTCACTTCAGCATGATCCTCCAGTCTTCCTATCATTTCTCTACAGGTTAACCATGACATCATCTGCCCTCAGACTTGAGTGAAATCCAGATCTTTTGCCAAGTATATCATGAATTGATGAGGGAACAAGCCTCAACTTGCCATGAAAGTGCCTGTGAGTCTTAAAATCACTTATGAGCCTCTGAAAACGGGGATCTGTTTAGAAAAATCGCTGAAATTCCTAAACATCTTGATTGTTTATTTAAACTCCAGTGTGGTGACATTGCCCAAAAACTCCTGGAGTTTCCTGGAGTTGACTGTATGACAGGAATAATTCAGAATGACGGCTGTTCAGGTATCAGAGAAGCAGCTCTGAATATGTCTCCTTCCACTTTAATGTCAATCTCTACTGAAGGTGCAATTAAAGTCACCATTTCTATCAGTGACGTAATAACAGTATGAATAACTGAGGAGCCCGATGTCTCTGATTCCTGATGGAGGAGATGGATGTTTTTCTACAAACTGACACTTTCTCAAAGTGTACTCATGTGTGGGCCTCAAGATGAATCACTCCTGGCTCATGTGTCACAGTTAACTCCAGTGTTGCCTCTCACTCAAACGCCTGCCTTGAACACGCCTTCACATCTTACAGGAGCACACAGCATTTCACCTGCACCTGAAGGGGTTATTGCATGCACAGTGGAACAAAACCTTAAAAACAAAGATGACCATAAAAAATACAACAAAGCATCTGCTCTTGAAGCTCACCCGTTTATGCAGACTACAGTACTTTGTTATTCCCCTGCTCTGTGTACTCTAGGAGAACAGCCATGGATGATAAGCTTATCTCCTCTGACTCAGCACAGTCAGAATGACTTAGCGAACAATAATCTCTGATACGCAGTCCTTCGCAATAATCCTACACTTCAGAAAGTTCAGTCACAAAGCTACAAAGACAAATAATGGTGTTCAAATTCATGTTCACAGCCACATATAAAAATATAGAACTGTGTGACGATTTTATTTGGTTCTGTTTTCTGATCTTATGACAAGAAACGGTCCTGCCTGCAAAAGCTGGACAGGTATGTTACGGGATTGCCAGGTGTGTTATCAAGCACCTCAAAGTCCTTTAAAAATGGGACTGACAGCAATAATCTTCTTTGATTTTTTTATAGAGTAAATGTTTAATTCTAGTGTGTGCGGCAGGAGTTAACCACCATGATGAATTAATTTCTGTTAGGATTAATAAAGTTTTGTAGAATCAAATGAAAGACAATTCATGGCCCAAGCAGTTCTGAGTGAAGTGTCAGCAAAGATTAACAAAAGCACAACATTCAGATTGAACTGCAGACTCACAAGACAGATACTGTAACGAGGGCTAAAATCATTCAAGATCAATTCCAGACTACATACCTCAGATGCCCACAACATTCATTTGTATTTCTTCTGGTTCATCTGAGTTCTTTAGGTTCATAACACAAAACAGGGCAAGAAAATAAACAACCCTTGCAGCAAATACCCCATCAGATCAGCTGCATGAGCAATATCTGTCCAGTGTATACCTAATAGAAACACACTCTGCACCCTAGCAATAGAAAGAGATGCTTATACACAGAAATGATTAACCTGGACTCCTGTGTCTCCTCCTGGGATTTAGTCCTACAATTAATACAATCATTCCACAAAAACTGAATGGCAGCCTGGCGCTACTTGGACTTCGACCCTCTCTGTATCACTGAGTGATGGATTTTCTTACAAGGAGGCCGTCATTCACAACACCACCTCCTCCTCCACCAGTCAAACACTACAGCCGCCTTCCCCCGGCTGTGTCCTGACCCTGTTTCTGCTGTGTCACAAAGCTGGAGTATGATGGCTCAGCTGGACGTATGGGGCAATCATGATGCCAAGTTTGCATAAAACATAAAAACTCACGTACTGTGGGAAGGAAGTGAAGGAACTGAAGACCTGGAGAGAAGAAGAACTACAAAACCTCACAAATGCTTACCATGCATGCACAAACACAGCCAAAGAAAGACAGTCAACCGGTGCCAGGTTCCTGCCATGCATCTCCCACAGATGTCCAGTGAAGTGCGCTCTGAGCATCATGACCCACATCATCACACTGTTTCGTCCTGCTGATTAGAATGGGAAGTAGTCATGATTTATTAAAATAAAGTTAAATACAAAATTATAATAACGATAAATGTAACTGATAATCTAAAGCACAGAAATATGTTTGTTATCAGCGTATTACAACTATTTGATAAGGTACAACTTTATTTGGCAGGAGATCAGTTTCTACTTCATAGATAAGTCTATAAAGTAAGCTTATCTTGATTTTGAGGACTTTAATCTCTCAAAATAAAGACTTGTGTAATCTGCAGACTCACCTTTGGACACATTTCAGTTTTGCTAGTTTATCTTCCAAGTCACACATTTGTGCTGATTACCTGAAAAAAAAGAAACATTTTACAATCTGTACTTTCCCTGCTTGTATTATTTAGGGGTACTTCCTGCAAGCCCACTCTAAGGTCAGCATAACACCTTAAAAATGTGCACTCAAACTTTCCCTACTCAGAACTGTCCTCTTTGTGGAATGGGTTTATTTTAGATGTAAACATTTCTCAATACTCAGGGGTATCATATTGATTTCTCAGCTGATGGTGAATAATACTGTATCAGAGACCCTGATAAGATGGCTGGACTAATTCCTCATGTTGTAAAGTAAATTTAACCATAGCAATATTAATACTTGCAATCACCTATTCCACAATTATGTGTTATTATATCTAGAGCTGGGAGCAAAATCTGCATAAATATTTCTTTCCCTCTTATTTTGCTTTTTTTTTTTTTTTTTTTTTTAAAGAAAGAAGCATGGAAGAGATGTGCTTTTTGTTCCGATTATCAATTTTATTCATGGCTGGCCCAATTTCAAAGTTGGATGGGTCCAACCTTTATCTTTAAAATTGATATAAGGGATAATTTAGCTACTTCTGCTACTCATCATCTTCACTGGACCTTATTCTGTTATTAAAAATGATTATTTTAGGTTTCCTATTGTTCCTTTAAGTTTTACCTGCTTCAGCCAAGTAAGACATTTAAAGTTGCAAACGGACACAGCAGCACAGAACAAAAACTGCATGAATAAAAATGAATTTGGATAATAAAACACTGCAGAAGCAAGAAAGAAAAGCAGATGATGCAAAATAAAAAATAGATCAGTTTTCACTTACACAGGCTTTGGCTGTGGACACAGGATGGTGTGCAGTCCTCTGCAGAGCTGTAAAAATTAGGTTAATTAGTTAACAATAATAATATTTTATTTTGATTACTTCATTGTGAGTGGTAAATTATGTCTCCTAATTCCAGAAATACTAAGTAGTTTCTAGATACAGCAAATATTCTTCTTCTTCTTATCCAATATTAAAGGATGGTGTACTACAGTAATGTTGCTACATTAAGTATTAAATCCATCCAGAATCATGTTTTGGATCTTCCAAAGTTACACCACCGAACATGCATCATTAAACATGAAATGTATTATGAGAGGTATTATGTGATATCTCTACATTTGATGGCTGAGAATAAAGGAAGCGGTCAAATGTGCAAATCAGCATGAACCTTAGTGCTTGCATTGGGTAATATTGACTCTGTAAACACAGCTCCCAAGTGGGTCACACAAACTGCAACTTTTCCAAGTAAAAAAAAAACAAAAGAAAAGTTTGCAGGTTCTGATTTTAGAGGCTGAATAATTATGAATATTGAATGAAACTTTCATGCCACTTCTGGATACAGAATAAAGACAATTATATTAAATTAAAAAACAAATTGCAAAATAAAGACATTTTCTCAAGAAATACAATATTTTGTGTGCTATATAAAGTCTGGTGGCATTTATACTTCTATTCCACGTATTTACTAAAAAATTAAAATATTTTACAGATGTTTCCACAACAAATATTTCAGGACATCCATTCTTTCCTGCAAAACATCACATGAGTATATTAAATTCTCTACTTTAAGCAGTCCAGAGTTATATTCTGAACCAAAGTTTCGATTTTTCTTTCTTTCTTTCTTTTTTAAGTTAACTTCAGCATGACTATGAAGATATTCCATTGCAGGGCTTTTTACATGTGGAGTATTTTTACATTGTGCCATATATACTTTTATTCAGACACCAAAATCCTTTTCACGTGGCTGGTTAGTCCTGAGACCAGAATGCTTTACTGCAGTAAAAACTCCAGGGGTTTTTGTTATTGTTTTGTTTTTTTACTCTTAAATGTAGTTTAGACTCTGTGCTGCAGAATGTTTTGTCCTCTGACCAAACCTTTAACCCACCTGAAAACAAAGATTTTTGGTCCTGCACGTGTATCCTAAATATGCTCATCTCTAAATATTTCTGATTTCAAATTGTGCAAACAAACTGTTTCAGATGACTAAATGTTATTTCGTATTATGTGGCAATTTCAGATTGTCCATGAAACCTAATCTCTGTCTTTTGCACACTAAAGTACACACGTGCGCCCCCACATGCGCACACATTAGGAAACCTGAGCAAACTCTGGCATTTTTATCTTTTGTCCCGGTCCACTCAGGTTTGCTATAAAAGCCCGAGCAGCCTCCCAGTCTCTCTGCTCTGCTGATCCGGAGACCCCACCGCCCAACATGAAGCCCCTCCTCCTAGTGGCGCTGCTCGGACTGCTCGGTAAAAGCTTTTCAGCCCCGCACTACTATATTTAATCACACACATGACATCACATTTTCAATCCAAACTGACATCCATGTGTTTTAACAGCCAGCGCGTTCGCCCGACCCGGCTCTCAGAAGGTGAAATGGTGCGTCAAGTCGGACCAAGAATTGCGTAAATGTTTAGATCTCGCCGCTGCGGCTCCTGCGTTCTCCTGTGTGAAAAAAGAAAACACCCTCGAGTGCATTATTGCCATTAAGGTGAGCGCTTTTTACATCCAGAGCACCAAATTAACCACAAATACTCAATAATAGACTTTGACCAGGGCAGTTGTTATAATCGCAATGTAACTGAAGTGCTTCACAGTGCTCGGCTTATTCTGAAATGTTACTTAAATAAAAATAAGTGAATGTAATGACTTCATTTTATTGTTTTTTTTTTCTTCACTTTCTTCGAGTAGGTTCATACTCGAACTACTACTAAAACATATCTAAAGTAAAGATAAACTAACTGTATCTGCTGTGGAGTGTTCTAGAAAAATAGAGTCGAGTTAAAAAATAAAAAAATAAAATCCGAACCAAATGATTTGACTTTAACTATTTCAATTGTATCTAAATATTCAGTTTCATTTGGTTACATAAATACAATTTAAATGTTACATTTAATGGAAGCTTGTCAAATAAAATTTATTTGATTGGCATGGATTCAGTTTATACCAAGCACATTTTCCTTGATGATTATTTAGCTCATTAAATAAACATTTGATTTTATATATTTCAGCTTTACTCACTTTACTCAAAATGATTGCATCATGTTTGCTGAGGATGAATAACTCCCCCCCCCCCCCCCCCCCCCCTTTTAAGTATTTAATGTGGGGGAAAAACTACCAATGCCTTCAACTTATCCAGTGAAATTCTATGTAAAAATGACTTGACCTCAGTCATACAGCAAATACTCTCCGGCAGGCTGGTGAAGCAGATGCCATTACTGTGGATGGTGGGGACATTTACACTGCTGGCTTGAACAACTATGACCTCCATCCCATCATTGCTGAGGACTATGGCGCCGGTATGTCTAGTCATCAGCTGTCGTTAGTAGCCTAATGAAATAAGCTCAAGCAAGAACATGTTTAGCGTTTTATTTGAATGTGATTTAGCTGTTTCAATAATATTATATCCATTTTTTTTTTTCATTCATTCAGGTACGGACACCTGCTACTATGCTGTTGCTGTGGCAAAGAAGAACACTGGATTTGGCTTCAGAGATCTCAGGGGGAAGAAATCATGTCACACTGGTTTGGGGAAATCTGCAGGCTGGAACATTCCCATAGGATCTCTGGTGACCATGAATGTTATTGAGTGGGGTGGCATTGAAGACAAACCTCTGGAGGAGGGTAAAGGACTTTTTGTTTCTGGTTAGCTAATAACATTTGACAGTTTTAGTGCATGTATGGTCAAAGGACAATAAGATCAGACCTTTTTATGAGAAACTGGACACCTGAGAAACAATTAAACACACTTATTTGCTTTACTGACAAGAATTTATTGACGGGATCAAAACTACAGGAAAAGTAGAAACAGACAGGGGCTACCTAGCTTCTTTTTTTATTAGTCCTTTATTTAACCAGGGAAAAAAAATCTCATTGAGATTAAAAATGTCATTTCCAAGAGAGACCTGGCTTCTGCCCAGGGATTATAAAATCCTGTGCCTGTCAGCACTTCTTATCACTTATAACACTTCCTTTTGTTAAATATAATTTACTGAAGTTCAAAAACTAGTCTGTTTAGACTAGTTAGGCCTGTTAGACAGTTGAACAAATCAATATCCATCCATCTTCTTCTTAACCAATTCCAGATCACAGGGGCTGGAGCCTGGCTCTCAGGGTGAGAGGCGCGAAAGGTTGCCAGTCTGTTAGGGGCCAGGAAAAGACAGGAAAACCACCCACACTCACATTCGTACATATGGTCAGTTTAGAATTGACAATTAACCTAACATGAAAGAAACTGGTGTATGCAGTATCCCATGCAAGGGGATGCAAACTCTGCACACACAGTATAATATGAAACTTCTAAATGATAAAAATGCATATGGGAACTTTCATATTTGTCTTTAAAGGGAGACAGTGGTGACACTCTGGCTCTATTGTCAGTGTTTTGGTTTTCTTTTCTAAATTATGACCCTGGCCTTGTTTTTTGTTATGCAGCTGTGAGCACCTTCTTCCATGCCAGCTGTGCCCCTGGGGCAGCAAGAGGCAGCAAGCTGTGTGAACTGTGCAAGGGAGACTGCTCCAGGTCCCAGAGGGAGCCTTACTATGACTACAATGGAGCCTTTCAGTCAGTGTCCACTTTTTAATGCTTCTCATTAGTGAACATAAACGTCTACACATTTAGCCAAACCTTTTATCTGTAATAATATGACTTTTGTGACAGGTGTTTGGTGGAGGGAGCTGGAGATGTGGCTTTTGTGAAGCATCTCACTGTGCCAGGTCAGTATCACAACAACCTTTATCCATTCTAACATGTAAAGAAGCACTGAATCATAGCATTGTCAGGTTTTATTTATCAAAAAAAAAAAGCTTTACCAAGATTAAAAGTTTCATTTTGAAAAGCGACAGGGACAAGAGGGGACCTGATGAACATGCATGACATACAAATACAACTGTTGCACACTGCACAAGTCAAGGACAAGTTGAGCAGAATTTCAAAGCAAATTTCAGAGCAATCACGTTGACCAAGAATGTCATTTTCTCCATTGATTAAAATCGTCTTAAACGCCCTGAAACTTCTACAAAATATGGGAAAGGATAACTGTGAAAAACACTGATGTAAAACCTGTGTCATATCACACTTCCAGAATCGGATAAGCCATCGTACGAGCTGCTGTGCAAGGACAACACCAGAGCACCTATTGACAACTATAAAGCCTGCTCCCTAGCCAGAGTGCCAGCTCACGCTGTTGTTACTCGCAAGGATCCACAGCTGGCCGACTTGATCTGGCAGAGCCTTGACCAAGTTCAGACTGACCACGTAGGAAGTACACTGAATAACATCTAATTTCAGCGTATTCTGATTCCTTGTGTTTCAGCAGCCTCATTGCTTTCCTAATGAATCATCTCACTTGCTGCCTTTTCAGAGCTTTAACCTCTTCTCATCTGAAGCCTACGCACCCGCCAAGAACCTGATGTTCAAAGATTCAACAGTGAGGCTCTTGAGGGTGCCCCCAAACACAGACTCCTTCCTGTATCTGGGTGCGAACTACATGAGCATCGTCCATTCCCTTAAAAAAGGTAAAGAACACAAGCAAGACAGGCAGAAACGCAATTGTTAGTCAGGTGTCAGTCTGGCTTATGTCTAAGTCTTTCTTCCCTCTCTAGAGCAGGCATCAGACGATGCATCCCCTGCCATCAGATGGTGTGCTGTGGGCCATGCTGAGACCGCAAAGTGTGACACGTGGAGCATCAGCAGTGTGTCTGGGGACACCACCTCCATTGAATGCCAGAACGCCCCTACAGTTGAAGAGTGCCTGAAGAAGATTATGGTAAACTCTGGAGGAAATATCAAAATCTGTTAATTTATTATTTTTTGTCTCCACTCTGTGACATTCATCTCTGCTTTGAATCGCCCCGCAGCGTAAAGAGGCCGACGCAGTGGCCGTGGATGGAGGTCAGGTGTTTACGGCTGGAAAGTGTGGCCTGGTTCCTGTCATGGTGGAGCAGTATGTGCAAGGTAGATAACAAGAAGAAGAAATAACACACACACAATCCTGTGTCTTATTTCAACTTTTTTATGAGTAATATTTGTTCATTTTGTCTCCTCTCACAGAGTTGTGCAGCCGCTCTGATGGTAGTAAACTTTCATCTTTTTCCTCTTCTTTTTATGATATGGACAAATTTTTTAAAAAGTCTCGAAGTGCATTATTTTAATTGTAACACAACTTCAATGACCTGTTGTGCTGATGACCAGATTTGTATTTTTATCCTTGGACTCTACCACTCTACTACTACAACTATAATTTAACTAGCTTTATATGAACAACCAGTTCAAGGAATCCTTATTTATTAGTTTATCCTCTGAAACTTCTGAAGCTTTGAACAACAGGTGGATGGAGCTTGTCTTCATTATATATTAAGGATATAGTCTCTTTATGGCATTACAAACAACCAAGATTAAAAAAACAATACTAAATAAATCCCCAAATTGAGCATTTACATAAATCTGGAGACCTAGCATTTAGCTCAAAGGTATTGCTTGTACATTGTTTAAAATTTTAGTGGCTCCGGCTTTGTAAGTGTCCACCATTATAATGAAAGATGACCTTTAAAAAGTGGATTAATTTCAAATTAATCAGTGACAGAGTAGATTTATATGAATGTCTCTCTGCAGTTGAATCATCTGAAATGTCTACCTCTACTTCCCGTATCCACTCTCAGTCACATCCTCCTCATACTATGCTGTTGCTGTGGTAAAGAAGGGTTCAGGGGTGACCTGGGACACTCTGAAGGGCAAGAAGTCTTGCCACACAGGAATCGGCAGAACTGCTGGCTGGAACATCCCCATGGGTCAAATCTACAAAACAGAACATGACTGTGACTTCAGTGAGTGACTGCAAGCTTCTCCTTCTTTTACCAACAGAAAGAAATTTAAAGCCACCCACAGAAATCATGCAACTCCCCTTTTTCTAAAAAAGTTTGTTTAGATGACTCACGTGATGAATCTGTATTTAAACAAAAGCCACAATCTTCCATTAACCTTGACAAAAGAGAGGTTTGCTGATTGTGGAACTCTTTCTGCATCTCTTCTTCTCATCAGCCAAGTTCTTCAGTAGTGGCTGTGCCCCCGGAGCAGAGCCCAACTCTCCGTTCTGTTCTCTGTGCGTCGGCAGCGGTAAAGCTGTGGGAGACCAGGCCAAATGCAAAGCCAGCGCTGATGAGAAGTACTACGGTTATGCTGGAGCCTTTAGGTACAGCAAGAAACAGAATGGCATCGCATACAAGTTTGTGTATAAGGAGAAAGTTAGCAAAGAGACGGGAAGCAGAGGAAAACAATCTTGCTCAATCTTGCCAGCTACTGTTATGTTTTTTTTTTTCTTATATATTTCTTTTGTAAACAGCCAAGAATGTGTCAAGAGCTGAAGCATGTTTTCCTCCTAAAACCAGAACTTTTTAATCGTTTTTAAAATTTTTGTGAACTTTAGCAGTGATAAGGTGTAATTTTTAATTGGTTAGCCATTTACCCCCAACTTCACTCTTTGTCTCCAAAGTCATGATGTATGGCATATCATTACAGGTGTCTGGTTGAGGGTGGTGGTGATGTTGCCTTCATTAAACACACAATTGTGACAGAAAACAGCAATGGTAAGAGGACTGCACTGATCTGCACTACCTGCTCCGATGACATTACAACAGCTTCTAAACTTTATTCCACCTCTCTTTATCGAAGGTAACGGTCCAGACTGGGCTCGTAATCTGAGATCTTCTGATTACCAGCTCATCTGCCCTGGGAAAGGACCAGTGGAGATCAGTGAATATGCCACTTGTAACTTGGCTCAGGTGCCTGCACACGCTGTGGTGACGCGCCCAGAAAGCCACAGTAAGGTGGTCCGCATCCTTCAGGAACAGCAGGTTTGTGATAAAGTCTAAGATAGCTACTTGAAATGAAATAAGAGCTTAAAATAAAATTGTTGTTGTTTCAAAGCACTGAATTCCCAGTGCAAAAATCTGACATCAAGGTTCAACTTCTCTAGCCGACACAGATGCTGAGTCTGAAATAGAGAAGCATCCTTTCATTACAGAAGCTGCATACAGTTTGTTTGGCATTCTGTTTTGAGCACAACAATGAATTTTTAACCGATTTTTCCAAATAGTTGCCAATTAACTCTGACAACTTTAACATTGTCCCTTTGTAGGGGCTACATCTAAGACTCTACAGGCCTCAGTTAACAAGTTAAAGCTTATGACAGCAGAATTAGAAAAATACTGAGCAAATGTGGCTTGTTTGGAAAGAAAAATCCGCTTCTCTCTACAGAGAACATAGCAGGACAGCTATATATATTTGCAGAGTTGCATCTGAACAAACCAAGAGACTTCTGGAACAATGTTCTCTGGGCGGACGAGACCAAAGTGGAAACGTCTGGCCTTAATGTACAGGACCACGTTTGTTGAAAATCAAACATATTCGCACAAACACCTAGTAGAAACTGGTGGTGGAGGGGTGTTGATTTGGGCTTCTTTCACAGCAACGTGGCACAAACACTTCAAGTTACTGCTCCCAAAGTTGATTCTACTTGCTACTGAATCATGGAGTGTACTTAGTTTGTCACAACTGCATAGAGTCCTGTGAAAACTTTCTTTTTGATATGACTGTACTTGCACTTGATCTCAAGTGGGGGGGACCTTGGCATTTCAAAAACCAATAGTTACAAAAGTTATGATGACTTCTGTTTTTCCACATTCTGTCGGTTTCAATGAGTAAAGTAACCAGTGTAATAGAAATCTAAACTAAATAACTGCTTCAAACCTAAATTGTGTTCTTAGGCCAGATTTGGAAACACCGGAACCGATCCTTCATTCAGAATGTTCCAGTCAGAAAATGGAAAGAACCTCCTCTTCAAGGACTCCACTAAGTGTCTCCATGAGGTACCACTGGGAACAACCTATGAGCAGTTTTTGGGAAATCCTTACATGGAAGCCATGAAGGCAGTGAGACATTGCAGCGAAACTACTCCAGGTTTGTACTACTGCAGAAATTACTTAGCATTTAAATGTTACTTTTGTACCATCTTGTACCAGATAAAATAACATTCATACTCGACATTCTCCAATTGTTTTTGTTTGCCTCTCTTCCCAACAGATCTGGAAAAATCTTGCACATTCCATACCTGCCAGCAAGGCTAATGGAGATGTACAACACAGTGATTCAGCCATCTTACCCACTTACTTCCTGCACTTACCCAAACATAGTGTTTCTCCTGTCTCCTCTTCTGATCTTACTATAGACTTGTTTTTAGAAGCACAATTGACACCAAATATCATCAGTCCTGCCAATCAACAATATGTGAAACGATCATCTCCACATATAGCTATTTTTATGCTGCTGAAACAGCATGTTACACTGCATTTGTCACTAGATCAACTATGTTTTGTTAACACACGACTGACTTTTCTCAAATAAAGACATTTCAATGCTCTTTCACGGTGAAAGCACAATTTCTGACAACGCTGATGGTGTTTTATCTGATCTTCTCCCTTAATGATTGTTACCAAAAGAACAAAAAAGAAAAGACAATATTATCACATTTACTGCAAGTACCAAAAACACTGAGTCACTGGCTCGAGTGCAGGTTTAAAGAGCTGCTGTCTGAAGGTGCATTCAATAATAATGAAACATTAGGTGAAAAAACATGTAGCAGAATGACTGTCAGTACCGGTAATGTACATTATACAATTATAATACAATAAGTATAACTGTAGACTACATTTTATTAAAATGTGATTTCACTAGCTACCTTCAAATTGTTACCAGTCTATATTTAAGCACATGGATGTACAGTTTCTAACCGTGGTAGTCAGCTGAGCTGCATTTCCACAGGCTTCGCAGGCAAATGAATAAATAAACATAATTTGAGGAAAATCTGTTTGAGTGAATCGCACAGACAATGTGGCACCATCTGCTTTTTGGATACTTTGAAGACTTTTGGATAATTTACATTCAAATCAAAATCCTGTGGCATGAACAATGTGAAGCTGTTCCATCATAGAGACTTCACAGCAGGTTGGCATGTTCTGGAAACCCCTGTTAACACTTGGCTGGTGAACAAACACATGGTTGGATTAACCTAAACATGGGAAAAGGAGCTTTGGAATATGACTCCTATTTGACACAACTTAGTTCTATTCAGATATGCAGTATATTTAGGAATATTCACCCTGTACTGTACATGACAAAAAGAAGAAAAACTACATCAGTTAATGCTAGAGCTGATTTTTTTTTCATGAATCTGCTGAATACTTTTATACTTTATATATATATATTGTCAGAAAATAGTGAAACATCCAAGTTTCAGTCCAAAGTGGTATTTTTATATCTATACAGCACTGAGCAAAAGTCTTGAGCCATTCCTTATTTCTTTATATTTCTTTTTATATATCTTTTCATTGAAAAACTAGACCAAACATCTAGTTTGTTGCCATTTGTTTGGGTGAATCCACAAAAAAGGCTAATGGCAACACTGTACGACGGGCATAAAATAAATAGTATTCTTGGCGCAACATGAAAGTTTGGCATATCTTAGTGCGGTGTGCTGTGTATCCTTAAAGAAAATCTGTGGACACTGGACAAGTGGAGGACAGAAGAATGAGTAGCAGGTCTGAAAAAAGTATCAACAACAAATGAAAAGTTTTTGAAAGTCATCTTCTGAAGAAATCTGAAAATATTCCAGAAAAGACCTGACACAGGACCCGACAGACACATCTGGCCCTCAGTTGATCCCTCTGCTGTTCACTGAAACCTCATTAGAAATGGTCTCGCTGGAGGGCCATCTGAAACCATGCTCAAGAAATGGAAGCAATAAGAAAAGGCTGAGGTATGCAAAACTGCACAAGAACAGGTATTACAATAAAAACACAACAATGACAATAAATATTTTACCACATTAACAAATACTAAAACTAACAATTTTTATTTTATTTTAGTTAGCTGTCCAAGTTGACAAGTTAATTTTTTTCAAGGTCTAGTTTTTATTTTTAGCTGTGTTAACTAAAACGAAAACAATCTTCCCCCATACAATATCGGTTTTTAGTTTCGTTTGAGTTAACTATAATAACCTTTCCAACAGGTCAGTAATGAATCCAAATATCAATTTTTCGTCAAATCATTGTGAGTGTGCACAGAGGTCAGAAGAGAGGTACAACAGTGAGTGTACACTGCCATCAGTAAAACACAGTGGAGGCTGTGTCATGCTTTGGGCTGCATTTTAGCCAGTGGTGAAGGGACTGATCCATTGATCTACCATGCAATACCACCTGGAAAGCATTCCATTGGCATCGCCTTCATTTTCAAGCAGGACAGTGATTCTAGAGACAATGGGAATGGTATATACTCTATTTGCATGAATGCTTGCACATATTTCATACATATATCTATATATATATATACACACACACACACACACACACACATATATATATGAGAAATGGCTTGAGACTTTTGCTCAGTACTGTACTATATTCCCTTACTACTGCTTTGTTAAACAACTCAAAATTAATATCAGATACATTAGTAATTATTTCATGGTATTAAACAGATTAACATTAAATAAATAGAAATGATCAGATTCCCAATCAAACATGATGCAGTAAAATAAAGTTAAGCTAACTTCATTATCTTCTGCAACAAGAGGCTAATCACAGTCTACTCAGCAACATCATGTCCCAGCTGTGATGGAAATGTAAGTACTCAAATGCGCTTTTTTAAAACACCTTAAAAGAGTTAAAGATATCAGCTTAGTGTTGTTCCAGATAATGGCTCACTTTGAATACGGAGGCCTCGGTTGATCAAAGGAGTCAAGCTCCTGCATCACATGACCAAGGAAATTGCATCAAATTTTAATTTCCCCGGAAGTTACCCATGCGACTCGGAGGCGTACCGGCTTCGCACAGGAGAAACATCGCACTATGGCCTCTCTCTGAGCCGCATCACACGATACTTGTGTATATACCTAACCGGCAATCCATCACCATCGACGCCTTGATCATGGACCTGCGGTCCAGAGGCTTTTCTTGGGGCCATCGGAGTTGTCAATAGTATTCCCGAAGGACTATATTATTTGATTTTGAGCACTGTCACTTTTGCACGCCTGGGGGTTTAAACCGAACTGACAGTTTAGCACTCTCCCCCATCTGCCGGTTAGCTAGCTAGCTCGCTAAGTCATTAGCCAAGAAGGGCATCATTTTTCTGTTGGAGTTAAAGGACAAGGAAACAGCAGCACCACCGCTTTCATTAACAGAAGACTGAGCCGAGGCTGATTCCCCGAGTTCCTACCTTGCAACACAGTAACTGTTATAATTCCTGGTAAGAAGAAACCCGGCGGTATGCTAGTTCCCCGAGCGGGGCTGCATTTTTGTGAAAGGCACACGGGCTGAGCAGGCCCTGACCGTCCACACACACCAGCAGAGCTAGCAGGCTAATCCTCCCCTGGGTCCCGGTAAAACTACTTTATCTTAGTGTTTTCCGTCAGTTCAGTATTTTTTTTATTTAGAGCTGACGCTAACCTAAAGTTACCTAAATTAACAGCGTTGGCTGTTTTGGTTTGGTTATCTCGGTGGGCTTCGTGGGAAAGCTATGGCTAACCCTAACCTAACGCTTTTTCGGTTCTCGGTTAAAAAAATAATGAAATGAAATCAATATTTACTGCGATCTGGATCGATTTCTTTAGTTTGTCTTGAATCTAAAGTCGGTGCCCTCAGTGCCAAAATATTAGGCCACGTTAACCATGAACATCAGGTACACGGTGTCGCCGGGCCTGTAACACCCCGCTAACCGCTAGCCAATGTTAACCAACAATAGCATGACTGTAACTTAACCTAATCGCTGTCGCGTGTTGCAACATTATTGACAAAGCTAACTACTTCACTGTTCCCGGCCTTTGAGTATAAATGTGTATTCTTATAATCAGCACAGTAAAACTGTTTGACCGGGCTCTGTGTACATTAAGGTTAAATGCGGACTCAGCCACGTAGCGTAACTAAGTAAAATGTCTGTGATGGTGGGACACGTAACATTAGCCGGCTGTGGGCTAACGATCCAGCCAACCTCGCCGGGGCATTTCTGATTCGTTAGCAGGCCATAAAAAATGTTTTACGGTAAATGTCAGCTAATACAAGACCGTTTACATTTATTCGTGAATCATAAGCCCGTTAGCCATCGCTTCTGGCGCGCCATATGGAAGCATTGAAGCCCTGTCAAAAAGAAGCATGGCACCAGCTAGCATCTGACGATAGTCACTGTGTCAGCAGGTGGATGGTGTATGACACGTCTCCTGCTATTACGGCAGTTTATATTTTTTAAAAGCAATTCTATCATTTTTTTGTTTTTTAGTTTCAACCCCCCGCAGCCGTCATTTACTCATGGGAAAACGGCAGTCAGTATTGAGTTTTGTATGGTTTATTTTCACAAACGGGAGGGAGGGGGGGCTTAGCTTCTGTTCACACAGTAAATGAACTTTGACCTGAGGTATCCATTTTCTTAGATTCACTTAAAAACAGCGTGCGTGTGAGCTTTAATAACTGACGAATTAGCATTGGTGTCTAAGGCAGGAATTTATTTGAAAGTAATTTGAACCCTTATCTACTCAACCTAAGCTTTGAATGGAAGATAAAACACATAATTGTGTTACCAGCTGATTTAATCAAGGATGGAGGAGGGAAAGACACTAATTGCATCCTCATATGAGCTCTGTAAAAATGCAAGGGAACGAGATTGGGGAGGTGGTGGTGTTATCACAGGCGAAACTGCAGGCCACACCCTGGCTGCTTGGTTAGATGTTGCTACACTAAAGGTTCAACATGTCTCCTTACAGTGATCTTTAGTATCCAACCTCAATGGCTGTAATTAGTATTTTTAACAAAGACCTGGAATACCAGTGCCTGCTTGCAAATGTTAAAAAATCACATTTCAGCTCAAAGTAATTTCATGTTCTTCTCATTTTGACATTATTTCTTGCTCGTCTTTCCCCCCAGGAAGGCTGGCACCACATCGCCACCCTAATGCAGTACCATAAAAGAACGTGAAATGAACAAACCACCACAGCCTATAGCGGGACCCACTTCTGTCCCCAATCCTGCCCCTTCCCCTGGATTGACACAGGTGAGACCCACTAACATAGTTTGTTTATTTATTTTGGTAGTTTAGAGTTTAGTAACCTTTTCCCCCCTCTCCCTCCTCTTCTGTTCTCTCCTATTAAGGCTGCCTACGGCCCTGGACAGCCAACTTCTCTTGTTTTTGCAACCCCTCCACCTCCACAAATGAACTCTGCACCACAGCCAAGACAGGTATTGTTCACAGCATGCTTTCTGTTGTTGATATGGTTGAAAACCCCTTTCTTTCTTGCTCTTTCACAACAGTTTCTGACATAGCTTCTTCTGCTGTAAGGCTTTGCCTCGACTTGTGTGTTATAACCGCTATTTGCCGTCCTTGTCCTTGAATGTGAATCTTGACTTCTTTCCTCTCTTCTGCTGTCCTAGTTTGCTACTGGGCCCCGTACTTTACATCAACAGGTACTAACACCCCTTACTTTTCCTCACATCCCCTCTGTCTCCTTAGTGTAATGCATGCTTTCAGATACAAATTGGGAAAGAAGATAAGATGAGTGTTTAGATCTGCCCTTCTAAACATCCATTTAGATTAGTTTACTTTAAAAAAAAACATTCAAATCCAAATGAGCTCTTTTGCAACATTAAATTATTATTCAAGCCCATAGATTGTGTAATCAACATTATGTAACTTTAATGCAAGTTACGTTTTGCAAGTGAGTCTATGATGTAAATTAAAAACAGCTGAAAATTCAACTCTACGCAGTTTTCTTTTCCAGTGTCCCCCAAAGTTCTTTCCTTTTTCCTCAGTCCTTGTTTTCCCCTTTCATCTTAATTTAGTACCAAGTCAGCATATCTTGCATCAGATCGTTTTTTATTTAAATACCTGGTTTGTAGACATGAATTGTATTATTGTGAAAATTTTGAGAAATGAAAGCATTTCTGATACGGTCTAAATTGTGCAGCAGGCTGTCATTTGAAAACAGCCCACGTCTCGCCACTGTTTTGCATTGATCACCACATTTGTCCTAATCCCACAGTGATAAAGGGCCTTGTTGCCACCAGATATTAAAATGAATTAAACTGCATGTGCCTGCAGCCCTTAATGTGATTCTTTAACCTACCAGAAGTAGGGCCCTGCAGGACTAGAAGGGGATCGTGTTTCTATAATGATCTGTCCAGAATCGATTGCATGTGCGTCTGTAGTTGTTTGAGCGTACCCATCATGACTGCGAGGCACACTGCTACCTCTCATACTCCTCCCTTCTTCCTGCAAATTCAAACATCCCCCTCATTGTGTCCGGTCCTCATTTTCACCTTAATCTTACTCCCTTTCTTGCTCTTTGCTCATGTGTTGCGCGGCTGAAGGGTGGATACAGAGCATTACAGGTAACAGCTTTTCTCTTCGTCCCTCCCCTGTTAACTTGTGCTAACTTCATTGTGGCAGGAAGTCATGACTTTCAGGATAATTTAAACTCCCAAGTTACCCAGAATTGAATTTAGTGTGCACATGTGCAGTTGCTGTGAGTGCGTAGATTCCAGGTGAAGGGTATCGGCGTGTGCGTAACTCGAAGCAAACGCACAGAAAAATGTAAAAGCAAGAATTAGGAATACCGTTGTTATGAAATGCACAGGCAGAACCAGAAGTTTGCTGCTGATATGATGCAGTCTTCATCTTTTTGTTTTTGTTCTTTTAAGAGCTACTATCAGAACCGACCCACCATGGCCACCAGTGCTCCAAGGGTACCGGGAAATAGTGGCCCTCGAGCTGTTGCACCAGCTCATGTCTACCCACCCGGCTCACAAATGATGATGATATCCCAACCTTTTGCTGGCTCTCCTCAAGGCTACTTCATTCCCTCTGGACAGGTTAGTGCACACACGAGCTCTACTCTGCAGCCAGCCCAAGTAATCAATACATACTTATCATAACAGTTGCAATCACTTTTTAACACTTTTATTTGGATAACATTACCTTCTGAATGAATTGAATTTAATAGTAACATGTTGAGCTTATTGCTCTTCATTATTGTTTGTATGTTTAATGTTGGAAGGTTGCAGTATTATTCATGTCAGTTTGGTGTCTTTAGTGTCAGATTTCATTTTAAACTTGAATTCAGTTTTATTTATTTAGCACCAAATCCCAACAGCAGTCATCTCAAGGCACTTTATATTGTAGAGTTATCCGGCAACAATGGAGAGAAAAGTCCAACAATCAAATGACCCTCTTGTTGACAGCAGAAAGGAAAAACTCCCTTTTAACAGGAAAAAACCTCTGTCGCAATCAGGCTTGGGGAGGGGCGGCCATGTGCCGTGACCAGTTGGGGGTGGTGGGAGGAAAACAGGACAAAAGACACTCTGTGCAAGAGAGCCAGAGATTAAGAATAACTAATGATTAAATGCATAGTGGTGTATAAACACACAAAGCCCTCTTTCACTAGTACGTACTCGGATCGACTGTTTTTAGGGTTCTCCATTAGGTGGCGCTACCAGGTACTTTTTTAGTACCTGGTACTCGGCTGGGGTTCCAAAATGCTCTCCGTTGATCCGAAAATGTGATGTCAATAGACTGCATGCCACTGTTTGACTGGTCAATAGTGTCACTGTAAGTCATGAGAGCATCTCCTTCACAAAAATCAAAATGGCCACTTTTGTAACCCGGCAACAAGGATATACCTTCACCTCGATGTCCTCCATTGTTGTGTTGTTTGTGTCGGGTACAAATAACGCTGTAGGCCCTTCGACCACGTTGATATAACGACCCTATGCACATTAGGTGGTACTCAGGTGTAATGGAAAACGACTGAAACCAAGCCGAGTCGTGCCAAGTACTTACTAGTTGAAAAAGCGCTAATAGTGAAGAACAAACACTCAGTGCTTTAGGAGTCCTTCTGATGGCTCATCCAAAGTGTCTTCTAAAGAGTTTCATTATACCCACCTTCCAGTCCTTAGCAGCCACACCCAAAACTGAAGGTGACATCACAGCCGATTCTGCAGGTTGTTCACCTCACAATTTAAACGTATTTATTTATTTTGTCATAATCTCCCACTGCTGCTGCCATCACAGCTGAGTTGAGAACACTGTATATAATTGTGTTGGTTTTTACTGTTTTAATGATAACCTTACAAAAGCTCAGAGATTCACAAATTGTACAGACGACATGTAGTAACACGAGACTTTTGTAAAAAAAAAAAAAAAAAAAAAAAAAAATCCAAAACTTGGCAGTTTCTTTGCTTTCGGTTTTGACTTCTCCTGTACCAGCGCTAGTGTGGAAATTCGTCTGAAGCTTGTGATCCTATGTGAGGACGGGAGAGACGCAGTTTGGAAACCTGTTACGATGAGCTACATTAATATTTGAAAGTCCTCTTAATAGAGGTTTTTGGAGTGAGGATCTCAAAACTTAATTGTTGTTTGTCTTGTTTCTACAGTACCGAGCTCCATACATGCCTCCTACCCAGCAGTATCCCGTGACCAGCGGCACAGCAAACTTCTATACTGGAACTAGCCCTGCTGAATACCCTCCTTATGGTAAGGGTTTTTAACCCCAAGACTCACAACAACCAAGCCGAACCACAAACGCGTTCAGTTTAAACACAGAACTTAATGGAGAAGTTCTAACCCGTATTTAAAACCACATCCACATGCAGAATTCCTCATCTGTGAAGTATTCCTGAATGTGGGGTGGTTTTGCTTGGCTGATTGGGTTGTTTTCTTGTTTCTATTTTTTCTGTGATGGGGGTTAATTGTCTTTGTTGCTGTAGTATGTCTGTCTCTGTGTGTGTGTTTCTTTTTCTTCGTTTTTTTTTAATATGCCTTTGAGTCCAAACACTGCTGTATGTGCATGTAGTTGGGCTTAATTCTGCTTTGGCCTGTGTTCATTTTCTGCACCTTACGCTGCCTTGTAGGTTCCATGAAATGGCTTTGAAACCGCAGTTTTCTCCTTTTTTGCATGTCTACATACAGCAGCAGAAGCGTTGTGTGGGAGCTAACGTTGCCAGAAACCCTATTTAAATATGAATGAACTGCACTTTTTAAGCAGGAAACGCAACTGCTACAAAAACTGATTTGCTTTAGTACATTTGTACTAATGCACAGATATTTTATATATACGACGTATAGATAAGTGGGGGTTTGTTGGCTCAGTTAAAACCCCCATTGTATTTACTTATAAAGACCCTTGTGTGATGGTAGTGCACTTCAAAATTTGTACTATTTGAAACTAAATATATGCCAAGAGCACAAGGTAAGTGTACAGTAGAGACATTGTTCATTTCATGGGACCTTCTTAACACCCTGCTTCCTCTGGATCCTCTCATTAACACATTCTGCATCTGTCTCTTCCTGCCCTCTCCTTCTTTCCTCCCTCTCCCGTCCCTCACTCCCTTCCTCTCCTTTGCTGCGTTGGTTCAGAGCCCTCTCTTGCCGCGAGGGAGAGGCGGGGTGGCGGGGGGAGAGGAGGCGGGCGAGAGAACGGCCGTCTCTCTCTCCACGGTGCGCCTCTCGCCTCCCAGCGCTACCCCGGTGAGTAGTGTGTGTGCTTTTGTGGTGGTCAGCAGGCTTCTGTGGCACTTCCTGTCTCTAACCGTGTCTTCCTGTCTCTGATTTCGTACGTGTAGGCCACGTACACACGACGATGGATGTTATTTAAATGTAGTTGTAGCAAATACAGAGAAAAACTTTAACTGAAACTTTTAGCTTGTAGCCTAGTGATGCCTCTGTGGTGATGACAGCTTATGGCTTTTTTTCCCTCTCCATTTGTTTCTTGTTTAAGAAGCTAAATAAATGGAATTTTGCATACAAAGCGTCAAAAACCAACTTCCGTTTGAAGTAATTTTCTGTACAGCAATACTACTTGTAAATGTTTAAATTTGGCTGGATGCTGAATCGGTGGCTCCAGCTTCTGGTGCCAGCCCATTAAATTGCTTTAAAAAGTCTGGACAGATGTGAATGTAAAGAGCAAATGGCAGTTATGCCTCCTTACACAACTGAATGTAAAGTGGGCTGTTTGAATTCATCACGTATTGTAGACAGAAGTAGTAAAGTTTTGTGTAGTAGTCAAATTCAGCCATCATTAATTCATAGACTTTGTTGTTAACTTAATATATAATGTGGATCAAAAACATAAAAAATAAGCCCACAAATTAGCCTTTAAGTACACGTTTATATCTGAAACCACACTTTGTGTACACGTACAAATGTTTGCTATTGCACCTTTACATTTTTTCCCCCCAACATTTATCAGCAATGGTAGAAAAAAAAATCTCAATCAAATGAAACAAGTACATACAGATTTTTATTTTAGTTTGAACTCTTGAAAACTCTTGTTTATTCTGAGTTGTTTTTATGATTTATTTTGTAATTTCTATTCTTTGTTTCATTTCAACTTTACAGCTGGAGCATACTATCCAACTCCGCCTCAGTATCCCCCATCTGTCCAGCCTTCAACGGTCATGTTGTCCACCCAGCAACAGCTACAAGTCCCGCCTCCTCAGCAAGCCCCTGCACAGTCACAAGGCCTAATGAAGAGAGAACGCAGACCGGTAGTATGTCCCAACAAAAGCACAGCACACCTCTTGAATGAGGTCAAAAATGTTGAATGGAGAGACACTGTATTGTGTGTTCAATGTGGAACTTTCCCTTTTAACCTGAAAACAACAATAGTATTTGTCATGATGGGGGTCAGCAGCTGTAGATCAGTAGTGGCAGGATGGTTGCACATTGTTTGTATTTTAATGTCATTTGCCTTTTCTCTAATAGATAACAATACGAGACCCCAACCAGGGTGGACGCGATATCACGCACGAGATCCTGTCGGGTGTAATGTCCTCCACCACACCGACACCACAGGTAAGACTTTACTTTGAAGTGACTGAGTTAAATAGAGTAATGATGGTGTTGTACATTTGTCTTTTATCAGAAATCTAAAGTATAGTTGGCTATCTTGTACTGACATGTGGTACTCTGTGTTTAAAGTAATACAGTAAAGCTCAGAACTTCATTATGTTTTTCTCATGTTCATTTTGTCTTCACTTCACTTCACTATTTGCTTTAGAACAAAGTAATTTTTTTTCAATGTGAAGCCAACGTTTTGCTTTATATAGACAAAACAATGGTAAGTTATAAAAAGACAACAAAAGAAGATGTTGTTAGGTGAGGATTGCTCTCACTTTTTTATTTTTATTTTTATTTCCTCTTACTTTAAAAAGGAATGAATATGAATTTATCTGTACATAAAGGCACCGTTGTGGATTTTTTTTTAAGTACATCTGCGACTGTGTTGATGTCTTTTTTTTTTTTTTCTCTTTTTTTTGTCTTCATGGTACTTTCTAATAGTCAGCACAGCTGAGGTCAGTTTCACTAAGCAAACTATGCTGAGTCTAAGCAAATGCAAACAAAAATGCACTGATGCGTTGAGCTATTGCCAAAGTTGAAAATTGCTAGTTGGAGGGGAAACGGGCAACACAAACGAATCACTTTTTAAAAGAGTTGAGTGACACTGCAGCCTTCAAAGAAACAGGTCTGAATCAATACCACCTCAGACAATATCCACCAAATGTGAGGAGAAAAAAAACTTGTAACAAACTGCACCAAATGTGTTGATGCTCATTGTTAAAAGCCCGTCTAGTGGGTTTTCTATTTTATTTATTAAAGGCCGCTATTGCTTTGTGATTGCAGGCACCGGATGCAAGTTCTGCACAGGTCAATGGGGAAATTGCCCAGCCTGTGATTGCACAGACGAGAAGAGGTGAGAATATTTTCTTAAGTTTGACTCTGTGAAAAAGAAATGACTAAATTTTTTTCTCGTCATTTATTGTCACGTCTCTCGCTGTCCAGATGATAACACAGAGCGTCCTACTAGTGCTGAAACCCCTCCTTCTCTTGCTGCGGCAAACGCTGAGCCTGTGTTGGAGAGCAAACAGGAAGTGGACAGCCAAATAGTGCTGCCTACTGAGTTAGCTGCACAATCTGTAGCCCCCGTAGCTACTACTGAGGTGCCATCCACACTGATAAAGGACCAGCAGTCTCCTCCTTCCCTTCCTCCAGGAGCAACGTTGACCACTACTCCTGCTGAGGCAGTAAATAAAGTTGGCACTACCGTTTCTGATACAGTAGATGCTCCTCATGCAACCTCACAGTCTTCAGAAGCACCAGAAGCCCCTGTGAAAATAGAGGAACTACCGGCTGCTCCAGCTCAAGCTGAGAAGGGTCCAGAAAAGGAAGAAGCAAAAACAGAGGAAGTGAAGAAGGTGGAAAAAGAAGAGCAGGTGGCCACCACAAAGTTGGAGCCTGCAGCTGAGGCTGCAGCAGCAGGTTCTTCCAATCTTGAAGAAGAAAGAAAGAATAAAGAAGAAATGGCTACAAAAACGGCAACTGAAGTCTCCCAGCCTCCCCCACCTGCACGGGAGCCTGCTGGTCCACAGACCCAGAACGCCGTTCTGCGCTCTACCCCCGAACCTGAATCCACACAAGTTGAGGCAGCAGAGCCTGTTCTCCCCAACGGCCTTCCTCAGGAGACCGAAGAACTGCCCAAGGATAATGCAATTTCAGACACTACGCCCCACAAACAGCCAGACGCTTCTCAATCTCAGGAATCCACACCTATGGCTAAAACGGCAACAGCAGCCCAGGAGGTGAAAGAGGAGGCTGAAGAGAGGGAGGAGGAGGAAGAGTGCAAGAAGAAAAGTGAGGATACCCCTCCTGCGTCTGTTAGCTGCCCAGAAGAATCTACTATGCAAGGTACAGTTAATCCCCCCCCTTGCTTCTCAGGCTGTCACATGCCTAATCTTGTTTTATCTGAATTTTAATGTCATCACTTTGTCTTTCCTTTTGAAGCTGCTACACATGTGCAAAGGAAGAAAAAGAACATGAAAGAGTTTAACAAGAAGGAGGCCATTGGGAATCTCCTGGATGCCTTCACAGAGGTTTGTGTTAAATCAGACGACAGTCCAAAGAGCTCTTAAACTGGGTGTCCATCTTTTACTCTCAATAAACAACAGATTCTTAGAAAACTTGATCTTTTCTTTCTTTTTGCAGGAACAGGGTGCCAAGCCTGCCTCTGAACCCATGCCCACTCAGGCCAACCCTCCAGCTCCAGCACCAGCTGAACTTCCTGTCGAAGTGGCAGATGAGACCTGGGAGCAAAAAGAGGACAAGCAGAATGCAGAACCTGACAAGTCTAAAGCCACACCTGAGCCAACTGAGCAGAAATACCAGTACAAACAAGGTACGCTTTGAAAGCTTAAAAGGCTAAAAAAAATCTTTAAATGTTTTAATCTTTTCCCTAAAGCTAAACTGATAAAACTCTGTACATACTTTGGTCTTAGGGCAAATATAATTTATTTCAGCATTAAATTTTAAGTCTGTTTTTTCCTTGTGCCTGCATTTATATGCTGGAAGGATGAGGCCTTGTTTGATTTAAGCACAGTGTGAAAATCTCTTTATGGTGATTTTAGTTTCTCTCATAGTTTTGCTCATGTGCCGTCATCGTTTTATTATTTTAGTTTCAAAGAATCTGCACTGACAGAGTGGATTATCACAGCCATCTTTCAGCTGTGCCTTTACTGTAGTGTGCCTTTAATCATGTGCCTTTGCATATTTCCTGTACGTTGTGCAGAAGAATGGAAGCCGATAAACCCGGAGGACAAGAAGCGGTACGACAGGGAGTTCCTCCTGGGCTGCCAGTTCATCAGCGCCAGTATGCACAAGCCTGAGGGCCTGCCTATCATCAGTGATGTGGTGCTGGATAAGGTAGGTGATGTTGAGCTTTGTGTAAAAGAACGCAGAAACGATACAAATTGAGTTGAAGAATATGGCAGTTGTTTTTTTTACCCCTCATCTGTAAATTTTGACCTCACATCATGAAGCGCACCACAATCTTTGAGGCGCTTCAGCCAGTCGTGCAACTCCCGATTTTTGTAACCCGATGCGTTGTCCCGGGCCGTCACAGCTTTGTTAAAGGCTGACGGGGTATTGTTGTCACTAGAGATGGCACGATACCACTTTTTTATGTCCGATACCGATACCGATATCATAAATTTGGATATCTGCCGATACCGATATGAATCCGATATAGTGTGTTTCAACAAAACAGTTTTTTTTAAATATCTTGCTGCATTTTGTATAAGTTCATACTCAAGTTTAAAACAACAACTACACTAAAGCTATTCTGTTATACCTGTATGCAAAAAAAATATTTCATAGTTCAGCAACACTGATCAATCTAATAAACTTAAACCTACACCATCCTCCCTATTCTGGTATTTTAAAGAGTACTTAGCATAAATATTAAGCAACCTAACTACCGTATTTCCCGGACTACAAAGCGCACCTGAATATTAGCCGCACAAGCTAAAATCAGGGGAAAATCCTGTTTTGTACATACATTAGCCGCACCTGACTAAAAGCCGCAGGTGTTTCAATGTTGACTTATCATATGTAAGAGAATATGCACAAAGGGAATTGTCAGGAAAGAGATGGCTGTTTGGAGACACACCCCTTTTATTAATATTTTGAAAAACAAGTTATGGGTACATATTTGCACATGTAGTACATAACAGTAACCTACAGCACACCAGAAAAATAGATTCGGACTACCTTTTAGGCTCAGGTGAAGTGACACGGAGAAGAAAAGTCAGTCATTCACCATCTTTCTCTTCTTCCTGCGCTCTAAAACCACCAAAGTCCTCTTCTCCAATGTCGGAAACGAACAGGCTCATGATGGCTTCGTCATCCACTCTCCGCTTCTCTCCTTCGTTGTCACTTTCAAAACCAAAGAAATCCTCGTTGTCAGTGTCAGAGTCGAACCCCCTCTGAAGGGCCGTGGCGGTGTCTTCCTCTCCATCATGCAGCAGTCCAGCCCTTCAAAATCCGTTGGTGATCGTGGATGTTTTCGCACTTTTCCACGCTGTCAGAATCCACCGGTGGAGTTGGGCATAACTTGCTTTTCGCAAGTTTATCGCCGCTCGTCATCCACGCCTCCCGCTGAATGCGTAGCGCTACTTTGAAATTTGTTTTTCGCGCTACTTCGTACGGCACTACGTTGCCTGGCGGACGGACATGTGACTAACATACCACTCTTGAACCTCGATCCTTCCGCCAGGCAACGTAGTGCCGTACAACAGCGGAACAAACAAAACAAATCGTCTTACGATATGACAAAAATCATGGAAAATCCATAGAAAAGCCGCACCTGACTAAAAGCCGCAGGGTTCAAAGCTTGTGCAAAAAGTAGCGGCTTATAGCCCGACAATTACGGTAATAGGGTTCCAACTCCCAGCAACAAAAATAAATAAATAAAAAATAGGGAACCACCCCTCACGCTCCACCTCATGATGCTTAATCGACGTAATCAACCTTAATTTGATGCAGTGTGAAAAAAAATGCACAGAAATCAATTATTTTTCAATATATTAAAATATTAAATAGATTCAACATCTTTCTTCAACAAAATTGCAGACTGCACAGATGGTACCTTCCCAAAGGAAAAAGTACTATAGCTTACTAGGGTATATATATTAGACTTAATAGTTACTATATACAGTAATGGACTTCTATTCATTTTGCATCAAATTAAAACTTTGGGTGTCAGATAATTATTTATTAAAAGCTAGACATTTTAAATGAGAATAAGAAAGAAAAGTATGTCTTTGTGCCCCCTTTTCCCTGTTAACGCCCTATCGGCCCCCCTGGCTAAACTTTGCTAGATCCGCCCCTGCACAGTTACAGCCGTCAGCTACGTAGAAAAAGATCCTGGAGTAGAAAGTAATATTAAATACATTCTAACAACAGCTGATCAAGCTTAAACGTGCTGCTGTTGTTTAGCCGCTGGTTTCCTCTTTCTGGTGCAAAGTGGGCCAAAAACAAACCAGAGACACGGACTCCCGACAGAAAAGCCGATCAGCTGATCGTTAAGCAGTTTCATGATTGAAGTAGCAGCAGGAGAGGCAGTTGCTCCATATATCGTTTGTTAAGCTTAACGCAGGAATGCTTTACAAACATTCAGAGATGGACTTACACACTTGCTTTACTTCTCTCGGGGATAACTTTGTCGGAGATGAAATGCCGGGTTGCTAGCGAAGCTCCACATGCTATCCAGACCACCACAGGTCCCGCATGCGGCAGCCGCTCTATCACGTGATGCATACTGCTAACGTTCTGAGGCGAGTTACGGCGCGTTGCAAGTTTTGCGAGGTGCTTTCGTGATATTTAATGGATCGGATTACATTTTTTATTTTTCTCCGATATCCGATCCAGTAATTTAGGTCAGTATCGGACCGATACCGATACGTAATATCGGATCGGTCCATCTCTAGTTGTCACCACACAGAGCGAGCGAGTGGGCGGGTGTAAATGCGATAATGAGGCGATGTAGGATTTTGAAATTCACATCAGTAGGTGCATCTGCTAAAAATCTCCAAGTTTGAATTTCAGTGACCTTGTCCTAAAGTTCAAGGTCAGAGGTGAAGTTTCCTGAAAATCTTGTGAATGCAAAAACTCGAGAACAAAGTCAGGATTTTCAAACTGATACCATATGTTGATCTACTAGGAGGCTGAGGGGTAGTGCTGCCGACTGCCAGTATTTTAAACTTTGTGTGAAAACACGGGTGATTTTTCCTTTATTTATTTTTGCCTCTTTAATTGCAGGTGAACAAGACTCCACTACGACCTGCTGACCCATCTCGCCTGATGAACACTGGTCCTGATTTTACTCCCTCATATTTAGGGAACCTTGGGAGCAGATCAGTGGGAGGACCTCGTGGCCCGGTTAGCTAATTTTACAGTTTTTAAAAGACACTTTAAGCATTAACTTGCATTATAGTTAATAGGTTTACCAATTGTGTCGTCAGCACACCGTTTTTATACTTTTGCACTTGAGACGTGATGCCCTGAAGTAAAACGATCTCCCTCTGTGCCTGTCTTCCTACAACGTGCTGGAGTACTTGTCTGATGTTTTTTGAGATAAAGAGATGTATTATGAGCTGACATGACACAAAAGTGCAATGAATGCCAGCAGTTGTGATGTTACGTTTGGCAGACGAGCTGTTTGCAAAGGCAGCGATCTCTAACGTAAACTTTTTGTTTAGTGAAGTTTTTTCCTACTAGCTTTTTAAAATATTTACGCGTTTCTCTCCATTTAGCCATCCGGGCCCCGTCGCTCTCAAACCAAAAAAATTATCACCAGCATGTCGCTAAATGACGACGTGCAGCTCAGCAAGGCTGAGAAGGCCTGGAAGCCCTCTGTGAAAAAGGTCACTCGTGGCCGTGTTGATGAGCCTGAAGAGGAAGACCCAGAACAGGCCAAGACTCGAGAGCTGTTCAAGCGTCTGCGGAGCATCCTCAACAAGCTTACGCCACAGAAGTTTCAGGAGCTGATGAAACAAGTGACAGAGCTGACGATAGACACTGAGGAGAGGCTGAAGGGAGCCATCGACCTCATCTTTGAGAAGGCCATCTCAGAGCCCAACTTCTCTGTGGCCTACGCCAACATGTGCCGCTGCCTTATGGGGGTGAGTCTAGTGAAGGTTGGATGTTGTGCTTTGATCACATGCTCTAGTGATGACTTCTTTTTAGTGCCACGTGTCTGGGCCACTGAACTTTTTGTGATGGTATTGAGGAACTGAAGGAGCATACTCTCAGCTACATATTTGTTAAATGCAGTTGAATAGGAAAACGTGCGTTAAAACCCCCTGGTGACATTGAATGTTGTCTTCCACCAGCTGAAAGTCCCCACTTCAGACAAGCCAGGAGTTTTTGTGAACTTCCGCAAACTGCTGCTCAACCGCTGCCAGAAAGAGTTTGAGAAGGACCAGGATGATGATGAGATCTTTGAGAAAAAGCAAAAGGAATTGGAGGCTGCCAAAGACGTAAGAACTGTCAAAACCACCGTTCAGATTTAGAGTAAACTTGTCATATGACTCATACACTAAGAACAAACTTGTATCCGCCTGCAGGGTGAGGAGCGTGAGCGCTTCAGGGTGGAGCTGGAGGAGGCCAGAGATAAAGCTCGACGCCGCTCACTGGGCAACATAAAGTTCATTGGTGAACTGTTTAAGCTTAAGATGCTGACAGAGCCAATCATGCACGACTGTGTCGTGAAACTACTTAAGAATCATGATGAGGAGTCTCTCGAGTGTCTCTGCAGACTGCTGTCGACTATTGGTAAAGACCTGGACTTTGAGAAGGCAAAGGTAAGTAAAGCATGGACTAACACCGCTATATGTACACGTTAAGATGTCTCCTGTGATGACCTTGTTTTTGTGCCACGTGTCTGGGCCACTGATCATTAGTGATGGGTTGAGGAACTGAGGAGGCAGTTCTCGATGTATCATTAGGTACACACAGTTTGTCATTTGGTACCTGTACCTCATAAAATTCACTCTTTTCTGTGTCCCCGACAGCCTCGCATGGATCAGTATTTTAATCAGATGGACAAGATCATTAAAGAGAGAAAGACTTCATCAAGAATCCGCTTCATGCTGCAAGATGTTTTGGACCTCAGAAGGGTAACTGTTAAATCATATTCAACATTTTAGAGCAATAAAGGACTGATAGCCAGCATTTATCATGACTTGACTTAGTAGTGTATGTATCTCAGTGTTTATATACAGTACAATCTGAAGGGTTTTGTTTTGTTTTTTTACAAGGCTATCTACATAGCAGAGACCACACTCTCAAACTTGTGGTGCGCACCCAGTTGTTTTGTTCTATAAGCAGTGCTAAAATAAGACAGTGAGTACTCGGTTCAGAAAATGGCGTCAAGGGTTACTGCTGGTAGGTTTCAAAGGGGTAAAGGGTTAGTTTGAAAAAACTTTTTTTTTTTTTTTTTCTGTCCATGAGAACGGCATCATCAGGCATAGATTTGCCAGCAAGCAGACCCCTGACTTTTATTTTGAAAGTTTACGGTGTTCACGTTGCAAATCACCTAGGTCCAGTTCTTTCCTTCTCATATTTCCTTACCTGCTGGATATCAAGCCATGTCACTGGTGTGGTGGTTCTTGATAACATTCAGCTGCTTGCCCTTTCAGTATCTCATCTCCAACATCTTGGCCTGCAGTTGGCAACGACAATTTTTGTTCCGCTCTAGAGATTTGCTGTGAACAGGAGGAACACTGGAAAGCGGTTTATGTTGATCATACTGAAGCTGCAGAATAGAACAAGGATTTCATTTTTTCCCCTTTTTCTTTTATGTCACAAAGGGCTTAAAAATGAAAATCTTTGACGCACGTAAAACTGTGTTATTCAGGGTGGATATGCTTTCTGTCTCAGGTTCTCCTATCAGAACATTTGTACTATTACAAATGTAATCCAAAACACAGACAGGAAACACCCCAGAGTGGCTCACGGGTGTTAATTGTCTTCTGTCTCTGATCCACAGAATAACTGGGTGCCTCGTAGAGGAGACCAGGGTCCTAAGACAATTGATCAGATTCACAAGGAAGCAGAGATGGAGGAGCACAGGGAACAGATGAAAGTCCAGCAGCAGCTTATGACCAAGAAGGAAAGCAGAGACAGGTTCACGGGAAACATGGGCAGCCGAGGCCCTCACACACCAGGAGGTGGCCGGACCAGCCAGCCTCAGGATGAGGGGTGGAACACAGTCCCCATCTCCAAGAACAGACCCATTGACACCACCCGCCTAAGCAAGATCACAAAGGTAACGTCCGAAAATTCATGTGAAGGCTTGAGCTCTTTCTCAGGCCTCTTGAGAATGAATATAACTTTTTTGTTTCCCTGTAGCCTGGTGCTATGGATTTCAACAACCAGCTGTTGGCTCCGGGTGGCAAAGGCATGTGGGGCAGCTGGGGAAAAGGCAGCAGCGGAGGAACTGGAGCTAAACCAGCGAGTGGAGACCAGGGTAAGACCTTCAGCTTTCTTCTAAAGCACAGCATTGCTTAGTGGCTGTTTGTGGTTTGGCTCTTAATCTATTCATTTCCATCTTTCTAGACTCTGGGCGTCCGGGTACCAGCACTCTCAACCGCTTCTCTGCCCTACAGTCTGGGTCATTGATGTCTGCAACAGACTCTGATCGCAGAGTTCCTCAAAGGTACTCAGAAGCACCAAATATTTTCTCATTAATTGGTCTGCTTCTGCTTTAGTTGAGTACTTGATTCACAAATTTTAGTTTATCACTTGTCATAGGCACTCTTATTTTTTACTTTATGTTTATGTCACGTTTTTCAAAACACATTTTACTGGCATCTAGTTGTGAGGTTGCAGATGGCGACCACTTGAATACTAATCTTCCTCCATCTGGCCTCCCCTTTGTATACAAGAGCCTACTGCGGTCTCAAAAAATACAAAAAGTTTAGTGGTACATGATTACAAATTGATTGAGTGTGTTAAAATGACCTCTTTGTGTCTCCTTTTACCATTAGGTCGAGTTCGAGCCGCGAACGTGGGAGCAACAGGGACAGGAGCGACCGCAACAGGGATCGATTTGACAGATTTGATCGCAGCGAAGGACGGGAAGCGAACCAAGTCACCAAGAGAAGCTTCAGCAGAGAGTCGCAAGAGCGCGGCGGGAGGGGAGGAGATGGCAGGTCTTCAACTGAATCTGTGCGCCGCGTCGCCAGCATGACAGACAGTCGGGACAGAGGAAGCAGGGATCGGGGAAGCAGAGACCGAGGAAGCAGAGATAGAGGAAGTCGGGACAAGGGTAGTGACTTCGTCCCAGGTATGAAATAAAGAATTAAAAAGAGTTGAATAGAGAAAGATGTGGTTTAAAGAAAAGGACATAAAGAACAATGAGCTTCAAGTTGTATTTTTACCTTTTTCTTCAGTTAAGCGTGAGAGCGCTCCCACTCCTCCTCCATCTCTCCCTAAACCTGCCTTGACTGAAGAGGAAGTGGAGAAGAAGTCGCATGCGATCATTGAAGAATACCTCCACATCAATGATGTCAAGGTGCAGACTTGCCTCTAACAATCAGAGTTGTACTTCCATGTTTAAAAGTGAACCGTGTTAACAGCATTGCTTTGTGTCACTCTGGTGCTGTAGGAGGCATTGCAGTGTGTGGTGGAGCTCAACAGCACATCACTGCTGTACGTGTTCGTGCGGAACGGCTTGGAGTCGACGCTTGAACGAAGCACCATCGCTCGGGAACACATGGGCCTGTTGCTGCACCAGCTTATAAAGGCAGGGACTTTGCCCACGCAGCAGTACTACAAAGGGTAAGCGTGTAACAGGAAGAACGCCGCCTGGTTTCAACTAAAATCTACCCTCGATGGATGTTCTCGAGCAGATGGAACTAAAGCCGATTCTTTTGCAGGCTACTAGAGATTCTGGAGGTAGCAGAAGACATGGCCATAGATATACCTCACATCTGGCTCTACCTGGCTGAGCTTATTACTCCTATGCTCCACGAGGGAGGCATCCCTATGGGACAGCTGTTCAGGTGAGAGCTTAATGTCAGCGGTCACATTTCAAATAAGTGAAAGCAAACTCGAATACTTTGACTTTAGAATATAGTCTGATGGAAATGGACGTTTTTAAACTGTAAATAGTGTTGGAATCATTTTCCAGAGATTCTTTTGTTGACGGTGTTTCTCGGAAATAAAGATTTTAAGCTAAATTTAAAACTAGGTCACTTATTTCCAGCTTTAAAATGAGATAAACTGAATTATAATCCAGCTCTAAGAAAAATGGGAGCTTAATTCAGTGCATCTGTGTCTTCAGGGAGATCTCAAAGCCTCTTGTGCCTCTGGGGAAGGCCAGCGTGCTGCTGGTACAGATCCTCAAGTTGCTTTGTAAAGAAAAGGTAACCGAACACACTCGTTTTATTACCTTGTGTTGCACATGTTTTTTGGTTTTGGTTAAAAAAAAGAGAGAAAGAAAAAGAAATAAAAGCCACAGATATTTAATTATCTGGCCCTTTTCTCCCCTTAAGACCCCCAATAAGGTCGGGGCTTTGTGGACAGAGGCTGGGCTAAATTGGAACGACTTCTTGCCCAAAGATGAAGACGTCAACAAGTTTGTCACCGATCAGGTACGTGCAACACGTTCAGGTTTTAGACGATAAAACACTTGTCTGCACTTTTGGAGTTTTGTTTAGTGGTCTAAAAATGTTAGGATACGTTTAAAGCAGCTATAATTGGTCTATTTTGTAACAACAAAGCTTAAAATGGTAACGAGAAAGCAGCACATCCTGCACAGCACCAAAGACAAACACAGCTGGAGTCTACCTGGTGGGCAGAGATGAAAGCAAGAGAGATTTTTGCTTGTGGGGATTTACGATTAGAAACAAGTTACTCCGTGTCTTCAGGCTTTTTTCTTTTTTTTTTTTCTTTTTTTTTTTACACATTTAATTGTGTATTTCAGAAAGTGGAGTTCACCGTGGGAGAGGAGATGGAGCCCAAAGAGGCCAGTAAGAAGAAGGTCCTCAGCGGAGAGGAGATCAGCAAACAGCTGGACAGACTCCTCCAGGACAAGGCCAACAATCAACGCATCAGAGACTGGATCGAGGTGTGTGTGAGGCAGTACAGAGTGTTTTCAGACCTGAACATTTTGTGCGTGCTCTTATTTCCCAGTGTTGTTCATGTTCCCCCTCTCCAACTGCATTTTGTTTCCTATTTTCAGGCTAACTTGGACGAGCAGCAGACTGCTTCGAACCAGTTTGTACGAGCATTGATGACATCAGTGTGCCAGTCTGCTATCATATGTAAGTATGACTAATACACCACGAGCTGCCTCTATTTCTGTGTGTGTGTCTATGATTTAGTCTTTTTTCTTTTCACAACGACCCAAGCTCAAATTCTGAAGTATGGAAAATATAGTTGTTGTTTGTTTTTTTTTTAAAATAAATTAAAACGGATTTATTTTATAGTAAATTTTAATAGCGCTTACTTTTAAAAATCACACTTTCTGGTTTAAAAACTTGTTCACTTCGTTTCAGGTGACAACCCGTACAAGGTGGATGCACAGCAGATCGGCCAGAGAGCCTCTCTGCTGCAGAGATACCTGTACGACGAGCAGAAAGAGCTGCAGGCCCTGTACGCCCTCCAGGCTCTGATGGTGCACATGGAGCAGCCTGCTCGTGAGTTTCCCCACTTACAGTGAACTGTAATACTGCCGAACATACAAATCTGATTGGTTCACTTATAAATATTTAGATACTGAAGCATCTGTTAAATCCAGGCGTCAAAGTCGCCAATGATTCAAAGTGTCATTTTAATGTGGTTTCCTCAGCTGTTGCGTCTTTTTGGCAACATAAGCAAATGATCCCAAATTTCATGAAAGTCAGTGGAGACGAAACTGAACTCAAGGCTTACTGTAATGCGGTGATACTGGTTTCAGTCGTGCAGCTGGGCTGATTATAAGGTTGGGGGAACTTAAAGAAGTCACATGGATGAGTGATGTGATGCACCTCCCACTGATAATGTCGCTCAGCTTTCTGAGATTTCTTTTTTGTTTAACCTGGATTCTTGATCGTGCATCGAGACACAGCAGGAAGATACCATAAATCGGTTCAGATAATGGCACAAGATGGCAAATTTATTGGCCTTTGTAAATTATTAGTGATAAATGTTCTCTGGATGAGTCTCGCTCCCTCCAAGTCTGTCTTTGAATTATTTCAGAGAAGTTTTTTTTTTTTTTTAAATGTTACTAAAGTCCAGTAAGCTTGTTTAAAGAGCACAAATCAAGCAGAAATCTTTCCTGTGAGCTTGTTTCAAATTCAGCTGACAGTAGCTGTCGCTCAGAGTAATCGAGCAGGGACATGTAACGAAATCAGCTGTTTGCTGGAAATTCAATGCTTCGGTTCTTTATGTTGCTGTCTATTTTAAAAAGCCTTCACGTCACTGTAAGCAGTCTTGTTGGCATATACAAAGTTCATGTTTCCCCAAAGAAAGGAAAAAACTTAAAGTCAGTTTTTAAGCGAAAACTACAAAATCAACTGTTACAAAGTATCTTTATAGATTTGCGTTATTGTATCTACTTTCTAATCAATCCAGTCCTTGTTGACCACTTGAAATAATTTTTATAGATCAGCAATGTTATGTTGTCATTTTTGCTTCCCAGATCATTCTTTAAAAATATGTTTTTAATGTTTGCGAGACTTTTTACCTGGATAAATAAAGGATCTGTAAAATTCCCTTTGCCAGACACGGATTGCAGCTTCTTAGATGTTTAATGTTTACCTCTATGTGCTGTTGGGTGCAGCTTTTGGGGGGGGGTTAAAAACAAAAAACAGCTGCTGCTCTAAAGTAATGTGTAATTGGTTATGTGATGATCACAGGCATTAAAAAATGGACCTTGTTGGTTTGTCTGAAACGCAGCTCCTTATCAGAAAAGATCTGCCTGTATTTCCAGGTTGTTTTTGTTCAGGGTGAAAACAGATAAAATCATCATGTGTACAGCAGCTGTGTATTCAGGGTATCAAGATTTAAAGATGAGACTGAAGGTTTTTGTAGTGTTGCTGCTGGAGGGCCTGAGTCATTTTCCCTGAACACAGAAATGGAAGTGGTCTATTTTGGAGGAAAACACATTCTTGGGGTGATTTTTTTTTTTAAATTTATTTTTTAAAGTGTTATGAACTGGATTGGAGGGTTGAAACAGAAAAGCCTAATCACTAAAAGAAACGTGTTAATTAGGATTTGACCTACTGATTAGCTCTTTATAGCTTTTCAAGTGTCCCTGACTCAATGCAAACAGAAACAATTTTAAAATGGAGCTGTTAATAAAGCTTCTATAATGCTCTAATTTTGTCTCTGCAGACCTGCTGCGGATGTTCTTCGACGCCTTGTATGATGAGGACGTCATTAAAGAGGAGGCCTTCTACGAATGGGAAACCAGCAAAGACCCGGCAGAGCAGACAGGCAAAGGCGTGGCCTTGAAGTCGGTCACCGGCTTCTTCACCTGGCTCCGCGAGGCCGAAGAGGAATCTGACAAGGAGTAAAATACTGAACTAAAAGCTGCCGCCAGAGCTCTGCAGGCGACCACGGAGAGTCATGGACAGTATTGCCAGAGAGGCAGACTCGAATCAATCCTCAATGAGGATAAATCTTTATTGTGTTCCTTTTTTTTCTTCTTTTTTTGGAGGGATGGACTCTGAAAAACAATCATTTCTTTTCTACCTTCCCTCTCCTGCTTCCTCATTATTTCTCCACCTGCTTGTCACAGCAAGTGTCCTCATCAAAGCAAACTTGAAAATGCAGGTTTCAGCAGGATTACTCATTAGCGAGGTGTGAAGTATCCCACATCACTACGAAACTTTCTATGTCAAAGTAAAGCAAACCAACTGGCTGCTCTTTCACCCCTCTAGACGATTCTAATGACAAACAACCTTTCTGATCTACAAGAGGAAACAGCAGGGCGTGAAGTGTAGCGGGCGGGTGGGTTGGTGGAGGGGGGTTTATCAACATGCCATAACATTTGTTCAGTCCCGACACGGCTCTTATGTCCTTGTCCTTTTCCGGAGTGTGCAGCATGACTGAAGTGTGTTCCTATTAACGATCCAGTGGACAAAACGTTACAGTGTACATGAACTAATCTTAATTTGACGGAGTTTTTAAAGCAAAGGTTGTCTATTTTCTCTCCTTTCCTATCATGATAAACTAGCAGAGGACAGAAACACAGAGGGCTGATGTTGACCTTTGACCTTGACTACTAGGGGGTGGTCTTAATGCTTCCTCTTTAAAGCCATTCTCTCCCATCCCCCAGTAGTGAACCACACTGACTGACTCTTCATCTTTTACCTCTTCTGTACTTAAACCTGAGCTGTTGTAGAGGACACTTAACGACCCAATCACCGTTAAAACTTGAAATCTACAGAAAATTGACTTGATAAAATATATAAAGTTAAAAAAAAAAAAAAAAAAGACACAGAAATGATCCGAAAGCCTTTTCTACTTTAAGTGGAAACTAGTTTCAGGATTTCAGGAGCGTTCTGTAAATATATAATAATAATAATAATAATAATAATGATGATGATAATAAACTTTTTCAGTTTTATTTTTCAGAAACAAATTGCTGATGTAATTGCAGTGTCTCCTTATCCAGCAGAAACCGCAGTTGTCCGGATGCAGAGAGGTGCTTTAGATAATCCATTGATTATTAGTTTTATTTGAATTTTGTAAATATTTTCTTTCCTTTTTTTTTTTTTTTTTTTCTTTTTTTTCCGCTTTCGTTATTTAAAAAAAAAATTATTGCTTCTTTTGCATCGGAAACTGGAAAGGTAATGGAACATTGCAAATAAAGGACTTATTAAGTTGCTGAGCCGAGTTTTGGTTTTTGCCTCTGATGATGATTTTACGTTGAACTAAGGCCACTCTCATCTGAAACCAGACCAGTTTATTTTCAGTTTGTATTTTTGTTTTTGTCACGTGTAAGTTAACACAGGGTCAATGTGTGTGACAGCAAAACGTGTTTGATGAGATGAAAAACGAGTCCCTCCACTGTGGTTTTACTGATCCATATTGCAATCAGTTTCTAGTTTTGAAGATTTGTCCATGCAGACCTACAAATATGGGAAAAGTGCCTTAGTACCAACTGAGAATGACTTCAACACCACAGTCGGAGTATTGTTACTGACCGTGTTCATCCTTAGATGACCACAGTGTACCCGTCGTCCGGTCAGGGCAAGTGGCTTTATTGTCATTCCAACCATGTGCAGTACACAGTGAAACAGGACAACGGTCCTCCAAGACCATGGTGCTACGTATAACAGACAATAAACACAGGACTACATAATAAAGTGCAGGTGTGCAAAAGCTGCAAAAAACCAAAAACGGTGCAACACCAGACAGAACAGAATGAAGCAGAAACAACGGTGCAACAGAAAAGTGTGATGGCTGGTTCCAGTAGAACCACGCACAAAGCTCATATCATCACAAACTGGCTTTGTGAATGTGACGATGAGCTCGCTGTACTCAGTCACCAGATCTCAATCCAAAAGAGTACCCTTGGGATGTGGTGGATCTGGAGATTTGCATCATGGATCTGCAGCACCTCTGTGATGCCAGCATGTCAGTGCTAACCGAAATCAATGAGGAATGTTTCCAGCACTTTGAATCTGTGCCAATGTATATTTTAAAATATACATTTCCTGACTTAAACCCCGATGTTACAAATTGATTTTCAGAGTAACAGATGATGCACTTTTATTTTAAAGTGTCAATCTACATAAACTATAAGAAGATATCGGGTTATATGTCGTTGTGACTATTGTCGAGGCCTTGTCCAAATCAGGATATGATGCCATATAAACACATTGTAAATGAATTATAATGCAAATGAATGGACCTTTTATTAAATGTTTAGAGAGTTCACTGTCGGAGGTTGCACGGTTTTGACCTTTAACCTCGAATCACGGTTTTAATGTTTTTCTTTTGCTCTTTTTTTTTTAAAGTCTGATTTGTTCATCTTGTCGCTCACAAAACTGGACAAATAAGGTCAAACTCGTGACGGAAACCCGTTTTTTGGAACGATCACCCCCTTTTTTTATTTTTACTGCAGTAAGTAAATTTCAACACATCCGTCCTGCGTGCGTACTGCTGGTGCCTTAGACGAAAGGGGATTAAAAACGTGCGGTTTCTAGGAAAGACTGAAGCTGCAGGTTGCTGTGTCTTCTTGGCTGCATGGAGGGGGGCGGGTGCAATGACACCGCCTTGCGTTGATGACGCTTGCCATCGGGAGACATTCGGACAGCCTATGTAACCCACATAGCGAGCAACAAATGGTGCGTCCGTCTGTGTCGGAGATGTAGCTGATGCTGGAGTTGGGAAGATGTTTCCGCCGTCAGCGTCGCTTTAATGCTCTACTGCAGACCCTGCAGCTGGAGGACGAACAGCGCGGTGACATCTGTTGATCGGATTGGAGACGTTACAGGCATTATGACGAGCCGCCGCGGTCCGACTTACAGGTAGGTACCGAGAGTGGCTGTGCGGGGAACGATTCCGACCACACGAACCCCGATAGAGCGGTAGAGGTGCAGATAAATGGCAGGTGCTGTTGGTGTTTACCCGATGCGGGTATGGAGCTATTGGTATGCAGATGGAGACTTCAGAGATTCCCGGGGACCTGCTGCTGCAGCATCCGCACTTCTCCTGCGTTATTTTCTGCGTAATCTGTCATCAATGGCGGGGTGATGTGTTATTCAGCCATCAGCGTTCCGCTTCTGTTGCTTGAATGCACCATTTCCAGAAGAAGAAAAAAACCCTCCTCACATATGAGCACTGCAGCTTCCTCCGAGCTGAAGATGTTTGGCTGCAGACACGCTGGCTTAGCTCGATCCCACTTGTTGGTCCCCTAAGTCACAATCAGTGTCTCTGGAGGTGTCAGACGACACATCAGCCCTGTTGTATATGTTTAGTCACGCATATGTTAATGTCAGGAAGTCGCAAACTGGTCTGCCTCTGCAGGGAGTGGACAAAACAATCCAAACACCTCGTGAGGGGGGAAAAAGGCCTAGAGCGAGTTAATTAGAAGCGCAGTTACACATGTGGCTGTTATTATCATAGGTGCTAATTAGCAGCATTTGTCAGATGTAAAAATTAAAAAAAATTAAAAAGGGGGGTGGGGATGTGTGTTTGCGTGTGTGTGCGCGCACGCTTAAAAGCACCTCACGTAATTAACTGCTCCAGAGAGGCCAAATTATATGCAGGTGCACTGGTTGGGGGAAAAAAAGAATGAAACACAAGATTTACAAATGCAAGTGTGATGTTTTTAAATCATTTATTTTCTTCTGTTATTATTATTTATTATTGAATAGAAACAAAAACGGATTTTTTTTTAAAATCACAAATAGTTGCTCATTAAGTTTATTGAAGGTTACATTTTTCTGTGGTCGCCTGTGGGCTGACGAATATTAAAATAGTAAAACTGCAGACATTTAAAGCAAATGAAGAGATGTGATCATCGTCTATTACCCTGCACCCTTTTTAGAGGTTCCCATAATAAGTTTGAGCTGATTAATGGGATAGGAAATAAGATTTAAATAAGAATAAGAGACCATATTTTGATCCCAGAATTCTACTAGAGTCGCTTTGCATGGTTCAAAATATCCCTTATTTCTCCTGCACAGTACATTCACTCTGAAACAAGTAGTTTTAGTCTTTGCCCCTCCCATTTAAGACACTTATCTATCTGCCCCTTGCAGACACAAGGTTTGAGCAGGTAGGTGAGGCGTTTGGCTCACACTCACATGTTCTGATCTGAGTTTGAAACTGTTACACTGTTACATTTCTGACAGAAATATAAGGGAACTCTTAATGAGTACCCTTTAATCTTGTTCAGACTCTTAATGTTCCCTGACAGTTTCAGTTTCTTTTAAATTATTAAAGGAAAGAACAGATTAGGGAAAACTGCAGGACAAAAACTCACGTCACAGGCAGTTTTGGACACGTCTCCATTTGTAGTCAAGGCTTAATTTCCATATGTCCTAATCCACATTTGCAGCAGTGGCTGCCTTTGATATTCAGGTTCAAGTAAAAGCTGTAGATTTATTGTGCCTGCATGATTAAAGAGGCGAGCTGTCGGTCTCGCTGGAGGGAGCCGCTCTGAGCTGTACATGCTGGACATGTGTTGTGTTTATCAGCCTTCAGCATGAGTGACGTCTCACGGGTGTTTAACAGCTGAAGCTTTCCTCTGAACAGAGCTGGTTGCACCTTCATATCACGTCCTCCCAGAGTCCCTACCCACCTGTTTGCCTCTGACACACATTTACTTTCATGGCTGACTTCAGTGTGAGCTTTTAAATGCTGTCAGGGGCCTCGTCTTTCTTAGCCGCTTTGGAGGTAAATCTGCTTAAGGATATCTGTCCACTCATGCACGTGCTCACAGTTTCCTTTCCTGCTAGTCAGATGGCCTGAAAACACAACATATTACAAATCCATCTTGTGCTCCGGCTACTGTAAGCCACATTGTAGATTTTGCTGACCCATCACATCTGCTCAGTGTGGCCATGTGTGTTTGTTGTGGAGTTAGTTAGGTAGCGCTATCATTTTAATCTGCAGCTTTGCAATGAGGAGGCCCAGCTGGAGCTGCTTACCCGTGCTGGTCACACGCCATATGTTTGCTCAGACGCATGGAAACTGCCGCAATTGCGCTCGCCTCCCTCCACCCCAACCATTCTAACCGGTTGCACAGGCTTATCGTGGCTTTAGCATCTGTGCGGTAAATGTAGGCCATTGACGTTTGCTTGTCTGGCTGGTGGTTTAAACCAGTGAACGCAAGCTGTGACTTTTAGTCGTTTGTGCGCTGTGCCGTGATACCATCTCTGCACGTCCACGATGAAGCTGAGGTCCAGGAGTAGAGAAAGAATGGAGACAAAAACAGAGGAAGAGGTAGGAAAATCAAGAGGTTTTATTTCTTGAACTCGGTCTGTGCGCCAGATTTGGTGTCATCTGTAATAAAAGCTGTACAATATAAACAAGTGCGGGAATACTGAAATGGCAGACTAATTCTGAATGTGGCGCACAAATCTAGTTTTTCTTTCTAAAAACTAATAATTTTGTTTTACAGGTGAAATTTGAGGAGATTGAAATGATTCCAAAGTCCGGAAAATCTCCAGCAGACTCACGGAAATCTGCCGGCATTCATGAGTTTGCAGCGCTTGCCAGATCCTCCTTGAATGGTGATGATCTTTCTAGCACTAGCCTCGTTATCATCTATATGCTGTGAATTTAAACATGAAACCCTGGCCTTTACCTCTCCCCCGTCCAGGTATCTCTCAGGCAGTGAGAGACCACATGACAAAGCCCACCTCGCTGGCTCAGGGCCGGGTCGCTCACCTCATCGAGTGGAAAGGTTGGCCTAAACCTGCAGCTCCTTCACTGGCCGCACACTCCCAGTTCAGCTCCTACTGCAATCTGACTGAAGGGGAGAAGGAGGCTCGTTTTGCTGCAGGTACTGACTTCTTTGACCTTCTGACCTCTCGGCCAGCAGAATGTTTGATATTCAGATTAAAATGCTATTCGAGAACACACATACAGGATAATTAGCTGTAATTTTTTTTGTGTGTGTGTGGGAACATGCATCCTCTCATCTGGCTTTCTCTCACCTTCTGTCATGCATCTAATGCCCTAAAACTCCTGCATGTTAGCGGTTTGCTCCGCCCACCATCGTGTCTCCTGGGTGACGGCTTGTCTTGGCAGCAGATGGTGGCCTGTTAGATACTCTCCCCAATCACTTCACTGGCCACCAATGTTACAGCAGCTCCTGTTGTTTTGCTGTGACTCATCATCTGTGGCACCAGTGCCATCGGTGTGGATTGATCGAGAGAGAAAGAGAGAGAGAGAGAGAGGCTGACTGATATGCAGCTGCGTATGCCACACAGCAAAGCTCGCGAACTTAAACAATTAGCTGTGTTATGATAATATTAAATTGAATGAAATTATTTTCTGTAATGAATTTTTTGGGTCACTTTAAGTAAAAGCAGAAAACTATGTGTTAGTTTCTTTTTTATGGGTCATTTTTTCAAGCCGTTTGAATAGGTAACCCTGGGAATTCTGATTTGACGCTCTTATTTAAGGCTCATAGTGACACATCGGTGGCAGAGATGACTCAGACAATGTCACACTCAGGTAAATTAGCAAATAATAGGAGGATAGAAATTCACCTTTACTCCTCCCCCCTCCCTTTTGTATTGCCTGGACCATTAACATCCAGAGAAGATTGTTGCTTCCATCTGCAGTAATTTATATTTGTTGTGTTGTGGGACCTCGCTGCACTTTAACATGTGTATGTGAAAGGGCGTAGGCAGAGAGAGGCAGCAAGAATCCTGGTCATGCAAACAACTTAATAGACATGGCATGAAGAGGACCATGGGTTGCAATGTGGCTTGCAGTATGAGTATAAGCTGAGCTATCAGCTGGTCCACGTCATCACTAGAATACTCACTTTGTTTCTGTCCCGTATAAGATGTTGTGAGATAAAGATAAGCAAGATGATTCACTTTTTTTCTCACCGTATTGCAGACAACATTAGTAAATACACAGTTTAGAGTTTGAAATGACATTACAGCCACCTTAATCTAGCTTCATTTGTCGGACCTGTTTTCCTGCTAGGAGTGGCCGAGCAGTTTGCCATCGCGGAGGCTAAGCTACGTGCTTGGGCATCTGTGGATGACGATGATGAGGAAGATTTCAATGATGAAGACTCCCACATCAGCGGACAGACTCACACGGTATCCAGCCAAAACTCAGGTATCCAACTTTGCATCATTCTACATCAAACATCTCATCTTTGCACCCTGTCACCTCATCGGTGAATCCACTTCCCGGTCTTCTGACTCTTTGTTCCTCCTTCAGAAGCCACCATCTACAGTTCCACCTCTGGAGCACCGCCCGGGGTGGACCGGACTGAGACGCCACCATCCGATGGTCCCCTGGGCTCCCACAACAGCAGCCTGCCCTGTGGCAGGCTAGCAACTGAAAATGCCCCACAGTCATCACAAAGCAACTCACCCACTTTGCCCAGCGACTCCATGAGTACGTGCCTGGAGGAGGAGGAGGAAGAGGAGGAGAGGCTGGATAGCCTCGAGGAGCAGCCGGCTCCTTTGCAGGAGCACCGCAGCGAAGTGTGCATCCACAGCAAGCCCGAGTGGAGGCCGAGGTGCAGGAGCAGCAGGTTTGACTCCTGCTACTCCACCTCTCACTCCGAGTCTCCTGGAGAGGAAGACGAGGAAGACGAGGAGGAAGAGGAAGGCAGCGTGTTTCACGAGGTCCGGGTGTGGCACTGCAGCCCCAGGAGCTTTTTCTCTGACCGGGCGTCTTCCGGGGTGGCGTCATTCGATGAGGAAGAAGAAGAGAGAGAAGAAGCAGAAGGAAAAAAAGAGTATTTGATGTGATGTGTCGTCCACCTTTTTATCCCCTTGAGTCTGTGTTGATTCTGGATATTATGCTTCATCCTTACACCTCTCCTCCTCCTCCTCTTCTCCTTCCTCCTCCACTCATTCTGTCTCCTGTCTCTCATCCTCCAAGCCTTTCATACTGATCTTGCTCCACTGTTTATCGCTGCTGTAAACAGTCAATATGTTGAGAGAGTTCAATCAGAATGTAATGCTGTTGTTCACTAAGTTTTGTACGTTTATTTTTTGTGTGTGTGTGAACAGTCATGTGTTGCTATTGCATTGGTTTTCTATGGATATTTTCTAGTGTTGTTTCCTCTGGGTCACGCTGTGTCACGTGGGTTGGGCTCTGTTTGATATTGAATGCCTGAATGTCTTGCATATATAAATATGAGTTTTTGAAAGAATATACTTTGTTGTTGTTTTATTTTTTCTCCGCAATCCAAAAAGCAAGAAAGAAACACGACTGCTCGTTTACCCTTCAAATGCAGTTTTTTTTTCCCTTTAAATTTAATCATTCACTCATGTACAAAAACAAGTTCATGTCCTCTGAAAAATAACAATGGCTGTTGACTGCAAATGCATAATTCTCCTATGTACAATAGCATGTGCGTAACTCTTTCATATATATATATACAAAGCATATACAGGCCAGTGCCATATAAAGGGAGATACTACAGACTTATTGCTTAACTAGATACGCTGCAAATGAGCTTATACACTCTCTAAGTTTAACTCCTTTATAATTAATCTTATATGGCAAGCACTACTTCACATTCCTAAATGCAAACAAGAAAAAAAAGTTAAGACATTAATAAAATCTCTGCACAGATGCCTGCAAGGAGAAAAAAAAAACATTTGAAGGTCGTAACAAGGACTCACACACACGCTTGTAGCTCTACAAGGTTTTTTTTCTTTTTTTGGGGGGGACTTGTGGGTGTCACGGGCTTCAGACAGTAGTTACATTTCTCAACGCTGCATTAGAGGTCAGGCTGGAGTAAATGTCATAAAGACACGTGGTAACATATCGTGATGTTTAATATCTACAGGCCACGTACGGTACGGTATATGTGTGTGTATTATACGTATAAATGTGTGTGTGTGTGTGTGTGTGTGTGTGTGTGTGTTCTCTATACAACAGCCAGTATATTCCTGTAACTCAGAGCCAAAGCGTTGTTCCTTCATCGCTAGACACGAATGTAGAGGCAGTTCAGTCTGCATTGCCCTTATTAAGCCAGACAAGGCTACATGTGCATTAAATTATAGTCATGGTAATTACAATGTGCTTCACTGTTCTTTAGAGCCCTGTACTAAAGCTTGGTGGACATTTGGAAGCTGCCTTTGTCGATGTGTTTATAGTTCCCAGCTCATTGTGGACTACCGGGGGCTGATGCAACCAGTATTTAATAGCAGAAAAAGAAGAAGAAAAAACCCGCCCAAACCTCATGATATGCTGCAACATGAAGCTCTGACAGGACAGCAGAGTGTTATAAATAATGTAGTCTGAACCTTTCCTGCATTGTTAATGTAAATTTATTGCCTATCACCGAAACACATAAAACAACACCGCAATACGTCTTAACATTATGACCCTCGGATATATAAACCCACCGCTAGTGAATAGGTAGTTGTTTGAAGTCATACCATCGTGTGCTCATTAGAAATGTTCTTTGTTTTTCTGTGCTTTCTCTTATTGTTTTGATTTTTCCACTCGCAGTTAATCGTACGTCACTCATTTCTGTCCTTGTAATGTTTGGCATCATGTTTACAGGATGTTGATTTGGCATGAAGACCCAAAAGTTACGAGTCTGATCCAGATTTGAGTGTGGCAAAGAAAGTTGCACTCTCGCACACACATACACACACACACATATATATGCACACATATCACACACACATAAAAGATAAAGCTGGAGGTGGTGTTCTGTGTTTTTGCTGTCAACAAATCCCAGAAAAAAGACCAAACTAACACCATCTTACTTGACAAAAGCAGCCTGTGGTGTTGGAAGTAGGTTAGTGGGTCTGGAAACTTAATGAACCACAGAGTTGTACTGCTGGACGTGATTCTCTATTACAATAGAGGCAGTTGTAGTTTCCACCACACGCTTCCTAATCTATCTATCAGAAACGGTACATAGCTTCTAATACGATTTCTTTATTATTCACTACGTTTTTGTAATGTTATCTAAAAACAAGCTGCGTTAGAAAACCATTCTTGCTCAGGGGGCTGGGGTGGGGGTGTTCCTCTATTATAGTCAACAGGAGTTATATCCCTCACACACCTCTCTGGCCATGTAAATGTATTTAATCCACGCTAAAAATAATCCTAACCAATAATGCACCGGCGTAACATGATGATATTACAGGATAGCAGTTTATGTGGTTTTTTTTATCAGACTACTGGTTCATGCAGTTAACCTCTGCATGTAGTGTTTGCTACTGTTGAGTTTTATCATTTACCTCATTAAAATTATTTTTACTTGAATTACAACTGGTAATTCATGTTAAATGTGACTAATTAATAGGGATGGGTATTGATAAGATTTTCACGATTCCGATTCCATTTTCGATTCTGTTTAACGATTCGATTCTTTATCGATTCTCTTATCGATTCTTTTTAAAAAAGGAGAACACTAAGTTCGATTAGCTTAGAACTTTGTTTTATATCTTCTCTTTGAACAAGATAGAAACTTAGGAGTAACATGGCCTTACAAACCCAACAATGACATCTTAAGAGATCCACAGCCTACGGCTCTTCAATGGGGTGTCACAGGGTCCCCAGGAAAAAAAATTGTAAATGTAAAATAATAAAATAAATATTCTTCTGTAGCAATAACAAAGTATAACATAAATGATTCTGTAGCAATTACACAAGAATATCCAGTAATGTCCCTGCCTACAATTAAACACATTCACTTACCGAAAATTAGGGGCATCTGCTGTGGCAAATGGGTTCAAGCCTTTTACCACAAACTTAGCCACTGCTCTGTGACGTTCGTCTATCCTGGCCTGAAAGGAGACGCTAACGGTAGACTGCAGCGACAACTGCCAGCATCTGAGCCAGACTCTGTCTGTCTGTCTCATCATGGTCACCTAAATGCGCAGTAATGGCAGGTTTTGTAACAAGGCAGATCGCGCTAACATAATATGCACTGTTAGTTGATTATTTACCTGCCGCATTAACGGGAGAGGACGTGCAAACGTTACCGCTGCTGCTGGGTTGAGATTAACGAGTCCGGAGCGGAATTAAAAACATGACATTCATTTAAGGTTATCACGTGTTTTGTGAGCAAATGCTTTTGCATATTCGTAGTGTTTCCTCCCTTAAATGAAGTATCTACTTTGCAAGTATTGCAAGTTGCCCTGTTGTCATCCGTTCTTGTAAAGTATAACCAAACTTTTGAGTGTTTGAGCCGCTTACGCGCCGTGTTTCCTGCCAGGCAAATGACGCTCCGCAACGTGGTGACTGGAATCGATAAGGGAATCGTTTCCAAAAATGGCAAACAACTCCAAGGAATTGAAACAGTGGGAACCGGTTCTCAACAAGAACCGGTTTTCGATACCCATCCCTACTAATTAATGATATTTAGTGTCCACTATGTGGACAAAAGCATTGGGCCCCTACACACCACACATACAGGAGCTGCTGGTCTATGAAAACCCATGTCATGTGTCATAGTCCTGGGTGTGACCCAGTGTTTTGTATTTAATTTAGATTTTTTGATTATTTGTTATTCATGGTTTCCGTTCTCTTGAGGTTATATTTTGTTGTTCTAGTTTCAGACAGTATGCCCTCCCTGTGTCTGTGTTATGTCTTCTCTGTGCTTTTTTCCCCCCCTGTACTACAGTTCATGCCTCTGTCTCAGCCTCTGTCAAGTCCGTGTCTCTGTGTTATACTTCTTGTTTTACTTTGACAGTCTGTCTTTTGTCATTGTATTCTGCTTTGCTTCCTTTGTCTTGTTAGGCCTGATTACTCCCAGCTGTGCTCTCCTCCTGTGTCTCATTCCCTCGTTATCCCTCTGTGTATATAAGCCCTGTGTTTTCCTTTGCTCTTTCTTGCATCATATCTTCATTATGCTTTGCGTTTCCCCACCGTCTTTCCAGCCATAACCAAGTTTACAGTTTCTGGTTTGTTTTCTAATTGAAGTTTCTTGCTTCCTGTTTCTAGTTTAGTTTTGTATTTAATGTTAGTTTTTTCCAGGATAAAAGTTGCCATTTTAAGTTTATTTCTCTGTCTTGAGTCCGTCATCCTGCCTGCCACATAGCACATTGTGACACCATGAAGCTCCCAGTGCACAGTTTTTGTGCTGATCTTCCACAGCATGTCTTTATCCTGTTTTCCTTCTCTCACCCCAACCGGTCGCAGCAGATGGCCCCTCCCTGAGCCTGGTTCTGCTGGAGGTTTCTTCCTGTTAAAAGGGAGTTTTTCCTTCCCACTGTCATCAAAGTGCTTGCTCATGCTTCCTCACAATCATATAATTGTTGGGTTTTTCTCTGTGTGCATTATTGTAGGGTCTCCCTTACAATATAAAGCACCTTGAGGTGACTGTTGTTGTGATTTTGTGCTATATAAATAAATTTGAATTGAATTGAAAAATGTTAATACCAGAGGAGGACTGGAGCTCTTTGACCTCACTCTGACACTTTGGGACTGAGTTCCTGTGGTTGCTAAACACTTCCACTTTGCAATAAAACCACTTACAGTTGATTGTGGAATATCCAGGAAGGAAAAAACTTCATGAACCAACTTGCTGCAACAGAAGCATTCTCGATCAGAGTTAAATGAAACAAAATCTGACTAATACTGTCGTCGTCGGAGCGATTCCTATGACCTGTGGATGGACAGACAGGCGGGTGACAGATGTGATGCCATAGCTAAAATAAATGAATAAATAAAGTAAATTTTTGCTCCCTGATGACTTTTACTGTAGTGAGGGCTGTCCATAGAGAACAACCTTAGTCCCTACTCTTCCCTACAGTCACATGTACTGACGCTGAGGCATTACATGTGAAAGCACTCTGTATCCCTTAAGCATCATTGTATTTTTGTAAATTGTGTATTTTAATCCAAAGTTGTTGTCTTTGTTTGCTTTTAGCATAAACCAAGTGTTGTTGCCTCAAGCCAACAAAACACACAAAAAAAGGAAATGTTCAGCCCTAAAGGGAAGTGCAAAAGCAGCAGTCACAGATGAGACTCACCCCCCTTTTTCACGTTTTTTTTCCCACAAACCTTCCTAAATCTTTTTTTTCTGTGATTTCATCCTCGTCCTCATTGTACTTTGTGCAATAAAATAAGATGAGAAAAAGGATCCTATTGGCATATTGCCATTTTAATGTTTGTGTGCCTGGACTTTAATGATAAGTATGTTTGAATCTTTAAGGGATTTGGGCTAATGCAGTTTAAAGAGAGCAGCTTCAGTGTGAAATAGCACACTGACCAACTCCCCTCAAAACTCAGCTGTGCAGGGACTGAGAGATGGCCTCTGCTCTGCCATCATAGAGATAAAGTGTCTCAAGGAGGGAAACAGATCTCAAAAGGAGCAGACTGGCCTTGTGGAAGATGGGCAAAAGCAGCAAGTGAGACGACTCAGAGAAGAGCTCAAATAAGTTGAGCTCTTTTAAAGCACGAAAAAGAAAAAGAAAAATCAAGTACAAACTCAGTAAAGCTCTTGCTTAGACCCTTGACCACAATCAATTAGACAAGGAGCTGAGAAGGAGTAGACAACCCCAGATAAACACTTGTGATGCTCTAGAAGTGAGCTTCAAAGAGGAGGCGGCAAGCCGTCATGGATTATGAAGGAGGTAAAAAAGGAGGAGAAGAGAAACACTGATTAAAAGAACTGGAGGAGTGAAAGAGGAGCTAGAGAGAGGCAAGAGAGGAAGATCATCTCCAACTACAACCAGCTGCAAGTTGACAGCTGGATGCACATATGTGTATAAACTCTTTGTCCAGCAGCTGGCATCTAACAAAAAGGAGCTGAAATAAAGAAAAGAAGAACAAGAAGGGGAGAAAAATTAAAGCCAATGCTACTGGACCATAAATCCAGCTTAACACAGCAGAAAAGACTACAAAGAGCCCTTTCATTCCAACCCCCTGAGCCCTCTAATCAGACTTGGCATTCTTTATGAAGGCCAGCAGGGGGCGACTCCTCTGGTGGCAGCAAGACCACCAGAATAGTGTAGTATAGTGTAGTCTATAGTCTATGTGAAAGTGACCCTTTCCCAAAGTTTCTGATGACTCTTTGGGTCAATTGCTAGCTACAGATTATCTATAATATAATATGAGACTCTTTTTGTAAAATATGGTCGTTATTAGCTCGGAACGGAGATTATTCAGGGTATGCTCACGGGCACCAATCTGTTACTGAGTGCTGTGTTCTTGGTTTCACATGTATGTATGTTTGTATGTTTGTATGGATGGAGAAACCAGTTTACAAATTGTGGATTCAACTTCATTGTCTTCCGCAGGCGTAGCAGAGCAACATTTTAAAACCAAAAATCCTGATATTTGAATTTTATACCCTGTAAATATTGACTCTTTTGGTCAGAAAGTGCTACTTTTGGTCCTTCCAGGAGATTAGCTGTCAGCATTAAAAACATAAAACAAAACCAGCTTTATCCCTCATATATCTTTCAAGCACTCGCTCACTGTCATACCACGAGTATCTAGGCTGGACTTGGAGGTGAGTGTGACCCCAACAAATGTAAGAAACGTCAACATTCATGAGGCGACAGTGTGGATCTGATCATTCCGACTGATCCTCAGTGTGGCCTGTGCTACCCTCCCCCCCAGGTTCGGATTGGCTGTTGTTTAGAGACGGAGGCGCCTCCTCTTGCTCCATTTCGTCTGGCTCAGGAGTTTGGTTGGAGGGGTCAAAGTCACAGGCCAGCTCCGATTCCTCGGTGTGGGAGGGGCTGCAGTCAAAAGTAAACTCAGACTGATCCTCTGTGAACGAGGGGCTTTCCTGGAGCGGCAGCTCTGACGAGGGATTTGTGATGTCGCCGGGGCTGGCTTCGAACTGCACGTTTGTTTCGTCCGAAAAGTTGACAGGGATCTCTTTGTACTGGAGATCTGGCTGATCCTCCACATTTGGAGGGTTGGGTTCCCGTGGCAAAGAGAGCCCCCTGTGGCGGATGCACAGCTTGTGAAGTTCAGTTACCTCGGATACATTTGTGGTGTTCCCACTGTCACGGAAACTGGCCAGCGGAGGGCGCACTTTCACTCCAGTCACCGTCACTGAGCCTTCGATGGCCTTACGCAGCTGGAGATGCGGTCAGCCCGAAAAAAAAAGAAAGACAGGAAGGAGAGCCAAGAAAAGAGGTGAAGAAAGAGGAGAGGTGGAACATATAACATATAAATAAAACAGCTTTCATCAGACAGAATTGCACACCTCTTTGAGAGAAACCACTCCAACCAGTCGTCCCATGCTGGTCACATAGGCGTGGTCCAGACCAAGGAGAGAGAAGATGGTGTGAGTCTGTGGAGGAGGAGAAAAGGTGGGTCATGCCCTGGATACAGACTCAAAGGGAGTTCACATGCATTTTGGATCTGGGTTATAGAAACTGCATCATGTTTCTCCCTTTTCAACATGGACACTGTGTCAGACAAGACGGTGCCCGAGTCATAAAACTGAACCAACTAACCACAGCTCGCTGTGATTTATGATGCATGACAATCACAGGTATTCGGAAAGGAGATTAAGGAATCGAAGCAACAGTCTTCAGGTAAAACCAGGTAAGCTCATGGGTGCTGTGGTTAATTTGGTATAACGCTCCTGACCTTCAAGATAAATGTGTTGGGTTGGACCATTAAAGGGCTGATTTCATGGGAGCAGCAGTTTAGAGTTTGAACTTAGCAATCAGCACACATTCATTCAAAGTGCTTTTCATTATTAAATAATAATAATCTTACTATAATAAGCTCATATACAGTGCACATAGCTGTCTTTGAGAGAGCTCATTTACTACTCAGAAGGTTGGTGGTTCGATCTCTATGTGCCATCTTTGTGCAACATGTTGATCTCGATGGGTTCATCTAAGCGTGAATGTTAGCTAGAATGCACTTAAGACAGAAAATAAAGTGCTCGGGTGATTCAGACATGTTACATAAAGCGCTTTGTGTTCGAGCAGAAGAGCACTACACAAGAACCAGCCCATTTACTTATACAATGAAAGTCCAAAAATCCAAAAGAAGAACAATAAGTCTGTATTTTTAATATTAATTTGTTTGCTGTTCATGAGAAGCCGTTTCTGCCTTCTGATTATATACAGTGATATAAGGAAGATGAAAAGAATACATAATAAATGAGCACCATACTGTCTGTGTTTTCATACAAGAGGGAAGAGAATGAGCACATCAAAAACTAGAAACTTAGATTTGTATGGAGCCTTTCAAGAAACAAGAAAAAAAGAGTGGGTTCATGGATTTTCTAACATCAGTGTTAGTGACTTGTTCTGCATATTAGTCTGTGACTAAAGGGACCATTTTCATTTTATGAGGCGTAATGAAAAAGGTCGGCCCATAAAAGGCATACCTGATTTAAACTTTATATGCCCGCAAAGGTCATCTTCTCATGCCTGTCCAGACAGCTTCTGGCACAGCTGCTATTTTTAGATCCCTTGAAGACCCATTATGACCACTTGCACGGTTTGCTTTGTTTTATTTATTTTTTTTGCATTTTTTCATTCAGTTTTCTGCGCTGTGAAACTGATCCTCCAGTGACCAATGCAAGCTTCTACTATAAAGTCCTGGTGGTGTCAGAGAAAATGTATTCAGCAGAAGTGAGCAGCATTACGACACTTACCACTGTTTGCGCAGAAGAGGAGCGAGACAAAACCAGAAGCTGGCATTAAAGGGTTGTGTTGAGCTCACACTGACGTAATATTTTAAAAGCATCGTGCTAATGCAACTGAAGGAGCATAATGTCTGCACATTTTTTGTGTGTGTGATTTATAGTTAAAATTTGTATTTTATTTGTGTTGCTAGTTGTTTGTTTATATTGCACCTTATGCAGAGATGTTTGCTCCACCAGCTGGAAGGGTGCCGGATCAATCTTGCAGTTCTTGAAATCCACCGGTTCGTCAAGCTGCTGCTCCTCCCACTCTGTTATCTGCATTAAGGAGGACACTGGAACCTCTAAACTCTGAATTCAAAGAAAGCTCATTTCATATGTTAAATCTTTTGTTAGTGTAGGGCTCACCTCTGAGGGGGTCATGCAGTCTTCCACCTCGGTAGAGTCCTAAAAAGCCAACATTCAGTTATTCATTCATTGCTTCAACAAACAGATTTATACAAAGTAAATGTTCAAAACGCAACACCTGATTGAATACCTAGTATACATGTGTTTGCTTCAGTGTAGTATGGTAAAGACACAGGCTGTAAACCAGTGCAGCATTTATATCTACCAGTCTATGAGAATACGAGGCTGAAGGAAAACTTTGGTTTATTGATCTCTGTGCAGCCAGAATCCCGAAAATTACACTGACAACAACAATAAAACTCAGAGAATCAACCACCTTTAAATAAAAAACACACACACAGTCGCACAGACCAGGCATTCAGACCCGAGTGAAAGCTGATGAAACACTGACAGACATTCACACCTCTCTAAAACACACACACTTTCTCTCGCTCTCTCTGCTAAAGCACTCTAATGCTCTGGTTTGTGCACCACAAATATTTTGGTCCAGCACTCACTACGTGTGTGTCGCAAGGCAACGGTTACTAAGCAACAGTCTCTAGGCGGCAGACAATCTTACCGCCATGGAGATCCTCACACGTTTGGGCTTGGGCTTTCTTTTTTCAGAAGGAGCCGGCCCAGCCGGGCTCTTCCAGCCAGGGAGAGAAGGCATCAACACAGCACAACATTAACACAGCGTCAGTGGAAGCGGACAGTTTTTCCCCTTTAACATCGCGCCACTGCAACATTGGAGCCCAGTCTGACTTCTGCTGGGAGAAGTCTTTGTGATGAGAGCACAATGTTGCTGAAAGGGTATAATTACTACACCACAGATGGAGGTGAGGGCACAGAAGCTGTACAAGAAGCCCAACGGTTAATACAATATGATGCACTGCCAGAAAAAAGGAGCTTGAACATCTTATATTTTAGTATTTTAATATCTCGTGTCATCCCTTTAGGAGCTTTGCAGCTGAGAGCAAATGTCTTATTGAATCAGCTTCTTTAATGAACAAATGGCTGCTTCTTCAAATGGTTGGATAAAAAAAAAGAAAAGACTTTATCCCATTTTTGTGAGTTTTTGAGACTTTTACATCATCGCCATCATTTTATTTGGCAAAAAAATTGTCAGAAGATTCAATAAAGTTTTTTATTTTCAAAGTAACTTGAATTTTCTGGCAATTATTTCAGGGTTCAGATACTATGGTTACATTTGTCAACACAACCTGCCTATTAGGGCCTACATGAGTGTCAGTCAAGTGTCTCTACAAAAGGTTGTGGTTTTTTTTTTGTAATACCTGTTCTACATTTCTTTTCTTTGTCCATCCGTGCATCTGTATTTTAAATGTTTATCCGATTTAGTGTCACAGGAAGGCTGGAGCCTACCGTCTTGGTCCGAGCGGAAGGCTACAGTGTGGACAGGCTGCCAGCCTCTAAGGTGAGTAACATAATAACAAAGATATGACACTGAGGTCAGTTTTTTTCCACTTTTTGGGTTTTTTTCTGGGGGCAATGCTAATTTTTAATCTACAATCATAATTTCTAATTTTGAAATGTGCAAATCTCATACACCCAAATTTTATTCACAACACAGAAAATACATCAAATGTTTAAATTGAGGAACACTTCCCAAACAGCAAAGAAGAAGCCATATGTGGACATGATCCCAAACTGCTGCTGTCTCCTCTGAACCAAAGCTCATTTAAAATGGACTCAGACAAAGTGGAAAAAAGTGATCATACGATTTGAAATTGGAAATTATTGTTGGAAGACGTGAACCCAGCTATCAGCTCTCAATTCAAACCTCTGCATTTCTGATGGTATTGAGGTGCCTTAGAGCTGATGTACAACTCGTACATATCAAGGTGTGTACAGATTTTAGAGCAACATCTAGATGAGGGTTTGAGGGAAGGCCTTAAATATTTCAGTAATTCAATGCTCAACTGCATCCTGCATGTATTACAACTTCATAGTAGAAGAGTCTGAGTGCTGAATTGATCTGCCTGATGTCAGACAGTTAAATATGATATAGAAGATTCAGGACTGTTGAGAATCTGGAATCTTCAATCAGACACGAATGGGACAACACTTGTAAAATCGTCCTGCAGCTGATCTCCTCAGTTCCCAGATGTTTACAGACTGTTGTTAAAAGAAGAGAGGATGCTGCACAGTGGAAAACGTGACTCTGTCCCAACTTTTTTGAGATGTGTTGCTGCCTTCAAATTCAAAATAAACCAATATTTTTATTAAAATGGTAAATTGTCTTAGTTTAAGCCTCTGATATGTTTTTGTTGAGAATAAAATATGGGATTATGAGATTTGCAAATATTTTGAATAAGGGTTGTAATTCAGCTTTGCTCTATGCTTTAAACTTCCAGGAGCGTGTTCAATATTACTTATTTTGACCAGTCCAAAACCAAAAATGTTTCATTTCCAGAACAGTAGAAACAGCTTGATCCTTTATGTGTGAACCGACTGAAATATTTAAACCCAAAACCATCAGGTTGACACGTTTTATATCTCTGATTGATCTACACCCGATTTTTAAAAAGAATTGCGCATTTGAACAGCGTTTGGCAGCACAGCAGTGGCTGAGGACTGAACTGTGCTGAAAGGTGTTGAAAAGAGATAAGAAACATTTTTTTAAACCACACTGCATGACGCCATGACCGCTTTAAATAAAACTAAAAAAAAAGAAAAGAAAAAAGAAATGCTAAAATGTAGGATGTTAAAAAAACCCGTTTGACCAGCAGTGGATGTGCTGTGCGGTGAGGGTGCAATGATTCATAGACGTTTTATACAAAAAGCTTCGACCACAGCATGAGATTACACAGGAAAACCCTGCTGTCTGTGGGTGGATCCTGCCTGTCAGCAGCAGGAGGACGACGAGGTGGACGATATATGTGAGGACTGAGAGAGCGCACACATCCCCGCTCGTACAGTGCATGTCGCACTCTTAAAGGACACTCGCACTCTCGCATGCATCTATAACATCTCTGCTTCTCCTCACCTCCAGCAGCTCCTTGTCTTGGTCAGCACAGGAAAGGGTCTGAGAGCCTCAGAGAGGGGACAAAAAAAAAAGGTTTAGTACATTTGAATCTGAACTCTGATCTTTAATTTATTTGTTTTTGTAAAATACATACTGTTTGGCGTCTCTGTGTCACTGATGGCAGACACGGTTTTCAGGGCAGATTTCAGAGGAAGCTGAACATTGGAAACCACTGGGCTGAAGGATGAAGACTCCTCTGTGGAGATCTACACGGAAAATACATTAACGCAGGAAAAAAAGGACAAAAACAAAAACGAGGGAGACACACAAAGGACGAATACACATGCACGTAAACGAACAGGACAGCACAGGTAAGGGCACAGACGACAGAGACACAGAAGACACATTTTAATGTTAAAATACAAATGAAGTACATTCACACAGCTTGTAAGCACTTACCACAACAGCTGTCCAAAAACTCCATCTGTGCCTTTACCTACTGCTACATGCTTCACACATGCTGATCCACTTTTAGTCTACTGCTACAACCCCAACCCAATCCAGACTTCGCCCCAGCCCAGCCCTGGCGCCCCCGGACGCCTCACACCTGTTGAGTGCTCACCAAGAAGCGGACCGCTTGGCGAGCACTGGAATTGGTCGAGGAGTTGAGGTGGGTGTGGGTGCAGGGAGAGCTGGGGGTGCTGTCACTGGTAAGACTGGGCAGGTGATCGTGCGTGCCGTTGTCCTGCGCCAGCTGGCGGAGGTACTCCAGCCTCCGCTGGCGTGACAGCTGAAGCGAAAGCAGCGACTGGAGCTGCAAACGCTCTATGGAGCCCAGCAGGATCATGGAATCTGAGGGAGAAGGAAGGGCACGGGATAGGCAATGGCAAGGGAGGAGTAAAATTATTAGTTAGGGGCTGTGAAAACAAACAAAAAAAGCACATATTAAAAAGAAAATCAGACAAGAGAGGTCGGTATCGTCTGGGACTTTTTAGTGCTGTAGTACTGCTGATGTGAGTTGCCTCTGGCTTAGAATAAGTCATAACTTTGTGCTGAATGCATTGACATGTCTCTTAATGGGACCTTGTAATTAATTAGGAGGCACAAGCACAGTGATGAGCTCATACCCATACTGTGTATGCTCTTACCTCTGGATTCAACCAGGGCCAGCGTTTTGAGCTGACCTGTCATTAACATCTCTTGCAGATCCCGATAGGAAGAGTTAAGGGTGATGTAGCGCACATCTCTGACCATGATGTCCTCCACACGGATATTATACTTCCTGAAACATGGAGGAGAAGATAGAGGTTAATGAGACACCTGCAAACATAAGGGAAGGAAATGAACGGGAAGATAAGCGAAAGGAAGATGAAGAGGAAATGGAATAAAAAAAGTGAAAAAAGGTGCAGAATCACTGCAAAAGAGGAAAGCAGCATCAGCATCAGCAGACTCACTCATGATGTCCCATCCCCAGCTCAGGCAGATAAGGGAGCTTCTTGATGCGAATGATGGAGTCGTACAGCGATGGTTGGAGCGCCTGGGCCACGGCGTTGGCCAGGATCACAGCGATCATCACAGGCAGGATGTGTGAGATCTGACCGGTCAGCTCGAACACTATGACCGCTGTGGATACAGTGTGGGTGACCGCTCCAGACAGAGCAGCAGCACCTGTGAATGAAGGGAAAATCTTTTATATCTGTCAGTCTCCTTGAAGCCATTTACATGGAGCAAAATGGCAAAGATGGAGTGTCTGATCCACAGAAAAAGTTTAAATTTACATGTATATACAGAATATAAGGCAAAATCTGAGTTTATACAATTCTAATGAGAGTCAGTTGTAATAATGAGTCAACATTTTGTGTGAACACCTTTCTTCTTCATCATAGCCTGAACTCTCTTAGGCAAGCCTTTTGTAATTTTTAAAACAGGAACAGCTTTTAAGGCTTCCTGAAGGGCATTTAAAGCTCTTCTTTGAATGTTGGCTGCCTTTTATTTTGCTCTCTGTCAAGATGATCTCACACCATTTCTACAATGTTGAGTTCTACTGTGTGTTTTTCCATCAGGTATGATTTTATTGTACTGGCAGTGTGTTTGGGATCGTTTTCATACTAAAAAAATAAACCTGTCAGACGCAGCACTAAATCATGACAGTGCCTCCAGATGGCTTCAGACACACTGTGTTGTATCACTTTCCTGACTTTCACCATACATATATTCAAATCTGGGTTCATCACTCCATAACACCTGATTTTTCAGTAAAGTCTGTAATTTTGCATACCTCAGCCTTTTCTCTCCATTTCCTTTCCTCAAGACAGCCATCCTTCCACTGAGACCATTTCTAATGAGCCTTCAGTGAACAGCAGATGGATCACCCAAAGAGTCAGATGCATCTCTCAGGTCCTGTGACAGATGTTTGCTGGATCTTTTCCTATTTTCAGAGACTGTTCATCTGCTGTAGATTTTTTTGTGCCTGCCACTACTTCCCTTTTTTCTCAACTTGTCCAGCTTCCTTTTATGGACACACTTATGGTGAGATATGCCAAATTTTCAGGCAATAGCTCTTTGGGAATCACCCTGTTTGAGCAAAATTACTATGCTATAGCTATCAAACGCAGTTAGTTTGGGAATTTATCACGGAACTAAATAAACTAACTAAAAAAAATTGTTTTTTTCTTGTTTTCCTAGTAACAAAGTGCCTAAAGAGACAATTTAAATTTGATTCTTTGATAAATTGTCTGTTACCTTTAGACAGAAAATGAGTTCATTCATTGAGTTAGCTACTTTGTTTAACGCTTGAATGAATCATAGGTCAATGTTAAGCGAAAAAACAACCCCAAAACAATCCTCACAGTCAGGTACAAGGACTGGACTGAAAATGAGGGTAAAAGCCGAAATCCAAAGAAAAACAGAAACTTGGAGAACTATTGCTCAAGACAACTTTTTAAAAAAAATGGCATAAAAGTCTGGCTGCTGGGAAGTGAAACATAAAGAAATGATGGGTGGCTTAAAACTTTTGCTCAGTACTGCTAATTGTACAAAAATTAAAACAGCAAATTGAAACACTCAGCAATTAATCTTTCTGCTGCTCTCCCCAACACTGGCTTTGTACGTTTCAGAACAGAGTCATAGTACAAGTAATATTAGAAACAATCTTCTGACCAAACTGATAAAGTAGTAAAAACAGTGACGACTTTTCCAGCTGTGATACATTCTAATACTACAGGATCCCCACAAAAAGAAACTATGTAATTAATCTAATTAAATCTCAAAACAAACATCGATATAGAAATAGAGTCACTCACCAACTACAGCATAACCACCAGGAACTATGGGATACACGCTGCCTGCAGCATGTATACCATCAGGAAACATGGTTGCCATGATCTCACCAACAAGTCTGCCAAAGGCTGCACCTGCACACCAATACAGCAAGAACATTAGTTTAAGGTTCACCAGGGCAGTGGAAATCATTTAAAAAAGAGAAAGAGGTTTAATTCACCAATAAGAAAAACAGGCATGAAGGCTCCGCATGGAACGGGCATGGTGGTGGCCACAGCAGACATCCAGAACTGAAAGAGGGAGACAGAGTTTTACAGACTTAACCATCTCTGAAACTCTTACAAGGCACCAAGATTAGACATACAGATGAAGTCTTGAAATACTATCATTAATTATGAAAAGAGAAAACAGTCCCACATCTGATTGTCTGACCCTCCCAGAGCCCTGATATTATCACAGAGTGAGTTTGGGATTAGACGAAGAGGCAGGAGACACTGCTGTGACCTCTGCCAAGCTCTCAATGACACTAAAGGTAATCGACAAGAACTACTTGTCACAGTAAGTTTGAAAGCGTCGCCGGTTTGATTTCAGTGCATAAAAGCCTTTCATGTCGCCTACCTTCATAACAGTGAAGAGGATGAGCGTGATGAAGACGTTGACCTGGGGGTGTTTCCAGGCATGGTGGTGGCTGATGTAGTCAAACTCCTCCGCCACACCCTGACGGCACCATGTCCGATTGTCAAACAGCGCCACTAGAGACTCGTGCTGCGTCAGCTGACAGATCGACACACAGAAACGCAAACACACACAGACATACCCAAAAAAGAAGCATCCTGAATCTGAATATCTGTTTTGGCTCTCTAACGTCAGAAGGATCTGTTTAGGAGACTCTAGCAGTCTGACAAGGTCAGCCACAAAGGCTCTGTTCGAATACAAGTCCCCTGGAAAAAGAAACGTTCAGTAACCAGGGGTCCAATTACATGTGAACCCATACTATTTGCTCTCTGTCTTAGAAAGGGCTATTTCCACCCACACAGTTCTTTCTATATTGATATAAACCTACTCATAGTACACTGGAGACTTGGCACTTGAAAGTAGTTTTGATTTTTTTCTTTCAAATTTAGGCACAAAAACTGTAGAAGAAATGATGTAGCTGTTTAAAAATTCATCTTGCAGGCTTCAAAACTGTAAGCTGTAGCAATTAATTGACTGACTACTTTTGATAACTGTGACACATCTCTTGAAACACTCCATCCATCCACCGCTTATCCAACTTAGGGTTGCGGGGAGGCATCAGAGTCTATCCCAGCAGGACGCACAGGTCGCCAGCCCATCACGAGGATAACACAGAGACAGACAACAACACACTCTCGCATTCACACCTCCTGCTTATTTAGAATCACTAGCTAACCTAACAGGCATGTCTTTGAGCCCTGGTAGGAAACCCACACAGACACAGGGAGAACATGCAAACTCCACACAGGAAGGTCCGAACCCAGTGTCTACTGGCTGCGAGGAGACGGTGTTGATCAATTTTGCTCCGTCATGTGTAAGTTTTGACATCTGTGCTTTAAATGTGCCAAATTACACCAAAGATTACACTTTTTTTCCCTTTTACACACAAAATCATCTCAATAGACTGAGAAGTAACCACAAAACTGACTCACGAGCAGTTTCATGGCCAAGTGCTGACCGTTTTTGTCATTTTTTTATGAGGAAGGATTTTAAGGAGATTAAAGTTCTCAATGTCATTCAAAGTGCTGTGATTACATTTAGCAGCTGTTTATGGAAGCTGCACAAATGTTAGGATAGACATCCAGGTAAAAAGTCCTCCCACACAAATTCAACAGCTCTGCATATAGAAGAGTGGTGATAGCTGTTTGGCGACTGCTGGATTAGATGTGTAACTGCTCTGTAAAATAAATGCGTGAATTGATCTGACATGACTGAATTATGAACTATTATCAGCTCTGTTTAAACTGCATACAATTGTGTGTACTTTACAGTATAAGAGAGCACATATTTGTCCCATAGTGGGTTCTCTTCATTGGCTCCCTTTTAAATCCAGAATCAATTCTAACGTCCTTCTTCTCAAAAGATCCTGAATAATCAGGCCTATCTTATCTTAGAGATATCCTATTACAATATCACCGTAAAAAAGCACTTCAGTCTCAGGCAGTGGGCTTACTTGTGGCCCCTAGGATGTTTAAAAGTACAATGGGAGGTGAAACCAGCTCCCAGTTTGGATTCAGGAGACAGACACCCTCTCTACTTTTATGATTAAGCTCAAAACTGTTGTTTTTAAAAAAGCAGATCGTTAGGCGTATGGCGACCCCGAATCCTCTCTTAGTTATGCTGCAATAGGCCTAGCCTGCTGGGGCTTCCCATGATGGACCTAGTGCTTCTTCTTCATCTCTTTTTACTCACTATGTGTTTATACATCACTTTGTATTTAATAATTATTTAATAATAATAATAATAATATGTGACTTCTACAGTGTGTCTTTTTTCCTGTCGTTCTCCTATCTCTTCCTGTAGAAAGAGAGTTTTTCCTTCCCACTGTTGCAAAGTGCTTGCTCGTAGGGGGTCTTCTGATTGTTGGGATTGTTACTTTACAATATGAAGTGCCTTGAGGCAACTGTTGTTGTGATTTGGTGCGATAAAAATGAAATAGAATTGAACTGACAGCTGCTTTTAATACTGAAGAAAAGTTCTGGAGCATCCCCACTCCACTCCCAGATACAGAGTTACACTGCTGAAATAAATAAAAAAAATTATATATAAATAAAAATTAAGATCTTGCTGCAGTCTTCCTTTTCTGATTCCCAGTGATTAGACTACATCTGTCCCCGTGCTTTGGGAATAGCCTTTAAGCCCTCTTGAAGCCTTTATGTAGGCTTCATTTAAAATGACCATCAATCATCTCACAACAGTCATCGCATGCTTCCATACTGTCAAAGGAGTGTGAAAGTATTTTTTCACCTGTCCAGCCATGAACTGTCCGAAGCCCGGAGGGAACGTGAGTGTGGAGATCAGCAGGGTGACAAGCGCAGGATACACCAGACGCCTGACAGGAAGAGATGGACTGCGGGGTCATTAATGAGTGTGCTTGACACACTGTATGTGCATACCTAGTTTCTTGGTGGTGTGGAAAGAGAGAGATAGTGTATAAATAGCTCCCGATGACGTGTGTGAAACCGACCCAATTCATACAAGAGATTTACCTACATTTCCCAGGACTACATTAGCTTTGTGACATAGAGTGTGAGGCCAATTTTAAATAGAAGCATAGGAGCACATGGGCAGGATGTTCATGATCCTTGTGTTTAGTTAGAGTTTAACCAGCTAAAATGTGTCAGTGTGTGTGGTTGTGTTTTTAGATGTGTCTTTAATATCTGACATATGCTTATTGGTTTTAAGGCAGAGTAAGATGAGAAGATCATAATACTGTTATTATTTCAGTTTGTTAAATATGAAGTTAAAGCCAACAGATGATAGCTTAACTGAGTATAAAGACTGGAAACTAAAGAGTATAATTATATATATATGACGGACAGAACAGTGCAGTCTGAAAATAAAAAAAACAACACAAAGTGCTTTTTCCCCCCCTATTTCCCACAGAGGGTTGTAAAAAAGACTAGTGGAAAATTAAGCTTGTAGTAAAATGCCTAATGAATTTATGATTTCAGTCACTAGTTTATGTCCTCTTGAATACAACATGATACTCATTTTATAGCTTCCCAGTTCCCACAGATGGTGACACCCAAAAATGCTCAGCTTGAGGCTTCCAAATGAGCCGACACTTGCCATGTCCATCTTTTACATACAATCTATGTTGGAAACAGCTAGCGTAGTGTACTGGTACCTTCGTGAACAAGCAGGATGTGCAGAGCTATAGTAACTACAGTGGGAAAAAGTTGATGAGGCATACCATGAAAGTATGGCTAGGCTGAGAAGAGAGCTGACGATCAATGAGCAGCAGTATGAATTCATACAGATCCAGTGTTTGCTTTGAGGAGGTAACAGGGAATTGCACTGTGTCTTTGTGGAGTGGGAGAAAAGTATGTGAGGGTGGTGTAGGACATGTATGAGGAGGTGGGGGTGGGATTACACCGGGGATCTCCTCTGAGGCCCTTCTTGTTTGCAGTGATGTTGGATAGGTTGACAGATGAGGTCAGGCAGGACTTTCTGTGAACTCTGATGTTTGCAGATGACATTGTGTTCTGTAGTGAGAGTAAGAAGCAGGCGGAAAACTCTGGATAGGTGGAGGTATGCTCCGTAGAGAAGAGGAATGAAAGTCAGTAGAAGTAAGACAGAATATACGTATGTAGATGAGAGGGAGGCAGATGTAACTTGTGTAGCAGTGAAGCATAAGTAGTGAAGGTGGAGTTGAAATACCTGGGGTCAGCCATTCAAAGCAAAGGACTGCACACAAGAGAGACAAAGATGAGAGTGCAGGCCGGGTGGAGAGGGTGGAGATGAGTTTCAGGGGTGATTTGTGACAGAAGAACAGCAGCAAGAGTTAAAGAAAAGCTTTACAAGATGGTAGTGAGACCTGATAAAAAGACAGAGGGCTGAGCTGGAGGTGGCAGAGCTGGGAGTGAGCAGGATGGACAGAATTAGAAATGTGTAAATCAGTGGTTTGGAGACAAAGTTAGAGAGCCAAGGCTGAGATTGTTTGGACATGTGCAGATGAGGGACAGTGGACATGTCTGGTAAAGAATTCATGGATGTGGCGAAGGAGGACATGCAGAGGGTTAGTGTGACAGGATGCTAAGTGCAGGGTGAGATGGAAGCAGATGAAGTGCTTTAGAGCCTCATAAAGGGACCAGCTGAAAGAAGATGGATGAGGGAAAAAGTGTGTGTACAACTCACAGCAGGTTTGTGAGTTTGTGGGACAGTTTGTGCCTCAGAGTAAGAGCATGAAAAAAACGATGTTATACATTAGTCAGCTTTAGATGAGTTGGTTAGCTAGTTTCAGTACCCTGTGAAAGATCCACAGTCATTGTTTCCAGTCTCAGTTAAGCTAGCTTTCTGCTAGCAGTTGCAGTATTAATCGTTTCATCAAACTCTGTGAGTAATTTCCAAATATGTCAAACTGTTCCTTTAAGCTGGGCAAGGGGACGTTGGGTCTATGAATCTACAAATGTTTAATGATTTTGTGTAAGACTGGGGTGAGATACTTACTTCCTCAGCAAGAACTTGTTAATTGTCTTCTGCTTCCTCATGCACTCGACTATCAGCCGGTTCAGGTAGACAAACAGAGCTCCCCCAAAACCACACGCAATCCTACACACACACACAGAGACACGGCTTGTTTGGCCTGTTGAAGGTAAAACAGAACAGCATTGTGGTGCAAAACAAAAGCAGCCACATGGAAAAAGAATTACCACAAATGAAACAAAGCTACAGTTTTGCTATGCCTGGTTAAGTCAGTCACAGTTGGAAGCTCTTTTCAAGGAAGCCAACCGATGTTAATTCATCGTTTCTCTCCATGAAGATACATCAAACAAATCACATTTGGCACGTTCTGATCTGGACCGAGCCTCTGCTTGTAATCAGCAGAGTAAAAAGTTAATTTCATGCCCCGTTCATCGAATACAAATCAACCTTCAGACTCTTAAAAGACTTGGGAGAACGGCAGAAAAGGAGCTCAGATCTCCTCAGTAACAGAAGCTGCTTGGGGATCAGGGCTCCGTTTAATGTGGCGCCAGTCCAGAGAAACACACTCACCCCAGTATGGCAAAGGCTGGCAGCTCCTGAAGGTCAAACGGGAAGTCCAGACGGAAACGGGTCTTAAAGAGAGCAGTGATGGTCTCTGAGAAAAAGAAGACTGTTCTCACTCTGCTATACAGCAATCTGTTATGAATGAAAACTGGCTTTTAAACTGAACCACTAAAGACAACCACTTACCTCATCACGCCTCTTAAAGATATACTTATATATACTGAATTACATTTTATATAGAGTCTCATTAAAGTAGCCACCATGTTAGGTACACCTAGTAACTTGTTAAATTGAATTGGAAAGGGGTTCCCTTTTCGATTAAGTTCACCCTTTTATATGAAAGAGATCCACTTTGGCCTTCAGAAATGCATTAATTCTTAATGGCAGAGATTTAACAAGGTGCTGGAAACACTTCGCATGACATAGCGTAGTATAGACATAGCATCACACAGTAGCTGTGGGTTTGTCAGCTACACATCCTGATCATGTCCTGATGATCCTGATCCATCATGATGTGAATCCCCTGTTTTACCACATCCCAAAGGAGGTCATCTGAGTACAATGAACTTAGTGTCATGTTCAGGGACAATAATTTTGAGATGATTTGAGTTTTGTGACATGGTGGAAATGATCAGCAACAATGTTCAGGTCGGCCGTGGTGTCGTGCGCAAAGACAGTAGAGAAAAGACTATTACACTAGCACCACCAGCCTCAATCACTGATAAAAGGCAGGATGGAGCCATGCTTCCATGTTGTCCATGCTGAATTCTAACCCTATGATTTGAAGGTCACATCAGAAATTAAGATAAATCAGACTAGACAACATTAATCCAATCCTCTATTGTCCAGTTTTGGTGAGCCTGAGTAAATCGTAGCCTCAGTTTCCAGTTCTTAGCTGACAGAAGCAGCACCTGGTGTGGTCTTCTGCTGCTTCAGCGCTCTCTTTCAATGACTGACATGATGTAAATTTCCGAGATGCTCTTCTGTATGTCTTGGTTGTAATAAGTGTTTGTTGGGGTTTCTGTTGCTTTCCTGTCAGCTTGAAGCATTCAGGCCGTTCTCCTTTGACCTTTGACATCAACAAGGCATTTTCGCCCACAGAACTGCCTCTCACTAGATATTTTTTTGCTTTTTCAGACCATTTTCTGTAAACCCTAGAGGTAGTTGTGTGGATTGTGTAGATCAGCAGTTTCTGAAGTACTCTGAGCATCAGTCTGGAACTGACAAACATGCAACATTTAAAGTTGTTTAAATCACCTTTCTTCCCCATTCTGATGCTCCAGCAGGTCGTCTTGACCATGTTTAGATACCTAAATGCACTGAGTAGCTTCCACGTGACTGGCTGATTAGATTTATTTTAACGAGCAGTTGAATAGATGTACCTAATGAAAGGGTCGGTGAGTTTAAATTAACTTGTTTAATTGCATATTATGATATTTTTCTTGAAACAGAACTGGAAGAGTCTGTTTCTGTTTTGTACTTTACCTTCCTCCTGATTCCAGACAGCAAGCACTCTGAATATGAAGGCGCTGAAGGTGGCAGCGAAGAAGCCCCTCCAGTAGTTCCTCACAGCAAAAAATGTTGACGTGACCTCAATACTGAACAGCACCCCTGCAACGCACAAACATACATACAGAGAGTGAGCCGTTCCCAGAGCCCAACTGCAGTCAAGAAAGCAGCAAATTCTCAACTTTATTTTAATATCAGATATTCTAGCAAAGAGCTATTCTCAGGCTTTCACCTTATAATTATTTAACTATCAGATGATCTCTATAAATCGTGACCTTCCTTAACTGATTCATGTAGTCTATAACATTTTAGAAAAACACAAAAATACCACAGTAGCTGCATATTTAGCTTCAGTGACTCAGTGAATCAATGAAATACTTCAGCTCTGATCATCACGGCTATAATCTTTTGTTATTTTCTCATGGATTTTCAGCATTTTGCAAAAAACCCAACAAAGATTTCTAACTCGCAGGACCTGTTTGTTTGCTTGTTTGGAAATGCCACACAGCTACATGAATCGTGTCTCGGTGAATGTGTAGTACATACTGTACTGTTGTCAGTATGAGTTTGTCTAGTCGTTCTGAATAAATGAGACAGGGTGTCAATCACGCCCCAAAAACAAGTTCCTCTTGTCGCTTGTGGCCACAAGCATCCATTCTATATGGCTCAAATGATGCAGACGAGAAGACATTGATCAAAATAATTATAACTTAAGGTCCTCTTTACAGCTTTTATTAGTCTTGTCATTGTCATTAAGCATAGATTAAAATGCTAAAGAACATGTCACTCTATTCAAACCGCTGTGAAAGAATGGGCACCTTTATTTAGCAAGCAAATTTCAAACACAGAAGTGAATTCACACGACAATTAAAACCTTCTGAACAACCCGACTCATGAAGAACGTCAATTAAGAAAGAAGAAAATAAGGTCTAACAAAAAATCTTATAATGAAGCAGAAGATGGAAATTCACCCTAATAATCAACAATTAGAGCAAAGGTCGAGAAGTACTTGAAGTTCTCAGGGGAAAAAAATGGAAATTTTAGCATTTGCATAAGTGGGCGAGTCCATCTGTTGAAGAAGATGGTAAGATGCAGTCGAATGCAGAACAACCACCGAGTGATACCAAGTATGATTCATCATGTGAGCATCCACGGAAAACCACTTTAATCTGAGGATTTTAACGTGGCTCTAATGTGGATGATTATGATCTTCACCCTTGAGAAAACATAATCCTAATCCCCGCTGCACCACAAGTATCAACAGCCAACAGTTAAACAGGACCACTAAGACACAACGTCATCCATTTAAAGACATAAATCTAATAATCACTCTTTTTTAACCCACGTTGATCCCTATCAGCTCCTGCAGAGCAGAAGCTCCTCAGCTGCTCGAAGTCGCCAAAAGCACCACAAATTTGAGAATTATCTGTATGTTTAACGCTAAGTACAACAATTCCTCACTGTTTTCATGTTATAGTTTGGTGCATTAGTATTATAAAATATCATTTAGATCACTTTCAAAGTAATTTAAAGAGTTGATCAAGTAAAAGTTGATAACAATGCTCAAAAGGTTATCTAAAGTTACAGGAAACATTAACATTCATGGACACATGAGCATTTGGCAGCTGACAGAGTTTGCTTCTCTGAATGAAAAGCAGTTTTTAAAGTTTTAATGTAGTTTCACATGGGACTGTATATTAACCATCAGTGAATACGGTAGATTTACATTTGAACTTGAAGCCAACTTAATTTATCAGTATGAGGAAGGTTTAGTCTGCTAAAACGGTGAGAACGGAAGAGCTGAAGGTGTTAAAACTTCAGCAGTGCTGACTTCACTGTTAGAGCTGTGGCGGTCTATCAAAATAAATATGTTGCCGACAGCAGTTAAAGAGGATTGGTATTAAGTAGTAAAAAGAAAAACAAAATAAGTGATCATTCAAATACACATATAAAGCCAAAGAGGCATACATACAGTAGGTTGGGTCATATAGTCATGTGGGTTTAAGCCCATCAATCAATCAATCAATCAATCAATCAATCAATCAATCAATCAAAGTGGAGCACCTAAAAGAAGACGTGTGTACCCTCAGGACCAAATATGGTGTTACACATATCTTAATCTATATGTGGCTGTATAAGATGGGTTGTTTTGTGGTTACAACCCAATTTAAAATGCTGTGTGTAATATGGTTAATTGGGATCCTGGAGAAGACCAGAACGTGTCAGTCTACCAATTAAGTTCTCCTAACTAAATGACAAATAGAGCAAAGTTTCTGGCTCAACTTCACCCAATTAAGGAGCGCGTGAAGGAGAGGAAAAGGTCTGAAGAGGTTAAAACTCCAGCAAAGCTTGAAAAGAGCATTTGAAGAGGAGTGTTTGCAGACTTTTTTTTAGCTAGAAACGGTGTATGCCGTACACTCACTCCACTCTGTAAAAAAACAGTACAGTTCAAAGAAATCATTAAAAGGCCAAAATTAGCATGACTGTCATAGCCATGATGAGTATGTGTAAATGTCTGACCACAACTGTATTAATAAATATTTTAACCTCATGGCATGTTCACGTGTAGCCTAAAAACATGCATTTTGACATCAAGCATTAAAAGAAAAGTGCTAAAGCTGGAGAGAAGAGTTGGGCTTGTTATGTGCTGCTGTATCATAGGATGACATAAGCTGTTAATGAATGAAATGCGCAATATTCCTTCCTATGGACAGCCATTAGACTGAGAGTCAGACTTTGAGAACCTTGGATTTAGACAAATATACTGGCTAAGACTGGCATCTTCGGCTGCTAGTGGGGTAAATATTCTCTTCATCTAATTAGCTCCTGTAAATGTCTCACATAATTAAATCCAGTTCAATCAGAGGCTACAGTCGTGTTGACTTACCTCCAATAGGAGCAGCAAAGCAGCAGCCCACACCCACCGCACAGGCAGCCGACAGCATCTCCGTGTTCCTCAACTCATTCTGTCCAACAAGGGTCAGATACACGCACATACCAATACACGCAGAGCAGTGCATTCAAGCAAATACACACACATTCAAATCCCAAGAGGTGCACGTTTATTTGCAAATGCCACAAACGTACATCCAGAACCAGTTTTATTTTACAAACGCAGCAGTTTGACTGCAAAGCTGCTGTTTGCACACATTCGACAAGATTACTTATATATGATTGGAGTTTGATGGGAGGCTATAACTGAAAAACCATGATTGAGGGTTGAAATCATGAAATGAGATGTTTGTGTCGAAGCAAAAGCAACACAGAATGATGCCTCTCTGCGATGGTTCACTGAACAGAATCTAACACAGCGCAGACAAATGGAAAGACATCAATCTGTCTCAGCTCTCAAATGGACAGCTTGAATTAATGTTGATGGGATTGGAAATAAAGAAACTATCCGAGTCATGCATTCGTACCTTGCTTCCTTCAAAGGGCTCTTCCTTTAGCAGTAAAAGTGAAAAGAGGACAGACATGTGTGAGTGTAGTGGTTACCTTTTTTTAAATGTATGTTTTTTTTATCTTCCTCCTGGAAGACATCCAAGTTATTATTCAAAGCAAGCAGACCCAAACAAGCAGCGAATGAGCTTCAGCAAACAATCCTGATTTTACTGTGAACTGAATTAACATTTTCCCAGACTGATTAGGTTTAGTGGTCCCTGCACTATTTGAGTCGTTCTAACTGTGCTGACACGTGTTTTTCTTCCTTCACATCACTGCAGCCTATCTTCCTCCACGCTGATGTGGCTGTTGATGCAAGGAGGAGAGGCACATCACAGTATCCAGTGGAGAAATAGACAGAAGCTCAGGGTGAAGTCTCACATGAGTGGAGGTGAGAGTCCGTCCTGGGGAACGGCAGAAAGTCGAAGAAATGTCAAAGATTTTTCAAATAAAAACTGCATGTGCGTGTGTTATTCGCCCTTCACAGTGATTATACTCAAATAAGGAGGAAGGTGATAAATCATGAAATTACAGGCTTAAGGATTTACATGATTTATTCCACATTTGCCTTTATTTGCCTCCCACTTGTGTGAGTTAACGTGTATGTGCACATATCAGTGGCACTCTCAGCAAAGCGTGGTACACACTTACATGTAAGCTCTTCGTCTGCTGGTTTGAGTTTACACACAGAAATGATAAAGTAGTTTAGCTCAGTTTAGCTTTAGGCTCATTCTCGGGGACTTGGTATTGGATCAGTGCAATACTTTGTTGCATCTTGTAACTATGTAACCCACTGACTTGTGTTATATAAATGATTTTTTTTTAGAAATGAAAAAATACACCTCAAACATGCACTATGAAAATGTCTGAACCTTTTATGTTCACTGTCATTACCATTTGATTTATAGCCTATAACACATTTAAACAATAGAAGTTGACCTTCAATGACAGGCACGTTTACAGTCCAGGTTTCCAAAAAAAAGTTCCAACATACATGAAAATCTGACTGGTCTGTTTTATTGTGTTAGTTAATTACTGAAGAAAATAAAAGTCACAGTGATTTAGCTAGCATCGCACAGGTACTACTAAGAACCCCCCCACCACTTTTTTTTTTTACTTCTCGTTCATGTTAAGCCACTACTAAAGATCATTAACTTGTGTTTTCTTTTTTTCGTAGTTTGTAATATCATCTGCTGCCCTTTCCTCAACCTGATTCTGCTGCAGGTCTCTTCCTCTTATCGGGGAGTTCTTCCTTCCCACCATTCCCAACCAATCTTATATCTTATAGTCTTTACCTTACAATTGAAAGTGGCTTAATATGACTGTTGTTATGAGTTAAAACTATATAAATAAAACTAAATATTAATTAATCCTTACTTCACTTTCTAATGTGTAATTTAACGAGTTCATTTGTAACTCATTATGCCCCTCTGAAACCCCTGCTGGTCTTGAAGTGGCAGCGTGATAAGGTGAGGGAGGGCCACCACTTCTTGTGAGAAGTTATCGAGCTCTCGTTATGCACTAAAAAGTTTAACTTAGTTAAACTAGCACCCTTTAGACTCCCTGCCTTCAAATTATGCTTCATCACTTCATCCAGGTCTCTCTTGGAAATGAGATTTTTAATCTCAATGAGATTTTTTACCTGGATAAATAAAGGATTAATAAATCCAACACATTTCAAAAGGTGCAACTTTTACTCAACTAGTGGCAAAAGCAATCACAAGGAGGGTTTTGGTGCAGCACTCTCTTTGCTACAGATAGTACCCTAGCCAATGCCTGCAACCACATCACGACCAAACAGGAAATACGCATTTTTCCCTAGCGACTGGAGGTTGCCAGGGGGGGGTCACTGACTGGTCTTTGGCAGCAATGACCTGTAGTGACCCTTCATACAGTTTAGACCAGTGACAGTTATCTTTACAATGAATCTGTTGTTGTAGTGCTTCTGATAGTAATGTAAGGAAGTGGCTCTTTCACTTTTCCCCACTCATAAACAAACACTCCCCAATATTGAGGCTAAAGTTAGGATCTAAACAGATCTCACTACAAATATCAGCATGTGTGACTCTGCAGCTGAATGTGAGCACAAAAGGGGTCAAATTAACAACTAGTGATGATGATTGATGAATAGAAGACAGAAATACATTTCAAAGTTTTCACACCAATTTTTCAAGCTTTTTTAAAAATTATTGTAAAGAGCCAAAAACAGCTTTCCTGTTTAATTAAAATCAGAGGCTCAATCTGACTGAAAACATTTGTGGACTTGAGCTGCAGACATACGAGAACTCATAAATTAGATTTTATCACAGACGATAACATGACACTTTTTATAGAAGTAAGCGGAAAGCCCTCAAACACAGTGCTGTGCTGCAGTCTGCTGGGACATCTGCATATCAGTTGTTCTCCATCCTCACCTTGTAAATCCCACCAAAAACAGCAGCCATAAATTTGCTCAGGAGAGCGGCGCACAGACTGGCAACATGAACGAAGGGTCCCTGTGAGGGAGGATAGAGAAAGGCAGACGTTAGAAGACAGGACACGACTAAAAGCACACTTAAAGACTAAGCAGAGCATGCTGCCTCCAAGATCAAGAGCATTATTCAAAAACCTTTGCACGATTAAACCACGCTCAGATGCAGATTCAAACTGCTTTATTACACCCTGGATGGGAAATGTAACTGCTATTAGCAGTAAATCACACTTTTATTTTGACAGCTCTGACTTTAATGAGACTAGAAGAGAGAACATTATTAAATCTTCCAGACCTACAAAAAAGCCTTTAATTCATTGGTTGTAATTTGTGAAGCCAAGAAGACTCTAATGGGTGAAGGCTAGGGGAAAAATAAACTCTCTACCTCCTTCCCCAGAGGCATTCCACTACCCAGCGCGCAGGTCAGACCAATCACTTTGGCAACAAAGGTCTTAAAAGTCAGATACTCCTTCAGGACCACCCCCCTGAGTATGGTCTTCATCTCTGGAATACCTGAACCTGAGACATGAAAAGATGCCAGGTGGGATGATGCAGTGCAGAGAAAAGATGAGTTGAAAGAAAGCAATTACACAGAGGGGGGTGGGGGAATAAATGAAGAGCAAGAGGAGACAGTAAGGGGAAAAGCTGATTGATATTCATATAGTTTTAGTATGCACATCTCATCAGAGCTATATTTAATGGATTTCCTGCAGATGCAATCACTAAGACATACAGCACATGTCCTTGGAGCCCTTATGGAGCACTACAGAGCCAATTACACAGAAATAAGACCATGAATTAGAATTTGAATATAAATACATATGTTTATGTCCACATTCTGTGTGCATGTCTTACCCACAGCCTGAGGCGCAAGTATCTGTGTGAATCCTGCAGAGAAAGTAATGAGGACTACAGGGTAGCTGATCCAGGCAATGTACTGCAGAAGCAAGTTACTGTCCAGTCCACCGTACATCCACTTCTGTGCTGCACACACACATATATAAGGAACTTCATTTCAGTATCATGCAGTACAAAACTAAACTAGTCAAAAACTATTCCCAATTAATTTTCTGTGACTCCTTTTCTCTTCTTCTTCTCTTCGACTGCTTCTCTGTGCTCTAACCTCAAATCTCTGCCTTTGATTTCCTCACCCTCAGCAACTCCTCTTTCATTCCTACGAGCAAATTTACAGTTTCAAAAACAGAGGAAAAAAAACGAAAGCTACTAAACTAAGCCAGCTGTGTATTTCGCCATCTATTTTTCTTCACTCGTACCTGAAAAAAAGATCTTTTCAAAAATGTTCTGATGCTCAGAGAGGATGCGCTGGAAAACATCAGCATGGGCGGAAAAGATGGCGTGTTTGCTCAGTCATGGCTGAGTAGTGTTTTGTTAAAGTTAATGATGTGTCAACCTTTTCATTTTATTTTATTTTTTACAAGTTTTGGTTTTGTTTGAACACTTTTAGGAAAGAAATGTCAGGAAAAATAATCTGGTTTATTATAATTTATTGTGAGATTTTGGGAATTTTTTGTATCAAATACTGTATAGTTTCTATTCACATCACAGATGTTTGTAAAATCCCAGTTTGTTTGAAATGTGAATAGAAACCGTGATTTCTAAATATTATGAACCAATATTTCATCACAATTAAATTGTCTTCACAATGCACCTCTTAGCCGTTCATATGAAGCCTAACTCTTCGAGGTTTAATGCCGCCCCTGTGAGAACAGCATCACATTTGCTGTCTGTCCAGTCTTTCAAGCATCTCTCTCTCGTTTTTGGTATGCATCTCTTTCCTACCTTCTTGGCAGAAGGCGATGGCATAGTCCATCACCCAGCTGACCAGAGCCATGAGTAGCCCCAGCAGAATGAGGAAGATCCAGTCCTCCCCCACCCGTGAGATCAAGAACTTCTGGCAGCGAGATGCACACACTGAGGGCACAGAGAAACAGAGAGAGGGAATCAAAAGCAAAGAAATTCCAGGTGTGATGAGACTGCAGAGATATACTTGTTTGTATGCGACTCCAATCAAACTGAATTATAAATAAGCTGAAAAAAGGAAGTCTAAATAATAAAACTTTTGAAAAAGATTCAAAACTGTGATATGATGTTGAATGGTTGAGTTAAAAAAGGTATGAATAAAAGATTAATACACCCATTCATTTAAACGTAATAGGCATAGACATATGGCTGCTACATATACAGGCATATTAGCATATCTATATAGATATGCCTAACCAGGTTCGGGTCGCAAAACCAGAGAAGCGGTAAAAACCGGATGGATGGACATTTTTAGAGTGAAAACTGTCGGCTTCACTGTTACAAAGACTAACCAGCTTGTTAGGACTATGCTTGCCTGCCATAGCCCAGCTTTTAAAGAGGAAGTGTGACTTCTCTTTGGTAAATGTAACCTAAATTTCTTTGTGAGCTAGTTAAACCAAAAAAAAAAAAAGCTCACAAAAATTACTAATTGTCATATTTTGTTAAAGTCACATGATCACTCAACTCTACTACATATGGAAAAAATAATAACTCAATTATATAAATAAACAACAACTAGTTGCATTCAAGGAACGTAACTTCTTTTGGTCCTACAAACTCAGTCACCCATTGGTTGCATTAATTAATATGTTTCAGCTGGCAACAAGTTATTTAACTCTAAACGGGACAGTGAGTAACTAAATTATTGGCCAGCATTAAACGATGAAAACAACTAAGGAGACTGCTGAAACTATTATAATAACAGTTCAAAGATAGTGGTAAACTATCATCTTTTAAGAAGAAATATGGAACTCACGACTATATTTCGACACATACACTGCAAAGAGATCTGAAGGGATTGGCAATAAACATCTGTGTAGACTTAAGAAAAACACTCATCAGTGAGACTAATCTGGAAAACAGGCTTCAGTTTGCCACATAAAGATTGGACCCTGGAGCAATGGAAAAAGCTCATGTGGTTTGATGATTCCAGATTTGACCTGTTTCACTGTGAAGGTTAAATCAGAGTAAGAAGAGAGCTGGATGAAGCAATGCACCCCTTGTGACTAGCGCTTGCTTTACAAGCCTGTGGTGGTGTTTTGATTTGGAGTTGCTTCAGGTGGTCAAGTTTAGGTTCAGAAACATTATTTGCCAAAAAAGGTGTTTCTACCAGTGGAGTTTTCTTTTACTGGTGGCACAGGCATATTTATAGATGACACTGCCAGGATTCACTGGGTTCAAATCGTAAAAGAGTGGTTGAGGGAGCATGAGACATCATGGGGTTGCACTAGTCTTAAAAAACAAAACAAAACTGAATACATTTTTAGGTCAGCACTGGACAAAATTTGAGTGATTTTATGTGTATTTTGATGAAGAAAACAAGAGTAAAAAGATGCAGTGAGCAGAGAGATGTTATCACGTTTGCACATGAGAGAATCACATTATCTTCATCCAGTTCAAATATGAGAATATCAAGAAAAAAAAAGCTAGGTCATGGTTATAAATTCTACTATTACATTATAATCTATAACTCTGGGTTAGGTCAGCTAAAAGAAGCATTGCTGGACTAATTTCTCCTCGCTTGTCTGCGGACACTGCCAAAGCCTGGAATTCACAAATATCCAGAGCATTCATAGATGTGCCTGTCCCCAGAGAAGCTAAAAATGTGCTACTAACACATTTGCCAGATCCACACTTCATGACACCGTTACAGCCAAGTGAGAAACCAAAAACACTTTTTTGTTAATTGTTCAGCTTGTTTGTAGAGGAAATGGAAACGGTTGTAGAGGAAAAAGTTTGTTATTCGACACTCATTATGTGACTAATTGGAAATAAATGTTCATTACGATGCAGTTTGTGACATTTGCTCAAAGCTTAAGTACTGAGCTGTCTTATAAAATGATTTATCATTTTTAAATGAAACCAATCACATGGCAGCAACTCAATGCATTTACAGACATGGTTAAAAACAACCTGCTGAAGGTCAAACTGAGCACTGAAATTAACGTGGCATAGTTATTGGATGTTGAGTCTTTCAGAAACTGCTGATCTGCTGGGATTTTCCTACACAACCATCTCTGGGGTTTATAGAGAATGGGCTGAAAAAGAAAAAATATCCAGTGAGCAGCAGTTCTCTGGGTGAAAATACCTTATTGATGCCAAAGAGCTGGTAGGAAGACAACAGCAACTCCAAGAACCACTCCAAGATATTCAGAAGAGCATCTTTGAATGCAAAACATGTCAAACCTTGAAGCAGATGGGCTACACAGCAAAAGAACACACCAGGTGCCACTCTTGTCAGCTAAGAACGGGAAACTGAGGCTATAATTGAAACAGAGTTACCAAAGTTGGACAACAGAAGATTAAAAAAAACACCGCCTGGTCTAAGTCTTGAGTTCTGATTGTAGAATTTGGGGTAAACAACATGAAAGACTCATCCTGCCTTGTATCAATGATTCAGGCTGATGGTAGTGAGCTAATGGTGTGGGGGATGTTTTCTTGGCACACTCGGTACCTCTTAGTACCAAATGAATGAACTGGTTTCTTGAACATGACAATGAGTTCACTGAGTTCACAATGAGTCACATTACTCTGCCCCCACCGTGTAATGTGATAATATTTACTATTTCACATCAAGATATCTTGTGGTTATGCTGCTTGTATAATGTTTTGATGTGGCTCAAAAAAAGAACTGCTCGTGTTAAATCTTGTTTGAATGGCATGCTGCTATTCAAAAACCAAAACAAGGAAAATGATAAATGAAAGGACTTTGCAGCAGTCTTTCTAGGCCGGGAAGCGGGTCACAATGGGATGCAGCGTCTCCTGAGGCAAATGAGGCACAACTGTGTGCGTGATGGGGCAGGCTGTCCAGCTGCCAGGCCACCTGCTGGATGGCAAACAGCCAGCATAGAACCTACACATGAACATGGGATAAGCATGCAATCTGACACATGACACAATCTCACACAGAGTCAAAAAGAAAACATGCCTCTGAAAAATATTTAGCAGATAAATCTAAGTGAACATATGAGATGACATGGTTTTCTAGATTGTGTCATTTTACTTGACAGTTCAGTTGAAACTCTTTTTAAAAAGAAAGAGGGGGTATTCTCAGAGATTCTCTGTATGTATTCCCTTTAATCTCTTTCTCACACACACACACACACACACACACACACACACACACACACACACACACACACACACACACACACACACACACACACACACACACACACACACACACTCTGGCACCTGCACCACCACATACTTCCATGTGCATCTTGGCTCACACTCACATCCGCAGGCTCAGTGGCGTTCACAGATGTCTTCTCCTGATCCCGCACTAAAAATCACACCCAACGCCAGACACTTTCTCCACCTCTGCGAGTCCTGCATTGCATCACCCTAATCATTAATAATGTTGAAAATGCAGGAGATCATTCACCTACAGCCCTTTTCAAAGATTTACAGTCCTCGAATGTACAGTGAAACACTAGCTGTGATATTATTCACTGAGGCTGAACCTTGGAATAACCTGCAGTCCCAGGTCTGATTAATACCTGCTACAAAAATGCACCAACATTTCACTCTGTGAGGCAAAAATAATCAGTGAGGGGAGTACATGTTTTGTAGCTCAGCAGCACAGTCTTTAGTTGCATGTGTAGGTTGCCTTGTTCAAAAACCTCCAACTACTGATACGAACCGAGGCACACACTAGTCCATCACCCACAGATATGATGTTCCCACACAGATGCATGAGAGGAAAGCACTAAAACTCCCACTTCCACCAAATCTGAAGGCTCTCTCAGCACACATTACCTAAGAATGAAAGCAGCGGTGCCTGGCCAGCCTGAGCGCCTCTCCAAAGATGAGTCTAAAAATACGAACACCTCTTGATCTATGAGCACACACGGCAGACAGTGAACACACAAATCACTCTGGCTGGCTGCTGATCTGACTGATTGTTTTAAATGGCTTCTATTACAGCCAGCAAGCAACGCTGTGCTGATATAGTGCAGCTTTCACCTATAGTGCAATCTATTGCTCTTTAATCAGATCACTAGTCACAAGGGCAAAGAGGCAGCGATGGATACTGGAAAGCCGCCACGCTGGCTCACTTACGCAAGCACGAGTAAAAACAAACACTGCCTTTCCCTCCTATTGCCTTGTCGAGAGTCATCCCTGAGAGTGATTATTTATTTTAACACTTTATTTTCTGTTATTTGGCTTACATAACTTTTTCCCCCAGTTACTAATAGAGTTCAATAAATCTGTGTCCCCTCTGAAAAACAATCGGGTAAACTGCAAGTGGAACTTTTAAGTATTTATAATGCTGTTTCCAAAAAAATGTGTAAAATAAAGACAAAAGACTGAAAAGGTATGTGATGCTAAAGCTTGTGTTGTGGGGAATATCTTGAAAGAAATTAGGTTAAGCAACAAAAACTGGGAATAATCAATCATGTTGCCTTATTAAGTCCTTATTGTTACTTATTTCATGGGTGAAGATAAGGAGGATCTGGCCACTCTAAACAGTTTGCTATACTGATAAGGAGTTTCATCTTCTGTACACAGTGGACTGACACTGGCTAACATTTACAGCTCTTTTACACTATGATCACATTTAACCATGCATTCATTCAGGCCTCTATCCACCTCACATCTATGGCCAGTTTAGAATCACCAATTAACCCATCGTCTATGTTTTGGATGGTGGGAGGAAGGCAGAGCACCAGTAATAAACCTATGCATACACAAGGAGAACATGCAGTCCACACAGGATAGTTCTTGTTGTGAGTTAAGACCACTGCACCGCAGTGCCAGTATCATGAAAAGATTCAGAGAATTGGGAGGAACCTCTATACACGAGAAAAAGGTCTGAAAAACAGATTTTAATGGCCGTAATCTTTGAGCCACTCACAGGAACACTTAAGAGAACCATTTCTCAATACTTCCAAAAGCCGTGCCGTCTCTCTGTGACATCTTGTTAGACACACATCTGAATGCTCCAGATCCGCAAAGTGTCAAAACATCAGCTTTGACAAATATGAGTGCAAGTCGAAGTGAATTTAAAAACGTGGCCCTTGTTTGCATGTTCACACTTTACCAAATTTGGAGTCTAAGCAGAAAAAAACAATTTTGACACAAACTGTAGAGAGTGGGCACAGACAGTTTTATTAAAGTTCTCCTACAGCTGCAAGTGCTGATGGTGTCAGCAATAAATGCAAATGCAGCAAAGCAAACCTTAAGAATTATTATTATCATAGGATCTTTACTCTATAATATAAACTGCTTTGGAAAAATGTATTTTATCTGATCCACAAAATCAGAAATTACAAAAATCAATAAATTGAATAATCAGATTCTTCATTTTACCAACCAAAATGCCACAGCAGAGGTCTGTACTACGAGGCATGGTTTCCTTTTATCCAGGCAACTTTCAGGTTAACCCAGGATTCCTAATACTATGAGTTGTGGATCACTTCTTACTGGGTATATTGACATCATAATATAACACGTTCTGGCTGACCTCATCTTCGACTTGCACGTAAACTAAGCCTAAGTTTGAGTACAGTTTTTATATTTGTTCTTTACTGTCAGGCTGTTAAACACCACTGAGGCTGCTGCTAAAAGAACAAAAACTAAAACTATCTTTTAAACATCAATTTAATCAAATACTCGTTATAATCTATCAGAGTCTCCCACTCTCCCTTATCTTAACGACAGAACCGTGTTATTGATAGGTCTGTTAACTCACACACTATGCTTTTTTACTGGCTTTCTTTCCTGGCTATAAATAGGCTACACTTTATTAATATAGCAGCTCTTTTCCAACCTTACTGACCAAAGCACTTAAAGTAGACACTCTTAATACAATATTACTCTAAAGTGCTTTTCCTCTCACGCAAACTCACACTGCTGATTTGTCTGCAGGAGCTGTGTTGCTGTGTTTAACCTCGTCATATTTTTCCCATAGTATAGTTTAAGTTCTTCAGCCATTCTTGTGAATGGTCAGATGCTGCCAACACCACCTCTTTCACGTGTATATGCAGGGAAACCCTGGGTTAGCTCAGTGAGATCGTTACCCTTGTGTTGCTGCCTATCCCGAATGCCTGCGTTAGGGTAAGTGAATTCAGATAACAAAAAGATCCCCTGGCTGTGTTAAACTCACTTTGTAGTACAAGGCTCTGGAAAGAAGGTCGACTCAACTTGAAGTAGACACTAAAACATTTCCTCGCTCGACAGACACTCCAGCTTTAAGATACGTATTTATCTGTAAGGTTTCGCCTGGATTGATTAAGATACGATGAGTTCATTTGTAGAGCTGTAAGCTTTGAAAAATGACAAATACAGTGTGACTTTCTGAAAAGCAATATCACAGTCATTCAAAACACATTTGGAAGATGCACGCATACACACAGAAATACACATAACACTCCATTACTGTAGAGTACATCGGTCTCAAGTGGAGCTCTCTGCTGGTGCCACTCCTTTATCTGCAGTCATCTGGGAAGACTAGACATAAAATAACCTGACAGCTCAGATCAGCGTTTTGCTCACATAAACAAACGTAAACACAAAGTGAAGCAATCGGATACACTCACACACTGACAAACACAATCTGGGCCACTGGCTGCCAGCAGAGGACGCTGTCCCTGCCTTTGACATTGAGACAGTCCTTGGTGTCTGGAGGTCGTTGCTCAGATCAGACACATTTAATTCTTCTCTTTGGGCTTCATTTATAAAGCATACAAGTCGCATGCAGGTAGCATGGTGTGAGCAGAAAAACACTCAAAATGAGCCTTTTAGAAAATCTTACTGTGACATGTAAATGATCTATTCTGTAAGGAAAGTCTAGTTTTTTAATGCAAATTATGTTTTTGTTGGTTATGTGGGGGTGTTACTCTCTAAGACGTTTATCAGCCTCAGTTCTGAGTTTTTGTCCTGATCACTGCCAGGCTGGGACTGTTAAACTGAGGAACTTTTATCGGACGTAAAAGTCCGACACCATCAGGAATACTATCAGGAAACCATAAATATGTAGGACCTTTTTTCTCCATCTTTTGTAGCTGCTGTGCTGTACTTCAAGAACTCGTCGCTTTCACACGACTTTAACGCTCAGTGGAGAGCTGAAATCACATTTTTAGGGGTGCGCACACACACGATTCACTATAGTTAATCACTACATTGGTCTGACCTTCAGGCACTACCTGCACAGTTTCTCCTTGCAAGCCTGAGTCTGAAGAGGGAGTATCAAACATTCAGCCTTACAACGAGTTCTGCAGAGTCCAGCAGGAGAGAAGGACGGTTTTATTCTTAATCACAAAGTATTGTTGTAGCAGATCATGAGCTGACCGTGTTTGTCCAAACTCTGAAGTCTAAATCATTGTCAGTTTTAAAAACATTACCCACACTACACCATACCGATGTGTTTCTATGATTTTTTAAATCCAGGCTTTCTGAAGGTCTTTCAAACTTCTTATATTGACATTGGCGGTTTTGTTCACTCCAGTTCTTGTAGCTGACCATTTTCAGAGGAATTTTTTTGTTTTGTTTTGTTAAGCCACTCAACACTGACCTATGAATCATTCAAGGATAAAAAGGCACCAAACTCAAGGGACGAACAAGTGTTGTATCTACACGTAGCAGACAACTTAAAAAGCACCATTGTATCTTCAGGCAGCAGTGCGGGATCATTGTGACAGAGAAGGGAACAAAAGGCAGCAAACATCCAAAGAAGAGCTCCGAATGTCCTTCAAGAAGCCTGGAGAACTATTCCTGAAGACTACTTGAAGAAATTACAAGAAAGCTTGCCTAAGAGAGTTCAGGCTATGTTGAAGAATAAATATGGTCATACCAAATATTGACTTTCAAGCTTGTTAGAAGTATACAAACTCTGTTTTTGCATGATATACTGTATTTCCAGGCACGTTTGCACGTTTTAATAAATTGCTGCACCTTTTTCCCATTTTCCCAACAAAATACAAAGAAATGAGGACTGCCTCAAGACTTTTGCACAGTACTGTACAACAGTAGCTTGTACTGCAGTGTCTTTGTGACTTGAAGTCACTGTTGTGAACTAGTGATACATAAATATCATTTAGATAAACTGAATAGGTGAAAATAGAAAAACTGGAACATTTTGTAGAAACCGTTTTACTGGTCTGGCCCACCTAAAATCAAATTTGTCTGTACGTGGTTTATGAATCAATATGTGGGTTAGGGGTTAAAAGAGTGATCGTCACTTACACTGGCACTTTGCACAAGGGTCCTTCTCATATTCCAGAAGATCAGCACGACTACGAACGCTGGCGTTCCTCCTCATGCCACCGCCATCCCGCACCCCTCCATCACGTAGGCGCGCCGCCTCCTCCTTGGCAAACACACCCAGCTCCTGGGTGTACCGCCCATACATCTGAATAGATGGAAAGGAAAAAGTTTTTACACTGGCAGTAACAGAGGAAGGCAGTGTAGAAAATGTCAGTGTGATACAGCATGTTTTCCACTTTAAAAATTAATACTGTGTTGGGTCACAATAATACATTCAGCGTAAACATGCAAAGGTTCAAGCTCTGAGTAAACAGACCCAGCTGTGGAAAATTCACTGACTGCAAATAGAAACTCCATTCACAGCTTTCCTCTTTAATTCTCCTTTAGAAATAAATAAAAAAAATTACTCAGCTTTGACTCAGCAGTCGTGTAATGACTTCTTTTCAGACAGATGAGCAGACAATAAGCTCCACCTGTCAGCTCCCAGCTGATTAACTCTGCAGGGCTGGCACACAATTGACTACTAACAATGAGAGGCGGTGTTCATAGCGAACTACACACAATCAATCACATATAAAGACTGCATCCCAGCCATAGATGTGGTTGTTGTAGATTTGGCCAGTGTGTAGTTAGTTATTAACACCATAATGAAGTTTTTCAAGCTGCTGTTTAGTGTTGTGGTTATTTGTGTTTGTTGTGTTACTGCGCAGCATTCCTGGAAGATTCCTCTGCAGAAACCTCAAACTTCTCATTCTTTTCAGTGGTTTCAACAACAGTCAAATGTCCCTCCAACTGCAGCTCCTCTTAATAAATGCCTGGTAGAGGAGGCTCAGAAGCTCCGGTGTGGGACTCCAGATTTGACCCCTGAACAATGTGAAAAAATGAACTGCTGCTTTGATGGGCTACGGTGCTACTATGGGAAAACAGGTATTTATGCTTCGGTGAGGTTTCTTTTCCTGTTGGTGGACATGTGAAACTGAGCAGCCCTTCACCCATCTATTGTCTTGTCTCCCAGTGACTGTGCAGTGTACCAGGGATGGCCAGTTTGTGGTGGTTGTGGCTAGAGATGCCACCCTGCCACCTATAGAGCTGGACTCAATCGACCTGCTGGAGACTGACGATGTCTTCTGTACCTCTGTCGACAGCACCTCTGCCTTTGCCATCTTTCAGTTCCCTGTGACAGCATGTGGCACCACAGTTACGGTAGGTGGAGGGTTATCTAGACAGTTTTTAATATGAAAATACAATCTGATTGGATTCATCACTTGAACATAGTCATATTTTTTTCCCCTCTTCCCACAGGAGGAGGATGGTTTTGTTGTTTATGAAAACCACATGTCGTCTTCATATGAAGTAGGAGTTGGCCTAAAAGGCTCAATCACCAGGGACAGCCATTTTGAGTGAGTCTGTCAAATGGGAATTGAGTCATTAATTGGCAAATTCTGAACACAATGACAACACAAAAGCACTGATTATTTATTTTTGAGTCAACTCTATATAAAACCCCCTTTAGCTTCATGTATTGTAAACTTTTCTCCTTTGGCAGCTGCGATGTAAATGTACTGTTTCTAAAGCACTGCCAGTCAAATTTTGTTTAAATGTGCTGTAAATAAAATGACGGCCATCCCTAAAAGGTTCATACTTCTGATAGTGTATGTTTAAGGTATAATTTCCAAAAAGCTTAAGCAGTTCAGTGGGTACATGTTGGACTTGAAAGAGAACCTGTCGATCCTATTGGACTAATATCTAGAACCAGTGCCTCTGTTGTCGTGCCACACTACAAAGCAATTAGCCTGTAGTTGATTTCCATTCATTCTATGATTTAACTCTTAAACTTAAGTAGGCCTTTGACTGCTTAAATAGCACAAAGTTGTGCTCTGCCAACAGGCTACTGTTCCAGTGTCGGTACTCCGGCACAGCCACAGAGGCTCTCATCCTGGAGGTGAGCCCTGTTCCTCCTCCCGTACCGGTTGCTGCTGCAGGACCTCTCAGAGTGGAGCTCAGACTGGGAAGTGGACAGTGCCGCACAAAAGGATGTGTGGAGGGTGAGTGACACAACCCCTAAGAAGCAGTACAGAAATGAACTTGTATGCACTAAAACTATTACTCTACTTGCAGAAGTGGCAGCGTACAGCTCCTTCTATGCCCCGTCAGACTACCCAATCACCAAAGTGTTACGGGAACCCGTCTATGTTGAGGTGCGCATCTTGGCAAGGTCCGACCCAAATATCATTCTGAACTTGGAGCACTGCTGGGCCACTTCCAATCCAAATCCTGACAGCCTGCCACAGTGGGACCTTCTGTTTAATGGGTATATAAAAGCAATCAGATACAACTTTGTACAGTTTTTGTATTTTGTGCTAAGGTGGATTCTTCTTGGCTGCAGGTGTCCATACCATGATGACAAATTCCTGACCACAGTGGTTCGTGTGGACGGCTCCTCTGGGCTTCAGTACCCGACGCACCACAAACGTTTTGTCATAAAGATGTTTACATTTGTGGATCCAAACGACTTCTTTCCACAGCAAGACCGGGTACAGCAGAGCTTATTTAAATTGGATTCCCTTACAGAAACTGTTTTCTTGACCAAATGTACTTTTTTTTTTTTTTTTTTTTTTTTAAAAAAAAGGTGTTCATCCACTGCACCACAGCTGTTTGCTATCCAACCAGCATGGACTCTTGTGAGCAGTACTGTCATCGACAGCGTGAGTATCTTGATTGTAGTCTAATACTTAAACTGCCTGGCATTCTGCCCTAAGTTTACAGAACTGCAGCTTTATGCAAGTTTAGCAAAACTTTCCAGAGCTTTTACACTTCAAGAAGGTAGATCGCACTGAAATTGGCATTTGCAAGCTTAAATCAAAGGTAGAAAGGCTTCCCCCTGGAAGAGCTGAAATGGCATCTAGAATTTTTAGCTTTACATATTCACTTATGCACTTCTGTAAGATTTTCTTTTTCAGCACTTAAAGGAAAAAATGCCTGCCTTGCAGGAAGAGCAGTATCTGCAGCAAGGAAAGTTTCCCAGAGCCAGAGGGGCCTAGTCTCAAGTGGTGAAGTGATCCTGACTGAGAAGACCACAGCAGCACTGAACGCTAAACTGAAAGGATGACCTTCCACTGGCATGCCATTTCTGGCTGTCATTTTTAATAAAGCTTGTTAAAAGCTCATGCTGAACAACTGGGTTTTGTCTCAAATCACTGCTTGAAGGTGACTAACTTTCGCTGAGGTAGATATTCTACAAAGTCAAGCCAGTAACATGATGAAGGTGCCACCCTGTTTTCCTGATTCTTGCTGACAAGGCAGCAAGATTGCATTACAACTAGATGCTTGGAAAATCTATACTGAAATGTACAATAGCATTGTATAACACAGCAGATTTGCTTTCAGTAGTGAAAAACTGCATGTCAGGAAATGTGCTTGACTAGCAACATTAGATGTAGAGTTTTTTTTTTTCTTCCCCCTCCTCCTACCATGTCTCATTAAGATGAGACTCATGATTCCTCAAGACCTGCTGGTAGGCTTGTAGATTTCTCTATGCTACAACCTGCAACATCTCTCCTCCACTGCTCTATGCACCACCTCCCTTTTTGTGTCCCACTCAACTCCTCCTCTCATTGAGATGGGCATCACGACTCCTCCAGACTGTCTTTCTGCTCGCATGAACAGGAGGTGCAGAGGGAAAGCAGAGCAGCTGTATAGGTTCAGTCTGACGTGCAGAGAACTATGCTGTCAGATGTCCATCTTACTCTACTTTGTATTTTTTTTTTAAAAACCTAACCTGCTGGAAATCAAACATGATGCCGCTATGTATCATATTCAGGCAGGACTGCATTTAAGTACTGCTGCAAAATTCTCAGAGGAACTGGCCCATTGGATGGCGAGCAGTAACAGCTGCTGTGTGGATATAAACAGAGTGGAAAATGTTTTGCCACTGGTTAAAAATGCTGTCGGGTTGATAGATTAAAAATAGGTGCAGTGTGGAATGCTAAATGTTAGAAAAACAAGGGGTGGGTGGGGGGCAGTTATGATCACTATTATTTGGAGTGAAAATGGAACTGTTCATGTAAATCAATTTCTGTCCTTAATGAGAAACTCCAGCTAATGAAAGCTTTCATTTTGATAAAATACAGGATGTAAGATTGTTTTGAAAATTCATTTCCATCTGTTTCTATCGAATGAGATTAACGCTGTTCAGTCTGGAAAGTGCAATGAAGAAAAAATATTTAAAAAAAACCTCATTCAGGTTTTGTGACACAACTTCACATCAATCTCAGCATGTCCTACAATCATGCAATAATGACATGCACGTTTTTCTCAGTCTGCATTTCAAGATCATTGGGGTGATTTGGTGTTCTGTATTATTATTTGTTTTATCATTGTAATATTTTTTCAGATAATTCTGCTTTATGAAAATGTTCCAAAAGAGTGAGGCCTTACAGACAGACAGGGGGAGGGCTTCTCTGAGAGCTGACCAATTTTAAACTACAGGGGGCTCCACCTGACTCCACTCACTAGTGGTTTAAGTGGCATGCATGACTCCGTTTCCAACTGTGAGTGGAGCGGATAATAAAGATTAAATATCTACTACTCTAGCCTTAACTGTGGGGGAGAGACACTTGAATAATATACCTTGTACTAGCATCACATAACTTTTTGTTTTTACTTGGCTAGCCGAAAAGCCTAGCGTGTCCAACTCTGCACTCTGTGACATGAATGGGTCGAGTCTGTATTTGGGTTTTTTTGTTGGTGTCAGCCACAGGTGAATGTACTGGGAAGGTAAATCCTTTTCAGCAACTTAACTGGAGGAACTGCAGTTTCTGCCAATTCCATATTTGCTACTTTGTTCAGCTCTGGAGGCTGGTGCTTGATTGTGACACATGAATTGTTCTTTTGGCTTTTACAATTCTTCAGTGTCCTTTGATAAGGAAGCAGCAGTGCTGTGAATCATAGCTGAGGTGCCAATGATGCTCTCAGTTACCAGCGAGAGAAACCCCACTGCTAAAAGCTTCTGATCTGCTCAGTGACGATGGAGACTTAATATTTGTTCATGCATGTGCTGAACACCTGCACTAGAAACCTCTAAAAGAACAAAGCATGAGTGTAAAGAAACAATGTGCTGCAAAAACTGACAAAATGGGGGCGGTGTGGACAGCTTCAATTTAATGTAATCAAAAAGAATCAGGGGTGTCCAGTCCAGTCCGCACACCAAAGTGTCCATGGGCAAAATACTGAACCCCGAGTTGCTGTGTACATCAGAGTATGAATCTTAGACATAAAGCATTTAGACACAGAAGATAGAAGATAAAATTCAAATAGATTAGTACCTCCCAAATTAAATGACTCATATCAGTCAAAGTCTAAAGATCTTGACCAGAAAAGTAGCGTCTCCATGTTAATCACTACACTCAGAAACTCAATTCTCTCTGACTTTTATAAGGTGGCAAATAAATTTTCATGCACCCACATGGTTGCACACAAATCCGCCATGAGCATCAGACAAACTCCCACTGGGAGTATAAACAGGGCCTGTTAGTGCTTCTTACTTCGGCCTGTGTGAAACCAATCACAGGCCATCTGGAGCACGGCCCCCTGGTGAGAGCAGCAGGTGGGACACTGTGGGTTAAATGAGCTGTTATCTGTAACCAGCTTAACTCCTACATGGCTAACCTCTGTATCTACATCAGTCGGTTAGCATCCCACACTTGAACCCTTTAAAACCAGTTCGGCTCCTGCTTCCTGCTGATTGGTATTGACTGGTTTCTCATTGATCACAGTGCTCACAGAGAGAAAGAAGGCACGTCTCCAATGAATAAGGTGGTGTCAGTTAATTGGTTAAATAGCAGCAAAAGCCTGAGTGGAGCGGAGTAGTCAGAGGCAACTATCATGGCTGTTATGTCATATTAAAAAGTTGTTTTTTTAAACATGAACACACTCTGAACTAAAAAAACAAAACACACACCTATGATTGTAACAGAAAATCATTTATTTTAAAAGAACAGAATAGTGTTACATTTACTAATTTTTACTATTTTAAATATAACAAACACGGCTAACCAGCAGTTAGGCTGCATATATCCCATGCAGCAGATTCCTGCCTTCAGATACTGCCCTCCTCTATTTTCTGCCTCTTCTTCCTCTGTCCTTATCACAATAAAAGCAACATACCTCAAATTAAACATTATTACTATTGTATTAAAATTTAGAGTGATGCAATGAATTAAAAACAAAATTAGACGCTTTTCCCCACAAGTACTCCAGCAGCAGCTTCTGATGTCAACTAGTGAGGAGACACTCAGTACTGACATTTCAATGCTGTGTCGAGTTCACAAAGTGCAGATGTTTCAAAAAAACTGCTCCAAACTCACGTCACATCACCAGAGCTCAGTGAGGTTTTTTTCACCACGGTTTTGACAGGTAGCTTACCTGCTGCTACTAGGCTTGACTGACAGAGTGTAGAGCAAACTTGATGACACCGCAAACTCCCAGAAAGCTTAAAAGCCATCATCATCACTAGCAGAAACCACAGCAAGAGACAGTTTGTGGGAATTTTTTTGACAGCCGGGTTAGAGAAGCTCATTTTACCCACAATGCAACTGGTGATCCTGCTGTAGAGGTCAAAAGATACCTCACTAATCATTTGTTCCAAGGGCATATGATCGAAACAGCATTTTGAGACAGTAATCCATGCCTTTGTTACTTCTAGGCTGGATTATTGTAACGCACTTTATTTTGGGGTTAGTGATGCGTCCATTAGGCGCCTGCAGGTTGTGCAAAATGCTGCAGCACGTCTCTTAACTGGAACAAAAAAGTTTGAGCACATTACCCCAATTTTAATTTCACTCCACTGGCTACCTGTACATTTTAGGATTGTTTTTAAAATTCTCTTATTTGCTTTTAAATCTCTTAATGGCCTGCCCCCCCCCCCCTACCTCTCGGAGCTACTACAACCATATACACTTCCCCGTTCCCTTAGGTCCGCCAATCAGCAGCTCCTTAAGGTACCAAAAACTAAGTATAAATCTAAAGGTGATCGTGCTTTTGCTGTAGTTGCTCCAAAGTTGTGGAATGATCTACCCTTGCATGTTAGGCAGGCCTCTTCTCTCTCTGAATTTAAAAGTCTTCTTAAAACATATTTATTCGCTGAAGCCTTTGGCATTGATTAGAGGGGTTGACTCAATTTGTTTTGACATGTTTCAATTTATTTTAGTTTTTTAGTTATTTATTTTATCTTATCTCATTTTAATTTTCTTTACTTATGCTTTTAGCATGTACAGCACTTTGTGAACTCTGGTTTTATGTTAAAGTGCTTTATAAATAAAGGTGGTATGGTATGGTATGGTATTAGTTTATTGGCAAGTGGATTTGTGGTATATCCATGACTTTCATCTCAGCAAAAACTACAAAATTCCTGCGTAGACTTGCAACAACTCAGTTATGTGACTTAATTTGCTAAGAGAGAAGTGAAAAACAGAAAATGAAATTTTGAATAAAAATCTGCACATATGACAAATTAAGACATTAGACATATTTTACTTGATTTTCTCTTATTGATCTTCATTTTCAGTCAGCACAATGACTCATTCATTCACACTTCAATCCACCGCACAGGACACATCTTCCACAAGGACTACGTTTAGCATACCTACAAAGAAAACGTTCATTCCCACAAAACCTGTGTGGTTATCACAACAAACATAGTGGCATTTTGTCAGGGTACTGGGTCTGTGACCCAGTGTTTTGTGTTTGTTGGTTAATTTATATTCCTTCATTATTGTTATTCAAGGTTTGGGGTCTTTTTAATGTTTTTTGCTCATGTTTATTTGTAGTTCCTAGGATTTAGGTTTCTGTTACTTTGCCTTTCCTGTGTTCCACGTCTAGTCACTCTTGTCTCCATGTTCCCTCTGTCTCCCCAGTCAGTCATGTCTCTGTGTCACGTCTGTCTTTGTGATTGTCACCTGTTTTATTTTGATAGTCCCTGTCCTGTGTGCAGTGCATCTAGTTTTGCTTCCTCTTGTCTCATTATGTCTGATTAGTCCCAGCTGTGTTTCCCTCCTGTTTCCCATTCCCTCGTTACTCCCTTTTGTATTTAAGCCCTGTGTTTTCCTTTGCCCTTTGTTGTGTCATACCGCCTTATGTGCTTTAAGTCTCTTCATGGTTCTGGTTTCTAGCTTTGTTCTGTACTACTTTCCTGGTGTTTTTTGTTCTTAGTTTCTTACTCAGGGTTTTGGGTTGTTTTGGTTTTTTTTAGGTTTTTTTTATGGAGAAGTTTTCCCAGCGAATAAAGCTGCCGTTCTAAGTTTACCTTTTTCGTGTTGAGTCCTGTATTTGGACCCACTTCCTGCCTGCCACAGCACAGCCAAAATGTAACAATAGCAAAAGACGCCAGCAGGTGTCTCTGTGGAGAAGGGTTCGAAAACGAAAACTCTATATCAGGGGTGTCAAACTTAAATACACAGTGGGCCAAAATTCAAAACTGGAACAAAGTCGCGGGCTAACATTAATATTTATTGAAGATCTAGATAAAAGAATGAATCTTTTCTTATTGACTCAAACAAGTTTTGCTGAAAAACTGAATATGGAACAAGCAAAGCTTAATACTAAACAATATACATATTAGCTGTATAATACCAGTAGGCCAGCTCTAATAGTAATTTGGTATTGGCTTCGCGGGCCAAATGTAATTAGGCTGCGGGCCAAATTTGGCCCGCGGGCCAGAGTTTGACACCTATGCTCTCTATGATTCACGCATAATCCTGAACATTTCTGGGTTTCACAAAGCCTTCACTAATATTAACTGGCAGCAATAGGGTTAATGATTAAGGGTTAATTTGGCTATCCCAATTGCACTTGGTTCTACCTGGAACCTTTAAAAGACACTTGGGATGCCTGGCAATCTCCTGACCTGAACCCGCACTTCAAATATTTCATTTCAGGTAAAAGTTGAAAGTTTTATTTTCTATTGGCTTAACCAAACCTGGCAGCCCAAATAAGTATTTTGATTTCTGGATGAGACCTTCACCAGTATCTTCACCAGCACAAAACACCAATGACTAAAACATCACAATGGAGTCCAATGTTTACTCTATTGCATACTTTTGGTCGCAAACAGTTTCTATTCGTGCATCCATAGATGCCTGTTTTATGTTCCACTGTGTTCACCAGCCTGACACTATGTCTGTGCACTTGAGTTTTTGACTGATTTCAGCTGCCACTCCCGTTTATGGTAAAGAACACAAAACGTTGAGGGCATGACTCAATGTAGTCCTTTGCAAAGCTGGTTCATGTGATGACACTTGGTAGATTTGCTTCTATCAGCAACAGATTGAAACTTTGTTTAAAAATTTCAGTAGAAAGTGAAAACAGAATTTTACTGTCTAGTATCCATAATATCACGATGTGCTGACAATGTGCCAGTAAGCCTGCAGCACCGATTTAAGACATTCTCCCATCAATGTGAAGAAAGTTTGTAAGCGGAAAACACTCATTCCTTTTTTGGCATGTATTCACCATAGATTCTTTTCAATGAGTTTATGCAATATTACATTTATTCCCATTCAGAGTGCAGGAATTTTTCACCAAGCCCTTGGTGATTTGAATTGATTAGGGGAGAGTTAGACCACTGCAGCAAAATGGCTTAAAGTCTTGGCTCTGTGGTCTCGTGTGTGTGTTACCGCCCTTTTGCTATTGAGCCCAGTTAATCGTGGCACTGTCATCTTAAACATCTGAGTGTCATCAGGGGGGAAAGAAATGTCCACTGATGGAGGAAAACCTGGTCATTCAGTATGTTTCAGGTAGTCAGCTGACCTAATTTTTTGCACCCATCATGTAGCTGAACTACATACCTAAACAACTGAAACAACCTCTGATCAAACACCGGCCCTACAGACAGGAGCTGACTATCCTGATGCACCTTCATTCTGGAAGAGGATAAATCTGGACTCATCGAACCACGTGACCTTTTTCCATTTATCCAGAGTTCAATCTTTACGCTCCCTAGCAAACTGAAGACCTTTTGCTTTCCAAATTAGCGTCACCGATAATTAATTTAGTCCCAGTCCCCAGAGTTCTCTTTGGACTGTGCATGTGGAAATGTTCTTACTTTCGCTATTAAATATGAACACCAGTTGTACTGTTTTTCTAGAAACATTTAAGTAATCAATCACGACGACTCATGAGGTTTTGTTTCTTAACGTCTTCGAAGGTAATGTTTCTCCACTATCCTTCCTGGTTTTAGTAACGTGTTGGACAGTTCTTAATCCAGCTTTAGTTTCAATAATCTCTCTAGTTGTTTTTTTCCTTAAAGAAAACCAATAATTTGATGCTTCTGACACATAGGAACATCTTTTTCATAACCACAGAATATGTAATGAGAATGAAATGCGAAGCTACACACTGCATCAGTTAAGCTTAAAACCCTGTTATCAGCCAAAACAGTAATCACTGTAGTAATTATCTAATTACTACATAATCCAGGTGGTGACTTTTTTTAGCCAATTATACACAACAAAATCACCCATTAGCACTTGACTTGTGTGGCCTGACCGTAAGCGAGCATCGACAAACCTATTGTTAGTTTTACAGTTGATTTTTATAATCAGCATTAAATTTGTTAATTAATTTTTGGCTTCACCTGAAATTTAATCACCTGTGAATGGTTGTAAAAAAAAAAAAAAAGCCCAAATCTGTCCTCTGAGTTACCCTAAACTGATTAACACTACAAGCAGCAAAGTTATTATACAGCCAGGCATGGTTAGCTATACTGAAATGCTGCTCTAGCACTCATGAACATCATATTTGGACTCGTGTGTGTCTGCGAACATGAATAAATGCGCTTCGTTGAGCTTTACAGTATTAAAGCAATGCTGCTAAAAAACTGAAGCCTCCTCAACTTTGATCAGTCCCTCATCGCGTCCATCACACAGCAGCAAGTGTTGGCTTCAGTCTGTAGCTTTATAATGCCCACGTCCTTTCAAATGTCTAGTAGTCAGTCTATTTTGGCAGTGTGAGCACAGCTTTTCAAATCAAGCCACCAACATTTTAACAAGAAGCGAGGACCACTTGTCCTGCGACATTCTACTGCGTAAGACCCCCTACTTTACTGTTACACCACACTCTCCCGCTCGACCCCCTACTTTACTGTTACACCACACTCTCCCGCCTTTCTAAGTCCGACCATGTGCGAGTCCAGAACAACAGATTAACTAAAACGTCCTATATGATTCAGCAATTATCAGGAGCGCTGCGAGACAATTTATTCACCATGAGGCGACACCAAGGACAAATATTTGACGCTGTAATGATGAAGGCTGGAACATCAAAAAACTTCCATCCTTGCTGCTTTTTATTAACACATATTCATGGAGTGATTTTAATTTCTTCTGTTGTGAATGACGGATGTTTTAGACCCTTAAACTCCTACATACCGTCAAGGCCGTGTGATTACTTAAGCACATGCTGAGTGTGTATTGATGAGAGCAGGAGAACAACAAGAGGACTAAAGCACTCAAGCTAATCTGGACCCTGCAGCCTCCAGGGACAGGAAAATTGAATTAGAGGAGGAAGTGACACATTCAACTCACTCGACTGTCTACATTTGCATTCAGGCAGGTAGCGGAGGCTGCTTTTAGGATAGTTAACCGTGAGTCAGAGCTCCACGCAGCAGAAAACCTTTTTGTAGTCGAGCAGACTTGTGCACACGTGTGAGGAAAAAAATTACAAAATACACTTCAGTCACACCGGTGGGAAAGCAGAACATGGGATGGGAGACAGCCGAAGGACTGAGAGAGACTCAAACATCAACATACTTATTTAAGAATTTAAGAGAGGTGTTTTTGTTTTTTGCATATGCAACTAAATGTTAAGCATTTAAATTTGATTTGTGCAATTCAAACTGTTAAAAGATACTTTTAATCAACAATGTGTGTACATTCTTTTTGTCGTTAATGGTGTTTTATACTTAAAAGCTTCTGTATACGTAGTTGACGTCATGCACACGTTGCTTAAGAGTTGAACGTGATACAACCTCAGGTCGCTAAGGACAAATATGGATTCCCTAGTGAGTGATTATTGGAGGTGAAAAACTGTCACCAGGTGAAATTGGTTCCAAAGCGGGTGCTGCACCTAAAACCTCCTCAGCAGCCAACAGATTGCTGCAGTCACCTGTAGTTTGTACGGAGGACCTTGCAAACTACTAGCTGAGCGGAAACGCGAAACGGAGTATGTTCCCCTTCAAAATAAAAGCTGTGCTTTACTGCTGCAACAAGCATGTTTCAAATGGTTACCATTTCCGTTTGGAGTCACATGTTTCGCATTTTCACTACCGCTAGGACGGAGCCATTTAATTTGAATGAAACTTTCTTGATGGCTCTGCTCTTGTAGAATAACTGGAGACCAAAACAACATGCTCCATGCAAACTACAGGTGATACGTGTCAATCTTGTACTGATCAAACCAGTTGCAGCCAGTCACAAAACACAATTTCCCTCATGACCAGTTGTACGATATCTTCAGGCAAACCGTAATATTGTTGCCAGGGAGTTACTGGCCTGTGTGACTGAGGCCTTATTCACTTGACCTTACATTGTCACCGTGAATGTAACATTTCCAAAACGACGGACAAGTCAGCATCATGTGGTTAGCAGTCAGGTGTCTGCAAAAATTCAATACTGCACTGTGTTTCATATATTATTTTCCCCAATGCCTCTCGTTCATCTGTTCATGGTGTACGCACACACACACACACACACACACACACACACACACACACACACACACACACACACACACACACGCACGCATGCACACACGTACACGATCCATCCAATTGGAATCATCTGGTTCCCTCGGGCCTCTCTCATATTGAACTGTCAATCCTGCAAACTTCGGTACCTCTTCAGCCAAGCCTTGATGTTGTTATTTATTTGAACTTTATTCATTTTGCTCTTTTAGATTTGATTGAAGTTCAACCCTGCAGTGACTCGACTGATTAGTCTATCAACAGATGCCTAAATGTCAGAAAATGCTGATTTCCTTTGTGTTATATGAGTCTAAATATCTTTGGGTTTTGAACTTTCAGGGGATGAAAAAGCAGGTTTTTGATTTGAATATTAGAAATCATGGAGATAATTCATATTTAGTCATGAAAATATTGCTTGAAGCTATTACTACATCCATAGATCGTACCCGGCTAAGATCTGTCACAAAGGTTTTTTTTAACCTGCCAGCTCTCTACTATAAAATCTGTATGACATTTGACGGCACTAATATAAGAACAGAGCAGTAACAGCTCAGTGATTTCACAGCAAGCAAGTGTTTGTCATGTGTGCCGCCTCCTGTACGTTCCACACAGGCGGCAATCTCTCCTAAGCCGAAAGGAAAAGGAATATATTACCAGTGACATGGGGAGTTGCAGTAGGGAGAAAATCAGGAAGTGTAAGGAAAGAGAGCAGTGGGATGACGTTAAGACAAAAAATATCCAGGTGGCCTGGAATCAGAGCTGAGGACCTGTCGTACACCCTAATCACCCACCCGTCAGCACAGTTACACATTTAGCCTGATATTGTGCTTTCAGTATTGCTCAACAGTATACAGTATAAATTAGTTAAATTAGTTAGCCACATCAACCAACTATGCCGTTATTATCATAGGATAAATGTATATTGCCTCTGACATTGACCTTTACTGCATTTTTAGTTACTGAGCACATTTACTCGTCCACCGCTTTGTTTTACACGTTGCTAATCATGAATTTTGGTTTGTCAACATTTCACTATTTGAGTTTTAAGTCACTGTCCCCTGCATCCACTTTGAAGTTGTTCCACAGAGCATGTAACCATTTTAACATTTTTAATGGCTACTATGCATTTCTTTTAATGGATACCATTTAGCTCATGAACACAGTACAATGAGCACGGGCTATTTTAAGAAGCGCCTAAAATGAGATTTTCTTCTGTCTACAGTCTCTGCAGTGGCCTGTTCAATTGTGTGCAGGTAACAGCACTATTTGGAAGTGACAGGACCTGAAATGGACTCGAGCCAGCGTCTGTGTGGGAGAACGAACAGAATGCTGACTAAGAGCAACTAAACCCCCCTGAAGAGACAGCGCTTTTATGTGTGTGTATGTGTGTGTGTGTGTGTGCAAAAACAACAGAGAAAGAGGCTGAAAATATATGAATATAAATGTACACAGTGTTTGAATCCTGAAGAGATCTCATCATAGAGCGCAAAGGCAACTTTTGAAGCTAGCTGCACCAAATGGCACTGAGAGAAATGGTAACACTTTTGTTAATTCCAAAAGGCAGAAATCCTTCAGAGTGACACAAGTAAACTGCAAGCAGCATGTTCATATTTACCAACCCAACTGGTCTGTGACACTTTGCACCAAACAATACAAAAGAAAGAAGAGAGGCAATAGACTCGCACTGGTGAGTCCAGTTTTCTGTAGACAGAGCGCCTGCTCGCTGCTGATCTAGAGGCAATCTGTGCATACTAACAGGCTATGAAAATAGTGTGTTAGCACCGTATTTGTATGGATGCATGTATGAAAAAGATGCACGTAAGTTGGGTTTTTGTATTAAATAAAGGAACATTTTTGAGAAAATCTCCATAATCTATACAAGAATTTGAAATCCACATGCTAAAATTCGGTCTCGCTGGGAAAATATCAAATGGATTTCTTTCCTGGTGTGCCACTGTGTGCTCTCTTTACATAAAAATGCAGTAATGTTGCTTTATATAGTCAGCGTCCACACACACACACACACACACGCTGAAAGTGATTTTAAAATAGCAAGAATTGGATCGCTAAAAGGCACAAATAAAAAAAAACACCTTGTGTAGACTTCCATACATTTTTACATACATTTACATACACATACATTTCAACATGTGTACAGTAGGTGCTGTATATTTCTGTGGCGCTGCAGTGCTCTGGTGGTGGTGTTGGTGGTGATAGTGCCGGTGGAGCGCGGCTGGCTTCTCCTTCTCAACTGGATAAGGACTTTGATCCTTGCAGCAGTGGAATGTAAAAGCCTCCTGCTGCGGGAAGGACACGAACGGGCTGTTGCTGACATCTGCTCTGACAACGACTTCACCACGCACTCGTTTAAGACTGTGTACGTAGGCAGACATATGCGTAGGTGCAGTGCATACCCTCCCACACAAACACACACTCACGTATAATCACAAACTAACTGCACATGCAGGACCTATAGAGCAAACTTGCCCACGCTTCTGAAAAGAGAAAACACACGCAAACCCAATGACACATTCAGACCTCCCACACCTCTGAGAAAGGCCTTTGAAAAAGCTTCAGATGGAAGCGGCAACACCTCGACAACCAAGTCACCACAACACCGTCTGTCTCTTTTCTTTTCAGTCTCTGACCTGCCTCTTCTTCACTTTACCTGCTCCGTTCCTCCGTCCCACGAGACAGCGGGGAGGCAGAAAGCCGCCGCACGCCGTCCCAGCATGCCACTGCACCTGACAGTTGTAGAAGCCAGTGACCCATGCACCAAATTGTTGTTTGCTTTCAAACTGTCACACGCAGATTCCTCCTGCAGAAAACAACCGCTACTGCCTAAAATGATCAAATTCATTCATGCTTCCTTCTTGTGAAAGTCTCAATGGTTATTAATAACTTCTTTTTCTCAGTTTTTGCTCTTCTCTTTGGATAATAAGCTCAGAGACATCGGTGAAGACTGTGAATTCCTTCCAAAGCAATTTCCAAGAGCTAGGGTTTTGTGCAGCATCAGTGCACAATATATCAGTGGGTATTATTTACATCTCAGAAGTCAGTTTACTTTAGGGGTGGCTCTAATAAGAAATGCAAACATGGCCATCTGCAATGTAATTGTATCAATTATTCAGTTGTTAGTACCATTTATATGACAAGTTTGTAATACCCAGCACAGCTTTTCTTAATGGATTGTCACAGCAGCGCTGAGAGGCTGTAAAAGCTCCAGCTCCAACAGCAGTAATAAATTAAAGGGTTTTTTTTTTGTCTCATTGTCTTGTAAAAACTGCTGCTCGGTGTATTAAAAGATTTTTGCCAGTATAGTGTAAATACAGGAGGGGAAAGCCTTTTTTTGGACTACAATACGTGTAAATGAAGGGATGGTGTTTCTGCGCTTCCTCATCCGGCAGAAGTTATCAAACAGATCTCCATATCGCTCTATCTGCTCCGTGTCATCTGCTCAGTCCTGCTACAGCACCCGTGTTCCTCTGCTGCCAAAATCCAAGCATTACTGAAAATCCTCTGAATCTTGCTGATGGCAAACAATAAAACACAAAAGATCCTTTTGTCAACATTAGAATCCAATTTTAGACTGCAGCCACACTTTGAAGAAACACTGCGAGCCTTTACTTATCAGATTTTTTTATTTGTATCCATCTCTCAGTTTTCCCCGGGAGAAGCACAGATGTTTCACCTGCACGAAAGTATGTGATGAATAGCGCTGCCACTTTGTACCTATAGGAAGCATTACGAGACACACTGCACCATGGCAAGCATGTGGAGAAACACACATATCTATTTTTGGGGTAATGGACTGCTGTACGGGGAGTGAATGATAAAGCCATTGATCGCAGTCCTATGGCCAGAGGAGGTTCTGGGGATAGATGGCACGTTCCAATCCTCAGAGACACCGACTGCCATTTTACATTACTATTGATCTAAGGCACACGGCACGGCATCGATCCCCCACACAAACAAGAACAGCAAAAACACCTCTGTACCACTTAACACCTATGCCGCTGCACGAACACAGACTGACCAACAGATCTCAAGTCCACATGTGCAAATCCACGCGAGACAAAAAAACATGTCACCAGAAGCTAAAAGACAACTGCACACCAAGGCTCACAAATCAGTGAAGGGTGACACTTTAATCCACTGCTTTGCCTGACTGACTCCCTGCCAATCTGTCTGTCTCTCTCGTTCCCTTTATCTGAATATCACTGTTTCAAGTGCTCCAGGGTATCACTGTCAGCCAAGTGAAATGACATAAGTGAGGAAAACTAGTGCACGAGGAAATTAATATTCAGAAACACTCCACTTTTAGTTCATATGTGCAAGGGGCCACTCTCACAGACAGGAGGGCTGAGAGGAAGATAAAAGAGGGGAGGGTGGGGGCATTACTGGGGACACCAAGATGTGCAGGAGAAATGGAGAAGATAAGAAAATACAGGACATGATTGGAATACAAAAGCACCCAGCAGGCTCTGATGTGCATTTCAAGGTTATTAACATCTAAATAATAAGCAATTAGGACACATATGAGGTTAATATAGATAGGCAAACATGAGATTCTGCAAGCCGAACTAATTAATCTTACGTGGTTTGGTGACATCGGAATTGATTGGGATTAATTAGGAGGGTCGGTGCAGGCAGAGGCTGAGAGTGATGCAACACCTGTGGATCAAGGTGAATGACTGGAGAGCAGCGAGTGACGTTACATATCACAGGAGGGAGAGCACACCGAAACCCTTTCTTCATATTTTAAAAGAAAAAAATAGATATCTTATTTGGTTTTGTATAGAAATGTTGGACACAGGAGCTGCACACTCTCCTGCTATTCTCATCCAGGACACGGCTGAACAGGCACCAGCTGCGCCCGTCCTCCAGTCAAACAAGCATCCATGAAAGCCCTCCACACGACTCAAACCGAGATCTGTGAAACTCACCAAAGTTTGCTGGTACTGAAGCGTCCTGTTTTCGGCCTTGTCCTTCACCATTGCGGCAATATCCCCATTGAAGACCCCCACAAAAAAGAAATCCGAGACTCTCAGGAGTCGCCCGCTAATCAGTCTGTGGAGGAGGAGGAGGAGGAAGACTCTGTGCTGCCGCCTGCCATCTCGTGTGCAGAGAGTAACAGGTTTCTTTATCGTAAGACCTCCTGCATGGTGCAAAGCGAGGTGGGTGCACCGGATTGAGAGCCACGGCCGGCTGTAGCGTCACAGCAGCGCTGGTGAGGCTGGACTGCATACACCGCCTCCCTCCTCCACTCTCACTGTGCTGCCGCTGCCGCTGCTGTCTGTCTCTCTTTGGACTTACTGGACTTGAGGATGTTCGCATTTTATTCTGCTTTATTTTTTCGTGCTTTAGTGCGAGGGCGTCAGGTAGCCTGCGGCTCTGCCGAGATTGTTTCGGACAAACATCATGGACGACCCAGCTCTCCTTTGCTCCTGATTTGAGTCATCACTGGATTGATCAAGTGTGATGAGTAATGTAGTGGGCTTAGCTTTATGGCTCAATGAGTGTCAGAAAGAAGTCCTTACAATATCCCAGCAGGGCTGTCAGGACGAGGTGTTGTGACAAAAAAGTCATTTTTGGTGTTTTGTTGTTTTTTGTTTTGTTTTTTAAAACGGTTAATGTCCTTGTATATTTTTTTTATATTTTGGGGTTAATAGGCTGTAACCAATCGAATTTTTGAAGGTGTTATACACATTTGAGTCAAATAAGTGATGCCCAACCCAGCAGGAATTCTGGCTCCAGCAGATTGGAAGGTTGGTGAGAAGGTGACAGCTGTTGGTGTGATTATTTGGAAATGGAAGAAACATATAAATGATCCAGAGAAGGTTTAGGAGAAAGTCAGATGAAACCACAATCAAGCTGTTTGGCATCTGCTCGATCCTCCGTGTTGTTTATGACCCAAAGAGCAGCATCCCCACATCAAGCACAGAGGTGGAAACATTCTGCTGTATGGCTGTTTGTCTGCTAAGGTTACAGAGCGACTTTGTTACATTGAGGGGACAAAGGACAGAGCCATGTACAACAGTGTTCATTTTACTGACCAATAATTTTGATCAGTTTTTATCAATGACCTTTTCTTCTGATAAAAACAAGACGATAACTAAATAAAAACAAATGCACCAGCACAAAAACTGGGATGGAAATGTACTGACATTTGTGTCAATGAATAAAAACAAGATGAAACTTTTCTGGAGAGATGAAATCCAATCAGAACTAATTAAGTAGTGTACAAAAGCGGGATGAGTGTGAAAGTGATCTGGTCAGAGGTAATCTCCAGGTTAGGTACGCACATTTTATCTGTGCCTGAAAAGCAGAATTGGGGGGGCTAACTACCTGGACTAAAAGTAAAAGATTGAACTTAATCAAATTTTGTTGTCAAAATTAGCACCGATGTACCATAGACCTTTGGTCGAGAGCCTGCTTCCCTCAGTCACAACACTGACGATGGGTCATAGATGGGCCGTCCAGCACGACAGTGACCCAAAACATACCACTGAGGAAACAAAGGAGTACGTTAAGAAGAAGCACATTAAGGTCATGGAGTGGCCTAGCAAGTCTCCAGACCAGCCAAGAAACCTAACAGACTTTGAAAGCTTCTGTAAAGAGAAGTGGGCTAAAATCCCTCCTGAGATGTGCACAAACCTGATGAGCAACTACAAGAAACATCTTATAGCTGTACTCACTAACAAGGGTTTCTCCATCTTGTGCTAAATCATGTTTTGCTTGGGGATCAAATACCTATTTCTCTCACTCATGTTTTTTTATCCTGTATTTTGGCCGGCTGTCTCTTTAAAAGCAGATTTTTTTTTTTTATCTTAATGAGACGTTTTCAAGGCTATATAAAAATTACTGACTGCAGCTTCTACCTTGTGTCTCAAAATGGCTTGAAATCATTCAAGAGAGATATGTTTGAGAGATTACAGGTCAGCAAGTCATTTACATCAGTTTAAATACCAGCAATCACTTTTTGGCATAGCCTGTAGAGGATCTTGTTTGTCGGTCTATGTCACAGCATCTGACTGCATTAAATCCTTCATAGATATTTTAAAAAGATAAGTCAGCATGTGTGATAATATCTCTCAAACATGAAAAGTGAAGTGGGCAAAACTGAAGCAAGGTCAAAGTGAATTCCCATAAAGCAACTCATTAGTGTGTGTAATTGAGCCCTCCATCATTTGCGGGGTAACTACGTTGGTGTTGCACTCTTTTGTGCTAAAACCGAACATAACCCTGATGACATGATCAAAGTTGTTTTCACTGACTTTAGAAATCTCCTCTGGGAGCCACAGACAAGATGCAACTGTTTTCTCAGCCCGTTTAGCGCCTCCCATAACAATTACGCTGAGTTTCACATGAGAAATCTGTATCGTGTGGCCTTAAATTTTTAAACATTCTCGTGTTGATGCAATCTGAGCTAAAATGACAGTAACTCTCTGACTCTTTGAAGCACGAAGGCAGCACACTCTCAGGATGAAATGAGGAAAATATAAGAGATTTTTTATGTGAAAAATGTGCGAGCTGGAAATGCCTCATATTGTGCTGGAAACTAAAATGCATTTCTCTCTGCAAAGCTTTTTCATTCAAAAAGAAATCCAATCCAAAAGTAAATAAATAAATAGAAATGTTTCTTGATGTGATGTTTTAACATGCTTTGGAGTGACCTTTTCCTCTAAAGGCAGAAGTGGACTTGGGGGAAAAAAGTTAACTACTAGGACTGTACTGACTATATTTTAAGTAGTGTTTAATTTCTTCAATTATAAAATACAGAAAAATGCACAGATTTCTGTTAGGTAAAGTAACACAGGCTCATTGCCATTCCTCTGTGCAGATTAATCAACGGTCACACACAAAGGCCTATTTGAGACAGAAAACCCCGCACAAGTGTTCATGTTTTTCCTATAATTTGTCACCCATCTGTGCGTGTCTCAAGAGAGCTAGTATCCACCTCCAAACGCTCACACGAGAAGACTTGCTACACATTCAGATCATTTCCTTTTCCCACATGTGCGGTGTAATTATACTGCAAGCAGTCATCTCTCTGGGCTTTCACTGGAAGGCTTTTCAGAGGTGCTACATACTGGCAGTGAAATCTACTGCCCTGACAGATGTGCTGCCAAGTGGGCCTCACACCTAAACGATAACCACTGTTCCAGGGATTCACTGCTTCAAAAAAAAAAAAAAAAAAACCTTCATGTCTGCCAATATTTTTTTCTGTTTGGTTTCAGGACGTTTAAAACTTTTTTTTAAGCCAAACCAAAGAGTCTTTTCTAAACTGCTACTTGCATTGTTAGAACGTTTTACCACCAAATGGCGGGTTGCTAATAAATTCTTGAAATTGTGGCTCTCACATTAAAAAATTGAACCAGTCTCAGGTCATCCTGAATAAAAAACATCACAACTTCCTGTGGGGACTAGTTTGACTGGCTGACAGTCCTGCAAAAGGCTGCAGCTTATTGGCTATTGGCAAGGCAACCGGTTCAAAGCGCTGGGCCACAGGCACCAAAATGAACCAGGCCCTCAGAGACCACTGTGGCATTTTACCTAAAAACACACGCACAGAAACACACACGTTCACAAAAAACAATTGTTCATGCTCTTCGTGTTCATATGCACCGTGGGCTTCCAACTCGGCCTTGCATTATAACCTTGAGAGCAATATGTGTCACTGGCATCATTATATCAAGGACCTGGCATTCATAAACGGGCAGAGGTATTGTGTGTATTGTGGTCCTGACAGCAGAGAAACTGGGTGCTCTGCAGCCCCAAGCACCAGCACACTGACCCACATCTCTCCATTTCTACAGGAGTTTTTAGAAATCTATCACCTGTGCACGGAGGCCAGTGTGGCACCAGCATACAGGAGGGAAAAAAACCCACAGACAGATTGATGTGTTTCTTACCCACTGATCCTCGGTGTCTACATGAGGTAAGACGCTCTTCCGTATTATATAAAAAGCCTGTCATTAGAATTAAATGAATGTTTAGGTGGTGTATACATACGGATCACTGGCAAAGTTGTTTTGTTATGGAACATTTGGCATAGATGTGTGATACAGCCACACTGCCACAAGCACCTTGAGTCATTCCTCTGCAACATGAAGATGTGCAACCACCTGTGCCCCTTCAGTTTTGTGTGCCAAGTTTCTCAGTTGTCTTTCATTCCTGTTGGCTGATACAGCTGATAGAGAATAAGAAAACTGAGAAGAAATAAAGACAAAACGAAACCTGAACACCAGCAAATACACCAAAGCCCAGTTAGACCTTCATTTAGAATTTGCCCTTGACCCTGGAATGAGCAAACTTTGGAACATTTTGTGACATTTGATACTTTAAAAAAAAGACAGAAAAGAGACACTAATCCAACTGTGCACTCACGTTTTTTCCCTGGGCTGCTGTCTTCCTCTCTCCCTTTTTCCCCCCTGCTCTCCGGGCTACGTATTCAAAACCGTCAGCTCTGTCCTTCCATTGCGCCTTAGCAGGATTTTGACAGAAATAAAGTGGCGCACAGCCACAGGTTGTAGCGCTCACTCAGTCGATGAGGCGATCTGATTGCAGATGACTCCCGAAAATCGCACTTTACTCCCAGGAAGGGAAATCTCAGTAGATCCCAGAGAATGGCCTGTTGCTGGTGCGCATTCCATACAGCGCCGCGCCAAAGTTGTCAGCACCGCGCGTAATTACCGGCTTTGCGCCTCCAGAACGGCGCACAGAGGAGCAGCCAGCTGTTGGCTGAATCTGGAGACCATGAGCAACAGCAGCCGGCCGCCTGAGAGCGCGGCTGCACAAGTCAAAGAAACTCTATGATAAGATGCTACAGCCTCCTCATCTGCGCCTGCTGAGGTGGGAGGGAGACAGCGGGGTACCGGGTGTCGTGTCCGTGATGCAATGCGGGTACCGTCAATGTTACAGACCGCAGTTTTCTCCTCGTGTGCAGAAATCCAGGCGCTCCGCTCATCATATGCGGATCGGCGTCGCGCATTCGTCTTAATTAACAGCGGCCGGGATCGACTGCAGAAACAGAGGGAAGCTTGGAGGGGGGAAACAGAACATAGACTGAGTGTTGATGCTCGGTCATGCTCTGCATCCCTCTCTCTCTCTCTCTCTCTTTCTCTCTCTCCCTCTCTGCTCGCATGTGGCACCACCACCACCACACGCGCGCGCAAACACTTTAAGGTCCCATATTAAGCGTCGTGCGTCTTAATCATGACACGCAAAAATAGCTCGGGTGCAGGAAGGTGAAGACAGCGGGGCTCAGTCAATGTCCAGACTGAGGTGGTAGGATGATGAGCGCGTGTGACTGAAAATGAGGATGAATGGTGCACTCCCCACGTTGTCTCCTGTCCATGTGTGTTGACAGCTAATGCGCCTCCTTTTAACCTTAACCCTCACATGGCAGCTGAACTGGAGCCTCACCGCTTCGTCCTCCAGCTGCGACCCAAAAGGTAGCGCAACCCGGTGGGTGATTGCATGCATCCGGGTGCAGACTGTTCACTTCTCCTTCTCTGTCATGTTTACAAGCTATTAAGCGATCCTCGAGTGGGTAATCACGTTGCCAGTGATGTCACCTTGTCCTGCCTGCAAAGACCGCAAGCCTGTTTAGAAGTTACAAGCTGTGTCTTTCTATAAGCTTTTGTTAAAAAAAAAAATGAAACATTTGCAATCTGCTGGGCGTTTAGGGCGCCTCAAATTCTCTAAACACATTAAGTCACGCATGCATTATGTCATCACACACAGGTTATACACCCACGGTGCTTACACACACCCACCTGCTGGCGCCTTTAGCTCCCTAGGACAGTTTGGGGACGTTTATGTACCCTGGCTGTGACTTCTATTGGCCAGCGCTAACCTGGACGAAAAGTAAATATCTTTCAGGACAGCTGTGTCAATGGATTATTTCACAATGATAGATCATTAACCTGTTTTCCAGCAACGATGCTGTTCCCCGAGTACTACGACAGCCAACTCAGAAGCAAAATAGTCTCGCTGATATCAATAAAATGCCACTTTCAGTTTATAACATTCTGTTGTGCTGCGCAGCAGAGAAGTTGGAGCACATCCTGCTCTCAGGCTAGATAACACTCGCACTTCCCACTACTGAATGAGAAGGTGGGAAATCAAGTGGTGAGAAGACAAACAGGACACCACAGCAGACTCTGGGCATTTTCCACATTTTCAATTTCTGGGCACATCTCTTAATGGAACAAATGTGGACTCATACGGAGAAGCCAAGCAGGGCATGGCTTTAAGCAGTGAGTACAAAAGGTTGACTTATGAGTCTTTTATTACAAACTTTATTGGGACGGCTCACTTTCAGCATGTATTTCTGACCTTATCCAGGACTTCTGCTGCTCTGTATGATAGCCTCTGAAGTGTGGGACAGTGAGACCAAGTCCACAGAGTTTGTGTGCAGTAGAGCAGCCAGAAAGGCTTTGAATATTGTGCCCGAGATGTCCAGTGCACTGGTAAGAATGTCACTGCCTTCGTCTCTGGCTTCAAGATCAATTTATTTTAAAGAAATGGGTTGTTTCACAACCTCCATCTGGATGCTGTATCTAATCCGCCTGTTGTCTGTTGTTACCTGTAGTCAGCCTGTCCACCTGTCTGTCTTGTCTCTGTCACTTGTCTCTCCCGTGTCTCCTCCGTTGCAGAGTAATTGTAATGGCTCGGCAACCCTCTCCACACAGGTTCAGCTACCCTGCACTGAGCTTCACGCAGCATCTTGGGAACACAAATCGGTAATGCTGGCACACATATGAATCCATCCTCCACCGCAGCAGATTTGAGTAAAACATTTGGTAGCACTTTGTACAACAGCCCACAGCTTATGGTGTAATTTCCCAGTATTCACAGTGTGTTTTGTCTGAATTTAGGGTGTAATGTTCAGCACAATAGGCACAACAGAACAACTTGGTATCAAATTGGAGGATTTAAACTAATTAAGGCACAAATTGCACTGTGAGCATTTAGCAGTGAACACATTTTGGGTTATTATAAAGCAGGCCCAGATTACACTGTCAATATAATATGGAGAAAGATACCTTTGGGCTATTTTAGAGGAAAAGACAAACACTGCTTCCTCATTAAGGCTGTGGGCTGCATTATGTAATATCTTAACCTCCCCTTCTTACATTACTAATAGACATTTAGGGTTCATCGTCAACTTTGGGTAATTTGGGAAACATTAGGATGCTGATATACACAAAAGGTTCACATTAAGCAAAATACTTAAAGTATAATTCGTTTATTCTTTCCTTTAAAACCTTTTTGTTCTAAGTATTTTTAGGTACTGAAAATTACTCCCTAAATCAAGAAAAATTACACGTAAAACGATCGAAAATTGCACCATAAGTCATGGGCTTTATTATGAAGTGCTGCCAAACATTTTATTACCTCTCCTCCCTTTTCTGAATGTGCATGTAACTGCAGGAGCAGGAGAAGAGAGGAGAGATAGTTGCATCTTTAAGGCTTCTTGTCGAGGGTGTGAAGTCTGAAAGGAGCCTCAGACCGGCAGGATGTGGCGCTTTGCTGCTGCAGAGACTGGAGAACAACATCAACAACTACCTGCTCATCCTCACCCGCCTTCAGCTGAGCGTAAGACGCACTCACAGTGACAAGTTGCATGCAAACAAGCTCATAAGCACTCCCAGTAAGCACCGATTTGCCGTTCAGTGTAAGTGCAAATGGTAGACTAGCTGTAAATTTGGCCACAAAATTTCTGAATGTCTTGGATTCAGATATTTTCTTTAGGTAACGTAGAATTTCAGCTCCTTAGAAGCTTTCACTGTCAAACTAAAGTCTGCATGTCTTCTCACCTGCAAATCCAAAAGCTGACTGAGTGTCTCTGTCACTCAAGCACATCAGACACATTACGACACGTGTTGTGTTGATACAAGTTCGCACATCGTGAGGGAACACATGTAACGGGGTTCTCTACCACTGGTGTGCATGTGATACAGAGGCATTATCAGCTTCCTCTGGCGTGGAAATATCCTGGTTTCTCGTAAGTCTGTGAGTCTTTCTGGAATCTCCGTGCACTGGAAGCGATGATGTTATGCTGTGTGACCCGAGCTTTCCTTCCTCAGGACATGAAGAAGATAACAGCGCATACTTTGTTAGTGAGAAAGTTGTTCTCAGAAGTCATAAGGGCAAGACCACAAACTTAAGCTCAATGTGCGTGAGCACAGGTTTGCTGTTCACCCAAAAAGAAATTATATTTGACATGAATCTCATATTTTTAATCATCCAATCAGGTGTAAAGTGAATAAAAAATTTAGTACAGCACTAACAAATATAGAAATAATTATTTTTAGTTGAAATAATAATAACATTTTGCTTTGTTTATGTCAAAGAAACGACAAAGCATGTCAAACCTTTGACAGTCTTCTTGTTAGATGTAAAAGGCTGACAGTGTATTGTCGTCACCCTGCTAGGCTGGCAGTGTGGTAACCCAAGGTTGTGAATGCGATAACTCATGAATGAGGCAACGTAGGATTTCGAGATTGGTGTATCTGCTAGAAATCTCCAAGTAGTCTGAATCCCAGTGACATTGACCTCAAGGTCAAAGTCAGTCGTTCAACTTTCCTGAAAATCATCTGCGATTTTTCCAATTTATATCATAAGTGCTAGCAGGCTGAGGAGTAGCACTGCTAGTATTTTCAATTTTCAGCGTGTTCAAGCCTCATAAAGTGCTTCTCACAAGTGTGCTGCCCGCTCAATCAGGATACTTGCTACCTGCTTCTTCTTTAAATAGTTTGGATCTAGTGCTCGGTCCTGTCATAGGAGCAACCTGGCTCCAACTATGCAGCATCCAGAGGACCGATAGGACTGATAGCCTTCCTTATTAAAGATTCCTTTGATCCTGTACAAATCTCCCATTTTATCATCGTATTTGTGAGCCCGTCTTTACCTTTTAGTGGACAGTCTTAGTTGGGTGTTATTTTTTAATTTACAGCTCTGCCTCCAAGACCATTATCTGGATGCTAATCTAATCTAATTTTCATTTTTATGCTGTTTAGAGTCAGTTTGTGCTTTTCTATAAAGCGAGTGGTAAACACTTTTGGTCCATTTTACAATTATAATCATCCATAAAAAAGATGGATGCTCCAGATAATGAACTAACTAAATTAAAGTTTAATTAAACAGCAGGGGAAAAAATCAGCTGTGCTACTACAATACAAAAATAGTCATCAAATAGGAAATAAAAGATCTTTTTAACTATAATATTCGGTAATATAGAATGTGGTATTAAAACACACAGAGGCTCATTAATGACAGTCATTAAACCACCTACTGTCAATAATAGCCCAGTTCAACAACAATCTCATTTCCAGGTGACTCCGAACATTTTCACAGGCTTCATGCTCTTCCCTATTTCCATTTTAAAAACTACACATCATTGCTGTGTTTCCTATTTCAACCACCAGGGGGCAGTGGTGACTCCATCGCTGTCTTGTGTTCCTCGAAGCACTCAGAGTCTGAGAACAGTCCTGATGAGTTACAACCTGCTGATCTCAGCCAAGCTGGAGTGGTTCATGGTTGGCCTGGAGCACAAGTGCACCAATTCCCGGTGACACCGGAGCAGCTTTTCACTACTGCAGCTGGGGGTCGCTCACGAAGGAGGTCCATCAAAGCAAAAACTGGATTGATCTACATTTTTTTCCGTCACCTTTTCGCAGAAGACTGTTATGGATGTTCTGTTTTTTATAGCCAGAAGAGAGTGAATACTTCACTATCTGTCGGTCATTAAGATAAAGCAAAGCCAGGGTAATATGAATATAAGAAAAATGAATGTATGATATTGAGGCGTTTTATGTTTGTTTGTTTTAGTTTTATCTTTGTATCATTCTGCAGGACAGTGGAGATGCTTTAAATACGACTGTAAGCCTGTAGGTCCTACAACAGGCTAAAATCTGCCATGTAGCGTTTTTATGATGCCTTCAGACAACATCTGTATTATCTAAATCCTGGTTCCAGATGTTTTTCAGCTTAATAATGTAAACAGAATGAGACTTATTCCAACATATTTGTTGCTCTTCAGCCCTGCTAATACTGCAATATCTTTTTAGGAGAAAGCAAATGTGTTTTTCTCTTTGCACTTTTAAATCTTATCTTGTTTACCCTTTGAATAAGAGCATTGCTAAAGAAGTATGCTGCTATTATTATCAGCATTATTATTATTAATATGATTATTATTTGCTTTTCTAGTACAAGAAATCTCCGTATTGTTGGAAAATTTCTCGATAGAATTCATATATTTTGCATTTAAAGATACATTATTCAAAATAATTGTGATACAGGACTTTTATAATATAGACGAAACACAGAAAGACTGTTTTTTGTTTTTTACTAATCATTTAATTTATTTTAATTGATTGTTGTCTAATAAAAACAAAAAAGAAGCTAATTATAAGGAGACGAGACTGGACATTATTGGACGAGCCTTTGCAGGAAGCAACGTCATTTTTGTCTCCAATTAGCAAATTACCTGCCCAAGGTGAAGGGCTCGTGCAGGTGAGGCGTGGAGGTAAATGGCGGCTCTCGACGTGGATGGCACGTTTCACCATAACAACAATATAGAACTGGTCTTTTATTTAAATAAAGTTGCACTTACCTTTATTATTGATAATCTACGATGTCAGAAAAAACGCCTTTATTACACTACCGACTGACCACTAGCGGCGAGCCGTCTGATGGATCTAAACGCACCGGGGTCGGAGGAGGGGTACACCCCGGACGATCCAAGGATAGGGCGCCTCAGAAGCTCGGGGTGCTGTTTGGAGTCGTCATTCCAACTTTACTGTCCATGTTCAGCGTTGTTGTGTTCTTGCGGATTGGTGAGTATCAGCAGGAGATCTTAAAAAGACTGAAAAATAAAGTCTCTACCTCAACAAAAATGAGTCCTGACACGTGTTCAGTGGATTATTTGTAGCCAAATAAGTGGTTTTCAATCTTTCATGTCCGACTCCAGAATATGGAGATATTTTACTCCCCACACCCATTTTTTTTCCATCAGTTATGGACAATTAAAAATGAGTTTAACTTGATACTGACGATTAGTTCAGTAATATCACCGGTTAACTCTTATTTCCTCATTTTTCTCTGGACATCAACGCCTCACCTGTGCTATGGCCCTCTGTGAGGATCCACAGGTGCAAACTAGGGAATTGATTTGGTTTGGTTCTCGGCTTGTTCTCCTTTAGAAACTTTATAAAACAAAAAACTCCCATAAAGTTGTTTTATGAAACAACTTTATAAAATACCAAACGCCTCTAGGGGTTTAAACCTGAGGCATTTCACTAAAATAGCCTGGGCCTCAAGATTTTATAGGTCATCCAACTAATCATCTAGATGGTGTTTTTAATGGATATTCAGGGGAGATGTGGGCTGATTAAACTTAACCTTGTGCTAATGGTCATACCCTTCCTTGCTCATTCATCTGCTTTTACAAATGCCTGGACCTTTTTTTTAAAGCAGCTGTCTGAAGACCCGTGTGTGTTATTATGATATATGATACACCTTTTATACAAAACAAGAAAACACAAATGTTTTTGAACTGTTTGAAAAAACTTGTTCGAAACAAAAAATGACTGAATAGGAAATCAATTGAACATAACATTTGACCGCAAACTATTTTTTTCTGTTTTTTCTGTCTTTCAATAATGCAAGAAAATAACTGTAATTTGGCAACTTAATTTTTTGTTTAAAGTGCTTTACTATTTTCTACTTTCTAAAGGTAATTTGAAACTTCATGGAGAACAATAATTATTTAATTTTAGTGTTTAAAATATTTCCATTAAATCGCTTGTGTAAACTGGTGGATTAACCATTACAGAAATGTAAAAGCTGATTTTGGTCATTACCAATATTGTTAATGTGGGGCAGCTGTGGCATAAACCTTACACTGGGTTGTCTACTAAGTTGGTTAAGCACTTTCAGTGATTACATTTATTAAATGCTTTCCACAGACATATAGTCATAAAGTGCTGTTCAACAAAATAAGATACAAAAAGAAAAATCGTAGTAAATAATCAAAAATGACAATAAATAACACAACCATATTTTAAAAACAAAAACACAGGTAAAAAGCAGATCCTAAAAACAGAGAGGTTAAACACAGTCACCTAAACGTAGCTGGAGTGGGAGACTATTCCCAGTCCCCCTAACTACTAAATTCAGAGCTTGTTAGCAAATCCTGCAAAAAGCAAGAATTTGAGAGTCTGGACCATAGCACTTTGTATGGTGTTGAGGTTAGTATGACTACTTGAACTCAAATTCTGAAATCAAGTGGAAGTAGGTGGAAAGTAACACAGGAATAATCTGGGCTTGCTTACTGAAACATATTAGAAGTCTGGCTGCAGCGTTTTGTATTATTTGGATGCGTAAAAAAAGGTAAATCGGGAAATACGGTAATCTAGTCCCAGTGACACAAATGCAGCTGAAGTGATTATGGCTCGCTATTCAAAGATCTGTTGAATCTGAGTAGACTTCGGGCCTCCACTCTGCACTGCACGCTCACTGTTTGAGGAAAATTCTGCTTACATGTTAGAAAATAGACTGATACTGAAGCTGTGTAGTCAGGCTCTGATAGTTATCACGTCAGCCTGTAAAACAGTCCAACCCGTACTTATGAATCAGGGCGCTGAGTTTGGAGAAGTTACTACTGCAAGCTGTGAGTATTCAAACTGCAGCAAATGTTTGATATTTCTCGTCTGATAGATTTTAAACTTGTTTCAATCATTTTTATTATTATTTTTTTTAAATGTGATGCTCAAAGGTTTAAAGTGATTTAAAAAAAAAAGGATGTTCAGTGAAAGATGTGCTGTTACTTGCTTATTACAGGATTTGTTGTGGGCCAAGCAGGGCTGTACCATTCTATTGCCATGTTCCTGGTGGCCTACTTCATCATCACAATGACTGTGCTCTCCATCTGTGCAATCTCCACCAATGGAGCTCTAGATGCTGGAGGTGCCTACTGTATCCTTTTATTGCTTAGAAAGGGAAGTGGCCTTTCAAATCACACCTTGTTTATGAATTCATTAACACACTTATTTTTTCCCTCTGATTTGCTTTATTGCTGTATATCCTCTAGCTGCACAGGCATCTCCTTTGTTTCTTTTCAGGTCTTTAGCTGCCTCTTAAAGGGGAAGTATTGAGACCAAGTGTTTGGCATTTTATATTTTAGAATCTGGCTGCAGTCAAAGGTCTTCTCTTGACTGTGATTGAAAATGTCTTGAGGTTATGTAAGGGAAGACGTGAAAGAGATGTCATTCAAATTCAGGAAAAGATAGCTAAGAGAATGCAGCCACACTAGGCTGCTTAATTGTGTGATGGCAGCAAGTTGTCTTGAGTTGTGCACCTTTTAAAGCGTGTCTTAGCTTTGGTCCATGTGTACTTTCATGCAGGCTAGATAAAAGATGGTTAAAATTCAAATAAAAAAAGACACCAGTGTCAAAAGTAAATCAGTATTATTCCTTTGAGCTTTGCTGCTCTCCTACTGGCCCACTCATGTTTTTTTTTTTTTTTTTTTTATTCTAAATGAAGAAATGATCCCTTGTAAGTCCTTCCCATTTTGGTCACAGATGCTTTCAAAATTAAATAATACATGATAATCCTAAAGCCTGCCAATAATTGATAAATTAGGTTTTAAGCGATGCAATGGCTTACCTTTAAATATTGTTTCAAACTTTATATTCTTAGTAGCCTCTTTATTAGGTACACCTGTTGAACTGCTTACGACAGCAAATAACTGTCCTGCCAATTACTTGGCAGTAACTTAACATGGTTCAGACAACCTGCTGAAGTTTAAAGCGAGCATCAGTATGGGTAACAAAATAGATTTAAGTGAGTTTGAATGTTGCATGTGTGTTGGTGGCAGACAGGCTGGTCTGAGTATTCAAAACCTGCTGCTGGGATTCTTTTATTTTTATTTTTTTTAACACAACCATCTCGAAGGTTTACGGAGGACAAAAAGAACGCAAGATCAGAAAGCGGCAACAATTTGCACAGCCTCACTAAAACTGGACAATCGAAGACTATTTAAATAAGTCCTGAGATGCAATAAAAAATACATCTTTATTAACATGATCAGTTCCAGCAGTCGTAGACCATTAGCTCTTTCTCTTTTCTTGTAATGATGGTCCACTGTATTCTTTCTTAGGAGATTAGAAGTGAAGCATTGAAGAAACTTTCATTCTAATTTAGAGCATTCATCCATGTTCATGACACTTGAACACTTTAGGTCATTTCAGTCCTTTAAGACCCCCCAGGGGAAAACTAATTATTCCACTGCCACCCTCAAGTCAGAAATTCCTCAACTTGGACCACCAGACATGATCAGCCGAGCCCTGGGTCCAGAGTTTGGTGGCAGCATTGGGATCATGTTTTTCTTTGCCAACATTTGCAGTAGTGCTCTCTACATTTTGGGTTTGGTCGAGGCTATTACATCTACCTTCGGGGTCCCAGAAGGTGAAGTCTATTGGGACAAGATGGGACATGTAGATGTTTTGGCTTGTTTATGCACTAACTCTGTTTTACTGTCACTCAGAGGGGGCTGCAGCTGCTGCAGGTCACCATCACATGCTGCCATCAGGATACTGGTGGTCTCTGCTTTATGGCACCGCCCTGCTTTTCCTGTGTTTCCTTGTGTGTCTGGTGAGATTGGAGTTTTTCATTGCCCTTCTTTTAGATATATTCTAAGATTATTGAGATATTTACTGTATTGTATGAGAGCTAAACAAATAAAGAACTGAGGAATTTGAATGTTTTAAATCAACAATTATTACTGTTCCAAATTTATTTTTTAAGCTATACTTTTCTTTTAATATTTATATCTGAATTTTTGATTCATGCATAGAAACAATGTATAGATATTTAAGTGGAGTAACTTTACCAGCTTATGATTACAGGTGGGAGCCCACATCTATGCAAAAGCCACCTTCATTATCTTCATCGTAGTCATGACGGTCCTGGCTTCGATCTTCATTAGTTTCTTCATTGTGGGGCCCACCGTGGTGACTCTGTCACACACGTCTGCAGTGAACACCACCAGCATGAGCACTGCCAATTATACAGGCTTCAGGCTGCACACGCTGGAGGGAAACCTGTTCTGTAAGCATTGGACACGTCATCAGATGTGTTGATTGGCTTTTATTTAGTTTTTGCTTTGTAAGGAGACAGAAAAATGCAATTACAGATCCAGTTTTCCAATAACGCTTTGAATTAGTAAAAAATGCTGACATTTACATTCAAACATCCTTTTTGTTTGTATAAATGACACAGTCGAGCCTCCTGTTACTCCCTCTAGCCGCCTACACGGTGGACTACACCACTGGTGCCATGATGAGTTTTACCAGAGTGTTTGCGGTCATGTTCAACGGCTGCACTGGAATCATGGCAGGGTCCAACATGTCAGGTAAAACTTCATTAAAAAAAGATGAGGGAAAGCAGTGGTGGCTTTCTCTAGCTGTATGTCCCTTCAGGAATGATGAAAACAACAAGTTTAACATGCTGAGTGCTATAATTCTCGCAAAAGCCATAAAAGAAAGTCCTGTCAGAGGATCCATAGGCCAGAGAGTAAAAGCCTGTAGTTATTGTACTTTATTTGATATTAATCATTTGGTTTTTAAAATTTACCACTTTTTTTTTTTTTTTTTTTTTTTTTAGCTGCTGTGGTGTGTAGAAGTATTTTCCTCCCAAATTTATTTTTTTCGTTTTGTCACACAGATCATCAAATTAAGTTATTCATCAAATCTGCATGGGTCTATGTGGTATAGCATTTTTTTCTCTTAATAAAGGAAATAATTTAAACTGCATTTTGTATTTACTCTGGTTATTTTTGTCTATTGTTAAATTCTGTTTGAAATAAAACATGCGAATGTGACTCGCATGCAAGGAAATCAGTGAGGGGAAAAATACTTTTTCACAGCACTGTATTGACCAGCAACTGTTGACAGCCTGAAAGGAAAAATGGAAAAATATGCTGTGAGAGTGTACGTATTAAGCTGTAGGTAATCGTCTGCTTGCAGAGCAAAATAATGGGTTGACTAACGCATCTCTAGAACTGCAGGTTTTTCTTGGATCCAGGCGCAGATTCGGCACGCCGTGTATAATGTGGGAAAGGTCTGAGTTTGGCCAAACCTTAATGTTTCTATGTTTAAATGTGTTCAACATGGATGCTGATTTATTTTTCCTCCTTCAGGTGATCTGAAAAACCCTGGCTATTCCATCCCGAGAGGAAGTCTTGCTGCTGTTTTTACAACTTTCATCACATATAATGTGCTGAGTCTGCTGGCGGCATGGTCCTGTGACCGGTTAGACACACAACACACACAGATACTCTGAAACAAGTATAAACAACTACTCTTGTTTAAGATGTTGACAGTCACTGCTTTCAGAGTCGGATCTGTGAAAACAAAACTGTCTGTTTTACAAAAAAAAATTTTTTCCTTCCCACTGTCACTAAGTGCTTGCTCACAGGAGGTCGTCTGATTGTTTCTTTCTAATGTTATAGCATCCTTACCTTACAATATAAAGCACCTTGGGGTAACTGTTGTTGTGAATTAGAACTATATAATTAAAATTTAATAAACTTTTTAGACTTTACAACTAGTTTCACATGTCATATTTTCCCAATTTCTCCTAGTTATCTTCTCCAAAGAGACTACAGCTTCCTGGGGGACATTAATATATTGCCACCCATGGTCACAGTTGGCATTTACTCCTCGGCCCTGTCTGCAGCAATGAGTAACCTTATTGGAGCCTCCAGGGTGCTGTACGCCCTGTCCAAAGACGACCTGTTTGGTGAGATTCTTGAGCATGCGTTTTGCTGCCTGATGATTGTAATTTGGATTTCTTGTCTCTAACATTAACAATTTCCTATAAGAAGCCATCAGATGTGGATGCTAACCTTTCCTGTAATAAAAAGGAGTTAATTACTAATGATCAGGCTGTGAAGTGTTGATCTGGATTATATAAAAGCATATCCAATTCATCTGGTCTTCTGTAGCTGAGTCGACATTTTAATATTCAGCCATCTGCTGAGCTGGGTCTCCATCTCAAATGTGAGAAATTGTCACTTGTTATTAATTTCATCATGTGTCATTTTCCAAGTGGAGACATGTTAATCTGGAAAGCTTCGTTTGACAACAGATGGCACGCGGTGTTGACTTTCTCAAAAGGAAAAAAAGTCCTCGTGTGACTCAGTTATTTATTGGATTTGGGACGATGAGCGAAACAGAGAGACTTTGCTTTTGTTAGTTGTCTAAATCTCTGCAGGCGGTGTTCTGGCTCCGGCAAGGAAAACCTCTCAAAGTGGAAACCCCTGGGTCTCAGTGCTTGTCTCTTGGTTGCTTGTGCAGGTAGGATATCAGTATCACATCATATGTTTGCATTTTCCTCTGTGTTTGAAGTTTAGACAGTCTCGCCTTGAAAGCAGATATCTCATTAGCTTATAGGCTGAGCCATCTTACACTGATTGTTTACACATACCCAGTAATCTAGGATACAGCAACCAATTCAAAATACCTGATGAAAATAGATGAATGGTAAAGGGCAGACACATCATCCTCCAATTCTTCTTGGTTATACTATGAAGTCCTTCCAAACACCTCAGTTCAGCATGACACACAGGTTTTCTTTCTGCAGTCTAACGTCCTCTTCAATCAGTTTCTTGCGTCAGAGATGGTCCGCCACAATACCTCTTAACATCTGTGTCCCACAGCGAGGCAGCCCCAGTTGTCACATGTTAAAGCATCACATGGCCATCATGAGGTAGTCAGTGATTGCGGGTGACACTCAAGATCTTCAGTAGGTTCCTGTAGGTGATGGGGCTCCTCCTGGAAACATTTAGGATGGCACGAAAAGACTGCTGGGTGGCAGATGTGGCTAATAACCTCTTCGTAGGACATGCTCGTTAACTACTAACTGAAAACACTGCAGAGTTCATTCACATCACCACAGACGGCAGCCTGTCTTGCAGCCTGTTCATCACTTTGAAAACTAGTTTTTGAGCTCTCTGGCAAGAAAACTGAAGAAATTTTCATATAAAGGTGCAGGAAGACCCAACACTTGGAAAATACTGCTTTCTAAAACTTCTCTCCACTGATGTTGAGGTCTGTCAGGTATAGTCCGTGTACTAACAAGAGGAAACCTCACCCTTCTTGAAGACTGCAGTTGCCATCACCCTTTCTTACAACCACCTTCTGCTCAAACTAGTACATCAGTATGATCAACATTGGCCCATATTCTGACAACGCAGAGTCCTGGAAGAGGCCACGGCCCCTGTAAGGAAGTCTGTCAATAGAAAATTGTACTTAGTAGTCAGTATAATCTTTTAATAATATAAGTTTACATATAGTAGTGATAGGATATGCGATCCTTAATAGTCTGCAAAGGCTTTGTGTGCATTCCAGAGTGCTCTGGCATTCACACCCACATCCTGGGAGCATGGGAAAGGTCGTGCCTAAACGTAGCTATGTCAGTTTTAGTCTAAGTGCCTTTTTTACATTTAGATGAACTGTTGGATTTTCCAGACCAGCAGGTTTAGGGAAGTCGTTTATGGGGTCACACACACACACACACACACACACACACACACACACACACACACACACACACACACACACACACACACACACCTCCACATTCCAATGTAAGGAATAAACACCCACTGATGTATGAAATAAAGACCAGGGCAGTCTCAGAGTGCGAGTCCCTGAGCCCTCACTCTCGTGCGAGAGCTCAGAGCTGCCCTTGCTAAGCAACAAGTAAAACTGTGTGTTTCTCCTCTCTGATTCTCAGCTAAAGAAGTGTTTTAGAATACATCTCTTAACAAAGTCATGCTTTATTGCCTTGAAGATCAGTTGTAATATATTGTTGAAGACCCTGCTGGAGTACAGTTTCCCCCCGACAGTCACTTGCACCTTTAAAGTTATATCATTACACTCGACACGCTTTGCAGTACTGATGGCCCCACTAAGAGAAGGTTCCCAGCATGCAGCTGTTATCCTTCAGAACCTCGATTTTGCAGATAACATCTGCCTTCTTGAAGACACGATTGAAGTTGCAAAATAATTTCTGCACAGACCCAAAAGTGCTACTCAGTCTGTACCTTAACACTTTTAAGACCAATGTCATGCACATCAGTGGACCAGCTTATTGCCCATTTGCCAAGTATGGCTCTGCCATCAAACCGTAGACGCCCTCAAATGCATGAACATGTTTACAGTGGCAACTGTGACTAGGCGAAGCTTGGCGAGCTTCTTGTAGCTTTGCCAAAGTGCAGAAGGCTCAGATTCAAAGGTTAACCAGACTTAAAGTGTCCAAGTCACATTTTGAAGGGATCTTGTTCTCTTGGTCTGAATTATGGACCCTGAATTAAAATTTGAGGAAACTAGTGAAAAAGTCAGTAATAGCATATTAAGAAAAGTAATTTAAAAAATAAAAGAAAATCTTTCCACTTCCACCCTGTCTTCTGTTTCTAATACAGGTGGGGAAAAATAAATTAGGATGTGTGTAGTGATGCTGCATCAGCACTGACGTCATACACTGTTTGCTAAAGGTGCAGTGCTGTCTGCAGTTGATTGTAAATGAAAGCTGGAACAGAGGAAGGAAAAATCAAGAGCAGACAAACTGATAGCTCATTTAACTTTGCTCATTCTTCAGCCGCTGCTCAGCGATGCAAAAAGACTTTGAGCATCATTGTGCTCAGCTTCAGATTTTCGCTCATTTGTCGAGTGAAGAGGACTCACAGCTTGAAAGGTTCTGGCAGGGAGACGGAGCTGAATGTTGTCAAACTAATAAGTGAATTCTTACAGTACCATGCTGCTTAACTTCAGCTCATTAGCTCGAGTGAAAGGATTTTTGTATTTTAAATTTTATCCTGTAAATTCAGATACAGTGTAGCTGTTTAAATTTGTGGTGTCGAGGCAGCCGGGGGTTCAAAGCTATCATAGTTGACGTATGGTGAGTTTTATTGTTGCAAACATTGTTCTGTTGCATTTTAATGGTGCATGTCAAAGCCTGTTCACTTGGTATCATTTGACTGGATATTTTTCTGGACTAAAACAGAAGAATTTTTGGTCTCAATGGCATATCAGTTTGAGATTTTCTACTAAAGCCACTCTTAATTTTCACTAAAACCTGTTTTTTCCAATCGCCTCCACTAGATGGTGCTATTTGCAGGTAAATTGAACACCATTGCTGGTATTGTAACCATCTTCTTCTTGTTGGTGTATGCTGCTGTGAACCTGGCCTGTTTGGCTCTTGAATGGGCTTCTGCACCAAACTTCAGGTACAGTGCAGCATAAGGCAGTGGCTTACCTTTCTGCTTTAGATTTTATTTGCACAGGTAAAACCAAAATGGAACATTTTCATACATGTTCTTTCATTTTTGTTTATTTCTTGTTTTATATTTAGACCCTCGTTCCGTTTCTTTACATGGCACACCTGCACTGTGGGCATCCTCGGCTGCCTGGTCATGATATTTTTGATCAATGCAATTTATGCATTTGCCAGCATAGCCTTTATGCTGGTGCTCTTGATGCTTATCCACTACCTGGGGCCCATCAGCAACTGGGGCTACATCAGCCAGGCCCTCATCTTCCACCAGGTGCATAAAGTGTTTTTCACTCACATGAATCACAAATGTGACATAAATATGCATGAATCACTTATATTTAATCATTATTTACTATTTTCTGTAATTACCAAGGTGCGTAAGTACTTGTTGATGTTGGATGTGCGAAAGGACCATGTTAAGTTCTGGAGGCCCCAGGTGCTTCTGATGGTTGCAAACCCTCGCAGCTGTACAGGCCTCATGACTTTCATTAATGATCTGAAGAAGAGCGGCCTCTATGTGCTTGGACACATAAAGCTGGGCTTGCTGGGTAAGAAATGTGTACGCTGGAGCCCGATCTAGTGGATTATTGAGTACTTTAGGTCTTAGAGGGAGATATTTGTACCTCAGTGATAGTCTTTGATGAAAAGAGCTGTTATTTCTGAGTGTAAATCAGTTTTAATGAATCCTAACGTTAACGAGATTTCACAGTGAGAGGGAAAAGTGTTAAAACAGAAGTTTGCTTGTTTTCCCTATGAAAGTCTGATTCTTGTTATATTGTGTGTGCCTCTGTGTGTGTGCAGATGAGCTGCCCTCTGATCCTTTGCAGAGTCGATATGACTCCTGGCTCTGTTTAGTGGATCATTTGAAAATCAAAGCGTTTGTCAACCTGACCCTGGCTGACTCCGTCCGACACGGCGTTCAGAATTTGCTTTTCATCTCAGGCTTTGGTAGGTGGCTTTACCTTTACTGTTGTAGGATTAGGTCCTGTCTGTCACTGAGCAGTAGTTATGGCAGCATTTCCAATATAATACATCATTTTATCATTCATATTTTTCTTATTCAAAGCACAGTTGATACAAGTCTTTGATTCTAGGTGGAATGAGGCCCAACACCCTTGTCTTGGGTTTCTATGATGACTGCACTCCTCATGACCACCTCCAAGGTCATATTCTCCTGTCTACAGGCCATAGCTTTGATACGGTCTGTCCAACCAAAGTCCCTGGAGAGCAACGCTCTCCCTTCTTTCCCAGTCTGCGAGGTGCTGAGGACCCCAAAGACCTCCAGGAAGAGGAATACGTCTCTGTGATTGCTGATGCTGTAAAAATGGGAAAGAATGTGACTCTGGCTCGGTGTTTCGACCAGTTCAACCGGGACAGAGTCTTAGGGTCAGGAAGAAAGATCAGAGGTGTGGCCGGGCCATTCATTGATGTGTGGCCTATGAATCTTCTTCAGCCAGACAGCCATAGTTATGTTGGCATCTGCTCATTGTTTCTTCTCCAGCTGGCTTGTGTGCTTCACGATTCCCGTGCCTGGAACCAGGCGAGACTCCGACTCTTCTTGTGCATGGAGGCTGGCTACAGTCTGCAAGAAAAGGAGGAAGCAAAGCTCCAGGGTATGCTTAGGGATCTAAGGATCTCAGCTCAGGTGCAGATGGTGGCTTGGGATGAGGTGGTGGCGCTACACTGGCAGAGGCAAAGAGAAAGGGCTGAACAGAATGAGGAAGATGAGAGAGAAGACTGTAACCAGACATATCCCAATAATGCCTCTCAACTTACAGATGAGTACATCTGTGCCGTCAATGATATGATTTGCCGTCATGGTGTCCCTCAGCCAGCTGTGCGTTTCTTGTATTTGCCACACCCCCCAGCTGATAGAAGCCGTTACCGTGCCTACCTGCATCAGGTGGACCTGTTGAGTCGAAACCTTGGTCCGACATTGCTCGTTCACGGAGTCACTCCTGTGGTTACGACTGACATCTAGAATTTTACTAACTCTTTGTCATCGACTAGCAGAATCTAGTATCGTTCATGGACGGGGCTGTGCCTGTTGCCTCCCGATTTATTGACATGTTAGTCGTCAACCACAGTATTACAATAGATGAAAACACTGCAAATCTCAGTTTTAAACTTTAATCAAACATGAATGTTACACACACCTATTCCTCCCACTAATACACCAACAAACATGAATGCTTGAGGGAACTGAGGCTATCCCTTTGAAACTGAGATTAGGCCATAGTGGCATTAAGAAAATTAATCTGCACTTTTTTGTGTGAGAGGAGATGATTGTATTAGTAGAAAGCTGATTGGATGTTAATGTATTAGATTCTCATTTATTTGCTAAAATATTGCTGCCACAGTTGGGTGCCATCTTGCTATTGTGTGCTTTAAATTTTGCACAGATTTATAGAAAAATAAACGATTGTATTACCTGAATGGCCTGTTTATAGTTAGTAATTGTTAGCTACTACAAAAAAAGTTACACCTGAGTGTTTCCTGTTGAACCTGCAGAGGGCGATATTTGCCTAGCAAACTGCCCACAATCACAGCTATACAAGTAAGAATTTACAAGGCTCTTAGTGCACCACAATGGTGCAAATACCATGTAACTGAATGTGTAGTACAAATAAGCTAACATAGACTGATCTGCTCATTCAGAACTCTCCACATGGTCGGTCTGTTTATGATCGGCTTTCTTGCCAAGATAAAGAATGCAGTTCCCAGAAAAACGGTTGAAAACTTTTCAGGGCTGACAGGATCTCCTTCTGAGTTGTAATTATGGACCAAGGCAGTCTTACTAAACTAATAATAGAGTCCTATGTGTTCCAAATTAAACTTGGAGTCAAGTGTTTTCATTATTATTTTGGAAATGACTTCTAGAAGGATTATGTTTGCTGTATACAAACAGCAAAGCACCATTGGCTTAGCACTGAGGGAGCTAAAATTAAATCAAGAAATATTAGGGGCGAATGTCAGGGCGCTATGCTACAGACTGGGTCATCCAACATGACATTGACCTGGGGTGCACAAATAAATGAACAGATGGTTTAAAGAAAAAGAAACAACAATTTTGGTCTGTAACCACCTTGAGATGCTGTGGTGTGAGCTGAGCAAGGCTGGACAATCAAGAAATCCCCCAAATACTCATTGTGCACTTCTTATCAGCATCTCCAGGAAATGATGCTGTTGTTAGAGAAGTTTCTTTGAACTACTAAATTCAAGACTTAGTTTTTCCAGCCTGAGCTGTGAGTGATTACTGAACACGATCATTAAAGACATGACTGTTTTATCCAGTCAGACTGTGTTGTACTATCATTATTTTATAATGGAATTTTTACTTGTAGTGCAACTTTTTGCCCCTCGGAATAAAGCCAGTGTGCAGATGTCGTATCTTTAAGTGTTTTTATGCCACAGGATAGTTTTAAAATAAGAATATGATGTAGATTGCTTGATAACAAGGCAAACTCATCTGTTGCTTTAAAAGATAATTAAAATACAGTGAAGATTTTCTGAATGACACTATTGTTTGGCACATGTATGCTGTGGTGGGTAAGGCGGCGCATACTGAATAGGAGCCAGCGGCATGTCGCATTTAGAGAAATTCTAATGGGTTTACAGCAGAAAACAACACCCACCTACACATTACTGTCAAACAGTATGTGGGAGGGAATTTGTTCACAGATGGCAGCAGATCCAAGGACACCGAGGCACCTTTTTCTCCACTTTTCTAATGAGTGCATTTACTTAGAAGTCACAAAGAAGCAATAGTGCACCAGCACACGGTGACTCCTGTGATCTGACAGTGTGGGCGCACATCGAGTCTGGCCCATCTTTTATATTTAAGGTTCTAAGCTGAAGGTCGGACTCGCTTCAGCGCCGCTGGGAGAACTGCTGGTGCAGTAAAAGTGTAATAAAAACACTTCCGGGCTGTGATACTTTTAAATACAGATTGCTGTAGTCCATGAACAAAAAAGTAAGAAAGTACTGTTGTTCTGACATAGTGTGAAATACTGGGTATGAATACATTTTTTTAGAGCTTGTAACGGCTTAATCTTGAGCTCCAAACACTCGCAGAAGTAAAGATGCTTGATTAGGTAGACTCCAAGCTATATTAGTGACTAAAATTATTGCTTAAATTATAAATTGCTTAAAATACAAAGGAGTACAATGCTGTTTGTTCTTGTCTGTGATTGATTTAATGATGTTGGGATTGGTCTACAGCAGGGGTGGAGAACTCCGGGCCTCGAGGGCCGGTGTCCTGCAGGTTTTAGTCATCCATCCATGTCAACACGCCTGAATCAAATGATTAGTTCATTACCAGGCCTCTGGAGAACTTAAAGACATGTTGAGGAGGTAATTTAGCCATTTAAATCAGCTGTGTTGTCAAGGACACATCTAAAACCTGCAGGACACCGACACTTGAAGCCTGGAGTTCCCCACCCCTGGTCTACAGGCTTCTGGTGCAGTAAATCTTTCCATTTTAGGGCTGTTAGCCTTGCTTATGGTAGAACATTACAATGTTTGACGGTTAGGCGTGAAATATTACTAAATTAAAGACTAGAAATCTTAAAAATCTATATATATTTTTAGGATTATAAATCTGCACACATTTCCTTGACACATCAGTGTCCAAAATGACAAATAAGAGCCAGTCAGGGGTTATAAGAAAAGCAAGAAAAATGCTCCTAACATAACAATTATGTTTACTGACTGTTTTTTTTAGAAATGAAAACATCTTCTAGTATCCACCCCTGAACATAAATCTTTCCAAACAATCAGACTCTCCTCGTCTGTGTGTGTGTGATTCCTGGTCCAGTCTCCAGGAGCAGTGAATGAGATGAGCAGCCACAAAAAGAACAGACGGTTTCTTGAATGTAATTATAAAAAAGCCAGGTTAAAAACACACAGAGTCTAACTCTCTACTTAGCTGCTCTTTTAAACATGCAGAGTAATTATATGCGCAGCTTGATTTGAGTGGGGAACAAGTCCAGTGGGCATTGGCAGTCAGGCAGAGGACAGAGGAAGAGATGACAAAAAGACAATTGGAGGTCTCATTGCTGGGCAAGGATTTAAACACAGCAGTTAAATGGAGAGAAATCACACTCAGAGGATTAGTCAGAATGAAAGACAAATACTGAGGGCCCCACTTCAGCACCAAACAGCTGTGTATCCACCCAGCATCACCAACTTTGTTCCACTTTCAAAATGTTAATGAGCACCTGATCTCAGTCATTCGAGCTGACCGGGGAGCTGCAAAGCTTATAAAGAGTTTATAAAGAGATAAAGTGAATAATGAGCAGAAACAAGTTTATTGCTGCGGTCTTCCACAACAGTCCCAGTCCCTCAGTGTGGCTCCCATGGGGAAAATTAGTTGCCCACCAGTTTGGCATGACACTGAGCTGGCTGATGCAATTTGCCAACAGCAGATTTAGTGATTGTGGGCAACAGCTATAATGCATCTTGTGACGAAAAGACGGTGCCAACTGTTGCATACGTCACATTTGCTGCAGAGCTGCATATCTTTCGTATAAGTGTATCGACACCCGCCTACACCTCACTGACAAACTGCGTGTGGGAGGGAGCACGTTCACAGGCGGAGGCAGCCTGGGCTCTGAGCACTATAAGGGGATGCCACGTTTACAGTCATAAGAGTAACTCAGAGTGTTCAACTATTTTGGACTGGATACAACGTGCAGTAGTCCTACATGCCTCCTACGAGGAGAAGACTTTTTGCTTTTAGCGCGTATTTCTCGTGCAGCACTGGGGACTGGTTTGAGGGGGATTCCTTCATGCCCACAGGTTGACTCACTTCCGACTGACCAGCTGTAGAATGGGGACGTGCTGATGTATGAAAAGTATAAAGAAGGATCAGTAATGAAAGAAAAAAAAAACTGGACCTGCCTTTAGTCTTTAATTAGTGTACCAAAAACAAAATACTATAGACAGTTTGAGAGAAGGGGATAGATTAATGCCCTCCTGGCAAAAAGTTTAAATTAGGTCCAAAACCTTACATATAATTCAGGTGGTCAAATCAAATTTTTAACCTCCAACTTACCATAAATGGTATGAGAAACATCAGAGAAGCAGATTGTAGATATGGCAGCAAAAATGGTAATGACTAAAAATAGTTAAGCTGCTCATATGTTGCTGCTGGGATGACGATATATTTGCTAAATTTCTGTTCAGAAATCTGTTTGCTTGGATTTGAGATGGTCGGACTGCTCGTCTTCCTGTTGGTTCGATTCCCTGCTTCATGCCAGCCCAAAAGTTTGTATGCTGTTTCTACAGCCATAAGTAGCGTTCCAAAGGATGTATTGTATAAATGATAAGTGAAAGCAAATCAAATGCTTCTGCATATCATCCTCTACAAGCAGTATGACAACGATTTTTGATTCTTTCACTTTGTCTTTGAACAACAGTCTGTGACAAAGAACGGCAAATTTGCAACCTGCCATTAATATACAAAGAGCAGTCTGGGAAATGAAGTATATTTCATGTATAAATTCACATGCCATTTCAGTAGGCACACCTTGCTAGTACTGGGTTTGACCACCCTTTTCTTTCAGAGCTGCATTAAGTAATTGTTTCACAGTTTCAATAAGGTGCTGGAAACAGTCCTCAGAGATTTTGTTCCTTATTAACGTGATTGCATCACACAGTTACTGTCGATTTATCAGCTGCACATCCATGATCCAAATCTCCTGTTCCACAACACCCAAAAGGTGCTGTATTATTCTGTGATCTGGTGACTGTTTCTGTGTCACGCTCAAGAAACCAGACTGAGGTCATTGGAGCTTTGGGACATGCAGGAAGCAGCAATTAGAAAATGTATACACTGTTGTTGTAAAAGTATAGACATGGACAGCAGCAATACTCGTGTAGGCTGATGTGTGTTTAAATGATGCTCATTTGGAACTAAGGGGCCCAAAGTGTGCCAACACAATATCCCCTATGAAGAAGGCATTTCCACTCAGCTAAGTCCCTGGATAATTTTTGTTTTTCTGATCACTCTCTGTAAACCCTAGAGATGACTGTGTGGGAAAATCCCAGTAGATCAGCAGTATTCACTCAGAGCAGCCCGTCTGGCACCAACAACGATGCCATGTTTATCATCTTTCTTTCAAAATTCTGATGCTTGGTTTGAATTTCAGCAGGTCATCTTGACCATGTCTCCATGTCTAAATGGAGTAAATTGCTGCCATGTGATTGACTCATCAGATATTTACGTGAAAGAGCAGTTGAATGGGTGTACCTAATGAAGTGGCAGTGGGTGTAATTCACCAGCTGATAGATGACGGTGTGTTTTTGTCACAAGTGTCCTCACGTGTCTTCAAGCATTGCGGTATTATCAAGTCTTTTCCGAATTTCCTTCTCTGACATCTCCTCTGTAGTCTTGTCATTATTAAACCTCTGAAAAGACACATCTATAAGTTCTGATTAACCATCAGCTGCATTTTCTCAAAGTATCAGGACCACTCAAGTGAAAAATAGTGTGAGTGGGAGCTGGCCGCATAGTGCTGCCAATATATGTACGCTGATGTAAAATTTTCCCACATCATCTGCCTCTACTCTCTGGATCTGCACTAGTGACGTAGTTCAAACTGCTGTTACTGTGGAAATAGCTCCACTTCATGTGAGAGTGGGCGGACTGGGAGGATATGTCGACAGTTTAGTCCTGTGGAAGTATACGATTCTTTCTCCTCCTGCTGCCACAGCATCCATAGGCCTAGTTCAGGTTGAGATTTTACTAGAATCTTTCATGCAAAATAAACACTTGATCTTAAAAGTTTCACTTCCTGGTTAAATACATGTTAATAAATAATCAATTCCTAGCATATTATTTAGTTTGTAACTGGGGGATAAACAAAAGAAGGCTTTATGAGTTTGTCCTGTCAGTTAAATAGACAGATTTTTGTCAGATGTGGTCATGACTTAAAGGAGTAAGTGACTCGTTTTAGATGCATTTGTGTCTCCATTTACTGCCCTACATTAAGCAAATATAACTGTTATCAATTGAGACCACAGCAGGACCTTGGGCACTGTCAATAAAAATACTGATAGCTTTGGTGTATGTTTGCTTTCAACTTATTCACTGCTTTTATTTGATAGTCGTTTACTGTATCACATTGCTTTATTCTTTGCACACAGGTGGCTAAACTGGGGCACTTGGTCGAACCTGATGCAGCTTTGCCTGAATAAACTTTCCTTCATGAAGGTTATAATGTCCATTTTTAACCCTCTTGGAGAACTGGTCTAATTTCAGACTTAAATTTAAGGTGCTGCTGAAGTGTAGCTCATTACATGGATGGTCCTTTTGATAACAGAAACACCTCTCTGTATAATACAGTGCAGTTAAAAAGCAACACAACCTGTCGCCTTCAAAGACTGACATGGAGTGGCATTTCAAGTCTGATGGTAAGCGTTAAACTATTCCGTCATACAGCACTTTATTCTGCTGAGCTGTCTTTGGACTGTAGTAAGAAGCAAATGGAGAAACTCCACACAGGCGCAGTGGAAACATGGAAATGTCATAAAGAGATGCCTTAGCTAAAGTTTGAACCAGGAACCTTTTTAATGCGATGCGGCAGAGCTCACCAAAGTGAACACAAAGTTTAGGAAGCACTATCAGATGATTTTAGAACTAATAAAAAAAGAAAACAACAACCTTCTTGAAAGGCAATTGTGTCAGTGAGGTGTCCCTAATAAATTGACAACCCAATTTCAATTGCCACATAAATGTTTAGCATATGCTCAACATTAATACATACATACATACATACATACATACATACATACATACATACATACATACATACATACATACATACATACATACATAAAACTTCACCCTCAATAAACTCAAAATAACAATTTTATTTAACATGCAAGTCAAATATTTAAAATCAAAGGTTAATTAATTCAAACAATTCATTATTAAGGTAAATGTGCTCGGTTTAAACTGAATGTATATGAATCAAGGAAGTTTCAGTTGACCGGATTTCATCAAATTTAGCATTTTATGTTGTGTTTATGTAACAAAATAACCTGCTTAAATTTACAGTCTGTGTGTTTTCTAGCATCGTGGAACACCATGTCATCATGGAGGCACGAATGACACCACAGAGGCTCGGAGATCTGCAAAATAATATCTCAGACCGGAAAACTACCCAGATCTTAATGGGACCAAGGATCAGGGGTTAATCATTGAACTGTGATCAGCTTGGAGCGTTGATATGGCAGGAATGGATCTCCACAGAGAACTACAGGGGTTACAAAGAAGAGTCAGCACTGTAAATCCTGACTCTCTGCATATACTTGATTTATTTACCAATAAAAGTCTTTGAAATTTAAAAAACAAAACATGACCTCGGGTCTCAGCATCTTCCACAGGCTCAGCTAGAAGTTTATTAGCCACTTTTGACCATAGGAGCTCAGGAAGTTGCCACTGTCAGACTTCATTTCTTGACCTTATCAGGATTCCTTTAGATCACTTTATGTAATAGAATATTATCACATGCCTACAACAGTAACTTGTATGATCCTAAATTACTCACTGTTTGCCTTGAGTGATTGTGATGGTCATGCAGTGGCTGTCTCACACCACCCCCACATAGCGGGGATGCCCTTGTTTTTATGGAGGCCTTGACAGCACCGTGGACCGATGGGCTGATTTGCGTCAGTCTCACTCTTTTACATCCAGGGATCAAACAAGGGAGCTGCTTATGTTGCATCATGATGTCTCATAATGTTTGTCAGCCATCAGCGGTTTACATGGGTATTACTAATCCCAGTTCAGTGAAATATTAGGATGCCTGCGTCACTGATTGCGTAGCAGTGGATTAGTAGGTTTACGTTTAGGAGCTCTGCAGCAGTGGCACTGGAAGCACTTTAATCATCCATCCATCTATTTTCTTCCATCTTCCTAATGCAGGATTGTGGGGAGTCTATCTGAGTTTTCACAGGGTCACTTTACTTTTACTTTACTTTTTGTTACTTTCAATCTTTAGTTTATACTGTATGGATTAAATGGAAAGACTTTCTCTTTGAAAAGCTTCTTTCTTCGTAAATATAAATCGACCTTCTGTCTTTTTACATTCGTCATGCACGAATGTGTGAATGAAAGAGGATGTGACTGGAGTCTGGGTGTCATCTTTGTTTTTGGGAGGTTGCACATGTCTGGCACGCCCACTTTCTCGCCTTTTCGCATTGCCCGGCTCAGCCTCCTGCACAGCACAAACCACGCGGCACAAGCCAAATCTGACTAGTTCTTTCTGCCATCTGTTGCTCTCTTCCTTATATGGAAACAGTTTTTCTGTGTAAGCACAGACAGATGATCTGTGGACCCAGATAATGGTGAACTGAATGATACCGGAAGTTAGACCACAACTATTTTGATTTGGTTTCAGTAAAAGTTTAGAAGTATACCTCAAAAAACTTTTATGTGCTCTATTGGTTTTTATTTAAAGGGTTTAGACCAGGCTGGCTCATTTGGAAATGTGTGCACCACGCAATCATTTTACAAATCTTGAGATCAATGATGTCCAACAATCATAGATGTTCAAAACCTTCTTGATTGTATTTGTGAATACAAAACAACATAACTTTCAGATTTTAAATTGTGATGGGATGAGATCTTCTACAGTGCTTCCTTATTTATACCTTGTGCTATCACCAACTTGGTGCTTCACAGTACGTCTCTGAATCGGTGATCAGAGGTCAGAATAGTGCATGAGGTGCGGCGTTTGTTGACCAGTAGGATTTTTAGCACTAGCACTGTGACAGTGAAGCTGCGGGAGCAGAGGCAGTGAAGGTGGAGGGGTTTAAATACCTGGGGCCAACCATTCAAAACACCAGACAGCACAGAAGAGAGGTAAAAAAAAGATAGTGGAGTGGGTGGAGATGAGTGTCAGGGGTGATTTGTGACAGGAGGATAGCAGAAAGGGAATGTTTACAACCTGCTATGATGTATGGTTTGGAGATAGTGGCACTGATAAAAAGACAGGTGGCAGAATTTGATGGGAATCAGCGGGACTCAGTCATTTTGAGACAAAGTTATATGGTTTGGACATGAGCAGAGGGGGGATAGTGGATACCCGGGACACGTTATGGAGCTGCCAGGCAAGTGAAAAAAAGGATGATAAAAGAGGAGGTTCATGGATGCTGTGAAGGAGGACATGCAGAGGGTTAGTGTGACAGAAGAGGATGCTAGGGAAAGGGTGAGATGCCAGAGGGCAGATCATCCTCTGTGGCGACCCCTAGAGGGAGCAGCTGATAAAGGCAAAATATGACTTTGTATTGCATTTTACCTGCGACAGTGAATGCATGTATGATCAGTGGCCTTCTAGCTTAAATTGTACTACAAAAGGAATATGAGGGAGTGCTGCGTGGTAGCTTTATGGTTAGCCACTCTGTGTGAAAAGATGAGCAGCACGTGTCACCCTTTGTCTGTGTGGGCTTCCTCCAGCTGCTTCTGTTTCCAGAAGTGCAGGCCAGGTGGAGACTACAGACCACTTGTAGGTGTGTGTAATGTGTCTGTCTGTCTTCATGCTGAGGTTAGCTGGGATATGCTCCAGCCTCTTACACATGATGAGAAGTTCAGTGTAGGATGAGAGATAGCTTCACATAAATCAGTTGGATTAGTTCACTGAAACATAATCGGTTGTCGATATCACACACAGGAGCAAACTGTAGAAAAACAAACTGGCTGTACATAAATATGGGCCATAGGCAACATACTCTACTCTCATGGCAAGCATACTGCAAAATGAATAATGTGCAAGTAACAAAAAATGCGGGTAAATTCATGCAACCTAGTTTGAGATCTCAGTATTAATCACAGAGCTGTTTGATACACCCACAGACAGTTAACACAAAAGACTTCCAATATGTCACCAAGCTTCACTAAGAAGAATGTGGGAAGCCACTATGTGACTGATTTTTTCCTGCCTCTAGTCAAGTGAACACACACAACTTAGTGGCAACTGGAACAAATGTAAGTGCCTGCTACACCAGCTACTCCAATGCTACACATTTAAAACTTGGCACTGCCTCACACAGTCAACCTGTGATACGTTACTGTAAACACAGAACAGGAAGAAATAATATCACAGTGCAAGCATCAACACAACCACAAAATGTGTTTAACTGTAAGGATTTACAAGTTAAATTATAATGTAACTGGAGCAAAAGCGAAGGGTAAACATGAATGTTGGTCTCGACCACTAAGACTTTGGGGCAAAAGACAAGTCAACAACCACAAGCGATGTACAAAAGAGACCCCTGAAGGGACATTTTAACTTTGATGATTTTGAATTGCTTCCTCCTGACTGTGCTAAGAGTTGTTACTGGGCAATATGAACATTTTATGCATTTATGTATGTAAAATTTGAATCATGTCTTGCTGTATAATGGACTAATTACTATGTAAGAACCAGTATATAGATATACTTTATTTACAAGAGTCTTTTCAGCATGAGTACAAGCTACACGTACCACCAGTTTGTTCACCTTTCTAGTACTGGGCTGGACCTCCTTTTACCTCCAGAAAATCCCCATTTCTTGATGGTGCAGATTTCCTATGGTTGCTGGAACATTCCTCAGAGATTTTGATTCATAAAGATGTGATAGCGCCACTCAGTTGCTGCAGATTTGTTTGCTGCACATCCAAGAGATTAATTTCCTGTTCCTACTTATCCTAAAGGTGATCTGTTGGATATGACTGTCATATTAAATAAACCAGTTTTAGATGTGTTGAGCTTTGTGACATGGTGTGCTACCTGTTGGAAGTAGCCATCAAAAGATGGTTAACGACAATACGCAGATTGGCTGTGGAGTGCATCCCACACACCATCACACCGCTACCAGTCTGAATCAGTGATACAAAGCAGGATGGGTCCATGTTTTCATGTTGCTTATGCCAAATTCTGAATGTTCATACTATTCTTCGTCTGGCTGTTGCATCAGAAATCGAGATCACCAATGTTTTTCCAGTCTTCTGTTTTGTGACGTGTAGCCTCAGTTTCTTGTTCATAGCTGACAGAAGACCCAGACAGCAGACCCAGACTTCTGCTGCTTTAGTCCATCTGCTTCAAGGCTGGACATGCTGTTCATTCAGAGAATGCTCTTCTGCATACTTTGGTTCTAACATGTCTGTGCTTGAGTTTCTGTTGCCTTCCTGTCAACTTGTAGCAGTCTGGCTATTCCTCTCTAACCTCTGACATCAGCAGGAAATTTTCACGCAGCTGCCACTCACTGGAAATGTTCTCTTTTTCACACCATTCTCTGTAAACCCTAGGGATGTGTGGAAAAAAACCAGGAAAATCAGAGTTTCTGAAATACTTAGAGTAGGTCATCTGCTGCCAGCAACCATCCCATGTTTAAAAGTCACTTAGATCACCTTTCTTCCACATTCTGATGCTCAGTTTGAACTTCAGCAGGTCATCCTGAACATGTCCACATGCTTTAAATGTGCTCAGTTGCATGACTGAGATACTTATGTTAACAAGCAGTTGAATGGGTGTATCTAATAAAATGGCTGGTGAAAAATGAGGACTTGTAAAATGTTTAGGTGCATTATTATTAAATAAGAAATAAACTGGTTCCTATATAGCACTGTTCTATTCTAACTGAACACACAAAGCACTTTTTTATATAAATCATGCCACATTCCCTTGTTTCTATGCTTTCTATCTACCATTCATACAAATTCACATCAGAGAGAGACTTGGAGTTAGTATGTTGCTCAAGGATATTTGGCACTGGAGAAGACAAGGAGTGAACCCCCAGCCTTCAGCTTAATAGGTGACCTGCCCTATCTCCTGAGCCACCTCAACACTTATTATTATTATTATTATTATTATTATTATTATTATTATTATTATTATTATTATTATTATTATTATTATTATTATTCCATCCACCCATTCGCTTCCGCTTATCCTTTTCAGGGTCGCGGGGGGCGCTGGAGCCTATCCCAGCTGTCATAGGGCGAGAGGCAGAGTACACCCTGGACAGGTCGCCAGTCTGTCGCAGGGCCAACACACAGGGACAGACAACCATATTATTATTATTATTATTATTATTATTATTATTATTATTATTATTATTATTGTTGTTGTTGTTGTTGTTGTTGTTGTTCTTTTATTATTATTTTTTTCTTTTTCTTTTTTTTCCCCTATAGCTCAGTATCCAAGTCCACGATATCTAAAAAAAATTTTTTTTAAAAAGGCAGAAAAAACCTACATTCAGCCACAAGAGGGACAGGTCGTCCTGCAGAGAGTGTGCCTCCCCAAAGAGCCCTGACCTCAACATCATCCTGTCATTATATGAAGAGACAGAAGTGAAGAGACCTGTGTGTATGCCTACCTGAAGGAACGACAACTCTGAGAGGAACGGTGGTCACACCAAAATATAATTATCATTTATTATTTAATTTTACTGCTTGAGTTATGTGACTAGTCTGCAAACAGGAAAAACAAAAACAAACAAATACAAAAAAAGAACAAAACCTGCCTTTATATCTTGATACGTCATCGTCAGATGATTTTGCACAGTTCTGTGTTACGACATATCTTAGAAGCAGCTTCAGCGACAAGTTCCCACTTTTTTATGTAAGGGTGACTGTAATTAGGTAACAGCCGCGATCAATGAGACCTTGGGTTATATCACATTATTTTAGGAGAGTCAAGGAACTTTTCTGCTTAGGCGAATGACTGCGCACTTCAGCCACATTGGTCATACGCACACTTGTATAACCGTTTAGATAACAGTCGGCCGCTCTGAGCCGCTGTGAGCCAACCATCGCCACTGCTTCATTCACCGGCAGCTGCGTCGTAGTGATTTGCTCTCGCTTCTCTCACGCCGGCAGTAGCCGTGGGTTTCCACGTGAAAGCGGTGACACACTTATATAAAAGGAGTGGCATAAGGGGGGACCAATCACAGTGCGGAGCGGCGGTTGGAGCCCCGCCCGTGAGGGGGCGGCTGGCGCTGATTCGATGCGAGCGCCGTGACGTAGAGACCGACAGGTTCGTGAGCCAATGAGCGAAGGAGCTGGAGGATGGCTGTCGAAATGAGGTCACTGCCAGCGCTGGAGATCCAGGGCAGAGTCCCGGTGTGAGTGGGAATCAGGACGGGGTAGAGGGCATCGCTGAGAGACGAACGCAGGGCTGTCGGGACCCGCTAATCATCGCAGCACGGATCCAACCGCAGAACTACACCAGAGGCCAGCCTTTATTTCCCGGAGACACCCGGAGCTAAAGACGATCAGCCTTCTGTCAGGTTGGTGGGAGTTTCTCTTTTCTATCTTTCTTTGGTGCGTAAGACGCTGCAGCGCTTCTCCGGGTTGTAGAACGTGTAGGGGTGAAGCCGACTCCACTTTTATCCAGCTGTGCTCTGAATGTGTAAAAAGGCTCTGCTGTGGGATCGCGGGAGGTGAAAGTTGCATAACTGTGTGTTGCCGTGGGGGTCAGGAGACTCCAACGGGACACCAGCTGTGCCTATGTAACAGCGGGAGCGGAACGAAACTCGCCGCACTTTAAGGTGAAATACCGGTGGTGGCCTGCGCTCAGAGGACCTTTAACATAAGGGTTTAATCTGGCAGGTATTTCACAGCGGCGGAGATGCATAGGGCAGCGATGGCAGAGTCGCGATATGGCGCACTGTTTGTAGTGTCACTGACACATGAAAACTCCTGACGACTTACATAAAGAGGCTACTGCAGCAGCACATGGCAGAAGTTCACACGCAGTTCCTATTAGAAAACCTCTGGGCTGTGCGCCACGCTTTTCTGAATAGGCAGAGTCAGGCTGCTGGTATTCGCTACAGTGAGACAATCCTTATATGAAAGCATTCATTCATCTTCAACAGCAGCAGCAGCAACAGAAGTCCTTACAAGGGAGACTGGAGAGAAAACAAAGTAAATGCTGATTTTTAATTTTGCTAAAAGAGGATAAAGACAAGTCAAAATGCGGCATGCAAATGTGGATCATAATTAATGGAAGAAGTGTCTGCGTGGAAGGCTTAATTTGGGTGTATTCACCTTGCCCTTTGTGACTGAGGAGGGAGGAGAAAGATGAGTGACGCAAATAGGGCTCAGTGGAGATCTCATTTATGCATTTTTGTTTTACTGTTGCAATAAGAACGGTTGCCTTGGCACAGCACTCCCTGCCCACAATCGCAGTGGAGCAGGAGATGAATTTGCAGATTTCTTTCTCTTTTTTTTAACCATATGTCACTCGGAGTTTATTGTTATGATAAATAGTTAAAAACATCTTAAAGCACACAGTGCTGTAGGACAGTCTAAGGGAAAGGTGCCAAAGCAAACGTGCAGCAGTTTTGATGCAGTCGTGCTGAAAATAGTTGGAATTTTCTGCTTGGACTCTGGTGGTCTACAGCAAAGAAAGTCTTAGGTGGTCTCTGCAGGTGTGCGCGCGCGCACTGCGAGTCTTATTTACCGCAAGTTTTTGAGCTGTCATCAAGGACAGATGTAGGTCAGGGAATTATGAAATAATCCCAAAGAGCGACTGCAGTCATGTCTGCACGTGAGTGGAGTCATGGTGCATACAAGTCATTGTTTTGCACTTTTTTGCATGCATGTAAGAACTGAGACGCTAAAGTAAAAACATACCATCATATTAAAGTGTGCAAGACACACCATTCACACACTGGTGGAAACCCCCACATTAAATCCATAAGACTTCAGACTCCTTGAGACTAAATCCTTTAGCCTCTCTTTTAGTACTTATAGGTAGTTTATAAATTAGGCTTTTCAGCCTCCATCTGCTAATTTAAACATGCAGTTAAATTTTGTGGTAACACAAATGATGGTGTAAGAACTTTGCCTACAAAAACAAATCATTGGACAAATATCTTGAAGTGGTGTTTATTTTTTATATTAAGCTTCTAAAGTCATTATTGCATCATTGTTTCAAGGGCAACCCCATGAATCTGAGGTTCTCAGACATCATGAGGGGGGCAGAGTGCCAGAAACACTTTGAGAAACACTGCCTGTGTGATAATAATGGAAATGTAATGGACTCCTTCTGCACGATGCACATAAATCTGCAGCTACTTCTGTGCAGTTATACGAGTTGTTTTGAGTCCAATTAAAGTGTAATAAACATATTAATTATGCAGTTGTGGTGTGTAAAGATTAATTATGAATGAATCCTTAGAACGTCTTTCATTTGGCACAGTTGTGTAATCTGGTGCTGGTTATTTCCCCTAGACAAGATGAATTACATAAAAATCACACGAAGGGGAACGTAGTGAGCAGATGGCACAGAGTATCAATGAATGTTATGAAATAAAATTACAGCTTGATATGGAGCTGTTTGTAAAGCTAGAGCATTTTTGATCTTATGGACTTTTTCATATTCAATTTCAAGTCTAGCATGCAATATGCAGTAAGGAATGGGTAATATGGTTTGTTTTTTTTGGTGAGAGTTATTATGATATAATCTCAGGTTCCTGTATAGGTAGCAGTTAAAACATCTGGAAGTCAGCTGGTACTCACAGTGTATTACCAGTACGGTGACATTTGTACCTAACATAGTGGATCTTATTAAGTCTTATTGTTAGGATCTCAGGTTGGAAGAGTTTTGACTTTTTAAACAATGAGTCTGTTGGGGTTTTTTTTAAGTCAGCAGCAGGAGGTTTTAATATTTCTGGTAACTCTGAATAAGACCAGCAACAAAACAGAAAAAAACTCTAAGAAGGACCAAGGTTATCTGGAAATATGTTGCAGACAGTCTGTTTTTCCAGCCGTCTAGGAAAACTGCGGTGACGACTAGAGCGATGAATAGATTCAGGGGGCTGAACACATGTAATCAAATCTTAATTTGCCACCTTAATTACAACCTTAGTTTTAATGTTTTAAGCTCTAAATGGGACATTTTGTCCTTGAAGATTCAGAAAGGCCAAGTGAGCATCGTGTTCCCGGAAGAATCTGATTGCATTAAATGGATTGAAAGTGTTGGCGAAGATTTGCTAATACAGAGGCTGTAATTGCGTTATGTTTCTGATCTTACCTTGTTTGTCACCTGTTACCTCGTCTGCTTACCTCAGTGGAGGATATAAAGGCTTCCTGACCGCTTCCTTTGACAAGAACTGCATTGTAACTCAAGCTTAATAGTGTCACTGCCTGTGTGTATTGATTATGCAAAGCTGGTGAAAGATAACCAAAAGATAACCCTGCACAAATGTCACGTGAGGGACGAGTATGAGTCAAGGTCCCTGCGAGCTTACCCAGTTAAAAATGATGATTAGTTTCTTAATGGGCAACAGGAAATCCATTTCGTTCTCTCCTCTGCTTCCTTGGCAGCTCAACTGGATGGAAAAGACCCAGTTAATGACAGGAAAAAAGGAACAATCAAAGATGCTGAAGTGGCCTCGGGTAACCTTGACTACAGAGAAGAAACGGACATCCATGGGCTTTTTTGAGAAACGATTAACAGGTGGTAGGCCAAGAGTAAATGCTGAAAATGAACCACCGTTAATGACTTTTATTGCATGGGTTTATTGACTCTTTCTTGTTAATTATCTTTTACGCAAATAAAAATTAGAGAGGGGGATCTATTTTGAGTAAGTCCTCAGCTTCCATAAACAAAATAGTGTAGTGTAGAGCAATAAATTACATAAACTTCTCAGTGTTGCCAGAGTAGCTTGGATTGTCATTGCTGGACCATCATGTACTATGTAGCCTACTTTCAGACATGTGACAGGTCTCTGTTCACATTCTTAGCCTTCCATCCAAATAAGAATTTGATGGAGTGTATTTTATGGGGGCCTTGATCCAAAAAGCAAACAAAAACAAAAATGCTTTCACATTCTTTACACCACCACCTCAGTTTCTGCTCTTAGATGACAGGAGTGGTGTTCAGTGTGCTCTTCTGCTGCTGTAGCCCATTGACTTCATGACTGCTCTTCTGTATACTTTGGTTGTAACAAGTTGTTATTTGAGCTACTGTTGCCTTCCAAACCAGCTCAAAGCAGTCTGGCCATTTCCCTCTGAGCTTTGGCATCAGCAAGGTATTTTCACCCAGATAACTGCAGCTCACTGGAAACTGTCTGCTTTTTGACCACTATCTGCAAATCCTTGAGCAGTCAGTCTGGCGCCAACAATGTGTTATGCTCAAAGTCACTTAAATCACCTTTGCTCCCCAATTCTGATGCTCAGTTTGAACTTCAGCAGGTTGTCTTGACGATGTCGACACGCCGGTATGCATCGAACTTCTCTTATGTTATTGGCTGATTAGATATTTGCATTAAGAAGCAGTTGAATACCTAACAAAGTGAAGAACAGACAGTTAAAGCAGTCCATCTAGTCCAAGGAGAATATTTTTGAGGATGGATGAACTTTCTCTCTCTTAGCTTTTCTAAGTATCTGATCCTGCTCGTGTTTGGTAACCGTCTCTCTTAGTATCTTTCTCAACCGACTGTCTGCTGGTATTGAGCCAACTGGCATGATAATGAGCGATAGAGGTCAATGTTTGGTAGGTAGTTGGCAACCAGTGCGAACTCCTGGACTTTGTGACTGTTAGAAACATTGCCAGTCAGCTCTTCAACTTTGGACCAGACTTGCTTTTGCATTTTTTGCTTCTGCAGCAGCGCCTGCAAAAAACCCCATCCATTTAACTAAAACGAACTGGTCAGCGGTCAGTGAAGAATGTTCAGTATGTACACTATGTTGGGTTTAACAAACTCTTTCATTTATAATGTCCGCTGTGCATCATGATGGACTTTTTGTGTGAAAGGAAAGACTGAAAAAAAGCCACAAAGCTCATCTCACTTTGCAGCGATGACAAGTCATTGCCAAACTCACTGCTCCAGTTAAGCTTGCCAAGCAGTCTAAAAACTACAACACAAGTTGCTCACTTGTCCCTTAATTGTCCCTATTATTTGGCTGTACGTTGACCCAGTTCACAGAGAGAATATGCCTACTTCACAGCATGTCAGGGATATGCAGGCTGCTGACTGCCAACTGCTTTCTGCCATTTGAAAAGGCCAACAGAGCTGCTCATTATTAATGCAAATACCTCAGTACCCTTGACAAAGTAAGGATGACTGTGTGATGTTGCGCAATCGATGGGCCAGCCCGATTTGCAGACAATCACGTGCACACATGCAATAAAAGTTTAGTAAGTGATAACGTTTTTAATGCAAAGTCAAGAGGTCAGTGTTGCAACCTTCGCCTTGAACTCTAAACTGCTCAATGAGCCAAATTTTTCTGTTTTCTTTTCTTTTTTTTGTATCTTTAATAATATTTTTGTGTGAATTTGAGAAACTGAGTCGCGCTGCTTGTGTGGTCCTTGTGTTTTTAGTTGTATCGTGCTTTAAGAAAAGTATCAAATCCCTCTGCGCTTGCTCAATTCTTGTCAGTCATTCTGTCTAATTTGACCTGTGTTCTATTTTAAGTAAAAGACAAACAGATGATGGTCGAACTTATCGATCAGGTGCAACGTGAGTAGAAAGTAGGACAAATCTGCAGTTTTAAAAACCCATCAGAAACAACATGAAAAACACATTTTTGTCAAGCCAGCAACTTTTTTGTCACATACTGTACACACACACACACACCTTTCAAACAGGTCATTACCAGATCAATAGACAACAAACATTAGTGACATCCAAACACCTGCCTACGTAAAAGTCGTTGCACTTCTATGGGCTTGACGTTGAAAAGCTAACTCTGTGAGGCTAAATCCACTTCTGCTTCCGGGCTTAGTGACTTAAGGAGGGCATAGAGCTGCCGTGTGTCTTCAGGCTGAGGAGAATATAGACATTTTCCATTGCATGGCTGGGGAAAGGCATTCTAGTGACGAGGGAGATTATTCCTGGAAGGCATCCAAGACTAGAGGTTAAACACGGGCACAGTGTGGCTTTAACTTCAACATGCTGCCCAGAAACAGAACTGAGTGACTGATAAGATTTTATTTGAATGACTGTAAATCTCAAGTTTGAATATATGTTTTGGGAACATTCATCTTTCTTTGACTAAAAGGAAAAAAAAAACAATATTTGAACTTAGTTTAGTGAAAAGTACTTGCACACCAAAGCAATCATACAAACCATGGGTTACACTGCATCACTGTGCGTAATTAGTTTAATTCTGTATCATTACAGAGTGAAGCAGCACATACTGCCTTTTTAATCTGCCTTTTATACCATTTGGTCTTGCACATGTCATACACGTGACTCTCACAAAGGTTCTCACCTGACTGATTTGACTGTGCAAATTCTCTTGTAAATTTCCAGTCTTTAGCTGTGATTCAAAGTGCTGCCCTTTAGAAAGAGTTTCGCTGCTGATAAATCAATTTCCAGAAACGGCCTGTTGAGGGAAAAAACTTTTAGCCGCTTCTTCTGATCATAGCCATCACCATGGCCTTTTTCTTGTTTACTCCAAACACGACACTGTTGATGTTCTCACCGAGCTCTGCGTCACTTACTGTAACCAGAAGTAATTCCAACCACCAGTATTTGGGAATCTGGCTTTTGTACTGCATCATTATTTAAAAGAGCACAGATTTTGCACAGTTTGTCAAAAAACCACAGAAAACAGGCCAAAGCCCCTTCACTGTTGGCCTGCAGTGTATGATGGCATTCAGCTTGTCTGGCGTTTCATGTGTCCCAGAGTGAAAGATCCTTTGAAAGGGTTGGTGGGCTCACATGGGACAGGCCTGCTGTTCTTAAAGGCCACGCTGTCTGTACCACAGAGCCATTTTTACAGTACATCAGAGAAGAATCTGCAGGGCTCTTCACAGGTCAGGGGTCAAAGAGCACAATGTGCTCTGATTTCATACCAGACAACGACGAGACAGCTTTTTGAATGATGGGCGCAGCATTGATTTGTGTCTCAAAGACTTTCTAAAAATATGTTGTTGTTGTCTGCAAATGAAATGCTGGTGGGTTCTTTATGTTTTGACTAATTAAATGCAAATTGCGTATGGTTTGGAGTAATCCTGACCAATCTCGCAAGCATGTGTTTGACTGACCTTGCTTCACCCAGGCATCTATTGAATTCAATTTCTGTTGGCATTAACAATAATATAATAGCACATCAAAACTTAGTTGACTCAGGGTTTTTTTTTCCACTATCACTTCATTCCATCATATATTACCCATTTATTTACATATAATGCAGTCATAAAATGTGGAATGGACAAGTTTTACTTCATTACTAACATGTGTACTCTCTTTCTCTCCGCAGATCAGTCCACTTCTTCTTTATTTCCCTCGGCTATTACCCTTGTAAAAATGGGGTGATTGGGTTTTTTTTTTATCATCTAGTAAACTAACCTGGAACAAGGCCTGTGTAGATCTCCTGATGTCAGAAGATTCAGACTCCAAGCCCTACTGCTTCCCAGGTTTGGAAGATCAGGATGGAGCCTCGAGTTGCAGAGCGTCCACTTCATGCAATTCTATCCCAAGGGGGGACTCAGGGTGCAGCTCCATGGCACAGCTGCACCGTATGGGTGCCTTCAGCCAAGGTAGGCCTGACCTGGGCCTCCCTTCTGAGGGCAGCGACAGCAGTGATCAGGACCCTCCCGCTTCACCAGACAACCATCGCAAGAACGCTCGCTCTCGGTCACTACCCGAGGAGGATGTGGAGATGAAGAGTAGCGGATCGAGCGGGAGTGGGACCGAATCACACGGCAATGAAAGCCACGGCAATGAAAGTCATGGAAACGACAGCAACGGCCACGAGTCGATGGGAAGCTCCACCGGCAACAGCAAGGACTCGGCACTGCTTGAATCCTCTGAGAGCAATAAGAGGTCAGTGGTGGTTGTGGGAATGATAAAACCATTATGAGGGTTGCGCTTCGTCTTTGCATAGTAGCACATACAGACAATCAACCAAAGTACTGCGTCTTTGACAAGTCTTTGGCTGGTCTGACAAGCCAGCAGTAGGAGATAATAAATGGGGTCAAGACCCGAGGTTGCTATCTCGGGAATCTGCAGGTAGTTCAACAAAAAGAATGATCACAGCAGTCTGTGTCTGTGCTTACAAATTACCGTAGCAGCTGATAAATGTTTTTTCAAGACCCCATTAGATAAAAAAGAAAATGCCAAAAATGCCAATCCAAAGATAACACCAGCTTTCCTCATGGGAAAAACTGTGCTGGGTTATTTATGCTCTTTCCTTTTTCCTTTTTCCTCTTACGTAGTTACGTTTGCCCTTTGCTAATGAGTGACAACAATCGGCATAAAAATTGACCATCAACATGTCACAGTCATAATAAATGCAGTTAGCAGCGGCTGATGCATCCGCCCCCATTGGCTAATGCATGTAGATGAGTGAGTGAACCAAGGCTTCAGTGATGGCTGTCGTGCTCTTCGCCCCAGAAGCCCAATTGAAATGTAATTGTACACATCCTGTTTGTCATAAAATGTTACGTTGGGACTTTTGCCAAATGAGGATTAATTTGACATTATTTAGTGTCACCGCAAACATGTTCTCACTCCCTAAACTAGATCTCATTGCCAGCTCACATTGCATAGAAGTGAGTCATACTAGGAGCAGTTGGTGTCTGTTTTTTGCACTTTTTATAAAAGAATCCAACTTGATAAACATGAGCTGATTTCTATGTAGGACACACAAAAAACATGTTTTGGCAAGATACGTCCATGTGCTCCACGCTTCTGTTCGTTCTGGAGTAAACAGGTTGAAATGCAAACACTTGTACTGTGATGCTGTGTGGTTAGTGTTTAATTATAAAGGCTATTTTCATGAATTGTGAGGTGGTTTCAGCTTTATGTTTAAAGATGATCCTCACGAGAATTTAAAGGGTAGCATGCTGTGTGTTTTTCTGGATTTATGTTTACAGATGTGTTCTAATGTTCACTTTTCTCACTCTGAGTGAGAGTTAATGTTTGCTTACTGTCCACGGCACACCTTAAAGTTTAACTTAATGTTCAGTCACATCACAGCCTTAGTATCTGAAGAGTTGTTGGTTACGGCATTTCTCAAAGAAAACTTTAAATGACTAAAGTACGAAAAAAATTTAAAATCCCCTGCCTCTCCACAAACGTGCAGACGTGACTTCATCATGATTTAAAAAATGTTCAGACGCAGTGCAGCCTGCCCAAGGCATGACTACAGCAGTGGAAAAAATAGCAGATGGGTTGTGTCATGCTCGCCAGCTCCTTGACATTTCTATGGCAACAAAATGTTTGTCTTTGTTTACTGGGTGGCGCCGGCCAAGTGGAAGGCATTGACGTTATACTGCCTCACTTTCAGCCTTGACTGGCTTACCTCACTTGATCTTTTCACTATGGAGTTTTTTTTTTTTATTTGTTTAAAAACCGCTCCTCTTCCTGTCCATATGCGCCTCGCACGCAATAGCTCCCTCCCTCAAAAAATGCTATTACTTTTTTTTCCTCCCTCTTCTTACTCACGCCGCTCTCTTTATTTGAACTTTTAACCTTTTGTACCAGTTTTTTTGCTATTTTTTTCCCTCAGCATCTAAAAAATACTCCGTCTTTCTCTGTGTTTAGTACCTTGCTACCTGCATCTGTTGCTCTTTCTCATTCACCTTCCTCATTTAAATAGCAAAATTTAAGTGACAAAAGGGGGTTGGACATTTTGGTCCTTAGTGACACGGCGGCATCACACATTTGCTGCAGAGTTGTCAGCCTCACATCCATGATATGGATACCAACTTACCAAAGGTGCTCTATCGCACTAAGATCTGGTGATTGTGGACGTCGTTTGAGTACAGTGAACTTATTGTTACGTTCAAGAAACCAGTGTGAGATGATTTCAGCTTTGTGTATTCAGGTTGGCTGTGGTATTTAAATGATACTCAGTTGATGCTAAGCAGCCAAAAGTGTACCAAGGAAATATTCCCCACAATTTACCGTCAGCAGCCTGATTCGCTGATACAAGGCAGGATGGATCCATGCTTTCATGTTTCACTTGTTTACTCCAAATTATGGCCCAATCATCTGAATGTCTCAGCAGAAATGGAGACTTGTCAGACTGGGAGTCGTTTTCCTTCTGTTCAATTTTGGTGACCTCGTGCAAATTTGAGTCTCAGTTTCTCATTCTTAGCTGACAGGAGTGCAACCTGCTGCTGTAACCAATCTGCTTCAAAGTTCAGCGTGTTGTGCATTCATTCGCCTTCATACCTTGGTAATGAGTGCTTATTTGAGTTATAGTTGCCTTCCTATCTGCTGAAGCCGTCCTCTGACATCAACCAACAATTTTCACTCAGAGATCTGCTGCTCACTGATTATTTTCTCTTTTTTGACCATTATCTGTAAACTCTAGAGATGATTGTGTGGAAAAATCCCAGCTGATCAGCAGTTTCTGTAATACTCAGACCAGCCTAACTAACAATCATGCCACATTTAAAGTCACTTACAACACCTTTTTTCCACTTTGTGATGTTTGCTTTGAACCTCTGCAGATTATCTTGACCATGTCTGCATGTCTAAAGCTTTGAACTGGTGATTGGCTGATTAGATATTTGCACGAACAGGCAGGTTATCATGTGCACCTACTTAAGTGGCTGGTATTTCACCCCATATTTTGTGTAAAGAGTAAGAACTCAAGTCAAATCATGCTTCTAATACACTGAAGCAAAAAATTAATGAAAAGGGGACAAAAGTAAAAGCAGTTAATGAATAAATACACACTATACTCTCTCTGAGCCTGTAGCTCCAGGCTCAGGTCCATCACTGGTCTGTTAGACAGTTTCATGTTGTGAGACCTGCAGGAGTATCCTTCAATTTTCCCCTTTAATATCCCACTTTATCCACCTGTGATGCTCGAGAGTGAAGCAAGGAGGGGAATGTACTTCAAGTAATAGTGTTATATGTGTTAGAGTAGGAGCAGACATTTGACCTTTAAAAGCATAGGTGTGAAATTATTCGTACAGCCAAATCCAGAAGAGCCACTGTTATGTCACCTGTCCTTTTTCTCCTGCGACAAGTCAAAATGTCTTCTGAGAAAAAGTAAATCTTTGTCGGCTGATATAACTCAGTTAACAGCCCCACATTTTAGCGAGCGTGGGTGACTGCCACCAGTTCTTCAGCTTTTAACATTTCTGTCGAGATTTATATCTACCAGACATACAGAGATAAGCCAGCACGCAGATTTGAAGGAAGGGAAAGTCCAAAGTAAGAAACAGGTTCACGTTTTAGTCTTTAACAACTCTGGATCACAGTGCATCAAATGTGTAGGACATGTATCAAAATGCACCAATATGAAAGATATAAAAGATATATTTTATAAGTATTTATCGCTTAGTGTGGACAGGTGTTTCCATGTATGTATGCAGGATTTTAGACATAAAAAGGTTAAAAATCTCCGTTTGTAAAGATATTTACTTTCCATCAGTACTCCAAAGAGGAAGTCAGTCAGAAATGGGTCTAAAATATATTTCTTTGGAGTAAATAGTTTAACTATATAAAGAATCTGCACAGCTATCAGTGAATGAATAACTGTTTGACAAAAGGCTTTGAATAGAAAATTGCATCCCTACAATCACTCTCTGTGTAGGGGTACGTGCGTCACGTCTGCATACTCCTCTGTAGAAATAATTACCATGTAGTGCCAGAACTGGATATCACTCGTACACTGCTATTTTAATCAACTCCCTAAAAAAGAAAATCAAAATTTTAAGTCACATTTCTTGTTGTCTTTTCTCACTATTCATATAGTTCATATAGCTTTATAGTCGTCGTAGAGAATGAGCCACTGTTTTTAAGCGCACTGCAGTGTAAACTTACCTGTGTTATGGCTTCCCTGGGTTATTTATGTCTCTCAAATGCGCATAAAAACTTGTCGCTCTGCAGTTTAAACAAGACCGCCTCACCCTGATCATCACCTCCTGTCTCTGGTGCACAGTGTAAAAATTAAAGTCTCTTTGAGCCTCTTTTTTTTTTTAACTAATTGAAATAACTCAGAGTTAGAGCCACATTGTGAATCAGCGTGTCGACACTAACGCATGGTCACTCTGTACAGTCTAAAACCAGCTGTTGCATTTCCGAAGGCAATGTTTGACAGAATTGGGCTCTAATCGTGTTTGGACAGACTCTTTGTAAATAATATGTTTTCTATTCTTAGCCAAGTGATGAGGTTATTCATAGCAGCTTGCCGAGTTATAGTTCAGGTGAGTCAGTATCGCATAGCGGATACAGTGCAGTGCACCACTGATATTTGACAGTTTATACATATTTATCTTGAACTTTTTAGCCTTCTTTGAGATATGACTGTGGAGAAAGGACAGAAAAGCTGGAAGAAAGAGCCAGAAAAGACACCGCAAATAGCAGATTCAACCCAAGGTCTCTGCGTTAGCCTTACAGAATATAGGTCATCTGCTCTACCCAGTGAGCTAAACTAGCACACAAATGCCAATATGCCCCAGTGTTTGTAGGAAAACTAATATCAGTCTCTTTGTACCCATGGGCAGTGGGCATTAAATCACTCCCAAAAACTAATTAATAATAAACATGTTGAAGTTTAAGTTAATTGTGGAATTTAATGATCCATACTCCAAGTTACGATCTCTGCTTCCTCTGGGTTGCTTTCTCCTCTCTCGCTCTCTGTCCCTTTCTTCCTCTCTGCCTTTGCCAGGATACTGTTTGCTCTGTCTCTCCCTCTCACTGTGTGTTCATCTGGAGCCTGTCCCAGATCACTTTGAGTGAGATGAGACATGGTACTCCCCTGGTCTAACACAGAGATCCAGACAATCACACATGCTCACTTTCACACCTACAGCCAATTTACAATCACAAATTAGCCTAAAATGTTTAGCCTGTGGGAGGAGGTCAGAACACCTGGAAGAAAACCTCATAAAAGGTAGGGAGAACAAGGCCTGTACAGAAAGTAGTAGTTTTAAATAAGTCTGTATGAGGTAACACCACCCACTACAACCTGTTACTAAGAGTACATGGTGTTTACCATTGCATCCCAGCAAAGACCCACCTAAAGAAAAATGATCATCCATTAAAGTGGACACCACACTTGTAATATTTTCATCACTTTACCTTGCTGCCCTTTCCGATTGGTAACTGAAGCCATTATTTTGATCTCCTCCAAGCCACAGGACTGAGTTGTCAAGCAGTTAGTTTACCTAGTAGAACATGTGAGTTGCTTCTTTGCAGCTGCCTAATCTGTAATCACTAAACTTGATTATGTTTGTGACTTTGACCTGTTAAAATAATTAATTTAACGGTGGCCAGATTTAAATTAGTCATTTTTGACAATAGTTTGGCTGTTAGTTATTCAGCAACTACTTTTTTGCTGCCTTTTGATATCCTTTTCTTTGGTAATAAAAGGGTGAAATGATTAAAAATTGACATTTCATCTGAATTAACTTTTGCCAGTATGCACATAGTAGAAAATACAGTTCTGTGGTTTTGGACCATTATGTTACATTTTAAACAAACATGCAGATAAATCTGTTTTAACACCTGCTGCAGAAATGTGACTTCTTTTTCCATTAATACTCTGAACCTTAAACAGGATTGGCTCAGTTTGGCCCAGAAAGCCCAAACTGGGGTTGTTTTCCACTTATATTCATTCACGTAAAGAACTGTTCATTTTGAAACCTGCTTTTAGGCCCACTTACGCTGGCCTTATTCATGTCTGTGAAACATAAGAAAACCACAGAGTCATTGTGCAGTTCCTAATTAAACAGGATGGCATTGCCCTGATTGTCACCTTGTGTCCCTGCTGCAGACTAGCCTCTTTGAGCACGCTCTTATTGTAACTAGTTTAAACGACCTACAGACTTACTACCACAATGTGAATTAGGCTGCTCAACGCAAATACATGGTCAGTCTGTACAGTCTAAAACCAGCTGTTGTATTTCTGAGTACTGAAGGCTATATTTGACCGGATTAGACTCCTATTTGTGTTTGGAGAGGCTGTTCGTAAAGATGTTTTCTATTCTTAGTCAGGTAAGGAGGTTATTCATAGTAGCTTGCTGAGTTGTAGCTCAGGTGAGTTAGTTTCTCAGACAGCTGTTAATAGTCTTTAGACAAGCTTATTGGCTAATACGTGCAGTGGACTGGCTGCTTTGTTTATGTTCTGACTTTGTAGTGTTGCAACAGAACAGGTGCTCTTATCTTTAAATCAAATTGGTCAAAAAAGTATCAATGAGTACATTTATTTTATTTTTTGCTGCCTTTTGATATCCTTTTCTTTGGTACAGCTTGGTGTCCTGGTGCCTGCAAATTGCACAGAAACATATTGTTGCTTTTGAAGATACTAGTGTGGTGAAATACTAAATATTTACATTATATATTTTCCTTTTTCATTCCCTAACATTAACAATACTGTGTTTGTATGTATTAATGCATATAATATACTAATAGAGTTATAGTCAAATGGGAAAATGATGGTGAGATGAACTTTTTGGTAGCTTACTCTTAAATTTATTATTGCATCATATTTGTGAGGTTTTATTACTCCTGGTCCTGCCTTAATTTCCACGTCAGTCTTCTGTGAAGTACTTTGAACTGCACTTACCTGCTTTGGAGGTACTATACAAATATAGTAGGATTGACTGATTACTTGCTGCCTGCACTGTGGTGTGATACCAGTTAATCTGTGACAGACCAATACCAGCTGACACACATATATATATGTAGGTCATTCAGAAAAAGAGGGTTTAAAAAATGCATATATATGCAGCATCAAAGTGTAATAGGTGCATGTCGTAGTAAAAAAAACAAAAACAAAAAACCCACCAAGGGTCTAAAGAATAAAATGTTATTAGGTAAATTATTTACACCAATGCTGTCTATTTCAAATATTGTGTCACTGGAAAATAACTAATTACACCTTTGAGATACTTGTACTTGAGTACTTTTTCCACAAAATTAGCTTCACTTTTTTACATTGGCATGGAAATTTGAGCACTGACTGAAATTGCAATATTACCTAGCCCAATTAAGAGACAGCTTTTTTCATTGAAAATATTTGATACCTTTGAGTCCTTCATGGAGCACGATTTGAAGCTAACTCAGAATAATAATAAAATTGCGACACAGCTCAGGTTCTAATTACTGCCAACATCTATGTGGAAACTAAAATGAACTATGTACTGCGGTGCTCAGAGAGTGGCACACAGACTTAGTAAGTGCTCCTTTGCAATCTAGCCTGCTTTCAAAAACACTTTCTAAGTCTCACACACTAATACATGCTCAAGCTGTCCAATCTAAAACCAGCTGTGGGTGCTGGAGTCTATATTTAGCAGAATTAGAGACTCACCTGTGCTTGGAGAGGCTATTTGTAAAGGTTATTTCTATTCTTGGCCAGGTAAGCTTGTTATATACAGTAAGCTGCGTGATAGTGAGTCAGTGTCCTCGAGCGCTGTTGATTTTATTGTATTAGTGTAGTGTTAAGCTTGTAGGTTAACACCTTGGGTCATACATGTACAGTATAGATGCATCAGTCGACATCAGGTTGTGCAGAATGCTGAGGCAGGAATAACAAAGTCACAATAGAAACTCAAGAGCTAACAGAAAATTCATCACCAAGGAAACCATGAGTAAAAAATCAGACACAAATAATACAAAAAAATACATAATAATTCAAACAGACTCTTTAAGAAATAAATGGGGACATTAAAAGGTCAACAAAACAGAACTCTAATCAGAAATAGCATTTAACAAACTGGCCTAACCATATGAGACAGATTGATCTAATATACTACAGGAGTAAAATATTTTAAGTTCAAAGTTGGATACCACATGAACAATGACTAAAATACATATAGAAATGTAAAGACCCAAACCCCTTTGCTGCACTCCCAATGCAGATTTATGTAAGGTCACCACAGAGGGAAAACCAACCTTTTTTTTTTTTTTTTTTTTTTTTTGGCCTGTCCCGTTTGGCTCTTTTGCCCTCAGAATTGTTGTCTAAAGGCAAAGAAAGATGCCCAACGGATTTACTTTACCAAACTGACCATCCCAGCCTTGCCGTAATGGTCCATTTGATTCACCTTTTATTGTTTATTTTATTTTCACTTACTGAATACGGGACAGACTTGACTGGGGGAAAGAAGGGGAGAAAGAAAGAGGGAAAGAGAAACAGCTGAGAAGAGGGACGGGGGAGAAGGGCAAAAGACAAAAACCAACAGAACGGGCAGAGAAAAAAAATGCATATATCAATCACCTGGATCACCTGCTGAGAAAGAAAAAAGAAAGCAAGCAGAAGAGAACAAGAGTAATAGAATAAACAACATCACAATGATATATGGGAATATGACAGTAAATACTAAATGTTAAACATTATTGTGCAGCACATAAGATCAACAGAACACAGTGTGCTTTGAGGTAGGAGCCAAAAAGGGTGTAGTTTGTGGGTGTGAAAACCAACCTTAACTATACTTACAGTTGAAGAGAGCTTCTTTTGTAACCCAGCTATTTTGAAGCTGCTGCTGGGACACCGATCACTGATTCACATTCACAAAGGCAGAAAACAGCAGCTTTCTTTAGCTCAAGTATAAAAACCCTGTTGTGAGTTTGAGTATACTTGTTCCTTTATTATAAGAGTTACATGTCATTATGTTAGGTAACTTGAGTATAGAGTACTTATTATTTTATTATTAGATATCCAATATTCTTTTGGGTGATGTAATCACTCTAGAAGTGTTTGACCCAGTATTTTGAGTTGTTAAGTTTTGGTGTGTTTGTGCATTATGGATTGTTTTCTTATTCTCTTGTAGTGCTTGTGGTGATGATGATGATGATGATGATTATTAGTTTCATGTTTCTGTTTATCTGTGTTTAAGGATTTGTTGTTTCATGAATTGTTTGAGTTGCATGTGTCTGTCTGCCTCTCTGTCTGCGTCTTTGTTTAGTGGTTTCTTGTTTCCTGTTTTATTGTGAAGGTCTGTGTCTCATGTGAGTGTGTTCAGTTCTGTTAACGAAATTGTCTCGTTAGTCCAATTTCTCCCAGCTGTGTCTCCCTCCTGTTGCCCATTGCCTGATTACCACCCTGTGTATATTAGCCCTGTGTTTTCCTCTGTTTTCCTGTGCTCAGTGTCGCGTGGTACCCTCGGATTATGCCTGTGTGTTTTTGGTCTCAGTGGTCACTTTATGTTTTGTTTGATGCCAGCAATAAAGCTGTGGTTTTCAGTTACATTTCCGTCTCCGAGTCCTGCACTTGGATCCACATCTTCACCTGCCCGCCCACAGAGCCCTGACAAGAAGTGCATATAAAATATAAAACATATGCACAGAAAGTCACCTCTTTTACAGTTAGTTTCCTGTTGTTTAGTTATTTAATTATGAGTTGGTTTGGCCCACCTTTACAGTACAAAAAGATCACTTTAATCTATTACCTTGCACGCAAAGCATATACACCAGCACTCTAATAATAAAGATGTCGACTTTCATTTGCAGTGTTAAACTAAACTGTCCCTGTCCTCTTTTCCCACACAGTTCGAACTCCCATAGTCCATCTCCACCGAGCAGTTCAAACGCCTTCAGCCTGCTGAGCTCTGAGCAGGACAACCCTTCAACCAGCGGCTGCAGGTAAATCCACCACCTGTTGCTGTATAACTGAAGAAGCTTCTTGTCACTTCACGGGACATTCTCACTCTTTGGGCCACAAGAACACCTTACATAATAACACAACCAGCTATTGTGCCTGTTATTTAATCGCTTTCTGAGGGACTGTTTTCCTTGTCTGACTCGCCGCTGTGCGTGTATGTGTGCAACTTGCAGTAGCGAGGAGTCTGCCAAAGCCAAGACGCAGAAGGAGGTGATTAAAACTCTGAAAGAGCTGAAGTTTCACCTGCCTGCTGACAAGAGACACAATAACAAGTCGACCACGCTGAACACCCTGAAGTATGCACTTCGCTGTGTGAAACAGATGGAAGGTGTGTACTGTCTAAAAGCGTCAGTCTGAGTTCCTCTTGTTTCTGTGGTCTGTTCCTCCTTCTTAGTAGCTACTTTTTTATTGAAACACTTAACATTCATGTGTAAATGTTTGCTTTTGACTCCTATTTCTGCCACAAGAATGTCCTCTGCGCAATTTACAGAATTTGCTCAAAGCCAAACCCAAAAAGAAATAAAGGCATAACTTTGAGCAGGAGGGAATGTTTATGTAGGCAGTTTCCAGGTAATGATCTGTAAATGCTCACCTCATTCCTGCTGAAATGCTTGCAGATGTTAATGGGTGGGCAGATGTTTACTTGCGACGCATTTCAGCATAGCACTGAGATTTAGGATTACAGACTATTACATCAGCTCTGTCTTGGTAGTCTTATGTTGATACTATTTTGTTAGTTTTGCTAGTTTTCATCTACTCTGAGCTTATATTTTGAGCATATTCTGACAAAAATGTTCTGTGTATATTTCTTCTTTCAGCCAATGAGGAGTATTACCAGCTCCTGATGATCAATGACAGTCAGCCTTCAGGCCTGGATGTGTCTTCATACACAATAGAGGAGATCGATAGCATCACCTCTGAGTACACTCTCAAAAACAATGTAAGATCTTGAAGTAGCTTTTAAAACTGATTTGTGCTCTTAAACAATAACAAAGATGCAAAGAAAAAGTCTTGTAATTATTATTTTTTTCCTCAAACCACAATTTCATGTCTTCAACAGGATATGTTTGCAGTTGCCGTGTCTCTTATCACTGGAAGGATAGTCTACATTTCTGACCAGGCTGCCTCCATCCTCAACTGTAAGAGAGATGTGTTCAGAAACACCAAGTTTGTGGAGTTTCTTACACCGCAGGATGTCAGCGTCTTTTACAGCTTCACGACGCCTTATCGCCTGCCCTCCTGGAGCATGTGCACTGGAGCAGGTATGGTGACGACAGAGATCTCTGAAGTAATTGTTCTTATGGACCACCAGAAGGGATTTCAACGTTAATATAAGGACAGATTTCCAATACAATAGTTTCAAGAACAGTTACAGTATAGCAAAAGAAAAGCCAAATAAGTACAAATATGGGTTTATCCAAGAGGGCTTAGCTTTTGAGCGTTTAAGTTAAATTCAGACAAGTAATAAGAGGATGATGTCAGACCATCCATTACAAGTACCAGAACTATATAAAGACTTCACAGAAATAGAAAAACATCTGAGAGTCTATAATGAAGAGGCTTAGAGGTACTTTATTAAGTTTATGTTCAATGGATTCAAGTTATCCATTTAAAACCGCTGATGTTTACCCCTTTTCACTCAGCTATATGGAACAGATCGAGCTGTCTCAGTCGTTAAAGCATAATCTGGAAATTATAATGGGTTGCCAAATGGGGAAGCTTTTAAAAGTCCACAAAAGAACAAAACGTGCAAATGTCCAAGACACAGTTTGAAATCGGATAATGAATACCCTTCATTTAATTTTCCCAGAGAGACTCTGTGTAACGGATAATGGCCAGCTTCACCAGTCAGTGTGGTGCCTTAAATCTTGTTTACGCACAAAGACCCTTTTAGAGGTCCTGCATTTAAATCCCAGATGAGCCCTGTGTGTGGGGAATAGCTCAGAAGGGTGGTGGTAAATATGGTGCTTGTAACACAAAGTGCTCAATAAGACTAAATATACTCCATAAATCATTTACTCTTTCTCCCAATTAGGCCTGGAATTATTTTGGCTGGTGTACCATGTATGTTTAAATTCATTTAAAGTAAGTGCAGGGCTGGGCTTCCAAAGGATGTTTATTGATGGAATTAATCAACCATTGGACACCAACAGGAGACCAGACTCTCACCACCATTTGGCTGGATCGTGTTGCTTTTGAATTAAAACGTTTCTCTTCCCATTTCAGAGTCGTCCCCGCCTGACTGCATGCAGGAGAAGTCCTTTTTCTGTCGTATCAGGTGGGTGGGTGCTGGGTCAAATGCAGTGTCGGGCCATCTGCTGCTCGTACCTGCTCTTAGTTCATATTCATACTTTCTATCCAGGCTAGATGCTTTTTCAATGAGTTTGTGACATCATATGCATAAAAACCTGTAAACAGCTGCTTTTTCCAGGCCAGCGTTAAAGACCATTTACATATTAACAACACACTTAGCATTTGTTAGGATGTTCCACAGACTTCTATAGCATTCTTTAAATCTTTTATTTTAAAGAATTCTTTTATTTAACTATATTTTTTAGTATTGGTCTGATTTATGGGGTCACATCAGAGATCTAAAACCTTAAACAGAACAGCTATTTAAAGTTGTGCACACAAACATTCACTCCTATTTACTGATGGGTGGAAAATGACCACAGAGCGCCCCCATGTGTTCAGATTCTAAAATCCAAAAGCGATTAAACTAGAGGGTATTTGTGCATACTTGACTCATGTACCCAGTCTCATCTTTGTTTGGCTCACTTTACCTCTTTTGCCTAATATCCAGCAGTGGTAAGGAGTGTGAGGGTGACCTGCAGTACTATCCATTCCGCATGACGCCTTACCTGATGAAGGTCCAGGATACAGTGCACACTGAAGACCAGTTCTGCTGCCTCCTTCTGGCTGAGAGGGTCCACTCTGGCTATGATGGTAAAAATATTGAATATGAATATGTTTCTCCTAATTTGGCTTCTCTTTACCGGCTCCCTATTAAATCCAGAGCTGAATTTAAATTTCTTCTCCTCCTATAAAAGGTCTCGAGATATCAGTCATATCTTAAAAGCCCTATTAGTACAATAATATCCTAATGGAGCACTTTGCTATCAAACTGCAGGCTTACTTGTGGTTCCTACAGTTTCTGAAAGTAGAATGGGAGGCCGAGCCTTCAGCTTTCAGACTCCTGTCCTGTGGAAGTGACTCCCAGCCAGCGTTTAGAAGACTAACACCCTCTCTAATTTTAAGATTAGACTTAAAACTTCCCTTTTTCTTGAAGATTGTTGGGGTTTTCTCTCTGACACCGTAAGGTCTTCATCATACAATTTTAAAAAGTGTGTTAAGAAGACTGTCGTTGTGTTTTGGTGCTATAGAAATTAAAGTGAACTGTATCTGTATATATTTTTTTATCCTTAAGCACCCAGAATTCCAACAGACAAGCAGATCTTCACCACCACTCACTCTCCAAGCTGTGTGTTCCAGGATGTGGATGAGAGGTAAGCCAAGAATGCTTTTACTGCTGAATTTAAACTAAGTGATCTCTGAAAAAGGTGCAAACATTTGGTGATGTTGGCTGCTAACACTGCACTTTGTTTCAGGGCAGTACCTCTTCTTGGGTACCTCCCACAGGACCTGATTGGCACCCCAGTCCTCTGCCACCTGCATCCCAGTGACCGCCCGATCATGCTGGCTATTCACAGAAAGAGTGAGCCCACACAAAATTGACAGAAGAAACATCAACATCCAGTGTAAGCAGGGGAAATCAGCGCCTGTCTCAATCTGTTTGTTTTTCCTCTGCAGTCCTCCAGTGTGCAGGCCAACCGTTTGACCACTCGTCCATCAGGTTCTGTGCAAGAAATGGAGAGTACATCATCTTAGACACCAGCTGGTCCAGTTTTGTCAATCCTTGGAGCCGCAAAGTCTCCTTTGTTATTGGGAGACACAAAGTCCGCATGTAAGTATTTATTACCTAAACAAGTTGATACATACATTTAAATCAATATTAGATTAATATTTGACCACGGCATATGTGACATTATAGAAACAAGTTCTTAATTGGATGACAAAGCTGCTTCACGTAAGATGTGCTTGTTTACCAGGGGCCCCGTGAATGAAGACATTTTTATGGGCCCAGTCTCAGGCGTCAGAGAGGTGAAGACCATGGACTCTGACGTCCAGGAGATTACTGAGCAGATCCATCGGCTCCTGCTACAGGTGAGGAAAAAAACAAAACTAATATAAATTTTATAAGCTGAAAGGAAAAAAATTCAGTTGGAAGGTAAAAGAAAGAGCAACATTTCAAGACCCTACACAGACTAAGGATTGATCGAGGGAAGGAGATTAACAGTTACTGTTATTGCAGGTGCAATGTCCTCTCTGTCCCTGGAAATAATCTCTTCATTTGTTCCTGTTTAATCTTTTTCTTTTGTCTTGTTTTTTATGTAACCAGCCTGTTCATAACAGTGGGTCCAGCGGCTATGGTAGTCTGCACAGCAACGACCACTTTCTTGAAATAGGCTCCTCTAACGAGAGCCTGTCGTACAACAAGATGCATCAAGAGGAAGAGGACATGAGGGGCAAAGCCAGACCTGTGAGTAAACCCACAAACATGCATTATTTCTTAAACGCTGCATGCACTGCATTTATTGTTTGACATTTTAGTTTAGCATCCGAGTTTGAGTTCAGCAGCCTTGAAAACAAGGCACGTGTGCATGCATGTCGCAGATCAAACACAGTCCAAATACATGCATGTTAGGTGCACTGGCAAGTCTTACCCTGCATGTAAGGGATATGAAGCTCTCGAGTTGTATAGAAAAAAAGCACTGTATGTGTGACGAGGTAAATGTGGCTTGTAGTCTAAAGAGCACTGAGTAGTGAGTCATGCTCACTTTCTCTTTATGGACGTCTGATTATTCAACAGTTGGCAGTGAAACTATTCAGAATCTTGAACCTCAAGTTGCTGCTAACCACTAAGTAAATTATTCACTTGATTATATGGCGAAGAAGTGACTAAGGAAGGGAATTAGGTCACTGTTACAGCTCACTGCAGTGAATCCTTACCCATGTGGTCAGGGTAACAGCACTTTTGCCTCAGGATTATGAAACAAATTTAGCCAAGATTAATATGAATTTAGTCTTAATATTCTTGTATTATTATTTTGAATGAAAAGTCTGAGCAGATTGTAAATGATTGACTCTTGTTTGTCTATTACCAGCGAACTTTTCAAGAAATCTGCAAGGGAATTCATCTTCAGAAGAGAGAAGAGCAGCAGACGGCAAAGCCAGACAACAAAAAAAGCAATGCCAGTAAGTCCAGTGAATAATTATCTGCATATTTGCTAGGTTGCAGAGCTAATTTTTTGCAAATTGTTCAGTCGCTGATACAATGATGTGATTTCATATTAATCTTAGACACTAATGCCTAATTTGTCTGCTGCAGAGTCTGTACAGAAGAAGAGCCAAGCCGTGGTGCGACCCAAAGACTCGGCTGCTCCTGTTAACTGGAAGGAGGCGGGATCACCTATGGAGGAGAGCAGAGCCTCTTTCCAGGAGGACCTGGCCTTCAATGATCAGACTGTATACTCCTACCAGCAGATCAGCTGCCTGGACAGTGTTATCAGGTACAGAGATGACTCATTAGAAGAAAATGCCAGCCATTAGCATTGCCCATCCCATGTAGAGGGACTTTATATGTTCCTGTAATACGTAATGGATACAAAGAAAGTTCAGCAAGTTCTCTGTATCATATTTCTCTGTTACTGTCCACATTCATGGTTTTACCAGGGAGGAATTGGAAAGAATTGTTACTATAAAATTCAACCTTTACAGAGTTCCTAAAGTTCTTGATTGTCTTTGACTTTTACAATCGGGTATTATCAGCATAAATACTAATTTTGTGATTGAAAAATCCCTGTAGGTACTTGGAGAGCTGTAATGTTCCCATCACCATGAAAAGGAAATGCCAGTCTCTCTCTAACACCACGTCCTCAAACTCTGATGAGGACAAACAGAAGGGATCCAGCAGCATGCAGCTGTCTAATGGTATGTGGCACTACTTCAGATCATCTAAAATAAGAATAACACAAACCTCTTACCTTTTTTTTTTTTATCATGCAAAGTTACAGCCTTCTAAGGCTTTCAGACTCTTCCCTTTAAACTTCTCTATCAGACTCTTCTACAATACCACTTCCTTGTCAGTAGTTCCTGTTCTCTGTTCTCTTTGGCAGAATCATCCTTGTTGAAGGATCAGTCTGGTCTCTCTGCTTTGGACGATCAAGATAAAAAGTCCACTGACGCAGCCACAGCGGTAGTGGGCACTTCGCGGCCCCTACCTGTACCAAACAAACCAGAAAGTGTGGTGTCCATAACCAGCCAGTGTAGCTACAGTAGCACCATAGTGCATGTTGGGGACAAGAAACCTCAACCCGAGTCAGGTACAGTGACGTGAAAAAGTACTGACCTCCAACCAGATTCCCTCTATTGTTGCATATTTAATATACTGGAACTCTACAGGTATCTGATTATTAAGACAAAAAAAATGTTGTTCGATGTGAATCGCACACTCTTCAGCTTATTTCTGTTTAAAGAGCACTACAGAGTACTGAAAAATCACTGATTTGGAGTGATATTGGCGACTGTAACGGATGCAACAGATTGTTTTTTTTAAACCTATTACTGTGGATATTTTAGTGCTTTTTACTTCATGTATGCAAAAAATCCATTTCTGCCTCTTGGAGATCTGAAACGTCTCAGTGTGGAAAAATATTCAATAATAGAAGAAATCAGAGGAAAATGGCTTCTCACAGCACTGTAAATGCAGCCTGTATGTGTACGTGCTGATTTATGTGTGTCTGTGTGTTTGTGATGCTGTAGTTTATCAGCAAAACCTTCAATACAGGAAAAAAAAACAATGGCAAATTTTCAGTTCAAGTTCCAGTATGTATGAAGTGGGTTTGTGTCCTATTTGAAATAACTGCAAAGGTTTATGATGGGGGGGGACAAAGACACATGCACACACACTATGGCAGTTTAACACACTAGACTGCCATAAATATACTCAGTTACAGAGAGTTTAGACAGTCAGTAGGAAAAACTGCAAAAAGCTAAAACGGCTCGATTGTCTGCACCAAAGCCCAGTATGAATTAAATAAGGATTATCTTAAACTGAAACCATGCAAAGCTACTCTGCAGTTCAAACATGTAACATAATAATCCACCTTAGTTCAGAATAACAAAACCAACAGTTATGTCTATAGCTTCTGTTCTCTGAAGGAGAGGACTGAGGTACAACACGTGTAGTATAGGATATCGCAACGCATACTATGTGCTGTACTGAGTGAATCGACTGAAAATGAACTGAGCTATTTATGCAAAAATGCAGCAAAACTCTCACTGATTGTGCACCGCTTCATGTTAATACCTCAGCCCAATTTCTCTATATTCATTGGCTGTAACTGTTGTACTTCACTGCAATGTCTTAACTGTGCAGTTGCTTTACAGACTGTTGGCTTTGAACGTGGTTCCCAATTTGAGTGAGCCTTTCTTTCAGTGTGTCATTATATGTTCCAGTGTAGGCTACTGCATTGTTTTCTCTATGTTGCTTTTGTCTTTGTCGCTTTTAATAATAAAATGTTGTGTTGCATTAAAAACCCCACCTTCTGTTGCTTTACAGCTTATTAAAGTTATTCTCTTGCTGTCATTCATGCAGAGATCATAGAGGACGTACCGGGCACAGGGGAAGTGGCCGAATCCAGCCAGAACCTTGCGGCTCCTCCGTGTGCATTTTCACCTCCCAGTCAGGAGAGAGAGTGCTACAAGAAGCTGGGCTTGACCAAGCAGGTTTTGGCAGCACATACGCAGAAGGAGGAGCAGGCCTTTCTGTGTCACTTCAGAGAGCTTCGCAGACTCTCCCCCCTCGAAGCAAACTGCTCCGAGTACCTGGAGCGTCAGAAAGAACAGATCGGCAGCGATGGTACAACTAAACACCAACCCCATACTGACACAGGAAGGATAATTCTGGCTCACTGCAATTTACGTCCATGTCTATTTATAACCTGTTTAATCTCTATTTATAATTTATGACTCATTCCATTGATTAAACATCTTCGGAGATGGTGACACAGCTTTAAAAAAGACTAGAAATAGAGTAACAGACACAAACTAACTTTGAAATCAATCCCAAAGCTAGAGGAGTTTTATTTTGAAGAAAAAAAAAAGTGACAAAGAAATATTATGAGGAATATTCTCTACAGTTTACTGACTGGCTCCCTGTTTCAACCTTAATCTGTTATATTTCCACTAGCTATGACTGCACAGTATATTTGTTTCGGTGCAGCAAGGATGTTTTTATGTGGTTTAGATCACCTGCTTCCAACTTTTATGATATTTACAACAATATTTTTTACTCTCTCCTATCCTATTATTCATAGGAGGAATCTGTAAATTGTCCACTCGGACAATGCGTGAGGAAAATTTTCATGAAAACTTTAAATAAAATATTGTTTTTCATTTCCTTGATCGTCTAGTTGCACCTGCTGTTCGACCCAAACAGGGTGGAGCGTTTGCAGAGCCAACCACACGGAGAAGCACGCGGAATAAGAAGACCAAATCAAAGAGGGCTAAACAGGTCGAGTCCTCCGACAGCACAGCGTCCCATCAAGGACCACAGCTGCAGCGGCCTTCTTTTCCAAACTACAGCCTTAACCAGACATCTTGGTCTCCCTCTGAGGCAACGCAGTCGGCTTTTCCCATGGCCTACCCTACCGTGATGCCAGGCTACCCTCTCCAGGTTTACCCCAGAGCTGAGTCCATAGGTCCACGGACAGATACCACTACACAAAACTTTAGGGACAGCCAGGGTGCTCAAGCCACTCCTGGCCCCTCATCCATCCATTCTGCTCCCTACACCTCCCCCATGGTCACCCCCATTGTGGCTCTAGTACTCCCTAACTACCTGTACCCTGTAATGGGCCCCGGTCCTCCACCACAGCAGCCAGTGTACCAAGCAGAGACTGGGGTCTTCCCCACCCAAACATTGCCTTTTGCTCAGGCTGCCTTTCCATTCCCACCTTCCTTCAGCGGTCAGACTCAGTTCAACGTTCAGACCAATTTCACTCCTCCTCAAGCAGCAGGCAGCTCAACTCCATCATTCTGCTTCCCACCATCCTCGGAAATCCCTAAGCCTTCCGTTGAAGGACAGTCTCGGTCCTCAACGCCACAGTCTGGAGGAGCTGAAGGCCAGGCCTCCCCTCGCTTATTCCAGTCACGCTGCAGCTCACCCCTTAACCTGCTGGAGCTGGAACTGAACGTGGACAGGCAGGACGGCGCGATGCTCCCCTCTGGAGGACGAGGAAATACTGCAGCTGAGAGGGAGCAAACAGCAAGTGCCAGCCAGCCTAAGGAGAGGGAACTGAATCAGGTAAACAAGGAAATACAACTTCCCTTTGTCCTGTTTTTTTCCCACCTGGATCCTTCTTAATCTGTCAGCAGCCCACAGTGTCAAAGAATTTTAACGTCGTGGGCTCCCTTTATAGGCTGTGGCATGTTCCCCCATAAAGTTCACTATATATGCATCTCAGTTTGTGGGCTTTAATGGCGTTATGACAGTGATTTTATCCAAAATTATTTCCACTAAATAACTTCTGTTTTGCTATTGTAAAAACTCCTCCGATTAAATGTGGCCCAGGGTGTGTTAATCATGTTATTATTCCTTACACCCTTTAGCCATCTCTCAGTCTCCTTGGTCCTCCAGGACCGTTGTATTTCGGGGGTACAGCCTGTTTCTGTGAGCGTTTGTCTTGGGATAAAGTGTGCTCTAGGCTGAGTGCTTTCAGCAACGAGGTAGGCAAATCATCGTAAAACCTCCGCACTTTTCAAATCCCATTTCTTCCCGATTCCATGTCAACTGTTCCAGTTACTGTTTTCCTTTTCATGACTTATGAGTATTATTATTGCTTGTTCAGTAGACGCTGATTTTTAGCTGAAGCATGACAATGAAAACCGCCTAAGAAGCATAATAAAACCTGGAGGCACGTGCCCTCTTGAGGAAGTTAATTACAGGATAGTATTCTGTATGTGCACCTTTGGAATAATCCAGTTTTAATAATTGGTTATAAAATGAGAACTGATCTTTATTTAACTGACCATTACAAACACCAAAACACGAACAATTTAAGTTTTCTCTGTTTTTCAATCAACACAGCCATTAAGTATTTGTTGTGCTAGAAGGAAAATAACCCAAAATGCTATGTTTAACTGGTCAGAAATGCTCTGGCAGAAGAAACTTCAAATGTTTTTGGTAGCTGTGGGTTGAAGAGCATATTTTTCTGCCAAATTTTGGACTTCTCTTCCTCAGCTTAGCCAGATTCACAAGATGTCTGAAGTGAAGCGCTCTCTTGAGTTCATTTAACTGTGTCTCTGGGGTCTGACTGGATACTGGACAGATTTTTCTCTATTTGTAGTTATTCTGCAGTGGGTTTATTTCCAGGCCCAGAAAAACTCAAATCATGATCTTTTTTCTACCGTACAGCGCACATAGCGTGTATGTTCTCCCCCAAGCAATTCAACCTAACTTTCCTCAGTTCAAAAAAAGCATTATAGAGTGTCATATTGACAAGTCGAGGCACACGGTAAGATCAGCTTCCGCTGGTGTCCTGCTGCAGATCCCATCCTTCATCTCTCACCTTTTTAAATAAGTCAATTCAATTCAATTTTATTTACACAGCGCCAAATCACAACAACAGTCGCCCTACAATAATACATACAGAGAAAAACCCAACAATCATATGACGCCCTGTGAGCAAGCTCTTTGGCGACAGTGGGAAGGAAAAACTCCCTTTTAACAGGAAGAAACCTCCGCAGGACCGGGCTCAGGGAGGGGCGGGCATCTGCTGCAACCGGTTGGGGTGAGAGAAGGAAGACAGGATAGAAAACATGCTGTGGAAGAGAGACAGAGATTAATAACAAGTGTGATTCAATGCAGAGGTCAAGTTCTCTCTTCACACATGCCAACAGTGTGGTTTGACTTACTGGATTGGATATCTCCAGTGGGGTTTTTAAAGCCTGTAGCCCATGGGTCTACTATACTGTGGGTGTTTGAACTATGTGCTTCATATTACTGAAGACGATACACTAATTTGTGTGTTAGTCCTTTAAAAAAAATGCATTTTTCAGAATTGTTACTTTGATGAAGATCAGACCATGCTTAAACTGATGCAGCTACTTCTAAATGGTTCACCTTCGTATTTTTTCCATTGCACATACACTGATTTTAGCATGACCTCCACAGCTGTGGGAACCTGATTCACAATTAAACATGTGGAAGGGGGTATTGTCGTTTGTATTGTACCGAGATGATATAATGAAGAAAGGAAAAGTGGTTTGCAGCCATCTTCTGTATTTTGCAAATGCTTTTCTAATTCTAATATACATATTGCATTCATGAATTATTGACTTCCCTCACTTTAAATTAGCTGGAAAAGGATCAGGATCATGTATCTAATTTAAATCAACTACACTGGTCTCCTCGGTCCTTGTGAACCAACGAGTGTTTGCTGAGAATGACAGTTTTTTATGATTAAGCAGAAACATGCTCCCAGGTGAGTCTTTAAAATCTGAGGCAGGATGTAAAACGGCAAGAGAAACGGCGTCTGCGAGTGTAATGAATGCTTCAGTGTGAGGACCTGAATCCTGCTCCTCTGATGTGGTGTTCCTTCAATATTTGTTTTTGCAGACAAGCTCGCAATGTGACGCTAACAACAGCGATGCCAACTCTTCATCCAGTGACATGCTGAACATTATCCTCCAAGAGGACTCCTTTTCGGGCACCGGCTCAGCCACCTCAGGGTCCATGGGCTACAGAACGTCAGCCAGCGGCACTTCGAATAGCGGGACATCTGAGGGCAGGACGTCAGCCAGCAGAGTCTCAGGTAGTCCTACAGTTATAACCATGTGTTTTAACTTGTGATTGCTATACAGATTTGAAGTTTTTGTCCAAGTTTTTTTTTTTTTTTTTTTAACAGAGCAAGCAATGTTTAACATTTCTAAACGCAGTAGCGTTCTTTAGAAAGCATAAATTATTTCTGTTTGCATACAATAACAGAATTATTTCAAAAGAAAGACAAAAATTACCAGAGTTAGTATTATTAGCCCACCTGAAAAGCTGACCTTTTATTGATCCATAATGTAAACAACAGCTGTGGAATGGTGTGCTTTAACTTCTTACTTTGCAAAGCTAACAAAATCAAGTTAAAAACTGAGGGTTTTCTTTCAATTTACACACAGTATAAAAACTTCAGCGAGGGTTCGAGTTGTCACTTGAGAAAGCATCCTGCTAAAAAAAATTAAATCAGTTTAGACTTGAGAAAAAGAACCGCTGATGTTTAAAGAGCAGGAGATGGAAATGCTGTGATGACTTTGTATAGCCAAGTGTCAAGAACTGAACTGAGAAATCTCATCATTAAAGAGAACCACACAGTACAGAGTGAGCGTGGTAGAGGTAGGAAGTGAAAGGTTTCCAAAACTCTGCGAAATTAATATTTAGCCTGTGTAAAATAAGCATTGTCCCCTCAATGATAAATGTCCTGTTATTAGGTAGGCCAATGGAAAGCTTTTAAAACTACATAATTTGTCATATGATCATCAACTTACTTGGCCTCTAACAATACTCTGCTCTTTGGCTCCTCTCAGAAAGCACCAACAGTAGCAAATACTTTGGCAGTGTGGACTCATCGCTGCACAGCCAGAAGGTCAAAGGTCATATGAGCGGCAGAGATGGAAGACGCGGCAGAATGGAGCAGAGCGACCATATCACAAAGTATGTACTGCAGGACCCGCTGTGGCTGCTCATGGCTAACACAGATGAGAAGGTCATGATGACCTATCAGCTGGCCTCGCAGTGAGTGGGAGAATGGGGCTCAGCCAGTGAGGAGTAGGATAAATGGCCCTGTAGACACTGTGGTGTGGTAGTTATTCACCATCTGTTTGTAATGGAAGGTTCCTCAGTAATGCACTAGTGATAAGGCTGTGTGCGTGTGCAGGAAACTTGGTGTGGGATGCCTGAAGGCAACAGCTTGCTAAAAGACTGTTTAACATGTTTAACCGAGTCCCCACCATTGGAAAGCGTATGCGCAGTTTTAACCCACCCTGTAAAACTGCTTTACATTCATCACTAGCTAGCTTTGATCTCAGGTGAACCACTGGCTGAATAGATGTTTAACTACACATTTAATCCCATTTAATATAAAAAGAAGTGCAATGTCAACAGTGAGACTCCTTTTTTTCCTGCACGATGAAGAAATGATGCTGTCGTATGATGATGCTGTCTGGTGGTGGTCAGAGGGCCCGGTGGCGCCAGTGTCCGGCAGCCTCGCCTCAGTGTGCCCCAGGGCAGCTGTGGCTACAGTGTAGCTTGCCATCACCAGTGTGTGAATGTGTGTGTGAATGACTGAATGTAGTGTAAAGCGCTTTGGGGTCCTTAGGGACTAAGTAAAGCGCTATACAAATACAGGCCATTTACCATTTAAATGCAAGAAATCTATCAGTACAAATAAATAAATGTGTTAAATTACAGAAAAGGCCCACTGCCCAGAAAATATTCAATATAAATTCTGGCATCCTTATTCTAATAGGATTAGATTAGTGCTAGTCTACAAGGCATCTACTGGGATGCTGACTGACTACCACATCTTCCAGAGAAAGAAGATGCGATACTTTCAATGAACCCTTTTCAGGCAGCATCACTTGATATACTCAGACTCTTTATGCATCTACCACACACTCCCTTAACTGTGGTAGCAAATGTTCATCTTCCTGTTGTGTTGCATCATCTCTGTGTAAGAGGGAGCACGGAAACTTTTTGTGTTCAGTGTTTGTAAATGTGGAGGAAAAGAGAAACTGCAATCTGTAATCATGACACAGAAGCTCCAACCCTGATGGTTGTAGTAAGACTTTTGACCACTAGATGGAATCCTCACAACAAAAGAGATCTGCTGTGTTGGGTGTGAGGAGCCTGACAGCGAAACTTTGTTCGAACATAAAAGTAATAAATTATCCAAAAGTGCAACATAAGCATGCAAATCGAAGCTTCCAGTGTTGTTTATCTGAGCATTTGTCACACGTGTGAGCTGAATCGTGACCGTGTCTGTGCGTTTCAATGTGTCTGCAGTGATATTGAAAAGGTGCTGAGAGAAGACAAAGAGAAACTGAGGCAGCTGCAGAAGAGCCAACCGCGCTTCTCTGAAGAGCAGAAGAAGGAGCTGATCGAGGTTCACCCCTGGATCAAGAAGGGAGGTTTACCCAAAGCCATAGATATCAAGGTAGAATTGAATACCCCTTCCAGTTCAGATATCCACTGTTAATGTAAACATAATGCCTCATTTACACCTGAACATGTTTTTTCCAGATGTGCTCCTGGTGTGATGACGCCTTAGAGGCAGCGACGGCGGTACAGGATCAGCCGTACCAAGACCTCGATGAATCTGAGACCGCCGGAATATCCTGCCACGGCTCTCCTTCAGCCTCCGACTGTCAAACACAGACGGCGGCACAATAAGCTTCTCAAAGTGTCCAGAGTGACTTTGTTAGCCACTGGCTTACAGCCTTTGAAGAGGGACCAGTTTTAAATGTGCTCTTACTGTTTCTCTCTTGCTGTTCTGTGAGTTCTTCTTGTGTAGGTGCCAGCAAGAAAACTGGATAAAACAGTCCAGATTTTTGTAGAATGTGAACATGTGTAGTAGATTCATTACATTATATTTTAATCTACTTTTTAATTGTTCACTGTGTTGTTGCTTGAGGAATTGCTGGTCTCTAAGACTGCGCCTGTTTGTTGCGTCATCCCTTTTGTAGCATGTTGCCACGTGCGGCTCTTAATGGTTTTTATATAGACTTGATTACCAGATGCTGAGCCCAATAAAGGGAAAGAGAAAGTGTGCTCGCATGCCAGGCACCACCACAGAGGTCAAACAAACATCAGTCAGCTGGGGGCTGCTCTCGGTGGCTCTGTGGTGTTTGATGAATTCAGTATTTCGTGGCGTTTCCCCGAGTTGCAACGACACTTCTGTCATTCATACACATCAGACACCAAATGAGCACAAGTGCACTTTGCAGTTTAGTATTTATAGTTGAAAGAAATCTGATACTAAGGTAACTTTTTGAATCTTAAATTGTATATTTCTTCCCACTGGGTTGGATAAAGAAGAATGTAAATGAGACTCCTGTGGGTCTGATATTCATTCTGCTGATGCCTGTATTCAATTGGGGGATCTCAGCTGTTAAACATAGAGGGGAAAGATGTCCAATGTAGTACAAGCATTGCTGATCAAGTGATGGAGTTGATTTAAGTTTGCACTGAGTTGAGGGTGGGGGTGTGAGGCACATATGCTACACTGATTCACATAATGTCATACTTTAAAAAAAAAAAAGCTCATTTCAAACTTTTTACACTTCTGTCATTTGGTGACACGTCACTAAAAGCAGCTCTAGATTATTTTTTTTTTCATTCAGCAGATTTCCTTTCATCTGTTTCTGATGAAATGCAGCATTTTTGTTTTTCAGCTGTGACACTCACTTTAAAGATTTATTTATTTTTTTTAATATATTTCAAAGCTTGTGTTGGTGTTTGCAACACTCTCTGACTCTAGGCATATGTATAGGCTATATTTTTACATAAAATAACTGATAACTGTTTCTCTATAAATGAGTCAATGTGTTTTTAAGTTATAGTATTAAAAAAAAAAGTTTAAAAAGCAAACTGGACCAAAAGAATTAATATTATTTATTATAAGCTCTATTTTGAAAATGTGAATTCCATAATCAACACTAGGAAAGCCGCTCATCACAAACTGAAAAGTACCGAGCTGCATGTTTAGGGTGGGTGGTTATTGTAAAGAGATTATTGTGGTTTTCCCCAGTTTTGAAGTGTGCTGCATGACGCTCGACGTGGTCTGATGTTGCAATCATAAACAAGGAGAGGAACATCCTGAACAGACTGAAGCTCGTTACTGTTCAGAACAAACACTTCAGGCTGACTTTAGGGTAATTTCACTGTTACAAAGCAGCTTGGACGTCAGGTGGCTGAAGAGTTTTTTCACTTTGAAGCCTACGCTGTTGTTTGAGTCTCTTTGGGAACTTGAACATTTTTGTTCAAGTTTTTTGGGGTGGGGGGGGGGGGGGGGTGGTGGTCTTCAAACAGACACTGACATACACATTTTTATTTTTGTTTTTCTTATTTTTTAAAGGAAATGATTCCACTATGTTTGCTAACTTTTCTCAAAATAAAATGTTGCATAACTTAAAGCAAAGTGTGTTGTGCACCTTCTTTGCCAGTCCAACAACGACGAATAAGGAAGAGACGGGATGATTTCTGCAGACTGGAAAAAAAAAAAAAAAAAAAAGAATGTTCCGACATCTTAAACTTAGCTTGTTACAGTTTTTCTCAACAGTGTCTGCAGAGCCCTAAATGCAGTTTAATTACAATTCTGTTAATCTTAGTGCCCCAAATCCCTGGATGAATATATGGATAGCAAAGTAACCTGATATATTTACTTGAATAAAGTACAGTTTTATTTTGGATACAAATGTTTTGTCTTGTACTTCATATGATTTATCTGCAAAATAAGTAAGGCTTTAATATAATTCTGCAAAGTGTCATTCCACACAATGAACACATTTAGTTAACTATATTTTTGTTATACTATATCTTCACTGTTAAGCTACTTAAGTCGGATGGAAATCATGCCCCATGTTTTGTACAGCATATTCCTACACTGATTTTTAACTCTGATTAAATAATCTGACTACCTGTGCCCTCCCCTCTTTGCCTTATTATGGGTTCCCCCTTGTGCCACACCATTTAAAAATCCTGGGAACGCCCCTGCTGCCGCCTGTCTTATACATATTTAAATGTTAAAGTAAAAAGACTCATGCTTCTCTCTGTCGTCACTTTTACCTTCGCAATGCAAATGTCTGTCTGTCCAACCACCGAAACAACAGACTTCTGCGCAGATCCTCCTGATCAAAGCGACCCTTGTTCACACCTTCATACTTACTTCAAACTGAGCGTGAGGTGCGAACATGCTTAAAAAAAAAGAAAAAGAAAGAACATCCCCCCCCCGGACAGCTATACCTTCGGTGATATTTTAATACGGTGATATTTTAATACGGTCTGGTCACAACACAGCGGACTACATCAAGTTTAGCAAATAATAGGACCAAAACAAGGATGTATGGGTCGTCATTTAGTAGTTTATAATTTGAATTATGATAATTTACTTGTGCTTTCTTGCACTCGAGAAAGCTTGTTATTAATTTAAGTGGTCACAGCTGGGTTTAAAACGAAATATCACCTTTTTACATAAATAAACAACTATAAAAATACCAATGCTTAAAGTTTAAAATATAGGCCTTCTAACTTTATCGTATGGTAACACCGTTTGATATTTATTATAACAGTGTGTTGATCTTGTTTCTAGCAAGGGGGATTACAAAGAACAACAAAAGCAGATCGAAATCTTACCTGATTGTATTACCTCGATGTATAATTACTACTCTATCTGCTAAATAGGAGAATGCTCCACTATTCAATGCACAGTGTATTAGTCCTTTTCTTCTCATTTCACCAGTGTCCCCTATTAAGTCGGGGGTGGGGTGTAAAGACGTGACTCACACTCCACGTGGCATATGAATAGACTTGTTTTAGGATTGCTGGCTTTTCTTATTCATGCCTAGCAGTAGGAGCTAGGTGGTGCAGATGCAGAACACTGTCTGTGGCTCTCACTGAGACCACAGAAGTGATGTCTGACATCAAGCGAGCTGTGAAAGTCAGCAGCAATGGCAGCCTAACCCACTGCTACGAGATGACATGCTTAGATTTCACAGGCCTAAAATTATGTTCACTTCCACAGGCTTGTGCACCACTCCAAACTTGCAAAAAGAAAGAAAGAAAGAAAAAGATGACTGTTTGTGGATATCACAGCACAATACAAAGCCAAACTTATTCCAGAGTCATGACTGTGCAGGTTATGTGCCCACGTTATTTAAAAAACGAGTCGAGCAGAGTTATAAATTCCATTTGTCAAGTTCTCAACCAGGACTATATAAGGAGGGAGTGAGTGGATTACTCATTTCACACCTCACAAATGCCTACGACGTGCTAAGGGATCTTGGAGAGCCTGTGCACACAAATGGTCCACAATTGCAGAGTAATAACAAATATCTTGGAAACAGCCGTGGGTGGGTGGTTAGTGGGATTCTTGTGTGTGAAATGAGGTTTTTTTTTCTCCTGAAGAGTCTGCTGCACAAATGGAGTACAAGTCTTTTTTTTTCCCCTAAAATATTTATTTAAAAGTTTTAGCTTAACTTAGATGAGGTAGCCTACTAGCAGTCAACTGACATGTATAAATAGAATTTTCAACAGATCCTAATTAGGAAATAATTTACACACACTCATATTAGTGCATTTCTGGTGGGGGTCTACTTTCTATACAGCAGTTATATTGAACAAGTACATATTTACATAAGTCAGCAGGCCCAAACAAGGTCACTAAGCTCTGTAAAGATATATTAGAATATCTTTACGAAGAGTTTATCTGATGCCCATTCAGGCAGTGTTGGCCTATTTCTAACCCAAGCTATTGTTTCGACAAAAAAACCCAAACTCCTATTCCACCTTAAATTGTCTACCATGGTCTCCACAGAGCTTTAGAGCAAGTTAGGCAGGGCAACGCTTCTTGACCGTCTGCCTCCTCCTCAGAAGAAACCTGGCTTTGCTCTGAGTCGGTCTCATCCAGGTCAGAGCAGAGGTCGTCGCTGGAGGTGGTGGAGGGTGCCGGGGACACCAGGGCTGTGTGAATGCTCTCAGACAGGGACCAAGTGCTGCTATAGCAAGGGCTGTCCGCTACGATGTCCGGGAGCATCACTCGGTGGTACTCGTTGTTGTTAAGTGGCATACTCTCCAGAAGGTGCTTCAACAGCTCCGCTGCCACTGTTGGGTCAATCCCCGGGTAGTAGGACACAAATGTGTGAACGTCGTGCATACACTGGATGTATCCGGCAGCGAAACGCTCACAGGCCTCCCGGTGTACAGCGTCTGCTTCTGTGGACAGACAGATGGAAACGACCGTTAAACCTTAGTTTCTAACGTGTAATTACTAACAGACACTCTGTGCTCTGATTGGCTGCGCCACGGTCGAAGCGCACCTGTGGCGGCCACAGTACAGTTGATTAAAATATTAATCCGCCAAGAGCAATGAATTAATCAGTAGTTTTACTAGTTATAAAGAACTATATTACTTGGCGGAAGAATGATTTGTAAATTGTATTACTGTTTATATGTCTCTTTTTTTTTAAATTAAGCTTGTGGTTAATACTGTACACTCAAGTAAATAAAGTTAAATAAGGTTTATATGTACGGTTTACCTTGAGCACGCCTTTGAAGAGTGCCTTCCACTCGTTTCACTGTCATCTCCAGCACTTCGGCATTCTCCATCTTTGACTGTAACTGCAGCAACAAACATCAGGAACACAAGCTAGCTTAGCCACAACACACTCATCAGTTTAATTGCTGTTGAGCAATGGCGCTACATAAACAACAGCAACTTACGTCTTCGTCGGCGATAAGGACTCTGAGTTCTTGTAAACTTTCATTGATGCGAGCCCTTCTTTTCTTCTCAACCAGAGGTTTTCTTATCTACAACAGTAAGGAAAACTGAGTTGTTTTTCCCCCAGTTCAAAGTAGCTCTGAATCCTCACATGGGATCTTACCTTTCTGTCAGGTCTGACCCCACCGCAATCATCCACTCTGTCCAGGCCGTGTGTGCTGCTGCTGATGGGGGCCATGTTTTTGCAGGCGCTGCCAGGAGCCGACCAGACTGGAGGTTGGTTAGTTGGTGTGTAATCCAAAGAGCCGTTAGAGGCCGTCAGTGGGACAGATGGCCGGGGCGATCCCAGCAGCAGTGAGCACAGAGTGGAGGAAACTGGGTGGGGTGGGGAATGCACTGTGTGCAGTGGGTTCATTTGCATGTGAATTGTTGAACGAGCAACGACCCCCCAACACATGTGGTCACTTTAAATTGTGTCACACACGATGTCTTAACCATGGAGCAGCATGCAGACATAAGAGTGCAAAATATGGACAAAGAGGCTGCAAAGGTAATGTCAACAACTCTGAAGGTTTTAGTTTGTAGTGGGTGAAAGAAAATAGTTTCAATAGCTTTTGACCACATTCAATCAATTTTGGTAAACATGTTACTTATATTAAATTCAGTTTTATTGATTGATTGATTGATTGATTGATTGATTGATTGATTGGTAATTTAATTCAAACATGTAAACAATATACAGGTACATATAGAAAAGAAAATAAGAGAGAAAAAAAATACTATACAAAAAAATCAATACATTTCAATATTGCTACCGTTCTGATTAATTTACATGTTGAAAGGGAGTGGGAAGAAGTAAACACTTATTTATATAGTGCTAAATCATAACAATCGCCTCAAAGCCACCTTTTTACTCAAATTGAGCACTCATAGTGCTTTCTACTACAAGTCTCATTCACTCAGTCTCACGTATACACATCCATACTATGCTTTTCTGTATGTGCTTTTTCTAAAATTTTACACACATTCAGATCAGCATCAATTTGGGGTTCACTCTGCCACTTGAGCCACAGCTCCTAGGGCTATAGACCGTATGTTTGCCAGTCCACACATTCATGTCTTTTGGAGCTTGTGAGGCATCACCCCATCTATAGTACTAGATGGGTCCCGGAGAATATGGACCACTCTTATGTGTAAAGCGCCTGGAACCTCTTTAAAAGTTATCAAGACCAGAAAACAGTGATGACACTGTGGAGAGTAGATCATCCCTATTGCATTAGGACTTCACTTTGCTGTGGTGTGGGTTGTAACCCTTTAAGGACACGCTTCTATCACTAACTATCAGCTCAAATTTCCTATATTGTCTAATTCATTGCTGCAAGTCTTATGTCTGTAGTGACTCATAGATGCTGTAATGATTACTGAGGCAAGGAGATGAGAGCTGTGTGTACACCATGGCTGTAAAAAATGTGCATATATTACTGATTAGCATATTTCTTGTGATGTTCACTAGAAAGAAATGAATAATTTAATGTTACTATATATTAGTAACTGTTACTGTATATTAGAATCGTATTATAGATTCTTAATCTGTCTTACAAAGTACATTTTGTGACCACATTCATATAAATTAGATTATATGGCATATTAACCAAGTAATACACCTTGTAAAATATTATATATGCATTGATGAGCCTATGGACATCTGAGCAACATTATCTCTCTTACTACTAAGTAGTGCTGACCTATTGATAACTTTATTGCAGTGTAGTAGCTGGATCAGCCAGTTTGAAACATCACAATATTTCCGGATGGTAGTGTTGAGAACATTGAGAATAGAAGATTCAGCTTTAAATAAAATACGGAAAGCACTTCCATATTGGGCGCTTGTCTTCAAAATAAGGGCACTTGGTAGCCAAATATCCTCAAAATCGAGGTAAATTTAGCATTTTTTCCACTAAAGCCGCTTTAAATGTTTAATTATATTCACCAGGAAGCAACTAAGCTCACAGTCTGTTATTTTTAGCGTTTTTCTAAAAGTCGAAGACCGATAGCGGCTCTTATTTTGACAGCGGCGAGGCGGCTTTTCCCTGAGACCCACACACTGCTTGTTCGTCAGAGAAGACGCTCTTGTGAGGTCACCGAGGCCCGGGGGCGAGCCTGGTCCGGCGCTATATAATCTTCCCGGTCCGGTGGACGAAACCAGCGCACTGAATCAGACAGGAGACAAAGCAAGCACACACTGAGCAAACAAACATGGTGAAGATCACTTTCCAGCCAGTGTCGGCGCAGAAGCCCGAAAAAGACAACGATGAGGACAAGATCATTATACCTCAGGCTCACGTGAGTTTGCACACTTTGTCTTTGTTTCATGCTGCGGCATTTGTCTTTTGTCTCGTTATAGCATAAGTAGATTTTTACTTCTGCATAGGCTATAGCTTACAAAAAAATAAAGTTTGATATAATTAGTTTCGCTTTCCTTGTCCATGCATCATGGCATTTAATGGGATTGGATTTTATGTGATTAACATGATTATAAAGAAAAGCCAGTGACTGCTTAAAGTTAGATATTGCATTTGTTTTCTTAAAAAATATAATTACACCCTTATCTACAAGCTTAAAGGTTAATAAAGGCAGTGGTAGTGTTTCTGAGCCTAAAAAAGTTTTATTGTGCATTAATATTACAACAAGGGAACAGCCCCAGCATTGCAATGCAATCCCACCTATGGGATGTTGGTATTACATCACCTTGTTTAGCCACAGCTAGGAGGCACACTGCAGAAGAGGCAGTCCTGTATACATGTGGGCAATTGGCAGAAAGAGGACATCATTTTACCAAGTTGTTCATAAAGTGTGCATGTATAAGATAAAAATCTCAGGCTTCTCGCTGTCAGCGTACAGATAGCCTTGGGCTTGTTTATTCTTTTGTCGCTGTGAGGAAACAATAGAGCTGTCAGATGTGGATACTGCACTAGTCTGTAATGTCACGGTGTTATACCACGTGTGTCCTGCAGGTAGTGCCGGAGAGCAGATGAGAATGAGCGGTAGTAATCAAGCAGCAAAGTGTGTGTGTAAAGGCAGCTTAACCCTCCCGAAACTAGCAGTATAAAAAGTCAGTCTCGGTTTGACCTAGCTGTTTTATAGCTCCTGCTTTCGATGAATATATTAGAGGAGATAAAACTTGGAAAATTCAGAGTTTATTTCAAAAAAATTGAGGAGTTTAGTTCTGTCTCAATTTCAGTTCTGCAACACTTTCAGTCTCCAGTTCTCAAACATGTAATTTAACTACATAGATGTAGTTTCTCAAACACTGATTTTTTTTCCTTGCTTGTGTAAAATGGGGTTTGCAGAACGGCTTGTACCTGCGTTAGCTGAGTGGGAAGTCAGATCTGTCACCAGCTTTTCTTAGCCTCCTTTCTGGACTTCATCCCCAGAGTTGAACATAATTAGATATTTGGCACATAATGGATGTTCACATAAAGCTTCTCGTCTTTTTTTCCCCCCTAGCACACTGCACAGATGACGCACCTATCACTTCTGCAGACATATTTTACCAATGCTCGTTACGTCAACAGAAGGATGTGAAAGGCTGTGTGGATTTCCATTGGCTGCTATGGCAGGCTAGGCGTCAGAGCCAATGTGTGTAGATCTATTAATACGCCCGCCTCTGAGGGACTCCTGCGCTACGCAACTGTCCTCATTTTTAACTCCCACCAAGGGAGTTAAGACTTAATATCTGCAAATATGGAGCGTGGAAGTAGGCCTCTAAGAATAGACCCAGACGGCCACGTGCCAGCATCTTCGTCAGAGCATGCTTCCGCTCACCATAGCAACAGTAGTAGGGAGAGGCAGCAGATTGACTGAGAGACCGTGGGTGGGCATCTGGCGTGCTTTATTCATGTCCGTCGTACGTCTACCAGATCTCAACTTGGCACTTGCTTCTTTTCAAAATTAACTCTGTTACAAATTTGGCTTTTGGGTATGAAAGTAAAGCAGTGTGAGTGTGATAGGATTAGATACAAATATTTCACACTGCACAAAGCAAATTCAGAGTTGCAGTGCATCATTTAAACTACTCTTAAAAACTTTCACACACTACTATGAAAAGAACCAGGATGTAGGATAAGATCTAAGATCTGAACTCTAACCAGTCTGCTTTTTCTTTTTACAGGGGCAGTCGGTTCACCCAGTCAGGCCAAAGAAGCCTTTTCCAACCGGCCTGTGCTGCCTTGCCTTGGGCCTGGCAGTTTTCTTGATAGGACTGGTGTTGGCGTCTGTCTTTATCTATCGCCACTACTATATACCTCAGGTTAGTCAGCAATTACCCCTCTTTTCTTAAATAACATCCTGAACACAGTGGGTAAAAATCACACAGCTGAAAGTAAACGTCATATGCTGACACAGCTCTGTTGCATCCCATTAGCAGATCCCAGAAGACAGTTTGTTCCATTGTCGGGTTATCTTTGAGGACTCTGTGTATGCTCCTCTGAGGGGGCGGCAAGAACTCGAGGAAAACGTCGGCATCTACCTTGAAGACAACTACGAGCAGATCAGCGTACCCGTGCCACGTTTTGGTGGCAGCGATCCCGCCGATATCATCCACGACTTTCAGAGGGTAGGTGTTTGTCTTTGCGTGTTTTTTCCTCTCATTACACTTGTTTGTAAGCGTTTGATTAAGGCATAACACGATTTCTCTCTTTCTCTGTTCCAGGGCCTTACAGCTTATCACGACATCGCACTGGACAAATGCTACATCACCGAGCTGAACACAACCTTAGTGATGCCACCACGCAACCTGTGGGAGCTGCTCGTCAATGTCAAGGTGAGACACGCAGTGGATTAGCTGTTAATGCCACTTGTGGTTGTAAGAGATAAATGGCTGTCTGAGAGTGAAGGACAGTGTGTTCCCACTTTCCTGTTGGCAGCGTTCCTCCCACAGACCGATTAGTCGAGTGATTCATTTTTGTCTCTTTGCCACAGAGAGGGACGTACCTTCCTCAGACCTACATCATCCAGGAGGAGATGATGGTGACGGGGAGGGTGAGGAACATGAGGCAGCTGGGCCCTTTCATTCACAGGCTCTGTTACGGCAGAGAAACTTACCGCCTCAGACGCCGCAGCCAGCGCCAACGTGAGTTGACATATTCACTTCCTTTTCCAGTCTGTTCGGAGTATATATGAAATGTTAAATAATGCAGTGACATGTGCAGGATTGCTTCCGCTTTTCGTCACCCTCTTTTTCACACCAGCTCTTGTCAGATGTTGAGTCAAGTGACGTGTGCTGGTTTGCTGTAAATTCTGTACCTGAGGAGGAAAATGTTCCTCCACTGAGTCACAGGGAATCCAGTGTCCAGAGTTGGTGTGTAGGAGTAAAGAGAGAGTGACAGAAAAGCAAATATCAACGGGGACCATATAGGGTCTTCCTTTGAACACTTGAGACAGTGCGTCTGCAGTGTAACATGCTGCTGTACCAGCTTGTGAGCCTGAATATTATTGTGTGTGTGTGTGTGTTTGTGTGGGCTCAGCCTGGGAACTTCCTGCTATGTGAGTCACTTGTAGTGCAGTGGACACATCCACACACTCTGTGGAGGTGTTTGTGATTCGGATGAGTGATATCTGTGTCGTCGCTGCCTTTGATTGGGTTTAGAGCTTCAGAAATGATGCAACAAACTTCCCCCTGCGTACATATATGGACGTGATTTGTGGGGATGGCTTCTGCTGATTCAAAATGGACGTTGTAGGCAGAGTAGCTTGAGAAAGCATGTGAACAAATGTCCGCTTTCGATTCTGAACAGATTTTCTAAATGCGTCGTGTTTTCCTCTTCCAGGTATTGAGAGGCGTGAGACCAAGAATTGTCACAGCATCCGCCACTTTGAGAACACTTTTGTGGTCGAGACTGTGATCTGCGACCGGTTCTAAATCTGAGGTGGAAATCACAGCCATCCAACACTGAAGCCAATTTAAACCATACCTCTTGAATTCCTTAAGCGTTAAACTGCACTTTAAGAGCAAGCGTTTGTCTCGTAGTTTTAGTTTCAGATCCAGTTGGAATGTTTTTGTTTATGCTTTTATTTTTTTGAAACGTCCGTGTACTATGTTAATGTCTTTTTAATTTAAACGGATTCCTGGATAATGTTATAGATTTGTTTCGATATATCTGTAGCTTGTCATGTCGTGCAGAACGTGTTAACCTGTGCATGTAAGTTTGTGACATTTACATCAATGGACTTGATTTCATTTCATTTTTATACTTGTCCTCGTATTTTTTCAATTAAGTTATTTTTAGTTACTTTTTTTGTTGTTGTTTTGAATGTCGGAAGATGGCGAAACATACCTCATGTAGTTAAGATATTACTTTGCTGGTTGATATCATAATGAGTGGTGTATATAACTTTGACTAAGCAATATATACTGTACATTGATTTTCTTCTTAATTTCATATTGTTACATGCATAGATTTTTATCTGAGATCAACTTGTTTTGTGGATGATCATTTCTTTCTTGTTTGCCTTTTAGTTTTGTTCTTCTCACACTTTCCTACTCCTTGGATATAAACGGCTTTAGACTGTAATTAGTAGCAGTGCTGTAGAAGGACAGAAGGAACCAAAGTCTGCAGTCAGGGATGCTACAAGCTTGGTTTTAAGGACATATGAATTATTTATAAAGAACGCTTTATAGTCTAGATCACTTACTGTAGATGATATCAAAGGCTAAAAACTCACGTTGTCTTGCTCTTCCTCCTCTTCACTCAGATTTGCCTGTTGTCTTCAGCTCTTGCCATTTCCCAATCTTTCCTATCTTGGCATTATAATGTTCTCTGATGTTTCGTCCCAGCTTAAAAAAGGAAAAGATTTTGGGCTGTCTTTCTGATGTATAAGTTGGAGTAAATCTGATTCTGTTGAGAGAGAGAGATCTGTGATCTGTTGTCATATTTCACTGTCTTGGGTACTGTATTTCGCTGTACAGTCAATTTTTCTTGTAAAATCTTGCTGCTTTGAGAATAAATTATCAAACTTTCTTGGTCATGTTTTGAATGTTCTTCACCAACAGTTTCGGTGGCTCATAATCACTGTGTAGGCTGTGGGTTAGATCAATTGGAGATTGGCTGAACAGTACTGATAAAAGTAGGAGAAACAACACAGCATTACACTGCCTTTGTGGCATTCTCACCGAAATGGAACAAAAATACAGTGATAATATCTGAAAGTTTTCATCTGCAGCTTTGTTATCAATTAAACATCATAATCTGTTCAGGTTATTTCCCTTCAAAACTGATGAGTAATACATTTGTGATTTGATCAGCCTACTTTACAATGTCTCATTTAATAGTGTACATTTTTAAATATTCAGCAGTTACTATAGTTACAAAAATGCAATATTTAGGTAAAAGTTTAGTTTCCGGCTGCATTTCATTAATTAAATATTTAGGATAAATATTCATAATATTCACTCATAAATCCTTTTTGTTTTTGTCTTCACATTGTTTTTATTTTGACTTTAAACTTATGAAGAAAAGGAAAACAGCCCAGACCGACAAACTCCGTGGGTTGGCTCAAGATGCAGGGATCACAAAAGTATTTTACAAGTAAAAATACAATTGAGTACAAAATGCAGAAACTTAAATTATAATAAAATAAAGTTTCAATATGCAGGTAATGCAATGAAACCAGCATATGATGGTTTCAAAGAGAGCTTTTCACACATTTTTATGAAAGATATATACATTAAATACAACATTATGGTACGGTTAAGCCACAAGTGAGGCACGCTGTCATAAAACACAAAATGACCCTTCAACATCGGCAACATATGGTCAGCGACAGCTCTGTGTGCTTCATAAGCAGCTTTCCATTTGACTTTTCATGTGACAGCATTCACATAAACCCAAACAGTAATATGAAAACAGTTCTTTCAGCACTGACCTACGCATGGCCGGGACTACATACTTACGGTTTTTAAACATTTCAATAAAACTATTATGCACCTAAGGTTGCAATCTAAAAATAAAATACAAAGTTCAGTACAGCTAAATATGAAATGCTACAGCTAACAATATCAGTTTATAAACAAAGCAAAAAAAGCATACGAAGTCAGTTTTCATCTGCAAAACTATAAACAGATCACTTAATGCAATAATCATAAATGCTTTAGTCCTCTCTTATAATAATGTCACTTTTAATATTTTTTTTATATTATATTTTTTTTAGTATAATTTATGAGATTTAAAAGACAGAAAATGAATGCAAAATCTATTAACAACGCACAAAAAAATCCTCTCTACTCTTCCTCAGGCCGTGTTTATTTCTATATTTGACTGTTGCTGTATTTCTGATTAAACATTTACATTTAATTATTATTTAATAAATATAGATGATATTGTTACTTATTTTGCAGTGAGAATTTTTTACAACCATTTAGGATCCATTGTATTATTTAATGTTTTAAAAAATGAAATGAACCACTGAAATTATTGCTAATGTTTCGTTTTTAGTTTCATATGTTTAAAGCTATACCTGTGGATGTGATTTATAAACCCTGATTCATCTGTGTACTCATCAAGGAAATATGCATATTTGAATTGTAATTAATTAGATATATTGGCATAATTTCGTTTTGTTTACTTTTTATGTAAATCTGCATTTCATAGATTAGAGATTCACGACTAAAATATGCTTATTATTACGGTTAGCTACCTTTTTTGAATATAAAAAAAATAATTATGCATCTGTTAAATTCGTTTAGTCTGAAACAATTAATCTATTTTGTCTTTGATGAGAATTCTGACTAATAAGAGCCGTCTTTGTGCATGTTTGATTTCAGTCCTAGATAATATCACAAAGGCATTTTTGAACTGCCCGCCAGTATCAGTTTTTAGTTCTTTAAAATGAGTCATGCTGCCTGTCCCTGTCACTTTCTCACTCATTGTTGGTTTGCAGGTTTGAGTGACCTTTTCATGCTTTTAATGATTTTTTAAAGCATGTCAGACTGTGGCTTTTTAGTTCATGGGTTGTTTTGCAGCCTTCATTTAACGCATTAGAGCGCTTTGAGGTTAGAGAGGTGCCTACTGGCTTCCTGCTGCTGGATCAGATCATACAGCCTTGCATTCAGCTGTGTGGTTAATTTAGATTACACTCTGACCTGCTTCCTTACGAGCAGGTTAATTACTTTTAGTGCGTGACACTATGCTTATCAGCTATTGGGTCCACTATTGACTTGTCTCCAGCTTTACTGCTCTGATACAAAACAAGGTTTTAGCCTCGTTTTGCTATATTAACACAACATAACATCACATCAGTGATCCTCTAGGGACAGTTTTTGTCTCAACTTGACTCGCCTCTCTCCCGTTCAGAAGTGCTGTTGGTGGCTCTCCTTTGGCTCAGTATTGACATCCTTAAGCTGTGTCTGGTGTTCCTCACTTCATGGGCAATAAAGTAGTAGCACATGGCGTCCAGACAGCAGGTGATGTTTGACAGGCACATAGCAATCTGTATGAACAGGCTGAGATTGGCCTTGGTGCCACAGTCCTGAAATGCTCCTTGATGCACCTGCAAGTATGTGTGTTAAGGAAACATTAGTTTACCATCAAAGAATCATGTGTGACACTTTTGGTTTGTAGCAGAGGTAGCATTGCAGTGTGAAGCGCAGGTCCTATCTGTGAATTTTCCTATGAAGATCCTCTCTGTGCATATCTGCAGTACTTACACATGCTTACGCACTTGCCATACTCTCCAGTTTGATAATTAATTTCTAATAATTTCTAATAACGTCAACTTTTGAAGAAGAATTTTATTGCAAGTATCAAAATTAAACACAAGTACCCCTCAACAAATACCCCAGTGGTTACAACCATTTAGGCTTGTTTTGTCATATCATATGTGCTACTGACATAAAAAGCGCTGCTGAGTCATAACATTTGCAGCATCCTCCCCCCCCTGAATTTTTCTGATGATTACTCAACATAAATCTCAAATCAAAGTAAAAAAGCTGCAGAAAGTTAAATGTTTTTAACTGAAATATTAATAAGCTTTTTTTTTCTTTATAAAATAGGTTCAGTACACATTATATTTTTCTGATTCAGGCTACCCAGTGGATTATAAGGAGTTCGAGACTTTAAACATCAAAATTTTAAATGTTTACCTGCTGAAATAAATGTGATAAAGGACAGCTACTAAATGGACCCTAAGGTGATATGCTTTGGACTGTTGTTTCAGTTTCTTTACACTTAAAATGAGCATAAAATGAGCCTTGAGTTTCTCACCAGAAATTGCAGGAAGATGGCTAGGTGGCTCGGAGTGAAAGGCACCAGGAACGCGCACAGCCCGCTGTAGATGATCTTCACACAGGCCCGGCTCTGTGGGCTGTGCTGACCAGACTGCTGAAGTGTCCAGATGATCTGAACTGAACAGAAAACCACCACCAGTGCAGGCACAATGAACCCAAACACCTGCACACTGATGATGATGGGAGGTTTCCAGCCTTCCGGTGAAAACTCGTGGAAACAATGAAATGTGTTGCTCTTGCTTTTCCTGAAGTTACAGATGACTGGAATGACTGATGCAGACACAAGCATCCACACGGCTATACAAGTTGCCATAGCTGCTTTGGGTGAACGCAACTGCTTGGATTTAAACGGATGACAGATAGCCACCCATCTATCTACAGCTATACACATAATGATGTATATGCTTCCATATATCCCATAAAAATAAAGCCCTTCCAAAATTGAACACAGTCCGTGGAAGCTGGCGGGCCACTTGTGATTAGTGGCATGCATTTTGAAGGGAAGAATCAACAGGAGAACCAAGTCCATCAAAGCCAAGTTTATCATGTAGATAGCAGAAATAGCAGATTCAGTCTTTTTTCGCAGAAGGCCGCAGAACACCGCCAGCGCTGCAATATTGAGAATCAGACCGACGACAAATATAGGAATATAGAAGACCAGCTCCAAAACTTTCATCACTTCATCCACGTGGTCGAACTCTTTACTGCAGTTCACTGACATGTTGTTGGTCATGATGTCACTGCAATATAACAGTTGGATTCAATTTTATCTCAACATCTCTGCCAGGATTTCAAAGAACAGTTTAAGTTGTCTTTCCTGTTTTTGTTACTCGTTCCCACACAGAAACGGCAGTATGATACGCCACTATACCAAGCCACTAGAAACCTCTCAGCTGTGTGGGTACAGGAACTGTGAACTTGTTTTTTTGTTTCTGGTATAAACAACATAGCAAACAAGAGCACCGTGAACATTATTAACCTTTAGCCTCCTGATTCTCATGAAAGTAGTAGCAATGGTAGTCTTACTAAAGTACAGGCCGGAGTAACTTTCATTTTACTTCGACATTTAGAAACAAATTGTGAATATATTATGATCAAGATTTCAAAGGAAATGACTTTCTGTTATTGTATTAGTTTTGCAATCTGCGACAGCACAGTTAAGTGGTTCTCTATTTGAGGTTATTTGTTTGGACACTAACAATATTCCCATTTACCTCGGAGTGTTTACTGATTTAATATCAGTTGAAAACAAATGAACAGGTGGTTCGTCACATGTTCTACTCTTCATTGCGTTGGTGTCAGGTTGTGATGGACAAACCTGACACCTGTTCTATTTTGAGTGAAGCCATGGTTTTACAGGAAAATCCCAAATACATCTCTGACATGAGTGTCTGTGCATCGAGTTGACACTCGACTGAAATAAACCTAATGTAAAAAAACAGGCAGGTTTTGACTGCGTGTACTACGTGTCGCTGGCTGCAGAGTCCCTCCTTACAGCGAGCAAGCTGAAGGCCCTTTGCACTCAGATCAAAATAATTTGCATGAAGATAAAAAAAGCACATTATATATACAATGAAACCTGACTTTTAACGTAAGCATTAATTAGAAGTAAATAAGTAAATAAAATTTAAAAATAGATAAATAAATGAAATATGTCTTGTAATTTAAGTTCCTCACGTTTGACTCATCATCTACATGTAACTGCAGCACTTTTAACATCTAACCTGGCGTTCTTTTGCGACCAGCTAACATGTAGTGGAAAATGTGAAATCTAGTTGTGTTCTTACCTCATGCCAGTCAAGTTTCAGTGTGTCTGACTGTCTGCGCGGTGCCAGACGCACTTCTCCTTTTCAAACCTTTGTTGTTTCATCACCACTTCCTGACTGTGCCACACATCATGCATGTGTTCAAATATGCATTATAGCTGTTTAAAATCAAAGTAACATGAACCTGCCCTGCACGTCTGCTGGAACTCTATTTTTGTGTAAACATCTGAAGAAACTAGCAGCAGCACTCACGATGATTATGTTTATGTTTAAGTGGCAAGATATTTTCCTAAAATGACTGTGGGCTTTATCCTGATAGGCTGCTTACCCCTCTCTATCATAATGGACTTTCTTTTTTTTTTTTTTTACTTTGACTGGGTTGGACAAAAGATAAAATCTACGTGCTGTGACTTAGCCGTTTCATGTTGATGTTTGATTTGAGTAGTTGTAGGCCTGTAAGGCTACATGACTGGCCTATGATATTACAAATCCACTGCACCACATTGCAATTTAAGGTAAATGTGCCTTTAAGGTTAGAATTACGCAACACAGACTACTAGCTAATTTGCATTATGAGCTAATCTATGCCAGTAGCTACTTTAAGAAGTGTGGCTTTGGTGCTTTAAATCAGAAAAGTTTATTTTGTCTTGTAATACTTTCAGTTTTAGGTTTGGGTTGGTTTACGCTGTGAGAGATAACAAGAGGTACCTGTTATTGGTTCAGATATGCTCCTGAAGGCTTGGTTAAAGGTTATATAAAAAATTTAGACAGTATAAAAACATGGGCACATGACTATTATGATCTCAGTCACTCATTTTGGGTCATACTGAATAGAAGATGAAGTTTCATTTGAAAATCTTGGTCATTCCTAGTTTTAAAATGGAGGATTGTCAGTGATATGAAACTGCAAAGTCATTAGCTAACCACTTGCGAATGACAAGTCATGACCCAGGGAGAGACGGTTTCAGTCAGACCCACCCTTTCCTCATCACATCTGGGGGGAGGGGGGGTTGCAACCAAGATGGCAATGTTGCTCAAAATGGGACTTAAGAAACCAATGGGTGGCATCATGTCAGCTACATCCACCTTTTATCCTGCCTGTGACCAGAACCCAAAGTGTGACCTTTCCCTAAATCAAAATAAATGGTTTTGTTGCCAGAACCTAACTAAAATGTGTGGCCTTCTTGGTATTTATTGTTTTAGTCTTGATCTGCATGTTTGATTTGGCAAGGATTTTATGACGGGCGTCCTTTCTAATGCAACCCTCTCCATTTATCCCTACTCCAGACCAGCCCTTGTGTGGCTAGGGGACATAATATTTATCGCCTAAAAATTAAAACCTAATATGGTAAATATTGTAGTACTTGCACATTTGCTCAACAAATGAAAGATTTCCTAGTCGGATCGTGAGAGAAGTCACAAATTTCTTGACGTCAAGATGAAGTGTTATTGTTATTTATCCTTAGTAAAATCTGAACATCTGTGGCTTTTTAAAGAAATCCATCCTCGTTGTTTGATATATTTCACTAAAATAGTAGCAGTGAGCTAGTAGGACACACTGGAGAAATCCAACAGCTGTTGAGAAATTTTAAGTTGAACCAAAGTGGTAAGCCAACCTAGTGACCAGCAGACCAACTTTACCATCTTAAGTTCTGCAGTCTTAGCAAAGGATACGCTACAAGGTAGAACACATATCAGATGTAGACACAGGCTGCTGAAAATGAATCAAGCTGAGGAAACTGTTATTGATAAAAAATCTTGCCTAATACCACAAGTTTTTTTCATTCTCTTGCGGTTTGTTTCCTCAAACTTGGAATTTCCATCATTATTTACAAATTGATTTGCATGAATCGTAAGAGATATGAATATAATGTAAATGTAGATTTATATAATATAAGATGTAACATTTGATCAAAATTAAATATAATACTTTAATGCTGAATATAAAGACCAGGCCTTGTCCATGTGACTTCCCTGCATGGTTTTTCTTTTTTTTAGGTCAACAACTAGTTTGTTTACAGTCTCTCAGCAGTCACTATTAATAAAGCAAGATGCCTCCAATACTGTGATTTCAGTAGTAGTGCTGTTATTAGTAAACGTACCGCTATGAGTTGTCCTATGTGAAAGAAAATTTCTGAACACTGCTTTCAAAGCCCTTTTCCTTTTAAGTCTGTGAGAAGCTGCAGAAGCAGATTTAGACTGTGATTATGTTTAAGAGTTTCCTGGTTTCATGTACTGAGATGACTTAACTGAATTTAAAGTGTGAGAATGTGCCCACAGCTACACTTCACAGCTTGAAGTTACCGTCATCAGTCACCAGAGAAATATAGTTAAATTCAAGTACGTGAGAAGAGATTGAATTGTGCTTTCAGTTTTAAACTGGGGAAAAAAAATGCTTTCACTTTTGGGGAAACCATATGACACTTTTTTGTTTCTGTAAATGTGTTTCTTTGTATGCAGTCATGTGAAAAAAGTATGCCCTCTTCCAGTTCTAATGTTTTCAGGACATAAAAAGTCATCCGGTCATTGCCAAGTTCTTAAGAAAATACAACCACAAATGAACAACAGCGGATAACATACTACACCGTGTCTTTATTCAACACAAGCTGAGCTAGAATGCAGATACGGTGTGGGAAAAACTAAGTACGCCCCCTGATTCAGTAGCTTCAAGAATCACCTTTGGAAGCAATAACCTGAAGTAGGTGTTTTCAGTATGACTTTCTTAGCCTCTCACATTGTTGTGGAGAAATTTTGGCCCACTCTTCTTTAGTCTTGCTTCAGTTCGTTGAGGTTTGTGGGCATTTGTTTACGCGCTCTAAAAGCCTCGCCTCATCATTTCATTTGAGTTGAGGTTGGGACTTTGACTGGGCTTATTACAACTCCGTGAATCTTTTCTTTCTTTTCTCCTCAGGATATTTGCTTTGTTGCCTGGTCCAGTTTCATCCAAGCCTTAGATGTTGGAAATATAGCCACACGTTTGATTCCAGAATACTTTGGTACACAGAGGAGTTCATTGAGGACTCAGTGGCTACAGGTGCCTGTGGCTACAATATAAACCCAAATCATCACCCCTCCACTGCCGTGCTTCATAGCTGGTATGAACTGTTTCTGCTGATATGCTGAGTTTGCAACGTTGCCATGCTGTTCTGAACTGTGCTGCCATGTTCTTTTTAGAGAAAGGTTCTCTTGGCATCCCGTCTAAACAGGCAACACTTCTTCAGTCTTTCACTGATTCTGCTTTAATGGACTTTAACATTTAACATGCTAACTGAGGCATGTAGTTTTTTGCAGTTTCTCTGAGCACTGCACGGTCTGGGCTTGGGTGAATTTGCCAGGGTGTCCACTGTGAGGAAGACTGGCAACTGTCTTTAATGTTTTCTCCTTGGAAAGGTGAATTTCAAATTGTTTGAAAATGGCCTCATAAATCTTTCAAGATTGATGGAAAGCAACAGCTGTTTTCCTAAAATCATTGCTTCCTAAAATGTCCTTAATTCTTGTCACTGAGTTAGCACACACCAGCTGATGAGTTAATTTGATCAGTTTGAAAGTGTATTTGAGTTGCAGCACCTGTTATCTACTTACTCTGTTAACTCAGTATTGATTTTTTCACAAAGTACCTCTGAATTTTGGCTTTGTTTAGTTTAAATAAATTAAGACATGATGTGTGTCTTAATTCATTTATTATTTGTTTATTATTTGTTCATCTGACCCGATTTTTTTTTTAAACATCAGAAGTGAAAGACGATATACTATAGTACAGGATGACTACTAACTACTAAAGACACATATCACATTTTAAAATTAATATTCTGAATTAAGAAGAAATAACAGTATTAGTTCTATAGTAAAAGTTAAAATTGAATAATTTCTGATGCGAGTCACTGTCTGGTTTTATGAAAAGCATTGAGCAAGGAGGTTTTTTCCAGTTGCCTTGTTTAGTTTTTGAAACTAAATGTGATGAGCAAGCAGTGAATAAGAACTGAAGGACATTGCTTGCCCATATGGTACTTATGACTTTTTAGTCACAAGGTGCCACGGATTATACCATGTTTCATCATGCTTATATATCTAAATAGTACCATAATTTACAAAGTGAATGTTTTGGTAAATATGAGCGAAAGCTAAGTACAAACCGATCAGGAAAGTGTTTACTGAAGTCAAACACAGAGGGACCAGTGGGGTCCCTTCCTTATAAACCCAAATAATTTGACTTCATCTTAGCAATCAGATACATGGCGCCCTGTTGGCCAATATAAAGAAAACAGCTTTAAAGCCCAAATGAATTGGCTTCAATTTTCAAACCCAAATGCGCATCTTTTATATACAGTCTGTAACTGTACACGAAAATGTATAATGTCTAAAAGAAAAAAAATTACAGTTAATTCAGTAATCATGTGCAATCACACACACACATTAAACTATTAAAATATGATTTAATAATTTTTGACTTGATGATAAAATGGCAGCATCCAGCTGTATGACTGAGGACTCTGGGTTGTACAGAAAAATATCTCATAATATACTATACTAATTTTCCTCCTGCAAAAAAAGAGAGACAAAAAAACCCACACAAACATGCAAAGACAAAAGGCACATTCATCCAAGCACTAACTGCATATTTGCTCTGCAGGTACAAACAACACGTCTGTTTACTTTCATTGAAAAAGCCCCTTTTAAAGATGTTCTATTCTTAATTTGACTCTACAAATGTTTGTTAATGCTTTAATACAAACTTGAAAACTTTTGCACGGTGACACCTTGGAAATATTTTTGAAAATTACTCAGGTACAATTACTGAGAAAGACCAATAAAAACCTTCCATGTACGGCTAAAAAAAATTCAAATATATTTCTCACTGATTGGAAAAGTAAGACGCAGACAAACATAACCACAAACACTTCCTGCTAACATAGAAGCAAAATCATGTATTGAAGAAAGGCGAAACATTGAAATGACTGGAAAACAACATGTTTAAAAAAAAAAACAACAACCCACAAGTGACAAATGTGCTACAGCATTGCACTGGAAGAGCCAGCCAGTTTCTAAGATGGTTCCTTCAGCAACAAGTGGACGTGTTTGAGCAACAATTTGAGTATTTAGGAAACCTGCAAATAGTCAGTTAAGGACCCTGCCACAATTTTCTGCAAAGCAAAAGACACGTTTTACACAAAGGTCGAGCCTGGAGTTCAAAGATGGAACTGAGAAGCAACAGAGAAACACAGGCACACAAACAGTCATGGTTTACCAACACACACACACACACACACACACACACACACACACACACACACACACACACACACACACACACATATAAACCATATGTGTTTCCTCTAGGAGGCGGTGAACTTCCTGAGTGTGATGACGATGAGAGCGAGGAGGACAGATGCTCCCAGGAAGACTGCTATAACTATGGCTGTGATGGCCCCTGGCCCCATGGCCCCTGCACAAAGGGATATATATTTATTTATTTATATATATATATATATATATATATATATATATATATATATATATATATATATACACACACACACAATTAGGAAAGAAAATTTATTTGGTGGTTGTGTGCATGTTGATCAGTCAAAAATGGGACAACTTTACCTTCCTCTTCGTTGAAAACTTCTGTGGCATCATCATAGTCGATGGTGGAGGGATGGTCTGTTAAGTAGTGGGTTTTGGGGGTGGTGTCGCTGGGTGGCTCATCTCCAGACACGGTGTCTTGGTTGTCCCTAGTTGCTGGGGCAGTGTCTAAAACAGTGTCTGCAGAAAAAGGACAACAAGGATAGCTTTTATTTAAAAAAAAAAAGAAAAGACATGGCTGATGTGCTGCATCAGCTATGATTGCATGTTTTCTTACTGAAGTCTTTCACTGCTCCTCCTTGAATCGCTACCTTATCGTGGTGGAGGGGTTTGTGTGTCCCAGGGATCCCAGGGGCTATGTTGTCTGGGGGCTTTTGCCCCCTGGTAGGGTCTCCCATGGCAAATAGGGTTACCGGGGCCCCGCCCTGGAGCCAGGCCCGGGGAGGGTGCCCGAGGGCGAGCGTCTGTGGCCGGGCCTTAGTCCATGGGGCCCAGCCGGGCACAGCCCGAAGAGGAGACATGGGCCCATCCTCCCGCAGGCCCACCACCCACAGGAGGCGCCATAGGGGTCGGGTGCATTGTGTGCCGGGTGGCAGCCAGGAGCGGAGGCCCTGGCGGACTGACCCCCGGCTGCCAAGACTGGCAATGGGGACATGGAATGTCACCTCTCTGGTGGGGAAGGAGCCTGAGTTAGTGCGTGAGGTTGAGAGGTACCGGCTAGATATAGTCGGGCTCACCTCTACGCATGGCTTGGGCTCTGGAACCAGTCTCCTGGAGAGGGGCTGGACTCTGTCTCAGTCTGGAGTTGCCCCTGGTGAGAGGCGGCGGGCTGGGGTGGGTATTCTAATATCTCCTCGGCTTGCTGCCGGTACGTTGGGGTTTTTCCCGGTGGACGAGAGGGTTTGTTCCCTGCGCCTTAGGGTCGGGGAACGGGTCCTGACTGTCATCTGCGCTTATGCGCCGAGTGGCAGTTCGGAGTACCCAGCCTTCTTAGAGTCCCTGGGGGGGGGGGGGGGGGGGGGTGCTGGAGACTCTGTTGTCCTGCTGGGAGACTTCAATGCTCACGTGGGTAACGACAGCGAGACCTGGAGGGGCGTGATTGGGAGGAACGGCCTCCCTGATCTGAACCCGAGCGGTGCTTTGTTATTGGACTTCTGTGCTAATCACAGTTTGGCCATAACGAACACCCTGTTCGAACATAAGAGTGTCCATAAGTGCACGTGGCACTACAACGCGTAGTGAGGGTGTGCTGGGAACGTCTAGCAGAGGCCCCAATCCGCGAGCTCTTCAACGCACACCTCCGGCAGAGCTTCAACAGCATTCCGAGGGAGACTGGGGACATTGAGTCCGAATGGACCATGTTCAGCGTCTCCATTGCCGAAGCTGCTGCAAGGTGGTTGGTGCCTGCCGTGGTGGTAATCCCCGAACCAAATGGTGGACACCAGAGGTGAAGAGAGCCACCAGGCTGAAGAAGGAGTCCTATCGGGCTTGGTTAGCCTGTGCGACTCCGGAGGCAGCCGACAGATATCGACAGGCCAAGCGGAATGCGGCTCGGGCAGTGGCTGAAGCAAAAACTCGGGTGTGGGAGGAGTTCGGAGAGGCCATGGAAAAAGACTTTCGGACGGCCTCAAAGAGATTCTGGCAAACCGTCAGGTGTCTCAGGAGGGGAAAGCGGTGCTCTACCTGCACTGTGTATAGTGCTGGCGGAGCGCTGCTGACATCGACTGAGAAAATTGTCAGGCGGTGGAAGGAATACTTCGAGGACCTCCTTAATCCCACTGACACGTCTTCCGAGGAGGAAGCAGAGTCTGGGGATGAGGGGAATGACCCGCCAATTTCCGAGGGCGAGGTCACTGAGGCAGTTAAACAACTCCTTGGTGGTAGAGCCCCTGGTGTTGATGAGGTCCGCCCCGAGTTCCTGAAGGCTCTGGACGTTGTAGGGCTGTCCTGGTTGACACGCCTCTGCAATGTTGCGTGGAGATCAGGGGCAGTACCTGTGGACTGGCAGACCGGGGTGGTGGTCCCCATCTTTAAGAAGGGGGACCGGAGGGTGTGTTCCAACTACAGGGGGATCACACTCCTCAGCCTCCCTGGGAAAGTCTATGCCAGGGTGCTGGAAAGGAGAGTTCGTCCGCTAGTCGAACCTCGGATACAGGAAGAACAATGCGGTTTTCGTCCTGGTCGCGGAACACTGGACCAGCTCTTTATCCTCTCCAGGATACTTGAGGGTGCATGGGAGTTTGCCCAACCAGTCTACATGTGTTTTGTGGACTTGGAGAAGGCATTCGACCGTGTCCCTCGGGGTGTCCTGTGGGAGGTGTTGCGGGAGTATGGGGTGTCTGGCCCATTGCTACGGGCCATTCGATCCCTATACAACCGTTGTAAGAGCTTGGTTCGCATTGCCGGCAATAAGTCGGACTCGTTCCCGGTGGGTGATGGGCTCCGCCAGGGCTGCCCTTTGTCTCCGGTTCTGTTCATAATTTTTATGGACAGGATTTCTAGGCGCAGCCAAGTGGCGGAGGGCTTTCGCTTTGGTGGCCTCAGAATCTCATCTCTGATTTTTGCGGATGATGTGGTTCTGTTGGCTTCATCGGGTGAGGGCCTCCAGCTCGCACTGGAACGGTTCGCAGCCGAGTGTGAAGCAGCAGGAATGAGGATCAGCACCTCCAAATCTGAGGCCATGGTTCTCAGCCGGAAAAGGGTGGAGTGCCCACTCCGGGTCGGGGAATAGTTCCTGCCCCAAGTGGAGGAGTTCAAGTATCTCGGGGTCTTGTTCGCGAGTGATGGGAGAAGGGAGCCGGAGATCGACAGACGGATTGGGGCTGCAGCTGCAGTAATGCGGACGCTGCACCGGTCCGTCGTGGTGAAGAGGGAGCTGAGTGTAAAAGCGAAGCTCTCAATTTACCGGTCGATCTACGTCCCTACCCTCACCTATGGCCACGAGCTGTGGGTAGTGACCGAAAGAACGAGATCGCGGATACAAGCGGCAGAAATGAGCTTCCTCCGAAGGGTGGCTGGCCTCTCCCTTAGAGATAGGGTGAGACGTTCGGCCATCCGGGAGGGGCTCAGAGTAGAGCAGCTGCTGCTCCACATCGAAAGGAGCCAGCTGAGGTGGTTCGGGCATCTGACAAGGATGCCCCCTGGGCGCCTCCTGGGTGAGGTGTTCCAGGCATGTCCCACCGGGAGGAGGCCCCGGGGCAGACCCAGGACACGCTGGAGAGATTATATCTCTCGGCTGGCCTGGGAACGCCTTGGTATTCCCCCGGATAAGCTGGAGGAGGTGGCTGGGGAGAGGGAGGTCTGGGCCTCTTTGCTTAGGCTGCTGCCCCCGCGACCCGGCCTCGGATAAAGCGGATGAAGATGGATGGATGGAGTCTTTCACTGACGAGGCGCCAGGTTTGCTAACGGACCTGCTTGTCTTTGTGTTAGTTGGGATGCAAAACTGCATGCATGGGGCTTTCTGTAAGGACTCCAACAGCGTCTCTCTTGTCTCACTGGGTTAACAGCTCAGGTCTGGGTATAAAGATCTCTTTGTAGAAGATGAACATTTTATCCGTTTGAGGTCCAGGTAGAGTCTCTCAACATGTTTCTTTTCCCCCAAAAGGGTTCAGCCAATCTTAAACAGAACAAACAAACAAACATCCTGTAGGAGATGAAGTGATTTGCCGACTCTGCTCTCAACTTCAGTCGTCTCTTCTCCTTCCATCCCAAATCTTCTTTGTCTGGCATTCCTCTGCTCTGAGCATGTAGTCACCCTGAGACTTTTCACACTGCTGCAGTAGCCAGAAAAACACGATGTCTCTCTGGACTTAATTTTTTGTGTTTCCTAACCAATTTTTAGAGTTTAGGAAATGCTCACTTGGAGAGTTTAAACCACTTTAACGGCTTGGTAACAGCTTTGGCAATCGAACAGCTGTACAGATGTTTTTTAGAAGTTAGAGGGGGAAAAACTGATCATCATCTCTGCTTAAAAAATAAGCTCGATGTAGACAAGCCCACCCATTCAGACCCTCACAGATTCAATTATTCTGTCCTCAACTCTGCGCATACCAAAAAACCGTAATGCAAACATATTTACACTCAGCTATTTGACCCTACATATTTACTTTGTGGCCTTTGATGCCCTCAGGAAGCTCCTTCATCCTTATTTCAGGCTCAAATGCACCTTATTTAGTTGCTAACAGAAGGGAAAACACGACAAAATTACTGAAACTAGTGCACATCATATCATGTCTTGTTAGCGGCAGTATCTCTGAAATTCTGATACGCAGCCTGATGTCAGTATTGACTCAGAGTTGTGTGCAGCTTCCTGTCCTGTAGCTGGCTGAAGGTTTGGAGGCCCGGGCCTGTGGCCAGCTCAGGCATCAATGAGGCCTTCAGCCGAGGGCACAAAAGGCAGCTTGTGCGGTCACGCAGGGCAGCAGGCTGCAACCAGTAACAACCAGACAGGCTCTAGCCAGCCAGTGGCTGGGCACTGGATGTCAAACAAACTTGTTTATTAAATATTCTCTATGTGTGAAAGGCTGCACCTTCTGGACAGAATGATTTAATAAGAAGGTTAAAAAAATAATAACATGTTTTCCGTTGGGTTTGTTTCCATGAGGTAGGGTTTGAATCTAGTCAGGGAGCCACTAGAGAAAAAAAATATTATCTACTGTCTGTGCCTCAGCATGTTTGGACTCACAGTTCTTTCACATGACCACTCCAATGGTTTTCTTATAAATGGATTATAATCTCTATTAACGTGGTGATTGTTATTGTGATAATTAGTCAAGTTTGGATTTATATTATTAGAGTTTTTGATATTGTAACCATTCATGCACAACATTTAGCTGTTAAACTGCAATACACGAGTGCATAATTAGTTCATAGTTAATGGAATAATTCATTATAAAGCATTTATGATTTTTAAGGTATACCTACAGAGTCTCACAGAGCTGCATTTTGCAATGGCACATCATGGCACAGTTTGTACTACTCCCATTAAAAAACCAGCACAGTTCATTTTGATATATATATAATGAAGTGCCTGTGAAACAGTTCTGACGTTGGACATCTTATTTGTTGTTCACCTTTTTGTTAGAGCAAGTTCGCACTGTTTTCTGAAAGTAGCAGCACGCACCAGTGCTATGAGGAGTTTTCATTTCTAAAAATAAAAATGAGTTTTAGAAAGAAGTTATTTTCATTTTAAGCCCACAGAGCATTCAGAGCAACAAACAGCAACAGCAGCCTTGAGTTGTGTTAACATGTGTGCTATATATATAAAATGACAGTTTTGTCTGTCCGATTTAACCATGTGAAGTGTGAACCAGGAAAAGATATTTTGTTTTTTGAACCTTCTAACAAATCAAATGAAATTACATATATGAATTTTAATTTGTAACATATTTGCTGCATCTGTCATTTACGTGCAGTTTCCTGCTCACAGTAGTAGCGCTCACTGCGTGCATATGTGTACATCGCGTTTTTCAGGGTGGAAAAAAATCTTTGCTTGTTTCTCTCTTTTTAAAGATACACAACTCCAGACGTTAGCCTTTCTTCTTATATAGCACAGACTCGCTACGCGTTTGGCAGGCTGTGGGCAGGGCTGATTTCAGACACTAAAAAGCACAGAGGCCCATTTGTTGGGGCCCCTGGCCTCCTTGCTCAGGATTTCACACAAGTCAGACAGGTGACAAAGCACGCAGACGAATGCATGTGTAAAGCAACCTGGCAGAGCATCGAAAACCACAAGTAATGCAGCCCAGACATGACACCGGTGGTGTTGTGTGCCCTCGCTTCGCCATCTTAAAATACCACAGTAGGTGGACACATTTTCCACAGTAAAATATTTGAAAAACAATTGGTGTGTGTTTTGGATTTTACTCTGAAACAAGGACAGCCTGAAGAGACTTTGTTTTCCATTTTCACATTACACAACTACACCACTGTCAAGGCTACGATTTTTAACACTGAGTGTATGTGAGTAATTATCACACTGTTTTTGCTTAAACTTCTTATTTGACATTTCTCTGTGTGTTTCCTATGCTGAGTCAACCAATGAAGCTGCCTGTCACGCTCATCTTGGATGATGTTGTGGTCAAGACTTGTGACAACAATTGACGACACTGCTGTATGACAATGCAGTCGTGCCACTGCAAATTTATATATGAAGTCAGCAGAGATGCAACCTGTAGCCATGACGACTTGGCCTTATTAGCACTTCTCCTGGCGGGAGTTTTTTTTTTGCTCTGTGATCCAACAAAGCATTCATTCGTCAGTGTTGGCAGGCATAGAAGACATGCTTTCACCTTGCAACTGCACCCTCCAAAGTTAGAACAGCCCACAAAATGTAAAAAGCTGTAGGCAAGTCATAACTCCTGCAGACTTGTCTTTCACAATATATGTAGGTGTTGTGTAATCGGTGACAGGTCACACATTTTTCTTTGCCTCTTTCCCATACAAGACAGGGAGGACCTTGTTGCCCCATTGCCCTCTTGACTGCTACTCTGACCTCTAGGCCTGAGAGCCAGTCTACAGTCTCCCGAGGTTTTCTCGAGTGAATCTGAGATATATTCCAAGGAAACACTGGCAGAGGTAAGAGAAAGTGAAAGAAAGAGCAGTGATGTGGCAATCTGTCAAGGGCTATTTCAGATTGTCAATCCAAAATAGCCCTTATTCAGAAAACCAACAGTTTTTGTGTGAAATGTTCTTCTTACCATCTCTAAATTCTCTTCACGCACATAAAATGCACTCCAGAGGTACCAAAATCCAAACCAGCACTACGCTGAATCACTTCAGCTTAGCTCGAGTGAGAGGGCGGCGGGTTTGAGTTTCATACGAACATCAGGCAAAGCAACTGAGTCATCCTGTTCGTCAAAGAGCAGCTTTCACAGCTCTCTCAGTTCTCACAACTGCATCATTTACATCAAGCCGCCGACACACACATCAGGCCCTCAGTGTGCCTTTGTGGGAAAAATGACATGAATACACAAAGTTTTTTGTTTGAGAGCTGTGAGAAATGCAGGCAACATTGTCTAAAAACCCTAAAAATGTACTCATATATAAGAAAAGCTCAGCTATAATAAAAGAAAATACTTTCTTCTTTATGGAGATTATGAAATTATCTCAGTGTCTGTAAAGAAATCACCTCGACCTACTTAAAAAAATGTAAGAAATTAATTTGCCCACATTTAAAATGCGACAGGCTGATGCTTTCTTTGCGGTTTTGCATGTTTCGTTCTGAAACATTTCCACCTCCATTAACTTCTGTGCAACCAGGTGATCTTTATTGTGTATTCCACAAATGTATTCCACAAATATACATACATATATATATATATATATGTTACTCAGAACTAGAGGTTTTACCTGCATGGACGAAGGCTACCAGGAGGCTGAAGAGTACCAGCAGGGCAACTCTGCAGATGCTGCTGCTGTTATGAACCATGGCGGCTGCAAGCGACGAGCGTCTCCAAAAACTCCTCAAGCAGAGTCTCTTAACGAATAGCTGAGTCTGTGAGGGGAGCAGGAGAAGAGTACGGGGGAGCACAGAAGGGAGAAAGGTGAGGGGAAAGCAAGCAGGAGAGAGAGGGATGGTGGGTGGAACTAGGTGTGCACAGGATTTTCTGGACAGTGTGGACCTTGTGAACACATCATCACGGGGGCCCACCCACTCCACAACTCCAGTCACATAGTTGGGGTGAGAGGTAAACATTCGGGCCTGGTCACATCACGCAGGCCTCTATTGGACATTCAATTCTTAAAGGAAATATCTGACTGCAAACTGGAGGATGTCAGTGATAAACTACGTACTGAGAAAATCTAAAGACAGTATCTTTGTTGATACTGCTTCAAATATGTGGACAGTATTTTAAAGGGGTGCTTCAGCAAACTGGCACTTTCAAAGAGTTGGCGGACTCTTCATAAAATACCAGCTTCTACATGTACGCTCAGGCGGATGGCCCAGTGATATTTTTCTTCCGTTCCTGTTAAGTCACCTGCTGCAGGAATTGCTTAGGCGACCTACCAGTGAGGTCATTTTTTTATTTCTGTCGGTTTACTTGTGGTCTGCTCTATCATTTACAAAAAACAGTTTTCATGTGTATTAGGGATCATTGTCCTGTTGGAAGCCCCAACACCCGTCTAGCTGTTGGTTTGAGGTGAAGGTGAAGAATATGGAGGTAGTCCTCTTTTATTATTTCATCCACTTTGTGCAATATACCAATACAACTGGCAGCGAAACAACCCCAGAGCACCACCACCATGCTGGAGAGCTGGTAAAGTGTTATTATATTTGAAAGCCTCACCTTTACCCCTCCAAACCCACCTCTGGTCATTGTAGCCAAATAGCTCAATTTCTGTAAATACGCCTTGGCCTTGTCAAGTTAAGAGATTTTGTAGAACCTTCAGCACACTTCTTAAAAGATTTGAGAGAATATATATATATAAGAGCCAACTCCGCCATTGCCTGGTCCCAAATCCAGGATGAGAAAAGAGGAGGGTTGGGTGTGGGGCTAGCAAGCCCATCCTCTAAAAAAAAGCCATGCTACAGAAACTGCAACAACAAGTACATCCCGACAACTGCCTGGACAGGAAGACTCCTCTTCAGTGGGGCCCATGATGCGTGCCGGTGAAAGCAAGCTCGCCGACAAGTCTTCTTACGACCAATGCCAAGACCAGGATAGGGACCTGTAACATCAGAACCCTGAACGAAAGTGGGAAGTGAGCCAATGAGATGAGAAGATACAGCATCAAGGTTCTCAGACTATGTGAGACCCGATGGATCGGAAGCGGCCAGACCAGACCGTCTTCAGGTGAAACCATAATCTACTCCGGGCACGAAGATGCGGACCACAATCACACCCAAGGACTTGCGCTACTGTTGGCGCCAGAGGCTACAAGGGCGCTGTTGGCATGGAAACCCGTCTCACCAAGACTCATGATAGCCAGGGGCAGGAAGATTACCATCATCCAATGATATGCAGACACTAACACAGCACAAGCAGAAGATATATTTAAGCCTGTATATATACTTTGACTCTGTGAGGATTAGAGAAAATACAAAACAAATTCAAACTTGCCCACCCGATTCTTGTTTTGTAAAGTCACTAAAGATGTATGTTGTCCAATCATTCTGCCCTGGAAAAAGAATAGTTCAAAGAAATCAAGAAAAGGCCAAAATTATCTTGACACGCATGGCAATGATGAGCACATATAAATTTCTGACCATGACTCATGGGTGTAGCCAACAATCTGGCAACGTAGCATGAGGACATTTCAGTTCCTATTTACCCTTTTGAATATTGATTTGATTTTGTCACTGAGAACAACACAACAAGCCTAATCACTGCACATCTCTGTCGTTTTAGGGGCTTTTTCACAACACAGATCAGTTTCTGGCTGGATGCAAACCTGACAGGTGCTTCCTCTGGGAACTACAAAATCAGATTATCATAGAAAGCACAAACTATGATGACATCGTCAGCAGGTGTATCTCATTTAATACCGTTGAATTAAATATTAGATGCTAAGTGCTTAAATTATTAAGTATTACCAAGGGAACTATTTTCACATTTTCAGAACAGAACCAGTTTAACAACCCAAACTGTACTGATGGGGTCATTTTCCTCTTTCTCACCAGCAGGCTCCTGAGTGTCATTTGAGAACCGGCCTACATTTCCACTGGTTCGACCACAGATTATTATCTGGTACTAATGGCTGACATTGGGATGTATCTTCCAATCACTGTCCAATCAGCTTCTTTCCTATCATCAGTGCTCTCAGTAATTCTGACTTCAGGTTCACCAATCTTGTGGTGAAAGTATGCAGAACTGCTTCTAGGCTGGGTATCAGGGCCATGTAGGTGTAGCAAAGCTCACAGCATGGGAAGTCTGGCGCTCAGCATTTGCATTACCTAAATAAGCTCTTGTCACTGGAGTGTTTAGCCTGTGTCGCTTGTAAACTAGATTTTAGGCCCATTAACAAAAGAGTTCCCCTTCAACATTGCAGCTGCTCGTGAGGAAGCTGGAGCTGACTGCAAGTTTTCCAGTATTTCCTGTCTGCAAACTTACACTTACACTAACTTTAAAAATGTTTATGTTCAAAGATTTTGTGTTTATGTTAAAATCTTAGTCATCTCCTTGCGAACAGAAAAATAAAACTCTCTAGGGCTGTCCTGTGGTGTCTTGAACAAGGTTTTGGTAGCAGATCCTTTGGGGCTTGTGGGACATCATGTATGTTGTGAACAGTACTGACTGTGAAGCACTGTGGTCAACATTGTTGTTTTAATATGTGCTATATAAATAAATTTTGATTTTGATTGAACTTGTACCAGAGCACCTAACTTGAGTCTGGGGAGGTAAAGACAGTTCAACACCTTGGGTTGTTTGTCAAGTCTCTTGTGCAGTTTTTGTGTTGTGGCAGGTGCTTTAGGTGTATCTTGGTCTGTGGTAATATGTAGCCGAGAGATTCACAGCCAAAGTAACTTCTGCAAAACATTTCATTGGAACAAGATGATTGTTATTCTTTTCAGCCATAGTTTTAGTGTTGTGGCTGATCACTATAAGTCGGTGGTGTTTTGATAAGTCATTCTTGGGAAGCCCATTCCTCATCACATGTTGATTCTCCAGAGCACGTGCTAAAAAATGTTTTGTTGTTTATGGGAGAATTTTTAATTTCCCCTTTGTGGATTTAAAAATATGACTTGACCATGTAACTAACACTAGCGCCAGCACTGTGGGAAAATGCAGTTTTACTTCCTCAATATCAGTAAGCTGTTTTTGATACTGTACTTTCGAGGCTTAAGTGTTAGTTTTGATTTAAAAAAAACAAAACAAACTGCTTATGTGGGAAAAAATTGAAAGAAATAAAGGAGCAAAAGTCTGGTTTACTGCACGCAAAATACATTAAATGGACTCTTTATTAGCTAAACCTTACTGGTACTGGGTTGAACTCCCATCTGCTTTCAGAACTGTCTTCAGTTAGATTAGTAGATTCAACAAGGTGCTGGAAACATTCCTCATATGACAGCATCACACAGTTGCTGCAGATTTGAGAGCCTCATATCTTCATATCTGCTTTTGTAACGCCACCTGGTGTGGTCTTCTGCTGCTCGAAACATCCAACCTGTAGCCCATCTCCTTCAAGGTTATTTTGTGCATGCTCTTCTTGGTTGTTTGAGTTACCGAAGTCACGCTTTCTTTTGTCTTTTTCAGATCATTCCCAGTTAATCCCAGAGATGGATGTATGGGAAAATCCCAGATGATCAGTAGTTTCTGAAATACTTAGACCGGCCTGTCTGCATCAACAATCGTGTCATGTTCACAGTTGTGCAAGTCACACTAATTCCCCATCATCTTGACCTTGTCCATGTGGTATATGTGATTGTATTAATGAACAGTTGAACAACTGTACCAAACACTGTGGCAAGTCAGTGTATGCTACAGCCTCAGCTGTTATTTTCTCTCTCTGGCGCGTAGTCATCTTTCTTCTCCCTTCTTATACTTAAACACCAGCAGGTCATCTTGGCCTTGTCTACATGGCTAAATGCATAGATAATTAACTTGTCCCATGGTTCCTAAATTTAATTTCATTAATAGACCCTCTTAATCACCTGGCACTGATGAAATTTCCATGCACACATTTCGAGCTTTTCACGAACAGGATGTCTAAAATGTGGTTTCCTGCAGTGTGACCGGGTTAATCGTAAAAAATCAGTTACACACATATTTTGCAGTTTTTCTGAATGGTTCAGACACAGGTGTGAACAGCCCACACAGACTGTTTTATTATTTCATACTGCAATAAAAAAGTATGACTCCAGCAGATCATTTTCATATATTATAATACAGATGCAGAATTGAAAGTTTATTCTTTAAACAGCCTAGTATTTTACAAGAAATAGATAACTACTTGGAACTTTTGAACTTGTCCTTAAAACAGGACATAAGTGGGCACGAATCCTTGGGCTCTACTTTGCTGTCATTATCCATGAACACCCAGCCAAAAAGAGGGAGGAGGGGAGGAAGGGGGGTGGGGAACTAAAGTGTAGGGGGGAACTCAATAAATAAAAACAAAAAACAATGGATATAATCTCCAATCTTTCCCAAGCTACCCCATTCATGTATCCACACTTCAAAATATATATAGAAAACAAAACAAAACAATGAGATACAGTTTAGGCCAAATTTTAAATTTGTTAATTTTGGATGAAGCAGCTAAAGAGATGTCAGCAAATCAGCAGACTCTCCATTAGTTTGACTTCCTTGCTAACTTGGTTGGGGGTATCCCTCGACTGTTTGCTCCAGTCTGTTTCTCTTTAGGGTTAAACTTTTAGATCAAAGGTCCATTTGCACCAGAAAAATACGCTCTGCCTCAATGGCCAGTGTACTCCTGATAAAAGGGAAACAGAAAAATAAAGGGTGAAAGTCGAGGAAGCAGTTGGGGGTTTGGGTAAAGCAGCTGCTGTTCAAATTGGATACAGTCAGTGGGGGTGGGGGGGTTTGCTTGGCTGCAGTCCCTTAAAAGTCCTCCAAAGTTTCAATCTCTCCCATATTCAATCTCTCAGATGACGCATTCACAGAAAAACCTGAAAATGTAAAAAGAAACAACTCAATTAGCACATGAAACATAAAAAAAGTAATCATTTTTCAGATGGATGTTTGTCCTAACCTAGTAGGCTGGGGTCTGCCCGGACCATCTTCTGCTTCTTTTTCTTCTTCCCTGAGGTGACTGTCTCAAAGCGCTGCTGCTGCCCACTCGTATGGTTGGACTGGTAAACTGATGAAGATCCTGTTCCACCCCAGACAGAATCCTTGGAAAGAGAGAAACTTGCACTTAAAAGACGGCTCAGCTCTCAGAGAAAAGGCTCAACGCAGTCCCACTAGATATCGCTGAACATAATGATGAAACCAGAGCTAACATTAATGCTTCGAATTCACTGTGGAGGGAAATGAAGTATGAAATAATAGGAACTGCCACCAGTGACAGCGTTAAAACTGTCACAAACGAACTGAGGTGCTAAATAGCAGAGCCTAAAAAAAAAACAAAACAAAAAAATGCACCTTTTATTTATTTTTTTCCTCATGTCAAAGTTTCCACTTGAAGACATTAAACACACGAGGCTACTGATGCAACCTACTGTAATTGAAACAATAAACTTGGGTGACGGAAGGTGTAATGGTGTCATGTACAGCTCAGTTTGCCCTTTGTTACATATAATTGTTTCCATCAGCGCCACCTTCTGATCAAGGAACAAACTACTCCTGTAATTCTACCCCAACTACTTTTATCATCAGAATCAGCATACTTTATTAATCCCTAAGGAAATTATGTAGGTTACAGTTGCTCCAGTACAGTAACATTAACAAAAACACACTAGACTATTTAACAATACAATATGTTAAGATATAAGGAATAGCACAATATATACAAATCACCAAATAATAAATATCCAGGGTTGACAGATGTGATTATAAATAAATATCAAGAAAATTGAAAGCAACATTACCGACAGACAATCTGACTGCACAGCTGGGACAAGCCAGACACCTGATGATTGTTCAGTTAGCTTTAAAAAGTTCACTGAAAGCCTTGCATTTTCTAAATATAGCCAAAAGACATGTGTTCACTGAATGGATGCCCCACTTTTCTTCACTACTTAGAAAGAGGCCAGCTCAAAGGTGTGTTAAACAGACAAAGGTGTCAAAGTAACACATCTGTCACCACAACATAGTGTTGCATGAGCTTCATAAGTGTAATTTTACAGATTATAGTATGATTAAAATCCTGGATGCTCAAAAATAACATCTTAAAAGTAAAACTATGATATACTACACTCAGTCCACTTTAATCCACAAATATATATATTTTTTATATAAATATGAGCTATCAAACTTTTCAATTAATGGGAGTTTGCTTTGGAGGAGTGACTGTATGTAAGCATGATCATACAGTCAAGGCTTCACATATTTAACTGAATTCTCTGATGTTTTGGCTATTTGATAAACTAAATTGTATTTTACCTTTTAATAAAAAACACAACTTACTAAAATCAGCCCAACCCTGATGGTAGAAGAACCAAACCTGTTAATATGATCAAGCACTTTGACATAAATTCCACTTTTACAAAATTATGACACTGAGTTTTTAGTGCCATTGTAAACAACACTATTAATGCGCAATATTGATGTGACATTGGGAGGTGTTGGTGTTCTGGACTGCATTGCATTTAAAAGTGTTCCTAATATTCTGCCTCCCTCATTTGTGGTAATGTGGTGGAAAACAATGTGAGAGTGCCCACTGTGTTTACAGTTCAAAGAAACCACTACACTCAGATTATTCTTCCAATAAACAAAAATGATTTTCATTCGCGTGTCAGGTTTTATACAAACAAAAGGTGCAGTGCTGCTCTGACTACAGACAACATAGACGAAAGGTGGCCTTCATGTTTTAGTAAAAGCAACATGGATTAATCCTTCATAACATTGATGTAGTGATAAAATTCACCTTTTCGACAATCTCTTTTTCTATTATTTAAAAAGAGCAGGCTAAAAAAAGAAAGAAAAAAGAAGTGCCATGTCGGCACTTGCTATGACTTAAGATTTATAAATTAGCTGATTAAAAAAAAAACATTGTTATAGATGGCATCTTTCTGGGGTCATCTAAAGGGTGATGCAACAGTTTTAGTTTTTGCATACAGCCAGAAAAGCCACATAGTGAAGTGAAACATCACTTTCACCTCATTACAAGTCATATAAGGAAGTGACAATTGGTGTAACAACCCTTGTTCTTGTAAGTCCTGCTCACCTGCTGCTGCTGCTGCTTGAGGGCTTGCTGTTGTTTCTGTGGTGCCTGTTTCTGTTGGTTAGCGTTCTGTTTGGCACGACGTTCTAGGAACTGCTTGGCAAAGTCCTTGGCCTCGGGAGTGTCCCCCAGGTAGGCCCTGATGTAGTCGTGCACCTCGTACGGAGAGTCCACTTCTTTGAGGAAAGATGCAAACGTAGGAACTGGCAGAGAGGAGGAGGAGAATATTTGTGTTTGGCTTCCAGAAAGGGCCCATTAATAGTTCCTGGTGGGATGACTTAGTAAATCATATTTAAAGACTCACCATCCAGGTTGTTGGCCGTGTTGAGGGTGTGCAGAGTCTGCTCACACCATTGCATGAACGTGTCCTGTTGACTCTTGTTGACACCTTGAAACAACTTTAGCAGCTTCTCCTCCTCCTCCACCTTCTTATTGGCTCGCCCACTCAAAGAGTTACTTCATGTGCACAAACAAATGAAAGAGGAAGACAAAGTAAGTCACTAAGATCTGCATGTTACTCATCATATCCCTCACGCTGCAAATCATGCTATTCATCACAGCCCGTGACTAAGAGGGTTTGTAAAGTTTTGTCACTCTAAATAAATACCTGAGGTTGGCGTTGCCTTTATTGTTCTTCTGCGCGTTGCCTTTTCGGGTCTGTTGAGGTTGCTGGACAACTTCTTTCACAGCCTCATCCCAGAAACCCATATTTGAGTTGTGGGTGTCACCCCAGATGCTGCTGGAGTCTGAGCTCCAGTTACTGCTGCTGCTGCTGGTGTTAACAGACCCCCACACAGAGTTACTCAGAGAAGTCTGTGAAGAGAGCCAGACACGTCTCAGGTTAATTGGCCCATTACATTCATGAGATATCAGTACATTAGTTGGTATATAAAATGCCTAAAAATGGTAAAAGACAACTTAAAGTTTCCAAAGAAATTGACTGATGTGATAGTTTTGTCCATCTATCAGTTCAAGAACCCAAACAGATTGATTTCTTAAGAAATAAAAGTGTAAAACTTCACAACTTTAAAGTCAGAACAAGGATGAGTTGCAAATATTTGGTTACAAAGTAAGAAAACAAACAGATTATGCGAAGATCTGCTGATTCTGAAAATCTGCGGATTTGCCGATTCATCATAACTGGTGTAGTTGCTGGAATTCCTTTTAGCAGAAGTGAAACGTAAAACCAGAAGAACAACAATTACTGCCTTGTGGTTAAAGTGCCTCGAATAGGGAGGGAGGGAGGGACAAAGAAAGACATTCTACATTACAGCCAGGAAAGTGTTTCTGCAGATCATAATGATGCCACAGATGATTGAACACATTAGTCAAAAGAACGAATTAAAGTTTCACCCGACTGGCTTCTGAATTCTTCAGCTGTTGCTTAAACCGACCATCAATTTTTAATCAGTTCATCTCTGGTTTCAAGTAAACATCTGTGCCAAATCTGAAGAAACATCTGAGGTATACCTCTGATCACAGCTGTTGCTCGTGCAGAGGCATAAAACAGCAGATTTGTAAAATCACTAATTTAAAAACAAAAAAAACAATCAAATCACAATTTTGTGAACTCCTCCTGGGATTTAAACGAAAATTTCATTTGTCAATATTTTGGATGTTATTAATGATATTCTGCCTTAAAATGCTGACTCCACTAACGACTCATAAACAGCTCTGCTTTTCTACGAAGCTCTTATTCTGTTTCAGTCAACAATATCTTTTGTTATTGTTTGTGTCACATACAGTTCTGTTTTGAGCGCGCGTTTGTGGGGCAACAATAGGATGTTGTTGCTGCTGTTGCTGCTGCTCCTTCCGCTGTTTCATCTGCTGGGCTTCCTCCCTCTGAATCTCCAGCAAAGACTTGGTGGCAACTGGCTGTTTGGCCATGTTACCCCAACCTGACAACTTGGCATGAGGCTGCTGAGCCTGCTGCAGGGCCTGCTGTTGCTGTAGCTTAAGGATCTCTTGCTGCTGACGTCGATGCTGTGAAGTGAACACAGTATTAATATACATATAAACACATACACACATATATAGAAACAGCATCTCAATAACAAGAAACAAAGTACTGATGACAGACCATTATTGCTAAAAGTATTCACACACGTACAAACTTGAGCGATGTCCCATTCTTAATTCATATGGTTTGATATGATGTTGGCCCACCCTTTGTAGGTAAAACAGCTTCAACTCTTCTGGCAAGATATTCCACAAGTTTAGCAGTGTTTATGGGAATTTTGCACCATTTTTTTTTCCGGAAGAGCATTGGTGATGTCAGACTGGCTTGTTGGATGAGAGGGCCTGGCTTGCAAACTCTGCTCGAATTCATCCCAAAGGTGTTCTCTCTTGGGTTGAGGTCAGAATTCTGTGCAGGCCAGTGAAGTTCTTCGACGCCAAAGTTGCTTATCCATGTCTTTATGGACCTTTACTTTTTGCACTGGTGGAAGGTCTTGTCGGAACAGGAAGGGGTCATCCACAAAGTGTTCTCACAAAGTTGCAAGCATGAAGTTGCCCAAAATGTCTTGGTATGCTGAAGCATTCAAAGTTCCTTTCACTGCAACTAAGTGGCCAAGCCCAACCCTGAAAAACAACCCCACACCATAATCCCCCTCCACTAATTTTACACTTGGCACAATGTAGTCAGATAAGCATCGTTCTCATAGCAACCACCAAACCCAGACTCATCCATCAGATTGAAAGATGGAGAAGCGGGATTCATCACTCCAGAGAACACATCTCCACTGCTCTAGTCCAGTGACAGCATGCTTTACACCACTACATCTGATGCTTTGCCTTGCACTTGGTGATGCCTAGGTGCCTGATTTTATACACCTGAGGCCATAGAAATGACTGGAACATGTTAATTCAATGATTTGGATGGGTGAGTGAATACTTTTGGCAATTCAGTGTATGAAAAAATTAATATAGTGTATACAGACAGGTTACACTTTTGAAAAGCACATAACAGCAGCAGTTCACTGAAAATTAAACTGGTCCACTCTTCTTACCTCGTCCCGCGCCTGTCGTTCTCTCTCTTCCTCCAATTTCTGGATCTCAGCCAATGACAGGGCATTCTGAGTCTGGTTTATAGTGTTTGGTGACTGCTGGCCCCACTTTGATGAGGATGGAAGCTGTGGACCAGGATAAGGCATTTTGTAAACTTTAAAGTCATCTCGTACTCTGTATTTTTAATAAATAAGGGTTATGTTTATACCTTCATTTGTGCAAGCTGCTGCTGTTGCTGCTGCTGTTGTTGCAGCCTCCTGAGGGCCTCTTGTTGCTGTTGTCTCTGTCTCTGCAGCTCCTGCTGTCTTTGGGCCTCCTGGTCTCTCCTCTTTTGCTCTTCCTGTTGTTGGGCCAGGGCAGCTGCCACTGCAGCAGCTGCCACCTCTTCCTCTGCTCGCTTCTCTTCCTCACGCCTCCGCAATGCTTCCAGTTCCTCCTGCTTTCTGCGCTCCTCTTCCTGGTGAAGCAGATACAAAAACTCAATAAGCTCAGTGCTGGGTTCAAGAAGAGGAATTATTAGACACGATTTTGTACCCTTACCTGTTTGCGTAGGAACTCTTCTCGCTTCTTTCTCTCCTCCTCTTCCCTCCGCCGTTCTTCTAATCTTCGAAGAGCTTCCTCCTGTGCCATTCTTTCCTCTTCCTCCTTTTGTCTCCGATGTGCTTCTTCCTGTTCCCTTTGCCGTCTTAGTGCCTCCTCCTTAAAATTCACAATGTTGTGTCAGTTCAAGCCTCACACCAAATGAACAAATCAAAGGGTGACTCCAAAACATAAAAACCCAACTGATATCTTTTTTTGGACTACCCAGTGGTTGTTGTCATTGGAACGCAACATGAATAAAGCCTGATTACAGCTAGTCTGTAAACAATATTACTAAGAATTTGCTAAGCAATGAATGCTTAGCAAATTCCAAGCGACACTGCTTACAAACTAGCTGGTGCCACCTTTTTTACGTTACAACTCTGACATACTGTATATGACATCTGTATAAAGCACCTGATACATCAATACTGCCCTTTGTTTTGTTTTTTGTCTCTACTACAAAAAAACGATCAGGAAATGGGTTCTACTTTACAGCTTCAACAGGCAGAAATCTAGAGGGAAAACGTCTTTCCCTCTATACAGTAAAAGTCAATTCCGCATTTCTAGCTTCATGGGTAAAAAGTCTGCTCAACCCACTTTAACATTGAATTTTGCTGCCCATGTGAATTTTTCACTCTTTACAGTACTGACCTAAGACTCCCTTCATTGGTTAGAATTTATTTAAAAGACAGAAATGAGAGGCCGGAGGTGCAGAAGAGTCTGCCCCCTCTTACACTGTGTGAATAAGAAAACCTCAAAGATTGTCTTTTGCCCAGTGCCACTAAGACATGTACTCATTCCATTTTTAAGTGCTTCTATGAAAGCGTTCCACCTGTTTCTGCCGTGCAAGCTCCTCTTCTTCCAAACGTTTCCGTTCCTCCTCCTGTCGAGCTCTCAGGGCATCCTCCAACCGTTTCCTTTCCTCTTCCTCCCTTTTAGCTCTCATTTCTGCCTCACGCCTCTCAAGCTCCAGCTGACACAAAGAAAAATAATGAACTTAAGGCATTGTTCACAGAAACGTGATCTCAAAATAATAGTCGGACATTTCAGACTTCTATTGCTGTATTCCAAACTTCTGAGATCTTTAGAGGTTAGTAGAGACACTGTAAAACACTCGTAGACCAAGATTTTTAATCACCTTTGCATTCTTTGCCTTCTCAAACTGTTGCATCTGCTCAATAGTTGGAGCCTGTGCCATGGAGTCTATGGGTAAATCCCATACACTGCTGCTATCCCACGCTGTTGAAAATGATTCAATTTTATACATTACACTTGCCACAAAAACACATTTCCATCACTTCAAGATACTAAAGTAAGAAACTCACTGCTCTGAGAAGCTTGTTGGAGGTTAGTTGTGCAGGAAGCCTGAGTAGACGGGTTCTGCATTTCCCACACAGAACCAGAGTCTTGTACAGACAGAGATCGGGTAACAGGAGGTAGGAGGCTCTCAGATGCTCTACAGTAATATAAAGCAAACACATTAATGGATTCAGTTTCCCTTGATGTCTCTAGAGGTAACATTTTTAAACACTGAAATACTTATGATAATAATGATGCTATCAACCTTATCTTAAGAGCCTGGTATTGCTGTTGAAGCAGGTTGATCTGCTGTTGGTGCTGCTGCTGCTGCTGAAGAGGAGCTGAGCTAAGAGCTGCAGCTTTCTGCTGGGCCAGGGCCTGAGCATACTGCTGCCTAAATGGAGGAAGATGGGTAGATAGTGATTAGGAAAAAAAGCAGTATAGTGGCTGGGGGTTTCGTAGTGTGGAATCAAGGCAAAAGCAGCATGGGTTTGAACACTTTCAACCCTTTCATGTGGAGTTTGCCTGTTCTCCCTGCTGTGTTGCAGGTTTTGTCTGGGAGCTCCTGTTTCTCTTGGCATTAAAAGCATTCCATAAACCTTTTTTTGGTAAATAAAACCACAAATAATGTGGACAGTTCACAGTTCCATCAAGCAAGGCAGTTATTGATAAATAAGATGACATTCAACAAAGTCAGATGCTGATATTTATGCATTGTGTCAAATCAATATTGGACCAGCTGTTTCTTCTTTCAGCTGCTCCCTTTAGGGGTCGCCGCAGCAGATCATCTGACCCTATCTTTAGCATCCTCTTCTGTCACACCACACCCTCTCATGTCCTTCACTGCAGCCATAAATCTTCTTGTCCTCACTAGCTAAAGTGGAACTTTTTTTTAAACCAACTCAATGTTTGATGAAGTGTTGAGTCAATAAAACTAGTATTTTTAATCGAAATAAGTTATTGTTGCACAGAAAGCAAGAATAAATAAGCAATAATGTCTCAACTTAAACGGGAACTCTACCAGTTTTACACACCACAGTCTGTCTGCAGGTCTTGGGCAGTAATACTTCATATGTAAACCAATTTGCCAATTTGTTGCTTCAAAGTGAGCTGTGTGAATTTGCTGATGTAGTGTTAAATCTGAGCCTGGCATACCTGAGGAGGTATTGATATTGGAACTGCTGTAACTGGTAAAGGTTAAGAGCAGTGAGCTCCTGGTGCCTCTTCAACCTCTCTTGATCCCCATCTCCCTTCAAAACATAAGAAAAAAGAATTACAATAAAAATCATGTTTTTAAATCAAGTTGGAGAAAAAGCAAAGCATTAAAAAGCTTCCGATCTCTCTTTCTAGCTGCCCATCTAATTCAGCATCACAGGGAGGCTTGAACTGTTGCCTCTCACTAGGTGAGAGGCGAAAAGAGTTCATGTTATATTGTGCTTTAAAAGATAATACAAGGAGGTTTCCTTGCGTTTCTATACACACCCTTCTATTTTAAAAAGGGACTACTACACCACCTACAGGATAAAAGGTAGTACTGATTCTACTTCTGATTTGAAAAACAGTCCCTCCACATTTAAGAATCAAATGGAGAACACTTTGCAGGATCCTTACCTGTAGAGGTGGAGGTGCAGAACCTGGAGTAAATGGTACCCTGCCCCAGATCTTCACGATCTCTCCCAGAGGCTGAAATACTTCATCACACCCTCTTTTGACCAAAAGGTTCATTGTGAAGTACCCAGCCTGAAACCACTCTGTCATCTCATGGTTACTGAATGGACCTAAAGGAGCACAAAAAGACAGCAGAAAACATTCAGGAGTCTGTTTTTAAGACAAAACTACAATCTAAGCTACACTCTGACCAGATGAAGTCCAGGCTTACCCTGTATCTCCCCCTGGGGGTCTTTGTAAAACCACTTGAGAGCAGCTTCATGGGTCAGGGGCAGGCCTGCAGGCTTGGGCTTCTCTGAAGTCTTTGCTGCAAGTCTGTCATCATCCACCCCACTGTCCTGTAGGTACGCTACCATCTTTTCCGCCTCCTGGAAAGGATTTTTTTTGTTTTTTTTTAAAGAAAGGCATTAAAATTACTCCTAAGCCAAATCAAAACTGACACAAAAGACTGCCTTGTCTCAGATGATTAAAAAAAACCCAAAACATAACAGCTTCTTTCTGAGCAAAGAGTTGCTTTTAAAAACCTGATCATTATCCCTCTGGGGTCCAGGGAATAATTGGCCGTTTTTGATTACTTTTGATTTTACCTATATTTCGCCTTCAAAAACCTTTTATCTTGCATTGTTTGGTATCAATATTTTGACATACTATATTAGTACAATTGATCTAAATCAAGACAAAAAAATTAATTATCTGAATAGAAAAAAGTTATTTTTTACTGTACAAACCACAAATATGCTTAACGAATCATTTTCATAACTTGAAATGCAAATAGAAATGGCAAATTTCTAAAAATTATGCACAAGTTCTGCAAACGACAAAGTTATATGGTACTATTTACCTAAAAATGCAGCCAAGGTCTCAGGTGTTTTTTATATAACCATTTAAAACTATTTACAGAACAATCAGGTGTGCAACATCAAATAAGAAGGCACGCAAATTATTTATGCAACTCCAAAGTTTCTATCCACTATAAGACAGAATTCCACAGGCCTAAACCCTGCAGGTCTGACAACAGGAGGGGTATCAGTCCTCTCTTCCATGTGGAGACAGCATTTACACTGGAATCTGCCATTTGTGGCTTCTTTGGATCAACTGTGACATTTAGCAGTATAACTGACACACAAAACAAAACAATGACTACACAACACACTAACTATAGCCTCCAAACACTATTAACGTCACTAATGTCTCACATATGAAAACTTGCTCTGTCTCTTTCTTTCGCTCACCCGCTTTCTCTTGCCAGTGCCACTCCTAAAACTTCCCTCTCTTCCTAAACAACCAAGTGCCACATGTTACCATATCTTTTTTTTTTTGATTGACTAGCATGGTACGCTTTAACACCAATAGGGAAGGGGTGATTTTTCTTTTTTCACTCACAAGCGGAGCGTGTTTGGTAGCGCTGTCCTTAGAAAACGCTGTTTTTACCGTTTCTTCCTGCCGTAAACACCACTGTTTTGTTCAGAAAAAAACTCTTCATAACTCTGGTTCTACGTGGCCCATCGACACAATTTAAAAACTGGTATATAGTTTGAAGTCCACACTTTTGACCCAAGTTGAAATGGAGACTTTGGGTTGCTGCGTCGTCTTAAATTGGTTATGTGAATTTGACGCACCGGCGCGTCCATAGACCCCAGAGGGTTAATGAAATTAGTCAAATGTCTGGTATTATAATATTCTTGATATAGTTTCTCCTTTAGCAACAAGATTATAACTGATCTCATGACTGTGGATTTCTGGTTGATGACCACAGTCCTGCTGACACACCTTCATGATAAAAGTTTACATAATTACCTGTTCAAAGTGTTTTAATCCCTCGTCTTCATCAGTGTCATGTGACACAGTGTTGGGCCTGCCAAAAGGTGACATTATATTTGAAGGAAATGGTAAAGGATTGCTCATTGGCACAGAAACCTCTATGGGCTTTTGCTGTGGTATATGGAGAGTAGGTGATGGAGCAGAAACTTCTGTATGGAAAAAAACAAAAAACAAAATGTTTGTATTTTTGGCACATGCAGAAAAAATAAGTAATATTTACAGTGAAACTGCATAAAAGTCCCACCTGTAAGGGTGGTAGAAATGTGGGTCATAGGAAGAGATTCCAGTATGCTATTAGACATGGGGACATGCACAGGGACTTTGCAGGGCTCTGGGGGGAGTTCCAGGGGTGGCTGTCGCTCAGCTGGCCTCTCAGGGTCTTCTGTCCTGCTAGGCAGGTTTGGGGACAAAGACTGAGCAGGAGAATGGGGCTCTGAGACAGTTGGAGGAACAGGTGGGGCCTCCTCTGGTACTCTAGCCAACTCTAAAGTAAAAATTACAAATCACAATATGAAATTGTCATAAATAATAATTAGGTTTTGTAATATTAAAAAATGTGTATTAAAATGTGTGCGTTGTGTCAACAGTGATTAGTTGATATTGTATCACATCCACATAATTTTCCACATTCTTTTGTCATGTTTGAATCACGCCTTTAAACAGCCATCATTTTATTTTAGAAAAATGGTTGAAGCACAAAACAGGCCAGCATCTGCAGCGCAATCCATTATGTTTTTTAGTGTCCTTGAGACTGTGGCTGAAAGACTCCCACAATTTCTCCTTACAGACAATACTTTGACTGAAAGTATATTAATCTAAGCAACTGCTGGGATGTATATGAAATTTTTGCATTAGTACATCTCAACCAGTTTCCAGTCAACATGCTCGTCCACTAATGCTAGGCTCATACTGCAAGACCTTATAAATCACTGAAATCTGACTGATGACAAGTATTTTTCTGGAATCTTATGTTACTGGTCATACTGCAGCACTCACACTAAAATCTGGTTCTGGAAACTGCAGACAAAATGTTCGAACTATAAGAGATTTTTTTTCCCCCCTTCTGTACATTGAAGTTCATACAGTAAGAGACCGCCATCACCCTGAAGGCTGAGCTTGGCTTCGGGGAATGCCATTTCCCAAAAGTGAAACAGCCCAGTCTTTTTGTGCGCTTCATAAAAAAGACTTTCATTTCCAAAGTGCTTACAAAACTGTGAGTCTTACAGTCTATTTAGATGTACTTCTATGTAAAAACCGTGACTGACCTTTTCGGTCAGCTTCTCTTTTGGCCTCGGTTTCTGTCTCTTTGGTCTCCTTGGGTTGGCAGTCTTCGTCCTCCAGGCCCTCTTCACACACTTCCAAGGGTTTGAATTCAATCTCTGCCTCTTCCAAGATCGGCTCCTTGGAGGCTTTCTGCTATTATGAAGGGAAAAGAAAAAAAAAAAAAAACACTTTTGAAAATTTGGCACACATATCCCTTAAAGCCATCAGCGTTTTGAAGCCAGTTCAGGATAGTCAAGTCTTTCCATTTATCAGTATAATGGTTTCTGCCTGAAATCACCTTGAGTGAGAGAAATGCCCCCGATGAGTCAAAGGTGCCCGCCTCCTCGTCTGCATCCTCCAGACACCACTCTGGCAGGCTGTCCCTCTCATCTTCAAGGCTGCCACTGCCTGACCTTGGCCTCCTGTAGCCACGCTCGTCTTCTCTTGCATCAAATGGGAAACGGCGACGCTGGTCTGGGTGTTCCCGCCACCCTGCTGACCGAGGCCCATCTGGAGAGACAAAATAAATACAAAAAAAACATTGGAAAATAATGAGAAAACCATTTTACTCATGATATACTTTAACTTCATGCAGATGTTCAGCAGTAATACATTTGCCTGTGCAAGTGAAATGCAGTTTAAAATAAAGAATCAATGGTGAAGAATCACTCATCTCACTCTAAGCACGCTTTGTTGGCTGGTACTTTATAGAAGCAGTAAATTACTGACAGCCAAGCTAACAAAACGCCCATGATACAGAAAGAGGTGGAGCTGGAGAATTCAACTGAATTCAACTTTGTGCGCTATCATGAATACCAAAAACCAACCAGCAGTTTGGCTGTGAAACAAAAAACTTTTTTCTCAAACAGGCAGTGGCAGTCACCACAAATACATTTATCTCTGATAAATGTATCGGTAACGTGGACTGTGCAGTGCCCACCTGGGCTTGGGGGGCACCACCGGTCATTGTCCCGCCGAGAACCTGCCGGGCGCCAACCCCCCTCATCATCCTCACCATTCTGATCATCACGAGAAGTACGCCAGTTCTCACTTTCTGAACGCGTGAAGTCGTGCTTCCTCGGGAGTCCTGCTCCACCGTCCTCATAATTACCTCGCACTGAAAACGATGGAGTGAAAGGTAAATAACGATTATATTGACAATGAGATCATAATTTGTGTTACCAAACTCATGCCTCATCGACATTCTTCAAAAATCTCAACTTCCTATTGGTCAAAAGTTCAACTTGCATAAACACACTTACTGTGATTGATCTGAAAATGTCCTGGAGCAGCATCTGTCACAAAAACAAAGCAACAAATAGATAAGCTAAGTTCATTCGCCCCAAAAGATCACCACATATTGATTATTTGAGGAGCAAAATGTGACACCAACCTGGGTCTTTTCGACCTGGTTTTTCAAACCTTCTATCTCCCCTATTGATAGAAAGAAAGTCATTATATAAAGTTATGACTGTTATGCCAAAAGGAAGAAAAAAAACTTCAAGCTTTGACAGAAAAAGATGAACATTTTAATACCTTTCTTCCCAGCTTTGGGAGCGATGCATCTCCCTTACTCCACGACCAAAACCTTCCACATCGTCAAAACTTCTTTGGTAAAACCCTCCATCTCCTCTGCCCCGACCTGAAAACAATCACAAACACTAATGAGATTCAGTTGCTCATAATCATATTCCACAGGCTTTCCTTTGGTTGGGATATTTAACACGGTTATAAAGGAACAAATGCCGCTAAGATACTCCAGCAACTCCTCTTGCAAATTATTTGCATTCAGCATTATATTCATCAGCAGGAGTTCTACCATGGTCCATAAACCCAAATCTGCTGAATCATGATGGTGTACTCTCCATTCACATTTTTATCCAGAGGTGTACAAGAAAGCAGCTCCTGAGATTTTTAATTGAATCTTTTCTCTCATGACTCACAGACAACACCCTTGAACAAGGACAAATCAGTTTGGCTGATGAAGTATTCTGCAATGTTTTACTGCCATAGTAAATGGCCTGTATTTGTATAGCGCTTTACTAGTCCCTACGGACCCCAAAGCGCTTTACACAACCAGTCATCCACCCATTCACACACTGGTGATGGCAAGCTACATTGTAGCCACAGCCACCCTGGGGCGCACTGACTGCTTCTAGTGAAGAACAATAACTTACTTTCAGACTTTTTTGTGTCACTGACTAACTTTCTATTTATAATTAAACTGCCTATCTATATAGCTATAGCGTGACCTCTTGATCAAACTTTAAAGTATTAGTTCAGGAAAAGTATACCTGACATGACCAATGCCAGTAAAAACAGTTCTTTTGTTTATGAATATTAATAGCTATTTCTGATTAATATTTAACCTCGCCCACACTGTGTATGTAAAACTGAACATGTCGACAGCAAAAGATCAACAGTCCAGACATCAGGGCCTTAAATTGTTTAAAAAAAAAAATGTAAATAAATAATCTGAATTTCAAGACCAAACTCTGGTAGCTGGTAACATAGCAGTTTCTATAAAAGACGTTTGTTTCTTAACACGTTATATTTTAGAAAATTATTACAGATAAAAGGTTAAGTCTTTGAACTAAGTCAAAGGTCAATGTGAAATCATAGTGACATACTGTTGCCACACACTTAACATGACCTCTGTCTAACACTGCAACTTTACTGGAGTGCATTAGCATGCAAGAATCTTGAAATATTACACCGATCCTTATTGCAGCCTACAGTTTGCAAGCAAGCCATGCCATCATTATGTAAATGCCTCATCTTATTATTTACAATTTCCAAGAATGATGAGCGAAAGAAGAGGTAGACTGATTTTGTGAAAAGCCATGTAGATGGAAAGCTGAGAATTACCAGCAACACCCACCTCTCCAGTCAACGGTTTACACCAGGAAATTTTACAAATTTCCTTTGGAATAATCTGGGATTCACAGATGAACACTTTATGCTCAGCAGAAGGCAGAATGTATATCTTTTGCTCCAAGGCTGACTAACAGTAATTTATTTTACTCTGGTGTGAGAAAATACTCATTTTTTTAATAGATCTGCATCGTGACTACGCCTAAACAAACGTCCGTCTGCTTTCAGAGACAATCTTCCACCTTTAGGGCACATCAGTGCGAGGCAACATTTTGCTGAGTAAGCACATCACCTACGGGATACTAGTATTACACTATACTGTCTCAAACTCTGGACACACTGCCAGGCTGTTTTAAAGGCACTTTAACTGTATCCAGTTGTCATGACTTTCCTGAAACTGCATACACACATCAACTACACACAGATGTGTCTGTTATACTGTGGGGGCACTTGGTTCTGTTACTTCCTTTATTTTATAGAGGGAAATCAAATAAAAAGTTGTCAAGAGGGATCACTTTTATCTTGTGACAAAACATTTCTATACTGATTCACTGATTAAACGTGTGGGAGCTTCTGGACTGGCATCTAAAGGCCTTTAACTTCCCTGGACAAATTTGCAGGATTTATTTTTTGAACCAAGCTCAGTTTTTCAGCTCCAAATAAACCGATCTGACCAATCAGACCACTGTAGGGCTGCTCGATTATGGCAAAAATGATAATCACGATTATTTTCACTGAAATTGAGATCACGATTATTTGACGATATTTATTTAACCCTTTAAGACCTACTATAGAACCAAGTCCACCAGAGCTTTTTTTTTTTTTTTTACATGCTGTAGTGCCATTTGTGGGAGCATTTCAAGTTGCTATACATCAATACAACTGTTATAGCCCATATTTTAATAATATGTATGCATTAAGTCCATAGTAATTACATAAATTGCAAAAAAGTGCAATAAACTACAAAAAAAATTGAAAATCGCTTTTGTTTTGTTTACATATATTTCTACTTGGAGAAATTTAAGAGGTTTATCCCTCAAAACTTTAAATACAATAAAGTTGCAAAAAATAGTTTCCCACCACAGGAAATTTATTTTGAGTGTCTTCATAGTTTTATTTTGGAGATACAGTAATTTTTATATACTGCAGGAAAAACAAAAAACAATCCTATGATGCAAATTTGCAAAGAAAACAGCATGTGCATCATTTCACTGTGGGAAGTGTTACGAACAGCTGATAGGAACGGCAAAGCGTGTTTCTGGAATATTATGTTTTTGTTCCTGCAAGCGCTTTTTATGCAATTTTTGCAAAGCTATATGTGGAACGAAACCGTGACCGAGGACAAGCTGATGGCATAAGATGTAAGTACAACTCCTCCGGTTTCATATGCAAAACAAATTATTGCGCTAGCTTACACGGTTCAGGTTCTACAGGGATTTAAAAATAGTTACGCAAAACGGAGCGTGCTGCTCTGACCGGCTTTAAAGGGTTAACAATGACTTTAAAAAAATAATATAAAATAGTGTGCAACACCACTGAAGTTTTTTTTTTTTTAAACTCTCTTTTCAACCAACGGCAGTCACTCTCCAAATAACTTCTGCTTAGCTTTCCGAGCTTCCCTCGGGTCCTCTTAATCAGCGGTCTCCAACCTTTTTTGCGCCACGGACCGGTTTATGCCCGACAATATTTTCACGGACCGGCCTTTAATGTGTCGCGGATAAATTAGGGAGGGGCTAATAATCGGCTCAGTCATTTTTAATGATCGTTGAAAGCCCAGATCGTAATCGTGATTAAAATTCGATTAATTGAGCAGCCCTAGACCACTGCATTTGGTAACAAAGCAGTGGTAGCTCAAAACACTCTTGTTGGAAGAACACAGCCTCATTTCTCCAACAAAGAATTAAACCTGTCTGTCTAGAGATTAGATCCAACATATTACTTCTCCTTGAAATTATAAAAGGAAACACAACTTACTCATGTATTCATGAGCTTAGATACATTCTTACCTCTACCCCTTGAAGTACTTCGGCCTCTTGGTGCCCCTGCTATCAGCCCACCTCCACGCCCTGTGAGCCTAAGTACAGCTGCACTGTTTACAGACATGGAAAAATTTCTCTGCAAATACAAACAGAAGGGAGGGGAGCAAACGGAGGGGAAGCCAAGTCTGAGCTCTTGTCTTTGTATCCGCTCTGTATTATAAAGCTAAATTAGTAAATACAATGCATATGCCATTAAAATAATAATATTGCAATTGGCCTCACGCCAGCTTGACATTAATGTCATTGTTCTGATCTGGTTGATACCTGTTCCTCCTCTGTAAAAGACACGAGTGCCAGAGGTGGCAGGGGCTCCTCTTGCAATATGGGCAGAAACTCCTTATCGTGTAGGTCTATAGGGATCTGGACAACACAAACGCACAGTACGAGTTTTCACAATTAAGATACATTTCATTCAATTTTCAAAGACTATTATAGCACAACAAAATATGGGGGATGAAATTCAATCTTGGCAGTCACACACTTTGTATGAAAATCCCAATGGCTACGATCTTGCGTCAACATCTAACGCTGACGTTACGGACGTACCCACCTTGTTATCCTTTACATAAAGTGCTAACATTTCTTCTCTCCCGTAGCGATATTCTGCAAGTTTATACTTTGGCAATGCAGGTGAGAGGGGTGGAGAGGCAATAGCATTGCTGCTTCCACCACCACCACCACCACCACTGCTGCCTCCTCCTCCAGACAGGGCACGCAGCCTGCAGACAGAGACAAAGCAGTAAAAACATAACGGACAGAGAAACATCAATCAAGCAACAGGTCTCAACATGAACGAGAAAACCTGCACTAGGCCCACGCAGAAAACCAGTTTCACAACCTAAAAATCACTTCATCCACACCAATTATTAAATCACGCCAGTTCAATTACCATTCTGGTCCAAAGTTAAGTGTCTGGGTTTCGGCCATTCTCCCTTGAAGTTCTGCAAATGTGGAAATGGAGGTAAAGGATTAGTGCCAAACATCTGCCATCCCCGCCCCCCAAAAAAACAACAGCAAAAAAGAACACATAGACAGTCATGCAGCCTAATACTGCTTATAAGTGTTACTGCATCCATTCAAAATTGGATATGTGCATGTCTTGACTTGGAAATATAAATGGGTATTCCAAAATTGCATGTGGCATAAACAGACAGGGGAACTGCAGTACTGGTCTGCACCTGTATATACAGTTTTTACTTTAATTGCTGAAAATCTTGAAAACTAAAACTCAGGCATGTCAAACACATTAGGGGTTTGTCCCTGGCTTTAATGCATTTCAACTCCTCAGGCTATGTAGCCCATCCCACAAGCACACAACCAGTGTACAATTTCAATGTGCTAAAGCTATTTTAGGACATCTCTCAGCCCGCAAGGAGGCTGTGGCAGACACCTGTAATTGACGACTGAGATGGACTTTCTTTCAGCAAAAACAACTCTCCCCAAAATAATCATGTTATGCCAGCATCATTAGTTGTTTGTTTATGCTAGTGTCCCTACTACCAAGACGTTCCCTTCACCCTTAGCCTGGAAGCACAGATCTAAGGCACAGGCCTTCCTCAAACATCAGGCACAAAAGGCGACAGCAGACTTACAATAGCCTTGACCATATGGAAGCCTGAATAAGCCACGTGTAAGTTGGTAGTTACAGCAATAAATACAGCAACCGGAGGGGGGCTTGCGATATTTGTGGTGTCTCTTCTGTGAGTTTAGGCACACTTTAAAGCTAGACCTTTGATTGGCCGGCTTTATATAACGATACGGCGTGTTTGAAATTATTAACGCGTAATCTGTACACAGCAATATAACTTATCAGTTTTATGAAGTCAATGTACCGTTACAATTTTGTTAAGCAGCTTAAATGGTACAAAATACGAGTGAGCGTTAAACTCCTGTAAAGTTTTCGGGAAAGTCACCGAGTCCATCGTTTAACTCCTAACAAAACTACAGTAGTCAAACTCCAGCCTTGATTACGTACTAAGTGAAGTTAATGTTGCTGAATAATGTTAAAGCTGGCTTTGCAATGCTCGCTGTGATGGTCACTGAGGAAGGTTCAGCAAATCACCCTCAGCTGCCAGCACTGCGTTAGCCAACGCAGCAAACTAGCAAGTCCTGTAAACACCTAACGTGGATATTTAAAGCATTCACTGCACATTCGTGACTGTCATTATCCAGCATGTTTTGCGACTGTTAAATGCTCATAGTGGAGTTATAGACGTGCGGAAAGGTGGCGGCAGAATTGTAGTTAAAGAAGCGCTTTACTGCCTGGTGCAGAGTATTTTTTGCTATCCAGAAAGACGATGGCCAACGGTGGTTATCCCAGCGTGCTAGCTAACTAATTAGCCAGCAACGTTTAATCCCAACCTAGCTATCGTATATGTGTGACAAGTAAAGGCAGACGCGTGTACTGACACTGTTTTAGTTTATCACAAGAGAGTAGGTAAAGCTTATAATTCACATAAACTGTGTAACACTGCTCCGGAATAAGTTAATCCCCCCCTCCCATCCAATCACCAATGCTTATAGCTAGCATGCTAACGGGTTAGCCAACTAGCTCCACGCGGCCTCCCGAGCAGCCTAGATCGACGACTACCTTTCCTTGTCAAAACGGCCCGCACACGGAAGCACTGGGGCCCGGTGCTGCAAGGCCAAGTAAACATGGTGGTAGAACCAACAACCCCAAGCGCCCCAGATCCTCGCAATTTGCCCCCCTGACGTGGCGGCTACCTAACGCGAATGATTTTTTCCTCGCTAGTGTGTCAAACTTTGGCTGTCTTACCTCCGCTTGTTCTGACAGCACAAGGTTTGTATACGAGCTGTGTGGCTCTCTCTGGGCTCTCTCTCTCTCTCTTCGTTTTCCACAAGATGGCTGAGCGCAGGTCACATGACAGCAGATATATAAACCCGAATGCCGAGGACAGATTTGCTGACTGCTACACACAGTAGCAGCCTGTGGTAATGTTCTGGCTCATAATGTTAATTTTAAATAAAGTGAACTTTGTATTTATCCCTTAAAAACCTTGAGAAAAGGACGTGACACGGGCCTCTCCGCAATAAGCCAGTAAACTCAGTATAATGCAAACTTTGCATATCGTTAGCTTCATAGCATAATTGCCTAAGTCATTTGACTAAGTCAATGACTTAGGCACTTATGCTATGAAGCTAACGATATGTAACACCATATACGAAACATGTATAAATGGCTCACTGTACAGCAATAATTGTATAGACTACTGCCATAAATAAATACAACTGTACTGGAATACTATAAATGCCATTAAAACAGCCCTTAACATTTTGATTTCTGTTTTCTTTATTAATTTGTAGAATGATAGGAAAATAGCGCTGTTTTTGATATGATCCCATATTAAGTAAGTACAGGCCCAGTATTACTGATATCACTACCGACACGTTAGGTCGGTTAGTTAGTCAGAAATTTCGAGTTTTTCCGAGTTCGCAGTTGGAATTTTTATCTGATTTCGAAAGTCAGAGAAGCAGATAAACCAATTTAGCAATCGAAGATGGCAGCACTGAATATAATCAAACATTTTAATGCCTATTAAATACCTGCTTGTGTTACCTTCCACAATAATTAGTTAACACAACAAAACAAACAAACTTTTCATTGTTTTGTTTTTGGAAAGGCACCACTAAAGCACAATAAGAGAGAAGGCACATCTTGCTATATACAGCTGTGTTAAAATATGTTATTATTGTTGGCTGCTTGAGGTAACTTGTGTTTAATTGTATCCCCATGTATAAAAAGGTACTTCTCAAAAATTTGGAGTTGACACTCTAAACAGAGAGCTAGAGAGAGTGAAATGAGGGGTTCAGTAAAGGCCAAATTTGCTTTGTGGTCCTCCAACTCAGAGTTGTAACACAGTCATGACAAAGGTGACACAGCCAGACAAGGTTCCTTTTTTTGGTCAGCTTTGAGAACTACCACATTTTACAGTGCAAGGCTGAATATGGTATCCAAGACTCCTTAGACAATAAACAATTCAGTTCACTTACATTCAGTTCAGCATTGATGTGTCACTCTTACATAATGCTTAACTAACAGGTTATACCAGTAGGCCTGGTCACTGGTTAATGCAGGCTAGTGCTTAGCCAAGTGAGACCAGTGAGTGTTAATATTGGCGCTGTCGACCCTGCAGGGCAAAATAGCATGGTGGATTTAGGTATGTGATTTTCCTTTTTGGATTCAATGCACGGATTTCTCCACCCCAAGACCCGAAATGCATGTGGTGCTGAGTAATTATAAAGTTTATGTAAGAGTATGAGCCAGCTGCTTGCAAAAACTTCGAGGTAAAATAAATCAGGTAAAGTTAGTCGGACTGGTAAACACTTTTTAATGAGCCTTACTTATCTGTATTGAGATGAATCCTCCCGTGGCCCTAGCATTACACTTTCTGTATCCATTTTTACTAGCCAGTCGGCCGAACAATAACGACAGTTTGTTATTTGTTTGTTTGCTTTATTTTTACCAACTCATGTAGAGATCTATAGCTAACAAAAACAACTGCAGTTACACGTAACATAAAGATTTTTAATTTTTAAACTACTACTAATTGTGAGCTCAGGACCTGTTGTTGGTTTTGTTGGATTACGACGATGCTGCATTTCGAGCTGGCTCGTTGGTCTAGGGGTATGATTCTCGCTTAGGGTGCGAGAGGTCCCGGGTTCAAATCCCGGACGAGCCCACCGTTTTACTTTGTTATTTTGAATTGCTATTAATAATTCTCCTTGTTAACGTTGCCAATATCGCTTTCGCAGATACGTAATTAAATGCAAATGCGATGATATTTAGGATTATAAGACAAAGCTTCTTCAGAGTGAGAATCTTCACCGCCGCAGCACTCAATCTAATGTCGATAAAAAAAACTGTATTCATATTTACCACGCGTGCAAACGCGGTAAGTAGCAACTTGTAAGACAGAAGATTACAATTTAAGCGTGCGTTTTACTGTGGAACAAAAAAAGGTTTGACCCCGACGTGATTTGAACACGCAACCTTCTGATCTGGAGTCAGACGCGCTACCGTTGCGCCACGAGGTCTGTGGCATAAACCTTGTATATGCCTATCATAAAGGTGGGCATGCTGTGCTGTGGCTACATATGGTCTTTAGCTTGTGTCACTAAGTGATATTTTATGAAAAACGTCGAAATGTGAAAATTCTGACTTTAATCTCAGAATTCTGGAAAAGAAAGAGTGCCCACTTTTTTTTTCCAGTGGCCCTAATCCTCTTCCGTAATAAGTCCTAATCAGAAGGCCTGTTTTTAAGTAAGACAGTAAAAACCTTGGGGCTGGCTGTCCACACTGGTATTGTATTGTGGGCCCAGCCATTAGTCATTTGTATATAGTATATATAGTGTACCACTGTATCTTTGGTAAGTGGCCGGTTAGCTCAGTTGGTTAGAGCGTGGTGCTAATAACGCCAAGGTCGCGGGTTCGATCCCCGTACGGGCCACAGTTGCGTTTTTTTCTCCCTTCTTTGGGAAAATTATTTTGCTGCTCGATTTTATTACGGTGTGAAAACAAGCCGTGTCAGCAGTATGGATGTATTTGGTTCGGCGAAAAAATAGAATAAAATAGCCCCATGTTATGGCCAAATATAGACACTTCTAGAACGGCAAATATTTGTAGACAGACTACGAAAAGCCATAATATGCAGTACATATAAAATATAAACATACATATAGTTCATATAAATCGATATGGATTGAAGTGAATTTGAGTAATCTTCCTCTAAGGAGGCGTTGGTGGTATAGTGGTTAGCATAGCTGCCTTCCAAGCAGTTGACCCGGGTTCGATTCCCGGCCAACGCAGGCTATTTTCTTTCTTTTTTTTAAAAAATAAATTTCTTCCAAATCCATAAAAATACAGTAGTTGAAACTGTTATCGTAATGTTGTTACTGCATGTGCATATGTTAACATTCATATAACACATATGACAGTCTGGGTGTGACTCATCTAGCTGGCTGTTCCTTTCTGTGTGGAGTTTGCATGCTCTCTTGTGTGAAAGCTTGTGTGGATTTACTCCGGTTTCCTCCCACAGTGCATGGGTTAGGTTAGCTGACGTGTCAATATGACCATGAATGGTTTATCTGTCTCCCTGTGTTAGCCCTGTGATAGATAAAAGGGCAACATTGTTCATGGTCAGTGTTGGGAAGGTTACTTTTAAAATGTATTCCACTACAGAATACATGCCCCAAAATGTATTTTGTAACGTATTCCGTTACGTTACTCAATGAGAGTGACATATTCTGAATACTTTGGATTACTTAATATATTATCATGCTTCTTTACAACTACATGAATGTACTATTGCTGTGTGATTTATTACTATTACTGAAGGTTACTCGCCATACCAATACCAACTACATTTTTAAATCTTAATATAAAATGAGTAACAGTAGGGTGGACAATAGGTAAGGCTGCGCTTTTTGCAACGATCTCATATAGAAAATTATTCCGAGGCTCAGAACCGTAGTAAAGACACCTCTGGCTAATACGGTCAACTTTGCTAGCAAGAGACAGAGAGAGGAGTTGAAAGGCTGCTCCAGCGGAACTTATTGTTTCGGAGGAAAACAGGAACACAGCGTACAGTCGAGTTTTAATAGCTTACTTACAACTGGGCTCGTCAGGCACTCTTCTTGGCTGCAGTGGTTATTATTATATTTACATGTTTCCAGCTCCCGTTTTTGCTCGATGACAACTTGTACTTTTCGACTCTCCTTTTTCTCCCTCCTCGCGCTCACAGACACATAACATAACGCGCTCTCTCACCCAGGAAACACGCAGAGCGAGAGCGTCACCCTGTAACCATGGCAACCGCAACGCTGCCGCCTGGAACTACAGAATGTAGCTGTCAAACAAAACCGAAACAGTCCTGACCCGCCACAATATGAAACAGGAAAGTACCGCCGTGTAATCCACAAAGTAACTGTATTCTAAATGCCACCTTTTTAAACGGTACCTGTAACAGAATACAGTTACTCATATTATGTATTTTAAATACGTAACGGCGGTACATGTATTCCGTTACTCCCCAACACTGCATGCTGGTGGAAACCCAAACAAAACACACATTAAGAGGCTCAAATGCCTGTGTCTCAATCTCGTGTCTCATAATGACGTGAAGAAATATTTTTTAAAATGATTTAATATTGTAACGTTCACAAGAACCAGACGGTTGGGGTCTCAGTTTGTCCGTTTATTTGGCACATAAGCCAGCGGGTTGTTAACTCAGGGGGAAGCGCTCTCGAACTCCACCTCTCTTCAGCCTGGCACACACACAGAACAACCAGGTCCCACCCACCCCTTCCTGTACACCACAACCAAACATGAATCTTAAAGGAACAACAACAGTGTGCAGAGATCACCAACATGTCACTGTACAATAACACTTAACCATCGTTACAATATGAAGGCAACAGGCAGAGTGTTACAGGCATCGCCTTAAAGAATGTAGCCTCATGGGCAGTGTAGAACGATGGATTGGATTTATATAGCGCTTTTCAAGGCACCCAGAGCGCTTTACAATGCCACTATTCATTCACTCTCACACACTGGTGGAGGCAAGCTATGGTTGTAGCTTGGGGCAGACTGACAGAAGCGAGGCTGCCATATCACGCCATCGGCCCCTCTGGCCAACACCAGTAGGCGGTAGGGTAAAGTGTCTTGCCCAAGGACACAACGACTAGGACAGAGAGCCCGGTGATCGAACTGGCGACCTTCCGGTTACAGATACGCTTCCCAACCCCCTGAGCCACGGTCACCCGCAATGGACTGCCATACCCGTTATGTGTCTGTGAGCCTGAGGGAGGGAGAAAAAGGAGAGTGGAAAAGTACAAGCTGTCAACGAGCAGAAACGGGAGCTGGAAGCATGTAAATATAATAATAACCACTGCAGCCAAAAAGAGTGCCTGGCATTTGAGCCTCTTAATGCGTGTTTTGTTTGGGTTTCCACCAGCATGCAGTGTTGGGGAGTAACGGAATACATGTACCGCCGTTAAGTATTTAAAATACAAAATATGAGTAACTGTATTCCGTTACAGGTACCGTTTAAAAAGGTGGTATTTAGAATACAGTTACTTTGTGGATTACACGGCGGTACTTTCCTGTTTCATATTGTGGCGGGTCAGGACTGTTTCGGTTTTGTTTGACAGCTACGTTCTGTTGTTCCAGGCGGCAGCGTTACGGTTGCCATGGTTACAGGGCGACGCTCTGCGTGTTTCCTGGGTGAGAGAGCGCTTTTTTGTTGTTGTTGTTGTGCTAAGCTAATAGGCAGAATGCAGAATGTAGCTTCATGGGCAGTGTAGTCCGTGCTGCAGGGAGAATGGACTGGTTATGTGTCTGTGAGCGAGGGAGGGAGAAAAAGGAGAGTCGAAAAGTACAAGTTGTCATCGAGCAAAAACGGGAGCTGGAAAATTGTAAATATAATAATAACCACTGCAGCCAAGAAGAGTGCCTGACAAGCCCAGTTGTAAGTAAGCTATTAAAACTTGCTTTGTTGGTGTTTTCCTCTGAAACAATAAGTTCCGTTGGAGCAGCCTTTCAATGCCTCTCTCTGTCTCTCGCAAGCAGAGTTGACCCACACAACAAAGTAAAACAATTTTTCGGCTACGAGCCCGACACGGAACTGTATTAGTCAGAGGTCCCTTTACTACGGTTCGGAGCCGCGGACCTTCAGTAATAGTAATAAATCACACAACAATAGTACATTCACGTAGTTGTAAAATGCATGATAATATGTTAAGTAATCAAAAGTATTCAGAATACGTTACTCTCATTGAGTAACGTAACGGAATACGTTACAGAATACATTTTAGGGCATGTATTCTGTATTCTGTAATGGAATACATTTTAAAAGTAACCTTCCCAACACTGCCAGCATGGAATTACAAAAAATAGCGAGGGCATAGCCTGACATATGAAACAGGAAAAGACCACCATGTAATCCCTTTATTTCAACAAAGTAACTGTATTCTGAACACCACCTTTTTAAACGGTAACTGTAACGGAATACAGTTACTCATATTTTGTATTTTAAATACGTAACGGTGGTACATGTATTCCGTTACTCCCCAGCACTGTCCATAGTGTATGGCCTTGCACCCTCTAAGAGCTCAGTTGACTCCAACCTCTCTGTGAATTGTATAATCAGAAAAGAAATACATGGACAATTGTGGTTATTTTCCCTAATGAATGATCAGATGTATACAGGACTCTGTATTATTATTCAGTTTGTTAGCCCATCAGAATCTGTAAACATCAGGAGGTTCAGGACTTCTAGTGCTTCTCTTTCTGCTGGGGGACAGCAAGAAAAAACAAATACCTTGAGCAGAAACTACATCTCTGTCCTTCAGAACTGCTCCTTCACTTTCTGCGACACCATGATGGGGATGTTTCATGAGTCTCTGGTGTAATGTGGCATTTTTATGTTCTGGTCTGCTGGGGGACGGATGACCCCAAAGGACTTGATAAATCTCTTTGGAAGGCTGGTTCACTCCTGGGGATTTGCAGCCCCTTGCAAGTTAGCTTGATTTTAAAGGTTGACATGCCACAAAGGCTGTCAAGAGTCATTATTGTCAGCCATTAATTGCTGTGTCACTAACACACACATACACACACACACACACATAGGACCCGCATTACCAGCATTGATTAAAAATACATGCAATCATCCAGAAAAGATGGAGTTTACTTTCTTAACAGTAAATGTGTCACAGTTTCTCTTCCACCCAGTATGCTCATTTGTTACCCTACTCACCGGTGTTAATCCTTCTAACCCCCTACCCACCCTTCCTCCCCCGTTGCCATGGATATGCTATTCCTATGGCAACTGCATGCCTTTGTGGATGGCTTCAGGCCCCCACCACATGGAGAACTCTCTGAACCTTTCATTACACATTCCCTTCAAGCTCACAGGCAAATCAGAAAAGTAGCGTAATCTAACTGTCTCTCTGTCACAGTTTCCTCTGTGCTGCCTTTGTAGTCATGCTGCCATACCTTGCCTTTAAGTTTCAGCATATTGCAACTCTACAAGACTTGTTAACAGTTTGAGAATTGCAATTAGGGTATTTGCTGCAGCCCTGATACTTGATGCCGGAGGACTATGATCAGATTTGTAGCATGGGTTTCACAGTCAAAAGAGTCAGAGCCACTAGTTTTCTAATTTTCTATGTCAATGGAAACCAGAGCTCTATCTTTAAAGATGCATGAGGTATCTTAAGAAACAGAATATAGTGACTGAGGCTTAACTAGAGAAAGTGTTTCTGCATCATTGAGAGTGAAAAACGAAGTGGGGTGAGGCTCGGGGACATTAAAGTTGAGGGCCCAAGTTAAAGCAGAGCACAGTGTCGGGGCTCCACAGTGCATGTGGTGGGGGGAGCAGGCGGGGAGCATCCACGTGCTGAATGAACCCTGTCAGCACCGGAGAGTACCACGGGCTACGGGTAGGCTCAGCCCTGCTCAGCATTGTGGCGGGCTGCATCATCATTGGGGTATCCAGGGAATGCGATGCTGATGCAGTCGGAGGTATCTTCCTGGGAGCGGGGGGCCTCGGTGAGTGTGTCTTAAGATTTTATAGGTGATGCAGTTATAGGGAGAGTAATAAGCCGATTCTGGATATTTGGATTACATTTGTTTATTAAACCTGCTTTTTGCTATTGCTGTGTGTAACTTTTAACTTATGACATTTTTCAGGAGGTCATGACAGATCTGTTGTCTCTCATGCACTGCAGCCCTGAACTTTCATACAACAGAGGTTCATGCAAGAAATTTATAACTGAGTACAAAGTCCGTGTGATGTCCAACTACACACTTTTGAGAGAGCCCATATGATATGTTTGGCCTTCTCTGTGCCCCCCAGAATAACATATTATACACATCATTTGATACATATTAATACACATTATTAATACAATAATATTGGCTAAGGTTTTGCAAAATTAGTAGTTTTACTTCAGGTACTTTAAGCAGTTTTTGATGCTAAAACTTCTGCTATTACCACACAGTGTATTTTATTATGCTCTATTTCTGTGGCTTTCACATTTTTTTTAACCTTTTAACAGCCACCTGGTCATCTGGTGACCCATGTGGTGTTAGGGGTAGAGTCCAATCGATATATTGGCCAAGAGGCTCAAGTGGGAAAAGCCGTTAAAAGAAAAACTGTAGTGCCAAAATTTAAAATGCAACATTTCAGACAGTTTTCTGATTTAACATGTAGCATGTAGCTAAAATAAAATTCAACCCTGGCCCGGGAGGGTTTACCAGTGATACGTTGTATATTAAGAGGTTAAACAGAAGGTTTTAGGTAATAGTTGTATCTAAACATTATGGTGCGTCACCGGAGAGATTATTACACAGTGCATTTCTTTGTGAGTGAGTTAATTTGTTAATTCACTAAAAATCCAATTCAAGAAGGCCAAAAAAGTGAGGGAGCGCACATTTATATCTCACTGGAATATCTATTTGAAATGAAATGTCAAAAACTCAGGTGAAAGATCAGCGGTCAGTGTCAGTTTTCCATCCCTCATTCATTTGATACAGCGCTGTAACTGGAGCCAGCTGATAGCCAGAGGAACTGGGCTGCCAAGATAAAGGAGTGTCTTTACCGGTTTCCTGGAGAGAAGGAGCAAAAGGGCAGGGTTTTCAATCACAGGACGATGGCATCAGAGTGCATGCATAGTTAATGCAAAAAACATCCTCTCTGATGAGTTGATCATCTTTCAGTAACTAATTTGACTTTGTAATGTGCACTAAGAATCTGACAAATCAACACTGCGCACAGCCGCTTGACAGAAACATTCGCTTTGGCAGCATTTGTGCAGCTGAGTAGCATCTAATTATGTGTTTTGGGGCTTGTGTGCTGCGATGCTGCCTCCAACACATAGGCTGACTAATGAGTATAAACAGAGTGTTCTCAGCAGATTGTTTTTACTCCTTCCGCAGTTTCATGACATTTTAAGCACAAACATGCATCACAGCCACCCTCAGGACTTGCCGGGGGTGTAATGCCAGATCTTCTGGCTTATAGAGGGAAATCAATAACGTTTGAATTGGAGCACAGTGCCACAGAGAGGCACACGAGCCCAGCGGTTCAGATATTACTTTGTACTTTGAGTCGAACTGAACGAAACATCGCACACTGTAGCTGCTGCACTGAGAATAATCTGAAGGCTTTGTCGAGTGGATTTCAGTTTGGGAATAGATATTTCATCAAACAGCCTTATTGTTTCTCCGCAAAGTCTCCAAGTATGGAAACTTCTATTAAAAACTGTTATTTTTATGAGCCGTTAAGGCTCACGGGAGCAGGAGGCAGTGAGATTGCATTTCAAACAACTGAACAAAATAAATTACACTGATTGGTGTGAATTAGTCCATGCAGGTGATTGAATTTGTATTTTTTAATACACTATTACAATTTATGCCCATTTTTAATGAGGCTTCTCATTGCATCTGCAGCACCAAATGCTTTCCTCTCTCGTGGTGACAGTTATCTGCACTAACACTGCAGTAAATCTGCTGCTTTTCAACCATAAGGGAACTAGAGTAAAGCCAGGCCTTAATTAATAAATTTATTGGACTGTTATGCTTTCCAGGCCTGCTAATAGCAATCTACCCCTTCATAAAAGCTTGGCTGAACGTCAACCACATCCTTCCATCCTTTGGTAAGCAGTTTGATATATACCTGTATATTTTTCGATGCTATTATTTGTAAGTGTGTTCACGATAACAATAAAAGGCATTTTGGCTAAAATCCTCAGCGAACTTCAGAGTGCACCCCGCGCCTGCCAATCCTGCTCCTGATCAGCCAGTTGAGACACTGAGACGAGAAGGTGGGTGAAATGAAGGAGCGAGCCAGTGAGTTAATAATGCTATCGTATAACACTCAAAGGCACTTGATACTGATCTGCATTGAGTCTATGCGCCTTATTTGTTTGATAAAAACTCAGACACCTGTAGAAACACTGCAGTTGACAGCAGCGAGGCAGATGTTGTGCTCAGGCTGTTATCAGAGAGAGCGCTTCAGCCATCTGTCTAATGTCTCACTGAGTGCGCTTAAAAAAAATAATATAATTTCCTTCTTTCCTAACTGCTTTTTTTTTCACTTAATTGTTAACAAATATGAGCCAGGGGAAACGTTTGTCTGCATACAGTTTTTGCGCTGTGCAGCCAACTGTGCATCTGTGCATGTTTGTGCTCCAGTGAAAGTAGGTTCATGTTTTTGACATGCTGACTTCAAACATGGAAACTATTACCAGACTGAGTGAAACATTTGCAAATTATGTGTTTTTGTTTCGTTTTATCAGTTTGAGTTAAATGTTGCATATTAAAACTTATTGAAATCATATGTGAAGGTCAAAATCACAGAAAGATTCAGGAGTGCCTGCATTCCCGTCCTAAAATTCCCTCTCTGAAGCTATATTCTTGCACTTAGATGAGCTGCTTATACCTACACTTATGATCATAGGTTTACATGCGCACTGTCTTTTAACTTGACAAGGCCAAGGTCCGTTTACTTCTCAGTAGTCATCGCGATCACGATCATCTTTGCCAGCTTAAAATTTTTTTGTTTGATAGCACTCACTCCAAAGTCCAAAGGACTCCGTGAAGATCTAAGAAGGAGAATTGTAGATTTACACAAGTTGAAAAGGTCTCTTGGAGTGATTTCTAGACAACCACAGATTCCAACATAATCAGTTCAAGCAATTTTCATAAATGCAAGTTATTCGGATGTGTCAACATTGGAACTGGAAACTGCTGGAACACCAGTGTTACTGTTCAGTGAAGTGAGTGTTACGAGAACATGGACTGAGAGAGTGGTGACCAAGAAAGAAGCCCCGGGTCCAAAATCATCAACTTCAAGCTCGACGGAAAAGTACATGTACGCTGTACAATCATTCCAATCTGGAAAAAGAACAATTCAAAGAAATCATTAAAAGCCCAAACTACCATGATATTCATGCCCATGAGGAATGAATGATTGTATGTAAACTTTTAACCACACCTGTATCTGTTATTATCTTTTTAGTTTAAGTTAAGCGTTCATTTAAAACTATCTGCCTTAATTGTTAAGGCCCATGTTATATACATATATGTGACTATACAATCCAAATAAGTGTTTTCCCCTCTGTATAACCCTTCTCAGTATGATCTAGTGCTCATTGTTTCACATGCTAGTTAAACATGTACTGTTACACTTAATGCTTCCATGCTCTCTTGTTGTCTTGCCAGGGACTCACAGTCAGATTAATCTGGAACGGTCTAAGAGTCGTATGGGAACCTTTGTGGAGGCTGGAACAATAGCTGAAGCCAACCCGGATGAGGGGTCTGTCTCCTTTGATAATTATACATGATCAAAATAGGGATGTGAATGGTACCACAGTACAGCAGAAAGGCATTTCAATATACCTTATCTGTAATATAGTTCCTGTGACTGTAATGCTATGTTTCCTGGATATAAGAGTACTTTTAATTTCCTAAGCTTTGCAGTATGAATCACATTTTGCAGAAACTAGTCAGCATGTTGATAGACTTATAAGAATCTAATCTGGGCATGAATGGATCTTGGAAAAACTACAAAAACCTTTGAGAGCTGTGATAATACACAAGCCAGCAGCTCCATAGTAGTGCAGTATATCTCACATGCAGTACTATCGTGGGCTTTACTCAGAATCTTGATATGTACAGATCTGCTGTGTCGCCCGATTGGTAGTTCTTGTTGCTCTTTATGCCTTATATTAATTAACTGTTTGCTATTTTTAAAAATTATAATATAAACACTAAGGTGTTAAAGTAAGATCGAGAAAAAACACTGAAATGTTACTATGTGACAGTCTCACTGATGACATGCGCTACTTAGAGAATGTTGACTTCCTTTCAGCACTTCAGTCTCTACTTTTCCATTTGAATGACTTTCTAACTAGGTTTATCCAGACAGGTAAGGGTTACCTTTATTATTTCTGAGAGTTAAAGACATTTTTTTTAAACCATAGCCAAACTGTCAAGAAAAGAATCAACAAAACGCCTTACATAATGACGTGGGGGTTTTTGTTGGCTGACTACAAGCAATTTAGAGGAGAATGGGGGGCTTTTGAAAGTGAACCTTACCAAGTATCACCTCCTTTTCAAAGTCACTCACTTTTAATTTTGTTACTATGGCAATGGCACTACCACATATATTTCAATCATGTCATCATGCATTTCATGCGCTGTCCTGTGTGACAACAAACAGACAGCAGAGTCTGCACTGACCTTCAAAACGAAGCAGTTTTTCAGGTCTTCACTGACATTTGTGAAAGAGAGTACTTTTCAATGTGTAGCATCTTGAAAGACAGACAACTGAAGTCACACTTCAGCACTATAGTCTCATTTAAACAAGAAAAACAAACCAGATAACACACTGATGCACTGTTTGGCTCAGTTATTTAACAGATGAGGAATTACGTAGTGCAGATCATCTAAAATCTCAGTTATATCAAGGAAAAGGTTTTAGTTCAGCGAACACAACGCAAGCCTCCCTCATGACTGATCCGTCTGTCTTTTGCAGGACTTCTGCGGACATGCCGGATGTCTTATCGAGACGGAAACTAAAGCCTTCAGATCAAGATCTGCCATGAGGTCATCACGTAGCAAGACTGGCCGCTCCATGTGAAGGAAGCCGGATGCAGAAGGTTGCAACTTCTGCAGAAGAAGTTTAATTTTTCTGTATTGATCTTCCTTCACACTTAGTACAAAAAAGTACTGCTGTGTAAATCTCTCTGCTGTGTAGATCTTTATAAATCTCGTTTTCCTGTTCATATGTGATATCAGCTCATCATGTTAGCTGAGATCACCTCATTATATATATATATATATATATATATATATATATATATATATATATATATATATATATATATATATATATATATATATATGTATATATATAACAGCATGTCATCTAATAAACATCCAGAGATTGTGATCATTAGTGGAGTTTTTTTTCTATTTTACATCCTGACACTGAGTGAAGCAAATTAGGCCCAATAGTCCAACTCCTGTGCAGCTCCTCTAATCATGGTACAATGCTCTATGCCACCAATTATAAAATTATGACAGTCATTAAGCGATGATGGGTTTTGGATATTATTCAATTCCCCTGCATGTGATTTCCATGAGTAGCACACACACAAATAAATGAATGCACATACACACACGTGGCAACATCCATGGCGTGCACACAGTGACCTGCGACCCACCCACCCCCTCCGCAGTGAAACGTAATACATTGATATTCAGGACAGCACCGGCAGAAAGCGCAACAAAAAAAGTGTAACGTGCTGTGAGGCTGAATAATGCCGAGCTGTGTTCATGAGCTGTGCACAACAGGAGCCCCGAGGAGTCTGCGGTGCAGCTTGATTGTCAAACCTCAAATCACAACACCACAATCCCCCTGTGTCTGGGAGTTAGACAGTGGAGGAGCACGTAATGAACTGCATATACAAATATAGTCCATATTTTACAAGATAAGTAAATAACCTGGGTGGCAACAAGAAGGTTTAAACCCTTTTAAAACATTTAAAGGACTGTTTTGTTACTAACACACTTTTGCGGTCATGTATAGATTCAGTAGCTGCAAACTAGCTGACTTACTGCAAAGGTCGTGACCCTTTTGAGTTTTGATGACTCATCTTTTACCACAGCAAGCCAAAAGTTGGTCTAATAATAGCTATCCTCGATTTATTACCAGTTAATTTAGCTGATAGCCAACAATGTAGACACTGGATCATTATCATCATCATGAGCTACATGATCAAAAAAAGATCAAAATGAATAAACAAGTAAATATTTTAATAGAAAATATTCATATAAATAATATACAATAACAAATAGTCACGTAAAGAAATACAATATTTTTGCCTATTAAATTATAATATAAAATAATAGATAAACAAATAAATAAATATTTTAATAGAAAAATATTCTTATTGAATTATAGTAAAATAATAAATAGCTACATAAAATAATACAAAATGAATGAATATAATATTTTTTCTATTTTTCTATTAAATTATAATATTAAATTCTATTCTATTAAATTATAATATTAAATAAATAAATATTTTAACAGAAAAATATTCATATTGAATTATATTATAAAATAATACACAGCATAAATAAATAATAATTTTAGATAAAACATTTTTATATTCGAGAGAGCTGTGGAATAAATTAAAATCCTTTGCCTTTTTCAAGAATCAGCAACATTGCGGTGTGGGCTGAAGGCAGAGAGCAACAGCTTTCACCTTCATCACTCCCTCCTCCACTTGCACACTCGCTCGCGCACACAGGGGTGGCTCGGGAACGAGCTTCGCATCCAGCGGTCCGGCGACGGAGGGAATATGCTCAGTTCAGATATGAATGAATGAAAATATGACAGCTTCACACAGACAGAGATGTCTGGAACACCATTTCCGGTTCGGGCTGACCTGTCAGGTGTTACGTGCTGCTCGGTCCACATCTGGAGCAGCAGCGCGCGGTGTGTCTGCTCCTAAGAAATGCCATTTCACCTAAGTGATCTTCTGCCTGTTTCTTCTTCTTCTTTTTTTCCACTCTCGGATTTTATCTTGTCGGTCGCCTTGAATCGTGTGTGCGCGTGTATGTGTGTCTGTGCGTGTTTGCTTGAGCCAGTGATTGAAGGGCTTTCATGACTTGTGCCCTCAGGACTGTGAAGCCACGAGAACAGGATGAAAATCGTTCGTTTGGTGCTGATTCGCCCTTTCAGCGTCTCAGTTATTTCGCCCCTTAATTAGAAGACCGGTAACCGCGGTGAAAATCTGCTGATCAAACAATGGAAAGACCTTCAGTGCATCAACCTAAAGGGTGAGTGTCTCGCCCCTTCTTTCATGGTTTAATTTTTGCAGAAATGCAACATCAGTGGAAGTAAAGGCGCATTTAAACGCCTCTCAAGCAAAACCCGTTTTATAAACGTGCCAACTGCGATATATCACACATTTACAGACACATATTTACAAAAATATATTTTTCACACATCCCCTCTGCTTAGGTCTCCTGTCTGCTCTTGAATGGGTGCATGCTGGAATGAAAGGGCTCATTTGATTGCAACTAAACACTCACAGCCTTTCCTCTAGTGGCTTGGGTGGCATGAATGAAGCAGCTGCACGGTGACTGTACACAGTTTAAGAGAAAATAAATAGAGATGCCATCTTAAAGACATGTTATTAAGTACCACTGAGGATTTTTCTTAATGGGCTCATGCTTCCCTTTTTTTTAACGGAGCTTATTTTAGGCCATCTAGAGTGAATTGCCCGTCCATGCGGCTGTTGTACAGGTGCTGTTTAGATCCTTTTTTGTTTTTTTAAACAGTGTAATTGATTTAGGAAGATTTCAGTGGCCAGCTGTCTTCACATGTTATGCAGGTGTCACCAATAGATGACCACTACCTGAGTGCTGCTCACTCAACTTTTTACAATCTGTTCTCATGTCTGTATTCTGTAGGTGTAGCAGCGCAATGAGGTGACAGATCAAAGCTCACTGATTGACAGAGCTTTTCTACATGTGCACACCAGTGCCATTGTAATGACTTAAAAAAGCTTATTTTCCTTTATTTTGTGTATCTACAAAAAGATAGAAGATAGAAAGCCAGAGAGCCTGGAGGGGAAACCATGGTCATCGCTGATAGAAACACCGGCACCCCTGTGCCTAAAAAGGAGCCCCAGAAGAAAAGGAAGTCTCGCCCTCATGGCCTGCCCTCTCCGGCACTCTGCTGTGCTTGTGGCCTATGCATCATGCTGGCTGGACTCAACATCACCCTGGTGGGAGCATTCGCCTTCAGCACACTGATGCCTTCTGCCAACCCCCCAATCATCATCGGACCTATCCTGCTGCTGGTGGCCTTTTCCTTTTTCGGAGCGTGTTGCGTGTGCAGTCGACTCCCGCCTCCACACAGCTCACGAAGGTCCAAGGTTGGGGGCAGAGGGGCTGGCTTGATGGGACACGGCGGGCAGGCTGGCGGGGCAGCGTTTGAAATAGAGACCAGCGAGCACACGCTGCAGGACACTACAGCTGTGCAGCTGAGCCCCACATCCTCCCCTGCATCATCCCAGGCATCCAGCTCAGAAAAAGAGGCTCCTGATGCTGATGCAGCCCTGCCGGGACCTTGCAAGCTCTTCACCATGGAGACAAACGGCCCGTCTTGTGTTTCTGCCACCGCAGTCTACTCAACCTCCACAGCAGCAGGAGGGGAGGTGAAGCTCAACCTACCACGTGAAGAAGTGGTCATCTAGCAGGGCAGAAACTCTTAGTCTATGCTAGTAGTGTAAATATCCTTCTGGGCAGAGGGGCTGCTGGGTGTGATTGTATTCTCTAGTTTACGTACTGCCATATTTCTAGTTGTGAAAAGGTGTCAAAAGTTACACTTTTATTTATTCATTTATTTACTTTCTAAATAGCATGCAAGTATTTGTGGATCAAAGGTTTCGGAATTCAAATTCCTACCTCTCTCGTGTCGTTTTCTTACAGGTCTTTGTTTTTAACGTGGGGCATTATGAACTGATTTCATGAAGAAGTCAAAGAGTCTGAAACCTTAAACACTCTTTTTCACTCTTGTTCTGATTAATGGAAACCTCAACTCTCAGCAGTGACTTTAGAGGGCTAACTAACAAAAAAGACTAAACATCTGATTATTTATTTCTTCTGAAAACTTTACACGTGAAAGGTCAGTAGCTAAACTGGACGGAAACGCATTTAATGACATTTGGCATTTTGTGTGCCATGCTCAGTGCTCAGCTTGTTTTGGGGGTGTAAGCTATTATAGGTCATACATGTGCCAAAGCAATATTCCCTTGAAATGCAAAGGGATTGCACCACACAATAGCCAATTGCAATGTATACAGGTGTAACTATATACAGTGTCGTTCGAAGTCATTATTTCTGTAGTTTGATGTAACGAATACCATCATCAATGCTGTGAATATTATGTTTCTCTCTTTTCATCTGGCGGTTTATAACATGCTAAACTTTTAATCGAAGGCAACCCCATCAGTTTAAGGTCATGTTGATCAGAGCTTTACTCGGTAGTTCCTAATGCAGTCGGAGCAAGGATTTCTTTCTCCTCTTACTCAGCGTGCATTTCATTACTTTTTTAGAGTGCTATAAGAGCATCTTTTCTAAATGTGAACAAAGGAATTTCACAGGAGATGTTTTCCTCCTATGGACCTAACATTGACAGCACTGGAAAGCCAAGAAGTTTAGATATTCCAATTATATAAAATGCATCTGTTCCCCGTCACTGTGATGGCTTCATGTCAGTTTAAATCTGCCTAGTAGACATTCAACCCCTGATTTCCTTTGAAAGGAAAAGTTGCCTTAGACTGAGATATCAGGATCAAACTAATGAGGGCTATAAAAAAGTGCACAACAGCAGTTTTCTGCGGAAAGCCTTTGTTTGGCTCCAGATTTCTATTCAGCATTGATAAGAAAGACTCAGTGATTTTGTGTTTTTTTGTGTTATAAATGCATGCAGGATGTGCTCAGAAGTCTGTATGAGGTAGCAGTTGCATACATACAGACAAACAGACACTGTTTGACATTTTAAAAAAAAAGCCAGTTGGTGTTCCTTCAGAGTTCGCCTCTGATGCTAAATTAGAGTGTCAAGCTTAATTTTGCATGCTCAGAAAATGGGTTACGGGAATGCAAACACCCTGATGTGAATGATTAATGTTGTCTGTGTGTTTTAAATTGTGTAGCACCTATAGAAAATGTGAAACAAAAAAAACATGTAAAGGATAGAATATTTTTGTCAAGACTCTAATTTAAAGGACCCTAACCCAATGTGATTTCTTTAAAAGGCATAAATAAAAAGGCTCTTTCTGTAAAAAATACTTTTCAAGTTTATATTTCTTGTGTAGTCTTCTTCCACTAAAAATGACCTGCATTACTGTTAATATAGTAATTATAACAATTGGGTTTTTTTTTTTAAAGTTTATGGCACATTTGAAAATAGAGGTGAGTGTCCACCCCAGTTTCCTTGCTTGTTTTATTTTTCCCAGCAGCAGTGCAAAGCCTGAAGACACCCAAATTACGCTGGTAAAGAACAGGGGGTCAAATCTGCAAGCTTTTGCGTTATTTACCTTTTTTTGTGGTTAAATTCTGTCAGTTGACTAATTGATTGAATAACTGAGTGTTTCAGTCAGGCAGCCTGGCTGAAAATCTGCTGTGAAGAACCAGAAATGTTGCATCTACCCGAACACATTAGATCAAGATGGCCTTGAGTGAAGAACTCCATATGAGGTCCATCTGGCTCTTCTGCTAAGTGTTTGCGTATGCGCTCAAAGCTGCTACCACTGGAGGTCGCTACAACCACATGTGTGCGTTTCAGTGAGGTTACGGAAAAGCGGCTGTCATTTTACAACAAGCCAAGAGATGTCAGTCGCTCATAACAAGCCTCTCCTGTGGAAATCACACTAACCAGTCTTATAGTGGGTTATATTTAAGTGAATTTGAATCCACATAAAAATTACTGGCATTCAAAGATCAGTAGAGGAAGCTGTCACAAATGTCTGCAGTCTCCATCATATTCCTAGAAAGAGTATGAAAATGTGACAAGAAACTGTTTTTGGCAATCTCACCTGATAATCACCTCTAATCAGGGTAGCAGACCATCGCTTGCCCCCACTCCCTTTTTGTACATACAGGATGATCAAGGCACAAATCTGGGGTGCTCTACTTTCCGTGGAAGCTCACAGATGACAAAATAGACCCAGGATGTTTTCCTCAGACTCCAAAAGCGACTCAATACCTCTGCTAAATTCCTGATACAGTGAGTCTTGGGTTGTCAGCACCACTAATGAAACCCTAAAGAGATTTTGAGGCATTAGTATGTAGCAAAAATAAAAAAAATCTCATTATACTTTGGTTTTCTAATAAATGCATTTCGAATGATGCACCGACACATACGTTTACAGTGACAGTGAAGTAAAGTGCTGGAAAGAGTTTGAAGCAGCAGATGCTTGGTTGAGGCTGGTCACAGTTACTGGATGAACCAGACGAGGACTTCGGCCAAGACGTCGTGTCAGTCATGCATCGACTGCGTATAATGGGATTCTGTGATTAAACCTGCGGCAGAACAGTTGGTATATTGCAAAAACATGAAAACCACTCCAGGTTTATGTTGTCCCAAACATTTCCCTCGGACCTCTGTCAAACATGTTCCCAGCATCTTCTGCCTCTTGGCCTGGAGTGAAGAGACTTGTATAACACGTTAAACCTTTATCCACCTGAAGGCTGGAAGATTTACCACCTTTTGAAGGTGAATGGGTTTGTGGCAAAGCTGCAGGCTGAGTAGAAATATTCACATTTTTATGGCCTGTGGGGGCAAAGTTCAGGAATGGGACGGTCACGTTAACTGCACTAGTTCAGCTTACATGCCATGAAAAAAACAAATGGATATCGCCCTTTGACCCTTGAAGTCACCTGTGTCCACACAGACTGCTTTTAAAGTCATTTTTATAGTGATTAAAGCCGTGATTTCCTCAACATAGTCAATGTCCACTGTAATATGGGGAGGCTATAAAAAGTGGATCATTTTCGTTATTGCTGAAATCAAGATATAATTCTTGGACAGATTTTGCATCAGTGCTTCGTATCAGATTAGGGGTAATGATAAACACCCTTAGCAGACACACCGCCTTCAGCCTGTGACCTGGATTTCTTTCTTCTTCTTTTTTTCCATCCTGCATGTGTACCTTGTGACTGCTGACTTTTGCTTTATCAGAATAAAGCAGTATGTCTAAAGTCTGTCAGAAAGCTGAAGTGAAAGAACATTCATAGAAGCAGAGGCACACAGTAAACAAGTGGTAGTAAATGTTGACACATTGTGAAACATTGCTTTGTTTCCACTGTGATAAACTGTGAGAACACATCCATTGCCAGCTGCTTTCTTTCAGCTCCGCTGTGTGTTGGTATGTCAAATATTAAGCGTGCACAGTAAAAATGTAACTGTTTCCCCTCACAAACATCAACCAGACCAATACTGATTGTTAGTGATGCTAAAACGAGGCAGGACTGCTGAGCATACACAGCTGACCTCAGACGAAGCCTTCGTCTTCTTCCTCATCATGACAAGATGTGGCACAGCGACAAAACAGCTTTTGCACACACTCGTGCTCACACCTGCAAAACACAAGCGTCCCATCCGCTCCAAACCGGAGCGTGGCGGATCCTGATGCACTGCTCGTGCGCTCCCGCGTGGATGTGCTTGTGCATGGGAAGGCTCTCAGTTGAATGAGTCGGCAGAGGAGAGGGAAAGGAGGGTGTAATCAAGCTGAAAAGATTAGGGGAAGACGAGCTGCTGAGGATCTATGAGAACAGACATCGGTTATATAACCCTAACCCAGTTCGCTCCGCTTCCAAAAGACAGACAGGGAGGGAGGAGAGGGAAGATGGAGGAGCTGGGTGAACCCTTGTGTTTAGACTAAAATGAACCAGGAGGGTGGTTATTTTCATAAGGATGAAAATGCATGTTGAATTCTTATTATTCTCCATGTCAATAATGATATCACAGACTGCTCTTTCAGAATATAAAGCAATCAGGTTTAATGCAGGAGAAAATGATGACTTTTGCTGCTGGCCACCTTCAAAGGTTCAGTTAGTCCACTTGAGAAAATACTTCAGGCCTTGTGCAACCTTGCAAGTCAAGTGTTTACTGAAGATTGTGCACTGAGTACCTTTCAGCATGTGATTTAACGTGAAAACATATCAAAGTTGACTTTATTCTCGGTGCTGATAGGATAAGGTTGTTTTGGTTCTCCAAGTGCGTTGTATGGGCGGGCCTCGTGACTGCCTGGCTGTTTCAGTTGGTCTCCAACAGGAATAGTCCGAGGGCGACACGGAGAAGAAAGCGCCTCACAGATCAGGGGGCAAAGATACAGCAGATTTTCATCAAAACTGACGAGGGTCCTAATAGTAATGCCGCAGTGTTCTGCATACCAATGACCCTGACAATGGCTCCATTGCTGTTCTTAACTCCTCCATTCACCCCTCAGTAAATGGCAGCATATTCAAGTGGCCGGGGCTGTTACATAACCTGGCTTTTCACAAATCTACGTGGGCCCTGGCAAAAAGGAAACGTACACAGTAGTAGGAGCACGGCGCAGTACTGGGAAGAAGAACAAAACAAAGCACAGCAACTCTAGTGACGAGCAGAACGCGCGTGAAAAGCATCAGTGCAGAAGCAGTCAAATCAATCATTCTCTCCTATATCCAGCCATTAACAAAGCCAATCAATGCTGCTTTCACTTGCTTCAGTAATGCTTGGCTGCTATGGTAAAATGGTAAATGGTCTGTATTTGTATAGCGCTTTACTTGGTCCTAAGGACCCCAAAGCGCTTTACACTATACACAATCATCCACCCATTCACACACTCACTGTCCAAGGTATGCACACAGCTTGGACAGTGTCTCTTTACCTCCGGTATGGGTCTTTGAACTGTTCTGTGAATGTTATCCTTTAGCCTGCGATCGACTGTTTAACCAAGCAGATCAATAGACAAACTGAAAATAGAACAGTGCTGTGTGTGCATGCTGATATTTAAGGCTGATTACTCTGCAAATATTCAACTCATGGGTCATGCAAGTCAAAATAACACACTGTGGTGATATTCACGTGCTGTCTAGAGCTCTGCGAGCACTGCACCCCCGGTGTCACGTGAGAATACAGTCTGTATTTAAGGATTATGTTTAATGAGACAGCTAACATGCTCTGGTTACAGAACAGAATGGGCCAAGTGAATACTGTATTGGGATGTCCTGGGGTGCAAAAAAAATGGCTGGTAAACAACATGTGGTACCGCTTGTTTCCAGCAGAGGCCCCTCTTTTTAAAAGAAATGCAGACGATGAAAAACACCACTCTCCCCAGCAGACTGCTTCAGACCGGTTTCTCTGCTCTACATTTGAGTGTCACTGTCAAACTCCATAAATCAACATTAGACTGATGTCAGCTTATTTTTTCAGTGTTTGCCACATCTTATTGTTTTATACGCAGCAGTTAAGGTTGCATAAAAGGGAACTGCCCTCATGGCTTTCTGCAGTACAGGCAATCTTCTGGCCTTAGAGTCAGTGCAAACTGCTACTTGTACATTGATCGCAGCATGTTGTTAGGTCTGTTTTGTGGCTTTGTAATGCTTTGTTAATGAGGGTCATTTCACCGGAGAAAGGATGAGAGGTATTTTTCTGATTACCTGTGCAATGTCTACTGTGCCACTTAATTATATATTGCATGAAATAATGATGACATGATTAGTGAGAGGACACTTTTTGTTTGGGGGAGGGGGGGGAATCATCCTTGTTTAAATTATAAATTAGAGTCATGTTTTGGGTATCAGATATTCTCTTGATCATCTGTAAATAAATACTGACAAGCTGATCTTTGGAGCACATGGCACAGTACTGACCAACAACCACCACCTCAGCGAGTCAAAGACACTTTCCTGAAGGAACAAAAGGCCTGATTTAGTAGCTTGCTGGTATATGTAGACACTGGCCACCTGTGGAGGAGTTGAAGCCATTTTCAGTGAGCGTCCGGCAGGCTGGTTTTTCTTGCAGAGAATCCGTTTGCCATGGCAGCGGCTATCGGCACACACGGCACTGTGGGGGTGGCCGATCTGTGTCAGCACTCATTAACATCCACCGCCTTAGTGGAAGCCTCTTCCAGGACTCCTTTAGAAAGAAATAAAAGAGAGATGCTTTACACTTTAATGACTTTCCCACAGTGGCTCTCCAAAACAACAGCTTCCCTTAAATTGCTGGGCACTGGCTGGAGGAGAGTCCACACTGCTCAACAGAGAAAAAAAAATACAGAGTCCACTGTCCACTCTGCAAAGCCAGCCAAAAGGAGGGAATAATCAGATCTTTATCTGGTATGAGGCCTACAGGGGACAGCCTCAGTATTGTCCCTACTGCCCTCCCTCCATTCGGTTGTTCCTCTGGATCTATCACAAGATCTTGTTGAGATACCCTCACAACCCAGACTAAGGTTTGTGCATCTACTTGTTCCAACCAAGCAGCTGGTGGCCGGCCACTTTAAAGCAAATATTTGAGGCATCAGTGTGTTCTCAGTTTTAATTTAATTACAGTCTTTTACCAGGTACTTGGCCTCATTTGGATCTTTACTTGGCAAGTTTGTAAAAGTAAATATGATTTACGTGGCTTCCTTTGCTCACGCGACCACTCTGTCCTTCCAAAAAATGCTGTTCTGTTTTATTGGAACTGACTGTTGACAAAGCAACTGATTACCAAGAGCGTGATACTGATAGTATAACACTGCGAACAGACTATGAATATTGACTGTAAGTGGGAACGGTAAACTAATGTCAACCATAGTTACTTCAACAGAATTCACATGTCAGCTTCACAAGATCACAGTTGTTTTCAAAGCCAGTTACGTAGCCACTGAGATGTGTGAAGTTATGCAGTCTTGGTTCATTTCTCCAGGGACTTAATGAAAATAGCATAAACAGGTATTTTTAAACTATTAAAACATGAGTCTGTTGACAGCGATTATGCTGATCTCGTCACATATTTCCCATAATTATGCAAAACCCTCCTGACACTCTGAAACACTGATATATTAGTACGAATACTGCATGCCCAGTTCCTACACTGCTGAGAAAAGATGTGGTTCATATTGTAACTAAGTGGCTGATAGAAATGTACATTACATTTTTTTCATCCATAAATGAGATGTTTTTGCTCTGAAATTAAAACTATAGAAGTTATAAGGTGTTATAGATGCATGAAAGTTAAAAAACAGGCCATGTTACCCCATGGTTAGGTGGTTGCTAAGCAATGTGAAGCGATCAGTATGTGTCATGCATAATTCAGCGTTTGCTAATATAAATAAAATGCTACTGTCATGAAATCAAACACAATATGATGCTTTTATAAGGTGATACAAGTGGATAAATCCAAAGAATGTGTCCTTTTAGCTCACTGCTAGTTAGTTGTATAACATCTCAACATCTGATATAAACAAGAACCCTGCAGAGGCCTAAGATGTACCTAAGATTCCAACTTTGGGAGTTCAACCCCTTATCATTATTATCATTGTAATAAAAAGTCAGTAAGATTAGTCACTGGCTGATTAAAAGGACAGAGAGTAAGTGGTTGGAGAAAGAGAGGTTTTTCTGCTTCTGTTAAACTGTTTTACTTCTCGTTTGTTCATTCCCATAGTTACACTGTTGATGATTCAGCTTCAAAATCCACATGGTCATTTTTGTGTGGTCATAACTGACGCATGGGCTAAAGTTTAACAAGTTAACAATGTTAATTTTAGGCATGACTTTGAGTGGATAGTTTCTGTCTTTCAGTTGTGTGCCCTATCTAAAGCATGTCAGCAAGCAAAGCCCTGTTAAAGTGGATTACAGCTAGTGATGGCATGTATAATAAAACATAATCTCCTCCCCTCCCCCCATAGCTGTAACTCCTTGGTCAGCTTGTGGTGTGTATCTGTGTGCACTACAATCTATTACATATGTGCTCTCTGCAAGCTTTCTTTTAAAACAAGGGGAGTCACAGAACATGCAGGGCACTGCAGTGAAACAACCTACAGCTACAAAGCAACCTTACATCTGCCACATCATTAAGTAAGCTGCTGGTGAGTCACCTTTAAATCTGTCATCCAAAACAACCTATGATGGACAGCTGACGTGTCCAGGACATTGCAGGACAAGACATCTAACGCATACTGAAAAGAAGTCCAGCTCCAGCCTTGAACTTAGAGACGAAAAAGAAATAAGACAGAATGACAATGATAAACAACAACATGCTGAGAACGGATCAAGTTCAGGTTCAAACGTGGGTAAGAGGAAAGCAGCTGGTCCATTAATGGACTGATGCGATAATGAGAAGCAGGTGTGGATTATTAGAAAACTGGAACAGGTGATAAGATAAATGTGTCAGGTGACCATGCACCTGGTGGACAGGTGCTCAATGGCAGTGACTATGAAAGACCTTATAGCAGATATTTTGAGGCATTTATCGAGGGAAGCACAGGTGTCACTAATCACGTTAACAATGACTGTTCAATTCAGGTAATTCAATGAAGCCTTGTCATTGAGCCACAATGAAAACACAGAAACACGAATGCTGCATACCCTAATTAAATAGCCATTATTTACACCTGTTTGTCCTGATTAAACAATTCAAAAGATCTGCTCTAAAAGGCTGTTACACACTGAACACTTTGTGAATAAAACAACATTAAATTAAGAATTTTCTGGATGCAAACATAACGTGAAAAATATATTTACACCGAATGTGTTGCGTTTATGCAGCAAATTCATCCTGAAAAACTGTGGGGGAAAAATGAAGTCAACATTAAGCCATGAGGTGCTGGTCGCCATGTTTCTAAACAAGAAAAGGGAGATATGGATATTCTGGGTTCGGCGAGTTGTAGCAGTATCACAACCACACATACATATTTCGGGGTCAGTTTGAGCTCTTTTTGTCATTTTAGAGAGCCAACTGACGTGCAGCAGCGTGTAGCTGCGTGTCTGAGGTTAAATAAGATTGTTTTTATTATCATATGTACAATTCCAGTTAAGCTTTTTGAGTTATTAGTGCGCTTGTTGCCAAATGCAGTGATCTGATTGGTCAGCTCCCTTTATCTGAATGCGAAAAATCGAGTTTGGTTGAAAAAAAAAATTGTCCAGTGAAATTATGTGGCCATTGTGAACAGCTGCATTAAAAATTGGCAAATCTGAAAAATATTTTTAATGCACGAAATAAGATTAAGCACGTCCTATAAAAGCCTTGAGACAGAAATCATTATATAACGGTAATCACCAGTATCTTAGCAAATACAACATAATGTTTATTTCGTAGATTATCATCCCTTTTTGAGTTAAAATAGATGATAAAGAAGAATATGAATTACTGTGAGACTTACAAGTTGCTAGTCAACGAGATTACAGGGGTCATAAATTGTAACCTGAAATTGTTGGTCCAGTCTGGTGCAACTTGCCTGTTTCATTAAGCCGCACATGCTAGGATTTGGTGTCCTCCTTCATCATCAAGGTTTTCCTCACTAATGTGCTAAAGAACTTACAAAAACTCCTCTACACACATGCTGGCTAAGATGACTAGTAAATGGAAAATTATCTTGTAGAAGAAAAATAACACACGCATTGTTTACTTGCTAATATTGCAAAGTTGCTGGCTTTTCAGCTTACCCAGATTCAGACCTCATCAACAGGACTCAGACACACCTTAAAAACAATGCAAACTACAGATTTCAGAGGAAGTGGAGTTAAGCTTGCTTTCAGAGACAAAAGGCAACTGTGACAAAAAGATGGCAGCAATTAAAAGAATGGACACAAAACCATGAGAAGCTTAATGACAATTCTGTTGGACATACAAGGAAAGAGATTGCTTTAACTAGAGTTCTTTTAATTGATAACTATTTTTAGTTTTCTTTGGACAAGCACTGCCTGCACTGATTGCCCTCATATGCTACTGGTTTATGAGTACAATATCTGCCCAAGATAATAACATAGTCACCGTGAGCATATTAGTAGTTAATATTAGACTCTAGCTAAAATCATTGGCTGCCAAAATTCTCAGTTACCAAATGTTTTTTACCCGAATATATTAAGTTTTGTATCCAGACACAATTAGAGCGACTGCTTTGCTAATGTTTTGCTCACACTGGTTGTTTTGTTAGTGCAGAGTTATGAATCTTAAAAGGAAGCACAAATTGGAACGACACTTTTTTTTTTGCATAGATTTTAATACCACAATCACAATGGAGCACAAATAACATGAAGTAGAAGGAGAAATGACCTTGATAGTTAATATGTTCAAACCTGAACAGCAGGCAGTGAAATCAATGCTGTCCCTGTTCTAATTTGCTTTCAGTGCAAGATAGTGGTAGATAGTCACGTAAAACAAACAAACAAAGCAACTTCCCTCTCTCTTCCGATTACCTGTGATTCACAAGCACGTGTATAAGATGCGGGAATGAAGGGATGAAGAAATCCCATGAAATTAGAAACCAGTCACTATAAGGTGTCCAAACAATGAACCAAAAAAACCCAAAAAACTACTGTCATCAGAGTTCAAACCCAGCACTCCACTTTTTTTCTGTCTTCATGAATTTATCTTCCTTGATGCCTCATATTTAATTTTGTGTCTGTATCTCATATCCTCATAGCACTTTATTTTATTGTTGATTTATTCTGTTTGCACATTGTGCAAGGAAACAACATTCTGATCTTGCATTTGTCCTGCACATATTTCAGAACTGAAAAAAACAGTTGTCTTGTAAATAATGCAGCTTGTGGTTTTCCATGTGTGAATGAAGTCAGTGCAGACCTCAAGTGCTTACAGCTTCACAAGAGCAATAGATGGTTGTCAAATTTTCTGCTGCACAGTGGGGGAAAAAAGAACAGTCGGGTGACACAGGGAAGCAGCTGTTTCCTTCATTTGCCCTGACTCATGGCATCATCACAGCTGACTCATGAATTCAGGCTGCTTTCAGCATGTGCACATAGTGCTTACTTAGAAGTCTGACGCTGTTAGGACAATGGAGGTGGCGGACTTTTGCCTCCCAAGTTTGTACTGTTAAAAATGTATCAGCACGAGAAAGCCAGCTTCAAATGAGAGGATGACCTGGTAGACCAGCGGTCTCCAACCTTTTTTGCGCCACGGACCGGTTTATGCCCGACAATATTTTCACGGACCGGCCTTTAAGGTGTCGCGGATAAATACAACAAAATAAAACTAGTACCAGTACCGAAAAAAAGAATATTTATTCATAACACACGTGAAAAGACCCAGGGAAACCAAGTTAACGACAAAAACGATAACAAAATAATGCTGAAAACCGATAAAAACCCTGAAAACCATACATTTCACACCTGAGCCTCAACTCTCGCGGCCCGGCACCAAACGACTCACGGACCGGTACCGGTCCGAGGCCCGGGGGTTGGGGACCGCTGTGGTAGACTATACCTTATGTCTTACAGGATAGGCATTCAAATGTTATTTTTAGCTAGGACTGACTCAGAGCAGTGGGTTTAGAATAGGGTTTAGTGTTATATTTACATTTAATTACAGAATGAGCAGCTTTTTCATGCTGCATATGCTCAATTTCTGCCATGGTCCCTCTTTCTGCCCCTTTAGCGCTCATACTTGCTAATTTGTTAGCAAACAACAGCACATTCTTAATCTTTGCTGGTTTGGTTCCAACCAACAAACATCAACATTTTTCTCTGTGCAAGTGCTTGACATTCTAGGATTTAAATCATTCTCTTTTTTCTGTTTTCTATCAAAATGGGATCCTTGACTTGTTAGACGAATCTGTAAACCACTACACTATAGTTAGCTGTCTTTTGATTACTTCCTGTTTTACATTAAAAGCTATTTTCTCTCATTTCAAGTTCTTTTTACTATTGGCCTTTGTATTCATTGATTATCTTAACCTGATATTCATGGCTTTCACCTGTGTGTGACTTCCCACCTGTCTCTTATCACCAATTGTTCTTGTGTGTGATCATGTTTCCCCGTCTAAGCTAATGCTTTCTTTTTGGATTTGTCTTTACTTATGAATTCATTTTTGCAATGTAGAATGAAGGCAACATACCTCACTGACTGCTCAGGAAAATTGTTTTGCCTCGAGGTGCTTTATATTGTAAGGTAAAGACCCTACAATAATAAATGTAAAACACAGGAAAACCCCAACAATCATTCCACTTTTAAATATTCTAGTAACCACAAGTAAGCCCACAGTCTGAGAGGGAGGAGCTCTAATGGGGTGATACGATACTATAAAGTCATTAAGATAAGATGGGGCCTGATTATACAAGACGTGTGAGGAGCAGGATTTTGAATTTGATTCTGGATTTAACAGGGAGCCAATGAAGAGAAGCCAAAAGAGGTGAAATATCCTCTCTCTTTATAGTCCCTGTCAGTATTCTTGCTGCAGTACTTTGGATCAACTGAAGGCTTTTCAGGGAGTTTAAGGACATAATATAACAACGATAATAATGAATTACATTGTTGACAGTGTTGGGGAGTAATGGAATACACATAGCGTCAAAAGACTCCACCTCCAACCTAAAGAAACATCTGAAAGTGAGTTCTTTCTAAAAAAAACAAAACAAAAAACATTTCCCTGCTGCAACTATCTTGTTTTAGTTGTGGTAGCTACCTGGGTTATGTCCCACTTCAGTATTTTAAATGTACTATTGCTGTGTGATTTATTACTATTACTGAAGGCTGCGTTACAACCTGCTAGCTGCAAATGATCATGTGCTTTCTGAAAGGAGACAGAAAGAAAACATATTACTGATACAGAAATAGTTTTCTGTACAAGATCACTGCAAAAAGTGCAGCATTACCTAATGTCCACCCTACTGTTACTCATATTATGTTAAGATTTAAAAATCTAGTTGGTAAATCTTTCAGAACTGCACATGATTATTTGCAGCGAGCAGGTTGTTAAAGCTATCCATCAAGTCTGCAGTCTATGAACTGACCTCAGCTAACAATGCTATCTCAGTAGGGAGTAACCTTCAGTAATGGTAATAAATCATGCAGCAATAGTACATTCATGTTGTAAAAAGCATGACAATATATCAAGTAATCCAGAGTATTTAGAATACGTTACTCTCATTGAGTAACTTAACAGAATATGTTACAAACTACATTTTGGTCCATGTATTCTGTAATCTGTGGTGGGATATATTTTAAAAGTAACCTTCCCAACACTGATTATTAAATATATAATTTGAAATGAAGTGTTCAATATGATATAAAGCACAAATGCTAGGATAAAGACGTTTACATAAAAGCTTCGGTAAATAAGAATTGCAGTTTTACCTGCTTCTGATTACACAACAAAGTAAACAGTACGCACACAGTAAGCAATTACCTTTCCCAGAAAACCCTTGAAGTAAACAATCATTTCCGTCTGAAACGACCCAAGTAAGTATTGTATTCACAGGCAGGAAGAGGCGGCAACATTCTTATTTTTTTTAATGGAAGCTGCTCAGTGATCCCCTAAAATTTCAAGCATCCTCCACGTGGATATTTCAAACCCACGTGACATTTCATTGATAAGAGGATGGATGATTTTTCCATTGCATCATCTCAGTCTAGATGGTAGGGCTCATGAAAGGCTGAACCTTCACTGGCCTCCTGATGTACCTGTTCGCATGTGTAGAGAGCCACACAAATGAAAGCAGGGCAACATGAATGGAAACAACTGCTCTCCCCAATGCTCCAAAAAATGTTGAATACATCATAAACAACTGATGTGATGCTTTGTCATGCAGCAGGCAGGTTAGGACCTAAAAACAGGACTAATTCGAAAAATCCCTCAGCTTCATTTGCTGGCAGCTCACGGATTAAACAAAATGGACTGAAACCCAAGAAAAACACACTGACTGCGAGTACACTAACAGAGATGAGGGAGGACGTGACAAAAAAAAAACCCAAGAGAGATGCAGACACATATGGGATAACAAGCATGGGAAACAGGTTGAGAAACAGCTGGCAAGAATCAAGGAAGACAAGACATGGGAAGCAGAACTAAAGAAACGCACGTAAGACAAAGACTAACAAAATAAAACAGGAATTCACAAAATACAAGACACATGAAAAGGAGTTGTCAAGACACAGGAGGGGCAGGATGAACAAAGCACTGAATGTAAACTGGAACCCTGTGCAGAGCTGCAGAGCCTAGATAGCTAAACTAAAAAGCCTGAAAATATAAATACTAATCAAGAGAAAATCTAACCAGTGCAATCAATGCAATCATTGGGTTATAATAAAAAAAAAAATCAAAGTTAAGTTATGGATGAGATTTAAACTGTGACTTTGAAACAGAGTGTATAGGCGATTTACCGAATGTGTAGATAAATCCCCCTCAACATTTTCTTAACCTTGTGTGTGCCTCTCACATAACTTGGGGCTGAGCACTTTCCCTCTCAGCTGAGCTCAAAGGGCTTTGAGGGCTGCCAGGATTACTGTGCCCGGTGTCCTTGTCACTTACCCGGTGATTGGCATATGGCAAGCCATGTGACACAGCCAGCATGATGGTGAGATCAGCTTAATCAAGAAGCCGTAAAGAGACACTGCATTCACAGAAGCATGCGATGAATGGCCGCTGTCATTTCTCCCCTACGTCCGTGGCTCCTGTCATAGACCATAAGCTAAAACATTACAACGTGACTTGATGTACCAGTACATTTCAGCTTGCCAGAGCTTCATTGTCGTTGTTGGTGCAAAGAAACCCTAATAATAAGAACAAAGTGATTGCAGAGCAGCTCATTGCATGAGGATTATGTTCTTTTCTGGCATGGCTGACTCTACTGGGAACCCGTATGATCTGCAGAGCAAAACAGGATGGAATTGGCCAATTGGGAGAGCAGTGTGCTCAGCAAGTCAGGCTAGGGGAAGAGCACCTGTCCAATTTCCTCACTGAGATAATCCCCATCACCTTTCATGTCATCATTGGGGATGTGCATTAGCTTCTCATGCACAGCTTAACAATAAAACTTAAAATAAAACAGTATATTGAGCCTGTGCTGGAATGTGTACTGAACTTTTTCTGCAGGGTTTAAACCTGCAGTTTATGGTGTTACAGTGATGCTTGTACTCCACCTGGTTCACAGTCTGCCAGTGCAGAGAGTACAGTCAAAGAGGCTTATGGCCATACGCTACCAAAGAGGCTTTGCACACTCTGGGCCCCCTCCATTCAGAACAATGACCCAGCTGTGTGTGTGGCCCTTTTCTCTTTGGAGTCATACAACACATGGAAGCTCTGCTAACAGGTCAGTGGAAATGAAACAAGTCCTCAGCCAGTTGTTTGTACATTTCTGCGGTGCTATGGCTGCAGATGAAACAATTTTTTGCCCTCACTGCACTGGGAACACAATGTGCTCATGTGTCCCCCAGACTGATGATCAAATGTAAAGGAGAATAGAGCTAGCATAACACTGTGGGTTACAGTAATAGACAGCAGGCCTCATGTTATTCAAATTTCCTCACTGTTCTGCTTTAGCCTGTGCAGAATGATTACATTTCAGTTTCTGCAGATCATCGGGCCAGTTTGCCTGAGCGGGAGGCTCCTTATGTTTGAAGTTTGAAAGAGGCTTTAGCCACTCACACCATAATGAAGCCATTGAGCTCTGATAGGGCATTTGTACAAGCTGAACTCATGATGAATAAACAAGCCCCTCTTACATAAATAGCAAACAAGGCCAACCCCAATTATCATACAGTCTCAAACAATCGGCTTCCGAGCTGAATTTCATGGTGTCAGAACTGGTTGGGTCTTTGTCTTATGATGGCTTTGGGCATTTATTGACAACATTTATTGGCTGCTTTGCGAAACAGTCATGAAATCAAAGATACATCTGAGAGGGAAACACAGTGTGTATGGATTTCCATCCAGTGTTTCCGAGTAATAATATGATTACCAGGTATCGACTGATTTCAAAGCATTTTTGATAGCAGAACGTGTACCTCTCTGCACCACAAGCTCATTATAAATTCTGCAGGACATCTGTGTTCAGTGCTCCTGCAGGTAAAGCTTAGTCCAAAGCTCAAAGAGCAAAGTCGCTTATTTAATTTCCTGCATGGCTGTTGGCACCTTTTCATGCTGTCTAATTAACCTCCCTTTGACCCAAGTAGAGTAGGGTGCACACCAGCAGTTAAGGTCAAAGTTAACTCAGGAGTCAAACTGCAGTGAAAGTTTGGGGGGGGGGGGGTTGTCTGAAATTTTAAAACAAGTTTAAAACAAAACTCCTCATATGCGCTCAGGCCTGAAATTATATTATATAGACTTAAATGATTAGAAAATTAACTGGAAAAGTGTGATTGTTAAAAAAAGAAAGATTGTGACAAAGCGGGTGCCTTCAGTTTTTAGGGTTGTACCAAATTGTTTCACATTACATAGAAAAACAAATAAAAAAGATGGATTGTCACATTAAAAGCAGCATAGTAATTTTAAATTACTGTGTCATTTGTAATAATGTTGCAAAGGAACATTTTTACTAACCTTTTTACAATCTTTTGATCTTTTGATTTTTTGAATTATTAATTCTCAAAGTGTCAAGTGCCTGTTGTATTTTGAGCCTTTTTCCTTTTCTTATACTTATATATACTGAAAAAGCAAAAAGCTGTATATAACAGCAAGCTACCTTTTCAATGACACACCTTTTGCTCTTCTTTTTTGTTACAACTTCTAAAAATTAATTACAATCACAACCTGCTAATAATGACAAGCAGTTCCAATAAAAGGAAAAGTTAAATTGAGCTTGACCCCATATATACATTATATAACATCCTGCCAAATGCATTCACAGAAAACAGGTGCCATTGTCAACGATTCAAGAGATTTCCACCCAATCCTGGAAACATAAAGAGGCTATTTGTTGTCTTTTGTGTCAGGCTTTAATTGAGATGACTCAGCTAAATGTCAGCATAGCAGAGAGGCTTGAATAATAGTGCCTTCAGTCTGTAGTTGCGGTTGCACCCCAGAGAGGAACAATCAGATGCTTCCATTCCGGCCCAGTTCAGGTCAAGACGGGTGATGTTACACGAACAGGACACTGTGTGTCAGCTAAATGAATTGGGTCCACGCCGAAGAACAGCTCCTGTTTTATCCCACTGTCCCTCTTGACAATTTCTTTGCCACAATGTAGTGCTCTCCACAGGAACAGTTCCCACGGTATGACAGGGAACCTGGGACACATTGCTCGGCTGGAGGGCAGCAGTGTGTGCTTACCTGAGTGTCTTTTTAGCAGCATTGCGTGGATGGGAAGTGATTAAATGACACGTTTTAAGATAGAAAAGAATAAAAAGCAGACAATAAAACCTTTACAAAAATGCCAATATGAGAGTTCAAAAGGACTGGTAGAGCTTTAGTAATGACCTCTTTTTGGTATGCTATTGTGAAAACTGTCTTTAGGGAACCAGAAGAAGATGTGAAAATGCTGAAGAGGAAGAAAAGTGAATCTAAGTCAAGGTATTTGCTTTCCAGACATACTGTATGCTACCGGGGAAGAATGTGTCTTTTATTTTGTGTGGAGCTTTAAAGTCTTTGGTGACTTCTGGGTGACTACTTTCATCCCCCCGCCCCCCCCCCCCCAATTCATCCAGAGGAAATCCAGATGTGCGCAATGAGTCCACATTATTTATGTTTTCAATTACAGCAAACAAAAACCCCGAACTTCACTAACTTTTGTTGCCATTGAGACACCAAACAAAACTGCACTGTTAAATATCTGATTAACAAAACTAATTTTTAAAAGTTCTGTAAAGATAGTTTTATCATGCTCTTTGCTAAAACGGTGCAATTATATAATTATATTTTCTCTTGATGTATGAATACTTGCAGTAAGGTATGGATAATTGCTCTGCCCTATTTACTGAGAAACTCCCTCTCCTTTCACCACTGGAGGGCAATCCCTAGCTTCAGAGTTCAGAGTGGGTGTACTGGTCTTTATCCTTGACACTTCAAGTTGTGCTGCTCACGGTAAGAACTCAAATAGTGCAAACACCATGTACACTAAACCTGAACATGTTTTTTCGGCCTGCTTTTGAGTATCTTTTTTATCTTGAGTGTCTTTTTTTCTTTTCTACTCATCTAATGGCACATAAAAATGTAATGGAAATTTAAAATATATATATATATATATATAAAACTTGGTAAAATAAAATGTAGTATGATGCAGCTGTTTGTATCAGTTTAATGAGCTTCACTGAATGCTATTATAATATTTAGCTTTTTCTATTCTATTTCCACGTGTACAGAGATGCCACATGCTTGTTCAGCTGGTTGGCTTCCTGTACAAACTCAATACAAAGTTTTGTTCTCTACACTTTTTTTTTCTTACATATTTACTCACACAGCATTTATTGTTTGACTCATAATTGATTTCTTTTCTGGACCTGTACTTGCCCTTGACTCAGGGAGTTTCTGTTTGCCTAAATTCAGCCAGAGCTGCTCCTCTGTGAGTCGGATGTCAGGTGTACTGTGACTTTTGGGCCACATCTGGTCTGCAAAAACATTTGCTGTAACCCATGTCTCACTCTCCTCATGATTTTGGCCCAGTGTTCAGTCTTGTAACAGAGCTGTACCAAAAGTTGTCTGTAATCTGAGCAGGTGGGTCTGTAGTTTACTGTAATGGACCCACCACACTGAGACCCATCACTTATAGTCTTATCGACTTAAACAGTTTTTAGTTTTCTTCTCTAGCTGGAAGGAGAGATTGTGTAAAATTTGTGACCATTAGTTTGGATTCCAGTGGCAACAAGTGGCATTACACATGCAAAAGTACCAATATGCCCACGCAAACTTTACATCCTGTGCTGCATAACTCCTCCTCTAATATGCATGCAGTGAGCATGCATGGTGCTTCTCTTTGTGTCCTCTTGTGTAACCTCGCTTAGCGTGTGAGTGAAGCAATGTTCAGTCCAGCTTTACAAAACCCTTTCATTCATTTCCTTGAGATCAGTCTGGTGGTGCGACCAGTCTCTAGTTCACAGTCCTCTGGGGAAAACATGCAGGGTCATTGAACAAAAAGGTTTAACTGGATTAAATTTTTCCACAATGCCATATGACGCCAACCGGCAACACACTGCACTGGCCAATTAGGCCTGGTAGATTTCTTTGTAATGTGTAATGCCATCTGCTTCTGCTGTTTACCCTAGAACTGCTGTGTTTAGATTTGCTAATCTTTCATAATTAAAAAATCCCATGTCCCCATTAATCCCATTAATTTAGTATCTGAGAACCCTTGAAAGTTGAATTGGATTACCTGCATTGGCTGATTTTATCTAAGTGCATTGATTAGAAGTCATGCAACATGTAAAAGAGTTTTAATATCCATGAATGTTTTCTAAGTTTGACAATAGTGCTTCAAAAAAGTTGAGATGGCGTCTAAAATATAAATAAAACACAATGCAATGATCTGCAAACCTTAATCTAAGTGTTATTCACAATAGAGCATAGAAACGGATCAAATGTTGCTACTTTCTTATTCGGTCTCTGAATTGAATTTCAAAATATCAAAGTTGAATTTCAGAATAATCTAAATCTAATCTAAATAATAAAATTGCAAAGACTTAGAATATCTCATAATCTAAAGTACATAGTATAGTACACGATAGATTTGGAAAATCTGGAGAAATCTCTGTGCGCAATGGATGAAGCCAAAAATCAATCCTGAATGCCCGTGATCTTCAGGCATTAAAAACAGACACATTTCTCTCTTGGAAATCACTGTTTCATCCAGAAATCTCTGTCTGTGACCACACTTCACTGTGCCATCCACCAATGGCATAGCAAACAGTAACAGACCATTAAATGTGACATGGAAATTCTGCTGTTTTCTCTGGGCCAAAGCTTATTTTAAATGGACTGAGGCAAAGAAGAAAAACTGTCCCATGGTCAAATTGAAATTTAAAATTCAGTTTTGGAAACCATGGACACTGCGTCCTCTGGACTTAAAGGGAGAGGGAGCATTCACCCTATTATCAGCAATCGGGTCATAGGCCTGCCTCTCTGATGGTACAGGGGTGCATAAGTGCCTATGAAATTAACAGTTTGCATATCTGAAAAGGTGCATCAATGCTGAAAACTGCTGTTCAGAGTTTGTGACATCAGTTGTTCTCAGATTTTTCCTTGGAAACTAACTTATAAATGTTTGCAGAAAGCCCCTCTGCAAACATTTATAAGTTAGTGCTGCAGTTTTTTTGTTTTGTTTTGTTTTTTTTGGAGGAAAACGTGGCTTGGAATGGTGAAATACCCATGTACTCATCCATCAGTTATTCAGCCATTCATCTCTCCTTATTGCATCTCTAGCAGTTGCAGTCCAGCATACCCACATCATAACAGATTGCCTCGCCTTGAGGGTTTCAGTTAGTGATCTCATGTTTTCTGTTTTGTTTGTCATCCAAATGCATATGCACGGTTTAACCTCTAAAAAATGGCATTTCTTGGTATTTTTTTTACTTCATCCAAAATTTGTGGTTTTTCACAATTCTCAGGTGCTTTAGGAACATAACCTCTGTGAATTTCAGGGGTCAATGCTATGCTGATTTTAGAGCAACATACTAGGCTAGGCAGCGCCTCTACCACCTACGACAACTGAGGAAGTTCAGGGTCTCTCCAGAGATCCTCAGGATTTTCTATACAGGCGCTGTGGAGAGCATCTTCACACAGAACATCACATCCTGGTTTGGGAACAGCCGTGTTAAGGACCAAAAAGCTCTTCAGAGAGTGATCCGTACAGCAGAACGCTGCTGCAGGATTGCTCTCTCCCCCCCGCTTCAGGACACCTACACCAGGAGATGCCGGACTAGAGCAGCGCAGATACTGAAGGACCCGTCCCATCCTGGCAACAAACTGTTCCAACTTCTGCAATCCGGTAGAAGGTTCTGCATCATCCGGGCAGAGAGACTCAAGAGGAGCTTCTATCCCCAAGCCATCCGGGCCCTAAACCAACCCTAACTTGCATATTTCAGCAAGACAATGTTAAACTGCATATTGCATCTGTTACAACAGCATGGCTTGATAGCATATGAATCTGGGTGCTGACCTGGGCTGCAGGCAGTTCAGACCTTTCACCAACTGACAACATTTGGCTGATCAGGAAACATGATGAGAAGAATAGGACAACATTCCTCTCAAAAAAATCCAGAAACTGTCTCCTTCAGTTCCCAGACATTTGTTGATAGCTGCAAAAAGAAGAGAGGATGTCACATGGTGGTAAACATGGCCCTGCCCCAACTTTTTTTTTTTTAAGCTGTTAGTGCCTCAGAAGGCGCTACTATTTTCCCTAAAATGGTGAATTTTCTCAGCTAAAACTTTTCATTTTTTTTCTCTATTGTTAATAAAATGTAATAATTTAAAATAACATTTGCATATTATTGCATTGCGTTTTGATTTATGTTTCACACAGCATCCCAACTTTTTTGAAATTTCGGTTGTATGTGCAATCTCAGCATGTTTCTTTCCAATACTCTTCCAAAATATGAGCCTTTGTTTCTTAGTACAAAGAGAGTCTGTTTAGCAAAAGCTACGAAAATTTTCTGAAACTTCCTGATGAGAGAAGCAGAAACTAACAGGTGCAAAAAAAGAAAACAAAACCCCCGTACAGTGTGTAAGGAAATGAACGATTCAACCTTCAGCCTTCTTTTTTAAGTCTGGAGCCTCTTAGTGGTTCTCACACTGACAACCATTTTTGTTTGATGAAATGAACTGGGAGTGGAGGCTGCTCTGGACTATTGGACTGCTTTGCTCTCATAGCTATTATGAATATTGTGTAAGCCATTTGACAGGTACTAACTACAAACAGTATTAAAGCAGAAAACATACATATTAAGTTTGCATTAAAGAACTGCTAAACTGATTAGATTTCTTTATCTTAAAGGTAGAGCAGTTTTTCCCCTTCTCTTGAGAGCACTGTTTGAAAAGCCAAATATTTGTGACATAGATTGTGGTCTGTCTACTGACCTTGTAATCTTAGTTGTTTCAATTCACTGTTGACACAGGTTGTCTTGCAGAAAAACCTGCTAGCTGTTCACATTAGTGATTATCAATGTGATATGTACTTTCTTTATTTACTGTTGAAATACCAGGCCTGGATCGGTCCAGCACCATCAAGGTTAGTGCTAAACTTTGAATTCAATCCCTTTAACTGGAATATAATGTAAATCCCCAGTCACGCAGGCTGGGAGCTATCTGGCAACCAGAAAAACCTGCCAAATTTAATATGTTGCCAGGAAGTATTAGTCGCAAAGAACTGCACAAAAACCCTCCTTGTTAATTACTCGCTATCTGAGCAGAAAAACGAGAAGCATGTCAAAACCTGCTGAGTGACGTGTGTCCTGTATCCTGATCCATACAAGCCTAAAGTGATTTTGCCACGAAAGAAATGAAACACGGGTCAAACAAACAGGTTTAGGATTCGTAAACAATAAATGGTGAGGACTATCCACATCACTTTTTGTTTACATTCTCGTTTCCCGTATTCAGGCCCATCCCAGTGACAACACTAAGGCTGTCGCAGATAGCATGCTTATATTGTTGAAGTTGTAGTCTGTCATGCTTTGCGGCTAAGGCACTGTATGACACAGTTGTTGGCTAATATGACACAATAACAGCATCATCAGACAAAAATACCCAGATGATCAGATTAGCATAAAGGCAGATCAAACATATCACACCACCACCACTGACACACACTGGCTCACTGCGAACGTGGGAGAACCCGGACTTGTGGCTTCTGGAAGTCGGTTGACTGAGCTGCTGTTCAGGACATAATTCCCTCCACTACATGATTTATAACTTTGTTAGCATAGCAAGATTGCCAGGCTAGCTTTTTCCCTACTCAAGTCTTTGTTCTGATTAACCTATTAATAAAAAACACTTCAAGGAAGGACACTGGAACATCTGCACCTTTAAACATTTGTCTGGTTGGAATATATAATTACAGGAACACCAAATTACAACACAGCAACACAGTAGTTTGCACAGTAGATTTGTTAGCTCACTATCCGGTTGGCAAATGCTTATTTTTCCCTGACAACTAGTAGTCACTAACTGGTCTATAGAGCTAAAGAGACACTTAGATGGGGAAAAAAGAGTCAGATGTGCAATGACAATTAACAGTTAAACTTTAAAAAATATTTAATAAATACAATTAAGCAAAAAAAATCAGTGATGTTGGTATCAGACATTCACCAACTCATGTTGGTGTAAATAAATGCTTTAAGTCTAGAAGCTTTGTAGGTAGAAGTGTAACTCTTATCAAAACCACCCCCACATGTAAAAACGAACAACACTACAAACTAAACTTTTTACAGCCTATCTGTATTCACACAGCTATAGATATGCATGCCTAACAATAATAATTGATAAAACTAATAACCAGATGATTAGAACAGAAACGGCAGACAACTTATTTACTAAGAGAGGTCCAATAAACAAAGAGTGGTGACTGAGGGTCATGGGCATTCAAGGCTCCTTGAGTGAAGGTTATGGGTAGTGAGGTTGGCCCCTGTGACTCGATCCAACAGGCAAATAACTGTAGATCAGGCTGCCAAATACACAGTGTATTGTTGTTTGTTAGGTATGGGTCTGCATAGCTGCAGATCCATTAGGGTGTCCATGCTGACGACTGTCCACCACTGAAAGTGCCAATAACGGGCACATGACGATCAGAAATGGATCAGGGAGTATATAACGTGAATGGCTGGGTGTGTTTGTGACGTTTACCTGGGGAACACTAGGTACCTGGCACCAGGATACACTAGGGGAAGAAGGCAAGCTAGCGGAGGCAGTGTGATGCTTTGGGCAATGTATTGCTGGGACACATGTACTTTGACACATACCACCCACTTAGGCATTGTTGCAGACCATGTATACCCTTTCATGGGAAAAGTATTCCCTGATGACTATGGCTTCTTTCATCGGAATAATTGGTCCTGGCACAAAGGAAAAATGATTCAGGAATTGTTTGAGATGCACAACATGATGACATGATGACATGGCCTCCAGATTCCTCAGATCTGTGGGATGTGTTGGACAAGCAAGTCACAAACAGATTTAGGTTTTTCGAACAATAAATGGCGGGGTAATCCACGTCACTGTGTACATTCTTATTTCCAGTATTTCCAGTGACATCACCTTTGTGGCTAAGGCACTGCAAAACTGTATGTGATGTGTTGTTGGTTAATATGACAAAAATAACTAGCTTATCAGATTAACATAAAAACTGCAGATCAAACATATCACACCACCACTTATGACACATACTGGAGTTTTGCCCTCACTGTGAACTTAGGTCAACCCTGACTTGTGGCTTCAGGAAGTCAGTTGACTCAGCAGCTGTTCAGCACATAATTCCCTCCACCATATGGTTTATGACGTTGTTAGCATAGCAAAGATTGTCAGGTTAGCTGTTCCCAGGTTGATAGCTGATTAACAGACGTTTTCGGAGGATTTCCATCAATAAAGGACACTAGAACCTCTGGGCCTTTAAACATTTGTCAGCTTGGAATATATTATCACCAAAACACCAAATTACAACACAGCGAAAGTGCTGCTGGAATACAATTAAAGCTAGGTAAACCGCTGACATCAAATCATGCTGTCAGAATATTAAAACCAAGGAAAAAAATATCATATTTAGTTTGATTTTTAGCTTACTATTTTTTTTTCTCAATTGCATTTTTTTTAAAGACTCCGCATAAAATAGGATGATGGGGCTTTCAAAGGTATTAAAAACTGTGATACGTCACTGAGGACGTCTCGCCCCTTTCCCATCACCCGTGACCTGGAAAGTTTCATCACACTACGTTGCTGCTAACCTGCAGCAAAATACCTTCACAGTGAGATAGTCGGGTGCAAAACTGGCTTATTTGTAGTTTACCATGTGACTCACTTAAAAGAGTGAGCGCTTTACAAAATAATTCAATTCAATTCAGTTTTATTTATATAGCGCCAAATCAAGGTAAGGTAGACCCTACAATAATACATACCGAGGAAAAACCCAACAATCAAATGACCCCCTATGAGCAAGCACTTTGGCGACAGTGGGAAGGAAAAACTCCCTTTTAACAGGGAGAAACCTCCGGCAGAACCAGGCTCAGGGAGGGGCGGCCATCTGCTGCGACCGGTTGGGGTGAGAGAAGGAAGACAGGATAAAAGACATGCTGTGGAAGAGAGCCAGAGATTAATAACAAGTGTTATTCAATGCAGAGAGGTCTATTAACACATAGTGAGTGAGAAAGGTGACTGAAAAGGAAAAACTCAATGCATCATGGGAGTCCCCCAGCAGCCTATGCCTATTGCAGCATAACTAAAGGAGGATTCAGGGTCACCTGATTCAGCCCTAACTATATGCTTTAGCAAAAAGAAAAGTTTTTAACCTAATCTTAAAAGTAGAGATAGTGTCTGTTTCCCGAGTCCAAACTGGAAGCTGGTTCCACAGAAGAGGGGCCTGAAAACTGAAGGCTCTCCCTCCCATTCTACTTTTAAATACTCTAGGAACAACAAGTAAGCCTGCAGTGCGAGAGCGAAGTGCTCTAATGGGGTGATATGGTACTACAAGGTCATTAAATAAGACATATGAAAAAGGAGTTCAAGAGCTTTTGAACAGCCCAAATATGATAATAAGGAAGAATGTGAATTTCAAGTGAAGTTAAAAACATCCTTACGCAGTGCTGTAAAAGCAGAGATGATGTAACAGAGTTGTAAACAGACTACTGCCCTCATTTTCAAATTCAGAATTTGTTCTGTTTTTTGTTTGTTTCTAAAGCACGGATATCTCGTTCTGGAAACAAGGTCATAAGCTGGGGAGAGAAAGTCTGTTAAAACCCACATCCCAACTTGATTATTTGCTATGAATAAATATTGATGCGAATTATGTTTAAGGTTAAATGTTTTTGTGTCTCTGAAAATCTTCTTTTTGTGAAGTGTTTTAAGTTCTATAAGAAAGGTTATAAGTTTTATAGCTATAAAGTTTTTACTCATGATTTGACTTTAGTACCTAAAACCTGTTTAAATGAACTCAAACTGCACACGTGATCCACATTCAGTCTTCTGTATCAGTTGTACACACTTGTTTCTGTTCTTGGCTTCACCGTTGAGAGACATGCATCTGTCTAAACAATGTTGTCTCAGAAGCCTGTTACACCCCCACTGTTGTGACCTCCCTAAAACCCCTGCCCTCCACTGCGGTGATCCTATTACTCTGAACAGGTTGCAGACGGACACCAAGAACACAGCCTCGTGGGCAAATGCGTCATTGTCGTCTGCTTTGATTACTGGCCGTGGATTAGAAGAAAATTGTTTCTCCGTGATGACAATCCTTTGAGCAGCGACACAGCAGTTTTAATTCCTTGGTCCTACTTCACTCATTTATCCTACTTGTTGTTGTGCCTCATTTACGGCTGGCATTGTGTGTGTGTGTTGGATGTACTGGGGAGAATAAAGGATTTGCTGGGATTAGGCGTTTGCAGCAGACTAATGGCAGTAAGAAACTTGCTGTGGCCCCATCAGATACATGATCAGCCTTTAATCTTACAGAAGCTAAATGGGGTACCGGGGGGGTGGAGAGGGCACTGCTTTTGTGCAATCATTTTTAAATGTCTGGGTTAGACACAAGCCTCAAGTGCTTAGTGAGCAATTTATCTACTGTTTTTGTCCTCATCTTTACATTTTCGGAGAGAATTGACACAGTTCTGTGAAGTAAACAGTGACGTAAAAGCAGCACGCAGAATGAAAGACGTAGAAACAGCACGCCCCTGTGCTTGTGACATGTGTGCATTTCTGCTGCCTATGTTATATCTTTTATTTACATAATCAAAATGTGAGTACCTGCCTCTACGCTTGATGGAAAAAGCAGGTCATCGTTCTGTAAACCATTTCATTTTAGGATAAATGATTAGTTTAAGTTTGGTTGGTTTTGGGTAAGTCTCCAGGAAATTACTGGAAAGCAATGTGAGGTCCTCTGAAGTGTGTGTGTGTGTATGTGTGTGCTTGGATGAGATGACTTGCAGGCCCTGACACACTGCAGACAATTATGCAACACCACCAACTAATCTGTGTATGAGGACTTGATGGGGGACTGAGACAAGAGAATTATACTGAGACAGGTTTTTCTTTCATGCCAACATCAATACATTTTATATCACTGACTGTATATATAAGTTTTTGGTATTACTGTTTTTAATCTTTGCTGCAGTTTTTAAAAAGTACAACATTGTAAGTCCAGCACTTTTTTATATGAAATTACATAACATCACATTGAATACTGTTTTATGCGACTATTCTTGGGTAATGAAGTCAGAGTTGTTAGATATTCCTTTTAAAGTATCTATATACTCATCTTTATTAGGAACACCTGTTCAACTGCTTGTTGATGCAAATATTTAACAAACCAATTGCATGGCAGCAACTCAAAGCATTTAGACAATGGAGACATGGTCAAGATGACCTGCTGAAGTTCAAACTGAACATCAGAATGACCAAAAATATATATACGGTGGCCCTGAAAGGTCAAATACACTGCGCCTTAAGAAAACACTTGCAAATAGAAAAACCCTGTAAATGCACAGAAAACAAAAGTTCAATAAAGCATAAAGTCCACAAAGGTCCACAGGTTGAACTTTGGTTGTGTAATGTGTGCTTTTGCAGCGTTTTTCTGTTTGCTGGTCTTTCTTAAGTTGCTGTGCATCTGACCTCTTAAGTGACTTTGAACATGGCAATGTTGGTGTGATTTGGGCTGGGCTGAGTAACTGAGAAACTGGTGATTGACTGGAATTTTCCCACAAAACCGTCTTTAGGGTTTACAAAAATGGTCCAAAAAAGAGAAAATGAGCCACAGTGCTAATGTGTTTTGAGCTGATAGGACAGGAACATGAACTCAAATAACCACTTGTTCTAACTAAGGTACTGTCATACAGACAGACACCTCTGAAGGTACAACATGTCCAAACTTGACGCAGATAGGCTACAGCTGCAGAATACCACACCAGGTGCCACTCCTGTCAAGAACAGGAAACTGATGCTACGGTTCACACAGGCTTACCAAAATTGGACAATAGGGCATTAGAGAAACGATGTATGACCTGATGAGTCTGATGAATTTCTGCTGCAAAATTTGGATGGGCATGGATCTGTCCTACCTTGTGTCAGCTGGTCAGGCTTCTGTTGATGCTATAATGGTGCAAAGGATATTTTCTTGTCACACTTTGGGCCCCTTAGTACCAACTTTAAACACCATAGCAACTGTGTGATGCTGTGATGCCAATATGGAGCATCTGAATTATACTGAGTTTGTGCAAAGGCTGTTCTGAAGACAAACGGGAATCCAGGCAGGAATCAAGGTGTACTTGATGAATTTTACATCCTCACAGAGTTGTGCTGTTGTGCTCTGAGACAAATGTTAATGTCATTGACATGACACATTTATTAGGTTTAGTGTTTGCCATCTTATTTTAGTGAGGCTGTATTCCAGTCAGTCTTATTAATATTTGATTAAGTTTGATAGGTTTCCTTCAGGCTATGGTTTTTATTTGCTCGTAAAGTATTTGCTTGTTAACTAAAATTGCCAAAACTTCAACTTTGTGAAACTACATGATGAAAAGTTAAGCTATCGCTAAATATACCTCTCCATAATATAATTATATGACCAACAAACAGACATCAGCATTCCTAACTCCAATTTAAAACCATGTTTTCTTCACACTTTACAAAATACTGTGTGCGAGCAGAAAGATACTCTGACTGCTAAGTGTAACCTTAATTTGCTAAATGAATGCAGCAGTAATGTAAAGTTAACGATATAAGCTGTTAAAAATTGAAACTTGTGTTGAGTTTACACATAAACAAGATATTATCAAGAGCCAAAACACCGAAACGATAACAGGCTGTGCCAGAATGCACTGCTTTCACAATTTAAACATTGCATAACAATCCAATTACAAACACCATTTAAGCTATGAGCTTTTGTGTCATCTCACATGGACAATAAAATGTCTTTCTCATTATGTACAAGTGAATGGCAAGAGACGTGACAGTTACGTGAATGGGTACGAAATCCAGTAGATCTAAACACAAAGGGTTAGTGTATTTTTACACTTTTAATCATGTGTGTAAAGTCTGCCCGCGCACAACACCAAACATCCACAGGGTTACACAATTTGCGTGCAGGTCGACATTACTCATGGATGTTCCAAGTGCTCATTTTTTGGATTTGTTGAATGTAACCATCACACATATTTATTATAGTTAACTAAATCTAAACTAAAAATGATACTGATAGTGATTTTCCTATATCTTGCCTCTGACATATGTCCTCCATTCAATAATAATGTAAATGACTAAACAGGAAAACTAATAAAAACATCATTAAATACATTCACAAAAAAGATTCTTCACTCTTAATAAACATGAAGCAACTGCAACTGAAATATATAAAATCAAAGGTTTATGTATTCAAATAATCAATAATAAATGAAAATGTGGTTGTTTTTAAACTGAACTTTTTTTCAATTTTAGACTTTACTTATGTAACAAAATTACACAGAAAATTTATGTTTAGACCTGTGCTGCTCTTTTTCTTTGGTTAGGATGACTCAGAGTCAATACTCTGCCATAAATTATCCACCCCAGCATGACTAACTAGGGCAGTTCCCATAAGGTGTGATGCATTGGTTTTATTAATAATACTCGGCTGTGATCCATCACAATCAAAGAAAGAATGAATAACCAATGATGGGTTGTGCTACATGGAAGTTACCTGCAATAGGGCTCGTCTTTTCTCCTACTCAACATTGTTTTCAGCTTCTTTTAAATAGTGACTCAAGAAGTTTTTCGGAAGTTTTGTCAGTTTTAGAGATTTTAAAGAATTTGGAAGAAAACTTGCGTCAGATGGTCACAAGGAAAACTGGCTTGCCAACTGTTGCTACATTTAATCACAGATTTCGTGTGAATTCATGTTCAATCAGCCATGAAAGGAAGTTCAAAATTGAAGAACATTTAATCCTTTTAACATTTTAAACTCAGTCATTTACAAGTCATCTGTCACCACGTCATCTTATGTAACACAAACTGTGGTATCTGCCTTTTAAAAGCCAAGACAAACACAGTCAAGATTAAATAAATTAATGTTTAATATTGTGTTTTCCATCTAACTGTGCACGTAATCAAAGCCTCAGGTCAGACATGTACCGCGTTACTTAGATATGAAGAAACAGCCTGACTCTGTGGTTTGATCTCCGCAGCCTGGAGCACCGTCACTGAGCTTACTTAAAAAACACACCCCGGCTTTATGACGCCAGAGACATGCGTGTGCGTTGTGCATGCATTGTGTATGTATGCTTAAAGGGAGGTGGAAAAAGATCAACAGAAATCCTGGAAGAATAAGCATACACTTTGTAACACTTATGAACAAAGATGAGGATTCAATAGAGAAACGGACTTAGCTGCTCAGGTGAACGCACAAAAAACATAGAGTAAAGCAGCTGGGTTTTACCTCTGTGTTCTTCCTTCAGGTCCTGCTCTCGCCTCATTATAACCAACAACGGACTTTAACCAGGTTGTTTGTTTTATGCAAAATTCTGCCCGGTCTTAATATCCTTTATCTCCTGGGTGTGTGATGCAGGGGGAGAGGATGGAAAGACAAAGGGCAGGACTAGAGTTAGAATCCCAATAACTTTGAATCTGAGAAAATATTTATTTCTTCTTAAAAACCTTTAACATTGGGTCTGTTGGTATTCACCCAGTTTCGAGGATAGATTGTATATAAAAGATGGATGTAGCTTTGTGGTCTGAAAAGTGAAGGGAGCAGAGAAGGGCATTAAAGTTGCATTCTGGTTTCAAAGAGAACTCTGATTATGTAGAAGTGTACGGGAAAACGGACCCTCAGCTTCCAGTAAACACAGTAATAACTTTCCTGATTAGTTTATGGTCTTAATTGCTAGTTTCATGAGTTGCTGCATGCAACGTGTCATTCGGTTTCTAAATCATGGTTCCCACAAGAGTCAAAAAGGACAGGTTTTAATGATTCGCTACTGTATGAGTGTCACGGTCATGTGTAACCCTAACGTCCATATTTAAAATGCTCACCTCGAGATTTCACAGTGGGCAATGCCACAGTGTGTACATTCACCTTTTATAGACACCTCCTGAGGAATTGCCCTGCCGTGTTTTGTTTGTTTCAGCCCTGGAGTTTGCTGTTCAGCAAAATATTAAAACTTTGTAGAAGTTGAAGTCATATTTTATGACACAGCCCTGATCCAAAAAGTTCAAGGTAGTGCACTGTAAATATTTTTAAATATAGTCAACATTTTATTCACCATAGAAGTTCTTTTGAACTCTTGTGCTTTAATTCACTGGACACATCTCTTCTCAAACTCCTGTAGTCCTACACTGCCCTTTACTTCCTGCAAAGTATTTACTGTAAAGTAAACTCGAATGATAAGTGTGAAGTTTTTATTCTGTGTTGTTACCTTTGGAAAGAAAAATTAGTGATATTTGTTGTTAATGTTTTGCTCACTTTTTAAACCTTAAATATTCAAGTTCATAATCCACCACACAGAACACTATAACGCCCTTTTTACATGTTATTTGCTAAATGTCTGAATGCTCAAACTGCCGTTGTAGTCAGTTCATCTCATCAATCTTACTCCTTTGAGAAACCACATGTAAGTATCTCGATGCATGCTCAATCATCCAGGTAAGTAAATCCCCTAAAGTTGATTCTGCTCATCTGGACGTAACGTTTTCAGTGGGAGAAACGTTTCGTCACTCATCCAAGTGACTTCTTCAGTCTCAGCTGACTGCAGGTTTCCCAACCTTATAAACAATCTTGGGGAAACGTTTCTCCCACTGAAAACGATACGTCCAGATGAGCAGAATCAACTTTTGGGGACACATATAAGTAGTTAACACACCATGTCCCCTTTATTTAATTATTAAGCTTTTGGATAGTATTTTAATATTTGCTGAAGGGGTGTTTTTTTTTAAATAGTGTCCTGAAACTGTGACCTAAATTCTCTTCAGGCTTTGGTTTTAAGAACTTGTATGAAACAAATCAGCTTTAAATAAATAGAAGAAGTAAAGAAGTGTTAAACGATACTACAGATTTTCTTCTAGGTACTTTAGTTACTCCTAGTATTGTTATCCATCTGATAAGCTGATAGCAATACTAGTGATGTTGCATAAACTCTGACTCTGTATCCAAGCTCCTGCTGTGTTGATTGAGGTTGTCGTCCTCTTAAAGTGTTCTAATACTTTGTCTTGTTTAATTTAAGCGTGTCTTTCAAAAACAGCCAAATCTGAATGAGACAATCTTAATCGTAAAAAGTGGAAACGGAAAATGAATGTACTCCCTTTGCTGGTATATAGCTTTATAGAGAAGCGATTTTGCCAAGTATTTCTAGTTGCTTTCTTATTTCCTATATAAGAAAAAAAAATGAGTCCTTGAACAACACTCTCTCTTATGAGGGTGTACAATTTTTGCATTAGTCGTGACCTGATTATTGTTTGCACAAAAGCACATAGAGTTTGTCAGGCAGGATCAGCCAGCTTAGTGCAAACAAGTAAGCGCTATGGGAAATGCCAGCATCACATAGAAGACATGTAGATGATTATGATAAGCTTATTTAAAGATTTTTCATAGGTTCGAGTTTCACATGCTTTTCAGGAAGTCTTATGAGTGTGCTCGGCTGTTACAGGTCAACACAGGATGCAGGCTGGTTTAAGTTTAACATCATGTGATGTTAAACTTAAAGGTCCAGGGCTGCTTACTATGGTGGAAATCTGTCTTCTCAAGACGTTTATGGTTTTATTGTTTGCTCTTACTACCTGAAAACATCTATACACATACAGTTTCACAAAGCTTTACATGTTAAGTGATGTCATCTGCCTCTCCGTCTCACCCAACCTTTAAAGCTCAAACCTGCTGACTCTAAGTGTTACTCTACAAATAGTAATTTGATCTTGCCCAGAAGGGCCGAGTGAGTCTGTGAATTTACTTAAGTTGTTTACTTTTTTACAGTTTTGTACTTTGTATTTCAGGCTGCTTTGTGTTTCTGTTCCACCACATTTTACTGGGAGCATTTTTAAACTAATGTTAAACACTGGACCTCAGGCTCTGAACATTTTTGACTTTTGACCTCTTGCAAAAGAGCTGCACATTGTTTGGATTCTTCACCATTTCAACTGTATGTAATGTGTTAGAAGTTATATCATACATAAGTTTCCCCTGATGGTTTTATTTAACTATATGACCCATAAATGTGTTAAAGGTGCAATTCTGTTTTTAAGAAAAGAATAAAAACTGTAACCTTTGGAAGCACTGCTTTTATTTTGTCATCTATCCTTCCACAATAAGCCTCTCATGACCGTCAGAGTGATCTTACTAATCCCTAGATGTGAAACCACTGGACTTCCAGTGTGTAAGCAACTTTTCCCATTAACATGGTAAAAAGCTCAGCTAGTGCTTTGGTGGACTGTAGGTGCCAAGCAAAGCTTTGCAGACCCACGTCTTCCTGTTTTAGTTGTGTACTGTCACCTGGGGGCAACATAAAAAATAAGTGGAACAACTGGTACTGTGGGCTATGCTCATTTATATTTGTGCGTGTGTTCTTTTCCCTTCCTGAGAAGACAAAGAATGTCTGTGTTGTGGTGGAGTAAACCAAGAGTTTAAAACCTCAGAACTGTCCATAGTCCTCTGATCTGCTGGTGTTCTTTCCAGATACTCGCTCATTGTGAAAAACTCCTCCGGGAGAAACTTTCTCGATCAATTTTTTTAAATGGCCAGTATTTGCATTGTACTGTCAACACTGTGCGACATGCTTTTGGCTTTGGAGCACACATAAAGGAGTCTCTGTGGTTGAATCCGGCCCAACTCCAACAGCTACAGCAAATCATATGCTAGAATTAGAGAGTATTTTTTCTCAGCATACTGTGGTCAGTGCAGTTTGCATGTTCTCCCAGGCTACTTTAGCTTCCTCCCACATCCCAGTGACATGCACGATAGGTTAACTGGTGACCGAGTGTGAATGGTTGTCTGTCTCTCTGCATTAGCCCTGTGATGCAATACATCGCCTTTCATCCTGTGACAATCAGTCGAGGATGAAAGGCGAGAAATCTTTTATCTTTGATTCAGCTTGGTTTTAATACACACAATAGCTACAAATGTGTACAAGGAGAAAGGGTGTGAAGGAGGGTGTTTTTGGCTGAGCCATCTTGAAGTGTTGCTTTTCAATAAGCTTGTGTTTGGCTGATGTGAACGAGACACTTTTTTTTTTTGTTAGTCAAATTTTTGAGCAAACAGGTTTGAGGTAGTGACTGCCACGCGACTGTCAGCTTGAAGATCACTTCTTTACACTCCTGGAAACCACAAAATGCGATGTACACATTGAAAGTTTTCTTTGAAATGAATTATTAAGTCGACTTAAGATTTTATTTTACATTATTTAAAAAAGTAAACATGAGGGTTAGATCCCAGATCTGATGAGTGTCTTCTGTTAGTTTGCCAGCAAAATTCCTTAAAGGATGTCCAGGATCCCTTCAAATGTCTTTGAATCTTGTATAATATGCAATGCAGGCTGTGGTGTGTGCTTTTTTGTTTTGAGCATTGTCATTTTAAAAAAACTTGTCCCTGTCCCCAAATTTCAGTAGCACATGGAAGCTTTTTTTCCTTGCGTGCCTTATTACTAAATGGAAAATTACCAAGAAAAGGAACTTGTAGGGGTCTGCCGGCCATCCTTTGTTTTATATGTTAAAGAAGGGACAACCCCCTGTTGATAAATCAGCAGGGAGTTATTGGGGGAGGGGAGCAACCCTTGTGAATTTTGAGGTGGAAGAGTACTGGCATTTGGCCATTCCTCAGCCCTCTTTTCAAACCATGGAAGTGTGGACAGTTTGAACTCTGGTGAAACTGCTCAGAACTGTTTGTGACAGGATGTTTAATTATGAATTCAACACGTTCCTGACACTTGAATGGATGAACAGTAATTTTTAGCAACAGCGAAGAAGAAAAGTTAAACAGATGCTGGATGACTGAGCAGAAGTACTCAAGTGCAGAATTAAAGTGCAGATATTTTACCCTGAAGTCCAACTAAATCTTACAGGTAGATAAGCAAGAGTAGCAATAAACTGATGGACGTGCAAGCACTGTATATATATTTTTTTCTCTTTACTTTAAATGTGGACATTAATATGTTTGCCTTTGACACTTTTACCTACAAAAAGACTGCAAACACACCTCCCCATTCCTCTCTTATCATGCTTCCATCTATTTCATGTTTTTACCATCGACGAGAGACAAAAGCATACTGTGTTTCCTGCAGCAGAGCACAGCCAAAACTGTGTCACTGTGTCATATGTAATGGCGTGACCAATCACAGCACAGGTAAATTTGAGTGGCTGTTGGGGATCTAACATAAGTCCAATCACACCAGAGTGCTCAGCCAATCAGGATCCCTGTAGCCAGTGCACAGAGCCTGTCTGTGGGAACATACCAAATTTTTGAGTATAAGTGCAGCTGGACAAAATATGCAGCTGCATGTTATCTCTGCTCATGAAGACAGGGATGAGTTTGCATGTTTATTTCTGATAGCGCTTGTAAGCACAGCTTGTAAATGTATGTTAGAGTGAATATTTAGTGAATGTGTGGGAGAAAGAGAAAGAAAAGATGGAGTTATTCCCTGCAAAGATATAAATTCTGATGATTTCTCACACTCAAAAGAATTTTTCTTGTTCTGTATATTTCTCTCTAAAATAGGATTATTCATGCTTCCCGCCAAGAAATGAGCCAGGAGACACATGTGTCCTCCACTGACATCTCCTCTCTTGCAGCTTTCTTAAGATGCATTTTGCATAAAACAAAAAGCTGCATTGGTTTCTTTTGAAGCTGTTTTGCAAATTTCATCACTCTCTCGTCCTTCTAGAGCCATGACTTTATGATACAGGGAGCTCTCCATCCATTTCGCACTGACTACAAGAAGCGCCAGCACTGGTTTGAACCAGTGCGATTTGTTACACAACACCACAACAGAAATGAGTAGGATTGTACTGTGCATGCACTGACAACAGAGCAGTAACCTCTAACAATGACCGATTTTCCTGCAGATCCCCGTGCGTTGTTACATTAGATCTCAGAAAGTGTCACTGTGAATATGGAATAAGAGTTATTTGCATTTATTGATGCCATACTGTGAGTGCTTGCTAGCTGACCAGCATCATAAAGCTGTGTTTGGCCAGGGGGCTATTGCGCAGCTCCATTTATGAGACCCCATTTGATGTTTTTTCCCCCCTACTTACATAACATGGATGTGTGGGGGGTTTTCTGGCACTCCACACAAGAACCGCCACGATCCAGCCTGTACATTCCGGTGGTTGCCATAGCAACAGGGCAGCATCCCGCTCCATCCTTTGTCCAGTGTCTCCCCATCGTTTGAGCTTCCCAGGCAGAAGGAGGTTTGGATTCTGCATGCAAATGGAAACACCCCTAATTGAGCTTCAAAGCCAGGAAGTAGAAGGGATTTACTCATTTAGATGGTGACTGAATGCCATTAGGTGGCTTTCACAGATTGTAGCGGTGCACTGAACTCCCAGCATCCTCTTACGACATGGCAACATGCACGTGTCGAGTAAGAGGAAAGGAACTGAAAAAAGCGTACTGATCAAGTTTTCTTTTTTGTCACATATGCAAATGGGAACACAGCTAAGGGAGGGACTGGTGCTAAATGACGTGCTTTAATTAAATGGGATTTAAGTCTGGGTAGGAGAACATGGTGTCACTGTGTGGTTCTGGGAAAGCATGAAGTTTTACTGGGAGAACTGGACTGTTGCAGTGTGTGTGCCAGTCAGGGAATGTTTGTTTGCTTCTGTCAACAAGTCCCTCAGCTTTGGAACAAGCTGCCTGAGGAGATAAGGTTTGCTGAATCAGTGATTGCCTTTTAAGTCTGAGATCCCATTTTTTATAGGCAAGCTTTTATATAGCGAAGCTTTTGTCATAATTTTATTGACTGTCTTGCTTGTGGGTTATTTTATATTGATATGCAGTGTTTTTCATTTTTGCACCCTTCTTTGTGTTTTACTGGATGTTTGTTCATGTCTGCCTTCTTTTGCTTGTCTATTAAAACTGTAAACTGAATGCTCTTTGTTTTGGTGTTTTGGTTCTCCTTTTGCTTAAATGGCAAGAATAAATTCATGACTCCCCCCCCCCCCTCCCCCCCCCACACACAGACACACACACTTTTAGCTGTAGTGCACAACAGTCTCTAAATAAACTCACAATAAAAGATACAGTTCAATGCCCAATTAGCAACTTAGTGATTGGAAGGTTTTATCTTCTAAAGTTTTAAAGCACAGTTTATACTTGTTTTTCCCTTCAAACTTTACATCCTGCACATGTTTTCCTTATTGGTTTTCTGTTACGAACTCAGTGAACTCAGAAAAGTCTTCTACAAAACAAAGTTTAAAAGGGTGGAGAGGTTTCGTGTTTTCCCAGAAAAGACAAAAACAAAGTACATGTCTTGGCTTCAAGCCATTCACCGTCTTCTGAAATATGAGTAAACCTGCTTTCGGCATTATGATTGGCTAACCTGCGCCATGCAAAGCCAATCAGGGATCTGACTAGCATTGTGTTGTAAGGGCAGCTGGGATGTAGGGGAAAGGTCTCAAAGCCCTACCTCTCCCTACCCCCAAGAAAGGAGAGGACAGCAGAAGTAAATGTTCTGTCACGTCAAATGACCATGTTGTGTGCTTTTTTAGGAAATTGGGTCACTCTTTTGTCTCATTATATTAGCGCATTTATTTTCCATCCTGTTATTTTCTCTGTATAGTGCAGATTCCCAACTCTTTCCTGACATCATGTTGGATTTGAACACAGCTGAATTTATACGTGTTCTCTACAGATCGCAACGCTTAAGGGTAAACAATATATGTAAACACCAGAAATATGCTGAATTTACTACTTTGCATCAACTGGCAGCACCTAGAAATTTGCAACTAGTGGAAATTTACCCCAAACCTGCCATCCTCTAAACTCAAAGGAAAGACTTGTTTTTCTAGTTTGTTTCTTAAGTTAATAACAGTGTGCAGACAAAGTACATCCAAGCCACAACAATCTGCGGTGCTGTCTGACTGTTAAATGACACAGCACTTCTGGGAAGACTGGCCTCTGGCTGTTTCACTGAAGGAGTTTAATAGCTGTCTCATGAGTGCACCAGTTTTCAGTTACTTCTCATTCTATCCTAAAAACGAGCCCAAACAAAGCTGCTGTTGAGCTCCTGCCAAGGCATCAGCCAGACTGAAACATTACTAGTGTTTCCTCTTGGTGTATTTCCTTTTAACACTCACAGTAACAACACAGCAGTGCCAGCTGTTTTAACAGCTTGCACAAATGTGTGAAGAGCAGCCCGAGCTCCTCCTGCAGCTAGAAACCTTTGGATCAATCATGATTTTCACACTGTCATGATAGCTTTATGAATGCTCCAGTCTAAACTAAGTTTATCAATGAAAACTTGATGCTTTGCTGTCCATAGCTGGACAACTTTGATTATTCAATATTTTGGCAAGCACACTATTCTTAAAAGTTAGATGAGAAGATAGAAGCTGCCACTGGGTCTGCAATGCAAACTTAAGCTGTATAAACAATGTTTGCATCTGCATATAGAACCTGTAGGCAAAAAGCAATATATTTTTTGGCACTTGAGTCCTCCGGTCTCCATTTATACTCCTAACACTTTGGAACTTGGCAAGCTCATAGCTTTTTATACAATTTTCTGGGTTAATAGTTGGGCTGTAAACAACGACTGGCACCCATATTATTTGGATCATTACACCTTGGTCTTGATATGTACCTGTTAAACCGGAAGTCCTAAAATGTTAGTTCCCCCCCAACCCTTAAAGTCTAAGGTAGGCAATAACAGATGAGGTTAACCAGCTATAGTACACCACTACCTGTCTGAGCTTCTACAAGGAAGCAAGTCGGTTGAAAGTGTGGGAAGTCAAAGAGTCACACAGCAGTGTTGTGATAAAAATAAAAGTTTTAAATGTTTCAATAAAAATCACCATGTTCAGTAAATGTAATGTTTTACCAAATCAGGCGCATTATAATATCGCAGTTAACAAAAGGATAAAACTCCTTGAGGAAATCTACAAATGGCATTATGGACAGATCCACCACATTTGCACAACTTACATCTGGGTACAGACCTCTACAAAGTGTACGATACAAAGATGACCCAGTGTGTCAAAACTCTGAAGACAAATGTTGCCATTTAAAAGTAGACACTTGATAAAATGACAGAATTAGTAACAATGAAGACTGGATAGTTGAAAGGCAGTTCAACATATTAACAGTACACTAACTAGTCAGATTTATTCAATTACAAATGCTGTCCAGTCTTAGCAGCGCTACTCTGCAGTGTCCATGTGCTTTAGTTCGTTTTAGTCACTGACAAAACAGGGAATGATATGACATGGGTTACAAAACAGTGTTACAAAAGCTAATCCCTGCTAAAGATGAGGGGAAAGGCATACCCTGCCATGACCAGCTCACAACTACCAAGGATCTAACACCTTGTCATGTTTTCAGTTGACCAGTCAACTTTAAGCCATTAAAAATGTGGGTTAAAAATCATCTCAGAGGGAGAAAGGGAGGAAAAAAAATACAGTACTAGTTTAAAAGAAATTAGGGGGGGGGGGGGGGGGGGGGGGGAGAAACAGTCGGAGTCAGTTGTGGATTTAGTAATCCGCGGGTTCATCTCCTTCCTCGTTCAGCAGACAGGTGCGGATCAGGGCCTCGGTCACACTGTACGGGTCACAGTTGGCTGATGGGCGACGGTCTTCGAAGTAGCCCTTCTTCTCCTGACCAACATTACGAGGAATGCGAATGCTGGCACCACGGTTGGCCACACCTGCAGAGAATTCGTGGATGTTTGATGTTTCGTGGCGGCCAGTGAGACGGCGGGCGTTGTCGAGCCCCCCTTTGGGGTCGTAGGCACGAATGTGGTAGCTGTGCCTCTTTGCGAGCCTCTCAATGGAATCCTCAATAGCTCTGAAAGCAGGAATGACAAGTGTCACATCAGAAATGCAAAAATAACTTTTTAAAGAAATAAATTAAACTAGACGTGAACTTAAGTCCATGAAGCTTTTGCCACGCACTTCAATCCACCGTCTTCCCTCATCTCTTTCGTGCTGAAGTTCGTATGGCAGCCAGCACCGTTCCAGTTTCCAGGGATTGGCTTGGGATCAAATGAGGTGACAACGCCAAAATCCTCACAGACACGGTGCAGGATGAAGCGCGCTACCCACAAATGATCGCCCATGTCAATGCCTTCGCAAGGTCCGACCTGGAACTCCCACTGCACATGGAGAGACAGCTCAGCATTACAAGTGATACTTTTAACAGTCTCTTAAGAACCAGAAAAACCAGGTTTCAAATCCAAATTCATGTTTGGCTTCTTTAATTACCTGAGCAGGCATCACTTCAGCATTTGTGCCACAAATCTGGACTCCAGCGTACAAACAAGCTCTGTAATGGGCCTCGACTATGTCCCTGCCATAAGCTTTGTCAGCTCCAACACCACAGTAGTATGGCCCTGCAAACATTGAAAGTGTTACATCATCCAGGCAAGGATCCATGTATCCGTGCACATTAATTCATTGAGGGGGGGGGGAGAAAAAAAAAAAAAAAAAAAAAAAAAAAAAAAAAAAAAAAGTTTCTCACCCTGTGGTCCGGGGAAACCATTAGATGGCCAGCCAAATGGATGCCCGTCCGTTCCAAGGATGGTGTACTCCTGTTCCATGCCAAACCAAGGATGCTGATCCGCCACCATATCCATCACTTTCTTACAGGTGAGCCGAAGGTTGGTTTCTGCAGAGACCAACATGGCAAATTACACAATGTTCTAAAACACTTTGGCCACCGACAGTGCATATTTTTAGGGTCTCTGATCTGTAATTGTGAGCTTCTCTCATCTCAAATAAAATGAGTGTAAATCTACAGAACAATTCTTCAGTTATGTTTTAATTCCACATTTATTCCCATTCATTTGCCATAATCACCAATGCTGTATCTCTGGTATGTACACACCTCAAATTTTGGCTCATGAGACGTAATGAGTGGGTGGCATATTTCAACCATGACTGCAATAATCATTAAATTGATTAGAACTAGCTTCATACCAAGAACCATTGGGTCAAAGCATATCTAAGTTTATGTCATGTCACAACTTTATCAAAATAGTTGCTTAGCAACGCTGACAAACAGTTTGCTGGGCTCCTTTCCCCTCTTCCTCGGAGTTCTCCTTTAAAGGTATGCCCCGCCCACTTTACACCTTTAGACCAATAAAATCACCGGCCGTCTGGCGTTAGCTTATCAGTTTTAATATTCAGCTATCAGATTTTCAAATAATTTTATAGCCATTATCTCGTTGAAGTGGTCACATTTATGATGATCTTACACGCACATCACCATCCATCACCCAATTTTTTTTAAAATGAAAAAACAAACAAAAACAGAGGAGCGCCGTTTACCTGTAGGTTTACGGTTGTACTTCAGGACTTCACACAGCACCAGCTTGTTGGGGTCTTTGCGGAATGGATCGCGGAACATGGCTGCGGGGATCAGATACATGTCGCTGTTGGAGCCTTCGGACTGGTAGGTACTGGATCCGTCAAAGTTCCATTCAGGAAGATCTACAAGAGGAGCAGAGCAGTGTGATAGCCTGCAGAACATCTCTGGCTTTCTGCGACTGCGTCAGGAAGATGCTGCTTACCTTCGATGCTTTTGGGCTCAGAATCAAGCGTCCTGGTTTTGCATCGGAGCCCCTCTCCGGTTCCGTCGATCCAGATGTACATGGCCTGGACTTTGTCCCCCTGAGGGAGCTCCATGTACTGCTGCTTGACAGCTTTACTCAAACTGGCGCTGGCGGACGTAGCCATCTTATTTGCTACTATAATACACCTGAGGATGAAGAGGGGGAGATGAGAGCAGGTACGAGACTGCGCTGCGCTCTGGATCACATGTTGCATAACCGGGTTCGGGGCGCAAAAAAACCCCCCACACACACAAAAGCAGCCCCATTGTTTTGTTTTTTCTTCCAGAAAAGGGGGGGTGAAAAAAACCCGACCTTTAAAAAAGGCACATTTCCAGCGTTTTCCTATTTTTTCCTGCTTTGGCCACAAAAGAAAAGGCGACTTTACACCATCCGTGTTTACTGATAAGATTACATTTAACGCCGCAGATGCCACCTCACTCCGTGGAAAACACAAGGAAACAAACGGCTTCCGCTAAACACACCTCATCCATCCACGCAGTAGCTGATCGCCGAAAACAGGTGAGGCAATGTTACATCATTTGCTTCCTGTTTCATACACATTACCTTCTGACCTACACCTAAATCAACACACCTAGGAAAAATAAACTGAAGCATCCATACAAAGCAATCAAAGAAAGGCAGAAGCTCGGGTTAAGAAAGAAGTTACTGCACAAAGTCTGGAACAATGGAAAGTCTCACACAAAGAGCTGCCTGACCGGGAGGTAAACTAATACAAAGGTAGGAAAAATAAAGACGAATTACCTCGAGAAACGAGAAAATTGAAATAAAAACTAAAGGACTGGCAGGTCCAATGTGTTGTTGAATGATGTCTCACTAGTGGCTCTCTCATTCTCCGGTACTGAGATCCCGAATCCAGGAGAATTTATAAGAGCGGGGTCTGGCCTTTGATTGGTCGGAGGGGGAGGGCTGAAAGAAGAGCCGCAACGCCCTCTACCCGGAGCTGAGCCGCGTGTTTCTATGCGTGAGTCTCCCCCTCGTGAGGGCATCCTCATCTTCGCGCTTAATCTGAAGCTGAAGCGAGACAAAAAGAAAGAAGGAGCCTGACATGGAGGCTGGCAAACTCTTTGAAAACACGCTGCAGTGCCGGGCAAAATGTGCAATTCAGCTCCGCTCACACCGCCAGGTGCGTCTCCGGTCCAAGACGCCACCGAGTGGTGGAAATCAGTGCCATGAACGAACTGGTTTTAGTGGGAGGTTATGTAATCCCGCAACCAGACATCTGATGGTGCAGTGAGGTTTTCAACTGGATTTTCAAGTTTCTTTATGATACACTCATGTGCAGATGTATATCATGCGCCTCTTTACCAGTTGTTTTTATTAGTTTAGTTTTCATTCTACAGTTGGATAAAACAGCCACAGCTGGCAAAGCATCAGATAGAAGCTGTATATTAAAAGACCCTCTGGGCAGATTATTTTAAAAGATCTTAATGCCACAGTTACTGCAAATACTCTCTGACCTCCTGGCAGCCATGTCCTGAGGCTGTAGTTGCATACATTTTCATAGTCATCACACCATTCAGTGGCCCCTCGTCTCCTTTGAAAAGGAGGTATTGTCCAGACGGAGACTGCTCCCAACAGGATAGAAATGTTTCATCACAAGATAAAGGTGATCTCTCAGAGCAACCTTGTATTGATTTGAAGTGACCTTTCCCTCCAAGGGGGACGATAAGGACTGAACCAATGCATGCACCCTAACTGCTTCCTGCAGCATAACAAAGCCACCTCACTGTAGGTGTTAACAGCCGGTGTTTCATTTTAATTTCTCACCCATCTGAATTTGCAGTGCCTTTGTCAGCAATATTATGCAGAAACTACCAAACAGGTAACCTGTTTACCTTTACATTCTTTTGAATTAGAAGATGAACGACTGGCCTTGGCGTGCCTTTCTAACTGAATGCATGTTTTGGCTCAGGAGGGGAGCTGCTAAAAACCAGCTGTTTGACGTGTAAATTCTACTTAAAAGCACTTTTCACAAAAGATTTTTGCACATTTGGTGATTTCTGCGGTGGTCTACATGATCAGTGGTGAGAAATCTAGTTAATTTTTGACATTTTAAGTCATTTTGATAGTGAAAATAATGGAAAAGTTGGGACATTTGCATCATGTCCAAATATCTAATAATATATCATATCAGTAAATGGTTATATCAGCAAATCATCACATTCAAAGAAGCTGAAGACCTTTCTTTATCAAAATACTTTATTTTCTCTTGGCCACTATTTAAACAGCGAATAATTTCATCTTTAATTATTTTTTTGAGGTGAATAATGTATCATTCAACACTCTAATAAGATGCCAATCCTGTGATAGCAAAAGAGTGGCCAACAATCAAAAAAATAACCATTCTCCCTTAAGGGGAAAAAACACACAAAGATCTAACCTTAGAACTAAATCCTTGAGAGACCCTTCTTTAAGCTCACTTTGAACTTTTATGTAAAGGTGGCGCTGCATGAAAAGGTCAGCTGTTGTGGTTAATGTGGGTGAGCACGAGGATACTGTGTACAGCCAAAGAGCACAACATTGTTATCAGGAAATTGATGTTTTGTCATCTGTTGTCCATCATTGTCCATCCCTTCTGCCTCTTGTGCTCAGACCAGACTTTGTCCTGGCAGATGATGAAAGTTCTTATGAGAACTTCTTGAGAACCTGGGGCTGAATGCCAACCTGCACCACCTGGGACTGTGGACTGAGAGGAGGAAATGCCCTGCAGCTATTTCTGACACCAGAAATCCTGCTAACCTCTTGGGAACGTTGTGTCCCTTATCCAAAGTGTTGAATTGACCACATTAACCACCAGACTTCTTTACCCTTTCCTACACCCTTCAGACTTTTGTTCTGGTTCAAAAGCGTCTAGCTCCTTAAACAAGAACAACAGTTTTCTTACATAACTACAATTTAAAATCTTCATCATAAGCAGATCCTCTTGTTCTGCTCCATTTAGTTGGTGTACACCACCACCTGCTGGAGCTTCAGAGGAGTGAAGATGATGAGTGAGACTGATGGAGGCTTCCTGAAGCCTCTGACCCTCCTGAGACCTGTAAGGTAAGTTCTCCTTACCTTTGCTCGACCAGAGGGTTGCTGGAAAACTTCGGTTTCCCTTTGGAGTCTCTAAAGTTTCTGAAGCATCTTTGTGATTTTTCTGAATACACCTGATGCACAAGTTGAAAATCATTAACATTAGACTGATGAGAATATTTTACACAATCCCGTCTGCAATGATAAACAAAGTCATAGCAGAAACACCTGTGAATACTGTGAGATGGACGCGAAAGCTCAGGAATATAATATTTTTGGTCAAGTTTACTGTGTCAAAGGAAAAAAGCTTCATTCTGTATTTTAAGTCTCAGTTATAATTTTGGTTAAAAGACTTCTGCAAAACATTGGCACAGTGTGTTTGAAATACAAAGTCACAGCGTGAGTCCTCAGTTCTGAATCGAATTTTTCTTAATAGTATCAGCTCATTTTGGAAACTAGGTCATAAGTACCCCAACAGTGCTGTAAAGCTTGCAGCCCATGTTCAGCAGATCTCAGCACCCAAACAGACAGAACACTTTGAGTTTTCACAGATTCATCGTTGTCACATTTGCCCAGAGGCACAATGCAAGCTGCTCCACCAGTCTGTTGTGAGTTTTCTGTGAACTCAGCTCTAATATTTAAAGAGGATAACCCTCATGAACAGAGACACATTATTCCCCATGTAGAATAAATTCAGTTTTACTTGACGAGAAAAGATTGATTAAAAATGGACCTTTACTGTCACTAAAGCCTTTTTAGGGGATCAATTAACTGTAGACTGCTCAAAAAGTGAAGAAACAGTTAATCATTACAGGATAACACAATTGAGACTGAGGCATATTAGTCTGTCCGGTTAGGAAGGATAACCCAGTGAATCCATCATCTCTCCTCTTCATCCCTGCTGATGGATTTTTCTCTAGTTCTCCTTTTTGCTACTGCCCTTGTTACTAGTGGTACAGGTAAACCAGCTCCTCCAGCATGGCACATTCATATGTGCAGACACAAGGTCTGCAGACTTCAAGCACACCTCAGGAGTGCAGAGGAGGTAGCAGGAGATGGCCCAGGCATCAGGAGAAGGGCATCGGACCAGCAGCAGGAACGATATGTGGACAGGAGGAGCAATGCCAGTGCATTACATAATAACATCCAGTGCCCTGAGGGTGGCAGGAGAGTATAACATCATTTAGAGGAATCTCTGGTCGCAGTACAGCAAAATGCAGCTCATTTGGCGGTCACCGGACAACACCATAATTAGCAGGTCCGCCACCTTCACCCTGTTTTCCTCACAGATGAGAGCAGGTTCATGTGATTAAACGGAGTCTGGAGCATGAGTCCCACATGAGTGATTCAGCAGAGGGTCAGCGATGGTCCAGGGTGGCATATCTTTGGAAGGTCGCACAGAACTCCATGCTTTAGCCAACAGTATCCTGTGCAGAGAGTTCCTGGATGATGGAGGTACTGATGTCGCTGACTGGCCCTCAGGTCCCCCAGACCTGACTCCAACTCTGAGAACCTTTGGGTAGTATTTTAGTATCAGCAGAACCACAGACTATCCAGCAGATCATCTCTGCCTTGAACCACGTCTGTGAGGAGATCTCCCGGGAGCATGCCCACCCGGACATGTCAGGAGTGCATTACAGGTACATGGGGGCCACATTATAATGCATGTTGGATCATCCTGTGATCTAAAAACTTTACTTTGAGTTTTGAATCCAGCCCTCAAAGGGTTGATGATTTTAGACTCCAGTGGCTGCTGTTACATCATGTTGTTTTCAACATATTACACGATGTATATCAGTAAACAATATCCAGCTTTAATATTTCATTCATCAAGACTCAGTGTGTGATCTAAGAGCTTCCTTAATCCCTTGGAGAATGTATTTGGTGGTGTATATGACTTTTTAAAATAAATATTGAAAAAACAAGCCAGCTGCACTAAAACGGTGAGGGAGTGAGGATGTTTAGATAAGAGGAGAGAAGAAGAACGTAGTAGTAGTACTATCCCTATGACACAGTTCTTTTCCTCATTTTCCCAACTGGTTTTCTCGTACTAACTTATAGGATGTGATGCAATACAACACAAGAAAATATTACTTTATTACCTCCCAAAGGAGGAAAATCATTCTGCAACAGGCAACCCCAAAAAACAGACAACAAAAACCATAAATTGGCTTCTTTTAGTAAATAGAAACCTCAGAATAAATAATCAGTAGATAATAATTTAATAGAAAAGAGCCGTTTTTTTAGTTAATAGATGTAATATTGGTGACCATTTTTCTCTTTTTGTCTGTTTTGGGGAAGGAGGTGGGGCTAAAACTTTAACTGTCTCTGCGTCATAACAGAAAGCAGATCTATAGAAAATCAAATATGGCATATGGTATAAATTATAAATTGAATAACAAAATTAGGCAGCTAATGCAATTTTTAGAAAACAGAACACAGATAGAAGTTCTCCCCAAATCCCCCTTGATCCTCAGAGCACAGTGTGGATTTAAATAGAGCGCTATATGCTTAGTGGTATTATTTCTTGTTCCAAAGATTTTGTTTTTAGTGGTGAGATCATTTGTTTTTTAGAGTTTTATTTATTTATTGGGAGGGGGGGGGGGCACAGAAGTCTCTCTTCTAATTTGTTTTAAGGGAAAAAAATATGATGTATTCTATTATTTGAAAGTGTCTGTTTAACCCGTTTCATAAAAGTGCCTAAATACCAAATTTCACATAATAAAAATTAATTCTTTGCAATAAATACTTTCAGTCACTTAATTGGCTACACCTGTTCAACTGTGTGTTAACAGAAATATCTAATCGTCCAATCACATGGCAGCAAATTAATACATTTATGGATAGAGACGTGGTTAAGTGAATGTGGAAGAAGGGTGATATTAGTGACTTATTAGTGACTTTTAACATGGTGTGTTTGTTGTTGACAGGCAGGCTCGACTGAGAATTTCAGAAACTGCTAATGTACTGGGATTTTCCCACGCAGCCATCTCTAGAGTTTACAAAGAAAATATCCAAAGTCTTGTTGTTCTCATAGTAGAATGGCCAGACCGCTTTGGGCTGATAGGAATGCAACTGTAACCCAAATAACCTCTCGTTACAACCATAGTATCCAAAACATGTTGAATCTTGAGCAGCAGGAGCAGAAGGCCAGACTGGGTGCCATTACTGTCAGCTAAGAACCATCCATGTCAATTATGATTCATATGGTTACGGTTCAGGCTGCAGTTGGTGTATAATGGTGCTGGGAATATTTTTTTCACACACACCGGGCCCCTTAGCTTTGTTTAAACATCAGAGCCTACCTGAATATTGTTGTTAACGTTCATTTTTTGACCTCCAATGGAGCACTTTTGGGATATGATGAGATGGGAGATTCACATCATGGGTGTATGATGCTAAAATATAATTATGGACCTCAAATTCTGAGCTTTCCAGCACCTTACTGAATCTGAGTCATGAAGAGTTAAGCAGCTTTGAATTCAAAGGGGAAGGGGGAGGGGGTGTACCTAATGAAGTGCCCAGTAAGTGTAACTGGCATTTCATAATGTTGGTACTAGTAATGTTTTTAATCTTTTTTTGTGTGTTGTGTATATAAGATATTTCATGGTGTACATCCACTTTTTTGTTCTCAGTAACAGTTTCCTGAATAATAGTAATGCACTTGAACGCACCGCCCTTTGGTTGGTCCGTTCAAGTGCAAAAAATTACTCAGTTCCCGCCAGCATCAGAATAGATTTCAAATTATAAAAAGTAATCCTTAAAAAGGTTGATGGTTAAAAGTTTAACCAAAAAGTTTTACCTCATTTACCTTAACTGGATTAGTAGCAGTACAATAAGACCGGCCCACCAATGCACACCTCTCATACGACAGTCTTTTCTAAACCAAGACTTTACCTTCAAAGTATTTAAATTCTCCTTTATATTTAACGAACAAATGGCAGTGAATGAAATGTGCATAGAAAGAATTAATCCTTGTTCACAAAATTCACCCGATATTCCAGCAGAGGGCAGTAGCTACCAGTCTAAAACGTCCTTTAGCAACTCTTGAGTCCAGAGCTGCTTATTTAAATCAGTCAGTAACTAAGATTGCACTTGATGCTAAATGTATTTAACAAGAAAACATACAAACCAAAGCACTTGCAATATCTTTTTAGACAGTGCAGCTCTGTGTGCTTAACCTTCACAATTCATTTGATGGACTGTATGTCAGATCTCACATGATGAAATTCAGACTGGCCTGTTGCAATATAACCGAAGGACACCGAAGGCTGAAGTTACATTAGGTTCATTATAGCTAATAGAGTTTCTATACTGATATTAAATGCAAGAAGATTTATGGAGTAAAACAAGGTGTGTTCACCTTCTTGTTTGCAGCTCCGTCATTCAGCACTGAGGTTGATGAATAACTCCCCTCCACCCTCCTTGCACCTTCACCCCACTCAACCTTTTAACAATTAGGCCCAACCCTCGCGCTCCCTCTATCGCCATATATCACCATGTCCTCCGCTAACCACAGGACAACACTCTACTTTAAAAATTAATAAGGCTCACAACATACTTGTCACTATTTCAATGCCCAGCGTGTCCTCTGTGACTCATCAGTTCAGCTGTAAATCAGGCCAGGAGTAGCCTCGAGGGATTGTGTTTCTCTAAAGCTTCTTCAAAACACTTTATATGGAACATCAATAACCAAACACTTTGCAATCGCAGTTATTGGCACGGCAGCACGGAGATCTTCTGACTGCTCAGGAGTATTTAGTATTTAGTATTTATTTATTTATTGTCATTGTCAAGAACAATGAAATTGCGTTTGGGGCTTCCATACAACCCAAAAAAAAAGAAGAAAATAATAAATACCCCTTAAAACCCAAGTGTACATATTTAACCCAGTGTGACTCCAATGCAATAAGACAATCCTTAGCAATAATGTTCGTAGAAATTCAGACAAAGACCTGAGAAACATGACAAAATACAACAATGCAACCCATTCAATATTATTGTACTGTGAGATATGATATCAGATATGATAGTTATCTATTTAAGAAAGAGGGGGGGGCAGGAGGGGGAAGAGAATAAAGATATGATGCACCAATGCAGACCAGTTCATTGCTATTAAGAAGTTGGATATGGTTATTGTCCGTGAGAGGGGGGCAGAGAGTTCAGGATGTTCTGGCCTGTATAGACCTGTACCTTCTCCCTGAGGGCAGCAGATGGAAAAGGTGGCGCGCAGGGTGATGTTGGTCCCGCAGGATACTGTGCACCCTCCTCAGACAGCGAGTGGGGAAGATATTACTGATCTCTGGCAGACTTGTTCCAATAATTCTGCCAGCTTCTTTCACCACCCGCTGGAGTGCTTGCTGATCGGCCTTGGTGCAGCTGGGGAACCACACTAGAAATCCATACGTCAGAACGCTGCTGATGGCACAGTTGTAGAAGTTCAACATCAGAGATCTGGGAATGTGTGTGCTCCGCAGTCTCCTCAGGTAGTAGAGGCGCTGTTGGGCCTTCCGTACAACTGAGGTGATATGGTTGCCCCAGGACAGGTCCTCGGTCACAGTTACCCCCAAGAATTTAAAACTGCTCACCCTCTCCACCGCCTCACTGCCAATGAAGAGAGGCAGATGGTTGTTATGACCCCTCTTCCGGAAATCTACAATGATCTCCTTGGTCTTTTTGGTGTTTAAGACCAAGTTATTGTCGTGGCACCATGACTCTAGTTGTTGCACCTCTGTCCTATAGTTTGTCTCATCATTGTTGGATATAAGTCCGAGCACTGTAGTGTCATCTGCAAACTTAACAATGAGATTGGACGCGCAGGAGGAAATACAGTCATGGGTGAAGAGAGTGTATAGCAGAGGGCTCAGAACACACCCCTGAGGGGCACCGGTGTTGACCACAAGGGTGGAAGAGGTGTTCTTACCCACTCTGACACTCTGTCTACGGTTAGTGAGGAAGTCCACAATCCAGTTGCACAGAGAGGAGTTAAGTCCCAGTTGGTGGAGTTTGGGACGGAGTTTGTATGGCCGGCTGCTGTTGGGATTTTTGCCTCCGCCAGATCTTTGTCCATGCTCTCTCTCCTCTGGTGAGGATGAATGCAGAAATGTGAGAGGTATTATGGGTTATATTTAATCCACCCTTGCTGTTCTTTGGGATAATAACTTTTTTGCTCCATTCCAGCACTTGTCTGTCATTTTGACACGGCAATATCTCCCAACTCCACTGTTTCATAGTCAGTTTCATTTATTTCCAAATACCATTTCACACCCTGCTGGCTTTAACTAGGTATTATACAGCGTGTGGGGAGTGTGCTGCAGATTGAATCGTGACAGAGACAACAACATTTCTGGTGAAAAATAAGTGAATACTGTTCATGGCAGACTATATAAAATGATTTCTTTTGCTCCATTTTCATGCCATTTTGTCATCTTCATTCCTCAAAATGACACGGCATGTTTGCGGCTTTGTTCTGTTTTTTTAATATTTTATAAAATATGCGACAGAGACTTGTAATGTTACTTGCTTTATTTCTAAGATGTCCACAGCACTTGGCTTTCATGTCAAATTCAGTTTTCTAACTTTGTACCGAATCAAGGCTAAAAGTTTAAATGTTTTATCTGATTAATTATTTTAGAAAAACTATATTTCTGTAAAGAGATACTTTAGATTCGCTAGCTGTGCTGATCATTTTTACTTGTAAGAACAAAACACAAAGTTAAATGTTGCCTTCAGTGGCAACAAAAAGTATTATTATTTGTGTAATACTGTAGAAAAAAACATGAAGGCATTATGTGTAAGCTCACCATGTAACATATACTACATCTTTAATCTAATGTTAGAGAATTTTTTTGGAACAAAAAGATGTTTGGTGGGTTCTTTGATCTGTAACCAGCTGCTACTTTATATTTCTATTTACAAAAGACATGTAATTGGTATAATATGTGGCATAATTTACATTTCAAAATGTACGTTCTGTCACATGTAGATTTTTAAATTTCCAGAACAGTATATACAAAAGATTTCATTTACCTACATTGGTTTATTTTCTATAAATTCTTATATTGAATAAGTCAAACTCTGTGTAATCTTTGAATTACTGCTGTTTAGTAATGAAGAAGAAAACTAAAGGTTTAACTAAAGGTTCCCAGAAACCATTGGTTTCAAGCAGTGTTATGCACAGCCGGGATTCTCTGCCTTTTTCTTTCTTCAGCTTTTTCCCCATGCTGAGTCACATATATGTTAATCTTAATTGTTTAGTACTTAAGTCCTAGAAATCCCAGGGTAAAAGCAAGCAGCACCAAATAGCTAGCATTCTTTATTCTGAGCTAGGCTAAGCTAAACATTTCCATTGTCCGTTGATATTTTCTAATCTAATGATAGCAACAAAGTGTAAAGCACTTTGTGTTATCCCCTATTCGAAATAAATTCTTTGATACTCTGTAGTTCTTTAGCGTGAACATTTCAACATTGCATACATATATTAACTGGGATTAATGTAGATTTCAACTGCTTACAGATCATTTCAAGGTGCCTAGCAGCGCAAGAGCATCAGGAAGTTGCTGCATCGAGCTAATGCCCAGTTTCTTCTTGCCAGGAGTGAAGCAGTTGGCCTCTTACTTGTACCTGCTCTAAACAGAGAAAAACCTGTTGCTGTTTCCTATGCACGAAGCTTAAAATCATCAACAAATACCACTCGTTCCAGTCTCTGTGACACAACAATGATATTAATGTTTTGTCATTTATTTATTCTTCTCAACAAATTGCTCTGCTAATTCCCTCAGAGGCCTCCCATCTGGAGGTACCGCTACTGTCTCTCCCCAGATCTGGAGTGAGAGTGCTGTGATGCCAGTGGGTGGTCCTGCCTCGTGGCTTGGTGGGTGAGCTTGGTATAGTCCCTGCTGCCACTGCCGCTGACATATCAGAGCTGTTTATTAAGAGGATGACAACTCTATCAAGCCCCATAAGCGGGCCCTCGTGCACAGGAGTTCTTTTGTTACTTTCGGGGAGGGTGTCATCAATCTTGCTGCCATGCTACTCTCTTGAGCTGTTGATGGCAAACACGATTCCTCCCTTTCTGCCTGGCCTCTCCCGCCTCGCAGTCTGGAATCAGGCGTGGCGAGGGGGATCAGGGAGATAGGAGGACTTTCCCCGAGAGTGCCTTTCCTTGACAGGCGACAGAGCGGACTGTTTGGACACCAGGGGTGGATATATGGGGCCGTGTAATGAAAAGACGTTGACAGGACCTGCTTGTTCTGTAATGAAGGTCTTCTGGAGCTGTGAATGGATGCGCACATCTTTCAAGCTTTTGTCTCCCCGCCTTTCCCACAGAATCTCTCTCATCCATTTTAACCAAAGAGGAAGGTGTAAGAGAAGCATCTGAGACAACAGCTCACAGTGTTTAACATTTACATGCAACGACGTGGTGTGAATTTTTAATGAAACAGCAACACGATTGATTTACACCCACGATTTGTAGCTAAACCTACCCCCCTGCTCCTTGCATTAGCCCGTGAAGGTGCAGTTGAGTTTTCACCCTCTTTCTTCTTTCTGTCAGTGCTACTCGAGAGTCCGTGTAGCTCACAGAGATGGACTATGATGTATGTACTCCACTTTAGCATTGGCTGAGGTCATAGACTCTATAAATGTCTTAGACAAGTCTGATATTTTAATCTCTTTTTAGTGAGAGGATGTTGGGCCTTTGCCCAATCAATACACAGGGCAATAGCCTTGCCAAGATTTCTCATGGTAACTTTTCATTGTTCTGTCCGGAAGCTGAAATGTCAACCAGGATAGGACTGCTCAAAGTGAAGCTGAAATATGTCTGTCTGTAGTCAAAAACACTGCTGTTATGACCTGGAAGCTTCTGGCAATAATGAAAACACTGATCGCAGTCTAAAGAGCACTCTAATGTGAGGACGAGCAGGAGGGTTGACACCTGAAATTTCCTTTATTGCTCTCAAATGAAATCCACCCTGTTTAATTCATCAGTCAACAATAGCCCAGAATTGGTAGCACGCAGGGTGGGTGGGTGGTGGTGGGGGTGTCCTCTGCTTCTGCTTTTGTGCATGCACGCAGTCAAAAATATCAAGTCTCTCTCTCACATTAACATTGCTAATTTGTTTGCCGATGGTTTCCAGGGCGCTGAATAATTGGGTGTGAGATATTGTTTGTTCAGGTGTTCTACATAATTGAATTCTACATTGAAAATACTGCTGGATGAATGTTTAAAGATTGCGGAGAAGAAATCATGTACTCCGCCATACATTTTCTTTGAAATGGAGCGATTGCCGTCCATTAATTCTCGTCCCAGTGGCGACTTGTGACGGCCGCGTCACATTAATTATCCGGCTAATGTATAAAGCACACACGTTTTGAATTTTAAAACAACTCGTGTTCATCCGTTTTCAATTAATGTCCCGTTGTTGAGGCTCTTTTTGTGCAGATGATAGGGCTTCCTTTGCACATGATGACCTTTTGAAACTCGCAGATTGATTTCACGCATCCATTATTCCGCCAAAATGCTGCTTTTGTCAGCGCTCCGCTGTGAGCTGTGTGCTGATAAGCCTGTTACTGTGTGTTGCTGCGTAGCCGGGTCCATATGCACATGTGGAAGCAATATCGCGTCCAGCTGGACACGTGTGTTGAAAAAGCCGCATGATGTATTTGATCATAGTTAGTTGCGAGGAGGGTCTTGGTTGGGTTTCATTCAGCTGCCTGATGGTGACCTAACGCCTCGACTCAATCAGTCACCTTGTCCTCCCCTTGACTCCTCACCCTGTGATCCTCATCTCGCACCCCAAAGGCCTCAAGAAAAACAATCCAAACGCTTAAGGTCCCCCCTTTGCTTGAACCTGGATAGAGAAATAAATTAGATATGAAGTCGGTGTTGGGGTCGGGTTACTAAAACACTTTCCAGATTTCAGCTACTTAGCCTAACATGCCTGAATTAGCAGAATTAGGGCTGGCGTTTTGACTAAAAAGAATAAAAATAAAAAGATTATATCTGTACTTCTGCTGCATTAGAGCTTTCTAAATCCGTCCATTCTTCACAGCCACTTGAGCCAGGGTCTCCATCAAAATGCTCAAATTTACAACAGAAATAAAAAAGTTTAAAAACTAGTGCAAAAGAAAGCTTTTTAACTATTTCCCCCCATTCATAAGTAATTCACTTGTTTAAGGCCTCAGTCATACCAGTCAGAAACCCACTGGCAACCTCTGGTTGCTGGGGGAAAAAAGCATATTTCCAGATCGGCTGGGGAGAGGTTGCTGGCTCTAGTATGTGAAATCATTTGCAAAGAGGTTGCTGCACCAAAAACCTCCCTGTGGGGTGGGGTTGCCTCTAGTTTGCACAGAAGATACTGGCCTGTCTGCAAATAGCCGTCATTTACTCTCAGAGTAGTAGCAAAACTTGAAAAAGTTTGATGCAAACCAGAATGAGAATGTTTCTTTCATACCGAAATTTGTGCTTTATTGCTGCAACTGCTTTGAAAGTGACTGGCCCGATTAGTTGACGAGCATTTGCAGAGAAGTCTGCATTTTCCATTCAAACTACTGGTGACCATGGTAACCTGCTAGCTACCAAAGCAATAACAAGGATGTTTTCGAGGTGCAACACAGTATACCTCTTTTCAACCAAATTCATCCTAGTGTCATCAAGTAACCTCCAGCGACCATTCGTCAACCAGTTGTAGAATACACTTTTTTCTCTAGCAACCAGTAGTAACCAGGGCGTCACTGGCCTGTCACTGGTCACCTGTGTGAATCAGCCTTTAGCAATAAGTTTCACAAAAACTGCCAGCAACCACTCAGAGAGTACACTTTTTTTCTCATGATTGATGTTTGCCAGATTGTTGCCAACTGGTTTCTAGGCCCCTGGTGATGGGTTAGTTACCGTTACCAGGGGCGTGGTCACTTTGACTAACAGATGAATGCCTAAATGAGAAGCTGTAGCTGTTAGCTCCATGTTAGCATTCAGCTCAGCTAATTCCAATCACTGAGCTGAACTCTTGATCTGCATGTGAAGCATTTTCATTACAATTATCTAGCAAATAATTCAGGACCTCTGTGCTCTAGTTGTGTGAGTGAAATTATTTTTTTTCTTTTCTTTTTTCCGTATGTTAGACTATAAATGCACAACACGTATAATAATTAGCAATTATCTCTAGCTGCACCCATACAGTCTATGGATGAATCTGCTAAGCAGTCTTGCTACAACTATTTACTCTGAGTTTTGGAGAGTGGGGCTTTGGCTGCTTATACTTCCTCTCCTCTTCCTCCTGTAATGCTGTGCGTTCCTTCCCTTTTTTTAGAGCTCATCATACGCTTCTGTTTACGAGGCCGGCATTTTGTGTGTGGGAGAGAGTGTGAGTTTGAATCTCCGGTCTGATAATCAGTGACAGAGATGTTACAGGAGTGTGACAGAGTTCTATTTGCCATAACTGACATCTTTATCCCATCACTTTCCTTGTTTTTTTTTTCTATGAAACTTACCAAATGCTGGCATCTGTGGTGTTTCCAGCCGGATACGCTGCAGTGGACTGGGAATTCAGAGGATTCAGACAAGGCCACAGCAGCTCAGGCAGGTGGAGAGAAGGAAGAGCTATTTACACAAGCAGTACAGGAGGAAAGGAGAGGAAAAGACGCTGTTAGAAAGAAAGAGAGAAAGAAATGAGCTCCTTCTCCGAGCCTTATAGTAAAAGTGTTTAGTAGACATGCTGTCAGATTCTGAGGTTAGAGGGGATGATTGTATCGACAGGTTTTATTCGCTGGTTGTAAGTGAAAAAGAGTCAGAAAGCAGGCTTGAGCAGCTAGAGCTTGTGATGCAGAAATACACTATAAATCACCACGTACGGTCTGCCCTGAATAAAAACTGAAAGCAAGAAACATCGGCAGAATATGAGGCAAATTTTTTACGAAAATAAACTTCAAGCATGTTTGACTTCTCAGCGTAGCCTAATTAATTTGGCCTACACAGTTTTGAATATTCTAAACACAAAACCTCAACTCTTCATGCATGTTTGTAACAAACCAGCGAGAAAATATAATCACTCAAGGTACAAATGACCTAAAATTCAGCAATTAGAAAAAAGACATTGTCATGATCAATTATCCATTGATAGACTTTAATTGTGTGTACTTTCGTTTGTTAAAACGTGAATGTGTAGTGCTCAAATCAACCTCCTCATTACAACTTTGTAAGTTAATGCATACAGACTTTTTGTATAGCACAAGTTTGAGCTACACTGTCTTCACCACACTCATTTGCAGTTTCACAGTTTATGCACACAAATAGAAACATTGTAGCAGTCTACGCTGAAATGAATGTGTGGTTTAACAAAGTCAGAGGAGTTGGAAACTTGAAGGATAGATGCTGCATCCAGGTCTGAAAAGCAAAGCCAACGCAAAAGTGCCACAAACTGCATTTTGCCCAACGACCAACAGGAGGCGACTCTTGTGATGGTGAAAAATGTATCCGCTGTATAAAATTCTGTAGAAATCCCACCCTCAGATCTCTTCCTCTGTGACCTCACTAAACACCTCCCTGACGACGCTAGTTTTAAGTCATGCTCAATACAACATCATGTTCGTGTAGTGAGTTATGTTCCTGTTAGTGTCTGAAAGGATGACAATGATTTCTGTAGTTATTTTGGCGCAGCTAAATACGTTTACACACCGACCTCCACTGCTTATACTTAGCTTAATGTCTGAATAGTTCAGCAGAGTACGGGGGATCCGGTCACCTAGGCTTTGCACCTCCAGGAGCTGGTCAGCCATGAAAACTCATAATACGAAGATCCCAGTACACAGTTTTTGTGCTGATGTTAATACCAGAGTTTTGCAGCTCTGCGGTTACTGAGTCAGCCGACCATTAGGTATGCTCATGCACCATGCACCTTTACACAATCCGACACTTTGTGGCTGAGTTGCCAAGCTTTGCAATAATATCATTCACAGCTGATCATGGAATTTCACAAAGTGACAGTGACATCCAGTTACTGCCCCACTGTTCTTGTCAGTCCTCATCAGAGCGACCCAATGTTTTACCAATCTGTGTGAAGGTAGACTGCAGGCCAGTGTATATGATTTTATATACCTGTGGCACCTGAGTTCAGAGGTTTAAAGGTGTGTTCCAACATTGTGTACCCAATGTACATATAGTGTATCATTATATTCTAGTGGTCTATGTGACCAAAAGCTTAGACATTTTAAGCCCTTTTGTTGAAATCATGAGGATACTGTAACGTTCACAAGAACCAGACGGTTGGGGTCTCAGTTTGTCCGTTTATTCGGCACATAAGCCAGCGGGTTGTTAACTCAGGGGGAAGCGCTCTCGAACTACACCTCTCTTCAGCCTGGCACACACACAGAACTACCAGGTCCCCCCACCCCTTCCTGTACACCACCCTCACTACTTCCTGCAGCCCAACCAAACATGAATCTTAAAGGAACAACAACAGTGTGCAGAGAAAACCAACATGTCACTGTCCAGTAACATTTAACCATCGTTACACTGCCCCCCCAGCAATAAGTTCCTCGTCCCCGAGGGAACGACACAGTCTCTGAGGCGGGGCGGTAGCCTACGTTCCCTCCTTGACCTCCTGAGCCCCTGAGGAGGACGCGGAGCTTCGGGGCTTTGGGGTGAAGAGTCCGAGGGGGGGGAACGCAGCCCCGGTCGGGGGCCCCTCTGAGCAGGGTCATGGACGCTCTGTACACGTCCCTCTGGAAAGGAGGGGAGGGACTGTCCTCTGTAGGGGGCCATCCGGTCTCTGTGCAGCGCTACTATCCTCCCCCTAGGAGGCAACTGCACCCTGTAAACAACCTCCCCCACTCGCTCTAGGACGCTGCAAGGCCCCACCCAGCTGCTATCCAGTTTAGGACACCGTCCCTTCTTCCTCTTTGGGCTGTAGACCCACACCAGCTCCCCAGCACGGAAGTGCCTCCCTTTAGTGGTGATGTCGTAATTCCTCTTTTGGCGCAGGCCTGCCTTCGCCAGCTGCTCTCGGGCGTAGGAATGTGCAGAATCCAGCCGGTCCTGCAGCTTCCTTGCGTAGTCCCGGCCCGGTGGTGCCTCTGGCGCGTCCGGGGGTTTCCCAAAAGCCAACTCTGCAGGAGTTCTCAGCTCTCTCCCTAACATGAGCAGGGCAGGTGTACATTGGGTGGAGTCCTGCACTGCCGACCTGTAGGCCATGAGGGTAAGGGGAAGATGGTAATCCCAGTCCTGTTGGTGTTCTGAGGTAAGGATGGCTAGCTGCTGGGCCAGCGTCCTGTTAAACCTTTCCACCAGCCCATCGCTTTGGGGGTGAAGTGGGGTGGTGCGGGTCTTCTTAATCCCAAGGCGTTCACACATGGCAGCAAATACCTTGGACTCAAAGTTACGCCCCTGGTCACTGTGGAGGGTCTCTGCTGTCCCAAAGCGGCTGAACATCCCCTCCACTAATACATCAGCGACAGTCTCAGCCTCCTGATCTGGGATGGCGTATGCTTCCGGCCACTTGGTAAAATAGTCCATGGCCACAAGAACATAGCGGTTTCCTCTGTCTGTGCGAGGAAATGGGCCCATGACGTCCACAGCTACTCGCTCCATTGGAGCTCCTGCTGGTTGCTGCTGAAGCTGAGCCCGGGACTGGTCCTGTGGCCCTTTGTGTGAGGAACATGCATCACAGCTGCGGCAAAAGTCCTCCACATCCCTCCGCTGTTGACCCCAGTAATAGCCCTGGCGGAGGCGGCGAAGAGTCTTGGAGACCCCAAAGTGGCCAGAGCCAGTGCTCCCATGGCAGGCTCCCAGCACAGCTGACCTCAGCGACCTTGGCACCACAACCTGCCACCTCTCCTCCCCCGTGGCAGGATCCTTCCAGGCACGCTCCAACACCCCCTCCTTCAGCCTGAGAGCTGCAAACTTGGCCCACAGCCCCCTGGTACAGATGGAAAACCCAGTGACCTCATCCCAAAGGGGTTGCTCCCCCTTCTCCAGCCACTGCAGGACCGGCAGCAGGTCTGTGTCTTGTTCCTGCCGTGCCCTCCACTCCGCTGCATCCACCACCAGAAGAACCCTGCAGGCGAGCTGTGCTGCTCCGTCTATTGTCGTGAGTTCCCGCTCTATTTCCTCTCGCTTCTCACAGTAACGGCAGCCAGCTGCAGCACATGGGCGGCGAGAGAGGGCGTCTGCGTTAGAATGGTGCGTCCCTGCTCTGTGCTCCACGGTGAAATTGAAGGCTTGGAGCTCCTCCAGCCAGCGAGCCACCTGTCCCTCTGGCTCCCTGAAAGACATCAGCCACTGAAGGGCAGCATGATCAGTTCTGACAACAAATGCTGTGCCGCACAGGTAGTATTTAAAGTGTCTCACCCCCGCCACCACAGCCAACAGCTCTCGTCGTGTGACACAGTAGCGCCGCTCGCTCCTGTTCAGGACCCGGCTGAAGTACGCCACCACCTTCTCCCCTTCCGGTCCAACCTGCGACAACACCGCTCCCAGCCCCACATTACTTGCGTCAGTGTCCAGGACAAAAGGCAGGGCGGGGTCAGGGGGGGCAAGGACTGGGGACTCTGTCAGCGATCTGCGGAGGGTGTCGAACGCCTGCTGACAGTCCTGGGTCCAGATGAAGTCACGGTTCTTCTGCAGCAGGTGGAAGAGTGGTGCGGCTATGGAGGAAAAGCCCTTCACAAACCTCCTGTAATAAGACGCCAGTCCTAGGAAGCTTTTGAGCTGTTTCTGGTCTGCTGGTGTGGGCCACTCGGTAATGGTGTGAATTTTTTCCTCCAAAGTGCTGATGCCCTCACGACCCAGCTTGTGGCCCAGAAACTCCACCTCCCTCCTCATGAAGTGGCACTTGTCGGGATGCAGCTTCAGGCCTGCAGCCGCCACCCTCTCCAACACTTGTCTCAGGGCATCCAGGGCAGCATCAAAGGAGCTCCCGTGCACTAGAAGATCATCCAGGTAAACCAGACACCGTTGCCGTGGGACGCCAGCCAGCACACTGTCCATGAGCCTCTCGAAGGTCGCAGGAGCGTTGCAAAGGCCAAAACTCAGGACTTTGAACTGCCATAGTCCCCTGTTAGTGCAGAAGGCTGTCTTCGGTCTGGATTCCGGGGACAGTGGCACCTGCCAGTAGCCACTCCGCAGGTCCAGGGTGGAAAACCAGGAGGACCCGGCTACTAAGTCGAGGGACTCATCAATCCTGGGAAGGGGGTAAGAGTCTTTCTTAGTCACTTTGTTGAGTGGTCTGTAGTCCACACAGAAACGCATCCTAGGACTTTTTTTCTTAGGCACCATCACCACCGCGGAGGCCCACGGGCTATCAGATGGTTCTATGATGCCCGCCTTCATCATTTCACACAGCTCCCTGTCTGCAGCCTCCTGATGAGCCAGGGGCAGGCGGCGGGGGCGCACTTTAATAGGCTGGGCATCCCCGGTCTCAATGACGTGCTCTACCAAGTGTGTCAAGCCAACATCACTTTCTTTCAGGGCAAAAATGTCACTAAACTCTTTTAGTACCTGCCATAGACTCTCTTGCTGCTGTGGAGTCAGCCCCTCACAGTTCTTTGACCAGATACTCCTCACTGCTGAGAGCCTCTCCTCCTCCTCCTCCTCCGCTCGCTGTTCTGCTGGCGGGTCTGCAGGGGTCTCTGCGGTGGAGGTGGACGCCGCGGCAGATGCTGTGCAGACCGGGGGAGGAATAAGCGGCACCTTCTTCCCATCAGGGAGTACGAGGAGGCCTTTGCCTAAGTCCAGTACACCACCAATGGCTCGTAAAAAATCCAGCCCAAGGATGCAGGCGTCCTGCACGTCAGCCACCCAGGCAGCATAAGACACACCGAGGTCCCCCACCTTGAACTGGAACACTCCCTTCCCTCTCATTGGGGCCAGATCACCGGTCACAGTCTTAAGTTGCACGTTAGTCGGTTGTACAGCAGCTCCGGTTGGGACAATATCGGGTCGGACCAGCGTTGCATTGGATCCCGTGTCCAGCAGGGCCGTACAGGACACCCCCGCAATCGTCACTGGAACATGGCAAAAGCCGCCAACCTGGGTCCAGCCCACAGTGATGGCCGCACCGGGTGGAGGTGGCGGTGGTGTGGGGATGTCGTTCTCCCAGGCCCGTGTACTCCCGCCTACACGGGCCCGTGGGCGTTTCCCTGAACCGCTGCAAGCTTGGGGCACTGCCTGATGAGGTGTCCGACTTGTCCACATCCCCAGCAGCTCTGAGGTCGGCGGTGTGGGCCAGCCCGAGGGGAAGGCGACTGCAGCGAAGCTGTCTGCACCAAACTGCACAGGCCCGCTGGCGTCTCCATCTGTTCCACAGGTGCTGACACAGCCCTCACCACGTGTGCGTCATCAGCGCCCCCAGAGGATCCTGCAAGCATCTCCCTCTCCAACGCTAGCTCCAGGGCTGCACTGAGTGTGGCCGGCCGAGCAAGCTGAGTTTGCATGCGGAGCTCTTTAGGGCTCAGGGCCTGCAGGAACTGGTCCCGAGCTAACTCCGCCTGCACTGATGGTGGCATGCTGTCATACGCCCTCCGGCAAAGGCACTCGACTTCATGGGCCAAAATGCGGAGGGGCTCACCTGGCAATCTGCGTCTGTTGTGGAACTCCGACCTCAGCAGCACTGGTTGGTTATACTGCCCGAAGCGCCTCTGAAGTGCTCCGACCAGAGCATTATAATCTCCCCTCTGCTCCTCGGTCAGCAGCAGCAGGCATGCAGCTGCATCCTCACACAGGCACAAAGCCAATTGGAGAGCTTTATGTTCCTCAGACCAGCCAGCTGCAACAGCTAACAGCTCGAACTGTGCGATAAACACTTCCCATGGCGTCTTGCCGCTGAACTTAGGCGTTTTTATATTCGCTGCAGCTTGCTGGGCGCCGCCATGTTTGTTTACATCACGTGACGGCGCGCCAAGCGAGGTCGACTCCTTCCCGCCGGAATCGCGGCCGCTGTGCGAACAGTTCCCGAGCCTAGTCAAACCTGGAGAAAATCCAGCCTCGGCAGACAGCCGCAGCGCCGTTTCCCTCACTCCATGGGCGGGCGAGCGCGGACGAACCTCCCTCTCCTCCGTCTCCTTCTTAATCCTGCCCGGCAACATCCTCGTCTCGTAATGGCAAGCGTCGCCGGCAACAGGGTCTCGGGCGTTCTGGGGTTCTTTTTTCTTTCTTCACTTCTGACACCAATGTAACGTTCACAAGAACCAGACGGTTGGGGTCTCAGTTTGTCCGTTTATTCGGCACATAAGCCAGCGGGTTGTTAACTCAGGGGGGAGCGCTCTCGAACTACACCTCTCTTCAGCCTGGCACACACACAGAACTACCAGGTCCCCCCACCCCTTCCTGTACACCACCCTCACTACTTCCTGCAGCCCAACCAAACATGAATCTTAAAGGAACAACAACAGTGTGCAGAGAAAACCAACATGTCACTGTCCAGTAACATTTAACCATCGTTACAATACTTTTCAACTTACTAGCTAACCTTTCGGTTTATGTGAAAATATAAAATATGGGCATTTTTTTAAAAAGAAATCTTCCAGTGCGTTGTTCAGGTGTTTTTCTTACGTATTCTTTTTTTTTCTGACTTGTATTTTCCTCCGTTTTCTATCTCTTACTCAATCATGTGGATTGAGAGAGTTTTTGTTCTTCTGGTGGCCGTGGAACTGTTACTTTTATCATGGAACGGGACCGCGGCACATCTCCTACACGCACGGACTGTTTACTCCAGAGATCAGCTGATCGCCCTGATGCCGGCCGGCTCGCTGGCCAGGCCCGCAGAAGTGCCCGCAGAAGTACCAGCTGAAATTTGGAGGAAAACACATCGGGGATGCAAAGGTCAAGGACAGAAGAGAAGAAAAAAGGTGACGGTGAGACAGCGGAGGCTCGAAGCGAGGAGGAGGTTTAAACCGTGTCTGCCGTCTATCGTGATGGGAAATGTGCGATCGTTGGCAAGTAAAATCGACGAGCTCTCAGCACTGGTACGGAGTCAGAGGGAATACCGAGAGTGTAGCCTGATGTGTTTCACCGAATCATGGCTGCACCAGGTCATTCCCGATGAGAATGCTTCCGTGGAAGGCTTCCACACTGTTCGGGCGGACAGGGACAGCATCGCTAGCGGTAAGCGTAAAGGAGGTGGGCTTGCTGTTTTAGTTAACAACCGGTGGTGTAACCCTGCCAACATAACAATCAAAGAAAGGATTTGTTGCCCGGACACTGAACTGTGTGCTGTTGGACTCAGGCCGTATTATTTACCCAGGGAATTCTCTCACGTCATCTTGGTGGCTGTCTATGTTCCCCCCTCTGCTAACCCCACAGCTGCATGTGACACTATCCACTCTGCCATAGCTCGGCTACAGACTCAGCACCCGAGTGCCTTTATTGTGATCTCGGGTGACTTCAACCATGTATCACTGGACAATACACTACCAACATTCAAACAATATGTGGACTGTCCCACCAGGGGAGAGAAAACTTTAGACTTACTGTATGCTAACGTCAAGGATGCATACAGCTCCTCCTCCCTCCCCCCACTTGGTAGGTCAGATCATAACCTGATTCACCTCACCCCCCGCTATGTGCCAATTGTGAGGAGGGAACCTGTGACCACCAGGACTGTTAGGAGGTGGTCAGAGGAGGCAATAGCGGAACTACAGGGCTGTTTCGAGGTGACCGACTGGGAAACACTCTGTGAGCCTCACGCCGAGGACATCAATGGGCTTACTGAGTGTATCACAGACTACATAACTTTCTGCACCGACTCCATTGTTCCAGCTCAGACTGTTCATTGTTACCCAAATAACAAGCCGTGGGTGACTAAGGACATCAAAGCCCTCCTCAACAACAAGAAGAGGGCTTTCAGAGGGGGCAACAAAGAGGAGGTGAGGAAGGTCCAGGTGTTACTAAAGGACAAGATCAGAGAGGCTAAAGACAATTACAGGAGGAAGCTGGAGTGGAAACTCCAGCAGAACAGCATGAGAGAGGTGTGGAGGGGCATGAAGACCATCACTGGATTCAGGCCAACCAACAGCAGGGGAGCTGAGGGAGGTGAGAATAGAGCCGACGAGTTGAATCTGTTTTTCAATAGATTCGACACCACAGTGTCTGCTCCCACCCCCACAACCTCACCTGCAGTCAGCCTGGAATCCAGAGCCACACCACTGTGCCAGCCTCTCTCTTCACATGTTGCCTCCTGTGAGATTCCTGACACCCCTCCCCCACCCATCACCTTCACTCAATACCAGGTTGAGATGCAAATGAGGAGACTTCACTCAGGCAAGTCTGCTGGACCAGACGGAGTGAGTCCCCTTGTCCTCAAGGCCTGTGCCCCCCAGCTGTGTGGAGTCTTTCATAAACTGTTTATGCTGAGTCTGAGTCTGCAGAGGGTCCCGGTGATGTGGAAGACATCATGCCTCGTCCCTGTACCAAAGACGCCTCGTCCCAGTGGCCCCCAGGATTACAGGCCCGTGGCACTGACCTCCCACATCATGAAGACCCTGGAAAGGCTCATCCTGGACCAGCTGCGACCCATAGTAAGACCACATCTGGATCCCCTTCAGTTCGCTTATCAGCCTCGTCTCGGAACAGAGGACGCCATCATCTACCTGCTCAATCGTGTCTACACCCATCTGGACCAGCCGGCGAGCACTGTGAGGGTCATGTTTTTTGACTTTTCCAGTGCTTTCAACACCATCAGGCCGACCCTCCTGGGTGATAAGTTAGCAGCGATGCAGGTGGATGCTTCTCTGGTGTCCTGGATTGTTGATTACCTGACAGGAAGACCACAATATGTACGTCTCCCACAGTGTGTGTCTGACAAGGTGATTAGCAACACAGGGGCACCACAGGGGACTGTCCTCTCCCCCTTCCTCTTCACCCTCTACACCACAGACTTCAGCCACTGCACAGAGACCTGCCATCTTCAGAAGTTTTCTGATGACTCTGCGGTGGTTGGATGCATCAGCAGGGATGATGAGACAGAGTACCGGGCTGTGGTCGACTCCTTTGTCACGTGGTGTGAGCAGAATCATCTGCAGCTCAACGTGGCAAAGACCAAGGAACTGATCGTGGACTTCAGGAAGACCAGGAAACACTTGACCCCTGTTTCAATCCAGGGGGTCAGTGTTGACATTGTGGAGGACTATAAATACCTTGGAGTACACATTGACAATAAACTGGACTGGGCTAAAAACACCACAGCACTTTACAGGAAGGGCCAGAGTCGTCTCTATTTTTTGAGGCGACTGAGGTCCTTCAACATCTGCCAGAAAATGCTGAGGATTTTCTATGAGTCTGTGGTGGCCAGTGCGATCCTCTATGCTGTTGCATGCTGGGGGAGCAGGCTGAGGGTCGCAGATGCCAACAGACTTAATAAACTGATCCGTAAGGCCAGCAATGTTGTGGGGATGGAGCTGGACTCCCTCAAGGTGGTGTCGGAGAGGCGGATGCTGTCCAAGATAAAGACAATGTTGGATAACACCTCCCACCCACTCCATGACATGTTGGTCAGTCACAGGAGCTCGTTCAGTGAGAGACTGAGATTACCGAAAAGCACCACTGAACGACACAGGAAATCATTCCTGCCTGTGGCCATCTCCCTGTACAACGCATCCACTTAACACACTGTTTGCTGCTACAACTACACATGTTTCTTTTCCAAATATTTATTTATAAGTGACTTATGTATGTATGTATGTATATATATGTATATATTGTACTATTCTTAGTTAGCGTATTGTCTGTCTTGTCTTAATGTTGGTTTAAAATGGAGCACTGTAACAAAAAATAATTTCCCCCAGGGATCAATAAAGTATTCTGATTCTGATTCTGATTCTGAATGATACACTGAGAGTCAAAATATGCACATATGTTTGGTTTTTACAAATAACTGCTAAACTGTCTAAATCCCTTTGTCTGTCAGGTTCACAGCAGATCTGCAGTGCATTATGTGTTTTAACCTCCTGAGCATTGTCCCATGTTGATCTGAGGATTCACTGGCATTTTTGTGATATGGTGTAAAGACTGAAATGTGCACAATATTTACCTGCTCATGAAAACCAAGAGATCCCACTCTCATTACCAAACACCCTTCATTATAGCAGATAATTCTGCAGCTGACTTGTTGGCACAGTGATTCCTCAGAGTGTCGGTGAATGGAGCTTTCACAATGTTTGCAACCCAAAGTAAAAAAAAAAAGGGTGTTGTGTTTCACTTTGCAGAGGCTTTTCAGCTGGCAGCGGCCCATCACGCCTGACCCCTCCTTCTCTTTGTCACCACTTGCACTGCACTCTGTTTTCTCGCATCTCCCTGGCAACCAGCGCTGCATGCTTTTGTGTTGATGTTTGTCCACAGCTAAGGTGTCGCCTCTGTGCTTAATGGACCTCCCAGTCCGCTTCAGTGTCCGCTTCAAACTGAGTGCCCCGGCAAAGCTGGGCGGCCGGGCCCTGCCGCTGTTTGTCCCCGGGTGTCATTGAGTTGAGGCAGGGTGGAGACGAGATACAGCTGATAATGGCCTCTTTGTTCTTTTGCTAGATGTGTTGAAGCTGTGCTCCTGTGGACCAGGAGACGCCTGGTCAAACAGAGACACACAAAGGCTCTGGAAACGGCTGGCCGTGGCCCATTCTCCACACTCTGCCGCGCTGCCAACACGCACCACCTTCTGCAGCCACACTGAATTACTACCCTCACAACCTTTCACACATATAAAAGCACTCTTTCACACAGTGGGAACACTGACATTTGCCTTTTGTTGGTTACAATGGATTTTGTTAATGCTAAGTTTTTTTCAGGTGATTACTCAGAGGTCACATACACCATTAGGATCAGTATGGGGCCTTCTCTTTTGAGGGGCATTCGATTTATTCACTCGTAAAACGCTGCACAGGCATTACTTGATTCAGCTGAGCTTAAGTCGAGAGCGACGCTTTTGAGCGGTGCATTTTGCTTGCGAGTTATCTTTTTTACTTTTTTTTTTTTTTTTTTTGCTTGATTGATTGGCGAAGGAGGCGCAGAGCAGCCCTCAAATCCTATCTGGTGTTAGAAACCGGGGAGGAATCACTCTCAATTATTGCACTTTTTAACATTTACAGATAGGATACACGGCTGCACAGAGAATAGTCATGCTGTGCAATTCTGTGGAGATAATGGTGTATTTAACAATCAATAACTGTGTAAACCTTTGAAATGCCAGGAAATAATCTCTCGAGCAAATGCGCCACACATTCTCATCTACCGGCTCGTTGTTTTAACCTCTTTAGCATAGCCCCTCGAGGACACGGGGGATATGATTAGGAATTCGTTAGCGGGCTTCTATTTTTATGCTGATGACATACTTTCTTCTCCGGGGCTCTCGATGTTGCTGGCTCTTGACTTTCTCACTGTCTTTTTCGAAACTAGATCAGCTGTTTACCACCATGTAGGAGCGTGACATGAAGTTCACTGACTAAAGCAGCTGCGAGCGGAGAGGACCGATATCAGTCAGAGAGAAAAACTCCCCTGTCATCTGAAATCCTGTCACATGCCCTGACACCATTCGCAAGCCCCTTTACATCCCTTCTTCTGTTTCAAAAAGAGGATCCTGCAGCTAAAAAAGATGCTTTAAAAAAAATAGCTGCTTCAGTTATGTTCAACCAGTCGGACCTGAAGCTGCGCCAAAAGCCTCAACTATTGACTGTGAGATACAAAAAGGATGTAGACAACCAGTGAAGGATGCCACAGTTTTGTTGAAATCCACTGTTTTTGTTCATCCCATCATGTTTGGAGCAGATTACAGTGTGTCCGCACATCCGTGCTCCCCTGGGTGCCTCCTCTTGTGGTTCAGGTATTGTGACCAGGCGGGCGGGCTTGTGGCCCTGGGCCCTGGGCGCTTTTGCAAAAGAGAGGACAGTAGCTGCATTTGTTTCCCATTGAAAAGGATTACAGGTCCTGACGGCCATGATTAATCACCAGGAGGCAGACATCTGAATGCAACCAGGGAAAGGTTCAACTTTTTAATTCATCCCACACACAATCTATTCAAACCAGCTGTTTGGCGCTCCTCTCCCTCATCTCCTTGCTCTTTCTTCACAGTGACCATTGCCTTCTACTGTCTTTCTCTACCCCCCCCCCCCCATTTACAGCGCACCTAATTATCTGGGGACGCAGTTGTTGTAATTGTGGGGGTACCTGGACGACGCTCTATTTTTATTGGAGATGGGCTTCTTTCTTCTTTGTGGGAGAATAGTTAATTGACTTTGTTAATGCATTTGGGGATCAGTGATTTCTCCACAACAAATGACCTTTATGGAGCTCGGCGTCACATATTGTTTGCTGTGTGTGTGCTCGTGCGTGCTGCGTCGGTGCGCGCGCACATGCGTGTGAGCGTGCACTGATCCGTTGTGACCTTTTCTTGTGTCAGGTGTGTTTGTGCAGAAGGCAGAGAAATATTTCCCTCAAAGCTTCTTTTTTTCCAAAACACTTCAGCTTCATAAACATTTCCGCGCCGCCTCTGCGCTGACAGACAGCTGAAATCCTGCGTTTTGAATAAATTTCACATCTCGCCATGTTCATATCCACTCATATGAGCAGGCCTTCTCATTAAGACTCAGCAGGTTATATGATGGTATTGCTGGAATCCCTGGAGCAAAATGAACAGGGACAGCTACACTGCTTAATGCAAGGTAGCCTAGCAACAGATAGTGGGATGGCAGTGGAAACATACCCTCATATTTATGTTTACATGAGAGAATGATTTGTCTGTCAGGCTGATGGATCCTAATGTTCTCCTCTCCCCGGGGCTTTTCTTGTGCCGCACACAGGCCTGACACTTACCCTGAAGGACAGGCACCACCTTCCCCAACACGCATGAATACTTAATACTGTTAGACTGCATTTATGCAAAGAATGGAAATGGCACCAGACTAGAGGAGAGGGGGGCTAAAATGCATCAAAACATGACACAGAATGCATGATGAACATAGAGGGGGGGCAGAGAGAGTGACAGCAGACATAAGGTAAGACAGTTTTAACACTGTTAGAGGAAGCGTGGGTTGATATATGTAAGAACAGTGGCAGAGCCAGGCAGTTTTTATCAGCGTGGCCAGGGTAGGGTTGTTATTTAACAGTGAGATGGCTCGCAAACACATGTCTCCCCTTTATTTTATGTTATTATTGTTGCTTTTTTATTTTATTTTTGCATGGCAAGCCTCCGCGGGCCAAACAGTTCATTTTTTTGCTCACTCCCTTTTACAATCTACTCATAAGGCCACTCAAAAATATGACTCTCATGACCTCACGTGGATAAATCTAATAAGACAATTGCAATTTAAAAGTGCTGGTCCGCTAATAAATTGAATCCGTGTGGGAACAACAGCTGCAGAGAAAAAAAAAAGAGTAGTTTCTGAATGTAAATACACTTCTGTGAGTGTGTTTGTAACTCTCTAACAACGTTTACTATGCTTATGTGGGGTGGGTGGGTTTGCAGACTCTCTGGTGGTCTCTAGGCCTCCCCAGGACCAACTCTTCACTTGTGCCCTTGGCAAACAACCGTCCCGAACCGAAGTGGAGAAAATCCTACTGGAAAAGTTTTTCCTGTTGCACCAGCTCGGAAAAACAGCTAGTGTAATCATATAAATGCCTTCTGATATTATATTTTTGTGACAGCTATGTCATTAGTTACTTTTAACAGGACACATAAAAGCTTATAGGGAGTATTCCTTGTTACAGTTACAGTCCGTGTTGATGTGCTGCGTCTTAGCCGGTTGCCTGTAAGGCCTGATTGAGACTTCTGCAGGGAACCTTTGGAGAGCCTATGATGTAACCTAAGGGGCTGATGCTGTTGCCCACATTTATGCTTGTGTGTGATATATTACGAGTTAATTACTGTGTGGTGGTGTCCCAGTGTTTCATATGCGACGCCAACCAGTTTAAAAAAATAAAATGCTGCAATTGTTTTCCTTCCTGGGCCCCACCTCTTTGTTGTGGTCAGTTTTTTTTCCTCGTTTTTTTCCGGAGGCAAATGTATTCGTCCCTCAGGTTTTTCCACTTGTTTATAGATTCCCTCACGTCCATTCAGATAGTTTCAGCAATCTCCCTCCAAGGATCTGCTGACATCTGTGTCCTTATTTAGAAAATAAAAAATTGTGATACTTCTTACTCTGCAACCCGTTCTCACTCCCAAAGCGTAACATTTTACGCTAGGTGACAAATCGTCACCATATTACGTTTTCGGCTACCCACCACGTTCCTAAATGACGACCTCGGAAAAAGAGGAAATATGAGAACCGTCTGGACTGAACCTACACATGTTCGCTCTTATTCTTCAAATCGCTTAGAAACACGCTATTTAACATCATTAAAGTCCTGGTTAAGGTCAGGAATAAGGTTATGGTCAGGGCTAGGGATAAGGTTAGGTTTAGGGCTGGAATACAGGGCTGGAACGTCTACTCCCGCGGGAGCGTCATTGCACTGGATTCCAGCCATAACCCGCCGCGTACCATAAGAACGCCGAAGGTCTCCTTTCGCGTTCCTCAGGAACGCCGCGGGACGTGACAAAACGTCGACATGTTACGCCTCGGGAGTGAGAACGCTCTGTCTTACCCCTCTATACCCACCCAACAAGTTGCCACTGCTATTAAGCTTTCAATAGGTTGCTAATAAAACATGGAGATTTTGTAAAACCTAAATGCAGCAACATGAACATAACACAAACAAAGCAGAAGGATTATGTGACAGCCATGGCAGATGAACTGTAAGTCAGGATTATTTTAGGCTGTTTAGCGTTTCCCTTTCTCTCTTGTCCTCAGTGTCTTGTCTCCATTTGGGTCCACATTCAGCTCCACACAATCTGCAGCTTACAGATCTTGACATAAACAGAGGATATCATGATTGCGATTAACTGTAGAGACGTTAGCAGCCAAGCTTTGTGGTAAAAGACAGTTTTATTCTTATTTTTATTGAAAGAAGCTGCCTACATCTAGCATGAATTATAGTGGTGCAGAAATTGCTCATGCTAGTTAGGCCCAAGTCACACAGGTTTCAAGATTCAAGATTCTTTATTCGTCACAAGCATAGTTATACAAGTATAACACGCAGTGAAATGTAACCTGACATGCTCCTCGACTTGTGCAAAAGGGGGGAGAGTGGAAAGTACCTTATATATTATATACATTAGGTGAATGTGCAGTAGTAGCATGTATGCAGCAAGCAGGTGAATTCTGTACATTAAGTGAATTAAATAAGAATAGACAATCTGAACATTTTACAAAATAGACAATATGAACATATTTAAAATTAAAAGAATTTAAAATGTACAACGTGCCGGTGGGTTTAGAGTGTCTAGAAGAGAGTCCTGTCTCAGTCACTTATGAATGATGTGAGAGGGCGGGTGTGTACGGATCACTCTCTGAAGAGCTTTTTGGTCCTTAACACAGCTGTTCCCAAACCAGGATGTGATGTTCTGTGTGAGGATGCTCTCCACAGCACCTGCATAGAAGGTCCTGAGGATCCCTGGTGAGACCCTGAACTTCCTCAGTTGTCAGAGGTAATACAGGCGGTGCCTAGCCATTTTGGTCTGGACCTGAATGTGGGCAGACCATATCAGGTCTGAGGAGATGTGGACACCGAAATACTTGAAGGACTGGACCCTCTCCACTGGAGCTCCATGGATGGTAATGGGCTTGTAGTCTCTGTGCGGACTCCTTCTGAAGTCCAGCACCAGCTCCTTGGTCTTGCCGACGTTCAGCTGGAGATGGTTATCCTGGCACCATGTTGCCAGATTCTTCACTTCATCCACGTAGGCCGCTCATCGTTGTTGGAGCTGGTGCCCAACACCACTGTGTCATCAGCAAACTTCACAATGGTGTTGGAGCCGTGGGTGGCCACACAGTCTGAAGTGTAGAGGGAGTAGAGCAGTGGCGAGAGGACACATCCCTGTGGTGCTCCTGTGTTGATGGTGATGCTGTTAGAGACGCATCTACCCACCCTCACCACCTGAGTTCTGCCAGTGAGGAAGTCCAACACCCATGCACACAGACGGCTGTTGAGTTCTAGATCCCTCAGCTTTGTGAACAGTCTGCTGGGCACTATTGTGTTAAACGCTGGTTTAGAGACTGCTCAGTGACTCTCCGGCAACCACTGGTTGTTAGGGAAAAATGAGCTCTCCTCCACTGGTTGTGAGTGTTTGCTTGAAGTTGTTGTCTTCAAACCAGCAAATTTTGATTTCGTCATAGTCAAATCAATTGCTTATCCTCAGTCACAAAGACCTAAAGGCACTCATGGTTCCACTGCTAGACCATAAACATTGCTAGAGAACAATGTATATACCAGAGCTGTTGGCAAGTGGCTGTGGGAAGTTGCTTGCTGTCGCTAGGTGAAACTGGTCGGAAGTGCTATATTAATAATCTGCTTTCAGTGGCTTTGGTTACTCGCAGAGGGCGCCTGTAGTTTATCTAAAAGATAACAACTTGTTTGGAAGCACTTTCTGATTATTAGTCGAGCTGTTGTGAAACGAAAATTGTTCACTATGAAAGTAAAAGTTGTGCCTTTTGTGCACCACTGTTTCTCTGTCTCTGCTTTGTGTAGCGCTTTTTCAAGTTTCATTTTTCCCTGGTTAGTGGAGGTTGTCAGTGAATTGCCAAGTGGTCTCTAGGCCTGTGTGAGTGAGGCCTTTGCCATGTGGAGATGCTTTATGTAACAATGAAATGAAAATACATGATAAAAAAAGATATTTTCCCCCCCTAAACAATGTCTAAAACTTCAAGGTGTGAACCAAACTGTTTGGATTTGGAGACTCGTGACACTCCTAGTGACAATATAAAAGCAAGACACGTCTAGTAAGTACAATACATGAACTATATGACTTGATAGAGTCTGTCTTTACAGTATGACCAGCTCCTAGAAGGACAGACTACATCAACTCAATTAGCCTGGCACAGCCTGAGTATCAGCACCATAGATTAGATTTCACTCAGCCTTGTTTACCAGAGAGCGGCCGCAGAATAATATCTAAACAATTTGTGCTTTCAGAAAAATGATGACAGTATCATAGTGGGGGAGCACCAGATATAAGCTTCTCTTGTGCTGTGGCATGGGGTAACTGGCTGGGAGAGACATAAAGAAGCCTTTTGTCAGTAGATAGACATATCCCTGTTCATCCTGAGAACTTGTTTCCATAGTTACATCAATGTTGTTGAAGTGAGAAGATCAGGTATTCCAGTGAGTGATCTTTTACATGAGCTCTGCTCCTTTACTATTGATTTTCATCCCACGTTGAAAAAAACCCAGCACACTGTCTCAGAGATATTGTGGAAGTAATGAAAGGGTGAAATGTGTCGGAAATGCACTGGACAAGAAAAGAAAGGAAAATGAAAGCCTCTCAAAAAGCATTGAGAGATTTTTGAGATGTCACGTCCAGCTCCTCCAGAGGGGGGGGGGATCAAGTAATGCTGTCAGAAACACAAACCACAGAACATAACAGGGGCTGAGACTAAAAACTAATTGCTGTCTCCAACAGGCGATGATCGCTGTGCTGTTAGCCGTGCGCCTATGTGTTCATGTGAAATCTCCCCAACAGTGTGCTGCTTGCTGTAATGCTAATGGCTCTGAAAAGAGAGTTAATCACTACTGCGCGGTTAGCCACATGCTTGCCTCTTGCAGCGTGCTTGGTGTGTTCCAGGGGTTAGCAAAACACTGGCGTAACACATGATTGCTCTTTATGAGGCTGGGGCCTGCAAGAGAGAGAGGGGGCCCACAGACGATGCTAAAAAGACGGTAATGACAGCCATTCACCGCAATCCAATTATGCAAAAGGGAGTCTAAACAATTCCATCATCCCCTAAATTAGATTGTCCTAACGAGATAAAGGCACCAATTAATCCTGAATTAATTTCTACAGCTCATTTTCCCCAGAAAACACTCTAATATGCAAATGCCAGTGAGAGACAGAGAGGCATCCTTCTGCAGGAGTTTACACCAGCCCTGCTTGTTGGCTTTTCTTTCTGAGTGAACTTATGAACCTGGACACATATTGTGAGGATTAAATGAAGGATTATAACATATGTCACAGCTCAGGTGTTGTGCTGAAGATAAACAGTTTAAGAGCAAATGTAAATTTCTCTGGATTTCATGTTTAGAGTTCAACGAATGCAATTGTTTTATTGACACGAGGCAGCACCGTTCAATAAGCTCCTTATACTGCAGCTACAAGTGTAGCAGAAAACGAACTGAGGCCTAAATGAAATCAATATATCTAAATTTGACAGCTAGCTCTGGGTAATTAGGTGTTAAGGAGCTCAAGAAATTCAACTATTTAAGACATGACCTTATGGTATGTACAGTTTCTGGACAGAGTAATAAAAACACGAGTATTTTGGTCACTTTTGTTTTTTCCTACAGCCCCGCTTTACAGTGTGTGATGATTGTGGATGGTTTATAAGACAATGGGTCCGTAGCTGCAGGAGGCCAGCAATGCCTCCTACATACTAGGTGCAAGACACCCACACTGAAAGAGGCACAGAGCAGCCCTGTCTTTTGTAATCATTTTTGTTTCTGTTCATGGTTGTTTTGTCTCCCTGTGTAGGCATTTTGTGTCTCTTGGTGATCATTTTTGCATCATGTTGCAGTCTGTGCACAGCATACCTACTTGTGAATCCACCTTTAAATTTTTAAAGTTGACCTATTATTTCCAGTGCTATTTTTTATTCTTTTTGCTGAAGTTTGAGAGTAAAAATTCAAATATATCTTTCTTTTTTTTTTAGTTTTGTACAGCCAATCAGTCCACTCTGCCTGAAAAATGCCATTTTAACACCTCAACCATCTGCAACCAGTCTGCAACCTCCTGGCAACCTCTGCTAGGGAAAAATATGTTTTCTCTGACTGGTTGCAAGTAGTTGCTGTGAAACTGATTGCTAAAGGCACATACACAGAGGTCTAGAAACAGACCAGCGACCCTCAGCTAACAACCACCACTAGGGCAAATTGTGTACTCCAAAAATGTTGCGCAAATGGTTGCTGTTTGTCCCTAGATGAAATCAGTCTTAAAGAGGGGGGTGCACCAACCTGCTTGTCAGCGTTTTGGTTGCTGGCTCGTGCTTTGCATGTAAATGCCAACCTGTTTGCTTTACTGCCGTTACCAACACATTTCAAAAGGTGCAGCTTGTAATTTGAAAGTGAGTAGTTCGGAAGTCTGTGCAGACAAGTCGGGATATTCCATGCAAACTAAACAAACTGTGGTATTCTGTCACTGACTTACGCAACTGAAAAGAAGTTTCTGGTGCAGCACCTTATACCTCTTTGCAACCAATTTTATGCTAGCAACTACCACTCGCAACGGGTCAAGAAATACATACATTTTCCTCATGACTGGTGGTTACCAGATGGACCTTCACAGTCCTGTGTAACAAAAGGCCTACACACTCACTTTTTAAGGCAGCTTTCTTCTGGTTGGCCACCCCTCGTAAATTTCTCGACTTCTCTGCTCATAGCTAGAGCTTTTGTTGACATCATTCAGATCCAAGGGTTGAAAAAAAAATGCCAGAAATGAAGTGTTTGAACTGAAGCCTCAGCTGACCTCATCAGTTGAAACTTTAAAGATGTTTAATGTTGACCACTTTAACGGTATATACACTTAGCACAAAAAGTAAGGAAAATTGAGTTTGAGTGACTATTTCTTGTATTTTTGTTGCAACAGTGCTTCTTGGTAATAAATCTTATACCACTGGAAAGCCTATTTATTTCCTCTTGGTGCCACATATGTGAGGAAAATGGATTTGTGGGTTGACCAGCAGAGTCGAGTAGTTGAGAGTTGGAATTTAATTTAATAATTTATTCATTTGACAAGCCGGAGGCCTCAGTAGCATGTGGAAGGATCACACACAGCCACAACAGCCTGGCATCTCCTCCTCATGCTGGTCACCAGCTTGGTCACATACTGCTGTGGGATGGCATCCCATTCTTCAAGTCAATGTGGTTGTGTTGGCTGACTTGCGACAAATGCTTGTTGGTTCCATGACAAATTATTTGGTTGGTAAATGTAACCTAATATGTTTCCCTCAGCCTTTAAAGGAACATGCTCTGTGATTATTTAGTAGAATAAAAGATTTAGAGATGCATAGTTTTTGGTGGAGAATAATAGGAGGGTAATTATTAGATTTACTTTAAGCCAACAGTTGAAGCAATGCTGAAATTCATATCAGTTGTAGCTACAAACTCAGGGTTGCACATAATGCCCGTAAAGCTCTTCCTGCTTTGAAAACAAAGCAATTTTAAAAAAATCTCCATCATAATCATCATTATCATTTTCACACTCTTAATTGTCTTGCTGCCAGCTGTCTTGAGCAGTTATAATTGAGTGATCTGACACATTTTCTCAATAGTGCCTTGGATACAGAAATGTACGTTTGCAGAAACATTCATTTAAACCTGTAATTTTCATTGGTGTTATTTGTGTCTCATAACTGAATGTCTTTGACTCTTTGGCCATAAATCTGGACCCTCCTTTATATCGAAATGAAAATTTGGAACCGCCTCTAAACCCCATATTTTATCACAGTAGATGTCTTTATGAAGCTGGTTTGGGCCTTGAAGCACAGTATTTTATTGATCGACTGTGAGCTGCCACCACCTGTGCACCCCCCAAGTGATGACAGAAACAACCAGGCTGTCAGTTGCCAGGCAATATTCACAACCACTGGCCCACATCGGCTAATTACCAGCAGAAATCACGTATTGACAGATGGGCCCATGCATATTGATCGGCCAGCGCTGCCACGTTCTAAATCACCAAACGCTAATGAATCATTTCCTGTTTGTGTGAAAGAAGGAAAAAAGCATTAGTCTCCAGCCTGACATCATACCTGTGCGGCACATAGCACATAACGCGTGTTATACATTTTATTGCAGCTACCAACATTTAAGCTGCTTATACAAACACCACCAGGCTCCCTGCCTGTCTGTCTCCCTCTCTCACCTCAGCCATCCCTCTCTGTGCTGAGTGGCAGTTATTTTTCATAGCGGCGAGCTGGCCGAGGCAGTAAATACCTCTCTCCTCAGACTGCGGACCAAGAGTGACCCTGCAACCTTTGTGTCTCTGATGTCTCTCCCAAGGTCTCTCATTCCAAGGTCCCTGTGATGCAGCGCTGTGGTTGCAGCATAGACCCTGTAATTCACCAGCCTGCTAGATCGCCTGCCAGGAGCTATTGATTTTTGTTTCCCCAATCTCCAGGAGAGAGGGAAAGAAAAGATTAAAAACACTTTGTCAGTTTGGTAGGGAATAAGAATTCTGCGCAGAGGGATGCCTAGGAGGGCATGGGGTCAGGGCTGAGGTACTGTACGTCTTTATGGCTTTAACTATTTCCACACTGCGGACATCTTTTTCTGGCTCTCACCCTCTCTTTGTCTTTTCTTTCTGTGCCAGGAGAATTCAAGGGTAGAAGGGGAAGCAGAGATTCTGCAGGTGTTGTTACTCAGCGATGACCTCTACTGCTCCTCTCGGTATACACCGTGCACGCTCTGACATTTGTGTCAGTGACTGCGTCTAAATGCAAACACGCACTAAAAAATGATTGAAGGCAGGATGTTGGGCAAAGCGTGTGCATGCTCTTGTCGCTCTAAAACTCTGCTGCTCCTGTACCACACACTCCAACCTTCTATGTTAAGACGATGGTGACTACATGTCTTATTGTAGTTGGGGTTATCTCACATGTATGACTCATATGAATGTCTCATCTAGTGTGACACTGTCAGTCGTTGTTGTTATTACATCAGTTTTTATTCTACTTTGCTGTCTATTAAATGTAACCAAAATGATGAATAGTGAATATATAACTGGTTATGATAATGAATCTAATTAGCATTGTAATTATTGTCTATTGTTTACTGTTTATTTAAGTCATACGTACACTAAATTGCCAAAAGTATTCATCATTGGTCTTTACATGCATATGAACTTGAGTTCTTAATCCATAGGGTTTAATATGATGTCAGCCCACCTTTTGCAGCTATAACAGCTTCAGCTCTTCTGGGAAGTCTTTCCACAGGTTTAGGAGTGTTTATGCAAATTTTTGACTGTTCTTCCGTAAGGACATTTGTGATGTCAGACCTTACTTTGTGCACTGGTGCACAGTCATGTTGTAACAGGAAGGAGCCATCTTCAAACTGTCCCCACAAAGTAGGAAGCATGAAATAATCCAAAGTATCTTCATATGTTAAAGCAGACCTTCCCAAAGTGTGAGGCCCACCCCTTAGGGGGGGCGCAGAGCCATTGCAGGGGAGGCGCGGTATGAAGGGAAAAAAAAAACAACAACAACGCTTGGACACTGCTAGCACGGGGCGCCCACACAAACGCAAAGCAGGAGATGAAGCATAACTGAATATGTTTCCAAACCAACTTCATTCTAAGCCAAAGACTAGAAAATATGGTGAAGCATATCTTCCCTTTGGTTTCACCTGCACACCTGCCAAGGTAGGTCTCCCCTGCATAATTGCTCTCCAAATCACAGAGAAACAGTATCCCACATTCTTGATTTTTAGTTCACACACACTTGTGGTAATGACTAACTACTCCTGACATTTTGGAGATGTTAGCTCTTTATACAGTAAAGTTACAGCAGGATACAAATAATATCAGGCTGATCCTGCCGCAATTTGTTCCCCCTGTCTAAATCACGGACAAACGGTATCCCACAGTTGTCAAAGGAGCTTGCAAAGAAAAGCGTCTGGACTTCTTTAAGTTGCTTGAAGACGTTTCACCTCTCATCCAAGAAGCTTCTTCAGTTCTAAGGTCAAATGGTGGAGAGTCCCAGATTTAAACCTAGTGGGAGTAACCCCCCCACAGAGGGACAAAAGGACCCCTGATGATCCTCTAATCACCTGAGCCAAGGTGTGAAACTGGGTGTGGGTCCCAATCAGCCAGGGTTTCGGGTGAGCTCATTGTGAAACCTGGCCTCACCTTATCATGCGATTTCCTGAGGTCAGATGGCCCAGGATGTGAGTGGGCGTTAAGGTGTCTGGGGAGGGAACCAATGTGAACATTGGCATCCTCGAAAGAGTGTCCTTTATCCTTAAGATGCAGATGGACTGCTGAGTCTTGTCCTGTGGAGGTACGTATGGCACAACATAGAAGAGCCAGTGTTCACAGTTTGGACAGAGTGGACAGATGGTTTGAAAGAGGAGTGAATGAAGCCATCTATGTCCACTGTGAGCGACCATCTTTGAACAGAGGCGGTGGTTTACGACACCAACTATAATCCAGTTTTGAGTTCCCTCCGCCATTTGACCTTAGAACTGAAGAAGCTTCTCGGATGAGAGGTGAAACATCTTCAAGCAACTTAAAGAAGTCCAGACGCTTTTCTTTGCAAGCTCCTTAGACTACGATGACCTGGATGACTGAGAACCTTCACAGACGACATCCCACAGTTGTTTATGTTTTTAAACCCATTTTGCACAGAGAGGCAGTTTTTAAAAAATGTATTGATAGCAATGTCGAATATTATTACAACTACATGTAAAACAATTACACCGTGACACCTCTGCCTTTCTAAATGGAGGGACAGTAACTGCGTGTGTGTATGTAAGCGTGTAAAACCTGAAGATAGAGACAAAATGCTGTTAATCTGACTATCTGCCATTCTGCAATTCATCTCATGTAAACAATAACGTGGCGCACAGCGTGACGTGAAAAAAAGGCACATACCTTTAACGTTGTGTAACGAACTCTGTATTCCTCGTCCACACTTAAACGCAAAAAAGGAGTTTTAAAAAATCTCAGTTTTTGGTGATTCGAAACGCCGTTTATGTTTGGACGAAACAGCTGCGTTTTCAAAAATACCCGTGTAGGCGCGGACGTAGCGTAAAAGTGTTAGTAGTTTATTTTCTTACTACCTGCAGATTATTTGTATTTGCTTAATTGTTTACTAAATGTTTGAGATGTGAAATAAACCGCAATGGAGCAAAATATGGGTGTGTGTGGTTGGAGGATGTGTTAGTGCGTGCGTGTATGCGCGGGGGGCAACATTTTTCTTGTAAAACAAAGGGGGGGCCTAGCGAGAAAAGTTTGGGAACCGCTGTGTTAAAGCATTAAGAGTTCTTTCCCTGTAACTAAGGGGCTGAGCCCAACTCCTGAGAAACATCCCCACACCATAATTCCCCTCCACCAAACTTTACACCTAGCTCAAAGCAGTCAGACAAGTACCATTCTCCTGGCTACTGCTAAATGCAGATTCATCATTACCAGACAGAGAAGAGGGACTTGTCCATCCACAGATCACAGCTCCACTGCTCTAGAGTCCAGTGGCGGCATGCTTTACACCACTGCATCCAACGCTTTGCATTCTACTTGGTGATGTAAGGCTTGGATCCAGCCGATCGGCCATGGAAGCTCATTCCATGAAGCTCTCTGCGCACTGTTCTTGAGCTAATCTGAAGGCCACATGACGTCTGGGGTTGTCTGCACACTCTGCTGACCCCTCTCTGTGATTTTGTGGCTGTGTTATTCCCAATCACTTCTACTTTTTTAGAACGCCACTAACAGCTGGCTTTGGAATATTGCACAGGTGACATCCTATCACAGTACCATGCTGGAAGTCACTAAGAGGAACACATTCTTGGACAAATGTTTGTAAAAGCAGTCTGCATGCCTAGGTGCTTGATTTTATACACCTGTGGCCATGGAAGTGCTTGGAACATCTTAATTCAATTATTTGGATGGGTGACTGAATATTTTCGGCAATGCAGTGTAGCTTGCTGTACACATGAAATATGTTTGTGATGAGTTGCTGTGTGACTTCCTACAGGTTCTCTTTTTCCTCCAATCTCCCTTCACTTAAATTTAGTCATAAAAGGGCAAAACAGCATCCAGTTTTCCCTCACAATTGAATCCTACTGTATGCAGCTGCACCACCACTTCATTTCGATTCCGTCTGAGCACTGAACACTGGTTTGCTTAGGTAGTGTATTCCATTATAATGCATAATTTATAAGGTGATTGTTTGTTTTATATGTAAACTTTAAACAACCCTCAGCCAAGGAGTTAGTAAATAATGCTGTTAAATAAATGTAATGGAAGAGAATTAAGTGGTACGGGTAGCATCCAGTGGAAAGGAAATTCAAGCTCCTTCAGCAGGAGTGTGCAAACCTCTTTCCAAAATAAAGTATGTGTAAAATATGTGTTAGAACAAAATGCAATTATGTGCTAATGATTTAAACCAAAGTGAAAGTGTCAAATACTGAAACTGAGAAATGATAGTTTAATAGCCCCACGTGATTTTATTGCAACCCACGTACCTCTCTGTTTCTTCTTCTTTTTTTTCTTTTCTTTTTTTTTAGTTCAGATGGCGTACGCAAAAGACGGGAAGACTTGTGAAGTTCTTAAAAACAGCACAACTATACATGCTAACTGGGAACAGCTGGGTAGCATGCTTGGTGGCATAGTGGTTAAAATGGTCACCTCACAGCAAGTTGTTTCCTGGTTTGAACCCCAGCTGAATCGCTCAGCTTCCTTCCCATAAACACGCATGTTAGACTGATTGGTGTTTGGTCCTGTGTGGTCACGGAAGTGATGCAAACAAAAGAATAATGTGCTATATCTGAATGTTTAAAAATGTGACTCTGATGTTGTGAAAAGAATTACATAAATACAGTGCTATACATGAGGTGTTTTTAAAAAGGTGGAAGTGGAAGGTGCATGGTCAAATACTTCAACAATTTCAGCGCAACATTGCTTAAAAGAATGCTGCAGGACTTGTTATTAGTAAAAGATAGTGAATGTGGAGAATTGAACTTTGTACAATTAAAGAAGACCGACACAAACAAGCTGCAGGAATGCCACCGCTTTCTCGACACTTAAACTCAGCGAAGATTAATTGAAAGCAGAAAACATTCCTGTGGTCTCACCACTCAGGATTTAAAATTGTTTTTTAACTTCACGTCCTCGGAGAGAGGACAGAGTGGACCTACAATCCAGCAAAAAAAAGAAAAAAGATCAGCATCCATTTGCGTTTGCATAAGTGCACATAGAAAGCACAGCTATGAAGATAAATAAACAAATTTATTAGATCACCTGTCATAAAAATAAGGAAAACAAATAGTTTAGAAATCTGTCAAAAACAAGTTTATAACCAAATAGTTTAAAATGATATTTAACCAAATTCATGTTTTTATAACCAAATTTGAGCACATTGGACTTGTCTGAGAAGACATAAATTGCTAAAGCTTAATATTTAACCAATAAAATTATTTTTTCGGTTCAGGAATGCAAGTAAAAAAAATTAATTTGTGCTTTTCTACAGTTAGTTTCTCCTTCTTTGTAAAACAGTGAATTAGAAAATTGATGGATAATAATAATTATATTTTAGTATTAAAACTATCATCTTGATTAAATAGCTTGCACAGACTGTAACATAAAAAATTTTTTTGGGCGATTAGCAAATTACCAGTACTGTTAATTTAGGACATAAACCTCACACTGGGTGGTGGTTTATTAAATTTGTTAAGCACTGTATGCTTTTCTGTCTGTCATCCTTACACCATCTTCTTCAGGTAGGATATTGCTTAATCCAACATGGCTTTGCTGAACCATACTCTGCACATATTACTCTAGGGGCAGTAGAGCCTGGAGCAGACACAGGGTGAAAGGCGGGGTACACCCTGGACAGGTCATCACAAGGCCAATCTTAAACCCGCTAACCTCTCCACAACTGTGCTGCCCATAGTTCAAACATATTGCATGCTTTTTTTCTTCAAAATTAGATTACTGCCCCAAAGCGTCGAACGACAGCTCTAACTGCATGCGAGGTGAGTTTTAAACATCTTTGACTTTTGTTTCTTCTTACTAAATGAGGAAGATGATAAATTGAAAAGCCATGTGATTTGAGTTCTCCAGTTTCTCATTTTAGTCATTTGGGAAAACCTACACACACACACACACACACACACACACACACACACACACACACACACACACACACACACACACACACACACACACACACACACACACACACACACACACACAGAGTCATTCAGTCAAATACAGTCATGCTAATGTGATGCCAATGCATTACCCCATCAGATTGTGTTATGCATGGACGGCTCTTATCATTTCACCCTAACTTTCAGCTAAACGTGGAGAATGTTTTCCCCTGACATTAGAGTTTGGTAATGGTGCCTCTCAGGGCCACTTTATTTTCTGAAATGAAATATTCATTCATTGGCAGGGACAGTCTTAGAGGAAGTCTGTCTGAAGTCTGTTCCAGCAGACATTTCTTCAATATTTGATGGGTCATCAGAGCTCTGTGTCTAATACTGTGCAATTCTTCCAAATATTCATTTTCTCTGTTTTGCTTCTCTGTCTGCAGATGGTTGAATCTACTTACAGTTAACTGAATCAGACATAAAAAATAAAAAAAAACTATGGCCAAAAAACATATGGGCAAAAGTATTTTTTTAACCACTTTTGGTGACATTTTAAGCGCAAATCAACCTTTTTCTTGACATTATTTTTTTTTTCTTTCTCAACAGGTTATGTACCTTATAAGGCCTATCTGTTGTGTAAAGCCATCAGCAAGTGCACACTAAATCAGCTTGATTGCATGCCAACAAGAAGATAAAAGGCTCGGAGGTGGGTACAGTAATCCAAAGAGAGCGGGTGGTCTGCTTCAAGGCATATCATTTTATTCTCTCATGCATATTCACTTCTAAGCCTCTGAGTATGCAGATTAGTCTTGCCTGAACAGTGGACTCTCCAATCACATCCTACTTTTTTTCTTTCGCTCTAACTGCACCCTGCTGTGCATGAGCGCTGGCACAATGAAGGTGTATGGGTGTGTATGTGTGTGTGTCTGTGTGTAGGGGGGATTTTTTTTTTTTTGCTTGTTTGCAAGTTTGGGGGCAGGCAGATTTGAGTGTGCATGCATGAATGAATGTTTGGGTCTGTGTGCATGTGTGTTTGTGTTCCCTGTGTGTGTGTAGGTATATGATTGCCAGACACATGGCTTTGTCTTGTCCTGGCACTGTGCTCTGCTCACCAGATGTTCTCCTTTTTTATCATCCTCCACTTGCACCGTGTTCTTTGAGGGTTTTTGAGAATCTGTGCTGCTCACATTCAACTTGCTCTGTTGTTTTCGGCTGTTTTGTGGGTAAAAACAAAATGCTCTTCAAAGCCTTTTTATTTTCTGTCATTGAAGGAGGAAGGTTATTACAAACAACAACTCAGCAAATTACATTTAGACAGTAAATTATGTGCTAATAATTGAGACCTTTAAATCACAATTACAGCAAATTCTATTTAGTTTTATATTTAGAAAAAACCGAAACAGTAAAAATATTAATAAAAAATGTACAATTAAGCACTTGTGGTATTGTGGCTTCGGAAAAACTGACTAATATAAACTGCTGGTCTTTGATCACTGAGGTCCAAACACATGACATCAGCAGGGCTGTCTGTAGTCTGCAGGTTTACTGACTGATCATGTCTTTTTGTCCAACTCATACTTTCACAAGCAGAAGAGATTTACAGTATTAATCTTCCAAGATTAATGCATACGTTTTGGCAGGGAAACAACAAACCACGCTTCCAAATCCATGTTTTAACAACTTTGAACTGGCCTAACATAACACAGACCCATAGCTCCAGCTCATGTTGACTGAATATTCACTTTGAGTTGGATCCAAACTAACTTATGACACGTTGAACAGTATAATTAAGGGTAATCCTTGCAGGAGTTTGCAGCTGAACAAGCTACGTGGCATATAATCTAAAAGCAGTAAGCTAGCTCGCCCGTATTCAGACTGTAAAGCAGGTCCTCTTCATTACCAATGCAAACAGCACATATTTACACACACGTGTATAAAAGAATACACTCAAACAAAGAGCTTTGTGATGTTTTAAAGGCTGATGTTTTCTTTAGGTGTTGCCTTGGTGATACTGGTGAAAGTCTTTCCTTTGGTTAGGCCGACAGAAAATAAGACTGTGTAGGAAAACAAGTTCATATCCTAATAAGTGTTTTCTCCCCAAGGGTGTTCAGGCCAAAAGAGCCCCCACCCAGGCATCTTGAGTGCCTTTTAGAGGCCCGTGGTAGCACTGAGTGCAATTGAGGAAGAGTCAGATTATGGGTAATAGGCCAAGTGGACCACCTGCCACCTGTGGGCAACATCATTTTATTTTGTTCTCCTATGTTTTGTGTACTCCTAAATGTTGGTCTGGTTGGTCTGCACCTTATCGCTGTCTCAATGGGCGGATCGATCCAAATATCGATAGTATCGTTGGCACTGCTATTGTGTCAACACTAGCATGATATGATCGATGCTTCTACCCTCGAAGTTCAGAATGTAGCTCACTAAATTGTGTGTAAATTAATTATGTTTTTGGAAATGACAAAATATACCACAGACATGCACTATGAAAAATGTCTGACCCTTTTTGTGGTTATATCTTTTTATCCTATAACACATTTAAACAACAGAGGTTGACCCAAAGTGCTCAAGAAACAGGCACATTTATATCCCAGGTATCCATAAAACCCAGTTTCACCAAACATAAAAAGCCAAAAGGTGTGTTAACTCATTATTGTGGATAGTAAAAATCACAGTAATTCAGTGGTCAATAAAATGTGTTCAGAATTTGCAAATTGACGATGATTTATCTCATAAGTCATGACACACTGCTCTTCCCTACATAAGCTCCCTTAATAAGTTGAAACTGTCAGAAATACTGGCCCTGTATTTATTTGGTATTCGATCGATATAACAATTTGCCTATTTCAAAAAATAACGCACCAATCAGCTACAATCAGCAGGTGAAGCCATCTGGTAACAGTACACCTCGAGTCCTTGTGTTCATGTGGAAGATGTAGATGTCGACCACCCATCTAAATGCTGTAGCAGATTAAGAACACCCCTATTCTTTTTTGTCTGCCTCAACATGACGTGAAAAGAAACATGGCAAGGCCTACTCACTAATTAGATGATCATGCGCCTCATTCTGATTGTGACTTTTCTCTTTGATTGACCCCAACTTAAGTGCTCGATGCTGGTGATGTCAATGGTGGTGATGGCTTTATGAAACAGCTGTAAACACACAAAAGGTCCACCAGGATTCATTTATCAAAGAACGGGGAAACCAGGCCTGAGAATTCCTTATGAGGATCCTGCCCTTCGTCCACAAGAGGTCAGAGTGCAGGGTTGCATACAGAACAACTTTTCAAACGTTGCAACATTTTGCTCACGGCAGAGCAGGTGAGGGGAGGGAGGGAAATGCTGCGATGACTAGCATGTTTACACCCAGCTACCGTTCTAGGTGACTGGTGCTAAACACAGGAAAGCAAGAGTCACGCTACACAATGCAATGCAGTTGTGCCCATGTAAAAATGAGATCAAGCTGTCACCTGGTCGGTGCCACCACCCACCAAACGCACAAACAATCACACCCCCATCAGCAAACGCATAGAGCTGTCAAATAAAGCAACGCTTGTAATTACGGGAGGGGCCGAAATTCAGATTTATTCATTATAAAATGAAGCCTGCCGATCGACGGAGGGACAGCTCTCCTCCATCTGTCATCGTCGAAGCCGCACGCGTCTGACAGAGGGATTCATTCGTCTTGTCGTCTTTGACAGTCGGATTTTCCCGGTGCACTCCCACCAAGAGTCGCACGGGATTTTTTGGAGGCATTCTAAAAAACACTCTGTGACAAGGAATAGGCTCTTTATGAATGCAAATGAGTCTGGGAAAATTCACAGAGTAGCTAGCGGGCTCCGAGGCTCCGGCATCCGTCACATCTCCCCCCACCAGGCACAACCCACGCTTTGCCAAGAGGTCTAAGGGCTTACAGGGGCCCTACAGCAAGAACAGACACACTCAGGGGAAAAAAAGGGCATGGAAATCCTGTGGCTGACATGCACTGTGAGTGCCACCGGTGACTATTATTTTCATGAAAATGATCATCTTACTGTTTTTACATGCCATCCACAGAATCGCTGGTGGGTTTTGGGGCTTTTTTATTATAAACCATTCATCTCCAAATCCCTCTCTGTGTGCGGATATGTGCGTTTGAGGATGCGTCACTTGTATCACTTGACATTTGGCTCCCCTTTTATCCTGTTCCAAGGATAGTAAGTCAAATGCTGTGTGACAGGTCAACCCCTTCATATCAGTCATTCTTCACCCTGACCCAGCCTCGGCTGCACAAAAACACATCCGGCTTTTTCCACAGTAAAAATGATCACTGACTCAAAGATGCAAGAGATTGCTGCAGGGTTCAAAAGCATCTCCATCCTTACGCATCTAGTTTTTTTTTTCTTCTTCTTCGTCTGCAGTCGAAATCCAAGAAACAGAAGCTGTTCATTCAGAGGATTTATGTATAATATTACATTAACCATGCGCAGCTTTTGTTGTCGACTCCTGGTTTAAGTATTTAATTTCCTTAATCGTTAATCTGAGGTGCAAAGAAACTGGAACGGGTGGGTATTTAATTTAGTAGGAGTTCAGAGGAGGATGGTCAACTGAAGCAGAGCAGGGGCTTGGAAATGCTGACTCGGCTCCTGTCGCTTAATCTATTTGAGGCGTGATTAAAGTTTAATTCGTGCCCATCTCCTAATGCTAGCCGAGTGTGTGTGTGTGTGTGCTCCTCAGCAGTGGGTCGGTGAGTAGTTTCAAGCTGAGCCCAGGTCTTTTCTCTCTGTCTGGGCCTCACTTTATTCATGCCTGAGGGACGCCAGGAGCAGCAAACAACTGAATTTTTCATCAAGGTTACTTCCTGTGCCATGCAGTTGCTGCTTTCCCGCGCTGTGTTCCTACCTCATACATAACTTACCCTGCCCTGACCCGCAGCTCTCTCTCCAGGAGGAGCTGTTTGACCCTGGTCCAGATAAGAGAATATGTGCTGTGGAGTCAGCATCGGTTTGTTATGAAGCTCGAAATATTGTGATTTGGTTCACCTGGTTTGGTAAACCAGGCGAATATATCTGGAAGTGTGTAATCCACTAAATTACCCATGTTATACATGGTTTATTACACATTATCAGGCTTTTAAAGTGCATAAAGTTTTGTGGGGGGTTTTGGACGCTTCAAGAGGTAACGGGAGTTTCTAAAATGTTATGCCACTGTTTATTTTTATTTATAGTTCATGCCGTAGTTAAGTTCCAGTCCCGGATGCATTATAATCTTTGGTACGATCTGTCTTCTTCCATTCATCAGAGCAGCTTCGCCAACAAATTCAACTAGTTTACATTTCTGTTGGGAATATCGAACTCCTTAGCATTTTTAGTCTCCAAAAAACAACTCTGCAACTTCTGCAGAAAACATCGACTGTTTATAAGAACATTTTTACATCAAAATTCATCTGCAATTATAATCAAACTCTACTTTTTATGAGAATATTAATGCTGCAACAACACATTTGGTTTTAATGGAGGGAAAATATGCAGTGTCAGACGATTTTTTTCCCCCTTCTTCTTCTCTTTCATTAAGGCTGAAAATGCTGCTTTATCTCAATACAGCAATCAGAGCCACAAATGAGGTCTTATTTATTCTATTCAGAGTTTACTTTCCTAACGGCATCCGAGCAGTAAGGTCATTTTTGTCTATTGGCTTACAGTGGAATAAATTTGAATTTAGAGTGAACAGAATGAGCTCTTTCGATCATATTTCACGCTAATCAATGCTGCCTTGATTTGTAAATCAGAACTTAGGAGACTGATGAGTGGGGGGTTGACACAGATTGGGATTTGAAGAACCAACCTGACACTGCGGTTTTATATTAGCTGAATGATGGAGTAAAAAATATAAGGAAAAGAAAATTAATTGTCTTGACTCCTAAATGGTTTTTTTTCTCTCACTTTAAAGCATGCACGATTGCAGCTGAACCACCATCTCCCTTCAGAAGATTTACAAGATAAATATGAGGCCCCCTCCAACGTTATGACACAGTTAAATAGGGAATAAAATAAAGCCGAATGGCTGCTGGACTGGAGACTTCCATTTCAAGGCTGTGCTGTGCAGTCTTTGCAGCTCCTGAGTGTCAGACATTATCACCACCACTACCCTCAACCTCACCCTGCCCCTTGTGACAATTACTACTCTACCTCCCTATTCAGCACGTAATGAGAAAACTGACTGATCGATTTCTGTCCGGCCAGTAAAAAAAAAGAAGAAGAACAGACCACACTCCGAGGCACAGAACTGCAGTTTATCCACGTTACAGTTTCGATTTTTCAGGCGTTAATGGGAGAAATACTATTGCAAGGCAGCAACTAAATTATTTTGATGATGTATTAATCATCTGATTCATTTCTTGATGAATCATTGGGTCTATGACATGTCAGAAAATAGCTGTCACAGTCAAAAAGTAAATACGACAAAGCAGATACAGTGCCCTTTTTTAATTGCATCTGCTCGTCTTCATTCCTACTGTACCGGCTCCCAATGTTGAGCTTGTTACTCAAGAAAAGTATGTATTACACATTACATTACTCACCACAGTAATTTGTTACACTACTCATTGCATTACTTTCTCGTCACTCCGTAAAATGACCTGAAATAATGTCTCATTTAGGTATGAACACAAAGCTGACAACACAAGACAAAGATGAAAAAGCCAAGTTGATTCTACTTTAGAAGCATGCTCGGATAGAAATGGAGGCTACAAACATGACTGCTTTTGTTACCTGTCGAAGTTCAGGCTCTGGCTGCGGGGCTGGGGTCGGCATACACTCAGCTTTAAAATCCCTCTCGGTTCTTGACTACTTTAGTGTTAGCATGCTATCTATGCAGTAGCCTTGCAAAGAGCCAAAGTTCTCTCAGCAGCAGGTATTCGTCTTAAAGTTTGCGAGGTTTCGTGTGTGATGCCGCTAAAAACAAAATGAAGCCAATGCGTTGGTGCCAAAAAAAGTGCAGTTCACCAAATGACCACTTGAGGCTCACTTCAAAGGTGAATCTATCCACACAGGCTTCAAATGGCAAAGTTGAGCTGGAAGAAAAATAAACACATTTAAAGAAAGGTACAAAAAAAATTTATATTGATAGTTTCATTTGCTGTGTCAACTTCATAGTGATTTTTTTAAGCCCTCTTCTTTAATTGCTAAATAAAAATAATAATAAATAACAAACTATCAGTAATTTTCCACCTGAGACCAGGAATGTCAGTTAAGTTTAGTAACTCATAAAGATGACAGGAAAAATAATAGTAATAGTTTTGCAACACATTTACCACAAGAAGTGCTGCAAAAGTCAAAGTGTGCAAATTTGTGAATTTGTGACTTGAGGGGGCACGTTTGAGTGGCTGAGTTGTGGTTGTAAACAGTAAATAAATAAATAGGAGTAAAATTATAGGTTTTCAGCTCTCAGTGTATTTGTGTAAGTATTAGACTACATATTTGTATTTTTTCCCACGTGTAAAACATTTTATTCCACAATTTTGACATTTTATTCAACAAGCCCTCGCATTTTTCAAAACACAAGGTGTTTGGATGAAGACACATCCAAACACCCAACGTACAAACACGGTCAGATATAAGGGCATTTGTTGATACACGACCGACATGCACACATTTTGTGTGAACTTTTGAGGTTTTGAGAAAGCTAAGGTATTAAACTGAGTTTTTGGCAGCTGTTTAAAACAAACTACAGATTCAGTGTCCTGACGGGCTGTTTGGATGCTACATCCTCTGGACTGTGTGTGCAACACAGATGGACCCTGATCAGATGATAAGAGACTTCAACTGCTGGAATAACGACTCAGCAGGGAGCTCCCCATGCAGGGCTTTATTTTTAATTAATGCAATTTTTAATTGGATTTAAAATGGAAATCCAATGACAGAAAGCTGGGCTAGTTCATTCGGTAGCAGCCTACGTTCTGGACTAACAAAATAACCTTTAGCAATATGAAGTGCGCAGGTACCAAGTTAAACTAGTCATAACAGCAGGTGGGTGAAGCAGCTACCAGTAGGAATGAAGGATACCACTGACCAACACAGGAAAGGGTGAGAAATACTGAACTGCCTACATAGCAAAAGCCTAAAAGTCCATCTCAATAAACTGAGGCGGTTTTAGATTATAAAAAGTAATTATTTTGGCCAGCAGTATTACTCCCCAACAGCTGTAAACTGATAGGAAAAATGATCACATTTCTTTTTAATCAATTATCCAGATATTTTATGAGATTCATTTTCTGTTACTGGGTAACTGATGGTTGGAGTAATCTTTATTATATATTATATTATTAAATAGCATTAGCTCTTATTGCTCTCACAAGTAGGCTGTTGTGTTGGATTCCAAAGGAGGAAGGCTGCTAGTTAGACCGCTTTCTGTTACGACTCTTGTGGTCCAATATTCCAACTCAAGACTTGTAAAACGCTTTCCACAAACTGCTCTATGCTCTAATAAATTCATCTTGATTTATTGTTCCTTTGACTGATTACACGGGTGTAAATATTCAGCAGGAAAATATATAGTCCGGATGACAGAGTGTCTTTTCCGAGCACCACCATGCTGTCCTGTTGGGTCAGAGCTCCACTGCCACTCACAATTATTTATTAGGCTACATATGCACCCTCGATCCATCACTGTATTGCCACCCGGTCCGGTCACATCTCTTTATGTTTATTACAGTGTCCCACCTTCCCGAGGAAGATGATTGACGTTTTCGGAGAGGACCGAGGTGGGACTTGCGCGCTTCTTCTTCTCCAATCGTGGCTCGAGGGGCGGAGGCTTTTCATCCACACTCTGATTATGAGTCAGTTACCAGACATAAGCGAAACAATAACAGTTGGTGGTACTTTGTATCCAAAACCTTCAAAGGCAAGTTGAGTCTTTAGCGCGTTTTGGCGCATCAAGCTCTTGAGTATATCGGAGGTTTCATAAGAGGAGCACAACGCTCTCCACTTTTAATCACATTAGGAGCCTTTAATGTTCAATCCTGTTTTTTTTTCCTTCCCTACAGTAGCGGTGCAGGAGTGGCCAAAGCCTAAAGCAGCGATTCAGATCAGATTTCACCTAAACCAGCTGGGAGAGAGACCGAGAGAAAGCGAGAGAGAGGGTTTGTCAGTCTCCCTCCTCCCAAATCCAGAAAAGCTTACCAAGGAAAAAGGAGGAGTGGGCTGGGAGAGAGACACCGAGGAATCCAGAGGAATTTCCGAGGATATTTTCTCTTCTTTCTTTTTTCCTCTCTTCCCCTCTTTGATATTAAAATTTTAAAAGTTGGAGTGGAGGCAGCAGGGACCGTGGTCAAGGATGGACGAGCAGCCTCGGCTGATGCACTCCCACGGGGTAGGCATGGCCGGACACCCCGGCCTGGCGCAGCATATGCAGGATGGCACGGCAGGGACGGACGGAGAGGGAAGAAAGCAGGACATCGGAGATATATTACAGCAAATAATGACCATCACAGACCAAAGCTTAGACGAAGCACAGGCGAGGTGAGGCTTCACAAAACACTTTATTTATTCACGTGAAAATGGAAATATTTGGGATGGAGAGGGGGTGGGGGGGGGGGGGGAGAGATCATAACATTGTGGTTCGGATCAAGACTGCCTCTAAATGAAAGCAATTACGCCCACCGAAGTGCCGTGACTGCGCGAAAGCGAAAGAAAGACCCTAAAAACTTGTCACGATTCGTGGTAAATTCTTTGCAAAAACTTTTCTGTCATTTTTTTAAGGTAATATATCGAAACTATAAATGATTGCGTGGCTATATGAGATTGACACGGGGGTGTGTTTTAGCTGTGGAGCACTGAGGCACCTCAGTCAAAGTGAGAGTCTTCTGCCTTGTTACAAAGGAGCTTACATTGTAATCCTATGCTGTAATAACATGTTGCAGATCCCTTTCTATAGCCTGCACTAGCAATAAAATATACATATAGCAAACATTTGAGGCAAGTTGTAGTACCTGAGTGAATTTTATTGGATGCTGCATAGGATAAATCTGTGTTTTCCAAAGATTTGAAGTCATGCATTGTGCATTTAAATTATTTTCAAAAGAATTATACCCACAAAGTATGGATTGATTTTTTTTAACAAATATATTTTTTCCCATGCTTTGGCTCCTGTAAGTTTTATATATTTGCATGCTTTGAAGTACAATCAGCTGATATATGTTGGGAAAATGTAACCTTTCGGGGATTTCAGCAAGTTCAGTTGTGTTGCCACTTGTTTGAATACTGATTTGGAAAGTGGTGTCCTGTCCCCCCATCCCTCCTTTGTTTTTGTTTTTTTGTTTGTTTTTTTAGAAAACATGCACTCAACTGCCACAGAATGAAACCGGCTCTCTTCAACGTCTTATGTGAAATAAAGGAGAAAACAGGTAAGGTCACTTTTATGGCCAGTTCCTTGTGTGTCAGCATCACTTGTTTTCTTTTCTCTCTTTTTTTGGTGTCTTCTTTTGATCGTTGAAGCATTTTTAAAGAAAAGCAGAGGTCACGGTTATCTAGACTTGACTCTCCCAAACCAGTAAATATGTATTTACATCATGTTTTCTTTCACAAACCTCACTGACACTGGATAGCTCGCTGTCATTGGACATTTGGGCCTCTTTGGGACCGTCTTTCTTTCTTTCTTTCTTTCTTTCTTTCTTTCTTTCTTTCTTTCTTTCTTTCTTTCTTTCTCGCTCCTCTCTTCTCTGTTTTCCTTGGCCGAGTTTGATGGTGTTTGCTGAAGTGAGCTGTTTTGCATGCAGAGACAGGTCAGGGGGATTTTCTGTTTATGTTCGCAGCCTGGGTCAAAGTCATGAAAAAGAATGTGTGAATTATTACTCTCTTAACAGCAGATTAAAAGGAGAGCTCCTCACATGATGAAAGCCTGTGACTATTCTCTGAGGGATGTGGCAGAGCGCTGCTTTTGAAGGGGAGGAAATAAAACAAAAGATCCAATATAACCTTATCTGTGAACACAACTTTGAAGCTGTCTGAGATTATTGAGAGAGCCTTGTCACTTTGGCTGCTCGGTTGTCGCGTCGCAGCCATGCAGACAGCTGAGAATAAACACGGGGCTTGTGCTGTATGGAGGCAATGCCGTTTTCATTAATTTAACATGAACTGTTGTTCACTGAAGCTTCACTCTTATGAGTCAGTTTGGCACAGCCCCCCCTCCAAAAAAAAAAAAAAAAAAAATGAAGGGAGAACGTGTAGACACTTGATTTTCGTCACATTTAAAACGTGAAGCCCATGAGGAAGAAGCTATAGCAGGCTGGGGCCCTGCTTCTAAATTGCAAGGCTTGGAAAAGTGAGAGAGTAATGCCTGGCTCTTTGTAAACTGTCTGGCGTCTCCCCGGGTTCAACCAGAGTTCGTTTCCAAAAAGAAGAACAAAGTGACTTGGACCTTTTCCTGGCTTTTCCCCCCTGCCTCTCCTCTCTTCCCACCGTTCTTGGCAACCAGGATTTCACAGGGCTTCTGACGAGAGAGGCTCCCCCCAGACTGCAAATTGCCCTCCCCTCCGCTTAGCACCAAGTTTGGAAAAGGAACATAATTCAATTCAATGTGGATTACATTTTCTCTCTCTCGCTCTCTTTTTTTTAATGCATCGGATCAGTTATTTTTACTTAAAATGTGGCTGGGGAACATTTCTCCCAAACCACAAATCAGCGAGCTCTAAATAGCTACATTGTTTTGATGGCGACAGAACGACGTATAAAAAGTTAAGAATAACCCAAGCAATTTGTGAGGGAATCAAGAGTGAATGGCTGCCTCTCTGTGTCCTCCCTGTCTGCGTTTGAAGAGCTGAGCCGCGGCTCATCTTCGCCCATAGGAGGTTTGTGCAGACGAAACTGAAAATCCTTTCACTGCAGTGACAGAGAAAATGACTCAAACCTTCACCATGGCATTTACAGCCAAATGTGCTGAGTGCAGTGTATGCGAGCGGAGTACAGCCTGTAATTTGTCAGCCTTTTTTATATTCTTTATAAAGAGTCAGCTTCTCCCTGCTTTTTACACTGTTGCAGTGAGAGTGTCTGCGAGAAGAAGAGCGAGCAGGGGGCGATGAGTACAGCAGGGCAGATTTGAAGCAACGCTTTCTCCTCGACCTTTAACTGAAGAGAGGAAGTGTTTTTTCTCCTTCTTCTTTACGTCATCTATAGGTGCTGCATGTTCACGTGTCTGTGTGTGTGTGTGTCTTGTACGCGCCTCTTCTTTGTGGTGCGAGTGTTGACAGCAGCAATATGGGACATTAGAGCAGTGAGGTGTCCATTGGCAAGCAGCTGACAAACAAGGCAGGAGCACATGCCAATAGCAGGCCTTAACTGATGACCTCACACACCCCCACACCCTGTTTATTTGCGCAGGGGTCGTTCCTGTGTCACAGATTTAGAGTATTTAGCAAGCTTAAACAAGCTCAGGTTCACACGCTGGCCGATGGAAAAGCAGCGACAGAGATTTGTGTTACGACTTACAGTCGTACCTTTCGACACCGGGGTTGTTTGGCCCGTCTTCTGTCCCCTCTCGCCTTTTTTCTTTTTTTAAACTATCATCATTGTTTCTGCAGTTCCTGAGAGCACTTAGAATTTGTTTTCCTGTGCTTGCTTCACATCCTGTGAAGAGAACCGGAGAGCGTCTTTGTTTGTGTGGAACCATTACGGCGAGACAAGCTGGCACGTACAGGTTGACTAAGTAAGAGAAGCCAGCCACCAAGTCAGTGTTTCTGGGTGTCAGATTTCAGGCCTACGCTCTCCCTCTCTCACTCTCTGTCTATCTGTGGGCCTGCGACCGTTTCGTCAGGCCACTCTTGTCAGCAGCCTCACATTACTCCCATGCAGGCTCGGGTCAGATGGCGAGCTCCTGCATGACTAATGTGATCAGACGGATAATGCATTACGCCGCTTGAACTTATCAAAGCTGGAGACCTGCTGAATCAGTCCATCCCGCTAAGTGCCACCCTCCGCTCTCAACCCCCCCTCCTCCCCATGCATGTGCCGCTAATTGGACGTGTACACACAATTTAGATATTCACAGTGGTGTTGATCTGGTCACTTTGGAGGTGTCATGAACTCTTGAGCAAATGTTGTTCTTTCAGTGTCAAGAAGGCGGCTTTTGTTTTGATGGCTCAAGAGTACTCTTTGATAGTAGAGATGCACAGATCAAGCAGCCAGGCACAGATTTTCAGTGTTCTCAGTCCAGACCTGATTCGTTGCATGTAAAACTTGGGCACAGTGGCACAGGCAAAAAGTGGTGTGTGCACTTTGGGGGGACAATCAGAAAAACTTTAGTGAGAACAAACTTTAATCAGACACTTAAATCCCCCCTGAACATGGTTATTTTAAAGAAGCTAACAAAGGTAAAGTGGTTAAAGCTAATGAGCCTCAGTATGAGCAAAGGATAGTTACTTTGGGGATGAGTAATAAATAAAAAAGGGTTCAAGTCCTGTTATCTGGTGAATTTATAAACTTTTTACAAAATGATGTAAGGACTTGATTTTTGTCTTGCGATATAAATGTGTTGCACCTGCTTTTGTAAAATATGTCAGGTAAAGGTGGGTGCACAGCGACTTACTGTCGGGTTATTATTTGTACCTCATTTTGGTAGCATAACACTTTGTTTTCAGAGTAGTTTATTAAGCAAGAGAAAATCTGTAACTTACTGCAGTTTGAGGTAAACTTTAAAGTTTACTAATTTTATTATGAAAATAATGTTTTACATTGTAGAAAAGCTGATTTTTGGTTCTATATGTTGTCAGTTAGAGTTCTTAGAAACTATATGATAGTTTAACCAATAATACCGGCTGGACCAAATGGTCTCTAACAACCCAACAACTGGTGGCTGCCAATGTGTAATTCAGATTATATGGGATTGTTTTTGTTTTAACCTTAAAAAACAGTCTAATGGATTGAAACAAAACAGCAAAACGAGGACACACTGCAGCCTGTAAATGACCAGGTGAGATGAGTAGCAACTGATAGCATACTTAGCATTAGCTTGGTAATCATACCAATGAGAATCTCCATCAGCATCTCTGTGCAGGAAAACGCACCAACTTGTGTTTACCAAGCTTTTAATTAAGGAAGCAGAGCACTGGAAAAAAAAAAAAGTGTAACACTGAGCAGTAGACTTAGTCAGTCCCCAATAGATGACATATTTGTCCAATGCCATCACTGCAAAATCCAGATGGGATAAGGCAGCATATCCAGATGTTTTGTTTTGTTTGATCAGCTGTTGAAAATATGTATTATTTACCATGAAAAACAGCAAAGCTTCTTAATGCAGTAGGTGAAGCCAACAAGAGTTGGCATTTTGCTTAAATAAATGAGTGAAACGAATAAGTGATCATATTCAGTAACATCAGTATAGCAGTAAATAGCAGTATTGAGCATCATGGATCCTGACTTTGACTGTTCACTAATTACTAATCAAATAAGTGGTGTCAGATCTGCTTTGCTTGACTGAAATAAGCCCAAAGGTGCACGGCGATAATGTCAAATTACCGTTTTCTGTAACATTAGCGTTAAACACTTGGAGAGGTACTGGTTGGGCTCAATTCAGCCGTGGATAAACTGGTCACTATGGCTCCCAGTCCTGCAGTTTTTCAGTATTTAATTGACATGGCTGTCCATGATGAGTTCAGGGGTTAGTGTTGCCTCTCTTTGTTACCCTCCTCTCATCTCCAGTGACAGATGGAGGCATTAGTCTCCAATGTGGCGCTGTCCTGAAACTAATGGCTATGTCCTTGGTTTCCCCGCGCTAGCTGGGAGACTGTATATCTGTCCCCGGCTTGGAAGTGCCGAAGCAGCAGTTTATCCCCCTATGTTTTAGTTTCCACGGAAATAAGGCTGAATAGGACTCTGCCTGTTCTCTCATAAATAACTTCAAATAAATAACTTCAAAATGTGTGCGAAGTTTTCCCGAGAAAAATATTGCCTGGCTTTGATTTATGCATTTATCGGAAAACTCTTCCTCTACTTACCAGAAATGTTCGTCTAAGTGAATAATAATAAACATGTAGTATATTTTTATAAGTATAGTCGGAGAGGGGATGTGCTGACTGTCAGTTTATCTTTGCTTTTGAAGTGAGTTATGACATGTGTAAATAGACCGGACTCCCTTTTATTCACTGGCATTTCCTCTATATTCATATTTATGCTCACTACATATTCACTTCAGGGGCAACAGCAAGTATTTTTGCTGTTTCCTGTCCTCTGATATAAACTCACTTGCAATTAGGACAGCTAATATATTATGCAAATGTTGACTGGCTTAATTGAGACATGTTAATCATGTTTTAAGAGGCTAATTACAGCCCTGTATATGTGAGGTGGGAGTTGTAATTAGCCGTGATAACAGATCTGGCTGTAGAATGGTCATATTCTGTGTGTCGATGTATGGGAAGGGTGTGTGTCTGTGTGTGAGATATAGGTATGTTGCTGGGCTTGTTATATGTTTGCTTTCACTCCTTATTTTTACAGACCTCTCGCCCTCTTTAGCACACAAAAACAATGATAATGTGTGTTTACCTTTCCACTGTTTTTGTCCTCTTTACGTAGTCACAAGTTAAACTGGCGTCCACGTCTGTTTGCTTCACCTTCGCTGAAAGGGCAATAGGGACAGAAAGACGGAGCTATCGGCTCACCTATCCAAGAGAAATATGAATTCATTGCGTCTCTTTCTATAGTTTGTTTCCTGCACTTTTCAGTCTGGTTATCTGATGCAGCAGCGCTGACCATTCTGCACGCCGGGCTTTTATTCAAGACTGTGTTCTTAGTTTTCTGACAGAGATCATATTCAGATCCATTACGCTAAGAATGCCTTCCCACTTATCGAATATAAAATTGCTTTAGAGAGGAAATTTGCTCTATGGCAGAGTGGAGTTTCTTTTTTATCAGATGTTTGTCTCTAGAGCAGCTTTTAGTGTCTACAAAACAGCTCTGGTGACATTATTGCAACTGCAATTGCCTCACCCATTGTTTTTGTTATTGGTGCTGTTTGGATTTGATTGGATTTTCCACAGTCTCATGGAATTGCTTCACGCAGCGTGACTGGCAAACGCATATATCCTCATACTGTTGGTGTTGAAACACCTGCAGATCTTATTATTGATATGTTCATGGGGCTCTAACCATACACTCCTACCTTTGAATTATACTGGGGGGTTTTTTGGCCTTTTTTTTAAATACCTTTCATATATTTTCTTGTGCCAAAAAATGTAAGTTATAACATATTCAGATTTTCTTGATGGAGGTGTGTTTTCCTGGCACCCTGCCACTAAAATGTAAGTGGTGTGTAGGCAGCATGCTGGGGTCGTACAAAGGACCCCCTGACTTCGATGAACAGTCAAACATAAAATGGCAAGCACTCTTCCCTGGCTGACTTAGTAAAAATGACACAAATTAATACATGCTGCTTAAACAGGACCAAGATTAATGGTTGCCTTTCGCAGCGGCTTAGATCCACTGTCAGTCGCTGCTCGCTGCCCAGATGGAATCAACACCAATCAATGAGGCTGCCTGACTCTCACTAGATATCTGCTTAGGATGCTGAGTGGTTCACACACACACACACACACACACACACACACACACACACACACACACACACACACACACACACACACACACACACACACACACACACACACATTTAAATATGTACTGTACATCCACACACAGCTATTCGATGCGGTACTCTTGTGTCTCTCCTCAACATTTCTTCGGATAAACTCGTGGGCATATATTGTGTTACTTCCCATACAGTGTGACGTTCAATCAGGTGCCACAAAGTCAGATGGGGGAGAGCAGTGAGGCTGATGGCTCAGTAGTGATTGGATGTTTCAATTACTGATAGTAATGCCATGGTGTAGTGAGTCATGCAGTGCAGATAGCACCATTTATTTTAATCAGGACAGGGGAGAGATGGGTGTGGATGTGTCTCCCTCATTTCAGAGTTTCACATTTAGATGCAGGGGAGTGTGTGCTCTCTTTCTCTCGCTCTATCTTTCTCTCTCTTTATGTCACACACAAACACTCGCACACAACCGTGCACACATGCACATGCTCAGGTGGATTGAGAGTGGAGGAGAGGTTGCCGTGGGTAACGCATAGCGACAAGGTACTCTCTCGGTGAGCTATTCTAATTTATGTTAATAAACCTCGCCTGTGCCGTGAGAGACAAAAGGGGCCACAGATGAGCCTTGGTAACCTCGGCACCTTCGCTGGAAGGAAAGGCACAGACAAAGAACAATGCAGACACACACACGCACACACACACAAAAAAGCAGAGAAGAGATATTGAACTGTAGAGAAAGACACAAATACTGTGGCGGAGAGCGATGATAAATTTAGCCACACAAAGAGTTGTTTTTGTGGCTGCAAAATCAAACAGTCTCTTGCTGGCAATCTTCAGTGCGGTGTACGGTATGTACTATTTCTGCGCGCGTGTCACAGTGTGTGTTGCAGGGGCAGAAACAGGCAGGCAGGCTGTCTCTGGGGATTGTTGCTGCTAATTCCGTGGGGCCTATAGAGACGCGGGGTTCCTGCAGTTTTTGGATCACTTCCCTTGGCAAATGTGACACCACAGGTAGCATTTAGCACAGTGGGGCGAGAGCACGGATGTTAGCACAGGTCAGCACTTGGCCTAGCCACCTGGCAGTGTAAATACCATCTCTGAGAGTAAGATAAGGGCCCTTAAGCCTGCTTCTGAAGGAGGCAGGCAAAAAAGGGAAACCTCAACATGCAGGATTTTTTTCAAAAAAGGGTGTTAGAGTGAAAGATTTTTTTTTTTGTTAGAAAGAAATACATTAATGCCACTCGTGTCATATAAAATGTCGTTAAACTCAAATTACATTAGAAGCAGCGCCGATTTTCTCAATCGTCAGCAGGTTTGACTCAAAGTTTTATCTTAATCTGTTTTGTGTAGATATCCGTTGCCTCGTTGCTATTATATGTTTTCAGCGTGAAAACTAACCAAACCATTTTCTGTTTGGTTAAATATGTACCCAATTTTCGCAGTAACAGCCATGAGGATTGATAATGCGGTGATGCTTCCTTGCTGCTTCCCTGTACAGTAAAAAATCTGTATCCCCTACCCAAAGAGTGAAAGCTGTGGATTTCCACTGTGCCTTCTGTCTGCCAGCTTGCCTTTGGCGATGTTAGTTCTGGACAGTTAACTCCTACTGAAATTATGTTAATTGCTGTCATTTTCTTTTTTCTACTTGAGCATAATCAGCAAATTATATACTTCTGTTCATTTATTACCGAGCCGCTCCTAACGGCGTTTTTACCCTTCAAAAGATTAAAAGTTAGGAGGTAGTTTGCTCTTATGATTTGTGTATATTCATGCGGGTTTATGGGTATTTTTATGCTATTAGCAATTTGTTATTTTCTGTATCAGTTTGTAATTGCATCAGCTGTTCTGGGCCATAAAAGTTGTCTTAATGCTCCGAATGTGGTGTGAACGCTGTGCTAGTGACACCTGAGAAGTGCTTGTGCTGGAGCCTATCGAAACATAACTTGTGTAAGGTTTATATCGTTTTAATCTTTGTTTGACAGTTTGCCAGTGTGATGCTTTTGTGTTGTTTTGGCAATACTGCCACCCTGGATGCCATCATGCCGCAAGGTTGTTTTTGGCATTGTTACAAAAGTTTCAGGTGTTCACGCACTTAGTATGGAGGAACAAACATAAACATCTTATTCCTGCAGCTGGTGCAGGACTCCTAACTGGTACCAGAAAAAGAGAAAAGAATCACACCTGCACTGTTCTCTGCACCGTCTACCTGTTAAATACAGAACTGATTTGAAGATCCTTTTATTTGAATAGGTTGACACCTGGGTACATTTCAAATCTTCCCTGTCTCTACTCTCCTTCTGGGTCTCTCATATCCTCAGAAGAACTGCATTTTAACTGTTCCACCATCATGGTTAGTGGGTAAGGCTGACTTTAAGTTGGAGCAGCAGCCCACAATTGCTGGACAAGCTTTCCAATTACAATCAAAGGTTTGCTCTTTGTTGGTGCTTTTAAGATGAAGACTTGCTGGCTTTCAATGGTCTTTTGTAGTTTTTATTGGTCTTTAGTAGTTTTAGTATTTTGGCACTGATGATCACAGTGTATGTATGTTCCCTAACTCTTCCTAGATGCAATTATTCTGGATAAAACGAAGGATATAAACTATATACTTACAGTTTACGACATTATTTAGGAAATATTTAAAATCATAATCTTGGTTACTAGGATTATTGACATTTGTATAACTTCTGGGAGACATTTAAAATGCATTTTTAAACATTCAAATCCTTACAAATTATATATGTAGTAGCTGATCTCAAAATGAAAGGTGACATGGCATTTAACTGGGGGAACAACTAAGCTGTAGTGCCTCTGCACCTCACTGTACAATACCTTGTGCAATACTTTTTGTAAATAGTCAACAGTGCAATAGACTCAATACTTGAAATGTGCAATTCACTTGTATTTTTATTTTTTATTCCTATTTATTCTATTTATCCCCTTTGTATATTTTATTTATATTTGTCTCTGTATTTATATATGTGTGTGTGTGTGTGTGTGTGTGTGTGTGTGTGTGTGTGTGTGTGTGTGTGTGTGTGTGTGTGTGTGTGTGTGTGTGTATATATATATATAACAGTTCTGTAACTGTAACTTTGGTCGTTGCTGTGCTTTTTTTGGAAGTCGAATTTCCCAGAGGAACCCACCCGAGGGATTAATAAAGTTCTATCTTATCTCTTATCTTAACTGGTACAATTGTACATTGTACCTGCCTGAAACAGGTATCTCTTGTAACGAGTCTCAATGGGAATACCTGTTTAAATAAAAGCTAAATAAAAATTTTGAAAGAAATTACAGGAACATTACATTACGTGTACATTTTTGATACTGTGGGTACTTTACATGTGCACGCTGTTGTTACGAATATGTGTAAATAAGTGTTCATCAAACACTGAAACTGTGCATCTCATACAATAAAAAGTGTAGCTTACAAAAAGAAAAATACCTGTATGTATTTATTATTCATTTGTTTGGTGTTCGTGAACAGCCGTTTGTTGCTGTCTCTCTATGAAGATAAAAAGAATGACATGATAAATTAACTTGCACATCTGTGTTTTCACATATCTGTGTGAATAAACGTCACAGGCAGTAAAAGCTAGCAAAAACCTCCAGTATAAGTCTAATTACCACTTAAGTTACCTTATAGGTACGGGTAGGCCTGAAGGTTAGGGGTAGATGCTCTGATGTCACTCTCTGGGTGTAGTCAGCTTGACTTCATTTGAAGAATTATAGGAATCTTCCCATTGTGTGCATTATTAATTACTCTTATTTTCATGTCTAGGTTTATGGACTACCCTTTCGAAATCCCTCACTTTCTATGTGCACACATACACACAGGCATGGCCTCTGCTGTTACAGGAAGGCAAACTGTGTTAGTTTAACCTAACAAGACCTCTCGTTTTTACGTTAAACTAGGTCACGTGACACAAAGACAAGTAATATTAGACATGCATTTATTACCACTTCATTGAATAAGTTTCAGTGAGTGAGCGTACATGGATAATTTATTTTCAGACTTCCCTGAGGCAGACCGCATGACAGTATGTGCAGGTTCCCCCACGCCATGTTGTAAAAGGAGGATTTTAGTGCTTTCTCGCCGATGCTTTCACGAGTCGTTCACAAGATATGAAGCGACGACCCTGTGACTCCGCACATGCCTCTCACGCCTTCAGGGGAGCAGCTCTTCTTCTAATATTTTTTATTTGGCTTTGCTGCCACCACCTTGCAGCCTGTTTTATTGGATTTTATTGATGTCCTTCAGCACCATGTTTAGCAGTCTCCTCCCCTAAACACATAAAATTCCTTTATGTTCCTATTACTTGAGTTTATGAAGAGCGTCTTCTCCCACCTCCCTCCCGATAAGATCATATTGATAGATTGATATTGGGAGAGCTGTAGTGTGATAAAGGCGTGGGGGTTAAGAGCTTCTTGGATAGTTTAACCTTGATAAAACAGTTGTTTCAGTGAGGCTGATTTTGCCCCATCCGTCTTCATCCGTCAGGGCCCCTCTGAAGTATGCAAATGAAGGCAGTAGAGGGAAGCGCCGTGTGCGGTTAAATGGGGCGTTGCGAATGTGCGGTGTACCGCGCAGACGGGGTGATACTACTTACTGTCCAAATTTAGTGTGTCTCTTCTGAAACACCCCACCCCCTTCCTTTTTTTTGGTCTGCCTTTCGAGAATATATACACCCTGAGAGCTACTGTGGCCTCTCGTAAAATGATTGCAGCTGTGACAGAAGCAAATCACTTGGCCCTTTTTTTTAACGTTGTTTAAAATATATGTTATTATAGATTTTAGTGTTTTTGAGCAGGGCGTTAGCCCTTTATTTGTGACTCGTACCTGCATTTACATGTTGCAGCGGGTTTTACTGCATGCTCCAGCCATACATTTTTAGAGTATGGCTGTTTACCATGGTAATTAGTGAGTCTGGAGGTGTAAGGGTAATGATCTTTGTGATAATAACTGTTTATGCCTTAACACTGCTCTCCATTCACAGTTTATGTTGCTCAGGCAGCTTCATTTGCCTGATTAGTTTTGTACCTACTCAGCAGCATTAGGGATGGGGTTTTTTTCTGTGTGTGTGCGTGTGTTTGATTCTCTCATTTATCTCGCGTGTCGGCATATTGATCGATTCCCCTGCTCACTCATTATTTTGTTCTGTTCTTCACAACTCATTTTCAGAAAGGGGGGCCAGCCCCAAGGCCACAAACAGATACCGTGTCTCCTCGTTGCTGTCTGACTAGCCACCACACGCATAAAGCTGTCAATCAGGAGCTCTCCTGCCTGCCCTTTGTTATGGAACGCCAGCTCTGTGGGTGGGTCCTCTGGGTGATAGATGGTTTTGAGAGCCTATCGGACTGCAAGAAGCATCCATCTCTGTCTGGAGCCTGTTAAACAAGCTTGGGAAAGCAGCCATGTAGTCCTAACCACCACTGGCCTCCACTAAAAACCCCCATTAACATTAATGAAGGATAGCTTTAAAAGTTCTCCAGTAATAGGCTTGAATTGGATTTATGAGTCAGATAGTTTGCCAGAGAGTACGTCATGAAAAATGTCGCTGCTAGATAAATGGAAATGAGTGTTTGAAAGGTCTCGGGACACTGTTTCAGCGAGGATTTCAGCTCAGCTTTGAAACTTTTTTTCCCCTCTCACCCCTCAATCATTTCCCCCTCCAGCTCTAAAATCAAGCTGCAGCTTCGGTGGCTGTGAGGGAAAGCGAGGTGTTTGATGTTTTAAGTCACTGCAGAGATAAAGCTGCTCGACTTACACTCAGTGCCTCTGCTTCTAGTGGGGGGAAAAAATAAGTTCTTAATACTTTTTTTAAAGGCCTTTCATCCCAGGTGGCACTGGCCATTTCAATATCTTGCAACTACCACTTTACCTGTCTGCAAGGTCCCTATAGATGGCTGATGTGAAACTGCCATTAGCCAGCCAATTCCTCAGCCACAGATTACTGTGCCAGTACGTGGTAATCACAATGTTGAAAAGGTCTGATTGCACTCCATCCAACCTACAAAGTGTGGCGTAAATGGGTTTTTCGAAGGTCTGCAGTTGGTTGTTGGTATGTCATCATAGTGCATTAGGACTGTCAGAGGCAAAATAACAGTTTTTGAAACCTCTTTCATTTCATGTGAATGTTAACAGGATGCAGAAATACACTCAGAAGCAACCAGGCAAACAGGGTCCTCAGTGAGATGGTTCAGTGCAAGTGCCCGATGTACGAGCTGAACCATGAACTTGTTCCACTGGAAATAGATGTATTTGAGGTCTTTCTAATTTTCCGGAGCTCCCCATTCTCTCGGTTTCTCCCTCTTTCTGTCTTTGTTTCTCCTCCCATCTTCTGGCTGGTGTGCTCTCTGCTAACCTCGGATATCATTACCGTCAGAGGGAGGTTGAAGGGAGAGACAGGTTGCTATTCTTAATGAATTCCGCTATGTCTTTGCACTCCCCCACCTAGTTAACCCTGCCCACCGCCCCATCGTCATCGCCCCCACCCTCCCCCAGCTCAAGGTGTCAAATTAGAGCAGCTGGAAAAGGGGAGAACAAGGAGATGAGCAAGGTACATCTTACCCCAGCTCATTTCCTCACTCTCCTTCAAATCACCTCATACAACATGATATTCATGAAACGTATCCATGTAACAACTGGGGAAATGGTTGGATACACTACACATATTCTCTTTAATTATTAAGAAGCTGGTGTTGGGATTGATGCTCCTCATGCACTGGTGTGCAGTTAAAGTAAAATAAGTAAAATAACACAAAAGTATGAAATTACGATTTTGTAAAAGCAGGCAAGTGTTTAAAAAGTCGAAAACAACTACATTCGGCAAAATGACCTGATGAAGAGGTGGTCAAAGGAAGAATCCAATAAGCTTGGATATTTACTTTATAAATACATCACACCAGTGACTTGTTGATTGGGGCTTCGATGCTGTTAGGAGGTCCCTGAGGGCTGACTTTAAACTACTAATGGACAATTGGCTTTGACGTCACAGTAGCACAAAAAAGGGGGCCATGTGTTTGCAGGGTGGTGAGTGTTTAGGGGTTGGAGGTATTTACATGAGCAATAAAAGGTCTTTCCAGAATGTGAGTTTGTTATCCAGTTGCAGTAATTATTATTGTTAATTGATATTTGCTTCTCAAGTGTCCTCTCATTTGTGTATGCGTGTTATCATTTATTATTTTTGTATAAACATTTATGATGTTTGATGATTGGATAAGGTCTGCCCTTCAAGCATTTGAATATGTTACGGGATCATTAGCATTAGTGTAATTTCAGTGCTGTTTCTGGTCAAGGTGCAGGTGATTTCATTTTTTTATGAGGCCTGTAATGAAGAAGCGTGTCCTTGTTGCATATTTCAGTGACTTGTGAATATTTTTCCATTTTTTTCCCTAAACATCTCAGATTGCTTCATGGCAGTTTTTCATGGCAAAACTTGAAGGACATGTGTTACACAGTATTTGTGGTGTAAATACTTCAGTTTCTAAATTCCTGAATACAGAGTAAACAGTGAAGGTGTCAAATTGCTGACATGCAGTGCAGCAAGAGCATGGTTTCAAAACTCGAGTGACATACAGTAGATGTGCCAGCAATCCATCCATCTATCCATCCATTTCCTTTCCTGCTTATCCAATTCAGAGGCGTGGGAAGGGGGGATGGGTGGGCTGCAGCCTGTCTCGGATGTCACTGGGAGAGAGGCAGTACGCTGCAGACAGGTTGCCATTTAAAGAAAGAATTCAGTGATTGTCTAATATTATTTGTGACCTGTAAATACAACATCTCAAATGTTGAAATTGAGCCATTTTAATGTAATTTTTTTAATTAGCGTTCAGTTTGAATTTTACATAAGCACCACAGTTCAAAAGTGAACATCCATGGTGATGATAGCACAAGTGCATTAGTGCAGATGGTGAAGGCATTATTAATACTGACTTACCTAAATATGGGTTTGGAGCAGGGAAGGTGTTGCTTATATCATCAAGACAATGCCAATTGACATAGTCCACAGTGGTAAACACGTATACTGTCCTGTGTTGTGGGGCATTCCCAGTGTTGGAATGGGGTTGTATCTCAGAGTAGTAATTTAATATTCTCTTTGCTATGCATCCGAACACTGTTCCAACTCACACCTTTAAATTTAGTTAAAGATCTTAAAGTTTCCAAAAAATGCAAAAAAAAAAAAAAAAAATCCCTGAAAAACTACGTCATGGTGATAAAATTCAGACTTTGACGTAGTCGTAAAAAAGGGGGCCTCGGTAAGGAGCTGAAACAAAATCAAAGAGTAACATAAGATTGTTCACCGGCGCTGAAAGGCTGTTATTTGTTTAAGCCGTACTTTCAGCAGATGTAAGTACATGAAGTTGTAGCATATAGCAACCAAAGAGCTCTGCTGAAGTGCATCAGTTTGATGTTACAGCTGCTGCGTTTGGCCAGTTATGCTCAGGATTGAGAAGATCACACGCGAGCTGTTAAAAAAGAAAAGCACACAGATGTAAGCTCCGTCACCGGTAGCAGTTTTTAATGATGTCAGACTGTTTCAGGGTGGATTTTTTTCCTGTGAGCCCAAGCAGAGCTGTTGTCTACTTCACCCCGGCATTAGTGTTTGATAGTCCTGACTCAACAGAGACTCGGCATCCCCCCGTGGCTGTGCTTACTCACTCCTGAGCCCAGTGTTTAGTTTTCCTTGGCAGACCCGGGCCACAGCTCATTAGACTAAGAGAATGTGCTTGCCTTAATTAATGACATGTAAATATCCTTGAATTGGCCACATTTGCATATTAAGAGAGATTTGTGGAATCTGTGGAGTAATATATTTTAATTAGGGATTAATTAAAAATAATGGGAATTTCATTTCGCCTGGCAGGTTGTGTTTGGTGCGTCGGGGCCCAATCTTTGAACGCAGAGGCAGCTACCAACATGTGAAGGAAGCTCTCTGCTCTTTCACCCGCTATCTGTGCTGCATACAAAAAATTTTCTCTAACACACACACACACACACATACTGGCATCACATTCCTTGAGATGCCAGAGTCTTCCCAGGGGGTCTCCACAAAGCGCTGTAGCTTTGAAAAGCGGGTGAGGAGGAGGCGATTCCAGCTTGAACACCCACAATATGTTTTTGGGGATGGTCCCAGTTTGGCTCAATTTCATCTCCTCTCATCTTTTTGTATCTGTATTTTTTTCCCCGTATAGTTGGGGAACGGCTCTCAGACACGGAACACTAGTTATGTTGGCAATTATGTTAATGGATGCCATTAGGCCATGATTGTGTATGAGCGAATGGGGAGAGAGGGCACGTTTTCGAGACCGACCTCAACTTCTGCTTTGATCCATTTTTAAGAGACTCTTTGCTATAACACTTTCTAACATATACTCCAGTTTTTATTCCCCCCCCCCTCACAGATCAGCAGACATTTTGACCGTCATATCAGGGATTGTTTCATTTCAGGCTATTTGCTCTGGGTAATGATGTACTCAGTGTGTTTCTTCTTTCCTCTGACAGCTGTGAAAATAAATCTGAATAGAGACAAAGAAACCATCTGTCATCAGCATTACTAATGGCACTGATAGCACGGCCACTATCAACCGCATCTCCTAGGTGGAAATCATCCCCATTACCAAGCATCAAAGCTGCTTCCTGCTTCCTGATGCTCCTTGCAGCAGTATCGCGCACAAACACACACTTCACGACTTCGGCTCGTTTTTAAAAGAGAGGTTTTCAACGATTTCCGACGCTCTCGGTCATTTTTGCGAAGAAGAAGAGGCACGCAGTAAACGTCTGTTTTTCTTCAGGCGCCGCTTGAAGCGGACGGCTCCTTTGGCATTTGTGATGTGTCGTCAGCGTGCTGATGTTATTGATCCAGGACCTTCCGAATTCATTAGGAGATCCAGCCCTACAGTGCCGCATCTTTATTTATGTTGCTGCCCCCTCCCTGGCCTGCCTCTCTCTCTCTTTCTCTCTCCGCCTCACTCCCTGTCTGCCTTCCTCTTTCATCCTCCATGCATTATTCTTTTATTATTCTTTTACAGCTGCCTTATCGCCCGCATTTTGGTGAGGATAAGACCTGTCATCTTTGGGTCTTGTCTGGGGAGATGATGGGAGACTTCAAGGGGAAGGAGGAGGTGGACTGGGGGCAGGAGGAGGAGGAGGAGGCGGAGGGTGGGTGTAAAGAATGCTCTCTGTCCCCTTTTTTCATCATCCGACGTGGACCTCTCTCTCTCTCTTTTTATTTCTCCTCTCCCTCTCTCTCTCGCTCTCTCTCACTTTCGCCGTCTCTCTTTGTAATGAGAATCTCTCTCTAATTGAGGTAGCTGCAGCGAGCTGGCCGAGGGTTAGATTGTGATACTGGCTACGTGACCGTTATGCTGATAGAGGTGGCAGATCAATAATTTAGGCCCTGACCTTAATGGTGGTGTTAAAATGCTCATTCCTCTGGAGTCTGGAGGCCTTAAAGGTGCAGGAGTTGGATAAAGGCGCAGGAGCTCGTTGGATGTGGAGGTGGGAGCGGGGGGATGGTGGGAAAAGCAGATAAGAGGAGAGGTGGAGAAAGACAGAGAGGGAGAGTGCATTTGCAGTCAGCCCCTCAGTCTGTGAAAGGAAGGGATCATGAGTGATGTTTCTCCTGCCTTTACATTCAGACACTTACATTGTCACCAACATTCATCCTCTTAGTATCCATATGAATGCCATAAGCTTTTTTTTTTCTTCTCCTCTCTCTGTCTTTCTATCTCTCGCATGTATTTGGTATCCGGTTGTAATCCGTTTTCTTAAGAAATCCTCCACCCATTCTCACTGATGCACTGAATGCATCACCAGACACCAGAAGTGAACAAAGACTGCGGTAACGAGTGGGTTTAATCTGGTTCTGGGCTTGTCTTGTGCTTCGTAGCTTAAGGCCATGCTCATTGAGGATTTGGACAGCCATCGATTTGATTCTGAGGGACATTAACGTCACAGCCTCATGCATCTCTCTCTCTCTCCCTCTTTCTCTCTCTGAATCTCTAAGACTCGTTCCCTGCTGGCAGGATGCGACCATCCCCAGCTCTCCCTGCTCTTCCTCACCCACCCAGTCACCCTTAGGGGATGATATATTAGATATAACCAATTCAATTTTATGCAGCCAGGACAGACGCCCCGGGGACATAAACACACACATTTTTAATACACTCCTCACCAGGAAGCCCAATGCGCCAGAGCCTGCGGCTGCCCTGGGTCTCCTCTCACACTCAATTATTAATGTAATGGCCGTAGTGGCTTAATTAAATAATAAAGACAAGCTCGCTGCAAAGGAATGGGCCAAGGACGGCGGGAGAAGAGGCAGATTCTGTAAATGTGTGTTATTGACATGTGTGAGATTGTGTTGCTTTGATGGCAGATGTGCTTTATTATCATCGAGTGCACATTTTTGGTTAAGACCCGTTGTCTCGTCGACGGGCCGCGTGCCATCCGAAATGACTTGTGACGGTGGTTGGTTTTGTAATATTTTCTCCAGAAAGCCTTGTCTTCAAAATAAATCATTTGAGCGAGAGAGAGGGGGAGAGGTGTAGACTTTTGATTCAAGTATCCGATCCGCTCATAAATCAATTGTCGCGAGAGTCAGGTCAAATAGGGGCTCGTGATACCTCAACTACATAAAAAGACTGATTTCCTCAGATTATGGATTCCTGCCACCTCAAGGGCAAGCCAGAGGAAGCTCTCTGTCTCCAATGTGATGAAATGTGGCGTTATCTTTTACTTTGTTTCATTAGATTCACTGGAGATTACACACTCTATCCTCAAACACGCGATTTTCCAGCTTTCTAAGATGAGACATCTTCTGGCCTCGGGGCAAGAAATATATTTCCGAGCTGCCGTCCCCCCAGCCCGTTTCTTGGGGTTCGTGGGCTGTTTTAACTTGCAATTAATTATTCAAATTCATTTTGAAATGCAGGGTTACATTTTGAGTGGCTTGTTCAAAAGGCAAAAGCCGTTTTTTTTTCCTCTCCCCCCCAACTAATGGCAAGTAAGCCCCCGCCATTAGATTGAAAAATAGGCCCATTGTGTGTGTTGACTTGGTGGCGTACTGCGATGAAGGATTGCGACAAACTGGAGTGTTTAAATCGGCGAATTGAAATTAATGCCCTCTCAAAGCCAGGCTTGCTGACGATACATTAAAGCTAATACTCCAGTGAGGTCGAGCAAATGTTTGTTTATATACATGAAATACGCTCGGAGAGAATGAAATGATTGGATTTTGCCCAAGTAAACACTTATATTAAAGAGAGAGACAAGAGAAACAAATTGTAATGCAATGAGGTGTGGGTGCCTTCTATGTTTATTGTTTCTCCTCTGTTTTTGAGTAGACTAATCTCTTCTGACGTCTTTCATTTATGGCTGGTGTTTCCCCCCCCCCCCCCCCCCCCCCCCCCCCCCCCAGTTGTTCCCTTTCCTTCTTCCCTTCCTTGCTTCCTTCTTTTTTTTTCTTTAAACCTCCTCCTTAAAGCACCTCCCTCTATTTTGGTCTGCTGACACATTGAGACACTTTCAAAGGTCATGCCTGGAGTTTTGTCTTGTCGCATCACTTATTCAGGCTGCTTTTTATTTATTCATGCCACTTTTTGATTTTAATAATTAAAGCAGCGAGATGTTTATTTCATACGCCGATAAAGTGCTCGCGAAGAACGTCCACGTTTTATGTGGCTTCTTTGTATGACGCCGACGATCTTCCATGCAAAAAAGCGCGAGCTGTTGCTGTCAGTGGGAGCTGTAATGTGTATCGACTGAAATTACCCCCTCGCTTCCACTGCGGCCAGAAGACCTCTTAGATGGCGAGTGAAGAGGCCGAGTGTATAAGAGCCTCTTTTTTTGTACTTTTCCTTTTCCTTTAGAATTTACTGCCAGCGGCTGAGAGTGGTATTTATTTTCCTCAGACTCTGCTCTGCTATCCTGGAGTTGGCAGAGTGATTTTGTAGAATAGAAACATTATAGACTGTTAGTGTCAAAGTGTTAAATGTGATGTATAGAGCTGGGGGTTTCAGTGGGAGGAGGAGGGGGGCGACGGGGTTGAGGAGGAGGCGGTAAGGAGGTGAGCACTGCCAGCCATGACTGGAGCAAGGTGCTCATGGGAGAGAGGAGCCATCCACCATGTGAGGGATGGCAGGGTAATGTGGCGGGAGGTAATGGCTTTTCTCAGTCCGCTGAAACAGAGGGGAGATCATTAGGGGTTGCTGTGCCGCACAGCGCAGTCCGTTTACCCCGACTCTGCCAGCGCCTCCTGTCAGAGCAGGGGTGTGGAGATACTCATTGTATTTGTCTGTCTGCTTTTGTGTGGCACTGGCAGCGTTGCTCCGAAGAGGCTCGAGTGTTTGATTATTATTTTGGGCCTTTTCTACCAGGATGGATAGACGCTGACACTTTGGCTTACAGCTGCACTCAGATATTTTCTTACCAAATGCTTCTGCAGCTGTGAAATCGAATCGGCGAGCTAGCCCAGACCTGATGACAAAAACAAAACTCTTTTTCTCCTTCGCTTAAATGAGTATTACTTTACCGAATGTCATTCAGTTATTAGGAGAAAGCAGGATTGAAAAAACCTTTGGGTTCATAAGAGTTATTTGTTCAAGGAGCCGCTTGAAAATATCAAAAGAGGAAGCCGCTGATTTTATTTGTTACGAGCCGCAACACATGTTTTTGTTGTTAAAAAGCTAAAGTCACAGTCAAAAGAGAAAGAGAAAAGACTTCAGACAGAGATGGTCTGAAAGGCTCATAGACAAAAAAAGGTCTTCAGATCTCAGAATGATTGTCTGTGGCAAATGAAGGTAACCCCTTCTGTTTTCTTTGAGCGAATCATCCTCTTTGGACTGTGTTTGTTTACAGTGGTTGACATTTATGTCTCACCAGGTATGTTGAAACAAGCGAAACTGCCTCCAGACTGAGCATCTTATTTTATAAGAGCCAGCATTTCAAGCTGTGCCGCTGAATATTTGTGAATGTGTCTGCATATGTAGTGTGACTGTGATCGCCCGACTTTAATTGTGGGAAAAGAAAGCGATGACATACAGCCGCGTTTGAAATAAAGGTGTGCTTTGTGAATCAGCGAGAAGTTCTCAAAACCGGTTAACAGCACTTGGAACTGTCGGTCGATTTTTGCCCCGGTGAGCCTCCAGCCCGGCGTGACAGAGAAGATTGGACGTCATTAAGGTCTACACTCTTCCCTCTGTCTGGGAGTGTGTGAAATGGGCTCTGCTGCTGCCAAAAGCGTGCACCGTTATTGTGTATCTCCATCATTCATGGTGAAATCTCACAAAAGAGGAGGGCTTGCAGCGCAGGCGACCAGAGCTGCAGATGGTGTCATTTACCTGCCCTGCATCGGTTTTCCAGATGTTTTTTTTTTTGTGTCGCTGTTTATATGCCCTTCTGTGCTGGCTGAAGGTTGGTGGATAAGTCACATTCCTAACGAGAAGATTCTCCTCGTGTCGAGACTCATTCACACATTATGAGGAAAAAAAAGAAGCCTCAAAGAAATATGATCGCTCCTGTAAAATGGACCAATTATTCCCCATTGACAACCTTCAAAGCTCACTTTTATTGGCCGATTCAGCCAAATAAAAGTTTATTGCACGAGCTGAACGGGACGCCATCATTTTTGCATAGCTTTTCCAAGCCCAGCTTTTATATGATCCCCATTATTACACCTCTGTGACATTTAAACTTTATTGAACAAGACTTTAAAATCTGTAGGCAGTATATAAAAGAATGAGGAATTTATCTCTTTCAGATGGGAGGAACCCCCCCCCCCCCCCCCCTTCCAAACTGCTAAGCGCTGACTGAAACAGAAACGCAATTTTTTTTGCATGTTTTTGAATTGATAGCTTTATTTTTATTCTAATATCTAAACTACTGCAACAAGCTGTTATTTTACCTTCAAAATATTTTCTCGATTTTAAGAATTAAATTTTACACAGTAGTTAAAAGTCTCCATCATAGCTGCTTTGATCAATCACCCAAGGTGCAATCATCACATTACTAATGTCTGCTAGTCATTTTAATCTTTTCAGCTATACAATATGGACAAAGGATGAAAAGTGAAAAAAGCATAAAATGACATGTTTAAATACATTTCTAAGATCACTTCATTGTTGATGAGCATTTGGTTGATTGATACTTTGCAGAGAGACAAGACATATGCAGCAAATGGCCCAGACAGACAGGAACTGAACCAGGAACTCACTGTTGAGGTGTGTTTGCATATGTTCTTATGTTTTGTTTGGTTTTTTTGCCCAAAAAACAGCTGAAATCCCAAAGATAGTATACAATTACAAAAAAAATGAATTATCACTGTTTGTTACAGTCATCTAATAGATTAATCTACCAGCTGTCTGATCTAAAATACCTAAAACGTTGAGGCAATTTAAACTCTCTAATGTTCATTTGTAGGCTCTTTTTTTTATGACAAATGCAATCTTACATCTGAGAATAAATATATTTCCAAGACAGCCAGACGGAGAGAAAGTAAAGCGGAGAAGGGAAAGGCACTGGAAGAAAGGTCCTGCCCCCCTCCTCTATGTAATTAAAAGGGGGTGTCTGTCAGGGGCTGCTGCTGCTTTGTGTGGCCCCATATGTTTGGGCGCTGATACAGGGAGGATTATTCTGTTTGGAAGCCTGATAACAGCCTGTTTATAACCTTGGCACAGGCTGTAGCCTAATCTGGCAGCACCCCCTCCCCTCTCCTCTCCTCTCCTCTCCTCCCCACCTCCACCTCCCTCCCACCCCCAAATATTCACAGAAAAACCATACTGGCTGTTTTTTCTTTTTTTTTTCTTCTTCCACCTGGGGGAAACAGTCATGACCCAAAAATCTTTCATATGCACGTTCGGCTCTCCTCAGCCTGAATATTATGTGAGATGTTGATATTTAACAATTTCAGAATGGCTCCATTAATCCAGCCTGTTTTGATATTTCGACTGATCATCTATCACCGCACGCTCAACGTGGAGGATAAATAATATTTCCTCTCCTGAATTTTTACTTCCCTTCTTCTTTCAAGGTTTTATTTAATTGAGCCGTACCGATTTTTTCGGTTCGTCTTTCCTTTTCCAGACGTCAGAGCTGCTATTGTTGGAAACTTTCTTTCTTTCTTTTTTTAAATCTGCAGGCTGATTAGTCCAGTCTTTTGTTCTCAGACTATATTGTCATCGCGCTGCCTTTCACATGTCTGAGTTTGTCATGATTTCAGTTCTGCTTCTGAAAACTGCTTTGTGATTTTTTTAAAGTCCTTTGTGCTTTCAGAATAACAGCCCCAAATTGTTTCTTTTGCGCGCCTATTATGCCTTTCCTTGACTAATTGCTACATGATTGACTTTATGAAATTAAATGAAAGCTCCTGTAGTCGCCCAGTATGGAGGCCATATTCTTACAGTAAGAAATAATTTCTGCTAGTGTGCGCTTTAATATGATTTTATTAATATGACTTTAGGCAGTGGCTTTTTCTTAACGTGAGATGACACTGGTGGAAGGAAACCAAAGTACTCCACTAATGTTCTTACATTTCACACCTAAAATACGACAAGTAGGGTTGTCAAGTTAACTGCAACGACATTAATAGTGATATTCAAAAACTAAATGTCAATCCCATTTCAATCATGAGGATTAGAGCGCATGAAACAAACAAAAATAGGTCATGACTTTTTTTAAAATGCTGAGACAAAGAATCAGAATTCAGATTTTAATGTCAGCAGTCTGAGATTTTTAATACTAATGGAAAAAGTTAGAAATGTAACTTCAGTTTTGGAATTTTGATGACAAAACAGAGTAAGTTAGAATAAATTCTGATTTATTAAAAATCGGAACTCTGAGGAAAAAGTCTGAATTCTGACTTCAGCTTTAGAACGCTGAGAAAAGAAGTTGTTCTGAAACAAATCGTAGGATTCTGAGAAAAAGTAAGTCAGAATGTCCAAATCCCGACACCAGCCGTACAATTCCAAAGTTACTCTGACACAAATGTCAGAAAATCTGAGATTCTGACTGTAACCTTGAAATTAACATTAAATTTAATTGAATTCTGACATTAAATGATAACAATAAAATTGGAATTTAGAGGAATTTGAGTCGTTCTGAAACAAATGTTGGAATTCTGAGGTTAAGGTCAGAATTATTTCTGTAATATTGCACACCAGATTAGTCTGAGCACCTCCTTGCATTTGTTAAATTAATTTGCCACAACAACACACAGGAAAAACATTTGGTTTGGTTAGTTTTATTATTGCAATTTTATATAATGATAATCATAAAGTGACAGCCTGGGTGATATGTATTAACATGTGACCCAGATCAAGTATTTTCAGGGCTATAGCCAGTATTTGTTATACTTTAAATAGTACCACCTATATTTCCACAGAGATATTAAGAATTGCTTTTCTTCGTTGTTTTATTTGTAACGGACTGCTTTTTAGACTTTTGCTTAGGTGCATAAGCGAATGACGTGACTACTTCCCGTGTATTACATCGTGTATCGACTTCTTTGCTTCTTTTAGACAAAATAGAAAAAAATAGCTCCCCGCCTCACCTCCTGAATCGCATATTTCCGTGCAAATCTCACTTTAAGTGTTCGCGTTAATAAGAGGGTTCCAACCTAGCTGATGAGTTTCCAGGGCGCTGAATAATAGTCGCTCCTGTAATGCACTGTTCTATAGCGAGGACACTTAACCAGCACACTGCGGGGAGAGGGGAGTGCTCGGAGTGGCAGGCAAAGAGAACTGTCAACCTGTCACATTTCTCCCTCCTCTTCCCCCTGATAAATTAAAGTTACACAGTGTGCGTGTTGTAGCAGCGGAAGGCTGTGCAGAAAGCCTGGCTCCTCAGGTCTCAGGAGATAGCTGGCAACTAGGTCAGACTGATAATGTAATCCGCTGACTGGATCCTCAGCCCACTACATCCAGAGTAGAAAAGCATGACAGGAAAAAAACAGAAATGTAGGAGGAAAAATAGCAACTTTAAGGTGTTGTTGCATATCACCTAGCTGGTTCCGCTTAATCAAGTTTTAAAAAAGAGTAGTGTCCATGCAGGATGTTGTGAGGGAATGTGCCGATATAATATCAAGCTGCTCTGTGTGTGTGTGTGTGTGTGTGTGTGTGTGTGTGTGTGTGTGTGTGTGTGTGTGTGTGTGTGTGTGTGTGTGTGTGTGTGTGTGTGTGTGTGTGTGTGTGCGTGTTACTGCAAACACCTGATTATTCAAAGTGTAATCCATGTCAATACACCTCACGCTACTTACGGGGGAATCTTATTTACACGCGTTGCTTTTTTCGCGTTATCTTTGCACCACATACTGCACCGCATATGCACAACAAAATAGTGCCGTGCGAGTCTGCAGGGAGAGAGTGACAAGAATAAGTTCCTGCATCAGCAAGGTGCATTTTCATTCCCGTGCAGTACTCCAGAGAGCCTCTGTGGGCCCACTGTGACAACTCTGCCCCCCTGCAGGTGTGGAAATGAAACAAGGCCTATAAATAGCCCAGGCAGCTGGGAGTAGAGCGCTGTGGAGCTTGGGCGGAGGGGGAGGGAGTTTGAGGTCCAGCTGGGGATGCAGGTGTGTAGAAGCTGACCGACAGTATATGACTGTTGTCTCACCCAGGGGGCCGGGGAGGGCGGGTGAAGCTGCAGCATGATCCAGTTTAAGAAGTGGAACTTCAGCATAATATTAATTTTTTAATTCTGAATGAATGAAAAGATGGAAAACTAGAAAAAATAAACGGATCCAAATCAATTTGCTGTTTTTTTCAGGAAAACTGTCAGTGCACTTCCACGTAACAAAGACTGAGAAACAAGCAGAGCAGACCTTTGACCTCCATCCAGGATCCATGAACTCTGTTATGCTGTTACAGCATTTTTGCTGGCATGCTTTGAGTCTGCTTGTCCGCACTTAGAGGGAATGGTTACTACACATCAGGACACTTTGATCTTGATCCTACGATGAAGCATTTCTATTCTCTTGGGAATGGTCTCTTGGGCTCACTTGGCCACGCTGAATGTTTTAAATATGAAAATGATGTGAGTCACATGCTGGCCTTCGCAGTCACAAGATTTCAACCTATTTGAATACATAAGGGAGATTTTGAGCCCACATGTTTGCGCTCCACACCACCACCGTCACCATCTAACACTTAATCTTTTGGAGAATGGTGTTTCATTGCTCCTTTTTCCCATTTCATGAAGGGGTGTCAGCTAACGGTGTGCCTCTGAAAAACCCGTTTCTACCCTCCTTTTTGTCCTTTTTTGCTGTTCTGCTGTTTTAATGATCTTAGCGTTGTCGTCATGTGCTGAAGTAAATCACAAAACCACAATAAGGACAGAAACTCGGACATCAGCAGTAGTAACAAGAGGATAACATTTTATCACTTAAAAAACAAAAAAACGTGAATTGAGTGTGAGAAGAAATCAGACGCCTTAAATTTAGTCAAATGATGGTGGTGTTTGGTGGATTATTCATTTTCGTTAGTGATTTCGCTTTCAGCTGGGCATCTGTAAGCTTGATAAAATGTTTGACATTGTTTCCATGGTTACAGCGATCTGAGCGAGTTTCTGCGGAGGGCTCTTAGCAGTGCTTCTTCGTGCCATCTGCACAGGTTCAACCCCTGAAGGAAGCATGTGGAATTTCAGCTTGCAGAACAAATTGAGTGAAAATATTCAGAGTGTCTATTTAAATCTGTGAGCAGTAACACAGGATATGTGGGTCAATGGAGAGAGAAAAAACAAGTAGAACTGCAGTAATTGTGACAGATATGGACTCAGTTTCATTTTAGTAATAATGATCTTATTAGAGGCTGTCATTAATTTTAAGAATGCACGGTATATTTTATTAATCCCTCAGTTTACTAGGAAAGATACGACCTCACGTTTACATTTTGTGACCCCTGCGAAACAGACACAGCTGAACACAGCGTGAGCAGAGGGTCTGCATGACGTAAGAGTAAACTGAGTACAGCGTGTCAGAGTAGATAACCAAACAAGCTGCATAGAGCGGAGACTATAAAAGTATGCTGCCTATCTGCACTTCTCATCTACAGTGAGCCGGTCGGAGGAGCTCAGTGCGTTTCACCGGCTTTAGATTTTTGCGTTTTCCTCACTTCTCTTATCACCTCATCAGCCCAGCATCATGACCCATGTTAAAGCCACGCTGGTTTTCTGCCAATGCAAGTGTTTTCATGCCGTGATGACTCTGAATTAGCCTATGAAAGCACCGTAAAAAAAAAAAGGGCTAAACACTGGTTGAACCTGCATTCGGCAGTCCCTCAATGCACAGGTTTCTCATACCTGAGCGGGATATCAGTGTTTCCGGCGTGCAGTCTTAGTGCCACAGGACGGTCTGCACCATATATCAGTTTGCTCCTTGTTCTTCTTCTTCTTCTTTAAAAAAACATAAAAATAGAGCAGTGTTGTCTCTATTTTTTAAAATCAAGTTTCAGCTTTTAGGGCAGAAAATGCTGCTTTCACTCCCAACAGATGACTTGATGTGCTTTTCATGTAAATGGCGTCTAGCACTTGCACGCCGGTGTTTGCATTAATGCATTAATTTCTCAGTACTGTATGCTTTTTGTAGCTGCAGGCTGAAAATGACACGTTCCTATCTAAAGCACATTTCTCCGCTTACAGTCCCACTCCACTTAGACTCTCACGCACGTTTTTTAGTGCTGATTGACAGCAGGAGCTCCCCCTGACCTAGTATTCTGCTACAGTGGGACGATCCCACAGGCCAGTGATTAATGACTAGGCTTTATCCGCTAGTGGTGTGGTAGGCCTGCCAGCCGGGCCACTTAGACTGCTTGGACCGCTACCTCTGCTGTAAACACACTCGTGTCTCACTCTCTCTGCCTACAGCCATTGTACTATCATATTCACTATTACAGCTCTAAACTGGTGTCCCAAGTTGACCTCGCTCTAACCCTTACTCAGTGAGAATGCTTCCCTTAGCAGTCATTAGCCAAATCTATTTGCATTATTTTGAAATTAAGGCAGCTCTAGTAGTGTCTAGTGAGGTTCCCCATGTAAAAAAAAGTGCATGCATTTTCCTTCTAAGTATTCTGTTTTGTTTATGCAAAGTGTCTGGTGCTATTTTTTTTTTTAAGTCAAAGGCAAACAGTCGCACATATGGCATGCTATAAGCAGATCTTAACAAACATTTTAAGCCAAGAAAAATGAGTGAATGCAGCGGAGGTGGTCTCACTCGTGGACAGTGATTGCTTACATTGTTTTTCTTTCCTTACAGCTCAGGGCACACTGAGCATTACTAGTCTGCATTTGAACATCAGGCCTGGCAAAACAGCAAACCTCAGAGGGATTTCTGTAGTTGTGACAGCACCCTAACAAACTGCACACGCAGCAGGAACAAAGCCACTATGACTTATTTTCTCTTGGTGTGAAGCTTGCCTGATAAATGCGGGGAAAGATGATATTTCCTGCTCGGGCATATCTCCCAAGTGTTGCAGCATTATTGGCAACTTGTAACCCATCAAGCATTCGGGCATGAATGTGAGCCTTGGTGCAGTCTTTACTTTTGTTTTGATGACGAGCATGAGATAAGCGAATCCGTTCTGCTTTCAAAGGATCTATTAGTGTGCAAATATTGAGTGCATAATGTGTTTCAATCAAGTATTATACTTCATGGTGATTAATTGCTTGATTAAATTAGTTGATCGCACATATTGTATTACAAAAACAATGATCAAACATTTACTCCAGTTTTTCAAATGTGAGTGTTTTTGTTTTTCGGCTTTGCATCACAAACAGAATGGCTTCATGCGACAAAATGCTCAGTTGCAGATTTCTGACATTTACAAACAAATTATTTTATTCGGCGATAAGATCGTAAGATCCTTGCCAGTGATTTGGTCGATTCACCGGTCACCCTGCATTCCTACCCTCACCTATGGCCACGAGCTGGGGGTAGTGACCAGAAAACCAGAAGTTAGCTTCCTCCAGAGCGTGTCGGGCCTTAGAGATTGGACAAGGAGTTCATTCATCCAGGAGGAGCTCGGAGTAGAGTTGAAACTTGATACTACTCCAATACTACATTGAAAGCAGCTAGTTGAGGTGTTCTGGGCATGTCCTACTGGGAGGAGACCCCTGGGCAGATCCCAGATTTGCTGGAGGAATTACATCTCTCAGCTGGTTTGGGAGCACCTCGTTGGCCTACAGGAGAGCTGGAGGAGGTGGCTGGATACACGGTGGTGTGGGTATCTGTGATTAGACTGCCCCTTATAAGCTTTTTGATGCGGCCCTCCACAACAGTCCCAGTTTCTCATAAGATCCCTTGGGAAAACGAATGGCCCACCTCAGGATTTTATAAAGAAGAGTCATTTTTATCTTTTAGATAAACATTTGTCCTCTCTTTTTATTAAAGAACAGACAGACTGTTACTTGTTTCACCTTTTCATGTTTATGTGCAAAACCTGAATAGATCAGATAAAACAAATTCAAATACAGTTAATTGTTAAAGTTGTTCATTTTTTGTTTTGCTAATTACAGTTTTTCCTCAATTGCTTTGGTGCAATTCTCACATCAGAAAAATCATTGTCAGCACTCTTAATGCAGTTCTCTTTTTTACACATATCAAAACATGAGAAATCAGTCAAGCACTTCAACTCTGATGAATGAAAAAAACAAACATTTCACCACTGTATTGAAACTTAGACATCAAATTCTTTTAAAAACATTTTTATTAAAAATCTTACTGACAGAGAGTAGAGCAAAGATGAAGGCCTAATGTACATTAAAAAGTGTCCAGAAACAAAAATAAAATGTGAAGGATTTATTTAAAACTTTGCAAAATTGCTGAAATCTCCAAAAGCTAAATACTTGTGAAACTGTATGCATCAGAAAACAGGCAAAGAAAATAAATACAATCTGGTCACAGCACCATCTGTTGTGTAATCCAGTAAATTCATCTACATACATTAAGAAACCACTTTATTAGGTACACCTGTTCAGCTGCTCCTTGATGCAAATAAGTAATCAGCAAAGCATTTAGGCATGCAGACATGGTCAAGACAGCCTGCTAAAGTGACTGAACGTTGCATTATTGTTAGTGTCGGACAGATTGGTCTGAGTATCTCAGACACTGTTGATCGATCGGGATTTTCCCCACACAACTTGGGTTTACAGAGAACGGTCTAAAAATATCTGTGAGCGGCAGTTCTCTGGATGAAAATACCTTATATTTCGTAATCATAGGTCAGAGGAGAATGGCCTGACTACTTCAAGCAGATACAAAGGCAAGAAAAAAACTCACTCAACCACTCGTTACCAACAAGGTGTGCAGAAGAGCATCCGTGAACACGCAGCACATCGAACGTGGCACAGATGGGCTGCACTTGGACCACACTTGGACGAGCAGCTGACAAATCTGAAGCAACTGTGTGATGCTATGATGTAAGCATGGAGCAAATTCTCTGTTTCCAGCACCTTGTTGTGCTGAGCAGCACAGCAACAAAGCAAAAGGGAGTCCGACCGCATACTAGCAAGGTGTACCTAATAAAGTGACCAATGAGTGCATACGTATAGTACAAGCCCGTGTGTCATTGCCATGTCACAGGTGCCATGACACAAGGCTAAGAGTATGCTCTGTGTTTATGTTTGCTTCTAACTGAAGGGCAGTTTTAGTGCTGTTACTGGCCCTGTGTTCCTGGCCTTGTTCTTTATTAGTTTATACAAGTTTGAAGTAATTTGGCTGAAAACACCAGTGCAGTCCAACACAGCATGTCCCTTGGAAAATTAATGGCCCACTTCGGGACTACATCATATAAATTAGAGTTGCGAGATTCAAGTGAGAAGTGTATCACGTCTAATGTGGCTGCGTTACTGATTTGAGAACTGCAAGAGTAGTGAGAATGTCTTTTCTGATGTGAGAATTGCACCAAAGCGATCGAGAAAAGCTGTAAAGTTAAACTCTGTTGTTATTAGCAGAGATACGTTGAGGCCCACACACTAACTAATAAAGCTTCTGTGATAGTTATTTGAATTCAATCAAATACTTTAAGTAACAAAAGTAATAAAAATGTGCTGATTAAACAGATGTTCACATTATTAATATGAACATAATTTTCGTTGCAGTCATTTAAACTAATTACTCTTTAACTGATATTCATTTAAGATATGCTTTCTTTGTAAATCTGCCATTTGCAAAATAATGACTGTCATGAAAATGTTGTGGAGTAAAAAGTAAATTTGCCTCTGAAATGTAGTTCAGAAGCATAAAACAGCATTGCAGGTCCAAAATTCCTCCACGTTGTGCTTAATTGCAGCAGCTCGAGTGAAGAAGAGTAGTTGTTCTTGCGGCTATAGCTTAAATCCCGGAAATTCATCCTCCAGGAAAGTGTGCTGATATTTTTAGCTTTGCTGTGACTTATCATGTGGCAACAAAAGTGTCTTTTATGGATTTGCTGGAGTGTGATCTAAACTTGTGGAAAGCTTCAGGGATTTTGCTGTATGGTACAAATGAGGGAAGCTGAACAGCTACCAGTGATTTAATCCATGAAATATACAAATGTTGTCTCTAAAACAGAACAAATTAACTACTGACCAGTCAAGAAGCACACAACACTAGCACTTATCTCATTTGGATCTGGCTCTGATGTCACTTTTCCTTGATGCACAGATAATGTATACGCTGTAGGTTATCTATATATAGAAAAGACAAAAGGATCTATTTGCAGAAGGCATATGGCTAACATCATTATCATGCCATTCAAAGCACTCAGTGACCACTTGTGCTTTATGGAGGGACGCATTGTCATCATTGGAGATATTGCTCCCAGTGGGCATGAAATGTATCATGGGATAATCTAAGTAACCACTCAGAATCTTTTTTAATAGTATAGGATAGCGCAGACTGAGCCATGTGACTGTGAATAGGCTCTGTGCATCATGTTAGTAATAAAATGTCCCGGCGGCATCTCTGTGTTTCTGTTCTCTCTATATTTTCCCCTGTAAAAAAAGAAAGTGGGTGTAGTTTTTTTCCTTCTCCTTCTTCCACAGACTGTGAGCCAGGTTTGCTTTGCGGTGACGGTTGTGTAAAAATTCATGTTCACATGTTGTCGAGTGAAGCCGAGCACAGCGAAGCAGAACCACAAGCACTACTGTCTATGAGCGGCCATATGGTGGGTGTCCTTGCATGGTAGCTTAAGGGAGCCTTTCTCCCTGAGATGAAACAATTTTGTTCAGCAATGAACCTCGTCTCTCAGCCTTTCGTGTTCATCAGACCCTGCCCCATCATCCACCTCTGAGATCTCACAGTGTATCACAGCTCCCGTCAAACTGCCTTGAGCAGGGATGGCAACCCTGGGCATCCCAGGTAGACCTAAACAATCTCGGTCACGTGGGTTCTGCCTCCCCCCGCTAGTCAAAACCCACCCCTACTCGTCTCGCCCTGCTCCGTGCCTCCAGATGTGGCTTAATTTACTGCGACTCTGCTAATTGCTGTAATTAAGGATTAATTACTGTTAATTACCGTCGCATAAACTCATCACCAGTCAAAGAGCGAGGCCTTATGAAATGTGCCATGCACAGGAACACACACCGCGGGGACTCGAGGAGGATTGTTTTAGTGGACCTCTTGTTTTGTGTCTCGTCCTGGTGCGTTGGGAGGGCTTGTAGGGCAGCAGTTAGGGCAGGACGCTAACTATCACGGACAACCTCCTCCTGGCTCCGAACACTTCACACATCACCTCCTCACCAACTGTTGCCCAGGACAGCGTCAGTGCGCTGGCATTTGATTAGAGGCTGAAAAAAAGGGGTTTGTTTAGCTACTTAAACAGCAGGGGGAAAAAAATATTGACAGCTCGCCTAAAAAATGGGGCTTCATGGATCAAATATCTCATCAGTGCTGAAACTCATTTTACTTTGCCAGTAGTTTTGAGACATTGTTTGATGCGTTGGCCCACCCTTTTATGAGGCTAGAATTTTTCTGCCAGTACTGAAGCCCATGAAGGATTGACGCCAATGTTTCATACGCCCGGCCACTCTCTTTAAAGTCCATGAATATCAGATTCAAAAAATGGGCAGACGATAAATTCAGCATGTATGGTTAAAATTCTGGCACCTGTATATTCGTCCCTCTTCTTCTCTTCTTCTTGTCACCTGTCTTATTGTGAAAAAAATCTTATAAAACATCTAAAAATAAATAGATTTTTTTAAAAAAGCCAAACCCTGCCTGACGTTTATCCAAAAATGAATACGACCAGTCTTTGTGTACTTTGTGGTATCCTGTGGACTGTCCTCTCTCCACAGAGACATCTTTGTCTCTCTGCTTGCAGGCCGCCTGTGCAGCTCGCTGGTCCACAAGCTTGTGACTTCTCAGCTATTCAGTTGCTGTGGTTTCCTACGCAGCCTCGAGCAGTTGGAACTGCATGGGCTGAGCATGAGTTTGATTCAATCAAGGAGATATATATTTTTTAAGACACCTTAAGAGAGACAGACACCCAGGGGCTAATGTATTGCCTATTTTGAATAATGAATTATTTTAATGAAGGCTTTTAAATGGGAGTGCTCTGCATTGGTGGCAGGGCGGTGCACTGAATGGTCTTCTCCTCTGGCGCTGGCTGCCTCATTATCAGGCCAGCCCCTCAGGCCTCAAACTGGCCTGCTTAAGCCTCAGATGATGACGATAATTACCGTTATTAGGAGTAGCTGCAGGGGGAACTTGTTCTGAAAAACACCAAGCTGAGTTCTTGCCACCACCGCCGCTGCTGCCGCCGAATGAGAAACTACCGGTCGCTAGTGGAGAAAGCCGGAGAAGGGGAGAGACAGAGGGGAAGAAAAAAAAAAGCAAGGGATGAGGGGAGCGGCCACCAAATCCGCCTAATGTGACGCCTGTCAGCTCGTCTCCCACCAGCTGTCACCTCCCAAATGCACTGGGGTTCATTTTTTTAATTGACACCTCGCTTTCCTATTCCATTTCTATTTTTCGCCTCTCATTCTCTCTCCATCACTCCTTGCCAGCACCATCCACATCTCCTCATCTCTGTCTGTCTCTCCAGTATTTCTCTGGTGTTTTTCCTTGTCCTTTTGTGTCCCCATCCCCCCACCCAGTGACAGATACAACACTTCAGCTCTGCCCCTTTTCTGCACATGATACTCGAGATGGCTGATAAAACATAAAGCTGTTTTTAGCGGTACTTTATGACTATGCCCTTGTGTACTGAGGCTGTACAGCTTCCCATTATCTGGTGATGGAGAGAACATTTTGGGCCTGAGAAAGTTTCCCATGAGTTCATGGATAGCCACAAATCTCGCTTTGAGCTTGAAGTGGAAAACATTTTAGGACTCCTTAAAGCGGCACCGGACAAGCACGCCCCTACTCACTGATAATAATAAATACGTACAATAATTAGCTGTATAACAAAAAAAAAAGGATAATTAATTTTCCCGTGGGCCAACAGTAAGTAACTGGGACCAGTAAGCTGAACTCATTTCTGCTCAGTATTAATTTTTATCTCTTTATAAGCTCACTGGTGTCCCAGTTACTCTATATGGCCCCTTGGGAAATTTAATGGCCCACCCCTGCCTCACTTAATAAAGAAAAAACACGAATACGGATAAAAATTCAACTAAAAAGGAATTTAAAAGCTAAAATGAAATGAGCTGGAAACTAATTGGCAGTAAATGGAAAATTTTAAAGCGAATAAAAAAAAACAAATACACTGAAAAAATGCTAAACTTTCAGTTTCTTTCACTCTCCTTTTATTTTTTTGCTTTCCTCCAACAAACATGGGTGTTTTTCACTTGTCAGCCAGTTTCCATATTTGCTTCCATATTGGTTTCCATACTTGTTCCATGTCCATCATTATATCCTCTTCCTGCTTTGGTTACGCAATCGAGCCTTAATTACTTCATGACAATAAGTCAGAAAAAAAGAACCCCAACTCGTCTCTTGCCCCTGTAAACAGCTCAGTGTTAAAGAGTTTTCATGCGCAGGCTGTGAGCTATGATTAGTAATTTCATAATGATTGTCCTTTCTTTATTAAAGCCCAGATTCAATTCAATAGAAATGACCACATATACAGTAAATTGGATTTAATGTAACATAATATTCATTCAGTGTTCTCGGTAATGATAATTGCATTGCTCAGTAGTTTACCTCAACTCTGTGGGGTCAGTTTGAAAAATGTCACAATACCGCGTTTTATGATGATTGCTTTCCCGCTACCAAGTGAAATGTGTTTGTAACTGTGAGCATTGAAGTGTCGAGCTTGAAAGCCGAGATCAGTGCCGTCGGACTCGTCTGTACAGATGAAACAGTGATTACCTGATCGGCGAGTTGACAGAAAATTCAATCACAGAGTATTGTGACGAATGCAGGGGTCAAAAACTGACCGGCATCGCCTGCTGCAGCTCCCTGTCGTGAGGATTCCAGTTTTTGCAGTCGATTTAGTAACCTAATATCTTTGAGCTTGGTGCTGTAATTCGCACAAAACGACAGGGCTTTGGAAATTACAGATCGATGCTGAAATACGTACTCTTTCGCGGCTAAAATTGTGAGCTCCTCACCTCGCTTTGAGAGGAATTACCCTTTGAACTGCCGCGATATTAATCAAATTTAAAATAGTTTCAGTGCATCAGAAATAAACCAAAAGCAAGCAGTTCAATGAAACAATGCACGCTGGAGAGGAGAATTATCTCTGGGCCACGTTTAAAGAGAGCTCCACATCACAGTGTGATTGCAGGTCTTAAGGAGCACTAGAAAGAGGCTGACACATGTCGCCGTCTCTGCTATTATGCAGTATTATTTTGAGCCGTTGAATTGTGGGTAATGTAGGTGCCATATTTTGACACTAAGGAAGAATGAATGGAATTTAAAATGTGTCCATTTAACTGTCCATTGTGAGTCAGACAGTGTTAAAGGTGCGCGACGCTAAATCGGCGCAGTAATCTTTAAACAGCTTTCCATTATCTCATTGACAGAACGTACGGAGCCGGAGAAAGTTCGCGCATAAATCACACATCCTGCAGAAACATGGCAAAAAAGGACTTTAAGGATGAAGAATCTAAATGTTTTCACGGCTGATATTTTGTTGAGATGTCTGATTGGCGAATTCGTAACGATTGTCCTTTTCTTTATTAAAGCCCAAATCGAATTCGGGAGGAATGATCACACAGCGCATACCGTAAATTGGACGTAATGTAACGCAATATTCATTTAGTGCTCTCGCTGATGATAATAGCATTGTGTAGAAATGTAGTTCACCTCTACGTCGTGTCTGCATGAGATATGGCTCAGTGCTGCCTCTTATGAAGACTGCGTTATTGGGCTTGTATCAGATGCAGATGAGGGCAGGATGGTGAACTCCTTGAAGGCGCGGGGGGGGGAGGATTTGTATTAGTGATACTTGTCATGTCTGCTGTAAATCACGCTGCTTTTTTCAGGTTCCTAGGTTGTTGTTGTTTTGTCTCAGAATGCTGTGTGGCAGGGATGAATGGTGGTGATGTTACATTATCATGTGGCTGTCGCTTTCACTCCTGCTGACTGGTCTGTGACAGGCCCACACACACACACACACACACACACACACACACACACACACACACACACACACACACACACACACACACACACACACGCGTTTGTGTCAGGAGCAGGCCTGATTTATTAACTGCTGAAACCCAAGATGACGTTTGCCCACACAATCAATACAGAGCACAGCCACTGCCTGGTCCTCTCTGGGGTCATGTGATGTGGACAAGAGCTAGGCAAGAGAGAGGACGCACACATACATACACACTACGGGGCTGTGGAGTGTATTGCATTACTGTATTGATGGGAAATGGATCCAGTCCAGTGTTGGCTGCTAGCTGCCAGTCAGAGGCAAGAAGGCTAAACTTTCATCGTGGCTGTCAGGGACATCACTGCTGCCTTGTTTGATTGTAAATCTTCCTAATTGTGACAGAATACTTTGACGTCATTAATTAAACATGTTTTCATTTAAAAAAGCTTGCAGGGCGCCAGGCTGGGTGCTCAGGGTAGTCCGGCAATGTGCGTAGCTGTGTATTTTTTTTTACTATGTGCTTCCTCATTATTAAGAGTGCTTACATTTGTTCATCCAGTGTGTTTGCATGTGTGTTTGTGTGTGTGTGCGTTCCTTGTACCTTGAGTCTCCCTGTATGAGTGGGTGGCTTAATCGTCATGTTTATTTACACTCCTGTTGTCTGCAAACAGCAGGCAGTGCGGCGATGGGCATGAGCCAGCTCTTAAGGAAGTAAAACGGCATAAATTAATCCTGTCAATAAGCAAAACAAAGGCTTATTCTTAGAAGTCCATTCATCATATAGGAAGTGGCTCGAGAATAGTTTGCGATGCACATTTATTTTTGCCCTTTTTTTTGGTGGTTGTGGGGTTGGTGGCCCAAATCTCGGGAAAGAATTGACACAAGAACGTGCAAACAAAGGGAAGGAGAGACGACAGGAGGAAGGATGGAGGGAGGGAGGGAAGGAGGAAGCGACAGAGAGGGGAATTGCGTCCTCTCATTGTTCAATTAAGTCTGTCGGTAATGATCAAGATGAGATGATGGCCATCTTCCTTTTATAGATACTAATCTGTGACTGTCCGTGGAATAAGAGAATCGCAGAGTGGGGCGGTCTCCGCTCCTTTGTCGCCACCAGAGAAAGTCAAAAGTGTGTGTTAAAGAGTTTTTCTTCTCTTTTTTGCTGCCATTGTTGTTGTTGTTGTGCAACTGTTGGGAGCGGGTGACTTATTTTAATAGAGGGCACTCGCCTTTGTCAGGTGATTACGTTAATGTATAGTCCGTGGTCGCAGAGTTCACGACGAGCGCTTTGACTGGCATTGAGGTCTAATCGATTTCATTGCTATTACTGAACAGAAATAAATAAAGCTGATGGCTGTGGTTGGGGTAATTATGCCACAGCACAGTGAATTGTTTGATTTTCCTTATTAATTGTATTTATTTAATCCATTTCATGCTTTTAGTTGTGCACTCGGGGACTTGGAGGGAATGAATAAATCACTCTTAGGCTCATTAGATTCCCCCTCTGGTAGGGATGTGCCACTATTTTGTCAGAATCAAATTGGCGAGTGTTATAATTTCCCGCTGGTGTGATTCACATGAAAAATATCCACATATTCATCTACCAGCACATGTGCACATGCGCCCACACACACACACTCGCGCACATGCGCCCACTCCCCCCCATCTGAACTCCTGACCTTTTCCAGCCGTCTGATAGCCATTGACATTTGCCTCCTGAGCTGCGCTTGCTCACGTGTTGGAGCTGATGGGAATGGATGATGTTATTGCTGGAGGAGAAAAAGGGAGGGAAGGGGAAAAAAAGGTGGAGGGGGTGGATGTGGTGGTCGGGGTGGTGACGGGGGGGGCAGTTGAAAAGAGGTGGACTGTGGTAGACAAGCTCCCCACGCGGCTCCTGGAATCCATCTGGACCCCCTGCTCCCCGGAAAGGTCACAGGGCGTCTCAGCCTTACATCCTCATTACAAAGGAGCCGTCGCTGTGACCTGAGACTGTTTAGCTACAATATGGCTTTCTCTGTCACACAGCCTGTCACATCCCCTCACTGCCTACAGCCATCACGGAAGGGACGTACAGTATGTAATGTAAGACCGTCCTCTTTAAGCATTTTGATTGATGTGTGGATTAAAGTGTGCATGACAAATGTCGTGGCAGCTTTGTCTTTGTCCTTGAAGACAGGGGATGGAACGGAGGGGCTGCACCTGGTCGGCTGTTTTCAGCTGCTCGCTGAAAAGCAGGACGCTCTGCTTCTTTACCGAGGGAGCCTTCTGGTGGCAGAAAGAGGCAGGGCAGTAAAAAAAAACCTCGTTCTCTGTTTGAAAGTGAGGGTGAACCACTTGTGCACAGTTAAAATAGTGTTAGAAGAGCCACCGGCGGAGAGTTTTCGTGCGAGCTGAGCCTGCACTTGTGCGTGTTGTGGTGTGGTATGTCATTTGTGCTTGTCCACCTCAGCAGGCCTGTCTTTGCTGTGTTTACACTTCACTCTCCACACCATGGGAGATGAGTGTCAGCCGAGAGCTGAGCGCCTGTAGGTATGAGAAGCTTCAGTTTAGCTTCAGACGCTGTCCTATCTAAACAGTGGCTGTGGCACCAGCGTCCGAGGCGTGCTGTTATTAGGCCGTGTACAGAAGGGAGAGATATGGATACAGCTTGAAACAAATGTTAGATTTATTCCTACTGAAAGAATATTTTCTTTGTTAAGTGATGCATTTTGAACTCTTAATTATGATTAATGTTACTATATTTCTTTAATGTACTCATCATTTTTCATTTCTGTGTGTAAATATGGCACTGGGACTATTTTATTTAACTCAAACTCTGGCAGGACTCATAATTGTTTTGTTTTTCTGTTTAGACATTAACAGGATAATAAAGCCCTCAGCTAGAAACTGAACCTCAGCTAGAGACATGAAACATGAACTCTGGTAGGAGTCTGTGTCGTTTTTCTTTTTTTCTTTTTTTGCATGAAATGATAGTCAAAAATAATGAAATGATAGTTTTATGCTCTCGCTCAGCTGCCAGCCTGTGTAAGGCTGCAGGTTTTTATGGCGTGGACTTGAACTCTTTTAATGACGCCTGTATTTCAGGGTGTCTACTCAGTAAAATGGAAGAATACTTAAGACTCCTTTCTCAGGCGCTGTAAAATTTTTATACCCACAGTCATTTTGAACACCCATGCAGATCGGCCCGTATTACATCATTGCTCTCGTGACCTCTTCTTCTGTCCTCCACAGTGCTCAGTATTCGAGGTGCCCAGGAGGAGGAGCCTCCAGACCCCCAGCTGATGAGACTGGACAACATGCTGCTGGCGGAGGGCGTGGCCGGACCGGAGAAAGGCGGCGGGTCGGCAGCTGCGGCCGCCGCAGCGGCAGCCACCGGCGGCATTGGCGCCGACAACTCAGCAGAGCACTCTGACTATCGGGCCAAGCTGTCTCAGATCCGGCAAATTTACCACACAGAGCTGGAGAAGTACGAGCAGGTGGGGGTAAAGCAAGCTCATTCTTTATTACACGTTGCTTCAAAACACATTCAACACTTCCTCAGCTATCATGGATCACGGATTTAGCTCAGGTCCTCTGTGTGCACAAGTTATTTATGTTGCTGTTTTAGTATAATGCGAGTGCATACATAAGCTGTATGTAAGTGAGGCTTTTTTCCTGAAATCTGAGCCCTTTGCTCAACGAAAGACACATAAATTTAACCCCCCTTTAAAAGGATGATCTCCCGTATTGATGTGCCCATGAGCCAGTCAATGGTACGAAACTCCCTTTTTTCTTGGATTGTGTATATGGATATATGTAACAAGGAATCCTGTGTGTAAATTCATTATTTTATTAGAGAAAACCTTTTGTCAGCAAAAATGTGATTTTTCTATTCTTTGGTGTTAAGTGTTTGAAAAAAGGCAAAACGTTGCACTTTCATGTTGATGGATACAGAATCTGTATTTTGTGAGAATTGTTGGCATAAATTTCAGCAGTTCCAAAAATCAATGTGGATGGAAGATCTTGCCGTTCTGTCAGTATGACCTCACTGTTTTTGTAATGTTGAGGATCTGGCTTTTCATTTTAGCTTTCTAACGTCCCGTCCAGACCAGATCTTCTTGCCCTTTGCATGCTGGGAGAGGCTCCACGCTGCCAGCCTAAATAGGAATAAGTTGGTAAAGGACAGACGAGATATTTTCCTGAGGATGTTTAAGTAATTTTGTCAGTCTAAGAGTATAATGTTCTTGAAATCAGCACTCGTGGGACAGGCAAGCCGAGCCTTTCGGAGATGCTATCTTCAGCAGGCAAACAGCCATTATATCAGTCACACACCAGCTCTTTTCCAAAGACTGTAACATCTTGTCATTCCCGTGGAAGTCAAAGCGTTCTGGGTTTGTCATCTTCTCCGAGGAAGGCTAGTCATCGCTAACTGTCAAAGCCAATATACACCTGAGCATTTTTGTGTCACCACGCTATGTACACCTCACGTGGTATGAGTGAGTAGTGTCTAGCGTGTGTGTGTGCAAGCAGAACGGCTGCTCAGTGCATCACTTTGACTGACGTAACCCTGGTGTTGACAAGCAACAGACACCTTGACTCTGAATGCAGTCATATCCAGTGACTGATTCAGACAGAGAGAGAACGAGGTAGACGGAAAGATGGAGTGAAAAGAGAGGGAGACAGTTTAAACCTCTTGAACATGAACGGGACTGAAAGCCTGCTGTCATTTTAGATTTCTCTTCACTTGTCACATTCTCTCTGCTATTGAAGAGAAGTCTTTTTAATATTCAGAGCACTGCAAGTGCTCGCTGCCTCCGCTGTATGACTCCGCTGCCACATTTGTTTGGCTTGAAACATCGCTGCGTGTCTGCCGCTTTAATTCAGACTATTCTTATTACCTCTAACACTACTGCTGTTACACTGTCAGCACTGCTCGTGCCAAGGCTTACCAGTGAAGGTGCAGGCTCACCAGAATCCAATTTCATCCTTTTGTTCTGTCTGAAGCTGTCGAGCCTCTGCGATAGTTATTCTTTTTATGAATCCTGCCTGTCTGTGCATCCAGGCGTGCAATGAGTTCACCACCCATGTGATGAACCTGCTGAGGGAGCAGTCTCGAACACGACCCATCTCGCCCAAAGAGATCGAGCGCATGGTCAGCATCATCCACCGCAAGTTCAGCTCCATTCAGATGCAGCTGAAGCAGAGCACCTGTGAAGCTGTTATGATTCTGCGCTCACGCTTTCTTGATGCCAGGTGTGTGTCTGTGCGCCCCCAACTAAATCTTATTCATATGTACTTATATTTCTATTTGACTCTAAGCTGCTTTTTTGTTATCACTCCATTTGATTTTGTTATTACAGTTATTGATTATTGATGGTGCAAGGGAGGAGTCATTTTTCTCTTCTGTGTTTTTTCTGATCAGGCGAAAAAGGAGGAACTTCAACAAACAGGCGACAGAGATCCTAAACGAGTATTTTTACTCCCATCTCAGTAACCCCTATCCCAGCGAGGAGGCCAAAGAAGAACTGGCCAAAAAATGTGGCATCACAGTGTCACAGGTAAGATCCTAGGCAAATTGAGAAAATTAGGCTCTGTGGTAAGTGTGTTGCTCAAAAACAATTCAATTATTCTAAATCAGCAGGGCTCTGTGCTTCAGCGGTCGGGAGCACTGTCAGCCTGGGGTTACCATTAGAAACACTCACATTAAAAACAGTTGGTTTTCTTAGCAAGTTGTCAGTAGTTTCCAAAGCTACCAATACCTTTCCAGGAGCATTTGACAGTCAGTTGATGAAAAAATGATTCACAGTTTTTTCATGGAAAGACTGGATAGTTACAAAGACTTTAACTATAAAAGCTTCTTTTTTGCATGCATTTTCTTTTTGTACTGTAACATTTTTGCTTTATCATGGATCCTCATTTTTCTTTTTGGGTTGTTTCATTGTTTTTTGTTTTGTTTTTTTACTCAGTTGGTACGCTGGCTATAATTTTCCATCACTTCTTAAATAAATACTAGTAATAAAGACGACCACCCAAAAATCTAATTTGAATAGGGCTAAAAAACTCACAGGGAATAGCAACCAAATTCAAACATGTAGAGCGTGGCAAAAGCTGAATATGGAAAGTTGATCATTTACCTGCTTGAAGTGCAGAGCCACTTCTGCCTTGGGCTGTTTTATTGGAGAGCCAGTCAGCCAGTCAGTGTAACTATGCAGCATGAATTGGTATCATTTCTATGACAGTAAATGTCAGAGAATCTGCATATAAGAGTCGTTAGTGAATTTCTTGTGATTGCTTCAACTTTGGACTCAGCAGCTTTGCAGTGTCATGCATCTGCCAATTTTTTTGTTTTGTTTTGGGGTTTTTTGCACCAATACAAGATTATTTTTCTGACTTATCTTCAATAGCAGATTATTTTTCTGTAGAAATACATGAAATGGGTTCTAGGTTAGGTGGTAACAGTCATTTGCAGTTCAACTGCAGGAAAAAGTTAAATCTGGTCCATGAAGTCCTCATCAAAACAAGAAGAGTGCTACTGGAATACTGCTGTTATATTTCTGTAGTGCTGAGAAGGCCTCAGTTTTCCCCCAGATAAGGTGGAGGAGGTGGCTGGAGAGAGGGAGGTCTGGGTGTCTGTATAAGCAGAAGAAAGTGGATGGAGGGCTTTCCATATTGCTCTGTTCCATGAGAATTAATTCGCAAGCAACATGAAATACCATGCAAAGAAGAGAGGAGGTTATTGTGCTAACTGGTGTACATGGCATGACTCAGACTTTTTAGGTGTGCAGAGTATCATCTTATATTTGCTTTTATTTATCTTGCTACCGTCTTGACAGGTATCAAACTGGTTCGGGAACAAGAGGATCCGATACAAGAAAAACATCAGCAAGTTCCAAGAAGAGGCCAACATGTATGCAGCGAGGACTGCAGTCAATGCAACCAGCGTGTCCGCTCACGGCAGCCAGGCCAACTCCCCATCTACTCCCAATTCAGCAGGTGAGCTTCGGGCTCTGATTAAAGGCCGCTGGGCTATAGTGAAACAAGTTCCATCAATAGAGGCGTTATCAATATTTGTTGTTCACCAGAGCAGATAGAAGCGTAAGATGGAGCGTATTGACGTTCTCATACCAAAGCCACAACTCAAGAATTCAGTCTCTGGTGATGTTTCTTATAGACTAACAGAACGCTCTCCTTAATTAACCCAGTAATACACTTTGGCTTTCTTGCCGTTCTTCTTCCATTTTTCTTCCTTTCTTCTCTGCCGTCGTTATCTTCCTCCCTCACTCATTCGCTCTCTCTTTCTCTCTCACTCTCTCTCTCTGTTATTGACCTCTTGGTCTTGTGGACGTTAATTTTTCCTGCCTCTTGTCCGGTTGACCTCATGTATGCCATTAAGCTGCTCAGAGGGCAAGCGGAGTCTTTTGTCATATAGAGACTTTGCGACTGTATTGGATTAGGACCGGGTGTTGAAATCAAGTTACGCGATGGTCTCTTTACATCTGGGGAGCTGGGGTCCATTAAAGGACGAATACGATTCTTTGGGTCTTCCTGCAGATCAATTATTACTTCCTTAATGAAACACTAGCAGCACGGACATGTAACAGTAATATGATCCATGAGGCTCGTTTTAATTGGATCTTAAACAGTTTTACGACGAGAACCTGTCGGATTGTTCTTGCTGGTTGATTCAGTGCGTCTATTGTGTGCAACTTTGTAGAAAAAGTCTTTTTCATAATGCCTGCCACGCTCTCAAACTAACCCATTCAATGCCTTTGTGCTTATGCATGATTTCATTTTAACTCCTTTTTCTGTCCCCCTCTTCTTCTCTGTTACTATCCCCTTTCTTCTGATCCTTCTCCTCCTGTCTGCGCGTCTTTCTTTTTCTTCTGCCTCTGTGTATTCTCAGGTTCTGCTGGCTCTTTTAACATGTCAAACTCCGGAGACTTGTTCATGAGTGTGCAGTCCCTCAATGGGGACTCGTACCAAGGGGGGCAGGTTGGGGCCAACATACAATCCCAGGTAGGCGCCTCTCCAAGTTTAGCATCCCATGTGGCCATAAACTGGCACATTCCTGAGCTCGTTTGTGATGTGGTTTAACCGCTGACCAGTCTGGGAGTTTAGATGCCCACAATAACTTGACCTACATTGTGAAACGGAGGTTATACTTAGCCTGAAGCACTACATTAATGTAGAAACCATTGTCAAGCCACAGTTGAGTAGACGACTGCGGACAGTTTTGGAAACGGTGCAACACTCATCAGCACCTCTGACAAGAGTTCACATAGCCACTGGTGCACTTTGTAGCTCCCTGACCTTGCCCCAGTGGACAGTCATGACCAACGCAGTGTTACAACTCTCACCACGGATTAAGGAATCACCACCCGTAGTGAAGGCCTCATTTGGTTTCAGTGCTTTCGGCATCACTTCCTTCTCCCTCCATTCCTCCTCTTCTGTTCTGATCAGCACGCCAATCGCTTTAGGTCGTTCATGAATATGCAGAAGGGACGGCCCTTATCGTAGATAAAAAGGTCTTCGGGGTTTGCCCTTAATTATTGAACCCGAAAGGGTTTATTTTTCTGATCACGAATGAATGACCTCAATCTCAAAGATTTGCAAGTATAAAAAAGGCACAAAGTACAAATTCATATATGTTTGTCTAGTTGGTAGAGCAGTCAGATTTGTTGTGAAATCCATATGGAAAGTGTGTTTCTGGGGAAAACAAATATAAAGAAATATGAATTGGACTGTGGAATCTGGAAAGAGCATGACAAAATGTTAACAGTAGAACAAATCCTGCATCACACCATGGTTTTATTGGCAGCAGGTGATACTGTGGCACTTCATCTGAGTGTTTGCTCGACTTTAAATAGTTTAAAGAAAAGACACAAGTCTGGACATAAGAATATACAACAAGAACAACAAATACATTGATAATTAGCTATCCTATATTTACTCCTGTGTTTTTGTCCTTTTGTGGCGTCTGTTATCGAGCTTGTAATAGAGGCCAAATCATTCTGATTCGCTGTTTGTAACCTTTTCCTGTTTATGATACCCTTTTACTATCAGACTGACCTTTCCTTGTGCATTACTGTCTTTGTTATCCAGAGCTTTTGTCTTACTGGTCCTTTTGTCTGTGTCCCCGCTGTTCCAGGTGGATACCCTTCGCCATGTTATCAGCCAGACCGGAGGATACAGTGACAGCCTCGCAGCCAGCCAGATGTACAGTCCACAGGGCATCAACGTAAGACCTGTAAACAATCTCATTCTGTCCTTCTCAGTGCTTCTTTGCTCTTTTACTTTGCAGTGATTCCCCAGCTGCACAATGTTGGTGATATCGCCTAAATCTGTATGCACACTAAAATGCCACTTAGCAGACTTTGCCGGGGTTGGGCTGTTGTCCAGCCATTTGCCCCCAACCCCCCTCTGTCTTCTGCCCCAGTCGTGCCCTATGGTGGCAGGCAACGAGGCAGCTACCAGGCTGAGTAGCTGGACATGCTCCTAGCCTGTCGGAGGATATTAGCGTTAGCGAGGCACCTGCAGTCGACAGAAACAAGGACACAGGTGTCATCGTCGCACCAGACGCTGCTCTGTCATTGCCACTGTAGGACGACTCATATTTATTTCCCCCTCCAAGACTGGCTTGGAAAAAAAAGAAGTTCAGAGTTGCTGCTAATCCTTAAAATAACTCGTTAAGCAGCCTGTCAAAGCCTCAGCCAGTTGTCTCGGTCTCCTTGCTGGGCCGGGCAGGGCGGGACAGGCAGCACTCGAGGCAGTGTGTTAGCATGTAGATCCACAGCGACAGGCCGAGCGGGGCTGAACAGAATCAATACGACAGTCACAGGGACAGAAAGAGCGAGGCTTTGGGCTAACAGTCCAAGCACATTGGCCAGATCATTCATCCACAGGAATAGCAGCACTGACAGCCAAGCCTGCAACACCCCTCGTGCTAAAATAAGAACGAGGACGCGTCCAGCGCGCTGCAGCATGCAACAGGCTCATTTTACATTTGTAATTTAGACTAATAACAACACACCAAATTATGAATCTCTGACCTCAGTCGCGCAGCTAATTTGGCTTCTTTCTTTTTCTTATTAATTTTGCTTTTTGTTCATAAAAAAACGCTTTTTATATGTGGAGGTAGTAGAGGATTATAAAAAACTTTGTTCTGCTCTAAATGCTTTTTTCTTTTATCTTCATTAGTCTTTGAGGATTTTTTTAAACATCAAATATCAAACGAATTAGTAATTCAGAGAAACGTAGCGTATCATGACTGCAGTGTAATTGTCATACATAAATGAGTGGTTAAACTGCAGCTACCATAAATGGCTTCATTAATAAATTGGAACTGGATGCTCAACGACGCATTTGGTTTTTAAGTGCTTTTATTGTCAAGGCAAGCCCCACCCCACCAAAACTCAAATGAGCCACCCTGCAAAATTCAAATTGCAGTAATCGATATATTAAAAATAATTAAAACTAATTGTGCTGTTTGTTGTGAAATAGATCGCAGATCCAGCCTGAGTAGAAACACTTACTTTGAAAGCTTTAGAAAAGAATAGAAATAACTATTTCGGAAATTCTTAACAATATGAGGCTCTTTTACAGTTTTACTAACAAAAATTGCAGTGTTTTATTGAAGCTTATGAATGAAGTCGTGCATCTATTTAGCCCAAATGATATTTTTTTTTATATTCTTTCTAAGATTTACTGACTGAACTCTCGTGGTTCACCTCTCCTTCTTTATTCTTGAACAGCAATTACAGCCCCTCAAATTGCTAGTGGGTGTCGACTTTCTCTGAGACTGGAAATGCATTTTTTTCCCCTCCTCATTCTTTCTTTTTTCCCTCTTCTTGCTTCTGAATAAGATGACAGACGGTCTTTACACAAAATAACAGGGTTTGGAAATAAGAGGCTGCCAAAGCACATTCCCAGCACTCACTAATAGCGTTGAAATTGCAATTAATGGTCTTTAGCCAACCTTTTATGATGATTTGAGAAGGCTTCCATTTTAAAGAGCTTTTTTTTTATTGTGATAATTTATTCTTTTATCATCCATCTCAGGGGTATATTCTGAGATATATGAAAGGTCTGCGTATTCGCTGTTTTATCTTTGCTGTTTATCTCACATTATGTCGACCATGTGGAGGTCCAAGTGAAAGAAGTGGCATGATAATTTATTTCTTTTTCTGAAAGCATCGTTTGACAGTTTTTAGTGCTTTCATTTAGAGGTTTTAGGAGCAACATCACTGCTTTTGAGGAAGTCTTTTATATTTGTTTTTACGTTTAGGGTTTACCTGGTATTCTTCATATATATTTAACAACAAAACCTGCTAAGCAAAACCTTCTGCTGTGAATATTTTTCGAAGGCGTTACCTATAGCGTACTCCTTTTTATTGGCAGGTGTAGTTCCACATTTATTATCTTCAATCAATACACTAAAGATGTAAATATTAAGTAGTGTGGTTTATATTACATAGATGTCATATAGAAGGCAAAGAGTGCTTTTGTTGGGCTCAATATTTGGCTCTATTTGAACATATCTGGGGGGGACGGGTGAGTCTGTACAGCACACTGTAAAAAGGTTTGTGTATATTTTAAAGTAAAACTGTAATTTTCAAAGAAATCTTCACTATTCATTAGTTTTTCCAAGCAACCTTACCTCAGTGAATTACAGTAGTGACCCAGCATACTAACACATATGCACACACCTATTATAGTATCTTCCTGTAGATATTAGAGTATAATCAGTTACAGTGTAGCTGTATGGCGTATGGGTACTTTATAAAACTAGGGTGTAGTGCACCGGTAGTCCCTTGTAATGAAAGCATATGATGAAGTTTCATTTTTACAGCAAAAAGCTCTATAAATCGTCTTATTGTCTCCCTGTTTAAGAGTCCAATGGGCAGATTAATACCACTCTCCTGTGTGGTCATTTGGCTCAACATAAAGAAAATATTCCAGCCTCGCTCTGACAGGAGTCTGCAGATTAATTAACGCATTATAACGTATTAATTTACTCTGCACAAAACCGAAGTGTAGAAGTTGTGACCAGCGTCATCCCTGGCATATTTTGATTTTAAAGAAAACAGGACATAATGTGTTAGTGAGTAGCAATATGCCAACGTGCAGATTGTTTTTATTATATCTGATCAGAACCAGCCGAGTTAAACACCTCCAGGCTCCAGCCTCATGGTTTGCATGAACCTGTGAGGTAAACTCCTCACCTAACTCTTGTTCACAACACAAACAGGAGGAGGAGAGTTTTTACTAAGAATATTTTATTTTGGGGTAAAAAACATGTTTTTTTTCCTTCTATTTACTCTTTTCTTATAAATCTAGAACCACTCTTTTTATTTTATTTCATATTAACTGTAGTTTGTGTTTATTTGTTTTAATTTTAGTGATTTGGTTTGGAGAAAACTAAAGAAGAAAAGAGCTCTGTAAATGCATGATGACTCCAAAGTCAGTTAAATAACAACCCTGAACAATAACCAAGCTAATCGTGTTTGAGATTTTTGACACAATTTAGCAGCCCATCCTTAATATAAAGAATGATGATATTTCATATCACATTCATATTCACGCTAACTTTGTCTTCTTGTGTCTTTACAGACAAACGGTGGCTGGCAAGATGCTCCGACTCCTTCGTCAGTGACATCGCCCACAGAAGGACCCGGAAGCGTTCATTCAGATACTTCCAACTGAATATATCCATCTCTACACTCCATCCACGAAAAACAAACAAAAAATGTAAAAAACATGAACTGACGTTGCTATTCGCAGTATTAAAAAAAAGAAGAAGAAAAAACGGAATTCACTGCCCCACCGTACGGCGAGGTACCACGAAATCCTAACCAGAAAAATTCAATAATATTTCCTCTGCTTATAACGATGGACTTTTGGGATACAAACAAAAAGTTTCACAATAAAAAATATTTCAAAAAATTAAACGATATTGCAATCAATGGAGATGTTTGTACAGATTTCACATTATAATCAGAGGGCTGGGGTTCCTTATTCACTCGTAATGTTTTCGCTCATTATGACGATAAGATAAAGCAAAGAAATAAAATCATTGGTTTTAACTGAAAATACTTCATTCTACCTCTCAGCCACTTAAAAAAAAAAAAACAAGTAGAAAAATGTCAGTGACCATTATTTGTTTTGTAAAAATGAAACTTTTGTCTTTGCGAGCAAGAGGCACATCTTCTTACTTACATTTTGTTGTCTCTCACCTATTCTATGGTACGCCATTTAGACTTAAATATTGCTCAGTTGTTTACAATGTGTGCTTGACAAAAAGTATGTTCATCTTCCCCTCGCTGTCTCCGACGAGTCAAAACCAAGTTCTGTCAGGAGATTTTTACCTCTAAGGTAACCCTGTGAAGTATGTTATCTGTAAAACAATAAATAAATACCTGTCATCAAATCAGACAAGCTTGACATTATTCATTAAGAATCATTAACCTAGACGATTTTACACAATGTTGGTTTTGGTTCTGCAGATACACGAATGACAGATTTAATAGGAAAAGTAAGAATTGTGTTTTTCTGAGTTCTTCTTTATCGCAGCAGATTCTGATCATGCCAAAACAAAACTGCTCAGTTTACTCACCGTGTTTGGTTACTTTGTTACTAATCCCGATCCTTTCCGAGAGAAAGATGAAAAGAAATATTGCTTTCATCGCAGACAAAAGTTTGTCAAAGACGCATGTAACTCAGTTTGTTGCAATCCACTTAAACGGGGAAGTCATTATGCTAATAGAGTTTTACATGCTCGCACAGTGGATCTTTGCTCCTGAAGCTGCGGCGCAGGCCCACAGATGCTCGTAGCATGAAGCCAATGATCACCGTCACGACGGAAGGAGCAGGTGGATGAACTGCGGCTCAGCTGAGGACAGTTTTTGACGTGTTACGCATTTTTTGTTGAATTGTGTCCTTGTTAGGATGTTCATTTGCATATAAATCAGTGCATTATTCTGCTGGAAGTGCTTTAGTAACTCTAGAACTGACACCAAAACAAATATAGATGTTTAAAGTCATGCTTGCCTCCATACCTATCAGGCTGATTCTTCTCAGTATCAAAGTTTTACAAGGAAGCGTTAACGATGAAGTACTTAAAGAAGGGACGAGTCATTCTGTCAAATAATGTGTTTTCTGAGCAGTCTAACCTTGTTTATAGACACTTTTTATGTTGTGTGGCCTATTTGTTTGTATTTGTATTTTTTTTATGGTGTGCTTAATGTAGGCTCCTATTTTTTTTTTTTTTTTTTTTTTTTGTTTTCCTATTCTTGTGAATTAGCTCATGGGTTTTCAACATGTGTTAATGTGCACCACTGTGCTTGACTTGCTTTGTTGGAAAAGGGTTTTCAACACATTAAAATGATATGTAATGCAGAGCGATCATACATCCAGCATTTTTTATTATTGTGGCTTTACGAGACAGCAACGACTCTACGTTTTTGCTCACACGGAGGCGTCAATGGCGCGATGGTAATCACTGCTGTGATAACTGAAAGTCAGCCAAGGTTAGTGAGCCCCCACTCCCTTAATGGCTCCACATCTTCCTACCATTCATGATGGCTCTTGTCCAAACATATTCAACATATTTGGACACATGCACTCAGATAAAAGCACACTGAACCAAATCCAAGCATTTACAGTGAACAGAGGGTTTTGTGTGTACTGAGGATGTAACACACATGTGTTTATGTAGCATTTTTAACTTCAGGTTGTACCTTAGCCATACACTCATAGAGCAATTTATTCTGTACACTTAAAGCACTTTATCTACCTCACAAGCAAGTCCAATTTAGAATCACCAGTTAACCTGACAGGTATGTGTTTGGACTGAGGGAGGAAGCTGGAGCACCTCCAAACAGAGAGGTCCCAGTTGTGGATCTTCTTGTTGTGACTAGTGGTGCTACACCACTGTGCCATCCAGAAACTTAGAGTGTATTGACTGTGAGCCACAAAAGCTTCTGTATATACTCATCAGCACCTCTCACTGGCTGACACTGACAGGCTCTTTCTTAATTGGTAGTATTTTTCAGCAGTTGTTACAGACTGAAGTAGATTTGGTCTTGTTAATATAATTTTTTGTCATGTTTGTTGATATCGTGGGAGCCCGGTCAACACCTTGAGCTCCTTGTCATGTTGCTCGAGCAGTTTTTCATGATGACAAATTGTCGTGCTGGGGGAGGCTGCTGCTGATGGCGGTTGTTGCTGCTGTGTGGGTTGTGCTTAGTATGTCTGCATAGTATTCACATGAATGTCAGGACCCAGGGGTTTAGATTGTTGCACAATAGGTTATTGCATTAATCAATGTGATTCACGTCATGTCATGACAAATCCAAAGACCAAGACAAAAAAAAAAAATCTCTTACTCTGTCATACTCACCAAGCTCCAAGCTCTTTGTGTCCTGCTGAGGAAGGAGGCCTTTAAATCAATCAATCAATCAAAGCTTTATTCGTCACATGCAGGTTGCCCTGCAGTGAAATAGGACCCCCCCCGACCTTACACATATAGCACAAACATTACATGGGAGACCTATTTTGGTTTCTTCCAGCTCAATATATTTATTCTTGGACCAAAGTAGCTTTGTATGATTCACAGCTTGGTGCGACTCCTCTGTTCATCTACACTTGCCAGTTACCTTCCTCCTCCTTAAAACCCAATTTTTTTCTGATTGGATTCCCCTCATCAACCCAAAATTCAAACAAAGAAGTCTCACCTTACACCTTACATAAATTTTTATGGTCTATTGAGTTTTTCTGTAAGCTTAAAATTCAGTTCTTAGTGTGGCTCATGATGTGTCTTAGTAGGATAACAATGCAGGACATTGCTCAAGCAAAATCACTTGAAGTCCGTGATTTGGCTCAAAATCTGATAGAAAATGAGAAAATGATCAGATTCTTCAAATACAAACAACACCGCTGACAATATCTGAATGGACAGTTGCATGTCTGACAGAATTACATTCATAGCAAGTGAATATTCATAATTGGCCAAACAACAGGGCCGAGGGTATGTGGGAGCAGTTGGTGGTATAGTCTGCGGACGGTCAGAGGCCTTGACTGCTGAGCGAGTGTGAAGTGCCAAAGCCAAACTGCTCCCCTGCACCCCGAGGGCAGCGAAGGAGCCGGGTTGTGCTCACCAGCAGAGAGGGCCTCAAAAACAATCTGACAAGACTTCTCATCTCCTGGCCTCTGCAGTGCTGCAGTAGATGCTCATGAGCGAGATTATTCCAGTGTCAAGCCTGCAGCTTTGTCATCTGAAACAATAACATCAAGTGAGATAACTCACGCAGACTGAGTTTTACTTAATTTTTGAGGGATTTTTTTTGTCATGCAGCGTAATTCTCACACCGCCGAGGTGGTGACACTGCACAGGCCAACTGAAATATAATGCTGCTGTTGACATCTGTTTTCCAGCTGTCAGTGAAGCACTGTTTAAATTGCAGCTGCTGTGGAAGGGGCATGGATGAGTGGCTCAGACACCTTGTGTCTCCCTCTTCTCAGCAGAGCCCATACTGCTTGAATATGCAGTGAAACTACCACTCACACATTGCCTGGATGCTTCATCTTAAATTCACTTATTCACACACTGTAACCCACAGATTATATCATGCACAGGAGACAGGGTGTGGCCCCTGAATTTTTCTGTATTACAGTCTGTTACTCATCTCTTATTTTTATAATGGCACAAGGCAACGTTTTAATGAATGTTTAAGAGGGGTCATGTATCCAGGCTGTTTAAAGATTCAGTTACATGAAGACAAAATGATTGATCAGAAGAAAAGCTGTGTACAGAAGAGCCAGAAGTGTTTGTCTTCTTCCACTAGATGGCGACTTTAACACATTTTGTCAAAACTTTCACATCCTCCACACTGTGATATGGAACAGGAAAGATTGCTTTCAGTATTTCCCAGTGGGAATGTTTTGACTGAAGTAAAACCCTACCCTATCAGTAATCAGCATTTCAGTTTTGGGTTTTTCCCCCAGTTACTCTTGCACAACACTAAAAACTTTCGTTATATCCCCAGAGTGATGACGCCTCTTCTGTTTTCTTTGCAGCTGATCCATCTCTTTCACTCTTTTCTCTCAGAAAACCACTCAGATTCAGTCTCTGTGTATTTTCCTCTCATGGAAAAACAGTGACAGCAGAATGATATGCATATGTGAAAAACATGGCAATTCAAAATCAACAAATATCAAGCCTTCCGGTGAATACTGATGATTGCATTTCAGAGCTGCTCTCCTTTTTACAGAAGAAGTTTTCAGCTGAAAGACTTGTAACTTTGTAAAAATGATGCATGGTTAGAAAAAGGCAGATTTCATGAAACGATCTCCACGGCACTGCCCGTTCTGAATAATAAAAACATTTAATAAATATATATATTTTTTGTTGCATGATTTTCCTCATGATTGTATGCTGTAGTATACTGTTAGTTTTGGGTATTCTCTCCAACACTGCCCGGTTTTGTGCCAAAAAGTGATCACTTCATTACTAGCCCTTGAACAGGTACACACAGAAAGGTGGGGCCCCATGAAAAGCAGCACTACATGTAAATGTAATGTTAGAGCGCCCCTGCTGGATGGTTGCTGTTTGACAGCGAGAAATGCAAAGTGTTCGGTTTCCTAACATTCCTTCACCCCGATGCTCCTCCTCTCTCCTGTTGGTGCCAACTCCCTCTATCAACTTTCCTGAGACAAAAGCTCCTTTTGTGGCGGTGGAAAAACAACATGGCAGAATTTGCCGTCCAGTCCGAAGGAAGAAGCGAGGGGATTGTGGTAATTAAATTAGGGGGCTGACGGGGAAGGGACAAGTGTCGAAGAAAAGCGTCGCTCGTGTATGGATGCACAATTTGCGCAGGCAGACAACTTTGCGCGCCTTGCAGATTGCTTAAAGTCACATGCGCTTCTGGTGCAAACAAGATAAAACTCGTACCCGCTGTTTTTCTCCTTGTAGTACAGCAGAAACATGATGTTTGCGTTTATCTCCCCCCCTGCAGATTAAAGATGACTGGCCAGGCTACAGTTTAGATCTCTTCAGCTATCCAGCACACTACTCCGGAGATTTAGACTGTGTCATCATCCCGCATGGCGTGATTATGGACAGGTACATGGCTACAACTGGGAAGTCGCTTTCTTTGTTCTTTGATAAAATCGTGCATCAAGGAAGTAATGTTCCCATATGCTTTTGCACGGGGGCTGCATAAAAGCCTTTGTACAGTTTCTGGGGAAATCCAGGGGATATCATGCACAGATTATGCGATATGAACTTGACGGAGGTTTTGGCATGCTGTTATTGAAATGAATCCTGGTAAAGCTTAGAAATTCCCCAAAGAAACAAACAAAACAAATAAAAAACCACAGCTCCCCAATGAAAGCTCAAATCCCACAGTAACTCCCCGCGTGTATTCATACTTTTTTGGTAAAAAGAGAAAAGCCAGCAGGAGTTCAATCATACTTTGTTTTAAATAGTACTCATTAACTTCTGTATGTCTATAAAAGAAATCAGAAAATGAATTTTTAATTAAATAATTAGTGTTTTTGTCACGTGACACAAAGCTTTTTATCTTACTGTAAAACACAAAAGCTCTGTATGTGGGTTTGTTTATGTTTCTGCTACCTGCCGTTACACGATCAGGAGCCGAATAACCAAACTTGGCACACGGGTACATTTTATGCACCTGAAGTTTTTAATCTATTACCGATATCATGACATCATGATGTTTCCCAGCAATCGTCTAACAAAGGTCTAAAATGATCTGTTCTTAATACCCGTGCACTAACAGAACTATGTCAGTTTTATGTAATAACAGTAGTTGTAATTTATATCTACAAAAGAGGTTCTCTGGCAACCAGCTAGCAATGGGCTCAAATCAACCATTTTTAGAATTTACGCACGTAGAACACCTTATGATTATCATTTCATGTCAAACAGCAAACAGTACTGAAGCATGGGCATGTACTACTATGTATAGTTGTGGTCAGATGTTTAAACAAGTTGCTTAGGCATAGAATAAAAAGTGCAGTAGGAATGTGCGTGCGACTGGCTGAATAAGCGTTTTAGGTGCTCAATTAGTGTCAAAAAGTGCTTTGCCAGTAGTCAGTTTAAATCACATGTGAGCCATCTGTTTTTCTTTCTTATAAAATATTTAAAACATTTATTTAAATGTAGTAAACGGTTAATCAATCAGTTTACCTGTCTTTGCATATTTAACCAGAATTATTCAATATGGTGAAATAATAACACAAAGCTAAACAAATTTAAACATCACATATGGTTGTGGACCGACAGGGATTTCAAAACTGTCTTAACTGACGAGAAAAGAGGTCTTTTAGAGGTAATTCACCTTTTCTTCATTGTACACAGAACAGAACGTCTCGCTAGAAACATCATGGATGACCTGGGGAACCACGCCATTGTGGTCCTGTGCGTGCTGAAAGGAGGTTACCAGTTTTGTGCCGACCTGGTGGACAGGATCAAGGACCTTAGCCACAACTCCAACCGCACAATCCCCATGACGGTACACTTCATTCGTCTCAAGAGTTACTTGGTGAGCTGTTGCCCACTCCAGCAAAGAAAGCTGACAGTTTATCTTGAGTGGCATTTGTGTGAGAAGTGGAAAGCATTTTCACGCTCAAAAGTATCACCTGTGAGTTTAGAGTTAGTCACAAGATGTGTATTATTTTTCATGCATTAGAACATTGGTGTCTTCCTCTAACTTTGCCTTGAAAGTGCTGTTATGATTTGATGTGATTGCTGACAATTTTTTTTAGCTGTGAAGTACTGCTGGTGAGATACCCTCACTGGCCACTTTATTGGGTACACCTTCAAGCTACACAGGGTTAAACTTCTCTGTGGAGAATTATTCCCTGTTCTTAGATGACGAAGGTGGCACCCGGTGTGGTCTTCTGCTGTGACAGCCAATCTGCTCCAGGGTTCAGTGTGATGTGCATACAGATATATCTGAGTTACTGTTGCCTTTCTATCAGATCAATGAAGTCTCTCCTCTGACCTCTGGCATCAACAATGCATCTTCACGCAGAGAACTGGCACTTACTGAATATTTTCTCTTTTTTGGACAATTCTCTATGAACCCTAGAGATGGTTCTGTGGGAAAATCCAAGTAGATCAGCAGTTTCTGAAATACTCAGACCGGTCTGGCACAGTCACAGCCAAGCTATGCTCAGAGTCACTTAATTCCTCTTTTATCCTTATTCTGAAACTCGATTTGAACTTCAGCTGGTCATTTTAACCATGTCTACATACATAAAAGCTTTGAGTTGCTGTCATGTGATTAGTTGATTATATCTGAGTTAATGAGGAATTGAACAGATATACCTCATTAAACAAGTTGAGCTGGTTCGGGCATTGGACTTGCATGCCTCCTAGAGGTGGGAATCACCATACATCCCACGATACAATATTATCACAATACTTAATGCACGATACGATATTATTGCGATTTTTTAAAATATCTGCGAAATTCAGATTCTGTACATAAAGGTTAACTTTATCAATATTCATTTTATCTAATATCAAAGTCTCACACTCAGTCTTTCTCTCATTTCAGTCAGTTTTATTGTTGACAAACTGAACGGTTTGTATTACAGTCTAGTCCAACTTAACTGAATGCAACCATCTGGTACAATTATAGCTATTCTGAACTATGCAATTTGTGAAAACTATGCAGCCCCTTCAGCAACTGAAGAATTTGAAAGTAAATTAAAACAAAATATAATTTTACATTAAATAAAAAAGTTTTAAACTTAATTAAAATAAAACATGTCTTAAATTAAAATAAGTAAACTGTCATGTTTATTGCTGCCAAAAAAAAGTTAAACACATTTGGACAGTGAAGGAATGTCAGGATTCTTGCTCAGAAAAAGGATCAACATGCTCTGAAGTCAGAGCACAAAAACCTTTTTTGTAACAAAATATCGATTTCTGCTGTCCCTGTATCAATACATTATTAGCAAACAAAATATCACGATACTACACAGTATCGATTTTTCCCCCCACCCCTAATGCCTCCTGGGTGAGGTGTTTTTTCAGCCATGTCCAAATGAGATGAAGCTCCAGGATAGACTCAGTGCATTCTTGAGAGATCATATCTCTTATAGATAGATGAATGGATAATTGAAAATATTTCTCCTGTATTTTATGTCCACAGAATGACGAGTCAACAGAGGATCTTCACATCCTCGGAGGAGAGGACTTGTCTTTATTAGCTGGAAAGGTAAGATTTTCATTATCATTGAGACGTCTGAGCCTTATGATGGGCCCTGCTTTTGTAAAAATAGGTAGCATGGAGATGGTGATTGTTGATAGACAGCAGCCTCAAGAGGGCACCCTTCCCTCTAATGTGCTGTTTGCCTCACTTCAGTGAATGAGATCAAAGATGGCAGTTTCTGACACACCTAGCGCTGATCACATGCCATCTATGACAAAAGGTTTATTCCATTTTATCTCAAGTGAAGCAAAATGTATGGTGTAAATTGGAGGCCATACTGAGCGCGTACCTCGGTAGATCAAGGGGATGACAGATTTACTTAACACAGTCCCTCTTCTACGGCTCGTCGTGTTATCCTGTAATTAGAGATGGTAGCTCACAGAACTCGAGTGTGTGTGCAGGCTGTTGCCAGCCTTTGATAGTGCATGCCACCTAACAAAGGGTCTCAGTGAAACAGTGCAGACTTGTGGTGATGACAGTCACCTTATTATAAAGAGTTGTAAAATCATTTCCAGGATTGGAAATAAGAAAAGCAAAACTTTTAGATGCTTTCATCCTGTTTTCTTGTAAAATACATATATACATAATTGTATTTTTTGTGTCTCGGAAAAAAATGACAAAGAAAACATTTTATTTGTTTGTTTACAGCAGGTTAGGAAGGACTCAATCTAACATTAAAGGCCCTGATTACATGACATGTAACTAGTTTGATTTAGAAAGAATAATCAGCACTGATTACAGCATGATGGGGTTCTGTGACGGCAGCAGATCATTCATAGTGCTGAGTGACCACTAGAGGTATTATTAAAGTGAAATTAAACCAAACTAAAACATTTTAGTCAACTAAAACAAAAATAAAAGCAACAAATTAAAAAATATTAAAACTATCTGAAACAATATTGTGAACTTTGAAAACTAACTGAAATAAAATTAAAAGTATAGAGGAAATACCCTTAGTTTTAGGTTGGTAAAAATGTAGTTACAACATGCCTGATGAGGCGTTGATGGATGTCTTTATATGTCCATGAGACAGTGAGTCAACTGCTTTCAAATGGTTTTGTGTTTTTATTGTAATACCTCTGCTGATTTGCCCAAATCTTGCCTTGGACATGTGCCCACCATACAATGGTGAATACAAAGATGGAAACTAACACTGAAACTAATTCAGACTAAAGTAAAAGTAAACATTTTATACAATAAAAACTAAACTGAAACAAGAAACTAACTGAAAATAAGCAGAATTCAAAACAAAAAATTGAAATAAAAACTAATGAGAAAATATTTGTGTGCTTATATTCAATCTGGAAAGTCCTAAAAGGTTCAAAGACTATTCAGCAGGGAAAGTGGCCTAAATTACACAATTAAAGAAAGAAAGAAAGAAAGAAAGAAAGAAAAGAAAAAGACAGACAAGATGAGCCTATAGAGAGCACACAGCACTCCTCTTAGCATTAAGTAAATGTGTTTGGCATAACAGAGCATTCAAACCACATTTCTGTTTACTAAATCTGGTTTATTAGAAAAAAATAAATAAATAAAACCGGCCTAAATTCCAATTTTCACCAGAGATTTGAACCATCTCACAATTATGTGAGCTCTGCTGTTCATACCCATATATTTCTTATAAAAGAATCTGTGTACAACCTTTTTGCCAAGTAAGCAGCTTTAACTCCCACTCACACACACACACGTGCACATATCTATGTAAGCATACAGAGGGATGAATCATTAACCGTTACTATGGGAGTTACAAGTCAGCAGTGGTATTTTTAGATAATTAAAGTCAGCTGATATGAACATTCACAGTCATACGCATACCTCAGCAGTACATGCACACAGTAGCCAGGTGCCTAAAACTTGAATAGGATATGAGGTAGTAGGCTTGACTCACTGCTTTCCTCACAGAATCTTTAGTGTGCTTGTGAAATCCCTGAGCTCACTGTGACGTGCTGCTAATTTTTGTCCCAGGTCCTAACAGAATGAGGTGATGCTTTCCAGGAAGAGGTTACCTAATTGTTTAACAGTGTACACATTACTGTTCATTTGCTTTTTGACCTCCCTGAAATGTAGTTTTCAGACAGTGAGCTTTACATATCTTGTATAGCTCATTGCTTTTGCATTTCTCCAGGGTTTAGTGCGCTCTAAATAAATCTGGATGAATAATGATTCCTAAACAAAGCACGACTGCACCCTCGGATGAACCCTTTGTTTAAAAAAGTGGAGTAAACTCCGGCAGTTAGAGAGTTTCACTTTTCATCGTGTCCTAGCTAAGTTGAAGCGAAGCCCAGATAGCGGCTCTTAATAAAGACACTGCCCAGTCGTCTTCAGTTTATTAGACAGACATTCGCAGAATTTCAGCTATTTCTGTGCGACATTCAGGGCAGCGCTGCAGGAACATAGCTTTCCAATCTGGATTAGGATCATTCGTTTAGCTGAATCACTGATATCATAAATGCAAAGAGTCTCGCGGATGTAGTGTATGAAAAAATGTGGTTGGTTTAGCTGATATTGGCCATATTTCAGTACTTCTGCTTTTATTTCAGCTGCAGCCTGATCATTTCCTGAAACATTATTTGTCAGTTGGTTTTGTTTTGCACTTTAGAACACAACAAAGTGTATTTCTCTGTTTATAATTAATTGCTTCTTAAATCACCTCTAAATGGCTTTTGTCTTTTTTTTAAACGTGTGAGTTTTAGTCTTGGAGTAAGTGTGGAGCAGATTATCAGTTTTCAATCAAGAGTAATTGTTTGTTCCTGCCCTCTCTTTTCTCCTCGACATGCTCGCTCCATAAGAATGTTCTGGTTGTGGAGGTGAGTCAGCCATGTTTTTGCTACTCTGCTTTTCCCCGTGTTCACCAAATGGACCTTATTGTGTTCCTTGTTGTTGTTGTTGTTGTTGTTGATGATGATGTTTTCCAGGTCAGGAAAACTCATTTAAAATTTTTATCTTCTTCTTGAAGGTCCTGAATTCAACATGAGGACACTTTTTAATTGCCTGACCCATATTTTTGTGTGTGTGTGTGTGTGTGTGTGTGTGTGTGTGTGTGTGTGTGTGTGTGTGTGTGTGTGTGTGTGTGTGTGTGTGTGTTTTAACTAACATCATTGAAAATCTTGCCTTGCCCTACATACTGGAATAGGTGCACTGCAAAAAAATAAAAAGGAAATGTAGGCCTGCAGTCATCATCGTGGGCATTCATGATACTTACTGTAAAAAGATTGTAGGAGTAAACATTTTGAAACAGCTCCCTTTAGTCAGTGCACAACTGTGTGTGACAGGGAACTCGCAATCTGTGGCCGCTTCAGCTTTAAGTAATATTAAAATCTTTATTGTGTGTCAACGTCATCGGGATAAAGCAAGATGGAAAGACTTAGCGTCTCATAAAAACCAATACATTACATCAGGTGCGTCACATTGTACAGGAAGTAACAGAGTTAAAAGGAAATAAAAAGTCAAAATCAGGAAAGGCTCTAAGGAGGTCGATGACTCAGCCGACAGGATTTCCACAGGCAGAATTTTCCATATTTATAAGACATAGATACTGCTGTGTACTTGTTATGCAATTGCATTTTTAAAAAGACAACCTTGTCTTAGTTTTGACTTGTGTAGTGGGTTGGTCAGTAAAAAACCCTTTTTGCTATCAGTATTGTAAAATGGCAGTCATCACTCCATGGTATTTACAAGGGGTAAAATACAAGCACTGATAGATAGTAATGACTTTAATACTAACGCACTGAAACACACAAGGTTACAAAATGTTTCACTAGATACGAGAGAGATAGGAGAATAGGAGATAGGAGCAGTTAAAAGACCCGGATCAGGTGATCAGAGATCAGGTGATATAACACCTCAGCAGGCCATGCAGGGCTTTGTGATTGATAAAAATCTGCAGTGTGGTCTGAATTTCACTGGGAGCCAGTGAAGGGAAGCAAGTGTGTAGTTCAGGGCTCACAGCAAAGGATTTTAGCGATATTTCTTAGATGACTGGATGAGCTTAGAGACATGAGATTCAAAACTCAAACACCTGTCAAAAGTAATACCAACGTTTTGAGCACAGGATTTGGCATTATTGGCAAGTGCAGCCAATGTAGTGACTGACCTCTGTATAGAAACCCCACTTTTACCAGGACTGTGATAATAAAGTATTTATAAAGCATTCACTGTGGTAGTGAGAGGCTCTTGAGCTGACTTGACAGAAAACAGATCATACTACATCATAATAGTTATTTTGTGTAAGGAATTTAAATATGGGTCATTTAATTTAAATGAAATGAGAGAAGGAAACAAGCAAAGTGCATTTAAAAATAAGTAAAATAGGTTTTAAAATCTTAAATTCCTGCAGTATTATAATTAGGCTAAGGCTGTTAGTCTGTTCTGGCTCATATTCAGTGACAGATGAAAAATGTGTGAGGACAGTCACACATTTCACATATTTGTAGTGCGTACTGACCAGCGGCACACTGACATGATCGAGCGTACTGTTGTGGCTTTGGTTCGCCTCAGCGTTTGCCTACATCGTAGAGCAAGAGGTCAGATGACGTTTTTTTTTTTTTTTTGATTGAATATCACATGTTTGTGTTTAAATTCCTCTTTTCAGTGAATTCAAGTAATTCCTAGTGAATGCTTGTAAACAGTTGCGTAATTTGAGTACAGTGTGACACTGACTGCACTTAGTTTCTGTATCACTTCTAGTCCAGAGAAAGAAGAATTGAGTTTTTGTTCTTTTTTTTTCCTCACTGCCATGTTATTACTTTCTCAGTCCAGTTTCTACATCTTCCACCCCCACCCTCACAGGGCATTGTAGGCACCGGAAAGACGATGAAGACTCTCCTGAAGCACGTCGAAGCCTTCGGGCCCAAAATGATCAAAGTAGCAGGGTAAAGCCGCCAAACAAAACCAGCTCAATTTCCTGCTTTGCGAATCACTGTTTTCCCCTTTCAGTTGAGACACACACACAGACACACAGAGAGGCAAAGACTAACATTGTGATGCAGATCTCAGGTACCGCAGGTTTTTTTGAAGTGACGCTGTCTCCTGAGACGGTTTGAGTCGGCTGTTGTAAATAATGTCTGCTTTTGTTTCCCTCAGATTGCTGGTGAAGAGAGTGCCGCATAGCTCAGCATGTGTTCCTGACTGTACGTACCTGACCAACCCTTTTATGGCTCAGTGAGTCATTCACAGTTAAAAAAATTGTTGCATTTGCCGAGTCCCAAACTATTGGAAATATTTGCCTTTGTCGTTTTGTGCTTTCAGATGTCGGCTTTGAGATACCCAATCGTTTTGTGGTTGGATATGCTTTAGACTACAATGAGTATTTTAGAGATCTCAGTGTAAGTCAGTGTCTGGCTTCTTTCTTTCTTTCTTTTTTTTTTGACGACTGTATTGGGAATCCAGTAACACAATAAAGACCTGTGCTTTGGTGCTTCTTTTAGCACATTTGCGTGATCAGCGACACCGGGAAGATGAAATATAAGATTTAAAGAGAGGGCCGGCGATAGAGGCGACTGTCGAGCAGATGTCATCGGACAGCAAGCCCAGACACTTCCTGTGAGATGCCATTGACTTACAGCTGCTATGGTGACATCTGATCCCAATCATGCCTGCGTTGTTATAACATTCCTGGTTCCGAACATGTTAACATTTTTAACAACACACACTGCAACATTTAACTGGAGATTTGAACACAAAAAGCGCATGCTTGAGGATAAGTCGGAGCTTTGTTGCTTTGACACAGGTGATTCAGGTTTAAAACGTGTAGTGTTAAGTGGGGGGAATGCTGTTCTAACTCTATATCTAAAGCATCCAATCATCCCAGGTGTACTGCTTCTTTTATGAAATGTAAAGCATTCAATAACCACTGCATGTGAGGAATACCAACAAAACCTAAAATGAAAGGAAGTTGGGTTTTTTTTAATTTGTTCTCCACCTGTGCGATGCCTTTTTAAAGTTTCATCTGATTTTCCATCACTTTTAACACACAGGGGAGAAACAGTTCGAGTCTTGTCAACACTAAGTGCCATTACTACCTCCTTTGTGTGTGTGTTTGCTTGTTTTTTCACTTGCTGTAGAGTACTTTTGTCATTTCTCTGTATCAGTTTATGTTCTAACATACAATAAAATGTTTTTTTAAGATTTCTGCATTCTACTATTAATGTTCCCACATGATTTTATGAATGAATGTTTTTAGTACTAATTGATTTACAATGGTTCCTTGGCTGAGCTATGAATATAAAGAAGACCTTGTGTAATATGTTTCTTAGGCTGATGATATACAAAAGGGGCTTGGAGTCTTTTTCTTTTTTTCATATGTCTTTTTAATGGTGTTGAGCTTCTCTTAATTTTATGGAAAACTGGCACCTATATAGGCCCTGAAGTAGCAAAGCTTTAAACCAAAAGCATCCTGAAACATCAGGTTGCCATTGTTTTGTTTTAAAAAGGGGGTTTTAACTGTAAGTGAACTTACAAAATGAACAAAAGAGAGCTCGTTGTGCTGAGCTGCTGTGCTCTTTGTATGCACTTGACATGTGACTCCCTTTGCTTAAGCACTGAGCACAACGTGCCATAAAGAAAACCATCTCTTGGGACAGTGAATAGACTTTGCCTTTTTGACTCACCAGACCTCCAACAGTGATAAAGTAAGAGCTACAACTGAATTACATTATTGCAACCCCTAAATTTGTAGTCAGTACTTTTTACAGTAGTGGAAGAAGTAGTCTGATCTTTTTCAGAAGCAAAAGCAGCAATGCACCACTGTAAATATTCACAATTACAGAAAAAGTTCATGTATAATATCTTACAATTGGATGTCAATAGCATTTCTCAGTTTACTATGGACCAAACTTCAATATAGTTGTAATATTTTAAAGCGGGGGTGTCAAACTACCTTTAATTAACAGACCACATTCAGCCCAATATAATCTCAAGTGAGCTGTGTAGTCCAGCTAAACAAATGCACAAAAACCTTTTAATATAAATGTGTGTGACATAAATATGTGTTTATATCAGCATTACATGTCTGAAAGAATTAGTGCAATTTCAGCACTATGGGTGCATGGGTGCTACATGTGCATTACACATCACATTGTAATAAAAAAAATGTTTTTGGATCTAAATAACTACAGGCTTTAGTGCAGCTGACTTTAATGGAGGCTGAAATGAGTGATTTCTCCAGAATTACAAAGTCATACAAACGGAAACTAAAAATAATTGAAAAAAAACCCCCCCAACATTTACAATACACAATAATAAACAATATAGTTATTTAAAAAAAAAAATTAAAATGAAGTTAATAACAGTACAATACTGGTACTGTGTAAGAGAAAAGCTCAAATTGCATTAATAAATAATATGTACACCATAAATCTAAGAAAAACAGCTGCTTGAAGATATAATGCTAAGTATTTAGGTTTTATATCAATTTTCAGAGCTGATATATCCCACTTGGACCCACTGAAAGTAGAACCGGCTGGACAGGACAGCTTTGTGAAATTCTCCTCCCTAACTGACCTCTGTAACAAAAGCTGCCAGTCCCAGGAACAGGTGGCTCCTTATGTTGGAGAGGCATAAAAGGGGCATTTGTCAGAGGCCCGAGAATCCGAGCACTTATTTCAGTCTGCAGCTAAAGTGCAGCGAAGGAGTGTCCATTTATTGTTAACTATCTGCTTCGTGGATAAGATGAAAGAAAAGATTTTATGCTGTGTGGTATGTGTGAAATCACCACTGCCTTCCACATTACTAGCTCAGCTCGACCTCACTTTGAACCGGGGCATGTGACTCCTCGTTCACCCTTGCTGTGCGTATTAAACCAAAACCACGACGAGTTTTTGAACGGCTTGAATTGCGGATTTGTTACACGATGCATCTTTTCATCTTCTCCCCTGTTCTCCCGGGAATACTGCTCTAATAGTTCACGGGAACGGTTAAAAAAAAACGCCACCGTTTACAAGCGCAGATACAAGCTTATTGTAAACTCACGCCTCATTGGCCCGGTCAAATACAACCCCGCTCCTGATTGGCTGATAGTGTCCTGTTGACCGAAGGTGGACTCCCAGAGAGTCGGGAACAGTGGAGGCACAAAAAAAAAAAAAAAAAAAAAATTCCGAACTGCACCATGCGCCTCCACTGAGTAGGTTTGGATTAATCACCGGAAAGTCGTTTGTACTCAGACTCTATTAAATTATGACAACGCCCTCCACACTGGACCATACACGATATGTTTGTACTTTTTCTGTGGATTTTTATGGATAAGCATCGCCGTCGTTGACAGCCTGTAATGACGCTTCTCAACTACACAGGTAACTTTGTTTTAACTCCAACCGTTAGCATGGAGGCTAACTGTTAGCAGCCTGTTGCCGCAGTTTGCTTGGTTGTCGCTTTTGCCCACTTTGCTAGTTTTACAGGGAGCTTCCATAAACACGCAAAAGGGGCAGCAGTGCCTCGTGTGGACGTTTGGACCGCTTTTATTGTGGTATTTTATGTAAAGTAACAAAGGGAAAAGCTTCTTTTGTTGAGCGCTCGGGAACAACAGCTCGGCATGCTCCCTTCGTGTCTCATTTAAACATCGATTTCAATCAAGTGATTGAAATCCATCCTCTAAAAAGCACAAACGTCGGCTTTGTCGTGAAACACAAACGGCAAATAAAGCTCGTGTGTTTTTATTTTGTAAGAAATAGTTTCTGTGGGGTTTCGTGTCTCAATTTTGAATGCGACGGACATATTTCGCCCAGCCTCCCGACAGTCCCCAGTCCACTTGTTGCTGGCTATTCAGTTAATGCACCGCTGGCTCTCCACGTTGTTGTGCTTTACGCTGGTTATAGTCCTGGTGTTGGCTACTACAACATTGTTAGACTTCATTAAGTTAGTTAAAATGAATTATTATTACAGTTGACTGTCAAATTAAGTTTGTTCTACCTTTTTATTATGTGCCGTCACATAGTATTACCCTGAATCAGCCTGTTTTCAAGCACCTGAGTGTGAAGCTCTCCAAGGATGAGACACAAAAACAGCATTTAGAAGTAGCGTTTGGTTAGGACCCTGTTGCATAATGCTGATTGTCTAGAATTAATCACGAGTGGTCTGCTATTATAAACAACCAAGGTATTCATTCATGTTGTTTGTACAGACTCTTGGAGTAGTGTGAGATGTAATTGCTGTGCAGCTGATTCCTAAATCTGCCTTTGAATTCATTTTTTTAAATGCACTAAACACATATGTCATCTCATATCTCTCAAACAGATGGATTAAGAAATCCAGCAAGTATGGAGGTGTGAATCGGATTGGAGCATTTTTTTTAACATCCTGGTGGAGCTACATTTTTCATGTGGTGCTTTACAGACATCAGCATTTTAACTGAAGCTAAATGATGGCATCACGGTGGGTTCCTTCTTGTGAAGACGATGAGAGGCAACGAGCAAGATCTTCTTTCTGTGAGGTGAGTATGAGTCAGACTTCTTTAAAGTCCTGAAATGTGTTAAATGCTGATGACAAAAGGGATTTCTGTGGCCAACTGATTGCAGTTTCAGTGTTATCCCACCTCCTTCAGTTTGGTTTTGGGTGGGGGTGGGATTTGTTTGACACCAAGTACCAGCTGTTTGTGTTTGTAGCAACCCCTGCTGAATTCTTTTGCTCTTTATGTCAACAACGTGCCTCTTATCTATTCTTGTCATAAATATGCCCATCAGATTTTTGTTTCTTTTGAGTGCTTCAGATTTTTCTCAACTAAGATTGGCTGTGGTAGATGAACAGATCAAAAGAACAGGTTTTGGTTACAACATTTAATCAGATTTGAAATTATAATCAAACTCAAACGATGGTGTTTATTCAAGACCCGTCTTTCAGATTTTTAAGCTGTGACCCCTGTACCAGACAGGACACCATCTGCTCCTCTGAAAGCTTGCAGCCTGAATGAAGACCTTTATACTGTAATAAAGTAGGTAGCAACTGGGACTCTTTGAAATGAAAGGGCACCTATTTATAGTCTGTAGTTTTCTTTGATTTCCTCCATTGCCTTTAATCTAATATTCAGCTTGTCATTTAAGCCTCCCAAGTTTGCATGATCACCATCCCTAAATGAGGGACATACAGGTGATTATGTTGTTACTTTAAACTAGGTAGATGTGCTGAATTTGATTTTTGTATCTCAGACTCAGGGCAGCAGATAATGCCTAAAAAATTATAATGAATCAATTACAGAGTAATAATAGAGTTGGTTTTCCGGGGTTTCTTTTTCTAATTTATTCACAGGGATGAGGTTTTTTTGTTTGTTTTTTCCTAAGAGGCCTGAAATTAAAATTTCTGGATCAACCAGCACACCACATACTAGCGCATTCACTGTTGAAGCTCATTCAACAGACACAGCCTTAGCTGCATCTCACTGTCACAGCTAAGAAAACAAACTTAGATGATGTGCTTACCTTTTGTTATTTCAGCCATCTGGATACATGCTTGCCACTACTACACTCATTTAATGAATGAATAATACAGCATGAGAGAAAATAGACAGTTCTTTTGCATAGGATCCCAGAAACCTGTTTGTGAATACTTTAGTAAGTGTTGATGTGCCATGAGGGAAAGCCACAGCATAGTGCCGTGAGAGGAAATCCTCCTTTTTAGCACTCCCTCTAATAAGACTACCACACAAACCAATTCATGTGCTAATTTTGAGCCGGAAACCCCCTGGAGTCTCTGGTTCAGGGATTTTCTGGAAATGATGACACTGGATTTAATTAATGACCTAAGAATTTTCCTAGGCGGATTTTCACTTTCTCTTAGTATCTTAAAAGAGCGTGAAATGGCTGCAGTCGTTGGGAATCAAGAAAATCATTTGGATACAAGACTTGTATATTAATTTAGAGAAAGCATGTCACTGTTGGTGTTCTTGGAATTACATCAGGGGGACGGGAGCTGGGGGTGGGGGAAAAGTCTTTCTCACCCACCCTTGCTTAATTCTTTACTAGTCTGTCCTGTTCTTTTAAAGTTTTCTCATCCGTTATAACTATTAGACATGTGGAAAGTGTTTATAGTGAATACTGTGAAGCAGACGCTTAAAAATGGAGGAAAAATATCTGTTATTTGAATCAAGAGTTTGATTGGTGGCATTATCCTCCTCCACACTGGAGTGTCTGTCTGCTTTATCAGCTGAATAGTGCGTGGTATTCAGACATTGCAGCTGAATCCAAATAGCAGACAGCCCTTCCTCTGCTTGGATTTCAGACATTCATTTAGCGGCACAGTGCTGCTTAGTGCTGATGAGTGTGCTGTTGTGTGATTATGTGTGTTTTAGGAATTTCTATATTGGCCTATGGTGTTTACTAAATCAAACTCTATTGTATGGGTTTTCCCCCCTACAGCTTCTGTATGATGAATGCCTTTTTCACGATGGATAATTCCAGCTTTTCATTCTCTAGTAGAACAACAGAAATGAGAGTGGTTGGAACTGGATTATTGTTTTGGATGATGAAGCATGATCCATATTTAGCACCGTAGGAGACCATTGACAAACAGACTTCCCCTGTCACCACAACCCTGGCTTCATTAAAGCTCAGTGTTTATCTGATTTAGGCTTGCTGCCTTTTTACAGAACCCTCTGCGCAGGCATCGTATGGTTAACTGATGGCAATCGGAAGGGAAAATTGACCTTCAATTGGATAGAAGTCGTCTGTTACTTCCTGTTGCGTTATGATTGTGTCTGCAGCGTCTCACGAGAGAACATACGAGATGGGCTGTGTGATTCAGTTTTTCCTCACTGTGTTGTAAAACATCTATGTCTACACATGGAAAACTGTGTGACATGCTCTGTGTCTTGTTCAAACAACTAAGAAAGATTACAGATGGTTACAGACAAATCCAATAAGAGGGGATATTTTCCTTTTTAACAACTGCTCACTAAATCATTTTGAAAGCAAAATGCCCGTTACACATGTCCCAGTGTTTTTGGTCCAAAACCTAAAATATAGGCAGTTCTATCAAATATGTTAACATGTTATTCGTTTTCAGTAGCTTGTATTTTTAGTAAAATTTGTGAGATAATGCCAGTGTTTTTGACATGTCTGCTCAGAAAACAAGTGGCATCAGTAATTTCACCCATTGAGTAGAATGAAAAATTAAAGCAAATGATCCTGCAGAGAACTGAAGTATCACTACAACTCCTTGGTGCTGAGCTTTTTTGAAATTGTCTTTTTTTTTTTTTAAATAATTCACTGCTAGTCTTTCGCGTATGCAAAGAGGCTTCTCCGTGCCCTCTGGGGTTTCAGTAACGATCAACAGAAAGTATGTTCAAAATTACAACCAAGGGGTGGGCTTACAGCTGCTGAGCAAGACTGTTTATTTACCAGCTTTAATGTTTATAACAGCAGCATTGTATGACAAACTCATACGGGATGTAACAGGATTTCTTTCAGAAAAGTTGTTAATGCTGGCACGTTCGACCAGCACAGTGTGGACTAATGAGGATATTAAGCTTTATAAGACAACGAGATAAGACAATGGTTGTGCCGTGATTTTTTTTTTTTTTTCCCTTTTTTTTTGAGTGTGGGGTATATTTTTTTAAAATTTTTAATTATCACTCAAAGAGAAACCAACAGTATGTCTTGTCTTGATTTTTTTTTTTGTGTGGTTTTTTTTGGGTGGGGGGGGGGTTCTCTCTCTCTCTCTCCCTCCCCCCCCCCCTTTTCACATTGTGCAAAACTTCTATGTGCCCTCTTTCACAGATGGTGCTCTCTGCTGCTGACAGAGCAGAGTAGATTCAGATAGACGTGTTCTTGCAACAGGCGAGTAGGATCTCTGACAGCGGTACAGGAGATGGCTTGTCCCAAAAGTTGCTCGTTTGGTTTCTAGTTGTTTTTGTTTATAAAAGATTTCTAGAGAGATTTCTATGAGAGGTGACTAATTATACTGATAAAGTAGCTAAGCTGACAACAGTGAGAGGTGAAGGAAAGAGGATCACTGCTGTGAGTGAGAGGGGGTATCAGGTGCCAAGGTGAGATGGCATTTCCACATTTTAAAACAACAGAGATCAAATTACTGCTCAACAAACCAGAAGTCAAATGTGTGCTAGTAATGGAGTACACCTCGGCCTGAAGGAATGCCATTTGGGTTTTATGTGACACTAAGACTACGTCCACACTAGCCCGGATAGATGTGAAAACGGCATTTTCGTCTGAAAACGCTCTGTGTCCACACTAGCGTTTTCAGTCGTTTTCACAGAGTTGTGCGTCCACATTGAAACGGCCAAAAACGCTTACATTCCAGTCCTGCGCTTTCACAAAAGCGAGTGAGAATTAAAGAATTTGAAGAAAAGCTATCTGTACAAACTGATATTAATCATTTTTAGGGCTGTCAAAATTGAGAGCAGTCAAAACAACTGCTGTATAATGCACTCTGCTATCTTTGTTTAATTGGTCACATGACTGCATCACATGACTGAAATGCGTCATCGTCTTAGAAAGCCTGCGTTTTCGAGTGTCCGCAACGGGACAGCTCCGTTTTGAAATGTATGCGTTTTCAAGAGCGTTTTCAAAACGCTGTGTTTTTCCTTGGGGAAAGCGCCGTCTCAGTGTGGACGGGAGGCCAAAACGGAGAGAAAACAATGCGCTTTCAAACAAAAATGCATTAGTGTGGACTAGGGCTGGGCGATATATCGAGTTTTTTAAAAAATATCGATATATTTTCATACGAGATATAAGATGTGACAATATCGTTTATATCGATATAGTCTATGTTACGTTATAATTATACTTGTGGAGCCGCAGGTTTGCCTCTCTTTCGTCCACTTTTGTCTCTACGCAACGTTACTCGGCCTGGCCTCTCCTTCACTGAACACAACTCCGCCTCCCCCATAGCTTCACCTGCAGGCAATGACAAGATGAAAGCGGAAAATCTCCGTTAGCGAGTTACCGTGCGTGGGGCTGGACGGCGTCAACGTGTTAGCGAGCTAACCGCGCTAACGAGCTAACCGCGCTAACGACATGCAGCCAGGAGGGGCTGCACGGCCTAAAATCCTTTCATTTTCTCAAAAATCGACAGTGCGCCTTATGTATGAATTCTGGTTGTGCTTACTGACCGCGAACCGATTTTATGTGGTACACAGCGCTCAGCAATCTGTCAAAAAATGTTTTAATATGACTTTGCTAAGCTACGGAGCTGCACCACTTGATGGATTGTCGGAGGATTACGGCTACCGAGGAGGAGCCTCGCGGAGTGATACGTACTGTGTGTATAAGGACCACAAATGGCACCTGTTCAGAGACGTGGTGCAGCTGTGAAATCTGTCTCTTTGTTATTACGCTCAGCGTCTATTAGTTTACATTTTGACTGCACAATTGTGAGCTTTTTGTTATGCACAAAAACAACATTGTTTTCTTTTATTTATGGACCATGATTATTTAATAAATGCTGATAATTTATTTTTGAGTAATTTCTTCATGTACATCTACGCTGTATGTAAATAAAAGTGCCCGTGTGACATCTGGGACACAGTGTGACTAAGAACTCTCTTTTTGTTCTTAACTTATGGCTTTAAAAAAAAATCGAGATATATATCTTATATCGCCATCCAGCTAAAAAATATCGAGATATGAATTTTGGGTCATATCGCCCAGCCCTAGTGTGGACGTAGCCTAAGGCAGTACAGAGAACGGTTTCACTGCTGATTTGCACCTCTGTTTAAGTAAAATTCAGTGTAAATCTTTTATTTTATTGTCAGTAATTGATTTAAAACTGTGAGATGTGGGCTGCAAACTTGTTTTTTGTTTGTTTTTTTTACTTTAAAATTTTTGGGGAACTACTGTACTGAACGAAGCTTCAAAAAGGTAATTTTTTTTCCAAACCACACAGATCTGTGTCAGCATACGGGAAAAAAAAATCCCACATAAATGGCATTCAGTCATTTCCTTCTCATCCATATGTTACAAGTAGAAGTGTGGCGTGCAGAAAATGCACCACGTGTCTGTGTAGACTGTAGACTGAGTAATGATACTTCTCCTAACCTTGTCCTGCAGTACAAGGCTGGAACGCCCAGTGCTCACCAGTGGCTCTCTGTATCATTATCTTAGGCTTTTCACAGCTAAGTGCTTGGTTTGGATGGGATGTGGTGTAGAATTTAGCAGCCCACAGAGAACTATGTTTCCTCACATTTGAAGGTTATGTGAAAGCTGATGTCATGTGGTGCATGTAATGTCTGATTTGGTGATGTCAGCAGAGGCTTTCAGACATACAGGCCTCGCAGTGTGGTTTCATAAGATTTGTTAACAAACACTTGTCATGTTGTTGTATATCAGTTTTTTATGTGAAAACTGCTCTCTAATCTCTGTGGTAGGGGCACCAATGGTGTAGTCAGCATAAAAACTCCTGGGGGATAACCACCTGTTCTTTGGATTCAGCATACTTGAAACAGTGTATGTACTCCTGTGTCATTTGTCAAAGAACATTTACTTCTGAAGACACTTATTTTGTCTGTGCATTAAGACAAGGTATGGTCTTTGATATGTTAAGGCATCTCAGTGCTCTTGTATGGTGCGATCCGTACTTAATATTAGGACTGCAACTAAAGATTCTCAATGTAGTCGACTAATCTGCCAGTTTGTCTTTGATCATTTGATTAGTCAACAATTTTTTTCAAAAACTCTGATCTTCGCTTCCTCGGGGCAAACCTCCTGTTTTAGGCTCCAGTACCTCACCTGCTAAATTCTGCCCACTTGTGAATATCACCCTGTTGACCCAGGAAACAAATGAATTTGAAAATAATCACATGTGTATTTTTATCAATATTCAATAGGGCCGTCAGAATAAAAATGAAGTAAATAAAAAATTACGTAATAAAAATTAAAGTGGTAGTAGTATTTTTTTATTTTAAAGTGTGTAATTAGGAAACTAAAAATAGCTTCTGTCAATAAGTTAAAATAATGCTGTGGAGTGAGATGATGTTCCCAGCTGGTAATAACCATGCTAAAGATGCGCTCTGTTATGACTTCAGCCATTTGACAGAGTGGCTGAAGTCATTTGGCTGAGTTTGTCTTTACAGGACAAAATCAGCTACACGCCTTTGATTAATACAAGTAAAACAGGACAAAATAGAATTAAAAAACAAACAAAAAAACGTTACTAATCACAAATTTGGTTGCATGTCATAGTTTCCCTATATGGTTTAGTGTTCAATGCCAATTATGCTGTTTAACTGACAGTGTATTGGTTTACTATCGCATTTCACTCATTAGCTAGCAGAACTAAAAAGGTGTTCCTTTTTGCAAGCGTGATCCTGAGAAATTTCCGACAGGTAAGCTAACACAAACGTTACAGTACAAACGTTAACATAAACAAGGTATCAATGTGATGCACTAACTGAACTCCCTACAACCGACCCATTCAGAGTCAACGTCACAGGGTGCTGGTGTTTTAAATGCTCGTGCACTGCAGTAGTGTTACTGTTTCCACTGTCACATTATTTAATTATGTGGCCATTCTTTACCCAGGGAAGCATTTAAATGGTAGGACTCAACAGTGTACAGATGCAAGGAACATGGAGAAAGCAGAAGAGTGATGGTGGGTCTGTCTTCTTGTAGATGCATTGTATCTACTGTAATCTTATCTGTCAGTCTTTCTTACCCCTCTTTTTTTTTAATTGATAATTTTAGTGGTTCTTACTAGAGATTTAGTCAACATTTGGGATCAATATATGGAACTGGGTTAGGTTTTACTTTATAGAGCAGTAATGGTAATATTTCCCTTAGTAGAAAAACAAAAGCATCTGAGGAAACTGAGGAAAGAAATGAGTTTTTACAAAGGAGCAACAAGTCTTCACATTTAGCTTGGTCTGAGTGTGCAGACGGTGTTGCTGGATCAAGCAGTTATTAGCTCAAACATATTGAAACACTACTATTAAAAACTCAAATACTGCATTTGTCTTTGTCTTTCCAGCTTCTCAGGCTGTCTTTGACTTTTAGACCCTTCATTCAGAATAAAAAAGGAACTCTTTAAAATTACTTGGTAATTTTCTAAAACCTCTAAATATTTGATATTTGCTGCTCTGGTGATTATTTACAGCACCAAAATTTGAGATGCGGGTCTGGTCACTTTTAATTTCCAACAGACGTCCACCAGATTAGCAAATGCCTTCTCAAACCTTCTCCAAACTGCCTCACCCAGTGCAAACAGTCTGGCATTCTAGTGATTCATAAATAGGTGAGAGGCATTCATTTGTGGGCAGGAAAGAGAGGTGTGTCATATTTTGATGTGGACGTTCCTTTCATGTGCTTTTCTTTGTAGCCCCTTTTTCACAAGTCATGATTTTCTTTTATGTTGCTTCCCCTTTGACCTCTTCTCACAGTTGTTTAAAAGTGGTATCAACTGTGAGGTTGGTACAACTCCTCCACAACAATACCCATTTTTGTTGTTTGTTGTTTTGGTTTTTTAAATTAAGTGAGGGAAATGCCCATCTAGAATTTACTGGAATGTCACATCATTAATAACTATGCGAGTGGCAATGATAACACTGCATGGCCAGACCATGTCTAAAGATTAAAGGTTGGGAAATTATTCTCTGGACAAGTTGCTAAATCTGATCCAGTAAACTGAGGCTGACTTGCCCTGGAGACACAAGGGCAGCAGTGCAGGCATTTCAAACATCCAGTCCTATCACCAGAAACAGTCGTCTGGGCACACATTTAATACAACCAGAGCTCATACAGACATAGACTTTAATGTGGAAGTGCTGGTATCACAGTACAGCCAAAGCTCATTCAAAGGAAAACCTGTTCTGCTGGTTTAATCAAAACACATGGGTGTCAGCTGCACCTGTAGCTCTGTTTCCCAGCCAGCTATTAGTGCTCTGGTTTCTTATCCTGTGTACATTTGAAACCTTTATGTGCCCTGCTTGTGATGTTGCTTGAAGTAAAATGTATTTCAAATAGTTTGTCCCTTTCAGCAATATATTGGTCAAAGTGGCCAAATAAGACTGTTAAGAAGGCTGTAGAGAACACAGTGTAACATGCCTTAACTTGGTATACACCTTCAGGCATGCATAACATTTGAGAAGAGTCAATGAGTGTGAGACAGTCTGATCAGTCTGCGAAGTACTCAAGAGTAGTTGGGTGGAAAGTTGGAAAGTTTTAGGTCTGTGCTGACAAACTGTTTTTTGAAATGTTTGTTTTGTCCGTTCATCACTGTGTGCAACAGCTGTTTGGTTTTGCTTAAAACAAACAAAAACAAGTTTTGTTTGTTTGTTTTAATGTGTACAAACAAATTCTTTCAAATTCTTTTCATAGGTTGTTTGAAAATGGATGTAATTCCTCCCAGTTTTCTGACATTTTGTTTAACATTTCTGCCCAAGCAGAGATGGCCTGAATGCAAGCTCATCAAATTCTTCACATTGTTGGGGAAAGTCTGTGCTTCAGTGGGGAGGGGGAGGGTTTGTTTGAGACAGGATGAGGAAATTAGATTTATTTATTTATGTTTATTGAGACTTTTCAAGGCTGATTGGATAGAGGTGTTCTGAAAGTTATAGTGGAGAATGACAGGATTGGTATAAACACTGGCTTGAGGTCAGTTTAAAAAAAAAAAAAAAAAAAAAAAAAAAGAGGTTATGTAGGACAGATTTATAAGCTGTTATGTTAAGTGACAGAAACCAGCTGTTAATTATATGACGAAGTTGTTATTTTCACTTGGAAATTTTCAAAAAGTGTGAGCCTATGGATTTTAATCAAAGCGTTAAGCTCTTTTTGTGTTTTTAAAATCATTATTGTCGAAGTGTTTTATTTATATTTGCTATATATTTGCTATGCTATATTTATATCTGATGTACTTTTTAATGTTTGTATTTATTCTTTAAGACAATTTCAATGAAAAAGTCGAATGTATTTTGCATATACATTCTGAAAACGGTGAGAATAAAAGGACATGCTTCTTGTGTTTGTGCATCCTGTCCTCACAGTTTGACAAATATGAGGAAAATAAGTGATTACAAAACCATTTAAGGCTTGCATTCACTGGGGGATGACTTATTAGGCAAGATACTTGATAATATACCATTGAAAGTGAAAGCCACAAAGACATTTGTGGACTTGCTGAACAAACTAATAAATAATTTATCCGTATTTACATTGTGTTTTACGCAGCAGATGCTGCCTTTATTGCCAACACAAACAGTAAAACGTGCAGTGATGTGAAAGTAACAGGCTTGCGTCATTTAACGACGCTGTAGATTTTAATTGTATTTATTTTTTGGGCCATCCTTCAAAAGCTAATGAGAGATGGCCCAAAAAGTGTTTGCGAACTGAAATAGTAGTGCATATTTGAAAGGAGGAGTTCTGTGTAAAGGAGGCGTTGCTACAAACACGATACCACAAAGGTGTGAAGCTATAAATAGTCAGTAAACACAGGAGTGATGTCTAAAGCCTGACATGCTCTACTCCAGCTGTGTAAATGGGATACTCTGAAATGACTTGATGGTAAACACTGGGCAACCACTAATGTTTTTCATAAGCCCATTCTCCTCTTCACTATGTTAAGCTGAAATGAATGACCCTATGCTAATGCACAGTAATTCCTCTGAAAAGGATGTTTGTTGATGTGGGAATTTGTGGTGGCTTTAACATATGATGTAGTTCTGTTTTTGTTTTTGTTTTTGTTTTTAACTTTATCTTTTTATTTGTGCCCATTCCTAGATTATGTAGCTAAAAAATTCTTTTATCAGAACTATTTTAAATCTTCTTTAGAAAAAGATGCTTCTTTTTTTTTTTTTTTTTTTTTTTTTTTTTTTTTTAATTGCTTCTTAAAACTTTCTTTGTTCAGAGTGACACTCCAGAGTGGAGGAGCTTGGCTGATTCGGCCGCAGCGCCGTACCCAACAGATGACGAGCCATTCTCATGGCCGAGGCCGAAAACTGTGCGTTTGCATCGCACATCCCAAGGCTTCGGCTTCACCCTTCGACACTTCATTGTGTACCCGCCGGAGTCAACGCTGCACTACTTTCCGGTAGATTTCACATCTCAGAAACTTTCATGAGTTTTATTGACCTGAGTATTGTTTGCCTCTTATCACATAAGATAGCATTAAGTCAGCAAAAAGCCTAGTACTGAAAAGACTCTGACCATGAGCAGCAAAGTCACTTGAGGATTTCTGTGCTTTTACAGGAGGAAGATCATGGCCGCAGAGGTAAGCAGAAAAATTCAGCTGTTTCTTCTTATTCCTACCTTTCAGTACTGCTGAATCAGAGCAGTTCATCTGAATTGCATCCACCCTTCAGCTCTTTTTATTTTTTAATTTTTTTTCTTCTAACGTAGTGAGTAGACATAGACTTTATTTAATCCCACACTGTGGAAATTAGCTTGTTACTGCAGCACAAGGGCCAAAAGGAAGAGGTGAATTAGAGATGTATTAGAAAACAATACAAAAGTAGAAAAAAATAAATAAGAAGAACAGACTGGTAATTAAAAAAACAACAACCCCAAAATACTATATTATGTAAAGATAGTTACTATATGCAGTAAAATACACCAAGATTTTCCTTTTTTATGTGTACATAAAGTGCATTGGGTACAATGTAGTTTCTGTGAAAGGTTTGTTTAGCACCACCTCTTTCTGTCCTGCTCTGACTCTCCTCACTACACATTTTGTTCTGGCTGCTTTTCAGCCTTTTTCATGCCCTTAGAAAGAGATGGTCTCAGTTTTCAACAAGCGGTGTTTGACAGTGAGTGTTATGGTTTGGTTTCTTCGTTATAAATATTCACACCCTGTCTATGGCAGACGTATGTCAATCCATTACTGTTTTTTACCTTTTCGGTATGTGACCAGAATAACCGGAGTAGCCTGAAGTTACCAATACGTCACATGCTTTGTTTAAAGTGTGATATAGTGAAACAGAAAGTAGAGAAGAAGAGAAATTAGAAAAGTGCCTGTAATGTTTATTTGTTTGTAAGTATTTTTTTGGATTTAGGCCAGGTTTGAGGAAATGCACTGTCCTTGAGTTTTTGCCAAGTGAGACTGAAAATGTCTAGATTCAATTACTGAAACTGCAAGGAAGTATTTTCAGATCTTTCAAACAATGTTGTGTTGTCATTCTTCAATGGACACCGAGCATGTACTTGTACCTGTTGGGCTAGAATGGATTTCATTTAAATTTTGCTCCAATTATTTTGAATAAGAACGTTGGTCCATCTGCTCAACTTATTTTTGTGGGTGTCAGTAAATCTATGAGACATTTATAATCACGGCAGAGCAAAACATGTGCTGGAAAGTAGCCATGTAAATTTGCTCGCACATGTTGAAGTTATTTATTAAATGTACAAGTAATCGTTTTGTTTTCTTACAAAATGGAAAGCCCCATAAAGTCCTCGGAAGATCACGATCTAAAGTTGTTAAGTGTTAGTGTCTAGTGGCTAATATGAACAAAATCTAATATTTCTGAAGAATGTCTTTAGTGGCCATCTTTAAGAGTGTTGGTCTTTTTAAAAAGGAAATTCACCTCTGGGTATTTTTTTTCCCTTCACAGTTCAACAAGTTAGGCCAAATAGAAATTTCAAGCTGTAACACTTTACTGTTTAAATCAGAGATGTCTTTCCAAGATAATTTCTTAGGTGTTTATTCTAATAAAACTATTATGAACACTTTCTGATACTTTATACAGCAGATATTGAGCTTGCTTATTGTTCAGATATAAAACCTCAAGTAACATTACAGGAAAGCAAGGTGCCATTAAAGTATATTATTTCTGTTTCACCCCCCAAAATTGAAACACTTTAGAAGCCCAGCACTCTGCCCAGCGCTTTGCTGCTTTGGATCAGGTAAGCCGGAGAATATTAAAGAATCCCGGTAGTTTTATAATGCTCCTCACAGGGGCTCACAGGCAGCAAGAAAAAAGCCAACCTGAGGGCTTTTCAGTCCAGTCTGAGTCAGCAAGCAAACAAACATGCTGCCTCCCCAAAACGTGGAGGATAAAGCTGCACTGTCGTACCTCTGATGTTTTTTTGTTGTTGTTATGAATCAGTTTTTGACGTGTATTTCTTTATTCAGAATAAAAATACACCAAAGCAGTATTCTATAGGTTTATTTACAGTGCAACTCAGTTTTATTATTGTGCAAATGGTCCCATCAGTTTTGTGTATTTTTGCAAAAAAATCTGTCGGGACAACAGTAGGAGGCAAATTAATGTGGGAAGAATTGGATGAAGTAGAATTACTTACAGAAAGAGCTTCATTGCATAGATGACCTTCACATGAAAAGGTGATGGAAACACTAATAATATAAAACGAATCATAAAGAGTTTTCTCAAAAGTTTTTAAGTCATTTAAGGAACTTGACCTTAATGGATATGGATGAAAACAGCAAATTACAGCAACAGACTTATGTTTAAGGGTGGCTGTCTTATTGCTGCTAGCCTTTACCACATCCAGGTTAAATGTTAAAGTTAATAGAAACTCATACAAGGATGTTAAAAAAACAAACAAGAGAATTGGTATATGTGAACTATCCGAAAAAGAAAATGACCTTTAGGACGATCCCCAACGTCTCTAAACAGTTTAATAAACATAGTTTTGTGCCTCAAAATCGGGTTTCGGGTTATTTGGTAATTAGACCTCAGTGAGTCTTAAAAACACTGCATCCACCCTAATTTGCTGTTGACATAACTGATCATTCAGATGAAGGCTGGTTGTTATTCTGAAGACGGAAATGTGAATTTACTTAAAACCAACAAGCCCCCCCCCCCCCCCCCCCCCCCCAAAAAAAAAGAATCCGAGGTATGGATGTGCTGTGGTTATGGTGTGCCACATCACCATCCATTCACAAATTGTACAAGAGTCCGCTTCTTCCCAAGACAAAGATGCTCTGTCATGGCTCGGGTCACGTTTGGGTTCACCAGTGATCTGATAATTGCTGCCTTTTACCTCATTCACAGCTCTGTCTTTTTTAAAACTGCTTATGGGGGACAGGCATTAATATTTTTGTTTTTAACCATGAAGCTAATTTATGGTGGGTTATTCAGTTTTTGCCTAGAAATTATTTTGCACTATATTTTAATAGTCTTCATTAACATAACGGTGAAACCTGCATAGATAAATATGAGTCAGCTGTGGGCACAAACTTCTCTTGAGTTTTCCTGGAGCAATCCAAACCTGTTCCTTTTTTTTTTCCATTTTCTTGGAAAGGTTTTTAAAGGAACACTCAAACTTTTGTGGCATGTGCATTTGTTTTTGTGTATCTGTGCCGAACATTGAGAAATGAATTTAATCTTTATCTGCACATCCACGTTTGGATAAAGCAAACAAACACGTATTTCTCAAAATACTGGTTATGCACAGGAAATGGTTTGGCGCCAACGGGATTAGTGAGGTGCTAAGCTTATGTGTGAGCTATTATACCTTGGTGACATTAATACTGCCATTTGTTTTAGTCTGTCTCTTATTCAGTGCAACTCCCAACATGCATCTAGATGTTCTTAGTGGCATTTTTAGATGGCTTCATTGAAGAAATTAGGACTTGCAACTTCTCAGAATACCACCAGATGGAGCATCTCTTTTTGGTGTAGCAGTATGGGAGTCTTGTACTATATTACATAATGTCCCCAGGATGTGATTCTGCATGAGTAATTACGGGTGTGTGGAAAGGAGGGGGAGAAAAAAAATAAATAAATTTTGAGTTTGGTCTGGTGTAAAAATAATTAGCTTTATCGGCCTGTCAGTGGCATGATCATTAGGTGTCTTACAAGATCATGTCTGAATTTCTAAACAACAACAAATGTGGAGTATTTTAATACTATCACGCCCGCTCTCATGCTGGCTTTTCTGTCTGCTCTAGTTTGGGATGACTCACTAGCAGAATGTTAACGATTGGGCCACTCTTTGGCTGTGCCCAGAGCTTTTGCTCAGTTTATAAGGAAAGAGTGGGAGTTGAGGCAGCTGAACACACTGTCACTCTACCTCGTCTTAGTTTTAGTATCCCCCCCCCCCCCCCCCCCTTTTTTTTTTTTCCCTCTTTTCTATGGCTCTGCAGCTGCTAGGAGACAGGAGCTGCATGATCAAACGGGTTTCTTTCTCTTTTATCACTGTCCCTAAAATCACAAAGCTCCACTTCCCTGTTTAATTTTTTTTCTCCCTCTCTCAATCAGTTAATGACCATGTCTATTGAAAACTGAGAAAGAATTGGACAGACCACAGCTTACTATCCAGGCATAATGTTGGTTTGCATCCTTCCAAAGCTTGTGACAAACTTCTCTGTTCTCATATGTGACAATTTATAAAGCAATTTTACGTCTTGGGGTCAGCTTGGGTTTTTTTTGTTTTTGTTTTTTTGTTTTTCCAAATTTTTAGATTTAGTTGTGAAAAAAGGGCAAAGGTTAAAAAATGAATCTACATCATAGGTCTGCTTGTACTTCGGTAAGAAATTGTTGTCATTTGTACTAAACATTTAGGATTTTCTTCTCTGAAGGTTTTATAAATCTTTTCTTTGTCAGGATTTTCTTTGTTATGAAGTTGGAAACCTCATTAAGAGTAAATTTTCAGAACTACCCTGTAATACATTTGATATGTTTTCATGTGTTTGTATTGCATATGGTTTATAAATAAGTGTACTCTGTTCTCTACTATCAGCAGGAAGGCAGCGAAATAGACTGGAACCAATGGACACTATTTTTGTGAAGCAGGTCAAGGAAGGTGGCCCTGCTCATGGCGCTGGACTTTGCACAGGTCTGTCAAATGTCAGCCAGTCATCATTATTTACCAAAAACTACCAAAAAGAGGTTGTTCATGGGGGTGTAATTTCTTGGAAGTCACAGCATTACAACAGAAGAGGCATATTACAGTAACACAGTCTGCAACTTCCTCTATGATATTGTCCTACTGAAAGCATAGGGGCAAAAATGCAAGGAGTGCAGTTTTAAGTTGTCTTGACATTCCTTTCACTGTTATGCACAACATAAGCCAGGCCTGCTGCTTTCTGCCGGGTACCCTAATGATTTTAAGGATTTTAGTCAATACGGAACCCTTCAACCACACTTATTGAAAACTTTCATTATGTTACTATGTTACTTTTTTCCTTACTAAGAAGTCATAGTCATGTGCTCAAGTCTTTATTTTCTGTCATGAGCACATGTTTCCCTCACACAAAGAGCTTGAAGTTTTCCTAGGATTCTGTCACTGATGTCACTCAAGCCTTTTCTTTTTGATTTTGTTTTCTATCAGGTGATCGAATAGTGAAGGTGAATGGAGCAAGCATCATTGGGAAAGCTTATTGCGAGGTTATATCTTTGATCCAAGACAGGTAAGACTGAGTATGAATTTGTGTGCTTCATGCTTGTTGATTTACTTGCCTTGTTTAAAACTTCTTTTGCTCCCCTGCAGTGGTGACTTCCTTGAACTTTGTGTAATGCCAAAAGATGAGGATGTACTGCAACTGGTAAGTTTTCCTTTGCAATCCTGTTTTGAAAATTAGCTTTAAAAAGTTGTTGTTGTTGTTGTTGTTTTTTTGAAAGAGTGCTCTCTTTTCTCTAGCCTTGTAATAACTTCTGTTCTGTGACAGAGCTGCTCTAGTTTAAGGTGTTCATGTCGGGACAGCAGTTATGAGATGTAGGCAAGCTAGCTTATCCCATCAGAGTTTTCTATCTAGGCCTCCTAATCAGGCCAGTGCACCCTTTCTGTCCTCCAGAAGTGCTGCTTACAGAACCGCTGAAATGGCCCAAAAGGAGCGGTAAAGGAAGCTTTATTAAAAAATACATTTAACTTGTTGACACACAGGCCAATCTAAATAGCGCATATATTTTGAGTTTATTTCATCTATACATCTGGGTTTATACAAAGTACCATGCACATTAAAAATAAACCAAGGAATGAAAGACATCAACTGTTTTTTAAAAGAAGTTTTATTCTCACCATTTGTGGATAAATGTTCTCTGCAGCTCAGCTGTTTACTTCTAGGTAGAAGTTAGATAATGAATTTATTGTTTGTAATACAACTAAAAGTTGAGTAAGTGGTTTACAAGAAGTGGCAGTGATGCTTCAAATCCACGACAGTAACCTGTGCATGTTGTTACTGTTACTTCTCAGAAAATGCAATGTTAAAAAGGACTGATTTTAGCTGAAAGCTAAATGGGAACGGAGTTCAAATATTATGGAAAGAAATATGAAACCATTAAAATTAGGTTGCTGATAGTTTGGTTCAATTTTGGATCCAGTTCCTAAAATAATAGTAGTAGTAATAATAACTTTAAAAAAATAAATAAAAAAAATGCATGCATCAGGTGTAGATTTATTTATTTATTTTTTTTAAAAGATCTCTATAGAAAGTATTCTGGCGGTGTTAGAATAGTTTGCATTTATAGGTAGCACATGCAATGCATTTTTGCTGGTTAAAAGGGCCGACATCACATTTGAATTATATCAGCTGTAGTTAATCAGTGCTTATCCTGTTACCAGTGTCAATGAAGCGGCACTGGTAACAGGAAGCTAATGCCCTCCCTCCAAGCTGCATGTGAGCTAAAAACCAGCTTTAGTTGTGGCAGCACTTTGTGATTAAGAGTCAGGAAAATGAGAAGGTTTAAACACAAGAGAGTCCCAGTTAAAATGTAAACAAATACAGTATTTTGAAGTTTATATTTTGGAATCAGTTGCTGTATGATTTGGTAATGTTATTGCTGTTATTTTAGTTTGTGAGACTGATTAACATTAATTAGCAATCAATCCAGCTTTTTCTTTTTTTTTGTTTTTGTTTTTTTTGGTTGTCTCTTTTTACGGTTTTTGATTGGAGGAAAAATTGATTAGTAATGATCTAGGTATTACAAAAATGGTGGTAGTTCCAGCTTTTCACCCAAAAACGGGTGAACCCTGTGTGCTAATCGCACAGCTCAATATTTAGGGTTCATATATTGCCTTTGTCTTTGTTCTTTGTGAGTATTGCATGTCCCCAAAACAATTTAACGTGCAGAGATAAGTCCTCATACCTATGAACACTTGAGATCTCATCATTAATCTTTCATGCATGCTGCAGGCAGCTCTTTGAAGCTACTGTGCATTTTACACAGTCAGACAAAAGTGAAAGTGTACTCATCTGTTTCATATCTATAGCAAATTACTGTAAGTGCTTTGTCAAATAGCTAAAGAATACTCTCCCTAGGGGTTGTTGTTATCTGACATCCTGTTCATTAGTTAGATAATAAACGAGCTGGGCTCTCTGTGTTACCTAGAAAAACTCCTTAGGGGTCATTTATGGCTAGATTAAATTCTCATAATAAACTTGATGGTTAATTCAATGAATCATTTATTTTGGCATCCACCTTTGCAATATCAAAATCCTGTTTAGCAAATGGTCATCTCTCTGCAAGCTTCACATTTCTCCCACAACAGGCAAGTTATGTAAAACGTTACACTGTATGTATAGCATTTTAATGAGTCGACTAGAATTAACATTGTAAATATCAGAGAGAAATAAATTATTGGTCACATTCCCTTGACTACTCCCACAGTTCTTTTCTAGTAACCAATTGACTGTCACTCCACCCCTTCTCCCTGATAGGTTCTCTTTCCCTCCTGCCTCCATTTTTCCCATCTGTAATCATTCACACAGTTCAGCCTCAAACACGTGTGTTGTTAAATCCATGGTTGCAGTGTTGCAAATGGCAAACATGCGCACACGCACGCGCGCGCAAAAATATGTTGATGTAGGCACGAATAGGAACTGTCCATAAGAACAAGAGGATTATTGGAGGTGCTGGCAGCAAGACGTTACACTTTAGGAGGCAGCACACTCAGTGCTTGGAGACAGGCAGCAGTTGCTTAGCAAAGAGATGGATTGAACATTGTAGGAGCAGAAAAGGGAAGAGGACGGCACACCGTGAGAGCGGAGAAAATACAGCAGAGTGGGAAATAAAAGGAACAGGATGAATGATGAGCTGAAACCAGAAGATAAAATCAGCTGACTTCCCTGTGTTTTGAACAGGTTGATGCTAAGGGAGAGGGAGAGAGGAGGATGGAGTGGGAGGGGAGCTGTACCATCACAGCTGAATGTATAATCAGCAGCTGCTGCTTCTGTCATGTGAGCAGTACCAAAGGGAAGGAGAGGGAGACATAGACTGGAGGCACCTTGTTCAGTTAGCGTAATATTCTGGCTGAATATGGATAAAACCGTGAAGACATGAGAGCAGCATGAGAGGCAAGCTTCTGCTCTTGTCACCTCACCCAGGACAGACTGGCATAGGCAGGTCGTAACGTGGCAACCCCCTGCTTCATCTTTCCTTCTTCATCCGTCTCTACTGCCACTGCAGCTCTAGTATATTTTTAGCATGTCAAGCCCAGCTATGGCTGATTCATGTTTTCTCCCCGATGAATCTGTTTTGTTTCTCCCAACATGTGCATTTTCTTCTGCTGGCATCTTTTTCTCTTCCACCCTCTCTCCCATGATTTCTTAACGCTCTCGTTTTCTCACGCTGTGATGGCAGCCTATTTCTCTGGAGACTACTAATCTGGTAAGGAAACAGAACACTGGGTAGCCTCTTGATGTTGACGTGTTGTGCTTGCTGTATCATTTTGCATATGTCATGCGTGTGTGTCATTGTTACTGCTGGATGTTGACTTCAGGTTTTACATGATTGCTTTTCAGTTGGCTCGCATGAGTGTTTAATACTCAGCTCCGTGCTCATGATTGAAATGTGTAGACTGTAGAAATGGGCGATGCACTGTGCCTGCAGTACCTGTTAGATTGAACACTTCAGTAGGCATCCAGCTGGCATCTCAGCAAGGCCTCGCCCCTTCTTCATTCTCCATGTCAGATGTCATTAGTTTGATAAAGGCCATTGACCTCTGAACTGTAAAGGGAAGAACTGAGTCAGTCAGTGATTTCTGTGAAACACACAGCTTTATGAAAGGTTGTAAGGCTGTTGGGATCAAAGTCCTCATACCTTTACAGGTCTCATGCTTTGCTGTATGTACAGTATGCTGAGTATACCAGATAAACAGCACATAGTTTAATGTGCTAGAAGAAGTTTTATGTTTAGGTTTGTATTTATTAGAAATGACTTTATTAGCATGTGTATGGAGCATGGTTTTCCGAACGTTGGATAATAACCAGGGGGATAAATATAGCAGTTTCTCTGTGAGCGATAGGAACCGGTTGTCAGTCTGAGGCTGTAATCTGTCAGTCTGAGGTGGGTAAATGGAAACATTGGTTATCTTTCCACATTTATGTCCATTTATGACAGTTTTTATGTTATCGATTTTGTTCCCATAAACCAGTCGGTTAGCTTATTAATATACTGGTGTTACAGAAAGTGTCACTGTTGGGGCTAAATAAGTTCAGTAGGCTTGTGCACCATTTGCCAATTATCTTTTGGTGTTAGCGTTTGTGGTAAATGTTTGTTTCTTGGATGGGCGAGACATTTTTCCTTATACTAAAAAGGACAGCTGTTGTGTAACCACAAGCTTGGAGAACACAGGCTGTAAAATAAAATAATGTGTTGGAAACATTGTTTCTTTTAGTTAAAAATTTTCTTCTTTGGTTTATATACTGTACTAGCCTACGTTATTACCATGAGAATTCTAAATAAGGAGCAGATGAAGAGCATTGACACAGCTGAACTGCCTGAAACGCCTCCGCGTTCACTCACACTGCAACATGCACTGCCCACACACATACATGCAGTAACATTTGTAATATCACGCTTGACTTCTCTGTAAGTAGCTAGTATCGAACTGACGTGTGTTATGCACACTTTGCAATTGCTACTTGTTCTCATCTGTTATAAACATTTCTCTGTTGCTGTGTTTCTAGGCCTACTCCCAGGATGCCTACCTCCGTGGCCACAGTAGCTACAGCGGAAATGCCTGTCACATTCCTGATCCACCTTCATTATGCTACCCCAGAGTAGACTGTAAGCCTACGGGCATGGCCCAGCCGACAGACTCGGTGGGGCAGGTCTGCCGAGCGCCAACAGCACCTCCAGACCATGGGTACCGTAAGGAGATTACTGTGCCCCCAACACCACCTCTGGCATCGTATCCTAAGAGCCAAACAGCAGTGTGCATGCGCAATGACAGTGTGAGGACAGTGGTAGCTCCTCATAATACAGCCCATATGGGGCGCATGGTTCCAGCACACAGGATGGAATTTATGGAACCTGCCTTTGTTAGGGGGAGGCCTGGGTCACTGGCCCAGTATCCTCAACCTCGAAAGGCAGATGTCTATCCCGGTGGTCCTGGAATGGTTCCATATGGAGCTCAGGTGTCAAACTACCCAGGAAACCACCAGAGCATTGATTGGCGCACTTACCAGACATACAGGGAGTACATTGACAACAAAGGGATCCATTCTCATGGTAGTCGGACTATCCAGGAGAGGCTGGACAGTTTACGAGCTGCTGGTCAGGCCAGCTTTGGCCCTACTCATCACGTTATGCGGGGAGACTGGGGTCCTAAGGTGATACGGCGAAGGAGTACTTCCCATGACCGGTCATACCAAGGACCTCCACCCCACCTTCAAGTTGCCCCTCGCAGTGCCTCACAGGATCGCATGAGCAGTGCAGAGAGGATTAGTAATGCAAGGAACTGGCCCCCTCGAAGCGTGTCCCAAGATGGCCTAGTTCACAAATCCCGGGCCCGATCCACAGACTATGTGGACCCTGCAGAGCTGGCCCGGCCCAGTGACAGGAGAGGGGGATATGGAAGGGCAGACCAAGGTACGAGGCTCAGTAGGCAAGCCATTCCCAGGCAGGCCATGGTCTACAGGCCTTCTGTGGGATACAGTGGCGGTATGAGGGGGCCCCCAGTCCCTTCTCTGTATACTAAAGGACACGATTCTCTTCAAACTCGCTCTTCACCCATGCTCTCTGACAGACCCTTACATTTTGCAAAGAGTTCAAGTGTTGAATATTCTTTCGCTGACCAAAGAGTTTCAGGCAAAGTTAGCCCTGCAGGCCAAGCTCTCCAGCAACTTCAAAGCAGGGTGCAGGCTGAAACCATGCAACCTGTTGAGGTAGGCAGAGATGCAGCATTGGTAGGACTCAGATCTTCTTCATGCTCTGCTCCCAAAGAGATGCCCCAGAGGCCTAGCATCCTCAAGCCACCTCACTCAGATTCCCAGAGTCAAGTAAATGGGCAAAGCCCCTCTGAGAGTATCGTGGTTCTAAGGGAGAAGCCTCCATCTGGAAAGAACCCCAGCCCCCTCCGGCAACCCTCCTACATCCTGGCTGTCAATGACGATGGAGGTGACTCCACGGCCGATGTGGTGGCGTGTTGGCTTCCTAACGATGCACGTCGAGAGATCCAAATGCGCCGCCTTGGGGAACGGTGTAACACCTCCTGCTCCAGCAACCTGGACGAGTCTCTGGACTCCATTCCATTCATCGGTAAGAGAATCCGTAGTAAGCCTTGCTGCTGTGCTGCTGCTCGTTGTCATGGCAACAACCGCAGACCGTAGTAACATTGTTCGGACCAGTAGTACCAATACTGTAGATGGTTGAATAGCATTAGCACTATAGGCACTAATAAAAATCAGTTCACAAGTGGTGGATGGATGGAAAGCTGACTCCGATGCTTGCAGGTTAACTGACACCTATGGTTTCACTGTTAATCTGATTCAGTGTGTGTAAATATAGCGGTGGGGAGATGCAGTCTGTGTTTACAGATAAACTAATCTCCCTGGGAAGATGATATTAATCAGTTTTTGCGGCTTTTAGTGTGTGTTTGTGGGATGTTTGATTTAACCAGGGCAGAGTGAAGGATGGTTTAAGCCTTTTAGATTATATTGAATTTCTCTGAGACATTGTTTTCTTGGATGTTCTCCCTTCAAAACAGATACATTACACTTAAATAGTCACAAAATTGATTTTGTGATGATTAAATTGTTGTTATCTCTAAAGTAACTATCTTACTATGAACATGTTAAGTGTATGTCAAGTTTCTTGCAGTGTTTTGCTTTTGCCTATGTGTGTCTGCCATTTTAAAAAGGGCATTTAAGTCTGATGAGAATTAAAACGGTCAAAATGTAATTGTTTGCATTAATATAATAATCATAAATAAAGGGAACAGTCACTCTGTTTAATGTTGTGGAATAATGTGGATATTGCTATTATTACATTTCTAGAGACAATACTGATGAAATGCAGATGGATGACCTTTTGATTTTTAAGAGGACCCGTCCCAATTTTTTTGAGGGACGGGTATTACAATTTTTTTTTCTCTTTGTTTCTTTTCTGCATTCTGGGTCTTTTTGTGTGTCCTCCATCTGTCTCTCTTTATGTATGTATTATGTATTATGATCTGTCTGTCCATCTGTCTGCCACTTCGTGTGTCTCTCTAAAAATCACAGAAAATGGTAGAAAGGGGATCGGTGAGAGGGGATAAGCTGTTATTTGCAGTTAGATTTTGCGTCATTTGTTTTGGGCTTTACTGTTGTTTGTGCTTGTTGAGTTTTGTTCTTCAGCGAAATGGTCAATACCCAATAACAAAGACTTATAAGGGATTTGTTTTCAGACTGAAACAGGGGGATAAATTCACTTTACTTAAATAATATAGTTTCTTATTTTGACTAGACAGTATTAGCTGGTACTTTCTATTCTGTTTTGTTACCTCTTGTATCAGTCTGCTAAAAATGTGAATTTTATTGAATAACTATCAGATTTGTTCCATCTATTTAAAAAGATGACTTTTTAAATAGACGGAATTTATCATGGAAACAGTAAATTTCCATCATGGAGGTCCTGCAGATTATTTTGGGTTTCTGGGAAAATTGCTTAGGATTAGCTAGAACCACCCTCTTCTTGTCTGTCAGGAGTATGAGCTGTTGCATGCAGAGTGCTGTTTATTAGAAGTGTTACTTCCTCCTATATTGAGCTTATCAGATGTTTGAAAAGGATGGAAGACTTTAAATTTAGTGATGGAAACAACTTTAGCAAAGTAGCTGAAGAAATCTTTTAAAGGGGATGGTGACATCCTTTTTCCGTTGCCCCGTTTCAAAGTTGGGCTCAGGCTTTAACTAGAACAGTTGCTTTTAAATTTAGCTCCAAAAGCCCCATGGCTGCCGAGAGCAGCTTTGTACTCTGAGCAGTTTCAGACTTGATGTGCCAAGAGTGGGTGGTACTTGAGAATGAAAAACTTCCTTCTCTTTCTTGCTGCTAAAAAGGAAAAGGCATTAGATGACGATGTGTTGCTGCACATTAGCTATTGGATTCACAAAAAGAGTGATTCCCCCCCCCCCCCCCCCCCTTTCTAAATCCCACAGATCATAGTTATTGGGATACAGATCAGTGAGTCATAGCGCAGCAGTCGTACATTCTTGCAGACAGATACTGAAGTTGGAAACGCATCATATTATAGAATATATATGATGTTTATCTGCATCTGTGTGTTCACACTAAATGCTTTGTGTTCATAGATGAGCCAGTCAGCCCCAGCGTTGACCGGGAAGCTGCTCCTATTCCACCCTCTGCTGTTATATCTGTTGCGCCATCCACAGCTCCCTCTGGTCAAGGCTCACCATGTCCTCCCATTCGACGCCAGCTGTCACATGACCAAGGTAAAAGCCACAAATAATCAAAATCCTCCCCCCCCCCCCCCAAAGAAAAACAAACAAACAAAAATAATAATGTAAATACTGTCGTCCTTTTTTTTTTTTTTTTTTTTTTTTAATCCTATTGGTCATGTATCTGAGGGCCTATTGTAGCTCTTACTAACAGTGATTTGGAGTCTAAATAAGTTGCATACATACTTCACCGTTACTGTGTAGAGTCCTTGCGAAGTGCTTTGCTGGAGTCTGACTCAACAAGCAAAACTGAGCGGTCCAAGTCCTATGATGAGGGTCTGGATATCTATCAGGAGGAAAGCAGGGCGTGAGTGCATCTTGAACAAAATCACTGCTCTTAGTTATATATATATATATATATATATGTGTGTGTGTGTGTGTGTGTGTATGTATATGTGTATATATATATATATATATATATATATATATATATATATATATATATATATATATATATATATATATATATATATATATATATATATATATATATATATATGTATATGTGTGTATATATATATATATATATATATATATATATATATATATATATATATATATATATATAAAACAGTCTTTTTTTTTTTTTCTCTTTTTTTTTTTTTTTTTTTTTTTTTCCTTTGTTTATTTTGTGTCTTTTGTGCCACTTCTTTAGGAGATCTTCCAGTAAGCATTTGCCCAGCTTCAGGGGGCTGAGAAAGGTGAGGAAATTTAGGATCAGTTGCATCATTTTATACTGTGTCAAGGTATTGAATAGCGTTTTTTGTGTGCTTTTTTTTTTTTTTTTTTTTTTTTTTAACCCACTTTTGAGTCGTGTAGTTGGTTATTTTAACCAGTATTTTTGAAAAAAAAAAAAAAAAACTAGATTGGATTTCTGAGATTTGATTTCTGAGAGATATATCAAGTATATACATATAAATAAATAAATATAACAAAATCTCTCACAATCATAAATGGAAATGAGTTTGGAAGTTACAGGATGGTCAGATGATACCAGTCTTTGTTTCTTTTAATTTGGGAACTTAGAATATTCTTTACAATGTGGTTTCCTTAGAAGTTTATATATTTATATCATATATTGTCCTGGAAACTGACATCCCCAGTCTAAATCCACTCTGAGATCTTGGCTGCATGTCATTCTACCCTCAGACTCTTCCCACAGTTCATGTCACCGTCTTCTTTCAGCTAATAATCCCAGGAAAAAAATTGTCATATATTCACACTTGCAGGCTCTGGATGGGCATAAATCATCTGGGGATTCTGGCTCTCGAAGGGACTCCTCTTCAGTGATCTTCTCTGATTCTTCCAGAGAAGGGTTGCTTAACTTTAGGCAGTTCAGTACAGATAAAAATAAGGTATTTCTTTACATTCATGTCTTCATCTAACACTGTAACTATCACTAACTTTATGGTTTCTAAGCATTTCGCTCTCTATCTCCTTTCTTTTCTTATAGCGTGTTGGTGGGGGAATGAGATCATGGAAGCAAATGTATGCTGTTTTACAAGGTCACACCCTGACCCTGTACAAAGACAGGAAAGATGCACTGTCTCGCTCTTCAGGGCAATCCGAGGAGGAACCACTGCGAATTAGCATCGAGGCCTGTCTGATTGACATCTCCTATAGCGATACAAGACGCAAGAATGTGCTCCGACTAACCACCTCAGACTGCGAGTACTTGTTTCAGGCAGAAGGGAGAGATGACATGCTGTCTTGGATCAAAGACATTCAGAAAAACAGTAACCCAGATGAAGAGGTGTGTGTGTGTGTGTGTGTGTGTGTGTGTGTGTGTGTGTGTGTGTGTGTGTGTGTGTGTGTGGTAAGACCAAATGTTGTGTGCTTAAATGCAGAGCCAAGTGATGGTTATGACCACATGATGAGTTGATCTCTCACAGCCTGTCTGCCAGCTTAAGTGGTTTGATTATATTTCCCCCAAACTTCCTAAAGTGCACCAACTCCTGGCTGGCCTCATGCTTTTCTGTCCTATAATTAAAAAATTGTTATCAAGTCAGAACATAATACTGTAGTAGTACTCTTTCTTCTTTTTTTTTTTTTTTTAAGCACACTAGCATGTGCTAGTTTAGACTACAGCACGCTGTAGTTTTGAAAATAACAACCGGCACACCCATCAGGTTAACAACAAAGAGACCCAGAGTTTGTCTTTGAATAAAATACAATGAACATGTCAGTGAGATGGAGAGGATTACAGCAGTTATTTACAAAATGGTTAACAAAAGCAAAAATAAGGTGTCACTTGAAACCTGTTCTACCTGGGCAGAACAAAAAAAAAAAACCCACGGATGGCACTTGGTTAGGGTGTGAGGGGAAATTTCCATTTCAGACTGAGAGGAAGTCAGTAAGGTTCCTTTCTGATCTGTACAATAAATAAATACATGATCATATATATTTATTTACAAAAATATTGCAAAACCTCGATAATTAAATTGTATTATATTACAAAACAATATATTTTTATTTTAAAGTCTTCTGTTTATGTCTGTTCTCGCTACAGAACGCAGCTGTGAGTCGGGACCTGATCAGCCGAAGGATCAAAGAATACAACATGAGGTATGAGGGACTACATTGACCCCTGAGGGGGATCCAAAATACTGGACTACCAGTATTAAGTGTATGGCCTCCTAATTGTAATACTTATTTAGACTGTGTATTTTTTAAATATTTTGCTGTTGAACAGTGCACCCAGCAGCAGGTCTGAACCTTCACCCAAGCCTGCCCGACATTCGCTGAGCATCAAAACGCCATTCCTTGGAGGCAAAACAGATGGTAAGAACCATAGCCCCCATTTGCCCAAAACTGGAGAGGAGCAGAGGGCAATGAAGAGTAAAGCTGCCAGTTTTTAATGTTAAGGTGTGTCATTAAGTGTCGTTAGAGTGCATGTAACCTCAATTTGTATACGTTTGACCTGTCAGATGAGTCCAGTCCACCACGGGACAGAGGTACTTGGAAAATTGCCATTCCAGGGATCATAAGGAAGCCATTTGAGAAAAAGACTCCAGCTGGCATCACTTTTGGTGTCCGACTTGATGATTGTCCATCTGCACAAAGTAACGAGGTGGGTCTGCTGTGTTTCTACAGGTTTTTTTTGTTTTGTTTTTTTAAAGATGGGCTCATTATCATTCAGATGAAGATGAAATGTGTTTCTTCCAGACAAATAAAATGCATCTTTACATCCACTTTGAATCACTCATTCACTGGAGCTAACAGTGTGTGGTGTCATTGATCGATATGGTTCATGCTGTTGATTTTTTTTTTCTTCTTATGTAATTTGTGCAGAATGTTCCTCTCATTGTGGAGGTGTGCTGCAAGGTTGTGGAGGAGCGAGGCCTGGAGTACACAGGAATCTACAGGGTCCCTGGGAACAACGCTGCCATCTCCAGCATGCAGGAGGAGCTCAACAGCAAAGGCATGAATGACATCGACATCCAGGAAGACGTGAGTGACTGACAGTCAGGTTGCACAGTACAGCGCACCACTTCCCTGACAACATCTTTGAACTGTGATTGATTCGTACTGCAAGAACTGCATTAACCTGAAGCTGCCTTGATCTACTCTGCAGAAATGGCGGGACCTTAACGTCATCAGTAGTTTATTGAAGTCCTTTTTCAGAAAACTTCCAGAACCTCTGTTTACAAATGGTAAGACTAAAGTCATAAAGAATACATTGCAAAATCTCTGGGATAATGTCGTTTTTCCTGTGCGGTTATTCTTTTTGCAATTGTAAGTTGAGGTTTTCTGGATCTGTTCACAGAAAAGTATGCAGATTTTATAGAAGCCAGCAGAATAGAAGACTCAGTGGAGAGATTAAAGGAGCTCAAGAGGCTGGTGAGTGAAAGATCAAATATGAGGAACCTATTTGAACAGTTATTACCATAAAGCATTCTCCTCATCCTGAGCACTGGCCCCCTGTTTGGTCATTTCCTCCAGATCTGTGAGTTGCCAATTCATCACTATGAAACTCTGAAATTCCTTTGTGCTCACCTCAAAAGAGTTTCTGACAACTGTGAAAAGAACAAGGTATGAGCATCAACAGGATCTCTGTGTTAATGCCGTTAGTTAACACCATGCAGTGCGTTCAATCCTGTGCTAATCCAGTGTCTCTGAGGATTATGTCATTAAATGTGACTTTTACCTTGTATCTATTTAGATGGAGCCTCGTAATCTAGCTATCGTGTTTGGCCCTACCCTGGTCAGAACCTCTGAGGACAACATGACTAACATGGTTAACCACATGCCAGACCAGTGCAAGATAGTCGAGAACCTTATTCAGCAGTTTGACTGGTTCTTCGCTGATGATGGTGACGAGGACCCTGTTGTATGTAGCATTTCTTTTTCCTTATTTTATTCGATGGAAATTAAATGAAGGGTCTATCAGTTCTGTGGATCAGTTTAGTTGTTGATTTTGAAGACATGCAGCTACAGTGTTTATGGATTACCTTTAAAATGTAAAAATAGAATTGAACAACTTGCACATGTCATAAACCCAGATTTTATTTTACAATAGAAGATAGAAACCCTATTTTTTGCATTGTGTTAAGTTACTTTTTACTCTTTTTCCTTCCGTATGTTGCTCCAGACCACAGCGGAGCAAGAAAGTACAGTGCAGTCTCAGCCTGTGCCCAATATCGACCACCTGCTCTCCAACATTGGGCGGACTGCACCCTCTCCTGGCGAAGTCTCAGGTAACTTAGCAGCAGTGTTTTTCACACTTCAGCATCAGCACAGCAAATTTCTGCCATAGCAGCATTAATATTTTTCCTTAAGATTATAGTAGATTAAAAGAGTTGTGTGGTAAAGACCTATTTAAGATTAAATGCTGGTAGAGTGTCAATTGCAAATGCTAAAAGTACGAGCACCATCCCTTGTTTTTCAGTTCATATGCTTTAAGCGAATACTAAACAGCCAAGTTTTATTTGTTTCTGTTAAAGCAAGTTTTGTTTAGTTTTTTTCAGTAACTTTTCAGTGGATGCAATGTTGCGCTTCAGCCACTGGAAAATTGTTGAAAAATGCCTTGCAATCATTTAGTTTATTTTTTGGGATAAAAGTCTGTTTTGTTTGGATGTTGATGTTTATTTGCCCAAAATTAAACTGTCCTCAAGTTTTGTTTTTGTTCGTTTCTTTGCTTTACTCTTCTTTTTTCTTTTCTTTTCTTGCTCAAGTCATTTTTTTCTCCCTGTGCTTTACCTGTGTTGAGACGACGACTCCTTTTCTTTCAGTTCTTTTCTTCCCCTCCTCCTCGTCTCTCACATAATCCCGGCATGTTCTTTCCCAAAGAAAATCTAACAAACAAAACGAAACAATGGAAGTTTTAACCCTTCTGACCTGTGCCCTTCTGTGTGTAGTGTGTTGTTTTTCTCCCTTATCCCTGTCCAGCACTCACACATTACCCAATCTTGACACAGGCCAAGTGGGCGGCGTCTATCACTCGATGATGTCACTGATGGACTCTGTTTTGTCAGTGATGGACAGCTGGGACTGTAGGAAGAAGGACGAGTGTTGTGCCCAGTGTAGCTGCCTAGTCTGCAGAAACCCGCAGCTCTTTTAAATTTGGGCGAAAGGAGGAAAAAAGATAAAAAAGAAAGAAAGAGAAGTCGATGTTTGTCATTTTTCCTGTGGTGTGCACGTCTCATATTTAAACCAATACCCTAAAATGAGGGCATACAGAGCGATGCTGCTGTTCTCTCTCTGAAAGCCCTTCTGCTGTCTCTTGTTGTTTCTTAAGCTGATCGCAAGGACAAGTAGCATGGTACGGTCAACCTCAGGTTCTCTCCCGGTCATGTGGCATAATCTGTCATGATGTCTGAGGGTGGGGGTCGTGGTGTTGGGACTGAGCTGGATGTTCCCCAGCACACATGCGTTTACACACAAACAAAAAACACACACAGCCACCTCCCAGGTGGAGTAGTAGTTAGGAACTTACTGAAGCAGAGGCACTCAGGCTTTCAGCTAGCACTGGATGGAGTTCCCGTTAGGAAGATGTAGTGTTTTTTTGTTTTTGTCTTTTATTTGTTGTCTGTGATGTCATTCTTTCAAAATCTTCAGTATTTTAAAATGTCACATCGTCAACTACAGACCAACATTTTCTCATATCTTGTAACATAATGTCACAGCCGCATGTCTCTCTCCCAACCATGCTCTGCACACACACAGACACACCCACAAATACACACCAAAATTTTAACCTAACTTAAAACAGCATTATCATAGTGGTAGTCCCATTACAACATGGGAACTTTTAGGAGTCGTAGGAATCGATTATTTAGTCATATGATAAAGGTTTTTATTGGACTCTGTGCAGTCATATGAAAAACTAAGTACAGCCCATAATTCAGTAGCTTTTAGAACCACCTATAACAGCAATAACTTGGAATAAAAAAAGATTTCTCAGACTTCATCAGTCTCTGACATAACCGTGGAGGAATTTTGGATCACTCCTTTGTGCAGCATAGCGTTATTCAGTTTGTGTGTTTATTTATGTACAGCTCTCTTAAGGACCTGATTTGCTGCTGGATCATTGTCCAGTAGTTTTAGCTCGTCTTTAGCTATCAAGACAAAAGGCCTCACATTTGAGTTTAGAATACTTTGATATTCAGAGGAGTTCATTGTCTGCTCTATGACTGCAAGGTGCACAGTCTGTAAAACAAGCCGAGATCATCATCCCTCAACCACTGTGCATGACAGTTGGTTTACAGTGTTTGCGCTGATATACTGCCTATTGGTTTTCACCAAATGCATTGTGTCCAAACATCTCCACTTTGGGCCTGTCTGTCTAAATAACATTGTTTCAGAAATCTTGTGGTTTGTTCATATGCAGCACTCCTACCTTAAAAGCCATACCCATTTAGTCTTTTTCTGTTTTTTTTATTCTCAGATACGTTAAAACTTTATGAGACCTGTAAAGTCTTAGATGTAGCTCTTGGGTTTTTTGCAGTTTCTCAGAGCATTGCACGGTCTGGCCTTGGGATGAGTTTGTTGGGAATTCTGCTCATAAGAAGATTGTCTGTTTTGAGATTTATTAACAAACACCTGAATGTTCCAGGGTAGCAAATTACCAAACTTCTACTTTTATACAGATGCTCACCACATATTGATATTTTAAAAAGTGCAATCGGTTAGCACCACCTAGCTGCTTCTGTTCATTTTTATTCCATTTGAAGCAGTAAGGGTGTACTTGGTTATTCACTGGACTGCAGAGTCAAAACGTTTTTACATGCCTGTAGGAATATTAGAAAACAGTGAGTTTCAGGCCAGTGACAAAATGTATTTCAGTTCAGCTTTATTTATTCTGCAGTTTAAAGAATACACAGCGATGAACAGTTTGATGTGTAATAAAATCTATAAATAGGTAAACCTGATTTAAAAAAAAAAAAAAAAAAAACACCCTCAACATCGGAAATATATGGTCATTAAGTTCTGAGCAAATCTTCCTATTTTTTATTTTTTTTTTAAACAAGTAGTTGACAAATTTAAGTCTTGCACTCAAAGACACCTCACAGCGCCTCCTGTTTTTAAAAAACGTATTATTGAATCAAGATGCCACATCTCAAATCTTTGCTACAGCGTTAACTCACACAGGATTCATTGGAAGTTTTGTTTTGTTTTGTTTTGGTTTCTTTTGTTCCTGCATTTAGTTCCTGCGGCTGCATTATTTCTGTAAAAAGCCTGCTTATCTTGCAGTATGCATGATTTGAGTCAGAGAAAGTCTTGCAAATGTTTTTGGCTTTTTATGTCTTTTATAGTGACAGGCTACTTGTTGAGGGAAATGTAGAATTTCATGCAGCTTGGAGTAAGAGCAAGTTAGACCAAAGTTTGCCCGCGGCAAGTTGTGTCAACCACAAAACACACTCACTGGTCTGTTCAGCTCAGGCCCCTTAAGTCTCTCAGTCAGAGCAAACTCATCACTCCCTCTCCTCTGTGACGTCTTTGAGTTGGGAAAGAATGCCCACAGCTGGTTGGTGGCTATATGTGATGCTCTGTGACTGGCGTGTTTGTTCGTGATGTGCCGTCGATCCATCGATACTCGAGCATGAGCTGCTTTTCTGTGTCTTGGTTTACCGCCAGGTTCTCACTTCCTCGCCTCTCATTATTCATCTCAGGCCTCTTCTGCTGCCGTCTCCACTTTTTCATATACCGCTTAGCTTAGCTACACCTCTCTCTCTCGCGTGCTCTCTCTCTCTCTGACCAAATTGTATCATCTGCTTTCATGTAACTGCTCTCATTAAATCCATTGTATCTTGTCACTTTCACTCTGAGCAAACTTTGAATCTGCCTCTTCTTTCTGTATATTGTCTGCTTTGAGACTGTCCTTAAGATGTGAGACTTTTACTAATGAATCTCTTGTTTTTAATGCAGACTCAGCATGTAGTGAAACCTCCAAATCAAAGGTAATGTGCTCCTTTGTGTTTGTTTTCTCATTCATGTGTCTAAGCTAGTTTTATGGTCTGAAGTCCAGTTTTAATGTTTTAATGCCATTTTTAATGTGTGTCATCAGGGCTTGTGGGGATCAGGGAAGGATCAGTGTAGCAAAGAATTGATTCGCTCCTCCTTCTTCGTTAACCGCAAACGCAAGAAGCCCAAGGAAAAAGTTCAGCCTAGCAGTTCAGATGATGACCTGGACCCTGTGTTTACAAAGAAGGAGCTACCAAAGGAGAGCCAACAGCATCCTCTGTGGTCCCCGCACAGTCGGACCGAAGAGGAGGAGGAGGAGGAGGAGCAGCAGACAGATGAAACCAGCGAGAAAGAGAAGGAAAAGAACAGTTCTGAGGAGCAGCTGGACAAAACCAACAGGAAAGAATATCTTTCTAACAGCTCAATGTCACAGCCCTCTCCCTCCCTGCCTCCAAAACGCATTTCCTCCAACCTTCAGACTGGATCCCCCTACCCCTCTCCTACACATTCCCCAGACCTCAGCTACCGTATGCCGATGGTTCACCAGTCCTCTCTCACGGACCCGCCATCAAACTATGATGACACGGTGTCTGACCTCGGAACGATGAACAGCACCAGCTCTCAAGCATCAGTGCCCAGAATGAGGCGTGGCAAGACGGTGGGTGCCCTGGGAGCAGAGATGTGTCCCAGCGGGCTGGGAGCGGAGGTTTGCTCCATTACCTCAGACTACTCCACCACATCCTCCATGACTTTCCTGACTGGAGCTGAGCTCAGCACCCTCAGTCCCGAAGTGCAGTCTGTGTCTGAGAGCAGGGGCGGAGAAGATGCTGATGATGAGAGAAGCGAGCTCATCAGCGAAGGAAGGGCAATGGAGACGGACAGCGAGAGTGACCTGTCAGTGTTCACTGTGGGTAAAGCCGACCAGCGAGAACCGCAGGAAGTCCTTCGACCCCTCCCCTCACACAGACTCATCGAATGCGACACACTTTCAAGAAAGAAAGCCGCCCAACAGAAAACCAACAGCGAGTCTTCTCTGGACGGCGCTCGTAGCGATAAAGATTCCACTGGACCGTCACGCTCTTCGGGGTCAGTTAAGGGTCGTTCCACCGCAAGCCTCAGCACTGTGTCCCGGAGTGAGCAGGACAAAGGAGAGCCCACGTGGAAGTTGAAGATCACAGACAGACTGAAGGTACGCATGCGAATGTCTGTGGATGACATGTTCGGTGTGGGCAGCCAGAGGATTCAGTCCTCAGAGGGCCGCAGTAAGAAGAAGAACATCAGACGCAGACACACGATGGGCGGGCAGAGAGACTTTGCCGAGCTGTCAGTCTTGGGAGACTGGCCGCAGCAGGTTCACATCGGCTCACGGTCTGAGCTCTCAGCTGTGGACCGGCTGAAACCTAAGTGCAGCTCTCAGGACTTCTCAATCGGGGACTGGATCGCCCGCGAGCGCCACCGATCCAGCAATCCCGAGGTCAGTCTGGACTTCTCTGAACAGCAGAACCCCAGAGCCTCGTCCTCTTCTGAACCCCCACATCATCCTGCTGAGGCGCTGAACGGGGACTTCCCCCAGAGCAAAAATCTGAGCCTCTCGGCCACCGCTCACCCACATAAACTCACCAGTTCCCAGGTGGTCCATTCGCGCTTCTATCAGTACCTGTGAGAGCTGTGTGTGCGTGTGGCTGTGTGTGTTTTTGGTCTGTCAGGTGTGTCTCTGTATATGGGAGTCTGTCAGTGTAGTGTCTATTGTGTGACCAATGTCTAGTGAATGAGCATGTTGTACAAAAATGTCTGGCGTGTGTGTCTAAGTGGTGTGTGTATGCTTGTGAAAAGAGAATTACTGCACACAGGAATTGTTGAGCTTGCTCATGTTTAAGGCATGGAACAAAATGTTATCTTTTTTTTCCATTTTGTTTTTGTTTGTTTTTTCTTTTTTATATTAAAAATGACTTTGGGATGGCCCAAGAGGAGGATTTCAACCCTCCTAGTACAAGTCCCAGATGTGCTAACGATCGAAAGGACCTGTTGCCCGTGAAACGAGTCTGAAGTACGTTCAAGGAAGTGTGAACACTCAATTTAAGATTGTTTAAAGGTTTAGCTAAGTGGCTTTAAGGATGAACTGACTTAGGATGAATAGGAAGTAGTGGAAAAATGCAGATTTTTCGTATTGCAGAGCAACTATTTTTGCGTAAAGAAAGTTACAGTGTTCAAAGTCGGTGAGTCTGTCGGTAACCAAATGAAGAATGTACAGACATGCTTGCTGTAATACTGACTAAAAGCTTTAGATGCTTGTGTTTCATTCTAAAGTGTACATATCCCTATTTTTCTGTGTACTTGAATTGTGTTTTTTGGTACTGTGTGTGTGTGTGTGTGTGTGTGTGTGTGTGTGTGTGTGTGTGTGTGTGTGTGTGTGTGTGTGTGTGCCTACAAGCCGTCTGCTGTCAAAGGGGCCTTTCCAAAGGTACAAAGGTGACAAGGAGACACTGGTCTTATGCAAATGGAAAATATAGTTCATACTCATCCCTGCTGTGTGGTTTAAAGAGCAGTGAACAACAGCCCTCTGATGCAAGCTATGTTTTAGTGTTCGGAGTTCACACGTCTGTCCGCGATTGCAACGAAGAGAGAGTTGGGCAAAGAAGAAAATGGGTAATCGAACCAGAAAAATCAAGTTTTCTTCACTAAAGAAAGTGCCTCACAATGAAATGTTAAGGGTGCCATATTGTCTTTGTTGAGATACACGAAGATGTTACTGTGAATGACATTTTTACTGTTGACTCTCAGTCATTCTACAGGTTAAGAAAATGCCGAGCTTCCATTCCTTAGGCATTCCACTCTGGTCTTAATGTTTTATACATACTTTATCCTGTTTTTTCATTTGTTGTTTTTTGTTTTTTTAATTTTAACAGAACTTGAATTTTAAATATTCATTGTAAAATAAGTAACTTAAATGTACATATAAATGCCATGTTTTAGCTGCTTTATTTTTCATTTCCATCAGATTGCAAGTTTAAGTACAGTATTGAGAAATGACAACAATGGCGATGATGAGGATGATTATCTCGAGGCCTGTGTGGGTGTTGTGGGCAGTTTGGTACTTCTCTGTGATGAGAGGTTCCCTGCAGGAGGAGGGCACTTCATTGAGCTGGATTGTTTGTATCAGTGCAGTGTTCCTCTTGATTGTAAGGGGGTGTGCACAGACTCCTGAAACACTGGAAATAAAATTTTGTCAATGGCAAATATCGATTTTCGCTTTCTTACCCCCCTCTTCACCACTTTGTATGATGGAAGTGAGATGGGCCAAAGCACTGAAATCTTTTTAAAAGGGGAAAATGCAACTTAAATAGTTGTGAATATGTTTAAGCTCTCAAATCATTTTAAGTATGAATCAATATTAATGATTACATTTAATCCTAATCATGTAGCATTAAAACATTTGTCTGAAATGTGCCTTTTAATTGGGCCGCTCACTACAAACTCACCATGTTTTCCTTCTGCTGCTGTTTAGCTGTCTGCATTGTTTTAGTGCAAGTTATCCAATTTTGCAGATATTGGCTGTAGAAATGTCCCGCTTCTCTGGAATGTAATGGATGTAAAGGGCACATGCTCTGCTGTGCACAGAGCTTCTGAAAATAATGAACAATGTTTAAGCAGGAACTGTGTTCATTTTACTGCATTTATCAGGCAGATCAGTGCATGAAGAAGCTCTCATTTTTAGTAGTTTGTAGGGAAAATGTTTCCTACAAAAAGAAGAATTGGTACCCCCCCTTTTAAAAAAAAAAAAAAAAAGAAAGAAAAAAAAAAAAGACATTGCATATTTTTCTTCTTTTTTTGCATTTGCAGTGAACTTGTACAAACGCATTCAGTTGTCAAACTTCACAGAGCTTTTTTTTAAGATGGTGATTTAGCATGGAGCCCGGTTGGTATTTGTTTGCTTATACAGCTATTTCCTGGGTTAGCACACTAACCCAAGTAAAATACATTTACTGGCCACTTCAATAAGTATGTGTTCAACTGTTTAATCCAAATATTAAACAATCACATAACACAACTCAGGCATGTGGACAGGAATAGAAAACGGGAACTCAAAGATGTGCAGAAGAGCATCTCTGCATGCACAACATGTCCAACCTTGAAGCAGATTGGGTCCAGCAGCAGAAGACCACACCACACACTTTTATAAGCAAAAAACTGTGATGCTGTCATGTCCGTGTGGATCAAAAGGGGCAACAGGTAGTAATGTAGTGGCCAGTAAGTTTATTTCGTACCCAACCTGGTTGTCATCGTTTGCCTTTGTGCTTGTAGTTGTCAAGGTAAGGTCATGAATTAAGCCAAAGAAAAGATAAGTTTCAAAATGCTTTATATACAAGTTGCACATACAACATAAAGACTCAAGATGTTTTATACACTTTGTACATCAGCTGACTAGAAACCACTGACAACAGAAGTGATATGAGGAGAGAGAACACACAAAGTCGTCAAAGTAAACCACAAAATAATAATAAAAATCAGTATAGTTAATTCACCACTACGCCAGTTTGGATGGCAAATATCAAGAAACTGCAAACTAAATATCGTTGGTTTTGTGTTAGTGTAACACCTTCTCCCCAGCAGTCGTACAGTTATCTTCTATTCAGCTCTTCCTAAGTTTTAAATGTGCCCCTTGATTCACACAACGCCTTTTCCATATTAGCTCATTTTCAGTGTCACGTGGGCTCCTAACATGAACACGTCACCCACAGTAAGGCACAGTGACTAAAAGAAAAAAGTAAAGGGTTCATTCGGAAATATGAAGAGGAAAGTTTCACACCATTTTTGTACAGATACATTTTTTTGGAGTACAACACAAGTTAAACATTGTGCCTTTGTTTCGTAAAGCAACTAAAGACTGACGCAGCCAGACAGCCACTCCGACACGGTACAACTGTAAGACACTGAACAGAGAAATTCTGAGAAACAAGTACCAATAATCATACTCATGAACACAATAATCAGTAAGTTAGTTGGCAAGGTTATGAGAAACTGGCAGCCTTTTAAAAGTTAAATCTCAACATGATGAGCCTATCGTCGCAGGTGAGGGATATTTGGTGCCGCGAAGCACTGGATTAATGTGCCTGTTTTGTAATGGAGACGCAATGCCGAATGGATGCTTTGTTGATCCTCTATCAGTCCACCAGAGGGAGCACTAGTCCGTTAATCAGAGAGAGACATGACTGTTCGCATCTGAGATTTATTCAGCCTCTATCTGACTGGTTTCCCTGTCAGCAGCCAGCACGAGATGAGGAGAAGGGATGTAGGCAGAGGCCCTTTTTGCACATGCAGGTGCTGCACTTCATTGGAGCTAAAATCAGATTTGACAGCAGGTGGTGCGGATTTACTGGGATGGAACGAAAAATCTGTTGCATATTGTGCTGTAGTATCTGGCCGGGGCTGCTCAGAGGATCAAAGTTTAACTGTTGTCCTCGTTCTCTTCCTGCTGGTCGTCTGTCAGAATCTCTGGTAGCCGGAAACACTCCTCGAAGAAGTTGACCAAGGACTGGCTCAGGTGCTGCTGTGTCCCCTCACCGTGTAGGAAGTGTCCTTCGTCTGGATAGATCTGCAGATAAAGATGGAGAAATTAACAGAGACAGTACGGTGAGGCTGATTTGGTGTCGTTCACTCAAAATCATATTATTATCTTTTTTTAATAATGTTTTTTCATTGGATAATGAAAATGCATTTTCTGAGAAAAAAAATACTAAAGCATAGCGCTGAAGTGTAAAAGAGTGACAAATGCACATAAAAGTGGATGAAAAGAAGTTTTTCTTGGACATTTCAATCATTTTCAATGCAGTCTTTGTACCTGATCATTTTCAGAGTAATGTTGTTTAGTTTGATAAGTCACTTAACACTGAACCATGAATCATTCAAGCATAAAAAAGACACCGAACTCAAGGGATGAACCCGTGTTTACAGAAAGTTAACAGCCTAACAAAGAATAAAAAGGTATCTTTATGCACTTTGTTAATAGCAGCCTGTCGCAAAATTCCATAATTGTTTGCATTTCTTTATTACAATCTATGAAAAATATCAAAGACAACACAGTTTGACTGGCAGAGCTGTTAGATAAATACTTGGCATATCTTAGTGTTGAGTGCTGTGTGAAGTGGAGGACAAAAGAAGACGTGGTAGGCTTTAAAAAAAACAAACAAAAAAAGAGGTCTACAGCAGACAAACAGTATCTGAAAGTCATGTTCTAAAAAATACATGGGAAAAAAATCCAGCAAAGACCCGGCATAGGACCTGAGCGACACATCTGACCCTTCAGCTGATCCATCTACTGTTGTATCTGTTCTCCAAAGTCTCATCCAGAAATGGTCTCAGTGAAACAGTGGCTTGTCAAGAAGCTATTACTAAAAATTACAGGAGGATTTTATTATTTATTTTATCCTTATACACTGTATTTATTAAAAAGCCTTTCTGGCATGTATACAGGCAACAACAACAACAACACTAATTATGATATTGTGGGGAAAAAACAGCAAAACAGCAATATCCGACTGTGCACTGGGACACTGTGCATAAACATAAACTGCATGTAAATAACTGAACAGTTCTTCAATCTGCAAAACTAAGAAAAAGTTATTTGTCAAGCTAAAATGGGAAAAATTAGAAAGAATAATACACAAATTAATCTGAAATGAAAATAACTCTTAGTTACTTCTCTCAAGAGATTTTGAGAGCATTCTTCACACAACATCAGGCCATTTACACACACACACACACACACACACACACACACACACACACACACACACACACACACACACACACACACACACACCAGTGATTTCAGACACCGTGGCTCACCTGCAGAGTGTAATTGGCCTTTTCACTGATTAAATGGTTGATGAATTTGGCTGTGTGCTGGAAGTGAACTTTTTCTGTGGTGGCGAAGATGATATTGCAGTTAGACTCTGAGCACGCACATATTTACTGTGGTATTTAGAAAAAAGAAAGCACTGGGTCCTACCATCAGCAGTCGGGTGAATTATTAAGTACTGTTTCTCCAGCAGCTGACCCGCTCTGTGTGCTAAATTTGCCATCTGGAGGAAAGAGACAGAAGGAAATCCACCATGTCATTGACACGTTCTTTTATAAAGACCCCCCAACTCATTGTCTGAGCTAAGCATTCTGAAGCAGAGGAGAAAAAAGGGTGGATACTTTACTGTGTAAACTCGGGAGTCTGTCTTGGCGCCGAGGTATCGCTCCGAAAATGCAGATGCTGCATTTTGCAATAAAGAAAACCAGGGTTAGAAAGATTGGGTACCTTTTAGATCTAAGACTCACTTAGCAGAAGATTTACTGTAAAGTTTTACCATAAAGCTCGAAATCTGTGATGGGGGAAACTGCTGTTCCACATTTAAGTTGGGTAAATTCTTCTGAGCTCAAAAGCAAAGTTGCTAAATAACCACCATAGGCCTGGAGAAGAGGGAGACACAGATACAGTATGTGAAAATAATTTCATGGCGGGCTGTATTTTTATAAAGGCACAGAGGTGAGTAAAGGTTTAACAGTGCATCTGACTGTTATGTCTTCTTACCTTTCCATAAACTCCCATTCGATTCTTATCGATGTAAGACTGTTCGGATATCAGCCTGAAAATGAAAAAAACAACAAACCCCCCCCAACAATAATGAAAGTGACAAAAGCCAAATGACCAAATAGTTTTTTGCTCATTTTTCTGAGTCTGACCTGAGTGCCTCCAGCTGGTCCCTCTCCTCCAGTTTCCCCAGTTTCCTGCGGACCTTGTGGAGGAGGTTGGTGCCCTGAAATCCGCTGCCGTGGCCGTCAAAGCGGACAACAATTGTGCTGAAGCTGCTGACCAGGACGGTGGCCCAGTCCACCTGGAACTGCTCCGTCACCATCTGCCCGCCGGGGGTCCCATCCCTGTGAGAGAAGCACACAGCGTGATGGAAAACAATAAGTTCAACTAATATCTCAGAGCCTGGTGTAGTAGTAGTATTATTATTGGTTGGCACAAAAATGAGAAAATTAATTCCGAAAAGGGAACTTTGAATAATCAGATCTTTTACAAAACACTTCGAAAGAGAATAAAAGGGACACTGTTGAATTTAACAAGTCCAATACAACACCATAACCCCTTAAATATGACCACAAATATTTAAATATTGCAGTTTTTAGACATGTGGAATATAGCGCACAACATTCACATTATTTTATTCTGGAGCAATAACATTTGATTTAGTGATAGAAAATCAATAGGGATTATTTCAGCCTTAGGTAAACTGTTTCCCACTCCAGCTGCTTCTCTTCACCATTAAATGTCAGTAGATTGCAGTCAACTGTATTCTGTTATTGTACCTCTCCCAATTCAAGTGCATATAATCCTAGCTAGCTAGCATGGCCAGAGTAGGACAAACAACAATGGCTGCTGTTCATTTGTAGTGAGTGTAGGCTGTAAGTCCACTGCAACTTCTGTTGATACTGAGGTGAGTTGTTGAGGATATCCTTAATTTTTCTTAGTAAGTGCTGCTGTTTTTGCTGCTGTTAGCCAGTTTTAGCTGCTGTTAGCCAGTGTTAGTGAAATTTTCTTTGAAGGTTATCTAACATTGTTGGACCGAGACACTTAAAAAATGAAACGCTCATATGATTTGAGAATTTAATCAAACTGGTTATCACAGAGAAAGTTTTTAGGACAGTTGAGTCAAACATTAGCTGGTGTAATGTTAGCTTATAAGCAGCTGCTGTTATTGCTCGGCTGTTGTAAGCTGTAATTGTCAGACATGAGAGAGAGATGATGAAAATATACAGGTAAAGCAATTAATACATAGTTATACATAGTTAGTTACAGTAAGGAACTAATTTCTAATCTTTAAATTAAATGTCACTTATAAAGTGTACTACATATGAGGCTAGTCTTTAGCAGCATACATAAAATGCGATTAGACGGAACGTATATGTCCATCCTGTCAACTGGATGTCCACTGGATTCAAGATGACGGGCAACATGGTGACGTCCACAAACCCACTGCTATGTATTTTAATGTACTGCTAAGCTTAGTTTTCTTGCTTCTTACACACTAATCATTGCATAGTTATGAGTTAAATATTCCTTTTAAAATGATGTACTGTACCTTTAAGGCAGGGGTGGCCAACCAGTCAGAGACCAAGAGCCACTTTTTTTTTACTGTGTTACCGCAAAGAGCCACATCCTACACATGGGCACACATGAACATCACCCATCCTTTCCTCCCTCTCTCTCTGTCTCTCTCTCTCTCTCTCTCTCTCTCTCACACACACACACACACACACACACACACACACACACACACACACACACACCAATATGATAATGACTCCTACAGTACTAAAACCACAGGCCAGTCATTTTCAACAATTGTGTGCACTGTCTCACACACACAAACTCTCAGTTCAACCAAGTCCACAAACAAAAATATAATAATCTACAATAGCATTTACTTTTACAATGCATGTTGTTTAATGGGACTTCTGGCATTCCTTGCCTTGTATGTTGACCCAAACATTGACAGTATCTTAAGCGCAGCCCGTTTGACATTGGGGTATTTTTCCATTGGCATACTTTTCCAGAACTCAATGGTCCCTTCCCTTAAAGCAGGTTTCAATTGGTCCTCCTCACAAAGATCGATCATCTCCAACTCAGCCGCAGCTTTATCTGTGACTAGCGAGACTTTCAAACAGCCGGTCTCTGCATTAAATGGGTCGACGAGGAACGTAATCTGTGGCCTTTTCAATTGTAGATCATGGAACCCGGTCACAAAGCTTTCGTGCAAGTTTTCAATCAGCGTTGCATATCTGGCTCTTTGCTTACTCAGGGCAGCGCTGGTGACTTGCCCGCTTGGCTTTTAGCAGAGTGGGAAAATGTGTTAAATCTCCCTTTTGAATATGTGTCTTGAACAGCTTCAGTTTGTTGACAAACGCAAACACACTTTGCACCAGGTCAGGCAGCATTTTTAACTTACCCTGCAGGGTCAGGTTATGTCTGTCCAAGTGACACAGCATGTCGACCAAAAAGGCCAGATCCATAATCCACTTGAGGTCCGAGAGCACGGGATAGTCCTTGTCCTTCTCTTCCATAAACAGTTTCATGGCATCCAAAAGCTCAAAGAAGCGAGAGAGTACCTGGCCTTTTGACAGCCACCTCGCAGTGCAGCGGCAGGTCACCTGGAAGCCCTTGGTCCAGCTCAGCAATGAGATTCTTGAATTGACTGTGGTTAAGCACATGTGTGCGGATATAGTTGACGATTTCCATCACAGGCTTCATGACGTTATCTAAATTCAATGATTTAGACACGAGTTGCTCCATGTGGATGATGCAGTGGAAATTCCAAAAGTCAGGAATAGTTCGGTCAGCTTTGCACAGCCCCACAAGCCCGTTCACAGATCCCATCATGGCTGGTGCTCCATCCGTGGCTATTGCAGTTCATTTCGTTATGGGCAGATTTGCTTTTTCTAATGCAGCCATCATGGTTTCTTTCACATCTGTGCCACGGGTTCTGTCTTTTAATGGCACAATATCCAGGAGTTCTTTGATCACACAATCGTTTGACACAGACTGTGCAAATATTGCCAACTGAGGCTTGTCTTGTATATCACAACTCTCATCCAATGCGACACTAAAATACTCACATGCTTGAAGGTCAGAGTGCAACTGTGTTTCAATAGCCGTGTTAATGTCCGATATTCTGTGTTCAACAGTGTGGCGGGACAGTTGGACGTCTGATACCATGCGTTTTAATTTGTCGTTTTCAGGAGACAAGATTTCAACAACGTCACTGAGGCATTTTTTAACGAACTCCCCTTCATCGTATGGCTTTTTAGCCCGTGCAATGTTCCAAGCCAGCTGATAGGATGCGAGTGTTAAGGTCTCTGACCGCTTCGTAAATTTTTGGAAAAACTGTATGTGCTGACTTTTCAAAGTGGCCAACTCGTGCTTGCGAAGTTCAGTCCCTTTTGGGTCGATGGTTCTGGTCGATGTTAGCATGGAGTGAGCTGAAGTGGCGCTGAAGATTTGAAGCTTTGAAATGCGCTAATGACGTCTGACATATAAGGCAGAATGGCTTACCATTGCGTTCAACAAAAAAATATAAACTCTCCCACTCTGTTAAAAACGTCCTGTGTTCATCTTCATATTTTCTTTTTGCTGTGTATTTTTTCCTTGCCATTTTAAGGGCAAACTTGCTCCTACTGGGAAACTTTGCGGTATTTTCATCTCACACACATGGCCATTTAATGAAAATACCGTATTGAACTCAAGCGAAGCGAACGTGCACATTTTAAAACAACAACACAAAAAAACCCCAAAACACAAACTTTGATATGAACGTAAGAGCCGCATGAAACCAGGCAAAGAGCCGCATGCGGCTCGAGAGCCGCGGGTTGGCCACCCCTGCTTTAAGGAATAAAGACTCCTGTTAAAAACTGATGGCAAGAGTTTGAAAAGGTAAATATTTATCAGCTCGAAATGCACACACACACACACACACACACACACACACACACACACACACACACACACACACACACACACACACACACACACACACACACACACAAAAGAACACCTTGCAAAGTCGGGGACACTTTTAATATATCCAAAACGTCTTGTTACTGACATGAAGGCTGAAAAATGGTGGAATAGTAGTGCAAAGAAACTTTTGAGCTGAGGTGAAAAAAAATGACCTAGCTCATGTAGAAAAGTTATTTATTATCCTATAACAAGTCAGGCATTTGAAATAGTTATCAGTGTTTTGTTCATTCATGTTGTTCCCAGAGTCTGATTTAAATGCTTACGGCTAGACTGAAGCCTGAAGAATCACTTCCAAACTAGGGAAATGGGATCGTTTGGGCAGAATTTAAATGAATACTGGCCTCGTAAAAAAAAACAATGACGTGCATGGCCGGCCTAGGATCCAATGTTTTGGGGTTTAATACAGTACTAAAGGTGCAGTACTAAAATGATGCACTAAAGTTCTCCTTTGAACATTAAGTAAAGTCAGTTTTAACTGCAGAACTTATGCTCACCAGACACTTCATTAGGTACTAGTACTGGGTTGGTCTCGATTTCTGTCACAGCAGAAATCGAGACCTAGTTTCCTGACATCTGATGTCAACAAGGCATTTTGATCCAGTGAACTGCTACTCACTGGGTATTTTCTCTTTTTCTAACCATCCTGACCACACATAATATTTATACTCACACTAGCAGCAGTAATGGATAGGTAGCTGTTTCTACAAATCCAGCTGGCTTCAGAATCTGCATCGTCAGAGCTAGAACAGAAAAGACAGGATCAATGGGAATCTTATAACACAGACCTTCCTATTTCTTATCAAATTACAGTGTACAGTTGTGGTCAAGACTTTACAACCACTCATCATCACTTCTTTGAACTACTCTTTCTCGAGGGATGAATAATTGTACATCATACATCTTTAGTGACTTTAGAAAACAATAATTAGGTGCACGTTGGGTTACACAGAGGCACACTTACTGTAGCCTTCTATGTCAATGGTTTTGTACTCCACTCTGGGCATCTGCATGTTGTTGTGTGTGTTGTTTAGTCTTTTATTTGTCTCCACGTCAAACACCTCTGCAGTTCAAGAGAAAAACCTGTTACAAATTCTCAAGTCCAAATGTATTTATCATTAAACATATTTGTAGACGTGTTGTAGACGATGCAGGCGTACACTTACTCTCTTTGTCCTCAGTTCTATAGACAGCCACACTCGGTATATCTGGTCCTACAAAGAACAATGCAGGGAAAAATGATCAGCTAACGGAAATGTAATAATAGAAGTTATTGGATAAGCATGATAAAATATCACATAACAAGATGCTGATAAAAGGCTGAAATGCCTCCAGGAAGGCAATAATAAAGCCACTGAAACCCAACCCTCTGTAGCAGAATAATCTTAAAACAGCACTCTCAGCCAGCTCTGCAGTTAATAATCTACCTCTGTCCCATGAGGAAGTATCTTATTATTTCACGATGGAGCTACTCTCCAAAGATCCAATTAATGAAGAAAGCCACTGGCACTTTTCCTCTCCGATGTGATCCCCTTAAACAAATCAGCTTCCATAGAAACCTTGATGATGTTGTCCAGTGTTGAAGCCAAAAAATGTCATTGTATTTTTCTGCCGGAGTGTCTCTAAGGAACACAAGAGACTTCTACTACTAAACAACAGCTAATCATTGAGCTTTCTTCGCATAATAAATGCTACAAACGCCAAAAGTCACACAGCCTCTGTTAGTACTCACGTGACTGTTTGCAGGCAGTCAGACGAGCTGTTTATTCTTACTGCTAATCAGGAGGATCCTGCAGTGGTTTGAGGTTATCTGCTAACATCCAGTTCGATATAAGCTCTCTACCTGACATGGAGCACTAATTCAATTACACTTTCTACTGAACACGCTCTCTGAGTCTCCCAGGAGGCCTTCGCTGTCAGGAGTGTTGTTATGTAAAACCTTTCAGTCCAAGATTTCTCAAGTGATTCAAGGTAAAGGACGCTCACCTTTACAGTTGAGCAAGAAGTACTGCATGTCGTGGCTGAATGAAACATCCATATAGCCGCACTTGAACTCACAGGACAAGCAACAGCGGTTGAATGGAGCAATTGTGTCAGCACTGCAGGATGGCACAGAGTAAATAATGTACACTTGAAGCAGCACTTAAAAAAAATCACCAAGATGACTTTAACTAAAGCGCTACCTGTACAAGTGCCGCCGTTTGGGGTCATCCTCCGTGCTCAGGAAGTAACTGTGAATCATCCGAACACTGCTGTCAGATAACAAGAGAGCCAGGACTGCATTTAAAAATGTGAAAGCATCTTAAGGTCTTACATGAGGTTTCTTTCATGATTGTAGGCCAAGATCCTGGTCACATCCCAGTCTCCAGAAGTTAGGGACTGAAGTATGTCTGTGCTAGTGTTGGGCTAAAGGGAAGTAACACAAATTAGACACTCACGCAACAGGACGAAGGAAAAATATTACAAGCAAAGGTTTAACATTACGTACCAGAGATGTGGACATGGAGATGTGGAAAAACTTTCCTCTGCCACCCTGAGGGATCGCCCTGGTGAAGAAGAACTTGTATCCATCTTTGGAAAAGAGCGGCGGCTCGTTCTGAAGAGAGGAGAGAAGTTACAAAAACGTGCCTGCAGGGCTTTTTATATCTTTGTCTGTTTACGTGTTCATGCACACACGGGATAAAAAAAGAGTCTGTTTTTTAGCCAACTAGACTTCTCCGTCTTTCATCACATACCTGTCGGTGCAACCAACTCTCACTCTCATCCTCATGTTTCTGAAAAGATAAAAGGATCTGAGCTGAAAGCTTAATTCAGCAAATAGGAGGGAAATGAAAAGATACATCTCAAAAGGTTTTACATTTACAGTTATGTAAAAAAGAAAGCTTTCACAGGATTGCACAGTCCTGTGAAAGCTTTCTTTGTGCCGATATGTCGTGTTTGGTTTTCGTCAAACATTATGGCCACTTTGGTCTTGACTGTGCGGAGGACATTATCCCAGAGGTTTTGTAGTTTGTTAAGATACAACTTTGCAAGCCTAGCTGTGCAGCCGTATTCTTTTTAGAGAGAAGAGATTTTCTTCTGGCAACCTTGCAGAAAAGCTATACTTGTTCATCTTTTTCTAATTGTATCATTTTGAAATTTAACATTTAACATAGCTCTTGGATTTTTTTGACATTTCTCTGTGACCTTGGGATGCATTTGCAGGGACATCCTCACTAGAGAAGACTGGTGACTATCTTGAATGTTTTCCATTTGTGAATAATCTTTCCTACTCTAGAATGATGGACAAACAATGGTTTGCAAATTGTCTCATAGCTCTTCCCAGATTGATGAGCAACAAGAATTACTTCTCTAAAATCACTGCTGATGTTGGTCCTCCTTGGCACTCTGTTAATACACAACTGAACGCTTCAGACCAGCAAACTGCCAAAACCTCTGCTTTTATAGAGGAGCTGATGATCAATTTATCATCTGTATTTGAGCGGTGGCACTTGGCTGCTCGTTTCCATCTTAATTCCTAAGGAAGCAATAAGGGTGTACTTAATTTGTGTAAAAGAAAGCTTTCAGAAGACTGTGCAGCCTTGTGAACAATCTCTATTTCACGTCACTGTATATTCTTGCCAAAAAATTAGACAAACAAACCCAGTCTCTCTCTACTTGATGCTGTTGGCTATATATAACTATAGTCTATATGACAGTGCCAGACAAGACTCTCAATACCAATCTCATACATGCAAGTGTGGCCAAAAAAAAACAAAACAAAACACCTGACAGATCACAGCTGGGATTTAAACTGACGAGCTAAAGCAAGAACAATGTGACTTTATGATGCGTGATATCAAAGTTATGGTTTGTGCACATCAGCTGGAGTCTAGAAGAAGCTTCTCTTTCAGTTTTATGTAATAGATTGGACAGGAATAATTAAAACAGTGATACACGACTTAAAGAAACCAGCATCTTTGCATAAATATCAGCCAAATGCTGGAAACTGTTGTCTCCATCCACAGTGTTTCTGAAGATCACTCTATAACTATCAGTCTACATCAGGTGTATCAGACATAAGGCCCGGGGACCAAGACTACAGTCTAGCCAGGTGGAAGCGTCTGGATAATGTTTTTTGGACTTTAAATAGTATTCTCACAATATTTTCTTACTGAAGACTGCCACCATTGGCATTCAAGCTACATCAAAGTAATTAGATAAGCAATAACAGAAAACTTCCTTTTTTCAGTATGGGAAATAATGTGAATTACTATCAATGAGCTACCAGAACTTTTTCTGTAATTTTCTGTAAAAAAACTGAGACATATGGTATTAAATGTACAGTTAAACGTCTTCAGACTGACAAAGAGGGGATTTTCACTCAAGATTAAAATGGGTTGTATGAAGCCCATCATATGAAATGTTTCACATGCCTGCTTTCTATATTGCTTATTGTGTAAAGTGAAAAAAAAAACTTTTATGGGGATTTAAATAAGCGACTGTTTCACAAGAACACAAGCTCCTTGTCTCACGCTACAGTGAAAGATATTCACCACGATGAATGCTTGTTAAAAAACAGCTGGACAATGTGTTATACATAGCAACCTTACTCTTGTAGGACTAATGGTGCCCTTGTCAGGACCTATTTTTCTCTAATGAGTATCTGCAGCAGCAGTTTGATGTTTGATTCAAAATAAACTACAGCGTTTGTGTTTATCGACATGAAAAACATGTAAGCCAGGGTTATTTCCAGTCTTCTCCCAGGAAAACACTGAATGTCACAAGTGGAATACTTTAACACAACGGGGAAAGGGTGGCAGCTAATTTCACACTTTGTTTCACCTTAATGCAGACTCCAGTGGTCGCCTCACACAGTGTCAAGATGGAGTTGTTCTGGGCTCTGTTCAGCCAGTTGACAGCCAGTTTGGTGTTGGTTGCCCATTTCACCATGGTGATGTAATATTCCCTCCTGGAAAAGCAGAAGGTGAGAACACATGACACCTCTGACAAGCAGCACTGTCTCCTTTACGAAAATATATCTCGGTGCTTGTTACTTTATACACAGCGAGGCACCTTCAGATTCAGTCACTCACCCTATCCGGGGGTCATCAGGTTTCTTCATCGCTACCGTGTGCAGAGGACCGTGGAGGCTCACCACTGACAGGTGCACTACAGGGTTTTCTTCTCCAGCCTGCAAGGAAATTAGATACCGAAGGTCAGAAGCTTCAATAACTGATCTTTTTGTCCTCTTAATAATGGATTGGATTTATATAGCGCTTTTCAAGGCACCCAAAGCGCTTTACAATGCCACTATTCATTCACTCTCGCATTCATACACATTCCTCTTGAGGGAAGTTCACTGGCATCTCTCATAATTCTGATGCGACAAGCTTGTTAGTCACAGGCTTCTTATTTGCACACTGAATAGTCTCGGTTTGTGCCTTTCAGTCTTGTTTCAGCACGTTTAGGTCACACAGTTTATTATCAGTTTCTTTAAAACAACGGCTCATTTTAATCACAAGCTCTTTTTGGATAACGGGGCTTAAATGAAACATTACATGAATGTTCTCCCTGAACTGCATATTAAGCATCGTAATTAACTTCTTCCTCTAAATCTGTCATGGACACAGGCTTGAACCATTGACTCCTTCTCAAAGGACCAAAATATTTTCCCCATAGTTTATTAATCTTTTGGACAGATCACTGATGAGCAGAGAGAAATGAGTCTGAATAGACCTGCATTTTCATTGTAAAAACTATGAATTCGTTAAGCTGTAAGATTTGCTGGTCGGGACTTGCCTTTGGGTAATGATAGTCAAGACTCGCGGGATATGGCGCTCCAGTAAAAAACGGCACTTCCATTTTTGGCACCAGCGTGTCATTGATGGTCATGTAGGCCAAACGCAGTCCATCTGGAGACCACCAGTGAGCTATGTGGGTCTGCAGGATCTCCTCTGTAAAACAAATCAACAACATATTATTAATATACATTTCTAAACGTGGCAAAATACTGTAGTTCAGTCTATTACTGGCGTATTCTCCTTGAAACTGGTTAATATACCCAATTATTCGGGCAGTGGGGTGAACATCTTTTCTTAACAAGAAAAACATGATTATTAGAAAAGGGCTCCATACTCGCTCTGCTTGTATTTCAGTCCAAGAGTTTTCTTTTGCCTGTGGGTGGCATTTAACCCAGCAGGGGGCAGAAGAACTCTGTGAAAAGCATGTTCCAACACAGACTGATCAGTCCAGCCTTGATGAGGACATTTTGATTTTGTTTTCCAACTAGCCAATCTTGTTTTTTTGCTGTCACAGCTGGCAAAGGAAGCCATTCACACAGAATTTGATTGAATTTTCACTCTATGGCAGAGGGTAATTTGTTGCAGTGCAGCTTGATTTTTCGAGGTCAGCGCCCGAATAAAACCAGCAGAGACTCTAAAAAAGCACAATTCAATGAATCTATTGTTTTATGAAGGCCAAAGCACTAAAAAGACCTCTGTTATGAAGCTCTGCATAGATGCTATAATTTGTTTCCACATAAAGATGGGATAGTTATCCATTTCTCACATATTCTCTGTGAGAAATCAGTGGAGAGGTTGACTGTGCAGCTGATGTTTCCCTCTCTTTCGGTTGCGGCTGGCCAACCCTCCAGTCACAAAAGAGACGCCACATTTCCGACCAAATTCCACAGATCTGCAGACGTTAATGACATGAGAAAAGACAAACCCACGCGCTGTACTCATACGAGAGCTCATCTATTCCACCTCCCCAAACCTGCAGCTCGATTTATTAAACCTCATAATTTCACTTCATTGTGAAAGTCTTTCCAGCATCTCATGACTTCACTATCTTTAATCTCCTGATCAAAGGTAGAGCTCGTGTTGGTTGATGCTCTCTTATGACAAGTGTGGAATTATTCCTACCACTATTGATCAGCATCAAAGGCCCACACATAATTATTCCTGTCTGAGAACTGTTTAAGCCCACAAAACTACGTCTGAAAATCAAAAGAGAATTGTGATGCTTTAGCAAAAATGTGAATCATTAAATATTCCACTTGATATGATAGTTCGTACATAGAAATTGCATGTTTTCTTCAGCGTGATGCACAGCCCCTCATTTCTTTGCATTTTGGCGTGATCACCATTATTCTTTCGCACAGCCTAAACTCTCTATATTTGTCCATTTATATCTCTCGTTCAACACTTAATTTTATATGACTGCTTTGTCGTCTACTGTATACACGCTGCTATGACAATACAATTCCCCTTTGGGATTAACATTGTTTCAATAATGTTGAGATCCAGGCCATGAGGAGGCCAATCCATGACTGATAGTGTTCAAATGTGTTTGTTTTTGCTTTTTTTTTAATGCAATCAAAGAACTGGGAATATTTTTACTGCTCTGGCCGTGTGTTTAGGGTCATTGTCATGCTGGAAAATTAAGCTGTTGCTATTGACATGCCTCCCAGATTATGTTGGTGAATCTATAATTTGATGGCATTTTTCTGTGTCCATCATTTACCATGTAATCAGTTTTGACAAGATCCACAGCAGTGAGTGTCTGCTGGCTGTAGACACTAACTGTTGGGAATCTCTCCTCATGATTTGAACTAAAAATGTAAAATTTGCATGAATGGCTCCATAAGACCTGTTGCTATTGATTTTGTCCAGTTCTTGTGTGATTTGATATACCTCAGCCTTTTCTCCATGTTATCCCCCCTTCGTGACAGCCGTCTTTCCGCTGAGACCCGATGAGGCTTCTGATTTTACTGATCATCTGTTTTATAGGGTTTTTTTTTATATACTCCTTTTTTGTTCCTGCACTTTTTAAGGACATGTTGCACACCATGCTGAGATATCCCAAGTTTCCAGCTAACAGCTCTTTGGGAATCACCTTGCTGGTGGGAAAAAATACTACTTTATGGCTGTCAAACTGTGTTATCTTTGGCATTTTCATAGATGCAACTATGAAAATGAGAAAAGCTGGAGATTTGTCCCTCAAAACCAATTTTTTTTTTTAAAATAAATGACAAAAAAGTCTGACTCCTTGGAAGTAAAATATAAAGAAATGAGGGAAGGCTCAAGACTTTTGCACAGTACTGTGAGATTTAAAATGTATATACAGTTAAACACCTTAATAGATGTTTAAAATGAGTAGCATTTCCTTGAGCCCTTATAAGTAAATTAAATGAAAAAACAGTAAAAACATTTTAAAGTTGAATGTACAGCCTTCCAGAAATGAGGCAACCTCACCTTGAACCACATTCATACAACTTCTGCCAAATCCTTCTGACCTGAAGAGCACAGTGTGCACTGTGAACACTCCAAGAAATGCATGGGAAATATACATAAGCTGCATCGTCTCTGTTTTTGTGAGACAGTGTGTTATCCGCAGATAAATCCTTACAACACAGCAGGAAAACACAGCAGGCAAATCTTGCTTCGGCTCTGGTAATGGATTACTTCTTTCATGTCATGTTCTGTGTCTCCAACAAAGAAATAATCCCATTAATGAAAAACCGATTAGAGCCGGCCCTGAAGCAGTTCATGCACTGTAACAGAATTTCTCTCGTAATAATTGGCATTTTGTAATTATATTTGCCCTGCATTATTATCCCGGCCCCTCCTCCCCCGCAATAAATCCACAATTAATAGAAATAACAATGCAGAAGTCTAAATAAAATTACCTTCAAACTTCAAAAGATTATTCTCAAACATGACAATGCATCTGTAAACAAAACCGTAATCAAGAGGTATGTAATTACAATGTCTGTCCCACATATGCTGTAATCGGGAAATGTCTCATATTAAATCGCAAATATGTTGGCTTTTGAACATCTGCTGAGTGAGATTGCAGCGCTGCAAACATGAATTAATTAAAATTGCCAGAACGCAAACGCAAGCTATGCGAAGACTAAAGGAGGAGGTGCGCTGAGATGTAGCCAGCTGCGTGCTTTCAAATGGAATCACGCACACAAATACACAACACGCCGTAGGGAGAGGCAGGTGTCAAAAGACTGGATTAAAATGGTTTTCAAGTGTAGCCGTCGAAATGCAGTACATATTAAAAAGTTTCTTGAAGCCGCTGACCTAAAGTTTACTTTCATTCTTGTGTTGTTCAGGCGGCAGGCTGGGAAAATACACAAAACAACCTCACAAACTAACACCCAGCACCAAACAGCAGGTAGATGAAGTTAGTGACTACCTGGTGAACATAATGAGTGCATACCCAGATGTGGCAAGCAGCTGTTGGGAGCGAAAAAAGCTCTATAAATCTTCCGTGGGCAACACTACCTGTAGCATCAAACAGAAGACACAGCTGGCAACTGAATTAGCTGGTGAACCCAACAGAGCACATAGATGCTAAAAAGAAAGATATTTGGATTTCAGTAAAGAAAAAACCCCAAAAACAAGTGAATAATAAACTTGCCTTCACCGGCTGGATAGAAACACAACTGGAAGTAAATGCACATGTTGTTATTATGACTTCAACGTGATAACACTGGAGGTGGAAGTATTTATGGCTTATTTCTACTGTATCCAACAGTCCAAAAAACAACTAAAGAAGATTTAAGAGGAAATCTAGATGCTACAATTCAGTTCACTTCAATTTTATTTATACAGCACCAAATCACAACAACAGTTGCTTCAATGTGCTTTATATTGTAAAGTAAAGACCCTGCAATAATACAAAGAAATGGAGGAAACACCGACAATCATACGATTGACTTGAGCAAGTACTTTGGTGACAGTGGTGACAGAAAAACTCCCAACAGGAAGAAAGTACTAGTAGTACTACTGTACTACTAGTACAGTAGTAGACATGCATACCCTACAGTAGTACAGTAGGGTGCAGACTATTAACATGACAATCTTTAAAGCAAAAATGAACATGTTTAAAGGCTGTTAAATGGTCTCTATAGCTACTTGAATTAAGTACATCCATACTACCTCTATGGGAAATATGAGGGTAAGTAGCAGCTAGATGCTGCTAATCAAATGAAATTGATTAAATGATCAGCAGCAACTCTCAACACAATGCCACAATCTTCCCAGCAGTGGAATTTTCAGCAAATTCACCCCAAAGTCACGCTATACCAAGCTCAGAGAAACTGCAAAAAACCAAGAGCTAAATCTCAGATTCTAAGGGCCTCAGCTAGCATGTTAAAAGTTAAAGTTTCTGACAGTACAAATAGATAAAGATCGAATGGTTATCTTCGGAAAGGTCAAAGCCTCTTCTCTTTAAAAAGAACATGGCAGACCAGCTTAGGTTTGCAAAAGTGCATCTGAGCAAAACCCCCAGATTTCTGGAACAATGTCCTTTTGACAGATGAGACCAAAGTGCAGATGTCTGGCCATAATGCACAGCACCGTGTACTGCAAAAACCAAACACAGCATATCAGCACAAACACCTCATACTAACTCTCAATTGCAGCCACAGGGCATCTTGCAGTCACTGAGTTGACCACAAGCCTCTCTGTATAGCAAAATGTTGTCAAATCTGAAGATATCTGTCCAACAGCTGAAGCTTGGCCAGAATTTGGTCATGCAACACAACAAGCACGAGCAGTAAATCTGCAACAAAAGGGCTGATTAAGAAAAAAAACCCAAGGTGCTGCAATGGCCGAATCAAAGTCGAGACCTCAGCCTGATTGAAATGCTGTGGCAGGGCTGTAAGAGAGCTGTGCATAAACTAATACCAGCAAACCTCAGCGAACTGAAACAACCTAATATTGCACAACATTGCAAGAAAATGATAAATTTACAGAAACATATTGGGGCTAAAGCTCTTTCTTCAAGCTATTGAATCATGGGCTGTGCTTACGTGTCAAGACAATTTTACAGAGGGTGATTAATTTTCTTAAACACGTGTAATATTACATGTTTGGCCACTGTGAGTGACAGCTAGGTGGTATTTTGTTCTGTTCACCATTCGGCTCTTTTCAGACACAGAGCCGGATGATTTTTCTAGTAAGTAGGTTTTGTTTTAGGCTTATTTGCTAGCGGGTGACCACATTTTATGTCTCTAATGGACCTTGCTGAACAAGCTAACTGGGCAACACTTGCATTAGTTAAAACTGTCCTTATGCTACCCTATCAACAGAATATGTCCATGTCTGATTTTTAAAAATCCAAATCGCACTGAAGACAGAATTTCTCAGACATTTTAAAAATAATCCAGAAATCAGGGGATGGCATTACAGTGACTATGTCCATCTTTTCTATTCAGTCTATGCTCTTGGCGCAACAAATCCTCAATGTGAGAAAGAGAAAAAGCTGGACAGACCTCTACAGATTCCTCACCTAAACCCCATGCAACAACACTGGGCTGTTAAAATCAATTCAAATGCAGTCAACATCACAGTCCAACCTCACTAAAGCCCCTGTGGCTCACTGGGACAAAATCCCCATACCCAGCATCTGAAATGTTGTAGAAAACCTTCCTGAAAAGCAGAGACTTTATAATAACACATTAGCTGGCCTGGTTTCGAAATGAGATGTGCACTGAGCCCTTGCAATTCATTCTCAGAATCCATAATTGAGTTCAACTTCAACCACTCGTTAAAGATGAAAGAAATCAGTCTTTGATCTGAACTCTGAAGAAAATTCCAGCATTTGCAACATAAAGGACTCAATATTATTTCAAGCGTTGTTGTATTTTGGTACGACCTTTTTTTTTTAAGTCATCTTACCCTCATACAGCCAGTCAGTGAGGCCATTGAAGACAACTCCTTCTTTGCCAGTGGACACCAGGCGGATCGCTCGACTCTCTACAGTCGTTCTGTAGTAGATGTTGTTTTCGAATATGAAGACCTGGACAAAAAAAGGTGAAAGAGTAGCCATCATCATTAATATTTCTTGTACTTTTGCATTAAAAAAAAAAGAAATCTTTAAGCCAAAAATGTAAGAGGTTTTTTTTTTTGTAATAACAACACAACATTATCTTAATCCAAGCTGATACACTCTCAGTCAACACCTGCTTAATGCACGAGTGTTAAAAGAAATCTCCCTCATTATAGTTCACACTGGGTTCCTCTTCAGCCCAGCATGAAACCATTTCTGTTGCTAATCAAGGCGCTGGAATCGGCTTTGGCCCTGCAGGCACACATACATTGCTAAAAACATATGTAGATGCCAGCTGATGACCCCCCCGCCTCCCGCCTTGCTCATTGAGAACTCCGCGCTGTCTGCAGGGGGTCGGCCGGGATTGAGCTAAATTGCTGGTTATACTGCTGATTTAAGCCTCTGGCACCCACAGAGGCATCGCCTGAAGGAATTTAGACGCATCGCTGTCAGATGAGCGTGGGACACTTAAAAACCTCTGTCTATAAACTGTGATTTCACCGCTTCAACAGGTGCCAGTATGAAGCAGATGAACGCAAGACTGTCTGATGTCTATAGTTCAGGTCGTGATGGTGTGACTAGCCTGTCAGCTGTACCCTCTTCAGTGAAATTTAAGCCTCACATCACTCATAAGATGGAGGAAAACAGAAAGACAGAAGTCCTTTTAGCTCTGATCTTTGGATGCTATTGAGCAAATCAAAGTTTTATATTGTGGGATTAACATCTGAGGAAAACAGATCAATGCAGGGCAGTGTAAAAAGGAGGGAAGCTGGCAGTTGGCGAGTGTTACAAAGCAGCCGTGGGACAGGATTCAAAGAGTTACATAAAATAAAATAAAAAACCCTCAGCCAACCAAATGATTAAAAGACATGCATTAAATTTCAGGGTTGAGATTTACTTTCAGAACAAAACTGATACAGTCATAAATAATACTGAATGGACTCTCAGAGCTACAATTGTAGGGCATCCATATCTGGACTCACACTCACTTGCTTGGTGATTTTTAATGTTCAAGGGAATTAGATGAGAGAAAAGAGTGAAAGTGCAAAAAGCCAAAAGATAGCCATTTCAAAAGGGCAGAGATGAAAGCAGCAACATCAAAGCTACCTGAGCAGGGCGAGCAGCATGGTTGCTCATTTGTGTTGTTGCAGTTGCATGCTGGGATGTGTGCTGGTGAGCGAGAAGTTGCGAGACGTCTAATTTTGTCAAATAAAACTTCCACTGGTCATTTTCCCTTAAATCCATCGTCTTATTTGTGTCAATACAATCTCTTTTCCCGCTCTATGTGTGTGTATGAGTGTGTGTGTGTGTGTGCGCGCATTGACCCAGCCTCACTGATTGCACCGTCATGGTGGAGTAATTGCTTGTGGTTTAATGAGGGGAACGTCACAGGATTCATCTCCTGGCTCCTCTCACTGTACATCTGATGCTCGGCTGCACGCAGGCACAGGCACAAACACACACGGCACATTTTTCTGTGCTGATGAAACACTTGATGATAAATTGCTCCACTTCTGATAAACTTAATGGGAAATCATTATATTCACAAACTGTTATGGGAAAAAAAAAGAAAACACATCTCCGGGTCACAGAGAGACAAAAGACGAGAGCTCATCTCATTTTTTTTTCCTTTCCTGCACAACCTTGGTAGTTCATTAAATCAAACGCAGAGCTACAGTAACAGCTATGCGAGAGGAACAATCAGATACATTATTACCATATGCAAATTCACCTGCTTTCTTCCCTCGGCAAAAGGCAAACTCTCATCACACACTTGAAATGTTAATATTTTCTCACAGCCATGTATCTGTAATTTAAGCAAATGATACGATAAGAGCAATTACAGCACAAAGGAAAAGCTTTGAAGTAAAAGCCGATGAAACGTGGGGCCGTAACTCGTTTAAGGAACACAATCTAAACAGAAAAATAATTTAAAGTCAACAAGGGAAAAATGGAGTAAGTGAGAGAATGAAACAAAACACCATCAGGTGCTGGATCGATGAAACTTTTAAGCTCAGTAAAAGACGGGCTAGCATTTTTCATACAACAAAACCAAGATTGTGTCAACACAATCTAAATATACAGTTTTGTATAACATAAAAAGGCTAAATGAAGAGCTGTGAGAGCACAGAGCTGTTTAAGAAGTCTCTCAAACAAGTGTTGACAAAACAACATGTCGCCCAGCGCAGCACTGTTGCTTGCTAACTTGTTTTTAATAGTTTTTAAACAATAGAAAAGCTCAGTAAGGAATAAGCCATAATGAGCTTCAGCTAAGCAGGTAAATTGCACGACAGATTCAGCGACGTTCCACGTTTTTCTTTCAGGATATATAATGACAATAGGCAGTTGCAGGTAAGCATAATCATTACCAAGAATAAAAAGATACACAAGTTAATGAGGAAACTGTGCCACTAACGATCGAGAACCAGGTTTTTTTTTTAGTGTTTTGTGATCCTTTATAAACTTTATAAAGTCGCTTACTGCTGCCATTCCTGGATGGCAGATCACTAAGAATCTACTAGGATCCTTGAAACATGATAACCAACAGTCATCAACCATAAAGAAACTGGATAACCATGCCCCCCTCAGTGATGGCTTTCTGAAAAAAGACAAACTCCAAGTGATGAGTGCAGCTGTGTCACAGAAAATTGCGCATGTCAAGTGCATTATTCCTGCAGTGCTTCAAGTCACTGGAGAAAAATGATGCACAAAAGTATGGATTCTATTTTTGGAGACTCTACATGTTGTAAACAAGTCTATATGACAGTGTGTTCAGTGCATTTTGTATGGTCACGAGATCAAATCAAATATATTTACATACATACATACACATATAGATATATATGTAAAATCCTTTTGGGGAATTAGAGGACTGTAAATGTACATTATATTGCCAAAAGTATTCACTCACCCGTTGAAATCTTTGAAACCAGATGTTCCAAACACTTCCACTTCAAATGGATGGAATGAATTTGAACTGTTGCTTGTAGACTGCTTCTACAAGCATTTATAAAGCTATGGAGCTCGGTGAGTCCCAGTGACAAGAACTCTTAATGCTTCAGTATACCAAGACATTTTGGACAATTGTATGCTCCCAGTTTTGTGGGAACAGTTTGGGGATGGCCCCTTCCTGTTCCAACATGGCTGCACACCAGTGTACAATGCAAGGTCATTAAAGACATGGATGTAGAAGAACTTGACTGGCCTGCACAGAGTCCTGACCTCAACCTGACAGAACATCTTTGAGATGAATTAGAGCAGAAACTGCAAGTCAGGCCTTCTTTTCCAACATCAGCGTCTTACCTCATTGCTGTGTTTCTGGAAGAATGGTCAAAAATTCCCATAAACACCTCTAAACCTTGTGGAAAGCTTTCCCAGAAGCGGTGAAGCCGTTATAGCTGCAAAGGGTGGACCGACATCATATTAAACCCTATGGATTAAGAATGGGACGACACTCAAGTTCATGTGAGCGTGCAGCTAGACTTTTGGCAGTATGGTGTATGTTAGATATGGTTTCCTAAAATAGCTGATTTTCCATAAAAAATTATAGAACAGCTAAACAAATCTCTTGCTTCTAAGATCTGAGTCACAGCTCAGAGTTTTCATTATAAAAAAAGTTACAGATTGACCAACAGTATTTGACCTCTACTGAAGTCCATTAAAAACAGACAACTATTTTAATATTTGAGTGTTTCATTGAAAAAATAGTTTTAGTGATTCACAATAGCTGGAACTAATCCAGATACCTTTTTTTTTCTCAGTAGAGCTCATTTTAAATCCCTTTGTGTATGGAGAGACACATCTTTTAACTATGCTGAATCCAAGGACTTCTGTTTGAACATCATCATGGAACTATTTCTGTACTCTTCATGTTTTAAAAGGTAAAAGCAGCAAAACATGTTTTTCTTTTGTAAAAAAAAAAAAAAAGGAAAAAAGAAAAAAGCAATTTTCTGTCAGTAAACTGAATGGAAATTCCAAATAGTGAGACTAAATTGAAGATTAAGAATTTGTTTCCATAATCATACAGACTGTCTCCAAGCAACGGGATCCTTGTACATGAGCTGCCCCCAAACGTGGCTGACATCACAGACCAACACGTGTGGAAACACGTGCCTGCTGACCTTTGTGACGACACTGGTGCAATGCAACCCTTTGCTCATTGCCGTAACCTTGAGGCTTATCTCCAGTCCTACACCCTCAAACATTTGAAGATGTGTCAGAAAGCCAACATATCCTCACCATGCTGTGGTCTAAAATGAAAACAGGCACATGCACACACATCATTGCTGTGTGTCTACTGCTCCTCTCCCAGCAACCTCATACTGCCCAAGCCAAGGGTTGTGCCACCAAGATGCCATCTGCCACTGTGTCTCTCACCGGCTCGCGAGCTGTCACAAAGCAAAGATCTTCTTGGCTGACATTGATGGAGGTCAAAGCAAAGGACGTTCACCTAAGAGATCTAAATGTGGTCATTACAGAGTGCATAAACCTTATTACCACAAGGTTTGGCTGTGCCACTGTGACAAGCCACTGCTGTGCCTCCTCTGTGAGGGCAGACTGATACTGACAGATCTCTACCTGCGAGCTAGAACTCAGGGAGTGTAATCCCAAGGGTACAGGCTTCTTACCAGCTGCTGGCCTTGGGGCCCCCATCCGGCAAACTGCAGGAAAGCTTCATGCACCTCAGGGGGATTTAAAGGCCACGTTTCCCTGTGAAGACAACACATCATGAGAACATACTTGCTGGTTTGTATACTGCATGCACATCACACGTGTTATATGCCAATATAACACGTCTTTGTCTGAATTTCTACGAACATTATTGCTAAGGATTGTCTTATTGCATTGGAGTCACACTGGGTTAAATATGTACACTTGGGTTTTAAGGGGTATTTATTATTTTCTTCTTTTTTTTGGGTTGTATGGAAGCCCCAAACGCAATTTCATTGTTCTTGACAATGACAATAAATAAATAAATACTAAATAAATACTAAATAAATATAAATGCACAGTCAGACAAAGAAGTCGTGTGCTTTTCAGCCTTGTTCCCTCACTGTAGGTTTCATCAATCAACCATGTCCTTTTTTTAGCACAAGCTGACTTTGCTTGGCTCGCTACAAATACAGAACAGTAGGGAACTAAGCAGACATAGATGGATGAAAGGCTAAAAAACAGGCCAAAAAGCTTCGCCCCAAACTAAAGTGAATTAAAAAGCATTCCCATAAGATTCTAGAGTACGCAGGTAAATGGCGCTGATGTCAGTGCCAGGCTACATATGGTCAGAGTAAAGACTTGTCGAGGAAGAGGACAGAAAGTTTGTACTTACTGTGTCACGAGACTGTAAATGATGTACTTCGCCTCATAGGAGTGTTGGTATTTCTGTGGAAGAAAACAAAGTTGCGGTCAGGAAAGGACAAAGTCTGAGAAAACAAAATATTTCAGCTAGATTTCTCACCGGTTTTACTTCAAAGGCAAACAGCACATGTTGCATGTCTGGAGACACTTGGTACTTGGCAGCTCTGGATCTATCCTGGATGGGATACAGACAAAAATACAGACACACTCACATCAGGAACACACTCAGTACAGCAGCAGCAGCAGATAGTAAAAGTTACTGTTCTCGGAGAAAATGTACTCACAAACAGCTGGTTTGGAACGACAACCCTTTGCTCCAAGGTGTCAATGTTAAGCTGGACAACATCCCCTTCCGCTGTACGATACAGCAGCTCATTGTCTTTGAATGAAAAACAAACACCAGAGGGTGAGATGATATTTCATACAGTTCCTGTTCCCAGATACAGACAACGAAAGTGCAGCAAGTATGGTTTTCCTGTTGTGTAATAATTACTGCGACAGGTCCCACCACAAGGGCAGTTCTCAGTATATACACTACAGGGGCAAAAGTATAAATCCACACCTTTAATCCAGTGTTAATTTTCCAAAGGGCTAGCCCCCTTGGGAAAAACTGGAAAACTGGGACTGTTGTGGAGGGTCCACGTCATCTCAGTCTTTGTATTCCGGTGTTTTCAGTCCTCTTGCCACAGGTGTATACGATCAAATATCTAGCCATGAAGCCTGCCTTTACAAACATCTGTGAAAGAATGGCTCTTTCTGAATTCAAGTGTCGTACTGTAATAGAAGGGCCACCGTTTGTGAAATTTCTTCCATCCTAGAGACTTCTCAATCAGCTGTAATTGGTATTATTGCAAAGCAGCATTAACATCAGCACAAAAACTGCATGCTGGGAGCTTCATGCCATTGGTTTCCATGGTTAAGCAGCTCCAGTAGGTGTAATATTTAGGTAGCCTGGTAGTACATGACTACCTGTAGACAGAAGTTGTCAACACAATAACAGTTTAAATAAAAGCATGGGTTTAGTATGACTACTAATTAGAAATAATGTAGTAATGACCACCTACACCACTCCACTTTAGTATCCAGTTTAACCTACAATTTGCCAAATGTTTTAAAATTTTTCTTGGATGATTTTTTGAGCACTTTGGGAACATAGAGGTGAAGCACAAAGACTGAAACTCAACATCATTACTGTTTAAGTTGATATGACAACATTACTCATCATTTATTTATGCATCCAACAGTTACAGAGCAATATAAATAACTTGGGGTTCATGGGAATATCTCTTTTTAGCCATCAAAGACTCAACCAAGTTCACCAGCTAGTTGCTTGTATAAATTATGGTTCCGGGCAGGTTATGTACAGCTAAGTGTTTTTAATGAAGCCAGTTGTAATTTAAAGCAGCAGTAAGCTGCCAAACAGGCCTTTCATCTGTTTTATATGAAAACTACAAGGTTTATCTTATGATCTAATAGTAATGAATTACGTATCTCCCGCTGTGTTAGAAAGGCTCTGAGTATTCAATGTGCCAGCGACCTTAGCTTAGCACTGAGATTCATGTCTTCTTTCCTCTAAAGGGAAGTGTCTGCTGTACTAACTGTATTTTCTTCATCAGCCTGAATATTACAATTCACAGACTTGCATATCAATATCCTAAAGCTGATAATATCTGATTATAAAGATATAATAATAATAAAAAAATTTGTTACAATGAAAGCGGCTCTGCTCAGGCTGAAACAGGTAAGCAAAATACATTTTGTTACCATCTGTTTGTGTCACTCAAAAGCACTTGTCTCACATCCCATCATTGACAATTTTCAGGAACTACAGATGCATATAAAATGTGTCATTTTCAGCCAAATTTAATTAATTAATTTTATGAGAAACATTTCAGCTGGAAGTCATAAAGTTTGTTTTTACTATGATAAAACCCTGATTTACAAAAACTTAATTTGAAATATTAACGACTAATAAAGGCGCCACTATTTCAGTTATCTGCTACATCAGGCAAAGCCGCCATTGCTTTGTGTACTTCACTCATATGTATGACCTGTGATATGAATTTTAATTAATTGAAAAGTTTTATTTTAAAAGGTTCATGTAAAGTATTTGATTTTATTCATTACTAAAAAAAACAACAACACAAAACTGTCTTTTATCCTGTCTTCCTTCTCTCACCCCAACCGGTCACAGCAGATGGCCCCACCCCTCCCTGAGCCTGCTGGAGGTTTCTTCCTGTTAAAAGGAAGTTTTTCCTTCCCACTGTCGCCAAAGTGCTTGCTCATAGGGGGTCATATGATTGTTGGGTTTTTCTCTGTACGTATTATTGTAGGGTCTGCTTGCAATTGTGGAGCAGGGAAATTATTTTACTGCTATTGTTAAATAATCATCATTATTACCATTGCATTAATAATATAATCTGGAGTTTATATTGCATTCAGGGGTTGAACAGTGTCTCTTTCAGAAAGACTGAGTTGCAGGCTGACAGGAAGTTGTATGCAGAAGTGAAAGCAGATAGTTATTTTGAGGAGCAGGCCAGACGAGGCCATTTGAATTACTAGGTTATTCAAAATGATCATTGCTGTAACAGAGGAACAGATAGCTTTAAGAAGGCCTTAAGCAGTTATGACTATTTTATACACAATGCATATCTGTGCTTATTAAAGAGTTGGAGCTCGGTCAATTAATTGGGGGTCGGAAGCTTTGTTCGGCGCGATGTTCGGACAATCTATTGTGCAAGTGACTTGGAGCCATAGAAGGAATTGCAATACATGCTTACAAAACACTTATATATCAGATCATTTTATATTAAGGTTTTAGTAGAGGTTCTTGGTTAAAACATTTATTTAGTAGAAGACATACACATAGTCTCAGTGAGCCTCTGTCCTGGTGAAAGGTCAGAAGTGCAACAGGTGAATGGAGAAAGAGCATTTGAGGACGAGACACAGACAGTTAAGAGGTGACACAAAGAGCATGTGAGGTCAACACATACACATATTAGGTAGACTTATTTAGAGGAGAGATTAGTCATGTCTCGACAAGAAAGAGGAACAATTCACTTTAAGATAACGGAAAGTACCAGCCATGAAAATAGAAGATGATCTTCTAGGTGAAAAGTCATTGTGGTGTTGATCTGATCTATGTATAAAATGTATCTGTGACGCATGAAGGGGCGTCAGTAAATCAAACCCTGATGCTATAAAATATCTGTTCATGCTTTGATTAAGTCGAGGACTACTGGCTGTCTGCGTACAGAGTGTCTTCCCACACGTGTGTTCATTAAAATCATTGTTGGACCAAGATCCTCTGGACCATGGGTGGTTTGTACTCTCCCTCCTCAATTTTGAACCTTAACACAATATAAAGCACCTAGAGGCGACTGTTGTTGCGATTTGGTGCTGTATAAATAAAATTGAATTGAATTGAATAGACTATCTTGCAAAGAAAGACCTCAAAATACAACCTTAGTGCAATAAAAATCAGTTCATCTGTGACTACAGCAACAAAAGTAATTATACAGTTCCAATTAAAGCTAACTGCATGGACATATTTATGGAAGCCTGAGAAAGCCACTGCTTTCTCACGCCACCTGGTAAGGACTCACCTGAACAAAGCAGAGCAAACTAGAGGACTGACCTTAAGCTGAAACATTGCTGTAGCAGTGGTTAGGAGGGACTGTGAAAGGCTTTTCTTTTCAGAGCAGGCCCCTCCATTTTATAAGGACTTAGAGGTCACGATGACCCAGCAGTCTCTAACAAGAGTCTCTCAAAATCTGTGCCTAGGATGCTCTCTCCTATCTAATATTAGAAACTCAGACAGTGATCTTGCCTAAATAACATTTCCACTCCTTCTAGACTAAAGGTGAAGGAGTTCTGTTAGCCTTTTCTGGATGATTGAGTAGATGTGGACAAATTATAGGAGTGTAGAATGAATGCACCCTGTTGGGAAGTGACCTTCAAACTGTGTTGCAGTGTGTCATATCAACCTTTGTGGACATTTTTGCTCTCCCTTGTTTCTGCTGAGGTATGGGAGGAGCCGGATTGCCAAAAGGATTTGGGCAAAATGCATAATTTTGCAGTTTATGCAAGTTTGCATTGAGACAGGTTTCTGTGACAACAAGACAAGAAGAAGGACGTCGCGTGAAGCTGTCCTCTCGTCAAGAGTGAAGTGTTTTTCATGTTTGTCACACATCATGAAAAAGAAAAGAAAAACATTATTAGTGGCTCTAATGCTGATGACACGGCAAAGACCAGTGACCTGTGTTACCGATCACAAAACACTGATGAAGGAGGTATTTTCAAACATGAAAACATGCTGCCTAACACACACACAAAGTTTTTAAAGAAGACAAGAACTGAAAACACGGGCAGGGATGCTCGCTGAATGAAAACCACTGGAAAATCTTTGGATTATTTTAAAAGTGGAAGGTAGAGCAACAAAACCCCCGCAGCAAAGAACAGATAAAAGAAAAACATCTGCGAGAAAGAGGAGAACATTTCTCCTCAGTCTGGCATCATCTTTGCCCAAGAAGATTGAGTCCATCATCAAATATAAAGACGGGCATGCAAAATATAAAAGGATGGGAGTCTGCTGAGGAGGGATGTACTCATTTTTTGTTGTTGCTGCTGTTGGTTGCGAAAGGGCTCTGTTTAAAGTTGCCTTCACTCTTCTAGGGCTTTCTTGGGTAAAACTGGATTAAATGGATTGAATTTAATGAGGATGGAGTGAGTTTTGTTATATACCGTATGCTCTGTTCTCTGTGTGTATTTCAAAGATACGAGCGCTTCAGACAGACAGTGGGAGCTCTTTGTTTTAGAGATCAATCCGAAGGTCGAATACTTTGCCTTTGAATCGGAGTCTGTGAGAAACTCATAGGTGAGTCCAAAGACTACCGATGCGAGCGGTGATCAAAGAGCAGTGGGGATCAATTACGCACTGCTGTGAATGTAGCCCACAAAATATTGATGAGGACTGCTCAAGTGTGAGCTTGTCCCATCGGGTATCTTATCAGAAGGTCATTAGCGCCAAATGGGGGTTGATTGCATTAATGTAGCTGACAAGATGCAATGTCACATAATTGATTCCTGGAGTTTTGTCAGGTGCCGAGGACGTTTTCATCAGGGCTGTGAGCGAAGGGCACAGAAACACGCAAACTTAACTAATTATATGTTAATAAGCCTGTATGTAAGTAATCAGTCGAACAATCTGCACAGTGGAACAAAAGGACAGATGTAAGGTCGTTTTGTGCTTGTGCGCTACATGAAAAGTAACAGCTGCATTTAAAAGTACGCATGCGAGTCTTCAGGTGTTTTCATGCAGTGTGTGTCAAGCTAATAACCGCAGTACGACTTTTACGAAGAGGTTGAACGCAGCACTTTCACTTCTCAAAGAAGATCTGAACATTGTTTCCTAATCAAGGCAGCCTTTCTGTATGACTGTAAGAACCATAAAGCAGAACTCAGATTTGCAAAAATTTCAGAAAATATAAATGTTTTATGACTCATCTTCTAGATTTGATTTTATGTCTGACCAAATATGCTTTTTCTCCCCCCTAATCAATCGCCTTCTTCTCATCTCTCGGCAAACAGAAATTTGAAAAAGTAGTGGATACAGAGAGGGGAGCACAAAAACAAACTACAAGCAATTTATTTTTTTTGTTTTAGACTTAGACTGTGTGTTTTTCATTGAGATACTTGATGAGTTAAAAGTTTATTGAAATCTGAATCAGAACTTTATTTTGAAGGTCCCAAACCTCCACCAAGGCAGCGCCTTCTCTGTGCAGTATTTACTTTTATGCGAACAGTATTGCATCAGCATTCATTTTGCTTTATTTACTTTATTCATTTTTATTTTACATAAGTTTGTTGAGCAACAAAAACAAGTGTGACGTAATATGCCGTTATGTAAAGTTATTCATATTTAATGTACACTACAACCATTGTAGCCCCTACAGCAGGAACGTCAAACTAATTTTACATCATCCCACTTTTATTTTAAGTGGGTTGGATCAGTGAGGCTACATGACAAATGTGTAAAATTACAGAAACCATTCTAGCAGTTCATTGCCCAGACTATCCTGTAATTATAAAATATAGTTTTTGTTAATTCACAGAAAAATCTGGGGTGTTTTTTTTGTTTCGTTTTTTAAAAACAGAAATTTCTAAAAGAAAAAAACAGGAACTTTTCTGTCATTTAATTGTGGATCTATCACTTAATTAGTTTGGTTTAATATGAATGGAAAACACTCAACATTTTCCAAATGTCCAGTGGACCAGATTGTAGTGATTGCCAGATTGTTTCTTGCCCCCAGGCCTTATGTTTGACACCCCTGCCCTACCCAAGTATCCACTCAGTGTCATAATGTAGCGCTTTAAATATTTAACACCCTGCTGAATGAAACTGAGAATGAAGTTCAGAGGGAAAAACGATTTGGATGAGCTATTAAAATCAGAGACATTTGTACTGGGTAAGCTAAAGCCAGAAGACAAAAGGGTAGAAAACACTGCTTTAATGTTTAACTTTGTTGTGCTTTTAAAAACTTCTTATACTATTCACTCTGTATGATATGAATCTTAAAAAGAAGTAACTACTGGTAACTTCTGTGGTCTGTGGCAACGCTTGCCATTTGTTTTGCTGTTGTTTACTGGGAGGGCATCATCAGTGCCACACATGCCAGCAGGATCAACAAGACTGGAATCATTATTGCCATCACTGGAGGCACTGAGTCAGTGAGAGACAGGGGGTCACTGAACATGGAAAACCCATCGCACCCACTCCATTGCACACTACAGAGGCAGCAGGGCTGACATGAAGAACACCTCAGGAAAAATCATTCCTCTGTAAAAAAAAAAAAGTACAACAGCTCTCTTTTATTTGTGACAGGTGAACACGCCTGTCAGGACATAAAGACATCTCTGTATCAAACCTTCTTGCTGCTGTTTCTTATATTTATACTGTTCGTGTTATTTATTACAGGAGGCAGAACTGCAGGTGGCACAGTTGAAGGGGGACGAGATTAGAAATGAGTACATCAGAGGGACAACTCAGGTCGTGCAGTTTGGAGACAAAGTTAGAGAAGCAAGGCTGAGATGGTTTGGACATGTGCAGAGGAGGGATGGTGGATATATTAGACACAGTATGATGAATATGGAGCTGCCAGGCAGGAGGAAAAGAGGAAAACCTCAAAGAGTCATGGATGTGGTGAAGGAGGACATGCAGAGGGTTGGTGTGGGTGTGACAGAGGATGGTCGGGATAGAAGAGATGGAGGCAGAAGATTCTATCTATCTATCTATCTATCTATTAGGGGTGCAACGATATTCGTATCGATATTGAACCGTTCGATACAGTGCTTTCGGTTCGGTACGCATATGTATCGAACAATACAACATTTGTAATTTATTTTATCAATTTTCCTTCTGACGATGCTGTCTGTGTTGAGCGCTCAGTGAATCTGTGTTCGACTACTCCGCCTAGGCTGCACTGTCCAGCGCAGATCCACTGAGCGCTCAACACAGACAGCATAGTCAGAAGGAAGAGCGCAGGGCAAGCTAGCGAGACAGAAGTTAAGCTCTCCTTGCAACAGGCAAATTGAACCTCATTCAGGTCTGGCATTTGGAATTATTTTGGTTTTCATGTGACGTATGACCCTGAAGGTAAGCGAGTCATGGACTAAAGTAAAACAGTATGTTGGATGTGCCATGCAATGCTCAATTACATTGGTGTGAACTAGTGTGTTAGCGCAGTTAGCTCGTTAACGTGTTGGCCGTCTAGCCCCATGCACGGGGCGATCGGCGGTAGCTCGTTAACGGAGATTTGCCGTGTTGTGGCGTTAAGGTCATTTCAACGAGATTAACCTGAAAGCACTAGTGGGAACACAACGAATATGACTGCACATTTACGCCGACATCATCCTAGTGCAAAGACAAGTGGAAGCAGACAAAAAAAAGCAAGCATGCTACTAACTTTAGCCGAGTCATTTAGACCGCTGTTAGCACATGATTCTCCTTATGCTGCTGAGAATATAGCCCAGAAGAAGCGGATAGTATAGCTTTTATTTTGGAAAGAGCCATTTCTCTGTAATAAACTCTCTTTTCCAAAGATGAGTGATTCCTCAATCAGATACAGGGCTCGCAATATCGCTAGCCCGACGTCCCGAAGCTAGCGATTTTTTCAGTCGGGCTACCAAAATCTATCTCTTCCCTGCCCGTCGGGCTATTGTAGGAAAAATATATGTCAATGCTTTTGCATTCTTTCAGAAATGTAGCTGGGTAATTATGTCATTGGCATCGGTGAGCCACTGTCAATATGTGACATATTGAAGTCGCGTTTGAATTTGCGCTTGTTTTTTTGCTTTCACTTTGCAATCGTGCGAACTGTGTATAGAGAGCGACAGCACTGATCTGTGAGTGATGATAATTTGTGCACCAATTCCTCTGACATCGTCTTATTAATCGTTAGCTTACTATGCAAACATGACAAGTGAAATCTCCCGCAGCAAGCTTAAACATGTGAGAGGTTGATCGCGCAGAGAATCGCTGAGCTTATGTGAGTCCGTGTGTAAAAGCATTTCAGTTCTGCTGAGCCAAATAAGACAGGTCAGGGAGAAGAAGTGACAGCCAAAGAAAAGCTTACCACAAAACGGAGAAGTTATGACAAATCAGACTATAAGGCAAAAAGAAAGTGCAGCTTTATGGTTTCATGGACAAAAGAATTTCTGTGGCTGCAATATGACGAGCTAAATAACCAGGGCTGCACATAAGTGGTCCGCAGGTGCGCATTCGCTGTCAAAATAAAAAACACGCACAAGGGTTAGGGTTAAATTTAAAAACTGTACTTTTGAGTTAAAATATATATTTATAATTTTAATAAATGACAAATTAAAAATGCATGAACATTTTTTTGTATCGAAAAAATATCGAACCGTGACACCAAAGTATCGAACCGAACCTAACCGTGAATTTTGTGTATCGTTGCACCCCTACTATCTATCTATCTATCTATCTATCTATCTATCTATCTATCATGATGCAATGTTATTATAAAGTTACCATCACAGGAACAAAGTAGTGCTGATTCAAGAACATAAAGCACTTCTCCTGCTGAACACCAGGGGGCACAGACTTAGCTTTTATGAGCTCAGGTAGCAGCTTCCTATTCTCTACCTTATTAAGGCAAAAGAGGACACAGGGACGCTGATTAAGTGTGCATCTTTTCACTTTGACTGGCACACAGCATGCTCAGTTTGTATTGCATGGCTTAAAGGCTGACTCCAAGGATGTAACGTGTGTTTAAGGTGAATAATCAGAGTTATTGTTTGTTGAACTAATTGTAATGTTTATTTGAGGTAGTGTGGAACTCCATTAGCTTTAGAAACAAGCAGGTTTAAAAATATTTCATATTTTATTTGCTCAGTTATATCAGTTTATTTGTGCTGTTGCACCTCGCTCAGCAACTTACTCAAAACCGATCCCTCATTTGTATCTTATCCTTATAAGATACAAATGATGTCCTTACAGGACAGTTCAATAAATGCAAAACTTTAGATATAGGAACACTGCACTCGTTAGCATCAGATATTTTGCACCATTTCTTTCTTTTTCCTTCATTTTGCTTTTCTTTGTTCTTTATGAATCATTTCTATGCCTCCCTTTATTGCTGGGTGTCTGGCTTTGGGCTTGCTCTAGCACGTTGGCTGTGTGTGACTTGACTATCTATTTTTCTTTTATGAGAAAATATAATCACTCTATTGTACTATACTGTATGGACAAACCAAGAAAATATGTTACCAATCAAAGTTTTTACAACATCTGAATAAATAGAGTTTTATTTTCTCTCTAGAAATCTTCAAATCCTAAATGAAAACTGTTTTTCTTCTCATCCAGCAGCCAAACTGATTTCATGATTTGAATTCTTTCTGCAATGAATATAAATCAGTGGTTTTGAAAAGGTCAGCACAAAAATGTGGTGTATCATTTGCAGGCTTTTTTTCTTTCACCCCTGCATTAATTTCATCCCAAACCAGCTTGAGCTGGACTTTCCATGTAATGAAGGTGTTTTGCTGCAGGATGAACCCTCGGGCTTCCTGCGTTACTCAGCTTTTCCCCATAATTTCAATGCCAATATAAACTTCTTCCTTCTGCACCACTATAGTCCTAATGATGTATCAGCGGGTTTAGTAACACAGGGTGTTCCAACACCTTTTGTAAGTGAGTGTTTTGTAAGTATTCAACAAAATGTTTGGACACTTTTGCAACAACTTTTCAAGGCTTCCTCTAACTCCAATGCTGCAGGAAATATGTTAGTTATCCAACTTGTTAATCGCTGGAAGAAGGCCGGACTTCTTTTAGAATTTATACGATGATACCCACATTTTTATTTTTTTATTTATTTTTTAAACCTTGAACAGTTTACAGTTATCGAATGCAGTTGAACTGCCTGAACTTGAATAATAGGTGGAAAAACCGGGCTGCTGCATGTACGTGTACGCCTGATTTTGATGCCGATGTTATGTTCTGTGTGACGGCTGTCATAAAGCGTCTGGATATGTTCTGTGTTTTGACACGAGAGACGGATTTTAAACGTCAAACACACGTTCGCTCACTCACCGCTCAGCCATTTAGCGTCCGGGTCATGGATGTGAAGGTCTGCACCAAAAATATCTTCTACGGTTACTTTCTTCTTAAGGGCCAGGCTGTCATCTTCACCTGTCAGAGCATTTCACAAAAGGATAAACATGCATAAATTGAACATGACACACAGAAGCCCACATATTTACGGTCATAAATTATTTTGCGGTATAGCTGTCTTTCAGTCTTGCCAGATTTTTTTTATTTTATTATTTATAGCAAACACTGAAGGAAATATTTTGACTTTTTTATCAACACGTTTGTTTTACTGTACATTCCTCTTCTGTCTCTGGAGGTGATGGAATCCAGCAACTACTCCCCTGCTACAGGAGGGTCAATTTAGCACAAAGAGCAAACATTAAAGAGCCTCTGGTATTGCTCTGTTGGTCTAAGAGCATCAGTTCCCATCTTCCTGCTGAGTTTCTCAGCAGCTGCCTGGCGACTCAAAACCCAAAATGAGATCTGAAGCCGACAGCTGAACTGCAGGTGGAGCAGACAACAGGGGGGCAACAAGCAAGTGAGTCTGGATGTGAGGAAGGAAAAATGGTGAACATTTGAACCCTTTTGGCATCTTATAGAACACCTTTACTTAGAAAAGCACCGTTAAGACAGGAGTTGTCACGACGGCTGACAGCCCGGTCTTACTGTACAAAATGGTAAGTTGACAGATTCTTCGGCACTCTTCGCGTTGTGACTGAGCGGCGAGATGTGCGCGTGTAAATACCACATCGAGTGCTGTCGAGTGTTTACTGACTTGAAACGTCATAGAAACTCTCCTGCCTGGTAAGAATCTGCAGAGTGAGGAGGAGAAAGCTAATTTCCGGCACGAGGCAAACAGTGTTCTGATGCTTCGCCAATCTGACAAATGGCTGGAGTTCTTACAGCATAATGATCTCCATTAAACAGGCCTGAATGGAATTGCGCATTAAAAGGGCCATTAGCTAGTGAGAAGATGACTGGTAGAACTGGTGTAAAATCACAAGCAGAGAAACAATGTCCTCTGTAAAACCGTTCCCTGTGGAAAAAAGATTGTCAAATCAAGACAACTGCGATTTCATGTGAGGCGTCTCTGCAATGGGGAGATTCAGCAAACGCCTCTTTCAGTGCTACGAGTTCATGTAGATTGTTTTGGAGATATTGGCTGTACTAAGTAAAGTAGGCAGCACATGGCTTGTGGTTCACAAACTGCAAAAAGGACTTGATTTTAGTTCTTTCTGCAAAGCTTCTGTTTATAACAGCCATAAAAAATGTTGTGAATCATATGAATGTTTTGATTAAGCCAGAAGATTCAGCTGGACCAGAGGCTTCCCATGTTTCCTGTTTTTTAGTCTTAATGATGCATCAGAGGATCCATCACTTTTGTTCAAAAGGTCATCCACTTGTCAGTAGCTTCATTACAGGTCCACATCCATAAGAAAGTCTGTAGTTGAAAACAAAGAATTACGCTTAACAATCATGAAGATGCGTCCGCACTCTGGACCAATCAGGACACTCAACTCATCTTTTAATTCACCAAAGCAGAAAGCGTTTTAGCCCGAACTGTTTCAGAGAACTGTCCACAGTTCAGGAATACTTATTTACCGTTTGGACTTTTTTGTCTTTCCAGTGTTCAAACATTACAGCCCGGCTAAGACGGACGCCATTAATGCTTACATCCTGTCATGAGCACGAGCCTCTCTTTACGGCCAGATAAATGCTTCCTTCTGCACACTATGTGTGTAGAATTTGTGTGCACTGAAAAACAGCTAGAGTACTTTTCTCTCTCCTCACCTTGATTTCTTGCCAGGAAAATTTAAAAGCTTCACACATTCTAATGGGTTTTGGTGCGACATTACGACACAGCCAACAATGATTAGCTGCTCATGAGAATCCAAGGCTTTTGGAGGTATTTTCAATAACTTCTGCAACTTCTGGCACACTGTATTGCAATTATTTTAGCATTTATTATTTTATAGAATCAGCTGAGGTGACTGTGTAGCTTTGTCAGAGCCTTGCCCTCTCAGAGCTTCGTCTCACTTGTCTAATGCGTTTTGCTATTCAAGTTCAAGTTCAAGGTTCTTTAATCAGTACCCTTAGGTAGATTTATTTTGCAGTGAAAAGAGCTGGCACCCTTCTCAAACACACAGACACTAGACAGTGTTAGTTAGTTATTTAAAAAAAAAGTTCCATAGCTCCATGCTTCACTGAGACCACAGTTTCAATCCCTCCCCCCACCTACAGTATACTAATAGATACATTTGAAAAAGGAAAAAAGAGCTACTGTTATAAATACATAAATAAAAATATAGAAATATAAATTAATTAGTGCTGTCAGCGTTAATCTTGTTAACATGACGTTAATGCACAAATCTCCGTTAGCGAGTTAACGCGGATCGCCCTGTGCATGGGGCTGCACGGCGCTAGCGTGTTAACAAGCTAACCGTGCTAACGCGTTAATGAGCTAACGGCGTTGACGCCGTGCAGCCTCACGTGTTAACTCACTAACGGAGATTTGCCACGTTAATACTGTTATGCCGTTAACGTCATTTTAACGAGATTAACACTGACAGCACTAAAATACATATAAGTAAATAGGTTTAGAAATGGGAATATTGTGTGCACTGGTACCTCAGCCAGAGAGCTCCTGATTTATAGCTCATCTGTCTGAATGCTGAATATCAACATGTCAGAGTAATTCAGAGGTGGCAAAACTACAGATACTTCAAAACTGTGTTCAAAACTACTCCAGTAAGAGTTCTGGGCCCTGTTTCAGGAAGCCGGTTTAGTGGAAAAACTGAGTAAGTATACCCTGAGTTAACGAAAACTCTGGGTTTTCGGTTTCACAAAGCGAGTTCAGCTGAAGCCTGAGTGAGTCACTATGACGACACACGCCGTGAAGCTAACCTGCCCCCTAGCAGGTTTACTACAACTAACCCTGACTGTCTCCGCCCCTTTGTCAGAAACCTGACAGTAGGAAGTGTCAGACATGGCGTGTCCCTTCCTTGAAGAGCCAGTAGATCGTGAAGCCCAAATTCTCCGCAGAGCTCTCCGCCGGGAGAGAGTGATCAGAGCGCGTTTGGACATTTTATCATTTCCTGATGATTGTCTGTGCGAACGTTACCGTTTCTCAGCACAATCTATAATTTATTTGGATAACATCCTCAGGCCATATATTACGCATGTGACACATCGCGGACATGCTCTCAGTTCTGTACATATTATTTGTATTGCACTTCGGTTTTTTGCAAACGGGAGCTTTCTGTATAATATTGGTGACGCTGAGCACGTTTCCAAGGCTACCGTCTGTCGGGCAGTCAGGAATGTTACAGTTGCACTGAAACGTCTCCTGTACACGTTTGTGGTGTTCCCCGGTCATAGACCCACAAGATTCATCAAAGAGGGATGCCACAAAATTGCAGGTATCAGGATGACCAAAACTTAATTTATGATGTGGTGATACTTGAACTACTACTTAAATTTTACATTTATTTTCAGGGTTCCCAGGCGTGATTGGCTGTATAGATGGTACTCACATTCCAATCATTGCTCCTTCAGTAAATGAAGGAGACTATGTGAACAGGAAGTCTTTCCACAGCATTAATGTACAGGTACATAGTTCCCTGTAGCATTTCAAACTAACAAATTATTTCATCATAGTAATGGATGCTAATTTGTGTTCTCTGCACTGTGAAGATCATATGTGATGCTGCCAACATTATCACAAATGTGGAAGCCAAGTGGCCAGGCTCTGTCCATGACTCACAAATATTCCGTGAATGTACACTGAGCACAAAATTTGGACATGGTGAGTTGAAAATACTTTAAAATATATAAAGACCAATTGCTTCAGGGACATTTGAACTGAAGTGTATCCTTCTGTCTTAGGAGAGTTCACTGGCTACTTGCTTGGTGATAGGGGGTATCCATGTTTACCCTATTTGCTTACCCCTTACTCTGACCCTGAACCGGGCCCACAGCAGCGATATAATCTGGCTAATTGCAGGACAAGAGCCAGAGTTGAAATGACTATCGGAATGCTTAAGGCCCGGTTCCAGTGCCTGCAAAGACTCAGGGTCACCCCAGAAAGGGCATGTGACATTATTGTGGCATGTGTGATTCTTCACAACATTGCCACAATTAGAGGAGAACACTGTCCTTCTGAACCAAACATCAGTGATCCAAACCATGAACATCCTGACCCTCGCACGGACATACAAGATGGAAGAGCAGTCAGAGACACCATATGTCACAATCATTTCTTTTGACCCATCACCTCAACATGTTGAAAGAAGAATAAACAGATTTTTTGTTCAACTGGCTTTATTGGTCACCTGTGTTTCCTGTACACAAAGTATTAAAAGATGTAAACCTCATAAAGTGTCTCTGTTGCTTCCTCCTCTGTAACAGCTGTCAATGTTTCTTCATTATTTTCCTGTAGTAAAGAAATAAACAACATTGCTGTTCTACTGTAAACTCATATAATCTGTGGAGTATTACTCACAACTGCATGTTGGTCTGGCTCAACAGGAGGCTGCACCAGATGCAGTACACCATCACCATCAACTGATAGAATATGAGGTTTATACAGGTCACTTATAACTTACAAGGGACCAAATGGCAATTAACAAACATACCAATCACCTTACACTTCATTGTCATTATGCTCTCAAAGACAACCAAGACTGAGGGAAGGCAAAATCAGTAGGAAAATAACTTCACTACAAAATAATCCATTATGGTAAAGAGTTTATCAAATGAATGAGTAGCACTGCAAAGGTGACTGTGAAGAAAGGATGTATGCACATCATGTATTATTTTGAATTTACTCCCTATGTAGGCACTTGTGTCTTGCGGGGTTATTGACTCAGAGGATGTCCCCGCAGAGATGCCTTCGGCCACAGGGCGCCCACTGTTTTGGCTGAGGGCCAACTGCTCAGCCTCTGTGAGTGGTGGTGGTGGTGGAGGACCCCCACCTGTTTTTCGGGCCTCCGCTTTTTTTCTGTTGGCTATAACGGGCCACATTTGAGCATACAGAGTAAGCAAATATGTACTTGTAATGTGCTCAGATAATTTCAATAAGTGCTTACAGACAGAAAATTAATGTAGCCTCTAACTGCAATTGATTTACATCGGACAAACAGACCAAGCACTATGGCTCATAATACAATTACACCTTACCTGTTTGGACTATATTTTTATATTTCATTTTTACTTGCTGCCAGGAACGTTTGGGGCCTGTTGGGTTGCACCTGCGCTCACATCACGTCACAAAATAAAATGTATAAAATAACAAATAAAATAACATATGATAAAATAACGTGTTAAATGGGTGGAAATCCCTAGATCAATGTTTAAATTAACACTCACGCATTGACTCTGTCGGCTATGTTTTGCCATGCATGCTCACTTTCTTTTGCAGCTGTCGCTGTGTTACTTTTTTCCGCGGAATTTGCATGTTATCGGCATATGCTGCCATCAGAATTTCGGCCTCAAGCGCTGTAAAATACATTGACCGCGCCTTCTTTCCCTCCGTCTCCATGGTGACTCACTTAATCTGTGCTCCACTGATCAGGGCTTTATGTATCCTCGTCCGCGCGCTTCACTTGGGGTTAAAGCAACTCCGCGTTGACTGAACTACTTGTTATCAGCCTTTCTGAAACCGAATATTCCGAGTTGGACAGTTCGGGGTTACTCAACCCTGCGTATCGTTTTTCACTCTGAGTTTTCTAAACCGGCTTCCTGAAACAGGGCCCTGATGTATCTTATTTACTTTACATGCTCTGAAATGAACTCAAAGTCCAACAGTAAAAAGCAGCTTTTCTAGAGCTCTTGTTGTGCAAATCTAAATGAACTTAATGATATTTTAATGCAATAACAGATTAATTTTAGTACACGGGAATACAAACTTTATTTCTGATTACACTTCCACAACTAAAACAAAAAATACAAGGGTTGAAGTGGGATTCGGCAACACAACAAATTATCTTAGGAACACTAAGTTGTTGTATTGGCTCAGTGTTGGAGAAAAGAAACATATTAATTTTTGTTGTGAGCTCCAGACTGCTGCTCTTGGTGGATTTACACAACTGAACTCAGCAACAGGCAAGCAGATGTTTTGATTTTTGTTTACTTTCTTGGCAGATTTCCATCAACTACACTGACAGTATAGTATTTATTCTGTCTTTATCCTAGACCGTATGCAGCTGGTCTAAATACTGAATTCAGTTACTGAATTCACCACAGTACAACAAGCTAACCTGTTTATCCTGCACCAAGCTGCAGAGCACTTGAACAACACAAAGTTAGTATAAAAATTAGATTGGTTTGCTGGACGTTTCACAATATGAAAAAATAACTTTATTTCATATACAGATCCGATATAAGATTAAAAAATGAGGACACTACATGTAAGCTTTATATTTCCAGTTTATCATATACCCAGTGTTGGGAAGGTTAGTTTTAAAATGTATTCCATTACAGAATACAGAATACATGCCCCAAAATGTATTCTGTAACGTATTCCGTTACGTTACTCAATGACAGTAACGTATTCTGAATACTTTGGATTACTTAATATATTATCATGCTTTTTACAACAACGTGAATGTACTATTGCTGTGTGATTTATTACTATTACTGAAGGTCCGCGTCTCCGAACTGTAGTAAAGGGACCTCTGACTAATACGGCGGGGTCCCTGTCGGTTCGTAGCCGAAAAATAGCTTTACTTTGTTGTGTGGGTCAACTTTTCTTGCGAGAGACAGAGAGAGGCGTTGAAAGACTGCTCCAACGGAACTTATTGTTTTCGGAGGAAAACACGAACACGGTGTACAGTCGAGTCTTAATAGCTTACTTACAACTGGGCTCGTCAGGCACTCTTCTTGGCTGAAGTGGTTATTATTATATTTACATGCTTCCAGCTCCCGTTTTTCCTCAATGACAACTCGTACCTTTCCACTCCCCTTTTTCTCCCTCCTCGCGCTCACAGACCCATAACGTGTATGGCAGTCCATTCTCCCTGCAACACGGACTACACTGCCCATGATGCTACATTCTTTAGAGCTATGCTTGTAGCATTCAGCCTGTTAGCTTAGCACAACAACAACAACAACGAAAAGGCTCTCAGGAAACACACAGTCAAAAGAGAGAGAGAGAGCGTCGCCCTGTAACCATGGCAACCGTAACGCTGCCGCCTGGAACAACAGCACGTAGCTGTCAAACAAAACCCAAACAGTCCTGACCCGCGACAATATTAAACAGGAAAGTACCGCAGTGTAATCCATTTATTTCAACAAAGTAACTGTATTCTGAATACCACCTTTTTAAACGGTAACTGTAACGGAATACAGTTACTCATATTTTGTATTTTAAATACGTAACGGCGGTACATGTATTCCGTTACTCCCCAACACTGCATATACCACTGAGAACTCCTTATCTTTAAATCTATCCTCTCATCTTCCTGTCCTGTTCTGAAAATGTAAGGATTAAAAAGTGCAGATATTTGTGTAAAAATGTAGGGAATAAAAGTAAAAAATATGTCAAATAAATAAAACTCAAGTACAAATACTTGAAAATACCACTTAAGTACAGTAAAAGTACAGTATCTGGAAATATTAAAGAGAAGACTGTAATTTTTGCATGAGTTTAAATCCTTGCCATAGTCAGTTATGAATGCACATAATTCCTAGGAAACTGGATATGTAACGTGATGCAAATTACTCATTTTGTTTGAATAAATATAATAACCTAAGAGGATTAAGCATCCTTGGCATCCTTGGAAATACACACCCACTGAGTGTTAACATATTTGCATGCAGGTTTGTGTATTTGTGTGCATTTCCTAGAGGGCTATACACACCAGGGCTGAGCAGGATAACAGAGGTGACAATCAGAGAACAGATGATCAGGATGACCAGCAGGGCTATGGCTATTCCCTTCCAGTTCCTCTGAGGTGGGGCGCTGCCAACAAGGTCCTGAAAAACATAAATATTAAATTACAATGAGGCAAAAACAAACAGAAGCGAAAAAATACCACCTATCAAGCACCCATAGGCAGCAAATAAAGTACTTCCAGTGCTACAATTCTACTTCACTGTAGAAGATGTTGTACAATGACATTCAGGAGATTGTATTTTTTGTACAATGGTTTAGAGTTCACCTCATCATAAATAAAAAAAGAACTATTTTGTACTGTCACAGTTGGAGGTAGAGATTGGCCGGAGGACAGCTCATTCTGTCAGACAGATGCTGACAACTCAGCCACTTGTGCGCAGTAACAGCGCATCATCCAGTTGCTCCCCGCTGCTCGTATACGAAGAGTCCCCGCAGCTTCGCCTGATAGCTGGAGCGGCGCTACGGCTTCAACACAGACACAACAGGCAGAATAATGAGCTGCTCTCCTCACGGAGCCCAGCAGATGGTAGATGGCTAATCAACACTGTTTGAAACGCACGTACTGCAAAAATCCACAGGACACACAAAACACTTTAAGTGCAAAAGTGCAGCATGCAGCAGTGAGAAGACTGACCAACAATCAAAAACACATCTTCAAGTATTTCAATGTAAAAGCCCTCGAGTGGCTTTACTGTGTGATTTGCCGGCACAAGCACGCACCATCAACCGCCTCTTGACACACTGCGTCCATTAGAAAGCAACAGGAACAGACAGTTTTCTGGAATAACTGCACACAGCAAATTCAAAAGTGTTAAATTTTTTGGTGTTAATAGTCTCCTTGCAAAAGTAGAGTTAATTTTACTCTAAGCAGAGTCACATTCTTTTAATGTAACTCTGAGGTGTAAAATGATAGTAGTTAAAATCGAGTGTTAAAAATGAGTGTTTCTCTGTCAAATCTGGAGGTGTTACAATGGAAACATTAACTCTTGACCTCTTAACTCTGAACTCCTACAGGGGCTATGACACCAACAGAGTAAATTCACAGACTCCGCCCCCAGCACGGCTCCAATCGAAGCTGAAGTGAAGCCGTTTCAGAACATTTTGCTCTACATATTTGAGTTGTTTGCCATGCTTGGTAAGTCGTTTTTTCAAAGATTGTTTCAATTATTATTAGCTTTTATTTCTGTGGCTCTTTGGAGTTGAGACAAAGCTGTGTGAAAGGCATTAGCCATGTTGCTCGCTGATAGCATAATATTCTGTTTTAGCTAGCTGAAAGGTATTGTTTGCGGGCAAATACCACAGCCTTGAAAAAAGCTTGCATGTGAATTTTCAGTCAAACTTTTGGTCAAATACACCTAAAACAATGTCTAGAATGTGAAATGTTGGTATAATGGTGCTACTTGAAGCCTGAAAACGATCGCCCATTTAAAAAAAACGAGCAAACAGCAGTAGCAGACGTCCTGACTGGATTCTACGGTAGCATTTAGATCCCTCCAGAGTTTTGTGCACACGGTTTAGGTAAAAATGAAAAAAGTTGAGGTTTTACATTTAGTTCAGTATTACCTGTTGCCTGTGTCCTTGTTTTTTGGGAAAATACTTTACACAAGTAATGGCTCAAAGAGGATTCCTTTTTTTTTTTTTTACTGTGCTGCAATTGTTTACTGGATTATTTGTGCCATTAATTAGTATCAACTAATTTTTATTCGATCTCCGCACAGGATATGCTTGTGAAGATGGAATATGGGGGAGAGCAGAAGTGCGCTGAAGTTCCACAAAGGGATGAATGAAGGACATGCATATTGTATTGAAGAAATAAGTGATGAGAATGCTGTTATTTGCATTTACCATGTCAGACCTTTTGATAAACAAAATTCTAATGAAAGTGAGAACATGTATACTGTTACATCTTTCAGAAAATGTTTTGAAATTGTGGTGCACAGTTCAGAATAAATGTTTTTCAAAAACCATTGCATCTTTTTAGTAAATGTTTATTTCCAAAAGAAATTTCTAGAAGTTCAGAACAGTAAAATTCCCGCTTTTTAGAATGAATTAGAAGATAACTCTTATGTAGTTAAACTAAAATACTCTTTGAGAGTTAATATATAAACTCTTAACACCAAGTGTTAAATTATCAACTCCAGACAGATTTGGTGTTTAACACTAAATCAGAGTTAACGTACCAACTCTCCAAAAAGAGTTAAATTAACACTCTCTGGTGTGGACCCATATAGACACTTTAATAGTGTTGAAATCAAATCCGACAGTGTTAATTTGGACATGCTGGATTTACTGTGCAGATGAGTGCTAACCTCCTGAACTCGGAGCTGGCTTTCACTCACTCTGCCTTTAAGATTGGGGGGTAACTTCGCTTGCCGGGCACACATGTCAAATATTTCCATTTTCAAGACCGATTAGACTATTTAGAAATGTCCTCATCTGACACATAGATCGTTTAGAAATTAGTGTCCAACTTTGGGGTTTTGTTTTTTGCACTTTAGTATGCTGTATATTTAAGACTCTATTTTTCAGTTTATTGAAACTCAAAAACTAAAATTTGTAATTTAAAATAAGCCTTTTACTGACTTGCACGCCATCTTTAGGTCTCCCCACAAGGCTTAAAGCTCAGGCTAGGCCCTTCTGGATAGTCATGACTTTGCATTGTCCTGGCAGTATGTCTTGGGTCAGTGTTGTGCCAAAGGTGAATCAGTGTTACAGTTGCAGGTCTGTGTAAGCAGAAAAAAGAGACCTGCGACTTTCTAAAAGAGCTTGCTGTTTTCAGTTCAGTGGCACACTGTGTGACTTTTACAGAAATGGAAACAATCAATAAAATAACTACCACAGCCCATCTCCTCACCAACCTTCTCACTCTCGTACAGGGCAGAGTTTCCACAGCTGCTCCAGTTATTTGACCATTTACCATTTAAACACAGAGGAAGGCACTATTGCCATTTTTTTCCTTCAGCAGACAGTGGCAGAGAGAAATGAACTGTGAGAGTGAGGTTTTACAGGTGCACACAAGCAGTCCTCTGAATAACCATCTTTAGCAACAATAACTTGAAGTAATCATTTTCTGTATGACTTGTTTCTCACATTATTGTGGAGGAATTGTGCCCCTTCGCCCTTACAGCATCGCTTCAGTTCATTGAGGTATGTGGCCATTTGTTGATGCGCATTCAGATCAGATTGAGGTCTGAACCAAAGCAACACCTTGATTCTTTTCTTTTTCAGTCATTCTGTTGTGGATTTGCTGCTGTGTTTAGGATCATTGTACTGTTGCATGACCTGGTTTTGGACAAGCTTTTGACTCTGGAACAGAGGAGTTTATGGTCAACTCAATGATCAACAATATGCTTGACAGGTGGTATGAGGGCCTTACACTGATATGGTTTTCTGAGGTCAAGTAGTTCCAGAGGTCTTGAGATTTATTCAGATGCAGCTTTGCAAACTAAAGCTGTGCTGCCAGGTTCTTTTTAGAGAGAAGCAGCTTTCTCCTGGAAGCCCTTCCAAACAAGACATACTTGTTCAGTCTTTTTCTAATTGTGCTGTCATGAACTTTAACATTAAACATGCTAACTGAGGCCTGCACATTCTGAGATGTAGCTCCTGGTTATTTTGCAGTTTCTCTGAGCACTGAGCAGTCTGACCCGACACGTGCTGATGACCAATTAACTGCTAGAATTTCTAAATTCTGGTCAAAAACATGCTTTAACACTATAATTATGGGTTATTGCTAATATACTGGTGTGCAAAGTTATATTAATTTAATTGTAATTGAAGTGAAGGCTCTGAAGCGACCCATTAGGGTATCGCTCTACTCTATTGCACCCAGCGTGTTGAAGGGTCGAGGTTAGAAATTGCAGCCAGATATGATTTCCGTGCATCATGCTTGCCAGCTATGTGGCCGCACAAACAGACACGCACATTTGCACATTAATGCCTCTGGTCACAGTCAGTGAGACAAGTGAGCAGCTTCAGCCACCCGTATCAGTCCAGCTGCTCATAACCATGTTACCAATTAGCCCTGGTCTCTCTCTGCCTGCAGTCAGGAGAGTGGTTATACGGTACGGAGGGGCTCAGTGAACCACTCACGAGTTAATGAGGGGTGCGTGTACACGGGAGAGAGAAGCAGACAGCTCAACTGGTGAGCAGAGACAGTGCTTCTTATATATTTGAAGACTTTAGCAAGTTACGATACAGTAAATGTTTAAAATGATCCTGTGTGTACGGCACCTGTGTGTATTTACTTTGCTTGCGCACCTACTGTCTCTGCACAGTTTGTCTCACAGCAAAGCAAATCAATAGCGAAGGCAGTGAGTACATATAGAAAAACAGCAGGCACATCAATAAGCTGATGCATTGCTGCAGAGGTAAGGATTTTCACAACAGCGTGTATGGAGTCGTATGCTGGGTTCATAAGATATTAATCTCCCTGTGTTATCTCGCCCCAATAGGAAAGACACGATATCTGCAATCGCTTCAGACTTCTGACCGAACCAGAAATAAAAGGCGCTGATGCTCCGACCAGCTTTGCTGATAATGACCTCCTTTCAGCAACCGCTAACTTTTCACTTCATAGAGTTGTCTGTGTATCTGTGCGAAAAATGTAACAGGATCCAGTCCAGCGTAACACATCAATCAATACACGTGGCATTTGGAAATAATCAACATAACAAAGTAAGGAAAAAAAAAATCTCCCATCACAATATTTCAAAACACTGTGACATTTAGTTACAGCAATTCTTCCACCTATGACAAATGCAGCTATAATGACAGCAGAGCGCCATTTCTATCACAAATGCATCTCCCACAGGTCCTGTGGGCTAGTGCAATTGCAGAATACATATGATTTGACAAACAGGAGCAGCAGCTTCCTTCCAGGATGGCAGTTTCTGTAAACAGACAGTCGAACATTCAATTACGAGTCAAAGAGCTTTTCCGCAATCCTGATCAATAGACAATCAAAGACTGCTGGACGTTTGCCTTCTTCACCGTAAAAATATATAAATAAAAAATTAAAAAAATTAAAACAGCTCAGGTTGAAACGGTTGCCACCATTAAAGTGGTATGTCAATATTTCTGGATGCATAACACCGACCTGACTAAGATCAGATCGATGTTTATTGTGCTACACGGTGGACAACAGAGCCGTCAAAACAGCTGCCACAGCTGTTTAAAACGCCCATTCAACAAAGCCACTGCAACAAGGTGAGCATTAGTAGTGCACTTACTGAGGGTGAGCCTCAAAGCTACTCAACGCTGTAAGAAGCTGTACTGAACATTTACCAATACGAGATGGCCTTTATCTGTCTGAATTTATTAGATGAATGCATTTCCACCTCAGAGCTGTGAAACTTATGTACTGTATTACATAAAGTACATATTTATTCAATGCTGTGGTTTGTAAAAACGTAACCATAACTCACTACAGAACAGGCTTTACCAACTTTTATCGTTTTTTTCTGTCTTATAGTAGTAAATCGGAGTATGTCTTGTTTAAAATGAATGGGTCTTTTGATTTAGTGATTATAAAAGTGTTTCTTAAAGACCTATATGGCTGCTTTCACTTTGAAAGAGTAAAAAGGTTCACATTCAGAGGTAGGCAGGCTACAGAAACACATCAACATTCGACCTGGACGAAGGAGTTCATGGTACAACATTTGCTTAGGTTTAGGTTTAGAAAAAGCTCAAAGCTCCCAGTCTAAAGACGATATTACCAGTGCACTTTGTGGTGACTGTGAAGGCCATTTGAGTACAGTGAATTCATTGCCATGTTGAAGAAACTTGTTTGAGATGATTTGAGCTTCGTGACATGGTGCACTTTCCTGCTGGAAGCAGCCATCAGAAGATGAGTACACTGTCCTCATAAAGAGATGGAGGTGGCGAGCAACAATTTTCAGACAGGCTGTGATTTTTAAATGATGCTTAGTTGCTGATAGTACTGTAATCTGATGTGATCTGCTGCTGCTGTAGCCCAACCCAGTATCATGGCAAAGCATGTAATAGACACGCCAGTCCATCGTGTCCATTTCATGCTTTGCCTCGCCAAAGCATGAAATGGACACCGATGCAGAAATTGCATTACCAGCAGGAGGAGAAAATATATTTAAAGCCAAGAAGTCGCTTGTGGGCAAGGAAGGTATGAAGTACTTTCCAGGGTCCTTAATTGCCAGACACGATTAAGCAATATGACTAACATGTTTTCACATGTACAATTGTGTTAATAATGTCTGTTTAAATGCTTTGCCGTGATTATTTTCATGAAGGTTGCTCGTACTGCAGGCTTGTTATAGCGGCACGATCTCAAGGTTTAACATGTTGTACATTCTGAGATACTTTTCTGCATACCTTGGTTGTAATGAGTCTTTTTTTAGTTGCTATAGCTTTCCTATCAGCTTCAAGCAGTGTGGCCATTTTTCTTTAACCTCTGACCTCTGACTAGGCATTTCCACACAGAGATTTACCGCTCACTGGACATTTTCCCTTTTTCAGACCAGTCGCTGTAAACCCTAGAGATGACTTTGTGGGAAAAATCTCAGCAGATCAGCAGTTTCTGAAATAAATAAACCATAAAACGTTCAAAATCACATTTTTCCTTATTTTCAGGCTCAATTTGAACCTTAACAGGTCTTTTTGGCCTCATCTACATGACTAAATGCATTGAATTGCTGCCATGTGAATGACTGGTTAGATATTTGATATACGACCAGTAGAATATGTATATATAATAAAATGAGGGTATAAACCAGTAAGGACTTGTTTCAGAATAACTAAGTTATTGTCGTTTCTGTTAGGATCATCAGCATGAGCTTCTATGTTGTATACATTTATTTAGTTAAGAGCATTAAGAGCATATATTTTAAAATAGAGCTGCTCTCTCATACAGCCCACTGTTATTAAAGTGTCTCAGCTCTGATTGCTTTAACTGTGCAGAGTGCTTTATCCCTGTTTAAAACGCTCAACGCTTCACCCACCTACTCAACCACAGAACAGAGAGCTCCACTCTATTCACTTACATAAAAATGCATGACAATTATCACCACAGTTTCCAGAAAACAAACCCTACAGAGATATATAGAATCTAACCTTAGATGCATGGTTTCTTTTCCCGGGTGTTCAACGTGTTTCAGAATATAGCAAACTGTAGGAGTTTGCGGGAGATGTTGAGTTTTCTGGAAAGCTCTTAACAAGTGAAAAAGTGCATCTGTGTATAAGTGGAAATCTTGACCTTTAGCAGCATTTCAGATGCAGGCTGGCTCTCTGCATTAGGCCATCTCCTTCTGTTAGTCTGTGTGTGAAGAGCACGCATGCATGCCTTACAGCTGATAACAATAAAAGCTGCATCAATAAATTAGAACTGCAGCCATTTCCACCCTCTTCTCTACAGACACACATCTAAATAAACCCATTCCCATACTGGCATCTCTCAAAAGACAGAAAACCCCAAGAGAGAGGACGCAACAAGAATTTTTCCCGATCTATTTGTTGCTATTTCCATTCTGTTTCGAGACAAAGGGGCTGTAAAAAGAAGGCATCTTTTAAGGTCAAGCTCCCTTTACCCCCCTACCACTCACTCTCTCTCTCTAATCCTCTCTCCCTCCCACTTTCCCTTTGTCTAAGCATCTCTTTGTCTCTCTGCTCGCTGCTGAAGTGTGAAATGGATCTTTCCTGATCTTTGAGCACCTGGTTTCCAAGGGAACCAAGAGAGCTGTTTGAGTCAGATTTGCAGTGAAGATGGTGCTCGCTGGTACAGTACAGCAGGGACTAATATTACCGCTGACTGCCATGTGGGAAACAAGGGGCTTGAGAAATTAACCTAGGATTTAGGGGAAAAAAGGAAACAAGGGAATGTAGATGTTTGAAACTCAATGTATCCTTTCACTGTAATGTAGTCGCTGTCTCGGGACAGTAAAACTTCAGAGTGAAGCAGTAGCCTTTGGACATAGGGGGAAACTTTTCCTCTGGAACAGCATCAATAAATCATGGCCTGTCACGAGTGAGATTAAGAATTCATGCCAGCTGGCTTTTGGCTCATGAATAGTAGGGCACCAGCCTCAATGTGCCCGTCCAGCCTTTGTCCTTTTTGAACTGCAACTCAACTGAAACAAAGGAAAACAACAGGCTGTTTAGATGACATACAGTAACCTGGCTGTGGATGTGATAAGAGAACAGGAGTTAGGCCACTTCTTTAGTATTTAGAACCGGGGCACATAAGTCAGCACACGTAATCAAAACATTAAGAAGAAGCGCGCTCAGTCATGGCCAAAGATAACCAGAGTACTTTTTATACCTCTGAAAACATGATAGCAGTTTTGAGGTAAAGTAGGAAGTTGCAAAAAAATTACAAATCATATAATCAGACTAGATACTCATTTGCAACAGTTTTAATACCAACAGTGGCATCTTTGCCTCTTCCAGCTGACACAAAACTTCACACACTGCTCTTCCCCTCGCTGCCAGCCGAACAATAGCACGAAAAACGTGCTGAAGCATCTTAAAAAGCCCAAATCCCTGTCCTCATCAATAAAGCTCCTGTTTCAACAGCAGTACTGAAGTATTAATCGGTCTGTAACGTCAATAAACCGCGTTAACTTAACAGCACACCACAATTATTTGTGTCTAAACTGTTCTCCTAAAGCCCCAGATTGAAGCTGACAAAAGTCTACCCACAAGTAGACAGACAGCAGCAGCCAAAATTAACAACTCTATTTGATCAGCAACAATAATATGCTGCCAAGTCACCAGAAGCAAAGGAAATAAACAGGGCTGTAGCCAAATACATTTGCACCAACCAGTATGGTTATCGGAATCCAGTTTGAAATTCTGGCATCGTGACAATCCTACTCACGAGAATCAAACTGTGGGAGCTATTCTATATAACACAGACAATCAAAGTAGGTGAATTAAAGTAAAAAGGAAGCATGAACTTACATTGAGAGTAAAGTTACTGTATAGAAAAGGAGTGAAGCAAGAGTCTTGGACCGCAATACTCTGAAAACATCTCTCTGTTTGTGCATGACTTTGTGATCCAAAACACTGAAAACATGGAAAATTCTCCTAATTTAACTTTATTATTTGATGTTTATAAAGACAGCAGAGCTGATTAGAGTCCTGGTGTGAAACAGGCCTGTGCAGTCAAAAAATTATTGTCAAATTAATTACTAGCAACTGGAAAAGGTTTTGAATTGTAATAAATTGGTCCTTAGATGTGAAATTAATGATAAGTAGGGCTACGTTACATCTCTGTTAGGAAAATTCTTTGCAATAAAGTCTTTGGGTCGTTTCTCTCGCAGCCACAATTTAACATGTTAAAACTTTTGTATCGTTTCGGTCGCCTTTTGTCGGCACTACAGAAGAATAAAGAAACTCAGCTGGTTAAACCGACAAGCTCTGCTGCACCTTATTCTCTTTTCAGCTTTGTAGACAGCTTTAGCGTTTGTGCTTCTTCACTGATGAGAATCTAATAATATGACTAAGCTACTGTAGCAGAGCTGCAAAAACTTAGCAAACGTCTCCATCTGTAAGATGACCCTCAGCTCGCAAGGCGCTCCAATCCCCAGAGAATGTTTTCAGCAAACGTCCCTGGCTGCTTCACTGATTAATGCTCACCATCTCAGTGCTAACTTTGTCTTTCTACCATTTGGTGCTGATGAACTGATGGTGTACAGCTGGGTGCAGCTGCAGCGTAACTCGAAAGTGGGGGGAGAGTATAACAAACCATAAAATGAGAGAATTTAAAACCGCAAAAAAAACAACATAAAAAGGTTAAATGCCTTTATAGAGATGAGGGAAAAGATCATTGGAGCCATTCTTAGTATAAAAACTTGGACCTGTACAGCTCTGGACCAAAAACTTTTGACCTACTTATTTTCTGTGAGTGGCAGTGGTCGTAGTTGCGATGGCATGGCAGTAGTATTAGCGACACCAATGATATACTGGAGTGGTAAGTGAGAAGAAGACAAGTGCACTGAGTGGTTCTTTCACAACAAGTCAAAACTATATTAAATGATTTATGCTGCTGGCTTTTATGCCATTATCTGTGTTCACCTGGGGATAAATTATTCAGTAACTGATGAGGTACTTTTATTCTTCCGTGGTCTAGACACTTCAGTCTTTGCAGGCAACAGCACTGTGTATGTTGACCGTCTTAAATTATATTACACCCAGCCAGCCACTCATTTAGAAGTAACGTAAGGGCCGCACTTATCTTATTATGAGTGGCAGTCCAGATAAACGATTCTTATCTTTAAGACTCTTTATCTTGCACATAAAGTCAGAAACATGGCTTAAAAACACACATGTTCTGAGATGAAATGCTGTGCAACTATACTCCAAGTTAAACCCCCCAAAAAGCAAATTACGTATCCATCGACTCATCTACAGCTTACAGTAGGCACTAAACAGCAACATTACAGAGAAGTCTTCTCTACTTGACAATCAAAACTGTTGCAGAGATTCAGCAAAAATTACGTAAACAGTGCAAAGTGTGCCAAACAATTTAAAAATAAGGTTCCAGCATTTCTGTTTCTTGTATTTTGGCATAAGAACAACAAGTTTACCTCATTATTTTTGCTCATTTGTGCACTAGTTCTCTCTCCAGGTGGATTTTCTTTCTTGTGAAAATAGAAATGAGACTGAGAAACTTCACCATCTATGAATGTGACAGGTAAATGTGAAGGGAGGCCACAAAGTCAAGTTCATCCTACAGTCCTGGCAGACCCCACATCAGGCCTTCTACACATCCTAGTGTGTGTTATTTAAGACCCCAGGCACACTGGCCTAGAGACCAGCCAAAGATCATTTGGTAAACACCAGTCACAAAGGAAAAGTTGCTCCTTTCTAACTGGAAGTTGTTTGAAGTTGGACGCAGTCGTGAAACTGGTAGCAGATTGCTGCGGTCACCAATAGTCTGCACGGAAGACACGATTTACCTACAAACACTCGCAAACTACTCAGCAAGCGGCAGAGAAACTGAAAAGTGCAAAACAAACTGGAAACACAGACAGTTCCCCTTCAAAGTAAAAGTTGTGCTTTAGCTCTGCAACCAAAACAGTTCAAATGGCTTAATTTTGAATTTTGAAAGCCGTCTCCGTTTCTGATTTGCGTCACACTCAGTGTTTAGTTTACCACCAACCATTTGCCATCCGGTCATCGACAGGTGCCTAAACCAGTGTTACTCAGGCCTAAGCTGCTTTAGCATGTCGCTGCTTTGTAGTCTCGCTTCTCCTCATTTTGCTGCTTTTGATTTACTTGAAGTCACTGAAGCCTTCTGTGGCCTTTATAAAGACCTTGTTGCTACACTGCCAGCTTCTTCCTCACTACATGCACACTAGAGATCCCAGAAATGAGCCAAATTTTGAAAAATGATTGCAGGCAATGATTTAATTCAATTTTATTATAGCACTAAATCACAACAACAGTCGCCTCAAAGCACTTTTATTGTAACATTACAGAGAAAACACCAACAATCATCGGACCCCTTATGAACAAACACTTGGCGACAGTGGGGAGAAAAAACCCTCCTTTTTAACAGGAAGAAATATCCAGCAGAACCAGGCTCAGGGACAGGTGGCCATCTGCTGTGACCAGTTGGGAGTGAGCGGGAAACTTTAATGTTTCCCCAGAACTAAAAACTACATCAAGGTAAAGAGGCTTACAGTGTTGCTATGATTGAAGGTGCACTGATTTCCTGGGTGACCCATCCTCATGTTAATAGTCTGGAAAAAAAATTCACAAGACAGATGGGGAGGAAATCCAGTCTGCAAAGAATAAATAATTTCTGTACGCCTCAACGATAAGAAGACGCCTTGGGACAAAGTGGGAAATGGGCGTTGTTTTCAGGTGCACAGAAAAAAAACAAAAGCAGAGATATAAAAAAGTATATTCTCGTCTGCGTGTGCCTCTTCATTTGTTTTTGTTGGAATGGATAACAGAAACTGGGGAGGAGATGAGAAAAGTAAAAATGATAAAGCATTAAAACTCCCTGACTCTATCCACTAGGGACGAGGGGAAGATGGAGGTTAAGATGGGTTTTTTGAGAGGACTCAAATCGCTGCCTGCCTCTGAACAAAACTGGCTCGGCTATCTTTCAATCATCATTACATGGAGAAACCTTTGGAATGCAAGCATGCTGATCCACACAGGTATGCACACATGGGTATTCACAGACGCGGACTAAAGCTTTCTTGGCTGCTGCCTCAAAGCACACTGTGCGCTGTCTATCTTGCGTGCTGCACAATATCGTTTATTATTTAGTAAATATTGATATCTATGGCTAGCTAGTTTATTGTGATGGTGCTTTGTTTTCTCTATTATTATGTTGCTCTTTGTTGTTTGCTGTCTCCTCTGTTTGTTTTTTTTGTTTGTTTGTTTTTTTTCTCCATACAGGTGACCCAGGAGTTCTTTTTTTTTTTTTCTCTCTCTCTTCCCCCCCCTTCTCACCGTCTCTTCTCCCCTTTGGTTTTCTTTCTTTCTCTCCCCCTCTTTCTCTCATTCATTCCCCCTGTCCTATTTATTAAAAAAAAAAAAAAAAAAAAAAAAAAAAAAAAAGACAAAGGATGAACTGAAGCTCTGCCATCACGTAATGTCGCATACTGCTGTTTCTGATGTCATTTAAGAAGAAAAAAAAAAAAATCATCAGAAGAACTGTTGCACACAACAGCATGACTGAAGTGGAATCACTGGAGAATAGATCAGCTGGAAGTGCCCCTTGCTGTTTTTAAAATCCCCCTTTTTCAAATTGAATGCTTTCTCTCTAAATATGCTCCTGAAAATTAAATCCATTTTCAGTTAAGAGGAAAAAGGGGACAGCTCGTCTTCTTTCAGAATAATTACCTGCAGAAAAATAAGGACCTAATATGATAAGGAATCAGGAAAAAATAAAATCTGCAGCATTGAAATTTCATTTGATGACGCTTGTGTACCCATTTAATTCACCTGGTAACAGGTTCTCTTTTTTCCCCTGCACTTCACCTTTGATCCCCCCCCCCCCCACCCCCCTGTCTGAATGGGTACTTGTGGTTTAAATTACAGCCCTGCTACCTTGAACAAGACAATAACCAATAGCATTGAACAACAGCAAGTACAGTAATGGAGGAGGCATGAAACAAAAAAAATATTGTGCAGTGGCAAATTTGTGCGGCGCCTTCAAACCATCATGATAATCAATGATGCGAGAGTGTTGCAGTGGTGCTCAACAAAAGAGAGCAATAATCACGGCGTGTCAGATAAAGAGCATGTAGGTACATTTCCTGGGCATGTAACAACTTTCCTAATGAAGGCAGCTTTTGTTTTTTTGGTTTTTTTAAAGAGAGAGAAAAAGTTTCCCTCTATTCCCCTATACAAGTTTTATTAAGTCTGTATGGATGCAGTGCACAGCCTGCATTACAGACAGTGTTCAAATCTCAGATGTGTTTGCTCCCTGCACGCTACTTCCTCTGCTATGACATCTTTATCTCTCTGCCTCTGTCTCCGCACCATTAAAGAGCAGACACAAAGGCGGGCATTCGCTGATATTTCCAACGAGCAAGGTCACTGTTGGAGCTACACAGTCAGCGTTATATTTTCCAAGCTTCCCATCCAAGCAGGAAGTATGCTGCCTGCTGTTGTCTCGTGCAAAGTGTTTTGCACAGAGAAACAAAGCAAGTCGAGGCCGGTCGCATATAGAAATCGCTGGATGGGAATAAAGACATACCGCTCCTTTCTTCAACAAAAGTGAAACGTTTGCGCTTGTGCGTGTGATAGCTGTGTATTATGTGAGTTGCAGTGATGTGCAGATGAGCCCATGTGCCTTTCGCTTTCCGAGCTCTCCTTTTTTCACGTCTGAGGCCCGACTTCCTCTCAACCTTCAAAAGAGCTCACACGCTCTCTCTGTCTCTTTCTTCTTTAAAAAAAAAATTGATCTGATTTCACGGTTAAAGATCTGCTGTACCGCTGTCGACTCCGCACTCTCACTTTTATAAATGTATGAATGCGACGCAAAAATAAACACTTTACACCTAAAATATTCAAAGGTGCTGTGACTGCACTGGAGAGACGAGAAAAGAAACTTCATGCAAGTTGAGGCACAGGAAGCAGTCAGATGAGTTCCACTTTTACAGATGCTACACTTCATTACGCGCTGACCAGTCAGCAGTCACAGTGAATAACCCTCATCACCTCAGTGAAATTAACCTTTATTATGAGTCTTGTGTATTCAGTGCTGCATTTGAGCCAAAAAAAAAACAATGAACAGCTGTTATGCAACTAGTTTTATTGTCGACATGTTTCTGCTCCATAGGCCAAACGAGCTGATTTTGGTGAAGCACTTTTCAACCTAAATTATGCCATCAATGCCAGAAGCTCAGTTATGTAAACTCACAAGTAGTGTGTGTGTGTGTGTGTGTTTGTGCCATTACATCACCTCACAGTGTTCCCTATAGCCTCATACTGAGCACAATTTAATCTGAATTAGTTAACAGAACACAGAGCAATTAACGCCCACTCTCTGGCATTCTGTTTCTTTCCATTTTTTTCTCCGGCACACACAGTTGCTCACATGCAAAATGCATGATTTTGTCAACTGAACACCCCCCTCTACAGACACACACACAAACACAACCAAACATTCCTAAAAACTCTGTGCTGTCACCAGAAGCTGTCAAACTGTTAATGAAAACAGGACACCAACAGGTTCCATTATAGAAGCTACACCTGTGGGCTGAGGTTTCAATAGGAGCTCATTCAATATTTAGGCAGAAGTTTAGAAGGAGGCAGCATACATTCAAACTGCAGCACTCAAAAGCTTTTCCAGCTGCTGATTCGTGAGTCAAACACACAGAAACACACATACACGCAGACAGATAACATGCAATCTAATAGAAAGCCAGGCTGTTTCGAATATGTTTCTTTGATTTTCGTGAAGAAGAAAAATAACTGTTTGCGCCTCCGCTGCTTCCGAAAGATAAGGAGCGGAACAATTAGGAGTCAGCTCCCCTGAAGACCTACCTGATCCTGCTGCTGATGCTGAGCCACTTTCCCCGGCCCGTTAGCGGCGTCTTTTGCCGAAGTCATGACGCCAAATCAAGAAGAAAAAGGGGAGAGAAGAGCCGCGCACACGTCCGCTGCTGACAGGTGCAGAAAAAATGAAGCGGAGAAAAGAGGGGGAGCACACCGAGAGAGAGAGAGAGAGAGAGAGAGAGAGAGAGAGAGGGAGAGGGAGAGAGGGAGAATGCGCGTAAAGTGTTCGAGGCTATCCACGAGTGATTTGCTAGAATAACGCAGAGATACCGTGGGTGCAGACGGCGCAAAGTTCTGTGGACCGCTGCCATGTGGGAGGTTCGGTTTACCTCGGAGCGGGAGTGGTGTCATCCACGACAGCTGGATGTGCTTAAAAAATGTAAAAAATGTAAAAAAGAAAAAAAGAAAAAGAAAAAACCTACATGATTCTTTTCAGTTAATTAGACTCGGCGCTACTTGCGGGTCTCTTATTTGAAGAAATTGTCAATTTAGAGGAAATGTCAGGTTAACCAAAATAAAAACCAAAAAAGGTCAAATTGACTTCTTTGCAGAACTTAGCACCACCAGGCTGGACCTCTCTGCAGTGGAAACGGTAACAACCGAGCTATGCCGCCAGCTGCTGTGCCAAAAAGTGATTTCCGGTATTTGCCAACATATAATTGTCGGTATTTAACGGGATGTAAATGATTAATTGGATTAAAATCTGTGAAACGTGTCAAAATATATCTCTCGTGAATGACATCAAGTCATTTTAAGGCAGAAAGAACATTTCTGTCAGAGGTAGAAGCTGCAATCAGTTTTTTAATATCTTTTATTTATGCATGTAAAACTCTCGATGACATTTTGCAAGAGAGATCGGGCCAAGAAGGCAGCAGAAATTGCAGTAAACAAAAAATAAATAAATATATGTGTGTGTGTGTGTGTGTGTGTGTGTGTGTGTGTGTGTGTGTGTGTGTGTGTGTGTGTGTGTGTGTGTGTGTGTGTGTGTATTTTAAGTGGCCAAAAAGGGCTGGATTTATTAAAATGTGGACATCAACAACATAACCCCCCCTCCCCCTGCAAAACAGGTCATTTCTGTATTTTAACCCCTTTGTGAATCCGGTTGACTGCAGACTATTTATTCGTATAAGGAAATGTATTAGACAATAAAAACACACAAAAACACTGCACTGCTCCTTTTCTTTCCTTGCAGAATGTAGAGGGGAGCTCAAGGTTTTGTCCTTCCACCTGGGCCTATATTTAGTCTTACCAGACTCCTCTGTGCTCAGCTCTGAGCTTGCAGCAACTGATAATATGGAGACCTGTCAGCTTGTATCACATCACTGCGGGCACTCATTATTACTGGCAAGTCCATTATACAGGAAATGGAAACAAGAATCAATGCGAGAAGAACAAAATACTTTCAGTTATAAGCGTGGACTCTTTTCAGATAGGATTGGTGTTCCTATCTTACTAAAGCTTGAATACACTCATGGCTGTTAATGCTATCTACATTGCAGTTTAGGGAATGGATTTGCATAGAGCGTCTATAGCCATAAAAATCATATTCGCTCCAGTGTACTGCCACCGCTGCTGTACTGTCTGCCAATAAAACAAAGGCTTGCTGCTGGCCTCGCTCTTGAGAAGCAGTGTTATATCGTCCTCCCACATCGAGCAGAAATAGTCTCGGTTCCTGACAAAACATTCTTTATACTGTAACTTTCTCACCGTGTGCCACATCTCTGCGAGCACACACAATCCACATTCTTGTTAGCACAGCTTGTCTGCCTATTTGTGCCGCACACATGAAAACACACACAGCCGCGCACACACACGCACGCACGCAGGGCGCTCTCGTGCTGGAGAGACAGTTTCTTCTGAAGTCATGCACAGTCTGTGCAGGCCTCTTGGCCTTTTGAACCGATCATCTGCTGGGGGGAAAGGAACTGAACAATCCCAGTAAAAGAGAAACACACACCAAAAAAGTCAGCGATACGAGTCACTGACACAGCCTGCGTACGAGAATGAGGGAAAGATTCTCTAGTTGATATAATGTTTTCATCAGCGGACTTGTTGCAGCCCTAAGGGCTAATTATTGCTTGTTTACAAGCGAGGAAATGGCATGTTATCTTTCTGCAATCTGTGCATCAATACATTAACAAGAATGAGCAGAGCAAACTCTAAAGATCAAGGTAAACATGCAAAGTTTCAAAAGCATATAAAATCATAATATTAATACTTATTGTCGACTGCTTTTGCTAAGGTAACCATTAAGAAATACACCATGCATTCAGGGATATTCTACACTTAGATCTGTTTTGCTTACTTGGAAATTTGGGGAATTTGGGAATTTGTGTGTTGGCTGTGAGATCAGGAAAAAATGCAACAGTACTGATTACACTTGAAGGAGTCTCGTGCTCAGCTGGAGAATTTCTTCAGATCTTTGGACTAAAATCTTCAAGGATTCACTTAATCCAAATATCTGGGCCCTGAGAATCATCATATTCACTGTTAAAAATCATGCTGTGTATGAGGTACCACAACAGAAATAACTATGAGGTTTAATACTTCACAAATAATTATTTCTGCATGCCAAATGATGGCACTGAGCGCACTGGGCGTTCTTCTTCTTCTTCACTCACTATGCATTTACACGCCACTCTGCATTTAATCATTAGTTATTATTAATGTCATGTGCTCTTCCACAGCGTGTCTTTTATCCTGCCTTGGCAGATGGCTGCCCCTACCTGAGACTGGTTCTTGAGAGATTTCTTCCTGTTTAAAGGGAGTTTTTCCTTCCCACTGTCGCCAAGTGTTTGCTCAAAGGGGGTTGTTTGATTATTGGGGGTTTTTCTCTGTTATTAGGTCTTTATCTTACCTTAAAGCATCTTAAAGGGAATGTTGTTGTGATATCTTAGATCTGTCTGCTGGTCACAGTTTACTCCTCTGTGTATTTCAAGAGTTTCGACTATAAGCTGGGATCACCGATAACTATTGTATTTATCAACAAAATTAATTCCTTGGTCATGTTTACTTAAATCTTCTACACAGTGAGGGTTGTTTTTTTTGAGTAAGCTCAGATCTGTGCATCACTGTGTCAGTAAAAACCATCCAGTCTGCAGCAACAGAAAAATTTAAAGCAGATAAATGGACCAGCTATAGAGAATGTAAAATGCTACCTGCCCAAAGTGAAGATGGAAAAATGGAAGAAATTAAACACGCTGAAGCAAGTGTAGAGACAAAGTGGATGGACACAATGATAAATTTTCACAGTGCTGCAAAATGAAGCTCAGATCTTTCTGGCTGGATGATGGGACTAAACACAGATAGTACCAAACACAGCATTTTGGTCCTGCTGTCATCGCACAGCGCCTCACACGGCCCGAGGGAGCCGCACAACCAGCTCACTGCCAAGAATGGTTTCAGCACCACGGCCGTGGACAGCTCCACTGACACAAGAGCGGAAAGCCTGTTTACGATTTAATCCTCAGTGTGTGACCGTCTCTGTCCTGCCTTTATTATCTGTTTTCACTCACAGGCTTTCCACAGCTGCTCAGTGAAAAGATCAGGTGGAAGAGGAAGGGGAAGCAATTTCCTAACAATTAGCTGCACTAAATTTTTAAAAGTTTTTAGCAGACGCGAGAAGCAACAGGAAACAATTTACAAGATAAACAGCGTTAAACGCAGAGTGCTCATCCGACCAGCAGAGCTCTAACAAACAAGAAATGAGACTCAAACGCGGTGAAGGCTATGGGCGATTGATCACAACACATTCAATGAAACAACACAGGATCAGGTTTAATTGGAGAAACCAAACAACGTGGAGCCATTTAGGGTCAGAGCTTTTTTAAAAACAAGGCTCACCTATTAGTCAGTTTCTATTAGTTAACTGACATTAAATCCATTCATATTTTACTCATTTAGCAGTTACTCATATAGGCTGCACTTTGTCTACAATAGCCCTTCAAAAAGCTCCAAGACCCACAAAGTGCCATTCATTTAACAGTCAATAAACGCTGTGAAAGCCTTCAACTGCATGCTAGTGCCCCCCAGTGATCACTACTTGTCCAACACCTTAAAGACTAATCAATATTGAGGATTTTTTCACAGAAATTGTGCTTATTATATTAAAAACTGTAGTTTAGAGAGGAAGAAAGTATGTTGCATGGGATTTTGGAGAGTTAATAAAGTGCTTGTCCACCTCTGCCAATGAGCACAGCCATCAGCCTGTCACTTAAGACCGAAGAGAACAGGAAGAAGAGCAAGAGATGAGTCCGCCTAGCAAAGGCCAGGGCAGTTTTGTTGGATAAACGATCATTATCAGCTGAACTCTCTCCGCAGGCCAAGCAGCACAGCAGAAAGCCTGAAAAGGCCACAGCCATAGAAAAAAGGCAGAAAACCATTATCTACCATGTGTTTGCATAAATGCATCCCCAAGGGGTTTTTGTTCTAGTGCAAAGAAAGCACAGCAGCACTATGTTGATGAACAGGGGACACACACAATAACACGAACATCTGCGTAATCTAACGCAAAACAACACAACAGCTTTGCAACAAAACACAGCCTCTGCAAATCTAAACATTTAGTGTAAAGTGTTTCAGAGAGGAGCAAACTCAGAGGCTGATGTACTTTTTCTAGCTGCTGTAGTGTTATTAATGTTTCATACTCATGTTTTACCAGCTTGATATTGTAACCGATATTGTTTTCATCCAGAGAGCTTGCACCTGTCATCACTACAAAATGTGCTCCTGGAGATTCTCAGAGTACCGGGAACCTCCACAAATTGAGTTATGGCAGGTGTATCTCAGCCTATCTGTCTGTATTCAGATGTTGTCAACATTATAACATGGAAACTGTGCAAGATGAACTCCTGAAACTTTACAGCTGAGATCAAAAAACCGTCATTTGAATCTCAGCCAGTTGCAGCGTGAGCGTATTTTCTGTATACGATGATGGAAGATTTTTAGGATTCTGCTCTTTGTCTATGTTAAGCTGACCTGGTTGAATGGAAGGCTCCATCACATCATGCTTTGTCTTTATGCTATCTTCTATTACAAGATATTACACTTGTCTGCACACTTTTACATGTAATGTTCTGTTCTGATTATATCCTGTGACCACGGGAGGTAGATAAGCTGTTTCTGGTTATTATTTCATGCAGACTGCTGTTGCAAAATGAATTAAAATCTTTTTTTTTAAATGTTGTGGAAATTTGAAATAAACTGATGTACACAAACAGGCTGTAAAACTACAATACAGAGCGCAACAGCAGGCTGCAGGGCTTTTTGCAAAGAATAATAAAAGAATAAGGATAAGATATCTACGTGCCATTCTCACAGGATACAATAATCACAGGAGCATAAAATGCAAAAGATAACATTTTGAGATCTGTTTGTCTTGTAAAAGAGGATTAGCATGTCACTGTGGCCAAGATGTAAAATTTCCATTAAACTTGTATTACAAAGAAAAATGTTATTGTCTGACAAACATGTTTCAGCTTGTGGCCCGTGCAGCTTTTACTTGTATATTTGTGCTGAATATAGTAAAAAAAAAAAAAAAGTATTTAGCCTATTTTAGACTTAATAGGAGAGACCTCTCAGCAGAGCTATACCCACCACTTTTTTTCCTGAGACAATTCAGGGATTTTAAAAATCACAGAACGATAAATGAAACAGAAATTCCACAATGAGCTTGTTCTGAGCAGGCATTTGTTTGTGTGCCATAAACACAGAATATACTTTAATAATTTTGTTGTACATGTAGAATGACAATAAAGTGCTATTTTATTCTATAGAAGAAGATAAAGAAGACATTTATCTTCAACCTCTGCCCTGCTATGACATGTCAGCCGGTGTCCCTGCCTGTTTACTGTTACAATCTTTTTTCTCCTCTGGGACAATAAAGGCTTTCTAAATCTAGTTAACGCATGAAAAATAGAAAGATTATAATGTAGTTTTTGTGAGTACATTTACAAAGCGACTCACTTTAAAACAAAAAACTGTAGACAAGAATTTATAGGAGTCGTTATAATGAAAACCAACGAGGAGCATAAAAAAATAACAATGAAATAAGACAGAGAGCTTCTTTTTACTTCATGGAAAGCCTTCAGGAAGTTTTATGCAGCAACCCAAAAAAGACTGAGTTGACTTAGAAAATGCAAAAGCAAAGACAGGCTGAAAAATCCCGGGCACCTAAGGTAAAGACCTGAGTGATTTGAACAGCAGGGAGAGCGCAGATATCAAACTGCGGCTCACAAGACAGCAATATATCAGCAATCTTACTCTTTGTGATTTTAAAAAGCCTTAAAAGCAAAAGTTTTAAATCGAGTGTAGAACTTTGAGTGCAATGATGCACAAATGGGAATGGTACGATCTGATTCCCAACTGCGTGTTTAAATCCCTGAGACAGCTGGAGCTGAAGGCAAGTAATTTACTTATAGTTAATGGAAATGAGGAGAATTACAGCGTCCCAAACGAGAAGAAATAAAGACGTGGTGTATCTTATCAAGCGTAAGCTGGTCTCCTTAACTAAAGGAAAATATGGTTATAATTCGAAAGATTTTGGCTTGATTTTGGGTATCTTGTCTGAAGGGGAGAGGAATGTCTAAAGGGGACTTCAGGAATATATATATAAAAAAAAAAAATTATTGTTTGCCACCATCTATTCAATGAAAACAAAACTTTTTGAACCGTATGTTTTAATCTGCTCATTATGCGCATTTCCAGTAAAACCCCATCAATCAGTGAGGGCGGCTGATTTAGGAACAAGCTGTTTCCACTCAGCTGACCTGCCAGCTGCCAGCATGCCCGGCTCAATCATCAGTCATGCCCCCAACGCCCTCCGGCCTGCCGTGACTCCTTCAGCTGTCCAACTGGCAGCACACCTGCCTCGCTTACTGTAAATACTGCTGTCCGCATCACAGTTCCTGCCTGCCATGCAGCAGCCACAAATCACAGGTTAAGGATAGAGATGCCGTGCGGGCAGCAGTTCATCACGGATCGTTACTGTACTTAAGGGTCATCAATTCAGTCCTGAGAAAACACGCCTCCATACAGAGTGATGAAAGGCACAGAAGTTTTCAGACTGTAGGCACAGGCAGTTTTTCACTGTCTGGACATTACAGAGTGGTAATTAACAAGTCTTCAAGTCTTTAATCAGATTCATTATTGGTCTTTTACCAAGAGAGGGCTTTCTGGGGGAAACAATTAATCTACTATTGTCTTGTCTTGAATTGGTTGGAGACATTAAAACACACAGGGAGAGAAAAAATTACATTAACTTTGAATGATTCCTTAGCCTCTGGACCTAATTCTTTGACCCTCATCAATACTTGATTGTTTTTCTGAGAAGGCTACCCCTCCAATAAACTCACTTGTTAACTTATGACAACAGCATCATTTGGTTCGCATTACTCCCTGACACTGAGCCTGTGGTGGTTTTTTAAACAAATATATTACGTGTTTAGCATTTTTAAAGCTGGAAACTTTCAAAGTTTTCATAATGTGCAGTCCTCTGCAGCAAGTTAAATTTGAAATGGCTATATTATAAATAGTATTAGTTTATTACCTATTACTTGCGTTTGCTTTTGCAAGCTGACCTCTTGTTTTTTCCCCCTTATTGGCTGCTGGCATTTACACCAAATCCAATAAAGCATTAACGAGGTCAGCGCATCCTCCCACCACCTTGCTGATTCCTGTTGAATGCTGAAAACGTCAAGTTTTAGATTATGCAGAGAGCGCCTCCAAGACAGTTTCAGGTGAGACAATACTGTAAAAACAACCACTCGGGTCAATTTTGAGAAGCTTCCGGACCATGTTTCTCGTAAGAAGTGTCTTTTTGACATGAATTCAAACAGGTGAGTGTTTAATGAGTGGTTGTATCATTTGCATATGTGATGTTAAAATTTCAGAAAACTTGTTATACAAGAAATAATTGTCTTAATGTAAACAGTTGCTAGGAAACTGAAATTTGCAATGCATATAACATTTGTTTTTTCATACCCCGAGTCAGAAATGTCATAACACTGTGTCAGGCAGGAATGCAGGACTCCCAGGCAGGACTAAAGTCAAAAACACAGTTTTGGTGCTGCATTCAAAATGCAAAACTAAAACTAGGAAGAAACTGAGATATTACAAAACTATGAAACACTGAATGGCCAGAACACACAGCCAGAGGATGAGGGAGATCGTGAGAATGACAGAAGGGGACACAGACATATATACAGAATAGGGAATCAGTGAAGAGAGGAAACACCCGGGGAACACAGCTGAACACAGTCTGACTGATGAGGCAGGGGAAGCAGAAGAGAACATAATGCAGACAGGATGAGGGACTGACAAAATAAGAGACACACACTAAGACTCAAGCTGACTACATACAGAGCGCAAGGGCAAGAGCACAGAGAAATCAGATAGACACAGAGACATGACTGGGAAACAAAGCCAAATAAACATTGAGACACGACTCACTGCACAGGGAGACACCTAATACTAACAAAGGAAACTAAACACAAGAGGACAGAGAAAACAGGAGAAGATGACAGAAACCTAACAGCTGGATAACAAAACAAAGAATACAAATATTAAACAGAGGGATCACAAGTATAGAAACTAGGAAGAGAATCTTACCCTCAGAATATTACATAAACCAGAATCAGAGGTCAAAACAAACAGGGTCACAGTTCAAGCTGAACCATCCAGTTTTATTCCAGTCTCTGCTCTGAAGGTTATATAAGGGTTTGTTCGTTTAACATCGAAATGTTAAATGATATATAGAACATTTTATTCCTAAACTTTTCACAGTGCAATGTCATAAAAAGGAATCAGAGCCTGGCTTTATTATACACTGTTGTACTCTGTTTACATGTCTTCCTAATAAAGTATATATATATATATATATTTCATATATTTTTCATGCACAGCAAACCAAAGTATTTTGCTTTTGTGAACCTAAACAGCTGACAGCGCTCTGCTAGCTGCACATCAAAACTTTAAACCCATGAATTTCGCCTGAGGAAAAAAGATTATTGTGTCTCTGCAACACACCGCCGGGCAGTCTGGAGCAAGCTTCTCAGGAAATGCCTCCAAAAGGAAAAAAAGAAGATCTTTACACATCACTTTCTGACAAAAAGTAACTGCCTTGACGACTAAAACTGGACTCTTCCAGGAGAAAATTGCAACCCTGGAGAGAATTGTGGGAAACAGTTTTACAGCACTGAGGTTGCCAATAATGGAGGCGCACGATGCAATGCTAATTGAGTTCTCACACTAGATCTCAGTGGTCCATTTATAAGACACCCAGCAATGCTTTTTCCTGCAATACATATTTCTTATTATTACCATAAGAAATATCTCAAAAACTCCAAGAATACCCAAGTACTCTTAAAATCTGGTGTTTCTCTATTTAACTCTGCAGTTAAAATGTGAATACAGCCTTCCAGTGTTAAAGTCTGTAGACTGAAGGTCACGCATTCAAACGAAGCACAACTGTGCAAAACAAAATTCTGATTGAAGCAAAAAGAGTTTTGATTTTTGCTTTATGCGCATCTATCTCTAAGGCCCGAGCCTGCAAGTTATGCAGTAACAGGGCTCTAGAGTGCGACCAATTTTTCAGTGGTGCGACTAAAAAAAAATATTTGGTTGCACCTGTGCGACCAACTGTTCGGGTAGCAAAAAAAAAAAAAAAAAATCTGCAACCTTCCCTGTGGTCAACAACAGACACACATTTTGCCCCTATCGTGGACTAAACCAATCAGAGGTAGTCAGGGGCGGGACCTCTCTGATTGGCCGTGGTCCAGTTGAAAATGTAGGTGGAAGTGGGAGGTGAGTAGCTTGAATAAAGCGATATCAATTCATTAAATCCTGAATCGACTTTTAAATATAACTGTGTTTTGCCAGAAACGCCAGATTCTCAGATTAAAGCTCACAAAACCATTTCAACAACAACCAAACAGCAAATGAGAGCAGGTACACGCATTCCACACAAAGACGTAAACACAGACCCGACGCATCAGAATCAACTTTGTCTTTCTCGGCTTTCTCACCCGACGGCCCGTAGACGGACACGCTGTCGGAGCTTAGCGATTCTGATGCGTCCGGTCTGCGCTGTGATTACGTCTTTTTGCGCTGATTCTGAGCTGCAGGTTTTGTCTCTCCAACCAAAATTCGCCGAGCCAGCAGCAAAAGAAGCAGCAAACTGCGCTTCACATTTGATCAATGTCGTCATGAATTTTGCTGTTTTGCTTCCACGACTATTGAAATCACACTTCATGCACAGCTAGCCCTCTCTCTCTCTCTCTGTACTTCAAGAACAGTTTCCCGTCTCCAATCTCTGTTTTCTGTATTATTCATTCGCTTATTACCCACCAGTCTACCGTTGTTTACAGCGCTGTCGGCTGCTGTCTTTTTCTTTTCTTTTTTTCACTTAAATGACCTCGGACAAGAAAGCCTATTTTTTCTGTTACTCAATACTGAAGAAATTTAAACTTTATATGCAGAACATTGTAGAATATTTTTAAGGTTATCTGCTATAAAAAGCCAGACCAGGAAAATCTCCTTCATGTTTTTCTGTGTTTTATTCTCAGTTACTTTCACACAAAGGCATCTGCTGTGATGCTCACAATTCTGATGAAGTCAGTACTGATAAATGATCAGAATTATAATATTTCTGACTGTCTGAGGCTAAGTTGAATCGAATCGGGACTTTGAAAACCGGAATCGAATGGATTATAGAAATCAGTGATGATACCCAGCCCTAGTGAGCAGCCTAGGCACGACAGAAGTGGATGTAGCTGTAATAGGAAAAGAACTATTGATAACTTTTCTGTTAAGTTAAGGCCTGATCCTTCTGAAATTCATAGCCAGTGCTCTGACACGGTGTCATCAATCTTTGGATGCTGAAAAAGCACAGTGTATCCAGAAAAACACATTATATTATATCAATTATTATAAAATTTGTGTACGCCTAACTTTTGTGCCGGTACGCCTAACTTTAAAAAGTTAGGTGTACCGGTACGCCCATGGCAAAAAGTTAGTCTAGAGCCCTGCAGTAATAATAATGCATAATTCAAAACCATAGTTTGCCATTATTGTCTCCGGTAATATGGACCTATACAAGGCTGCGTCCTACAACGTGCGCAGCGCGGTCCGAAAGGCAAAGCGGAGCTACGGGGAAAAACTAGAGTCACAGCTACGACAGTGCGACTCTAGGAGCCTGTGGAAAGGACTGCGGACTATAACGGACTATAAACGACCAGCTTCTTCAATGATGAATGCCGATGCTTCACTGGCTGATGAGCTGAACACGTTTTATGCTCGCTTCGACGCCGCAGCAATTAAAACAACAAACGGCTGCGCGCGCTCGGAGTGCACCAGTGAAGAAAATGCATTCGTCATCACAGAGCATGCCGTGAGGAACACCTTCAGGAGGGTGAACACCATGAAGGCAGCAGGACCAGATGCAATCCCTGGCCGGGTCCTTAGAGCCTGCGCTGATCAACTAGCACCGGTGTTCACGGAGATCTTCAACCTCTCCCTGGCCCAAGCTGTGGTTCCCACGTGCTTCAAACGGTCCATTATTGTCCCTGTTCCAAAGAAACAACAGCCCGCTTGCCACAATGACTACCGTCCAGTAGCACTGACTTCAATTGTGATGAAGTGTTTTGAAAGACTGATGAGAGATCACATCACTTCTTCACTTCCTGCCACCATCGACTCACTTCAGTTTGCTTACCGGACTAATCGTTCCACAGACGATGCCATATCTCACCTGCTCCACACATCCCTGAGTCACCTGGACACTGGCAGAGGGAATTATGTTAGGATGCTGTTCGTGGACTACAGTTCAGCATTCAACACAATAATTCCCTCTAAGCTTTTCACCAAGTTGACGGATCTAGGACTCAGCTCATCACTGTGTCAGTGGATCCTCAACTTCCTCACAGACAGACCCCAATCAGTGAGGGTAGGAAAACAAGTCTCCCCCTCCATCTCACTCAGCACTGGAGTGCCTCAGGGCTGTGTTTTAAGCCCCCTGCTGTACTCACTGTACACTTATGACTGTGTAGCCACATCAGACACCACCTCCATTGTCAAGTTTGCTGACGACACTGCTGTTGTGGGCCTGATCTCCGACAACATCGAGACGGCCTACCTGGAGGAGATTAGGAACCTGGAGACCTGGTGCCAGGAGAATAACCTCCTCCTAAACATCAGCAAGACTAAGGAGCTGATCGTGGACTTCACTACAAAGCAGGCGAGGAATTACAAACCCCTCATCATCAGTGGCACGCCAGTGGAGAGAGTGGACAGTTTCCGATACCTGGGTGTCCACATCACTCAGGACCTGTCATGGTCCTGTCACATCAACACCCTGGTTAAGAAAGCCCGTCAGCGTCTCTTCTTCCTCAGAAGACTTAGAGACTTCCATCTGCCACTGAAGGTGCTCAAGAACTTCTACTCCTGCACCATCGAGAGCGTCCTGACGTCAAACATCTGCAACTGGTTTGGGAACAGCACCAAGCAGGACAGACGAGATCTGCAAAGGGTGGTGCGCTCGGCAGAACGCATCATTCAATCAGAGCTCCCTGACCTGCTGTCCATCTACACCAAGCGGTGCAAGTCCAAAGCTAGGAAGATTATGATGGACCTCTCCCATCCCAACAATGGACTCTTCTCACTGTTGAGGTCTGGGAAGCGCTTCCGCTCCCTTAAGGCCAAAACAGAGAGAATGAGGAGGAGCTTCTTCCCCCAGGCTATTCGGGCCCTGAACCAGGTGTAGGACTGGACTCTCCCAAACACGTCACTATAAGACTGGACTCTCACACATGTCACCACACGCACCACCACACATTTCCTATAATCCTATAATTCCTATAATTTATAATCCTTATCTTTATAATCTCTTCTGCTATTTGCACATTCTTTACTGTAAATTCCTAAGTTAATTTGTAAATTTTTGTAGTAAATTGTAAATATTGTAAAACTTTTCTTCTGTCATTTAATGGTCGGGCATTGTACAGCTACAAGCATTTCACCCCCATGTCATACTGTGTATGGTTGTGTGTGTGTGACAAATAAAATATGAATTTGAATTTGAATTTGAATTTGAATTTATTACATTTGTTTTTAGGTATCTTAGACACATCTAACTGGAGCATTGTCATCAGTGTCTTAACCCGATATGTGAAAAGAGATCACAAGCGTTTCCCCTTTTATCACAGAGGCTTTTAGAGATTGTTCTAATTGGGGGGGGGGGGGGGGGGGGGAGAAAAGATGCATATATAGAGTTGAGATCTGTTAGGTGGATATGAGCAAGAAATGCAAGAAAACAACGTCAACGAGGAAATAGCAGAGCTGTTCATTAAGAGCAGCACAGAGGCATCTGGCATCTATAAAAGAAAGAGAGAGACGAGCGGGGTGAGTCAGCATGCATTTACAAAGCATTAACCCATCTGCTGATCCAGTCTTCGTAAAGCAGACTTACGAGCCTCGTGAACTTTATGTGTTCTCATCAATGACTTACATGAGGGTCGTAAAATTAAGAGACGAAAAAAAAAGTTCCAAGTTAATGTTGCATTTTGGCAAGTTGTTATAGAAATTTGCTGATGATAAAGTGCTGCAGCAAGGGCAGTAACGAGGGGAGTAGTAGCAATGTGTTTGGATAAGGGAGTTACAAATCATTGAATAAACAAAAGCTGCAGGTGTAAAATAGCCTCTTTGTTGGGGCCAAAAGGAAATGATAATGACGCACGCATGCAGCGTGGGATGAATAATATATCAGTGCTGTTCTGTTTGTCTTGAGAAAGGAATCCTAGAGATTCAGGGGGAAGTGATCAAAAGCAAATTAGGAGTATGTGCTTAATCTTTATCCATTCAAAGTTTTTATTATCAGACTGCTCCACATCTCCGGAAGCTTCTGATTACTAAAAAGAAGACAAAAAAAAAAAAAATTAGAATCTAGTTTAGTTTTTCATTATTTGCTCCTTCTTTCTTCATTAGTCTTCAGAGCCAAATTGGATATTTTACATACAAATACATACACCCACATGCTTTCACAGAGACTGAAAGCAAAGAAGATGACCACTATGAATAAGCAGAAAGCTTAACCAACTGAACAGTAGCCAATTCATTTGCAAATTTTTGCCTCCACATCTTTGGCAATAACATTTATTCCATTCACTTCCACTTCCATCATTGAGGCATTTTATTCTGAAATGTGCAGAAACATGCACACGGTGTCCTTTGTTAGTATGCAGAAATTTGCAGTAAAAAAGCACCAGATTCTAAGTGCAGACAATGCGATGACAGTATTACTGCTGCATGTATTCTGCCTTAAAACAAAAGTACTGCAGTTTGTGTATCTGAGGTTTGGATGTGAGTGTGAATGGTCTTAAGAGCTTGAAAAAAGAAGGTGACTGGACTTCTTTGAGTTCTTTGACACCTCTGCGGATACGGAGAGATCCAGGCATTTAACCCCTATGGGGGTAGTCCTCTTCGGAGGTGGTCGCTGATCTACTGTTGATCATGCACATCATTACATTATGGCGTGTGATTTACTATTAATCTAATACTTTGCCCCACCCTATCGTGTGACCTATTGAGGTCACCTGACGCAAGTTGTGAGAGGGGTTGAACTGCATGCGAAGGGATTTCAAGACTGCATTGCAGGTGGCTGAGAGCTGGTGCTACCTCTGTTCAATGACGGTCGTTCAGAATGGAACAGTTGCCCTCTTTTACTCCTCTTTCAAACCATCTGTCTGTTCAGTCCAAAGTTTGAACAATCTCATCTTCGAAAGAGTGACCTTTGTCCTTTAGATGCAGATGTACACCTGAGTCTCGTCTCATCAGTGTAGTGTGAAAGGGCGTAACCCGTCTCTCTCAATGTCAGCTTAAATCCAGCCAGCCTGCAGCTCTACATCTAAAGTTATATCAATCACAATGCATCCTACATGAGGCGTGAATTTAACCCTAAACGACCAAGGTTATCTTCACTGTGCCCCTAGAAGAAAGGTCGGGGGACTCGCAGAGTAATAAGATTCAGCCGCTGTGATACTTCTGGGACACTGAATGACAAGCGCAGTGATGAGGGCAAAAACTCATGGGTAGTGTTTGCAGGAGTTTATCTGATAGTAGCAGTAGCATCTATAAAACAGAGAAAACGCAAAAATATTGTGGCAGCCTGCACACTGTCAGCTCTCTGTCGAGCTCAGCCTCTCCAGGGACCAAAACCATTTGTGCCAAATCCTGTCAAAGCAAATGCACATATAAGGCAACAAGCTAGTGACAAGGACAACACCCAAGGATGCCCGGCAAAATAAAGAGACGACAGACAGACTGTGTCTCTGTTGTTACCTCCTGCTTCCTGTGCCATGGCTTGAAAGTGAAACATATTGCACTGTTGAGCCCACACCTGTATGACGGTGTCATTAATGAATGCTGAACTGTTTCATGTGTCTGTTGAGGTCAGTAAGCATTTGATTAAAACTGGAAAAACGTATTAAAGGGACAGTTTTTCTTTTCTATTAAAGGAAGGAGGTTGTAAAGTTGAGCGGACGCTTAATCCAGAGCGAGCACACAGCGAAATGTTCAGCTTTGCCCTTTTCAGATTATCTCACTGTGCCCACAGTCGATTGCTACTAAAGGACACCATCGAGGTGGGGGTATAGCAAAAATGCTTCTTAGCAAAAAAGCTGATACTGCATGATGGGACTGAGGAAGCACTCTGTGCATTACAGTGCATCTTTTGCTTAACCACAATTAATGCCTATACACAGAGTGCCTTAAGAGATTTCTTTGCTGGACCCTGTGTGTCTGGTACTTCAGCTCGCTTCATGTAAAGTATGGCATCACGGGAAAAAACTATGTTGATCCGATAGAGTAATAAAAATGCCATAAACAGCAGTAACATTGACGTTGAAGTAACTAAAACAAAGTATGCTTAGTATAACTTTAAATAATCTGCAGTGTGGCGCAGATTAATCTGCACTTATCACAAAAAGTTGCCCTTCAGCCCTTCAGTGCTTAAATTTACAATACCAGACATTATCAGATGTGATGACTGTGATTTTTCTCCAAACTCATCCAATCTCAATAGCCACAACGTGGGCTATCATCTCAAGTGCTCATTATATCATCAGAATGGTTTAAAGCAAAATAAATACATTTTTAAAAAGCACTGACACGTTCCTCAACACTTTGTAATTTTCTTTGAACATGCCCATCGAGTGTTCCATAACTGACTGATTAAAAGCATAATTATAAATAAGAAACAAGACGTTAAACAAATTGAGCACTCACCCTCCACAGTCTCTCCACCCGCGACAACTTGCGTGTTTTCATCGTGGCGGAGAGGCGGAATATGTAGTGCCGGCGAGAGAAAGCAAGGACTGATGTGGATTTAAAGAGAGGCAGGGAATGATAACCTCATCATCAAAAAGACACACCTCACTTCTCATTGGGAATAAACCCACAGTCAGCATCTCTGGACTTTCACAATCCACGCATTAAGTTAAAGTGCGTGTGCACACAGTCGTTTGATGCCTGTGTGTGTGTGTTTGTGGGGGGGAGTGGGTGTGTTTTGGCACAGACTTTTTCCACCTGAAACACTGCCCTGCTTTCTCAAGTATAGATCACGTCATCAAGGAAACCCCAGGAAGGCAACGAGAACCTGACACCTCTGCAGACACGCCACAGGAGGTCCTGTCAGATTACTGGGTGGAGATCTGCAAGAACGGGGTGCTGCTGATGGCCGCGCTGAACCCTGGAACACAACCTCTTCAAAAGAGTGAAGGATGAAGCCAGAGAGCTCTGCCCCTTCACAACAATCAGCACTGAACCACTTACCTGGGCCATTAGCTACATTTTGCTGTTCAGCACAGATCAGCATTACACACCACATGCGGAGCTGAGCCACATTATGGTGCTTTTTACCCAGGGTTGTTTATCCTGTCTCCCCTCCGCTTTTCTCCCAGGAGCACTTTACCCGAAATACAGCCTTTCTCAATTGATAAAAGTGCAGCTCATACAGCTGCAGGCTGGTGCAGACTCCAATTCCTTGCAGTTTTGGGAGCTTACATGAACTAATAATGTCTCAGTGAAGCTAATGTGTGGTATGGTATTCACGCTATCTGTGCTCTCCGTCTAATGTGACACTTGTGGACTGTCTCCTGTTTAAGAAAGATTAAACAACAAATCAGGCAGAAAGTGTTTCTATAAAAGAAATACTCAAGAACTACAAATTTCTATGGAAATCTTACGGAAATCAAAAGAGGTTTTAACTCATTCACTGCCATTGACGTCTATAGACGTCAATTGAAAAACTTACGTTGACTGCCATTGACGTCTATAGACGTCAATTACGTTTTTCAATGGGAGGGGCTAGAATACAACCTCGGGCAGCTTGTCAGTGAATATCAGACTTGCATTCATGGTATGTAATGACAAAATCGACCTGCAAGCTCGTTTTCTCCCTTTTTTTGGTCAAAACAGGCATTTTTGGTGGAACCCACCTCTCTTCTACAGCTGATTACTAAAGAATGGAAAATGGTAGAAACAAGCTTTTTTTTTGGATGAAAGAAGAGAGTCTGTTCTTCATTTTGGTAGGTTCAGCGTTTATATGATCATAACACACAGTTTTCTGTGGCTCTTCAAAAATGAGTAAAAATGCTCAAAAACCCTGGCAGTGGGGAGTTACCTGATTTGAAAATGGCTGGCAGTGAATGAGTTAAAAGACAAGATTATCTTTAAATATGCATTCTTTTTTAACTGTAAAAATAAGATATGTGAGCTGGATTTAACAAAAATATACATCACTTTTACTTTTAAATCTACAGTTTTCAAGTTGAGCTTTTGAAAAGAAAACAAGAAAGAACTTGCTGTTGCTCAGGTGAGGGTGCATTCAGCAATGTTTGCCATGTTTCAAATTGAAAATATCACTTAGCGACTTCCATTAAGCCTTAATCACTCAGACATGAAGACCAGTCTGCAACTCCCTACCAACCTCCAGTCTGGCTGGCGAGTGGTTGCTGGCTGTTGCTACTGTAGGTGAAATCTGTCACAAAAGAGGGCTCTGCACCATAAAACTACTTGTGGTTGTTTTGGTTGCTATCAGACGCTCATTTGTCTGCAAATACCTGCTAACAAGCCACTGAGCGGCAGTTAAACTTGTAAAAGTTCAGCACAAACCAGAAACAGAGAAGGTTCATCTTTAAAGTTGTGCCTACACTGCAGGAACAAACACATTTCAAGAGACGCAACTTTTACCTTGAAGGCAAACATGCGCCATTTCTGGTGTGAGTTGGACACCTTACAATTTCATTGCTGCTTAAGGAGTAGTTGACAAGTCTTTGTAGACAAGTCAGCAACTTCCATACAAACTATAGTAATAGCTAAGGACTTCATTAAATTGATGTAATTGGAGATTATGGAATTTCAGGAGCGGGACCACGCCTCCAAACACGCTCCTTCCAGTTGTCATCTATATAGGTTCCCCCAGTTCTGCAAGCTGTTCACGTCCAAGCATTCACCTTTATCTACTAAAATACTGTCAGACCTAAAATGAGGACGTGGGTCCAGCTAGTGAATGATCAATTTAACGTAAGACAAACAAGAAATCTCCACTGGTTAGAAACCACTCACCAGCCAGTTGAGGAAAGATCATTTTTCCACAGCAACCAGTAGTTGCCAGGATATCACCAACCAGTCTCTGAAACGCGACAGGACAGCGTTGTTCCAAACCAAACAACACAAGCTGTACATGTACTTGAAATGAAGCTGGCAACTTTTCAGTAGAACTTTAGCGCTTTGTCGCAAAGCTTCTAACTACACAGAGCGCTAAATTCTTACATGGTGAAGATTAAACACATTTAACATCGTTGCTGTCTCTAAAAACTAGAAACTGTTTGATGGTTACTCTATATGTACCAAAGATGGGAGCTGTGAACTTTCTGACCGGTGTCAGCATAAGACATAAGCAGCTGAAAGATACAGTAAAGACAGACCGAGTCTCTTCAGTGAAGCTGATCATGTGGTATGTTTGTCTGAACATGTCAGCGCATCATGGTGTCTTCCTGAACATGTTCAGCAATAAAAACTCTGTAATCCCACGATGCAACAGGCAATCTGGTGAGGGGAGGAACATCAATCATCCCGGTTCGGCTTTCCCGTCTTTGGTGAGGTACGATTTGACAGGCTGCCAGCTCCAAAATAGCGAATCACTCAATAGCGCTCCCCGTTCTTTCCACCTCCGCTATACCAAACAATCATTATCTCCCCCATCTCTGTTCAGCTCCACATGAGCTCCACACTGAACATCATCACATAAGTCAGAGCCCAACTCCCAGCTCAGGGAAAAAAACACAATCTTCTCCCTTATCCCTGGAGCACCAGGCCTCATTCAGACTCCTGGCTTTGAGGAGCAGGAGGGAAATATTGACCGGAGATGCTGATGTGCGGCCAAAGCTCCGCCATACAGAATGTAGCTGACAGAGAAAAAGCTCCCGACGGTGACAATGACCTACATATGCCTGTAGGCAAGGGGTAAGTTAGCAGGTAGACACACTCGCACAACAAGCTACGGCTTCAGAAGATGCAGCAAACAACTCTGTGCTGAAACTGACCTGCAGCTTCCACGCTGAGATTTTCTAGCCAAAGTAACGAGGTATAAAACCCACCTTCATGGCAGGAGGGACAAAACTTTTCTCCCCTGTTGCTCGGCTCAAGAACAGAATGCACACAAAGGTCTGGCGAGGATGCGACATGGAAACCCTCATGTGTTATTCATCAGAAGACTAAACCAGAGCCCGGAGGCAGGAGAGAGCCCGCTTAGCTGCGGCATCATTTTGTGACTGAGCCAAGAGACTTTTATCACAGCAGACAGTTGGATTTGTTAAACAGGTGTGACTAACCAGATTCATAATAACAGGGTTGGTTTTTTTTTAGATGTTTCCATGCCAGGGTCCGGGCATTGTGGGTGCTGATTCAATAACTGGCATGTCTGAATGCACATTAGCGCTTGCTGATGCTATTAGTTATACATCTGCTTTTCAAGCGGTGACAGTCAAAGTGTTTGAGGTGAAAAGGGGTCTGTTACCCACACGGGGCACCGGAGGGGTATAGAAGCATTTAGTGAGTAATTAACCATCACAAAAAAATACACGAGCAGACCTGGTTCACAGAAATAGTTTACATAAATTAATATTTTAAACACACAGAAAGAAAGACATTTTTTTAAGTGCTTCGAAATTTTTACCATTTATCAGTTTTATCTGTTTCTTTACCAAACATCATTGTACAAACACAAGAGCATCAAACATAAGGCCCGGGGGCCAAAATAGGCCTGGCGAAGACTCTAATTGGGTCCACCACACAGCATTGGAACAAGTGAAGGACAGCATGGACTTTACAGTTTAGAGTTTTACAGCTTTTCTTATTGATGAAGACCTCCCCCACAGCTATTTATACTACACCAAGGCAAGTAATAGATAAACAATTAAATGGCAGAAAAGTTTGTTTGTTTCTTTGTTTTTTACAATGTGACCACGGTAGGAAAACATAAAAAGGAAATTTTGGAATAATTAACAAAAAGCTTCAGTTTTAAAATTAGAGGAAAGTCTGTGTGATTATCCGACAGAACTTTCCCTAATTTTGCACATTTATTTCTTACAATTTAAGCCCAAAGACTTAAATGTTTAGGTAAATTAAACTGATCTAGCTCATTTAATACCAAAGTGGGCTAAATGTGTTCCAAAGTGTGAAATGAGATTGCCACCCCTGCACAAGAGCTTTCAGTTTGAAGAAATAAAGAACAATTTATAGAAAACTGCATCATCCAATAGATGGAAACAATCCAAAACAAAAAGACGTATGTCTTGTGGTCCTGTTGGTTTTCCCCTGTCTCTGCCATCATGCTGTCTTCGTGTCTCGGTGCTAGTCATAAATCTTTTGTTACTCTCTACTTTGCTTTGAAGGTTAGTTTTCTCACGAGTCTCGCTCTAGTTTTGTTTCCTGCTCTTTTCCCTCCTGCGTGATTGTCTGTCCCGACCACATTAGGTTCACCCCTGTCTTGTTTCCGCCTGTGTCGAAGCAACTGTCACCACTGCGTGGATACAGCTGGGTCCATAAGGATTTAAGGACAATGACATTTTTGTAATTTTGCATCTGTGCACCACCAGAGTGGATTCCAAATCAAACGGTCAACGTGCGAGGGAAGAGCTTTAACAAACTGGAATTACATCTTTATACATATCCTCATACATTTCCAGTGGCTCGTGATTAAATGCACAATTGACTGACAAGCGGTTTCATGGTCAGGTGAAGCCTGTTCCCTCATTATTTTTTCACAAATTAAGGAAATAAAACTGTTGAATTTGCATTTGGCAGCTACAGTTTTGACTAAACCTCTCAATATGAGGTCCAAAGAGATGTTGATGCAAGTAATATGCGCCATGTATTGGTTGGAAAATGGATGACCCCAGAATCTTTCTTTGATTTAGAAAAGCAACTATGTAACAACAAGTCATGAGCACTCTCGAGGAGTAAGGAGTGTCATTGTCAAAGTATGCAATCAAGAGATATCTTCATGAAAGCAAACTTTACAACAAAGTGCAAACCACTAGTTACACTCAACCTTGCCAACAAACATCTAAAAAACATCTGCAACAATTCTTTGGACAGATGAAACCAGGATTAACTCGTACCACAACAATGTGAAAATGCACTGTGGTGGCGCACTGAGGCAAAATGAGAAAAACTGTGCCACTATCCAAACACTTAATTGTTCATGCTGCTCTCTTCTCCTTTCTCTTTGTCTGATTATCCTCTCTTGTTTGCCAACCTGCTTTGCTTGCCTGTGTCCTGCTTTCCTCTTGTTTGCTTCCACTCGTCTCTGTTATTTCTTTGAGTTTAGTTGAATTTTTCCTCCCCCCGTGGATTTGCGGATTCTCCTGTCAGCTTTGTGCAGCTGTTTTTGTTAGCAAATCATTTTTCTTTCTGTATGCTGACACTCCACATATTGTATTTGAGCAGGCATTCCATTACGGTGCAGAAACATTTTATAGATGTCTGTCTTTATGACAACTGTAATTTTATTTCTTTGTTCTTACTTAATAACTTCACCCATACAAACTGTGTAAGTTGTGCATTATTCGGAGTGTTGTGGCTGTGGTGATTGGCAGGTTTGGGGGCTGTTTCATCTCATCCAGTGTTCTGCTGTACTGTAAGTCTCTCTAAAGAGGCGATTGCTTGGTTTCCCCACTAAGTACATTTTGTTTTGATCCTGTTTCTTTGTTGCTAGCCACAGTGATAATGGATGTACCTTACTAACTGAGCTACGGTGCCACTCTGTGGGTTTTTGTCACTCGTGACATAAACAACAAACAAACAAAGACACGAGAAAGGCTCAACTAATGATTTGTTCTCTTCGTGTATCTTTTGACGACCGATACTTTTGCTATGATGTTGCTAATTGCTATAACTTGGCTTCAGTTTGGAATACTAATACATATTTCATGACGCTGTAGTGAATGTGACAAAGCCTGTGAGCTCATTCAGCAGGTAATTGTAGCTGCAGTGCGTCATACACCCTAACATCCTAGCCTCATATCCTGAACATACACTCTCAACTTGGCAGCCTTTTCTAACCCATTAAAACTTAGACTAGTTTCTACTTTCATGAAAATTATGGGAGATGTAAATAATACAAATTGGACCATGAGTTTGCATGGGTTAAACTGGAGAATTTCCCATTTTTCCCTGTGACATCGGTGTGACTGCTTCCCTCCATGTCTGCCAACCTGCTGTTTTAACCCACTCCATCACCCCAGCAAACACCTGGAGGGGGAAGGTGCTGCCTAGTCACCACTCCTCAGTTTCTGTGTGATCACATTTGAGCTAGATGCGACACTCGGACTCTCTTTCGCTGCTGTAGTAAAATGTATTACTTCAAGCATAAAGTTGTTTGACTGAATGAAACTTTGGTGCCTGCCATCTTTACACCAATCTTCCGTTTCTCACACAGGCTGTCAGGCAGCAGCGATGCTACAAAGCCACAAAATGATCATGGAGACAGCTAATAAAGTCGCAGCATCGGCAGACAGACCTAAACATCAACAGGAATCATATTAGCATCGCTATTTCTATTTCTCCACAGTGACACAGCTACTACAGATGCATTAGGTCCAACTCGTGTCTGCTGCTGGATATCTCTAGGATTTATCACGCTGTGATGTGACCTTGTAAACTTTGCTTTTATTCTCAAATGCCCTGCACACGTGTGTGTGTGCTTGTGTCTGTATGACAGTTAAATTAAGTGCTTGTACCCCTGTGTGAGTGCTTGCTTGTGTGCATGTCTCTCAGGAGTGTGTCGCTGCTGTATCATGGCAGGGTCGATAAGAGAATCTGCCCGTGTGACACAACAGATTACTGCTGCCTGGTCTCAGCCCGGAAAACGACTGCGAGAGGACTCGGGAGAGATGGCAGCGGGGCTTCGTCGCTTTGATTCGAACTGACTGAAGTGCTGTAGGAGAAATCTCCTCCACATAGTTCATATTTATGTGCGCATTGCTGTTAGATTTATACCTCTGATTTGTTCTTGTTTTGTCTGAATCAAACAATTTTAAGCATGAAGCGCTGCTGCAGAGGCACAGATGAGTTTCAGTTAAATAAAGGAGGGCTGTTTTCAAAAATACATGAATGGAGCTTGTTGCTACTGCAAAAAATACCCACACAGAAGCACCTGTCAGCCTCTGATTTAACTCCAGAGAGGATATGGCAATTTGATCTTTCACAGCCTTGAATTAAATGTCGCAATCAAGTGAATCAACTGATAACTGGCAGAAAAAGTCTTAATCAGTGTCTTAGCAATTTCTTAATGTGAAGTGATGACCGTACAACCTTTTCAAACCTTACGAGAGGTGACATTTTCACCCTCTTCTCAGATGAGACACCATCAGGTGTGCCAGCTTTTTGATAACATTTATAGAAGCAGTGCGAGGTAAAATAAAAATTGCCTTTGGTGGTACATAAATGATCTACTACTCACTACACTGGCTTGGCTATTAAATCTTTGAGTTTGTGTTAACTACAACCAAAGCCTCACTTATCCACTGCACTGTTGATGCCTTCACCATAGCGTAGAGCTGGTGCATTGATTGGAACACAACAGTCTCTAGTGGCAAAACAGACACAGTGCAAGGAAAAAGCCATAAAAATGGTCTCCAGCATCTAAAATGTCAGTGAAATGACACTGCCTACTGCACATGACCTTTATTTTTTCAATAAACTGTGAAAAATAGAGTAAAGCAAAGCAGGAGGAAGAAAACTGACTGTTTTAAAAGGAGTTACTCTGGTGATTATCAGCTGCACACCTAATAAAGCTCATCCTCAAAACAAATCAGTGAGAATGCTGCCTCCATTTATAAATATGAAGCACAGGAGAAAAGAAAATGGGACGCAAGACAGGTTAAGAGACGGTTATATTTAGCTGCATTCTCGTGTAATTCTTAAACACTGCAGGAATCTTTAAGATCCAGAGTGACAGCGCACAATGTGCTTTGAAGTAGCAGCCAAGAAAGGTGTGATTTAAGTCTACGAACAGTGAACATCCATGTGCACACCTGTGTGGATCAGCGCGCTTGTATTCAAATGGTTTCCCCATGTAATGGTCCGCAAGAGGATGTAGAAAGCCATAGCCCCGTCCCCCAGGGCATGAAGCAGGCATGGAGGAGATCCAGGCCCCAGACATCCAGAGGCCCCAGAGTGTGAGAGCCCAAGGAGGACCACTGGAGGGGCATCCGTGCCACCCTCATGGGAAGGGCTGAGGATCCCCAGACGAGGGGTCTGTCTGTCCTGCGTGCTGCACAACAATATTTAGTATTTAGTATTTACTGCTGTTTACACTTAGCTAGATTAATGCGATGGTGTTGTGTTTAGTATATTGCTTTGGTTTTTTTTTTGCTTGTTTTCTATTCTTCTTCTCTCAACAGGTGATCCAGGAGATTTTTTTATTCTTTTTTTTCCCCTTTCTCACTGTCTCTCTCCCCTTCTGTTTTTCTTTTCCTTCCTCTTTCTCTCTCCCTTTCCTATCCCTCACTCGCGTCTGTCCCGTCTGTAACAATTGAAAATAAAATAAATAATAAAAACAAAGGTCGATCAAATGGACCAATACGGCAATGCCATGATGATCCATTTGGCAAAATAAATCCATTGGGTATCCTTGTTGGTCTTCAGAAAACAATTCTGATGGTTAAAGAACCAAATGGGACAGGCAAAAAAAAAAAAAAAAGATCCAGAGTGAAGTTGCATCTGAAGAGTGAGATAATCCCCTGTGACGTGAAGGAAGTGAATGTGACCGCCATTATTAAGCTGACGATCGCAAATGAAGGTAGACAGATGGAGTGATTTTCTTTTTTCTGCATTTGCATCGATATTTAATCGGCTTCGGTAAATTTCAACTACGCAGACTGTAATTAAAGAAAGCGACAAAACGGTGTTCGAACACCACTGATTACAAAATACCCACGTGGAGGCCTAATGACAGCTGATGATATGTTTACTTCACGTGATCTTCAGAGCAGAAAATCTACCACGAGAGACTGAAGCTCAGCATCATCACGGCGTAATAAGGCCTCTCTCTCTGTTTAAACACTGACTAATACTCGCTGTCAGCTTTTGTAATAATACAGTAAATCATCAGGAGGAAGAGGGATAGTCAAACAGCGAGGCAGCAGTCAGCTGATGTGCCGCTGACAGGTCTGTAGAGGTGGTGCTGGGGGAGGGCAGGGCGCGAAGGGATGATCGATGATCGATCGATGTCAACAGAGCGTTGAGGTGCCGGGGAGAGGAATGGATGACCCGTTGAGATGCCCTCTGGGAACAGAGGAGCTAAAAAAGCAAACAACAACAGCAACAAAAAAAAAGGCTGATGTCGAATATGTCTGTCAATGGCGACCTGGTGCAGAAACCAGAGTGGAGGCTTGTATTCATTGAGAGTCAAAGGGGAATTCATACTTTTTTAACAAGAAGGAAAATTAACATCGTGGTGATGATGATGGACACAGTATGCTGGTATGAGCGGAGGATATTCAGGTTGCGATGTGAGAGCTGCGTCATCTCCAGATGGCAGTCAGAGCCACCAGCGAGCAGCAGCGTGTGTGTTCCCAGAGCTTACAGCCTCACCCTCTCCACCTTTGCAACCATGGCAACATCGAGCATGAGGTCCTGCCGCGGCTGCTTTGTTGTCCTGAGGGGAGGAGCTGCGCTGGGTGACAGCATGTCTGCCTTCTGTGCTCTGCACTGCACACTGGTTTAAACGTACAGAAACCAAGCACTGGCTTGTTTTTTTCCACATGTGATATTTACTTTCATGCTGTTTTACCTGATTTTATACTTAACTATTAATTACTATAATTCAACAGTACAAGCCACTTCATTAGGTACGCCTTGCTAGTACTGGGTTGGATCACCTTTTGTCTTTAGAAGTACCTTAATTCTAGAATATTCCTCAGAGATTCTGACCCATGTTTGGTATTATGAGGCTCAAAGCATGCCGTGAAAATATCCCCCACACACCATCATCCCACCCCCACCAGCCTAAGCTGTTGATATAAGGCAGGATTGATCTTATCTTGTTGTTTATGACCAATTCTGACTCCACCATCTGATTGTCACAGCAAAAGTTGACTCATCGGTCCAGGAAACACTTTTGCCAATTTAGGTGAACCTGTGCGAATTTTAGTTTCAGTTTCCTGTTCTTAGCTGACAGAAGTGGCACCCAGTGTGGTTCAGACCATTCTTGGGGGTGGAAATGAGCAATTTCTGACCAGCCAGTCTGGCACCAGCGACCACGATCTGTTCAAAAGTACTTAAATCACCATTTGGATGCTTGGTGTCTGCTTTTCTACATGCATCGAGTTAGTGCCATGTGATTAGCTGAATGGATAAGGAGCAGGTGAACAGGTGTACCTAATAAAGTAGCTGGTGACTGTACAACCTTATTGTTATCTTTTGCAGAACCTCTTTTTCTCATTTATTTAATTGCATCTCAGCACAAATTTCTTCACCATTTCTTTTAAGTCATTTTTTACTCGTCTGTGTTTCTGTTTTTATTTAATATTTAGTATTTAGTATTTTATTGTTATTTTAGGATAGGATCAGACTTAGCTGTACACCACATGCCTGATTCTAACTGTACTTAGTACATAGACAGTGGCTAAAGTGCCAGAAACATCCCTCACGGAACAATGGAGACCAAAAACAGCTAAAAGAGAAAAATATGATGACAAATATATTTCTGAAAAATAATGTAAAGACAAAATATTTTTCACATAAGCTAATAAAACAAACCAGATTACATCAAGTTACTGTGTTTATCTTTGTGGTATTAGAGTGAAACTGTCACAGGTGAAATGCGACTGTAATATCGCTTGATCAATACACAACTATAACGCCATCTTCTGTCCACCCAGGTGGGAAAGAAACTGAAAAATAGTCTTAATGTTTTCACAGTAGCTTTAATTTCAATTAAGTTCTAATTCTGCATCACCGGCTCACAAAATATTGAACTCCAGCTGCTTCATTAAAAGCTCTACAAGCTTATAAAGACAAAACTAAGCAACCTACAATCCGCTATGAACGCACACAGGGCAACAGTTCATGTTTTCCCGCACTTATATGTCTCATGCAATGATTTGCACATTAAAGAGGCTTCCTTCACATTTTTCCTCTCATACAGCATAATTATGATTACAGGAATAATCACATAATTATTAAAAATTAGAGCGTGTGCTTGCGTCTTGATTGTTTCCTTTGAAGCCTAATGTGGTGGCATCCAGACAAGAGAATTTCCTGGCATAGCTCCTCATATAAAATATTTGTTCGTGGAAGTAATGGGAAGTAGATTTTTTTTCCGTTTTCCATCCTTAACATTCACATCTGGCTTTCTGCACTGATGAAAAGGGAGCTTGCCTCAGGATTCGTGATCATTTTGGATTAGCATGCCAAGTAACAAATCCGGTGGCATCCTTCAGTAAGCAGTCGTCATCTGAAGCACACAGTTAGCCTTTCCTCAAAGATAATGAGGACAGCCTAACACATCTCATTGCTCTCTTTCTTTTATCTGGCTGCTCTTCTTGAGCTCCGTCTGGCTGATTTATCTGAGCTCTGGACCTCAAAGGAAGCACAGAGCTAAACGAAGACTTGGGAACCGGGCCAAACTGTCTTACTCAGATCTGGAGTATGTCTAAGCAGAAGGCACAGTTAAGGGGACGCATGAGGACAGGCTGCGAGTTTGCGTGCGTGTTCGTGTATGTATAAGCCCTGGGCAGTCTATCCAACATGAATTCAATTTTAAGTCACACAGCAAAGGTGATTTATGATTCATTCCTTTTGAACATCAATTTCCTTCTGATTCAAAACAGAATCTGAAAATTTAGTGCTCAGGGAATTTTTCCTCAGATAAAACCTTCCGAAAGGAAACTTAATTAAATTAATTAAAAGAGGATATGTAGTGTAATGATGCTTTCAATGCTGAAGAGCTGGCAGTGTCCTGAAATACAATGGGTTCACTACAAACAAACTCCTGTAATTACTAAAGGGAAATCAGAGAGCTCAGAGCTCTTTGTGCTTGTCCCCAGAGATACAGCCTGCCCACTTTGCCATTTCAAAAATGCTTCTTTGGCCCTCAGGGACGCCATCACACCATCTCTTTGTCATAAGGGCATATTACATATGTGTAAAAAGAGCTAATTAAAAGTAAAATGAAACCACATTTTCAGCATACTTCGGTTGATTTTAAAAGCGGAAGCCCAGACCGAGATCGAAATATTAATGCATTATAGAGCAGCGTGCTATTCTGAGATTAAGGTGGCCCTGTGGGAAATGAGCTTTTCACTAATGACTAGTACTTATAGTTAGACATGAATACAGCTGTCATTGTAATTAGCAGCAGGAGGTCTGTTTTTAGCTATTTTGGGGATAGAAACGATGGGAATCAGTAGGATTTTGTGGCTTTTATTCAGTAAAATGTTCAACTTATTTAGAAAACTGACAGCCTTCATCACCAAATCATAAAATCTAGATTAGAGCTCCATAAAAGGATCATGAGAAGTTAAGCCCTGGTATAAATGGAGGTTGACTTTGTCCTTCGTTTGTAGTTATACATTTTTAAGGCTTACTCATTACATCAGATGATGCTTATTACAGCTGAAAATGAACCATAAGCATGGCCTCTAGTAAATCATTGATCACAAGAATTTAGATTTGATGTCTTTTTTAAAGGAAACGAGAAGGAAATGTTAAAGAGAGCAATATTTTTATCACGTGGCTCTTTATAAATCTGGGCTACTTTAATTCACAATGATTCTTTTTCATATTTGTTCGTATAAGGTTTTGTCACTTGTCTTAAGGTCTCTATAAAAAAGGGTAATTCAACCACCTCCTCTTTATTTGTCAAAGAAAAACAGCATGAATATTGTTTTTATTACTCGATATGTTGACTGTGAGTCACATGTCATTATTCCAGATCACAGGGCGAGACACAAGCAAAAAGAGATGTGGGGGGTTTTTTTTCTGTTATGTAACCTATAAAGAAAATGTCAATACAGGCCGAGTCATGAATGTGTCTCCAGGCTCCAGCCTTAAGGCAAAATGCTACCCTGTTTCACCTTTATATCCAACAGTTAATTAAGATGTTCACAGGCCTCTATTTACAGTAAAGGGTAATGAGGAGGAGAACGAACTACTGCTGATATCTCCCTAGGTGACGTAAACTCTACCATGAAACACTGACACACAGTGCAAAGCGAGAATTAATCTCATCTCACACACACACACACACACACACACACACACACACACACACACACACACACACACACACATAGCTCTCCGACAAACAAAGATGCAGTGCCTGCATTTCGCGAACCCAAGAGCACAGCAGCAAACAAATGAAACTGTTGTTTACAAAAAATGTAATTCTTTGTGCTTTTCATTAACTCAGAGTAAACTCTCAGACGCACGAGTGTTCACTGGTAAATATTTGGATGAATGAAATTAAATTCACGAATGTCCGATTCAGTTGTTTGCTTCTTCCGTCTGCAAAATAAAGGAGAACAACAACAGCGCGGGCAAACTTTTGCCAAGGAGGGAGGGATTGGAAATTGTACTTCTTGAAATGGTCTCCCCATCTCTTGAGGCAAAAGGCAATTTCATGCTCCAGCACGACTCAGAGAGACATTGGGACTAAAGGTGACCTCAAGGTTAATAGTGCAAATGTAATAAATTGGAAATCTTGCAGTACAATAACAACTTCTGACTTAACGGGTAAAATGATGTCTGTTTGTTAAGAAAATCGTGACTGTCAAGTCGCCAGAAAAGAATTATCCATAAAAATGAGGTAATAAGCTTAAAGGAAGCAATGGTAGGTTATTTCTTTTTGTCCAGAGGCGTATAGGACACAGCCAGAGGACTATACCTCTATTTCCTGCAGAAAACAAGCAACACATTTCCTAACAACTCTGTCTTTGTGCAGACAGAATGTGAGATTCCAGCCAATCTGAAACCTTCTGTGAGTTTTCGCTATTTGGTGGAAGCATGGCTGATGCTACATAGCTAGATGGATATGAGTCTTCTTAGGCTGAAAAAAAGAGAAACCAGTAACACAAATGTTGTTTAGGGGACAAAATTGTCTGAGAGCTCTGCACTTCATGTTGTGTTTGTTTTCACAAATGAAAACAGAATGACACAAACACTTTGTGTTTTCGCCATAAATGAACCAGGATTCTTTTGCTTGTTAGGTGATTGCATAAACCACTACAGTTTGGAGGTACTGGGTGCTGTCGTCTCTAACAGGCACAAAGTCCAAATAGCCATCTTCTAATCTAATAGAGAAAGGCTGAAGTAGAGCATTTTGGTTTTTGTATGAGAAGCAATTTCACGTCATGGCTACAAGCAGACAAACAGTGAACTAATAAAAAGCATTGTGATGATGTACCTGTCATTAAATCTAAAAAGCACAGAACAAAGCCAAACACAATCCAGCAGGACTGAGCAGAAAAGCCATTCCAACAATGTTTCATAAACTGAGCCTTCTTATTATTTTTTCCCATATAGTACCACCTATCCAGGACTGGTTCTTGCTACTGCAGTGCCTTAGGAAACATTTGAACTCAACCTTGGATTAGCTGGTGTGTAACAAATGATTTAACTGCAAAAAGTGTGTGAGTGTGACAGGTCATCTGACTAATGTGTAAAAAATAAATAAATACAGACTGTGTTTTAATTCTATCCGCATTGAGAATATTTAATGATTATTAATAACTCTCTCTGCTGAAACCCTCCTGATGATTCTGCAGCTGTAAGTAACCCCATGAAGCTGCGATTATTGGATGAACTTTAAGGAAAGACTCCAATAAACAGCTGTAAGCAGCAAGCATCGCCTTCAGATTCCCCTGGGTTACATTAAATATTCGTCAAACTTATTAATAACCTGTTAAGACAGTTCTGGCTGTGCACCCGTCTGTGTGTCTAGATCACTGCAGCCTGACAGTAATATTTTGTTCAACTTTTAGATCCTAGTTCCCCGCTACAGCCTCTCTTTTGTAAAACCAACAATCCGACTTCTACAGGCAATCTGAGGAGTCGCCTGCACCCACACTGCAATTTATCACATGTGGCTTCAATTTATAATGCTGCAGGGAACATCTGTATGCGTAGCTTCCTTTTAGATCAGCTGTTTACTGTGACCGGTGTCTTTAACAGTGCTTGGGGCACATTAGTGGCATATTTTTAAGGTTGAACTATAAATTTTACAAAATATTTCTTCCTCTCCTTTGCGTCCCTTGTGCTGTTGAGGCTCCAGGCAGCTGCCTCGTTGAGCTGGCCCTCAACTTATCCATCAAAATCCACAGTGAGAAATTTCTAAATGCTAAAGGCTTGTGTGTGTGTTTGTGTGTTGGGAGGGGGATTAGGGTCATGGTTGGGCCAAACACCCTCTTCATGAACCTCTCAAAAATGGGTCAGACGCTTATGTTTTGTCACTTTCTATAACCACAACACTGCTGTGGTGCTGTTTGCAGTTTCAGCACCACGGTCAGCACCATGCAACCCATCAGCGGCTCTCTGCAGACAGATATGAAACATATGGAGCAGAAAGTGTTGATTTTTAAGTCAAATCATCATCACGGTCACCTGAAGCACGTCGAGCTTTAATGCTACCATTGCTAGTAGTGGAAGAGATGAATGTTTTTTAAAAAAACACTGCAACACAAGCAGAAGCAACATAATAATGGAAGACTGCGGCTGCCACAGAATATAAACCAAGCTTTTGAAAGTTTCTTCAACATCTTTTAAAAGTGAAAGCTTCAGGGAGGCCTGTTGGGGTCTGAATGAGAGTGTTTGAAGAATTACTGTCCAAAATGTGCATAATTGTGGCTTTATGCATGCAAACAACAAAGAAAAAACTCATTTCTTACGTCCTCATCCTCCCGCAGGCATTTTTTGCGGTACTGGACGTGAGGTCTCCCATCGAGGAGTTGCTGAGGGGTCTTCGCTGCGTTTTCCTCGTCTGCAACCTGTCCACCAAGAAGGTGGCTGGCCTCAGGTGGGTGCGGAAAGGAATTGGTGGTATTGATCTTTCCGGTGAATCTCTGGTACAGCGAAGCCATAATACTGGTCCGGTTCAGATAAAAAAAAAAAAACAACAAAAGCAACTTACAGCATGTCAGAGTCACAAGCAGGTCTCGTCTGATTGTGTGGCTTGGACAGTCTGTTTGGTTTATTTGCGCTTCGAAGAGAACCGATGGCAGGCAGCCAGCTTTCACCTCCGGGATGGAGCAAAAAAAAAAAAAAAAAGGACGAGGTGAAGACACTTGGCTAGTAAATAAGCATCTGTGGATAGTGTGGATGACTCACGGCGTTGGAGTGTTAGACCAATATAAAGCCGGATCATTCGCAGCCGTGTCCTTTTAGCTTTGCCCAGGCGCACGGCAGACTGGTGGGCTGTAGGTGTCAATAGTTGCTCTCTTCTGTATTCACGACACGTTGTCTCCCCTCTTCAGTTTCCTGATGCCTCCTTTCAGAGAGATGGCAGGCGGATGCGCTGAGTTTCCATCAGATATTCGATCATCCAGATGACTCCGAGTGATTGTCCACCTCCCCCCGTCCAAAAACAAACAAAAACAAACGAGCAACAGATACTGATTCGACTCTTCCGGCTATGTGTATACCGGACTGACCTCACATATGAAAAGTGTGAAGGACGCAGAGAGCCCGACGGTACTCACCGCAGACGCGCTCTGCATGTGAAGTGACCATCGCTGTGAGAGCAGCTTTACTGTAGCACTACTGTCACTGCACTTCTTTGTGCACTGCTTTGCGCGCAGAAATGCGCCAGCGATGCACAGATTCGCTTGTATAGACTTCGATGTGAAAGCGCAGAATAAGAAGCCTCTCTTATTTATGATTTCATGAGCGAGGTTGTAAAATTGCCTCTCATGTGACTGCGTATGGTCCCAGGACGGAGCTCTAGTGCCTCTCTGTGGCGCGCTGGATTAGGACAGGCTGACCAAACGCCTCTTAAGATGTGTACTCCACATGTGACACAACAAAGAGGGAAGTTCTTTCTTTAAAGATAGAAAACAGAAAATACTTTGAAGCACAGCATATATTTGAGTCACACAACTGGATAAAATAAAAGGAATATATATTTAAAATGTGTACAAACGTGGTTAAACGTATCCTTTGCAGCTTCTTAGAGCCTGATGAAAACCTTTCTTGAAAGCCCCTCTACATGCAGTGCCACAAACCATAAAAATGCCCCTTCCCTACTTCAGCCCAATATTTTCATTCAGTTCACAACCACAAGTGTTATTCAGCTCATAACACTGCAGGTGATTTCATGCTTGAAATACTCACAGAGGCCACAGCAATGCAGCTCTGGTAAATGCAGAATATTGGCTTATATGCAACGGAGGGAGGGAAAGGCTCTTGGGTCAAAGTGTTCAAATCTCTGCCATTCCTGTCAAGAATGCCACAGGCCAACACGCCATGGCCTCTCACTCAAACTATCACCCAACTGGTGCTGAGCTGTATTTCTGGGAAATAGGTCATCTTCAGAGGGGTACAACTTCAAAGCAGCACTAAAGCGCAGCTCCAAACAGCTCTGCACACACTCTGCTGAATACCGCCGTTTTGCCTCTCTCATTAAGTGAAATCAAGTTCATTTGGCAATCATTTGCAAAGTGTTATCAAGGTGAACTGACTAGAGTAGTAGAAATGAAAAAGGTCTATCTTGAACTCTGAATAAAGAGTGAGTTTCAATTAAATTTCTTTTATAAATGGTGAGTTATCTCGAGTCCTGAAAGAAATGCTGAAGGCTCATTGATTCGTGGCTTGAATTATGAATACAACCCGATTAATAGTAAATCTATCTGGAATACAGAATTTTCATTTCAAATGTTTGGCCATTTACAAAACAAAACAAAATAAGGATAGTGGACGTTACTCCCCATTCTCCCCTTCCTCGTGAGTTTGACTCATTTTTTCCTTTGACTCCAAGTATGATTCAAAAAGTAATGAACTTTGTTTGATGCTTTGTCTACCTCGTAATTGGAGTTTCAGCAGAAACTTGTGCTTTGGACTGAACATCTCTGGGCTTCCAGCAATCTCTCGCCTTCCACAGTGGCTTGCCTCGGTCCTTGTCATTTGTTTCCCTAGTTCATAAATGCCTTTTCCTGGGTCTGCGCACCCCTTGGGAAATAGGCCTGAGTCACTTGACATCAATCCCAGCCTCTCTGATAGATGTCTTCCAATCTCCCTCACCTTGTTGGGGAGCTATTGTGAACTGCCTCACTGCTTTAAAGCTCCCCTCAGGACAGTGCCGGGGAGCCCGGGCTCAGCTTGACTCCCCTATCGCCTCCACACAGACACAGCAGATGACTGGAGCTACGCCTTTCCCTGCTCCCACAAACACCACTGCAGTCAAGCTCTGCATTACAGGTGGTAAAAATTTGAAGAAGCATATAATAACCAGGTATAATGACAATGATAGCTGCAGTAAAACCTCTGTGGGTAGCTAATGGTACTGTTGGAGACAGTGCAAGCTAAAGCTTACCTCCCTTGTGATATGGAACATCGTAATTATATTTCAAACACGTCACAGATGCATTTTATTTCAAATGATACGATGCACTTTGGTGCACTTTATGACGCTGTGAGTGATGGCTTTATGAAGCTCCGCCATGCAGTAAACTCCCTTCAGTGAGTTTATTTTTTAATTCCAGTGAGGGACTGACACACCAACTTTGCCAGAAATTTTACTAACTGAATGCACAGATGTTATTTTATTATATGAGGACCAGAGGGAAGTCATTATTTTTTCTCCTCCTAGAATGAAATGAAACAACGCCAAAAACTGGTGATCATGTTCTGCGCAGAGAGGCGGAAAACTCTGAGGCAGCCTGAAGGTAAAAAAAAAAATCCCACAATAGCATTAAACATTATTAGCAAGAAAGACTAGAGGGAAACCAAGAAATCTGAGAGAGAAAAAGGAAAGTAAATCTTTTTATAATTGCACACACACACAAAAAATCATTTTAATGTTTGCTCTTTTCTGTTTTAGATCTCCTGGCTTGGAAATTTTTAAGAATTAAGTGTTTTTGATCTTATTTTCTTAAAGTTTGACATCTTTAAAAATATGTACAACAAAGGTAAGCTGGATATTAAGCTGCACAGCAACACTATCACGCATACTGTTATTTCTATTACCATAAACAGGATACCATACAGTACATACTGTAGTGTGGTGCCTATATAAATTTAGTTAATCACTCACAATGGCAATATTAATGTATTTGTATGAAGTGAAATGCCACTGCAGCCCAACATCTTTCCATCAGCATTCCACACAGCACAACAAAATGACACAAATTAATTGGATGGAAGAGGAGACCGATCAATCAATCGATGTTTTGCGGGTGTGCAGTAATATCTAATTTCCTCTGAACATCACTCAGCTGAACAAGGAAATTGCTGAACCCCTTTACATGCATGTAAGAGAGAACAGATTCAGTTACAGCCCATCATAATCACATTTTTCCACCATTCTCCATTCGGCATTAGCTGGACACTAGTGATTTCTCTCGATGCTGTGCTGGGACAACCATGACAACAAGTTTCTTTATCACCCCGCTGCCGGTGTCGGATTACATGCCCCGTTTCACTGTGGCCTGGGCACATACATTTTATCTTGAAGCTCTTCTCGAGACAGTCCATTACCCAGCTGTAAATAGCTTGCTCTCACATCGATTAAAAATCATCACAAATACACTTGTGTACATCAAATTTGTCCAATTATCAGAAGCAGTCTTCAAGAAGGAATTGCACGCCGTAACTCATTAAAATGCCTCCAGATCAAATGTTTTCAGGCTGCAAGACACGTCTCCTCGGGGGAGCACAGAACAGAGGGAATAGATGTCGGTGAAGATACTGCATGAGGTGAAAGGGGCAGATTTGTGGCATCACTGTAACAACAACAGCAGGTCAGCCACAGTTTGGTGCGCACTTAGCAGCATTGTCAACAGTTAGGACAGAACATCCACACAGCAATATATCGTATAAAAGCATTAACTCACATCGTATGTATAAACTCTGGCCTCAAACGTGCATGTTTTTATTAAAACACCTTAAACACATTTCCTTCACAGCATGGATTACCCCAGTCACGTGACTTCCAGAGGCAAAGCTTATCAAATGAATGAAGGAAAAGCAGATGCCTGTTCACTCACTTGCAATGTAATTCACAGATGAAAAAATAGTGGGAAAAGAAATCAGAGAGCTAATTAATCAAACGGACGTATTGGAACGATTATTATAATACACACACTGATGCTGCGATGCACTGCACATATTGGTATTTGTTTACACAGGGATCATGATTTTTGTAGCTTATTGTCATGCAAAGTGTGAAGTCTTTCAGCATTTCTGTATTGTGATACCACAAGAGACAGACAGACAGATAGATCGATCGATACATGGATAGATCGATCAGCCATTACTCACAGGGTAGAAACATCTTTCTCCATCAGTGTTTATCAAAATTGAATTGTGTGTCACTGAAAGCCAAAGTCTGTGAGACTGCAGAGTCTCACAGTCCTTATCATTGAATTACACCCTAAGACTACGTTACAACACTTGGCTCATTTCGGGCCATGTAACAATGGTCACTTCAATTACTCTTGGCTGCAAGTACTGCATTCATTACACTTCTGGTCCGCTGCACAGAAGAAGGAAGCTGCTACAAATCACTGACACATATTTAGTCTCATATAGGTAACACTTTATGTGTGAATCATTTGATGACCTTCCTACTGTAAATTCACATAAATGGAAATATTGTCATTTCTAACCTGTTCTAAGCCCTTATTTGCCTGCATAAAATCCATTCCCTGAGTGAAACTAGTTGAGGATGTGTCCCATTGGAAGGGGAATATTATTTTTTATGGAGAGCTGACTCTCCCAGTGTATTACAAGTGAAGGGAAGCTATGCACTGAGCCCAAATTGAAATGGCAGCAGATAAGTCACTGAGGAAATGGAGTTTAATGCTGGCTGATGCTGTAGAATAGACTGTGGTTTGAGGGGGAGCAGCAGACTACAGCTGTGGATTGTGGCGGCGGCAGATGATGGGGAGAAGAAAGAGGAAGGAATCGAAGGGGGAGATAGGAAACAGAGAAACCAAACTAGAGCATGTCACTATAAATTTACTGTCAAATGTGTGTTTGGGTGCGGATAGAAAGATAGTGTGCACAGCAAAACGAGAGCTGAAAATGGATTATGACAAATGAATTGAAGGAGTTTATGGTATGAGACATGCAAGGCTTAATGCAAACTGCCCTGCACAAGTTATTGATTGGTATGACCCTTCTGGTCATTTATTATTCCACGTGGCACAAAATGTAAGTGTATTTGTGATCTGGAGTGCTGCACAAATCTAAACGCTGCTCTGCAGGAGAGAGTTTTAGAGCTACGGGCGTTCCTTTCTCTAACTTCCAGAAAGCTACAATTTACATAATTTTAATTGCTCAAGAACACCAAAGTCGCACAGCAACTTCTGCTCGTCATCAATCTCCCTTGTAGCCCATTTGCATGCAAACATGAGAGCAGTAAACTGTCAGCATTTAATCTAATGAGTTGACCTCAAAGTCAAGTCTGGAGGATTTTCACATAAGCAAAGATTAAGCAAAGAAAAGGCAATGCAAAGCAGTCGTTTTAAAACATCTAATATGGCACTGCAATCATACTTTCATACCTAACTTTTCCTCATAGTGAGCAGCTGAACTGAAGTCATTATGTGGTAACATCACAAAGATTAACAATGAGGCGCAAGGTATTCTCCACAGTGTATGCAGCCAGCCATTCATTAGAAGTCGCCTCTTGAAAGAAAATTAAAAGTGGTAAGCATTTGTCCATCAAGATCCTGGCAGAGGGGAGATGAGGACCCGCCGCTCTCTTCCTGCCTGTCCAGTTGTTATCAAAAACAGCCAGCAGCCTGTTCTGTCAGTAGCAGGAGGCTCACCCACAAACACAGACATTCCCCCACAGCGTGTCATGCATGCTAAAAGGGCCTCTTACCCTTCTGGAAGGAGTGCTGGTGTCTATCTTCAGCTGGGTGGCTATGAGGACAGACATGGTGAGAAGTGCCACTTGCCTTCCCCTCTCGCTGTGCTCACACCTTTGTGCTGTGAAGTTGGGGCTGCTGGAGGTGTCTGAGAATTCCTCCCCCCCACCCCGCCAACCTCCTCCCCTTCCCCTCCCTTCCCCTACAGCTAAGAGAAAGGATGACCTGGGGGTCCGGGAGCCCAGCGAGAACGCCTCCCTCTCTACTCGCCGGGTGAATCAATCACAGACACTGGCATCGTTTCCAAAGAGGGGGGCGGAGGGGGGCGGGAGAGGTGGTGGTACAGGCTCCTCCAAACGTTACTTATCTCTGCCACCCTTACTCCCTCCCTCCCTGGCTCGCTCGCTGCCTCAACTCCTGCACACAAATATGCTTAAACTCTCTCGACAAGACTTTACTCAGCAAAGGTGGAGTTGAATAGTGTAAGTAAATCTCTCTCTCTCTCTCTCACACACACACACACACACACACACACACACACTAGCATGTAAATAATAACATGTTCCTCAACATATTAGTAACAATATTGCCTGCTAGGCCTTTTTCTCTTTGAGAGTGCGTGTGTGTGTGTGTGTGTGTGTGTGTGTGTGTGTGTGTGTGTGTGTGTGTGTGTGTGTGTTCAATGTGTGTAAATATTACCAAGAAATTGATCATTTCACTCAGCATTGCAGCTGGGTTGTGATTAAGCACAAGTAATATTTATGCTTCCTGTCTTCTCTATCATAAAATACAACTCCGCCCACCTGCCCAAACACACATGCACACACACACACCCATCAAGCTACACTGACAGGACAGAATCCTGGCACAGGCAACACTACTGCAGATTTATTTATGTAGCATTTGTACCTCCCGTAATGAATCCCAGGGCTGAGACTGAGTAACCAGCTTATTTAACCGAACCGTAGCACTAAGCCACAAGACAGTAGCGACGAAATGGCTTTTATAAAACTAGAAGAGGTGATATTTCTAAGTGAAAAGCCAAACTGCCCTCTCCTTCTGCATCTAGCCCGGCTGAATATGACAAAAGCCAGAGGCAAGACGCCCTAAGAGGACCGTCACGGACAGCATGAATGGCAAAGTGTTCATAACTCATTCATTTAAAATGGCACACAGCAGGATCCAAGCGTAGTAAATCACAAGGCCACTTCTCACACCCAGGCTTGATATGGACTCGGGGTTTGAATTATATCCTTGTGTCGATGCTGTCCAGCATTTTGCTTGTGTGTGAACTCAGGATGCTGAAGTTGTGTGAACATCAAAATTGTAAACAGCGCAACGTCACTAAAGCGCTAACGCTGCCCTAACTTTTACACTTCACAGATGAAAGAACATGTTAACTAATTCGACGTTCGTGAGCAGAAGGTGACCTTGACAGTTTGTCAGTGGGCAAGTGACTAAAATAAAGTTTCATGGATGGTGGCATGTATTACACCCTGTGGTAAGCCCTGGTTTGAGGTTTCACGGTGGTTCATAAATACTTGCATTAAAAGTCAGCTACATTTCTTTTTGACCGTGACTCATGAGCCTGTTTGAAGCTTCCCCCGCAGCTGCAGCAGTTTATCTCTAATGGCCGCCGGGTTTCGGCTCATACTTTACATGTTTGATTTGCACACAGACAACAACTCCGCAGCAGCAGCTGATGAATTGCAGCGCTTATTTAAATGTAGGCAGCATAATCACTGCACGCAAGACGATCAACGTTTAAATTAAACCACAACAACAGAAAAGAAGAACAGCTGCGCTTGTTTAGGCTTTTTTTCTTCTTCATGTTAACAGGACCCGCATTTAAGGCCACTCTACACTGAGGATAAAGATGAACTGTAGTTCACACACGCCACAGGAGATGAGGTTTCATCAAAGAGAGTAATTGCTCTGGTGACTTTACCAAAGGATAATAAAGTCTTTCAAGTTCATAGAAGAAATGGCGGTTGTAGTTATAGCTGTTTCTGTTAACAAGCTCATTTTATGCCGTGACATTTCCCCAGGGTCCTTTAAACAAGCCCCTGATTGGTCATCTTCTGCGTTCATTTTTCTTACATTTACAGCTATGACATGCACTCCTATGATTATGAATAATGCTGGCTCACAATAAGTCACTGTAATTGCAATTAGTATAAAAGGTCAACGTGGTTATTGCTGTAGAGCACAGAGGTGACGTAGTGTTTTATCACACCGACAGAGCATTAACCACGCACAGCTTGAAAACTTATAGCACTGCTTATATTTACTTACAGAGTCCGTCCATTTGTCAGCGTCTGCTGATTTCACAGAACATGAGCAACCATCAACATATTTTAAGAGCCGATGTCAAAACACAATCATTAATAACGTCTACAATTGATAGCACGCAATAATATTCAGGAGACATTAGTTTATTGCGTATAAATCGCAATGACAGTTTGCATTTCTGTGTTTTTAAATCACATATATCAGCATGGTGAAGGGACTTCTGTGATACACATATGGGCCTCCAGATTCAGTGAGAAAACAAGATTTAGCATTCAGCCCAGTGGAGATAATGAAATCATCAGTTTATGTTTTGGTTTGTGTGGAAGTGTCTGCTGCAATGGTGTATCCAGCTTCTTAATTGAATTTTTATACCATAATTTGTCTGGTAATACCGAAACAGCTCCACAGTTGTGGTCAGAAGGACATAACAGCTTGATGATGTCATCAGACACAGTTACAGAGGGGAGGACACATACATAGGCAAATATGCATGCTCATACAAACCTTATCATACCTGAGTGTTTTAGCATTGCACACAGAATTTTCTGGTAATTGTTTGATTTTTTTTTTTTTTTTAATCTCTGCAGCAGTGTTGAAAATGTTTCTCCTTTCAACCCACGTACAGTTGTGGTCAGAAGTTTAGATATAGACATCATGGCCATGAATGTCATTGAAATTTGGTGCTTTTAACAAATTCTTTGGGCTGTTATTTTTACAGGATGGAAAGTTTCTACTTCTCAGCATAAAAAGGATTTTTTACAGCATTCATTGGACTGACCAATACTCTCCAAATAAGAGAGTTGTAGATTTCCACAAGTGAAGAAAGTATCCTGGAGCCATTTCTAGTTAACTCCAGATTACAAGATCAGGTCAAACAATTGTACATAAGTTGAAGTTATTTGGATGGTTAACAATGATCTGGAAGAAGATCCAATTCCCTCTCACTCAAATGAGAGGGAATTGGTTTGCAGTTTTATGATAAACAAAGGAACAACCAACAATGAAGCCTGCCATGAACTGGAAACTGCTGGAACATTAGTGTCACTGTCCACAATAAAAGAAGTTTCACCTGACCGTGGACTGAGAGGGTGCCGAAGCTGGAATTTCCAGTTGTCAACACAGACAAGCCAAATTCATCTGGAGAAAGGTTTTGTGGTCAGACAAGACAAAGATTAATCTATTTGGCTACAATGTGGCTGTCAAGCATGGTGGTGGTAGCATAATGCTCCGGGGCTGTATTGCTGCCAGTGGTGGTGCTGGTACACTGCACAAAGTGGAAGAAATAATGAAGGAGGACTACCTCAAATCTTTAACTTCACTTCAAGTCAACAGCTAGATGTTTGAAACTTGGACATGTTTGGGTGTTCCAACAGGACAATGATCCCAAACAAATATCAAAACTGGATTTAGAATGGGTAAAACAGGCGAACATTACATTTCCGGAACAGCCTTCCCTTCTTGTTTTTTAAAGTCATTGAAGATGTTTGCTGTTCAATCATTCCACCCTAAAAGAGGAACACTTCAAAGAAATCCTTAAAAGCCCCAATATTAAAAGGACATTCATGCCCATGATAGGATATGTAAACTTCTGACCACAACTGTACATGGACTGAAAGAAGTAATGTTTTCAACACGGCTGCAGAGATAGTATTTCACAACTACAGGATAAAATTCTGTGTGAAATCCTAAAACGCTAACATTCAGGTGTGAAAAGGTGCGCATAAGCATGCATGTTTGCCTCTATACGTGTCCTTCACTTCACAACTTGGTGTCTGATAACAGCATCAAGTGCAGTGCAGCTCTAATTTTGACCTTCAGCCAGACCACGGCACCTATCCCTGACACTCCTCCCTGTGGATTCTAAAGATTCATGCTGCTGTCCTTGGTATGCACTTCGTACACGCTTCAGTTTGAGTTCAGGCTACAACACCAGTGCAAAGATATGAATAGAGAAAACATCATTATTCGTCAGAATAGGAATGAATCTGGGAATATCTGTGTGTCACACTATGATGTGTCTTTATCAGCAAGTGGCTTCACTACAGGCAGAGTACTATCAGGTCATCTGTCACAGGTGACAGGAACAGATGAACCCTGCGCCCCAGGGAGCAATGCAAGTGCAAGATTGTGTCCAGGATGAAGAGCTTTAGGTGCTCAAAGGTGGCCGGGAGCTGCAAAACCTGGACAGCTTTTATAAACATGGTTCTCATCTACAGCAAGCCTTCCCTGGGGAGCCTAATCGCAGCATAGCAGTTAGTGGTGAAAAATGACTGCTGCTGAATGGTGTCTGTTGCTTCTGGGCATCCCTGGTTGTTTCTGTCTCCGAATTTCATTTCATTGAACAATGTGCTATTGTTTGCAACAGCATTATCACTTTCAAAGCAGTCATTGGATAAAATAAACAGATGGTATCAAAATGTGCACAGAAAATGTGTGTGTGTGAGCGCATCAGGAAAATGAAAGTCATTTTATAATGGTTACTACTGGCTGCGGGCAGCAATACAAACATTTTAAGCAGGCGATTCAAAGTGCAATGGTTCAATGCAGAAATACTGAGGGCTCACTAGATGAATACAGAATGCTTTTGAAAGGCATTTCATCCTTATTCCTGCTGCATACAAATCATTTCAGTGAAAGTTTGTCTGTACAATTTTACTCCAGGGAACCTTAACATTCAGCTCAGGGTGCCAGTGTATCCTTGACACACACACACACACACTTTCAAACAGCGCTGATACAAGCTCACTCAAAACTAACACGATCAAACAGATGAAAGGTACAATCGTGTTGCTTACTAACACACAAAACTACACTTGAGTGGTAACATGCTGTATGACCCCCGCAGACAAATTTATAATGCCGTCTTACAAACTCTTTTAAACTCTCTGCTAAACCTCAGAGTGAAACAACAGAAATTTTATCTGGGAAAGAGAAAGCAATGCCAGCTGACTGTCTGACTGCCTCTCTTAGTTAATGCAAATAAAGGAAGTCTAGACTCAGGGGAAAGCCACTGGCCTCAAAAACGTCAGTCAGCGAGCAGCACCAGAGGCAGACGGCACCACAGATGAGACAAGATACGGTGAGGCAAAAAAAGAAATATATTTTCTGCTCTGTGGTGTAAAGTAAAAAAAAAATACCAATGATTCAACTGGGGGCATGTCTAAGCATAAATACATGATGCTGAGTAACCATTCCATCAGATGTAAATGATTCAAAAATGATGAATGAAAAGGTTTTCGCTCCAAATTTGCGACAGAGCAACGATATGTGCGACAAGATTAGAGTCCTAAAATAATTCAGGAAATTTAAATTAAGCAGGTTCGTGTGACAGCCTTGTTTCCACAATGCTCTGTGGGATTTGTGCATCCTCGTGGGGGAATGTTTCATTATGAAGCCAGTAATGGATGTGATCTCTACAAGTAACAAACATCAACAGCAGCTGAAGCAGCATTCAGACTGACAACAAACACTGCAGAAGCTTAATATAGTCATGAATATAAGTATAGAACTCCCTAATGTGGTGACACTTTGTGACCTTTTATTGGACACAAAATTAGAGAATCCTGGAGGAGAATGATGCATTTTGGTAATACCAACAAATCGAAGCCTTGTATGTGTGTGTGTGTGTGTGTGTGTGTGTGTGTGTGTGTGTGTGTGTGTGTGTGTGTGTGTCAGAGTCCATTTCAGACCAACAACTACAGCTTCTTTCTTATATAAACAGCAAAATCTCTTCTTAATATTTTACCTTAAACAAAATCATAGCCAACTGCACCTCAGTTATTTTGAATGTAATTCATTTTCAATAGGGATTTTGAAAGATAGCGTAACATTAGTCTTTTATATTTGAATTGTGTCATAGATACAGTATTGCACAAAAGGTTTGAGCCACCCCAATTCTCTTGATATTTTGCTACAATAATGGGAAGTAGGAGAAGCGATTTGTTGAAGCTTGTGTAAACATAAAGGAAAACACAGAATTTGAGGTTAAATCAGAGTTTATACTATTCTGAAAAACTTGAAAGTCAGTATTTCTTATGACCACTTTTATTGTTCAGCATAAACTCTCTTAGGCAAACTTTCCCTTCACTTCTTTAAGTAGTCTTTAGGAATAATTCCAAGCTCTTCTTTGTTCTGTTCTCTGTCAAGATGACACTGTTTCTACAATGCTGAGCTCCACTCTCTGGGGAGGCCAATCCATGACTTATAGAAAACCACACAATGGAACACTATCCAGTATGCTTTTACTACACTGGGTTTGGGGTCATTTTAATGTTGAAATATGAAGCTGCTACTAATTACATGCTGTCCATATGGTGTTGTGTGGTTGATCAAAATCTGATGATACTTTTACGCATTAATAATTCAATTAATTCTGACAAGATCGTCAACACCACCATGGCTCATTATGGTGCAAATACATCCCAAAGCCATGACAGAATCGCCACCTTGTTTCATGGCATGTCTCCTTCACTGATGATGATTTGACAGCTTTCAAATTTGGATTCATCACTTCTTCAGAGTTTTTACCATTGATTTTCAGCCCAGTTCTGGGGTAATCTGGCATACCTCAGCCTTTTCTCCCTGTTTTGCTTCCTTAAGAATGACTTCTTGACAGCCAACCTTCCACTGAGACCACCTCTGATGAGTTATGTTTTGGCATTTCCTATAGATTCAGCTAAAAACATGGGAACTGGGTTTGTTTTTGCAACAAGCTCCTAGTAACAAAGAGTCTAGAGATACAATTTAAAATTGGCTCCCAGAGTTAGGGTGCGTTTTCCGTGCTTGAATAATTTATATATCAGTGTTAAGTGACTTAAAAATCAAGCAAATGAAAAAAAGAGTTGTCTGAAAATGATCAGGTGCAAGGACTGAAAAAGGTTGAAAAAGCAGCCAGTGCCCAAATAAAAATGTTTAAAGACCTTCAGAAAACCAGGCGCACTATTGCTCAAGACCACTTAAAAAAAATGACAACAAAGGTCTCCTCGAGACAAGACTCCTCGGTAGCAAAATATTAAAAAATTAGGAGTAGATCAAGACTTTTTCACAGTAGTGTTTTAAAACCACAATAATCATGTAGAGTAACATTTCATATTGTTACAGTCCTCATGCTTCCTGATTGGATGGGAGTGTAAGGTTTAAATACAGTAGCAGAAGACCTTTGACTCTGACACTAACATAATTGCATTAGTTGAATGTTTTATTATATTTTTATTAGGTTCATAAATACCCTTAAAAAGCTAGTTAGTAATTAATACCATTATGAAATAAAAGGAGGAGGAGGAAAGGGAAAAGAAGATGAGAGCAAAAAGGGAAATGAGAATAAGAATGTAGATTCTGACAGTAAGTCACTGTTAATATGAGCTCTCTTATTCTCAGGCCAGAATCACACCAACCAAATCAGGTTTAATGAATTTTAGTGCAGACATGTCTGCATTTTCTCAAAATTATTCTGTCCTCAGAGAAGGGTAGGCGGCTTGGATTGCCAAGGCCGGACTTAATGATTTCCCTTTCTATGCAAATTGTCCACAGATTATGGTAGAATTTAATAGGTTGTGTCTGGGAATCCTTAATAAGTAAAATACTGGTCACAGAAGCTTCAAGGCTTTGGGGCTTTCACGGCACTGAGCTGTAAGCGGAGCTGTCAGCAGAAATATGAGAAATATGGAGTGTACAAAAGGTATAGCCTCTCTTCACAGTGGAGAAATTTGTTTAAGTAAAAGTGACTGGAGTCCAGCAAAGCCTGAGTAATGAGAGAAAAGTCTGTCAACATTCCAGCAGGCTGCTGAAGCTTGGCAGAGAAGCCTCATGTTGACTGAGTATGTGCTTCCAGCAGGTGGCAGACTAACTCCAGCGTGAACCAACGTGAGCACAAGGGAACGATATCAAGACACTGTTTAATCTAAGACTAAAAGATGAGTGAATCCACACAGAAACTGGGAAATAATCCAGATTTATTAGGATTAAATTACACACTATTGTATCAAAGAAAACATGCACAGCAATGCAGCACAAATGTGATTAAATTAATGACAGAGAGCCGATTAGGCAACGACACCACCAAGCTTTCCACAAACAACACACATGAACAATCCTTAATCTGAAACTTAAAAGAGCATTTTTAAACGAGTGTACTTTGCTTGTAGCACTGTGGGTAACATTCATCTATAAATAGTCTACTACAGCCTGTGATCTTTAAACCTTTTTGGGGATGACATGCCCCCTAGAGACAGACAAATTTGTCACAATTTAAATATTTCACAGCTCCTCTACAGAGAATCACAGGACAGGGAAACGCATTTTGTCCTCACTGAAACCACAATCAATGCACCCCGAGGTGTAATGCAAGTTAACTTTGGCTCCAATATGCGGCTGCTGCTCGGAAGTGATGTTAGGCAAGTGCTGTTGCTGGGGAATTACAGGACAGGACAAGTCAGAAGAGATGTATTTTTATTGTCTGTTGATTTCATGTGTTTCCTTGTTTGAACTCTGAGGGTGTAAGCCACTGAGCTATAAAGGAAGATGGAGTAAAAACATTTGAAATTAGAGTTGAATATAAAATCATAAACAGTCTTCTCATGGAGAAGCTGTGGATGGATTTGCAGACATTTTATCAGATTATTTGGCATCTTTAATCTTAACTTCTAAAGTGAGGCAACATTTTGTGAGCGTCTTTGGCTCCCTACAATCAGATGCACATTCTTTATGACACCTACTGTTTCCAGAACAATCCTCGTGAGCTGAGTGATTCTATACTTAAATAAACAGGTGGAAAACTACCGAAAGGGAATCAAGATACTGCACCCAGAAGACAGCTACACCTCTGCATCTCAACAACATGTAATAGGAACCCGATCGTCTTCTTTTACAGTTCGGTCCACAGGACTTAAAGAGGGGGAGGGGGTCACCTCTTTACGCATCGGTGGGCTTTAAAAAAAAGTGCTCAAACAATTCTGCACAATCTGGTAGATTTTAATAGTTAAGGAAAGTAATGTTACTTAAAATAAGGAGATTTAAAATATAAGTTACCTTGTCTGCCTTGATGGAGCCTCTGCGATAGTTTCCTGCACCTGCAGATGAGTTCATGGTCCCATAAATAGAGATAGTCTGCAATACAAAATATTCACCTGAAGTCGCCTGAACAACCAACTTTCATCTCTCTCTCTCTCTCAGCTGGTAATCACGAGGATCTCCGCGCTTGTTGTCTAAAATCGTAGAGCCAAAGGTGCCCAATGTGCCTTTTCGCCGATAAGTGCATGCGTCTCAGCTACAGCTGTTCCAACAATGTGCTCCAGATTAAGCGTCACCCACCTGTAGTAAGGCTATTTAAAAGTGTTGTCCAATGGTAAATCAAAGCTCTTTGTGCGCAGCCTCGCTTCGGAGATAGTGAATCCCCTCGGGGGTTGCCGGTTCGAGCCCCGGCTCTGACAGTCTCGGTCGTTGTGTCCTTGGGCAAGACACTTCACCCGTTGCCTACTGGTGGTGGTCAGAGAGCCCGGTGGCGCCAGTGTCCGGCAGCCTCGCCTCTGTCAGTGCGCCCCAGGGTGGCTGTGGCTACAATGTAGCTTGCTATCACCAGTGTGTGAATGGGTGGATGACAGGTTGTGTAAAGCGCTTTGGGGTCCTTAGGGGCTAGAAAAGCGCTATACAAATACAGGCCATTTACCATTACAAAGATGTAAAGCAGACTGTTTATCGGCAAACTGCACATGCGGGTTTTTTGTTGGCCATCTTATCTACGCTTTTCTGAAAGTTACGCCCCACGTAAGCGAGCATTTCAAGGATGGGTCGTTTCTGAGAGCTAATTTCACAGCAGTATCTAGCTCATGACTACACTGGGAGCTTTAGACTTAGCTCTCACAACCTTTTTATGAGTTGCCGGGCGCGTCTGACGCGGTTATTAGTTGGACAAAGGTGCGTAATTTGACCTCCGCCGGTAAACTTCCGCATCGAGCTGCAATTAGAAGCTTTTAGCCGTCAGAGTTGATCAAAGGCGAAGCTGTGTCGCCCTCCAGCCACTCGGAGTTTAATTTTTTTTTTTTTTAATTCAGCGGGCCTAATGAGGAGGGGGATGCAAAAGAGTTCATTACAGAAAGTAAAGTGTGAATTTAGTAAAACCACGGGGAGCTAAGTGGCGGCGCACTCTGCAAATACTAATGATGCTGGGCTGGGGAGTCTGCTGCAGCTAATTAGACGAACGTAGGACAGACCTTTCTTTTTGTGAGAAGAAAAATGTTGATATTTATTTAAATAATTGTGTTTAAATTCTGTAAAGGCACTGCTTTGTTGCACTAGTTTCTTCGGTAAACAGTTGGTAAGTAGCTGTAATATGAGTGGACAACCTTTACTGCAAATAACAGAGTTGTAGAAAAGTAACATGTTACACCTAAAGGTGCACAGTTTGGGTATGACAGTTCACAGGTGGGAAATTGCAAAATAGTTGCAAAGTTACTACTTGATATAACCTGCTATTTACAAAAAGTCAGAAGAATTTCATTTCACTTCAAATTTGACATAAAATATTTGTTTTGCAGGGTGACCTTTCCATTGTCTGACTCTCATTCAAGACATTTCCAGAAAAAATGTCCATATATTCCAGAAAAAAAAAAAAAAAAAAAAAAAAAAAAAAATATATATATATATATATATATATATATATATATATATATATATATATATATATATATATATATATATATATATATATATATATATATATATATCTGCACCATGGACGGCAGCCAGGCAGCTCTGTGGTGGTGTTAATGGAAGAACAGGCAAGGGGGCTCTAAAGCCACAGGAGACCAATTACAGTTGTTATGCTGTTGTGGAAATGCTGAAGTGGAGTAGAGGTTTCAGACCAGGAGCTGAGTTACACTGAACCCAAATAAATTGGAAATCAGCGAGATGGAATCGAGTGGGTGGAGGCTGAAGCAAATCTGCATAACAAACATGCTTTATGGTGCTTCTTCCTTTTTTGTCTTTTTCTCCATTTTTATGACCCAGCTTTGTAGTTTTATCACCAGCTGACAGACAGGCTAAAGTTTGAATGAAACACTGCAAAGAGCTTCCAGAGGTCATTCTCCAAGCCTGTTATCACCGTAGTAATCTTCAGTTGTGGTAAATAGCCACACTTTTGGTCTAAGGTTTGCACAAAGTTAATCTATTGTGTATTAAGTTATGCATTTTGTACTGATCATTGATTCTCTGGACATAACAATGAGAGCTTTACTGTTTTATAGCTTATTCCTACAGTTTCAGTAAAAAAGTAGGAAACTGAGGGCCATAGCTGTGTAGATAATAATGATAATTATCAATGCATCTCCAGTGATGACTTAATTTATAATAGCTGTATTGTCCTCTGTTCCCCAGTGTATCATGTCAGTTGATTGTTTTTAGCAAGAAATCAGCTGACTATTACAAAGTATCACTGTTCCCGAGAGCCTGTCATCATGAAACCATTTCCTGTCAGATGGTATATGAGAGCAGTGTAAATCCCATGCTGCATTTTCAGATCTTGTTTCAGACCCTTTGGTCTATAAGCACTTTATTTAGATGAGGCTAAAAATGCTGCAGACATTTATCAAAACAGACATTAGGCAGGACAGGATAAAGGTCAGACAAAGGATCCTGATTTGGTTTTAATCTGCAGAAAAATAAACCAAATCAAAGAAATGAAAAGAAAAGAAAATCTTTGAGGAGATTTTAACATTTCTACAGTTTTGATAAGGATAAGACAGAGCCACAGATATCTTCTAAGGTGAATTAATTTCCAAGTTGACTTTATGGGTTTTGCATATAGCTTACCTATTCTGTCCCATCCTCTGAAACTGCAATCTACACGGAGAATAAGTCATTGAATTCTGCCTGAAAATCCAATTTTTCTCCTAGCTGGCCTTCCCTGTTTCTTATTAGAATATCAACAAATTTCACCACATGAGCTCTGAGGCAAAAAATAAAATAATTCCCTGTTTTTTTTTTAACATCACTGATTTAATGGACCTGAGGGATCTCTGGGGTTGGTGGTGTACATGTGGGCAACACTGGCAGCATGTGGAGAGCCAAACCCTGGAGTGATAACAACCTGAAAGAACAGAGGAAGCAGTGCTATCAGCTTAAAAACCTCCTCCACTTAATTATGTGTGGGCTACTGAAGGTCTGACATGAATGCCATATGACCGAATACAGTTAGCAGCAATACTGCAGCGCTTAACTTGCCTTTTCACTGTACCACTTCTCCTGGAATTACTTAGCAGAGCTACCTGCAGGAACATTGGTCATACAGTGGTTATAAAATCCATTCTTGGTGGCTAACTTGGCGAGGGGCACTTTAGAGGTTGACTCACTTCCAAAATAATCCACTTGAACAGAGGAGTAGAACAACTACAATTGATCCATAAAGTACCTCTGTTAAAGTTTACAACCGTTCAAATTCAAATATGTTTTCGTTTCCAGTCTAGCTTTCCAAACTTTGCCATCTCCTTGTCTAAATCACCAGACTCTATTTTTCCTACTGAAGTTACAAATTTAAGAGAATGACAGAGAGTGATAAGTATATACATTCATGAAAAGACTATTTAAAGGAGCCTATTTGGGGCATGAAAGAGTATTTACAGCAAAAGGGTATTTTTATTAGGTACACCAATTCAACTGCTTGTAAGCCCAAATATCAAATCTGTGCTTCCAGTTGATAGAAAGGAAACAGTAACTCAAAAAACACTTATTACAACCAAGGTATGTAGAAGAGGATCTACAGTGGCTTGCAAAAGTATTCGGCCTCCTTGAACTTTTCCACATTTTGTCACATTACAGCCACAAACATGAATCAATTTTATTGGAATTTCACATGAAAGACCAATACAAAGTGGTGTACACGTGAGAAGTGGAACGAAAATCATACATGATTCCAAACATTTTTTTATAAATAAATAACTGCAAAATGGGGTGCGCGTAATTATTCAGCCCCCTGAGTCAATACTTTGTAGAACCACCTTTTGCTGCAATTACAGCTACCAGTCTTTTAGGGTATGTCTCTACCAGCTTTGCACGACTGAAATTCTTGCCCATTCTTCTTTGCAAAACAGCTCCAGCTCAGTCAGGTTAGATGGACAGCGTTTGTGAACAGCAGTTTTCAGATCAAATGCACACAGTTTCCAGGAATGTCCAAAAATGACTAAATTGACTAGTATTTTAATCAATAACCAAAATATTTCACAGACATAATGCATTCCCTCACCCTCCACGCTGGCTTAAAATATCACAGCTCGCTTTTGCACTGCACTTAACCTAAACCTAATTTTACATTTTATCCTTAAATAGTTCTCTGAAAGCTTTATAACACGCACACACAGACACACACACACCTTGCATCAGCTTTCAGGGCCAGGTCTCAGACTTCTCAACCACTTTATCTCAGGCTGTGGTCAAAAGACACATGTAAACTTCCTGTGGTATTGCCTTTCAGCAGTGAAGTTCTACATAGCTTCTGTTTACCAGTTCACCGACTTCCATTACAGAGCTCCTGTTTACCAGCCTCCTGATCTGCATATACTAATTAACTGACCCCCAAAAGGCAACACTCTTAGAATTTATATAAAAATCATGCACACAGACTGCTACTCCACATCCGTATATTGAAATTGAATTGTGCATCTTCATCTTTCTCTGGTGCCCGGGGGATAGCGAAACCTCCTCTCCTAAGCGCTTTGTTGCAGAAAAGATGAGAATATGTGTGTTTGGGGAGATACAAAATGGGGCTGTCTGTATTAAAATAAACACTTCTCTGTATTAGAGGCAGCCAGAATTAGAGAAGCATAAAAAGGCACCTCACACAAATAAATGTGGTTTATATCGTGGAAATCCTTCTGAGCAAGTGAAGATGCTCAACTGTATAACAATAGAATTGTTTGAGCCACTCAAATTTGCTTATGAGATTTTGTCATTGCTTTCATGCGTCAGTGCCCTGTACGGTACACATTCATCACCTAGAGTGTAGTATGACAATTTTACATCAGTGTTAGGAATTCCCAACCCAGAGTTAGCGCTTCATTGTATTCAAGGGATAAATCATGCCATTAGTGGCTATGCTGTTTCACAACACCACAAGGTATATGCTGGCCCAGATTAATCATCAAAATGAGGCAACAGTTCAATAACCTCCACACAGTCGGTGTGCAAACTGTCATATTTTATTATGGAATTTGTCAACGCATGGATGAGAGGAGACACAAAATAAGCCAGCAAGAGATTTGATTTGAGCTGATTTGTGTGGGCTCACAACATTGTGTTTTGTAGCAAAGAACTAAGCAAACAACATTACGTGCACACACTCTGAGTAAGTGGCTGTCACGTAAGGTACACGTAGCATAGCTAAATCTCCCCCTTTTCTCATCTAAAGCTGCAATCCCAGCAATTTACTATAGCTGCAACTCTTTTAAATGCTCTCAATTACAGCCATCAAGAGGCCAAAGTGTCATCTACACTCCAAGCAGATCTGCACATAAAGGTAGCTGTGGTGCTGTTACGCCATCACATTATTCTGCAGACACCCACCTTCATGCATTACATGGGTAGCACATTATGTGTACTTTATGAAGCAATATTATAAAGAGAAAAGTGAACCAAATATCTCACATTGACAGAAATGCTCAGCGCACACAAAGGTCTACATATTCCAAGTCAGAAACAATTACTCATCATCAGAGCCTTTTGTCTCCATGCGCTTTGTTGTTTTGACAAAGAGAGGGGGACCATTCATCACTGTGAATGGATGGACACGCCACAAATGTACACTGTAGCGTACTTCAGCGTGTTCAGCCATAGTCAGTGCAGCTGGATCTTTGGATTTGAGACAGTGGGGGTTTGTGGTTTATGATTTATGATTCTCTGGGAGAGGAAAACAAACCTGTCCTGCATGTGTAAATGTTTTAACTGTGGGAAAGAGCAGTTCTGTTCAGTTAGTTAGTGGAACACATAAGCAGCACCACTGCATTGCGTGAGCGCATCTCACATTTGGTGAACAAGTGTAAAAGGGATTTATAAACTCAGGGGTTATGAAAAGTTGAAAAAAGGAATAGAAAATATATTGCTGCTGCACAAATTTTAGACTTTTCCATCCAGTTATCATGTATATGAAATTTTAATGATTCAGAAACTGAGAGTGAATAAACTGGAGAGCAAGTAAGGCACACAGAGCAATGTGAACAGCATCCAAACTGAGGAAAAAAAACCTTTCCCATCATGTATTTCAAGGTATCCTTTGGAAAAGTACTTTGTTTAATTGGATATATAAAGAGGGATGGGATGGTGATGTAGTGGATATCACTGTTGCTTCACTTTGCTGGTCATCTGAGGCCTGCCTGTAAGGTTACTTCAGCTCCCAGAGCTGGGAAATGAAGCAATTAATGCACAAGTGACAACAACACTTCAACAACATGTCCACTAGTGGCAATTTGAGGCTGGCTCCAAAAATAAGCATAGTTTTCCTCTCCAAAACAACTCTAGTGAATTTTACCTGGATTGGGGGTGTAGTCACTTTGATTGACAAGTGTCCTGACACAGCTTAGTTTATGCAGTTGGGATCTGCTAGGCCTGATCTCTAGTTTAGGTCACTGAATGGAACTTCTCAATCGTGTTAGTGCTTTTTGGGGCATTTTGAAGTATTATCTGACTAATGTTATGATTCGTGACTATTTTAGTATTCCATCCACCAATTTCCTGACAGCTTATTCTTAGCTGTCATAGGGCGAGAGGCAGGGTAGACCTTGAGCAGGGCACCAGTCTGTCACAGAGCTAATACAGTTCTGTGGTCAGACAACCATTCATGCTCACATTCACAACTTTGGTCAATTTACAGCCATCAATTAACCCATGGATGTTAATTGGTGCGTGTGTGTTTTCGGACTGTAGGAGGAAGCCAGAGAACATGCAAACTCCACACAGCAAAGCTGAATCCAAACTCGGGACTTTCTGGGTGCTAGTGCTAACCAGAGCACCACTGTGCCATCCTGCTAATTAGCAGATATTTGTGTCTGTGCGTTACACTCATCTGGACCTAGCTTAACAACAAAGTTAGCTAACGTTAGCTAAATCAGTAATTTACCAACTCATCCAAATAAAGTCACTTAAATTTCAAGATATGTCGTAGCATCATGATCTAGGGCTATTTTGCTGCCAGTGGTACTGCTACATTGTACAAGGTGGGTGGAATAACAAAGAAAGAGCTCCAGATTCTTCAACTTCACCACAAATCACCGACTACATGTTTGAAACTTGGATACAACTGAGTGTTCTAACAGGACAATGATCCCAAACACAGATAAAAGAGGTTAAAACCGAATGGAGTGATTTTTTATTTCTGAACTTGTATGTATGCTTTTGACCCTCTGTGCCCCCCCGCCTCCCTCAAAGTTTTAAAAACCCTAAATTACATTCATGATAATTTGGGGCTTGTAAACATTTGACCACAATTGTACACCAACAGAGACAATTTTTTAAAATCATCTCCCTCTTATTGACATAAAAGTTTCAACGATCCTAGAGATCAGTTTTGGTATTCTTCTCAGCCACAGATTGTTTACAACTACCTACTATTTTCTGGGACTGTTTTTGGTCAGGGCACTCTTTTTGTCTAATGATTACAGAAGATCTGGACTGTTTTCTGACTGAGATTATATTTAACATTTTAAAGAGGTTATGATCTCCCAAACAAGGCTCTGTATGAATTTGTTGTTGCTTTGCCTTTTGGGTGAGATACAGGTTTGTTACCTGCCTCATCAAACTTTTACGTGATCCCTTGGTAGACAGCAAAGAGAATTCTGGCAATTCCCTAATGGACTTGGGTACCATGACTTATTTAGCAGCCTTACTTTCAGTTCAGCAGCTGAATTTGGGATAGTTTTCACCCATTTCATGTTGGTTCACTGCATCTTTCCTTGGACTGTCAAATACCATGTTCTAAAATACATGAAAACATAAAGCCATCCACCTTGGTCTTTGAAAGTAACCTTATTTAGATATCTCGTAGTCCTTTCCTAATCAGTTTATTCTATAGTTTCACTTACCTTTGAGGATTTACTTAGATATTAACTTTACACCAAACAACCAGACAGTAGTTACGTAATTTATATCTGGTTCCAAGCAAGAACAATAAGGCACTGTCTATTCCTTTTCATATAGATTTCTGAGTTTTGCTGACCTCAGCATCTTCTCCCTGACAGACTTTGTAGCTTTGGGAAACACAAACCACAAACACTGAAACAACACTGACATCCAAGTATATACTGACTTAGAACTGACTCGATAAATTATTGGACTCTAACTTTGTTTGGGGGGGGTTTCAGCTAGATGAGAGTAACATGATGATAGATATTTCAATCCTTGAGTAACATGAATACTCCCTGCAAACCTCATTTCCTAAGAGTAGATACCACATTATTGAAAGATAGACTCTCTTCCCCAGCTGATAGATTTACAGATACATTTGCTGGTTTCAAGAAAACTGGTTTGTTTTGAAAGGGTGGCTTTGTTCCCCTGGGAAACAGGGACCCTTAAATCTGACTGTAAAGGAGAGGCAAAGTTAACAAGATGGAGATGGAAAACATAATCTAACACTCTAACAGTCATTCAACTGTCAACTTGTCAATGAAAGGTCGAGCTAATTAATGTGCTCTGTTCCACAGTCTAGGGGGCACAGCTGTAACCAGACATTTGGCAAGATTGCAGCAGTAATATGAATGAACAAATTTTCCTCATAATTTCCGTCTTATTTTGTGTTTTTTTGCCTCACAAACAGAAAAATGTGATAATTACTTTGACAAAGTCAGAGTTTGTGTGTGTCAGGGTTGAACCAAACAGTCTTTATTTACAACACCCAGTGAGCTATAGACAAATGTGAGGGGAATGGACAGGGATCAACAGGACAGGAAGGGAAAACACTCCACACCCTCTCGTAGATCCACACTCTGTTCATTCCGTGCACTCACTCGCTCCAGTCTCCGACTCGCTCCGCAGCTCAGCCAAACGCTCGTGCTCAGGTATCAGTATATAAGGAAGGCTCAAGGGATGGGTCCAGGAAATCTATTTACACAAAGACGAGAGATCATCTCTAATAGAAAGCCACTAGGAAAACACAAGAAATTGTTCAGCCTTGGCTACACTAACGTGCGTCGTACAACAGTCCAGCGACGAGAAGCACTGAGCCATCATCTTAAGAAGCAGCCAGGGAAAGCAGGATGATGTGATTACTCACAGGTGTGTGGGCCGAAGGCAGGAACCCGCAATGAGCTCCGCCCAGGAAGAGCGAACACAGGAGAGAGAAAGCAAGAGAGCAGAACCCAAAACGAAAACGCATGTAGCCTTTCTGGATCGGCCGGGCAGACACAGGGACCGTGACAGTGTACAGCCAAAATATTTCATTATCCTGGAAAATCTTCTGGTTCTTATTTATTAATTTAATGACTATAGGCCTAAATAATATATGTTGTATATATATGTATATATATATATTATTATTATTATTATTATTATTATTATTAATGGTGTTTACACTGTTAACCATTTTAGTTTATGTAAACATGCCAGGAGCTTCCACCAGAATCCTGCTTATTAATAAAGTCATCCTCAGGACCACGAATGTCATCCTGTGGAAAACTAAGCACACTTCATGATTCGACGGTTTGTCGAACCACCTTTAGCAGCAATAGCTTAAAGTAATTGTTTTCTGCTTGACTATCAGTGTCTCACAATGTTGTGGAGAAATTTTGGCCCATTCTTTACAACTCTGTTTCATTTCATTGAGGTGTGCAGGCAATAATTTATGCACAGGTCTTTTATGGCTCTTTTATTTATTTTTTAATGCTACCACAGCATTCAATCAGGTTGAGGTCTGTACTTTGAATGGGCCACTGAAACACCTGGGTTCTTTTCTTTTTCAGTCAGTCTCTGTTGTAGATTTGCTCCTGTGCTTGGAATCGTCCTATTGCATGAATCTATTCCGATCGAGCTTTAGGTGTCGGACACATGGCCTCATGTTTGATTTATATTTTATTGGTATGCAGAACAGTTTTTGGTCCACTCAATGGTTCCCAGGTTCCCAGGTCCTGTGGCTGCAAAACAAGCCTAAATCATCACGCTTCTACTACCATCCTGGATAGTGGGTATAAGGTGTTGGTCCTCATATGCTGTGCTGATCTCTACTTTGGTTTAATCTTTCCAATGGACATTGTTCAAGAAGTCTTGGGATTTCTTCACATGCGACGTTGCAAACACAAATTGTGCTGCAATTTTCTTTTTAGAGAGAAGAGCCTTACTGCTGCCAGCCCTTTAACATGCTAACTGAGGCCTGCAGAGTCTGAGATGTAGTGCTTGGGTTTTATTACAGTTTCTCTGAGCACTGTACAATCTGACCTTGGGGTGAATTTTCTGGGACACCCACTCTTGGGAAGACTGGCAACTGTCTTGAATGTTTTCCAGTTGTAAATAAACTTTCTCTCTGTAGAATGATGGACTTCAAATTGGAAATGGCCTTATAACCCTTCGCAGATTGATTGGCAGAAGCAATTGTTTTTTCTAAGATCACTGCTAAAATCTTTGCTGCTGTGTTAACAGACACCTGAATGCTTCAGAGCAGCAGACTGACAAAAGTCGCTCACACTTGCTGATGATCAGTTAAGTGCATTTCATTAGCAGCATCTAACTTCTACATGCCCTCTTAACTCCAATGGAAGCAGTAAGGCTCCACTTAATTCTTCACTTTCTGTTTCTCTTTAATATAAATGGACTGTCTCTGATTGCCATACATGGCTTTTGTCCATTCCTGACATGGAAGACATGGTGGTTTTTGCAAATCTCTTCTAATAAATACAGGATTTTGCACTGCAGTTGAATCATATTATTGCTGGTTTTATTTATCCAATATGAACAGTGTTACTGCCAACAAACAGTAATGCACGCTCTGCTGAGTTGTGATATTTTACTGGGCTCTTATAATCCAGTGCGAGAATTTACAGAATTATTTTGTTTCTTACTTTTAATGGAAACAAAATAAACTGTGCTTACCAAATCCTGAGGGGAAACCAAAGGTGATCTTTTAAAGGCTAAGAAACTGTGGTACAAGCTCTCAATGGAGATTTGGTTGACTACTAAAAGGGACAGCTTTTGCCTGGCTCTTTAAAGGGCGTTTTTGCCCTGTGGTAGACTGGCAACTTGCCCAGGTCAGGGCTTTTACCCAGTGAGTGCTTATTTGGATCCTGAGCAGGCAGATGGATGGCCGCTGAGATCCTCCTGTTGGATTTCACATTCTCCCTGCAAAAATGCCAAACAGATGCATTTCTTCAGTTTTTGCTACACAACACAGTTGAATTTAATTATGTTAACTTTTCATTAAAATTCAAGAAGCATACACGATCATAACTAGTCAATTAAGCACAGAAACTCAGGACAGTTTTTTTTTCTCTGCATCACCTTAATATCACAGTTATTAAACGTTCTTATATTATTTCTGAAACTGTGCTCAGTCTGTGACAGTAATGAGAAGAAACCTTTCCCAAACACCACCCACACTTCATCATCGGTCATTCTGGTGTAAACAAACTACATGACAGCTTGATTACACAAAATATGAGCAGCTACATTTCCTGTCCTGCATTCAGCAACACATCTGCAGCAAACCGTGACAGATTTCTCACTTCAGCACAGACTTATTACCAGGAATCATATTTCTGAGGAGAAATATGATATATATATATATACATAGCACAGTGAAGGATGGATTGACAATGGAACAAGTGTGCTCTAATGCTACAGACTTGTTCCAAAAGCATTGACGAGCATTGCTGCAATGAATGCTCAATGAATCTGGACTCGTATTATTCTGGGAAATAGACATTAGACACAGACATATCCAGTTTCCTTTGATGTGTTTGAGTATTTATTAAAATGTCCCAGGTGGTTGTCACAATGGGGAAATACATTACAGAAAGGTTTGACTGACCTTGATGTTCCTCAAAACTTTAAATAAACTACAAAAAAGGGTCTGAAAATGATGAAGTTTGGTCTTGACCTTATATAGAGTGTGTGACAAATGTATCCTAAAGTTTAATATTTAAACAAAATAAATAAATAAAATAAAATAAAAAACCAATAATAAGCGTGTGAAATATATGAGCAATTGTGATCTGTCAGTGCTTCAGCGGTGGAAATCATAGTCAAATACATAAAAGTACTATAATCTGTGTAAATGTAAAAAAAAAAGAAAATTGAAGCTCCAAGCTCTTCCAAATCCAAGTGTTGAAATCCATCACTATGGATCTTTAGAGATGAGGTGCTTGGGGGAAGGTTCAGCTGGGAGGAGACCCTGGTTGTAGGCCAAGAACACACCGGAGAGATCATGGTGCTCGGTTGGCTAGGGAACACCTCCGAGTCACATCAGAAGAGCTGGAGGAGGTGGATGTCAAGAAGGATGTCTGGGCATTTCTACTTAAACTAATTCCCCCATGACCTCGACCTGGGTAAGTGGCAGAATATGGATAGATGAATGTGAGTCCATAACTATGGCCCGCTCCACCACAACCACCCACACATGCAGGGCCTTGGAGTAGGGGTATGTCACCAGGGTGCAGAGGAGGCTACCCCCCCCCCCCTGTCCCCTTCTGGCTGCCTCTGCCTCAATTTTATCCCACAACTTAGACATTCACATTACTCACACTCTCATTACACATACATATAGGATCTTGGGGGTGGGCACGATACACGGAGTCCAAAGTACCATCAGGGTGTACACCTCACCCCTGGCGTTGTTGCCCACCTCTCAATTTTAAATGCACGTAGACATTGAGGGCTAGCAGGAGGGACTATGCGCTTGCCTGCTGCTGTCTGGCAGGTAGCTCCATGGCTTCCTGGGTTTTAATTGCACCTTAGAACACACATGCATCAACACTACAATGAGCGGGTGGAGGGAGGTTTGGAGTCTTCTCTCACCCCCATTCTCTGCGGCCTGCTGGAGCGGGAGGGCTAGTAGGAGGAGTTGGCCGTCCGACTGCGGTCTGGAGTGTGGGGCCTCCCTGCTGCTGCAGAGTCGGGGCGGTCTGCCTCCCCCCACCGCAGGGAAAAGGGTAACACCACCTGGGTCTGGGTGCAGTTCCCCCCTCCAGGGTCAAGGGTACCTAGACCCGGTTCGTAGAGTACGCTTGGGGAGTGTGATCGTGTGTACAGCGTCTCTTTATGTCTGTCTCCACGTTGGTTGAGTGTGGAGTAAGTGCATATGAGAGCATGAGGGTGGGAATGGATGTTTGTGTCTGTGTGTGCCTGTATGTCTGTGTCTATATGTCAGGTTGGGTATAAGACGCCACCTGTCTGGGGACATCTCAGGCCCTCCAAGGTTTGGAGGCCTATCTCCACCCACCACCACTTCCCCTGCCAGTGGCGGACTCCCTCAGGTGTCGGTGCGTTGGTGGTTCTTTGTGTCTGGGGGTGGGCGTCCGGGTACACACCGGCTCACTCCTTGGCGGCCGCTTATCGGGGCCTGGAGCCTGGGGTTCGCTCGGGCCACTTCGGAGGTGGGGTGCCCCCGGCCTCTCGGCCTGGGGCTCGGTCACTCAGGCACGGCTGGCTGCCGGCGGAGCTCACGGGCGCGTCACTGCAACTCCCCCTGGCTTCTGCTCCGCAGCTGCTGAGTGAGCCCTCATCTGGGACTCTCCTCAGCTCTTACTGGGACAGTGGCGCGGCTGCCCCTCTGTTGGTCTTCCTTGGTCTCTTGTGTTCTGGGGGCCTCTGGATGTCTGGAGTTTTGATCTCCTCCATACCTGTTTCATACCCTGGAGGACGGGGCTGTGGCCCCCCCACACTCCCTAGCAGATCGTTACATGGAGAAACCTTTGGAATGCAAGCATGCTGATCCACACAGGTATGCACACAGGTGTACACATGGGTATTCACAGATGCGGACTACAGCTTTCTTGGCTGCTGCCTCAAAGCACATTGTGCGCTGTCTATCTTGCGTGCTGCACAATATCGTTTATTATTTAGTATCTACTGATATCTACTGCTAGCTAGTTTATTGTGATGGTGCTGTTTTTCTTATTATGTTGCTCTTTGTTGTTTGCTTTCTCTTCTGTTTTTTTTCTCCATACAGGTGACCCAGGTGTTTTGTTTTTTTGTTTGTTTGTTTTTTTCTTTCTTCCCCCCCTTCTCACCGTCTCTTCTCCCCTTTGGTTTTCTTTCTTCCCCCCCTTCTCACCGTCTCTTCTCCCCTTTGGTTTTCTTTCTCTCCCTCTCTTTCTTTCATTCTTTCTCCCTGTCCTATCCCCCAGTCATGTCTGTCCCGTTTGTAGCAACTGAAAATAAAATAAATTCATAATTATAATAAAGGTCAATCAAATGGACCAATATGGCAAGGCCATGATGATCCACTTGGTAAAATAAATCCGCTTGGCATCTTTCTTGGCCTTAAGACAACAATTCTGATGGCTAAAGATCCAAACGGGACACAAAAAAAAAAAAAAAGAAGGATGTGTGGGCATTTCTACTTAAACTAATTCCCCCATGACCTCGACCTGGGTAAGTGGCAGAATATGGATAGATGAATGTGAGTCCATAACTATGGCTGTCCAATCTGTGAAAGATGCCACCATTATAACTCTGACATATCAAAGCAATGTCATATCAGCCTACAAAGATAACTTCTTGATCATTTCCACTGGAGTTTTCTTTAAACACTTACAGGAAACATTTGTCCTTCTTATTGAAATTTTAACATGAAAGTGTATAGGCATATTAATCAAAATGTGAAAATGCTCCTTTAAGTGTTAGTGGTTGCAATAAAGCAACCCCTTCCAAAAATAAATAAATAAATATAAAACTGAGTTGAATTGGTATGACACCGTTGCTCCTGGGAATAATTTGTGATACTGTTTATTGTAATGTTTTTGATGACTAATACTACAATACTGAGCATAATGAGTAGACTTCAAAGACATATTTTATTGAATAACAGTGCCTGCAGTGGCTGAACACTCTCCACCCTCACCCTGCTCTACCCTGAGTGACTGATAGCTTTGCACTGTCGATGGGCTTGGTATCTCAGGGCTAAGACCACCTCAATCTTTTCTGTCACATTCACCTCACTACCCAATATGGCTGGAGGACATAGCATCAGTTCTGGTGTCTCACGGCTCACTACCTTTTCTCCCAGGATTATAAGGCAACTTGCAGCATAAATTCATCTCCTCTATATTGCTGCAGCATGCTTGAGAAATTCCATAAAGCATTATTCGAGTCAGATAACGGATTTATGGATACAAGAGGCCACCCTATGAACCACATGACCAAAAACTGTGATATATATAAAAGAGATAATGCAAAACAAAAGGTTTTTACAGGTGACACATTTTCATGATAAAAAGAATGACTATGCAACAACATTCTACCACAAACAACTATTTAAGAAGAGGAAAAATATAACACTTCTAATGATTTACGGTGAAGTGGATTAATGTCTGACTTTTGTTCTCCTTTCTTCAGAGTGCTCAGAGCAAAAACAGAGAAGCATCTCACCTTCCTGCACCACCAGGATTATTGTACAGTGCTCTCTGTGTCTCTGGAGAGTTAGACTGGACCAGAGAATCCAGGATATTAGAAAACTCTTAGAGTGGATACTAGTATGAAGTGTAGAGCAGAGTGGGATTTGACCTTGGCTTTAATAGGGCCTCTTGGGTGTGCCTGTGAGGGAGCTCACTGCGCTTTGCTGATTTTTTTTTCTTTTACTATTATTTAAAAAAAAAAGTGGAGAGGGGCAAAGTCTCTCCGCAGCGGGACTTAGGGACAGTTTGAGCAGGGAAGAGAGAAGATGACAACCTGGAGATGCTGTAAAACAGAGTGAAACACAATTTTCTACCAGATAAATTGTTGTTTTTATTGCAGGTCAACTGTTTTCATGCTGTGACATCAATGAATGATTTCTGGAGCAAATCGGGACATTGTTTGTGGATCAGTGCTATTTCAGTTCATACTATTTTTTGTTTCTTTGCCTTTAAATAGACCTTCTCAAGTAGGTGCATTTTGGCTCACCGCTTCTGAAGTGCCTTTATGCACTGCAGTCTTTACTTGACATAAACAGTCTAAAAGGGTGACCCGTCAATTTGTTTAGTAGAACAAATTATAAAGCCGCCAGGAGCCCACAGCAAAGAGGATTACATCAAAAAGCCACCCATTTCATTAGTTATACCTGTTTGATTGTTCTTAACCCTTATCATATCAATATGGACCAATATCGCTGAGGAATATTACCAGCACCTTGGTGAATCTGTCCCATAAAGAACTAAGGCAAATCTGAAGACAAAAGCAGGTCCAACCTGGTACTAGTACCTACTGAAGGGTGCATATTTGTAAGTACTGTTTCACCATTTACATAGACACAAAAATGTGAAGTAATTTTATTTAAAAAAAAACGTTTATGCAGTTTTTAAGAGTTTGTGCAAATCTGTGCAAACACCAATAATTCCAAAATACTCTTAAAATGTTTTAAGGTCTGCAGCTCAACATTTGTACTTTCTTTTGGTTTTCTAGTGACCCTAACATGCGATAAATGAATACAATTATGTTGCTGTTAAACATGTTCAGTGGGTAGCTGGACACCAGAGGTTTACTGACTCTGAAAGAGGTCACTGTCATCTAAACTAAGGTGACTTATACAACTCATATAATAGGAATGAAAACCCATTATATTGACTTGTCTGTCCACGTGCGTTTCCTACTTTGTCCATGTGCATGTGATGCTTTAGCATTTCACCAGTCTGGTCAGACTGTTAATGGCTTTGTGTAAGTGGATGCTGGGTAGTCCACATTGAATTCACTGAGTTCCCGCTGCTCTTGTGTTTTTTTTGTTGCATAAAATCAGTGTCTGGCTGCAGAGCACTGACAGCAGAGACACATTTCTGCAGAAAGCAGTGAAGCAGAGAGCGGTGGGATCTTTGATGACACCGCTGTAAAGTGAAGGAAAGCGGAGAACAAATGAATTTTTATTTAATATGCAAACAGTTCAACACTATTTTATTAAATAAAAAGCTGTGATAGTTTAATCATATTTCCAATGCAGCTCGCTTCTTTGCTCTCTTCCCCTTGTCCTCATGTCCTGATCTTCTGCTTTATATTCCCCCATGAGACTTTTGCATAAGACTACTGAAAGCTTTTGCGAAAAGTTCCAAAACTTGAAACTTTAAAAGGATCAAATGACTTCTCTTCATCTTCTACTTATGCACTTGTGTTACTGAAGTATGTCCCGTAAACTGGCTTTCCACTCCTACAAGAAGAAAAAGGCAAACTCTGTCTTGTCTGCGAAGACCTGCTAATTTGGTTTTGTCTGGCTCCTTGGATGCGAATATCTGAGTTTCAGATATCAGAGCACGCAGACTGATTTCATGGCACACCATCCCCCCCTTTAGCCCCTTCTTTCTTTCTCTATCCTTTCTCTCTCTCTTAGCTCTTTGGATATATTCCCCTATGATTATAAATAGATTCTAATTAGCTCCTCCAGCCATGGGCAATAGAATTGTTCATCAAGTAGGGACTGCACTCAGAAGACTTTATACATTAAAGCTTTTGCAAAAGTCAGAAGAATAGCAAATCCCCTCTGCCTCAATTTAATTTTTTCTGCAAAGCAGGGATTAATTTTCCCATATTTTATCAGTTCGCATATAATTCACCGGTGCAATCAATTTCCCTCATGGTTCAAAAGGACTAAAAAAGGTCAACCTGACCTTATGATTGAAAGTCGTGCAAAATCAGAGAACGCAGATGTGGTGCGAGGCTGGTTTTTAGAGCTGTCTTGCCACCACTGACATGAAGGTTTAATATTTCAGTTCACGAAATGTCCCCTCATCAATCAGTGATGAATTAATAGATTCATTCTGACTTCTTTTGCAGTTTTTCAGTGTCTGAACCAAGCATCTAAGCACACTGAGTGCACTTTCTAATATCACTGAGACCTAAAACTTTTCTTTCGCACTTCTTTCCACTTTATTCAAAGCTTGTCAAGACCAAAGACTTGATGTCTGAGATATGTCTACAAGAAGAGATAGATTAATTCTTTCCCGCTCTCTCTCATATCTGCATTGCCAATTCTGTCTGTTTAATGTATCAAGTCAAACAAATTCTTTCTATAACTTCTTAAAAGTGGACTTCTTTGTTCTTTAATTAGACTGTAATGAAAGCCTTCTTTCTTGTAAGGTAGAAGTTCTTCCACACTGGGCTTCAGCACCAAGTTATCAGAGGAAATTATGATGCAAATTTGTCTGTGAAATATTTAAACATTTTATTTCTTTGAAATAAAAGATTAAAACAGATTCCCTATCCAGATCTAACTGAAGCATGTGTACTCTTTGTGGTTTTCGCCACTCACGCTGTCTAATTTTTTTCACTACATACTATGGTTTTGAAATGTGTTCTGCGTGCAGCTATAGGAAATTATTATCTAGCTGTGCAGTGAACTATTGTGGGTTTGATTCAACAATCGCCGTTCTTCTGCAGAGAAAGAGCTCAGCCAGCATTTGGTTTCATGTTTCTTCTCTCTTCTATTATATTAATATGATCCATCTGCTCACCTGGTAGCTGTCTGTCCTTTTACTCTGCAGCTGCCTCCTCCTCTACCTCAGGCAGCACTGGTGCTTTGTTTCTAAAAGACTCCTAAAAGAAATACACAGTAAAACTGAAAAGCAGGATGGTTGTTATCTGAAATACTGATATTATCAGCAGGTTTTTTTTTTTTCTAGTTGCAGCAGCAAAAATAACGATCTGCTTCTTTTTAAACATTTTCGCAGATAATGTTGGCCTGTTTGTTTTTTAAATATATTGCTGAGTCTATGTCGATTATATTTCTCAGCAACGGTGTCTTTTAGATACATACGGGTTGCCCTAGATAGTAGCTCATGACACATAACAGTTTGCATGCAATGGTCTGTAAATTGCACGTATAGCATGTAAATTGAAAACAGCAGCCGACATGAACAGGCAATTATTTTGCAGGAACAACATAAAAAAAATCCACTGCAACACTTTATACCCAAATGATGACTCGCAAGGCTAGTAATGTGATGGCTGAATAGCCTAAAAAAAGCCTATTCTATCTTGCAGTCACAGTATTCTCTTGAAAATTAGTTTTTAATGCTGATAGCCAAAGGGCACCAATTAAGCTCAACAACCAGAAAAGAGCTCCTTGAGCATTTATCCATTCGCCATGACATTATGCTTTGTTTTACTGATGAGACTTATTGTATTAAGCACATTTATCTGCTAATAATTATATATACCTACACCATAAATGTACACTCGACATGAGGAAATGTGCATGAAGACAAACTGAGTTTGAACGGTTCACCTGGCCATCGGTTACCTGAAGAGAAGCAAAACTTTGTGAAGATGGCACACAAATGTTTGTCTTAGAGCACATCTAATTATCTCTTGTCATTAATATTGCTTTACATTAATGGACAGGATGCTTTTCATTAAACACCATAAAATAAATAGATAAACAATAGCAAAAAATTGAAGAAAATATAAAATATGTTGTATTGGTAGAGAAATAAAACAGACAGGGTGCATTTTTCATGTTGAATTATAGTAGGCAATTTGATCCTGTTACTATTTCCAGTGTTGTATGAAACAGTAGAGCCATGCTGCCCTCTGTCTGTAACATACCAAAATACTTCTTTATCCCACACTAATGAGCTTTTTGGAACATTTCCACCATGTCTAAGCTTTGCAAATTAAATTACATGCTTGTTAAATCTTAAAGAATAGTTTATATATCTCATATGGTGGTAAAGCAGGATTCTTCACTGTGTAAGTGGCTAGTGTGTGTAGAGCAACAAATATTAAAGAGGTTTTTGTGTTTTATTTGACATGAAAGAATTGAAAGGGTTGCTTGTTTATTACATCAGGGATTTTTTTTGACACGTGGCAGAAATAACCACAGGTGTAAATGAAAAAATCAGTGGTTTGGGGTGGGGGTGGGGGTGGGGGGGGGGGGGGGGGTGCTGCTGGCACACTATTACATTGAAACATAGCCAGTGTTTGTCACACTACAAATGCATGTACTTTTAGTGGCATGATGAGTCAAGCTATATGCTGGCCAGAGGGATGATTTTTGACAAAAGCTGCGTGATCTCTTTAAATTGAAATTCACTTCCAGTATAAAACATGATGTTACTGTTATTATTGCTTTCATTGCATACTAAAACATACTAAATCAGTATTAAGTACAGAGTCGCTCTAGTAATTACAGTCTTGAGTCTCTGTGGATCAGTCAGTGCTGGGTTTGTAAACGTAGGAATTAGGCCAACAGGAGTATCAGTGATGCAATGCTAAACAGGAGCTTTGTGTTTTCAAGGTAATTAGGTCAATGGGTGGTTAACGGTGTGAACGTGCACCCACACAAAGGTCACATTTTAGAAAGCGATACCAATGAGTGTCGTGTCTCATCCTTACGTGCTGTCAGGAAATACTGCTGACCAGAAATTTGACTTCACAAAACCTGGTCCAATATACATCAAGTTAAGCTATCTCAGCAACACATGTCCAGTTCTGGAAAAAAAATTTTTTACAAATTCTTTGAACAGATGAAACTAAGATTATGTAGTACCCAGTAATTACGGAGAAGTAAAGGAAAAGTTCAAAGGATTTAAAGTGTAGCCTGTTTGTGTCTCATCTGTCAAACATGTTGGGGGAAATGTTAAGGCATAGGCATGTATGGCTGCTAGTGGAGCCAGGTCGCTAGTGTTTATTGATGATGGGACTGCAGGTTAAATTGTGAAGGATGAAATGTGAAATGTACAGGGCTATACTCACTGCTCAGACTCAGCCAAATGCTGGAAAAGAGCGGACAATGCTTCACAGTGCAAATAATAATAATCACTCAAAGAATGCTGCAAAAGAAACCCAAAAGTTTCTTGAGGCAAAGAAATATGATATTCTTCAATGGCCAAGTGAGTCACCTGATCTCAACCCAATAGAACAGCTTCTCAGTCACTTAAGACAAAACTAAAGTCAGAAAGACTCACAATTAACCCTTGTATGGTGTTCGGGTCTGTGAGACCCGTGTTCATTTTTCTTCAAAAGAAAAATCAAACAATTAATTATTTTTTCACGTGTAAATGTGTTGTGTCTTTCCACTCACTCCACTTGATTATAACTGATTTATTTATAACATTTTATATAAAAGAAAAACGAGAAGCACATTAATTCATAAATGTGATCTAACAAAGGTAAAGGGAAAAAATTAACCATGTTTGCTGTTCATATGTCTTGTAATTGGGATGAAGTAAACATCTGTTGAGTAATTTAACATAAAATTGTTTGATAGTGTTAATTTGGAAAGCCAAAACTCTAGCGGGTCCACCAGACCCATGAACACTGGCTGAGTAACAAAAATACGAACACCACACAAGGGTTAAACAGCAACTGAAAGCAGCTACAGGAAAGACCTTGCATCTCAAGAGAGGAAACACAACATTTGGGGATTTTCATGGGTTCTGGACCTCAGGCACTTATTGAATAATTTTTTTTCATACAGTTAAAACTATATTAGTTTGTCTAATTACATTTGAGCCTTTTGAAAATGAAGGACTACATATAAATACGGCTCTGATTCCTAACCAGTTAATGCAAAATGTTTGCTAAACCCTACGAATTAAAGCTGAAATCCTACACTTCCATCAGTCCATTTTCTTCCATTTATCCAATTCAGGGTCGGAGGGGGACTGGAGCCTGTCCCAGCTTCCACAGAGGCAGGGTACACCTGGTATAGGTTCTCATTCCCGGGGCGTTGTCACGTCCCGCGGCATTCCTGAGGAAAGCGAAAGGTGACCTTCCGTGTTCTTATGGTGCGCCCCGGGTTATGGATGATTTCCAGTGGAATGACGGTCCCGCGGTAATACACGTTCCAGCCATGTATTCCAGCCCTAAACCTAACCTTATCCTTAACCCTAACCATAACCTATTCATAACCCTATTCCTAACCTTAACCAGCACTGAAATGACGTAAAATAGTGTTTTCCAAAGCGATTTTAAGAAAATGAACGAACATGTGTAGATTGAGTCCAAACGGTTCTCATGTTCTCTCATTTTCCCGATCTCGTTATTTAGGAACGTGTTGGGTACCCGGAAGCATAAAATGTTGACGATTTGTCACCTAGCGTAAAATATTATGCTTAGGGAGTGAGAACCTGTTGATAGGTTGCGAATTTATCACAGCGCTTACACAAAGAGACAGACATCTATGAGCACTTTAGAATTACCAATTAACCTAATCCCCCTAACTGCGTGTTTTGGACTGTGGGAGGAAGCCAGATTACCTGGTGAGAACCCACAAAAACGCAGGGAGAATATTCAAACTCCACTCAGAAAGATGGAGATAAACCCTGAACTAACACCATCCCACCAGTCCTGAATAAATATATGTGTATAAGCAAAAACTCATCAGAAACCCATCATCTCTTTGTTTTACTTCCAAGGAACAAAACTTTTTTGTACATTTTCTTGAGGTCAGTCAATGTTTTCAATCACTTTCAGCCCAGAAGAATGTTATTGTTTGTTACAGCACTTAATACCCACCTATGAATTGTTCATGTATAAAAAAAAGGCATCTAACTCAAGGGATGAACTAATGTAAACTTTCCAAAGAGCCAGGTATAAATTGTATATTTCCAAACTTTGTTCCTAACAGCCTGACATAAAAACACATTTTTTGTTTATTATTTTTGTTGAATCTAAGCAAAATCCTCAAAGACCAGTTGCCAAAAGGTTGGAATGTGTCTGTATGGTGTGCAGTTTGTTCTTCAAAAAATTTGAGGAAACAGAACAAGTGGAGGACAGAAGAAGAAGTGGCAGACCTAAAAACAAACAAACAAACAAACTCTGCAGCAGATAAACAGTATCTGAAATCCATATTGTTAAGAAACAAGAACAAATCCAGCATAGACCTGACAAAGGACCTGAGAGATGCATCTAATCCTGCAGTTTATCCATCTACTATTCACTGAAGCCTCAGAAATTGAAGGGTAGTTGTTAATGAACAGGGAGAGAAAAATGAGGTATGCAAAATTACACAAGAACTAGACTTAAAATGACTGGCAACATGAGTGATTAAAGCAAATTTGACATTTCTGACTCAAATTGTCAACAAATATATATGGAGGAGATCAAGAGAGAGATAAAAACAGCAAGTGTGCAGGGGATCCTGTAAAAGTTTTTAGAATAATGAATAAGAGTGCCATCAGATTTTGATAGACTGTGCAGTACCATCTGGAAAGCATGTGACTGGCAACTGCTTCTTTTTTCCCCCCTGTCCTGCAGCCAAAGGTCCATCCTGCTCAATGGTCTCAACAGACAAAAACATTATTATAAATGAGTCAATGGTGCATTTAAAAATGAAGCATCACACCATTAAAACTAGCTTCTCCTTCAGAGTGATCATTTTAGTGCTTGGAAATAAAGACTGTACTTGAAGGCAGTGCTTCACAATGTCCATATATCCATATATTGACCACTACAAACCTATCATCTGTCTTAAATTCATGTGAAATCTACTCTCCCATTTGTATTTTCCCTATATTGTAGATGTTCAGGTTAGTCCCCCCGTTCTTGTTTATATTTGCTTGATGTATTGTTAGCATTATCAGGTTCCATGCTTTTAGGTTGCCTGTTTAGCTGTCTCTTGCATATGTGATAACACACACGTATTATAATACACAACTTCTATTGTGCTGTTAGACAAATTATTCTAGATTTCTGACTCTGTAGCCCAGAGCTCACTATTGAGAGTAAACAAACTAATGAGTGATTATGTAAAGGAGAAGCCCTGGAAAACAGCTTCTGTGCTGCTTTGCATTGTCTCTGTAATTCTACTTTAAGGACGAAAACCATTCTTACAAAGCACACTCCCTCATTTGGTCTGTTGATACCAGTGATGGTGGCTTGTCTAACATGCAAATACTCTCACTGATGATCAGTGGAGTTAAGAGTTAATTACTGCAAACACAATTGCACATATCTGCGTTATACACACCACAAAAGCCTCTACAGTCATTATATTTCTCTGATTTTCCGAGTGCTTGCTTTCATTTGCCACTTAACCATTTTTTTCACTGCGCGATTTATGTGAACTATTTCGAAATGATTGCTGTCAATACTAATAATACTAATAATAATGAACACGTTAGATTAGCCAGCAGGGGGAGCTCTCAGTTTAGGAAGGAGGTGCCAAGGTTTACCATTTAAAGGAACAGGGCTGCGTTTATTTCCAGTTAATTTTCTGAGGGGCTTCACTCGAAGAAAGTCTCCTAAGTTGTAGTTAAGTGAGCCTTAAAATCGAAAGCAAAATCTAACCAGAGACACAACATTCTCTGCCTCTATTATATATTATGTACAGCCGCTGAAAGCCGACCCCTGGGGGCTTTTCCGAAAGTTAACCCCTGAATGTACGGTCGGTCGGTCGGTTTGTTGAGTACCTTTATCTAACACATAATGCAACGCTTAAATCTGTATACTGGGCGTGTGTGTGTTTAGGGGGGGTGTAAAGCAGGCGTAGAGACGCCGTCGTATGGGAGCAGCTGAGGTACATTCGTACCCAGCCTAAACCACGAGCTCCGTGGCGTATTAAAGTTAATCCATTTTTGTGTATTTTCCCCCGGCTACGAGGAAGCCTTCCGACTGTTGGATTCTGTATAGCTACAGCTGGCAAAGATTTGCATGAGCTCAAGCACCAATGGTTTTTACCAGCTCCAACTCCAACTGGGTAAAAATCCAGACTCCATCTTTTCGGGCCCGCGCTAGCCATTATTTTATTTACTAAATGCTTATATCCCTCCGCAGGGTCAGAGAGTATTTTGAAGAAATTGTAAAATGGTTTATCTGTCATTTCTCATCGCGTCTTCTCAACGGTCTTTTTAAACACGCCTCACACTCGCGAAACATCCCTTTCTTGGCGAGCCCCGTCGATTCTGAAAGATTTGTGCACCGTAGTTGTGCTGTTCAGGGGGAGGAGGAGGCGGATCTAGTTTTTGAGGAGCTTGGAGAGGGGGGCTGTGCTTCGGTGCCACTTATCATTAGATATGGCCACCGTTACAGAGCACCCCGAAGCGTCATCTTCAACTTAATTTTGTGCTATTTCATAGTCATTTTGCAGCTCGGTCAGCGCGGCAGGCGAGATGTTGTTTTTGGCGAGCTAATGTTTGTTTTTACATGTCTTTTGGAGGCGGTTGTTACTGCGTGGCAGGATGACTGTGAGTCTCTCCTAAACTGGCCGCTTGGTCCCGCAGCTTGTCGCAGCTGAAGAAAATAGAACCAGTTGCCAACCCCCAGCGGTCGGCATCCAGCTTTTTTTCCCCTATTGCTTTGCGGGTCGCTACACTTTCCCCCGAGGATTCCTACTTAATGTTTGGCCCACGGAGCGTTGACTTTAGCAGCCGCTTGGATTTCGAGGTGGTTATGTTTACACGTTAATGGTAAAATTATTGGCTGTAGACTTGGGTGGCTAACACCAACTAGCTATATAAGCCGAACTCGTGCGACGACAGCTGTCATTGGAGAAAGGAAAGTGATCCCCGCAGATGCGTGCGCCAATGAAGCGGTTTTCTGTTGGATTTACATCATCCGCTTCTCCATCAAATGGGCAAAGTTGGGAATAACATTGCAGCGCTGGAGTATAATGATATGCGTTGTGCATTTTTGAGAACTGCGGTGTTGCTTCATTGGAGAGAGGCTAGCTAGCTCCATTAGCTTGCTAGCTAGCTGGGTGATAAGTGCGACGTTTCATCCCCCTTATTTTGGACATGAAGAGGATAACTCTCTATTCATAGGGCTGGAAGGTAAGCTATATTTGCCTCTTCGTCTTTTTACTTCAATGTAAGCTGAGTTTGTTGGGAATTTACCTTTTCACGTAAGGCTGAGCCAACCTTATCCTTCTCCAGTCTGATGTTGGGGGTTTGTCGCCGCCTTGGCTTTCATGACTCAGACTATTCAACGGAACGGCACATTCAATTGAACATTTCGTGGGTGCTATATAAGCAAATATTAACACATTTACTGCATTATTCAGTGCAAATACACACAGCTAACGTTAGTTGGAAGCTAAAAGGGAAAAAAATCAGAACCTGGGTGGTTGTGTAACCTATCATTTTCACTTTTTGTGCATCATTGTAGTTCCCTAGAATAGTTCCGTTTCATTGAATAGACCGAGCCTTTGTGTGTGTGTTGGGCTCCCCTTTGCTTTGCACCCGGTTTGAAGCTGACTATAAGGAGGGGTAGTGTTTTTAAGGTTTCTCGACAAGTTTTCTATGAGCCATGGACATGTTTAACACTAGCACTGGGAAACAAAGGGGTGAAGCCTTTTTTAGTGTTTTGGCGTAGGCGTTAGTCGCATGTATGAGTTGGACAACTAACTGCAACCATAGGTAACCTGTTTGCTATAGGTGGCCCTCTCTTTTAAAGTTGTCTCTAAAGCCAGTCCTCCTCCGGTTGTTAACTACGATAAATGACTTCGTTTCTTTTTCCAATTTCTGTTAAATTTAGTCGACATCAACGTTACTTTTGTCTGTGGTCGACGAAGAAAAGGCGACAGAGTTGAGCACAACAAGCTAGCAGTCGTTAGCTGGATGCAGCTGCTTTGTGCCCAAGCTTCGGTCAACAAAAGCTAACGCTAGCATGTTTTTGGTTGCTCCCGTGGTGGTCGTGACTGCCTTGTAGTCACCGGATCTTAACCTCAGATGCCCCAAGTAAAGTTCTCCTCATCACCTTTGAGCGTTTGCTTGTTGTACAAAAATGCTCCTTATCCGACGACTTCTTATCATATCAGATCCTACAGTGTTTAAAGAGACAATGTCTTCAGTTTTGTTTGTTTGTTTTGTTTGTTTGTTTTATCTCAGGGGTAACATTCCTAACTTGGCGTTTGTGCAGTTTTATAAAGGGTTTGTATTTCGTGTTCAGTTTTGGTGTTGGACGACTTCTTAAAGGCTGTTGAAGTCAATATAATTGATAGAAAGATGTTGAATTGCCACAGACAAGCAGCGAAAGGTGGTGTGTGTCAAAGTGAGACCTCTTCTGAGTCACTGAAAAAGCCTAACTAATAATTTAAGCCATTTTCTGACCACACTGTCTGCACATGAATAGGCATGGATGGCACTGAATTAAAAAAGGTTTAACATGGCACAATTTATTATAAACACACATATTAAATCTGGAACTGCATGTATCCTCATTTACATTATTATACAGATGAGCAGTACCTGTTACTGCACATAATGGGGATTGATAAGACACAATTTTATGTTTCACTGAGCAAAACACTGTGCTTCTGCAGTTTGGAATGAGTTTGCTTTTATAACTTAGTATGTGTCACAAATGTGCACATTTTCGGTCTGTGCGATGCTTATTTAAAAAAAAAAAAACAATGACCAAAAAGTGTTTGATGTTGATACTATCAGGTATGTGGTTTACCCTAGATATAAGCTGGGGTTTCAGTATACAGTTGAGTGCTTGAGCTCAGTCAAGTTTTGAGTGAGAAGAGCTAGGCTCATTTTAATGAATTATATAATCAACTGCTTCAAATCAGTCGCATCCTGCGGATGCACTCAAAATTGCGGCATCTTGGACTATAGCTGGAGATGATGGTCTTTGTTGTGCTCTGCTGCCTCGGTAAGCTCAGTGTAGTGGTACATGAATGAGCCAGTTCTTTTAAAAATAGTGCTGCAGTTTGCAGTCGTTTTCTGCAGTAGAAGGACAACTGTGGTTGTCACCTGCAGTCCAAGACAGTGGCGATGTCTTAGTAAGGACTTAAATAATATAAATAACCAGCTTTGTCATGAGCCAGCATGACAAGGAAAACTATGTTGCTGATTTGGGATTGTCTGCTTGTAAATCAGTGCAAGATTCGACATAACCTGTGGACGTGTAGTCAAAGGAATATTGGGCAAGTTTATTTCCCTGGTACAGGTTCAGTTACGGTGTTTCCACCAGTCACAGTTAATCCATTAACCTCCGAGACAAATTGGCTGAAGTGAATGCTCACTAACAAGTATTTCACTTTGTTTTCTTTCTTGCAGTCATTATTTCCACATTTAGAGGATCATTAATGAAAACATATGCAAAAGACAATACTGGTGGTGCTGGATTAAAAAAAAAAAAAGACAGCTTTTCACTCACATTTGTGACTAAAGAAAGATGGATGTGGACTGTAAGGACTTAAGGTCACATGTATAAAAAAAAAAAATATATACACACACACACACACACACACACACACACACACACACACAAATTTTTTATTTTTAACATTTAGCCCAAGAACCTTCAAAACTTTATCAAATGGTTGATAAAGCAGTGGAGATGACGAGCGGCATCGTCTCTGTGACAGTCACACTGGGCAATAAAGACTCAATGCTGTGACCAAAGCAATCACGAAGGGGTGGAATGAGAATTTTTTTTTTTTTTTTTTTTTTCTTTCTAGAATTGACTACAATATCACTCGTTGCTGAACTTAAGCATCGAGCAGCTTTTGTTTTTTCTTCCTTAAATTTGGCACACATTTTGTGAAGTTGCGCTCTCTCTCTCTCGCTCTCTCCCCCTCCGTCTCCCATGATTCTTCTTCGTAATCCAGTGGTGGTCCTTACTTGTAAAGTAGTATTGTGAAATCCCCATAACTGATACATCGCTATTGTTGTACATTAAGGTTTCCAGCAGTATACAAGGGATTTAAAATTGGCTTATTTTTGGTTTTCACAGTCTTATTAAAATATACAGGGGTTCAGTAAAATACTCATTTCCTGTAGTGTTGTAAATGAGAAATGTTACGGTTGACACTGCAATGATGTTGTCCTTGCATACATTAAAAAAAATGAGTCACTATGTATTGTTGAACAGTTCTTAGTGTGTGTGTGTGTGTGTGTGTGTGTGTGTGTGTGTGTGTGTGTGTGTGTGTGTGTGAGAGAGAAAAAAAAAAAAAAACAACAGTCACTTAACTTTGTCCTTGTCCACATTGGCAATGAAAGCCATCAGCCATCATTGTGTGAACTTGGTTAACACAACAAGGTATTGCAATGAAGTCAGTTTTTGACAGCGTTGTGCTCACAATTCACAGTCAAGCGAAATGTCTGCAAAAGAGATTTGAAGCCTTAATAAAAATGCTTCAAGTAGAAATTGCATACAAGCTATTATACATCCTGTATAGACTGCAGTATTACTTATACGGAAGGCAAGTCTGGTCTTTGTGTCCTAAATGGGCTGGGCAGGATGAGCATCTGGAAATAGCCACTGAGAAGGTCATAGCAGTGTAATATTATTTCAGATAAACAAAGATCTGTGCCTCTCGTACAACCATGTCACTTTCAGTAATGAGAAAAAGACTTGTTCTGCAACACTTACTGTAGCCAGATTAATGTGTTCATAATATTCATGTACACATGTAGACCAGATCTACACAAGCATCTACCACAGCAGTGCTTATGCTGACATGGAAATTTATGAATTTCCATTAAGTCTTAGTATGCTGCTCAACTGAGAAGATTTGTGTAGAAGATGTGTGTCCAGGCAAATGCTAGTAACTGGTGATGAATTTTTAAAAAAAGAAAAAAAAACTAAAGAGTGGAGGAAGATAATAAATGCAAATGTGTTCTTATGTTGCACTAGTATCATTGAATGGTTTGAAGTGGCAGTCTCAAGTATCTTCATTTGAGTGTCTTAATTCAGTCTGGCAGTCCATCGGCTATTGACAGGATGTGCAAAACATGGCCCTCTGGCCACTGGGCATCCTTGATAACATTTTAAGCAGCTCACAACCACAAGGAAAGGATGCACTACTAAAAATTTAATTCATCCAATTTTCACATTATAGTAGAGCAGCAAAAAACAAGACCAAGGGAGCACACCCCTTATATTTCATCTCTTTTGTTCTAGTTGACATAGTAGACTACAGCTAATATCAGAATGGAACAGCCACCTCACTCATGGTTAAGAAGCTACGAACAAGAGAGAGAAATTTACAAACACCAGGGATGCAACAATATTTGGATCAGATGGATCTAAGGTTGTAAAGTGTCCAGATTAATTGACTTCTTGACTAGTAAATGATTATTACACGTGCACAGGCATATAGTTCACTAGGCTTGTACTGTAAATATGCTCAGCTACTAAAACTGGGATATCTTTTTCGGTAATATGATTATGCTCAAGGTGCAAGGGATTGGTGGCATTACTTTTGATCCACAACAGTTTTTCTTTTTGGTTTATGTTGTATTTACTAACACATAAAATGTGTCCAGACAATGGACATGGTGCTGTTATTTGGTACACACTGCTCAAGTTATCCATCTGCTCTGTATTTCAATTTTCCGTACTGCACACTGGACTGGAGTTAAGTGAGAACACACTAGGTAGTATGTTTTAAAGAGAACCGTGCATAATAACGAAGTATTAACAGAATTTAATAAAAAATTAAATGACAGACATGGTCAAGATTATATGGATTAGAGGTTCTAAATGTTGGTTTTGTTGAATTGCCCAGCCACATATCAGTGTGATCCTTAGATAAGTGATGATCTTTGCAGCTGATATTTTAATTTTTATTCTTGCTTATGTTCTGTGTTTACTCTCATGCTGCTGCTGCTGCAGTACATGAGTTGCTAGCAGTGTAGCTAATGTATCATAGGAGACACTTAAGAGCCGAAGGTGATCAGTTGGACCACTGCACCACCACTAGCTTTTCTTTGTATATTTGGAATACTTTTTGGCCTAATTATCTATTGTACTCAAGCGAGTTGACGCATCTCATGAGTTCAGAACACGCCAGTGTTGGCTCCTCTCTTTTGCTGTATATTCAGTGTAATGGTTCTTACATGTATGGTAACACAATGTTTTATCATTAACTCCATTAATATTATTTCAGCACCACTTCACAGGCAACGTATTGGAAAGAAGAACTTAAAGTGCGAAAAAAGAAACTAGCGTGACTGTTAATGGCCATAGTGCACTGTAATGATTTTCACACTGAACTGAAGTGAAACTAATGCAAATAAATTTGGTGAATATTTTAAATGAATAAAGAGAAAATAAATTGGATGTTGGACCTGTCCTTTATTATTTTACCAATAAATATAAATGCAATAAAACTCTATTCTTGAATGTATTTTTTTCATATTTTGTTGCAGCATTTACTTTTGCTTGATGTTGGCTTACACATTAAAGGACTTCAACTTATAAATTTAGCACTTGTACTCTATATGGGCAGAAATCTGAAGTCAACCTGTCAGAAATTGAAAAAGTTATCTCAGTAGAGCAGGGCGATATGACCAAAAATATTTATCACGATATACGTTTGAAAATTTGCGATAACGATATAATTGACACTAGGCAAAATACTTTACAACTCCACAACTTTATTAGTGCAAAAAAACCCAAAAAACATCAATGTATTTTCACACTGGGGACCAGGAGGCATACAGTGCTGCCAGGGCCAACCTGAGAAGAGGCATCAAGACTGCCAAGCAGCAGCACAGGAGGCGTATCGAGGCCAGGTTTGAGAACAACACAAACCCAAGGCAGGTCTGGGAGGGCATCAGGGCTATCACGGACTACAAAAGAAGAACACCATCACCCTCAGCCGACAGTTCTACTCTGGCTGAGGATCTAAATCTCTTTTATGCCGGTTTTGATAGGGAGAACACCGACCCTGTCCTGTCCCCTCTCCCCTCAACCGATCCTGCTCCAGTCCTGAGCACTCATGAGCTGAGGCGTGTGTTCCGGAGCATTAACACCAGGAAGGCGGCCGGGCCAGATGGAGTGCTGGGCCGGGTGCTAAAAGACTGTGCTGCGGACCTGGCGGACGTCTTCACCTCTATATATAACACCTCGTTGTCCTGTTCACTGGTACCATCCTGTTTCAAAGCAGCAACCATCGTTCCCATCCCAAAACAGTCAAATGTCACATGTCTGAACGATTTCAGACCTGTGGCACTCACCCCCATTCCCGCCAAATGCCTGGAGAGACTGGTCATTAAACACATCAGAGCTGCTTTTCCACCATCCCTGGACTCGCACCAGTTTGCATACAGGGAGAACCGGTCAACCGAGGATGCGATCGCCACAGTGCTGCACACATTACTGAAGCACTTGGAACACAGGAACACCTATGCACGGCTCCTCTTTGTAGACTACAGCTCGGCTTTTAATACCATCCGGCCATACAAACTCCGTCCCAAACTCCACCAACTGGGACTTAACTCCTCTCTGTGCAACTGGATTGTGGACTTCCTCACTAACCGTAGACAGAGTGTCAGAGTGGGTAAGAACACCTCTTCCACCCTTGTGGTCAACACCGGTGCCCCTCAGGGGTGTGTTCTGAGCCCTCTGCTATACACTCTCTTCACCCATGACTGTATTTCCTCCTGCGCGTCCAATCTCATTGTTAAGTTTGCAGATGACACTACAGTGCTCGGACTTATATCCAACGATGATGAGACAAACTATAGGACAGAGGTGCAACAACTAGAGTCATGGTGCCACGACAATAACTTGGTCTTAAACACCAAAAAGACCAAGGGGATCATTGTAGATTTCCGGAAGAGGGGTCATAACAACCATCTGCCTCTCTTCATTGGCAGTGAGGCGGTGGAGAGGGTGAGCAGTTTTAAATTCTTGGTGGTAACTGTGACCGAGGACCTGTCCTGGGGCAACCATATCACCTCAGTTGCACGGAAGGCCCAACAGCGCCTCTACTACCTGAGGAGACTGCGGAGCGCACACATTCCCAGATCTCTGATGTTGAACTTCTACAACTGTGCCATCAGCAGCGTTCTGACGTATGGATTTCTAGTGTGGTTCCCCAGCTGCACCAAGGCCGATCAGCAAGCACTCCAGCGGGTGGTGAAAGAAGCTGGCAGAATTATTGGAACAAGTCTGCCAGAGATCAGTAATATCTTCCCCACTCGCTGTCTGAGGAGGGTGCACAGTATCCTGCGGGACCAACATCACCCTGCGCGCCACCTTTTCCATCTGCTGCCCTCAGGGAGAAGGTACAGGTCTATACAGGCCAGAACATCCAGACTGGCCAACAGCCTGTATCCACAGGCTGTGAGGCTCCTGAACTCTCTGCCCCCCTCTCACGGACAATAACCATATCCAACTTCTTAATAGCAATGAACTGGTCTGCATTGGTGCATCATATCTTTATTCTCTTCCCCCTCCTGCCCCCCCCCCCCCCCTCTTTCTTAAATAGATAACTATCATATCTGATATCATATCTCACAGTACAATAATATTGAATGGGTTGCATTGTTGTATTTTGTCATGTTTCTCAGGTCTTTGTCTGAATTTCTACGAACATTATTGCTAAGGATTGTCTTATTGCATTGGAGTCACACTGGGTTAAATATGTACACTTGGGTTTTAAGGGGTATTTATTATTTTCTTCTTTTTTTGGGGTTGTATGGAAGCCCCAAACGCAATTTCATTGTTCTTGACAATGACAATAAATAAATACTACTACTACTACTACTACTTAAACAAGCAGTTGCTTGTTTTTTTTTTTTTTTTAATGTGCATTAAAGTTATATAAAAATGTAACAGTGCAAATGCAAATTCCATGCTGACAGTTTAACCAAAAGCATTTCCAGTGGAAATTGGCCAACATATCCTGAGCATAACCATGTATAATATCCACAAAACTTCAAAAGAGGTTATACACACACACACACACACACACACACACACACACTCACACACACACACACTCACTCACTCACTCACTCTACGGTAATATTATGTTGAAGCACAGTACGTATCACTCCGCGAGGCTCTTGCCTACGGTAGCCGTAATGCTTTGACAATCCATCAAGTGGTGCGGGTTTATAGCTTAGCAAAGTCGTACTAAAACATTTAACAGATTTTCGAGCGCCGTGTACCACGTAAAATCGTTTCGAGGTCAGTAAACGCAAACAGAAACCATACATAAGGCACAGGGGATTATAAGGGGCACTGTCGATTTTCAGAAAAATCAAAGGATTGATTTTTAAGTGTGCCGTATTTAAAAAAAAAAACCCAAAAAAAAACACAGCAATAACGACGGCCCGCTAGCATACCAAAAATAGTGATTTGTTGTGTATCTGACGGACGAAAGCCAAACCAGTGCCACACCACTGAAGTTGCAGCATTTTTACAAACCAATTCTGATTCATCTGTTTCATTCAACGTTCCGCTTTCGCCCTTCTCATTCTCCATCACCGCCATGCTTTTTTAAATAAATTAATACATTTTTCATGTGCCCTTATATAATATTCTGGCTCCTTAAAATGTCAGTCACTAAAAAACTAAGATATGCTGGGCTATTTTCTGATGGCTTAACCTCTGGAAACATCAGCCAGTGTCTTAGGGGTTCCAGTGTAGCGGGGGGGTGTCATAATTGATTTCCACCAGTGAGTATTTAATTGAGCACTGTCAGTACAATTTATTGTAGTAGTAGTAAACAGATCTGAACTAACATCACTCTGATGGATGCATCAGGGGACAACCTGAGGTGCAGTATCTTGTCCAAGGATTCTTCGATATGCAGACTGGAGTAACCGGGGAATCGAGCCACAAACCTGATTGGTAGACGACCTGACACAGCTTCTCCGAACTATAAAGTGGCATTTAAAACACTTGTCATAACATATTGGCCGAAGCTCTTTGGCCAATGCATTTTATTTGCTTTCCACATTGATATCACCACATGAAAGCAAAATGTGATTAGTCAGTATTGGAGTAGCTGTGGCTCAGGCCATAGAGCATTTTTTTGTACCGTGTTTTTCACACTATATTGCGCACTTAAAATCCTTTAATTTTCTCAAAAATCGACAGTGCGCCCTATAATCCGGTGCGCCTTATGTATGAATTCTGGTTGTGCTTACTGACCTCGAACCGATTTTATGTGGTACATGGCACTCAAAATCTGTCAAAAGGTTTTAGTACGACTTTGGTAAGCTACAAAGCCGCACTGCTTAATGGAGTAATCTGAGTCCAAAACTCCGTCCGCTTCAGGTTCCAAAGTCAAATGAACACTGCGGCATCACAGTGTTAAAAACAGTCTAAATTCGTTCATCTTTAATAAAATGATAAATGTTCTGACTGAGAGATTTCTGAAAAACTTAAAACATACAGCTCTGCTATCACGACAGAAAACTAAACAGCAGTGACTTTTCTTAGGGTTACTGAAGTTGGACGAGCTGGTATATAATGATGTGCAACGTGATCGCTAGGGACACAGCTATGTTAGCATAACATAAACGCAATGAAGCTGGAGAATGAATGCTAACTTTTTTCCACTCGATAAAAGTTAACGCAAGGGTTCGCGATGGTTAGGGACAAATGCAATTGCATGACAGGATGTTGTTAACGGACCAACCTTCAGTCAGGAGAACAACTGAGATGATCCATCCACAATACAAGATTTGTAATTAATATACTGCAAGAACATGGGAATAGAGCAGCTGTGAGAGAATTGAACATTAATGAATCAATGGTACGGAAGTGGAGGACGCAAGAAAAATGAGTTGAGTGAAGTTTGAGTTATCTGACTGTTTTGTTTCGCTTAAGGTGCACCGGATTATAAGGCGCATTATGTATGAAAACAGACCCGTTCATCGACAGTGCACCTTATAATCTGGTGCGGATTATGGTCCGAAAAATATGGTACAAATCAGAAGGTTAGTACTTCAGTCCCAGACTCCTCTAGTCCACATGTTGAGGACGATGGTATTGAATTGCCTCTGATGTAGCCAACAGAGTTTGTGTGTGCGTGTAGATGCAATGATTTGAGTAATACGCACACAGAGAAGAACAAAGAGGCGGAGCTGTTACTGAGATTTTGAGCTCAGGCTGAGTGAAAGATAACAAGTTTCTAGCGTCCAAATCAGCAGTGCTGTTCCTGTAATCGCCATTAAAGCCTTCACTGGGAAAAAGCTAGTAGGAGTGCTTCCTCAAAACACCTGATCAACAACCTCTGACTTGAAGAAAAGCAAACTTTGAAGCTGCTCCATCCATGGCTGTTTGTTTTAACCTAGTCTGACAGCATGTTAAAACTACACAGCTTGATGTCAGCTGTCCTATTTTACATGGAAGACATACGTGCAACAAACAGTGCTGAGTCTAATGGGGTGCATGGGGTTTACCAGGCCATAAGGCTTTTGTAACATTTTCAGATTTAACGTGAAATAAAATATTGTATTAATGAAATTGATTTAATATTTCAAAATGTGAAAATAAAAGCTTTTTTTTCACAAGCCAATAAAAATGTACATGGATCAGTGAAACTCGGAGCCACTGACCTGGGGGTTGTTAGGTTGTTATTAATATGACTTAATGACTACACCATCATAACGTTTGTTTGTTTGTTTTGTTTTTTTTTAACAGATGTTGATTGAAGTTAAACTTCAAAACATTGCAATTACTAAAATGGAAACAAATGAGCAGTTCAAAACCTGTGGGTTTTTTTCAATAATTATTATTGCTCATTAATAAGAAAAAAAGTATTTTCCTAATTCTTTCTAATTAATCAATGAATTAATCAATAGATTACTCAATTACTAAAACAATCAAATGCTGCAGCTCTAGTATAAAGAGGTTAAAGCTATTGAACAAAGCTATATGAGTGTGTACAGGGGTGAATGTGGTTTGTATTTAAGAGTGCTGAGAGTAGAAAAGGCATCTATAACTTGGACTACTTTGATTACAGATGGAAATGCGAAACTTGATATCTAAATATTTCAGAGTCAGCCTGTTTTTTTGTTTTTTTATAATTGCATGCCAATAGATCTTTTCTTTAATTTAGCAGCACTGAGCAGATATATATCTGCCACATTGTCCTGTATGTGCCAATGTGGAAACAATTTTTACAATTTTTACAATTTTTTTTTTTTTTATATATAATCAGGGCTGGCTACCTTTCATGTTTGAATTGATACAAGTACTTGGAATTTGGTACCCCTAACAAATGGTGCCTTTTTTAGTGCTTGTTTTAAAACAAATTCAAATTCTTCTCTTATAAAATAATTCCATAATTATTGGCTGAAACTTTTTTTTTTATTGATAAGATTGTACACTCTACACTGTTGCCAGCTGCCTCGGTTAGTTTTACGACAGTGTTCCTGTTACAGTGTTTGCATATAATATTAAATGGTAATATTGGCCTACTGTTAGTTATGGTCAGAAATCAAGATTTTGGACATACTGTAATGTGTTTACTGTAAATAGCATGCTGATGAAAAATTTCAGTGCAGCCAGTGAAAGTGACAATCAATGCAAGAGGGGAAAAAGCCTGATTACTAGAGCTGGGCGATATGAGATTTTTTCATATCACGATATGTTTTTTTCATTTCAGGCGATAACGATATCTATCACGATATAAGCCAAATAACTTGTAAGAATTTGTAAGATTTAAATGTGCTGTTGCTCACAAGTAAAATGTGAAATAATCAGCAGCTTGTTTTTATTTAAATATTTATTTCCCATAATAAGTTCAACAGGGTAGATGTACTTAAGGAACATGAGACTTTTTCAGATAAATAAAGGCAAATATTGCAAACTACACAAAAGGCAGCCGCTAAAGCGTTTAAGTTTCAAAATAGAACAAACGAAACAGACTAAATTGTCAATTCCACTTAGAAACAAAATATTAATTCTAAAAATAAATCTTAGTTTGTTTTACAGAAGAACAGACAAAACTGACTAACTTTTGTCAATATCAAATAAACTGAGAACTAAAAGGAAATTCTCAATCTCTCCTTGTTGTATAGCTGAGCTTTTCAAACAGTTTTAACAGTTACTTTAGTCTGACAAAAGCCGAATGACGAATTAGCGCTTCCAGTCAGAGACTGAGGCTACGTCCACACGTACACGGGTATTTTTGAAAACGGAGATTTTCCGTTTTCGTTTTAAAAAATAATCTCGTCCACACATAAAGGCAGAAATGAAGGAAAACGCTGCTATGAACATGCCAAAGCAGCAGGTGGCGCTAGATTCCTAACCGTGCAGAAATGTTGGCCAATCAGAAGTCTAGAAGCCTCGGTGGGAAAAAGTAAACAAAGCTGGGGCATAGAAGCAGAACCGAGTCGTATGTGTGGAGGGACAGTAACTGTGTGTATATGTAAGCATTTAAACACTGCAGAGAGTAGAATTAACAGTAACAGTATTGTAGAAATTCATTTCACTGAAACAATAACGTGGTGCACAGTGTGACGCATGCACCAGTTTATTGTATTTCCAGACTTGTTTTCGGCACAATTTACAGTGCACGCTACTCTGTTTTTTGTCAGACTTGAAATAGCCGAAATACCTTCACACTACGGAACTTCTATGGCTCTTCCGTTCGACAATCTCTCCGGCATTGGAACCATCATCTGTTTTCTCTTCGGTCACACTCGGTTGATTTTTCTAGTCGGCACACTCATTTCCTCCATTACCCGCTGGCTGCTTCCCAAACAAACACACGTGCGGCTTGGCACTTGTGCTGTACGTAACAAGTCGCGACGTGACGCTGCGGATGTGATTGGTTCAGCTCTGCGCTACTTAATTTGGATTGGCTGACCTTTTTTTTTTTTTTTTTTTTTAAGAGGACAAGAGCGGCGAGGTCTATCGCGATAGCTTAATTTCTCTATCGAGTAAAAGTTATATCGCGATACATATCGTTATCGTTCTATCGCCCAGCTCTACTGATTACCTGATTAAAAGAGATATTGACAGCTTAAACTTTGCCCATCATTCCAGGGTTCGTAGTTAGCTGCAGGTCCTTTGTTGAATTTGCTTTCCGGCTGTCAAATATAACACACTCTTCAGCTTTTAGATGTATTTTGTGTTTGACCAGGTATTTTCTCAGACTAGAAGTGTCGCCATAACCAGCTTTGCAGTGTGTGCTACAGATGTTGTGCAGTTGAGTTTTAAAAAGTGTAACCACGGCTGAGACTGCTTCTAACTCCCCACCGCCATTGTCCTGTCCGGTGTCGATTCTTCACATGTCACAGGACTGATGTCATGCACCCTCGCTCTCTTTCTTCTTTTAACCCAGTTATGCTCCGGTGCCAAAATTTACACTGATTTAGTGTGAATCAATACTCAGTAGAGCTGATAAAACTTGGTTGGTACCCTAACAAGTAGTAAGCTGAAAAATATTTTAGAGTGTATATATAAGAATGGTGTTGTCACAGAGTTGTTAGGCTGAATGGCTGTGACACCATTGTTTACAAACTCTCCAATGTCTATAGCATATATAGCAGGGTGTACATCATAGCTTTAGACTGAAGTGTTTGTTTTTTAATTATTTATATTTTAATTAAAAGTTGCTCACAAGTTTTTAAAGTACATTGCTTTAATACGTTATTGACTATTTGTTTTCTTTTTAAGTATAAACAAGTGTGTAGAAAACTGCAGAAAGACATATCTTTTGCTAAACGTCTCCACTATTTTAACCATAACGCATGAGAGGTGTTGACATTTTTGATCTGCCACTTCTAAATGCATCTTCCTGTGATCAGCTATATTAATCCTCCATGCATCTATTATTATTATTATTATTATTATTATTATTATTATTAAAAATAAAAACATTTAAATAAAACAGCTACTCTGGGACTTTTATTCTTTTAGATGCTGACAGTCAACCCAGTATTTTTGTTCCAGCTGTACAGTTTTTCTTATGAACTGGTTTTAAAATTTACCAGAAACATCAGGTTTGCAGGAATCTGAGCATGGTTATAAATGGTCTAGCAAAGCTTAAATTAATTTATTTCTAGTCTTACTAGAATTGTAGTCCATTTACCACTACAATCCTGCCATCTCAAAATTACTTTGTATTGTTAAATACAAGTAAAGGGCAGTATTCCCATTGTTTACCATTGAGTGCTTTGTAGTGGCTTTTCCTTCAGTGTGTGGGTTGCAGAGAATAGAAAATGTGAACTGGCTGTATGTGGAGTGATTACAGATGGCTTTGAGTAAGAAGTAGAAATCCTACTGCACTGTACTTACAGTAGTCAAAAGCTAACAAACAATTTTTTGCTCAGCATTGAATTTTTTGATTTTCTCTAAACCCCTAGTTTGCTTCTACCAAAAAACTGTAATCTTGGTGTGTTTGAGATGTCTCTGGTCAGATAAGCCACCTCAAAAATGCTTAAAACCAATTATTTGAAATTATGTAATCAAAAGTCCTAACATGAATTCAGTTCATTTTTTAAAAATTGATTTGGACACAGTAAGGTACAGTGACAACACTAAAGCAGTGTTATTAAATGCTACTGAAGATTGAAAGACAACATCAGGCTTCTACGGCTAGATGGGTGTTATAGATTGGAGACATATCCTCACTGGTTGTGTCTTTTTAAGTTTTTTTTTTAAAAGGTTTTAACTGTGTTAAAACAGATCTGCAAATATACAAGAAGTTTCTGGAAAATGAAAATGCCCAAGAGCATTCATCATTCATCATCATTCATTGTTTTTAAATGGAAGTTTGGGAACACCAACCAGAACTGAAGCACCTATCAGGTCTTTATATCAGGATGGGTAGACTGAAGCTGTGCCTTGTAGTTTTTTTAATGTAGTTTTGCATGGTATACATACCGGAAGGATACTGCAATACTCTGCTGTTTCTAAAAACACAAATTTATGACTAATACCAGTGTTTGAGAAATGACAGTGTTCCAAAGAAAGTTGTAATTTCTGCATTTTATGTGCAACAGCGGCGCAGTGTTTTCCTGAGCGCACTACTTCATTTCCCTGCAGGCATAGTGGGCGGGCTAATGCTGCAGCTATCACAAAACAAGACACACAGTTCCCAAAACAAGTTTCTTGCATACTGTTTACAGCTAGCCAACAAAGTGAATGCATAGGATACACTGAGTAGTAGATGGCAGTTGGGGTAAGCTCACAAACATCTCTGTGAAAGTTTTTTTTTTTTTGGGGGGGGGGGGGTTCTTTAAAAATTGAGATGGACCAAAGAAGCCAGCTTTACATTCGTCACCTTTTCCCCCCCTAAAGGATTCAAAAAGAAGAGGGAATATGATAACTATTGCATGTTGTACATGAGTCAAATAAAATTATTATAAGCTAAATCTTCACCATTAAAGTTTGGCGAGCTTATTGGCTAAGGTCAGTGGCAACTGTTTGGTTTCTCTTTTGGCTAAATGGTGAATGAAGCAACCATGTATACAAATCGGGTGTTCGCAGGTATTCAGGTCAAAACAAAAGTTGTAAATTATCAATTTGTGTTCAATACGTTCTGTTAATGGTTAGCATGTCAGTTTCTTTTACACTATTGTATGTTGTTAACTTTCCCGTGTGTGCTTTTTTTTTTTTCTTCCCCTTTTTGCTCTTGCCTTTCTGTACTCTTCTATCCCCTCTATCCCCCACCAATCACAGCAGATCCCTGAGCCTGTTTTTTGGAGGTCTCTTCTTGTTAAAAGGAAGCTCTTCCTTCCCACTTGTTACCAAGCATGTGCACTGATTCATTGGGTGGGGGGGTTCCTCTAATATATTAGGGTCTTGGGTCTTCACCTTGCCATGTAGAGCACTTTGAGGCAGCTTTAGATGGGAGTTGGCGCTGTATATAAAAGTGAATTGTCAGACATGCTCTTGTTTATGAAAAAGAGAACAGAATCTAAAAATAGCAAATAATCTAGAGTTGCCTGTAAAAACAACAAAGTACGTGATTTCCTCTCTCATTTTCAGCCATAAATGAGTATACATACTTCTTTAATTAGTAGTTTACATATCAAAACAGTTACAAAACACAATAATGAAAACAAAAGCAAAGATGATGCATTTTCACAGAATTTGTAAAGAGGACAGGAATGGTGTTTATGTAGGAAAAAAACCCAAAAGAACTCAATTCTAAGTATTTGGTCTATGTTGAGATTGCAATTATTAAACACAATTTCTACCATTTAGTAATTTAACTGAAGGGGGGGTGGTGTCAAGATATTGAGGGTTTTTTGGGGGGATTTTTTAAGACAAAATTGTGATAACACTTGGGGGGTTAGTTGCACAGTCTTATTGGTAGAGACCTCCAAGTATAACAGAGCAGCCATTTTTCCACAGGAAGCCACTTACAGCACACTTATTCAAACTGCCCCAAAATAATCAAATGCTAGCAAATTAATTTGATAAAATCACAAAGAAGTAAAATGAAGTAAGCAGTTATCCACAAAGTATGTTGTCAAATAGATTAATTTCAATAGGTGCGTGTGAGCAGGAAACACTGAAATTAGTGCTGTTTATAATAAGGCAAGACAGATTTTGCACTCACTATTTCAAACTTAAATTTCTCTAAAAGTACGAATGTGTTACCTACACATCATCAGCACACTTTTTTCCTTTATCAGTACCAGGAAAAAAGTGTGCTGATGATGCGGGCCAAATGTAATTAGGCTGGCCCACGGGCCAGAGTTTGACACCTATGAAATACAGGATCTCTGGAGAGACTTGAATATAACTATGTGCATCAAAACCTAGGTGTGCTGAGCATGTATCATTCCTAAGTAGACTTTGAGTTTAATATTGCTACCAGGGTCTGATTTTCAATAACATATCAGAGTAGTTGTATATGAAAAGATGAAATCAATTTAATTGTCTGAACAAAATGCAGAAAATTTCAAAGGCGACAAAAGCTTTCTGACTACGCTGTTTGAGTTTACAGATAAATCAAAAATTATTCAAAAAACATGGACTTCCATGTTTATCAGTTAAAAATAGCGTCTTAGACATGTACTAAATTAAAACCTGTTAATATAAATTCAGATTAGGTGCAAATCAGCATCCGTTTTGCTTTTTTCCAAACATTGCTTACCTCGTCTTTCTTAACGGTTTTTCAGAATGTCATCAGAGGATAAGACTGTGGAGCCCTCTGACCAGGGACCCTCACCGCCATCAAGCAGTGTAGGGGCCACGTCCACAGGAAGTCCTGCCCACGCAGACAAGCGACCACGTGGCAGGCCGCGCAAGGATGCTGCTGCCCTCCTACCCCAGGCACCACCCTTATCCACGTCTAAGAACAGAAAAAAGTAGGTTTTTACCTTTGACATTCAAATCAGTTTGTATTTTTAAAGCTCAGGGAATTACTTATTCTTGCTGAATTGGTTAGCATTGCTAGTGCAGTAACTTTATGTAATACTTTTTGTAAGCAGTGGTCTGGTGCCGGACCCCCTCTATAAAATGCTTAGGTTTAGACTTTAAATTAGTCTTGAAATTTTTCTTGACATTGGATTTGTAAGATGTGCGGAGCCAAAAGAAGAAGAAGTGTGAATCCCATATTCTTTTCAAACTTTATATATTTTAAATATCTGATATTACCTGCTTCACCATTTCCCCTTAGTGACAGCGCAGGTGAGGTTTTAGAGACATACCCATATGTCTCTCATATTGGATTTTCTTAATTATCGTCCTCTTAAATCCAGAATCTAATTTAAGATCCTTCTCATCGCATTTAAGCTTTTAAATAATCAGGCCCCATCTTATCTCTAAGACCTCATAGTACCATATCACCCCATTAGACCACTTTGCTCTCAGACTGTGGGCTTACTTGTTGTACCCAGGATATTTTAAAGTAGATTGGGAGGCCTCTCTTCTGTGGAACCAGCTCCCAGTTTGGATTCTGGAGATAGATACCCTCTCTACTTTTTAAGATTATGTTTAAAACTGTTTGATCTTATAGATAAGGCTGGATCGTGTAACCCTGAACCCTCTTAGTTACGTTGCAATCGGTCTAGGCTGCTTCCTTTAATGCACTGAGCGCTTCTTCTTCATTCACTTTTTCCCCTCTCACTGTGTTTATACACCACTCTGTATTTAATCATTAGTTTTGTGGATTTTTTTTAATTTTTTTTTTATTTCTGTCTCTTTTCCAGTAATGTGTTTTTTTTGTGCTGTCTTCCTCCTCTTACCCTAACTGGTTGCATAGATAGCTGCCTGTCCCTAAGCCTGCTTTTTTTTTTTTTTTTTTTTTTTTAAAGTTTCATCCTGCTAAAAGGGTTTTTTTCCTTTCCACTGTCACCAAGCACTTTTTCTCATGCAGTCATCTGAATTTGTAATTTTGTCTGTGTTATTGTAAGGTCTTTACCTAACAAAATAAAACACCTTGATGCTTTATGTGATTCAGCACTATATAAATAAAATTGAATAGGGAATTACTTAATTCTTGCTGAATTGGTTATTCTTGCTGAATGCGATCACAGCAATGATTAAGGGTGTTGAACCTGGGCAACATTTAATATTTGGCCAAAAATAAGCCTTGGGAATTTGTTGCTGTTGCAATGGGCACAGTGGAGTAGATCTGCAATGTTCACCACAACAGAGAATTGATACGCGTAAATGATTACAAATACATGGTTTTCTTCTTAAACTATTCTTGTGATCAAAGTTTAGAAAATTAGGCTACAGTTCTGTAACCGACATTTGCAACACAGAGTGAAAAATAAATTTAACTTGCTGAATTGGACTCGTAGACTTTAGAAAGTCATGTATGGTATTTAAACCCCTTTACTTTTACATAACACTGTAAACTTGATAACAAAACCCCAGAAAACTATGCAAGATTTAATAAGATGATTGTGGTGAGACTTACCGTTGCACTCCTGCCACCATGTACATCACTCTATGTGAAATTTTACAGTAAACCTAAGAAATCATAGTAACAGTGGTAACTTAAAATCTTTCACTGGTTATTATTTTTATTTTTATGTATTTATTATTCATGGTAAGTTAAGTACACAAAACCAGCTTTGGAAAAATGGGTGATCTTGCCTTTTATTATTGCTTCTCCTCCAAATTCTGTCAGGTGTCATGAGCTTAAATACCCCATTCTGTGTTACTGCTTATTAAATCCAGTGCTTACCTGGTAAGAGACGGCATTAAAACTTAATCCCATGTTATTAAACAAAAATATCAAGGTGGTGCATAGGAAGCATTGGGGAAAAAAGCCCTCAGTTTAAATCTGAAAATGGTCCTTATACTATATGTGGCATATTTAAAGTGGTCTGAACCTACTTTTGGCTGCTCCTATTTGAATCCAAAGGGATTTGTGTTTCCTCCTGGAATTAAAGTGGGGGCCTTTTGCAGTGTACTCAATAGTACCGTGGTTGACCACTTCTTACTTAAAGTAGTCTGAAACTACAAAATATTTTATGGTCATTCTAGCATTGCATAAGTTACTACTTTAAGTCCTTTGTAGAAGTCCTTGGGGTTTTAGCAGCTTGATTTCATGTAATTCCACCACAGATGTTTAGGCTCCGTGCAAGGTGTCCTGCTTCTCTGTGACTTCCTTAGCAACATACAATGCAGCTTAGAGCTGTAAAATAATGCCCGCAAGGTTCTTAACTCTCTCCTCAGTCTGTCCTCTCATTCAATCTTAATACCCTGTTCCCAATGGATCGTTTAATCTCCAAGTATTCAGACAATACATTAATGCCACAGTAGAAGGATGACCAGGGACACACTTGAAATACTTAATGTTGTTTAACTGGTCACGAACTAACCATCAGCAGTTTTATTTATATCTTTGTAATGGCTAGGGTTTTGTTAAGAATCAAGAATAGAATTACAATTTGTATATATTTTAAAGTATGTCATTATTTTTGCAGAATAGGCTGCTGATTACACACTTATTTAGCTCTGCCGCAATTATTTATCCCCTCTCAGATTTCATTTAATTAGATACAAACACCTCCTGAAAGCTAAATTGCAAGCTCATATTCCATAAAACACCCCCAACACAGTGATTACAGCTTTGTGAATTCAGACAATTTACTCCATCCCGATTTCTAATTACTGTTGGTCATAAAAGCCTACAGGCTAATGAGGAATGGCTGGTCCTCTAAACTGTACTGTAACTTGTAATCGAACCATGGTGAACACTTATAACGTCATTCTAGACCAATTAATTGTTCTCATAGGCTAATCAGCTTCATTCTGTGGTGTATGTTTTAATTTTAAAATTGTCATAGATAAGTGTGATTAAGGGTATTGATTTGTGACAAAGGTGGATGCTCTATAAATCGCTGTTGTAGACCTGATTGGTTAGAATTTACTAGATTTGCTTATGCTCCATCTGCTAGTCCATCTCTTCCAGAGCAACATGATCCTTGTCAGGTTTTCCAGGCAGCACTGTGCTAGCTGGGACTACTTACCAGAGCATTATTTTCACCTTTTCTTTTTTTTTTTTTTCTTTTCCCTGTCTCTCTTGCTCGCTCTCCCTGTGGTAGGACTGTGGGGGGAAGTTGTGCAGGGTATGGGACCCGAACACTAGTCTTTTGCATTTGTCAGTGACATAACTGGCTGTCTGAATGCTGCAATTTGATCTCATTAGTTCTGAATAATATAATATACAGCTTGATGCTGTGTGGTGGTCTGTGCAAAGACGTCACTGCCAACAGCTGTTTTCAGGTTGTGATCATAGGCTTATAACTGCTCATATATCAATTTGGGCTTGGTTTCTGCTATTAGATACTAGAAATACTTGAAAGATAAAAATTGTATTTAATGAAAATTTTACTAGATAGTAGTAGTAGTAGTAGTAGCAGCAGTTGGCCATGTACTAAGCATACTACATGTAGGACTGCAACGATTAGTCGACTAGTCACGATTACGTCGACTATCAAAATCGCCGACGACTAATTTAATAGTCGATGCGTCGTTTGAAGCTTTGTAAGATCCCAAAAGACGCAGGAATAAGTAGTAGGATTTAAGAGTGTAATAGCGGACTGAAACAAAAGATGGCAGCACTGCATGTACAAGGATGCCAGCTGCCGTTAAATCCCGAAGAAGAAGAAGCAGTGTCCGGTATCGCAGCCGTGTCCAAATTCAGGAACCGCATCCTCCTGTGCCCGCATTTGTAGGCCGATTACGTTACAGCGACACGACGAAGACTGTCCAAATTCGAAGACTCCGACAAATGTGCCCTTCATTTCCCCAGATTTAAAGGATGGGTCGGGTGTGTACTTCGTGGCCCAACCTATCACAGAATTCATAGCGCGGCCCAACTCAGTTTCCAACAATAGCGGCAGCTAGTTAGTTTTAATATTACTCTTATTATACTTTCTGGGTCACAAAATAAACATTACACATAATTTCAGGCGAGCATGTAGCTGTGTAAACTTCAAATATCTGCTCAGTTTATCAAGACACCACATATTTTCAAAAGCGCTCCAACGTTTTCGGAAACATCTGTTACTCACCAGCTCGATAGCGAGCCGAGGTTCAAGGCTCACTAGAGCAGGTGAGAACACCGGACTCCCGGCAAATCGTTTTCAAACCCACTGCCGTCTTTCGCTACTCAGGTTAAACATGATATATAAGTCACTTAGATAACTTAAAAATGTTATCGTTTGGCTTTTTTCAGTATTTTATTTGTTCCTGAGTAAATTGGTTTGGCTGAGATTAAAGTTATAGTTTTTACACAGCTGAATAAACGTCAAGCAGACAACTGATTATCAGAAGTGTGAGATGCTCGAGAATATGCTCCGGTGTCCTGTTATATTTTAGATAGCAAGGAGCAGACGGCTGAGTTTATTAAACTCCACCGAAACAATCTGCTAATTTCATTAAAATTTAATAAACTATCATCTTGTCTTTATTTTTAGTTAGCACATACCTTAAACACTTAAAGCTGTAAGCTAATGATAGTTATATAAGAGCAGATGCATGCTGGTGTAATAAGCTGTACGTTTTATGTCCAATGGATGCATGATCTGATTAGTCGACTAATCGCAAAAAATAATCTGTGACTAGTCGACTATTAAAATAGTCGTTTGTGGCAGCCCTAACTACATGGTCATCTCATAAATGGTTTGATGCTCTTTTATACCTTTATACATCTTTAGCTGGTTATTGGTATGGACATGAGTTTTTTTTTACATGTTCTTACCATATTGACCAGGTTTGAATAATATACATTCACTGGACAATTTGTTAGGTACGCCTACCCAGTGCTGGGTAAGAGCCCATTTTAGCTTTAGAATATTTGGTCCATATTGACACAATAGCAGCACACAGTTGCTGTAGATTCTTTGTCTGCATATTTCTTATAGAGATATCCTGTTCTACATGAGACCAAAGGTGCACTTTTGGATTGCGATCTGGTAACTATAGAGGCCACTTGAGTACTGTGAACTCATTGTAACCTTCAAGAAACCCAATTGAGATGATTTTGAAACGTTCCTTGTTGTTCTGTTGAAAGTAGCCATGCAAAAATGGATACAATGTGGTTATAAGGGACAGACATGGTCAACAATAGAACTCAGACAGGCTGTGGTGTTTAAATGATGCTCAGTTTGATACTAAGAGGACCAAAGAGGGACAAGAAAATATCTTTCTCGTCATTAAAACCAGTCTGAACTGTTACAAGGCAGGATGGATCCATGCTTTCATGTTGTTTATACCAAATTGTGGTTCTATCATCCAAATGTTGGAGCAGAAATCGAGACTCATTAGACCAGGCAACCTTTTTTCCCAATCTTCGTGAGCCTGTGCGAACTGCTGTCAGCTGGAAATAGTCTGGCCATTCTCATTTGACCAATGGCATCAACAAGACAATGCATTTTGACCAGGACAATTCCAGTAGATCAACAGTTTCTGGTATACACAATCTAGGGCTGTTCTAATAATACCAGCATAATTTTTTATGTGTTTTTTTTTTAAAGTGTCATATCATGATATCATTACTATAGCAGCATCCTACACTTATATTCCGTATTGCACACAATAATGAGGCACACTCAGACATGTCCGACAGGCAGACAGCCAGGTGTCCGGCTCTGATGACGATTTGGTAACAGCTGAGGTCATTGAAAAAAACCCAACAAAGCACAGTACCTTAAAATTATTTGTGTGAAAGCCGGAAACGACAAACTTGTTTCACTACTTGAGCCAAAAAACACAGAGTACGACCAGGCTATCAGCTGGTGATGTATGACCGAAATGTAAACAAATGACTCACCCAAGCATCGTTGGAGCACTCGCTAGATATACTTCTTACAACAGGAAGAGCAAACGGTGGCTGGTAATCACTGATGCAGTTACATATTGTTTAGCCAAGTAAATGACAGCAATTCAAATGGTGGAAAGGGAGGAAGGAGGAAGACATTTTTCATTTTTTATTATGTGGCAATACTGTGCAGGCTGCTGATGAACGACAAGTTACCTCAACTTAGATATTATTAAACTAAAGTGTAGAGCAGTCATATTATACTTAATATTTCCAGTGAAAATGCTACCTAGGCTAATTTTGTGCTTACATTTGAGTTGTGCTGTGTCACTACTATTGTACTATAGTGCTGCTGCTGGCAGCTTGTTTTAATAGATCCACACTTTAAATTCGATAGTCTGTTATTGTTGACAGCAAGTCATTGGTAAAGAACAACTGAAAATGCCCTTTAGGTTATTTGTACTAGTAAGTGCTGCTACCTGCAAGCTACAGTCCCCACTATAACACTCTTCAGTAATTTCTTTTTTTTCTCAGTATCCACTGAGATTAATTAAATTTTTATGCTCATCTTATTCTTAAAATAAAAGTTGTTTCTTATAAGAGAACCAGATACTATTTTGCTGTAAGTCCACTGTGCATCCAGTGAAAAAATTAACACAGTACCCTCTGATTTATTTATTTATTTTAAAGGGGGGGAAAAAGTGTTGAAAAAATAGTGAATTATGAAAACAAATCAGAAAATGAGCTGTTCTGCTTGTGGCAGAGTTCCACTCATGTTTCATGTTGGGACATTATCTTATTTTCTCCTGTAAGCCAATTTGTTGCTTCTAGTCTTCCAAAAGCAATAAATGAGTAACTACAGACTGCTGTCTTTTGATCTTGCAAGACCAGAAGAGTCTCGTCATTAAAATATCAACATAAATCAAAAATCATCCAAGCTGTGCAAGCCACTCATCAATCCATCTGCTATACTGGGATCCAGGCTTTGACAATCTACTGTAATGCCATCATGCAGACCCTTTCCAGACAGTTGAAGCAGTAAGGCCAGTAAAGCAACATCTCCTTCCACTCCCTGGTGGCATCCAGTCGCTGATACCCTCATTTGTAACTTTTTCCATAAAGACTAGCTGACTGCGGCTTTTGCTATTGCTATGTACTTAGCTACTGTTTGATTTTTAAAGATAACAAAATTAAAAACTGAAAAGTAAATTTGTTCAGAATAGCATTAAAAAATTAAATTGATATAGAATAGTTACTGAGAGAGGCCATCCACCATTCCTGATTATATCTACACCGACTTCCATATGATCCTGAACTACAGTAGTTGGTTCATACTAGGCCATGTAATAGGCTATAACAGAGTTCTGTTAAAATGCAGTTGTTTGTTTCTACATCAAGTTATTTATGTTTGACTCAAGCTCACAGGTAATTGTTTTTAGCCAAGGTTTGCTAGAGACTTCTTCTGTCATTCCCCATGGAAGTCATTTAGAAGGAGGGGTTGATTTGGCATCTAGCCATTTGTGATTTTTCTCTCCAGTGACACAAAATTACCCACCCCCACCCCCAATCTCCTCCCTCACTTCCCACCCGCTGGATCCTCCTGAGTACCCCGGAGACATACTGCTCTCCTTTGGGCTGTGTTTGTTCTCCCCACTTAGCCTGCTAGCACTCGGTGTTGCTATTTAATTTGTATCCATGACAATTATCCCCTCCACATGCTGCTTCCAAGATTAGGTTAACTGAGCTTGCGTTGAAGGGATGCTGACACTGGCAGATATTTACATACTCTGTGTGTACAAGCAAGGTATGAGTTGGTGTGTCTGAGCGTATGAGTTGGCACACAACGCCTGTTTGTAAATGTACACGTGGTTGTCTGTTTGCTGACATGGCACATACAGTGAAATATAAGAAAGGTGGAACTTTCTTTGTTAGAAAAGTGTGTTGATACTAAGGACTTCTTTAAAAGCTAACATTACACATATTATGATCGTTCACAGACAATCACCTTAAAGGGCTAGAGGTGAGAATTTTAGTTACAGTTAAACTGAGTAATCCAAAACCTGGTCCAGCGTGGTTGTAGGGGAGATGGTTAGGTGTACAGATCTGAGAGGCTATATTGATAAATAAATGCATTTCTTGGATGTCTGTTTTATTAAACAGCCCTCTTCAGATCTTGCCAAAGCACGTTGGTTGGATTAAGACTCTTTTTTTTTGCTGTTGTTAAAAAAATCATACATTTTATTTTTCAACTATTCTGTTGTGTATTTATCTGTATGCTCTAGGTCAATGTCTGTTTCACTATCCAGCTGCTCCCCAAGCTTCAGGTTATTGTCTGCTACAATCATATAATGTAATTTCTTTCTTTTTTGATTGCCTCAACACTTCCAGGATGTCAGTCCCCGAGGTTGCAGAGCAGTCTCAAACTTTCCATGTTTCACAGTGACCTTTTTAAAATTTGAGATGTGTATTTTATTTATTTTTTAAATTTCTGCCGTTTCATTAATTTATTTCCTGTAGAGTTTTCTGCTGGTGTTTTACTTATTCTCTTGACCTCATGTTCAACTGCTTCAGCATTATTGGACTCGGTGTGATTGGGGTATCTTTGCAGAACACCCTCTTCTCAAAAATTATCGCTAATCCTAAACTAGTTGTACACAATTTAAGAACATGCTGGCCTTAAAGGTACAGTAAGTTGGTTTTTTGTTTGTTTGTTTTTTTTAATTTGATCTTTTTTTCTTTTCTTTGTTTAGATTTAATAGAAAAAATTGTGAGCATCAACTTGTGGAAGCCACCATGTTACTTGACTACCTTGAATACAGTGGCCAAGATGGTCATTATCCTTCTGTCTAATTGGGTTTTATGTATGTGGATAGAGACCAGCCCACTTACAAGTTAGTTTTAATTTAAAGATCACAAATAGCTCTTTCAAACTCTATATGACTATTTAACATTTGTACATGAATGCTTTCGTCATGTCTTTCTCATTATGTCTTTCTCTTCCTTAACTACTGCTATGTCTTCTCCCTCATCTCTACCTCATCCTCTTCCTCCTCACCTCAAGCCTCATCTCCTGAACTGAAGTCAGGGCTCTAACACAAGAAAAGGTGCATGCATATGAACATTTATTCCAGATATTGTTGCAGTTAGTTATTGTGAGTAGCAAACTGAACAACAAACTAGCTAAACGACAACAGCTGGTTGTTGCATTTTGCAGCACTGACCATGAATGGTTGGTTAGTATGACTGTCATACCATAGTGTATGACTAATTCATGCAGAAATCCAGGTAATTCCAAAGCTTTACAAACTCTTTCTTTGAGTTCCCCCAAACCAGTAAGTGTAGATTAGTTTTTCTTTAACCAAATTCATCTTATGACAGCCAGCAACCATTCACTAACCAGTTTGGGGTAATGCGGATTTCTTCCCTACTAACTGGTGGTTTCCAGGGGGTTACCAGCTAGTCTCTATACTGGTGTGACTGAGGGCCATTTATACTTGCTGTTGTTGCGCTCCTCTTGCTGAAAGTGATCTCACAATGGCTGGTGTGAGACACTTTTTGGTGTCGTTTCAGTTTGCTGTGCACCTCATGTGTCTTTTCTAACCTTGTGTTGGTCACGCAGCTGGTTTGAAGACACAGCTTATGCAGAGTTGAATGTTGCAATAGTGTGAAAAGATGAAACTTTCAGGAGGACAAATTGATTTCTTTGCTTCCTCTACATGTTTTGTCTCCTACTATATGAGGAGGTTTTGTCTGAGTGGCAACACCTATCGTTCAGCAAGTCTGGCATGACATCAGAAACAGTAAAACGGTGGCTGTGATGACGTCACTGTGATGCTACCATTGTGGTTACCATAAATAGGCCAATAGCGCCATCATCACTGAATCGCCCATTTATTTTCATTGCCTCTATGTTTTACCAGAGTTTCTCCTTGCAGCTGTAACACGAATATGTATGAAACACCCCACCAGTACCACCCTTTTGCCTTACCCATGACTTCAATGCCTCCATTAAAAATCAGTGAAAGCCATGACGATATTTAATTAATTCATGACTAAACCACCACTCCCCCGTCTCGAGGTGAAGTTGTGTAGTTTTAATGTCTTATTTCTTTTCATTTCCTCTGTTTCTTTGTTTGTTTGTTTTTCTTACTCCAGGGGTCGCACCAGAGGGAGAGTTGTTGTGGATGAGGAGGACAGCATGGATGGGATTGAGATAACAGAGTCCATAGACCCTCAGGACACAGGTGAGACTTTGTTTTTGATCTTTTATATACACATTGGTTTTACTGAGAGTGATATATGACTTGAACCTGCACCCCAAGTAGCCTTATGCAGTGCTTTGAAGGGTATGTTAGTAAAGGTAGATGAGTCTCCTTCTCCTGGAGAAGGATGGATGAGAGCTTTTTCTTAGCACCCAGTGCCTTTTTTTCAGGGCTATAATTGAATGGGTTTAGCTTGAGCTGTGAAGCTGTAGTGGGTGTGTATTTTTTCTTCTCCCCTTACTGCTTCCATCTCTCCTCTTGCTCTGAGATTGGCATTGAGGTGCAGAGGGAAAGAGCCCAAGGCTAATGCCCTCTAAAAGCTTTTTAAAATCCCATCAGTCTCTCCAGACCCATTTATGTGCCTTTTTTATGTGTGTACATCACATCATGTGATCATGCCTCCCATTCTGATACATTTCAGTGCCGCCCTGTTGCTGAGCTGAAGATAGTTGGAAATGTGACGCTGTCAATGACTTGCCGTTCTTCTGGTATCATTTACCTTAGAACAAACAAAGGCAATATTTCAGAGTTTAAAACCCTTCAACATTTTTTTTTGTAAATGATGTTATGAAATAACCAAGCATTCACTTTGCCTTTTCAGTCTACCGCCAGATGCACTTAAAACTCAGTGGTTTCTTCAGTGGCTCTCTGCCTCTGGGCTTTTGGCAAAATGAAATTTGTGACTCTGTGCAGTCTTGTCCTTAAAGTGATATGTGCTGAGGTCAAGCACAGTATATTATAGCCTTTTAAATGCATTGTTTATTTTGTCTGTCTCTAAATTGTTATACTTAGAGGTCACATAGCTCACATTTTCAATATACATTACCATTAAAACAGTGTGATTGCATCTAGGGAATGTGTAGAGAAATTAACGACTGATAAAGTGATAAGCCATGGCGTTATCAGTTTTGATTATGGTACTTTAGAGATTATAATGCTTCTTCTTTTTCTTTTTTTCATTCCAATCCCCCAAAAGCGACCCCTCTCTCTCAGATAGTGTGGTAGAGGCATGGAAAGCCGCAGTACTGAGCAGAACATACTTAGCAGAACATCCTTACTCTTGGTGACAATGGCTGCGATTTAATTTAAATTTGCTTTAAATTTCCCCCAATTCAATGCTGCCAGGGCTGGTTTCCGCAAGTTTGTGTTTTGAATGCCCAGGTGGAAATGTGTAGTCTGTCAGTATAGTTTTTGAATGCAAAGTTTGCTCCTAATTTTACTCACCCTTTGGTGTATTATGTATACTAGCATCCTATGCCTACATAGTTGTGTTAAAGTAATTGATCCATTAGCATTGGTAAGAGTAGTACTGTCACCTATCAGTTTTTGTAATCTGATCTTACTTAACAGTAGGTCTGCACAGTTGATGAAATTTTAATCTTGGTCACAATTTTATTTTTCCAACAATTAAATGAACATGATTGATTGAATCTGAAAATGCTTGCTTCGCAAAACAAACATAAAGAAAAAGCAGCGAACGTGCCACTAAATCAGCGCCTAACTATATGCCTCCACTCTGGACAAGTGAATAAACATCTTACATATCTGCAAATATTATTATTTAATTGACAGGAATGTAACACAATGTAAATGTGAAACTCATACCCTGCTTTAAGTGCTGCTGCAGTTTATTTAAAAAATATATATATTTATTTATTTATTTTTTCTTTAGTTAATTTAGTTGAATAAAGAGGACCAATTTTAGTTTGATGCAAAGATTTGTACATTGGTACATTAGCAGAAATGTAGGACGACATGGATGTTAAAGCATTGTTATGTTTACGTGTGGCAACATTATTATGTCAGTAATTGTGATAATTATCGTGCCCATAATTGTGGAGCCCTGCTAAACAGGATAACACAACCTTTTGCGGGAAAAGCAACAATCAGTTTAATCAGTTGATGTCTTGTAAAAAATAATTGTAAAACATCCATTGCGTATGCATTCAGTTATCAGTAGGTAAGTAGTAGTAAGCCTAATATGAATTTTGCCCTTTTTTAATTCCTTTGGATGACACAATCATTGTGGCATTAGCCTAATTACATGCCAATGAAATATTAATAACATTTTACATGGCCCAAAGTCTCAGTGAGAGGTACTGCTGGGAGTTGTTTTGTATGATTAGCAGAGTGAATTGAGGGTTTCGTCAATTAAATTAAAATTAAAAGCAGTCGTGATATGTCAGATATGAGTCCAGGATTGAACTTTTTTTATTCCCCCAAAATATTAATTCTAGCTACTTGAGATATTTTGACAGCCATGCCATCTCTTTTATTCCCTGCCTCTATTGTTATCACTATTCTGTACAAGACCTTGATGTTCCCACTGAGTTTATTGTAATCAGTGCTTGAGCATATGGTCCCCATATTTTACCATCCATCTTGCTAAAAAAGGCTGTGTTTCTGACCTGGAGGAAAAAGACTAGAATATAACCAACCTGTCCTGTAACAGCCTGTGTCTGTCAGGGGCTGTATGCTAAACATGCAGTCATAATTGGCAGTGAATTGAGGAGCATTTACCAGCACAGAGGCAGATGCATTGGAACAATTCAGTGCTTAGCTGTTTCTCTACTCCCTAACAGATCTTTTCTCTTTTTTCCTTCCGTGTCTTTTTCATTTTTACCATCAGAAACACAAATCCAGCCGGTGGAGACTGTGGAAGTGACCAGTGAGGTGCCAGAGGAGGACAGGCCCTCTTCCCCTCTGGCCCAGAGCCCTCTAGCCGAGAATTCAGCAGGACCATCTGTCCCAACAAGTAGAGAAGTCAAAAGCAGGTTAAAAAAACTTTTCACTTCCCCAGAATCGCTGTTTTTGAGAAATAAAGAACCGTGCATGCATGTGTGTGAGAGACTCTGTGTGTATCTTTTTACTTTTTAAATTGTTTTTATGAATGAATAAGCACAGGTCTAGCACATACTAGATACATGCATGGATGGATTAGGTGGGAGTCATCAGCAGGTAGAGGCAGCCCTTTTCCTCCCAGGTGTCACTTTGTTAGAGGTTGCAATCAGTCTTCTGGCCTGTCTGTTCTATCGATGTTGGTGATGGAAAGCAGATCAGGAGCCTCTCCTGGGATCTTATTAACAGTACCATCTCAGCACTTAATGTGATAAATATTTGCTGCTTGCTTTATTACTCAACTTTCCAGCTCTTGGCCACTGTTCTGCTGCTTTTCTGTTTACCACTTTGTCTCCAAGATGGCTTTCTCACTTAAAATGTTGATTGTTAGCACATCCAAATATCTGTTGTATAACCGGACTTGTCTGTCTTTCTTTCTTTCTTTCTTTCTTTCTTTCTTTCTTTCTTTCTTTCTTTCTTTCTTTCTAAATTACAAGGTCTGTGTTACTTAAATACATTATAATTTTTACAAGTTGTCTGCTTATAGCAGTATGTGTTTGGGAGACTGTGTGTGTGTCTATGTGTGGTGATAGTCTGTCTGCTTTGCTTTGTGAGGTTTTATGTATATTGCAGCACAGACAGTCCCAGTGCCACAAGAAGGAGGCCTTAATTCATGGTGACATGTATGGCACTGTATTAAGTCACAGTAGGTATATATAATTAAACACCCTCTACCACCCATTTTCTTTCTTTTAGTGAGCGTCTCTGTGCCTTCTGTTACTGCGGTGGTCGTAGCCTTCTGGGTCAGGGGGATCTACAAGTATTCACCGTCACGTCTCAGCTTGAAGCACTCTTCAGCCACAAAGCTGATGGGAGCTCAACAGGCGATGGCAGCGATGGTGATAAAACTGCTCAGCCAAAAATGGCCGAAGAGACCACCTCAGGACAGAAGGAGAAGAAGTAAGTAGGCCTGGCTGACACTGTTGTCACAAATAGTTTGGCTGCCATCGTTGGTTAGGAATAAGACACAATCTGTAATGCTTCCTTGTCATGAGTTAATGAGCTGCAAGAAATGAAAATTTGCTAACAGCTTACTTCATTGTTCTTTTTTGTCCTTGGCTTCTATACACTGATGTTACTGTGAAATCTTGTGAAAGCTGTTAGTCTGATCAAAAAGATTTTTCTTTTAGTTGACTTGAATTTTGTTATCCTGGTAATATGAAGCAGTAGTGGTGGTTAATATGGTCACACCTAACATACACACCCAACTGTCAGTATTCTCCAGGCCATGAGATGCCAGATCAGGCAAAGGTTACACAAGAGCCTTGTGTTTGTATGCACACAAATGCAAATCATACAAATAAAAGACCCTTCCTGCGCTCAATTGGACAACTGCCTGATTTGTTTTGGTCCTTTGAAACCAGTTGGTTGTCTCTCTGGGTTCACAGTACTGTAATGGCCAGTGACAGCATTATGGGTTTGGCAACAGGCCTAGCCAACCAGTAGCTGGTGTCCTGTTTGTGTGATTGGTCATTGAGCCCTTAGCTGTGAGAGAGAATAGATATATCATAATATATCATTTAAGACTAAAAATTAAGAAGAAAAAAAGAGATTAGGAGAGAAGACCATTTCATAATTGCTAATAAAAGTGTAAGGAATAGGTTTCCATCATGTTCCCAGAAACCCCCATCTTGATTTTGGCTGTTAGTTGTTTCCTGGAAATCCTTTTAAATGTTAATGCTCCCTCTCCACGTATTCTACATCCTATGCTGCTCAATAGTTGAAGCCAGGGAGTTGGAGAAACGCATCCCTTTCAACAGATTTTATGAGACAGAACAGCCAGCCTCTTGTGCACACGCTAAAAAAGATGGCCCTCCTTCCCGTCCTCCTCCTCTTCATCCACCTCCCTCCCCCACAGCTTTTTACTTGGACAGACATTTTTCCCCCAGCTCATTCTCTGTCTTCATTTCTTTGCTTTTGTAAAAACGGCACATCATTCTCTACCTTTATGTCTCTGTCCTCAATTTATTCTCAAGTTGATTCAGGCTGTCCTTCTCTTGCATAGTGCATTTTTAAGCTGTTCTCTACGTTAAAAAAAAATCTGTGCTGAGATGACTTTTTTTTTTAAAAACCTTTTTCTTTGTTCCAGTGGGTCTGAAGGCTGCGAGGATGAGCCAGACCCAGCCAGTCGATTTTGGAACGAGCTTTCTCATGTCGGCCTTCCAGAAGATCTCAACGTCCAGTCTCTCTTCGAGTCAGGTGTGGCTAATGGACTCAGCCTATTTCTACATCCCATTTTAACAGTAATTATTTGTACTTGGAGAGTTAACAAGTGTACATGCTTTATATGCTAATACTGAATTTGTCTCTGATTCAGTTATTTGTTTGTCACATCCGTCTTTAAATTGTAGGGCAATGCTGGGCACATCAGAGTTGTGCCTTGTGGTCCGACGGTGTTTGTGAGGGCGAGGGACAATCTCTGCTTAATGTGGACAGAGCCATTGACTCAGGGAGCACAAAGGTGAGTCAAGGGAGAACATCCGTGGACTAATGGGTGTTAACACCATCTTAATGTGTTGGGGCAGCAGGGGAGGGACTGATTCAGTGAAACACAACAAAGCTGATGGATCAGACTGGCTGGTAAAGGTCGGCCTGGCAGCATGGATCTCTCAGCTGTGAAATGGAAAAGGTCACACCACTCAACAGGGCTGAGCTCTCATGGCAGCTTGGCTCCTAGCGGCAGAAGTGGTACTACTTAAAGAGCTCTGATTCTTTTTTCGCTGCCCATCGTGTGTGCTACCCATTAGTAGTGCTGCCACTTGATCTCCAAGTGGTTACTAGTACTCATGGAACTCAGAGAAATGGAATTGGGGTGAGGTTTTCTAGCCTGATCATCAGGTAGCTGAAATGGCACTTTGAACAGGTGTCTTAATAGGAATAGAAAAGGGAGATTTTAGACATATTTTAAGATCGCTCTTTTTCTCCGCAGCACTGTGCATACTGTAAGCGCCTTGGAGCATCCATTAAGTGCTGTGCTGAAGGATGTGCTCAACTCTATCATTACCCCTGTGCGGGGGCAGCTGGGACTTTTCAGGATATCAGAAGTCTCTCACTCTTATGCCCAGAACACATTGAATTGGCCACTCACAAATGTAAGTTCAGAAAAATTTGATGTGTCAACTCCATAGGAAAATAACATAATGTATATTTAACAAAACTAAGACTAAATTGCATTGTATAAACTTTTCTTGCCTTCTCTTTTCATTCAACTGTCCACAGTTGTAGATGATATAAATTGCGTACTATGTGATAGCCCAGGGGATCTACTGGACCAGCTCTTTTGCACCAGTTGTGGTCTGCATTACCATGGGATATGCCTGGACATGGCTGTGACCCCTCTAAGGAGGGCAGGTTGGCAGTGCCCTGAGTGCAAAGTCTGCCAGACGTGCAAGTGAGTCACTTCCCCTCTCCTCTAAATAACGGTTTTCCCTACTTTGTTTTTTTCCTTTTTGTTTACTTTTTTCCTTTCTTAATTTCTGTAAAGCTACCAGGCTTCATGCTTACTGCTTGTTTGTTTACCTCTGTGGTTTGTGAGGAGTTGACTGGACGTTGTACCCTGAAGCTCAGTCTTATAACCTCTGACCTTATTTAAACAGCACAAGAGCTCTGTTTGCAACCAGGCCTGTTTGCCTGGGGTAACCACTGTCTATTGAGTATTAAATATTGCATTACCATCCTGTAGCTGCATATTTATATTTTTCAAAATATCTTGAGCTTTGCGATGCAGTTTTAGATAGTGTAATTGATTAGTTTAAAGATCTTTTTACTTCAGCCAATTCATTGGCATTATGGACAGCGCAGCAACTTCTCACACCTTTGCACAGCTACATGCTTAAGGCTACTGTAAATCAGCTTGACAAATGTTTCAGCATACTAGCATTTCTTTACTAACATTAAGTAATGAAAAAAATGACATCATCAGCATATAGCTATAGCTTAAACTCAGCACTGGGTATAACAGTACAACTAGCAAAACTAGTAATCAAATGTCACTTCATTTGCTAGTGTGAACAAAAGTGGTGATAGAGATGACTTTGTTTTATTTAAAGCTATTAATAAATTGGGTATGAAGCGGTCTTTCCTGTTAGCTATTTTTTTCTTTCTATTTTTTTTCTTACCTTCATCCTCCTGAACAAGGGGTTTGCGTGAAGTTTCATAATTATTTGTATAGCAATCTAACATGGAAATCTTCCTTTCATTCACACATCAGTTCTAATTTTGGCTATAATCGGCTAATATTAGCCATTTGCTATTTGTATCAACATTTGTAATGGCCCATGAAGAGCTATATTGCATATTTTTTGACCAGATGGCTCTCTGCAAATTCAGTGTTGCCGATACTCACTCAGAAACCCGCAAACACAGCACTAGGCTGATTAAAGCAAAGGTGGGTACAATATAAATGAATAAATAAATAACTACACATAAAAAATATTAGGGAAATCTGTCTACCACTGATATCATGCAGAGGACTCTTACTCCTAAAAATATTTCCAATGTTGTTAAACCTTTGATTAAGTTAATATCCTTAGACGGTGCCACCTGCTGGATTACGTTAACATTAGCTGTCTAAATACTGACAGTGTTAAGGTTTTTTGTTAGGAAGATATGATTACTTCTTTTCCTTCTTCTTTTTCTTGTCATTCTAACTCAGATTTCACAATAACTGAATATTACCATGTAAACAGTTTAGCACTTGTAATGTTCAGAGATCCACTGATCATTTGGCCAGTGACCGGAAATAATCTGTTTCTGATCAACCATGACTGGTGGCAATGGGATTTTGAATCACTTTCTGTTTTGATCTTATTAGCCTGCTACAGTCTGATGGGTCAGTGCAATTCTCTATGAATGGCTTTGTTTTTTTGTTTTTTAAACATAATTTCAACGTCAATGTAATATCCTTACAATTTATGGAAATTGGAAAGTGACCCGGACTTGAAAAGTTACTGCATTTGATTTATACTTGGATAGGAGCAAAGAACTTGTAAGCTTTTCAGAGAATTCAACTGTAGATGCAGTAGGACAGTTGAGGTCGGGTCTTGCAGGTCTTAGCAGAAGAAATGGATTACAGAAGGAAGCATAGAGCTATATCATTATAAATGACATTGTCTCATTGTATTAGACAAAAATAAATAAATAAATGAATAAATCTCAACCCTAAAACCTTTTTACTGTCTCTTTGTAGGAATCCAGGAGAGGACACTAAAATGCTGGTGTGTGACATGTGTGACAAAGGGTACCATACCTTCTGTCTGCAACCTGTTATAGACTCTCTTCCCACCAACGGATGGAGATGTCAGGTAGGAAACAACTAATGGGTAATGTTGAAATTTAAAAAAAAAAAAAAAAATTAAACCGAAAACAAAGAAAAAAAAAAAAAAACAGGCTTGTAAGTAAAAGTATTTGCACTAGATTAAAGTGTTTCAAATAACTGCATTGATTCATCTGGTGCAATCACAAAATTGAACAATACAATTAAATGGAAAAGAAATTAAGTTAGTTTGACCTTGCATATGACACCCACGAGAATGTAGCTTTTTGATGGTTTCAATTTGTGCTTTCTGTGGTTACGAATGACTCAGACCAGCTGATCATTTAAAGACTTCAGTTCAGCCTCAGCGCTGGAAGATAACACTATGTTTGTGTGAATGCTCATGCACAAATGGTTTGCTTGCCACTCAGCTGGCTGGTTAGCACACCGCCTAATATGTTTTTTTGCAGCACCAGTTTGAGTAGGGCACATCAGTAGAGACAGCGGGTGATGCAAGGTCTTTACTCTTGGTTCTCTATTTGACTCAGCACAGGGGCATTTCACCCCCACACACACACACACACACACACAGCCTTGGCACTTGCTTCTCCGGAACACTTGCCTACATCCTATGTCCCCGCTCATGTGGTAGTTTTGTTCTGAGCATTGTCGTCTCACTCAAGTAGAAATCAATGAAAAATGAGTCATTGTTCCAGTTTCGGTGTTCTGTGAAGTTCCTGTGATGTGGCTTTAAGTATGAACTCTAGAATTGTTGACTGCGTACCATAGGAAAAAGGTTTACCCGAGCTCAGAGGCTAGTTAGCCGAGTAAGCCGCTAATTTAAAGTAAGTGCATACAGTCTTGTTAAAGGCAAGTTTTAATGACTATGTCTTGTGGAAAAGAAGTGCTCACAATATAAAATCTCATTTTCAATCTTTTTTTTGTTGTTGTTGTTTCAGAAAATAGACAGAATACAAAAAATTCTACTATACCCCCACCCCCATCCCACAGCAACTCAAACTACATTAATACCCCAACCTCTTAAACCCAAAGGGACATTTCTGAGGTTCCTGCTCGAAAATGACATCCTCAAAATTAATAGAGTATTTCTCTGCAATTACAAACTCTGTGTTAACAATCTTGCTATCAAAGTAAAGCTAACACACATATACATACATATATATATATATATATATATATATATATACACATATATATACACATATATATATATACACACACATATACATATATATATACACACACACATATACATATATATATACATATATATATATATATATATATATATATATATATATATATATGTATATATACATATATATATATATATATATATATATATATACACATATATATACACATATATATATATACACACACATATACATATATATATATACACACACATATACATATATATATACACACACACATATACATATATATATATATATATATATATATATATATATATATATATATATATATATATATATATATATATATATATATATATATATATATATATATATATATATATATATATATATATATATATATATATATATATATATATATATATATATATATATATATATATATATATATATATATATATATATATATATATATATATATATATATATATATATATATATATATATATATATATATATATATATATATATATATATATATATATCTTTTTTTTTTTTTTTTTTTAATTATTCAATAAGCAAATGTAGCCCCAGCAGAGGGGTTCTTTCAGAGAGTAAAAATTTGAATGTTAATATGTCAGCAAAAATTCAATGTGCTGGTGTGTTGCATGTCAGTGGATAAAGTCAGTAGTGGTGTAATGATTATCTAGGAATACAATAATATTAATAATAGTCCTTCTTCATTTCCTGTTTTAAATGAACAGTGACACTCAAGTGACGTACTAGGGGAATCGAAACCAAGTGAGCTTTTTTTTAATCCCAAGACAACTCTGCTTACTGGTTCATATTGTTGGTGTGGAAACTCCCTTAAAAACACTGGCTGCTATTTATTTGCTCAAGTTAAACTGTGTTTCTGTCACTCACAAAGCTGTGCTCAACAAGCCATTCCACTGACTCTTGACGAGGACTGCAGCTTTAATCATAAGTTTCAAGTAATTTCTCCCCCTCATTCAAACTAAGCGCTACAGGGGTTACTCAGCGTGCAAGCTTGGTTGATTGGCGAACAGTAAAGGCAATGCTTGCGTTATCCTGTTTAAAGAAATATACACATTTTCCTGTTATTTTGGGCCATATGATAAATAGAAATGTCTATGCTTGAGTAAATTAAACCATTTACCAAAACTGTGTTGCCAAAAATGTCTTCTCTGCAGGAAAGGGTGTGTGTATGTGTGTGCAGGGGGAAAAGAAAGCTGGAAAATATAAAAGGTTGATTACATCTGATAATTGTCTGTTTAAAAAGAATCAGCCAGAAACGCTGCTCAGATGTCCTCCATGTTTTGATTATTGTAATCCAACTTGGATTCCAGCTCTTGGCCATTTGTAGCACTACTTGGCAGTATCCTGCAGTTTTGCGGCTGTAACCTGAATATTTTGGTTCCAAGATTTTAAAGTTTTGTGCTCTTAATCAAAAATAATAATAAAAAAATATAAATGCTTACTGATGAAATAATTCAAATGTGGATTATTAATAAAAGTGCCTTTTGAAAAGTTGTCCAAAGTATTTTCCTCGTCAGAAAATTGCCCAGTTTATCATTTTCATCAAACACTATTTTTGTTTATGTTTTTTCACAGTCCCCTGGTCTATCTTTAGATTTTACATTGTACAAATCTTTATATACTCACACTGAGATTTTTATATGTTTACACTGAACTCTGGGTATGTACAGATTTCATAAGATAAGATAAGATAACCTTTATTAGTCCCACACGTGGGAAATTTGTTTGTTTGTTTCATGCTTGGTTCCCACTCCATGGTTGAAATGTCTAATCAGTGTAGCAGAAGCACTGAATTCATACTACACTTATTTATTCATGTTCATTTTCTCCTCAGAACTGCAGAGTTTGCCTCCAATGTGGAACGCGAACCAGCGGCCAGTGGCACCACACCAGCCTGCTGTGTGAGAACTGTGTCCAAAATCAGGACCCTGCTCTGTGTTGTCCTATGTGTGCCTGCATTTTGGACCCTGAGCACCATAAAGACGTAGTATTCTGCCACACTTGTAAAAGGTAAGGGACTTGTGTTTAACTGTAATACCACACATGCAGTGCTCCTTTTTAATCCTTATTTACTATGGTGTACACTGCTGTTTAATGGTAACATGGTGAAACACTTGGATAGCATACTGATAGTTCAAATTTTAGGATTGCCCCATTAGACACTCTCTTAAATTCCTTTGCACTCCTTTCAGATGGCTACACCTGGAGTGTGAGCGTCAGAACTCAGGCCAAGCAGAAATCCACCCCAGAGAGGACTATGTTTGTTCCAACTGCAGGTCTCCTGCTGCAGAGCAGGCGCTACATCCAGAGGATATGGACACCGGCCCAGAGCTCAGCCCTCAGCCAGCCTCCATGCACACAAACTCTGAGACTGGCGTACAGCTGGCTCAAAAGCACACAGACCTAGAACTTGGCAATCAGCTGCCTCCTGAAATGCACAAAGACCCAAAACCGGAATTACTTGCTGTTCCATTGCACTCAGATCCAGAGCATCTACAGGCTACTGTCCAGGAGGAGAAGCTGGCCACATCAGACACAAAGCCTGGTAGGTCTTTGTTCCAGATTAGATTATACACAGATTACACTAAGATCCTTTCACCTTGTCTTTTGATATCTTGAAATCTTTTATTTTCATCTGTGCTCAAATTTATCCCTCATAAGAATCTAAGCTGTTTCTCACCTTGTTAATCATATCTTGTTATTGCAAGGACAAGGAAAGTTATTCTTTTGATTATATGAAATAGCAAACACTGAGGTTATATGATTAAGTATGAAAGACCATCTTTGTCTTTGTAGTTAAGGATTCATTGACTCAGCCTCTATCCACGCAGAAGCAGTTGAAAGTCTCGGCTATGAAACATCAATTTATCAGTACTGATGTTACAGCACAAAGTTTTGAAAGTCACAGTTGTTGCAGATTAAAGTACTGAAGAGTTGTTTGGGCAAACACTAAAGAGAAGCACTCCCTCTTTTATTTGGAGGCCTTTATGAGGACTCCCAAATAAACAGATGGTGTCCTACCAGCAACAGATTAAAGCAACTCTATAGCCTTTGTAATTCTGTGTTTTGAAAATGTAAAGTACTTTGTTTCCCCATACTGTCTCTGGGGAAGATTATATGTAAGGTCTGTCACTATTAATGAAGAACTGATCATCTGCTTTACTTCAAGGAGCACCTATTTTTTTTCCAAATATTGCTAGCATGCATCAAAATTTAACATAAAACATTTCTACTTGAGACGGGCACCAAGTTGACAGATTTTGCTTGAGCTTTAAATAAACTTTGCAGGTAACAGCCTAACTTATCAACTTGGCAAAATTTGCTAGTGATTCTTCACTGGGGGGAAAAAAACGTAGCCCATTTACCTTGTGGTTTTCAGAAGCAGGTTATGATGTAATGATGCACAGCAAGCTGTCTCAGCCATGCTGGATTCAAAATATGGCCGTTGATTTAAGTTCCAAATATGAATGTTACATAGAAACCACTTAGAACATAGAAAGAAGTGCTTGTGTGTATGGGTGTGAAAAGGTGAATGAGGCAAGTTGTGCAAAGCGCTTTGAGTGCTCAGAGTAGAAAAGCATTATATATGAACCGTTCCATTTACCATTTGTGTTGTAGCTGTACCTCCGTAAGAACTTTGTGTTGTAACTGTAACTCTGTAAGAAGAAAATTTTCAACTGATTACATATTGTTTTCAAGTCAACACATTGGCGCCATGGTTAGCACTGTTACCTCACAACAAGCAGGTCCTGGTTTCAAGTCCACCGTCTTTGGAGTCTGGATTTTCTCTCCGTGTCTGCGTGGGTTCTCTACGGTTACTCTGGCTTCCTCCCACAGTCCAGAAGATGCAGTTATTGGGGTTAAGTTATATGGTGATCCTAAATTCCCCATATGTGTGAATGTGTGTGTGAATGGTTGTCTCCCTATGACTGGTGATGTGTCCAGGGTGTACTCTGTCTCTTTCCTGTGGCAACTGGGACTGGTTCCAGCCCCTACACAACCAAGGATTAGATAAGTGGAATGGATGTTTTCAAGGCATAACCATCAAAGAGTTTTAGTACTGAACTTGAATTCAAACTTCTACTCAAGATTTGATGTGCACACCAGTTTTCTACGGATATCCCGAAGCTGAAGCATCATTCATGTAATAATAAAATTGAACTGCATCTGACTGTTCTTCCTGGTAGTTCCATTGTTTGTATTGCATTATGGTGCAAGCTTTATTGCCACTTTAAGTTGCACAGTGTTGGAATGCTTGCATGAAGCTCAGAGCTGCATCTCAATTCTGGTGCCTGTGAGATTTGCCAGCACTGGAGTGCAATATCAGTGAAATATATGGTTAGCTGGGGTTGCCAGTGGCAGCTCTGCTGCCCACTCTTGTCTAAGCAGCAGACTCCACTGATGAGAGAATGGATTGCAGTAGCATGATGGTGATATCGCTGATCCCCTGACTGCTAACCTGCCTTTGAGCTATATTGGCTCATTCATTCATTATTACTCACACAGCTTGGCCGCACTGCTCACCATATAAATGTTCTCTCATTTTACTTTTCCTGTAGCTATTCACTGTTTCATTACTAGGGATGGGTATTGATAAGATTTTAACGATTCCGATTCCATTTTCGATTCTGTTTAACGATTCGATTCCTTATCGATTCTCTTATCGATTCTCTTATCGATTCTTTTTTTTTAAAAAGGAGAACACTAAAGTCGATTAGCTTAGAACTTTGTTTTATATCTTCTCTTTGAACAAGATAGAAATTTAGGAGTAACATGGCCTTACAAACCCAACAGTGAGATCTTAAGAGATCCACAGCCTACGGCTCTTCAATGGGGTGTCACAGGGTCCCCAGGAAAAAAAATGTATATGTAAAATAATAAAATTAATATTCTCCTGTAGCAATAACAAAGTTTAACATAAATTATTCTGTAGCAATTACACAAGAATATCCAGTAATGTCCTGCCTACAATTAAACACATTCACTTACCAAAGTGAAATCGGGGGCATCTGCTGTGGCAAATGGGTGCAAGCCTTTGACCACAAACTTAGACACTGCTGGGTGACATTCGTCTATCCTGGCCTGAAAGGAGACGCTACCGGTAGACTGCAGCGAGAACTGCCAGCATCTGAGCCAGCCAGACTCTGTCTCTCTCATCATGGTTATCTAAATGCAACGCACAGTAATAGCAGGTTTTGTAATAAGGTAAATCGCGCTAACATAATATGCAATGCTAATTGATTAGTTACCTGCAGTATTAACGGGAGAGGACGTGGAAACGCTACCGCTGCTGCTGGGTTGAGCTTCGCTAGTCCGGAGCGGATCAAAAACACGACATTCGTTGAAAGCAATCGCGTGTTTTTTGAGCAAATGCTTTTGCATATTCGTAGTGTTTCCTCCCTTTGATGAAATCTCTACTTTGCAAGTATTGCACGTTGCCCTGTTGTCATCCTTTCTCATAAAGTGTAACCAAACTTTTGAGCGTTTGCGCCGCTCAGGCGCCGTGTTTCCTACTGGGTAAAAGACGCTACTCAACGTGATGACGTCATTCGGGGCGACTGGAATCGATAAGGGAATCGTTTTTAAAAGTGGCAAACGATTCCAAGGAATTGAAACAGTGGGAACCGGTTCTCAACAAGAACCGGTTTTCGATACCCATCCCTATTCATTACTGGATTTACCTGGTGAGGCAGTGAGTTACTGGTTGTGGTTTTTAAAGACATGTGGAGTGAACTTGTTATATTGTGCATACATTTTTAATTGTTAACTTTTTAAAGTTAACAGTAAACACAAAACAGTATTATTCCTACCCTTCTCTTAACATGTCATACCCCTTTTACTTAAAATATAGTGTTTGGGGTTAAAGGCTCTGAACTGAACAGTTATAATTTTTCACTAGGTATTAATAGGACACTTTAAAAAAAGAACTAATCTGTACTTAATTTATGCTCTTTTTTTCCCCACTTTTTCCTTTTTTTAAAAAACATGTGATGATGACTATGCTGCCAGCTGCCCACTCGTGTAATGCAATTAAAGTCATTAACTGGAGCTGTTCATCACCTGCCAGGATTCACCACCCCTCAGGGTTTAACAACAGGCTTACAGTGACTTAACTGACAGATGCTGTTAGATCCATTCTGTGAATGCAGGCGAGGCCTGACTTTAGGCCTTCACTGCATTAATCAGAGCTGCATGTTTATCTAAACCGTCACCTTATTCACTGTAGGAGATATAGGAAGTAAGGTGTTAATATGAATGTGAATGCGTGTTCAGCTTGGTCAATAGCTGATGGCTGGAGATGGTTGGAGGCCCATCTCTCTAATTGACTCTCTGGCATCAGCACCGGATGAGCACCTGCAAGCTGCACAGTCATGAGCCCAGAGCACACAGACCCTGGGATGTTGGTTGTCATGGTTACTCCCTTCCCTGGCAGAGATGCGTAGCAGGTGCATGTGTGTGTCAGGATCAGTATGACATGGGAACTTGTGGATTGAAATGGTGGGCGCCTCCTTAAGACTAGGCTATCTGTACTGTCAGAGGGTGTCTGGCAGAATACTGGCTCGATGTTTGGATTCCTGATAGCCAGCAATGACTAGTTCTATTCATACCAGACTAGTCAAACGCATTGCTGTCTCTGCTATAAAACCAAATAGAAAGGGGGGTACACATTACAAAACCAAAGTGATGAGAGAAAACAGGAGAGACTATATTAATACCAAAATGAAGTCTGTGATACAAGCTTACCTCATGTGGTTTTTTGCACTGCGACCACTTGTTACCCAAAATCAACTCTTCTCACACACTTCTCACGGTGCTTTCATGAGTGAAAGAAAGTGATATTGGTGTCATTGTCTCAGGAAACTACATCATTGTTTAGTTCTGCTTGTTTTTACCAGCTGATTTGAGATGAGTGTTTTTAGAATTAATGGAAACATAATTTTTAGAGAACTGTCTTCTTGCTGGGTTTCCAAATCCATCTGTGCTTATGGGCTGCTTTCTTTATTCTTTAACCACTTTGAAGATATTGTGAACAAAGTTAGAGTCTTATTCTTGCTTTTAATGAAGTGATGTATATTTTATACCTAATCTTGTTAATATTGAATCTGTCTTTTAGACATCTCTGTGGGAGCAGACATAGTAGAGAGGCAGGTTACTGAACCTTCTGTCAAAATTCCAGCAGAAATTAAATCAGGTTTGTACAGGCCACTTATTTATTTACCACTTTACTCATATTGATTTGTATCTAATAGTTTTTATAAAGTTTTGGTTAACTACAATGCTTATGGTTTATTATCAAAGATAAAATAATGTGTCAATTTTTTTTAAGATGTACATTTTCTACCAAATCTAAATCTTTGTCATTAATAACCTAATTCCTTCTTCAGAAACAAAACCAGCAGTAAGAGCCCAGCTTGCATCTACAGAGAGTCATGCGTCTTCAGTGACTCTGAGCCAGGAGGCTATTCCAGCGCAACACTCTACGGAGGGACTACAGACACAGGACACCACAATACAAATCAAACCAGCAAATACTGAGGCCTGCCCTGAAAAGGGCATGGTCAACCCCAGCACAAAGGATTTTAAGGCCATCATCTCAACCACCAAAGAACCAGGTACTGCATCAGTACCCTTCACGGACCAACCGATGGTAGTCGCACTACCCCAGCCTTCAAATATGGATGTAGTCAGGGGTTCTTTCCTGGAAACTAATCCAAAAGAACTCAACAGTGATAGGAGAGAGGGTATTTTTCACAGAAACCTGGCAGAGACTGTTAAGCCCTCCACTTCTACATCAGAAGAGATGGACACTACACCGGAAAAGCCAAGTATGCCATTTCCCAGTTTGTCTTTAGAGGAGAAACCCCTTAAAACAACTGTGGAAAGGCTAGCTGAAATGGTTTCTTCACCTTCCAACTCCTCCCCTCTGGCTCGAGGGACATCTCCCAGAGAACTAACTCAGACCCAGATTCTAACATCAATGAGTGACCACAGCAGTGTAATGCCCACCACCACTCTCATAGCATTCACCCCCAAAATTGGGATGGGAAAGCCAGCCATCACCAAGAGGAAGTTTTCTCCTGGGAGACCACGAGTGAAACAGGTAGGAACCTGAACATCATGTCACAGCGACTGTTGATTTTTCTGTCCCCGTCTGTCTGATTCTGTGATGTTCCCTGTCCCACTAATAAACCAGATCAGTGTAGGTGAACAACTGGTGCTTCTATCTTGTGCACTCCTAAATCTATGTGGGTTGGTGTCCTGTGGGTTTATGAAATTAGATTATGTTGGGTTGAAAGAGTTGAAGAAACTTGTGGGGTTGAGTATATGTTTTTCAATGAAATTTTAGGACAACACAGTGAATGGTGCTCTATCCACTCTTTGCACTCTCTTTACATGAATGTGCACCACAAGATTAGTCACAGTGTTTATGTAAATCTGAGTTGAGTGTGTTTTATTTTCTGTAGGAGATGCAATTTTAGCGCTAAATCACATTTTCCTGATGGTCCTCGCTATCTTCCACCTTTGGCATAGCAATCAGTCTCCCTGTTCATCCAATGTCCATGTTACAAACATCAGTCCTGTTGAGGATGAGCATTCATCAAATCACATATTGCAGTGATCATTGCCATTATCACATCCTATTTATATCATTATTACACCATCAGTGACAGTGAGTGACTTGTGGCTATATAAAAAAAAAAAAATTTAATCTTATAATATTAGTGTTTAGAGTTTATAATGTAAACTGAAAGCTGACTGTCAGCAAAATAAATTACACTCATGACTGTAATACACTGTGAATGATGCCAGTGAGGACAGACTAACTCAGTTGGCACCGTTTCTTTCTACATATATCCCATTTCTAAAATCAACATATGAATCCAACTAATTTGTTACACAAGGCCAGGAGAAATCTCTTCCCAAAAAACTTGAATGCTGCTTTTCTATTTAGCATGTTTTTATCTGATACACTCGTCTACTGAGTTACTGACGCAGTGCCCCTGTTTTGTCAACATGCCAAACATACTCGGTTGTCATGGCAAGAGGTAACAGGGCCTCCTTTCCTGCTTTATGGTGCCTTGATACTCCTGGCAAATTCTGCTGCTTGAAAAGCAACTAACACAGTGATGCTCTCCAAAGATACTTCTTAAGTTCATGTGCATGAAAGGGTTCGCTTTAACAGAGAATGCAACCTAATAACTCATCCTCTTTCTAGTCTGGCATATCAGATGCTCTCTTGTACCTCTGCACAGTTTGGGTGTGTATTGAGTGATTCCCAAATGGCTACAGTAGGAGCTCACTACATTTCTCTAACATCTTTCTTTGTATGTTTTGTTTCTTTGCTGGCTTGGTTTTTAAGTTGCTGCATTTTTTTTCTTTTATTTTTGTCGCCCTCCTCCCTCCCTCTCTCCCTCTCTCACTTTCTCACCCACCCCTCCTTACCTTAGGGTGCATGGAGTCCCCATAGCAGTGTGAGCTCACCCTTGTCCTGGTCACCAGACCAGCCAGAGGGTTGGGACGTCCTAAAGACCAGGCAGTCCTCTGGCAGTCCCGGCTGGAGCATCAGAGTGGTAAATACCATGGCTCACCAGAGACGGCAGGGCAGCAGCTGCCCTCTGTTAGCCCTCTGTTTGCCAAAGTGACGCGCACTCCCTGAGTGTTCCTGAATGTCACTAATGTGTACTGAAGCCAACAACAACAATTACTGTAATCTTAAAGTGAGAGGGGTAGTCGCATACCAATGACTAAGCTAATGACGTTTTTAGGGTGAAAGTGAAATATTACTCTGTACAAACAAGATAATTTTGTGCTTTTACAGATTGGAGTTGCGTAATCAAGGGTATGGTATAGTGCTAAAAAGGATTTTATTTTTATTTATTTATGTAATTATTTTTTAACATGCCGCTATTCTGGTGTCAAGCCGAAATTCATGATGTGCAGTTCAAAAATCTCAAGCAGCCTCTTCATTTCTTTATATTTTGCCAGACTTTATTGTTTTTTGTTTTTTTTTAAGTGATCATGAACAATTTTTCATCAGCCTTTGTGATCTTCTTTTAAAGTTTTCTTTGGACATTCGCTGTTTTTTCACTTATTTTCAGTCTAGTGCTTGTACCTGACCATTTCCATATGTTTTTGTTTATTAAGCCACTTAACACTGACCTATGAATCATTCAGGTTTTTTAAAAAGGGACTGGTTCACGGGATGAACCAGTGTTGTTTGCCCACAGCAGATAATTTAGCTAAGAATAAATTTAAATTGTATCTTGAGTGTTAAATTGTATTTGTCAAAGATGACAGTTTTTCAGGCATATTTATGCACCAACAAAATTATTCATAAAGAGCTTTTAGCTAAAATCCTGGCATATCTCACATTGTATGCAGTGTGCCCTTAAAAACACATTTGAGGAAACTGGTTTGTGGCGAACAAAAGAAAAGTGACAAGGGTAAGGAAGTTTCTACAGTACATGAACAGTATGTGAAAGCCATATCCTTAAGACATTGGAGGGGGGGGGGGGAGAATCAGCAAACACCTGGCACAGTACCTGAAGAGATGCATCTCGTCCTTCAGTTGATCGATATGTTGTTCACTCAAGTCTCATCAGAAATGATCTCAGTCGAAGGATGGCTGTCAAACCATTCATAAGGAAGGGAAACTGGGAGAAGAGGTGGAGATAGTCCATGTTACATAAGAACTGACTGAACTGAAAGTCCTGTAACAGTCTGTAAGTGTAGTCTGTAAAGCTACAATAGGTCTGATGGGGTGATTAAAACCAAATTTTTTAATTTTTGGTTCAGATCATTGTCAGTATGATTGGAGGAGGTCAGGAGAGTCATTTTTTAGATGGCTATGGACACTCACTGTTTTACCAGTAAGTGTCCATAGTCATCTAAAAAACATGCAGACTCTGTTATGGCCATTTTCCTTGTTAAATGTAAAGAAACAGGAGTGGCTGAAGACTTTTGCACAGTACTGTAGCTCTCAGCACTGTATCCCCAATGATGTTTTTTTGATACTGCGAGAAGCGCTGTGTAGTACAGGGACCCATATTATCTTAGCTGAACATGTCAATTAATAACACACAGGATAAACAATGTGGCACACAACATTTTGTAAAACTTAAAATGTAATACAAATAACTTAAGGTTATGTATATAACCACGGTTCTCTGAGTAGCATGAGTGAGTGTCTCACTATGGGAACGCCTCCTGCGTGACCTCATCAGAAGCTCAAATACCATTACGCCAGCCCTTACAGGCTGGCTAGGTGATGCCCATGTCAGGAGGGGCCAGTGCCTCCCTATATAATAGGCTGACATAGCATCAGATGTCATTCAAAACAAGCCCACCTCTTCCTCGCTTCCATAGCAAGGAGGGCGGTCTGGTGAGACACTCACTCGTGCTACTCAGAGAACCGGGGTTATATACATAACCTTAAGTTCTCTTTCATAGCATTCGTTTCGTGTCTCACTATGGGAGAAATACTGACTCCCGGATTGCCGAACTGTCCCCAACAGCACTTCACAGGGGAGAGGCCCCCACCCGGGAAGAACCTGCACTGAGGACTGAATGTGCTAGGTTAGGTGCTGTCACATCTAACCTGTAAAACCTAGCAAATGTATGAGGCGAGGTCCAGCATGCGGCTGCACACACCTCCTGAATAGAAACTCCCCCAAAGAGAGCCCATGAGGTTGCCAGACCTCTAGTGGAATGCGCACGTAAGCCAGCAGGGGGCTGAAGGCCCCCGCTAGTATAGGCCAAGGCAATTGCTCCCACTATCCAATGGGAGAGGCGCTGTTTAGACACAGGCTTTCCCATATGTGGTTTAGCCCAGGACACGAACAGCTGGTCACTTTGTCTGACACTCTGGGTTCGGTCCATGTAAATACGCAGGGCACGGACTGGACACAAGGTATGCAGCCGCTGTTGCTCCTCTGAGGAGAAAGGCGGTGGGCAAAAGGCCGGCAGTTCTATAGGGGAACATGCGCCGACAACCTTCGGGACAAAGGCAGGGTTGAGCCGCATACAGACCCTCGTATTATCCGAGGAGAACTGAATGCATGACTGATGTACTGAGAGAGCGTGGATCTCTCCCACACGTTTAGCAGAAGCTAAAGCAATTAAAAGAGCCGTCTTCAAGGACAGAAATTTCAACTCAACCTGTTCCAGGGGTTCAAATGGGCAACAGGAGAGCGCAGCCAATACTGTGGGAAGGTCCCACGATGGAGCCAACGGCCTAGACGTAGGCAATTTACGGCGTGCACCCTTCATGAAACGGCATATTAAGGGATGCTGGCCAACAGTCTTTCCCTCAAAACCAATATGGCAGGCTGAAATTGCTGCCAAATACACCTTGATGGTGGAGAAGGCTTTACCCTTATCAATCAGGGCCTGAAGAAATGACAGAATCACAGCCACCGAGCACTGAAAAGAGATGGCCTGTGATTCTAAGCACCAGCTTTCAAACACACGCCACTTGTGCTCATATAGCGTCCGAGTAGACGATGCTCTAGAACACTGAATAGTGTCGATAACACTATGAGGGAGCCCCACCGTGTTCAGGTTAAACCACTCACGGCCCAAGCCCATAGAGCTAGCCTCTCTGGGTGGGGGTGGAATATCTCCCCCTGTGCCTGAGACAGGAGGTCTCTGCGTAGTGGTAACGGCCAAGGAGGGCCGCACAGCTGCTGAAAAATCTCCGCCAGCCAGTGTTTCCCTGGCCAGTGCGGGGCTATCAGGATCATATAGTGACTTCTCTCCCTCACTCTGGCCAGAGTTGGAGAAATGAGGGCCACTGGGGGAAAAGCATAGAGGAGGGTTCTCGGCCACTCGTGAGCTAGAGCATCCACCCCGAGTGGAGCTCTCTGATCGTGCAGCGAGTAAAACAGGGGACACTGAGCATTCTCCCTGGATGCATAAACGTCCACGGTCGCCTGACCGAATCGCAGCCAGATCTGCTTCACCACCTCCGGGTGAAGCTTCCAGTCCCCATACAGCGGGTTGCCCCTGGAGAGAAGATCTGCTCCAAAGTTCAAGATCCCCGGCACGTGAGTTGCTCTCAGTGACAGCAGGTGGGCACTGCTCCAGACTATCAGTCTGTGTGCCAGCGTGTGTAACTTGGGGGACCCCAGACCCCCCTGTCTGTTGATGTAGGCCACAACGGTGGAATTGTCCGACCTCACTAAAACATGATGACCTCTCAGCCAAGGGAGAAAGTGTTTTAGCGACAGGTGAACCGCCAGCAGTTCCAGACAGTTTATGTGGGCGGAGCGCATGTGAGGGCCCCATTCCCCATTCACTGTTCTGCCCTCGTGGGTGGCCCCCCAGCCGGAAAGAGAGGCATCTGTGGAAATCACCTTCCTGGCTGAAACTGCCCCCATGGCAACGCCCTGAGACAAGAAACCTGGCCTCTTCCACTCGCGGAGAGCGAGTGAACAGTCTGCAGAGACTCTCACGCGATGGTGGCCGTCTCGGTGAGGGTCCAGTCCCCGCGAGCCCACCCAGCGCTGAAAACCTCTCATGTGCAGGCGTCCCAGTGTTATCGCCACTAGAGAAGAAGCCATCAGACCGAGCAGCCTCTGGCACTGTTTGAGGGTCACTGTGCTTCCTCTGCGAAACAGTGCAAGGGATGACTGTATGGCCGCCGTTCTCTCCGGGGACAGAAAAGCCCTCACCCGAAGGGAGTCTAGGCTGAGCTCTATGAAAGTAATGCATTGAGTTGGCGCCAATGTGCTCTTTTCCACGTTTATCTGGAAACCCAAACTCTCCAGATGGTGTATGAGAGCATTTGTGTGACAAGTCGCTCCCTGGCGGGTTGGGGCTGCCACCAGCCAATCGTCGATGTACGTGGCCACCCGAATGCCCTTTTTCCTGAGCGGGGCCACTGCTGCCTCGGTGCATTTCACAAACACCCTTGGGCTCAGTGAGAGACCAAAAGGCAGGACTACAAACTCGTATGCCATCCCCTGGAAAGCAAATCTCAGATACTTTCGGTGTGGGGGATATATGGGGATGTGGAAATAAGCATCCCTCAGGTCGATTGATGTGAACCAGTCGCCCGCTCGTACAAACCGTAGCAGCGAGGCGTGCGTCAACATCCTGAACTTGTATGTCCTCAAATGCCGGTTCAGGGCACGGAGATCCAGAATGGCTCTCATCCCCCTCCCCCTTTTCTTTGGCACAAGGAAATACCTTGAATAAAATCCGCTGTGCATTTCCTCGGGAGGGACAACTCTTATAGCTCCTTTGTCTCTCAAGGTGGAAATTTCCTCCAGGAGAAAACTGGCAGACTCGCCCGGAGCACGAGAGTAAACAATTTCTTTGAATTGTGGTGGAGCGACACTGAATTGCAGCCTGTAGCCCTTTTTCAATGTCCTCAGCACCCATGCTGACTGAGTGCAGGTGGCCCAGCTCTTCATGTGGAGAGACAGAGCGCTCACTGGCCACTCCACCGAATATGGCATTTTGGCGCCCCCTTGTGGTCGCAGCGCGAAACACACGCCATTTCGGCGTCCCGTCACCTCTGTCACAGGCGAGCGAGGTGACGGGCTCATCTGCATCATCACAGCCGTGGAAACGCGAGTCTCCACGGGCTGCGTTATGGCAGACGGTGCTCCGTTTTTCAGCATGTTTGATTTTCTCATGTGTTTTGCAACACTCGACAGCGCCCTCGGCAAATTGCCTGGATGCGCGTGTCGGGGCTTTTTTAATACAGAATGCATGAGAGAAGTGCTCGTGTGGAACATGTCCCGTTGAACTTGCTCTGGAACGGAGCTGGGAGGCGGCAGGGCGGCCCATGAAGGGGGGAAACTGGGTTCGCTCCCGCCTAGAGGAGAGGCTGTCAGGCCGGCCGCTTCTTCCTCCTCACGATCGCGGCAGCGGGGGGAGGAGGAGGGGCCGCTTGAGGTCTGGCCTGGGGAGACTGCTTCCGAGTCCATGGATTCTTAGTGGCCCCGGCAGCCTGGGGGGCTGCCTGCGTCTTAGGCACTTTGGGAATCCTGAAAGCGGGGACCGGGCGAGACGCTGCCTGCGCGAATGACTGGCGCGGCGCTGCTGGGGTGGCGTGCTGGGCCCTCCTCGGCAGGCAGAGTTTCAGAGCCTCATCATCTCTCTTTTTCTCCTCACATCTCTTCTGCATGGATGTAACAGCCGCACCGAAGAGACCGTGAGGGACGACAGGGGTGTCGAGGAGTCCCTCTTTTTCCTTAGTCGTCAGGTTGGTGAGCCCGAGCCAGCGTGCTCGCTCCTGAAGAACCATGAGGCCCATGGCTCTCCCAGTAGCCTGTATGGCTACCTTGTGGAGGCGGAGGACGTGGTCAGTTATAACGCAGATTTCATCCCACACTGTGGTATCTGTGTTAGCTGTCATGTCCTCTTCTAGCTCAGCTTGGTAAGCCATTAGCATAGAAGAGGCGTTGTGGGCTCTTACTGACAGAGCCGCTGCCTTGTAGCACTTATCTGTAAGGCTAGACAGGAAGCGGTCTGTTTTGGAGGGGAGAGATGGGGCCGATGAGGACAGAGACGTCTTCGGGTGAAGATGGCTCGCCACCAACGGCTCCACTTGTGGCATCCGGCGGAGGCCGATAGACTCCATCCCCTCACAATCCAGCAGGGAGCTCCCCTTGATGGGGTGTTTCTCGCTGTAAGGTTTTGCTTTCCACGTCACCGCTATCTCATCGAGTAGCTCAGGAAAAACAGGCAACACATGCTTCCCCGTCTTTTTCGCCTTCGGCAATTTCTTACCGTCAAAACGAGACTTTACAACCTCTGTTTGTATGGCGGGCCACGGGATGTTGAGCCTAGCGGCTGCGCGCTTGCACATGTCCTGCATGTCGAGATCCAGGGGAGACGGTGGTGTCGGTTTTTCAACCTCGCCGGTAGCCGAGGGCTTTGCAGCCCAGCTGATGCTAGCCAAGGAGGTGGAATCGTCCTCCTCGTTAGCATCTCCTCCCCAGGTGACTTCAGCATCGCGGAAAAACACACGATCTCCGTGTGCCTCCAGCGACGGGAAAGCGGTCGCGATGGGCTGAGGGTCTGCCTCTGCCCAGCTCGGCCCTGGCGTTGCGGCCAAATCATCGGGCATCTCAGTTTCTCCTTGCGCCGCAGCAGCCTCACACAGCAAAGGGTCGCCGCCCGACAGGTTAGCCCGGCGAGCTAGCCTGCGGCGGAGTAGTTTGCGTGGGACAGCCGCGCAGTGGATACAGTCGTGTGCAGGTGTCAGGGCAGCCTGAGCGTGAGATAAGCCCAGGCATGCCGCACACACGGGGTGTGTATCCCAGGCAGAAATCTTCTTGCCGCAAGGACAAAGTTTTGCAACTTCGTTGGCCGTCGTAGCCATGGTTAGCTAGAGGGTTGCGCACGTTAGCGAGACTGACACTGAGTGCGGAGAATATTGCTATTCCTCGCTAGCGTGGGGTGAAAAGTGTTGCTACTTTTCTACAGGTATTGCTACCTAATGTGTAAAACCGCTAGCGTCGAAGGGTATTGCTACCTGATGGTGAAGCTAGGGGTACCTTTATTAGCAAAGTGTTGCTACTTCGCTTTCGGAAAGTATTGCTACTTCCCTGGGTGAAAGTATTGCTACTTGGCACCCGCACTAGCCACAGAACAGTATTGCTACTGCTTGTATGCTAGTGGACAACTGAAAGCTGGGAACAAAGCACCCGGCGACCGAGTTGTTCACTCGAATCTGTGGACAGTTTAGCTTTAGCACCCAATAGCACAGTTGTCTACAGGCTTCTGTGAGAAGCGAGAAGAGGTTTTTGAATGACATCTGACGCTATGTCAGCCTATTATATAGGGAGGCACTGGCCCCTCCTGACATGGGCGTCACCTAGCCAGCCTGTAAGGGCTGGCGTAATGGTATTTGAGCTTCTGATGAGGTCACGCAGGAGGCGTTCCCATAGTGAGACACGAAACGAATGCTATGAAAGAGAACTCAACATTTTCTAAATGCTGGTACTGTTAGCAGACTATAATGCTATTTTGCTGGTTAATTTTGGAAGGGCTCAATTGCTGCAGTGAATTTAAGAACAGAAAATACATTTTACGATGAGAATACAGAAAAGGCCAACTAGAGGTGCACCGCAAGAATTTAAGGTCACAAAAGGAGCTGTGTCTACTGGTTTGTTTTCTCTGGTTACATTGCTTCTGTATTTCTTCTATTGTTTGCTTTCTGTGTTCTGAACCTTGTTCAGGTAGATAGTCGCAACACAGCAAAAAGCCGTTAAGCAGGTGAAAGTGAAGGTAATGCATTACTCAAGGTTTTTTGTTTGCCAGCAGCGGCATAATCCTGAGTGAAGGAGGAAAAAACAAAAAAACAAATGCAGATGGATTCAAAGCTGAAGACAAACAACATTTGAAATGGATATGCATTTGCAGAATAAAGACAGTGGCTAAAACAGTTTAGAGTAATAACAACAATGCGTAACTGTTAAATCCTCTTATTTATGCTATTGTAATACAAATAGGTTGTATTTTTTGTTATTTTCAGTGTATTGTACCACTAAAGCTATTAATGACACATGTTTAATGTAACTGGAAAACTGGACATTCTTGTTGTAATTAATAGATCATGGGAGTACAGTCTTTGTAGCAATATGCGGTATTTAACAGGGCTCCACTTATGCCCCAGAGATAATTATAGTTTGATGGTTAGGGTTAGACATAAATGTCAGAATCAGAAATGCAGTAGGAGCGGACCTTTGCAGAATACAGGTGTGGAAAGTGTGTGTGTGTGTGTGTGTGTGTGTGTGTGTGTGTGTGTGTGTGTGTGTGTGTGTGTGTGTGAGAGAGAGAGAGAGAGAGAGAGAGAGGGGGAAACCTCAAAACAGTTAAAAAAAAAATGTTATAGGGCATTGGGCCCCATAACATAGCAAGGTTTGACACATTTAGCATGTTCTTTTTGTTTTAGTTTTTTTAATTATGTGACTGGAGGTATTATTTTACCGTTTTTGGAAAATCTACCTACATTTGGTTCTTGGTGTTAATTTCAGACCTTAAACAGAGCAATCTAGCAAGTGTTTGTTTTTGGTTTTTTCCTCTAAAAAATACTCTATGAACCCATCTGTTTATCAACATCAATCCAAAAGCTAACTTCAAACCATCAGGGCAACATACTGTAGGGCACAGTGCTTGGCAAAGAAGAAAAACCAGCCGCAGGGAGGAGTTTCAAAAGCTCCCACGTAGAGATTTTACCCAGTTGGGTCAGTAACGTATTTTACATTTATTCGCCAGTTTATTTAGGTGTTTTTTTCCACCCTCCAGAGCCATCGGCTGTCTTACTTACTTACTTGTAGACAAACCTCTCGCTCTCATGTTGGTGTTTAGTTTCTGTTAACCAATTTCCACTGGCTCAATGACCAAGCTACTATTGTGGAGGACCTTGTATTGTAGCTTCTTCCCAAGGAAGCTGCTACAGCTAATAGTGAAGGTCCTGTCTTGGCAATCCGGTGTAAGCTAAAGGGTGCTGCTATGCTGAGCTCACCAATGCTAGAGAGCAGAATAAGAGCTACCAATTGCACTGAGGATACATGTGCATTTATTGGCTAGGTGGTTAGACTTTCATTTTGCCATCTTTGTAAAGAATACCAAAGAAAACCTCGCAGGCTATCAATAAAAACAAGTCTCTTATGTTATGCCTAATGGCACTTTTATGCTCACCGCTTGCTCCCTTGACGTCACAACCGCCGACGCTTGCGGCCATTTTGGTGTCACTTTGGCTGGTTGTGCACCTCTCGATTTTTGTAACCTAAAGCATTCTGTTGCTGCCACCATGGCTGGGTTACAGGCACAAGTGTACAATTGTATCAGTTTTTATCGCCATTTTAATCATATCAGTACGGAGGTTCACAGATTATACAAAGAGAGAAAGGGCAACAGTTTGAACGGTAAAGACTTGGTGGAAAACAACTTCAGCTATAGCCACAAAGCTAAAGCTAGTCAAGATGGATTCTTTTGTGATTGTGATCATGGTCTCATGAGAATCCAGGTGCATTGCACCTGCCTTGTTGCACAGTAGCTGTAAGTGTTACATTTAACCAAACGGGAGCTGTGGGCAGGGCATTGAGACCACAAAGCGGTCACTACAGATACATCAAAGTTACATGAGAGCCAAAGTAACACATTTTTAGATCAAGATAATAAAATAAAATGGTAAAAAATAATAACTATATAGACAGTCTGGGAGAGAGGAGGAACGAAAAGCTGAATATTAGCTCAGATAATTGGCTGATCCTTGCATTGAGTGTTCCATTTCCTCTTTGTCCACAATGCACTAATGTGTTCTCTGTGTTGTACTTAAACCCATTCATGTAGCTGTATTTATTAAAGTACATTTTTCCTCTCAGATTTAGACTCTGTGAGAAGTCTAAGCCAGTTTGTTGCCATGGTGACAGCCATTACTCTTAGCAGTACTGGGTAAGGGTTAATTTGTACTCTATGGTAGGGGGTGTAACTCAGGTTAAATACCATCATACAGTGCGCCTATTAGGAGGAATATTGAATAGGCGAGACCTGAGTTTGGGATCAGGGCCAACTGTGGGCTTTTAAGGGCAGGGACTGAGAAGTTCAGTTAAACATAAGTCAGTCATTCGTGATTAGCTAGAGACCTGCTGTCAGAAAGGTGCAAAAGGCAGAGTGGAACACTGTATTGCTGTAACAGCAGTTCAGAGGCCTCTTTCACTTTCTCCCATGCTGGTTGTCTGGCAAAAATTGAAGTGTACCTCTGAAATAACAGTCATTTCCATGAATTATCAGAATGTCAAGAACCAGGTTGATTTTTTTTCCCATCATATCAAACACTGACGTGATGATCAAATGTTACATATTTCTGAAATGTAGTTTTGACCCTTAAAACAAGCTGACAGTTCTTTTAAAAAACACATTAAAGCCAAGTATTACTAACAGACTGCAATAGGTAAATTACTCATCGTGCGGGCTGTACTTTCAGTAGTAGCTTGCATCCATATAAACAAAGAAAATCATTACCTCTCTGGGCAGTAAAAAAAAAAAGATTCAAATAATATATCAGAGGACAAAAGAAACCTTTAAATCTCTGGCTACTGATCAATTGCGTATGCAAGCATAAAACCAACTTTGGCACTTTTGTCTGCCTGCTTTAGTTTGTAAAATGTGATGTAGTCATTATCAGAGCTTATATTTTTGGTCTCTTTATCTACAGGGGCGAGGCTCAGGCTTTCCCGGGAGGAGGCGGCCAAGAGGGGCTGGTCTGTCAGGTAGAGCAGGACGTGGCAGGGCCAGAGGGAAAAATGGAGTGAGTCCCAGCATCAACCCTGGGGTATGTGCTGTTTCCGTTTGAGATATTGCACTACATTAAAATTGGTGTTAGTTTTCCCTTCAGCTATAGACCCTAATGAAATATTCCAAGCAGCGTTATCTTTGTTTGTCACACTTTGTTTATTTTGTGGGGGGTTTTTCTCCTTATATGCAGGTCACCACAATAGAAAACCCATACCCAGTCAAGGAGGAAGAGGAGAATGCAATGCATAACACAGTGGTCATATTTTCCAGCAATGATAGTTTTACACTAAAACAGGTGTGTTTTTTCTCTATGTTTACACATAAGTGTTCAGACATGGTTCATTTTGAATTTCAGACCTTCAACGTGCAAAAATTCATGGGTTGCAATTCAGTCTGTGCTTAAAAAGATTTCTCCCACTGGAGATCATTAATTCCTGTGGAGATACTGCCTGCAGGAAACACAGTCAATTATATAACACAGGATCACACTGAAATTTGATTATTTCTTACTTTCTCTACCCCAAATCATATCTGTGTGCTGTTTTTCTCTGTAAAATATGAGTGATTGCTGACAGTCTCTGCAAAATATTAATCAAGACTTTGAAGTAAGCAGAAACTAGGGTTTGTATTGTAGTACATTAATTTTTAGAGAATTTTAAGAAGACCACTGCTTATCAGCGCAGTTATTTACGCTTAATGCAATCAGTACTGTCATTCGTGCTTGCAGTCCTCTGACAAAAGAGAGAGGTGTGGAAAAATAAATATGATTAAGTGTGAAGGACAAGCTTAGAAAATGGTAAATGGCCTGGTATTTATATAGCACTTTTCTACTTTACACTCAAAGCACTTTATACAACATTTCTCATTCACCCATTCACACAAGCACTTTTTTCTACATTTAAGTGCATTCTAGCTAACATTCACACTCATTCATAGCCCAGTGAACACATTGCAGAGCAACTTGGGGTCCAGTATCTTACCCAAGGATATTTGACATGCAGACTGGAGCAGCCAGGGATCAACCCGCCCACCTTCCAATTAGCAGATGACTTTTTCTACCTTCTGAACCACCCCACCCCAAAATGGCTGCAGTAGGCAGTTTTCTTTCTTTTTTTAAATTGAGTTTCATTTCACTTTAGAAAAGTATGTTATTGCATATGTATATTGTCACATCTTTGTTCTGCACTTCAGTAGCTAAGCTAAAGGAATGACAACTGCACAAACAATAACAAGAACAGCCCAAATTATGGGTTGTTCCACATATTTTGACGCTGCCCCCTGGTGACAGTAGACAGCTACAACATGTAGCTCTGCAAGGACCAGCACATCAACATGCCAGTCTCTTACAAAAGCGTTTTTTTAAAAATATAAATACCTTTGTATGTGACAAGCAGACTTGACAAAAAGTTTGACAATAGGCAGGAATTCCTATTCTGCAAAAAATGAAATTAAGCAGCTGCGGATTTTATTTGATTTCATTTGTTTTGTTTTAAGCGGTAGTGTGTTAGGGGTTTTTCTAAACCTTGCTTTGGGAAGTTGGGAAAGTCAGTGTCTTTCTTCCTTTTCAGGACATGTGCGTGGTGTGTGGGAGTTTTGGTCTTGGTGCAGAGGGCCGTCTTCTGGCCTGTGCTCAGTGTGGCCAGTGCTACCATCCATTCTGTGTCGGCATTAAGGTATAGTATGTCGCTATTGAGTTTGTACATTAGAAATGGCATTTGGCAAACTGAACTACATGAAACTGTCCCCTTGTCATTTCCCCGTAGATCACCAAGGTGGTGCTAAGCAAAGGCTGGCGCTGTCTGGAGTGTACCGTATGTGAGGCCTGTGGTCAGGCCACAGATCCTGGCCGCTTGCTGCTATGTGACGACTGTGACATTAGCTACCACACATACTGCCTGGACCCTCCACTGCAAAATGTTCCCAAGGACAGCTGGAAGTGCAAATGGTGAGTAGCTTTATGATCATTACACCAAAATTTGCTTCAGACAGGCAGTAATTTAAATTAAAACTAAACTTTAATGTGGTAATTACTAGAGATGGACCGATCCGATATTACGTATCGGTATCGGTCCGATACTGACCTAAATTACTGGATCGGATATCGGAGAAAAATAAAAAATGTAATCCGATCCATTAAATATCACAAAAGCACCTCACAAAACTTGCGACACGCCGTAACTCGCCTCAGAACGTTAGCACGTCGGAGCAGTATGCATCACGTGATAGAGCGGCTGTGGCATGCGGGACCTGTCGGTGGTCTGGATAGCATTTGGAGCTTTGCTACCAACCCGGCATTTCATCTCCGACAAAGTTATCCCCGAGAGAAGTAAAGCAAGTGTGTAAGTCCATCTCTGAATGTTTGTAAAGCATTCCTGCGTTAAGCTTAACAAGTGACTGCCTCTTCTTGCTGCTACTTCAATCATGAAACTGCTTAATGATCAGCTGATCGGCTTTTCTGTTGCGAGTCCGTGTCTCTAGTTTGCTTTTGGCCCACTTTGCACCAGAAAGAGGAAACCAGCGGATAAACAACAGCAGCACGTTTAAGCTTGATAAGCTGTTGTTAGAATTTATTTAATATTACTTTCTACTCGAGGATCTTTTTCTACGTAGTTGATGGCTGGTAACTGTGCAGGGGCGGATCTAGCAAAGTTTAGCCAGGGGGGCCGATAGGGCATTAACAGGGAAGAGGGGGCACAAAGACATACTTTTCTTTCTTATTCTCATTTAAAATGTCTAGCTTTTAATAAATAATTATCTGACACCCAAAGTTTTAATTTGATGTAAAATGAATAGAAGTCAATTACTGTATATAGTAACTATTAAGTCTAATATACCCTAGTAAGCTATTTGTAAAGTAAAGTGTGCGTGTTAGTCCCCATAGGGAAATAGTTCCTCTGCATTTAACCCATTCACCCAGTGAAGCAGTGGGCAGCCACCAGGGCAGCGCCCGGGGAGCAGTGTGTAGGGACGGTACCTTGCTCAGGGGTACCTCAGGGTAGCCGTTCAGTGGAGTCGAACCCCCGACCTTCCGATCATGGGGCCACCACTCTACCTACTGAGCTATCCCTGCCCTAGTACTTTTTCCTTTGGGAAGGTACCATCTGTGCAGTCTGCAATTTTGTTGAAGAAAGATGTTGAATCTATTTAATATTTCTTGAAAAATAATTGATTTCTGTGCATTTTTTTTCACACTGCATCAAATTAAGGTTGATTACGTCGATTAAGCATCATGAGGTGGAGCGTGAGGGGTGGTTCCCTATTTTTTATTTATTTATTTTTGTTGTTGCTGGGAGTTGGAACCCTATTAGTTAGGTTGCTTAATATTTACGCTAAGTACTCTTTAAAATACCAGAATAGGGAGGATGGTGTAGGTTTAAGTTTATTAGATTGATCAGTATTGCTGAACTATGAAATATTTTTTTTTGCATACAGGTATAACAGAATAGCTTTAGTGTAGTTGTTGTTTTAAACTTGAGTATGAACTTATACAAAATGCAGCAAGACATTTAAAAAAAAAAACTGTTTTGTTGATTAAAAAACACTATATCGGATTCATATCGGTATCGGCAGATATCCAAATTTATGATAACGGTATCGGACATAAAAAAAGTGGTATCGTGCCATCTCTAGTAATTACTGAAAATGACTGAACATGTTTATTGTTACAAGCAGCGCAGGCAATTTACCATGTTTTACCTTTTCCTGTTTGCCTTGTAATGCTTACTTGCTTACGTCTGTTTAAAAATGGTGTACGTTATCAGATACACAAAGAAACAACAAGTGTTTATGGACTGCGATGGAAACAAAGAAAATATTTTCATATTAGCATCATGAAGACAGTGTAGGGAGGAGAAGGGATTTTGCAGCACAGATACAACTGTGTTATCCCTTTTCAAGTAACCTGGGTTAAATGACCTCTGTCCTTCCTGTCTCCTGCAGGTGTGTGTCCTGTACGCAGTGCGGTGCCACCACCCCAGGCCTAAGGTGTGAGTGGCAGAATAATTATACCCTGTGTGCTCCCTGTGCCAGCCTTTCAACATGCCCAATTTGCTTGGTGGACTACAGCGAAGGCACAATCATCGTGCAGTGCCGCCAGTGTGACAGGTGTGTAGTTTTTCTACGAACCTATCAGCTCTAGAGGATCATTCTCTACCAATTTTCCTAAAATAACTGGTTCTTATCAAGACGTTTTTTTTTTTGTGTACGCAGATGGTTTCATGCGTCATGTCAAAGTCTCCACTCAGAGGAAGACATAGAAAAAGCTGCAGACAGCAGCTTTGACTGTACAATGTGCCGAACTTTCAAGACCACTAAAGGTGGGAGCACCATAACTTTGCTAAACATATTTTGTTGTTTCAACAAAAAGAGGAAATCAACGCACCCTAATTGTGACATTTGTTTGTTTTAATGGCGGCTATGTTGTGTTCCTACAGTTGTGACCAAGATCAGAGACACCACTGAGCCACTACCAGTAACACAGATTGTCACAAAGGCTAAAGAAATTGGTAAGGTCACAAAAGAACAACAGAAAACAAACGATCAATTTGGGTTCTTTTGTTTGTTTGTTTGTTTTCTTGCACAACCTCAGTTTATTGACTACACACAAACATTTTTTGGTCGTTTCAGATCTGTCAAGGACCTACACCCAGGATGGTGTTTGTTTGACAGAGTCAGGACTTTGCCAACTCCAGAGCTTATCTGCTACAGCGTCACGGCGGAGGAAGCCCAAACCAAAACTTAAGTTGAAGATCATTAACCAGAACAGCGTGGCAGTGCTTCAGGCTCCAGTCGACCCCCTCTCAGAGCTCTCTCGTGATGAAGACATGGAGGACAACAGAGGTACATGTCTTCACAGAAGCGTCTTTATTTTCAGATGATTATCCAAGGTTTTAACCCTGTTATCACATTTTCTGTATTTATCTACTTACATATGTACTTACATATGTAAATATGTAGCAGCCGGCTGGTGTTTTGTATATTTTTGGTTGTGTAGGATAAAAGAAAAAAAATATTAGCAGTAATTCCTAGAAAAGCCAAAGGTATCATTTTAACCCCAGTGTAAAATTACAATCGCTGCATGCCATGTTGCCTAGCAACATGACATATTGTATTTTGATGTGAAGGCTGCTATAACATGAGCCGAGAGCTAGCTAGATGTGATTAATGAGTAAAGGTATAGGGAACTGTAGATGGATAAAAGATGAATATTCAAAGCAGGGTGTGACTGGACGCCAAACTAAAATTTAGCCAAAAAGCATAGATTTCCCCTGAGTTAATAGTAAAAGAATTAGCGTGATATTTACTTACATGTATTGAAATTCTCCCTCTTACTCAGAGTTAATAAAATGTTTTAGGAATGAGATTACAAAAAGAGAAGGTGGGGCCTCACTGGAAATTGCCGTCCTGATTAATGGGACTGGTGAACTTAATTTCAATCTGGCTAATATTCTGCCACTAAGTGGAGTTCACAAAGAATTTACCCTGGCATTGTTCTGAGGGGCCTGGCTGGGATGTTTTCTGCTGCAAGGCTGTCACTCACCATCACTGGGTGCTCTGTCTCTCTCTCACAGAGGCGGAGCTCCTAGATTGTGAGGCAAAGTCTGACTCAAGCCTGGAGCGAGAGCCAGCAGAAGATGACTCCAAGGGGGCTGACGGCGGCAAGAAGAGGAAGAGGAAACCGTACCGGCCGGGTAGGGCACCTGATTGAAGGAGACAGCTCCTCTGAAGCGTAAAATGGTGCAGTACATGGCCGACGCTGTAGCGAAGCACTGCCATCTCACGGCCTCTCTGCCGAAAGCTGAATACAATGGACAGTCTATATTTAAAATATTGAAAATTAAGTAACCTTTATAACTGCAAATAAAATGTTTATATGTATTATAAATATATTTCTTATAACTTCTTAAAAGGTATCGGTGGGTTCATGGTCCGTCAAAGAAGCCGTCCAGGCCAAGGTCCGGGCAAGGCTAAACGATCCCTCTGCAGAAAAGATTCTTCTGGCTCTGTGTCGGAGAATCTCATTGGAAAAGATGAAGGTTTGTGCACCAGAATTGTATGTGAATCTGTCTTTCAAAATAAGAGATAACTGTAGAACTAGAAGAGAGTGGCTATACTTTTTCTGTTTATTACAGGCTGGCCAGAGGCACTGCCGGAAACTCCTGTTGATGAGACGCCCCCCGGACCGGAAGTTCCAGAAAAAATAAAGAAACGATATCGAAAGAAGAAGACAAAACTGGAGGAGGCATTTCCAACCTACCTGCAGGTCTGCCGTCCGTGATAGCGTCCATCACTGTTTGCTTGTATATACAGAATTTGAATATATTGTTACATTTCTATATCACGCTAACCTTGTGGAGTATATCTATCATGGAGGAATTTATTTTATAGATTTACTTCTTGATTCTATTTTTTGTTCTTTTTTTAATTTTGGAAATGGATATTAAGTTTATACATATATATATATATATATATATATATTAGGGGTGCAACGATACACAAAATTCACGGTTCGGTTCGGTTCGATACTTTGGTGTCACGGTTCGATATTTTTTCGATACAAAAAAAATGTTCATGCCTTTTTAATTTGTCATTTATTAAAATTATAAATATATATTTTAACTCAAAAGTACAGTTTTTAAATTTAACCCTAACCCTTGTGCGTGTTTTTTATTTTGACAGCGAATGCGCACCTGCGGACCACTTATGTGCAGCCCTGGTTATTTAGCTCGTCATATTGCAGCCACAGAAATTCTTTTGTCCATGAAACCATAAAGCTGCACTTTCTTTTTGCCTTATAGTCTGATTTGTCATAACTTTTCCGTTTTGTGGTAAGCTTTTCTTTGGCTATCACTTCTTCACCCTGACCTGTCTTATTTGGCTCAGCAGAACTGAAATATATATCTGTCTGTGAAGGTTCTCAGTCATCCAGGTCATCGTAGTCAAATATAAATCCTGCTGCTTTTACACACCGACTCACATAAGCTCAGCGATTCTCTGCGCGATCAACCTCTCACATGTTTAAGCTGCGGGAGATTTCACTTGTCATGTTTGCATAGTAAGCTAACGATTAATAAGACGATGTCAGAGGAATTTGTGCACAAATTATCATCACTCACAGATCAGTGCTGTCGCTCTCTATACACAGTTCACGCGATTGCAAAGTGGAAGCAAAAAACAAGCGCAAATTCAAACGCGATTTCAATATGTCACATATTGACAGTGGCTCACCGATGTCAATGACATAATTACCCAGCTACATTTCCGAAAGAATGCAAAAGCATTGACATTAGGGCTGCCACAAACGATTATTTTGATAGTCGACTAGTCACCGATTATTTATGCGATTAGTCGACTAATCAGATCATCATCCACTGGACGTAAAACTACAGCTTATTGCACCAGCAGCATATGCTCTTATATAACTATCATTAGCTTACAGCTTTAAGCTTTTAAGGTCTGTGCTAACTAAAAATAAAGACAAGATGATAGTTTATTCAATTTTAATGAAATTTGCAGATTGTTTCGGTGAAGTTTAATAAACTCCTTGCTATCTAAAATATAACAGGACAACGGAGTATATTCTCCAGCATCTCACACTTCTGATAATCAGCTGTCTGCTTGACGTTTATTCAGCTGTGTAAAAACTATAACTTTAATCTCAGACAAACCGATTTACTCAGGAACAAATAAAATACTAAAAAAAAAAAAAAAAAAAAAGCCAAACAACAACATTTTTAATTTATCTAAGTGACTCATATATATTTAACCTGAGTAGCGAAAGACGGCGGTGGGTTTGAAAACAATTTGCCGGGAGTCCGGTGTTCTCACCGTGCTAGTGACCTAGCCCCCGGCTAGCTATCGAGCTAGTGGGTAACAGACGTCTCCGAAAACGTCGGAGCGCTTTTGAAAATATGTGGTGTCCTGATAAACTGAGCCGATATTTGAGGTTTACACAGCTACATTCTCGGCTGAAAATATGTTAAACGTTTATTTTGTGACCCAGAAAGAATAATAAGAGTAATATTAAAACTAACTAGCTACCGCCATTGTTGGAAACTGAGCTGGGCCGCGCTATGAATTCTGGGACACAGCTGCTTCTTCTTCTTCTTCTTCGGGGTTTAACGGCAGCTGGCATCCTTGTACATGCAGTGCTGCCATCTTCTGTTTCAGTCCGTTATTGCACTCTTAAATCCTGCTACTTATTCCTGCGTCTTTTGGGATCTTACAAAGCTTCAAACGACGCGTCGACTATTAAATCAGTCGTCGACGATTTTGATAGTTGACGTAATCGTGACTAGTCGACAAATCGTGGCAGCCCTAATTGACATATATTTTTCCTTCCTACGATAGGCCGACGGGCAGGGCAGAGATAGATTTTGGTAGCCCAACTGGAAAAATCGCTAGCCCCGGGACGTCGGGCTAGCGATTTTGCGAGCCCTGTATCTGATTGAGGAATCACTCATCTTTGGAAAAGAGAGTTTATTACAGAGAAATGGCTCTTTCCAAAATAAAAGCTATACTATACGCTTCTTCTGGGCTATATTCTCAGCAGCATATTAAACATATCAGATCCCCATAAGGAGAATCATGTGCTAACGGCTGTCTAAATGACTCGGGTAAAGTTTGAAGCGTGTGCTTGTTGTTTTTGTCTGCTTCCACTTTTCTTTGCACTAGGATGATGTCGGCGTAAATGTGCAGTCATATTCGTTGTGTTCCCACTAGTGCTTTCAGGTTAATCTCGTTGAAATGACCTTAACGCCACAACACGGCAAATCTCCGTTAACGAGCTACCCCTGATCGCCCCGTGCATGGGGCTAGACGGCCGACGTTAACGAGCTAACTGCGCTAACACACTAGTTCCCACCCATGTAATTGAGCATTGCGTGGCACATCCAACATACTGTTTTACTTTAGTCCATGACGCGCTTACCTTCAGGGTCATACATCACATGAAAACCAAAATAATTCCAAACACCAGATCTGAATGAGGGTGGGGGAGGTTCAATTTGCCATGTTGCAAGGAGAGCTTAACTTCTGTCTCGCTAGCTTGCCCTGCGCTCTTCCTTCTGACGATGCTGTCTGTGTTGAGCGCTCAGTGGATCTGCGCTCGACAGTGCAGCCTAGGCGGAGTAGTCGAACGCAGATTCACTGAGCGCTCAACACAGACAGCATCTCAGAAGGAAAGTTGATAAAAATAAATTACAAATTTTGTATTGTTCGATACATATGCGTACCGAACCGAAAGCACTGTATCGAACGGTTCAATATCGATACGAATATCGTTGCACGGTTCAATATCGAACGGTTCAATATCGATACGAATATCGTTGCACCCCTATAAAAAAAAAAAAAAAAAAAAAAAAAAAAAAAAATATATATATATATATATATATATATATATATATATATATATATATATATATATATATATATATATATATATATATTATTGTGCAAACGTTCCTCTCCTGTGCAGATTGTCTGATCACAGAACTATTGTGCTTAGTGCTCCTTCTGTGAGCCTTTTTTATTATTTTTATTTAAAGGGGAAAAGCCCAAAGATACTCATATTAGAGGATAGATGTTTTTGATCATACCCTTTAATTGGCCCCTATTTTAGTTGTGAATTGACACACAATAGCTTAACATGGATGTAACTCCAAGGCTCTGTGTCCCCAGTTAGTATCCGTCTGTCACCTTGTGTTGGCTAAAACATGGATATGTGATGCATTAAGCCACCGGCAGCTGTCAGTGCTGCTCTTTATCCCACCATGGTACAGGGGTGACGGGGGATATTGAGTCTAACCTAAAGGTCTAACACAGTGAAGCTTATTTCATTAGTTATTAAGACAGCACCAGGTTGGGCTTTTAGTTTCTCAGTGCAGCAGGACAGCAGATGACTTATGGGTGTAAGTGGTTGGGGGAGGTTGGCCCGATAAGGTGAGGCCAAGAGTAACCTCGCTGTTAGTTTCTAAGCTTTTCTGTTTCACTTAAGTTCACATGGGGTTTAAATGGATGCGGATGGTTTTCTAAGAATGATGTCAAGAAAAATTAGGTGACACTGGCTGGTGTCCTGTGTTTTCATGTTCAGGAGGCTTTCTTTGGAAAGGACCTGCTAGACAAAAGCAAGCAGAGCAGGCAACAGGGGGTCGAATCAGGATTACTAGAAGACGGACAAAGCCAAGTGGAGAGGAAGCATCCCACTAGCAGTTTTCTGGATCCCTCATCAGACCCTCTGCTTAGCGCATCAACAACATCCATTCCCCCCAGACCAGCAGCAGCACGTATGTATATACATTACTTTGGTTCTCCGCAGCAAGAGATGTAATATTCACTGATTCAAAGCATCGTACTGCACTGAATATTTGATATGACCAAAGACAGAGCATGCTCTGAACTTGGCCAGTGCTTTTAAAGAAACAATGCAGGTGTTTGGCAAAGGGTAAAACAGCATATAGTCCATGTTGCATGAAGTTTTAATGAATTTTGTCTCCCTTGTACTTACTTGTCCCCAATGAGAGTATTAACCGCTTCATGCAGAACTGAATGGGTTTGAAACATGTTTACTGAACACATGTTCAAATTGCATATTCCCCATTCATACATGACCAAAATGTTGGAGGTTAATCTCTGATAATTAGCATTCAGACCCTCGACTGCTGCTCCAACTAAAGCTAAACTAATTAAAGAATACTTAAATTCCAAAAGCGAAGTAAATACAGCGAACTTTCAGTTTCTGTTCTCTTTGCAAGCTCGCTCTGTCTTGCTACACTCACTGTGTGTGTCTTGCTCTCTTGATCTTTCTCTAAATTTTTCAAAAAATTTTAAATGCCCTTTATACTGACCTCAAGGATGGCACAGCCAGAAACAGAAGTGTAATATCCTGAATAATAGCAATGTGTTGTCAGGACTGAGTCCAGATAGAAAAGGTTTTTAGCAAAAAACTGCCATAAAATTAAAGATTAGAAGCTTGCCAGTATTCTAACAGTAGTTTAATTTATTATTTAAAGCGCAGTGCAGATAGTTTGTAACTTGCGCCATAGCTTTACATTGTTAGCCGCTCCCTGCACTCCAGTCAAATAGATGTGTCCAAGACTGATGACTGTAGCAGAAGTAGACTTAGATTGTGTTTGAAATCAAACAATCCCACCATTTCACTGACAGGTGAACAGGGATGTGGTATGATTGCTGATTCAATTTTCAGTCTTGTTCCAGCCTATTTAAATACCCAAACTTGATACACTCTGTCCACATATCTGGACATTTGGTAGCTTCTTATGTTGGCACGAATCGAACAAAACATGCGTCTATGAAGTTCTTCACAATTAGTAATTACCTGGCTCTTAGAGAGAAATATTTGATTTTTATTACAAAATTACTGTTTGATTTGACAAATTTGTCATAAACTAGGGTTAGTTTGCTTAATAGGCTGTCATTGTGTTTAAAGGCATCGTGATGACTTGGGAAGTGACAGTAATGAATACTGGATTCCCGAGAGGGTTGCAGATTTTTTTTGCCATTCAGAATCTGGTGTGCCTCATTTAAAAGAAAGAAACTCAGCAGTTTTAACAGTTCAGTAAAATAAAACACTGGAACCTTGACAACTGTGACTTTAAAAAATGGTGATTTATTTATTTATTACACTTTTACTTCAACTTTTTAAGGAAGAAAATAGAAAATTATTAGAAGAGACTATATTACGAGACAAAAAGCTAGAAGTCGAATGACTCACATCAGTCAAGGCCTTCACTGACGAAATCCATGAGACAGAAAACCTTACAGTTCATATAATTAAACTTATTCTTTAGTATACATTCTTTGGAAAGATACATCTGATATGGTACATTTGGAGTTTTTTTTTATTTTATTTGTGACATTTTTTAATGTTTATTTTTAACAGCAAATTCTACATGAGGCATCCAAACAGATGGTTCCAACTCTCATTCATGTCCGTTCATCATCATCAATTATGATTTGTGACAGTTTGGTTTTCTTCCTTTTTTTGTTCTTTTGTTCCTTTTTCCCCCCGCATCTACAGAGACGTCTGAGGAACCATTAGTTGATCTATCTGATGTTCTGAACACTGATGCAGACATCTTGGGAATGCTCGGAAAGCCAAGCAATGACTCTGGTGCGTTATGTATCTCACAGGCAGTCACAGTGGCAAGATTTTATTAATAGTCACCTAGCCGTGGGTATATAAAATAGTTTCACTCCTCAATTAGAAATTTCCCCAAATAGAAACAATCTTTTGCTTTCACTACGTTAATAATTTTTTAATATCACAATATTTTTTTGTTTGTTCACCTTTTTTGTTTTCTTTTTTGTTTGCATCATCTAAAGTGTGTTGTGCTTATGCTGTCTTCACTATTTTTTTTTTCCACCCACTCATTTGATCTGGTTTTGGGTTCTTGTAGGTCTTGATTTTTGCCCCTTCCAGGTTGACAGCTCACCTCCTCCTTTTGGTAAGGGTGCTCTGGCCTACTAATCCCTTGCTTTAGTGCATTCTCCCCCTTTTACAGTGTCTCCGTGTCTCTATTTAAGTGTGCATGTATACAAGCTGCTTCACACCAACCTTTTCTCAACCATTTCAGATTGTTTTAACACTCATTAACTTCTTAGTGCTTACCTAACACCGTGCACGGTATTCACTCAAGCGCCTATGGTGTGTGGGTCTTTGTTTGTGAACCTCCTATACCCTAACGCAAGTTCTTATCTGCCTAATCGAAAATGTCTCCAAGATAGCAGAGAAACAAATTGGCAAGGACATCCTAGTATTCAAGAAATGAGCAGTTTAGAACAAGAGGCCTTGGCAAATGTCCTTCTAATTCCTGAAGACGGTGAAATCCTCAGTTCTCATTCCTGTGGCTTTATGGCAAAAAGCATCTGCAGTTCATGTCCTTCATTCTTTGGAAGAAGAAAAAGAAATACTTTATTTATCTGAAATATTCTAAGGGCTTATATAATTTCGTTTTTGTACTGCTGTTGCCAACCAATGTTTGCAACTATCCTTGTATTGGTATTTAGTTTTGTGTTGAAGAAATTATTTAAATACTTTAAAGTGTCAGACATTAGTTGGAGAGGAGTGTGTTATGTTGGTAGTCGTGCTTTGATAAATTCTTATGTAATTCAAATTGAAAGAAATGTTTCAAAAGAAGCTCCATGGCTTTCTTTTAAAAAGAAAGGTCTTAAATGGAAGGCTAATGTAGGGGTTAGAACAGCATTTTCCTTCAGACTTTGTGTACCTTTAATCAGATTTAGTCTGACCTGTCTGAACTTTCACATATCCTAAAACATTCCTTTAAAACAATACAGGAACCCCAAGGAGCTGTAATTGTATAGTCTTTGGTCTTGGTTGTGTTCCACAGGCTGTTATGACACTTCAGTTCTATATTTCTGATCTCGTTCTTGCTCAGTATTTTGTTGGTTGCTGTGTATGTGTGCACATGTGTCTGTGTTATGATTTGTTTTTGCATTGACTGTGTGTTTCCACAGCTGGTCTGGACATTGGGCCCCTGGCAGACAGTTCCCCAGTGGCGCCCCAGTCTCAGGCAGGCCGGAGAACACCTCGAACCCTCTCAGAGGAACCCCTGGACGGCATTCTCAGCCCAGAGCTGGACAAAATGGTTACTGATGGTCAGTGTGGGAGACCAGGCGCCATGTTTAGCCACAGTTCTAACACAGGAACTTCCCACAGGGATTAAGAACCATTGTTGGTTGTTGCTTTTGGTTTTAGTTCATTGTGATTTAATTTAACAACACGCAAGAAATTCTGTGATACAGGCAGCGATGACGAAGTCCAGGCATTGTTAGGGATTTAGGAAAACAAGACATCCTGTGTGAACTTGAAATGAAGCGCTCCAATGGGAGCATTTTGTTCTTGATTTTGGGTCGCACAGTTTCCAACAAAAGTGAAGTAAAACAGCTGAAACGTTGTTGTAACCGTCAGCTAACTATTTATCCAATATTTATCGGGCATTTTAGTACATTGGGAATGTAGAGAACAGTGGATCAAAGTTAGTTCTGTGGAAAGTTTCTGTGCATTAAGCCCATCTTCTTCTTCTGGCTTTTAGTAGAAATTTGTTTTGCAACTTTAAGGCCCTTTGCTTTGGAACTTCAAAATGAATAATAATCTGTTTTTGTTGATTCTTTGTTTTTCAGAGTCAATTCTCAGCAAACTTTACAAAATTCCAGGTTTGTAATTTTTATCTTTCTTGTGAAAACTTAAGTTTGGTCCAGTTATTTCCCACCCAGCATAACTGACCTCTAAACTCATGATGAAGTGTTGTAACCAATTTCACCAATATAATGTTATAAAGATTAGTGTAATGAATGTTCTGGTTCCTTTAAAAGCAGTAATGGGATGTTCTCTGACATTGTATGCTACTACATTTCATACACATGTACGCTTACACTGAGCTGTCACTTTTTCAGAGCTGGAAGGAAAGGATGTGGAGGATCTCTTCACAGCAGTCCTGAGCCCCAGCACGAGCCAACCACCACCACAGGTGCCTCACCCCCAGGGTCCAGGGCCCCTCCCTGCCACACCTGGCACTAGCATGCCTCACCCCAATGCAGGTACATCATTAGTCATTTTGCCCTGATCAAATAAAAATATTACAAAATGTTTTTAAAATCTCCATCTACTTCACCTCGCAAATCTTGTGTTCAGGGAATCCCATGTTTCCAAGAATGCCAATGATTAATGGTATGATGGGACCAAACCAACGCTTCCCTACAAATCATGGAGCAGGGCCCTGCATCCCAGAAAATTTCTCTCCCCTCAACCGTATGCCTTTCACTGACAATCCGAGGTAAAGTCATGCTTCCCTTTCAACTGTTAATGCATTTTTTTTTCTTTACTCAGCAAAATCAGCAAAGTATAACTTTGGAGCTTCTGTTCTTTGTGTTACAGGGAAAGAAAGTTTAATCAGATGCCTAGAGAGGCAGTTGGTCCATGGCCCACCCCTACCCATGGCCCTGGCCCTACACCCCCTGGTTCTTTGCCCGAGGGGGACACTGAAGCCATGTCAAATGCCCAAAGGAGTACACTCAAGTGGGAAAAGGAGGAGACACTTGGAGAACTAGCCACCGTTGCTCCTGTGCTATATACTAATATCAATTTCCCCAACCTTAAAGAAGAATACCCAGGTTGGTATATAGCTCTAAAGCTTGAAGGCATTTTCTCTCCTGTTTGTGTTTTTTATGGTCCAGTTTACATTGTCATTCCTGTTATTTCTGCTCATTTCTGGTTATTGTTTTTATACTGACTGCATTACGTCATACAGTACAAACCATACCTTGTATGCACTTTGAGAGCTGCTGACTTGACAACTTTCTCCATTATTCTTCCTAGACTGGTCTACAAGAGTGAAGCAAATTGCAAAACTTTGGAGGAAAGCTAGTTCACAAGACAGGGCCCCATATGTGGTAAGATCAATGATTCAATTATCCCATTTAGTTTCAATTAAATCAAAGACTGTACAATGCAGGACACCAAAGTAGCTGCACAGACTTACCTAGTATGCAAAAGGCACACTCGTGTATCTGGCCAGTTGCCTTTTGCCAAACCAGTTTGAAACGCAGTCATTCTCTGATGAACTAATTAACAGCGGAAGTCTTGCTCAGAATTAAAGCTCCCTATTGCCTCTGTAATTAAGTTTACTGGAAGCCATTTTACCTGGTAGAGGCCCCTTTTAAAGACCCAGTCTCTGCTTGGCGAGTTTAGTTTTGGGGTTAACACTTATCTGTAAAAGGCTGATGGGATGTTGTTGAGAGTGTTGAATATGCTAACTCGAGAATGGAGCAACGCAGGATTTTCAAGTTGATACATAGATGCATCTACTAAAAATTGAGTTTGAATCTCAGTGACCTCAACCTCACGGTCAAAGGTCAACTTTTCTGAAAATCATGTAGGCTTTTCACATTTATGCCATAGGTGCATCTGTTAGGAGGCTGAGAGGATAGCACAGGCGGCTGCCAGTATTTTTTATTTGCAATCTTGTTTTAAAACCGCTATTGTGATACATCATCTTGGTTATGAACTATTGAGATACCTAATTTAACAATAAGAAGTTGACCTTCATCCTGCTCCATGTACAATATGTAAAGGCTATGCAGCCAAAGGATTAAGCATGGCAATCCCATCCAAAACAAATGCCTGCATATCATAAAAATATTATTTTTACTGCTATGAAATAATTATAATTCAGTATTGCGTACTAATGTTTGTAATAGTGTAAGTAGACATTACAGAGAATTGGGGGCTACATGGATAACCTTTATTTTTTTCTATAAGCTTGTATTTATCAAATCTCTCTAATCTGTTTTTGTTTTGTTTTTCAATTGTGATTGATTTGCTGTTTAGCAAAAGGCAAGAGATAACCGAGCAGCCCTGCGCATCAACAAAGTCCAGATGTCGAATGAGACCGTGAAGAGGCACCATCCACAGCAACAGCCCCCTGAGGTGTTTGATCCCAACATACCACTAGACACAGATCTCCTGTTTAAAGACCCTTTGAAACCAAAAGAGTCAGAGCATGAACAAGAGTGGAAGTTTAGACAGGTAAGAGTGTATGCAATGAAGTCAGTCAGTCGAATGCAGCGGCAGGTCCACTTTATATTAAGACAGCTAAGAAGTGGTGGTTTAGTAAAACACCCCCTAAAGAACTACACTATCCTCCACATTAACCCTGATGACATTGGTGGCTAGTAGGTCCAGCTCTTTTTTGGCATGAGACTGATAATTTATGCACCCCTTTTGTCATCTAATGCAGCTTTTCACTCTGTCCTTCCAACAGCAAATGAGGCAGAAAAGCAAACAGCAAGCCAAAATTGAAGCCACTCAGAAACTGGAGCAAGTAAAGAATGAACAGCTTCAACAACAACAACAACAGCAACAGCAACAACAGCAAACTAGTCAGTCAGAGGGAGATGCCAACAACAGTGGTAACCAAAGCCCAGCCTCCCAGCCCAGTAATGGCAGCATGTCCCCTATGCAGCAGGTCAACCCAAAAGAGAGCTTTTCCAGGACGCTATCAGGGACACCCACTTCAGGTCCTTCAGAGGATGTGTTCTTGCGACCCCCTCCTCCCCCTCCCTCTGGGCCTTCCTCCCAACCTCAGTCTCCACAAGTTTTCTCACCAGGTTCCTCTGGTTCCAGACCATCATCTCCATGGGATCCATATGCCAAGATGGTTGGGACCCCAAGACCTCCAACTCTCGGACCAAATGCGTGTCGAAGAATGCCCATGGAATCTGGTAAATCACCCACCTCCTTGATGGAGCAGCAGGACAGAGGGAGGCCCTCTCCTGCTCATGAATCTTTTGGTTCTCCCACATCAATGACCAGTGATCCTTACGCCAAACCTCCTGACACCCCAAGACCCACTGGTGAAGTTGACCCTTTTCTGAAGCCCATGGGTCCCCCCAGAGGCAGTCAAGCTGCTCAAGGAAGGCCTCCAATGGGTTCTCCTGGCAGAGACCCATACTCAAGGCCAATGATAAGAAATGATGCCTATCAGCGCATGACCCAGAACAGGATGATATTGTCTGACCCTTATTCAAGACCTTTACTCACGCCGATACCTGGAAGCAATGAGTCTGGCTCTGTCCCTCTATTTAAAACACCTATGCCCCCTCCTCAGGCTCAGGATCACTTCAACCGACCAGGCCCACATCCTACTGACAGATTCTCCCAGAATCAGCAAACTGACCCCTATGCCCAGCCTCCACACACCCCAAGACCGTCAGCGAATGACAACTTTACCAGTCCTCCCAGGATGGGCCAGCATCACCCACAGGGGCACTCCTTTGCTCAGCCAGGACCAATTACTCAAATATCAAGAAATCCTTATGCACATGCACCTTCCACTCCAAGACCTGACCACTTCACATATGACCCTTTTGCCCAGCCTTCTGGTCCTAGCAAGCAAGCTGCTGACCCTTTCTCTCAGCCTGTAGCTAACCACCGATCCATCAATGAAGCAGGTGCTCAACCTCGACCGTTTTTTGAGCCCTATGCTCGACCACCTGGCACCCCACGTCCCCATGACAACTATGGTCAACCACCAAACACCCCCAGCCCATCCTCAGATCCCTACTCGCAGGCTCCAGCTACACCTCGTCCTAGTGGAATGAACCAGTTTTCTCATCAGTCTCACCCTGGACAGAGGATGTCCCCTTCGCACTCAATGGACCCTTATGCTCAGCCACCAGGTACTCCTCGGCCATCAGTGGGGGAAAGGTTTTCTAAGTCACCAGGCAGCATGAGGGGGTCAATGGAGCCATTTACCAGTACACCCGGGACACCAAGGCCAGGGAGTAGTGACATGTTTCCCCAGCCTGGAGTCCCAAGACCAATGCTGAATGATCCTTACAGCCATCCTCCAGGCACCCCGAGGCCTGGTCCTGATGGGCTTACCAGACAAGGGCCAAGACAAGGACCAATGGGAAGCCAGGATCCTTTCTCCCCAACCCAAGGTAGACTTCAAGAGCCCTTCCCTCACCCAGACTTACAAACACCAAAACACCCCAGTGTTTCAGACGATGGATTTATTCAGTCACCCTCAAGAAGACCGAGTCAGACACCTGTCCATGATCCATTTGAACAAGCACCCATGACCCCTCGTCCACAGTCAGAAAAAATGGAAATGAAAGATCAGTCAGTTGTGGGTAACAATGGAGCTGGCCTTCAGGACCCGGTCCAACTGTCCAACAATCCACAAATTCCTGTTTCAGCAGCAGAGGCTCAAACTGTTGCTCTTGCTGAGTGCGATGAAAGACTCAGACAGGTACGTGAACACTGTTTGTGTTGTATTCTGAATCTTATAGTTTTAAATATTAATGTTAACTGTCTAATAATATTATTAATAGCCAGTACCAAATTGGTAAGAACAACAAGAAAACTACACATATCACTACATTTACAATATTCAGAAATTGTGAGAGTATCAGACAGATACTTCAAATTTTATTCTACAATCCTGTAGTTTAAAACATTTTATGATGCTGTGTAAAATGTAAAAGGAAAAACAAAATTAAAAACCAAATCAAGTAAAAATACTATAAAGACAAAGTATCACATTTTGAAACTAAAATGTAATCTTTTTTTAAAAAGTGTGTAATGCACATTTCAGTCTCTTCTTAAACCCCTCCCTATCTATACTTCTAAGTATTATGGGATTCTTCTTGTATACCAATCATGTTACAGATTAAGTTTCCTGTGAGATGTTTCCATGTATTTTTAAAGAATTATGAGATTATTTTTATAACTACATTGTTGCTTCTCTTAAATTCATGAGTATATTGGGGCAGGGTCAATGATTTCTTTGAACATTTTCAGTTTAAAAAAAATACAAATGAAATCATTTACATATCATAGCATGTGTTTGTTTATACTTTACAGTGTCCTCTTGAAAATAGAGGACTATTTATAAACTTTATCTTCAACACAACTGTTCCAGACAAAATATGGACATACAGAAAACTAAAAGAAATCTCAAATAAAATAATGTTGTGCAGCAGCTATCTAAAAAAAAAAAACAAAAAAACCCCAAAAAACCCCAAATCAATTCTTTGAAAAGCTAAAAATGATTTTAAAAATTTAAATCTTTCAAACTTACAGCGACAACGAATTAGAGAACTGATCATCAAACAGCAGCAACAGAGGAGTGCCACCCGACAGGAGAGGGGCCCTCAGGAGCCTGCTGGCACTATAACCCCAGGAACGCCACGGCCATGGCCCCAAGAGGGTCCTGCTCAACCAGGGGAAATATTCACCCGGCCTCCTCCGCCTTATCCTGGACAAGGACCTATTAGAGGGCCGATGAGGTTTCCTGGACATTTTCCAGGGGATCAGCGTGTAGCCTTTCCTAATGAAGGTCAAATGCCCCGCGGCCCACATCCTGGAGATTTGAGACATCAGGGACCAAGGTTTGTTTTGTTATTCTTTTAATTACTTTTTGTGTTTCCAAATTTAAGTCTTCCCTTTATGTCTTTATAAGTTTTTTTTTCTTATCCCTCCCCCACAGGTTTGCTTTTCCACCTGGAGCTCTAGGACCTCATCGGTCTCAAGACTTCTTTCCAAGGGGGCAACACCCAATGCAAGATGTCCCTCCTCAAATGAGACGGTCTATGTCTGCTGAAATGGCAAAAAACATGGGAGCAAACCCTATGGGGATGCCCCAGCACTTCCCTCCTCGTGGTATGGCAATGCAGCAGCACAACATAATGGGGCAGCCTTTTATTGAACTGCGGCACAGAGCAGCAGAAAACAGACCACGCATGCCATTCCCTCCTGCCAACATGCAAGGAAGCAATTTGGATCCCAACTTCCAGAACCAAAGGCCTGCAGGTTTTCCAGGAGCACCCGATTCTAGGTTCCCCTTAAATCAGGGCCCCAGAATGATGGACCCTATGGCTAACCAAATTGGCCATTTACACCTCTCTGCCAGTATGGACAATCTTCATCAGCAAACCCAGATTCCAGGAAGCACACTCAAACAGTCTCCTCTGATGAGGTCCATGAGCCAGCCTGCCTCAAATGAGACTCCAAATATGTCAGCTTCCATGATCCTGTCTGCACCCCCTGCTGGACAGAGTGAGACTGTCTCGGTGACGAGCAGAGAAACTGTGGAGGAGAAACTAGATACAGAAGAATCTGCAGTCAAAGATCTAGAGGACGTGGAGGTAAAAGATCTAGTAGATGCTGACTTGGAAAACTTAAATCTGGATCCTGAAGATGGCAAAGACCTTGATTTAGAGACCAATGACCTACACCTTGATGACTTCCTGACATCTGGGAAATTTGACATCATTGCTTACACAGACCCTGATCTAGATGATATCAAGAAAGACATGTTTAGTGAGGAGCTGGATCTCAGTGATCCTATGGATGACAATACTGATGCCACAGATATCAACAAAAGCGCAAGCACCGTAACCGAGGCTTCTTCCAGTTCAGCATCTGTACTGGCAAAGTCAGAGACTATGGGTGAGCAGTCTGCAGTTGAAGTCAAGCTGGAGGTCCCTTTAAATAAGGACTCAGCTGCTCTGGCTCCTGGGCAAGAAATTAAAGCTGAGGTCAAAGATTGTCAACAACCACCTGATGTAGTAGACCAGCAAACTGCTGGAAATACCTTAATCTCCGATAAGAAAGGAGTGCTTTCTGACTCCACCCCAGTCCTGTCTAGTTTACTCATTAAGCAGCAGCCTGAAGAGCAATCATTAAACCCAATTGTTGAGTCTGTCAATCAAGGAGGTGACCTCATAGCCCAGCAGAACCAAGTCGCTGATGCTCAACATACCTCTGGACTTACAATGAGTCAAACAATACCTGACACAGTCACTGCAGGAGAGGTTCCCCTGAGTGGCTTTGGGCCAGACCATCAGGTTGGACTAACATCTGGAGTGGACCAGAGCGGTCTCACCCAGGCCCAGCAGGCAGTGTTAAACCAGGCAATGGGCCAGAATTCCCAACAACATCGGCCACTTCTGCTTGAGGAGCAACCACTCCTATTGCAGGACCTCCTGGACCAGGAGAGGCAGGAGCAACAGCAGCAGAGGCAGATGCAAGCAATGATACGACAGCGCTCAAGCAGCGACTTCTTCCCCAACATTGGTAAATGAATTTATAGCACCGCTTAGGTGTCACTTTAAGTTAAGTGCTATTTTGTTTTTTTTGGGTTTTTTTAAATCATTATTTTATTTGTTTTGTTGTGTTTTGTTGTTGTTTTTTTCTTCGTGTTTTTTGCAGTGTTTATTTCTGACAGTCATTATTTTAATCTGCAGATTTTGATGCCATCACTGACCCCATCATGAAAGCCAAGATGGTTGCTCTTAAAGGCATCAACAAAGTCATGGTTCAGAACAACATGGGAATGCCTCCCATGGTCATGAACAGGTAAGAATTCCACAAGAATGCATTTTCTATAGTGAGTAGAAAATAAGATGGTTATATGGGGAGTATACATAATTGATTGGAATGACTTCTGTGTGTCACAGATTTCCACCTGGTCCAGCACCACCTTGTCCTGAAAGTGCACCACTTCCTCCACAAGTTGTTGGACAGGTAACATGAATGGGTTTTTTTCTTGGTTTTGGGGGGTTGGGGTGGGGCTAAACTTTATAATGCTCTTATCTGTTATAACCTTCTTTTTAATATATATTTTTTTTATCTCAGGATGGAAAATTGACACAAGTAACAAGACCAAGTCCGCCAAATTTCGGACCTGGATTTGTCAGTAAGTTTTCCAGAATCCCTGCGGCCTCACTGTTTTGGGTTTTATAGTCTTTTCAGGCTAGAAATATTAAGATGATTGTTTTTTTATGTTTTCAAGATTGCTAAGAAAAGAGCTTTTTTTACCACCTTCTTTCAGACAATGCTCAGAGGGCTCAGTATGAAGAGTGGCTCCAGGAGACTCAGCAACTACTTCAAATGCAGCAGAAGTTTCTGGAAGAGAAGATCGGCGCTCACAGGAAGTCGAAGAAAGCCCTGTCTGCCAAGCAGAGAACAGCTAAGAAGGCAGGGAGAGAGTTCCCTGAGGAGGATGCTGAGCAGCTCAAACATGTCACAGAGCAGCAGGGTGTAGTGCAAAAACAACTGGAGCAGGTAAATGCTTGGCCTGTCAAGCTCTAGTACTGAATTCTCTCAAACCCCCACTTCTCACAGAGACTGGCATGAGCACTGTCCTTTCTTTTATCCTGTGACCGAAGTTTGAATACTAAAAGTATTTCCTGCATCCAAACTGTTTGTCCAAATATTAGAGCAAAACACAGGGTAAAGCTTTAATAAGATCTAACTGAGTAAGGTTGGAAAAACTTGAAGTGTTCAGTGTTCTGAAAGAGAAACACCCACACATGTGTGATCTAAGAGAAACACAGTTGTTGCCTTTTTTTTTTTTTTTTTGATGTTCACTACCTTCACTTAATTTTTGAAGAATATGATGTTTTCTATTGCAAGGTATAATCTCTAACTGTATATTATATTTTAGCAGGCATAATTAGAGTGAAATATTAGTTGCCTTTACTCAAACTCTCTATGGGTATAGGACACAAACCAAAGGCATTTGCTTTTTCTTCACCAAAACATACAGTCTTATGTCTTCACTGCAGCCCTCTTTGACTCTAAAAGTGCACTTTGCTGAGTTAAAATTTGAACATTGTTAAAAGTTATTTTGTGAATTTATAGAAAGTAACTTTATTTTTTTACTTTGTCTCAGATCCGCAAGCAGCAGAAGGAGCATGCTGAACTGATTGAGGAGTACAGAGTAAAACAGCAGCAAAACAATATGACACCTATGATGCCTGCAATGCACCCGTTGCCAGGCCCCACTGGCATGGTGCCCAGTGGCCCACCAATGGTTCAGCCTCCTATAAATCCCATGATGCAGATGCCACTTCATCCCAGCCAGCCAAATGTACCTCCACGTATGCCCAACGCACCACCTGGCTGGCATCCCGGTACTTCTATGCCCATGGGAGGACCAGGAATGCCACATATAATGCCTCCCCAGGTACCTATGGGAAATTCAGCCCAACCGCTTCAGATGCCAATGGGTAATGTACCGCAGCACTCTCAAATGCCTTTGGAGCCCCAAGCACCACCTGCTCCTCCAGGTGCCATAAAACCCATGCAGGCAGGTGGTGTGAAGTTTGATGACAACAACCCATTCAGTGAAGGCTTCCAGGAGCGCGAGCGGAGGGAACGGCTCCGGGAGCAGCAGGAGAGACAGCGGGTGCAGCTCATGCAGGAAGTCGAACGTCAAAGAGCACTTAAACACCGCATGGAAATGGAGCAGCAAGGGATGATGGGATCAGATGGGAACATGGCACCACTCTCTCAAATGCCATTTTTTAATGCAGAGCTGCCACAAGACTTCATGCAGCCACAAAGGCCTCCTCTGCAACATCAACAACAACTTGGACCAATTTTTCCTCAGCAGCAGGGTATGCAGCCTGGTATGGGCTCAGTGGCTGGAACATTTATACAGGGTGAGAGGAGAGCCATGGTGGGCAATGGCTTGATGCCACCAGAGATGGGGCCTGATAATGTTGCTCTGCAAGGACCAAACTTTCCTCACGGTCAGCCCAGGCCTCGTCAGTTCAGTGGACCAGGAATGCTTCCAATGCCAGGTGAGGGTCCACCATTTGGGGGTGACTCGTCAACACCTTTACCATCCAACTTTCCAGGCTCAGGTCAGTCTCTGATTCAGCTTTATTCCAACATCATCCCAGATGAGAAGGGGAAAAAGAAGAGGAACCGCAAAAAGAAGAAAGATGATGATGCAGATTCAGTCAAGACACCTTCCACTCCCCACTCAGACCTTACAGCCCCTCTCACACCATGTGTCTCAGACACTTCCTCTACTCCAACCAGAAATCCCCATCTCTTTGGAGATCAGGACCTGTCCAGGTCCCCTTTACTGGGATCTTCCACCCCCAGTCACTCAGAGCTTGAGCGGCAACTTTCTGGTGGGCAATCTGGACAATCTGCTCTGTCATCAGAAGCAGCGAGGGCCCAGGCACAAGCTCAGGAACATGACAGAATCCTCAGCAACATAAAGCTGGAGCAGACTGATGCTAGTGAGTGTCACGGACCAAAAGAAGGTTCCATTGGCCCAGAAATGAGCTCTGTGAAAGAAGAGGGTAACAAAGGGAGCGTGTCTCCGTTCCCTGCTGGGCAGAGTCCAAACAAAGGAGAAGCTGGTAATGAACTATTGAAGCACCTTCTGAAGAACAAGAGTACACCTCCACCTGGATTGTCTCAGCAGAGATCAGAGGAAAGCCTGCGGTCAGAGGAGGAGGAAACCACTGACTGCAAAACCTTACTGAGGCAAAGCTCCATGGACAGCAATGGGGTCAGTTTTTGTGTTAATCATATAGTTACAGAATGCCGAGGGGGTGATCAGCATAGTGAGTCATTTGCAGGCTGAGTGATTCAGAGTGATTCAGATGGGAGGGTCATCATAGCTAAATTAGAATGAATCATAGCTGTCAGAATATGAATGAGTCATAGTTATGTGTTTGAAAACATCTAACTTGAAGTCATTATGCTGCTCAAGTAAATTTTTTTTGCTCATGTTTTGTTTGTTTTTGTTTTTTTCTGTCTCACCTCCAGGCATACTCAGATGGCACCCATGACTTTCCTGGACCTCTGCTCCCCGAGCAGAAGAAGAAAGGGAGAAACAAGAGAGCACCAAAAGCAGGAGAAAAACCTGTTTCTCGCTACAAGAAGAGGAAAAAGGAAGGAGATGAAAGGCAACTGATGCACACTGGACCAGACTCTGTAATGACCCAAATCAAACAGGTAAGTTGGTTTTTATATATATATATATATATATATATATATATATATATATATACACACATATATATTGTTCTGTTGTTGTACCTGCTCCTCTTCCAATTGATGGGTGCTGTGTGTTGTTAGCTTGAAAGGCTGTAGTCTGAAGGCAGAATGTGAGATTCATTTGAACTTAAAATACTTGAGGACATTTCAGTGATTGTGGTTGGGATGGTTTGTGCAAGAATATATCTGGTCTGACTTCTCTGCTAACCTTCCACCGGTCTGCTTGTCTCTGCTAACACAGCAGCTCTCTCTGCTGCCTCTCATGGAGCCTCTGATTGGGGTCAACTTTGCCCATTTTGCTCCCTACGGCAGTGGCCAGCTCAATGGAGAGAACCTTTTGTCTGGTACTTTTGGCAGCGCCTCACTAGATGGAGTTTCTGATTATTATTCCCAGCTGGCCTACAAGGTGAGATCTTACTGCTTCACTAAGGGGATACCAGATAAACAAAGGGTGGGTGTGTGTTAAGTGTGTCTGTGGCACTGTGGCACTGTGTGCCTGACATTGCATTGCACTTGGCTTCTACAGCAGAGTAATTTGAGCAATCCACCGACCCCGCCGGCATCTCTTCCTCCCACTCCACCACCTGTGAACCGACAGAAAATGATCAACGGTTTTGCCACAACCGAAGAGCTGGCCAGCAAAGCCGCTGCTATGGGTAAGCACTCATAAAGGTCCAAGATGGGCTGACCGATTGTGTTTCCATAATCTTAAAATGGGAGCAGAAAATGGAAGGAGGCATTCATACATATTAACGTTGTTTTCCTGTTGCAGTTTCCAAGGGCCTGGTCCCAAAGCCGCTGCATGTTCCATTTAGGAGTGAGGAAGATCTGTTAGCTCGGGCCATCGCTCAGGGACCCAAAACTGTGGATGTTCCAGCTTCTCTTCCCACACCACCTCACAACAACCAGGAAGAGCTCAGGTAACGGATAAAAAATAGTACTTCATGATTTATTTGGGCTGCAGTGTTTTAACAGAGTTGCTCATTTATTTATATATTTTCCTTGTTGTAGTAATCGAGGACAGGAGCCTTGCAAGGAGAGGGACACACCTGACAGCTTTGTTCCATCTTCATCTCCCGAGAGCGTGGTTGGCATGGAGATCAGCCGTTACCCAGACTTGTCTCTGGTAAAGGAAGAGCCGCCATCCCCTTGCCTGTCTCCTGTCCTCCCCATGCTTCCTGCACCTGATGGGAAAGGTAAACGCATATATCTGTTTTATTTAGTTATTTATTTTATGCAGTATATACACAAAGCTCCACTAAAAAGTAAATTCATGGTTTTCACATTAGTGTATCCTCGAGGGTCCATTTGATGTAAATGTGATCATCTTTCCAGATCTGCAGGGGTCAGCATTCTCAGCATAAAGGCCAAAATTTAGCAATGTGATGACTTTATACAAACACACCAGCTTTGCAACTTCCACAAATGAGATGTTGCACACACTTAACTATGGTGCTCCTTTTCTGGCTTTCCATTATGTTTTTAGTGTGCATGTGCAGAATGTATATGCATAAGAATCCTTTACAGTTTGCATAAAAGTATGTGGAAGATGGCTGTGTATGCCTTTGTATGATCACATTTGAACAGTGCAGCAGTTTTTGAGAGTGGTTTGCTTTTTCAATTCATTAGGGACCCAGATCAAACTGCAGGATGTCAAGACTGAGCCTTCTTCGATGTTCTTTGGCTCCCCCTTTGGCTCCATGTCTAATGATTCCAAACAAGGGATGGTTTCTGTTGCTATCACTCTGAGACCAGCTGCAGCTGAGGTAACAATACTTAACATTTACTGAGGTTAGACAAAAATCTGACATTCCGTATTTTCGGCACTATAAGGCACATTTAAAATCCTTTAATTATCTCAAAAATCGACAGTGCGCCTTATAATCTGGTGCGCCTTATGTATGAATTCTGAAAACTCTAAATTCTTTCATCAATTTCATCAACAGTAATTTGTGACAGCAGTTTATTTCTAAATAAACTGCTGTCACTTCCAGCATAAATGAAGACAGAAAACTAAACAGCAGTGACGTTTGTAGGGTTACTGAAATTGGGATAGCTGGTATGTAATCATGTGCTACGTGATCGCTAGCGACACAGCTATGTTAGCATAACATAAACAGTGAAGCTGGAGGGTGAATGCTAATGCTTGTTTTGCTTAATGCGCCTTATAATCCGGTGTGCCTTATGTATGAAAACAGACCCGTTCATTGACAGTGCGCCTTATGGTCAGAAAAATACAGTAATTCTTTTCCCAGTTCTCTCATTCTATATCATATCAGACATGTGCATAATCTGGCCACACAGTAAGAGAAAGATAATTATTGCAAGGGTTTGTTTTAAGGAGGATGCTTGTTTTTATTAGTCAGAGTCTAATTCTGAGAAATTACAGAGTTCTTAAAATAATAGCTTAATTTTTCTACACACATTATTTTAGGATTATTCAAGTTCTGTTAATTCTTGCACGTGCAAGATATTTAAAGCTGCATATTAACTTAGCTATCCTAGTTTATTGGCAGATTTCATTTTACATGAGAAAGTAAACTACTTTTAAATCAGCTGATATTGGCATTTTAGTTCCTAAGAGATTCACTTCTTAATATTAAATCAGAGGAGTAATACAGAAGTCAACATTTAACAGCTTTAAGTGCCTTTTTACTTGGAGCACTTGGGTGACTATGGTGGACGAATTTAGAGGACAACTTGCATTGCTCTAAATTTCTATTTATTTGTTTTATTTATTTTTCAGAACATTACCGGTGTGGTGGCAGCCATTTCAGACCTCTTGTGTGTGAAGATCCCCAGCAGTTATGAGGTCAGCAGCACCCCAGACAGGGGGCCCCTATCTATGGTCAGCGGTCAAAGGGTGGGCCCACATGGCATGGAGCCACGGCCTCCCATGCTTTTCAATGGACAAGGAGACAGTGGAGGACTGCATGGACGGCCGGGACAAATGATCAGAACCAGTGGACCACAGGGAATGATGCAGCAGCAGGCACATCATTTCCGTTTCCATCCCAACAGCCCAGGTAGGGAATAAAACTAAATTAAACAAGAGCATCTCTGATTCCACCCGGTGCAGTAATACAGCCTGTAATTGAAATGTCATGTTTGATTTAAGCTAAATATAATCACTCCCCGTGAAAAAGCACAATTCAGCAATACTCTTTTGATACCTAATCACTTCCCTTTAAACATCCATAGGAGCGCTTTTGTTTTTTAACAGTTTTTTGAGTGTACCATTATTTATCTGAGGCTGAAGGTAGCCTACAGTCCAATTCTATAAAGGCTGTTTTATTTTGTTTGCTAAAGTTTGTTTAGTCCAATTAAAGATTCAATCATCTGTAGGTTACTGTCAGAGATGTTAAAAATTGATCTAATTTTGCATCACTTTTCTGTTACATCAGGCAATGCTGGAGCTCGAGGACCTGATCACAAGATCCCTGGCAGCTCTGGATGTAAACCCCAGTGGTGCTGCCACTGTAAGGTGGTGGTTCTGGGAAATGGAGTGCAGAAAGCCATCAAAGACCTCCCTGTTCACATGAAGGTACCAGATGCATTGGCTGCACAGTCATGTATATATTAACTGTGCACACCACCTGTCAAATAAAAGCTAAAAGTTGAAATTATAACCTTTACAGGAAGCCTGAATGGACTGAGGATGTAGTGCTTCTCCATTCCTTACTCAGAGATCAAGGCCACAGATAATAAATTGCTTCTGATCGTCAGCAGCTCTCATGAACAAAAAGGCTCTGATATCTAACGCCGTTGACTAAAGTACACCATATTTTAATATAGTGCCATGTGACAGTTTTGCCCCTGAGCAAAATTTCTATCACAAGTAAAAGATGAGCTGATTTCCAAAAAGCATTAAGTCAAAGATGACACATGGCTTTAATATTTTAACAAAGATTACTTTTCTATATTTAGTAATTTATTTATTTTTTTTAATTAGACACTCTGCAGGTCAGCATCTGTGGTACCACAGTTTATCACCTTGTGAAACAGAGTCTAAGAGTCTTCAGATTCAAACTTGTTCTTGTTCTGTCTTTACAGCTTGAACCTCTTAAGGTAGTAATTCATTGTGAATAATGAGTCCTGCAGTAGATGCTTCCTTCGGTTGATCTTTTTTTTTTTTTTTTAAATAACGTTCGATGTATACGTGCAGACTTTGCTGTTCTTTAAGTAAATCTGCTCCTTCCTGCAAATTATTCTGCATGCCGCTGTCAATAAAAGCCAAAAGCATGACTCATTAGTCTGTGAACTTAGCAGTTAGTTAAAGCTTTCATTTATGCATCACATAACCTTTTATAATGATGACTGTGTCCATGCCAAAGCCCCGATGAGCTAGTTAAAATGTGAATTTTTGGTAAAGTTATCCGAGAACTCAAGCTTTAGCTCCTTTCCTTTTTACGGCTGTGAAATTGTACAAAATGCAAATTTGCACTAATGTTGCTTGATATGTTGAAATTATGCTTTTGTTTTAACTTTATGCATTTTGGAGATGACTATAGCTTTGATTTGTGTAATGAGTCCCACTGTCAGAAATTTGGATCATTTCAATGTCATGTATACATATAATATTGAGATTATTATATGAGCTGTGATTGGTTGGCTTACCAGATTTTTACGTTGGAGAAATGAAGTATTAAAACTCCTTTCACCCTGAAGGGCCACACTTATCAATATATTCATATGCACGGCACTGGAATAACACTGAACATGTGCTCTGATTATGTAAATCTTTCCTAATGGAGTTAAATAGATTTCAGATCAGTTAGTAGGTTAAACAGCAGTATTTAGGTTATTTAAATATTGCATAATTTATTTTTCAACATCGCTTTGCCTTGAGTGGCTTCCATTAGTCAGATGTTGACTTACACCTCATTCCTAATTCAGCTTCTTCAAACTTGGACTGATTTTCTTCTCGTTAGGAATCTGAAGGCCGTTTTAAATCTGAAGACGACTTGGTCTTCTGCAGCCACAACTGCTTCCATCTCTACTGTTCATCACCACCACTGCAGTCCAGATCAACCACAGAATCTAAGGTTTGTACCACTGTAACCCATGCACATCTCCTAGAAATCTGAGTCTTAAAAAAGCATTTGACTTTTATGTTTGGCACTTTTTTTTCCCTTGTCATCTTCCCAGGAGTCTGTGTCCCTCCTCCCAGCCTCTGAGCAAACAGAGAGCCTTTCTAAAACTCAGCACCAGTACAGTAACAACATGTCCTCCCTGGATGTCCATTGTCTGGCCCAGCTTCAGCCAAAGCAGTCACCCCCCTCTACACCTCCCATCCCATTCCCTTCAGCAGGTGAGACACCCAAGACTGACGCAAAATCCGATGCCCTCAAAGTGACAGTGAAGCTGAAGTCCAGGCCAAGGTCCCACGACGGCTGGCATCAGGGAAAGAGACAGAAAGGACTCCGATGGAGGAAATGGACTGTCCAGGTGGTGGTGCCAAGAGGGAATTCGCAGCTCCCGGATGAGGATAAGATTGATGAGCTCCTGAAGAAGCTTGGAGCCTCCCTGCGCCCTCCAGTGTCACTCAAGGACCAGAGACGCTGCTGTTTCTGCCATCAGTTTGGAGATGGAATGACTGATGGTCCTGCCAGGCTGCTCAATCTAGATCTCGATGTGTGGGTTCATCTCAACTGTGCCCTTTGGTCGACTGAGGTGTACGAGACTCAAGCTGGCGCCCTCATCAACGTGGAGCTTGCGCTGCGGCGTGGTCAAACTATACGATGCGCCTACTGTCAGCAGACCGGAGCCACCAGCGGCTGCCACCGCCTGCGCTGCACCAATGTCTACCATTTCACCTGTGCCCTGCATGCTCAGTGCACCTTCTTCAAGGATAAGACCATGCTCTGCCATGCCCACAGGCCCCGGGGAACAGCGGGACATGCTCTGGAGCACGAGCTGCGATGCTTTGCCGTGTTCCGGCGTGTTTATGTCCAGAGAGACGAAGTGCGTCAAATTGCCACGGCTGTGCAGCAGCCCGAGTTAGGTTACACCTTTCGGGTAGGCAGTCTGGTGTTGCATGCGATCGGCCAGCTCACACCGCTACAGATGGCGTCCTTCCATTCCTCAACAGCCATCTTTCCAGTTGGCTATGAAGCTTGCCGCATTTACTGGAGCATGCGCCATGGCAATCGCCGCTGTCGCTACATCTGTTCAGTTGAAGAGAGAGACGGGATACCAGAGTTTACCATCAGAGTCATCGAACAAGGCTACCAAGACATGGTCCTGACTGACACCTCTGCTAAAGGTTTGCCCTCAGGAAAAAAAAATACTAGTGTGTGTTTTTGTGGCTAATGAAACAGTTTTAACCAGCTTCTGTTCTTGTCTCTGCTCTTGTCATTAGGAGTGTGGGATAAGGTGCTAGGCCCAGTTGCTGAGAAGAGAGCTGAGTCAGGCACTCTGAAGCTCTTTCCTGTTTACCTGAAAGGAGAGGATCTGTTTGGGCTCACAGTTCCTGCAGTTGCCAAGATCACAGAATCGGTTTGTACCTACTTTGGAGGATTTCATCAGCTGCAAGAATTTAAAAACATCAACAAATCTCTAAATGATGCTTTTCATCTGGTTTCAGCTCCCAGGAGTGGAAGCTTGTGACAGGTACTCGTTCCGTTACGGACGCAACCCTCTCGTGGAGTTGCCTCTCATGTTCAATCCAGCTGGTTGTGCCCGCGCTCAGCCAAGAACAAGCTCTCCCTACACCTCACTGGTGATAAGGTAACTTTGTTTGAAGTTGACATTAAATTAGCTTCCTGGGAACGTTCTGTCTCCAAGTAAATAAGTCAGAGTTAATAAAATGTTCTCCTTCTCCACCTCCCTCCTAAAAATAAAGGCCTCAGCCACAGGCTGTATCCAGCAGCAGTGCCAGGTCTAACCAGAATGTTGCCCAAGGAGAAGGTGGCGCCCCCCATAATAAGCCTCCGGTGGTGCACCCCAGGTCCTCCCAGTACCGCTGGATGAAGAGTGAGTGGCGAGCCAACGTCTATCTGGGCCGCTCCCGCATCCAGGTGAGTCGACCAGATTTAAATTCTTTTTAAACTGTCAGAGTGAGACTGATGCTTTTGTTTTCCATTTCCTGTTGACTAAATGAAAACCTGCTTATTTGACATATTCACAGGGCCTGGGGCTGTTTGCTGCTAGAGACATTGAAAAACAGACAATGGTGATTGAGTACAATGGAACCATCCTCCGAAATGAGGTCGCCATCAGGAAGGAGAAAATCTATAGGTCTAAGGTAAATATATGTGCTGCAACATTGTGTTTCTTTAAAATGATCTTTTCCAAAAGCTAAGAGCATTTCTTCTCTTCCTTGTAGAACCGGGCAGTGTTCATGTTCCGCATCGACAGCGAACATGTTGTTGATGCCACACTTAATGGAGGGATCGCAAGGTACTCTGAGCTTCCACGAACTGTTTGAGCATTTTCATAAATGTATTTATGACAGTGTAGCATTTCTTTCATACTCACTTACTGCAACAAATGTCATTCAGTGTAGCACACTGATGAGCCACAACATTAAAACCCCTTGCGGGTGAAGTGAGTAACCCTGATGATCTCAGTGCACTGGTATCTGTCAAGGGGGTGGTTACAAGAGGCTGCAAGTGAAGAGTGAGCTCTTGAAGTTAAAACAGGGAAAAATGAGCAAGCCTGTTGATCTGAGCGACTTTGACAAGAGCCACATTGTTATGACTAGATGGCTGGGTCAGGGCACCTCCAGAACAGCATGTCCGGTGGGGTGTTACCTGTTTCCAGTGGTTAGCACAAGTGATGAGGGCTTAAAGCACATTGATGTGTGGGAGTAAAGGGTGGTTCTGTGATCCCACAGAAGAGCACCTCCAGCACAATTTACTGAAAACTGGTTATGGTAGAAAGTTGTCAGAATGCACAGTGCTGCACAGGGTTTTCATACTGACCACTATCCACTGCCAAAGGAGGAAAGGGTGTTAACTCAGCTTCCAAGTCCCTGAAATCTCAAGTCTGTTTGAGCATCTGTGGGATTTTTGAGGAAGGAAAAAGAAGTAGTTAGATTTATGGATGGCCAGCCTTACTTCTTACAGGACTTAACTGATGAGCTGCTAAGATGGAACAAAGGTTTTGTGGAGTGCACGCCTCAACGTCTTAAAAGTAGCCTCTCCATATCTGTCTTACCGATATAATCTTCCAGTAAAGTGGCACAGACGAGACTCTGCTTCTGTGTGTGGGAGGCTTGACTGCAAACTGGTACATATTGCAAATGAGCATCAGGGGTTTTTTTTCGTTGCTGCTGTAGACGTTGGCCTTTTTTGGATTTTGTTATCAAAGTGATGGCAGTTCAGTTGCATTGTCAAAAGGGCCCAAACACACATGAAACCAGAACTAGAGACCATGTTGGAACAGGTTCATGCCCTTCTTCATAGTTTGTGAAAGATGAACACTCAGTAGTCAGTACTACTTTGTTATGAGTTCTCACTGACAAAATCTATCCACAGATCTGAAAACCCCGGTAAACATACTCTAAACTGCCTTTGCGTCTCATTTTGCCATGCTGACCAAACACAGACTCACAAGTTGGAAACAAAGCTAGTTTCTTTTGAATGTCATAATTGTTTTGTTTTTTTAAATGTTGGCATTTTCATCTTATCACCGTCTGCCGCTGCGTGTCTGAATCAGCTCACAGAGGCAGCAAATGAGCCTTTAGTTGCAAATAGAATCTGCAATCATTTAAATGTGGTCGGCTATGTTACAGTAATGCTCTGAACGCTGTTTCACGCGTGACTCGTGCTTCTTTTTCAGATATATCAATCATTCTTGTGCCCCTAACTGTGTTGCTGAGGTGGTAACATTTGAGAGGGGTTACAAAATCATCATCAGCTGCATTCGCAGAATTGAAAAAGGAGAGGAGGTTGGTACACACACACACACACACACACACACACACACACATACATATATATATATATATATATATATATATATATATATATATATATATATATATATATATATATATATATATATATATATATATAAAAAAAACACCCAGCACGCCCCTGCGGGCGGTTTATCCTTCAAGCTCGGGTCCTCTACCAGAGGCCTGGGAGCTTGAGGGTCCTGCGCAGTATCTTAGCTGTTCCCAGGACTGCGCTCTTCTGGACAGAGATCTCCGATGTTGTTCCCGGGATCTGCTGGAGCCACTCGCCTAGCTTGGGAGTCACCGCACCTAGTGCTCCGATTACCACGGGGACCACCGTTACCTTCACCCTCCACATCCTCTCGAGCTCTTCTCTGAGCCCTTGGTATTTCTCCAGCTTCTCGTGTTCCTTCTTCCTGATATTGCTGTCATTCGGAACCGCTACATCGATCACTACGGCCGTCTTCTTCTGTTTGTCTACCACCACTATGTCCGGTTGGTTAGCCACCACCATTTTGTCCGTCTGTATCTGGAAGTCCCACAGGATCTTAGCTCGGTCATTCTCCACCACCCTTGGGGGCATCTCCCATTTTGACCTCGGGACTTCCAGGTTATACTCGGCACAGATGTTCCTGTACACTATGCCGGCCACTTGGTTATGGCGTTCCATGTATGCCTTGCCTGCTAGCATCTTGCACCCTGCTGTTATGTGCTGGATTGTCTCTGGGGCATCTTTACACAGCCTGCACCTGGGGTCTTGCCTGGTGTGATAGACCCCAGCCTCTATGGATCTTGTGCTCAGAGCTTGTTCTTGTGCTGCCATGATTAGTGCCTCTGTGCTGTCTTTCAGTCCAGCTTTGTCCAGCCACTGGTAGGATTTCTGGATATCAGCCACCTCCTCTATCTGCCGGTGGTACATACCGTGCAGGGGCCTGTCCTTCCATGATGGTTCCTCGTCTCCCTCCTCTTTCTTGGGTTTCTGCTGCCTGAGGTATTCACTGAGCACTCGGTCAGTTGGGGCCATCTTCCCAATGTATTCTTGGATGTTCGTTGTCTCATCCTGGACTGTGGTGCTGACACTCACCAGTCCCCGGCCCCCTTCCTTCCGCTTAGCGTACAGCCTCAGGGTGCTGGACTTGGGGTGAAACCCTCCATGCATGGTAAGGAGCTTTCTTGTCTTTATGTCAGTGGCTTCTATCTCCTCCTTTGGCCAGCCTATTACCCCAGCAGGGTACCTGATCACGGGCAGGGCGTACGTGTTGATGGCCCGGATCTTGTTCTTACCATTCAGCTGACTCCTCAGGACTTGCCTGACCCTCTGCAGGTACTTGGTGGTTGCAGCCTTTCTAGCAGCCTCTTCATGGTTCCCATTCGCCTGCGGGATCCCCAAGTACTTGTAACTGTCCTCTATGTCTGCAATGTTTCCTTCTGGTAGTTCAATCCCCTCAGTTCTGACTACCTTCCCTCTCTTTGTTACCATCCGACTACACTTCTCCAGTCCGAACGACATTCCAATGTCATTGCTGTATAGCCTGGTAGTGTGGATCAGTGAATCGATGTCTCGTTCACTCTTGGCATACAGCTTGATGTCATCCATGTACAGGAGGTGGCTGACAACTGCGCCGTTCCGTAGTTGGTATCCGTAGCCAGTCTTGTTAATGATCTCACTGAGGGGGTTCAGGCCTATGCAGAACAGCAGTGGGGACAGAGCATCTCCTTGGTAGATCCCGCACTTGATGGTGACTTGTGCTATGGGCTTGGAGTTGGCCTCTAGTGTTGTACGCCACATCCCCATTGAGTTCCTGATGAAGGCTCTTAGGGTCCCATTGATCTTGTACAATTCTAGGCATTCCAGTATCCAGCTGTGGGGCATTGAGTCATAGGCCTTCTTGTAATCAATCCAGGCAGTGCACAGGTTGGTCAGTCTGGTCTTGCAGTCTCGGCTGACTGTTCTGTCTACCAGTAGCTGGTGTTTTGCGCCTCTGGTATTCTTGCCAATCCCTTTCTGTGTCCCGCTCATGTATTGACCCATGTGCCTGTTCATCTTAGCCGATATGATGCCTGACAGGAGCTTCCATGTAGTACTGAGGCAGGTTATTGGTCGGTAGTTGGAGGGGACCGGTCCCTTCTTGGGGTCCTTGGGGATCAGGACCGTCCGACCTTCGGTTAGCCATTCCGGGTGTCTCTCGTTAACTAGCAGCTGGTTCATTTGTGCTGCCAGACGCTCGTGGAGTGCAGTCAGCTTCTTTAGCCAGTAGGCGTGAACCATGTCGGGCCCTGGTGCTGTCCAACTCTTCATACTGGAGACCCTTTCTTGGATATCTGCCACTGTGATGGTTACTGGACCCTGTGGTCGCTGTGGTCTGCCCTCAGATCCTCTAGCCACTGAGCATTGCCGTTATGGGTTGCGTCCTTCTCCCATATGCCCTTCCAGTATTGCGCCGTCTCCAGCCTTGGTGGTGCTGTTCTCTTATTGTTCCCTTGCCACTGAGAGTACACCTTTGCTGGTTCTGTGGAGAACAGCTGGTTTATTCTCCTGCCTTCTATCTCTCTGGTGTACCTCCTCAAGCGGCTGGCCAAGGCTGTGAGTCTTTGCTTGGCAGTTTCCAAGGCCTCAGGTATGGACAGCTTGCTGTATTTCTTATGCACCTTCTTTGTCGCACCTTTCTGCAACTCCGTTAGTTGGCTAACCTCCCTCCGTGCTACTTTGATCTTGCCCTCTAGCCTCCTTCTCCATGGAGGGTACTGCCCCTTGTCGCTGTTCAACTTGTAGCCAAGCATCTCACTGATCACTGCTGCCGTATTGTAGATCAGCTTGTTAGTGTCGGTAATCGTGGTTGTAGGTATTGTCCGTAGTGCTGCATTAACATCATCTAGCAGACCTTCTGAGGGTACTTCACGTAATCTTGGTAACCGGCTACGGGGGATCCAGGTTTCAAGCTTGGCCATGATCCTATTTTTCAGGTCAATTCCTCTCGCACTCAACGGTCCTTCTCCTATCGCACTTGGGGCTACGTACCCAATCTCGGGTGGGGGTGATGAAATCGCCCCCCTGACCTGGCGTCCTGACTCCTCCTTGCCGTAGCATTTGTGTTGTACCTCGTCAATCTCTAGCTGTGAGAGCAGTCCCTTCTTTCGAATGTTGGAACACTGAGCTACTAGTTGTTTCGCCGTCACTGTGGATGTTGGGTATCGAAGAATCCATAGGTCCGTCATCCTATTCATGTAGCCCCTGCCGCCGGGGTTACTTGCGTAGTAGCATTCCAACAACGCCCTGTTTTCGTCTCTTGTCTCTTGCCCACCGATGCCTTCTTGTTCCAGTAGCCCACTTTTCGTCAGGGTGCCCTGGTTCCTCAACACCTGACGCGGACCTTGTTGATCCGGGCGACGTCCGAGCCGGCATGCCTTCATATTTATCTGTCTCGCTCATGTCTGCGGTAGGCTCGCTTAGCATAGGGGGTCTAGCCTTAGGACCCTTACTGGATACAGACGCCCAAGGCAGGAATCGAACTTGCGATCCTGGGTTCCAAAGGCGTGTAGTCTAACCACTACGATATCCAGCTGCTGCTGGATATATATATATATATATATATATATAAAAATTTTCTGTAATTACAATTTATCCCTGTTCGTTTGCATGCATATGTGGGTGTAAACGGTGCAGTTGTGATATAGCCATGGGTGTTTCTCCCGTGTTTGTTTTCTGCAGCTGTGTTTCAACTACCAGTTTGACAGCTTTGAGGGCCAGCACAAGATTGCTTGCCACTGTGGAGCTCCTGAATGCAGGAAGTGGATTAACTGAGCAAAATGGAAACGACGAACCCAAACGCATTCCTTGCCATAGCGTGTGGAGGATGCTGTGATCTCTGCACAGAATAAATAAGAGACTTCACACTAAAGTCATTTTACGAATGAGCAGAAGGCCTGAGCCCTTGGAGAAATAAATGAATCGGTGTTGGTTCGTCAACAACGTGGAATTAAAAATAGGCGGAGGAAGGGAAATATAACACAGTAGCAGGAAATGACTCGTGCCATATGTGAGGGGCTCTGTCGACGCCTCCGTCTGTATGTATCCGTGTGTTTGTTTGGTGTACATGGGGGTGCGGAATCCACCAGCGAATGAGAAAGCACTGTGTGGGGTGCGGCCTTATTGCTTACTAAGGGCAGGCCCTTTTGTTCATACTGTTAATGTATACCGTTTGACTAAATGTAGACATCACTGAATGAGGAATGTACAGCAATGAATACCGCGAAGGGAATATTAACTTGCACTAAAAATAAAAAAAATAAACAAAAAAAACCCCATACACACACCCACACACACACACACACAAGCTTTTAAATACTTGATTCCATGAGTCAGTTTTATCATAGGTCTCTGTCATGTGATTTGTGTGGAATTCGAGAGGTTTTGTATTTATTACTGAGTGAATGAATTTTATTCTCAAAATGAGATCGAGTTAAAAGAAGGCTAGATTGCTATTGTTTTTGAAGATTGAAGAAGACATGCTGTTACTTTTGTATAAATGTACATAAAAAAAACCAACAAAAAAACTATAGGAATAACCGACCAAATACTACCTTAACCTTCTCGATGTTTGGGTGTTTTTAAAAATTGTTTTTGTTCTGTTTGTCATTGAAATTTATTTAAGATGGACGTTATTTCAGTTTGAGAGTATATATTATGATTATTCTGTACAGAATTTGTAATATAACCACAATAATTCACAAAGTATTTTTGTTGTATTAAAAGTACGGTATTGTAGCGTAGTGTTTTGTGACTTACACTTACTTTGACCACTCTCAAAAAAAAAAAGAAATATTTTTGTTGACTAATGTAACAAGTAATCGGTTACAGAATCAAAAAAAAGACTCTTCAGATAGTAAAAGATCATTGTGATCTGTTTGCTGTTAATCAGGTTTGATTTTAAAGAACTGTGAATTAGGTTTTAAAACCCAAAAAAACTGCTTTTTAACTTTTTATCACAAATGGAAACAGCAACATGTGTTAACCTGTTTTTTTGTTGTTGTTGTTTTTTAAACTTTACTTTTAACACAAATAAGGTGCGAACGTCTAATAATGTTGTTACTTAGATGAACCACTGCGCAACAGAAAGAATTCTATGGAGAACTGTAGGTTGTTCTGCCTTTTGTTTTTGTTTCGTTTTTTTGGAAAGAGATGGCATCCTGCTTATAATCAGAAATATTTCTTATACTGACACTTCACAAGTCACATGCTAGAAGCAGAGGAGTTTTTGCGTGCACAATTTCAAGTTGACTGTAAAATTTTGGAGACAGTCTTAGAACTTGTAATGTATATGGCATGTATTTTTTTAACTTTCCGAAGACTCAATTGTATATATTTTTCTCAATGAATGGTTGTAACAAAATTGTTTCTTGGATATTTTTTCTTCTCTTGTACGATACATCATCCTGCCAGTGTGTTTGTGCTACATTTTCTTGGTCGTGTAAAGTAGTCATTTCTTTTCTTTTTGTTTTTATTTTGTTCCTTTTCTTTTTCGTTTCTTTTTTTTGTTTCTTTCTCTTTTTTTGAATTGCCTTTTGAAGTGTACAGAGTATGAGGTTTGGAGTTTGTGGAATTGAATTTAGAAACATTTACAAAAATAAACTATTTTACATGTTAGCAATTTGTTTGTGTTTTCAATGATTGCACTTTCTTTTCTTTTAATTAAAGCTGGGAAAAGGAATTTGTTGCATGTTGCTAGCACTGAGTTGGATCCCATAAAGGTCCTGGAAACATTCCTCAGACTTTTCTCCATATTGGCATGATGCCAGCACCACATCCAAAAGGTGCTTTTTTTTTTTTTTCTTGAGATCTGGTGACTGAAGGTGATTTTCATGGTCGAAAAACCAATTTGAGATTATTTAAATTTTGTGATGTGGAGCATTATCCTGCTGAAAGTAGATTTCAGAAGATGGCTACACTGTTGTCATAAAGGGACATGATCTGCAAACAATAATCGTGGAGGCTGTGATGTTTAAATGATATGAGGTACTAAGGGACCTCAGGTGTGCCCATTAGAATAGATGCAGGGATGGAGTGCTGTGACTGTAGCTCAGGAGGTTGTTTGTTTGATACCTGTTTTGAGCCATTCTACATGCCAAATATACCTGGGCAAGATACTTTCCCCCAAGTTGCTCTATGATGCATCCATTGGAGTGTAAATGTTAGCCAGAAAGCAGTTAAGCCTAGAAAAAGTGCTTGTAAGAAAGAGTGTGAACTGGTGAATGAGGCATGTTGCTTTCAGTGTTGAGGTAGAGTAGAAATGAGCTGTATAAGAACCAGTTCATTTACTATGCTTCATGCTTGGGCCACATTTGGACCCTACCATCCAAACGTAGCAAAAATTAAGACTCCTCAGACAAATTTTTTTATGTCTTGTATTGTCAAATTTTGGTGAGCCTGTGAGAACTTTATCCCAGTTTCCTGCTCAACTCTAACAGGACCCAGTGTGGTCTTCTGCTGCTGTAGCCCATCTGCTACAAGTTTGGGGGTGTTGTGCATTAAGAGATGCTTTTCTGCTTAGTCGTAACAAATTGTTTCTTGAGTTACTGTAGATTTCTTACCAACTAAAAGCAGTCTAATTATTTTCCTGTGATGTCAACAATACATTTTTGCTCAGAGAACTGCAGTTCTGCAGGAAAATCCCAGTGGATCAGCAGTAACCATGCCATGCTCACAATTAAATCGCCCTCCCTCCCCATTCTGATGCTCAGTTTGAAGAAAGTGGTCAGAGTGGATGTGTGTTCTCTGTTTAGTTCAACCAAAGCTTCAAACATACTAGCAAATAGGCAAATAATGAGTCATAAGCTATGCTGACTTCTAGATATGTTTCCATTCATCAGCTGTAGAGACTTTCATAAAAATCTTTTATTATGATCACAGACTGTTTATGACTTTATGACTGTTTATGGACATGTGATCAAGGAAGCCAAAGAGTTGTTCTTCTCAGATTGTTCAGAGTCCACATTAAATGATCCACTATGTCAAAACGACTGAATAACCAAACATTTATAAAAGAGGTATTTTTCCTTCTTGGGTCTTCAGTCATCTTGTAGCGATCCCACTTTCTCTCAGAGCCCGGAACCCCCTCATTATGCTAGCATGCAATCTCGATGGCACTAAAACACGTGTTAACGTTCAACCAAATTTAGTTAATTGTGTGTGCTGTGCTTGCACATTTACTGGGTATCACTCCTGTGGACCTGACTGTTGGTAAAAAAAAAAACCCCAAAAAAACCCTGCTACATCTTTAAACCACTCATACTCCATGAGAAACATGTTATATAAACTTTGAGCTTGAACAAATAAAAGCTGAGTTTAATTATAGCTAAAAGCATAATTATGTGTTTCGTTTTGTGTTTAAATAACATCTTGACACATAGAAGACATAGTGCTAGGTGGCATCTTGGCATGATGGTACGAGTAAGCGGGCAAAACACACACTCTGTTGTGCTGTGCACTCTGCATTTGATTGGTACTTGGAGGGCTCGGTGCTCATGTTCTTAAACTACCCATGTGGATGGACACTAAATAGTACCAATACACCTCATGCAACATTTGGTATAGAAAGATGCTTCACTGTAAGCACGTGGAAATTAAAGACTGCTGTTTACACAGTATGTGTTTTTTTTTTACAAAGAAGCCAAGAAGTATATAAGCTTTTAAAAGTTTATCAAACAGAAAACTAAATAAATTCAAGTCAGCATAAGCAACGGACAGTGCACAAGAGAGGTGGAGGCAGGGTGGAGTGTGTGGAGACGAGTGTCAGGGTGATTTGTGACAGAAGAATAGCAGCGTGAAAGAGGTTTACAAAAAATGGTAGTGAGACCTGCTATTGTATAAGTTTTGGAGACAATGAAAATAACAAAACGACGGGCGGTTGAGCTGAAGATGCTGAGATTTTCATTGGGAGTGAGCAGGATGGTCAAAGTAAGGAATTGCTTCAAGAAAACGACCACTCAGGTTGGATGGTTTGGAGATAAAGTTAGAGAAGCAAGGCTGGGATGCTTTGGATGTGTGCAGAGGAGGGGCAGTGGATGTACTGACAAAGGATGCTGAATATGGATCTGCCAGGCAGGAGGAAAAAAGGAAGCCTGCAGAGAAAACTCCTGGATGTATAGTGAAGCTGGGCATACAGAGGAGCATGGTAGGGACAGGGTGAGGTGGAGTCAGGTGTGGCAATGAAGATGATAAGATAACTCTTTGTTATTGCACAGTCATACATAGTACAATAGTACAATGAGATTGGAAAACTGTCCTACGTCGGCACTACATATAACACAACACGACACGATATGACACATCACAACGCAACACAAACAACACAACACAGTATATTAACTTAGTAATAAAAAAAGAACAATAAGTGTGTGTGTATTGCACACTGTTATTATTGCACATTAATTATTATTGCACCTTGTTATAAATATAAATATTATTATTATTATTGTTTTAAACATTGTTACCTCCCCCCCCCAAAAAAAGTCCAGGTAGGTAGCCAGTCAGGTCAGCTATTTGCATTGATCAGGGCTATTGCCCTGTTGTAAAAGCTGTCCTTGAGTCTGTTTGTCTGGGACCTCAGTAGCTTGAACCTCCTGCCAGATGGCAGCAGCTTAAGCACCCGGTGTCCTGGGAGTGTTCCATCCTGTAGGATGCTGTGTGCCCTCTTGAGACAGCGAGTGCTGTACAGGTCCTTCAGGGAGGGAAGAGAATGTCCAATGATTTTTTGGGCCATATTAATGGCCCTCTGGAGTGCCTTTCTGTGTGCTGTGGTGCAGCTGGAGAACCACACACCGATGCAATATGTCAGCACACTTTCAATGGAACAGCGGTAGAAGACGGTCAGCAGCTCCTTCTTCAGGACCATTTTTCTGAGGATTCTCAGAAAGTGGAGACGCTGTTGGGCCTTCTTTAAAACCGCAGCGGTGTTAGAGCTCCATTGGAGGTCTGTGTCTATGTGCACACCCAGAAACTTGAAACTGGAGACCCTTTCCACACACTCCCTATTGATGCTGACAGGCTGCAGCTCGGACTTCCTCCTTCTGAAGTCAACTACCAGTTCTTTTGTCTTGTTGGTATTGAGGTCCAGGTTGTTATTGACACACCAATCTGACAGCCTCTGAACTTCAGCTCTGTATGCCATCTCATCTCCCCCTGAGATGAGCCCCACCACGGTGGTATCATCTGCAAACTTGATGACTGTGTTGTCTGGGTGGGTACTAACACAGTCATGTGTGTACAGAGTGTACAGTAGGGGACTCAGGGATCAGTGACTGAGCAACTGCTGCAAATCACTAAAATGATCCTAACTTATAAATAACCTCAATGCAGTGCATTTACACTTAGAACTTGTCAGTGTAAAAAACCCCAAAACCCTGTAACAACACATTTAATCCCTGAGATATCTTTATATAAGAAAAAAAAACAGTTCTGGTAGCTTGCTGCCCAGAAAGTTTATTTATTTTTACTGTGGACTCCTTGGGAAAGGAAATGACATTTCTATAGTAGATAGAGGGGTAAAAAGACAAACCAGGAACTTGTTGGTCATTTAATTGTTTATTTATTACTTAATTAGTTTGGTTTAGTGTAAATACCTGCGGGGGAGGTGTTTATCAATAGCAGAAGCTGAAAAAACTTCAGAAAATACAGCTAAAATTCACAAAATTGTCTCTCCATATTTTACAGAACTCACCAGTGGACCCGATGGAAGTCTTTACCGGGGCGATTCTGTCCCCAGGGCCTTATGTTTGACACCCTTGAGATGCACGTGAAAATAGTAGCAACGATTTATTAAAGTATGAACTTCAAGCACAGAGCTACTACAAAATCAAACAAATGTTTTTAACTCCGTTTAAGGACAGAGAAGCATGTTGATATATATATTTTTAAATCCCTGCAGCTGTGGAGGTTACCACAGAGCTGTCAGGCCTGCATTTAACTTTGAAAGAAACACGGAAAGAGTAAGATAAACACGCTGTAAGATGCAGGCGGTATAAAGTACCGGTCACGATTCCTCCATTTTATTCGCACTAATTATTGTTGTTGTTGTTGTTGTTTTTAAGCTTTTCATTCATATCCAGCCAGAATCAGAGTGGCACTGACATCTGTCGGTGAAACATCTGCACAAGTCAGCTCCGCGCGCTGCTGTGTCAAACATGTTGTTCCCTTTAAAATGTGTTTGTTAGGGGTTTGTTTTTGTTGCTGTTGCCTTTTTCTCGAAGAAGTGTGAAAGAACAACGCTTCAGAAAACCGAACAGTGCCTTGAGATTTACAAATTCACGGACAGCAGCTTCCGGGGCTGTGCGACCAAAGAAGCTACAGGAAGTATAGTTTTTACCGCACTTATCCTCAGAAATGAAACGGCGGAGGCGTTTCTTTTCTCTGTAGATTTAATACCGAGGCGAAAAGGACCGCGGGAGGTCTCAGTTTCCTCTTCTGAGGAGGGTGGGGTTAAATACAGTGTGACATAACACCTGTAAGCAGTCCTCGCTGTTGCACGCCTTCTAATTTTTTGTGAACATGTGTGTGCCCTGCCTCTCTCTTTTCTTTTTTTTTACGGCCAAACCTACTTCCTGGTGGATGAGGCAGCTCCTCAGTGTTGTCGAGGCTAAAGGGAAGGTGGAGGCGGCTGTAGACGGTGTGCAGAAGCGATACAGCAGTTTTTTTTTATCCCAGTACACTTTATTAGTAGTATTTTGTATTTTTATTTTTTAAGGTGTTGCGCGTTTGCAGGGAAAAAAAACCCCCAAAACAAAACATGGGAAGCACGGTGATGGAGTCCAGCAAGGGGAGCTCAAAGAAAATACCAAAGAAGAGGAGAAGTCTGCGGATTAACATGCCAGTAAGTCGGTGAAGTATCAAATAATTTGGCTTCTTACTGAGACTCTATGGTGGGGTGGGTGGGGTAAAAGGCTGTAACTTTGAGTGGGCTTTAGCCGATTTCGGTGCATCGCAGTCTGCGAGCGCACGCGACGCATAAGAGCGTGCGTGACTGACAGTTGTCTCTGAGTCAGGACTTGGTTAATCTGTCCTAATGGCATGTAAACGCTCCCTATAAACACTCAAAAACGTGTTTTGCCTCTTTGCATTGAGCATGTGCAGCAGTTCTACCTTTATTGTGATTGTAGCCACCTCCCATGTTAGGGCTGCAACTATTGTTTACATATCATGTTTACAAAAATTTGTTATTATGCCAATAATAATTGTGGGGAAATAAAAATCCCAACACAGAGTCCCTGGTGAGATCCTGTTTTTCTAATGCAAACCCAACATTATTCGGTCTACTCTGGCACAAAAACAGGCGATGACACTGCTGATCTAATACGGCCCTGATTTACAGTTTTCTCTGTTTATTAAACTGGGTAATAACTATTTGCAATTGTGTAATCATTTTCTGCACAAGCTCCACAAAGCCTAGTTGTTATTGCGGGAGGCTTTATGGCTTTATTGTACCTCATGTTTCAAAAACAATTTGGTCACTCTGTCCTGACAACTGCTTCTCTCCTGGTAGCATTTGTTTTTGCATGGATCCACTATCAGATCCAGTGTGCTGCATAATTTGCTCGAGAATAACAAATGGACAAGTGCAAAATTTCAGCTTTATAGGCTGGAAAAACCTTCCCAGTGTGGCGTAAACCTTATGAATGCAGCTCTGTTTCTGTGGTTAATGCTCAAGTGTTAAATGTTGGAGCTTTCCATCGCTATGTGAACTTCCCCATTCTAAAAAAAATCATGGTGGAAAGTCTATTACAGCTGCATAAAAAATAAAATAACAGTACAGCTCTGCAAACTCGCCTAGTTACGTCTGTGCAGTTAAAACTGCCTTTCTGCAGCAACATGCATGGCATCATCGGCCTGAAGTGTAATGTCAAAACCAGCCCACAGTATGGGGAAGAAGAGTTTTGCCTTTCATTGTCCTGCAGAAGTTTCCGCAGTGGCAACACATGTTTACCTTCTTTTTGAATGTCAGGCTAAGAGTCAAAAGCAGGTGGGGTTAACCTATTTTCACGTAAAAGCGGACAAAAGGACATAAAGTGTCAGTTTTATGTTTCTGTTGTGTTTCCGGGTGAAGTTTGCTTTATCCCTGATGCTCAGATCTCTCTTCATGTGCAGGATTTCGGGGCGTTTAATGCCCCTCAAGTGGAGACGAGTGGCTCAACCAAAAGCGGAGCCCACACGGTACATTTTGAAAGATTTTTGTGAAATGATTCATTCACCTGCCAACTGTTCTTTTTGTTTTCCTGAGCTTGCTTTTCTTGCCACGCATCTATCTGCTCATTAAATGTGAATTTGCAAGAGCAAAATATTAGACAAGGTCATCCTCTCCAATTCTGCCAACCCGCACTGGCTTACAGTAACATTACTCCCACAGTGTCCAGGCATAGCACCAGCACATACAGGAAATTGATTTTTCTAAAAGAAAGCAGTCTCTTCCTACTGTCTCCTCCAGTTGATTTGAATAGGAACCAACTAACCATCCACTGTTACCTCATATCAGCCAAGATGCATATTATCTCAGTAATATTTGCGTGGTGCAGGTAAAAACCTGCATCGCCTTGTGTTTTGTAGGAGCAGATCTGTATCCACGCTAAACCCTGATAGCTGGTTCACTTGCCTTAACAGGCTCTTGCACAATGAAAGGGTGAGATTTGTTGGCAAACAACAAAGATGGGTGTGTGCTCTCAGATAGTTAGGGGATTGGTTTGAATAAAAATGTGTTTGTGGAGCAGGACCAGCCCTTAGCGTACGGCAAAACGGAGCTTCTTCTTGATTTCTTCTTCTTTTTGAGTTCTAGTATTAATATCAGACATCTTTTTTATGTCCCATTAGACCCCAGTGTTTATTTTCTTTTTCTCTCCACAACATGCAGTTTATCTGTTTCGGTGGGAGTAATTATTCTCCACAGACTGTTACTGCAACACCCCTGTTGCATTTAACTGTTTTCAGTAATAACAGCCCCTGAGCCGGAGATCCCTGCATAATCAAAAGCTTCACTGTATGGCGAGCCCACAAACGGTTAAAAGATTTGTTGTTGGCACATCCAGAGCAGGCAGCCGTCAGCGGTGGGAGGAGGCCCTCTCTGTCTCCAGCTAGATTGGCTGCCATCTCTCGTGTTTTGTTTTGGTATGGGCACAGCAAAGAGAGAAGGATTTCTCCATCTGTTTACACGATATCGACCTTGCAAAGGCACACTCATAAACACAGAAGGCCCAACTGAAAAATATTGTTACCGCAGTTTTAAGTAAGAGGAGTGCTGATCGTCTGATAGTGGATGTTATGGTGTCCTTACTGATTTGTCATATCACGTGGCGCTCCTCCGAACTGCATACCATGGCAACATAACAGAAAGACAGGTTTTGCACGATAAGGCACAGTTCTTTGTAGAAAAACAAATATCTATGCGCTCATGCATCACTTGTTTTTTTTCCCTGGTTGTTAGAATGTGTACTGATCAGTATTTTTAGTCTTTATAGTGTCTTTTACCACAACTGTAGTGTGATTGCACATGTGCCTTATTGCAGCTTGCATATGAAACTTCTCATACTGCTCTTTAGGAGACACCATTAACTGTCACAAAGCGACCAACTATACAAAACTTGTTTTGTTTTGTTTTTTAAAAAGGAGAAGTGACCAAAGAAGTGCAATCAGCAGCTGTCATTTCACAATAAATCTCTTCACTACTTTTGCTTTTTTCAGTACAGCCCCTTGCTTTGCACTGCACTTGCTGTCTCTCATAACAGTGGCTACACGCTTAAACGTAAACCATGCAATTGCAAATGTGCATAAATAAATAAATCTGCTTTCTTATTATCTCTCAGGGAGAGCGACTCATTCGTTCAGCCAGCCCCATCAAAGGAGGTTCTGCCAAGAGCCCGGACGTCACCACACTGCCTCCGTGTCCCCAGTCTGCTCCAGTTCAATCAAAGCCAAATTCAAGTTCTCCCAAAAGTATCTTCCCTTATCCCTCCCATCAGAACTCCCCTAAGTCCCCTCGTCGACTGAGCTTCAGCGGTATCTTCCGGTCGTCCGGTTCTCCCTCTTCGAGCATCAAACTCTTTTCCAGAACCAGGAGAGGTAAGTAGAAATGCAAACACTGCACTGCCTGCAACCTGCTTGTTGCACTGCAGTGTTCATGAATCCATTGTTGGAATCTTTGTTTTAATAGTTTTAAGAATGCATGGAAGAAACTTGTGCAAATATTTGAAGTCCTCTTTTAAAGCAGAGTTCTAAGAGGAAGACGCTTGTAAAGGAAGTAAGACACAATAGATGAAACTGTCATTTCAAAGATTATTTGGTTTTCCTGCTGTACGTACATGAGGTAAAAACCCCCACACAGGAACCAAGGCGTCTGCATTTTCAGTTCATCAGTTCAGATATCAGATATCTGACAATGTCGGTTCACCTCAGGACAAAGTTCAATCAGGTGAGGTGCAGAGAACAATATTTATTTTGTCACACCAGAGAACGGCACACAAAACGGTGCGCTCCTTTTGATACCCGACTGGTTTCAGAGAACCTTTAATTCTCACAATTGCAGATCTAGTCTCTCTCCTATAGATAAATAAGAAATAAACCAAAATAACAAGAAATTTAAAAAGAAAAACACCTGTATAAATTAGACACTCATTCACCGAACCACTCCCACTACCCCTCCCTGTATCTCCTTTTATCAGCTTCCATATTTTGTAGCAATAAGGAAGTGGAGTTTTTGGTTTTCTCTGAGTAGAAAGAGAAAAAGTAACTTCTTTGTTTTGTGCCGCTCTGCAGCCAACAAGGTCACAAGTCTTGTCAGACAGATGGCCGTCGCTTGAGTGCAGACAGACATTCTTCATAATCTCCTCTCAGATGTTATCAACTTTCTCTAGGAAAAGGAAATGGTTGGCTTTGTTTATTATCAGAATTAAGTTATCATCTCTCGTCCCCCCCCCACCAGCATTAAGCCGTGCAGGCAGTTTGTTATTAGGTTTCAAGCTCGGCATCCTTGGAGTTTGGAGTCCAGCCACAGTACGCGCATTAAAAAACTCACGAGCTGCATAATGGTAATACTGGTATGCACAAATTAGTAGAAATAAGACTGGGCAGAACAAGGTCTCATTTTATGAAGACCAGATTTAACTGGCACGTCTTTAGCTCTTGTGTCTCCATTTTTTTTGGTAGTTGGTCATTACATAAATTAAAAAAAAAACAAAAAAACCCACCCTGCCTACATGGAAACAGCCCTGTTGGAAGCAAGCATCAAACAGCTAAAAGGATGAGTCATTGATTTTTTGGCTTGTGCAAGTACCCATTCTTCTCTGTTTCCTCGCAAAGGGTCAGTTTGGCAGAGCTGCTGGAATAGCTCTGTTAGAGCCCAGACTGTAAAAGCCAGTGTGCTCAGTTTCCTCTGGAGATTGTTATGGATAGTAACGGGGACCAAAACACACCCCAACTGCTCCATCCCTCCCATCCCAGTTGCTGGTGATTAGTAGTGTAAGATGTGGTCTGAGGCAAAACACGCTTCCTGCTCACTAATGATGTGGCTTTAGATTATTGGTGACTAATAGCGACAGAGTATTTATAACTAAATATAAAGTCACTGAGTGGGCACTTGATCTGTTCACTTTTTTTTTGGAGTCAGATGTTTTTGTAGTAACCCCAGTTTTGCCACAAGGGTGCACTGAAGGCCTAGTTTGTCTTGATTTGACTTTCAAACTAGTTCTAATGAACCTTTGTAGTCACCTCTTTTATTAACATATTTGCAAGGAAACGAGTATTTTTGCAGACGTTTGTGTGGTCTCGATCATTTACATATATCATTCATCAGGATGCAGGTTTTCATGTTTAGGTGCACTTGCTGCAAATATGATTAGAATGCTTCCTCTTTCCCCGCTGGTCTAAATATGTGTTTTCACGTCGCCTGGACATTGTCAGTCTCTCGCTGCTCAAGGCAAGTGTAGCGCTTTCATAGCCTTATCTGGAAGTGACCAGACTCTCAGGAGCTCCTCACACAGCCATGCAGAGGTTTTTTTTTCCCACCCCTCTCACTCTCTCTGTTGCTACTGTGGGCTGCTTGTTGTCGGTAAATAAAGGAAGTAGGGAGTTTCTAAATTCATAAAATGCAGGCCTTACAAGGGCACAATGACTTTATAAAGTCACAGATGAGATCAAAGGACTTTAAGTGCTTTATGGCTTTCACACTTAACTAGCTTCAAACTGGCTTGAAATGAGTGATTTTCTCTCGGTTTCTCAGTGGAATGACAACTTTAGTGGCTTTATTCAGTGGCTGTTAGGTGATAATCACTGATATCTGAAATTCATATCAGCCATTGACCCACTGAGCAGATTGGAACACTTGCATAACATGTTAATTGAGATCTGTGCTGGGCATGCTTCAGCTAATGTGGGCAGCAAAGAGGCGGCCATCTGTTAAGGGTAGGAGAGGGTATTGAATGGAAGCTTTCTGATCAGCTGACAGAACATGGGATGTCCCCCTGCTGTCATCTGATGGGGGCAGGCCTCAGCAATCTTAAATGTCAGGCACCCGAAAATTACAACTGCCTCCACAAATGCCAGTGGTGCGTATCCTCCAGCTCTTTGGTGATGTCGAACTGCAGATTTAGAAGAATTTTAAATGAAGGAGACGTTTATGCAAGGGAACCTTGAGGTTGCGTTATCCCCACTCTCTGTTACATTGTGTTAAGACGGAGTGAAACAGATGTTCCTGTGCTGAATTTACTCTGCGAGCAGAGGGAGGGCAGTGGCAGACAGGAGGCGGGGAGATGTGCAGCTTGAGCCAATCGGTGGGGTTTCCTTTCCAGACTGGCCTCCTTTTACAGGCTGCTGACACCAGTGCTATATTAAAGTAACATCACCCACAGCTGCACCTGACAAGTCACAGCACTGACACTCCTGAGAGCAGGGGGAAATGCGCTGAAGTCTGGCCACACTTGCAATTTGCATCACTCGCAAATGGGAACATTTCTTTGCTGAGGCTCGGTGGAATTCACAGCTTTTCTACTCTCTTCTATCGAGTGTTAGACCTGCTTGCTGCTGGCTCTGTGGTTTGTAGAGTAGCTTGTACTCAGCACCCGCTGTGATTGTCTGTTTCTGTTCAGAACTAGAGAGGTACCTCCAAAAAAACAAATGCAATGTGGAACTTGACAGAACAGCTGAGGTTTGTTTTTCTCGCATAGTTATATTTTTTACCCTCTCACTGAAGGCATCCAGCTTCCAGAGGACCAACTCCTCCCTAAAAGACACCTTCAAACACAGGCGGCTGGATTTTTTTTTTATTTTTTTTTTTAACCTTTACGATTTTGTTTATCTAGCAAATGGAGTGACTCTTACCTGGGGCAGTTTATGGGGCTCTTTTTGTGATGCGGATGGTCATGGTCAAATTTAGCTTAGAGCCCACCACCCACTGTGTTCCATGAAGAGGTTTGGCAGCTTGAGGAGAAGCAAGAAACGGAAGGAGCAAGATGGGCTAGGCGGGAGGCATCAGTCCGAGGCGTCCTACCTGTCTGGTAATGTGTAGAAAGACATTCAAAACAATTTCCTCTAACATTTAATTTGCTTATTATTTAGTAATTTAAAGTCAGAAAATAGTGAAAAAGAACCATTAGGATTTTTGCTGGCCAACAGCCCAAAACCCAAACCCATAACCTCATAAATGAGATACTGCAGTAAAGAGCGCTCCTGTGTATAAATATGGCTATCAGCAGGGTGATGTGATATGAAAGTAGTAGTTTAACCTCATTGTCAGGCTAAAATGGTAAATCAGTGCTGGACAAACAGAGCTGTGCTCATTACCTCAGAATATTGGCTCCTGGGTAGCTTTGCCCTAAAATGTTGTATAAATTCCTTTTTCATGGATTTTGTCCATGCTATCAACTTACAACTTTAAATGCATGAATAAATGTCTCAATAAATATACTTAACATTGACCGTTCAGGTTATTCTCGTCATAGCAAATTATATTAAATAAGAGCAGCTTTCTTTTTTTCTTAGTCTATATATGTATGTGTGGTTATTAAGTGTAATTTCATGTGGCCATTAGAGCTTCTTTTAGTGGCTGGTTTCATGGCTGATCTCTGGTTTCACAAAAGCATACCATGCATTCGTGCTAAATAACTGGACACAGGTCAGTGGTGCTAAAGTTATGCAGGAGGGTCTGACGTGGAGTCAGCACTTAGTGATCGCTTGGCTAAATTCATATACATGCACGTACTGCATTGTGCTTGATTCACACTGTCTGTCTTTGCTAATTTAGCGATTAAGGTGTGTGTTTTAGTTGTTTCATGTCTTAAAGGAGACCCATTATACTCATGTCCAGTTCCATGAACTCTACTAAAGTATGTCTGCAAAACGTAGTGTTTAAAACGTGTCTTATTTCCCTTTAGCTAGCAATGTGAAGTCTCTCGGTTTCATTCACTACCTATGTTCATCTTCCCTTTAAACCAGCTTGGTTCTCATTGGCTACACTGCAAAACAGAAGATTACATCAGCAGGTCGGTGGGTCTTTTGTGCTCACTGCCAAAATCTGTGTACAGATTAAAGAGGAGAAAAAACTTTAAATAATAAGGAAGTCTGCTTTAAGATGAAAATGCAAAAGTTATATGTATTTATTTTATTGTGATCCTGTCATTATGTCATAACGAAGCAATTTATAGGCACTCAGCCTGATGTAGCATCGCTTCATTGTCCTTATTTCTGTCCCATTTCCAAAGGGAGTTCAGAGTAGCTGCTCCATTTGGAGTGTTTCATTAAAATAGTCAGGAAGTATTTCAGCTTAAAGCTTAAGCAGAGATTATCAGAACACACCGAGCTGAATCGTTTAACACATCTCCTTACATGTGGGTGAATCATTTACATTTATGTACATCATTCAGGTTTTCACGATTGAACGCAAGCCGTGGAAAACGAGAAGTAATAGAGATGCCAAACGAAAATACCAGATCACCATTGGAGATGTAATGCAGTTTTTGTGATGTGTTTAGTTCGTGTTAGTAAAGCACTGAGGGTCATTTTTGTGGTGTTCAAGTGGCGCTTTATCGCAAACTTCACAGCTCCTGATTTAGAGCCAGTCTGACCTCGGCTGAGTAGACGAGAGGAGCAGAGTCCTCTGTCGTAATGACTCATGTCCATATGTGGCTGTATGAAGTTCACTGTGGGCACTGTGGGCCTCAGCCTGACCCATAGGTCCTTTGACGCCGAGCATCTACACTGCGTAAACCATGTCGCTTATATTAGTCACCGCACCCTTAAGGAGGTAGACACCTGCGTGTAAAAATTCTTGTCAGAGCCAATTAGATACCAGTTTGCTACTCGGTAATGCTGTGTACATGAGTTTCTACTGTCAGTAGTACACTTGAGATTTTGCTAACCTATCGAAGACCCCAATTGTCAAATTCTTCTTGTTCCTAGAAAATTATTTAAACCCTCATGGGTGATTGGTGTCATGACTGCAAATCCCTACCATCTCTACAAGCTACACCTTATACTTTTACTTGTCTAAAGGCTGCAGAGCCATGTTGTTTTTTGGAATAAAACTGTTCTTCAAGAACTGAACTCTCTATCAGTTAGTCTGATAACTGAGTTGACAGGCTGACAAGAGGTTAAAAATCAGAAAATAGTGAAAAATGTCATCGGGATTTTATAAATCACAAGAATATGGCTTTGCATTTCTCTTTTTCGTCTGACTTGCAAACCCAAAACTGTTAAATTTATTATGATATAAAACAAACAAAGAGCATATTCGCATAATTCAGATGCTGGAACGAAATCCTGTTTGGTATTTGTGCTTGAAAATACACTAATCAACAAATTAGGGTGTTACTGTGATAAGGAATTGGCACTTTCATTATCAGGTTAAAGAGAGATGATAAATTACTGCTGCTTTTATCTCCCTGCACACATAGATTTTCACTTTTAGATGTAATAATAAAAAAAAAAAACCTGTTAGATGGACTGCTTGCAGCAAGGCATCCATTTCCTGTTTCCTGGGTTTGGGCTAGCTGCCCCTTATTAACTGGGCTAAAGAGAAGGCTCCCAACCCCGCTGTTATCTGCTCCTGTGGAATGTGCCACAACAGCGTGGCTAAAATAAGAAGGCTACACAGCGGAAGCAGGGCACACCAGAGAGGCCACGCCAACTAAATGTCAAGAGATAGTGTGGAGTGCGCTTGGACAGGCCGAGCAAAAATGTTTGCTTGAAACACTGAGCCTCCTTTAAGAAAAGATATCTTATAACTTGAGTTAATCATTACCAGTATTAGTTTTTGATTATGAGGCATGTAATTACTGTTTTTTTTGTTTTGTTTTTTTAACAGGTAAAGTAACAAATCCACACCGACGCCAATACACAGACTTTAAAGCTGACTCATTTGGAAATACAGCTTACTAAGTTTACAGTGGTCATGCTTTATTTCCTAGGAATATTTAAATATAAATACTGACTAATGCTGATGCTTGCTTGAGACCGACTGTCAGTAATAACCGTTCTGGATGTCCCGTGCTGTAGGCCTTGTAATCTGAACCGTTTGCTCCACATCATGCATGTCACTCATTGTCTGGCCTCAGAAATATGTCACTGGGATGAGGCCAGTGCAGCGTGAGTGTCGCATGTCACCCTGCGTAAGATCGTGGGCGCCTGATGTGAAAAGCGTGTGTGGTGGCTGTCATGTGACACACACCTACAATCTGACACTTCACCGGGAGGAGCTGCGTCACGGACAGCTGACTCTCACAGTGGAGTTATGTTTAATGTGGCTGCTTATGTTGTAATCGGCGTGGTTATGCTCGAGGGACACAAAGAACAAAAGAAAGACCTTCTTTTCTCCAGTTACACTCCTGACACTTTATTAGGTACATCACGCAAATACTAAGCTGGCCCTCTTTTTTTTTTTTGTCTTCAAAACTAATCCAAGAAAATATTTTGGTTCATATTAACGTGATAGCGCCACCGAGTTGGTCCTGTCATTCCACCGCATCCCGAAGGTGCTTCATCAGATTGAGATCTGGTGACTGTGGAGGCCGTTTGAGTACAGTGAACTCATTGTCATGTTCAAGAAAACAGTTTAAGATGATCTGAGCTTCGTGACATGGTGCGTTATCCTGATAGAAGCAGTCTTCAGAAGATGGGTACACTATAGCTGTAAAGGGATGACCATAGACCTGCTGTTTTCAGCAGTCAGCAGCTGTCAGGTCTCTGCAGTCATGTTGAAGAACATGTCACAGGTTTAATTACAGTTTAGATTCGGTGGTTATAGAGACACAGCCACTTAATTAATGAACTTGAATATACCTCATGAAAGTCTATGACTTATGAGTCAGTATCATTTATATTTAAAGTGTGGCGTAAACATAGGAGTAAAGAAAATTACATTTTCAGTGTACGTGAACAAAAATCGTATTAAAATAGCATTAAATAGCTTTCAAATCCATTTTTATTCTACTTCTGCTTGTGTTTTAATCTGATTAGTTTCAGACATTCACATTTAATTATAACGACATGCATCAAATTCAGCGTTAATGAGTTTCCAATCCAAAGATGAGTAACAGGAGCTCAGCTTTTGGACTCAGGATTCAAGCCTGATTCCCTCTCAGCACAGCAGACCTGGAGTGTGTCTGACTTAAAGTGAGGACGGGGAAATGTTAACACCAAATACCAAGACACTAACCAGGCTGAGTTTCAGATGGACTAACAAAAACAAAAGACTTTATGCACCCGCACAGGTGTTTCCACTTCTTGCTAATTAGACTTCAGCTAGACTGTAATTACATCCCACACAGTCCCGAGAGGACGTCTAACACGACGGAAGAAGTGAAACCCACAAACACCACCGTGGTCTTTTGTTTGTTTGTAAATGGATAATTCAGGCAATTCTATCTTAGTACCATCCATTTTCTTCTAATTCAGGGACTTGGGATGGGATCTGCAGCCTATCTCAGCAATCAGAGGTGGGGTACACCCTGGACAGGTTGTACACACACGGACAAACCCCACTAAGTGCATATCTTTGGACTGTGGGTGAAGACAAAGAATGTACAAACTCCACACAGATGATGGATTTGAACCCAGGACCTTCCTATTATGAGGCAACAGTGCTAACCATACAATTTAAATGTTTTATGGTTATAATATTTACAATGATGAATAGTGTTTTCTTTTTTTCCCCCACTGTGACCCACATTAGATCAACTGGTATTTAAATTGTGCTTTTCTAGTCTTAGTGACCACTCAAAGTGCTTTAGGCTACCAGTCATATTAAACCATATATTCATACTTTCAGCGCTTCAGCTTCCTCGCATCCATGGCCTATATAGAGTCTTTGGCCTGTGGGAAGAAGCTTGATTATTTGGAGGACGTGTATGCACAGGGAGAACATGGAGACTACTGCTCCACCATGCCACCCAGCGGGTGCAGAAACTCTTTTAAGCTTTTCTAGTTCAGTTACTCTTTATTTGATGTCATTGCTGCTTTTCAGGCATAAACTTGAAGATTTGCAGTTGAATCAGTGTCATATTTTTCTTTAATCTTCAACATGCTCCCACTTGTCTATTAAAGCTTGAATATGTTGCTAATTTCATGACTGAAGTCGATTTTACAGCTGTCTTTGAAATGTTGATTTTCTAGTGCTGTGTATCCCTGTGTAAAAAAAACAGGGCCACTAAAGCTTTATCTCAGTATCTGTGTTATTTCTCAGCTCATGGAAATCTCCTAGTTCAGATCGCTTTTGCTCCTCCGTTTATTGCCTATGACAGCGTTGACGGCATCTGCAGCAGCCACCACTGTAGCACCTCCTTCTCCAGCAGCAATGCTTATCATAGACGTCAATCAGCGCTGCGTCTCGGTGTTGCTGAAAGTGCGGTATGGATTGACATCCAGAGAAACAAGAGATAAGCTGAGATATCTATTTTGGACTCTGTATCTCTCTTCAGCCTCTGGACTCTCTACACCACCCCACACCCCAACCCAGGCATCCAGCCAACCAGTGTTCACCCAGGAGGCCCAGCAGAGCGGCCCCAGCCCTGAACGCCCGGAGCAAAGCTCTCGCTCTCGTTCCCTTTCCACACCTCCGGACACAGGACAGCGCCTCAGCCTCCCTTCTGCTAAACCCCCAATCCCTTCATCGAGCCCCGTGCCACCTTATTCTACCTCACAACAAGTGAGTCAAAAAAGATAAAAAATCTATTTTAAGAATTTATCTTTGACCCAGGGCAATTCAGCCAATGCCTGTGAGCTTTAACTCTTAAAAGAGTGGAAGTTAGAGTGAGTCTTTCAGATGGTTTGCTGCACATTCCTGCACCAAAATAAACAAAACATAAGCCAGACTTCATGTACAGCATCTCAAAACTCCAGATACAGATCAATGATGCTATAACTATGCAAGGTGGAAGTTTTTGGAGAGAGCGCTACAAGTTCACAGGCATTGACTGAACTGTCTCAGGGATCAGGAATTAACTGCATGAAATATGTGTGTTTAGGTCAACAACAAGGCTACTGAGCCATATCCTCCTTCCTTGCAGGTAAACTAATTTTTGCACCGGTTCAGTGTTGGCAACAAAAAAAGACTCCATGGGAAGCTGATAACTATTTTTTTCCCTTTGTGCCTGAATAACAGTGGCTTGCATGTCTCCCATCTATGAGTCATGTGCTTTGTTTACTCAGAGTCATGAGTTTATCTGCAAAGTGGTGTACAGAAGGCAGAGATGCAAATCCTTTTAATTCAGGTTCGCTTTTCCTCAAGCCTTGCTCTTGCGTCAGCAGGACTTTGTTTGTACCATAAGCTCTGAGCTGCTCTAGCTGCAGAGGAGAGGGTGTAAACATTGTCTTGACATAACTCAAACAGCTTTCAGTGTCAGCTAAGCCGCTGCATAATTGACTGTAACCGGAAAAACAGCTGAGAACAAGTTCAGTCTTTGTCACAAGACTTTTCACTGAAGGTTTATTTGGATTCTGACAGCCTGTGTCTGGATTTTATACCAGATTTCTTTGAGCTAGAGAGGAATTACTCCATCGCTCACTGTGCTGCTTTAATGAATAATTATCCGAAGACCCGTCTACTTTGAGTGATTGTGGATTCTGTGGAACGATGGTAAATCAATATTTCATCACCAGTGTTGTATACGGTTGGTATTAACACCCAGGGACACACGATTGTGGTTGGAGGGCGATGAGCCGGTGCGGGTCAGCTCCTCTGCACTTCCTCTGTCATACCTTAAGGGAGACTTGGAAAATAAACTGAAGTTGTTGCAGTTTACATTTTGGCCAGAAGTGATTAAATTCATAGATCCGCGCTTGTCTGCTTCTCCGTAGTTCTCCTTTATCCCAAAAGCGGTGCCTACTGCGATGCCGCAACCAGAGATTTATGAAAGTGCAGGGGTAGTTCTTTTTTTTTTTTTTTTTTTTGGACAAGAGAAGCGCTGTGTCACCGTTGCAGGGCAACACCAGGGGGGAAGGGGGTGGGGGCTGTTGAACATCCACGAGTAGGCATGCGGATGCTCTCCCGTTGTGCTGCAGTGGCTTCTTGTGAATATGTGCTTGCAAATTAGGAGCCAGGGGAAATCGGGTATCAACAAGCGCACTTTGAGTATGCAAATATCTCAGCATGACACAGCATATTTTCGGCTGGCTACTGCACTGTGCTGTCAGGGAGAGGGAGTCAGCACAATCTGCATGCCATATTCTCGGGCTCCTACTACAAGGACCCCAAAGAGTTGCTTTAGTTCAGCCATGTGTCTCGTTATGTCTGAAGAAATTATCTCTGTGGATGTGACAAAGGAATCCCCAGCTTCTTGCTGCTAAGCAACACAAGGGATTTCCTTATATGGCGAAGCACCCAGGTTGCGCTGCACGGAGGGGTGTGTCCTGAGCGCACGGTGCTTCCTGCTTTCTATCTGTACCCCCCGCCGACTCCCCCCCACACTCTTCGTGCCAGCGACTGTTATTGTGGTGAGTTTAGCAGATTGAGGCTTTAACAATGAATTGAGCCGATTCGTTGCAGCTGGATTACTGCTCACGCGTCTGTGCAGTGGCTGTATGAGCAGCGTTGGTTTCCTCCGCTGCAGCAAATGGATCAGGACTGTTCCACTGCGAGTTTTTAAGGGGGTGTGTGCGTGTGTGAGAAGTCTAATATTGTGCCGCTAAAGTTGTACCTCCTCTGCGCGAGGGTTCTTATCGCGTTACCTGCGTATATTTAGCGGACCTGTTGTAGGTTTACGTAATCGGTACAGCGACAGGATCGCACGTTGCGGTTTAGTAGTTTTGGTTGTTTTGCGCACCGCGTTCGGTGCGATCACAGTCTCCTGGGGCCGCTGGGGAAAAAGTCGGCGTCGCTGCTGCGCTCTCACAATTTACAGCAAAGTTTTTGTGTGTGTGCTGTGGGGACTTGCTGCGCTCTTCACGGCGAACTTGTGCCTTTGCTCTCTCCTAGGTCTACAGTTTATTCGAAGGCATGCTGGAGAAACTTGATCTAGACGATGATGGTAAGTTACCAATTGCAATATTTGCTGATCTAGTGCTCACCTTTTCCTGTGTGTGTGTTTGTGCGCGCGTGTTTGTGCGCTATCTTCACCTCAATCAGTCCTGGCTCGGTATAATGAGGGTGAAGATGATCAAGACGTGTTGCCAGATTCAGGTGAATGTACCACGTTTAAAAAATAAAAAAAAATAAAAAAAACTGCCCCCCCCCCCCGTTCGCAGTGCGCTGTGTGCGGCGCGTGTGTAGACCTGTTCACAGAGGGCCAGCTATTCATCCGAATTGTGTCAGTACCACCCTGCTGATTGCCCCCACAGACTGCTTTCTACCGGTGTGCTCTCAAAACGCGTGTGTGTGTGTGTGTTTGCGTTATTTGCCTCCTGTCTCCTTGTCGTCACTGTTTTAAATGCTGAGTGTTGCGGCAGGGTTGACGAATCAATGCGCATACATTTGCCCAAGAGACCATATTATAACCAATACAGACTGCTGGGTGCCAATGTATTGGGGTAATCAAAGGAGACACACACACACACTCTACACAGCATGTAGGGGAGGGTTTTAATTGGTGTGCTAACTATGTCATCTCCTTGAAATATAAAACGAATATTTATCGAAATGTTAATGAAAGCTCCTAAACCAACTTAAAATAAAATAAAGACATTTAAATTGACCTTAAGCAACTGAAATAATTTCCACGATTTTACACGATGCATTAAATCACTTATGAGCTTTTACTTGAACCTATCTGTGAATTTTCTGTCACGGCAACATGTTGCAAGGATGTTATCTCCTGCAGTACTTTCCTGTCCATGTTTTCCCACTGTTTGTGTACTTCTATGTTTAAAGCGTAATTATCTCTAAGATGGAGCACTAAAGTGGCTGTAAGTGGTTCAGTCCCGTAATGGTTAGTGTGTGTGGTGTTGTTTCCAAGCTCTCGTTTTATACTCCCTGTGAGATTTCCCCCTTCCTCTGTACGGAAATTAAAATATTACTTCTGTAGTTATCTTCTAAATATTTACTATTAGCTGACAGTGCTGGAGGAGGTTTTAAAACCGTTAGCTCTAAAACCCAATGAAAGCACCTCATTACAAATAAAATCATATCACTGGCAAATTGTGATTAAAAATTTAAAAAAAAATTGTTCTGCAGAAAAAGTTCCCCGTGAGTGTTATATGGATATTTTAAATACTGTAGATTAATTTGAACACAAAGTAACTTATAGTCTGTAGAATCACATGTTTGTAATGTAGCTGTACTGTAGGACCACAAATCTTGAAATAACTGGTTCAGAAACACAGACATGCCTCCTGGTATTGAGTTCAGAGTCTGAAGACTCTCCCAAGTGACGTAGGACAAAATAAAGGATGCACTCTGAACAGGTCAGCAGTCTGTTGCAGAGTACATTAAATATATATTTTTTTTAAAAATGAAGGTGATGTCTTAGCTAAATATCTGGTTAAACTTTATTTGGTCCCCCCCCAACTGATATTATACTGAAGGTGGTGGTGGTATCTGCACCACCAGACATTGTAAGAGCTGACGTTTGGTCTCCATTATCAGGACTTTCTTTAATAAGGTGCTAAATGAGTTATTAAAGACTATTTTACATAACACTTTGACCTCCTCTAGATTACACATGTTGACCCTGTTGGTTAGTAAGAGAAAACTTGTATTACGCTGATGAATCAGAGAAACTGTTTACTTGGGGTTGCTAGCTCTGTTTCTACACAAAATACAGCACCCTATGCAGAGCCAGCTTGCCTGAGATTTATCCACAATGTGCAAGTGCAGACAACTAGAAGCAGCTGTTGGTCTCCGAGCTTGACAAGCTCAGTCCATTTTTAACAGGACACGAAATAACTATGAAATCTAGACGCAACAGTTTTCAGTGAAACCAGATGTAAGCGGAGTTGCGCCTGTTTCCAGAGACAATTGTGGCCACAAGATGGCGCTAATGTAAAGGATGGATGTAAACTGGCACGTGAGCAGCTTTATGACAGAATGTTGTATTGATATGAAAGGAGAGATTGCTTTCACTTTACTATGTTTTAAATGATGCCAATTTTTAGATTTTACTAAACGAGCACAGCTTGCTTTGCTTTTTTGATAGAATGACACTGGTCTGGAAGTGTTTTCACACTGGTTTTATTTATTTTTTGTTTTGTTTCGCAGCTGCTGAACCCGAGAGTGATATTTACATGCGCTTTATGAAATCCCACAAGTGCTATGACATCGTCCCCACAAGCTCCAAGTTGGTTGTGTTTGACACAGCACTCCAAGTAAGCACAATAATATGCTCTGTCCTTTTGACTGCAGACAAAGCTGTTATGACTTTTTGTTGTTGTTGTTGTTGTTGTTGTTTGGTTTAAAAACCGAAGCAGGCACTCAGGCTAAGTTAATGTTCAATAAACTAAGCTGAAGTATTTTACCTCTCAGCAGTTTCTGTGAAGTGGCTGATCAAACTGTCATAAAGCTGTTAAACACTAATCCTCGAAAGTCTTTGATGCGTAGATCTTTAACTACTAAATGCACTAAGGCAATGGGTTAATAATCCTTATCTAAAACCAAGGAAAACTAATGTCATTGAGAGGTACACTACACAAGAGATTTTGAGTACTGTTCTACTTAACATGACAATAAGACTGCAATTCAGGATTAATTTTCATGTATCTAATCTAGTCTGTGAAATACTTGGATAGCTCTTCCTGTCATATTAAAATGTTGTGGTTTTGACAAAAAACACTACAAGACCTAAAAGAAAACCTATACACTTCATTAGGTACACCTGTTCAACGATTAATGCAAATATCTAATCACTCAATCATATGCCAGCATCTCAGTGCGTTTAGGTATATAGACATGATCAAGGTGACCTGTTGAAGTTATGCATCAGAAAGGGGAAGACGGATGACTTTAATGACTCTGAAGGTGACATGGTGGTTGGTGACAGATGAACTGGTCTGAGTATTTCAGAAGCTGATCTCCTGGAATTTTCCCACACAACCGTCTCTAGAGTTTAGAGAGACTGGTCTGGAAAAAAATAAAATATCCAATGAGAAGCAGTTCTCTGGGTCAAAATGGCTTATTCATGTCAGGTCAGAGGAAAATGGGCAGACTGCTTTAAGCTGATAGAGAAGGTAACAAAAATAACCACTCGCTACGTAAAATGTAAGAAAAGCATCTCTGAGCACCACGGGTTGAACCTTGAAGCAGAATGCCACACCAGGTGCCTGTTGGATAAGAACAGAGGCTAAAATGTGTGTGGGATCACCAAAACTGGACAGTAGATGGGAAAAATGTTGTCTGGTCTGATGAGCCTTATTTTCTGCTGCAAAATTACAATTCTAGTATCAAAGTGTGGCGTAAACAAGATGAAGTTCAGGCTGCTGTGGTGTAATGGTCTGGAGACATTTTCTTGGCACACTTTAAGCCCCTCAGTAACAATTGAGTGCTTAAACAACACAGAGTACCTGATTATTATTGCTGACCATGTCCATCTTTATGGTCATCTTTATGACCACAGTGTACCATCTTCTATTACCTGCTTCCAGCATCATGTCACAAAACTCAAATTATCTCAAAACTTGTATCTTGAACTTGATTGTTCAAGAAACGCGTTCACTGCATTCAAGTAGCCTCTACAGTCACCATATTTCAGTCAAGCCGAGCACCTTTGAGATGTGGTGGAACAGGAGATTTACATCGTAGATGTGCAGCTGACAAAATTACTGGGCAATGTTTCCAGCAGATCCAACCCAGTACTATGAAGGTGTAACTAATAAAATAGCCGGTAAAGGTGTATCGGTTTATGATAGGCGTTAACTCCTAAGAGTTCACAGAATAATAAACAGAACAGTCACCACCTGCAATCAATTCAACGTTTCTTTGGCAGGTTAAGAAAGCCTTTTTTGCCCTGGTAGCCAACGGTGTGCGGGCTGCTCCACTATGGGACACAGAGAAGCAAAGCTTTGTGGGTAAGAAACTTGACAAATACCCCTTTCTTATTGTTCACTAAATAAAATACAGTTTATTGAAGGACCTGCTATTTTTATTTGGGTTTTTTTTTTTTTTTTGACATTTAAAAAGCTTCCCCATCAAAGATGCAGTCAATTGTGGTCTGTATTCGACTTTTACACATTTTACCGTGTGAGTATAAGTTCAAGAGTTTAAGTTCTTGTAATAGAGTTGTATAATAAGCTATAAAATGCAGAAGAAATCCTGTATTAAGAATTTAGATGAGAAAAAGAAAATGAGAAAAACATCTCTGTAAACTTCTGTCACTACAGTGGTGTCAAAAGGTAGAGCAGAGGTGAATTGGATTTGCTGTGCTTTACTGAAACGACTTGTGATGAATAATGAATGCAGAGTCAGTGTGAGAATAAAGCTGTGGTGTGCTGTTTAGACCACGCCCTTATAAGCGCTGTCTCTACCCAGCTGCACGCAGGCTTGGCTCTGTGTTGTTATTCATTATTTCAATGTGATTTTTTTTTTAATGCCTGTTTTCATTGCAGGAATGCTGACAATCACAGATTTCATCATCATACTACACAGATACTATAAGTCACCGATGGTAGGTGCAGGTCACAGCTAAGGCGTGTGAGATTTACCCCTCGTTCCACCAAGACGTACAGTTTTCTTTTGGTTCTCTTTCAGGTGCAAATTTATGAACTAGAGGAACATAAGCTCGAGACGTGGAGAGGTAAGTGCTTGTTCTCCTGTGGTGCATGGATATTGTAAGGGTTTCTTTCATTTTTACCAAAAAAAAGAAAAGTGTGAAAATGAATAAATACCTGACTTGGACTGAGGCTGAAGGAATGCTGTTTGTCTGTTTGGGAGTGTGGAAAGGATTAAAAAAGAAAAGTCAGTGTGATACACGAGAAAATTCCACCTGACCCAAAACTATTTGTACTTGTTTGTATCCAATGACACGCTGATAATAAAAATGAAACCCCATTAGACCAAATGATTCCTTAATGGATAAGACAAATGATGTCAAACTTTCCACTAGAAAGAATAACATACAGTCATGTGAATGCAAAGGTTTTCACAGGACTCTGTGCAGTCATGTGGAAAAACTAAGTACACCCTTACTGTGTACACAGGAATTAAGAGTAGCAGCTGGGTGCTGATAATGAAATGCTCTTTATTAATTGATGATCAGTAATTTTGATCACCTCTGTAAAAGCAGATTTGCTTTTACTGGTCTGGAGCATTCAGGTGTGTGTTAAAACAGTGCTACATTGGCCCATTGGCAAAATGTCCCCAAGGTCAGACTGCACAGTGCTCAGAGAAACTGCCAAAAACCAGGCACTCAGACTCGGGTTTTTGAGAACTCTGCGAGCCTCGAGTAGCATGTTAAAGTTCATCACGGTACAATTAGAAAATGACTGAACACTTATTACTTGTTTGGAAGGGTTGCCAGAAGTCACGCATGAAGGCCAGCGGTCCAACAGCTAAAGCTGGGTCATGCAACAGGAAGTGTTCCCAAACACAGCCGCAAATCTGCAACAGAATGTCTGAAAAAGTGCAAGAATAAAGGTGTTGCAATGATTCAAAGTCCAGCCCTCATCCTTATTGAAGTGCTGTGGCAGTTAAAAGAGCTACGAGTACCCACAAACGTCAATTAACTCAAACCGACGTTATAAAAAGAAAGTGCTCCAAAATTCCTCCCCAACAATGTGAGAGACTGATAAAGCCATAGAGAAAATAATTACTTCAAGTTGTTAAGGCTAAAGGCGGTTCCACAAGCTGGTGAATTATGGGGTGTATTGCATAAAATCCTGTGAAAGGTGTTTTTTCATTTGACTGTATGAAAAACACTGAGCAAATAATTAAATTCTTGTTTGTTTTTTCTTTTAAATATATGGATGCATATATTGTCTGTGTAGAAGTGATTGTAAGCCACCATTGTTTTGTTTCCTGCCTTGCAGAGGTTTACCTTCAAGCAACATTCAAACCTCTGGTGAACATATCACCAGATGCAAGGTATGTTTTCAGAAGGAATAAAATGTGTAATGTCTCGTTACGTATTTGTGAGTGAGAGGATTTTTTATTTTTTATTTTTTTGCAACTAACGTCTGCTGTGCTTGCAGCCTATTTGATGCCGTCTACACTCTCATCAAAAACAAAATTCACCGGCTGCCTGTCATCGACCCCGTTACAGGGAATGCACTTTATATTCTCACACACAAGAGGATCCTCAAGTTCCTCCAGCTCTTTGTGAGTCCAACCCATCAGCTTGCATTAGCATGCATAAGATCAACGTGGTTTATTGATTTTTTTTAAATTTATATAGGTACAAATGTGTATTATGAACTTTAGATGGGCTTTTAAACTACATACATGATTCAATAAGAAACAAACTTTTTTTTCTTTTTTTAAATTTGTTTTAAGCATGAAAAAATCAGAACAACATATAGAGCAATACAGGGCACAAACTGATTAAGATTATGCAGGCTGGAGACCTTCAAGGTGCTTTCTCTAGTCTTCTCTCACTTTCACTTAATTGGCTCCCCCTAGTGGTCAACTTTTTAAAAGGAAGAAATTGGATGAATTGTTTTGACGTCTTCCTGCCTCTTCACTACGAGTGTTTGTGTGCCTCAGATGTGTGAGATGCCAAAGCCAGCTTTTATGAAACAGACTCTTGGCGAGCTGGGCATCGGAACATACCACGACATTGCTTTCATCCACCCAGACACACCCATCATCAAAGCACTCAACATCTTTGTGGAGCGGCGAGTGTCTGCTTTGCCTGTGGTGGATGACTCCGGTGAGACCACAAACTTCAATACTGGCATCGTGTACCTTTTTATCAACGCAACCTAATCAACTTTATACTGATTAGATTTTTTTTTTGTTCCTTTTCTTACAGGCAAAGTTGTGGATATTTACTCCAAGTTTGATGTGATTGTAAGTTTAAACATACCGCATTTTTTGCTTTATCAAATACTTGGGGCATACTGTTGTTTGGTTGTTTGTTGATTGTGTTGTTGTGTGTAGAACTTGGCTGCTGAGAAGACGTACAACAATCTGGACATTTCAGTGACCCAGGCTCTGAAACATCGCTCTCAGTACTTCGAAGGAGTTATGAAGTGCCATAAAATGGAAACGATGGAGACCATTGTGGACAGAATAGTCAAAGCTGAAGTAAGACACAGAGACGCTGGATTCAGTTCCTCAGGCGTAGCCCCACTGCTGATTTCCAGCTCACCTGTAACTGTGCGTTATTGCTCCAGGTGCATCGGTTGGTGGTGGTGGATGAGCGCTCCAGTATCGAGGGCATCGTTTCCCTGTCAGACATCCTTCAGGCGCTGGTGCTCAGTCCTGCAGGTATAGATGCTCAGCATTGCTAGCGTCAACTCCCCCTCTGCCCTGGACCTTGAGCTCTCTCTCCCCACCTGCCCTCTAACCCTGCCAGAGGTAGGAAACATGCCTGTTTGGCTTGCAGCTGACTATCACCTGTAGCTGGCTATGAAGAGGCATGGTGGCCATTTGTCCGGTGTCCTGTTTGTCCTGCTGGCTGCAGCATTGTGCAGCAGTGTTTTGTGTGGATTTTTGTGTTTGGACAGAATGCATAGATGAAAAAACTTGCAGCCGGTTCTTGAGTAAAATTAAAAGTAAATGAGAGTTTGGTGGTTTTCAGTATACAGTGGCTTTTGTTTAGAAACAAGGAATAATGTGTAAGTAGGATAAAGGGAACCTCTGTTAACAAGGATGAGTCCACGTTAGTATCGCACTGGAATTCATTGTACACGTGCGGTACTTCAGTTTTGCAAAGGGCTTTCCACTGCGGTCCAAATGTTTGCTCCCTCCAGACACTTTAATGAACTATGTATGCTCTGCTTTGCTGATGTTTGGCTTGTTTGGCCTGCAGCAAGCTCTACATTTAGTATTGATGTGCTTGAAAGAAACTAACATGCTTGCACAGTTATTATTTAATTTTTTGTGTGTGGTTTGTTCAGATTATAACCCCATCAGATAAGAGATGGTGCAAAGTACTTGAAAGAAAACGCAGCACACAGGCCTTTGTCACCTCATGAATTCTGTTTTTTAACCCAGCTCTTATTGACGTCTCTCAAGCCGTTTCGGGTTCTTCCTGAGTCTAAACAAAGTCTAGCGGGGCAGTTGTGGAGAGTTTTAAGGAGAATAAACAATGTTGTTTTGATAAAACAGGAAGTTCAGTTGGCGGGATGTTGTAACAGCAGGCAGACTTGTGCTCACACACCTGCTTTTATTGACCTTGGTGTGTAACTGCAGTTACACAGAAATGGTTGTTAAAATTCCAGTCATTGGTGTCGAGCCTAATTCCAAAAATCAAAAAGAATATAAGGATCAAATTAAAGTTTAAACTCTGCTCCTGTCTCTACTGCAATATTTATATTTACTTTCCCTGTTAATTCATAACTTGTGCTCCCCCCCCCCCCTTTCTCCCCCTTCTTTCTTCTGCTCCCCAGATACCTGTAAGGAGGAGAACGCGACTGAATAAGATGTGGATGTATCAGCTTAAGTGGAGATGTGGTGGGAGTAATTAAATTGAAACATTAAGGTAGGGAGTGTAAGGCTGAGTGGAGCCAGGCTGAAGGTCCCAGATACCCCTGAAACCAATGCACTAATAAAGGCTTGGAACCCAAAGAGCTAGACTGCTGAGTGAAGTGGACTTCTGCACTGAAGATTGGATTTTCTTTTCTTTCTCTCCTGAATTTCTTCTTTGTTTGTTTTGTTTTGTTTTTTAACACTGATCAGATATGCATATGTTAAGGGTGTAGACACTGATCAGCTGCAACATTAGAACCACTGATGGGCGGAGTAAATATTGAGTCCAGTGTGTTCTAATTGTGTTTTGGGTTCTGACATTTATGAGGTACATAACATTCCTTGCTTGATGATTCTGCTAAAACAAGACTGATTAGACTCTAAATTAGAAGAAACGAGAATAGGTCATAGAAAAAGTGTTTGAACGTTTTTAAAAATCTGAGTTTTCTGCATGTTATTGCAGAAAACTCGGGGGAAAAAAAGTGCCAAAGATGCTCATGAGTTGTGTACAGATGCCTCAGATTAGTGGAAAGGGGCTATAGCCATCCACCAACCACCTGAACCAGCCCATCTCTGACACCCAAGGCAAAAATTCTCAGGAACACTTCAGTAAACTGCTTCCAAACTTCCCAGATCCCAATCTAATCAGTCATCCCTGGGGAGCACAGGTATGACCTGATCCACCAGGGGTTTGCCCTCATTGTATGATACCAGATAGAACAGGACACCCAAGGGTCCTGTCTCCATTCTCAATACACTACAGCAGGTTTGGTGGTGTGACGGAGACCTGCCAACAGTATTGGGACGGTGGTTCTTATGTTGTGGCTGATTCTTGTTAACACAGATAAACTCCATTACGGTCTCTTTCTGGGGAAAGTTTGGAAACGTCAACACGGGTTCTGGTGGGTTTGGGATTCAGCGTTTCGGGTTGTGTAGTTACAATCATGCTGCTGTCATCACAAGTTTAAGTCATGTCGGAAGGCGAGCGTTAACTGGTAGCAAAACCACACGTCACCTGCAATGTGGCCACTTGACGCCATTAATTGCCAGTGCCAATACAGACCTACTCAATGCCCAATATTTATTTGTGCCTTTATTTTCTTCTCTCCACAGAAATGTATGTTGTAAAATGGGTGCAATGATGAGTATGAATGTGTAATATCGAAGCAGAGTGCAAATTGTACCTGCTTCTTCAAAGGTGTGCATTAACTTGGTTGGTTTGGGGGCGGCATAAATTTAAAACTGTGCCAGAAGCGTCAAGAAGTTCTGTTAAATCTTATTCTTGAAAGAAAATCCTAAATCATGCTGGCGCTGTTACGCAGTGCTCAGAGGGAGGATGCACGCTTCTGTCAGCCAGGAGTGCTTTAAGTCACGAGTGATCAATAAGAGTTAAGTATGAGTTTTTATAATGGTAACACCTGGTTCGGGAAAAAGCCTTTTTTAAATATTTGAAAAGGCCCTTTTTCTCCCCTCCTTCCCATTTATTTTCAGTAGTTTTGAATCTTCAAATCAGTCTGGTTATCTCAGCTGTAGCTCGACAGGACTCATCTCCATCTTCGAGTGTAAATAGGATCGTTTTGGGGAAATGTGTCACAGAAAGCTTTATTTTTATGAACACTGACGTGTTTGAAGAGAGACTGCAGGTTTCATGTTATTTTTGTAAATACATTGTGGCAATATGTGTAGGTCAGAGAAACTTTGTAACGGATCAACATGTACTGTAAATGTGCAAGCATGAGAAACTACACTTCAGCAGTATGAATGTTGTTTTTTTTTCTTTTGTTTTCTTTTACTTTTTCTATTTTTCTGGCTGCAGAAAAATAAAGAGACACTGAATGTACTGTAAGCCATGTTTTTCTTTTTTTGAGGGGGGTGGGGGTTTTCATGCATGTTAGGGGTAAAAAGTAAGATCAAACTTACTAGGCTCCACGACGTGAACTCTCACAAGACGTATTGATCCTGGAGCGGTCGATATTGAAGCTCAACTCAGCTGTATTTTTATAGCATTTTTCATGCGCACATTTCTAGTGCTTCCTCTAGAAAATGTAATAATGCAAAAAATGTAAGCTTAAAAATGCTAACATCAAAATGAGACAGCGGTAAGTAAATAAATACAAACTTTCAGCACCAAAAAATGGTAAAATGTTAAAAATGCACCAATAAAACCGGATTTTAAAAAATGTATTTAGTAGGCTTTGAATGTAATTACAGGAACTGAAGAAATACAGTTCAGTGTGAAAAATAAGTTGGACAAAAGTAATAAAATGGTGTAAAAATGCTTTTCATTAAATAGTTTGAGTCCTTGCATTCTGATTTAAAAAAGAAAAAGATTTTAATTATGTGTGTATTTAAATATATTTAGATTAGCAGTAAAACTTGCCCCTGAGAAAATGTGTGCGCTCCGATTTGGACACAGGCCTTTGGCACTATGCAAACACATGATCACCTGACCTCTCACACATTTCACAATAGACCGATGTTAGCTCTCAAAAACACTGTTGCAATAGTGTCCCAATTTTAACACCCACACCCCTCCAGTGAACCTAAACCCTGAAGTGCAGCATTCAAAGTTGGTGTGCTACACATGAGGACGATGCACTCGCCGGCCACCTTGGATTGCTTGGACCCCCTTTTTTGCCTTTATATGGCACAGATTCGACACAGTGCTGAAAAACATTCCTGTGAGACTTTGGTCAATACTGATATTATGACTGCATTCTCCGTGAAACCTAAAGATGATTGTGTTGGGGAAAATCCTAGAAGATCAGCAGTTTCTGAAAGCAGCCCAACTGGCTCCCAACAAAGATGCCAAGCTCAAAGTCGCTGAAATCATCTTTCTTCCTCATTCTGATGCTCGGTTTGAACTTCAGCAGGGCTTTTTGATCACATCTACATGAATAAATGCATTGAGGTACTCTACTGTGTGTAGCGTTTACTTACTTGTACACTTTAAAGAAATAAGTAGTTAATAATATCAGTGTTTTGTTTCCTCCTTAAATGAGATTTAGATTCCTGTCTCAGATTATTTTTCCTCTTCTTCAGCAAATGTTTCACTGACCACAAACAGCTGAACTTCCCCAGTGCTGGAAGCTGTTGAGGTTCCAGCACTGGGGCCTTTTCTCTTTGTGGCACGCTGCCCTGAGGATATTTTAGAGCAGGGATAGGCAGCCATATGTGCCAGAGTGTGGCCGGAAAAGGATGACTCGTTTTAAAACACAATTTTAACACCCCAGCAGGTGGTGGTCCTCCCTGTATATGTGACCCACTTGGTAAAATCAGCTGCCATTTTTCTTGTAGATGAAGAAACTGTCTGCAGACACACATGTCACAAACCCACCGTTGCCTGTGTTGGAAGCTAGTTGAACATATGTGCTGCAGCCACAAGGTGACACTGTAGTACAAATCTCTGGCAGCACGAGGCTTCACGCCGTATTTCCACAGTTGATCCCATCCTGGTATGAACAGGACCTCCTCTGCCTCATTCAATATTTACATTCCAATAACAGATTAATGATTTCCACACTGTCTATTTTTATATATTTATTTTATTTATTTTTTTACCTCTTTTGAGGAAGTGGCTTGATTTCAGCAGGAAGTTTTAATGGTTGCCTCTAAATGAGGCAAAGGTATCATGTGTGGATCTGATGGACTTCCAAATGAAGGGTAAAGCTGGACCAGACTTAATCCAGACAATCTGCTTTGATCTCCCAATCTCCCCTGTGATATCCAGCTCTGGGAAAGCCTCCTTTACACCTTGTAGCCCTAAAGCAGAAGAGGCACAAGGGCTTCACCATCCTCCCCCTCCTCTTCTCACTGCCCATCTTTCTCCCCTTCTTTACACACACACACACACACACACACACACACACACACACACACACACACACACACACACACACACACACACACACACACACACACACACCATCCACACCCACACTGGACTCTCTTTTGAAAGTCTAGGACTTGATTTAAAATTCCTCTTCAGAGCATGTCATGCATTTTATATGCATGGCGAGTGGGAAAGAGAGAGGAGGGATTGTGGGGGTTTGTGAGGAGGGAGGTTCGGGGGATGATGGGGCGGGTGGGGGCATCCAACCCAAATGAACTTCCCTCCGCTGTTGCTTTCCTCAGGGATATATCTGTACACACCACCATCACCGCTCTCTTTTGCTCCTCGCCCCTCATTTTCTCGCGCCCACTCAACTCTTTCAACATTAGTTTTACTGCATAATGCTTTTCACAAATTCCACCGAACAGCCCGGGCGCCATAGCCTTTGAAGACAAGTGTGATCAGAACAGAGGCAGGGGGTGTACAAAAACCTGGCCGCAGGGCATTTGGGGTTTTTGCACTCATGTTTAGCGGCGTATGGAGCAGAGGAGGGAGGCTGACAACTGCAGTGTTTGGGGACAGCTTTGATGTCTGATGGGGTGCGGCTGCTGCTTCTTCTGCACAGTCCTTCACAAGGAGACTGTCACGTTGACACAGCCAGGCTTTATGCAGAGCAGAGCTGAGCAGAGCCGTGATGGATAACAGATAATCAAAAGAGCACGGCTCTTCACCTAAAACATCTCTCTTATTCTGTTTGCTGACTGGCTCCGACACCAAGACAGGAATCAATAAGACACCAAAGCAGCATCAACTCGGACTTCTGCATCTGCTGGAGAAAAATCTGGTTTATTAGGAACAATATGATCCCACTAGCTTATCGTGGATATAGCAGTAAACAACAGAAACACAATTCACTTTTCTTTTTTTTCCTTTTTCTTTTAAGTGCTACAGTTTTGCGATTATAGACATAAAACAGCACGGAAACCATAGTGCTACATTCATATATGCACAGAGTATAAAAATTACAGTATATTGCTGTTAAAGTCTTCCTATTCCTGCTCATAGCACCCTCAGTTTCTTACACACACACACACACACTCATACACACATGCTCATACACACATCACAAATCACACTGTGAGCTGTTGTAATGAAAACTGGGTGGTTTTAACGTGAGAGCTGAGACACGGTTTAGGTCTGGTAGGTCAACATTTTTTACAGATAAGCACTGAGTTATCATTGGAGCACAAGGCTGACAAAAGTTAGGCTAATATAGTACAGTAACACAAGACAAACCCTCCACAGAGAGATCACAAAACCTCACTGGACAGACTCAGTGAACTGAAGCAAAGTGTTTTCTCCTTTTAGCTATTATGTATTTTTTTCTTCATTTTTTTTTCCTTTTGAAATGAAAGATTAATACAAGTTAACTTTGGTTTCCAGCTCTCTAGGATACTATACTGAAAAATTGTGGCAGTTTAAGCTGTGAGTAAAATCAACAGTATAGCAGCCTTAAGCCGATGATAATACAAAACGGGGAAAAAAATCACTTTTTAAAACATGTCTTTTTTTTTCTTGTTATAATAGCAGCCAGGAAATAACATTGTTACAGTGTGATTCCTTAGAAGAAACTGTTAAAAATCTGTGATCTGGTACCTCTGAATAAATAGAAAAATGCTACCTCTTTGTTGCTATTTCTTGCCTGTTCTGTTATAAATATGGTTACGCGTAGCAGATATGCATTGTGTTAAGACATCGTGTCTTTCATCCATGCAACGACAAAGAAGCTGAAGAGTTTTAGTGATAGAGAAATTTAAAGAAAAAAAAGAAAAGAAAAGGTTTTCCACAAGTGACTTGCTGTACAACGCAGTATTTTGGAGGCCTTGAGTGCTTCCAAATTTGCAGTCGGACTGTAACACAAGACAAACATCGATTACAAAAACAGGCTGAAAGGAACCAATCAATGATTTGGGATGCATTTGCAGGCTGGAGAGAGGGGACATCTCAGGTTTCACACATGGGACCCCCTGGCTTTGCTGCTGGCATCTCCTCAGTCATTTGCGAGAAACTGCCTTCGGTTCAGAGTTCATTCTGTGGCAATACCAAGCCACTGTGAGACCTCAGCCGGGGCGAGGTCTGAAACCTGAGCGAGCCCATTCGACAGTAAAAGAGCTGTGATTATTTATAATTTGTAGGGCAGTGATTTTAGAAAAGGAGTGTGTCAGGAATGCACTCTTAAAACTGTTTATGCAGCAGGAACCCTACTACAGGGTTTATTCTACTTCTGCCTCTTTCTTTTATGCTGTGCTGCACATCTCTCGTTCATCTTTCAGGCTTCTTTTGCATATTTTTTTCTAAAACACTCCACATGCAAACTATTCGATTCGGTTTGCTGCAAAAGTTTAAACCCAACACAGGAGCTTTCAAAGCGCTGCAAAAGAGCTCAGTCTTCTAGCAGCCTGTCCTCCATCACAGGCCAGGGAGAGCATAATGGAGCAGTGTGTGCTCAGAGTTCACTGGAGCGGTCTGAGGGGTGAAAGCAGTAGACACACACTGCGCTGGTTGTAGCGAGCTGTTTCCATTACACATTCTAAGCAGCTGCTGTTTGGAGGAAGTCCTTTGAAAGACGACTTGTGGGGGTAACTGGAGTCCACAGTTCAAATGGGGTCCTTCACCCTAAAGAGCCGGGGTCGAGGCTGAGGCCTCGCCCTCCCTGGCATCATCGTCACCATCATCCTTGCACCCCCCCACCCTACATCCTACCGCCACCACTACCACCACGAAGGCCTCCAAACCGAGGACCTACACATGCGACGTCTAAACTAACACTCAACGTTCATGCTATAACTCCTAGAGAAGCAGGACGAGCAAAAAGAAACCGAAAAAAAGCAAAGGCAAAAACATGCACTCCTCGTTTCTCCGCTGTTGTAGTCAGCTTAGTGCGATTCCATCTAAAATGCATCCTTTGCTCTGTGGGTTTCGCCTCAGGTTTCTTCAGTTGCTTTGATTTGTGAATGTTTTGACACGAAGAGGCAGGGAAGAGGGAGTTTTTTCTGGGAGAGGCTTTGAAGAGATTCAGAAGAGTCTGAAGGTTGTCTCTGAGGGGTCAGGGGCATCTTTAAAAAAGGTGCAGGGAGGGGGGAAAAAAAGAAGGAGAGGCACCAGGAAAAAGAGGAGGAAGATGCTGAGATGAAAAAAGTCGAGCTGATTGAAAAGAGGCCTTGTTCACTTTTGTGTAAGGTATGCTCCGATGGTGAGGCTGGCCGCTCCGAGCGCAGCCAAGCCGAAAACTGTCTTGATGGAGGGCCAGGAGCAACTGAAGACGGAGTCCCTCTGTCTGTCGTACAGCTCCACAAATGCATCCTGAGATGAGAGACAGAGAAAACTGATTAGGCTTCTGAATAACATGGTTACCTTCGCATGAATACTTTTCAAGTTCTTAAATAAGGTTTGCATCTCATAGTTCTTAAAGGAGACATGAGTCACAAATAAATCATTCTACCTTAAAAGAAGGATCAGCAACTGCCTTAAACAGCCGGTCAGTGCAGGTTTTAACCGAACGCTGCTCAAACAGGGGTTAACCCTGCATTTGATGAGGACTATTTTTAGCAGTCGCCTGAAAGACATCGATTGACTGATATGTGGAAGTCCACGTGAAGCTGTCTTAAAATAATCTACAGCTTTCATGCTAGCAGCAATATGGATTGATATTTATATAGCGCTTTTCTACTCTAATTGAGCACTCAAAGCAGTTTTTATGACAGCCATCATTCACTCTATCGTATAGCACTGCCTAAGTGCCTTTTCTAACATTCACACTCCAATGAGTGCATCAGGGCTAACTCAGGGTTCAGTATCTTCCCCGAGGATGCTTCAGCATGCTCTGCAGTTTATTCGGGATTATCTAATCGTTTCTTTACAAGAAAAAGTTGTGGGTAAGAGGCACAAACAAATAAGGCATACTTGAAGGTTGGCTACACATGCATCACTTAAAGGAATAATTCATTGATGTCTTTGATCTTCTTCCTGGAATTTGTGTGATTACAAGAAAAACACAAAACACTGCAGGCCATATTTAATATCTCATTTTCCTGCCTGTAGTTTTGGTTTCATTTGTTTTAATAATAAGATAAGTTTCATTCACTTCCATGTATTGAACATAGATTTTATAGGAAAAAAAACTTGGTAAATATGATTTTTTTTGTCTAATTTGGGTGAAATGACCCTTTAAAATGTAAATCCCTTGGCTGATACCAAACATGGGTGGGAAAAGAATGTCATTACACTTATGCTGCAGGCAGATCCACTACTGTTCATCGGCTCTCACACCCTCCTACGCTTTTCATGCACAATGACACAACCCACTCGGAAACACATACTACCCAAACACAGGAATCACCCAAAAAGGCCCATTCGCAACATTTTTTTCTTTCTCTAGCACGCGGATGAACACTCCAGTGCTCAAGCACGAATATATTAAAGCTGCTCACGGTGTCTCAGTGGGTTCAGCTTTCTGCCGCTAAGAGGAGTTTTAAAGGAGGCCAGTTAAAAACGTGAGCGTACACGAGGAGCATCTGTGCAGAAAAGACCGTGGCTGCGTGTCTTAGATGAGGAAATACAGACATCTGCTTAAAAGCGGTGACAGCAGGAACAGCTGGACAGGAAGTAATGGTGCTAAGCTAAATGCTCTCCCACACACAGACAGACACACACACACGCACACACAGCAGATTATCTTGAACCAAACGACAATAGAGGAAATTTTAGGGAGCTCTAGGGGACACCTCCTATTGAATATTTTTCTTTTGTTATGAGGCTGACCACATTAGAAGGTGTGTTGTGAAGCTGTACATCTGATCTCCTTTGAAGTCTCCATCTCTTGAAGTCTCTATCTGTAATTTGATCAGATCTGTGAACAATGGTGAATTGTTAAGTTTGATTCACTACAACATTATTGTGTCAGTTCCCATGGGGATCTATTACCAGTCTATTTTAATCTGTCTGGTTTTAAGTCAATTTACCTACAGTAATTATGCTTTGTGTTACTTTTATCGGAATACATGTTTTTTTGACCTTGATCTAGTAGAAGATTCATTATACTCTCTTTCGCTAGTGTCACGTTTTAATACACAGCTTCCTTTTTATCAAACAAAAAGCCCACACAGGACTAAAAAAAGGAGGCATCTATTCTGAACTGCTGTACGGAGACAAAAGCATTTCCTGCTTCCCTTCCTGTCCTGTGGCATTCCTGAGGCTGGGGGCTGGTGACAGAGGGGAGGAAGGATCAGCAGTTTTTTTTCTGGGCCCTCTGATGTCAAAACACACTGTGTTCCGTAAATCACCCGGCAATATCTTTTACCACACAGCATTCTCTTTGTTGCAGCTGGGCGTTTTAAACTACACCCCCGGGCTAGAGACAGTAGTCTAGGGGAATGCTAACAGCTCGGTGAAACTGTAAGGCTCTTATAAATTAGCTAAATGCTAATTTCAAAAAGTATACTCACTCAAATTGGTAAAGCTATGGTGTGATGCTTACTGGTTGCATCACACTAGAGTGAAATCAGAATGGCACTCAGAATGCATGTGTTGGAAAAATGTACTTTTAAAAGTACTTTTATTGCACCATGTTCATTTATTCATGAGCTGCTGTAACAGGATTCAAATGGCTGAATTGCCACCTCAGCATGCAGTCAAGTTCTATAGTCTTGCTAATGACCTACTAATTTTATTCAGGTGTGTTGCAGCAGGGACACATGTAAAAGCTTGAAGACACCGGCCCTTAAGGACTGGAGTTTGACACTAGAGGCCCAGAGTTCAGCACCCTAAACTGACCTCTTTAGATTGCTAGGGGATTGCTTAGATTGCTTGGTTGGAAACAAATTGTCCCCAGACAATTGTAGTCTCACTCAACAGACTGGTGAAGGTTTGCTAATTATTTATAATCCCAGACAAATTGCCAACAGGTAGGAATCAGTCTGAGACTAGTCTGTGGTGCTGAGCGCAACTTATCTGTGATGCGTCTCTTTGCAATAGGGAACTCGACTCAGCTGGTTTTCAACTGGTTGTATTCAAAGTTGCCAAATGCCAACTGACTCGGAGTAGTCACAGACCTGCTCACCATCTTTAAAGCAAATATTTCAAAGGCAACAAGATTGCAAGTTCAGTGCAAATAGTCACAATAATTTTAGTCATGCCACGTTCTCCGACTGCTGTTTTCCCAAGTGTGACCGTAGCATAACCATCTAACGCCAGGCTGTTAACATAAAGTAGAGCTGAAGCTGGTTTTCCAGGTCTTCACCAAACAGAAACAGAAATATTAAGGCTTAAATTTAAGGCATGGCTGCTGCAGATAACACACCAATGCAAGCAGTCTGAAAATTATTTTGGCTTGCTGTGCTATTAATTCATTAATTTGACTGTATAGTCACTTAGCAGCAGGTACCTAACACACCCAAATAGTCCATACTTGCACTTTGCTAAGCTAGCTTGCTAGCTAGAATAAACTTCTTACTTCTCACCTATTCACCCTGTCATCCAAATACAATGAAACAATCAGCTCCAAACACACAAACAACGACACACAAAACAAGATGGTGGCAGTCATAGTGTTAAAATCGAGCTATGTCCATCTTTCACATACAGTCCATGTAATCTATGTAATCCAAAACTCTGTGTCCATCTATCCTGTAAGTGTTGACACATTTATCCTCTGGGCATCATGAGTATCTGTCCTAAATTTCATGGCAGTCCATGCAAATGTTTTTGAGATATTTCAGTCTGGGCTAAAGCAGTGTACCAACTGCCGCCATCATCCCTGGAGCCTTGCTGGTAGTGTGGAAAGCAAAATGTCAGGGAGCATTTTTTATTTTGGAGCGCTCTGAACAGTCTCTGCTTTTGAACGATGACACCCGTCTCCCTCTCCAGGATACAGGTATTAATAAGCGAGCAAGCTCTTCAGTCACACCTCTAAGCCGAAGGAAATGTGCTGATTGGCAAAAACACCATTGTGTGTTTTTCCTCACCTACGCCTGGAAAATAACAGTTTGCTGAAACTGTAACTCCAGCCAGCAGCAAGGCGCGCATGTGACCAGCCACTAGCAAAGCTCAACAAAATGGCAAACTCATGTGTGTCCTTGATATGTCCCAGACAGTCGCCATAGATTATCATCTATTTAAGTCTGAAACAAAAGCTGGCAATTATAATAAGAGGTTCATACGAGCTGTGATGGATGTTTAAAAGAATCCCACAAGGGCATGGGTGGTAATAACTCCAGGTTGACTCAGGGGAGAGCTGGAAAGCAGGAGGGGGGTGGGGGTGTCAGGTGGATATCATGAGACTGAGGCATGCTCCACTTCAGCTCCTGGAACTTTTTCATCCCCGCATTAGCGAACAGCGCTGCCACAAACATGTGAGCAGTGTGGAAAAACAAACCTTGGCACTTTGTGTTTTGGCCCCATTTCTGTTGTTGTGTTGACTGTCATTCTGAAAAGCGGAGTCTTTACAGAAAAATAATGATAAGCAGGTGGGAAAGAGGACACAGGAAGTTGACAGGGACAAGAGAGCACAAAAAAACACGGCCAACAAAAGACTTCATAATCCCCAAAAGCTCATATTTGCCCCGCAGCAAAGCCATCTGCCATCAGCAGCAGGTGTGCATCTGGGAAATAAAAGTCCAGGCTGCAGTTCTCTACAGTATTAATTTTTTCGATCAGTGGCTTTTAAAAGGTCACCCCCAGCCTACAGAGACCCTGGAGTCAATGGGAAAATGCCTAGCCAGGTTTACACACACCCTGCCTTCATTTTTACTGCAAACAATGAATCCTGTTGAGAATTACATACAGAGCAAAAGAGTTCGACTGAGCGGTGAGGACTTGAGTCTCCCATATGCAGCAGAGGGGTGGCGACTGACTGCATGAGTGTCACGGTTACCCAGGCTGGAAGCTTCACACACAATTTGCTTTTCCCACCAGCGGGAGAGAGTCTATCCTCGACCTCTGATTTGTTTTTCACATGATTTACACCTCTGGGTTTTGCTCAGTGTCTTTCTCATGGACACAAAGAGATTTTACACAGCTGTCTTCTTCGGATGGCTTTACGTTATCTTATGGGCAACGGGAAATACCAAACATTTGCCAGATCCTTTGGGTATCACACCCCACACACTGACACAAACTTTTGGGAACGATCCTGCAGCTTCTGTGGAAGATAATGAGTGATCTTGTGTGCTTGACTAGCTCCGATAAAACCGCAAGCAGCACTTTGCCAAAACAGAATAATGATTAGACAACTGTCTCTGTTTTGGGAATCTTCTCTGGATAATTGCGGGCAGACTGTGACTGAGAGAAAGGGATGTAGGTTAAAGTTCAACTTGTGATTAAAGTGCCCGTTGTGGCTTCACTGCTATATTCACCTCTGAACTGAGCTTCTCCCCACGCTCTGTTTATTTCCTAAGCGTTCACATAGTAGCGTACTTATAAAATTACATATGCTGCTCCTGCTGCCCTTCTTTCATTTTTTTAATTAGCCTTTTGCAGACTCTCCACTGCTAATTAAAGTCAAACAAAACTCCCATTTCAGGGGTGGAGGGGTATGGGAGAAAAAATGCAAGGAAGGCATTATTTTCTCATAATAGATCTGTTTTGATCAAAATATACACTTATATCGCTCTCTTTCATGTGGGTGCATTATTATTTCATGAGTGCGAGCGCATATACAGATTCAAAACATCTGAAAAATAATAATAAAAATAAACAGGTCAGACATCATGACAGTGACAGTACTGCAAGCGCTTGTCCTGGAACAAGGTCAGCTTCGATCAATTCTCCAGAGTGGCATCCATTGACCAAAAATCAGATGACGGAGGAGTTTGTTGCAGTACTCATTACCCGTTGAATCCCCTGTGTCAGCAGCAGCAAACAGCTTGGAGCTGAGGACACTGAGCCCTTCACTGCCCTGTGACAATACTGCAATACATGGAAACCACAGCCTCGCAGTCCAGCGTGACAAAGTGGGATGTCGAGCTGTACAAATCCAGCCCAATCAATGCGCAAGTATTTAGTGGATCAGCCCGAGTAACAATAACACTTGCTTCTTTGAAACAAAGGACATACGTATGCAGTGACAAAAGATACCTAACTGATGAGTCGCTTATAAAAAAAATTGCTTTGGTTTTGCAGCAGTCTATAAAATTAACAAACTGTCACTAATGGTCATTTATCATTGGCTAGCTTTGAATGTCATTAATAATAATCATCATTTTGAAGTCAGCCTGAGCATCTTCCATTGCAGACTGCCACATCTGTACATAACAGACTGTGATGTTCGACATCCTTTGAGTCTGAAAAATTAAAGCCAGCAAGGTGTTTGCTTTAAACCTGCATTCTTCCAGGTGGGCACCAGGGGGCGACTCTAAAACATCCAGATTATGTTAAAGTTTATGAGTCAATGACCTACTTCTGACTTGATTTATGATGTCGGTGAACAGTTACATGATGAGTTTATGGTCTCAGTCACCAGTGTGAACCCTTATTTAACACATTATAATGTTACTTTTGTTAATTTTGGCCCTGTATTTAGTAAAAATAATAATTTTTAAAAAGCCAATTACGCATCTGAGTTGAACGTCTTCAATTCCTCAGTCAGATCCATGCCTCAGCTGTCACTGGTTCCAAAAGACCAAGAAGACAATGGCCAAAATGCTCAATTTGAGGCTTTAAAACAAAACCTGGAGCAGGCTGATTATGACACAGGGGCTACATCCATTTTATTTTATTTTATGTTTTTAATGATCCACGTGTTTTGATTTGCCCCGACTATTTGTGTGCGATGCCATTCCTGATGCAACCCTCCCCGTTTTTCTTAGCTTGGAGTGCTTAGGAGTGCACAATTGAATTAAATACTCTTGAATTCAGTTTTATTTATTGGGACCAAATCAAGATGTTTTATATTGTAAGGTACAATTATACACCCAAAGACAGTTAATTAAGCAATGAAGGCAGTAAAAAAGAAAATAGAAACTTTATTCAGTTTGTGCAAGCAGCTCCACTAACCTCACCTTAAACTGAATATTATTTTGGTGAGAAAGACTCCCCGAAGCTTGTGTAAGAAGCTTGAGTAAACTTTGAAAGTGAAGAGCGTTATTGACTGTCCACGCGCTTTTACAAATGAATTGCCATCCTTTAAAATGGCCAGCCAATATGGAAGCCATAGAATACAGAATTGGCCCGACAGAGCGGGATCATGACACAGTACAAGGGAAATTGGAAACCTTTTTTAATATGCCCCCCGCTTGAGCTTCACTGCAAACTCAGGTTTCATACCTTCCGCAGTCATTACGTTCGAGTCAAGCGTAAAGAGAGAAACAATTTTGACGTCGGATGCTACCCCAAAGGCTCATAAATATTCAAATTTGCATCAGCAACAGCGGCTGCAGCATTTGTGTGTTTACAAAACAGCTCCCGCTCCCGTGGGAGTCAGCCTTCTCCACTGGAACATGAAATGTGATCGGCAGTAAATCACCCACACTCCTCGTGACACTGTTTTTTTTTTAATTGTCTCCATTATTCATTGTCTAAACTTACCAGATAAATGAGAAACAGAACTTTACACAGGAGACTTTGGTTTCTCTGAAGATATGTAATGCTTCAATAAACTTGAGGTTTTTTTAATCCCATCAATGAAGAGAAGGAGGAGGTGCAAAACCACGGTAAAGCAATTCCAATTTGTACAGGGGGGAAAATATTCAGAGGATTTTGGGGAAATATAAACAGATTTTGAATTGACAAGCATTGCATGGCCTTGACTGATCAGTTATGTACTCCTTGATTCTTGTTGAGACTATTGATTTTTTTTTACTGAACAGCTTTGATCCAACATGAAATGAAGGACAGGGTAACCTTGCAGTCTCAGAAGACTGAAGGCAAGTGCATAGAAGCAGACTGCACTAGCTTTCCCCCTGCACCCAGGGTTTATCAGCAGACTACACCTAAGCTCAAAGTGTATTATACACAATCAATCACTTTTACATGTAAAGCAAAGAGACATCAAAGCTAAGGGAAAGCCACAGAGAGACAATCCTTTCCCCCCCCTCACAATAAACCTCTGCAGCTCAGTCAATAGAGGTTTTTTTTTTTTTCATTCTTTAAAATGAGCCAATCTTGTGGTTTGACCTTGAACATTTGATTCAAAATCCTTCATAGCATCCCAAACCAAAGCACAAAGGAGCCCTCAAATAGATACAATGCAGCTAAATGAGGATGTCTGCCTCGTCTGAGGATGTCTGCACTGAGCGCATCCGGCCTACCACGGAGGAGGAAGTGACAGAGTCCTGCCAGATAGAGAGAACGCAACTGCTGTGCAGCTATAAATAACGAGAGGCTTCATCCTAGCCCCTAGTTCAGGGCTTCCCGATCTAATAAAACAAGTCTCATCTCTGCTGCTCGCTCCATTTAAAAGGCCACAGATGACGAGTGAGAGCGCAGAGGATGAAAAGGGGCAGCTGAGTCATCGTCCACGTGTGTGGGTGTGCTTGAAGTGCATTAAACCTGGCTGCAGTGGCTTTTTAGTAAAGACAGGATGTCTGCCACTTGGGAGTCTAAGTGGTCTGTGTTCTTGTCAAGGAAGCTGTGCATAGCACACCCAAATCCATGTAAGCAGCACGCAGGCCAATAAACTGTGGTGCTTTTCTTTTTTACACTATGTGAGCCTTTCCATCCCAGGTCGTGTTGTCCAAATGTTGCACTCACAGGACTGTTAAAGTGGACTTGCATAAAGACCCACTTTGTAAGTGAAAGTGGCATTTAAAACATGCAGAAGGCCTCAATGGAACAAAAGGCAAGGTAGGTGTAGGTTAATGATTAGACAGAGGCAAAGCTTTCCACCATTCAAATGACTCTATCGGCTTTGAGTAAGCTTTGTATTTGCCGCTCTCTGGAACCAAAGCACCTCTTACTCTAGGAGAGCATGAGAGCCCCTGCAGTTCCAATTTCAACTGTTGAACTATCACTGATTAGTTCAGATGGGAAGTCCTGATAGAGACCGTGGGAAGCAACAGATTCCAAGGTGGCCTATTGCTTCCCCACAAGTCCATGGGAGAGGCCCATTTCCTGTGACGAAGGCAGCGCCGCTTCAAGCCTTAAAAGTCAGATCTGCCGACCCCTTTAGACCTTGAGAGCACACAACCAACCTCTTAGAAAGCCACTCCAAAAATAGTGGCTGCCTAATCCCAGCTAAAAATGACTACTGTATATGGAGTAATGAGCGGGACGTGCGGGAACACCATCTGCAGCAGGGCTTCAAACTTCACGTGACACGTGTGTGGTGACTAATTGTTCTGAACTTGACCCCCCTCCCCAAAAAATGGAGCCATCTGAAATAATGCGCTCTGCTTTCAGTCACTGTGGTCTTGTGTGTGCAGCTTCTTTGTGTCGAGCCCCTGATGTAACAGAATTACATAATCCCAATGTTCAGAAAGGGGCTTTTCAGACAGCAGTGATAGGCGGTGTAAAGGACCTCTATGGCGTAGTTAGCATTAAGTCACTTTTTGTGCTTAGACGGTGCAGGAATGACATCACTGTCTAGTATGAGACTATGACTTCTCTGTGGTAGAGCCAAGCATGGCTAAATCACAGAGTCTGTTCGGGTAACTAGGAAAGACTCGAGGCAAGCCAAACATGTAGTCATACTAATACCGTGGAGAAAGGGAGGGGGAGCAGCAGGGGAGAGCCACAGTTGGTTAGAGACTGTAACTAAGAGATTTGTATTTGTTTTGAACCATTAAGCGACTCCTAAATCTTAGCCCCTAGTATAAGAGGAGGCAGACCATAAAAAGGCAAGTTTTAGAGGGAATGTGATGTTATTTTTCCTTTGATGAAACACCAAGTTGTAATTTAGGAAGCACGGGTAAACAAGTCAAGTGTAACATCATCTAATAGAGAATTAAACGTGTCAGTGAAGGAGAAAGTATTAGAAGATCAAAGCTAGACACCCAGGGCCTCCCGTGGTCTCCTGTTTCAGTCGGCCCCTAAATGAAAGCTTGTCAGTTTTGGCAACAAGATACCAGAGCGGTTTACGTGATTAGAGAACACTGGGCCAGGTTTCAGGTGTAGCTGGGTTCCCCGTGTTGGCCATGTAAATGAGAGAGGCCAGAGTCTGGGACGAGGCATGCTGTGAGGAGAACAGAGAGCAGCAGATTGAGCATCTCAGATGTCCGATAATGTCAGAGAAAACAATCATCCGTTTGAGGTACGGCTCCCTCAGGAAACGGCTTTGAAGTGGAGGAGAATGGAACTGAAAAAGCACTGAAAACTTTCCACAAAGTCACAGAGAAGGTATTCACTGCCGGTGGTGGAAAGCACAGCTACATACAGTATGCTGTCACTTCTTAGACTTAAAGCCTGCGGGAAATACTGCCGATTCCTTTCTCTTTAACAATAAAAATAAACAGTTCATAAACAAACAATTCAGCTCTTGCTGCATTTTGATTAAAGTACTGCAAGGCCCTGATTGGTGCGCAGAAATGTGACACTGCCTCTCAGAACCCGTCTCCAGCTCTGCTCAATCTAATTAGAACAGAAAAAAACACAGAAAATGTGAAATGTGCCTTGTTGAGGTAAACACATTTTCCTTTTATTTCATTTTCCTTTCCGTGTGGTTCTAAAAGCAGGATGTTCACTTTACAGTGTTACTTCAAGAAGAGGGGGTTAAAAGAAAGAAAGAAGAAAAATCATGTGGGGAGACAAAGCAAAAGCCGATAAGGGAAGGAAAGCATATTTCCCACAGGCTGAGAGTTAAAGCTCAGAGATGCATGACAAAACTTCTCTAAACATGGACGATGAGGTCATTTTATTTAGGGGGGGGGCGAAAGGAAAGCAATGATTATTCTTATGCAATTTCACTTCCACTCAGACAATCTGAGAGCAGAGGCCGTATCATGAGCGTCAGCTCTAAAAACAATAAGTGAAAGAAAGAATTCCACTCTCTTTCCTCTCAGGACGGGAACACTGGGGGAAAGTTCATTGACCTCTCTCAGGCAACCAGCTGATTTTCATCCAGGCTGGGGGAGAGGAATGAGTGGAATGTATTGATGTGTGGAAACAAACAACCCCGCTTGTGTGCGCGTGCGTTTGCCCGAGAGGCTCGATATGAGAAGGAATGAGCCTCGAGTTGAACCAAGTCAGCTGCGAGAAACACGGCTACAGCAAACCCTTTGAATTATGTAATGAAAAAGCTTCGGCTAAATCCTTCTCAGAAAATAATTACTCAACGAAAGCCCAATCAAGCAGGCAAAGAGCAGAGGTGGACATTACTTCTGTTCTTTTTTCTTTCTCCTTTTACTTTTCATTGCTCTAAACTCAGCATGACTCACAAAGACCTTGCAGAGAGCTAGGGCGTGCTTTTAAAAGACGCATTGTTTGAACTATCTTGAGCAGCTTGGCTCATTCAGAGCTGTGTGACCTTCCCTGTCTGTACGTAAAGACCAAAGGGAAACAAGCACAGCCTACCTGATGAATGATAATAAGTTGCCTATTGTGACAGTGAAAGTCTGGAGTGAAAATGCACAGAAAACTAATGAGGCATATGTCAATTTCATAATGGAGGAGAGTTTCTGTTTCTCTCTGGACTAATCCATGGAAAATGTCATTAATGGGGTTCGGTGCCTGCCTACTGTGAGCTGGCTTGTCTTGAAACTGCACTGCAAGAATAAGATACTGCACCAAAGCTGGATGTTAAATAATGCGGGAGAAAAACAAAAGCAAACATGCAATATAGGTCCAGCGATTTTCCACATGTACAGTATGTATTTTTAGGTTTCGGGATATGTAATGCCCATGTGGATGTTTCACGAGTAAATTCCTCTGCTTTAAAGTCAGCAGATGGATCAGCTGAGGATCAGATGATTGTTGAGTCAGATGACTTTAACAAGCAATTTCATCCAAGTGTGCTCTGTAACTTTGGATTGACCTTAGTCTCCTAAATCTCCTTCTTTGTATTTAACAGCTTGAATTCTATTAGTGTCATTATTCTTTGGGCTTTAAACCACGGTGGCTGCTCCAGATATTACCCTCTCCGTCTCAACCTGGCTGCAGCAGATGAGGCCGTAAGAGATAGGAATGCCTTTTTTTATAGCTTTATAAGCCTCCTCTTATTTCATGCCCTTCCATCTGTCCTCATCCTCCTCCTCCTCCTCCTCCAGAACCCTGTTAGCCTCACCTTCTGATCAAAGACACCTTCTGAAGTCCAGGCTTTAAAAAATTTTTTTTACCCAGGAATATTTTTTAATCTCCTGTCCTCCATGAAGTACAGGAATGTGGACTCATTATAATTCAAATCTGGAAAACATTGGCGATCAGGGGGTCTGAGCGTGATGGGTTTGGTGGTATCAGAAAATGAGTTGGCTGATCAAATAGTGCCTGCTGAAATTCAGCTGATTAAAAAAAAGAACAAAAAAAGAAACACATCTGTACTTATTTCTTCGTGCATCAGTCCAACCGCCAACTGACTTCAAATGTGAGCAATAAATTAGGCAGTTTACAAGTCAATTTGCAGAGTTGATTAAACTTCTAGTGGTTAGATTTGCCGACATGAACCTCGTCTAGACGGGAGTTAAAACCTCACTATAAAAGCAAAATGAAGCCTGTCACCACTAAATCTTGGCACCATAAAAGTTTGCTCTGGCATAAGTCATCAAATGAGTGCATCCTTAGAACATACACAGACATAAATCGTCACTGTATTGTCAAAAGAAATAGCAAAAAACATGAAATAAAATCCCTAGGAAGAAAAGGAATCACTGTCACTACTACGGTATTCATTTCTTCATGTTTTCTTTGAAGTATCTGTCAGTATTTCAAGATGTAATGACAGCCCAACAACCAATTAAACGTAGAGGCAGAGTAGATTCTGTGAAATTGCTGCAACATAACGCCTTGGCAATAGTGGGTTTGCCCCTACCGGCGAGATATCTGTGTCAAAAGTAGCACGCAGCTGTAATATTCCGCGCCAGCTGCAGCATCCTGACAGAAGGTGATTGTAGATTTGAGAAGATGTCAAGAGAATTTAGGATGGAGACTCTGAAACAATATGTAGAAGCCAGAACAATGCTCTCTTGGAAAAGCTTTTTATCTTCCAAGCGTCATGGGTTTATAGTTTTCTCTGCACTTCAAACCTAATTAGTCGCCATCAAAGGCGATTGCAGCAGGGTGGTGCTGTATGAGCTGTGCCAATAGGGAGAGCTCGCACACCAGCTGAAAGGAGTCAGGAAATTTAAAACATTTTTAAAAATGTGCTAAAAGATCTCACCCAGGTCTTTCCACAGAGACACTCTCCTTCAGGATGCATTTTGATTAATCACATGCACATACAATCTGACATTCACAGCTGCTGGTCTGCTGAGTTAATTGAGGCTCTGCTCAGAGAACCATTGCAAACCATTGGAAATGCTGAATCTATAACCCGTAGTCAAATAGATTTCCAAGCATCGGCTGACCTCACTCGATGTCGACTGAAACAGATCAGATTTCCTGTGGGATACTTGCTCTCATGCCAAAAATCATGTTTAGAGATGGGGTGCACAGAATTATTTACTCCAGACCTCCACAGACGAGGCAGAGAAATCTATTTACCATTATCTGGCTGTTGTCATTTTTGGAAGAGCGAGTACTCAACAGTTCAGAGAAGAGTCAATAATGGCATGCTGTTTGGTAATGGCCAGTGGTGTAGCTAGCTGCGCCGGGGGAAATCCCAGTGGAGATGGTTGTGGTGTCTGTGTGAGCGTGCACGAGCTTGTGTGCGTTGAGGCTGTATGGCATGGCTAACAGGAAGCTAGGCACCCCGAGGCCATCTGCTCCCTGCCATGGCTCACATGTCACCCTGTGACAACACAGCATTATTGATTCACACTACCACATCCGCTTCTTTGTGTACACACTGATGTGCCACAGTGTATGTGTGTATGTATATGCCCGTGAGTGTGTACACAGCCATTTTGTTGACAGCAAATAATTGATTTCCACTAGCACATCCGCTTCTATCTTTGCCTGTACGTGTGTGGATATCAATGCTTTAAGCCTTAAAAGGTCAATTTACCCTGAACCACAAATTAGCAGCTAGCCATGGAGATAGTTTCGCTTTTGTTTTAAACGTACACTTTTCCATGTTTTTTGCATCAATAGCAGAGTAAATGGCTGCGTGGGATTTGAAAGGTTGAGATTTTACTGTCTAACTTTGCAGTTACCATTGCCACTATGGAACATTTAAGCTCACTGTTTTGGTTTTGCAACCTGCTCCTTTACTCTTCATTTGCTCCCATCAACCTTGCATCACGAGCGTTCAGTTTACACTCCTTAGACGCCGGAAATATGAGTAAAGACCGATGCTAATCCTGCTTTCTGTCTGCTAAATTTGTATTGCATTTGCAGCCTGTTTTGCTGCTTCACCGAAATGCTGTTAATTATCGCTTTAGTCTTTGCTGCTGCTTTCTCTGCCCCAAAATCAATAAAACTGATAAAAAAAAATTGGTCTCATAATCTTAAAGTGAAATTTCATAAACTGCAGGTCGAATCGCTATTTGAGGACGCCTTACAGGGGAAGTCAGTTGCTTCTGACTCTCATGCTAAAAAACCCAACTTTCGAGCAGGTAAACATGTTTACAGCCTGGTACAGAAATACTTTGGGGCTTTCTGCCTAATTTCCTCTCTGCTGTGTTTATGGCGTTGGTTCTTTTTGGGACATTTTAAAAGCAGCTTTCTTACGTAATGTGACCTTCTGCTTGGTAATTTGTACTAACAACCTGTCCTCTGTGCTTCAGCTTTGGTGAGGGAAATTGTAATATAACCCATACAATGGACATAACGTACTTCCTAACTCAGCTTGCTAGCATTAGCAGTAATTGTTGCTAGAGAAAAAAGTCACGTTTTTCTTTTTTGTATACCTGTGTTTAGATCATAAACAATATAAAAGAGCGTGACGTCACTCACTGGTGAGTCCTGATACGAAGCCTTGTACTGAGTGTCTTTTTTGGCAGTGTGTTGAAACCTGATGTGATGATTGAGGGGTGGATTGGGCTGGGTTGCGAATATTATGAGACAATGAGCATACCATGAATATTCCTCCCTTCTGACTCAAATAATGATCATAGTTTATTGAATTGACTCAGTGATTTATTCAATAGAAAATGAAACTAGCGATTTAGCTCAAAAACTCATCAGGAGAAGGTTTGTTGATGTCAGAGGCTGAGAGAGCTGAGGGCTGTTTTGTCATAGACTTGTACCGAGTAATCTCACGTGACAACATGGTCACATTCAAGAGTTGGCCGCCATATTGGATGTGACAATCATCGATTGCTAGTGAAAAATTTGTATTCTCTCGTCGGTTGGCTATGGTTACTGTAGTCGATGGCTCAGATCAGTTGTTGCACAAAAAAAACTCCTGGTGACTGTTAGGCACAACTTTTACTTTGGATGCAAACCTTCTTCATTCCCGGATTGTGTTGTACTTTTCACAGATTTACTACTGCTTGGAGTGTAGCTATTCAGTATTTGTAGACAAATCTGTCACTTCATGCAAACTATGGGCAACTGAACCGACATGAACCAATATGCTTGGGACCAAGCGTTGGATTGTTCACCCACTAATAGGAAACGTGAGCTGGGTTTAGACCATCGTGAGACCAAGGAGGTTTTGTGGTTGTCTGTGTCTGTGTGGTTGTGGTGGTGGGGATGACACTGACCAGTCTCTAGGTCCATGTGACAGGGACTTTCACAATCATTTTCCCATAAACTCCCATCAACCTCTAGCAATCACTTACATCCAGAGGCTGCCAGATGGCTGGTCTGTAGGTCTGCGTGACTAGGGCTTTGTCACTGTGATTGTCACCAAAAATAAAAATGTTAACATCAAAGTGAAACATCTTCTGCAGCATGTCTTTGTCTTGTCTTCCTCCCCTCACCCCCAACTGGTCGTGGCAGATAGCTGCCCGGTTCAGCCTGGTTCTGCTAGAGGTTACTTCCTATTAAAAGGGAGTTTTTCCTTTCCACTATCGTCAAGTGCTTACTCATAGGCTGTTCGTCTGGTTGTCGGGGTTGTCTCTACATTATTGTAGGGTTTTTACTTTACAATATAAAGCACCTTAAGGCAACTGTTGTTGTGATTTGGTGCTTATAAATAAAACTGATTTGATTTGGACTGAATTGAATCAAAACCTTCAAAACCTCAATAGAACCAGAAGAGACAGCCCCTGTTGGACTGATGGAAACTATTTCGCTGTTGGCTTAAGTGTAACGAAGCAGACAGAAGGGATGGATGTAGTGAAAGAGGAGATGCAGAGGGTTGGTGTGACAGAAGAGGATGCTAGGAATATGGTGAACAACGGAGGTAGATGATCTGCTGTGGTGACCTCTAAAAGTGAGCAGCCAAAAGAACGAGACGAACTCCTGGGATTGCTTCGCTTTTCAGATCCAGAAACTACATCTGTAGTTCAGATCTTAGATTCTCAGGCTGGAATTAATTCACAGTGAAAGCTGCCATTCATTGGGGAAACCTAAGACAATCCACTACCTGTTCAACAGGCTTTGTCTTTGTGAGGAGACATACTAGACTTCAAATGACAGTGGATATTGCTGCCCTAGAAATTAACTGAAAACATCAAATCTCTTTTTAAGCCTTTTGGGGGTTTGACCCAAAAATATCTACAGTAGCTAGACAATGGGAGGAACCATTTAACCTTGCCCTATATTGATATGCTGCGCTGCTTGCAAGGGTGTGCCTAGTGGCAAAGTCAACTTGCGTCTCAATAGGCTTCTCATTATCCGGCTCCCACCGTGACAGGAAAGGTGGAAAACTCTTTTATCTGCCATCTCAAATGGTTCATTAGGACATTTTTTCCATGGAGGACGGCGGTGGGTTCGTGATGTGACGCTATCACAGAGGCACACAGGGCAGGGATTTACGCGTAACATGACAATTAGAAGACCACACAAGAGCAGTGATGGTAATGCTTCTATATTTAGAGGCCTCTCGCATGTCCCTGCATTTTTCAGGGATCTGGAACGTTACCTGACACTGAAAGCCAGGTCTCTGGGTATTAGTGTGTTTGGGCACGTGTATGTGTGCAAGTTAATACGTCTCATGTGGTGGGGGTAAGAGGGAGGAAGAGGATGAGGGAAAAAAGAGGAGGGGAAAGAGGATATAATCTCTCAGCTGGAGCTCATAAAGCTTTCGGGACATCCATTTAGTGTCCAAGTTTATCTGCTCCATATATTATTTATCAGCGTATCCTCTCAGTGGGATGGTAGCGCTTAGCTCAAGCACTTGTCCCTCATAAAACAGGAGCTTAGAAGGTTGAGGTGACTGCTTATTTGAGCAAAAGGGATCAAAAGGAAACAGTAATATGGATGAATTCTCAACTTTCAATCTGTAAACTCGCGTAATCCTAGAAGTCCAACACAAAGAGTACAAAATAAAGAAAAAACACTGATGTTAGCTTATGTTCATGGTCCACTGACATGACTATCCAACTAAAAGAGCTGGACACTCAGGAAAAAATCCAGGTTGTGTCCGTTTTTTATTTACAGCCCCTGTTTCCCAGCAGACATTCTGCCAGCTCTCCCAAGAAGGCCCAGAAATAACTACAGCACAGGATGGGGTGGAGGGTCTCTGGGGTAAAGGTATGTTGCGGAAAGACGCAAAGCATATCCCCTGCAAGTGCAACAGAACAGGATTTGTGGCCTGCAATCATGCCGTAAACGGCAATGAGACATCCAGCGTGGTTGGAAAGGTGAAGATGGAGTGCATGTGACTTACTGCGGGCAAAAGAGTATAATCTGAAGCTGAATAGAAATCAAAATGAAAAGAGATTCAGTGCTTCTTAAATCCACACACGGGACTAAATGCTTGGCTCAAACGTCTTTGAGACGCAGATAGCGAAGAGATTGCTGGAAGAAAAATGTTCTTGTTGGACTGATTGAGAGAGCTGCGGCCCGCAGCAGCCCACGTCTGTAGGAAATGTTCCTGAGATTACAGATGCTGTGCTGATGGGTGTAAACACAGTGGCAGATGGTGAGCAACCGAGGCCTCCCAAGCAAAAGGGGTACAGTACAGGGGAAAATCTTGGCTGCCTCTCGCCACATTAAGCTCCTTTGTGGTGCACAGTCTCCATTACAGAGCTCAAACACATCCAACGGTAAAGTTGTTGTCAAAATCTCCAAGCTGATTCTTATTTAGTTTGTTTCTTTGTTTGCTATTTACATTTTTGTTGCGTCTCCAGCTGTAGAATGACAGTGTTAATTGACGGGGTGGGAGGGAGAAAGCCTAAAATGCTATTTGCGCAAGTAATCATTTATTCCTCGGTCTGATTGCTCAGAACTAGAAGGCAGCGTTCACACAGTAATGAGAGACCAAAAACTGATAAACAGCTACAAATTAATGGATGAAAAAAAGGGTGTAACTGAGTGTGACAGCACGCCGCATGACAAGAAGGGAATACTAGCTCAGAGTGGATGTAAGTCAGTCATGACTTACAGAGCTCATTACGCTGTAAAGCATGTGTCCTCAGAGGCAGCGCTGCGTTCACCATCAACATAGACATCTTTGTGTTAGAAAAAGAGCTCAAAGCTAAAAGAAGCATAGCTGAAACAGTTCCTGAATGGCGCCCTGATTAGTATTGACTTGCGTTTAGCAGGCTGAGTTTGCATCTAGGAGACGCAAATTGGATGTAAGTGAGACCTGGTCGAGAATTTCTTTTGCTCTCCTATGAATGGCTGCATGTGCCTCCTTTGTGATTTAGTTTGTTTGTTTGGTTTCTTTTCCTGGGTTTTTGTCTCTACTCTGCCGAAACGTCACCTAGATGGAGATTAATGACTTCCTTGCTGTCCCACATCCACTCAGCCTCAGCAAGGCGCCGTAGCCAGATGCCTGCTATACCATAGCAACATGCTGGTCCCACCCATCGAAGAGCAGCCTGTGCTCTGGGAAACCCCCACAGGATGGACCCAACCCAAACGCACATTGTCTTTCATAACACACACACACACACCTGGGAGACACAGAAAATAGACCACCTGGTTAGCAGCATTCCACAGACACCTGATCTCACTGTTTGGGGCTTAAAAAAAGAAAGAAGGTTTTTCAGTGATTTAACTCCTTCCTCTCACTTGTTATAGAAAAGCAAGGATTTAGAGGCATGTTAGCATATCTGAGGAATATTTCCACAACTTAGCAGTAAATACAGGGAGCACAAAATCATGGCAGTTCCCTCTGATGAATGTGTGGACCCAATTTTATGACATTGTGCAACTACAGGAGAGGCCATGATCATTATTCTTCTGTGGCTTCAACAGCTGAATGTCTGCACAATGACTTGGTGCAAATCCATCAAAAATAGTGCTGTTTTCAAAGGGTAAGAGATCACTTTGACCTACTGGTGGCCACAGGGAAGACTGCAAGAACAGTGAGATTCATCCATAACAGCACATACACATTTTTTTTTTAGGGAGAATTCAAATTAGGGTTGTTGAGAAAGACCAAGAAGCAATGCCATCTTTAGAGCGTGACTAAAAACAACAAAGATAAAGAAAAATCATTTCTCAACATCATATCTGACACTGCTCTTGGTTAACCTCCAGTTATGAAACTGCTGTTTTTCTCTTGAAGCACAATTTGGCATTTCGCTCCGTGCCGCCCTCTCAGCCAGTCAAGCGTCTGAGGTCAAGTATGTAATTTCGGAACTCGGACGCCGTCTGCCACTTTGTTCAATCACTTGGTATTTACTGCAAGCGCCTGCAAATAAACACAGGTGCGCCACGTGTGGGTGAGTCTGCAGCCTAAATGCAATCGTTCCCTGATTGAGTGCAATTTCTGTCAACAAAAAGGCCGAGTTTCTAACTGAATGTTAGGGACAATGAAAGGACGGTGTGTCACATCCCGGGGTGTGGGAAGCAATCTGTGCTGAATGGGAGCCATTTGGCCCCTCAGCTGAGATTTTGCAAACACAGTCACTGCTTTGTCAGTTTTTTAAAGGGAAGATTTTCGCCGAACTAAATGTGTATTTGACTCACTCGCAACACTTAGACTCAACAATGATTAGTGGGTACCGTTCACACTATTTTGGGCTTAAATTGTCTCAAAAACAACAGGAAACAGAGGGTGGCTGATAGAAAGCTGTTTCCACACCACTCTTACATGTCAAAATGTCAGTGATAGGCTGATTAGCCACCCACCTTTGTTTTTAGAATGGTGGAAAACACAGCACTCACCTCTTCCACACAATAACACAATGGACAGGGTAAGTGACCATAAATGCAACCTGTCTAAACACACATTTAGCCGTGTTTACCGAGTGTCTTCATTGTTTGGAAGATGTGTAAATGCCATTTAAAAAGTTTTATTTAGAATTATCAGGTCGAACACTATAACAAACGACAGTGAGCTCATGAGAAACGACTGATTTGTGAAACCTGTTTTATCCTCATTCCTCTGCTACAGCCACCCGGCACGTGAATGTTCCTTAGAAAACAGGTGACCCAGGTGAGGTTAATGCAGAAATGTAGCACATGTGTCTCATTGCAGCAATGCAAAGCTTTCACAATAAAACATAATGGATACCAGATCATTTGCAAACAGTGGCAGCCATTGTTTAGTCCCCACTGAGCTCTGCAGCTACAAATGAGGAAACTGAGGTCACATCCTTTCTCCCCCCTTTTTTTGTACTTCATAGGCTCATTTATACACTCCCCCTACCTGAAATTTCACCTCTTGTAAAAAATCTTTTTTTTTTAAAATTTATTAAAAGAAAATTAAGAACTTGCGCGACTAAAAAACTGAAAATAATGAAAAGAAATGTTTAAATCAATGTTGCTAACCCTGACCCTCTGGACAGGTTTCCATGATCTAAAACATCTCTAAAAATCCCCTCTATGCCCTTGAGATCCCTGTTGAGAGATATCTGATTAACAGTCTCTGCATATCCTCTGTGAATTCATAATTCAGGAAGAGGCCAGTACAAAATCAACCCGATGTTTAGCAGACATTCTCAAAAACATACAAAAACACAAACACGTCAGTGTATAACAGGCCGCCGTTTTGGCTCCGGAGGAGACAAAACATAGCAAAAAACCCCCAGCTTTGTTTCACAGACTGAAAACACAGTTGACTTTTATTACATTTCAACATCTGCAAAGCCAGTTTTCACAAACCCAATCCAGAGTACAGACAACGCTGTGTTTGCAACGTCAGTTATTAAAGGTCATGCAATAACACCTCAGGAAATTCCCTACCTGACACCCGTTCAGATGAATATAAATCAACACCGGTGCATGGCTGCATATGCGGAAGCTACAACAGAAACTGAGCCAACACTAACATATTCAGGATTAAACTGTTTTAGAGCTTACTTTGAGCTTAAAACTAATTGGATGAGGTTATTCATTCCCTATACTGCAGACATATGCTTTCAAATAATCCTAAATAATCCTTTGGATTAAAGAACTGTGCTCTTGCTCTCTCTCTCTCTCTCTCTCTCTGTCTCCAGTGGATGTAGAGATACAGTCATCTCCACCCAGCTGTAAAACCCAAACTATGATGACCTACATTATTCTACAGTGGGCTCCAAAGACCCCGAGCAGGCATCTCTGCGGCCCCAGTCTGCGCCAGCTTCAAGGCACAGGTCTGAAAAAGGCAGACAAAAGAGTCCCAACCAAGATGCAAACAGAGGACGGCATGTTAAACACAGTGGCTGCAGATTAGCACTCTGTGTTCTTGGAGGGCCCTCCCTCTGTTGCCTCCCTTTGATATGTGGCACAACCTGCCACCTCCAGGGGCAAGGCAGACTCAAGGGGAATGTTAAACGGTCTAATCCTTTGAGATGAAACATTCGATATGAATCATTGATAAGCCCACTCAACACACGCCCCGTTTTTATGATACCTTCCAGCTAAGATAACCAGGCAGTGCAAACGTTATGCTCTCATTAAGAGCACCTCGGCTAATTAAAGGTTAATTCATTGCAAGTCAGTTTTGGTGGCTACTGAGGTGCACAGCACCCCCCCCCCCCCCTTTTTTTTTTTTTTGCAGGAGGGTTTGCAGCTGTAATAAAAACCTGAAAAATTAATATGACAATGCATGCTTGTTTCAGATTCAGTGTGGGCATGCATTCAGCCAGGTGTGTGTTGTGCCAAAAAAAGGGCATCTGATAAGCTGAACCCTGTCCAGTTATGCCCAGAGGCCTAAACACATTAATTCAATAGTTTGCTCTTTGCTGACATGTGTCTGACCTCCTCCCTTCTGCAAGAATGAGGGCCTGCAATGCCTCACGTGACAGCGGGACTGAAGCACTTTCCTGCATGAAGATTCAGATACAGGTGGATGGTGAAATGCCCTCTCTCTCCAACACCACACACACAATCCTGTTTCTTTTTATAACTAAGCTTTTACTTCCCCTTAGATAATAACCTCTGTGCTCCAATGACAGCTCTGCCTCTGCTTCTACAAATGACAGGGCGGGTTTTTTATAGAGACGCGTCGGGAGGTGTGATAGAGAAACCGCTGTTTGATTGGTCGAGTAAGTTTAACAGTCAACGAGATCAGCCAGTTAGAGCAAGTAAAGTAAAGCCGTTCATCTCGCTCGCTGCCTGACGTGCGTCACGAGATCACCCTAAAAGGGACTTTTCTTTTTTTAATGATCAGCTACACATGTGGTTTCGATATTGAGCCCCGTTAAGCCAGATCAAAATGCACTTTTCAGCTCAGTCAAACATGTAGGCCTACACTGACCGAACTAAGTCACTGAAATTCCTTTTAATCACAGTTAAAAGAGGACTTTTGCGACCCCTTGGCACACTGCTGCAAAGCGCTCAACTACACGGAATCAGACATACCCATCCCCCGTTATCTTGTATCCAGCTGTTAAGAGGTCCATTTAAATACTCCGTCATCCAGTCTGCGATGTTGTCCACCTGGGATGACATCCCCTCGTTGGAAGCGCACTCCACGCACACAGTGCCCCCAAACTCGAAGAAAGCAATAATCCGGCCCCAGTTCACCCCGTCCCGGAACAGTTCGTCTATCACCTCGGCGAACCTCCTCTGCGCCGTGGCGGAGGTGAGATGCAGCTGCCGCGACATCTCCGTGAAGTCCGGCTGGTACAGTCTTTCAAGTTCATCTCCAGCCTCGCGCAGGACTCTGTGGATGCCTGCGTGTGGGTCGGACTGTGGGAGCCGTCTGCAGAGGTGGGTGTTGCTCTCGCCGTCAGGCCCGGTGCTGGCTTCTCGGCACCGGTGGACCAAAGTCGGTGGAGGGTCAGTTATCGATCCGTTATTAGCAGCATCTTCTTCTTGGACAACGCGAAATCCCCACACGAACCCCCGCTTGGAGAGTTTATGGCAGATATACTTTTCCACAATATTGCGATTATACTCGTTCTCCATTCCGGCTCAAATTTGGCACTTTGTATATCCAGTGGTTATCCTAAATAAAATGCATTTTGACCAAATGTGTGCACTGTACAATGCTCTGCACAGGCTCGTCCAAAAAGCTGGGGCTGTATTCAAATAGGTAATGCAGCGAATGATCCCACACAGAGAGGAGATACTTTACTCGTGAACTCGGGGGAAATCCCTTGAAAAAAAAACTGCACAGAAACACGCACTAGAAGTCAAAACAGGCTGGTTCCGTGTCAGCAGCAGTCTTCATTTCCCGAATCCTTGGAGGGACACTGGCGACCTTCTCTTTGCATAGAAATCCAATATGCGGAAGAGGTTGGGAGTAGTGTTGTTCTATTTCTGTGCACATCACCCAGACGTGGATGTGTTGCGATTAAAAAAAAAATGAATGAAAGCCAAAGTTGTTCACGCCTGAAGGGGTTTTAAAGGCGGCCAACTGTTTTAGCAGCCTTACGCACGAACCAGACGCGGGACTGTGCGCCAGACAAGGTCGGACTGGAGTCCTCTTCCACGATTGCTCCACATATCCTCCGAAGCAGCTCCCTGCTCACCGCTAGTGGGCCGCACTGTTTAGTGAGGTATGCCTGACGTCAGCTGCGGAAAGTCTTTCCTTTGGCTGCTCCAAGTGCACACCAAGAACTGCGCTCAAACCATTTATAGGCCATATTATTATTACTGCATCCTCGTTTTAAGGCAGATCACGTTACCCAGAAAATTATATAAACAAGAATATTTTTAAGATTTAGATATTTTTTATGATCGAAGACAGAAATCTTAAAAAGATCACAGGGTTAGGGGCAGAGGACCACCCTGGCGAGGGATTGCTTTGATGTAGTCCAGCCACCCCCTTGTGGACACAGATTTAACCTTACAAGTGCAAAACTGATGCACCAGTCTACATTTTCCCTGTCTTCTTTAAACTTTTCTCATCTTTTTTTAAAGCATCTCCCCTATTTGTCATCTACTTATTCTCCCACAGGTCTAACGAAGCATCTAAAGTCCTGCACTCTGTAAACCCGAGAGCTGCTGCTGCTTTGGGAAGTTCCCTTATGAAAAAATTAAATGTCATCCTCTATCAAACAGAATACTTAACATCCTCAGTCCTACACAAACCCTGCACTGTCAAAACTTCTGAACCATGATCATGCTGAGATTTAATCATCCCCCCCCCTTAAGGCAAGTTCAGTCAAAGAGGTCTAAAGCAATTTAAGAAGAGACAACGACACCCAGGAGTAAAAGGATTTAGGTTTTCTTCACAGGTATTTATTTAGTTTATCATGTAAGAAAATAAGACAAAGAAATGTTCCACTCCTCACATTTTCTTTCAATGGCACACAAGGTGAAGGTGTTAAGCTTTTTTGGCAGAAAGAGTATAAAGCAAAGAAAACAGAAAAAAAGCGTGAAACCAAAGAGTGCAGTATGACTTTCATGTTCAAGACTTTTAAATCCATTGAGCATCCGATAATGACACCATTAAACGAGGGAAACTAGCGTGACTCTTACAGAACTTAAATCTTTACTGTATGTTTAAACATATTGTTAGCAGAGGCTTCATTTGCATAGCTTAAAGTTGTGTTAGTGAAAACAAAACTGCTTTTACATGAGCTACATGTTCTATCCATCAATGTGTTGCTACCTCAAGGTAAAAAAAAGAAAAAAGAAAAACCTTCTTAAAGCAATAAATGTACATTTATGGAAAGCTCTCAAGTGCGGGACAGTACGCCTTTAACCAATATCAAATGAGAACATCATCAAACATGAGTCATCCATTCTCAATTTCATGTCTTGGATTTCAGTAAGGCTTCTTTTGTCATAGAAACACTAGAAATTGACCAAACACACACACATACACACAAACCCAAACCCCCCCCCCCCCCAAACAGTTGGCATTTCACACCAAATAAGTCACCAAAAAAAAAAAAAAAAAAAAAAAAAAAAATCACCCGGTAAACCAATCATCCACTAACGTATGAAGTCACATTGTTCTGCGGACGGGTCCACTCTCTCATAGCGTTCGCTTCATCAGTAGTCACGTCTTAAGGCTGTAGAATGGGCCGCATGCTGCTCTCCAGCTTTTATAAACTAACACTAAGATCAAAAGAGCAGCGACATCAAAATAAACCACAAATAAATGTGCTGCAATCTCAAGAAATTGTCTTAACACATTTTGGCATTCAAATATTGGTGTATTTAAAAAATAATGTTCCTATGTTCTGATTTGTATCGCTTTGTTATAAAGTACATTCTCTCCGACTGGACCAAAGGAAGACTTGCGAGAGTCAACATTGTATTTTCTTCTTCCTTTTGCATTCAAAACAATAAGAAAGTCAGATGGTAACTAAGACTTGACAGAAATCAGAAGGGAATCTATATTTTGTAATCTAGAGAGTTTTGAAGTCCCAGCAGTGCACGACAGCGTCAGTGCATGTAAAAAACAAAACAACAACAACAACAACAAAAAGAGCATTGTAGAGATGAGGGCTAACACTTCCACTCTTGTTCCTCCAAAAGTTTGGCCATTATATAAGATGACTCACCAGCGCCCTCACTAGATGTACAGAGACACAACCCGAACCAGCGAGTCCCGCCCATCTCTGAGTTACACCAACCTGACAGATTATGCATCTTCACTGGGGATGGCTGAGAATGTGCACTGACACAAAAAACTGCAAGTAAAAAATGATACGCTTCATGCTTCCTTTAGCAACTTATTAGTGTTTTTTTTTTTTTTTTTTTTAAATTAAACTGACAAGTGCATGAGTGAAACTTAAATTTATGTGCTGGTTTATTTGTTTGTGTATCCCCTCCCACTCTAATCTTACGACTTCATGGCTTCAACCCATAGTACCTGCTTTACTTTCTTCACTTAGCTGGAATGACGAGGAAAACGTTTTTGCTGTCTTTATTCCCGAGACAAAAACTTCGAATGGCTTTACTCTTTCCGGAGGTGGTCGGCTCAGTCACAGCAAACACACTTGCACATCCCACGGTTTTCAGCGACAACGCTGCACGTAACGTTTTGGAATAGTATCACTATTATTAATAATAATGATAATATGTGGAGATTATTTTATGAAATATAGATTTAAAAAAATTAAAGACAAACATAAGCTCTCTCCTGCCCTTTGATATCATGGAAGAGTACTGTCGTATAATGTATGACCTCAGTTCACACACAAACAAAAATATCCCGCAGCATAAACAAAACACTGTGGGTCACGACCGCTTTTAAACACAGAGGTTATTCAGTCAAAAAAGAGCGAGAGAGAGGAAAAAAAAAAGGGAAGGATCTTTGCCGGCAAAGACCTGAAGTATGGAAAAGGTGGGAAAGAAAGGGCTTATATAGTGAAAACTGTAAAAACTCTCTAAAAGATGGAAATCTCTGATACATGCGGCACAACATGACGAAAAAGAGAGTAACAACTATTCTGTTTTCGCTATAGCCTCTGGTGGGGAAAAAAAATAAAAAATTCAGGCCATATTTGGCACAACCGGTTAGACGGGCTGTTGCTTTTCTTCTCTGTGGGAACCAAAAAAAAAAAAAAAAAAAAACTGAAGAAGGGAAGCCTAGATACTGGAAATCAGGATGTGGGATTTTTAGTCACCCCTCTTTCCTCTAAAGTAAGGCTGCTTCCAAAAGAAGCAGGTGGACACATTAAACTGAAGTCACCAGGGGAAAAAAATACATCTAAATGGCTATCAAGTCTGTGGAGTAGACACGTAAACATCTGCCACTTTCTTCCATTCCATCTGCTAAAGTTGACATCAGAAATGCTGACATGGCCTTTTGTTTTTTAACCCCACCCCCACCTACGGTTGTGCACTTGTACAGCTGGAGGAAGGGACTGGCTGGGAGGGCAGTGGGTAGAGGGTTGGGGGCATCGGGGTGAGGTGAAGGTAAGGCTGCTGTTACTCCCTCTTATTGGCCGCTTTTGACTGCTCCCTTTGAATCATGCAGCGGCGCACGATGCTGTCAAAGCTCCCCAGGTAAAAAAGTGCGATGGTCCGAAACAATCCCATGGTGACGATCTGTGCGGGAATTTCAAAATAAAAGGTTAGGCTTAAATTTGCAGATCTGCTGAGGAGCAATTTCCTGCAATTTCCTATCATGTACAGGGCTGTACCTGCTGGAGACCCTCTGTGATGGAGGTGACGGGTGACATTCCACAGGTGAGCGCTGATAGCATGTAACCATCTGGACCAACAGAGCTGTTGAAGTTCCCCTGCTGTGAGATGAACGAAAAACAAGCAGATACATTTGCCAAAGGAAAAACAAACAAAATACAGAGCACACATCTCATTTTTAAACTGGGCGCTGAATGTGATCCGAGCTTCTTACCACTGCGTCCCGGACAATGATTTTGGCCACTTGGTCTGGTTGACAAACTCCAGAGGTTTCAGAGATTAACTTGGTCTCCAGAGGCTGGGAGAGGAAAGCGGAGAAAGAGAGAGAGGGGTGGGGGTAAGACCGCAAGCATTTAAGCAGCAGTCTAAAATGTGAAAATAAAGGGAAAACACCTCCAAGAAAATTTACATAAAGAAACAGGAAGTAAGAAAAGTAAGTATTTCTCTGTACTGTTGCATACCTTTGTCTTGTTCTCCTCAGCCAGTCCTGGAGTGTCAGTGTCAGGGGGGTATGCCACAGTCACGTAGATATTGTAGGGCTTTATCTGCAGAAGGAAAACAGAGCAATAACTGCCTTAGCAATTCCACTACTGAGACCATGACAACTAACTACATACGTTAACATTTCAACAGCTCTTTGACAAGCAATAAAAGTTAGCCTGAATGCTACCTATATGTAGAAAAAGTATAATCATTACAGCACTGACTCTAGTGAAATGTCCCTTATCATCATCTTCACTCAAGCTGCAGACACACTGCAAGTGTGTGAATGTGTGTGTGAATGGGTGGATGACTGGTTGTGTAAAGCGCTTTGGGGTCCTTAGGGACTAGTAAAAGCGCTATACAAATACAGGCTTGTTGCATATGAAGGCTGGGTGCTTGTGGACACTCCAGGCTCTGGCTGCTTAGATGAACCTCTAATGCATTTACTCTCAGATCAAATGTCATTCTCTTTGGTAGTTACTTCAGTTGAAGGAAATTGAGAAAAGTTTATCTTCAGTCCTGCCTACTTCTGGTCGTGCAATGTCATTCATATTCTATGCTAAGGAATGCTAAGAATTGCTTCAAGCGTGTTTGTAGGCAATTTTTGCAAAACACATACCTCCATCTGCAGCGACTCTGCAAGGCCTCGCAGGGCAAACTTAGATGGGGAGTAGGCAGTGTAACCAAACAGACCAATCTGGCCCGCCTGGGAGGAAACGAACATGATGCGGCCCATTCTTCGCTCCTTCATGGTGGTTATGACAGCTCGTGTTGGGTAAACGCTGCCCAGGTAGTTCACTTCCATCAATTTCTGGAAACGAAGGCTACATTAATACTACATTAAACTATAACCAGTGTCCATGGTACATTACATAATTGTAGGCAGCTTCAGTCACTTTAAAACCTGAGCAGTTCAAAGTCTCTTGATTCACAGCAGGCCAAAGGCCATAAATTTAGCCACTTCTTCAGAAATTCTGACAGTAATGTGATTTCTTACCAAGTCACAAATCAAACCTTTTCTAATAAGAACATAATGTATGACACTCATTTCAAAAGACCCAATTCCTGCTTTGGTGCACATGTATTATGTCGACAGCCAATAATTTTAAGTAATTTTAAAGAAATTAATGCTCTCGATCAAACCTATTAAATTCGCGGCAGGTTTTTCCATTCATATAAGAAGGAATTGTGAAGCTTCCCAAAGAATATAATGGCCTTCCCCCTCAGGTTATAAAAATCTATTTAATCATTTATTTATGGAGGATTTAATTTGCTCATTCATAAAATACATTTATGATTAGCAAATGCCCAGAAGTAATGGAAAAATACACTGAACAGTCCACATGTGTTTCACCTAACCAAAAGCCTATTATAATCAAGGAAAAACCGATTCTCATGTGTGATTCAATTTGGAAAAAACAAAACAAAACAAAAAACACACCCCTGCAACACAGCTTTATTATTCTGATCTTTCACCCGGTTGTAATTATCAAAATTTCCAGAAGCCTCGCAGTTTTGAACAAAGTGAAACAATTCCTTGATAAAGATGCACTTCGTACTCTGTACTGTACCCTGGTTCTTCCATATCTTACATATTGTGTGGAAGTGTGGGGAAATACATATAAAAATACAACTAATCCATTAGTCACAGTACAGAAACGAGCACTGCGTATTATTCACAAGGCTGGTTATCTAGATCATACTCACAAATTCTTTCTTCAGGCAAAGTTACTTAAATTCCAGGATCTGGTTAATTACAATACATCCATAATTTTGTATAAAGCTTTTACTAAACTTTTACCGGCAAATTTACAAACTAGATTTGAAATTCGAGAAAAGGTTTATAATGTGAGAGGCTTTGGAGAATTCAAATTACCCAGAACTCGAACAACCCGTAAAGGCTTTTGCGTGTCTGTATGTGGTGTGAAAATCTGGAACAGTCTGAGTTTACAATTGAAACAATGCAAAAATATTCATAGATTTAAATTTCTCTACAAACAGTTGGTCTGGTCACAGTATACTCAATGATGGGTTTTAGTGTGCTCTGTAATGTCTGTCCTCTTACCATTGCTGGTATGGATTCCAAAATAAAAAATAAAGTGTGCGTATGTATGTACATATATGTACTTGTGTGTGTAGATATATATGTATGTATATGTATGTGTGTCTGTTACTTGTAGTTATTACTGCCTGTTACCTGTGGTAATGCAATTTATAATTTATATATTCTGTATTCAGTTATGAAGGCTCTAATTGTTGGTTGCGAGCTGCCGCTTAGATGCTTGTATCTGCCCGGGGCTGTTGATGGGTCTGTATGCAATGATGGGCGTAGCTGCGGGAAGTTTATTGTTTTTTTTTGTTGATGAGTGAGTATAGGGGTGGGATTTAATAAGTTTTCTTCGTCCCACTCCTTTTTCAGGCAAGTTTTGTTTTGTGTATTTTATGTTCAATATAGGTATTTGTTGTGCCTGAAAATGAATAAATAAATGAAATGAATGAAATCAGCAATGAATAACTGTATACTTCTAAACAGTTTTTAGCACTACTATGAGAAGCTTAAAGTCCTTGGAACTTAAAGAATCCAATGACTGCAGGTACTTACTTTAAAACGATCTACCTCCACTTCCTCAAACTTTCCAGAAACTGAAGTTCCAGCGCAGTTCACAAGCATATCAACGGGACCTAGCTTTTCTTGAGCCTGCACGACAGGAAAAAGTCACTGCTGTACTTCTTAATTATTAAAGCTATGTTCCATTAGAGGGTAACACTACCTGTTTTATCACGTTTTCCACTTGACTGTAATCACTGGAAACATCAACTGAGATGCAGAGCACCACCTAAATAAGGAAACCAAGATTTTAATAATGCAAAATGCAATCACTTTTCACAGCCTACATATGCGGCGTTTTTAATGATTTATCTTTACTTTAATCATTTCTCTAAGCCTACACATCTGGAAAATGTGTGCAGGAAAGATTATGCATGTAGAATATACTTTTAATGAGTTCTTTAATAAAAGGCATCTTTTATTGAAATACATACTGAACCCATACCTGCTTGTCATTGATGGCAAATTTCTCCACTTCCTTCTTTGCCTGAAGCAACTTCTCCTACAGGAAAAAAAAATGCATGTTTACTGTTATACACACAAAAGCTTGCAAATATCATTATGAATGTCATGAACTCCACAACTAAATGAAAACATGTAATAATGCGGGTCAACTCACGTGCACTTTTGCACGTGAGTGACATGGAACAAGTTCACCTTTAGAGTTTGACTGTGTGACATCAGATGCGCTCAGACAACAAACAGCCTGTTGACGAGGCTACACTCCAAGGTAGGATCTGCTAAATGTTTGTGCTTACCTCGTCTCGCGCCACCAAAGTGATGAACGCTCCTTGCTTATAGCACTCAATAGCAATGCATTTCCCAATCCCACTGGAGCCTCCTGTCACCTAAATCAAAGTTCAAACAAAAGGGTAAATGATAATGCAACTCAGACTGGGGCACAGGTTAACCTGGAAATGTTAATTATGTTTCTCAAAAGGTAATGCAGCTTTAATAAAGTTAATCGTTTAAAAAGTCATTTTTCCTACTGTTTTAGCATTATTGCATAATAAAATTATCCTAACCCCACAATGTTGTCTCTGAGAGTTTACTAGGTACATCAAGGTAAAGCAAACAATATTTATCTTTAGTGGCCTGCCTGCGAAGTTTATCATTAACCAAGCTGAATTACCTGAAGTTAGTGGTTACTGCACTGGTTTTATTTCAGTGGATTATACTTTATCCAAGTATAAAACAGGTTGTGAAGTAAGATTGAAGCATTAATTAAAGCAATATTCCTTAGCTCATATGTGGGCGTGTCACGACAGACACCTGACTTTCGCAATAAACTCAGCTACTATTAAAATAAACGATGAAAAAGAAAAAAGAAAGTTACGACTTCTTGTTGTCCTTAGGCTAAGTGCGAATACGCCACCTAACGTAAATATAAAGCTATGGCTAACCTTAAACTCAGCTAGGCTAACTTAAAACTGCAGTTATGAGTAGCCGTTAGCGACCGTTACCAGCCAGCTAAACCGTAACACTTACCACGACGTGGGCCCCGTTCAATTTCAGAGGCTTGGGACTAATGAGGGGCGATATCATATATAACAGCAACACAAAAGCAACGATGAAGGCAGCGACAACAAGCAGCATGATGAACGGAAGAAGGAGCCACCAGGAATTGATAAAAAGCCAATCTGTTATCGCTGAGCTGAACCCTTCTTCAGAGGACATGGGTGAAATCTGGCAATCGTTAGCTTGTTTGCTAACTAGCAGGCCAGCTTCTGGGGGTCCGATAAGAGAGCTACGAGGTAGGCGGCGGTGCTGAAAGAGGGGGGCGGCGAAATGCAAACCCCGGAGGAGTTTGTTTTTTTTTTCCCCCAGAGCTCGGTAGCAGGTCACAGACGTGTAACAATCAGGTTAGAGTGCAGCGGTGAATCTCGGCTCCCCCGTGACAAAGCGCAGTCTACATGAACCAAAACAAATCGAAGTGTTAGCGGACGCCGAACTGTGCTACGTGGTACTTGTAGTTCTAAAGCATGCACTTGCTCTCTGGAACCTGCAACGTTGGCTCATCGGGCTTGAACAGCAATTCCCATAATGCAACGCACCACCACTTTTATTCGTAGTATCCGTTTGAGCAATAGCTACTAGGGCTGGGTATCGTCACTGATTTCTAGAATCGATTCAATTCCGATTCACAAGGCCCCGAATCGATTCGATCCACGATTCGATTTAATTCGATTCGATTTAAATCTGGGAAATTTTGACAGTCAGAAATATTATAATTCAGATCAGTACATTTACATATTTTTGTATCAATAAAAAGGAAGCTGACACACGCAAGACTTTATCACAGGTGTGAGCATCACAGCAGAGGCCTTTGTGTCAAAGTAGCTGAGGATAAAACACAGAAAAATATGAAGGTGATTTTCCTGGCCTGGGATTTTATAAAAATATTCTGCAGTACATCAAAAACGAAAGAAAACCATTAATCAACATATGAACATCACCTCTGAAGTTACAGCGGTTTTATTACAGACACAGCGTTTTGCACTTTGAATAATTTTAAAAAGTTTAAATTTGTTCAGTATTGAACAGCAGAAATGAGGTTTTCTTTTCGGAAGAATGTAAAAGGGAAAAAACAGCGGCCGACAGCCTGTAAACAACAGTAGACTTGTGCGTAACAAGCAAGCGAATAATGAAGAAAGGGAAACTGTTCTTGAAGTACAGAGAGAGAGCTGTGCATCGCAGTGGAAGCAAAACAGTAAAAGTCTGAGTGAATTCATGACGATGTTTATGTGAAGCGTTTGGATCTTCTTTTGCTGCTGGTTCGGTCAATATTGTTTGGAGAGAGATCAAACTAACAGCTTTAGAATCGGCGCATAAAGGGCGTGCACACAAAGCGCAGACCCGCCGACAGATCAGAGTCAGCGAGCTGTCGGCTTTCAGCCCCGACTGTGAGAAAAGCGACATCTAACTGATTCTGATCCGCGGGTCCCGCTGTGTGTTTAAGTCTTTGTGCAGAATCCGTGTTCCTGCTCTCATTTACTGTCTTAACTGTTTGGTGGTTCTTGAAATTTTGTGAGATTTCACCTGAGATTCTGGCATTTTGGGCAAAATAAATTTATATTAAAAAATCGATTCAGGATTTTAATGAATCGATTTTACGTTATCCAAGCCAGAATCGATTTTAATCGATGAATCGATTATAAGAACCCACCCCTAATAGCTACACACCCAAATGAACTTGCAGTTTTTTTGACACACGCAGCTTTACATTCATCAGGTAGGCTGACTCTGTGACTTTTTTAAAACTACATTTCTACCTTAAATTACTGGCAACAGCACAGTTGATTCATTACAGGGAAAAAGTAAACAGCTTCTCTTTGTTGCTTTACCTTTTATTTACACTGTGGAAATGAAAAACAGAAAATCATATGCACTGATAACCTCTTCACAAAGAAAAGGCTTGAGAGTTGGCTATATATATATTTATACATTTACAGTAAAATGAAGATATTCCCCATCAAAAGACAGTTTGCAGGGAAACAGACTAAGGTTGTATATTGTCTCTAAAAGAACTTACACGAAATGTACAAGTAATATACATTTCTTAGTTGTAGTGACAATTCACTTGATACATTAGCAGTAGGACTAAGAAATTTAGAAATAAACCAATAGAAATAACCATTCAGTTGGAACAAAAAAGGCCCTTGCAACTTTTGTAGAAGGCACACGGTGCACACTGCCATTTATGGCTATTTAAAGTTCATGGTTGGAAATGCATTCTATGTTATCAAGTACACAAGATTTCTCCATCTGAGCCATCAGTGTGAGGCTTCAACATTTCACGTGGCTTATTAGCTGTGAGGTGCTAAAGCTGTCATAATATAAGGCTTAATTTTTCGGTTGCTATTACAGATAATTAGTGAATCCTGTGGACAGAAATACAAAATATGTACAACAGGTATTAAAAAAAAAAACTAAACAAACAAAAAAACCAAACAAAAGAAACAAGCTGTGAGACAAAGCAATTCAAAGCTAACAAGTTCTTGATAAATGAAAGTAATGCTGGTCTGGCACCAATAGTGATCCACCCTAAAAGCCATGTTTATTTCAAATGAATAAACACAATCATAATTTGTATTGAAAGTGGATAAACAATCCAAAACTGTCACAGAGGCTAATGAACTGCTCGTCCTGAGTATCTTTTTCTCTAAATTGTATCCACCACTGGGAGCCAATGACACCAACAATGCCACAAAATATTCTTTGAACTCATACATATGTTCCTCAAAGTACCACATAGTCTATAAAATGCTTGTTTCTTATTTAAAAAATAGAGACTAAGTCCTTTTCTTCTGAGGTGTACAAGAGAAAGTCTTTCCGTAAAATACATGATTTTGTTTTCAATCTTACTTAGAATAACTGCAGTTAGTTTCTCTAATTTGCATGAGTATTTTGCTCATCGAAAACTTTAATGAACAAGTTAAATTATCTTCCAGAGTTGTGTTGATTCTTTAGTTAAGTCAGATGTAGGTGGGAAATCTTTAATCTTCTTTGGAAAATAGTGACTAACAAATAAAACCGAGTCTTGCACCCTTAGTGTGGTTATCAGACTGGCAAAACAATATAGTAATCTCACCCAGTTGACTAACCCTCGCGGTCATGTGAATGGTTAGGATGAGAAGGAAAGAGTGAGGAGGGGGAAAGGGACAAGAACAGTAAAGACACACAATTACAATTCCTTTGCTTTGGTTTCGCTTGGTTTGGCTCAATCACCCAACCTAGCCTTCCTGTCCAAAGTCCTCTGTGAACTTTTTCAGTTTCTCCAGGTCTTGTTCGTTAACTGTTGGCTTCGTGTTGGACTGAGACCTCAACATATCAGCCTGAAAACAGGGTGGGGAAAAAGGAAAAGAAAAAATAAAGATTTGAACATGTTCCAATGCGGAAATGGGTGGAAAAATTTAGGGTTTTCATATTCCTACCATGGATACCACAGGTTCCAACAGCTTCTCCCCAGGGACTTCCATCCATGTCATTTCAATTGCGTTTGGATCACCCGGTGAGCAAGGAGTCAGGAGGTCATCTATAGTAACTTTGGGGTCATCTCTTGATGGACCTCGTACCTTATTCAAATTAAATATTTAATTACAACATTCACAGCATACTACAGTTTAGAATTAAACAGACATTTTGAAAGGCATACCCGTTTGAAGTGGGTTGCTGACTGGACCTTTCGAACAGGCTGCATTAGAGCATCTCTGACAATAATGCTGATATCTGCTCCTGAGTATCCGTCTGTCTTCTTGCCCAGAGTGTTAAAGTCAGATTCGTTGAGACTGTTGGGAGTGGAGCCCAGATGGAGCTTGAACATGAAGGCGCGGGCGTGCTCTTCAGGCAGTGGGATATAGATTCTCTTCTCAAATCTGTGATGGTTTTATTTGACCTCAGTGAGCACACAGGCGAATGACAGCAGAACAGCAACTATAAATGACTAATAATGATTACCTCCTTCTGATGGCTGAGTCTAGAGTCCACGGAATGTTTGTTGCGCCGAGAACCAGGATGCCTTCATTGTCATTTCCAACTCCTGTACAAAAACACAATCAGTGCAAATTAAATATGAGCTTCTCTTACTGTCAAACACCTCCTACTAAAAATCTGCAATCACATAAGATTTCTATTGCAGGCCAGCCAAAGAGCAAAGAAGTGGATGTTTAGATACCTCATAGGTTAGAGACATAACATCTGTGCAGCTGGATCAAATTAGCTGGAGTTTAAGTCCAGATTCAGAGCAGATTATGGAAAATGTGTACTAAATGACTTCTAAATTAGACCAGATTGAATTACACTGTTCATATTTCTGTGAACACGCTTTATGCAGCCATCCAGGATTAAATGGGAACTCTAATATTTCTTAGTAATTACTCTTACCTAAAAGGTAACTTAGCTTTATTATTTATTTTAAGCTATAAAAGAGGGATGTATGGGGTATGATTTTATTTCATTTTTAAGTTCAGTGTTCAGTAACCTAAATATTTTGAATGCTTATAAGTACCTTATAGTCATATAACAACAATTTACATACATTTGGTTATCCCATCATGGTGTCAGTAAAATTTTAAAATACAGAAAGATACTGAAATAGAAAAGTCACTTTATGGCACAAATATTTCATTACTGAAAAAAAAATCCCACATTCATTTCTCTTATTATTTATACATAATTAGTAATCACCCTTACCTTGCATCTGAACCAGAAACTCTGTCTTAATACGGCGAGCAGCTTCACTCTCATTCTCACTTCTGGACCCGCACAGTGAGTCAATCTCATCAATAAAGATGATAGAAGGTTTATGCTCTCTTGCGAGGCTGAAAAGGTTTTTCACCAACCTGGGAAGCAAAAAGAAAGCTTTTAAGGAAATGAAATGGCAGCCAGAGCTGGCTGCAGGATAGTTTTGTATATTATATTCCAATATTGCACATTATATGTTAGAAAGTAAAATCATATGGTTAATTTGTGCTTCTGTGAATTGCTGCTCACTTTTCACTTTCTCCCAGCCACTTTGAGACGAGGTCCGATGAGGAGATTGAGAAGAAGGTTGAGTTGTTTGCCTCTGTGGCGACTGCTTTAGCCAAGTAAGACTTTCCAGTACCTGGAGGGCCAAAGAGCAAGATGCCCCTCCATGGAGTTCGCTTTCCTGTCAGTCAAGCAAAGAGGTAATTTAATCTAAATTAGTATGACCACAACATCACTTACTACACTCTGACACACAACTATTTCTTCTATCATTTAAGAACCACACAGTGAAGTGGGTTCTTATTCACAGAGATTTACCTGTGAAAAGGTGCGGGAATTTGATTGGAAGTATAACGGCTTCTTTCAGCGCCTCCTTGGCTCCTTCTAAACCAGCAACATCATTCCATTTAACATTTGGTTTCTCCATAACAATTGCACCTGGGAAAAGATAAACAGTACATTACTGACAAGCCTTATATTTAAACTAATAAACATGCAAAAATATACATACTATACAGAGTGGTTTAACATAGAAGCACGCAACACCAGAAGGTTGAAGCCATCAGGTTTCAGTGGTCTTTATATTGATTTATATTAATATAAAGATTTAAGAAATGTTACAAACCTGAGAGTTGATTTTGGAACTTCTTTTTCTCTGGATCATCACCCTCGTCACTTTCATTTCTGGAGACAAAAACATATTTTATCTTGATTTTCCAATCATATGACATTAACAGCATCACATGAGCTGATTTGCTCTACTGCCCCGCCCAGTAACACACCCTTTGTCATCAGATTGCGACTCTTTGACAGGCTTAGCAGGGGCCTTATCTTTCTTCTTGAGATACTCTTTCAGCTTTTCTGCTCTGTCCAAGTATTCTGCACATTTTGCCCGGATGCTCTGTTTTGCTTTGTCACCCTGGGCTTCATCTGTCAGAAATCAGCACACACACAATATACATTACAAAACAAAACAAAAACAAACCAACAAAAATTATTGTACAACCTTTTTGCTTTAAAACAAAACCCTTCTTTTAGTACTTTTAAAATTATACAACTATTATCATTATTCTTACTATCAAAGTGTACAAAACGGCCCACGGTTTTTTTAAGTCACATGAAGTCATCTGTCATCTGACCCACAAAAACGTACAGGTATCAATGACTATTATCAAACTATGATTTCTGTCATTATCACACATGTGCCATTGTGCTGTCTCATGCCTCACATTTCACCACATGAAGGAAGTACTGAACAGCAGCCTGGTATAGGCGTAAAGCCTCCTCGTAGTTCTGGGCTTTATCCTCCTGAGCCGCCTTGCTGGCAAGATCGATGGCTTTCTAAAATAACAAAGGACAATGTCAGTTCAGTTGAAACTCGCGGCTGTTCAAAAGAATAAAGAGCAGACAACCTACAAGTCATGTCTTTGGATTATGAGACACATATAGATAATCAAAATAAACATCAAGACAAGAAAAGGACAAGTACCAGCACATAAAGTTGGAACTTTAACTGAGTAAGGAAATAATGATAATAATATTAAAACAATCTACTAAATGTCCCCTAAAGCTCACGTTAGTAAAATATAAAGTGGTCGTAATCTACTGTAAAGCTTCACCTGTGCAGTGAGGTGACACCGCGCGCACACACAAACACACAGTCAACGCTTTCTTTCACTTCCTTTTTGTGAGTTTATCTATAAAGAGCAACTTCAGCAGAATTTACATGTTCAGAGAACAACCCAGAATACCCCATTTTGCTCTTTAAATTTGATATCTTTTCTGAAGCCATTTAAAAGTAGCTAGCAGCGTTAAGCTGATTAGGTATCTTGTAGTCCAGTTGTTAGCAACTCAGTAATATTATGAGGCTTCCGGCACAATTCAGCTGAAAAAAACAAAACAGAAACGAAAAAAACCCCAAACTGAATCTTTGTAATACACATGGACCATAGTATCAGGTTTGAGTGGTCAGTATCTTACTTACTACAACACTGGCGTCTTGTGGGATAAGCTAGCCAAGTATGCTAATTAGCAGCTAATGTTACTAATGTTGTGTTTTTTAACACCGATGGAAAGGTTGAAACCAAGCGCAAACCTTAAAAACTAGCCCCGAAGTGTTTCTTACTAGCACCTAGTACACTGTAGCCAATTTATTTCAACGTTTAAACAACTTTTATGGCGTTTTTTTTAAAGCTATTTTTTAGCCTCCTCTAGGGTTGGTCCCCCAACTTACCTGTAAATTGTTGTTGGCAGCCATAACGGCGGATCACTTGCCCAGTAATCAAAGCGAACGTAACACCACGCGAGTAAACTATTTTTTAAACACTCTACTTAAGAAATCAGCTACACGCGTAGACTGTAAACACGCAAACGAGGTTTCAAGCTGACTTCTTTTGGTGTTTTCGTATCTCTGAACGCTCCCTTCGCAGAGCCGAGGAAGATACTTCCGCATTGAAAAGTCGATACTCGCGTGCACGAAATGTAATGACGTCAAGACGTAGCCTCCACACAGTCATCGTAAACACAGGTCATAGATGCAGTTCAGTAACTGTCACCATTCAATGCTGCCCTTTTTTTCTAAAACAAAAAACTGCGCTTGTCCTAACTATTTCAGCCCCGTAATTCTCTTCATTATGGTCACTCCCAATGAAAATCTTAACATTTTCAGCTCAGCCTCCTGCCTTTTTGTCGATGACAACACTTCCAAACATACATCATAGCAGTTTTTATATTTTTCTGTAAACCTTCTCTGTTGCTGTTATTGCTATCCTTGTCTTACAAATCACTCTAATCTCCACCCTCTTCACCCTGCCTGCACTCTCTTTTTCACCTCTCTTGAGCACTGTTTGTTGCTTTGAATGGCTGACCCAAGGTATTTGACTCTTCCTGACTTAACTTACTCCACTCCTTGTATTTTAAGACCTATAAAGTGAAGACTGGGTATGGATGAACTTTTTCATGCCTCTATAAATTTTGTGTTGCTGTCATGTGGTGTGTGTGTGTGTGTGTGTGTGTGTGTGTGTGTGTGGTTTGTCCTCTTTATATTATTATTATTATTATTATTTTTAGTTTACAACAAATAAATGTCCCTTGAAGTTTTGAAATGATAGGCAGGACTCTCACACTGCCCCACCCCACTAATTTTTTCATGATCCATTTGTACAGGGAATATTTTGTACTGTCATATCTGTAATGACCTCTTTATTCACTAGGTACTCCTGTAGTTCTTCCGCTCTGTCCAAGTACTGTTTACATTTATCTCTTATCTTCTGGTTGCCATCTTTACCTTGAGGTTCACCTGAAAGAAGAAAACAACAATGAAACAATGGTTTCAGCAAACACACAAAGATTTTCTCATCACACATCACAACTAAAAAATGTGTTGGCCTAAAACTATGTAGCTGTTTATGTTTCAGCCAAATTCAGCCAAGAGTTGAGTGTATTCCTTCACTGATGTCCAATAGTGCAGCCGCCTTCAGAGTGAAGGGACGGCGTATACTGTAATATTTCAGATAACAGTAGGGTGATATTAGCTGCGTGATATTAGTCACAATGGTGACGCACGTTTCAGAATGTGGAGAAAGTACTTGACAGCATGTTGGTAAGAGCGGATGGCCTCCTCATAGTTTCCAGCCTCGTCCTCCTCTGAGGCCTTCTGTGCTACGGCAATAGCTTTCTGAAACGACAGGACATGGATCAATAGTTCAGACCTTGTGTTTCTATTACATCCACCAGCATAGTTCATTCATGAACCTTAACAGGTCATAACACCAAAGTGTTCTATGAAGTATCCTGATGTTTCACTATCTGAAGTCAGAAACATGGATTATGAAGGAACACTAACAATAATAAAAACATTGAGGCTTTGAGCTAGTGCATAAATTGGGCCATTCCAAAGCTGAGTAAAGGGAAAGGAAAATATAATTAAATTCTGATACTTTTAAATGTGAAAATCCAAAAAAGTTCATGGCTTTTAAAGATGACCTACCTGTATTTACCCATCTTATAATAAATTTGGTAATCAATATGCATGCACCATTTATGAAGTAATGAACCATCAGGTTCACACTGCAGATAGACACCCTGAGAGCTCCCTTCATAACCTTGGTCTGAATTTTCTATTGGAATGAACTTCCATGCATTATTATCATTCTGTAGCTGGAAATGTTTCTTGAATTTATAGAAGTGTTTTCAATTTTGTGTTTCCTGTTCAAAACTGCCAGTGAAAATCAGTCAAGACTGTTGCTGTTATCTGCCAATCTTTAAAAGACTGTACTGTCTTTCATCTGTGTGAACAGACTGAACCTTACAATGTAAAACTATGTGGAAAATTAGCAGAGGCTATTGTGTGCCATCCACCTCTAGCTACCCATTCGTGTATTATGAAAAGCAATATACACTCAATGGACACTTTATTAAGTACACATTGCTAGTAAAGGGTTGGACCTCCTTTTGCCTCCATAGCTGTTCTTATTCTTCATGGCACGGATTCAACAAGGTGCTGGAAACATTCCTCTGAGACTTTGGTTCATAATAACGGGATTGTGTTACACAGTTACTGCAGATTTGTCAGCTGTACATTTATGATTCAAATTGGCCATTCCACCCTACACTAAAGGTGCACTACTGGATTAAGGTCTGGTGACTGTGCAGGCCATTTAAGTACAGAGAAGTCATTGTCATGTTCAAGAAACCAGTCTGAAACGATCTGAGCTTTGTGACAAAGTGCATTATTCTGTGGACATAAAGGGATCGACATGGTCAGCAGCAATACTGGAGCTTAAATGATGCTCAGTTGATACAAAGTGTTGTAGAAACATATCACACACCAATATATCACCATTACCAGCTAGAACTGTTGATACAAGGAAGGACAGATCCATACTTTAATTTTATTTATACCAAATTCTGACCCTACCACCTGAATGGCAGAGAATACGGATACTCAGACTGGGAAACATTTTTCCAATCTTCTTTTGTCCAGTTATGGTGAACACATGAGAATTAGAATCAGTTTCCCTGTTCTTAGCTGACAGGGGTCGAACCTGATGTTGTCTTCTGCTGGTGTAGCCCATTTGCTTCAAGGTTAGACATGTCTTGTGTATTCAGAGAGGCTCTTCTGCGTACCTTGGCTGTAACAAATGCTTATTTGGATTACTGTTGCTGTCCTATCTATGAAAAGCAGTCTGGCCATCAACAAGGTGTTTTTTCCCCTGTGTGGTAAATCCCACTAAATACTCTGACCAACGAGTCTGCCTCCAACATCTACGCCGTGTTCAGAGTTGCGTAAATCACATTTCTTCCTTATTCTGATGCCCAGTTTGAACATTGCTGTGTCAAAAAGTGATATCAGATGCTTTTATGTGCTATGCATTTTCTTTTATGGTTAACTAGACTGCAGTTAACAAGATTTATCAGGTGGTTATATATAAAACAAAGAAATGACCTGTTTTGTAAGTATCTTTATGGGTCTGCTTTATTGTACATATGTTATCATATATTTTAAAATAGCACTGACTAAAAGAGTCTTTACAGAACCATTATATTTTTTGTCATCTCTGCTGCCCTCTTCAGCAGCTCACTCTTAAACATGACTTTTTAGTGTCAGTGAGACTATTTATAAAAGATATATAAAAGTCTCTTTGCCAATAAACTGATTGCAGCTTCTACCTCTTGACAGAAATGTTGGTTGTGGCTCAGAATGACTTCACGAGAGACAGATTTGACATTTGTTCCACAGATTATAAACCAACACGTCATTTACGACCGTTTTAATACAGGCTATCTTTTTTTTTTTTGCACAACACTGCCCCTAAATGCACTGGGTTGCTGCCGTGTGACTGGCTGATACGAGCAATTGAGCAGATTTATCTAATGAAGTGGTCGGTGAGGGTATTTACTGCCGTCATCAGATTTAACAAACAGTAGAAAAATACATTATTAAAACTAGTTAGTTCACTGATTATAATTAACCCTGACTAAAACACCTCGTTACTTCTTTCACGAACTGCCTCTGAATCTGCCGCGCTCATGTCAACCCTATTTTGCGGGCAGTGATGCAGTTAGCTCTGGAAGTGACCTAATGAGGCACACAAATAGAGAACTTAGAAAACAAAGCACGGATCAAAAAGTATCAACAAAGTCAACCGTGTCAAAACGAAACCTGCAAAACTGCAAACATGAAACACCCTCTGTGATTTCCCTCCAGTATGAGAAGAAGTGGCAAACACGTAAGAAACACGACGTTTTCCAGCCTTAAAGTTGTTGTTTTTTTAACCTACCTGCAGATTTGTTGGCTCCATGAGGAGTCCCGTACGAATTAAAGAAGCACAACAGATTCAACACCCGAAACTCTGTTTCGTTTACTCGACAATGCCAGAAGTTCCTGTTTGCTTGTCACCGCCTTAGCATTGTGACACACGCGTCCAACAAAGTAGCCTTGCCAGTCAGCCAGTCAGAAAGAATGAGAACGATGCGGGACACCCGTCCTGTCACTGAGTCACTGTACTTAATTGTTGTTGTGCTGGTTAAAGTCAATACGTGTTGCTGAATCACTGAATCATTGTCCAGCAGCATGAAAAAGCTGGTTCGGAATTTTATTGTCTGCTTTCACTGAAAAAAAATTTAGGGGTGGCGTCACACATATAAGAAAGTAAATAAAAGTCAGATAGAGAGAGTTTTAGATGCAACTCGGTTGCAGTAGTTAAAAAAAGGCACATAAATCTGGACGTTCGCATGTGCGAATACGCACTAAAATCCCCTTCTCTGATGCGACATGTGATATATGCACCACTAGAGGTCGCCCCAAGATCACCGTGCAAGAGTCAACAACGTTCGAGTCATACTGTATAAAAGTTTGTATACGGTCATTGTGAACTCCTGGGGAGGGGAGGGGGCACTTCGTAGGTGTAGAGCGCGCCAGATTCTGCTGTTCTATATTCACGCGAAAACTATACAAATAAAACATGATATGAGGTTCCGAGTGTAGGCTTAATGCTTTCACAGACAGTTTTTTTTCTATAAACAGACGTATTATTCAATAATCAGTCGTAATTAAATTTTTCCCTTTTTATGCCACACTTCAGAATCCAAAATATTGGATTGGACACCGCATTATTTAACGAGACAATAACATTAACTGGTGGAAAATTAAATTTAGTGGTCAGCACACTTCACGCTAGCTAAGGGTTGATACAAAAATATAGTATACTAATTCCCTGGTTGTCGGCGCTCCACCTGCAGCAGCTCTATTCTCCACCAGCTGGGACCGCCCCACGCTTAAGTCTGAATCTTTCATGTGTTTGGAGATGTTTTGGTTTAAAAGCTCCTAGAAGTCTCAAAACAGGGTCACACGCAGTGACTTTACACTGTTAAATCCTTTTAAAAAAGTTTTACACCGAAAAAGGAAAGAAAAAAAGGACAAAAGATGAGCTTCTGGTGAATGCTGTGACGGCAGACCTTTGGCCCCACTCAGCGGACCAGCGTCGAGCTCAGACCATCGACCTGACACCTGATAGCTCCAGTGTGCCGCACCGTCTGGTTCAGAGCACGCAGTGCTGTCTGCGTTGAGTTTGGTGACATGCGATGGAAATAGATTACACCTCCAAGCAGCAGAAGATCCACTTAAAAGCGTCGTTTTGGGATTAACAGACGCGTTAACCCGCTAAAAGAGAGCCCCCACGCGTAACTCGCAGCCCATTAGCGCATTTCATGGAGATCCTTAGATGACAAGACCCGCTGCACGCTGCGGGTTGCGCTCAGCAACACGGATCTGTAATTTTGGAACATGGCGAGAGGGATGAGAGGAGCTCATCTCCTCTTTGGATTTTTTATTCTTGGGTTGACGCTTTTCAGGGACGCGGACGGACAACAAACTTTTAATGACTTAACCGGTTTCAGTTTGAATCCACCATACTTTAACCTCGCACAGGGATCCGGGATCTCCGCTACAGCAACCTGCGGACAGGATGAGGCTGGCACACCGAGATATGATTTATATTGTAAACTAGTCGGAGGGCCTACAAATGGACTTCTTACTCAAAATATACAGGTAAGGAAATAAGCCTTCGTGCATGCGTAAAAGGATGGGGACGTGGTGATTACATTGTAATGTGGGAACTCCTGTAACTAGCGACCCACTCGTCCTTTTTAATGGCCCAGTCCAATGCTCCTAGTACTACCAGGAACCCCTCCGGGAACCGTGACAATTAACTGCCCACCCTGACCAAGTTGCACAACTGCCAGAAATAGTTTTACACCATTGTAGTTGAGTTCCACATTTTCTAAAGGAAATGCCCTTTCAACAGGGGTCTTATTTCCTTAGGAGATCTCCCAGGGCAATAAGGCTTTTACAGCCCTATAATACTATAAAATGCGTTCCCAAGCTTTTTCAAGTCAAGAATTTCATTAATCTACATTAAAGATATCATATTTATTTGTTTTTTGTCGTTGTTGTTTTGTTGTTGTTGTTGTTGTTTTAAGCTTTTGGCAGTACAGGTAAGTTTTTTGCAAGCACCTCCACCATTATTAAACATGTCTGCTAATTGTTTCTGAATACTAACGACCTGATTCCTTTTAGGGTCAGTTTTGTGACTACTGCAACTCCGTTGACCCAAACAAAGCCCACCCTGTGACCAATGCCATTGATGGGACTGAACGGTGGTGGCAGAGCCCTCCTCTCTCCAGGGGGACTGTCTACAATGAGGTGAATGTTACCCTGGACCTTGGACAGGTGAGATTATCATAACTCACACTACACATGAACAGATGTCTCCTGGTTAATACCAGCTGTGTGAATAATGATAGCTCAGTGGTGTCAGTAAAACATAGCACCTGAATGTTACAAGGGGAGAAGAGGAACATTTATGTCTTCCTTTGCCATTGCTTTGTGGCTGTGAAATAAGTTATTCCATTTGTGTGAGGTGACAGAGCACCTTTGCTGGTGTGAAATGGGAAGTCTGTTATATTCTTGTACCACTTTCTGTCTTTTTGTTATTGGTCTTTGCTTTGTTTTTGCTGCTGCTGATTTATTTTTGATATGCCGGCAAGAAATCGTTTTTTTAAAACTTCTCTTTTTTCCCTTCATAAGTATTCCAAAGGTGTAACATGATTATGTTTTCAGTGTGAGCTTCATCACCTCAGCTAGCAGTAATCATGTGAATAATGTGCTGCAGTTGGACTCTTGCCAGGAATCAGATTCACGCCCCTTTAGCTGGAGAGCATGCTTCCATCCTGAGCTGTGTGTCTCTGGCAGGAGTTTGGCTAACGGCCCATAAAACAGCACCTCATGCTCAATTATCCACCGTGAGGAAAGAGAGGAATGCTGTCTCTGGATTAGGGATCAGGAGAATGTAAAATCGAATAGGAGAAGTTTAGGTGGAGGCATGGACCTCTTACGTGATCAGGGTTTTGACTAGCTTTGGAGAAGACTTCAAAAAAATAAATGAGAGAGAGGAGCAAAAGTGCTCCCCTGCACACGTGTTGCATCTTTGGCTCCCAGTGGGCACTGTGTCAGACAATGGGTGTGGGCTTTTCTGTCTCTGTTTTTAGACAGACTGAGCTGAGCAAAGCTCCTGCATGGTTAAATATAGTCCAAGCTTCCAAGAGGATGGACACATGCAGGGCTTTTAGAGATGTCTGCCTTTAATACATGGTAATGCTCAGTTTATTTAGGAGCAGGGAAAGCAGTATTATTGCATTATAGGGTTCTAGAAGAGTGTTGCTAGATCTCGGACTGTAACTCAACCAAACAAAACCCTGCCTCCCTTCAATACAACACAATCTTAACTACATATGCACACACAACACACCCGTTTCACCTATATCACAGTTTTTCTTTTTTTTTTTCCACCACGACTCTAAATGCTCACCTGCTGCCCTTGCATCCTAATGTTTAGTGCTCAAATCGTGTTAAGATATTTTTGTTTTTGTAATTTAATTATATGATCATATGTTTGCAGCTCCTTGATGCATAGAACAGGGTTGTCAAACTCATTTTACAGCTCAGTTTGATCTTAAGTGGGCCAGGTCATTAAAAACTACGGTGGGCCTGAGAGGCCAAACGGACTGCAACTTAAGAAAAAAACAGCAATAAGAAAAATGCTGCAAAAGCACACAAAACACAATGGAAATAGGAAAAATGACAAAAATAAAAAACAGAAATAGGAAAAAACAGATTTCCAAAAGCACAAGGGAAGTGTTTCTGGAGAGACAATAACCCAACGGACCAGTTGCAGGAACCCAAAACATGGTGGGTGTGTTTTATCATGATTCATATAATACTGATGACGGATTTTTAGGCTAATAGTTAGGCTAACACACTTACCTCTCATCTTTTCTTAACTCACAAAACCGATAGATCCTCCACTTCTTTTGAGTGTCTCCCAGCGCAATTCTTAGCATTTTTTGGTTCCTGCAACTGGTCCGTCGGGTTATTTTCTCCCCAGAAACACTTCCCTTGTGCTTTTGGAAATCAGTTTTTTCCTATTTCTGTTTTTGTTTTTCCTATTTCCGTTGTCGTTTTTCCTATTTCCGTTGTATCTTGTGTGCTTTTGCAGCGTTTTTCTTATTGCTGTTTTTTTCTTAAGTTGCAGTCCATTTGGCCTCTCAGGGCCACCGTAACAAACCCTCTTTCTGACAGTGTAAAGACGTTCAGCTGCACATTAATCCCTGATATCTCAGTATAAGAAGTGCAACTTCAACAGCACGCTTAAGTTTTACGACATGATAAAGAAATGCTGTAAAATGCACGAGCTGTAAAATGTATGAAAATGCAGTATGAAAATGCAGTTAAAAGTCAAAATGTCCTTTATATTTTCCAAAGATGTCCGGTTGGCTGGGCCGATTCTGGTCCCTGGGCCTTATGTTTAACACCCTTGCTCTAGAATACCAAATCAAGTACCTGACCAGGTTACTTACATTCGTATATGTGATGTTTGGGGTGTGCTTTATTTACCCTATTGCTGTGTTTCATGGCTTTCTTCCACCAAACAAACATAAGCCTGTGCATCATCCAGAAAAGTGCTCTAAGCTGCCGTGTTCTTTGAGTGTTCTGTGTAAAACTTTAATAGCTTTGTAGATTCTTTTTAAATCCATAGGATCAATTGTGTATACAGTGAAATATGTGGGCTAGACTGAGCTGAAAGGGTACTGTGGTTTCTTTCAAGAGCAACGCAGGTGGCTGTGCAGCTCTTAGGAGAGATATTAGATAAAGGCACACTTGATGTTTATGTTAGAATAATGAGGTTCAAAGAGGGGGCCTCTTTTGACAGAGCTGCTTCCGGTCTGTCTCTTTCAAAGACGACCGTTTGAAGCATGGCTTGCCAAGTTTGAAGCTAGACTAAACTGATATAAAGTGACCTGAACGGTTGCTATGATAAATTACACCAGTATCCTGCTGCCTTGGCTTTAATGGCAGTGTGGTTCTGTTGGATACTCTGTCAGTTGGACTAAAATTTAAAGTTTTTATTTTTGCTAACTTGTCTAGATTTTTTATTTGGCTGGAACATGTGTCATCACTACAAGAAGCAGTCAGGGCATAACTGGGCATTTTCATTTATTGTACTAATAACAGTCTCAGAAACAAAGATTCGGACAGCAAGGTTTTCTTTTTTTACATGTAACAATCCAAAAGAACTCGTTATTAGCTGTTTGATAACAGAGTCAAGTCAAATATTCCTGTGTTGTTGATTCATGGCAAGAGGGGGGAGGCTATCTTCAATATCCTGCATACAGAGGACTCACATCTATACATACAGCAATGTGCAATAGTTTTGAGCTTCCCCTCATTTATTTATATTTTTCTTACCTGTGTTGCAATTTTTTTATTATTATTTTTTTTAGCAATAGTGTTTCAGGCCTTCTGATGGGCTCTCAAAGGTTTTCTTTGAAATCTTTTCCACTCATTTTAAATTCAGTCATTGTTCCTGACTCTTTTCAAAAGAATGTGTTTTGTTTGTTTGTTAAACTGATCTAAAAGGCACCTAACCCAAGGGATGAACCAGTGTTGTGTCTACACATAGCAGATAACTTAGCAAAGAGACGGTTTTAAATTATATTGTATTTCCTTTTGTTACTGTATAAATTGTGTGTCACAAAAACACACAATTTATAATCTACTATCTACAGTAGATGGATTGTGGCTGTCAAGAAGCCACAGGGAAACAGGGAGAAAAGGTATGTCAAATTACAGAAGAACTGGACTGTAAAACAATGGCAACAGGCCTGATGAATCCAAATGTGATTTGAATTTGATTCAAATCATCGTGAGTGTGAGAGGTACAAGAGTGAGCGTAAAACCCAAGCTCTGTCATGTTTTGGATCTGCATTTGGGTGTTGGGATCTTATCAGAACTGATGGAAATATTTTGAACCACCATGCAATGCCATCTGGAAAACATCTGATTGATAACAATTTAATTTTTTAGCATGAAAACTGATCCCAAACATACATTAAAAGCAAAGTGGTTTGTTAGTTGTTTTATATGTATAAAACTGGTTAACTTGAGCAGTAGGCTAATAAGATTTTGGTTATAGTTTTTGTTAAAAACAATTACAAAAAAAGTCCTGGTGTTTAGGACTGACGGACGGTCAACTTAGGCAAAAAAAACCAACCAGTTTTTATGTTTTAACAGCTCCATTGTTGATAATATGTTCTGTGGCCTTTTGCTCCCCTGACCCACAAAAACAGCATCCTCTCCAAGTTCCTCAACTTAACAAAGCAAACACTTCCACAGAGTGGAGCAAGGCTGCGTCTCCATTCATGTAGCAAGTTGGTCTGGAGAGGAAGAGCGAAAATGGGAATGGCTCGCAGGCAAGTCGAGATGAATTTGCATATTTAGAAAGTAATATGCCATTTTTTAAAATAAATTAAGTGACTTTTAGAGTTTAACCATTGCCAGGATTGGGACATTGAAATTCCGGGGATTTATTGTCTTATTACTGGATGAGATTATCCCTGGAAAAATGAATATTGCCTATGCCATCAACAGGAGGCTGACATTTTTGGTTTACAATAAAAGTCTTGACAGTTATGGATTGTCCTGATATTTGACTTTTGTCTCAAGACCTTTGTCGCTGCATGGGCATTTCTTTGTATGAAGCCAACTTTTTTCTCACTTTCTTTACTAAGATCTCTTTTGTATGTTGTATCCCCTCACAGTAATGATTTTAGAGATGTTGGGAAGAGAAACAAGAACTAAGGAACAAAGTTTCTAATGAGAATGTGGAGGTGCAGCATTTACACATCGTGATAAAAGATTACCGATACACCCGTGTTTTTTGGTCCTGACCTCTTACTGCCATTGCACACTTTAAAAAACTCTTTCGATTTTTCACCTTTGTTTTTCAAAAACTCTGGCATGCGTATTTATGACATTATTTATTTTAAGTGACTGTGATGTTTTATCGCTGTATTGGCCTTGGGTGATGTCTGTGCTGTTTAACTGCTGTTCTGATTTATGTAGCGCTGTAATCAGGTCACCATATAGTTTGCCTGGGTTGATGATTAAAACTGTCTTACAAACTAATCTGAGTCTAACAGACAAAACCAAGACTGAATATTTGGAAACACAATGCGTTTTACCTTTTACCAGTTCTCGGGCAAACATTTGCTAAAACCTCGCACCGCTTTCGTTAACGGCCATAGAGGTCAAATGCTTCTTGTAGCAGGATCGCTTTCTAAATTGCCTGCAGCTAAGCAATCTACACTGCACAGGCCCCCTGTCTCAGACAGGCCAAGGCAAGCAGGCAAGCTGCTCCCTGTTTTTGTGACTTCTTGGCTTTTTGACCTATGACCCATGACAAATCCTACCTTCAGTCAGGAAACGACCACAGTGATCTTCAGTTACTCCCCCTAAACACCTTAATATGATGTTTGGTGTCACTGGCTTCTTTACTTACTTGTTTAGGAATTTGCTTAGAGTGAATAACTTGGACTATACAGAGGCATGTGCAGGTTGCACAAATACACATTTTGTGTTGTGCATTTTTATTTTAGCACATTTTGTCAGAAACATACTTATTATGAATTGATGACGGCAAAAAGTAGCTTCTCTTCCTAGAACCTTTTTCCTTGTGAACCTATTTACAGGGCACAGTAAGTAAGCCATTGTTCCTCTAAATATTTATGCCATGTATCAGGCTACCAGTCACTCCTTTTTTCTGGGGAATGTATTTTAGGAGCCCTGACCACATGTGCTTATCTGCCTGAGTGAACCCAGAGTAGACCATGTGAGGCAAACATTATAGGCCTTACAGCAGTCTGTCTGATGAGAGTGAGCTGCTTCTCATTGGTAGAAGTCAGGCAGTGACTGAGTGAATATTGGATCCTAGTAGTTTAAACGACGTTCTGATTAATTACGTGTTTTGTTTTGTTTCATTCTTTTTTAGCTTTGAGGCATTTCTTAAGTCGTCTGGTGTTTATCATGTTCGTGCTTTTGCTGCTTTAAATAGCCTCTGATTGCAGAATGTCTTGTTATTTGTGATTTGAAGGTTATTCATTTAGAAGGCTTTGGTAGTGTGCACACTGAGACCTTTCACTTTTTAGAAGATGTGAACAAGTTCAAGATCTATGATTTAGCTTTGTAACAAAGTGGCAAGAGAGTGACTCAGGTTAATGCAATGTTTTTGGCTCTGTCTATAATTCAGCAATCGTCAAGAGAAAAAGCTTCCAAGAACTCAATTTTGGAGACATTCCCCTGGAACCTAATCCTCTTTCTCGGGGGTTCACCTCCCACAAAAGTTGGTTTGAATGTTTTATTTGCAGCCGTCGCCCCCTTTTGTGTTAGAATCCTTCTAGGCGGTATTGTGTGACATCCTTTCTATGCTCTCAGACTCTCACAAAAGTTTGGCCCTTTTAAGCCTTGCTGAAAGTGACCTGGCCTTCTCTTTTCACAAGATAAATGGCTAGAAATAGAGAGGTGGTGTAATTTGGTGGTGAGAAAAGAGAAAACACACATAGCGTAGAAGTTATATCTGAAAACATTAAATTTTCCTGGCTTGTTGAGCACTCTTGATGCTGTTTAATCTAATAGACATTAATGTACAACCATGCATGATGCTTACTTGTATGCATGGGTGACCTTCTGGGTCCAGATTCAGTTTGCATGGCTGCACTGCGTCTCTTGAAACCATGTTAGAAGCGGATTTGTACTTTGTATAGGCTGTAATCCTAATTGAAGCTGTGATTTGCCGATGTAATCCTGAACAGTCAAAGAAGTGAGTAAATTGCTGTTGAAGAACTGCCTATCTATGCTTTGTAATAAATATTTCTTCATACTGTATAGTTGGCTCACCCCTGAGACAACATTGGCTGTTACATATCCCTTTTGCTTCGGTGACGATGGAGGTGATGTAAGTGCCTGTCTTTAGCTGGGCTGCCCAAGGCGCCAGGCCAACCCAGCAGATATTTACAACTACACTAACAGTCACACTGTGCTAGTTAGCATTAGCAGAGTGCATCACGGGTGACTGTTGGACAGCAGCTCCTCTTAAATCTGGAGCTGTGATGTGGAAAAGCTTGTGGGGGTTAACGTGGGATCTGTTCACCTTTTCAAGGGCCACGCCACCAGTTTGTACATAGTAATGTTATTCAGTGGTCACAGGTTTACTGACGCAGGCATTGATGCAATGGGAAGTTTCCTAGACCCATTTGACAGGGGTGTTTCATGAATAGCTCACCCATATATACACCCATGTATACTGCAGCACAATGCAGCAACATAGCTGCAGAATTTTACACATCACTACTAAAGCACTGTGTTCCATAAATATTTTTTTTGTTTTTTTGCTTAGATTCCAATTTTTTAATCAGATTCTATCACTTGGTTATTAGATCGCTGATTTCTTCACATTACAGCCAGTTTTGAATTTGCATTGCTTTTAAAACATCCTCCAATGAATAACTACTGTCACACTGGACCCCCTTTTGCCTTCCGAGCTGCCTTAATTGTTTGTGGCACTGAGTCAACAAGGTGCTGGAAACGTTCCTCAGAGATTTTGATCCATATTAAAATCGCACAGTTACATCCATGATGTGACTCTCCTGTTCCACCACATCCCAGAAGTGTTCTTTTGAATTTAGATCTGGTGGCTATGGAAGCCATTTGAGTACAGTAGACTCATGCTCAAGGAACCCGATTTAGATTATTTGAGCTTTGTGACACGGTGTGTTATCCTGCTGGAGGCAACAATCAAAAGATGGGTACACTGTGGATATAAAAGGATGTACATGGTCAGTAATTAGGTAGGGTGTCTTTAAATGAAGCTCAAGTGGTTATTTTCTTGGCAAAGTGTGCCTAGAAAATAACACGCCCACCATTACACCACCATCACCAGCCTGCATCTTTAATACCATTCAGGATGGAGCCATACTTTCATATTGTTTCTGACCCTGCCAGCAGAAATTTGAGTTCATTAGACCAGACAACTTTTTTCCAATCTTCTTTTGTCCAACTTTGTTACTCTTGTGTGAATTGTAGACACAGTTTCCTGTGGCACTTGTTGTGGTAGTGTTGTCACCCAACACTTCAATGTTCAACTAGTTTCAGAGATGCTCTTCTGCACATCTTGGTTGTAACAAGTGGTTATACAAGTTACCGTTGCCTTCCTATAAGCTCAAAGCAGTCTGGCAATTCTCCTCAAATATCTAACATTGACAAGGAATTTTCAACTAAGCGTACATGGCTAAATGCACTGAGTTGCTCCCATGTGATTGGCTACTTATGTATTTAAGTGAAGAAGCAGTTGAACAGATTTACCTAATAAAGTGGCGACTGAGTGCATAATGTTCAAAGCAGAAGTAGAAATGTGCGGCATTATTACCAGAAATACTTCTCGTGCAATTTTTAGCCAACTGCTCGTCGTCACCATATAACTTCTGTCATGGAGACAGAGAAAAACATACCAGACTACCCCCTTCTCCTTCCACAGCCCACCTGTTGCACACAGACAAACAGTTGTACACTGCATTATTACAGACTGGAGTGCAACTGCTCCATCCCCACTGCGCTACGTGTCCTGTCTGGCACGGGTGATCCACTGTAACAGAAGGTGATGCCTCCCCTCCTTTAAATTGCATTCTTCTGATTTTATATCAGATTTTCAGGCGCTCACTGTCAGGATTGTGCTCTCAATCTAGATTTAGTTTTTTTTGGTTGTACCCTTTGGTTGAACTTTGGGATTATGATGTTCAATATTGCTAACAGTATTGCTAGCTTATGTCTCATTTCCTACCTGTTTAACATTAAAATAAAATAAAAGACATGGAAATGTTTGACACAACATTTTGATGATTGAGGAAGCTGTGAGAAAACCCTAACCAGTTCATTTTACAGTACACTTCATTTGATCTACACAAAAAGATTATAATTGAAGAGATCCACGTGGCAGGCATGCCTAAAAGGAGTATAACAACCCAAGGGTCATGCAATCAGCTCTTTTCTTTTGAGATCTTGTAGCTCCACAGCTCTAATACCTGAAGGGGCAAGCATGTGTGAAGTTAGAGGGTAGAACCTCTGTGTAGAGGCAACAGTGGGGCTGCAGATCACACTGAATGGTGCAAGTATATCACTTCTGAGCTGTCGCACATACAAAATGGGTTATTCATGTGGACAGTTTTGGGCCTGACATGTTAAGGGTTGATGGGTTTAGGAATGATTAGTGTGTGTGCATGTGTGTGTGTGTGTGTCAGAATTAATTTACACATTTCTACAGGCCCAAAAAGGAAAGGAAAATATGTTGTTATGCTGTTAAAAAGGTGTTTGGTCACGAGGGATGTGAATGGCTTTGTTGTTCTGTTGCGTTAATTAGGAGGTTGGAGGAGATCTGGATGCTTTACACCTTATATATATGACATCAGGTCTAGGTCAAGAATTTAAGAAGGGTGGTAAAAAGCGAAGAGGGTAGTTGTCAAACCTGTCAAAGCTAAAACTCTGACCTTTTTGACACCCACCCACACAGCCCTGTGTTGTGGGTGTTGAGAAGTCAGACCTCACGGCAGTACGAAGCCGCAGATGCTGGGAGGGGGAGAGGATGGTACTTCTCAACTGCCATTCCAAGTGTTTTTTTTTACCTCAAGCTTGTCAGTGTGTTTCATGTCTTTCGTGCCACTACTCATGCACTTAACATGCTGTTACAGTATTTCATGGTTCCTTCAAACAATACGTAGGTGCTGGACATATTTCAAGAGCATGTGTTTAGACTGGCAGGACACAGTTGGAAAGACAGGCCTGAAATTAAGCAAAGCCATGCCAGGACAGGCATGGCTTTGCTTAAGCAGTTTCCAAGATCACACTGTCTGTTTCTAGCTGTGTTTGTTTCCGGAGGATTCATCTTGCCAACACTCAGTGTTTGGCATCAAGTCAATAATAAGTCCCTGAATCTTTGTGTCATCATCGCATTACTTGTAACTAAACTTTGAGATTGCATAGCGACTTGCAGACTACAGCTCAGTTTGTATCCCAAAAAGCTAGTTTTGTTGCACTACCCATCTTGAACCCAAATCTCTGTTGAAACACAGCTGGTGTCTGATTGTTTCAGCACTCTAATTTGGACTTTGGCTTCTTTTTTTTTATTTTTTGTGACACTGGAGGATCTTGTTGCCATCTTTATCATCACAAGTGGTGGAGGAGATTTTCACTGCTGAACGTTGATGTCAGCAGCAGGTTCCTGTAAGCAGGGACACACTCTGCTTTGGGGGCATTAGGGGGGAAGGGGAATGTGGCGCTATGTTTGGAATCTGAGATGGGTCTGCGTGCCAGCCACCAAGTCTCTCGCCACTGCACTGACCCTTTTTCTTTCCTTTTTTTTTTTTTACACTCGTGCCATCTCACCCTCCTGACATCTCTTAACGTCACTGCAGCCCATGTGAACCAAACTTCCTGCAGGTCCTCATCAGAACCAGCATGCTGATTACAGGCAACTCCTGCTTCTATTTTTAGATTGCAGCCCGTGCAGCCGTGCATCTTTTTTTTGTTAGTTGCGCATCCTGTTGCATGCGGGTGGAAGTGTTCTCTGATTAATTTTAGGACACACCCTATTCAAAGCTGTGGTTGCAAGTTGTTTTATTTACTTTCCGCTTGGACCCTGATTAAAGACGTTTCCTGATTTGCAAACTGTTTTGTTGTTTATTGGTGATTGTCTGCAATCTTCAGGCAGAAAAAAAAAGGCGGACGTTTCCGTAACTGACCTCTGAACTCTCTCAAAATCCATCAACCTAAGGGCTTCTTGAACTTGAGGTTTTTTCTTGTCAGTATAATTGTGGGTCCTTTTCGACACAGTAAGTCCACAGCAGATGCATTGCCAGACTTTGCTCTGCTTTGATATGTTTGTATTAGAGCTCCTCGTCTCATGCAAGTGAGTAACTGGAATATTTCAAATGCTTCCTTGGGCTTTCATCAATGTGCTGTGGGATGCTGGACGAGTGTGGGCCTGCCTTCATCCGCCTCGAAGACAGACAGTCTGTAGAAATGTCTGTTATTGAAGTAGTGCACCGCATTATGTAGATGCAGTTACATTCATGAGCTTAGCAATGAGTGCAGGTACTGCAGGTTATATGTTTTTGAACCATGCAATGTTTCCGCGTGCCAGCTTTTAGATAAACTCTTTCTAAACCGTGCTAAACAAGACATGGACGGGTGTGGTAGTCGGGTGTAGACGAGGCCTTTTTGTTGACACTGCAGGTGTCACGTGCAGGATAGTGTCAAATGTTTGCGATCCAAGCTATGTCAAGTCCATGCCAAGTCATAACAAAGAGACCTTTGACTGCACAAATTACATTTCTTTTGTACAATGTTCAATCAAGCTGAAGTCACCCGCTTTTAGGGCTTGATAACGATGTTGACGAACTGTAAAGGAAATGTACTGCGGTGAATATCACGGGCCTGACAGAAAGCTCAGTGTTGGCAGAAACCGTCACTGACATCATTCTCTGGCCTCGTGTGGACTGAGTATTCTGATGGGAGGTGAAGATAGAAAGTTCGGGGAAGCATACAGGGATCATGTGGGCTGCACCTGCACCAGTTTATACACTCTAACAAATGTTGGCCACACAGATACCGCTAAAGCTGAGACTCAAGAATAAAAGGGCTCAAAACAGGAAGTTCTTCCTCGTTCAAAGCCATTAATCCTGTGGTGATCATTTACAGAGATAATACAGCCAAGCTGTTGTTGTATCCATACATTCACAAGAGAGGAAATGATATCTTCAGAGCTCCAGGTCAAGCAGGGAACTTTGACAGAGCAAGTACAGGAAACTGTATTTTGCCAAAATTCATTCTGAACACTGGGTGCTTTTTTATTTACCCTCCTCTTTGCTCTCTCTCTCTTTTTATTTTTTTAAAAAAATTTTATTTTTAGCTCTTCCATGTCGCATATGTCCTCATTAAGTTTGCGAATTCACCACGTCCTGACCTGTGGGTGCTGGAGAGGTCTGTCGACAATGGGAAAACCTTCACCCCCTGGCAGTATTTTGCACGTAAGTTCATATGTTAATGCATTAAAAACCTTCTCCTGCAAGCTGGTGCACTTTTTGTGCTGTGAATCAAACATTGAATCCTCTTGAATGTGGTCCCAACTTGAATCAATTACTCAACTGAGTTTCAAATCCAGGAAACGTGCAGGTCTGCAGAATGCCTTTTAAAATAAATAAGTGCCGTTTTCTATTGTTGTCTATAATGATGTAATTAGTGATGACAGATTCTTTTAGACTCTGTTCTCATAAAGGTTTTCTCTGTGGATTAAATTAAAAAAAAAATCAATTTCAGTCATAAATACACAGATAGGGCAGAGTTTCATGTCTCTGCACTACACAGCTTTGGGCCTTTTTATGGAAAGGATTTAAAATTCAGCCTACCAAAAGCTATCACAGCAATCCAGGGTATTATACATTTCTAGAACTGGCAGAGGCAAAAAGAGTGTGGTCATCATTAACACTATTAGTTATACACGTGTCTTTCCTGCCATGACAAGTCAAAGTGTTTCTGTAAAGAAAAAGGCCTGCGGACAGAGTTAAAACTTTGTACTGCAGTATGTTTAATCAGAGACAGATTTAGACAGGGAGTGGGTGTGAACAAAAACCTTTGATTAAATTTGACTTGTTGAAAACATGCGAGAATGTCAGCTTAATGACTGATTTTGGTGTATTAAAAGTGGCAGGTGGTGACACGCTGCAAATCTGACACTGAACTGCCACCATTTTACATACTTAATGCATATTTTGTATGTGCTGATTGGATATCTGAGGGAGGGTGGGATGCGTGCACAGAGCCTGCCAGGAGACACAGCTGTGACTCATCTGTTTTACAGTCTCAAGGTTTCTCTTCAAGTTTGTGTTCTTTCAGGAGCTATCATGAGTTAGAGACTATTAGCTTAACCTTGAGCTTTACCTTTAAAAAATTATTTCCAGCTGCATAAACACTGCAATTGCATATTATATCATTCCTTCCAGTGTATATACACTGAACAAAAATATAAACGCAACACTTTTGTTTTTGCTCCCATTCCCCATGGGATGGACGTAGAGACCTAAAATTCATTCCAGATACACAATATAACCATCCCTCCCAAACAGTGGTCACAAATCAGTCCAAATGTGTGGTAGTGGGCACATCTGCTATATTGAAATAATCCATCCCACCTCACAGGTGTGCCACATCAGGATGCTGATCTGACATCATGAGTAGTGCACAGGTGTACCTCAGACTGCCCACAACAAAAGGCCACCCTGGAATGTGCAGTTTTGTCTCACAGCAAAATGCCACAGATGCCACATGCAATGAGGGAGCGTGCAATTGGCATGCTGACAGCAGGAATGTCAACCAGATCTGTCGCCCGTGCATTGAATGTTCATTTCTCAACCATAAGCCGTCTCCACAGGCGTTTCAGAGAATATGGCAGCACATCCAACCGGCCTCACAACCGCAGACCTCGTGTAACCACACCAGCCCAGGACCTCCACATACAGCAGGTTCACCTCCAAGATCGTCTGAGACCAGCCACCCAGACAGCTGCTGGAACAATTGGTTTGCACAACCAAACAATTTCTGCACAAACTGTCAGAAATCGTCTCAGGGATGCTCAACTGCATGCCCGTCGTCCTCATCGCGGTCTTGACCTGACTCCAGCTCGTCGCCGTAACAGACTTGTGTGGGCAAATGCTCACATTCGATGGCGTCTGGCACGTTGGAGAGGTGTGCGCTTCACGGATGAATCATGGTTCACATTGTTCAGGGCAGATGGCAGCTGAGAATGTCCCAGTTCTTGCATGGCCAGCATACTCACCGGACATGTCACCCATTGAGCATGTTCGGGATGTGCTTGACCGGCGTATACGACAGCGTGTACCAGTTCCCACGAATATCCAACAACCTCGCACAGCCATTGAAGTGGAGTGGACCAACATTCCACAGGCCACAATTGACAATCTGATAGACTCCATGCGACGATGTGTTGCACTGCATGAGGCAAATGGTGGTCACACCAGATACTGACCGGTTCTGGGTCCCCAGACCCCCAATAGCGCAAAAAACTGCACATTCCAGGGTGGCCTTTTGTTGTGGGCAGTCTGAGGTACACCTGTGCACTACTCATGATGTCAGATCAGCATCCTGATGTGGCACACCTGTGAGGTGGGATGGATTATCTCAATATAGCAGATGTGCCCACTACCACACATTTGGACTGATTTGTGACCACTGTTTGGGAGGGATGGTTATATTGTGTATCTGGAATGAATTTTAGGTCTCTACGTCCATCCCATGGGGAATGGGAGCAAAAACAAAAGTGTTGCGTTTATATTTTTGTTCAGTGTATATAGAGAGATTTGAGATTATTTAAAATCCCAGTTTTTCCATTTAAAATTATACTTCTTTGGTCTTTTCCTTTTGCGTCATGCAAAAGGAACATGATCCTTTTTTTCATGTGAAGATGCCAATGTAATTTCTTTACATTGACAAGAGAACTAATTAATTAAATAAATGATTTATTATAAAAATATAAAGAATAATGGGTGTCTTCTTCTCCTTCTTCTTTTTTTTGGCAGATTCAGCACGTGAGTGTATTGAGAGGTTTGGAAAGCAGCCCAATGCCCGTTTATTAAATGATGACGACCAGCTCTGCATCACAGAATACTCACGGATCATCCCTTTGGAGAATGGAGAGGTAAAATAAAAATGTATTTCTTTCTCCTTTTTTCTTTTTGAAGTAAATCAAATAGCTTGATATTGTAATAAGCATTGTAAATGGATTGTAAATTTGTATTGTTTAGGTTGTGATATCCCTTGTCAACGGCCGTCCGGGGGCCAAAAACTTTACCTACTCACCTGCGCTGCAAGACTTTACAAAGGCTACCAATATCCGCTTGCACTTCCTCCGCACCAACACCCTGCTCGGCCACCTCATCTCCAAGGCCCAGAGAGACCCCACCGTTACACGCAGGGTGAGACACACTGAACAACCTCGCACTATGGTGTCATGCTGGCAGGCTCTTGTTTCCCATTTGGCCTTTGCAGCACCCACCTGCTAGCTTGTTTTTTGCTGAAACAAGCGCACAGGCCTACCCACATGTTCACCTGTGTTGAGACCCACTGCCAGGTCTGTCTGTTATCTATCATATGAGTCATCTTGGTAATTTCCTTGATACAGAGTAGTGTACAGGACTGTGCAAAACATCTGAGCTACTCCTCATTTTTTTAATATTTTGCTTCCAGTAGCCAATATTTCTCCAGGCTTTCTGAAGATCTGTCATAGTGTTTCTTTGAAACTGGCTGGTTTTTCACTTATTTTCAGTCAAGTCCTTATATTTGACCATTTTTAGGGGAACACCTATAAACAATTCAAGCATAAAAAGGCACCTAAGTTGCAAATAATTATTTGTTTCCATTTCATGTCAAAAATAACACACTCTGACAGGAAGAAAAAAAATCATTTTATCAGCAACAAGCTAAAGCCCAAAGCGCTATTAGTCGAAAACTTTGTATATCTCAGCATGGTGTGCAGTGTGTCCTGAAAAAAACTTTGAGGAAACTTGTGGAGGACAAAAGCGGCAGACCTAACGATGAAAGTTATCTGAAAGTTGTGTCCTTAAGAAGGAAAAATATCCTGACCTAGGACCGGAGAGATAGATCTGACCTTTGAGTTGATCCAGCTATTGTTCACTGAAGCCTCATCAGAAATGGTCAAAGGTGGCTGCCAAGAAGCCAGAAGTACAACAGTGTCTACAGCCATCTGTAAAACATTGAGACGACTCTGTCATGGTTTAGTCCTGTATTTCAGCCGGTGGGTAAGGGATGTCATGTCAAAACTTGTAGAATTATGAACTTTAAAAAATAATATCACATTTTGATCCATCATGCAGTACCATCTGGAAAGCATCTGATTGGCAGCAGGTGCCAATGATCAATGATCCTAGACACACTGCCAATGCAGTAAAAGCATACCTGGAAAGGAAAACGTGCAATGGAACGCCATCAGTCATTGTTTGGCCTTTCCAGGAGCCTGAACCTCAACATTACTGAAGCAATGTGAGATCATTTAGACAGAGAATGAAACAAAAGGCAGCCAAAATCCAAAGAAATGATAAGAAAGCTTCAGGCTGTGCTGAAGAATAAATATGGTGCTACCAAATACTTACTGTCAAGCCTGTTAGAACTAAACAAACCATTTTTTTTTTGGTTTATGTTTTGGCAAAATATAAAGACATGATGGTTTTGCACAGCACTGTATCTTTGTGATTTACTATTGTGTCTAAAACATCTGTTTAGTTTTCCTTATTCGAACCTTTGGGAATCAGTGATGTTGGCTGCCTTATCTCGTGTTATCTCACGCACTGATTCACCCCATAAAACTAGCATTATCTCATGGGTCATGGTTTAAGTTTGCACTTGTCAGCATGTGTGACTCACTTCTGCTGCCAAGCAGAGCCAGGCATTTGTTCTGGTGTGACTGGTGTCGCTAAGTTGCTGATAACATGGTTGGAAATTATGCTGCTGATAACATATTCTTTATTTGCTGACAGTATTACTACAGCATCAAAGACATCAGCATTGGCGGACGCTGTGTTTGTCACGGGCACGCACAGATGTGTGGTGGAGGCCGTAACCCTGACAACCCAAATAGGTTAGTAATACATACTTCACCTTCAGCTCTAAAATATACTTGCCTTTATTCAGTGAGCTTTTTGTAGAATTGGGGCTCTTGTGTACAACTATTACAGTAAAGTGGATTTAATTCTGAAAGAAAAGAGGCAAAGATTACAAATGCTGCCTCTAGTGTATGAGGTATAGCATAGATAAGATCAAGAGTGATCACTTGTTTCTGAAAAGCACAATTATGTTGTTTGTGCAGTGACTTCACCATTATAAAAAGCAGTAGATTGTTTTAGTTTCCCTGATTACTGGCTGTGATAAGATTTGGGATAAAGCGCTGCTTTGAACCATTGTAAGCATTAGTACTCTGAAACAAAAAAGTCCAAGAAAAAAGAAGAGGATAGGATTCGTGGATGCTTCACTAAGTTGGTTGTCTCATCGCTCTCATCGCTGTAATTTCCAGGTGCTGTAAGCGGCTGTTTTCACCTACACAAAGCTTGAACATCAAACGGAAGACAGGAAGAATTAACGCTGAATAGCAGCTGCGCAGATACCAAAACAAGGCTTAAAGCGAAGCAAATTTGAATGTCTATTTGTCTGACTGTCTGAAATAAGATTTCAGAATGAATGTTAGTGCTCCGCTGTGCGTCCTTGAGTTTGTAGATACCCGACTGTGTGTGCCAGTAAATATCAATGTACAGTTGGGACTTTTTCTCTGAAAACCCATCTTGGCACTACTACTGAATACAGGCGTCTCGTCTCCTTTCTTTAGTCGCCAGTGCGAGTGCCAGCACAACACCTGTGGCGAGTCATGTGACCGCTGCTGCCCAGGATTTAACCAGAAGCCATGGCGCGCTGCAACTGTTGACAACCCGAATGAGTGTCAGCGTAAGTATACATGTACAGTACTTCATTTAGTGTGTAACCAAAACCGCACTCTGCTACTCCCCATGCTGTTGGCTCCTTGAATTACTACCCCCAGAGAGGACTGAAGTGTCCTCTTGCCTCTGATATTTAAGCCCTATTGTGGATGCCCTGATATGGTATTGTGGTGAGCCTCAGTGAAGAGCTGGGAGGACATTCCTGATATGGTATGTGTGATGAACAGCACGGTGCACAACTTGCTTCAGGATAACTGGGTTTTGTCTGTTTAGGTAGCTGGTCAATGAGCTTAGTCAACCCTGCGCCGACCTAGATAGTGAGAGCTTATCAGCGAGCCATTCAGTCCATCAGCAGAGCCTTTGCCAACTGGAATCTAATTGCTTTGCACTGTTGACAAGTTTGGCCTTCATGAAACATAACCTTGAATCAGCCACAGAAGTAAAGCAAGGAAGGAAACTTGTAATCCAGTCAGTGCACTCATGCAGTGCAAATGCACCCAACCCATTCATAATCATTAATAAGACAGGGTGGATTACAGGAAGAGGATATGCCATCTTGTTTAGTTTGGATTTTATAGTTTCTCTTGATGCTTAACAACCTTGACTTAATATTCCTTTTAAGAGAATGAGTAGCTTAAGGTACTTACAGGGGGAAAGGGGGAGTCAGAGGTAATTTACTGGCAGTATAGAATAATACTTGTCTCTGTTTTTGTGTGTGTGTGTGTGTGTGTGTGTGTGTGTGTGTGTGTGTGTGTGTGTGTGTGTGTGTGTGTGTGTGTGTGTGTGTTTGTCTTGGGGGGTTTCCTCCTCAGCCTGCCAGTGTTTCTCCCATGCCTTCGACTGTTATTACGACCCAGAGGTGGAAAAAAGGGGAACAAGTTTAGACACCTTCGGCAGGTTTGATGGAGGAGGAGTGTGCATCAACTGCCAGGTATGTACTGGGTATCAAGTCTAAACTGATTCTTATGTTTGCATGTGTGTGGTTGAAAACAGGATAGAAAGTGAAGCAATATTCCATACTGCATGTCTCTATATCATTCAAGTCTTTTGCAGAGGATTGGATATTGCATACTTCAGTTTGAAACTTGTGCAACTTGCTGTGTGAGCCAAAGCAAACGTTCTTTTTGAAACATTCTAGGAACTTTGTGACCTTCTTTTTGCCAAGATGAACTTGAATTGAGTGTTATGTTAAGATGGAGTGTTATGGATATCAAGTATTGCGTAATGTCCACATAGATTGATGCAAAGCTAGAAACTTAAACTCATATTTTTTTGTTCAAGACTAAAGTTAATTTTGTTCTGTATCATTCTTTAGCACAACACTGCTGGAGTGAACTGTGAGAGATGCATTGAAGGCTTCTACAGGCCTTACAGTGTCCCTACTGAGTCTCCCACCGGATGCATACGTAAGCCACATTTTTGTCTGTCACATCAAAATGCTGTTTTCATACTGATGTTGTAAAACTTTACTATGTACTGATGAAAAAGACTGTGGAAATATAAGCCTATGCTGTTTATGCATGCGTGTGTGTATTTTTGTGGAATCCGTTTTTGCAACTTCTCTGACATTTTTCAAGATACGACAACAGATAGTTTGGGAATCAACTATTGTCCCACCATGTTGTTATGTGACCTACAACATGTGTGATCAATGAGTGAAGCCAAAGTGTATTTTTATTCAAAGCAAGGCTTTAGCACCTCGCTTTAGACTGACACAGATGGCACCACTGTCAAGCACCACGGGCACCGCCGCTTGTTTTATTGCTAAACTGGGCTCTGCCATTGTTTACACTACTTTAATGGTCCATCACTATTCCTCTTGGTATAAATAGCTTACAGTTGTGTTTGCACATGACAAAGTAGTGGAATTAAAGCGGTTGACCCAAGAGCTTTTAATTTAATCATAAAATACACAAACTCAATTAAGTAGCTTAGTAGCCGAAAGTGTTCAGAGTCAGTAAACGTTCATCATTATTAACTTTTAAGAGCTCTCGTTTTGGGATTTGGGATGGTTGAAAGCTTTCTGTACGTGTTACTTTACTTTGTGGAAATTTTGGGTATTTAACCTCAATTTGTGCTCTGAGTGGGCATCATCATCAGCACTGTTGCCTCACATTAAGAATTTGCTGGTTTCGAATCGACCATGTGGTCGGGGTCTTTCTGTGTGGAGTTTGCAGGATCTGTGTGGGTACTCTGACCTCCTCACACAGGTTGATGATTCTCATTTGCCCATACGTGTGAATATGACTGTGAAAGGATAACTGTCTCTGTGTCAGCCCTGCGACAAACTGGTGACCCGTCCAACGTGTACCCCGCCTCCCGCCCAATAGCAGCAGGGATATGCTCCAGTCCCCCCACCCCACCCCGTGACCCTGAAGTAGATAACAGGAAGAAAATAGATGGATTTTACTCTGATGATTCATGTGTTTGTCTATATGTGTATTTTACATCTACATTTTGCACATGTTAACATGGGCACTTTCTTTTTTCTTTTCATAAAATCACATGGCATCTACCAGCTTGCAGCTGTGACGAAAGAACTACAGCTGGATGTGAAATGGGGTCTGGATGGTGTATCTGCAAGCCACAGTTTGCTGGAGAAAACTGCGATCGCTGTGCTGATGGACACTATTACTACCCAGACTGCTTTCGTAAGTTTAGTTTTGCTCTCACATGCCAAGTTAGATGTGAGAGCAATCATGCATTTAGCACAAATGTGCTAAATGCATGATTTTGGCAAACAACAAAAAGGTACAGTTAGTCTTTCCTGTACCTCATTTGAATCTTGACTTGAAGGGAAGACTTTGCTTTGTCATAGAAGGGTGCAACTATTCATGGTCAGTTTACCTGAACCCAGTCGTTAACAGCTGGAATCATGATTCAACATTGTTTTACTCTCAGATTTCTCCCTGAACAAACACATTTGTCCAAAGCCTTTTGACAGAAATACATCTTGCAGGAGTACACTTGTAAAGTTATTTCATGCTTTGCGTAAGCCTTACAGGTAGTGGACACATAAAAAAACTTCCCCATCTAATCTCATTGATCTGATCTGCCAGCAGATTCAGGAGTCTGCTATGACTGGAGATAAGCTGCTCGATGTTTCATTTTACATTTCTTTCTTTAAGGCGCTAAAGCCATTCCTACAGTAATATTGATCTTTTTCTCTGTCTTTGATTGATAAACCTGCTTAAAACCGGCTTCTGTTGAATTTCCTACAGCACTCGATTTCTCTATTCACACATCTATTTTCAATCAATTTAAAGTTATTCATATTTAATTGAAAATTAGCCAGTGTGACAACAGAGAAATCCAAAGACTCACATCATTTTTGTCTTATCATCTAATGTTGATTGTCGATATCATTGACAGTCCTTACACAAACACAGCAACACAGGTTTGTAGTCTCAAGATGTGTTTTGCTAACACAGAATTTTTAAACATTTGGTCCTTATCATCAGCATGTTAGCACTGCCAAACTAGACTAAACATGTTGACTCGGTCATGAGAGAATTATTTGGGTTTGAAGAGGCGCTTGCTTGGTGTTTTCTGTCACGGCACGAAATGTTTGCAGCTTGTTGGATTTTGAACTGAAGATGTGTAACTTGTACACATAAAATCTGACAACTGTGTAACTGCAGCACCAGCTGAAACATTAACTGCACATCGTCTGCAAACGCTTGAGGTTCGTGTCTGAGTAAGTAAGTAAGTCTGAGTAAACAATACCTAAAATAGTTGAGCGGTTTTACAAGACAAAGGAGCCTATGTCATTCTTTGGTCTGTCCAAAGGTAACAAAGTCTGCCTACCAGTTCCTTTAAAGCTCAGTACTAAATAGGTTACAGTGTGCTTTTTTAAATGCATACACATCGTGTACTTGTAAGAATGGATGTGACAGTGGTGATGTGCTGAACTGTTCAGGCCTTATTACTCCTCCCAAGCAAAGTCAGTGCTTAATCCTTTATAAAATGATGAAAAGTTGTTTTTAGACTTTGTGCAAATCCAGGCTTGTTGTTTCCCCCCTGCGTACAGTTTACATTAAGCTGAGCTGCCTAACCACTGACTTTACTATTCAAATGCAAACATTGCTTAGATCCTCTCGTCTATCTCTTGGCAAGAAAGTGAATAACTTCAAAACGCGGGCGTGGGGGATGTTTGTTTTTATATGAGTAGCTTTCAATTACTGCACCAAGAGAAATCCCCCCCCCCCCGCACCAATAAGTAATGTTGACACTGAGGTTTTACTTCATTACATTTTCCAGTCACTGGAGGTCTTAATTTTGTTCCTCTCTTTTGCAATCAGGATATCCAGTGTACCCAGTGACCACCAAATCTCCTGCAGGTCCCATTGTGGGTAAGATCAGTAAACAGACTTTTGCAATATGTCATATCAGACTTAGGCATTTTTAAACATCTGCTTAAAATGCTGTTATTACATCCTCCTTATTTTCTCCTTCTATAGGTCCCACTGTTTGCCCTCCAGGCTATTTTGGCGTGCCCAGCTGTCAGCGTGAGTGTGGTTAGACCTGATGTGAAGTGTCTTCATGGCAGTGCTTTTATACTCATTGCAACTTGATTGAAAACGTTACTGAAACTTGTAGTGATGGGTCGTTCGCGAACGAAATGGCTCTTAGAGCCGACTCTTTGAAGTGAACGACGCGAGCCGGCCCCTTATTGGGAGCCATGAGGGTTTTTTTTTTCTTTTTCTCACCCTCTCTCTCGCCCTTTTTTCCGCTAAACTCTGCACGCGCGGCCTGTACTTTGCGCTGGCCAGAGGGGGGAGGGGCGTTAGTTACACTCGCAGTAGCACAGGAACAGAGGGACAAGGGACAAGAACGTCACATTAGAAAGGTATAGTAATCATCCACTATTTTCAGTTGCAGATGATAAAGGATTCAGAAATCATGCAGGCCCATATGACAGAGAATGTGCATCTTCTTTTTGTTTTAATATTTTAATTTATATTTAATTGTGTTGTGGTTTGCAGTGTTTTGTGTTGTTTTACCTTAAATTTGTTTAAAAGAAAAAAGCTGAAAATTTAAATAGTTAAAAGTTTAAAATGTAAATAGTTGTTTTTTGTATTATATGATTTATTTATTACATTTTATGTGGAGTGAATAAATAAAGTATATTTATGGTGGCCCTTAGAGACAAAGCACGTACAAACTCCAAAACACGTACAAACTCCAAAACACGTAAAAACTCAGAAGCACGTACAAAAGACAACAGAAGTGCTCCAGGATGCTAGGGCGCAGTGTTGAGCTTTTGTTACCTAGTGGCTACACAAGCCAGGAAGTATCAACAACCGGATTTGGTGTGTGGTAGTAACAGGTAAATGAACTTTTTTTTTTTTAATTATTTGAATAAATATGAGTGCTTGTCTATAAATACACAAACAATACACACATGCTTTCAATTGTGTAATTTAAGTGATCTGGGTAGCTCTGTTTTGGAAGTTCAGTTAACGCTAGAAATGTGTTTTGGAGTTTGTATATGCTTTAGAGTTTGTACGTGCTTTGTCTCTAGGGGCCATATATAAACATATAAATAAAACCACTTTTTTTACATTAGTAATTCCTTTTCTGCATAATTTTATATTATTGTTAATGATAAATTAATTAAAGCAACAAAACAACCTGAAGAGCCGGTTCGAAGCCGAAAGAGCCGGCTCATTTTAGTGAGCCGAGCCGAAAGAGCCGGATCTCTAAAAAGAGCCGGAAATCCCATCACTAGAAACTTGGCCTTTTACAAAGGTCTTTTATAGGGTACCCTTTTTAAAAAATTCCAGACTTACTTTACTTAGAGGCTTTCAAAAGAGCTTTAGCGGTCTGTATGTGGTGCCACTGAGTCAGACTCTGTTTTGTCTTGATTTAAACTTAAGAACACGTGTTAGAGGTCAGTCAAGTTGAAGGCTAAATTTGTAGCCCATGTGTAACCTGGCATTTATTGTGTTTAGCTGGTCAAAATACTGGTATAATACATCCAGATAGCATGCAGTTGTTCAGAATACCAGTTCAGTGGTCTTACATTTTCTCATCCATCAATGGGACTTTATGTTCAAATAGTCTCATGATAGCAGTGGCCATTTGGGGCTATTTAGTGGAAACTAATATTATTTATAAGTTTCCTTCAAGCTGGGAAATCCATTATCAGTAATATGGCATTGCTATTAAAGTGAAAACCATCAGTTCTTGATTCTTTTCCTCCCACTCAATTCAGCTGTCAGAGAACGTATGCTAACACTGACTTACCTCTAACGTGTAGGCTCAAGAGCCTGTCTTTCAATCAACAGCCTTTGAAAAGCTGGCTTCATGCTTGGGAGCTGCTTAGAGGCAAAGAAAACTATGGTAGTCTCTTGGGTGGCTGTGCCAAGCCTATTCGGGAACCACTACCGGGCGGGGCCTGGCAGGGGGTGGGCACCAGCATAGCTGTGCCACTGTGTGCCACACTATGAGAATAGTTCAACTGAAGGAAGTATTTGTCAGTCTTTTTTTTTTTTTTTGGAGTTCCACTAAAGGAAGAGCTCAGCCTCAATTATAAGCAAACGTTAATGTTCCACTAGGAATACACATTTGAATTTCTGTTAAGATTTAATTTGTTTGCTGTTATTGTTAAATTAAATGCTTCCACTGTGTTTTGTGCGCAGCGTGTATTTGTGACTACAGAGGGACTCTGGGTGGGATATGCGATGCTTTAGGCCGCTGCCTGTGCCAGCAGAGCGTGGAGGGCGAGCGCTGCGACCGCTGTCGACCTGGATACCACTCCTTCCCAAACTGCCGGGGTGAGAGAGACGTGCATGCCAACATAGAATTTGAACCCCGCAGACTGTAAAGAAACACAAAGTCATCAGTGTTACTGGTTAATGATTAGGAAACCGGAGTTTTATTTTAAAAGAAGTGGCCACAAGTGGTTATTATGTGGAACAGGAACAAAGGCAGCAAATCAGCGCTGTAAATGTTAATAGGTGTGACTGGAGTGACTTAATTACACAGCAGGGATTAGTTTGTCCAGCAATCTTTTGCTTTGTCAATACAGAGAGAAACTTCACTCTCTCCATGAGAGAGCTTATAGTATTATCAGATGGAAGTACACTTACATATTTGGCCTTTTTTAAGTCTTAGCTCAAGGTTTTTGACACTTGACCCTTAAAGCTTTAAATGGACCCTCCAGACAATCTGATTTCAGTAACAATTATCAAAGTACATGTGGAAAAATGCGTGTGTATTATGTGTGTTTTAGTTGATGTTTACAGATTTTTTGCATGTAAAGATTACTTATTCGGACAGATTTTTTTATAATGAGGTCTTTTCTGGGTAAATGTTTATACAGAGCTATAAAAATAGAATAAATTTTTGCTTTATTATTTTATTTCTTCAGCATGTCTCTGTGATGGGGCCGGCGTGGCCGACAGCGTGTGCGGTCCAAATGGTCAGTGTATTTGTCTCTCCAATTATGGGGGACGGGAGTGTGATGAATGTGCGCCAGGCTACTATGGATATCCTGACTGTGCTGGTAAGTAGGATTTGTCCCTCTATGTCTATCAGTATAACTACAGTAGATAAACCACTTGTGTACTTTTGACCTCTGCTGATGAGAAAGCTGCTGGGAAAAAAAATGTAGCTTCTGGTTTGGTTGGATTTATGGTGGCCTCTTCTCATGACTTTGAAGGAGAAATCCTCCCACGGCATCCACAAAAATCCCACTCTGCCCCCTCAATTGATTTTTTTAATGCAATTTGCATGACACGATGTTTTGCAGAGAGATGAAATATGTGATATTTATAGACCTCTTCCTTGTATGGACTCATATTCCCAAGAATAGACAACTGGGAATCACTTAAGACAATCTGATTCTTAAAATAAACAAGCTCATCCCAAGAGTTTCAATTCCTGTTCTTTTCTTATGAGATTCACTTATCCCTAAGGACAATGGCTGGGGCTCTGGAGGTAGAGCATCATCTACTCATCTGAATTGTTGATGGTTTGATCCCTGTCTCACCCAGTCTGAACCACATGTTACTCTTTGATGCATTCGTCTGCATGTGAATAGTAGACACAAAGCACATACATGTGGAAAACAGTGCTTGTGTGGAGGGGTGAATGAGACATGTTGCAGAAAAAGGGCTGTATAAGAACCAGACAACTTACCATAATAATGCTTAGAGTTCTTATGTCTGCTTGTGTAACTGTCCCCAGCCTGCCGGTGTTCACAGGAAGGCTCATATGACGCAACTTGCGACCCGTTATCGGGTCAGTGCCTCTGCCTTCCAGGTGTGGTGGGTCAACTGTGTGATCGTTGCGCCTCTGGTGTGAGATTCCCTCAGTGCTCGGGTAAACACTTGAAATCATCAAACTCATAAAAGTAGTCATTTTTATGGACAGCGGGTAGATGTGTTATTTAGGTCATTATTGTTTGCTGTTGCTGTGGTTATTGTTGAAGCTCAGTAATATTACCTTTTCCTTTTTCATTTTGTCCTTCCAGCCTCCATCAGTGTGTGTAACACAGCAGGAACTGAAGCGTCTGATCCTCGAACGGTGAGCCGCTCTCTGTTAAGTTGCATTTTTCTGTGCATCGTGGCCCTATCTGGAACAAGCTTTTATTTTCCTTGCTGATAGAAGTGGTCACAGTATAAATCCAGTGATGGGTGTGGGTTTGCATTGACTAACAGCCCTACAACTGATAACACAACTCCACGTCATCCTGCGCGGTTTCACAAGGAAGTGTTTTTCTGGTGAAAACCAAAGGAAATTAAAAAAGGAAAAGAGGCTTCCTTCCATTATAAAGGGGAAAAACAACACGTAGTATTTATTTAGGCATCTATTGAAGTATTTCTGAGAGTCACCTTTCAGTTTGGAGCATAATGCACACTTAGAAGAAAGAAAGAAATGCTGCCAAGTTTCAGTGTAAAGAAACATCTTTATAGAAAATGCAGGCACTTGCAGTTGATTTTATCGCTCTGATTTTAAACAAATATAAGGCTTTCAACAGTAGCTACCAGTCTCAACAATTCTCAGACTCCTTATCTGTTGTTTCAGGGCTCTTGCCGCTGCCTAGCAAATGTAGAGGGAACCCTGTGTGACAGGTGTAAACCTCTATACTGGAATCTAGCTGTAGACAATCCCCGTGGCTGTATCGGTAAGTAAAAAGGAATTTGAATAATAAAGGAAAAAAGGGGGAAACATGACAGAAAAATGCTTATTTGGCATCCATAGAGGCAAAAATGTCCTAATTCTGACCATATATTTCTCAAGGCTTTTAAATTGCCAGGAACAATCTGACAAGGTACTGATATGAGCTTTGTCCCATCTTATACGTCAACGTACCTCTATCAACAAGGCTGGTTCTGCCTTTGAAGAATAACACATTATACAGGCAAATCCCTGCTGCCTGCTTCCACTGTGAGATTTCCTCCTGAGATTGCATAAAAAAGTATCCAGTGACACATTAAAAATAGAACGTCTGAACATCTACTTTTATAACCTCTACAAAAGCTGCTCCTGCTTTATTCAATTGAAACTTTTTAATATAGTGGAAACTAAGGAGAACAGCTCCTGGCTTTGTTCACATATGTCTGTTGTTACTGCTCTGCTCTCTTGCAAAACTGTTATCGCTACCACGTTCCCTCAATGCTCAAGAAGGAGTGGGGTGGGGTGTTTTTAATATCCCAAGAATGCATCTGGTTGACTGTGGCTGGACATTGAGGGAAAAGTTTTCTTTTTTTCCCCACTCGGCTGAACGCAAGCTGCAGCCTGAAAAGCTCCTTTGGACCTTTGATGTGCAAATCTCTGAAGGCTGGAGGGTTTTACAATGTTGTGTTTCACCCGTGAATTTTGCAAAAACCTGCAATCAGTGTCTATTCACTGTAGAGCCCCCCACCCCCTCTCCCATTTACATTTTCATAACCTCACCCATTTTTGTCTCTCATACCAGAGTGTCATTGTGACCTGAAAGGGACTCTGAGTGGTGTTGGAGAGTGTGAACAGGTGAGTGTTTTCATGTGGTCGTGTTAATGTCAGCAGTTTGAATAGCCGCACATTTGCAGCATTAATCATCTCTTGATGGTCTGCTTGCACAGAAAAGTGGACAGTGTCACTGTAAGCCTAATACATGCGGGCATGCGTGTGACTCCTGCAAAGATGGATACTTCCTGCTGCAGAAAAAGAATTATTACGGGTGTCAAGGTGAGAATGTGTTTCTTTGCTGAACTTCCAACCTTGGTTCTTTCTTACATGTGCTGTATTATTAAAGGCTACACAGTTAAGAAAGAAAATAGCAACCAAGCATACTTCCTTTTTTGCTGTTTTTACCAATGACTTTAAATATTTAGCGAGCCAACCTCAGTGCAACACTGACTATTGTTAGAAATTATTGCGTTGACTGAAAAACAGGTGCCTTAGTGCTGTTTTAAGCTTTTATCTTAACCAGCCAAAAGACTGGTCAGCAACAGCATAATCGATAAGAATTGCTACTCCTGCCACAGTAGTGGGCAGCATTCAGCTAAACTTACAAACAGTGATGACCTAGTGGCTCTTCACTCAAATTTTTAAATTCATATTTGTTATTTCTTGGGGGCTTTTTCGCTTTTACAGGAATCCCTTGTTGTCCTGCAGTATTGGTTAGATTTTCGTGAAATTAGACTAAGTTACGTTGATGTGACTGTCTTTTAATCTCCTTGACCTCTTAGTGGACTTTAATTCTCATTTCACTAACTGGGCCCATGTCCTCATTTTAGGTTTGACAGCATTTTAGTAGGTAAAAGTGAATGCTTTGACATGAATTGAGCTGCGGTTTGAAGAAAGCCTCGAAGGGGACTGGCGACGGCTCCCGGGCCTGGCAGATCCCCATGTAGTAAATAGAAGTGAAGAAGCTGAAGAATGGAGAACAAGGAGGGAGGGAGGGTGGGGCACGTAAATGAGAATGATCAGCTTGCAGAACTGGGGGAACCTATATAGATGACAGCCGGAAGGAGCGTGTTTGGCGTGGTCCTGCTCCTGAAATTCCGATACATATTTGCACAATGCACTAATTCTACTTGCTTATTTGCTTGACAAAACTTTTAATAAAACCTCTGTTGAACATAAACAAGGTTGTTAAGTTTCTCTGTTAAGCCTGAAACTTTGCATTGGATACATTTAAACATTAAATGTTATTGTCCCTTAGTAATAAGAACAACCACTTTATTAGTATATAAGTACTAATGCATAGTACAGTACAGATCTCCTCTGAAGTTTAGGGACACCAAGACATTTCAATCATCAAAGCTTTTTTTTTATCTTTCATTGTTGAAAACAATACTGAATGCAGATTAATGATCTTTGATGAAAGTTTCTAAAGGTTAAAATGCACAAATCATCCTTTCTTATGGCTTAACGTGTTAAATATATATTATAATAAAAATAAACGGCAAAGTGCACAGAATATTTTTTATAGGTGAGGTCTGAAAGGTCATGCTTAGTGCAGCTTATTAGGAGTGCAGTGACCTAACCCTGATGCCGTCCTTGTGGTTTCTGCTCAGGCGTCCCTTATTTTCATCTTGGGAGGCCCCAAGGTCTGTCAGGGATCTTCTATCTAAGGAAGATAACAGAGGACCTTCTTTTTCTTATGTAAACCAAAGAATATTACAAAAGTATAAATTCTCCCTGTTGAAAAACAGCCTTCAGAAATGTGTGATAGTGCATCCAGTGAGGGCTTGTGGTCGTCTTTGTCCTTCTTGATGCCAGGATGTAGTAAACATTACTGCTTTGACACCTACGTCTCCTAAAGAAGTATTTCTGTGAAAAGATAGTCTCACGAGGATTTCAAGAACATGCGCAAAATAAAAAATGTTTTTTCAAAAGACAACCAAATGCTGACATATTTAAATAGGGTACTTTCTGTAACGGCGGTGATAAATCTTGGCATCTGGTTGAGTGTAAATATTTTCATATTCAGAAGGACAGTTGCATAATATGTGCCCCAAAACAACTCCAACGTATGGTCAGAGAAGAAGCACTGATTTTCAGTGTAATATCACATAAAGGAACATGTTTGATGTAGAAAATGATTGTTTTTTTTCTATTCCCTCAAAAGGTTGCCAATGCGATATAGGTGGTGCCATTGGCATGGCATGCAATGACATATCGGGACAGTGCCAGTGTCGGAGGAATATCATTGGCCATAAATGCACCGAGTAAGACATGGCAGATTTTAATGTCATTAAATTGGGATGAAAATGGTTCTTTTTAACATATTTGCAGCATTTAATCAAACGATTTAACTTTTTTTTTTTTTTTTTTTACCAGGCCAGCACCTGGCTACTACTTTCCCACTCTGCACCAGCTGAAGTTTGAGGTGGAGGATGGTACCTCACCAAATTCCAGACCAGTACGCTTTGGTTATAGCTCCCAGGAGTTCCCAGACTTCAGCTGGAGAGGTTACGCTGTGATGTCCCCCGCACAGGTTCGTCCATTCAAACTTGTGCATTAATGTATCGGATGCTTTAATGCCATTGTTGTATAAATTACATGAGACTAGTAGTGTCTGCCACTTTTGTATTATCACAATTTTCCTTTTCCAGTCTTCTCTGTTACCACTGTGATTCTTTTGCTTTTGCCACAGCACAAATAATCTTCACCTGAGTGCACAGCCTTTTGTAATTTCAGTGCTGATACACAATTGAGGACATCAGCTCTCTTAGCACTAACACTCTCTCTCTTCAGCCAGAGGTGATCTTAATGCTCACTGTTGGCTTTTCTGGACCTTTCCATATTCTAATGCACTACGCCACCCCCCGACACAAGGGGAGAGCACAAGTGCGAGCTTGGATCTTGGTGGTGGATGAAACTGGCTATCAGTCTTGCTGTGACTGTAAGTGAAGGGTCTGCTTTGCTCCTCCTGTTATGCTTTCTTCACCTTGCTTGCTGCCTGTTGATTAATACTCTCTCATTGCCTGACTTCTCATCCACCTAACTTCAGTTTTAACTTTTGCTTTTCTTTAACGTTGTTCCTTCGTCATCTACTCAAACCCCTACCCTCGCAGTCAGCTGTGTGTGTTGTTGTCCTCCCCGCAGACTGAAGTCAGAGTAACAGTGCATGTTGAGGCGAAAGATGGGAGGCAGCATTTGTTCCGTGTTGTTCTGCGGTTCAGTAACCCCAGCAGCACCCGTGTGATTGCTAGCATCAAGGCGACCAATAGCAGAGGCACTCCAGGTAAGGCTGCCTCTGAAATGGAAGCATCTCCCATATTTCACCATTAAAATGTCAACTCTAACCCGTCATGCATTCTAAATCCAGGCGTGCTGTCTTGATTTGGAAAATGTCTGTTTGCCAGTGTCTGACATTAAAGCCATCTGTGCTCGGTGCTCTGCAGGGTCAGAACAGAGTAAAGAAGTAATATTTCCCGTTAGTCCGTCCCCATCCTTCCTCACTGTGCCTGGAGAGGGCTTTGCTGAGCCCTTTGAATTGATTCCTGGGACATGGATCATGCACATAAGAGCAGAAGGAGTTCTCCTGGTAAGTTTATAAAGAAATCACTGATGTATAGATGTCATTTTAAAAGTGGAAAATTACTGGTCATGTGGTGTTTTGCAAGTTTAAAAAAACAATATATATATGTATTGTCACTCTGTGTCATTGCCTTTATCAGGACTACTTAGTGTTACTACCCCAGGATTACTATGAAGCGCCTCTCCTGCAGGAAAAGATCACTCAGCCATGCACATATTTACCCACCGCAAACAAGCATGAAAAGTAAATTTCATTCTCCACTATTTTTCTCATCTTTCTTGTTGTTGGTAGATTGTTAACGTTTTTCTTTTTGCGTGTGTGCGTGTGTCTCAGCTGTCTGTTGTATAAGCACATAGCCCTGGATGGCTTCAGCTCCACACTGGGCTCACAGGGAAAATTCACAACCCGGCGTGGGCGCAAGAGGAGACAGGCTCGTGTGCGGCGCCTCACCCCTGATCACCCTGAAATGGCTGCTCTCAATGGGAGACAGGTTCAGTATTTTAAAGATGAATGTTAGTGTAAAAATTGCGTGTGCGGTGTAAAAACGGTTAAGCTATTAAAAGAAAAAAACAGGTTCCCTTTATCTGTGCTAAAGTCCGGAATAAAACCGCGAGACTGCAGTTCAGTTTATAGACTGGATCTTACTTCCCAATGATAATCAATCAATCTTATATATTGATGTTTGATTTATTCTTCTTGCGGTTTATGTTTTTCAGTTTTATTATCCTAAAATGCCTGAATGTCTCCCTTAAATAAATGTTCTGTCTCCTCTAGTCTCAGCTGCAGCTCAGCCTGCCTGTACCTGATTCTGGGCCATACATGCTTATTCTGGAGTATGCCAGCGAGGTGGACACTGTCCAAAATGTCAACATACTCATCAGTGGACAATCAGTTGACCCGGTTATGGGCAGGGCTAATATTTACAGCTGTGCCTTCAGGTGAATCCCACACTTGATGCTTTGATAACATTACTTGTAGTAATATTGATTTGATTTAGGTCTTTATTAACTGAATACTTATCAATATCCTAGAGATAGAAGCTTAAATAATATGTGCACGTTTCATGTACGTGTTGTTGTGTTTCCTAACCCGTGCAGCAATCTGTGTCGAAGTGTGGCGGTGGACAACAGAAACCAAGTAGCAGTGTTTCAGCTAAGTCACAGGACTGAAGTCCTCTTGCAGACCTCCACAGCATCATTCCTTCTGGTAAGTGAAAAGTTTGCCCAAAAGATGCGTCACAGCTTCATATCGAGGCAGCAACATGGAGCTTTAAAGACATCTTTTTCTCTGTGTAGTATAAAGTGTACGCGGTTCCTGCAGATGAGTTCTCCATTGAGTATGTAGACCCTAAAGTCCTGTGCGTCTCCACTCACGGTCGCTTCACCGAAGACACGTAAGTCTTGAACGGACACAGCTGTTTTCCAGGTGTGATTGTATGCATTCCCTGAGGTTGGCAAGCTCACTTACCTCAGGCTGAACTTACAGTCTAACTCAGTCTTCTCTCATACTAAATCGTCTCTGAATGTAATGAGCGGGTTGGATGTTACCGCTTTTCCAGCTGTCAGTGTCGAGCTCTGTTATTTGCTGTGCACGTCACCTTGACCAGAGAACAGGAAATCTACTCAGAAGGGAAAAATAAGCCAACAAACAAATACTTAGAATTGACTTGTTGCAGTTGTTGTACTTCAGCGTAAAAATGCCCACAAATTTAAAACAATGAACGCAATAATGTCTTCCGCACTGCTGAGCCTCTAAAATCATTCAGATACTTTATAAACATTGGCCTCTGTATCACGATGAAATTATTTTTTTGTATATTCTTAACAAATAATATGAGAGTGAAAACATGTTGAACCTGAATTCTTGTTTACTGTGTTTAGCTGGCACTGTGTCCCGAGGCAGTTTGACAAACCCACTTCAGCTTGGATCCTGTATGCAGCCCGCGATGGCCAGCTATTGTCCACACCAGCTGTGGCTCCCCAACAAAGAGAGATTGAGGATTGGAGGCACAGACGACAGTCTGGGGTGATCCCTGTCCGTGAACCTGAGTGTGATGGGATACTACTTAAATTCCCACAGGTATCACTGTGCCCTTCCTCAGCTGGTTGAATTATTTAGCAGCTTTGCCCCCAAAACATTCAGTTTGTGCTGTCCTGCTGGTTTTTTTTGTTATTTTTTTAATTTATTTACCAAAAGACACTCATTCAGGTTTTCTCATGTTGTTTTTTTTTTTTTTCACAGACGGAGATTACTTTCACCCCCAATGTGCCTCTTCCGGGCGGGTATGTGATAATAGTGCATTATCACCAGCCTGAACATATCTCCTTCCCTGTGGAAGTGCGAGTTGACGCGGGCCGTGAATGGAAGGGTGAGTGTTAGAGAGGAATGAAGTCCTTACTGCCTCCCCTTAGATGTTTTTTCTTTACTTTGGCAGTGACTGGGAAATCATTCCCACAGAGGTGTTGATTCCTATTTAAGAGCAGATAAAGTTCCAATGCTCATGAGAAAATGAGCAGAGGCCTTGGATCAGCTTCCCCACATGGCTTTAACAGGGCGATGAGTCACTGTGCGGCGCCCTCCTGTCTTCTCTCTTTACCCATTTAAAATGTCCTTTTCTTGCAGGCATGATAAATGCTTCGTTCTGCCCAGCAGTCTCAGGATGCAGGGAGGTAGTCATCGCTGATGGGCGCATTGCCCTTGACTTTGAGAGAAATCCTTGGCAGCTACCCGTCATCTCTGTGAGGGTGCCACCTAGAAAGACTCTGATTCTGGTCAGTGTTTTGTGTTATGTGTTAAACACCATCGGAACTGAATGAGCGAGAAATATAAAAATACTTGTTTACAGTATGAAGGCATGCGAAGCCTGTGTTTTGCACTAGTGTTGTTCAGGTTGAGGACTTGGCATCCTGAGGTCCTCTCTCCTCAGTGTTATGCCATATCCCCAACAACAACAATGAAACGGCTGTATTCTACCTGGCAGTGGCTTGTGGGTTTATAAAGGCTAAGCTTCCAGGCTGTATAAGGCAGGGGGCAGGTTGGGCCATGATTGTGTACTGTTCAGTGTGCTTTAATTTTCCTTCTCCATTAAGCTGAAGCAAATAATAAAAAAGCCGAAATAACTTTAAATCCTTTATCACTCTGTATTACTTAAACAAAGATGTAAGGTATATGAGATTGTTTTTGATATGGTTTCTATCTTTTATTTAGGATTATATCATGTTGGTACCTGATAGCGTTTACACCCCAGAGCTCCTCAGAGAGAAACCTCTGGATAAATCTGAAGATTTCATACAGCAGTGCCGAGAAGAAGGGTTCTATATTGAGTAGGTATCCAACAAATAATGACATAAGCATTCAACAATTTGACATGTTTGTTTTTTTTGTGATGATATGTAGCTGATGGTTTTAATATATTGATATTAATATATGGGATATTTCATTACCCATGCTGAGGTAACAGCCTTCAAAACACCAATGTTTTTGGAAATGGTGCCCTCTAGCTGTCATGTTTGAGTATAAAACCACATTTGTATTTAAAAGTAATCTTTGTGTGTGTCACTTTAGCCCAAGAACATCTTCCCAGTTCTGCAGAGACTCGTCCCGCTCTCTTGCTGCAGCATATAACGATGGTGCTCTGCCGTGCGACTGTGACACATCTGGCTCTACAGGAAGCGTCTGTGATGCAGTTGGAGGACAGTGTCCCTGCAGGCCGCATGTGATTGGGCGGCAGTGCACAAAGTGTGCCACTGGATACTTCGGATTTCCCTACTGCAGACGTGAGTCAACATTTACCTTTGATTTGTAGTTCTTTTCTTTTTAAGTCATCATTCACTCCTTGTTACTTACTCTCAAAATACAATTTGCATCTAATTTTGTCCTCATTACGGTCCTCTCTGCGCAGCATGTGATTGTGGCCGCCGACTATGCGACGAAGTGACAGGACGCTGCATCTGCCCTCCTCAGACAGTCAGACCGGCCTGCGATGTGTGTCAGAATCAGACTTTCAGCTACCACCCTTTGCTGGGCTGTGAGAATTGTGAATGCTCCCCAAGCGGCATCGCTGCAAATGCAGGGGCTCAGTGTGACCGCAATACTGGTCAGTGCAGGTGAGCTGAAACCTACACGAAGAGCAAACTGTGCAGGTTACCATATTTGCATTTACCTTGTAAATGGCCAAATAAATCATATTTGAAAGCAACTTTTCCAGCTCTGTTGCTAACTAAGGATAAATGGAAGCTGAGGTTTGTTCTTATGATCTCATGCGATAGTCTTTAAATACTTCATATCATATCATTGACCCCTTAAAGCCTGAAATATGAAATAATTACCAAAAAATTCTAATTAAAAAACAAAATGGAGAGTTTGAGCCAAATGTGTTTAAAAAATAATGTTAATTTCCACATACGATTTTTATTTGCATAGTATTTGCTACATGTACCATTTTTTAAAATTGCTTAAAATGTATTGTGCAATTTATGGAAGTTTTTTTAGGAAGAAACCCCCCCAAAAACCCAACATACTGATGATGTAGAAGTCTCAAAAACTCAAATCAGATATGATACAATATGTGTTAAAGGGTTAACATTTGAGTTATTTTAGCTGCTGTTCTGTCCTAGAATCATTGTTAGGGTTCGGTAGGGATGCATCTATAAACATGTGTTCCTCTGAGCGATGTGAAACAACTTTAGCAATTTTTTAATCCACTTAAGACAGAGGCACACACTGTGTCACTTCATGTCATATTTTCCCCTGTGTCTTTGGACGGTGCCTCCAAAACTCAAAACTTAACAACTAACAAGATCAGGATGAAAACATAACCTAGGCAGAGGTAATATCCAAACTGAAAACTAAAACAAAGTCGAACGGAAAATATCAAACAGGAAAGTGAGTCCATAGCTGAAAATGCTGGAAAAGCCAGGATCATGACAGTTCATCCATCCATGCATCCATGCATCCATGCATCCATCCATCCATCCATCCATCCATCCATCCATCCATCCATCCATCCATCCATCCATCCATCCATCCATCCATCCATCCAATATATTTCAGGAGCACAGCACAATGCTGCTGTGGTTACACAGCACAGGTTTGAATCCACTTGCCAGCTGTGCTCTTTGGGTGTTCCACTTTGCTTCCACAGTCCAGAGACATTAGTTTCAGTTAGTTTAATTGCTGATTCAAAATTAGTTGCAGGTGTAAATGAGTGCTTGGGTGATGTGTCCAGGATGGGATAGCCTCCAGTTTCCCCGCAAACCCTGAATTGGATAAATGGAATAAAAGTGGATAGATATAATTAACTATTTCTTCTTAATTATGTGATTGTGTAGTTTCTCTATTAAACAGCTGTGCTTGTAATGCCTGTCCCTTGTGAGTAACAATCTGTCATGCACTGATTCTTGAGTGGTGACAAAAAAAGACTGGAATCTGACCTGCAGCTTCCAACAGCAGATATGAAGCATGACAGCAACATGATTAATGAGATGTTACGTCTACAGATGCAGCAGTACATTAGGGGAATGTTGGTATGGGCTGATATCATGAGTATGTGACAAAGAGCCTAATTTATTTTTTAATTTTCTTTTTAATTTCTTTACGCAAAATGATCAAAAACAGCACGAGCATCAGCTATAGGCTGTTTAAATTGTTATTTTAAACATTGGTGTCAGCCCTGACTTTCACAGTTCACGGTCCAGTCATGTTGTTTTACACATCTCCTTTTCTGTCAAAAACAGTAACATGAAAAAGCTCTAGGCATTTCAGGTGTTTAGATTCTTATGCAGTGTGATAACATCAGAGAGCATGTTCATGTCCGTAAAAACTCATTGTGCAACAGCATATCTAGTCCAAACATATAGCCAGCAAAACAACAACTATGTACAGCGATGAAAACAACCACGCAAGCTAACAGATAACACATCTCATTCTTGCCTTAAACTCTAAATCAAATCAGAATGTGAACTGTAAGTTTTTAATGATGTTTGAAGCAACTTGCTTGCCAACTACCTTGAATAACTCCATAGATGTTGCTGTGAGAACTGAAAACTATGCAAAGATTATTTTAAAGGTATCCAGACCTTACTGATAGAATATTACAATTACACAGTACTGTTTTCACTCTTATAGAAATGGGGAGCTAGCAGTGTAAAGCAATGCATAAGATGTAAACATACAGTTTTCTTTGCCATACAAGCTGTTCAGAGACCATTTCTGTTTCAAATGTACACTGAAGATCTTTAATTGTGATTATGTCTCTGCATTTTTACACAGTTGTAAGCCGAGGATTGGAGGCCGGAAGTGTGATCGCTGTGCTCCAGGTTATTATCGCTTCCCTGACTGTCTGCCCTGTGACTGTAATCAAGGTGGAGTTACATCTAATGTGTGTGACCCAGACACAGGAAGGTGTCTCTGCAAGGTCGGTTCAATAAATGAAATGTCTTATTTAAGAACTCCCTGTTTCTTAGTGTTCTTTGTCTGACTTTCTCTTTGTCATTGCCGCCACGTTTGCAGAGAAATGTTGCTGGGGTCAGGTGTGATACTTGTCGGGAAAGGTCCTTCTATTTTGACCCCTCAAACCCTCTCGGCTGTACCAGCTGCTTCTGCTTTGGAGTCACTGACCAGTGTCAGAGCTCCAGCAAACGCAGGGGGAAGGTGTGTTGGCTTTTCTTGCTCCTGCATGTCTACGAATGCCTTTAAAAATTTTCTGCCTGCAGCGCCTTTTGGCTGACAGACGTTATGTGGCAAACAATGGGTTTTTTAATAAAAGCTGGTGTTGATCACAAAAGGAACAACTATGGTAAAGCAGATCAAATGCACACCACGCGATGCAGGTTTTACTGTGAACAGGGTGCCTTTATAATAGAGCTTTTCTTGTTAGTGTCTCTAAAGTTACTGGATGAACTCATTGACCCATCCACCCGTGTCTTGCGCAAAGTCCTTTTTGCAAGCTTGTCTTGGAAATGGAGTTATCGACTTTGCTAATCTGGTGTTCTGTTTAAGAAGTCATCAGTGTGCTCCTATTTTACTAATACAGATAATACTCATTTTACTAACATTACCGTCAAAAATGATCTGGAAAACACAGTTATTTTTTTTCTTACGTTTCTCTGTTATTAGTTTGTTGATATGCAGGGCTGGCGTTTGGAGAGTCCCGACAGAGAGGAGGTTACATCTGTGTTGAACAAAGCCAGTAACACGGTGGTGGCAGATATCCAGGAACTTTCTCCCGCAGTTCAAACATTACACTGGGTGGCACCACTGTCCTATCTGGGAAACAGGGTGAGTCAGTGGAGACGTCATGGCGAGGAATGCTGTTTATTGGGAATATGTGCTGCTGTCTAAACAGAGAAACAGATACTGGAGGTCATTTCCACAAAAATGTTTTTTAGTTTTTTTATTCTTGAATAAAACTCTGTTTTATTCAAATCTTCTAATTTTATGATTCTTTTTCTGAACTCTTATCATGTCACCCTGTGTCTTTATTTCTTTTAATTATCTTTATTGTACAGCACCTTGGTGAACGGTTGTTGTTTTAAATATGCTATATGAATAAATTTGACTTTGACCTTGACTTTGACTATTGAAAAGTAAACCTATAATTATCAAGATCCATACTAAGAATCCGGCAACCCAGTTGCGTTCATGTTTTAAACTTCTTTAACATGACTGAATATGACAATTCACTGATAATTGTTGTGCATATATACAGTTTTGGAGTAAAGGATCATTGTCGATATTTCAGGTGTGTTCACATTTTTGCATCTTCCAGTTTTGTTTTTTTTTAAATTTCCACACATGATTTAATTTTAATTATAGTATTATTATATTCTTTTTAGGTATTTCTATACTGTTGTATTGCTGGTTTTGCTAAAGGAACATTTTCTCCACCAATCATCATTGTCAGCTAAGACAGGAAGAAGTGCAGAAAGGCTGTCAGCATACATCAACAAAACTCTAAACAAAAATCTTAAACAATTTAAAAGGAGGAATTAAAAGGCCTATCTGATGATATATGACGATATATGATATCTGAAAAATCACAAGTTTAACCATTTGTTACGGTTGGAAGGAGGACTCAAGCGCAGGACTCCGGTACTGATGCTTACAAGAAGAGTTTATTTACAAGTCACCAGGTGTATATACAAGAATGTGCAGGGGGGTGTTATATACAGCTGAGTGGGGGAAGAAGGGGTCTCCAGGGAAGTCCAAGGGAAAGCATACGTTCTTCAGAATATCCACTCACACGATCACAGGTTCACACTCCAACACTGCCACACGGGAAACACACGGGGAAAAATCCAAGAGGTTCTGTAGACAGGGAGACAGGGTTAAGGACGATGCACAGAGGAAAACACTCTTCACTAAACTTGCTGTAGCTTTGACTTTACTAACGCGTGGTAGACAACGATCCAGCGACGAACAGCAGTCACCTCCTGGCTTAAATGCTGCTCCCCTTAATGAGACACCTGGGTCTCATCTCCCGAGGGCGTGGGCCAAGGGCATGAACCCACAGTGAGTTCCGCCCCGGCGAGAGAGAAGAGGAAGAGAAACAGAGAGGGCTGATCAGCGTGCAGCTGATCCGCCTGGCCGTGACACCATTACCTCCCAACTGAAAAGGATCTATGTTGAATATATATTAAAATGTCCTTTACACTAACCGTCTATATGCAACTTTTTCTCCAAATTAACTAACAGAAGTCTCTATCCTTTTTTAGGTTTCATCTTACGGTGGTTTCCTGACTTACCAGTCCAAATCATTCGGGATTCCCAGTGAGGGGATGAATCCGATTGGGAAAAGACCTGATGTTGTCCTAACTGTACGTAATGCTAGGAGTTTTCTTTTCTTTTCTTTCTTTCTTTTTTGGTTACAGTGGCAGTGTATTTATCCATGTCATTATTTTTTCCTCAGGGTCATAACATGACTCTGATCCACACATCTCCACAAGCTCCACTTCCAGACAGGCTCTATCAAGGCAGAGTACAGATGTTGGAGGTAAAGGACTACACTTTCTTATAACCATTTTATTTTCTCTTTCTCTCCATACTGATTTCTCAGGATAAATCTGTAAACTTTGTGTTGTTTGCAGGGGAACTGGCGACACGCTATCAACAACAGGCCTGTCTCCAGAGAGGAACTGATGATGGTCTTGGCTGGTCTGGTGGGCCTTAGAATCCGAGCCTTGTACTTCACCCAGAGCCAGAGACTCAGCTTGGGTGAGGTGGGCCTAGAAGGGGCCACAACCTCAGGGACTGGAGGTCCTAGTAACTTAGTGGAGAAATGTTCCTGCCCCTCTCAGTATACTGGTGACTCCTGTGAGGTGAGTTTGAAGGCCATCAAATATGTTGTATGGACAGAAGTATTGGGCCACCTCCCTTAATCTTTGCTTAAAAGTTGCCAGTGCTCTGCTGACACAGTAACTACAGAGTTCCAGACCTCCTCTCGCATTAACATCAGCACAAAAACTATGTGCTGGGAGCTTCATGGCATGGATTTCCATGGCAGCTACTCTAGGTGTATTGTGTAGGTGGCCCTGTACTTTTATCCACATAGTGTATTTGGTAGTCTTGCATTCTCCTTGGCTTCCTGTCACGTTCGGGTCAAATCTGATTGATTTACAACTTAAAACACTCATAAATATTGTGTTTTACATGTGATTGCCTCAAGGCCTTATGACATCCTCCACACTATGCACTTGAACATATAAAAGAGATGATCACCTCTTTAATTGAATTTTCACACACATACACACACATTGGGCCCTTACCCCCTGAAAGACCCCCTGAAAGACCCACTGAACGAGCCACTGAACGAACCACTGAACAAGGTCAAATTTGCTGTTTTATGGACACTTTTCCATTTTCACTCCCTAACCTTAATAAATCTTCACTCCTGATGTACTGAACAATGTTCAATTCAAGTCAGTTAAATTTAAAGTTGATTTATCAGATTCTCAGTGTTGATAAAATTTGTATGCACATAATGATAAAGAAAAAAACGTCATGAAATACCAAATGATGTGATTGAAATATAGCTTTTGTATATGTAGTCCATACCGGTCGTATCCTGTTAAATCTAATATTAAGGAAGGCACGATTGGGACTTTCCTATCATCATTAAGGCAACATGAGTAATATGATCAATGACACATTGATGAGTTAACATATTTTTATGCTTTCCCGGCCATTGTTGCTACAAATCATCTAGTGATACAAGCCCAGTTCTGAAAAACTGAGAAACCGTGTAAAATGCAAATACAAAACAGAACCCAATAATTTACAAATCTGACAATTCCGTATTTTATTAATTTGAATAGAACATATAGAACACAATCTGTTTAATCTGAGACATTTTACTATTTCACGAAAAATATCAGCTCATTTTCCCAACTTCTTTTAGGTGTGTTGCTGCCATAAAGTAGCTCATTTTTTTTCTTCGAATAATAAAATGTCTCACTTAAACATTTGATAAGTTTTCTATCTTCTATTTTGACTAAATTATGGCTTGATGAGGTTTGCAAATCATTTAAATCTGTTTTTATTTACATTTCAAACAGTGTCCCAGCTTTTCCGGAATTTCTTTGCACTGAAATATTTTATTTTGATGGTGAATGAGATTAGTTTGGCTTTTTGTAAGCCTCCTTAACTTCTCAGTAGATTTGAATTCAATACAGCGAATCAATGACAAGAACACGTGTCACTTTCTTTCTGTACTTCTGTACTATATCATTTCTTTAGGGATCAATAAAGTATTCTGATTCTGATTCACACTTGTGATCGCTCATGAGCTGGGATGAGCAACTACATCAGTAGCTCATCAATTAACTAAGATGTTTCTCCACACGTAGTTCTAACTTTTATTTTGGCTTTAGTTCACAATAACATTTGTTTAAGAAGCAAGAAAGTGTGGAGGAGTGCATTGACTGAAGAGCTGGGCCTCCTTTCATATTTCTAGGCTGCCTTGACATGTCTGGGCCAAGAACCGCACCCTTTACCTCAGAAAAATGTACAAGGGTGGAATTTGATGGAAAATAACATCCAGAGAGCTGTGCAGAAAAATTATGTAGCCCTGGGCTGGGATACGTCGCGCAATCATGCAGACATAATATTTGTGATTATAAAATTATAATCGCTGGTGTGGATACAGCGCAGAGAAATGTAGAAGGGAAATCTTTCCTTGAATGGAAAGGAGGCTGAGTTGATCCAGAGGCTGATGTAGTTTGTGCTTCCCAAACTTGATTTGTGTGCAGTTTTCCACCCAGGAGTGGATTAAACATGATAACAGAGCTTATTAAAGGGGAGAACAACGTGTAAAGGAGAACACATATTATGTGAACTAGGGGAAAAAATGAAAAGCTTTAGATATGTTGCTTGTTTGTTGAAGTGCTGTTGCGATAGATTACTAACTGCCCCCCTCTCTGTGTGCGTGTGTGTGTGTGCTTGATCCACCATCTTGGGTGTGTTGATAGGAAGTTGACTACATGTGCCCAGAGGCTATATGACAACGAGCCTCGCCTTGATGTGTGAGGTGTGTTGCATAGCAACATAGCATTACTCGTAAACCTGAGTGATTTTGCCTTAGTGCACCTAATATGCGTGTGTCTGTAAATACAGCCGGCACGCCTAGTTGTGTCTGCTGTGTGTTTGTGCAGCGTGATTCAGGTGCGGTCTATCGATGTCTAACTAGCCTCCTGGTCATGTATTCTTGCAAAAGCCCTCTTATAAATCACACACGTATACAGAGAATATTACTGAATGGTAATACCGTGCTGAATGTTTTACTTGCTTTTCAAGTAAAAGGCTCAATTACCACAGCCTTTTAACTTTGAAGTAAATACAGCAATATTGTGATTTTCTTTTTTTCTGTGATGACATCCGATTTCTTTTGTGGGCATTCACATCCTACACCCATTTTTTCACTGCGAATAGAACAGAATAGAAAAAAATGGAATGGAATAGAATAGAATAGTTTATTCCAAATATACCTAAAATAACAAGCGAAAAGGAAAACTTAAAAACATTGAGTCTTCATGAATATCTCTATGTCTACAAAATGTGTCTTGAACCATTCTGTGTGTGCGTGTGCGTATAAGAGCAGGAATGGGGCAGACACTGCATGTAAGCACTTGCACTTGTGTGTTCTTGTGTCTGCAAACACTCATGCTGAGCTGAGAGGCTGAGTCAGGTAAATGGGTGTGTCTTCTTTGTACCGGTGCGGTTGAGTGCGAGCGTTTCCATTTAAAAGGCAGAGGGAAAGGGTGTCAGATTATTTCACGCGGACTAAACACTGGGAATGTCAGATAGCTATATGGATAGATATTGGCGTAGAAGGGTTCTGCTCCAGACCCTGATATATTGGACTTTTATTGGACTTTGCTGCGCTGGGCACAGGCCCTTTGACAGAGCAGATCCACCCCAGCACAGCAGACTTCATGACAGATGGGCTCAGAGGATACAATACCCTAAGCTTACCGACCGGGGAACTCAGAGGATTGAGTATCCATCGATAAATGACAGAGGACAGATGCTTCAATATCCTTCTATTGATGACAGTGATGCCAGTTCTCAGATTCAGGTAAAAAATCAGAGGGTGTGATATGTTATTTATACTTTTACTCTGGGTTACACTGTGTCAAGTGTAGATCCCTAGTCGCTGGAAGACTGTTATCTCTGACCCCAAAGGGCGTGCTAAGAGTTAACCGTTAATCCAAATGATATCAGAATAACGGTTAAAAGTTAAAGATTGAAAGTTAATTTCTGCCTGAATTTTCACACTCCCTGACACCAAACAGAGCTACATTCATCCTGTGTGACAACATGTTTGCGGTGTTTTATTGAGTTTTAGGGTTTTTTCCATATTGTCCAAAAGGTGTGCAATATGATATGAAATATGGGCAAACAGATTTTTTAAAATTGTTAATAACTAATGGTAGTTTGCAAATTAATGAGTAAGATTTTTGAAAATAATTCTTCAAAAATTACCAAATTTCCCTGCCCTCCCCTCATATTTCTCAGTATATTATCAAAGGTATACTCGATGATGTTGTGTTTTAATGATATTAGAGAATTAACTTTAAGTATACTGCCAAAGTTCCTTGAACATAAAATCGCCTTAAATATAGATGTACTTATATGTCTTCGCATTTGTGTTTTTCTTCTTCAGAAATGTCAGCCTGGTTACTACAAAGATGGCAGCAGTCCTTTCCTGGCCCTCTGTGTTGCCTGTGAGTGCAACGGTCTCTCCGATGAGTGTGAAGACAGGACAGGGCGGTGCCTGGTAAGAAATACACTTAACTCTTACCTCCTGGTATGACTCCATGACCACTGGTACGCAGAAAGCAACAAACATGAACGACCAAGAATGACTACTTCAGCCCAGCTGACTCCATTGTGATGCATCGTTTAGTCAGAGTCCAGACCCTCTCACCTTCAGGGCACATCTTTTGGCACACATTTATTGCACAACCCGGCCTCCTTTCAGTTGTTGCTGTGTTTGTTTTAAAAAAAAAATCACCATCTAAAGAATTTTTTGTTATGCGTTATTTGATTTCCCATTTTTTGTACTTCCTCGCTTACTTTACATAGATAGATTTGCCTTAATGCACTTCCTAAACTAAGCTTTGTTGTATTATTATGATACAACACACTCAAGACTGGGCTTGTGGATACAATGCATGCGTGGATGCACACATTCACAGCCAAATGGACACAACAAGTAAATCAAACACACTACTGATAGTTTTAGCAGAGGCATGTTTTTTTTCCCTCTTGCCCCTCAGATGTTTGCTTCTGTGCCAGTGTAATAAAAAAGGCTTGGTTTCCGGGAGATAAACATGTCTGTCAAATGCTAGCTGCTGTGTACACACAGGTTTTTTTTCCACACATTAAATATCCACTATTATCTTTTTAGATCTTCATTCTGCCCTGTTTTAATGGGTACATTATGTGTTTTTCAGAACTGTCGGTACAACACAGCTGGGGATCGATGTGAGCGCTGCAAAGAAGGTTACTATGGAGACGCAGCTCTCAGGACGTGCAGAGCGTGCCCATGCCCATTCACCACTAGCACAAAGAAGTGAGTTAAAAAAAAAAATCAAAGCCTAAACTGCTATATTACAATTGCACTTATAATTTAGTGACAAAAATTAATCTCCTTGTGGGTCTGCAGTTTTGCGGTAGGTTGCAGAGAGGTGTATGGAAACATCGAGTGTATATGCAGAACAGGCTACGCTGGTAGCAGGTGTGAGAGGTGAGTGTCCCTGCATAGAATGATCAGGCTGTTATATAATTGTGTGCAGGTTAAAACACTGCTGATTATTTCTAATTTGTCTTCTTATTCTTTTTTTGAAATCTCTTTCCCATAGGTGTGCTCCTGGTTACTATGGCGATCCACTGATCCCAAGAGGAAGTTGCCGCCCCTGTAACTGTGCTGGCAATGGCAACAGCTGTGATCCCAGAACTGGAGGTAAGTTTGTGGAACCTAATTTAAAAAAAAAAAAGCTACATTTTAATCATGTCAGGCTTAATTTTTAAATATGTGGTTTTTAATGGGTTTATTTTTTCACAGTTTGCAAGAATGCACTGGAGCCAGGAGACACAACCACAGATGAACAATGCCAAGGTGAATTAAAAGAAAGATTCGAGGCTGTACGGCGTGGCATGCTATTTGATTAAATTTGGTTTGATTCTTTGCTAATTGCATTTGCTTTTGTATTTCAGAGTGTGATAATTGCGCCCAGACTTTATTACATGACTTAGAGGAGCTAGATAATGACCTGGTAAAGATCAAGGCTGAGCTGGGCAATGCCACTGCCAGCGCCTCCTCTCAGGACAGGCTGAAAAAGCTGGAGAAGGCTATGGCAGACACCAAGGTAACACATTAGTGTACTGTAGCCCCCGCATATAACTCTGAGAGAGCCATTGGATTGTTTAGAATTTGTCCTTTGCACACTATACACACACACAAACACAAACAATATGGTACACAATGGGAATATGTTCCAAGATGATAATGATAACCAGTGAAAGTATGTTTTGTTCCACAGTTAAAGACCATTGACGGGTGTTTTTGTCATTATTCTTCCACTTATAATTTCTGTGGTACATTTGTCTGCTCCCTTTGTTTCACATATACACAGGCACAAGTGAACAAGTCTTAAAACAAATCTCATCTGCCTCATGTTTCAGTGTCTGACTTGACGCCACTGAAATCACATTTTGCTACTGTAACTTTTGCAGGTTCTTGTTAGCAAATTCCGCTCTGACGTCAATACAGAAAAACTCAAAGTTGAGCAGCTGGAAAATGACATGGACACTCTTGAAGACGACATTCGTTCCCTCAAAGACAAGGTATAGGATGCCTAATACGTTGTTAATATTCTTTCATGTGCTGATATGTCAGGAATTGTGTGTGAATGTGTGGGATTGTGTTATGTATTAAGGCTGACCAGAGGGCTTCTGAGGCTGACAATGCAGTCGGAGATGCTGACAAAACCCACAAGAGAGCCGAGGATTTGAAATCAAAGATCGAGCAGAAAATAAAAGGTAACAGGAGCATTACATTCGTTTCGAAGCTAAACTCTGTCCCTTTTCTTGTCGCTGTCCTGTTGTGTTTTAAACTTTTTTTTGTCCCCCTACTCTGTCCTTTGTTCCGTTTATAATTGGTTCACTAGTTTCTATGATTTTCTGATTTAATGCTACTGTCAGTCCTTTAATATTAACTGCATATGTGTGTGGTTATGTTTGCTTGAAGATCTCCTGAAAGAACTTGAGAATGAGGATAAGAGGGGTGATGTGCCTGCTGAAAACTTTCAGCTTTATGAAAAAGCTAAGACAATGGTGAAAGAGATGGAAGACAAGAATTTCACTCCTGAGATGACCGCTGCAAAGAAAGAAAGCGATGAAGCCAAGAAATGTATGACAGTAAAATCCCAGAAGCACCTGATTATAACACGTGTATTCTGAATACTGAAACGGTTAAACATTAACGTCAAATAACATTCCCATTATTTATTCTTTATACTTCAGTGCTGGACTACATCAAAAATAATGTAAGTAAGCAGTGTGATGAAAATGAGGCTGCAGCGGATCAGATTCGAGGTCTTCTGGAGGGTTACGAAGCCAAGCTGAAAGAGCTGGACAAGGCCTTGAAAGATGCAGCGGACTTAGTGAAAAATGCCAATGCCCAGAATGGCCTTAATGCTAAGACACTAGGAGATCTGCAGGTAATGAATGAAAGAGGTGCTAAGAAGCTAATTAGCTAACGACCACACATGCATGTTGATTAATAGTTTGTAACTTTGCGTGAAAGACCCAAGCTGTTTTTTTGTTTTGTTTTAGTAGTTAAATATATCTTGTGTAATACTTTGACTCGCATTGTAAATATAAGATATTATCAACACAGTAAAAATGCCTCATGTGTTACTCTTGTAGTATGTTTTATTGCAGCAGAGCTAGTCTCTCTAATTGAAGTGATTCCTTTGTTACCCACAGAAACGCACCGAAGACTTAAAAAATGAGCGGAAGATAGTCGAGGACCAGATGACCTTGGCCAAGAATGAGCTACAGAAAACAGAAGATTTGGTGAAAATGCTCTTAGACGATAAAACGGTACATTTGGCAAAGCTTTTTTTTTTTTTTACCTCAAATATTCCATCCACTGAGATTTATGCACTCTCACGCCTTTTATTTACCTGATTTATAATATGAACCAAAACATTTCAACTATGTAGCATACCTTTCATTCAGCTCTTGAACACTGTTTTTGCTTGTTGTGCTTGCGGGTGAGGTCAGTGTTGTTTTGTGGGATTGTGACTTTACCTGCACCCGTTCACCTGCCCCTTTTCCTCTGTAGGAGTATGAGCAGCTGGCAGCACAGCTGGATGGCGCCAAGACGGATTTGACCAAGAAAGTAAATGAAATTTCTAAGGCTGCGGCCAAGAAGGACATCGTGGAGGCTGCCGAAGACCATGCTAAAAACCTAGAAAAGATTGCAAAGGATATTGAGGAGTACGTAAACCAAATTTTTAATGAGTGGTTTATTGACATGGAGTCAGCTGTGTGTGATATATAAGATTTCCTGGTTTGTTTGTTTTTTTAAAGTTTAATTAAATAATTCTCTCTGTGTCTGGGTTGTTTTCTTTCCATGACATCTTGTATAATAGTGCCGTGAAGAATGCAAGCGGACGAACTGAGGTGCGCAACGCGAAAGATGCTATTGAGGCCTACAAGAATATCACAGATGCCATAAATGCAGCCGAGGCAGCTGCTAAGGAAGCCAAAGTTGCTGCAGAGAGCACCTTAAATGTAAGTCAAACATTTAAGTAAATATACAGGCATGCTTTTTGACATGAAGTAAATTCAGTATTAGAAAGGATTTTCAAATGAATACAGAGTTGTTTAAAAACATGTTTTTTTCTTCTTGATTTAGAATGTAACAAACCAGAAGCTCACAGAAAAGGCAAAAGAGCTGAAGAGTCAGAGTAAAGAACTACTGACTGAGGCAGAGCAAGCAGAGAAAGACCTTAATGGTATTCAGTCATCTTCTTAAGTTATCATATTTACAATAACCCAAAAGCGCAGATGCTAATTCTCGGTTTCTACAAACAGACACTGCTGACAACATCACTGACCTGAATAAGCGCATTAATGATGCCAAGAAGAAGAAGAAAGCTCTTGAGAAAGACCTTCTTGATGCACAGGGACAGTTAAAAGACATCACGAGAGGTAGAGTAATGCAAATCATGTGGTGATTTTAATCACATTAAAGTGTTTCTGGTAGATGTAAGATACTTAACTATTTTTTGCTTTTGATTTTTCCCCACCAGATGACATTGCAGCTAAGATAAATGAGGCCAAGCAGAAGGCTGCTTCAGCCAATCAAACAGCCAGTGACACAATGGACAAACTCAACAAAATGAGAAACGAACTTAATAAGATCAATGTGTCTCCCGGGAGCTCTAACCTAAACGGTATATTGGACGATGTCAACCAGACAGGTGAGATTTGGAAAATTTGCTTTTAGACCCAGTCAGCAATACTTTTGCATTTCCTTTTTTCTCCAGTTTTTAATGCACTTTTAGAAAATGTTTACTTTTTTTTTCTCTCACCTTTCTTGTTTTTCCAGTGAATAATTTGCTAAACACCATCCCATCTCTGACCAATAAGATCTCAACAGTAGAGAACCTGACCTCACAGGTTTCACCCATTAGCAACATATCTGAAAACATCAAAATGCTCAAAGATCTAATTGAACAAGCCAGGGACGCAGCTAACAAGGTAAGGTTGTTCTGTAAATACAGCTATGGGTTTTCCTCCCTAGCAAAAGTGAAATATACCTGTTCCCTGTATAATATCTTTACTAGCAGGGCTTCATTTTTCCTTTTTTTCCCTTGTGTTTTGTACAGGTTACAGTCCCTATAAACTTCCAAGGTAATGGTCATGTGGAGCTTCATCCACCAAAGAATCTGGATGATCTGAAAGCCTACACAACCATATCTCTGATGCTACAGAGACCTTCAGGGCGGGGAGATGGAAAACGCAGACGCAGGCAGGCCACAGAAGATAACATGTTTGTGTTATACCTTGGCAACAGAGATGTAAGTATTCCCAACTGCAGATGAACATTTCAAAGCTGTGATGTTTTTTTATTCTGATTTTACAACCTGTGTCTTTCAGTCCACAAAGAACTACATAGGTATGTTTTTGAGGAACAATGACTTGTATGGTGTGTACAACCTCAATGGAGATACGTACGAGATAAAAACGGGAGCCATCACTAGGTCTGGACTTGAGCCAGCAACATTTGATAGGGTGGACCTGCGCAGGTAAATTGAAAACTTCCCTCTATAAATGCTGTGTCAGCATTTTAAATGGCAACATAAATAAAAAATGTATTAACGATGCCAATATGGTAGATGTGATTAAAATAATTATTTGTTTTCCCTTTTATGATTTAGAATTTACCGGGATGCAGAAATGATCCTTACCAAAGCTATAACCTCAAACAAAGAATCCCCACCTCCAATTAAGGACGACACTCAAGGACAAGAATCCAAGGATCTCCTGGATCTCAGTCCCGATGACATTGTTTTCTATGTTGGAGGCTACCCAGCCAACTTCACTGTAAGGAGCACAGATATATAAAACATACTACTATGTATCGGTTTTGCAGCAGCATGGATTTTACTAATACCTTTTCCTGTTTTGCTCCTCATCAGCCTCCAGCTTCCTTCAGATACCCCAATTACAAAGGCTGCATTGAATTTTTCTCTCTTAATGACAGAGCTGTCAGTCTCTATAATTTCAAAAGAAAAGACAATATTAATGAGGGGTCTCCATGCAAGAGGTACGTCATATGATGATTAGTATTGTGTGCAGCTAAACACTACAGTGTCTCTTTCACAGCATTTCATTTTGTGAAACTGCCATTTAACTTGCAGTTTAATCAAGTGTTTAATATCTTTCGTCTTGGTTCTTTATGGCAAAATATAAAGAAATCACGGGTGGCTCAAGACTTTTGCACAGTGCTGCATGTGTTACTATATGCTATTACTCTTAATCAATGTAAATGGCATTAAGTTTAGCAATAAGTAATAACTGTCTCACTGATTTTCCATTACAGGTATGTTAAACCTCTTGATTCAGACTACTACGAAGGCACCGGATTTGGCCGAGTGCTGGTGGATAATACAGCGACCACCTTTAGCATCACTATGTCCGTTAATACGCGCTCACAAAATGGCCTACTCTTATATATAGGAAGTGAGGTAAATTCTGTTCAAGTGAAACTTTAAAAATGGACACACATCTTGATACACTGCAAATAAAATTCTATGTACTCTTTGCAAGAACTTGATTACCTTCTTTGTTTCACAGGACCAGTACTTCTATGTCACCATGGAGGAGGCAGTCGTTTTTATACATAGTTCTTTCTTTGAGACACCAGCTTCTAATAAGCAGAAGGTTTTCCTGGTAAGATGCTTTTTTTAATCTTTTTTTTTTGCAGTCATTCACGTTTTGCAGTCATTCACGTTCTTAAGGATAATTACTATTACTTGTCTATTACAATTCAAAGCACTGGTCGTCTGACTGAATTTTGCTTCTATTCGCTTTCTTCAGACAGAAGACTGGGTTGATATACAAGTCTATGTGATAACAAAGAAACAGTTCATGGTGCGTGTGGGAGGTAATGAAGCTGCTAAAGCCCAAGCTGATTTCGACACACAAAACATTAAAGATGTCTATATTGGTGGTGCACCTCAACACTTGAGGGAACGGTATGTGTACGCATGATTCCTCCATTTAGTTTGTGTTGTGTTCTGTCACGTTTTCCCACTTTATTGAGAATAACTTTTTTTGGTTTCCCATAAAGGCATAACATCACCATACAGCCATTTAGAGGATGCTTGAAGAATCTGAAGCTGAATAAAGGCTTTAAGCCCCTTGATGAAAAAGTGGGCATCATTAAAGGCTGTCCTGTGGAATCGCTGGTATGAAGACAGTTACTGGCATTTATATATCTGCACAAATCACAGCGTGTTCTGTGTAAATTGACATGTTCTGTGTTTTGTACTTACAGAGTGTACGTAAAGCAGAGTTCACTTTAGGAAGCACTCTCTCAGGTAACCTTGAAGGCTTTACTCTGGATAGCGACGTGACCATTTCCCTTGGATTTAAGAGCACAGAGAATGAGGGTCTTATTTTGCGAGACAAACAGGAGGTCAGGCTTCCAACTTATTTTTGACATCTCTTGCAACTGTGACATTAAAGACCAGATTTTTTTCACAACAGGTAGAATTAGATCATATACAGAAATGGTTTCCTTGTCTATTTTTTCAGGCTAATGGGATTGACATTAAAATGGAAAACGGCTACGTGATTGTCTATTTCAACAACAAGATGTGGAAATCTACCAAACAGTACAATGACGGGCGTTGGCATTACGTGACTGTGACGAAAAGAAGCGGAGGGTATGGAGGAAGCAATGATTTTTCATTCATGATCAATTAATACAACTAGTTATACTTTTATAGTGAGTGCCGTTTTTGGAAATCGATAAGGACACTGTGGGCACAGCTGCTTATACCTTGTTGGCGAACACCAGACACATAAATGTAGTTTGAAAAAATATTCTTAATAAATGCTTCTAAAGCATACATGTACAAAACCTTTTTCCAGGATCCGGATGGTTATTGATGATGAGGATAAAGGGCAGGAGGAGAGCAGGGACCACTTCATACCTGACACAAGTGGCTCTCTCGTCCTGGGAAATGAGAATTTCAAAGGCTGCATTTCCAACCTCTACACAAGACGGTAAAATTCCCCACAAGTTTGAAATACTTTAAACATTTATGGAGTCAAACTGTGGTTATGTGCCATGTCATATATATTCATTTTCTTAAATGGGGTTTCTTTTATTTTATAATTCACGGTGATTCCCTGTGATTTCAGGCCAGCCAGTCTGTACAAGGCTGAGGACCTCAGCAGATTCAAGCCTGACGGAAAGGTTTTCGTGGATGTGTGTTCTCCCTTGTCTCCCGTTCAACTGATGCTGGACCGTAACTCTAAGAAGGTGAGAGATTGTTTTACATGTCCACACACACTCGAATTCATTTGAATAAGTTTGGTGTGTTAATGGCACTAAGTGCACAAGTGGAAAATCCATAGATTTGGATGAAATGATTTCCCTTTTTACAAACCAGATCAACATGTTTTTAAATCCATATAACAAAGCCATATAATGTGATAGCAAAAATGTGACTTTATTAACATGTGAAGCTTGATTTCTCTCCTTGGATGTAAGTTACACCAAGTTTAATATTCTTTTGAAAATTGCTTTAATTGTCTTCACCTTGTTGACAATGTTCACGTTATATTTTGCTGCCTCATTTCCAGAGATAAAGAAGAAGGAGTCCTAAGACCTGCTGATGCTGTCAAGAATCTAATACTGATTGAAAAACTGCCTTTGCAAACCACAGTGTTATGTAGCTTATGCACCAGCCCGTTCATCTCCAGTGTACTTCAATAAAAAAAAAAAAAACTTGCATGAAATGAATGGCATGAATGTTTCAAGTAACCATAATAATTACAAAATGTATTGTATTTCAAAGTTGCTACTCTATTTAATTTAAGTATCTACAAATCTGTTAATAACAACCTTGAAATTGTTTCATGTCTCTTCTCTTTCTTCCATGTAACACTCTAATAATCATTCACAAGCATGTTCCCACTAACTCACTGATGCACAGTTATGACTCGTTATTGAAAATATTGAAATATGAATATTGCACCCTCGCTTATATGATGAAGTGCTGCTCATAATGCTTTAGCAGCTGCTTTCACCTTTAACACTGATAATATCCAATAAAAACAACAGGGATTCATCAGCATTTTCTTGCAAATTCTCCTGTTTAGCTGTTAAAGTTTACGTATTTATTTATGGTATTTGACACAAGGCCAAATGATATATTTCAAATGCTGTTTAAAACACACACCAAACATGAACCCTGGCTGATGTGGACCACCTTAGCCCTGTAACATTTTGTGTGTCGATGTACACTGTATAAACTAAATGAGTACAGAAGCATATCCTGGGTTTAGATGAGAGTGCCTCGCCACGCCATATGTAGAGCTCACTCGTTAGGTACCATTAACATTCAAATCTTTCTTCAAAATCACGAAACTCACACTACTTCTTGTGATCACAGCTGCCCTCGTATGCTCACCCTCACTATAAAAATTAGCCTTTAGTCATTTTCTGAAAACCTTCAACCCACAATTATTTTATTGAATAATGAATTCTCATCTGCTGAATGGGTTTAAATTCAGGATAATAATCAATTGACACTACACCCTACACTTCATTTAAAATAAGCCAGAAAAAAGAGAGAGAAATATTAAAAGGTCTAAATGGTGAAGATGCTGTGTTCTGAAAAAAGGTCATGGTCCACTCGGTTTTCATATTCAATAATTATCCTACTGTTTTCAATATGTAAGCTGGCCCTCATCCATTTTTACATTTTTATCATATCACAACCTCCTCAGCCACAACAGTGTTGTTTTCTTGACTATATGCCAGACTGAAATCACTCAAAACACTGGCAAGCTCCTACTTTTTTTCTTTTTTCTTTTTTACGCTGATGCTGAAAGTTTAATAAGCACAAATCACACACGTGTGTGTAAACAGAAAGATGGTGGGAGTTATGCTACTCCCAAGAGAATGTGGTTATTAAAACTCCAAATATATCCACCATACTCGCTGCTGTGCTTACAGTTATGACCCACCGTCTGGCATTAACAGCTACATGTATGAATCGAGTTTTCTGAACTGTTTCTCAATGTGTTGAGTTTACGTTCTGCATCACAACAGAAGCCAAACATGTATAAGGAATAATGGATAAAAGATTCTTGACCAAACCATTTTTAATCTGTGATTAAAAGCAGATAATGTTGGCAGATTAAACGTTTTAGAAGGACACACGTGTAATCTTGGAGATTTTTGAATATTTTCTGGCATTTTATTGATCAATAATTGGCTGTAATTAAAGAAAATCAGGAAATCAATTAATAAATAAAGTAATGGTCATCTTCATTCACTAAATTTCACACCTGTGGGTGGGGGAGGACTTTTTTTTCACTTTCTGAAGATGCAATAAAGAATATATGCAGTATTTTCATGTACAATATGACAGTTATTCTTTTTTTTTTTTTTAACCACATCTTGTACCATCGCTGACACAGTGGAAGCAAAAATCCTGAGACTTAACAAAGGAGTTTTGAGCTGTTAAAAGGAAAACTGTTGCTGAGGGTTTCTGTTGTGTTTGTGTTGTTTTAGGATGATGTGAAACCTGTGAGCAATGAGAGTGTGTCAGCATGTGCGTTACCAGCCATGGATCAACATGCTTATCGCCTTGGAGGGACTGTTAGCAGACTGAGCTACAGCCTTCCTCTACAGGTCCTGCAACCCAGGTAAGTAAACAGTCTGATACACAATCATGCATATGTATAAATCCTTACATGTAAGATTAATAAATGTGAAGTGTACTTGTTTGAGTTTACCAATTCAAAATCAGTATTTATTTCTTTTTTTGGTTCTCCACAGACCGCATTTCTCTCTTGAAGTCAGGACTCGATCGCATGAAGGCATGCTGTTCTTTGCTGCAACCAGAGGAGGGCAATCTCATCTTGCTTTATACATGTCGAAGGGCAGGATCAGGCTTTCTGTGGGCAAACAGAAGATCTTCAACCGAGAAAAGTACAATGATGGAAAGTGGCACACGGTCAGTTCATTGCATTTATATCAACAAAAACCCCTCTAATTGCTAAAAAAAAAAAAAAAAAAAAAAAAAGTGAAACACTTTATGTTTACAGGTAATGTTCAGTTTGGAAAAGAAGAAATTCCGGCTGGTTGTAGACGGAATAAGAGCTCAGGATGGGCAGCTGACTAATGCAGAGCTGTCATCCATGAAGCAGCAATTCCTGTCCCCTGTCTACTTGGGCAGTACCCCACATTCCCTTCACAAAGAGTTAAAGGTTTAAAACAATAACAATGCAAATTTCACACAACTAATTCAATTTAGTGTCTATTTATTTTATAAATTTGTTATGCTTTCACTTTCAGTCGAAGGGCCTTCCGAAGCACAGTGTGTCTGGCTGCGTACGCAATTTTAAGATGAATGGAGCGCAAATGTCAAATCCAACCGCGAATCATGGTTCTGGCCCCTGCTTTGAGGGACAGACACAAAGAGGCGCTTACTTCTCAGGGAATGGAGCACACGTCGTTGTCAGTGAGTAAAGCTTTCTTCACAACAATCTGACAGCTAATCTTTTAAAGTTCATTTGATTGAGGAACATCATCACAATTTTCTTTTTAATTTTGTAATATCAGATGACTAAATAATAACAATAACAAAATAAACCAGAAAAAGCAATTTCCTAGCAAAAATGCAGTATGAATGCTGAAAATGTGAAGATTGCGCCTGAATTGCTTAAATATATTTGAAGTATCAGAAGCTCAACTTGCTGAATGAGCTTAATTGCGTAAGATTACCAAAACATCATCTGGCTTATGTGTAAACTGAAAAATGTGCTAAAAAAAAAACAACTAAAAAAAGTATAAAGTATAAACTTAAATTTAGAAAAAAAAAGAACCACAACTTGAAGCACAAGCTCATCAAAATGTCCCCTCCTAAAACTCTTTACAAGTACACACACACACACACACACACACACAGACAGACGGGAGTGAAACAGTGGGTGTGAGAGTGTGTGCCTTTCTGTTTCTATGCCAATCAAACAGTCTGAATCTGCTGAACTTGAATCCACCAATCAGGAGCAGCTTGAGTCTGTGTCTGTCTTACCACCAACACACAGAGGAAATTGCTGCTGAGATACCCAGAAACAAACAGGAGCAATATGAAAGTTGTAGATCTGACAAACATTTGACTCTTTGAGTATAAGAAGCAGGGCGTGCATTTTTTGTGTCTGTACCAGTAAAATTGACCGAGAAATGGCAGTTCAAAAAGTGCGTCCATTAGCTTTTTGAAACTCTCTGAAAATGTTGTAAAACTTAAATTGTTACTGTTTGAAAATGGTAAAAAAAAAAAAAAAAAAAAAAAAAAAAAAAATATATATATATATATATATATATATATATATATATATATATATATATATATATATATATATATATATATATATATATAAATGAGTAAAACCTGAAGAGTCTAAGGCTTAGACTCTTCAGGTTTTACTCATTTTTACCATTACCATTACCTTAGAGTCTAAGGTCATGGGATATGTTTAATTTTTGAATTTTTTCTATAGTTCAAAGTATGCTAAACTAATTTAGTTTCAAAATAGGGTGGGTTTGAAGGGGATCATTCATTTGAAATCACAGAAAAACCAAAAAACGTGCAGAAGGACAGCGTAAATGCTTAAACAGCATTCACACTAATAAATCGTTTTGTATTTTCTGCATTTCAGATGATTCCTTTGTTGTGGGCTCCAGCTTTGAGCTGCTGTTTAACATTCGTCCACGGAGTCTGACGGGACTCCTGCTTCATGTAGGTGTGTACAGCAAGACTCCAAATGGACTGCCGATGGGTCACTATCTCATTATCTATATGCTCGGAGGAGAGGTGAGACCACATATCTGTTTGTCATTTCCATATTCATTTTTTTTTTCAAGCTCAAAGGAACTTATTAGTAGAACAAGGTCTCTTGGTTCTGATATCTTCTGATCTTCTTTATCAAACTGATGTTTTTCTTCCTGTGTAATAAATATGAACCAAGTTTGCCATTTCTGTTCAGCACGCAGAAACAGACACTAAATTCATATTAGACCTAAATTTGCAAGTGTGATTCAAAGCACTGGGTTTGGACATGTTCCTGTTTGTAGGTGGTTGCACGAGTAAACAATGGAAATGGAGAATTCATGGTGTCAGTGAAGCCAAAAGCTTCTTTATGTGATGGAGTATTCCATAAAATTTCAGGTAAAACACCATTAAAATGACTCAAACTGTCTTTAACACCTTATAGACTTGACATGCATTGTACAAAATATATCAATTTATTATTTTTATGTTTAGTAATCAAGAGGAAGAATGTTGTGCAATTGTATGTGGACACACTGGACAACTACAAGATTGGACCACCATTTCCCAATATACCTTTGACCAAAGACCCACTGTATGTGGGTGGCATTCCTGGTAAGTGTAAATCATCTAATTTGAGTGACTGAGTTTTTGTTTTTTTTTTGGTTTTGTTTGAGTCAAACTTGAGCACATATTTAATTAAACTATATTTTTGCACTCACAAGCAGCTTCATTAGGTACAATTTGTTAGTTCTGGGTTAGACCCTCTTTTGCCTTCAGAACTGCCTAAATTCTTTGTGGCACAAATTCAAAAATTTACTGAAAATATTCCTAAAAAACTTTGACCCATACTGCCATGACAGCATCGCACAGTAGCTGTAAATCTTTCAGTTGCACATCTGTGATGTGAATCTCCAGTTCTGCAACATCCCAAAGATGTTCTATTAGATTAGATCATTTATTATCTGGTTACTGAAGAAGTCTTTTCAGTACAGAACACTGTCATGTTCAAGAAACCAGTTTGAGATTATTTGGGCTTTCTGACATGTTATGCTATCCTGCTGGAAGCAGCATCAGAAGATGGGTACACCGTGGTCATAAAGAGATGAACATGGTCAGGGGACAATACTCAAGTAGGTTGTGGTGTTTAAATGATACTCAGTTGTTACTAGGGGGGCCAAAGTGTTCTCGAAAAATACCCCCCACACCATTACAACACCATTGCTATTGCCAGAGCCACTGATACAAGGCCGGACAGATCCATGTTTTTATATTGTTTATGCCAAATTCTGACCCTAACATCCAAATGCAGTAGCAGTAATCGAGACTCATCAGACAAAGCAACATTTTTCGAATCTTCTATTGTTCAGTTTTAGTGAGTCCATGTGAAGTGTAGCCTCGGTTTCCTGTTCTAAGCAGACTGTAAACCTTCTGTTTCAAGGTTCGACATGCAGTTGTAGCTTCTGCCTTTCAGTGGACAGCCAGTGCAGTTCTTATTGACCTCTGGATATTTTCTCCATTTTGTTTCTCTGTAAACTCTAGAGAGGACTGTGTGAGAAAATCCCAGTAGATCAGCAGTTTCTGAAAAACTCAGATTAGCCCATCTGGCACCAACAACAATGCCATGTTCAAAATCAGTTAAATCACCTTTCTTTGCCATTTTGATCCCAGGATAAATGCTATTTCCTCAGTTCTCAGTCGGAATGCCCCTCAATTTGGATTTTCCACTCAAAAAATTTGGAGCTGACCAACATACCATGAGTTATCCAACATAGCGGCACTGAATGTAAACAGTAGTAAAACTGTAAACTTTTAATTTGTTCTGCCACTGTTGTGTATTTTTAACTCACTAAATAAACCAGATGCAGGGCATAGATCAAGCTCTATCCATAAATGTGTTTTTAAAGCACATAAAAATAAGTATTTTGCTGTAGTATTTTGCTATTTTGCTGCTAGTGATATCTGAATGGCTCTAAAAGTCCTGTTTTTCCTGGCTTTTTCTGGAACTTCCGACATCCAATTTCTGAGATATCTGTAACATCGCAGGTGCTCTTGACCATGTCTACATGTCTAAATGCAATTGAGTTGCTGCCAGCTGATTGGCACATAGATGGAAGACGTATTTTTGATATGGTAGATATACAAAAAAAGTCATATTGGAGATACAAAACACACAAAGAGATTTGTCAAGACAAATCAAGAGATTTATTGTCTATCCCCTTAATAAAACTTACATCTTTCTATAAAAAACACTTTAGTTATAGTCTTAAGGTTAAAGGTTAAAATAAAATAGACTGAAACAATAAAATCACTCACCTGTCCCTTTCTGCCACAGCGATCTTAATGCAGCAGAGGCTTCCTGTCACATCCTCCTTTGTTGGATGCATCCAGGACATGGGGATCAACGGTGAACTGGTGTCCTTTGAAAGGCCGTCAAGCGTGTTTGGTCCAGTCAACCTCAAGGAGTGTCCAGGCTGAACATAAAGATCTCCTCAAACCATCAGTAAACAAACCCTGGGACCATGTCCACCACCAGCTATGTGCAATCTGTTACTATGACAGAGAATGTGTTAGCATGTAAGAGTGTGTGTGTAAGACGATTGTGTTTCAGCGTGAGTGTGTTGGGATGAATGTACGTGAAAAATAAATATATGAGCAGCGGCTTACAGGTTCATAATGTTTGCTGTTAAGTTAAACATGTCTATATTTATTTAGTGTAAAGTTGCGTATTGCCTCACCAATTACAAATGCATTTTTTGACGGCTGCAATAAACTCTACTTTGTTGGTCTAGTCAGTCTCTACTGACTATCAAATGCTACTGAATATGCTTGTAAGTGGTCAGTGCTGCGTTACAGTCAGCCCAGCACTTTCAGAAAACAAGTATTGCCTTTGGTGCTGCGAAAGAGATCAAGATTATTAACTGATGTACTTTTGGTTTGCTTGTTGGACTCAATAGCTTATACTAAGAAAAATGATGTTTACACCCATGATTCTCAATTCAGTGACATTTCAGGGGTTGCTAAGCTATTCTGTATTCATATCCACATGCCAGCATGCAGAATTCTGCATTTTAACTGGCTTAAGAGACATGGACTCTTTGCACATGTTTTCAAACCACATGTTTTTCGCCCCCAGTGTTGTATTACTGTTCTGATCTGATTTTCCAGTTTGCATTCCCTTTGCATGAGAATATGGATGTATATCTTACAGTAGTTACACCAGATAACAGCATGTACTAAATTTTGTTTCTATCAGTTAAATAACCAATATACCTAGATGCCATTAGAATAAGTTTGGTCAGTAGTGTTTGGGACCATTGCAAAAGTAATAACAGAAAAAGTATGTTTAGGTACTTATATTCACAAAAAAGGTGTTTACTTTTCTAAATTGTGCATTTATGCCAGACTTTAAATAACATTATATCTCAATATGATGTAAAATTCATATTAAATTGGACACACTGTACATGCATTCCTGTCTTGTGGCAACTGATTTGTAAGCCATTATGTAACCTGTCTGATTAATATTCTTTATGAATACCTGTCAGTGCCATAAATAAATAATGGACTTTTGATCAAGGAAACAGCTTGGGAACTGTTAACTTCCACTCATTATGGTTCATACTAAACAATTAATGTACACTGCTGTGCAAACGTCTTGAGCCACCCCTCATTTCTTTATATTTTGTTTCCAAGCAGCCAGACTTTCTAGTAGTTTTTTTTAAATTAAGGGATGAACTGGTGTTGAGTCTACACATAATAGACAACTTAGAAAAGAATCAATCTTAAACTGTAAGTTTAAGCACTTTTGTATCAGCAGCCTGTTGCAAAACTCATTAGAATTATACAAACTCTGGTTTTGCCTTACTGTAGTGCCATGTATGTTTGTACATGTTTCAAAGTCCTATTTCCCTTTTTTGTAGCAAAATGTAAACACCAGAAGGTCCCGTCAAGACCTTTGCACAGTGCGGTGAGTATTTCTTTTGTAACTATAGCTCATTTTAATATTAGTAAATTATATAGCATTTAGGAAACTTTGATTGTGTTAAAATATGAAACACAATAAAATGTGGCCTTTATAAAATTCAGATAGTGTTAGAGTAAGAGCTCACACTGAGGTCTTGTCCTCAGTATTGCTTTAGAGGAAATGAGACTTTTTGGGGGGAAGATGTGGTAAAAGTAAGGAAGTTTTCCTGAAAGTATACTTTTAGAAAAGCATTAGGATAGCATAAGATTTGAAAATGTAAAAAAAAACAACCTGTTAGGGATATATCTGTTAAACGTGTTAAATAAAATACAAAGTTGAGAAAATATCCATTATTGCCATTGGTAACCACTGGTAATTAGTCAAAAACGTCAAAAACTGTATGGACTCCTCACCTCTGCGTTTTAGCTAAAGACCACGCCCACTCCTATGCTGCCTTCAGGGTCGTTCTTTTCCCTCAGAAATGACAAATAAATTGCGCAAAGTTACAGTTAGCGCACCATTGCCTGAGAACATAACGGAAAGGAAACTCTAAAATTATAGTGTGGCTGCAAATTAAAAATAAATACATAAACAATACATGCGATCTTCCTGATGGGCAAAAATGGAAAGGTCGTAGCATAAGAAACGCAGGAACAGATGTGTTGACAAATAATTTAACACAAACAAAACCTTTTCTGTTTGTGGCTTGTTTCACCGTTTTCACCTCTGTTTGCATTAATGTATTCAATAAGAGGAATAATCTGTTCTTTTTCTTCATCTAGTTCTGTTCTTCTGCTAGAAATCTTTTTTACGATAGCACATGAAGGCAGCACGTTTCCTGGCTCACATGCAAACCAGCGGTCAGGAGACAGAATACAGAGTACGGCCGCCCAGCTGGCGGGACACTGGTTAGCTTCACTCTGTGTTGTAACCGGCTAGTTATGTGAAATAGCGGATTGTTATACGAACGTAAATATGCCAGCATTTGCTCCAAACTGCGCCACCGGTTGAGACTTCTCTGAGTGTAAGTAAACTAACCAGCTATACCGCCCTACCTGCCTGTCTCCGGTCGCGTTCAGTTCCTCACCTCCGATATCGGGTGTCTTAATGGCGGACGGAAAGGAACCAGCCCCGGCGAGCGTGGAGGAGGAGACAGACAGTATAAACGACGCAGAGCTGGCGCTGAAGGGAATCAACATGCTGCTCAACAATGGATTCAAAGAGAGCGACGAGCTCTTCAGAACATACAGGTCTGTGTGTGACTTCTCTTCCTGTATGTAAAAACAAAACAGAGGCGTATGCTTGTGTTAAATGTTATGGCAGGTGTAGCTAATGTTCCCAAACTTGTGATTAACCAATACAATTACAACTGAAGGCATCAAAGCGTGTGGTCTAAGCTTTGAAAAAACAAAAACAGGAAAAAAAAACCCCACCACCCGTGTCACGCTTGTCTGGTGGAGAACCATTTGATCTGATCACAAGCAGAATTAGTGTTGTTTAAATACCCTGAGCAAATATCCACAACCACAATATGTGACATGTGTGCACATCATTAGATTTGGTGACTGTCTTCATAAATGTCTAAAAAAACAACGAAGTGCTTGCTTAACAGGTTGCCATTCCTGTTATACCGCTGTCTGGCTTTGAGGTACTTTGTACCCTTCTTGTGAAATATGTCAACATGGCCCAGCTAGTTCCTCACATCTACAGTTGAGTGACATATTAGAGGAAAACAATAACAACAATGTGTCCAGATAAGGTAACCAGGTTTCTGAGATGGTCTCTCGTTTGCTGATCCAGAAAGCATACATGAAGACTGTCATTAGGTGAGAGTGCAATATTAAAAGATCCATAGCATCACCTGTAGAAGTCTAGGTTTATATATTTTTACACATACCAATTATTGGATGGCTGCATATGTCTTGCCTTGCTCTGGAAAGCAATGTCTTTGATGTCATTTAGGATCGAAATGCAAGCATTAAACTGGTAAACTATTCTCTTAGTCCAGTAGCACCCATCTCAGCCAAATAATCAGTAGGCATGCGAGAAAACTGCTGCATAACCTTTCTTTTTGCATTTTGCATTCATTAAAAGAGGTCACAAGTTATAAATGTTGGGAATCCCTGCTCCTGAACCGCACACGTCCTTACACATGCTTCAGCCTTTGCTTTCAACTTGAATGCTTATGTCATGAAAGGGCAGCTCCTATGGTTCCTGACCCCTGGGGAAAGCGTAAATGTCACCTCGTCCGCTAATTGCATTAAGCTCTAGGTGTCATCCTGTTTTGACTGGATCAGCAAAACGATGGAGGGAAGTGAAAAACACAAACACAGCTGTCTGAGAATGAGCTTTTACTGGCAGTATGTACGAGTTTCTGTTAAAGCTCCCCTGGTACTATTACGTTTGTATAGTATGTTGCACTTATGTGTGGAGGTGGTTCCATTATAAATTAAATCCCCATCACAGTTACACAGGGATACCTGTACCAAGTCAATTTTCCACAATTATTTGAAACATTTTGCCGTAATTTGACTGACACGTGGTGCCTCTTGTCTTCAAAGTGAAATATAAGGCTGCTGAAATTCAGTTATTGCACCAAAATGACCACACAGCTACACAGCTACAGATGGAAATCAAAAGGACCTTTGATTTCTGTAAATGATGCAAGTTTTCAGCTACACAGATGCAAGTCTGTGTAGCTCTAAAAGATTATTATTAGTAGCTATAAATGTGTCAATTGTGACAGGGTATATGTTTTGATTATAGGGTAGAAATTTCTGAATCTCTTAATTCATCAAAGAGAAAGTTAGTTGATAAGTTTTGCATTAGCTGGCTTGTGACAGTTGTAAAGCTGTGTTAATAGTGTGTAACAGTGTATTATGAGCACCTTTGATGCCCTAAGATAATTTCAGATGAAGGGCATCTTAAAGTGTGTTAGTTATGAGGGTGAGGCCAAAAATTGCCAATTGGGGGTAGAGGGTAATAGTCAAAGAAAAGAAAGTCTAATTTGAGTTTCTGCATATTTAAAGGCAACAGCATGCAGTCTGCCTTTTGTGGAAAAAATGGGTCATTCATGGATTGTTTTTCTGAAGAGCTTAAGTGAATGGTAGTGAGTGGTAGTGCAACAGGATACACCATTGCAACAAGTCAGTTTGTGAAATCTCTTCCCTCCTAGCTACTCCACAATCAGCTATAAGTGGTATATATAAGCGGAAGCATTTAGGAACCAAAGCATTGCAGATGATGTGAAGTTACAGAGTGGGGTCGCTGAGTGCTCATAATGCATTAAAGTGGCCAACACTGCTGACTCAATAACTGCACAGCTCCAAACCAGCACACAAAAACTGTGTGCTGGGAGCTTCATGGTTTGGGCTTCCATGGCTGACAGCTCCTGTAGGTATAATATTTGTAGTTGACCCAGTATTATTGTCCATACAGTGTATATGTTTACAGAAATAAAGATTAATATAGTGACGCTGGTCCTATCTAGTAAACTCAATTTGGTTCCTTGATGTAAAACAAAACAAAAAAAACCTCTATTAAATATCTTTAATCTCAGAATTTGTCAGCTGTTTTTTTTATCAAATGTGACTTTTTTTTATTTAGCACTTTAATGTTGGAAAATATCTTGGTTTTATATTTCATGAATTAATTTTTCATTGTTTTACTTCTGAATATTCTCCTCCTTCCCATTAGTATTTTTCTAACCTACAGTAGTCCTAATACATTGGGTTTATTGATGCATGAAACAGGCCACATACTTTTCATTGTTTCTCCAGTGAACTTTACACTGTCAGAGAAAATCACATTATGTGAAAAGACTAACTTCTCTTATATGTTTGGGGTTGTTTTCTTCTTCTTCTTTTTTTACTTTCTTTCAGGAACCACAGTCCTTTGATGAGTTTCGGTGCAAGTTTTGTGAGTTTTCTGGTGAGTGGAAAAGCAACTCGCTGCTATTTTGGTTTGTGGCCAAACTTCTCGAAGATTTTTGTAAATGTTGCTTTGGGAGCTTTTGGTTTCTTTGTGAGGCTTATGGAAGTTCCCTTGTGTTCCCTTTAAGTCCTTTTAAGCCAGCTGTTATGTTTTGCGAAGAAATTTCTAAATTATGTTTGATCAGCATTTTTCCCCCCCAGCTACAAACGTAGCTGAGTTTGACAGTTTGTTCTAAACTTTGCAAGTTTCTGCTGTCATGATTGGATGGTATCATACACATGCTGGGTCAGCAGTGGGAGGGATGTCACAAAGTACAAATACTTAATTTCTGTACTGTTACTGTACTGTTTTACTGCCTGTATTTAAACACAAGTATCTTTGTTTGATTGTTTTTAGTCACATTTTCAAAACAGGCTCGTTATTTTATTTTTATTTTTAATGCGTTTGGGAGTTATTCTTTCACATCACTGCTCAGTGTGTATGACATAAATGTCATAGAGATGAAAGATGCAAACAGCATATAATGTATGCATCATTTATTGCATTATACTCTTTTTTTTTTTTTTTTTTTTTTGTTTAATGTTACCCATCGAGAATGTAGGGAACAGCTACAAATGGAGTTATTTAATTTAATGTGCTTTTTCTCTGCATGATGATTGCATGTGTTGAAGCACCTATTCCCATCTATTAATATTATTATAATATTTTTTAACATGACATGAGGCTTATTTATCTTTGCAAAAAGGAGCTGATAGAAGAGCTACTATATACTTTAATATTTTCCACTTCCTGGTCAGCTGGTAACATCTGAAGTACAGTGGTATTTTTTAACAAGTCATTAATGACTCCAGAGGACTTCTGTGAGATTGACCCTTAAAGGGCAAAGATAGAATAAGGTTACACTTGCAGAGCACATCACCATGATGTCTACTCATCTTTTACTGGGAGAAATCAGAGAGCAAAAGCCCTTACGAGTTGCCAGGCACCTCAGCATGTGAAAAATGAAATTCCCAACAAAAGCTTTGACAGTGGAAAAGGACAGCAGTGTTACTGCAGTCCAAGTAACACAGAGATCTTTGTTTCAGTCGAAGCAAAAAAAGTTGGCAGCTGGGTTGTAGTGCTAGAATAATTACAGAGTTTCTGGTGTATAATTGTACTTCATTAGTAGCCTGACCAATTAAAAATAATCATTCAGAAGTAACTTTATAAATTAAATGTTTTTTAGTATGTGGCAAAATCCCAGAATTTGGCATTCAATTATTCAATTATCTCTTCATGTTTTTTTGTTTTTTTTAAAAAGGGATTTAGGTTAGCAATAGTGCATATCCTTTATCTTCTACCTGTTTTGTTCATTCATTCATTGTATGTGTAATTTGTACAAAATCTGTCAATTTGGAACAATTAGATTTCGTTTTCTTGTTTCTTTTTCTGACTCCACTGTCGAGTGTTCAGTGTAAGCGATTTTTCTTGAACCACATGTAAGTAATTGATTGCTTTTATCCGGTTTCCCTTTTGCAGAACGCCATGATGACTTTTGAAGAGGAAAAAATGCAAATGGCTTTTGAAGACCTCAAGGCTACAGAGAGACTGTGTGAGAGTGAAAACATGGGTGTCATTGAGACCATTAAAAGCAAGATCAAGCGCAATGTGAGTAAATACTTGATTAAACTGCCTGTATTGTACATCATTATATATTCATGTTGGGCCTGTAACGCCCACGTGTGCTTGTTAGCTCTCCTGCATACCTGTCTGTCATCAGCCTGTAAATGTGGGGTGTTTGTGTGGGCAGATGGACTCTCAGAGGTCAGGGGTGGCTGCAGTGGACCGACTCCAGAGGCAGATCATCATTGCAGACTGCCAGGTTTACCTGGCGGTTTTATCTTTTATCAAACAAGAGCTGTCATGTAAGGGAACCTTTGGTATTTGTTGGTTGACAGTGATGCACTCCACACGTATCACGTAGGTAGGTGACAAATTAAAGGAAAAAAACAAAACCTGTCTTTTATGCCTTGGGAAGCTTTTTTGCTGGTATGGGTCCACTTGTCTCTTTAGAGGGAAGTGTCACTTGAAACCAGTACAAAGCTGTTATGGAATGTTTTTATTGTGATGGAGGTGGTCTCTCCCAGGTAGCCCCTGTTGCAGGGATACAAGGAGTCGCTAGATCTCAATAGCTATGAGAGATTTTGGGCCAGCACTCTTTAGCGCCATCATTGAAACACCACATGACAGAAGAATCTTTTAGAAGAGTGGTTTTAGGGTGCTCTAGCCTTCCTGACATTGGCCTCTGATGGCTATGATAGCTTTTCCTTTAATTTGTCATCCACCTTTTATTTGATGTGTTAAATACAAAGAGGTTATAATAAAGGACTTTTCTCTAATCTGAGCTTCAATCCTCTGACAGCATATATCAAAGGAGGCTGGATCCTCCGTAAAGCTTGGAAGATGTACAACAAATGTTACAACGACATCACACGTCTACAAGAAGGCAGCAGGAGGAGGGGCTCTGAACAGCAAGCGACGCCATCTTCATCGTCCGGCTCTGCTCTGTCCCACCAGAGTCGCTCTCCCTCACCCGGGTCAAGTCCATCACAGGGGCTAGATGGCATCAGTCCCGAGGCTCTGGATCGGCTGAAAGGTTCAGTCAGTTTTGGTTATGGTCTTTTCCACCTCTGTATATCGATGGTGCCACCGCACCTACTGAAGATCGTCAATCTGCTGGGCTTTCCCGGAGACCGCCATCAGGGCCTGTCAGCACTCACTTACGCCAGTGAAAGTAAGGACATGAAGGCCCCCTTAGCTACGTGAGTGAGTATGTTTGCGTATCTGTATCCTGTTTTGCAACTTAAACAGTTGTGTGCAGTGTAATAAAATAATGAAAGCATAATTTGTAGAGGAAAGAAGGAAACAAAAAAGAGATCCCAGTGTGAACAGCTGTAATAATTGACTGACTCAGGTCCCTGTAGCACAATTTTCCAAATCCTGCTTCATACTGAATCGTTTGAAATTGGTTTTTAGTCCTTGGGTGCCTTGGGAACCATGTTTGTAATCAAGCCTTTAATTAAAATCAAGTGTGTGGGAATTTGGTCATGTCTGCCAAGTTAACAAATCTGTAATATAACCACATTATGCAATATTACTGTAAAATGCTGTGAATCGTATTTCCTCAGTTTTGTAAAAAGCGCAACACATTGTGCTGTTTTTTGTGTGTGTGTCATTATCATAAATTAGAAATTTGCTATATTCCCTCTCATTACAGTCTCTGTGCTTTTCTTGCAGCTTGGCTCTGTTGTGGTACCACACAGTAGTGCAGCCCTTCTTTGCTCTGGATGGCACAGACACACAGTCAGGCCTAATGGAAGCCAAATACATTCTTAAACAAAGAGAGGCTATTTATCCCAACTCCTCCCTCTTTATGTTTTTCAAAGGCAGAGTTCAACGCCTTGAGGTAAAGACATGTGAATACTAAACCTTGTTATCTTTTGCCATGTGAAGTAGTCTTCTAACTTGGAGAAGCTCAGTATTGTCTCACTGTAACTCATACTACAAAGTTTCCTTCTGTAGTGCGAGATCAGTAGTGCCTTGACGTCCTTCAGTAGTGCCTTGGATCTGGCCTCTGACCAAAGGGAAATTCAGCACGTTTGTTTATATGAAATAGGTACTGCCTGGCTCTCATATTTCTCTCATATTTCAAATATGCCTCACTCGGTATTAGTATGCAACATCATTTCTGATCGATTTTTTTAGGCTGGTGCAGCATGATCGAACTGAACTACAGAGAAGCCTACAGAGCGTTTGACAGATTGGCGACTGAATCTCGCTGGTCCCAGTGCTATTATGCCTATTTAACTGGAGGTAATTACAGCACCGTAATGCTTTCAGGGTATTTTGTAAGCTCGGTAGTGGATGCTAATCCATATTGTATGTTGTGTGGTGCAGTGTGCCAAGGAGCCACTGGTGATCTGGAAGGAGCCGTTGCTGTTTTCAAGGACGTTCAAAAACTTTTCAAACGCAAGAATAATCAGATAGAAATGTTTTCCATGAAAAGGGTGAGTGTGTAACTAGTTTGTTTCCTGTAGGAATATTATGGTGCTAAGAATGCCACTGATGTGAAGATGCACTTTTGTTTTTCAATCAGTCTGAGAAGCTAAAGAGCTCCAGTATATCCAAAGAACTCTGCATCCTATCAGTGATTGAGATTCTGTATTTGTGGAAAGCTCTGCCCAATTGCTCCAATGCCAAGCTGCAGACGATGGCCCAAGGTACTGCATTCCAAACTAATATCTCGCTTGCATTATGTGCACTAATGCAAAGTGTTTGTAATTTTGATTCCTCCCTTAGTGTTACAGGGGATTGACGACGCCTCGTGTGCAGGCCTGAAAAACCTCCTTCTTGGTGCCATAAGCAAATGTCTACATAATACCAAAGATGCCATTCAGGTACTCTTGTGTTAAATTAATTATGCAATTTGCATTTTTGGAAAATTGATGCACAGCATGAAGCACAGCATGAAGCACGGCCCTCGCCGGCTGCCTTAAAGGATTGTCCATGCACTTACACAACACAATAATCATTGTTTGTTTTGGTATCATGACCTTTTTTTTTTTTTTTTTTTTTGAAACAGTATTTCCAGCTGGCTGCAAGGGATGAGGGGGGGCGTCTGAGCAACTCTTATGTGCAGCCCTACTCTTGCTATGAACTGGCCTGTGTGCTGCTGAATTCCCCAGAGGCAAGTTGTGTGTGTGTGTGTGTGTGTGTGTGTGTGTGTGTGTGTGTGTGTGTGTGTGTGTGTGTGTGTGTGTGTGTGTGTGTGTGTGTGTGTGTGTGTGTGTGTGTGTGTGTGTGTGTGTGTGTGTGTGTGTGAGATAGTTAAACTGTCTCTCTTGGCCAAGGTCCTGGAGGAGTTACACTATCTAAATATTTAATTTTTTTTTTCTAGTCTGCGGGGAAGGGCCGAATGCTAATGCTTCAGGCCAAGGTACAGTAATACTCTTTATTTATTCTCTGCCCTGAAAGGAGGTAATATGTCCTGTTTTTCCTGTCTATTTGTTAGCAGTCTAGCTTCCACTGTTTTTAAGATATCATTGTGGCGGGGTGTGGCCTGCAGAGCCGTGCAGGCCACACATCCGCAATCATGCACCGCAGACTTAAATGTTGTACTGGGTCCTGTGGTTGGAGAGGTGGTGTTGATGTGAGTACAGCTGGCAGCGGGAGAGCTGCGGCCGTTGTGTGTAAATGGTGTGCCTCAATAAAAGATGTTGAATAGCAGTAAAATGCCATCGGGTCTGCTGTGGTCGTTTACGATCATTTTTAAGTTTTGTGTGATGGCAGTTACCAACAGCTCGAGCGGATTTAATTTAGGTGAAAATCTGGTTAAGATCAAGGTCGCACCATATGTGAAAATCAGTACAAAGTTTATATTAGCCATAACTTTTTATTGATCGTCTTCAAACTTCACAACAACATACTGGGCATTGGAGGACATGAGCACCCATGTAGGCTAAGCATTTCACCTTGACCGTCATTATTAGCGCCCAAGGTGAAAAAGCTGGTCTTGCAAAACATTTTAAGAAACCATATCGAGTATAATATGTTATATGGAAGGTCATGAAGAGAGCTTGTGATGTCACAGTGATGCCGTAACAGGCTGACATCCTCATATTGTAATGAAAACAGGCTGATGTCAGCATGTCTTATTAATTTTAGCGTAGTCCGTGGTCTTTGGGGCGAGTCGCACTATGAGTGATCTTGTTACTACTGGAAGTAGTTGGTAACAAGTCCTGTCTTATTTGATTAATTAAAAGCAATTAGTGTTTAGATTTTGTCTTATTTTTGCTGCGGGTCAAAGCTTTCTTTATAAAACTGATCAGGATCTTTTCATTCTGACTCATCGTTCTAAATCAGATTAAGACACCCACTGTCTGATCAGGTGACAGGATGTCTATTGGAGTGCCAGTGCTGCTTGAACTTAGTGAGCTGAGTATACTGGCTTTGCATTGACCTAAAGTTTGCCAACACTGTAGCCAAGCCTCTGTATAAGGAATGGATTTAAAATGAAAATGACGGAATTTGAATGAAAACAACAGAAATTGGGAACAAACAATGGAATTTGAATGAAAACAACAGAATTTGATCAAAAACAAAAGAATTTTCATGAAAACAACAGAATTTGCATGAAAACAACAGAATTTGAACAAAAACAACGGGATTTGAATCAAAACAATGGAATTAGAATGAAAAGAACGGAATTTGAATGAAAACAACAGAATTTGAGAATGAACAGAACAGAATTTGAATCAAAACAATGAATGAATGAACCATGAATTCTAAAACAAACAATAGAATTTGAATAAAAAGAGTAGAAGTAGAATGAAAACAACAGAATTTCAATGAAAAGAATGGAATTAGAATGAAATGAATAGAATTTGAATCAAAACAATGGAATTTGAGAACAAACAATGGAATTTGAATGAAAACGACAGAATTGGAATGAAAACAACAGCATTTGAATGAAAACAACGGAATTTGAATGAAAACAATGGAATTAGAATGAAAACAACGGAATTAAAATGAAAACGACGGAATTTGGGAACAAACAATGGAATTTGAATGAAAACAACGGAATTTGATCAAAAACAAAAGAATTTGCATGAAAACAACAGAATTTGAACAAAAACAATGGAATTTGAATGAAAAGTAGATTTTGAATTTGAATAGAAGAGTAGAATTAGAATGAAAACAACTGCATTTGAATTAAAACAACGGAATTTCAATGAAAAGAACGGAATTAGAATGAAATGAATAGAATTTGAATCAAAACAACAGAATTAGAATGAACAGAACAGAATTTGAATCAAAACAATAGAATTAGAATGAACAGAACAGAATTAGAATGAACAGAACAGAATTTGAATCAAAACAATAGAATTAGAATGAGAAGAACGGAATTTGAATGAAAAAAACAGAATTTGAATGAAAACAATGGAAGTTTAAAACAAACAACAGAATTAGAATGAACAGAAAAGGATTTGAATCAAAACAATGGAAATAGAATGAAAAGAACAGAATTTGAATGAAAACGACGGAATTTGAATGAAAACGACGGAATTTGAATGAAAACGACAGAATTTGAATGAAAACAACGGAATTGGAATGAAAACAACAGAATTTGAGAACAAACAATGGAATTTGAACGAAAACAATGGAATTTGAACTAGAGCAGGGCGATATGGCCAAAAATATTTATCATGATATATATTTGAAAATTTGCGATAACGATATAACTGACGATATAATTGATGCGAGACAAAATACAACTCCACAACATTACTAGCGCAAAAAGACAACCTTCCATTTATTTTCACTTAAACAAGAAGCTGGTTTTTATGTACATTAAAGCTTTATAAAAATGTAACAGTGCAAATGCAAATTCCTTGCTGAAAGTTTAACCAAAAGGCATTTCCAGTAGAAATGGGCTGACATATCCTGAGCATAACCATGTATAATATCCACTGAAGTTAAAAAGAGGTGCTTTGCAACATTAAACTGCAGTGAGCAGTACGTATTTTTCGGACCACAAGGTGCACGGGATTATAAGGCACATTAAGCGAAACAAAGCAGTCAGATAAATCAAACTTTATTAAACTCATTCTTCTTGCTTCCTCCACTTCTGTACCATTGATTTATTAATGAATGAATTCTGCTCTATTCCCATGTTGTTGCAGTATATTAATGACTAACCTTGTATTGTGGATGGATTATCTCAGTTGTTCTCCTGACTGAAGTTTGATCCGTTTACAGCATCCCGCCATGTGATTGCATTTGTCTCTAACTATCAGGAACTTTAACGTTAACTTTTATAAGTGGAAAAGTGTTAGTGTTTGTCCTCCAGCTTCACTGTTTATGTTATGCTAACATAGCTGTGTCGCTAGCGATCAGGTAGCACATCATTATATACCAGCTAGCCCAACTTCAGTAACCCTACAAACGTCATTGCTGTTTAGTTTCCTGTCTTCATTTATGTTGGAAGTGATAGCAGAGCTGTACGTTTGAATTTTTTCCAGAAATCTCTGTCAGAACATGCTATATCATGCTTAGGTAACTAGCGAAACTAGCGAGCTAACTTCCGCTAGCTTCCTGCTAACTTCTAACTCCGTTAAATGTAACAAATTTTGTTTTCATGGATGCCTGGAAGTTAAACTTCATAGTTTCACCTGGTTAAGCAGCAATGCTGATCGTTTTATTAAAGATGAAAGAATTGAGACAGTTTTTAACTCTCAGTGATGCTGCAGTGTTTGTTTGATCTGAAGAATAGGGAGTTTAGGACCCAGATTACTCCCAGATTTAAGAGCATCTTAGTCCGGCAAATACGACAATAACGACAGCCGCTTGCATGTTCTGCAAAAAAATGTGCTTTGTCGTGTATCTGACGGACAAACACCAAACCAGTTCCACATCACTGAAGTTGCACCATTTTTACAAACCAATTCTGGTTCATCTGTTTCACTCAACAATCGGCCATGTGCGTATGAAAACAAAGGCACTGCGCACGCGCGTTTTACTCATATTCTATCTCATTTTCCTATCGTTGCCAAACATTATACCGGCATTACCGTGAACGGTATAATATGGCCCAGCCCTAATTTGAACGAAAACAATGGAATTGGAATGAAAACAACGGAATTGGAATGAAAACAACGGAATTGGAATGAAAACAACGGAATTTGAAATCAAACAACCGAATTTGAATGAAAACAATGGAATTAGAATGTACAGAACAGTTTGAATGAAAGCAACATAATTCTAAAACAAACAATAGCATTTGAATAAAAAAGTAGAATTAGAATGAAAACAACAGCATTTGAATGAAAAAAACGGAATTTCAATGAAAAGAATGGAATTAGAATGAAATGAATAGAATTTGAATGAAAACAACGGAATTAGAATGAACAGACCAGAATTTGAATCAAAACAATGGAATTAGAATGAAAAGAATAGAATTTGAATGAAAACGACAGAATTTGAATGAAAACAATGGAAGTTTAAAACAAACAACAGAATTAGAATGAACAGAACAGAATTTGAATGAAAACAACGGAAATAGAATGAAAACAACGGAAATAGAATGAAAACAACGGAAATAGAATGAAAACAACGGAAATAGAATGAAAACAACGGAAATAGAATGAAAACAACGGAAATAGAATGAAAACAACGGAAATAGAATGAAAACAATGGAAGTTTAAAACAAACAACAGAATTAGAATGTATAGAACAGAGTTTGAATGAAAGCAACAGAATTCTAAAACAAACAATAGAATTTGAATAAAAAGAGTAGAATTTGAATAAAAAGAGTAGAATTTGAATGAAAACAACAGAATTAGAATGTATAGAACAGAGTTTGAATGAAAGCAACAGAATTCTAAAACAAACAATAGAATTTGAATAAAAAGAGTAGAATTTGAATAAAAAGAGTAGAATTTGAATGAAAACAACAGAATTTGAATGAAAACAACGGAATTAAAATGAAAACGACGGAATTTGAATGAAAACAACAGAATTAGAATGTATAGAACAGAGTTTGAATGAAAGCAACAGAATTCTAAAACAAACAATAGAATTTGAATAAAAAGAGTAGAATTTGAATGAAAACAACAGAATTTGAATGAAAACAACAGAATTTGAATGAAAACAACGGAATTAGAATGAAATGAATAGAATTTGAATCAAAACAATGGAATTTGAATCAAAACGACGGAATTTGAATCAAAACGACGGAATTTGAATGAAAACAGCATTTGAATGAAAACAACGGAATTTCAATGAAATGAACGGAATTAGAATGAAAAGAAAAGAATTTGAATGAAAACAATGGAAGTTTAAAACAAACAACAGAATTAGAATGAAAACAACGGAATTAAATGGTCTGAATGCCTGATGCAGTCTCGCCCTGCAGAGCAGTGTTGTAAGTATCTTGCTTGCATTAGCATTAACTTTGTTAGTTGATTGGTAGCTGACACTGAATGAGCACAGATCTCACTCTATTAGCCGTAACAGCCATCTATGCATGTCTGGGCAGACACACGGTGTCTAAGAGGAGCACTGGGCACTGGGCTCTCTGTTTTTCTTACCTGATTGGTCAGCATGTTCATTGATCTGTCTGTGTTGACTGCAGAGGTTGTTAGAGGGCAGAGCACGAACAAAATAAAATTCATTTTGTTTTCCGTGCAGGAGGACTACGCTGGCTATGACTTTGAGAACCGACTCCACGTTCGTATTCATTCAGCTTTCGCCTCTATGGCGGCCTCCGCCCAGCCTTGAACTTTAATCTGAAATGTCTTTGAAAAAGCCACAATAATGAGTATGGATATTTTCACTTTAAAATAATTTCTTTATACTTATAAGATTCTGAGCCAGTGCATCATTTAGAACACAAACATGAATATTTCACAAGAAAACAGGTACAAGAGGTGTTATCGATCTGTTACTGTACGGCACAATACACTGTTTGTTTTTGTCTTCAGGGTTTGTTTTAAAACTAGATGCCTGTTGAATTGAATGAAAACCCGTAGATTTGTTTTGTAAGATCTTAGGCATTATTGCTTACATGGAGGAAATGTTCTTCAGATTGTGTAAAGGCACATATCAAGTATTAAGCATCAAAGCAATTACAAGAAATGACTCTGAAAATGTCTTTAAGAAGCCAATATTTCCACTTCAGTGTTGGTTGTTGACTTTGACATTTGTAAAGCTAATCTATAGGCAGTGTATTAATCTTTTGTTTTTGTTTTTTTAAAAGCACAGCCCCTTTTTAAGCAGTCGTTTTTATCAGTGTAAATATGTCTCACATAAAGGTTTTAATAAATGTGCCACTTTGAGCGGCTTAAATGCACAACGCTCCTTTCTGCTGCAAAGTTTTTCCTGTATATTTGTTATAATAAAAACAACATTGTAAAACTGAATCTGTTTTCGTCGACTGTTTAAGTGTCATAGCTTAAAGGTGACAAATACATTTCTTCACCAACAGAATTTGTACTTCTTTAGTGATCAAAGTAATCACGAGGGGCATTAAGCCTTTCCTGTAGTGGCTTATGAGGCACAGACAATGATGAGGAATCTTTTATCATTCCTCCTCAAACTGCTTCAGATGCCTTCAGATCATGGAAAGTGGACATTTTTTTTTTTCCTTACCATTTTCTTGTTTTGTGTTAACTTTTTTTTATCCTGTATTACAGAACTTCCGAGCTTCATCTATGAACTACTGCTATTATATTGTTATTACATCCATCTTCTTCTGGTTATTAAATTCAAGGTAACAGGGGAGCTTGGGCCTATCCCAGCTGTCACAGGCCACCAGCCTGTAACAGGGCTAATACTTATTACCTGTTTTAATTCATTGTTCCTTGATGACAGGGTGTCTTGTACCCAAGGTAGCAAAGCAATGCTAAACCATGATTCCCCCTTTATACTAGGTTTCATGGTCCTGATTTTGGTGATGGTGTGTCTTCTGCCCCTCTAAACATATTTAGATGGGCATCTTTTTGCTAAAAAGATCAACGTTTGTTTCAGCTGTCAAATGGAAACATGCCAAACAAAATTTAGAGTAATGAAAGAGCAACTCAGAGTTCAGTATCTTGCTTAAGGACACTTTGATTCCTGGCTGCTCCAGTCTATGTACCAAAGTACCAGCCTTCCAGTTCTCAGATGACCTGCTGTGCTACAGCCACCACAGAAGATAACTTCTGGGTAATCAGATTGCTTGATTCAGTCATAGCAAATGTAACATTCATGACCATAACCATGTACACAGGAATTTCTTTCTTTTTTTCTTTTTTTTTAACCGCAAAAACCCACAAAACCACAACGTCGAGTTTACATTAAGCTTTTATTTAGCAACATAGAAATTCTGTTTAAATAACCAAACAGTGATAACACATCTAAAGTGTATACATGTAGCAGCTATTGTTACATGAGTAATGAATATTCAGTGCTTAACTGTAAAGGAGGTAAGGCTTGCATAGTTGTAGTGATGCACATGCGTTTGAGATAGTTGGATTTCAGTTATATCAATGCACATAGTACTAAGACGATCACCAGTTATTCTAATCTATATCAAGACTTTTACACAAACACACTCACACACTAATCTAATTGAAGAACCAATGTCCCTGCTTTAGTATAGTTAAGAAAAAAAGTTATGTTTACAGAACCAGGTAGACTTACGCAATGCTGTTAATTGCTATGCACATCTATACAGTACGTAGTATAGGGTTTATTTCATCAGATATTCAAACAAGTCTTACTGTCATATTTCTGGCCATCTTTCTTATACACTGTTAGATATAGCTACACACACAGTTTCACTTGACTGTAGAGGTCTACAAATTAGGCAAATTTGTAACACATTCAGTTAATCGCTAAATATCTGTAGCACTCATAACAGGAAGTGAAAACAGAGGCCGATATACCAAAATGACCTATTTTAATACTTCGCACTGCATAACAGTATGTATGCACAAGTGTCAATCGTAGCCAAAGGTGATTTTAAGAATCGTCACTCCTCTCGATGCTGAAGCTAATGAGGAAAATGTTTTCATGACCAAATGTGAATTACGGAAAAACTACAGACAGTAGAGCTCAGCCTGCTATTTAAACACTCTGTCTATCCAACATGAAACATTTCTAAAAATACATTCTAGATTTTTTTTTAGAACATGCCGGTATCTCAAGTGGTCAAGAAGAACCACAATAAATAATAAATAAGTGAAAGAAAGTATTGTGCTTTATTACTCACACAGACCTACTGAGGATTATATGTCTCTGGGTTCAAACCGAACACCAACACATTAGCTGTTGTTCTATACTCTATTACATAGTTGCTTATGACCCCCCAGTATAGCAGATGAAGTCCAAAGGTGAGAAATCTGTACAGTATGTAGTTTTGCCTTGTTTTTTTAACTTATTAGTAAATGTCAGGCAGCTGAGAGTAATTCCTGTCCCAGTAGCCTTTCAAGTAAAGCCAGTCCTGAGCTTTGTTGTGTGGGTTGGGTCCTTGTTGAAACCACCTGAACAGTGAGAAGATTTAGTATGAGCACAGCACTTGGAAATAACAAAAGGATTAAATAAATACATAAGAGAATGACACACATAACACACACACACACACTAAGCAAAGACAAATTGATGGCAAGGCTCCATCCACGGTGTACAACTTTAACCTCCTAAGACCCGAACTCTTCCACAGCATGCATTTTTAATTTCTCTTTGATATTTGGCCATATTGGAGCCCGATGAATATAAAAACAAAGAATTACCAGATTTTTTTATTTTATACCTGATTTTTGTTTCTAAAAAAATGAGATCCACATATGAGGATATTCATTTAAAATTTCGATAGAACAGTAGCAGTATGTCCTCGTAATTGGATATCAGGCCCATGTAAAGCAAAATTGAGTATTTTGGTCTAAACAACCCAAAATGTGATGTCCACATATGTGGACGGCAGGTCCTAGGAGGTTAAAAAGCTGAACAGTATTAAACACCAGACTTTTTATGTGACATAGTCTGAAAACACACACAGACAGACCAAGAGCAACAAAAACATGCATTTGTGCATTTTGTCCTGAGGAGTGTGGTGTAGTGTAGTGCAGCACTTCACATGAGAGAAAAATAACACTCAGAAAAAGCGCAGCAAACCTTGGGCCAAGTGCAGCGTTCCTTTTCAATTATAATAAGTTAAATGCATAGTTAATAGCAGAAGACAACATGTAGGCAATCAGTCAATGCCCACCCACAATCGATTTAAATTTCATTTCTCATTGACTAACCTCACTTTCCATTCCTCTGTTGATTTGGTGCGATTCTTCCGGGCCGTCCTCTGTTTTTCCTCAAGTCTCTTCTTCTCAGCACTTGCCAGATCTAACAGCCGTGGATACAGAAAACTGAATACCACCACAGATTACATTCAGCGGGCTCAGCATAGGAAATCAAGATCACGCACTGTACCTATGTCTCCCTTCTCCATGGCGCAAATATCTGGTCTGAGGCGACTGTCTGTGGAAGGTATGACGCCCTCCATGCGCTTGTCTAGCTCGTTTAGCTGCATGGCGAATGTCGAAAATGCGTAGAACTGCAACACCCGCATACACACAAGAAAGAAACTTAAAGCAAAATATTCAAAACTGATCTGACCGATGTCACGTTTATTTCCTTTTGTACCTTGGATGAGTTTTCCGGACGTGGCGTTATTTTCCAGATGAGTTCACTGCCTGGGATGACCTGCACAGTCTCAGTATCAGGTGGAGGCATCTCTTCAGGCTCCTCATCGACACTGGTCTAAGGCCACAGAGAGAGATATATACAGTACAGAGCAGAGACACACAAGTACTTCTGATGTTTTACACTTTCTTTTAGTTTTTGACAGTTATAATAGGTTCAATCCACGAGGAAACTTCCACGTTGTTAAACTGACTAAAATACAACACAGTCGACAGATTCTGCTCTGCCACACAAAACAAGTACTATGTAACAGGAAGAATTAGATGTAAAAACATATGTCGGTTGACCTGAAATCATTAACTGAAACAGAAACAGCTGGGTTGGGATAAAAAACTGCACAGTGAAAGCATCATTAAAAAGGCAAAGATGCTGTAGAAGTGACAGCTTGATCATAAATATAAGATGTTTCTCTCCCAAGCAGACAATTGTAGAAACTGAGTGCAACAGCGAAAGCAAGGTGTCCCTGTGAAACTGGGAGAGATTCAGCAGCGCCATCAGCTGCTGGCAGAATAAAATGTTGGGACCCTGGAACAATCTGGTCCAGTTTGTTCAGATGTGCTCTTTAGGCAATACTTGCAGACAAAAAAAGAGGTGCTCTAGACATGACCCCAACAGAAGGCAGGCCACTAAAGGGCTCCCTTAATGGTGAATGTCTGCAGGCAACAGTGAAGCGTTGTCACAGACCATGTTATTTGCAGGGATTTAATGTTGGCTTATGGATAAAAATCACAGTGTCTGATTGCCTGAGTGCCCGTGCCTGAGATCATTCTGCACCATGACAAATTCCCTTAGGGTTCACCCAGTGTCATTAGGAACTGTCTTCAGTGACAAGATCAAGAAGTCCAGCAACCACTTGGTTCCCTCAGAGCCGTGATCTAAATATATTACATGCAGCAACATGAAGTAGCTGAAATGGACCAAATAAATAGAACTGTAAGTTATGAATGCTTCCTGGGATCTGCAAATGGAGCCGCTTTAAGGCCAAATATCAACCAAATGTAGGTTCTGCTTTACTGCACTTGTAGGAATTCATAAAAATACTCATGACCTTACTTGTTCAAGCTTACTCAGTTATGGGGGACTACATATCTAATCTACATGTAGATTACTGTAAAGTCCCAGCATGATTTTTCAATGCTCTCTATAAAACACATGCTCCTCTTTGTTTTCATACAGACAACACTGTACTGAGGTGGTGTGCACTGCAAAGCACAAACCACCAGAGGGCAGTCTCTACAGGTGGAAGATGCAGCCGTTCAGTCACCTGTGCAAAATGGAAACTACCAGTAATTTAAAAGGTATTGGTGAGCTAACCAAAATGGACAATGCTGTGTACATAAACACAAGTTAAACACCGTGAACTGAACTTTAAACAGTAACGATGCACAGCTACACTCACAGGGTGGCTAGCAGTTCCAGCACCATGTCATTAATGATAAAGGTATAGAAAAAGTGACACAGACTAAATACAACAATAATTACATTTTGCTTTATGAGATAAGTGTTTACATCCACCTTATAATATTAACACATTTGAACTAGGAGAGTTTGTTGGTTCTAAAGTGCAGCACAAACACTATGGGCTGTAGCCTCAGCAGTTTACCGGGTGAAATATTGAAAAGGTATGAAGGGGTGGGGGGGATCATCAAAAACAAATAAACCTACAAGCCCAGTGCCGTAAACTCTGGAAACTAATGGAGACAGAACAAAGGCGCTTTTGAAAGCAGTCAAACGTGGTACCTGTTTGTTGCCCTTTTTTTCATCTGGATTCTTTTTTTCAGTCTTTTTGTGGGCATCAAAAGTCGCAGGGTCTACTGTGTAAAGGCATTCAGTCCATTTGCCATATATTGCACAGAGCTTCTTTTTGCTGCAAACATAAGAAGATGAGATATTAATATATCACAGCTTTAGGTGCAGATAATACCAAGCGCTAACATTCCCATCGTGCAATATAAACTGCGCCACTTTAATATACATTATAAAGTAAATCACAAAGAAACGCTTTATGACAAATTGACTTACTGCTTACAGGCATTACTAAACAGCAATAACTCACGAAGATACCTTTTATCTAGGATGTATCCTTCAACTTTATGCAGCTCTTTTCCAAAGAGGCCACAGGGCTTGAAAGTCATGCTGCATCTCTCTCCGGTTCTGCAAGCAAATGATAGCCTCTTTACCAATTCTCTTTCACTCTCCCTCTGCGAGCTGAAGCTTTCAAACATTAATTAACCTGCTCATGCGACTGTCCCAGTTCTGCTTCCATGATCAATAAGCTTAAGGTTTATAAAGTAGATCAACATTCCTCTGCAGAGCAAGGGAAAAATATATTCCTACATCCAAGTCTCTGTGCATGCAAATGTGTTTCACAGATACGGAGAACACTGCAATACATATTTTACTTGTGATTGAGCACTTCCACGCTGCCATACTGCTCAATCCAAAGCTGACCGACGATAATGTTGTGGACGCAACAGGTGGGGTTTGTCCAGGTGTACGCTTCGTTATATCTACAGAGACAAAAAAGCACTCAGCAAAGGAGAAAAACAATTCCTTACTAAAATACATCAGAACAGATTTATAAAACAGTCTTCAGTGTGAGCTCACTTGGGTAACTCCAGCGTGATAACTCCCTTGGGCTCAGCTTCTATGCTCTTCCCCCAAAACTTGAGTTTGGGGTAGATGGAACCATGAAAGACAAAATCCTCCTTGAGGCCCTCAGCATGAAAGGCACTAACCGGAGGGTGATGGCTTACTTGCTCAGACATCCACCTAAAGCCCAAATCGTCTCTGATGGCAAGCAGGCATATGTTTGATACAAGACAAAGCTCATTAACAAAAATACACGTGTACAGTAAACAAAAGCTGATTTGTGTATAGGTGCGCTAATACTGATGAGTCTGCTGCCTTACCTGATTAGCTCATAGGTCTCCCCCAAGAGGGGGTTGAAGGGCTTCCCAGTCCTCTCCCACTGTGACGCTACAGCTGACACAGCAAATGCTGCAACACACTACACCGAACATTGTTTTATGTTAATCAAATTACAGGCAACTAACTCAATTTTTGATAGTGCCGAGACGCCACAGCCTCTCTGCACTCATTTAATAATAGTTCAGCAGTTTAATGAGAGGATAGTGATTTGATCCCAGTCAGATAATTAAATGCATCACTACTATTAAAAATGCATCTGTTTTGGAGTTTTTATTTAACTGAAGAAAGGATATATGGCCAGAATGGTACCTTCATCCTCTCGATAGAGTCTGTTGTGGCATTCGCCTGGTGGATGAGGTAGGTGTGCTCCATGTATTCTGTTAGCCGCTGGAGGAAGCTCAGAGGCTCATTAAATACCACAGGCATGGCAATCTTTGATAACTCCTGCAAAGAAGAGTTAGAGAAGATAAAAAAAAAGACTATTAGGACAAACATGATATGGTTTTTGCTTTATTAGCAGACTTAAGCCTAAGGAGACCAAAGCACTTGTGTTTATGTTTTTTGTGTACTGAGATTTTGTTTCAGTACTTTGTAGAAAAGCATTCTTCAAGTTTATGGGAAAACCTTCAGAACACAAAAAGGCTTTTTGTTTTTTGCTCTCCCTGGGAGAGTTTAAACTCAAAATGATTCGTTAACGTAAGAGTGTAGCACTACTATTCATAACCTGAGCTTTCTATTTTTTTTGTTTTTGTTTGTCCCAATTTGCTCTGTTTTTGTTATCCTATATCTGTTTCTGTTATACCCAATTTTATCATTTTGGTAACCACGTAATGGTGTGCTTTGTCTGGCCAGGTCTCCCTTGAAAAAGGGGTAAGTGTCAAGGGCTTTCAGCTCTTTTGGGGGGAAAAAATGAACTGAACTCTCTGTGCTGCACAGAGAGGCTGATTATATTTTAGACTGAGGATGATCAAACCCCACCTCTACACTTCTTTTACACTATACTGTCTCACATTTTGCCTTTTTTCATAAAAGCAACTACAAAAAAAGCCCTCGCTTTTCATAAATCCTAATTTTTTCCATATCATATCCTGGTTCTAATTCAACAATCTACATTACAAAAGCTCATATCTACATTAAAACACAACGAGGAAAATAAAACAAAACATCTACCGGACTGAGAGTGATGTGTTCTCACCATGCCAATGCATTTTTTTAGGATACTCCAGATGCTCACGTCGTTCCTGGAGAACATGGGAGCCGGTAGAGATGTTCTGTGCGAAAGCAATATGAATAACAAAAAGAAGGGTAAACACAGAGAGGATTTCCTGTATCACGTGATCCAGCTCTATTAACATATGGAAAATTACAACATCGCTTGTTGTCTCAGCTGTGCAATTCAAAGCAGGCAAACACTGTGGCTTCATGCTAGATGATCTGGCCTCATCCACACTCCAAACAGCTTTTCTTTTAAAATGTGGCACCGAGCTAAATTCTAAAACCTTCACGTTTTGGGTAAAGCGCACATTAAAAACACATAAATCTGTCTCCTGTGGGTACGAAGCTGCACTATTTAAAAGCTTCAGAGCAGACAACTTAGCTCAACCCACCATTTGGGAAAAAGGGTTATCCGACACCTGTAAGCTTTCAGCTAGTCCGTTCAACCTCATGCAATACCCATGAATGCATGTACAGCTGTGTGTGTGTGTGTGTGTGCACGCTGACTATAATACGCTTTCCTTTAATTTTTCTTGTTGCATATGCAGTTATCTGGAAACATTCTTCGCATAAGAAAGCTAAGATGCAAATTAGATTAAAGTATGTGCTTGTTTTTGTTTTCTTGGTCACTGAGTTCATCTTGCAGTCTTGCCAGCATCTGCAGTATGGACTCTTTTACAGGTATGGTAGCTGGAGGCAGATGGTGTCCTTGTTTAAAGAAAAAAAAAAAAAAAAATGAAAAGAGTGCTGGTCCAACACACAAATAAAAGCCATTACTTCAGCTAAATAAACAGTGAGCGGGCAGTGGGGGGTGGGGGTTTGCTCCATCTGTAGGATGAGCAGAGCAGTGATGCATGGCAGACCATACTCCTGGCCTATTTTTTGTTCCACTGGCCTCTGCTTCAAGATTTATTAAAGCATGGATGGATTTCTTCATTTCTTCTTTCTTCCTTCAAACATTTAACATGTTTACCTTTAAATGTGGAGGAAAATGCTCAAATCTATCTTTGATTGTTTCCAAAATACAGTTAAAAATGCATTTAAGGGATACTGTGCTGGTCAGCTGAGGTTACTGAAACATGAGCCCACCTGGAAGTGAGGTGTGACATGCTATACAAGCGAATCTTTAACTACTTTGAAGCAGAAATATCTTACAGCTGGCACTGTGCTCAGTTTTCAAATCATTATTTCATATACAAACAGATAACACAGCTACAACACCATGGTACTAATGATATATTAAGGCGGTGTATTTGGAGTTCTGACAGATAATTGAAACACTGTGTTTTCATAGAATCATTCAGAGAAAGACTTCAATTTAAACACGCCTGTATCAATTACTGTGGAGACCTGTGGATGGTTTTCTTGAGAGGCTACGAAGGTTTTATATTATTGCAATTTGTTTATTGTATATTATGTCATAGCGCTTATATTTTATTCTATATTTGTTGTATTTTTGAGATGTTTTTACAGCTATTTCCTTCCCAGGTCTCTCCCTTGTAAAAGTTTTTGATTTCGAGGCCATCTCCTGGTTAAATAAGCGTAATAATAATCTTGTAAAGAATTAATGGCAAAATGACTCAACATAGAGAAAAACACACCAGACTGTAGGCAATCATTGACGGGCATCCTTTGAATGACAGAATTAATTTCAAATAAACAGACACCTCATAAATCTTTCATGTACAACACATACGAGCCCACACATATGCACACAGAGCTAGCCAGGCAGCCCTTTTCTCCAACTCTACTCTGAGCCAGCACATGCTTAATTATTCATGGATCACTTGTTGGACTGAGGAAGACAGGCCAAGCCAGAATCAGCATCCACGGAAATGAGAGAGAGTGTCAAATCTTCACGACAACACAGCAAGATGCACTGAGTACTGAAACGACTGTTGGCTTGGAGAGTTGGAACTGTCAGGAAAAACAAAAACAGGCTATTCTCTGTGGACTGGATGCTCGAGCAAGCAAAAAAAACAAAAAACAAAAAAACACCTGATGAGAAAAAACAGACTAGGGTGGAAAGCTGGTATCCCATTACACCAGCTCTGTCCACTGACCTATCCTCTTGCTGACTGAGGTCTGCAGCCTGTCATTAGATACCAAACAAATCATATCCACAGAATTTTCATCATTTGGCAAAGTAAACATACACCGTACCGAATCCTGTTATCACCAACTTCAACAAAGCCTCACATACAGCAAACGGTGAACAAGTTGAATGCCGAGCACTGAGCCTTGGAAGCCTTTGTATTTTCCGCTCTTTGCAATCATTTAATCCAGTAAACAAGCACAACATCATCAACTGAAACAAGTCCCAGCTCACCTGTGCTTAACTCCATTGTGCTGGGATGGCTGGTTGCCATGGTTACCCTCCCCTGACATTCCGGAAGGCCCCCTGTACGCGCTGGGATGGCGGAGGGTGTTGAGAAAGGGGGTGTCTCTCCCCTCGTCCTCTTCGCAGGAGTAACTGGCCACAGACAGGAAGCCGCTCAGCGAGTGCTCCGACTCAGACTCTGTAGGGTTAGATGCCAGGTCATACCAAACCGCTTGCAAGTACAGGTTCCAGTAGCTGGCTCGGGAAATGAAAAAAAAAAGAAAAGAAAAAAACCTCCAGCCTCAACAGTTTACTATCTGCAAATAAGCACTTGTGCTCGAGTTCCTCTCCAAACTCCCCCCTCCCTGCTGCCATGCAAAACCCCACCTGAGGATTGTGTTCCAATGAGAGGCCGCACAAAGGATTCGCTTCCTGTAACATTTGTTTGCACTGTGTTCACTGGGATGGTACTCCTCCCCCTAGAAAGCACTGTCACTGACATTACTGTCAAAAATCACAAAGCAAAGACGAATAAGAGAAGCTGAATATGCTTGAGTGAAATTGGTGCTTATTGTGCGATCACATACCGCATTCTGACTTATGTGTTGAAAGAATTTCTCATCCACCCACCTACATGGATGGAGAAGCAAATATAACACTGCATAATAAGCATGCTCTATATGAACAGAGGTGCACATGCACTAAAATTGCAATTTTGTTCATCAGTCTTTGCTCTGTGGCAGTTCAGAATGCTAAAAGTAAAGCAAAAAGAATGAAAACGTTGCTTTAAAAATTCAGCCCTTCATGGTGACACAGTTGCATCTTGTTAGTTTTGATTATCCTTTAAACATGTCTGCAATTTTATTTTCTGTAATGGAAAAATGTAATAGACCAGACATAGCTGTGAAAAGTATACACTTGTGTATATAAAAAGGTGCCTCAAATCACACTACCTATCAGGACAAAAACCAAGCCATGAAGACCTCTCTGCAGACCTCTGCAATAACGCTGTGGAACAGTATTGATCAGGGGCAGTGTGTAAAATTATTTCTAATGATCTGTGTTTCCACAGGAGAACATTTGTAACCACCAGGTTTCTCTCTCTTTTAATCTTTTAGAGGCATCTGTGCAGCTAAATTAAGTAACAAGTGCAAGAAGGGCAGTATAGTCCACTGCACATTCTAGAGGATGACCATCTGTCCATGAGACAGAGGAAAAAGATTTTATAGTCTGATGAAAGAAAAACTGATCTCCACGCACTAAGTGATGGTGAACACTAAACACTGAATGCCTCAAATAAACCAGAATGGTGGCAACATTAATTTATGGAAGTGCTTCTTAGGAGGAACTGACTAATCGATAAATACAGGTGGATGCAGAGAGATCCTTGAACAGACACTAGAATGATAATTCACATATCATCATTGCAATGACCCAAAGCACAGAGCACAGGGTATGCTGGAGTAGCTTCAGGAGAATTCACAACCCGGACTAAAACCTCTTGGAAATTTTAGGGAAGGACCTCAGGATGGATGGTTGTAATTCTTAGGCATTTTTTCTACGCCTCTTAGAAAGAATTCTTAGGCATAGACACACACACTCACCCGTGTGTGTGAATTAGTGAATGAGGCTGGTAGTAAGAAGTCTTAGTAGAAAAGTGGTATTTAAGTATGAATCAAATTACCAGAAGATGTCAGTTCTCAGGTGCTTCAATTATGAAATATCTGTCCAAATCCAGACGCCTTCAGTTATATGACTCACACAAAATCTAACAAAAAAGGAAAGTCTGCTAAATAGGACTGTACTGAAATGTACACTGTATATTGTACTCCGCATACTGAGTTTTTCAGCAGAAGAATAGAAAAAAACCCAAAAATATTTAACTCTTTTAAAATGCAATTTACAACAAGAAATCTGCAAAAAGCGACGTGACCTGCCTCATTTCTAAATCCATTTGATTGTAAGCATGTTTTAGGGCAGTAGAAAATAACAATTGCATTTTCGATCTCTCCCAACCAACAAGACATACTACACACATTGATTGATTACTTCCACCAAGAGGCCGCTGACCTGACACGGCATCATAGAAGTCATCTTCATTGAGAGTACTAAGGTTGGAGGACTTCCGCCTTTTACTCAAGGATTGCTTGAGCTCGTGGTTCTCAGTTGCCAAAGTCTGCAAGGCTTCTGTTAGAGCTTTGTTCTTCTCCACTTCCTGCTCTACTTTCAGGCTCCACACCTGCAAACACAGGACAACCAGACAGAAGGTTAAAAGTGACCGAAGAGAGCGTGCCCAGAGCTACTAACTTAACATTTTATTGCAGAAAAACATTGCTCTTAAAAATGTGATGATCATAGTGGAACAAGCAGATTAATATTTTGATGTCAATCAAACATGACTCTCTGTCTGGGGTTTTGATCGCAGGTCATTGTTTTAACCCTGCCCACAGATCTAGTTTCTTCCAGGCTGAACCAAACACCATAGTCTCAGAGAGCTCCGAAGCCCAGGATTGAGTGTCCCTTCAAAGGAACCTGAGCCAGGCCACTGCGTGACAGCCCAGATTAGTCTGTCCTATTGTCCACTGCTGCTGATGTTCAAGCTCTACCAACAGGAGTCGAAAACCCAGCAAATATCCACAGCCTCTAACAAAATGACAAAAATAACACTAAAGCTTTAACAGCAACATATTATTTAAAAACAGGTAACACCTTTTACTTCTTGTAAATTCAGTTTAGTGAATTATTGCAAAATAAAGAAACTGAGCACAGCCTTCCCAGTTTGATAAACGTCCAGTGTCACCTTGAAGAAGGCAGCTGAGAAACAGGAGCTTGCAAATCACACTGCAAATCTGAGACTGGACAGCAAGGTCGGTATCTTCGACTAAAGATGAAAAGTTCTGTGTCATCTCTTATCGTGCCCGATGTGTTACAAGGTGAGCACACAGACATGCACAAAGACACAGCTACTGATGCCTAGGTAGCAATTTATGACTGTAATCGTGTATGTGTGGTTAACCCATTTCCCTTTGATCGAGTGTATTAGTCCCTGCGAGGATGTTGTCTGATTAACAACATGAATAAAAAAATGTAACATTTAGAAGATTTAGATGAGTGATTTTGCGTCAGACATCAGATTCTCATGACGTCTAATATTTCCTTTAAAGGGATGATTGGAAGAAAACTAATAACTTTTGATTATTTTCAAAAAATCCTCTCAAAAACATCAGCTACTATACTGCATATATAAAATGATTATATGATTGAACACAAAGACTTAAATATAAACTGCTTCAGATGCCTTTGTGGTAGAATCTGATCAAATCAGCCACATACACTTAACAGAAAAGAGGCAGGGAAAACCCAGACACATTTACTTACTTGCTGAATAGCATGCCTACTCCAAAGACCATGATCCAGCCATTTGTAATGAACATTGATTGTTTCCGATTGCCAAATGTTGGGTCAGCACAACCGGAACTGCAACTTCCAGCTGGGTTATTATGGAAATTGCAGGGTTTAAAAAGGCATCACTGAAATCCAGTCAAATCCCAATAAACTGTATGTAAATCCAAAAAAAAGTGACACGTTAAATGTTAAATTTGGAGATCTATGTATTCATTCAATATCTGATGAGTATATTTCAAGACACCTTGTTTATTCAAATTTATCATCCTCTGTCAAGTTATAGTCCAGCTTATCTATAATGACCATCTATAGATCTGTACCGATGCACTTTCTCTAGAAACATAAGAACTACAACATGTTCAACATCCTTTTTTGTCTTGGTAACATGACAGACACTTATAAGCTCCTTTTGCAGGAGGTTGGTGATGGAAAATGGATAAAAATAAGACAACTGAGAAGTCTGCACAAGCTATAAGCTTTAGATCATTTATTATTTTGCCGTAGTCAGATGAAGATCTGATGAAGCTGTCACCAGTTAATGAAATGCCAGCACTGGCAAATCAGAAAATGACTATTTAACAAAAGGTGATAGCTGGGGTCAAATTTATTGTAATTTGTATTAGAAGCACAATTATATTCCTGTTCTGGTTCCCTCTGGTTTAACGCAAGGCAGACACAGTATTATTAGAAAGAATCACACATATTTTTCAACAATTAGACATTAGAAGTAACGTCCAACATTTGGCTTCAGCCTGTCAAAGTGTGTGTAAAGGACCAAAAGGGTTTTTAAGAGTCTCGTGTACTTGACAATTTGACTGTGTGAAAGCCCCGAGACCTCAAAGTCTGTACATTTGTAAGCTTGGAGATTGGGACTGATCTAATCTAATCTAGTCCTGGGCAATTACTGGTCGGATCAGTAACGAATCCTGCAGGCTGCAGGTGTAGATCCATTAATTACTGTGTTGGCTAATAGAAAATTCCCATATACTTTTCATTGATCAGATCCATAACTAGGTTTAGCAAAGAGAGCCTCTCTGAGATCTCAGCACTCTCTATATTCTCCCTTCTTCTGCACTAGGGAACAAGTCTGGCAGCGAGTCTTTAAGTCTGGCACCTACATTTAAGGTTAACGTTTCCATTACAGCTGTGTTTCTGAATCTATGTTCATCTAATTTAGGACTTTAAATGCAGCATCATTTAAAAATGCATAAAAATAGTAAATTCTTTAGCATTATATTTTTTCTTTAAAGTTTGTGCAATGGGAATGTCTGCTGAATTGTGATTTTATTTTCATCAAACATATTTGATAAATATATACTGTAGTTTAAAGGTGACTCATCTTCCTGTCTAGGAGCCTGTGTTAACACTCCCTGTCCCAGGCACTTGGCGTGAGAGCCCATCCAGGAATGGAACACTTGTGTAACCATCGCAGCCAGCTCTTTCATTCTCACTGCATCCTCTCGCCTGAGCACAAACAGTGCTATTTTAAGCCCTGCTGAGGCTCTGTGCTGTAGCTGTTACTGGAGCCTGGGAGGGATGCTTCTCCTTGGCCAGCACCCCAAAGGGTAAAAATTTTATTCTGTGCTGAAATATACTCTCTTGTTTAAAGAAAAGCAAACCTCAGAGGCAATATTATTATAGCTCTATACATTGGACTGTAACATTAACTCTATATCCAACTGTATTTGGAAAGCCTGCTTCAAAGGAGCCATTCAACTAGAGTAAAGGAAGTACCTTTATAGTAAGAGATGTAGTAAACGCTATGAGGAACCTCAGTCCCAAAAATCAGAATAAACAGAAATACACTGTGTTCATGAAAGGCTTGGCCATGGTTAGTAATAATACTCAGGTAGTCTTTAAATGATGCTCACTTGGTACTAACCAGCCCAAAGTGTACCCCCCACACCATTACATCACCACCATCAACCTGAATCATGGATACAATGTAGACTGAATTCATGCTTTCATGTTGTTAACATCCAGTTCTGACCCTAGCACCCAAACATCATAGGAGAACTCGAGATTGGAAAAATGTTTGGTCTGATCAATCTACTATTGTCCAATTTAGGTGAGCCAGAATTGGATATCTCAGATAGTCTGACCACAGAACTGCTGCTCATTGGATATTTTCTCTTTTTTGGATTTTATTGTTATAGAGACGGTTGTGTGGGAACATCCCAGTAGATCAGCAGTTTCTGAAACCTTCAGACGAGCCTGTCTGACACATACAAAGTGACTTAAAGTCACCTTTAAAGGTGACTCTAAAGCCAGCAGACCATCTTGACCATGTTTACATACCTAACTGCACTGAATACATCCATATATATACACCCACTCACCAGCCACTACTGAAACAAAGCCAGTAAAAAATCTCCTGTCTGGGATACGACAGGAGGTTTGTTACTTATGTGGCAATGGCTGAACTAAAGGTCAATTGCTACACTGTCTTCACACCAACCCCCAAAGTTTTAAAGGTCAACTGGCTTTCTGACAGACTAAAGAAGAAGAAAAAAAAAATGTATAACTTCAATCAAATAAATGTGCTTTATGCCTTATTCCTGACGTCAGACCAACACAAAGTGACAGATCTGCTTTTCAGCACATCACCACTAAGTGGTTCCAAACTGTAATCCTCTGTTCGCTTTCTAGACAGGGGGGCAATCGTGCCGCCTGACAAACACCAAGCAAAGTGGGGCCTATAAATCTCTGTTGTACGCGAGTGTCGTCAAACCTCCTCATGAAGCTTTCTACCCATTTGTTAAAAGCACAATTCTCCTTACTTTATATGCCATATACTCACATCCTAGTCACAGTGTGCCCTACATGTACTGTAAAGATGTGGCACTTCCACTAGCATACTTTACTTCTGCAGCGCCTGCTGAAATGGGTCAGACCACATCTACACTTCTGAAGGACAATACTCTAATTGGTGAAAGACCCTTTGAGCCATTAAGTGACATGATTCAGTATCAAACATGTGTGCAGTTACAACAGAATGTGAATACTGCCATGGACTGTGGACAGTAGAAAACAAGTATGACCAACAGAAGCATCTGGGGTGGGAGAATAGAAATGTGGGATTAGAGCTAATACAGCTTAACACGGGCAATCTCAGCACTGTAGAAAATATAATCCATTTTGTACATGTAGTAGCATTAGCTTAACGTGGCACCAGTAGATTTACCATGCTTGTTAAGACATTTTCTTCTTATTACATTCGTTTGTCAGAAATTAATCCAGTTTGTTTTATTGGAACGTTTTAATGTTTGATTGATGAGATTCCAGTGAACGTCCTCGGCTTTCTTATTTAAAAAGCCTGATTAAGTCCTAGTGACATGACAGTTGTACCAGATTTGGATGAATACATTACTCTTAGTCAGTGCAATACTGCTATATTTAGGATTTATAGCAAAATATTAAACACCCTTGTGTTTTATTGGTTCTCATGCATGCTTAATTAACAAGAACAAGTCAACAAGACAGTTGCCTTATTAAAGGTTTTCAGGCAGTCTAAGTGTATATCATACAGTAAGCACAGAGTAGTAGTTTTAGAGTGATAATTTAAAATCAGCTGCTAAAGGAAGAAAGGAAATAATTTGGGTGCAACATAAAGAATGATTAAATAGTTAAACCCACAAACCTTTGCTTTGAATCCTTCCATTTATCTATTACCAGATCAAATGCATCCTCAGTGCAATTTAATCAATGCCTATCTATGCTCCTACTTGGCAGAATTAATTCCTTTATAAGATGATCTCATTATAAAGATGTAATGAGCAGTGTAGATTTCGGTGCCACTTCAAAGACGCTCAGTTTCACACTCCAAATACAGATCATTAAATCCACAGAAATGACCTCCGCATACTGATGAACAGCCCTCGCTGGCGCCACTGCTTTAGACCAACCCTCAAATCAACAATACACTAAGTAACATCAAATTAAATCGCTCCAAACTTCAAAACGCTTTTTGCCGCTTTGAACAACCGGCAAACACAGCCGGTTGTTCAGCTCACAATAAAAGGCAAAGCTGTAAATTTTATACAACAACAACAACAACAACAACTGTTTGTTTTGTTTTACCTGTGTAGATGCGAGAGGAAAGTGCTGTCGCTGTGTCTTCTTTTCCCGTTCTCGGATGCTCTGGCATATGGAAATGTGCGTGCGAGAGTGTATTCACACTATGCGAGCGTGAATACATGTATCTGCGGCTGAGCCAGTGAATATGAAAGCGCTTGGGTTCCCTCACTAAACGCACAGCCTTTCCCCTAGAGCGGGAGTGTGTGGATTCGAGTCCAAGAGTGTCTGCGTGTGTGCGTCTGCACTGATCTGCAGGCTGAATGCAGACCTAAGCATAAAAGCGGATCTTTCCTACGTCCTTCCTACAGACGTGCCAGTGATTACCACGCTGTCCTGGTGCTTCCCCAAGGGCACAGCACAGCCACCAAGACAAGTGGACAGGGACTGGTACACGCACGCGCCTGCATACGCACACACTCACACACACATTTTAAACCTGATTGGTGTGAAGGAGCTAACGTAAGGGGGAGGGATTTAAGGATTTTGTAATCAGTCAGTATAATTTATTCAGCCAATAGGAGGAGAGTATGCGGGTGAAAGTATATGAATGAGAGGACGATTCATACATGCTCAGTGAGCTGCAGCTAATCTACAACAGTACCCTCTATTTACATCAAGTGGAGGGGTTACAGAAGACTGCATGCAGCTGACAGAATCAAAATACATCAGAATCACAGATTACACTGCATTAGATTAAACTCTTACACTATTTTAAATAATCTATAATAGATTTTCAAGCAGTACAATCCATCCAAAGATGATGGACTGTCTCAACTTGCCCTCCCCAAGAAGAGTAATATGCTCCTCTTACCTCTTCTTGCTTTGACAGCAGTTCAAGGCACAGATGGAGAGCAGAGCATGTTTCACTGGAAAGTTCACTCGTCTCTTTTGCTTTCAGCAGAAGTGTACCAGTCAACTCTTTATAAAAAAATAAAATGAATGTATCTGTATTAGCTTATACTGTACACAATATTATATATTTTAAAAAGGAATTAAACATCATTTTTCATTAATGGCATGTTTTTTTTTCACAATTAACTGAGTACATGTGTATTTATTGCAGAAGATGTGCACCCTGTTGAACTACTACTAAAAGGCCTAAAGAATGCCAAGAAAATATCCCCCACACAATTAGCCCAGCAGCACCAGCCTGAACAAGTTATTTAATTTGAATTTAATCTTTATTTAAAAAGGAAAAAATATCCATTGAGATGAGAAAATCTCTTTTACAAGGATGTCCTGGCCAAGATGAGAAGCAGCACAGTTTGCAAAGTGCAAAACAAGTTCCAAATCAAATTCCACCCATTTAAATTTTACAGGTACAGTTGGCGACTAAAACATCTGTCAGTTTTTACTCCAAAGTAGTTAAAGGGATAAGAGATTCCTGAGCTGCAGATCATTCCAAGATCACGGGCCGGAAAAAAAGATAGACTAAACTTTCCTCACTCCGTGCTCGCTAGGGACACTTTAAACTGCAGCCAGCTACTGGCTCTGAGATTGTAGGTCTTGTGGAGGGCAATGAACTTGGCGTAGGTATATGACGGCAATTTTCTTAGAATGGCTTTGCATGTAAAAATATCCCAATGCTTCAACCTTTGATTATTGAGTGAAGTAAATCCAGCAAGGGTTTACAAAGTGCAACGATGAGTCATGAAGTGTGAGCCTGTTATATACGTTACGGCAGCATGGTAAATGGGGTCTAATTTAGCTAAGGTTAAGGTAAGGTTACAGAAAGCAGGATGTAGCCATGCTTTCATGCCTCATCCTACCATATGAATGTTACAGCAGAAATCAAGACTCATTAGTCCAGGCAAAAATCTTCTTACCTTGTATTGTCCATTTTGTTGAGCCTGTGCGAACTGCACTGCGCTCTGTGTTCAGAGATGCGCTTGTCCATAAGTTAGTTGGAATGTGTTTTTATTTTAGTTCATTTGTGTGCCTGTCAGCTCAAAGCAGTCTGGCCATTCACTTCAGTACTGTATCAACATTTCTGCCCACAGACGTGCTCTTCACTGGATATTTTCTCTCTCCCTGGAGACGGTTATGTGGGAAAATCCCAATAGATTCCAACATACACAAACCAGCCTGTCACACACAAAGTGACTTAAAGTCGCCTCTCTTCCCCATTCTGATGAATAAGAAAGGCTATCTTGAGCATGTCTACATGCCCAAATGTACTAAGTACCTGCCATGTGATTGGCTGATTAGATACTTTCACTAATGAGCAGTTAAACAGGTGTAGCTAATGAAGTGGCTGCAATTTTCTAGAACAAAATTTAATTCTACATTTTGCATTGAGGTCTGGTATCCCAGCCGCACATGCTTTTTCCACAGCAAATGATATAAATGGTTGGTCATCTTGATAATTTTCTGTCATTTACCAGCCTGAATAATCATTTTTGAACAAGTCTAAAAATACTCTCCTAAAATATCTCGGCACAGTAATAACTGGATATGTCTGAAGCACTTACCATAATTCTCCTCATTCTTCGCCATGGACAGAAATGTTGACACTTCACTCTCCAATTTTTGCTGGAAGGCCCTGGCTGCCTGCAACAATTTTAGACAAGAGAGAAACTTAACACTAGAACTCTGTACAACTCAACAAAACTGAGGGTTTTGAAATCCTATATGGCTCAAACCCAAAGGTCAATGACACTGAAGTTCATCCGGCGCGTGATCCATCACAATTCACAGGTTAATGTAATTTTTGAAAATGCTACGTCGATATGAAATGAATCAACTTTTTGGGTTCGATATAATAGTGCTATAAACCATCTGATCATCATCACCTTACTTTTTGATCCCGGTCTTACCTGAAGCGCTTGTTCAAGGTTCCTCACTCTCACATCACCCGCAGCATAATCTATAATCACCTCTTCAGTGTCGTGGCGAGTGCAGTAGGATGCATGCTCTTCAAAAGCATCCAGCCATCTCTAACAGAATAAATGGCGGCAACATTTCCATATTAGTCCTTTCATACAGATAATACTGTTTCTTCCATAAAGAAGGTGACCGATTTTATCTCACTTTTCTTGTTGCCACGGCATTTGTCTGCGAGGGGACTTTAAAATAATGCACAGAGTCATCGAAGCACCTGAGCATGAAGAAGCAGTGATCCCATGGTTTGACCTGGAATAACAAGAAATCACTAATGCACTGCAATCACTGCTGCAATAGATACAGTATAACTCAACATCATGCTTCAAATTGAAAATAAATGAAACATGTATTTACTGAGCATCTGTGGGGTAATATAGATTGATAGAAAACACGCCTCTAAACCTCCAGTACTTACCATGCAGTAGGCTTGTGAAAGAGACTTACAGCCCTGTTTCCTAACACCAGCCAGTGCATCAGCTCTAAAAAAACAAAAACAACAACAAAAATGATGAAAGAGCATGCAGAAAAATCACACACAAACACACACTCACAGTGAAAGATAAAGCAGCATTAACAGTTACCACTTTTAAGTAAGTATTAACGGTATAATTGGCAAACCACAGGCGACGTCATCTCCAGTAACAGTTATTTTTATATCCCCTCTCTCTTTTTAAAAAAACAAAACATTTCATTAGTGGATTATAAGCAACATTTCACACAAAGTGAAATATATAATACTATAAATATACATACTATAGCGTTTAGCTTTATAAAATCGGCTGATAAAAGTATCTCACTGTCTAGGGTACCAGGAGACAGTTCCATTCTCAACTACAACCCAGTGGGAACGCCATCCGAGGAAGCGTGAGCTCTGTCAGAGAAACAATAATTTAACAAATACCCCACGCAGCAAAACTACACATCATCATTACATATCTAGTTTAAATGACTTTAGAAAGAACAAATATTATCAATTTTAAAGTTTTATTATTATTATTGTTATCCCAGAGTGGTATGACTTTTCTTGTAAATTAAAGTGTAGCATGTTAAGAAAAACAAAAGAATAAATAGTTCCTATAAGTCTTTTTTTTAAAGAAGTTCAAATATTCTGTGTCATGTAATGTGAAAAAAGTCAATTTCATCAAATTGTAAAGGTCAAAGTCTGAACATGGTCTGACCTAATAATAGTACAACATAAATCCAGATACCTTCCAAAGAGGTCCTTCAATCTTCTGCACCACACTGCTCATGTCCTTTAAGAAAAACGAAATATCAGTCTTGTGTACAGCGTTGAATAGTCTGTGTGTGAATCATTCGTTTTTAATATACTAACAGCATTAGCGCGCAGTCTTTTTAAAAGAATTGCACCATGACTACGTGGTGCTCCACATTAACGCTGCATTATCAGACATACGGATACGGACGTATTTATTCTTAATAAAAGCTGACTTTTTCCTCTACAGTCACCATAACTGTGTGAACACATGAAAACATACGAAGAGAAAGTGCCGATATGATGTAGTTCAGAGAACTGCAGTATCTGTGATTAATGTGATGGACTTTAGATTTTTTTTTTTTTTAAAGTGCCTTTTGGTTTTATGAACACGTTTCCAGTGATGGGCTCTTTAACCCTGTGAGAAACAAGAATGAGCACAGTAAATTTCATCAAGTTGGATTTGCAGTTTTCCCAGATAAAATTTGGTGAAAAAAAACAAAAACAAAAAAAAAACCACAAGTACTGCGCAAAAGCCTCGAGTCAAATTTCATGGCTAATAAAAGGGGAAATTTATTGAATGCATTGAAACGTGCAAATGTAAAAGAAATCCAGGATATAAGGAAAAAACTGTTTATACAAATAAAATAAATATTTGGTATGACAAACTTTATTCTGAACTCTCTTGGGAAAGCTTTCCTGTTATTTCTTTAAGCAGTCTTCAGGAATAGTTCTCCAGGCTTCCTGAAGGACATTCAAAGCTCTTCTTTGGACCTTTTGTTCCATTCTCTGCCAAGATGATCCCACACTACTTAAATAGTGTTGAGGTCTGGACTCTGGGAGGGTCAGTCCATGACAGATTAAAAAAAACAAAATCAAAAACAAACCAAAATGCAGCATCATCTACGTATGTTGCCAATCAGACATTTCCACTTCATGCATGGTGGACCAAAGTCTGACGATATTTTGCTCTGTACCTATCTTCTATCGATTTTTGCAAGACCTCTAACACCACTGGCTGAATTGCAGCCCCAAACCATGACAGAGGCTCCCGGTTGTTTTACCTCCTCCGTACACACTGATGACAATTTGAACTTGAATTTGGATCCATCAGCCCATAAGACCTGTTACCTTTAAGTTTCAGTTCACTTCCTGTGTAACTAGTCGCACTTCAACCTTTTCTCCTGGTTTCTCTTTATTAAGACACACGTCTTGACAGCCACCCTTCCAACTTCTTCTTTCCACTTCTGATGAGACTTCAGTGAAAAGTGAAGGGCCGGTCTAGGTCCCAATTTGTTTTAAGAATATAACCTTTAGAAACTGTTCATATACGCTTAGACAACTTTTTTTAGCCTGACATTTTCTCTTTTGTCTTGCACTTGCCTAGTCGCCTCATTTTTTTCCCCCTGATATGTCACGTTTTCAGCTGGCACGAAAAAAAAAAATACTATTTTATGCGTGTCAAACTGTTATCTATGACATGTTTTGCAGATCCAACTAATGAAATGGGATCAACTGATGCCCCTTGTTACAGGCTGCTAGTAACAAAGTGCCTAAAGATATAACTTAAATTATTGTTTATCTGTAAACACAACACCAATTCATCCCTTGGATTAGATGTATTTATAAAAAACAGCAAATATCTAAAAAACAAATTACCCAAAAACCCCCAAAACATTAAGAAAGCCTGGAGAACTATTGCTGAAAACCACTTTATAAGAAAAATTACAAGAAAGCCTGGCTCCTTGGAAATAAAATATAAAGAAATGAGGGGCAGCTCAAGTACTCTAATTAATCAAGTAACCAAAAAGGTATCATCCTTTGTGGATCACGACTAAGACACCATACTTGTAATGCAGCTGTGCCGAATGTTCTTAGCAGAACCCATCCTGATCATTCAAAGCGGATGAGACATTACAGACCAGCCATTTGAGCTCACCTTATTTTTATAGGCTGCTAGAATCTGTTTCAGTTCATCAGTGCAAACCAGGTCCAATGCAGTCTGAGCTGCAAAATCATCAGCCATACAAACAAATTATTATGCACCTTTTGACACTTCCTTGGAACAAAACCGGTGGACTATAGTATTTACCATCCTTAGAAAATAACGTGTGATTCTTAAACAACCATTTTAAACACTACTGAACAAATTAAACAGCCGGAATAATAGGAGCTGATGATGAGAACAAGATAAGTGATATACCATTGTTGTTCTTGATACTAGGGTTGGCTCCACACTTGAGCAGCTTTATAACGCACTGCTTCTGCCCCCTGTAGGCTGCACAGTGTAAAGGCGTATTACCCACTGAATCCCTGCAGTGGATATCTGGAGCATCTTTCCCATTGAGCTGAGGGATATAAACCAGAGAAATGACAGAAACAACAGGCAGGAAAATGAGGTTAACCTTTTACATACATCTATCTGAAACATGCATAAAACTATTTAAATGATCAATCTTAAAAACAGCAAGACAGAATGAGATTTAAAAAACAAAACAAAACCTGAACTGGCTTTTACTGCAAGTTGCCACATGCCATCTTATTTGTGGACTCAGATTTGTCACTTTGTGATTGAACATCAGACCCCCCGAACTCTGTACAAATATCGAATCGTATAAAGAGTATTTGTAATAACGGTGGTGCATTTCAACAATCTCTGGGAGACAACTGAAGTGTGTGCAAGGCCCCAAGGCACTTGTTAAATGTGTGAAATTTGGAGAGATGCTCTTAAAGCATACTATTTTCTGCCAAAAGTTCTTTGAAAGGTCAGACACTAACCAATTTAGACAGAGTGGATATATCCCCCTCTCTGGCTGCTTCCAGAAGCTTCTCCTCATGCCGCCTTGCCGCTCTCCTCTCTGCAGCTGCACAAACCAAATCAGTACTTGAGAACAAAGGCAGCTGATCTTCAGTAATGAGAAGCCATCAGACGTTTAAAAAAAAAAAAAGAAAAACGCTCCCATGATTTCATACCCTCAAGCATGGTAATGATTTCATCGTCCTCTGTGACATCTTTGGGGATTTGAGCAGTTCCATTGATTATGTTGGCACAGGCATCATAGCGCAGAAGAAACAGAACAATCTCCTTAAGGGTCCAAAGGGTGGGGGTGGGGGATTAAAGAAAAAACCTGACCATCACATTTCACTCAAAAGCTTCAGTGGGAGATGAGAAAATATATTATGTGTTTCTGTGACAGCTGATCCAGCTGACATTAGGTTAGAAGAAGAAGGTACACCACAGTTTACCGTGCTTTTACAGACTTGTAAGGAAGCACTACTTTTTCCCCTCTCTATCCTTACCTTTCGTCCAGCATATGCTGCTTTATGCAGAGGTGTGTCACCCAGGTTATTCTGCAAATTCACATCAGCCCCTGCCTGCAAATGCATTCTTTATTAGGTGAATATAAAAATGTCTCTGGCTGCAGGTCCTGAACACAAAAAGCATGATAATGATGTGACTCATACACTGCTCTCACCTTCAGTAACTCCTCAACAACATCTCTGTGTCCAAAGCTGCAGGCCAAATGAAGAGGTGTCCATCCCGAGCAGGTTTTCGAACGAGCTACAGCGAGAGAAAGAAAAAGAAGAAGAAAAAATAAAATAAAATCAGCAATTTTCTAGTTACATGTGACATTAGGGCAGCTGGATGATGGCATCCTCCCCCACACACCAGCTTACATCTGCAGTTGATGTTGAGAGAGCTGTTTTGGTGAATCCTCGACTGAAGGAGCCTCTGAACCTGAGGACAGTTGCCCTCTTTAGCATGAAGGAGAAGTTGTTCTTCCAGTGTGCAATCCTCCATCACTGGACTTATGAAAAATGATGTTAAACACAAGGCAGTTAGCTCAAATTGGTCAATTAACCACGTTAAGCAAGGTGCAGTTAATACAGCTTCTCATCTGCAAGTGAAGAATTTAAGGTTTTAGTTAGAGGTCGACATAATATCTGTTTTTATTTACGTTTGTCCAGCTCAACTGTGTTTTTATTGAGCTAAAGCAGCGTTACCTTTCAAACTAAGAGCGGAAGTAACTCTAAATAGTTATCTTACTAACGTTGGCGAGGATAAAATGTTAAACTCAGACTTACGTGTAGCTATGGATTTGAAACTCTTTCACAATCTTTGGTCTGCTTCACAGGGACAACACGCCACGGCTGAAATCTGATCGGTTCAATCAGGTGACAGGCAGCCGCCACGTGACCGGACAGAGTATTTTTGAGTAGCTACTAGCATTAGTCATACCTAGCAAGTACTGGGTTGGACCCCCTTTTTGCGTTCATAACCTCATTAATTATTCCTGGTATAGTTTCAACAAGGTGTTGGAAACCTTCCTCAGACGGTGGTCCATGCTGACATGTGCACTGTCTTGCTTGAAGCTGCCATAAGAAGATTGGTACACTGTGCCCATAAAGAAATGGACATGGTTAGCAACAGTACTGAGTTACGCTGTAGTGCTTAAATTGTACTCAGTTGTTGCAAAGGAGCCCAAAGTGTGCCAAGAAAATAACCACCCACACCATTACACCACCATCAGCATGAACTGTTGATAGAAGGAAGGCTGGCTACACGCTTTCATGTTGTTTTACACCAAAACAAATCCTGACCCTTACGAATGTTGCTGTAGAAACCAAGATTCATTAGACTAGTGATGGCCAAATGAAGCTTTCCAAAGCACTGAAGCTTGTATTGAAAAATGGTTCATTACTCGAAGCTTTTCAACACAGTCCTCTCCGGTGACATCTGGTGGCGAATATTTTGAAGAGCAGCTTGAATCTGCAAAATAAAACGGACTGCTCAATCATCACTGCTCACTCAAGAGTGGAGTTCTCTCCGATATTGGGCCACCGTTCCGTTGCTTTGAACATGTAATTGGTTTTGTTTTCTCGATTGGGGGGCTGAAAAAATGTAATGCGTATTTGCGTAATACATTTTGATCAATAAACTTTCCCTATTTAAACATGCACTATGGTGTGGCCTTTCTCTGCTCATAACTCCTTGATGTTGGTAAATACAATAAGTGAGCAATATATATAATATACATATGAGAATGCACAGCACATTATGGAGTATGCCCCTGCTGTGGAGTCCTGCCTCCATCTACTTGTCATTTAATCACTGGACAGCTGGACAGGTTCATACAAAATATTAGATGAGGCCAATTGTCCTATACATATTTTTGACCTAGGGGTGGGATTGATTGTGAACTGGAAAGGGAAAATGCTTAGGGGGCTGAGTATGGCTGCATCGTTACTGATTTGTAGAATCATTGTGATTCGATACAGGATCCGATTCAATTTGATTGGAATCTGGAAAGTTTTGCCTCAGTCAGAAATATTACAATTCTGGTCATGTATCAGTATATATCCATAATTTCGTATCTATTAAAAGAAAGCTGACACATGTGAGACTTAATTAGAGATGTAAACAGAGAGTTATGAAACCTGCAGCTGCAGAAGCCAGCGCAAAAACAGAGGCAAACACAGCGCGGACCCGACGACACACCAAAATCTGATTCTGACGCGTCGGGTCCGCGCTCTGTGTTCACGTTTGTATGCAGAATCCGTAAACCTACTGCGGTCAAGTGAGCCCTCACTTACGAAGTCGCAGTCAAGCTAGCCGCCCCGCCAGCCGCACCGAAAATGTGGTTGCACTACTCTTACGTATATTACGGTATGGGTGAAAACCGGCTTAGAAACGCAGTGTTTTGTGTCCTGACACTATTTTACTTCACAATCCACTCCCATTTTTAGTGTATCTCCACTTTCCCCCCCTGTGATCCACAGCCCAAATTACTGTATGATTCAGAGAAAATTAACAATAAAATTTACCCAATTTACTCAACTATACTTTTAATGTCCTCATCTTTGACCTCAGATTACAGGAAAACTGTAAGAGGTGACGCAGATATTTCACTGGATTATGACTCTGGGTGACCCCCACTCTGCACCCTGTGATCCACAGCCAAAATTACTATACGGATTTTGAGAAAATTCATAGCAAAATCTTCCCATTATGCTTTACTGTACTCTACATATTGACATCTTTGAGCTCTGATTACAGGAAAACTGTAAGAGGTGACACAGATATTTCACTGGATTCTGACTCTGGGGGACCCCCACTCTGCACCCTGTGATCCACAGCCAAAATTACTGTACGGATTTTGAGAAAATTGATAGTAAACTTTGCACAATTTACTCTACTGTACTCTATATATTCTCATCTTTGAGCTTAGATTAAAGGAAAACTGTAAGAGGTGACGCAGATATCTCACTGGATTATGACTCTGGGTGACCCCCACTCTGCACCCTGTGATCCACAGCCAAAATTACTGTACGGTTTTTGAGAAAATTGATAGTAAACTTTGCACAATTTACTCTACTGTACTCTATATATTCTCATCTTTGAGCTCCGATTACAGGAAAACTGTAAGAGGTGACGCAGATATTTCACTGGGTTATGAATCTAGGCTGTCGCCACTCTGCACCCTGTGATCCACAGCCAAAATTACTGTACAGTTTTTGAGAAAATTGATAGTAAACTTTGCACAATTTACTGTACTATACTCTATATATTCTCATCTTTGAGCTCAGATTACAGAAAAACTGTAAGAGGTGATGCAGATATTTCACTGGATTATGAATCTAGGCCATCTCCACTCTGCACCCTGTGATCCACAGCCAAAATTACTGTACGGTTTTTGGGAAAATCCATAGTAAATATGCACAATTTACTCTACTGTACTCTATATATTCTCATCTTTGAGCTCAGATTACAGGGAAACTGTAAGAGGTGACGCAGATATCTCACTGGATTCTGACTCTAGGCTGTCGCCACTCTTCACCCTGTGATCCACAGCCAAAATTACTGTACGGTTTTTGAGAAAATTGATAGTAAACTTTGCACAATTTACTCTACTGTACTTTTAATATCCTCGTCTTTAACCTCAGATTACAGGAAAACTGTAAGAGGTGACGCAGATATTTCACTGGATTATGACTCTGGGTGACCCCCACTCTGCACCCTGTGATCCACAGCAAAAATTACTGTACGGATTTTGAGAAAATTGATAGTAAACTTTGCACAATTTACTGTACTATACTCTATATATTCTCATTTTTGAGCTCAGATTACAGGAAAACCATAAGAGGTGACGCAGATATTTCACTGGATTATGAATCTAGGCTGTCGCCACTCTGCACCCTGTGATCCACAGCAAAAATTACTGTATGGATTTTGAGAAAATTCATAGCAAAATCTTCCCATTTTGCTTTACTGTACTCTACATATTGACATCTTTGGCCTCAGATTACAGGAAAACTATAAGAGGTGACGCAGATATCTCACTGGATTATGACTCTAGGCTGTCGCCACTCTTCACCCTGTGATCCACAGCCAAAATTACTGTACGGTTTTTGAGAAAATTGATAGTAAACTTTGCACAATTTACTCTACTGTACTTTTAATATCCTCGTCTTTAACCTCAGATTACAGGAAAACTGTAAGAGGTGACGCAGATATTTCACTGGATTCTGACTCTGGGTGACCCCCACTCTGCATGCTGTGATCCACAGCCAAAATTACTGTACAGTTTTTGAGAAAATTGATAGTAAACTTTGCACAATTTACTGTACTGTACTCTATATATTCTCATCTTTGAGCTCAGATTACAGGAAAACTATAAGAGGTGACGCAGATATCTCACTGGATTCTGACTCTGGGTGACCCCCACTCTGCATGCTGTGATCCACAGCCAAAATTACTGTACAGTTTTTGAGAAAATTGATAGTAAAATCTTCCCATTTTGCTTTACTGTACTCTACATATTGACATCTTTGGCCTCAGATTACAGGAAAACTATAAGAGGTGACGCAGATATCTCACTGTATTTTGACTCTAGGCTGTCGCCACTCTTCACCCTGTGATCCACAGCAAAATTACTGTACGGTTTTTGAGAAAATTGATAGTAAACTTTGCACAATTTACTCTACTGTACTTTTAATATCCTCGTCTTTAACCTCAGATTACAGGAAAACTGTAAGAGGTGACGCAGATATTTCACTGGATTATGACTCTGGGTGACCCCCACTCTGCACCCTGTGATCCACAGCAAAAATTACTGTACGGATTTTGAGAAAATTGATAGTAAACTTTGCACAATTTACTCTACTGTACTCTATATATTCTCATCTTTGAGCTTAGATTACAGGAAAACTGTAAGAGGTGACGCAGATATCTCACTGGATTCTGACTCTGGGTGACCCCCACTCTGCATGCTGTGATCCACAGCAAAAATTACTGTATGGATTTTGAGAAAATTCATAGCAAAATCTTCCCATTTTGCTTTACTGTACTCTACATATTGACATCTTTGGCCTCAGATTACAGGAAAACTGTAAGAGGTGACGCAGATATCTCACTGGATTATGACTCTAGGCTGTCGCCACTCTTCACCCTGTGATCCACAGCAAAAATTACTGTACGGTTTTTGAGAAAATTGATAGTAAACTTTGCACAATTTACTCTACTGTACTTTCAATATCCTCGTCTTTAACCTCAGATTACAGGAAAACTGTAAGAGGTGACGCAGATATTTCACTGGATTATGACTCTGGGTGACCCCCACTCTGCACCCTGTGATCCACAGCCAAAATTACTGTATGGATTTTGAGAAAATTCATAGCAAAATCTTCCCATTTTGCTTTACTGTACTCTACATATTGACATCTTTGGCCTCAGATTACAGGAAAACTATAAGAGGTGACGCAGATATCTCACTGGATTATGACTCTAGGCTGTCGCCACTCTTCACCCTGTGATCCACAGCCAAAATTACTGTACGGATTTTGAGAAAATTGATAGTAAACTTTGCACAATTTACTCTACTGTACTCTATATATTCTCATCTTTGATCTTAGATTACAGGAAAACTGTAAGAGGTGACGCAGATATCTCACTGGATTATGACTCTGGGTGACCCCCACTCTGCACCCTGTGATCCACAGCCAAAATTACTGTACGGATTTCTGATGAAATTAAATCCTATTCCATTACCAAACAAAATGAGTTCATTGAAGTATTTGCTTAACTACAAGAAATGTCTTTCCACACACAATTTAAATTTTTCAAAATGTCATTCACACACCACCTCAAGTATCAACTTCAGTTTTAGACATTATTTATTCAGTGCTTAATCACAACAATAGTCAACTTAAGGCACTTACATAATAAGTTAAACCTTACAATAATACATACAGAGAAAAACCCAACAATCATATGACCCCCTATGAGCAACAGTGGGAAGGAAAAACTCCCTTTTAACAGGAAGAAACCTCCGGCAGAACCAGGCTCAGGGAGGGGCGGCCATCTGCCTCAACCGGTCAGGGTGAGAAATTACATTTCTCAGATTACTGATTTCTCATATTACTACTACACAGTTTAGATACACTCAACAAAAATATAAACGCAACACCTTTGTTACTGCTCCCATTCCCCATGGGATGGACATAGAGACCGAAAATTCATTCCAGATACACAATATAACCATCCCTCCCAAACAGTGGTCACAAATCAGTCCAAATGTGTGGTAGTGGGCACATCTGCCATATTGAGATAATCCATCCCACCTCACAGGTGTGCCACATCAGGATGCTGATCTGACATCATGAGTAGTGCACAGGTGTACCTCAGACTGCCCACAACAAAAGGCCACCCTGGAATGTGCAGTTTTGTCTCACAGCAAAATGCCACAGATGCCACAAGCAATGAGGGAGCGTGCAATTGGCATGCTGACAGCAGGAATGTCAACCAGATCTGTCGCCCGTGCATTGAATGTTCATTTCTCAACCATAAGCCGTCTCCACAGGCGTTTCAGAGAATATGGCAGCACATCCAACCGGCCTCACAACCGCAGACCTCGTGTAACCACACCAGCCCAGGACCTCCACATCCAGCAGGTTCACCTCCAAGATCGTCTGAGACCAGCCACCCAGACAGCTGCTGGAACAATTGGTTTGCACAACCAAACAATTTCTGCACAAACTGTCAGAAACCGTCTCAGGGAAGCTCAACTGCATGCCCGTCGTCCTCATCGGGGTCTTGACCTGACTCCAGCTCGTCGCCGTAACAGACTTGTGTGGGCAAATGCTCACATTCGATGGCATCTGGCACGTTGGAGAGGTGTGCGCTTCACGGATGAATCATGGTTCACATTGTTCAGGGCAGATGGCAGCTGAGAATGTCCCAGTTCTTGCATGGCCAGCATACTCACCGGACATGTCACCCATTGAGCATGTTCGGGATGTGCTTGACCGGCGTATACGACAGCGTGTACCAGTTCCCACGAATATCCAACAACCTCGCACAGCCATTGAAGTGGAGTGGACCAACATTCCAAAGGCCACAATTGACAATCTGATAGACTCCATGCGACGATGTGTTGCACTGCATGAGGCAAATGGTGGTCACACCAGATACTGACCGGTTCTGGGTCCCCAGACCCCCAATAGCGCAAAAAACTGCACATTCCAGGGTGGCCTTTTGTTGTGGGCAGTCTGAGGCACACCTGTGCACTACTCATGATGTCAGATCAGTATCCTGATGTGGCACACCTGTGAGGTGGGATGGATTATCTCAATATGGCAGATGTGCCCACTACCACACATTTGGACTGATTTGTGACCACTGTTTGGGAGGGATGGTTATATTGTGTATCTGGAATGAATTTTCGGTCTCTACGTCCATCCCATGGGGAATGGGAGCAGTAACAAAGGTGTTGCGTTTATATTTTTGTTGAGTGTATCTAAACTGTGTAGTAGTAATATGAGAAATCAGTAATCTGAGAAATGTAATTTCTCACCCTGACCGGTTGAGGCAGATGGCCGCCCCTCCCTGAGCCTGGTTCTGCCGGAGGTTTCTTCCTGTTAAAAGGGAGTTTTTCCTTCCCACTGTTGCTCATAGGGGGTCATATGATTGTTGGGTTTTTCTCTGTATGTATTATTGTAAGGTTTAACTTATTATGTAAGTGCCTTAAGTTGACTATTGTTGTGATTAAGCACTGAATAAATAATGTCTAAAACTGAAGTTGATACTTGAGGTGGTGTGTGAATGACATTTTGAAAAATTTAAATTGTGTGTGGAAAGACATTTCTTGTAGTTAAGCAAATACTTCAATGAACTCATTTTGTTTGGTAATGGAATAGGATTTAATTTTATCAGAAATCCGTACAGTAATTTTGGCTGTGGATCACAGGGTGCAGAGTGGGGGTCACCCAGAGTCATAATCCAGTGAGATATCTGCGTCACCTCTTACAGTTTTCCTGTAATCTGAGCTCAAAGATGTCAATATATAAAGTACAGTACAGTAAATTGTGCAGTTTACTATCAATTTTCTCAAAATCCGTACAGTAATTTTGGCTGTGGATCACAGGGTGCAGAGTGGAGACAGCCTAGAGTCAGAATCCAGTGAAATATCTGTGTCACCTCTTATAGTTTTCCTGTAATCTGAGCTCAAAGATGTCAATATGTAGAGTACAGTAAAGCAAAATGGGAAGATTTTACTATCAATTTTCTCAAAAACCGTAAAGTAATTTTGGCTGTGGATGACAGGGTGCAGAGTGGAGACAGCCTAGATTCATAATCCAGTGAAATATCTGCGTCACCTCTTACAGTTTTCCTGTAATCTGAGCTCAAAGATGAGAATATATAGAGTATAGTACAGTAAATTGTGCAAAGTTTACTATCAATTTTCTAAAAATCCGTACAGTAATTTGGGCTGTGGATAACAGGGTGAAGAGTGGGGGTCACCCAGAGTCATAATCCAGTGAGATATCTGTGTCACCTCTTATAGTTTTCCTGTAATCTGAGCTCAAAGATGAGAATATATAGAGTACAGTAGAGTAAATTGTGCAAAGTTTACTATCAATTTTCTCAAAAACCGTACAGTAATTTTGGCTGTGGATCACAGGGTGAAGAGCGGCGACAGCCTAGAGTCAGAATCCAGTGAAATATCTGCGTCACCTCTTACAGTTTTCCTGTAATCGGAGCTCAAAGATGTCAATATGTAGAGTACAGTGAAGCAAAATGGGAAGATTTTAATATCAATTTTCTCAAAATCCGTACAGTAATTTTTGCTGTGGATCACAGGGTGCAGAGTGGGGGTCACCCAGAGTCATAATCCAGTGAGATATCTGCGTCACCTCTTACAGTTTTCCTGTAATCTAAGCTCAAAGATGAGAATATATAGAGTACAGTAGAGTAAATTGTGCAAAGTTTACTATCAATTTTCTCAAAATCCGTACAGTAATTTTGGCTGTGGATCACAGGGTGAAGACTGGAGATTGCCTAGATTCAGAATCCAGTGAAATATCTGCGTCACCTCTTACAGTTTTCCTGTAATCGGAGCTCAAAGATGTCAATATGTAGAGTACAGTAAAGCAAAATGGGAAGATTTTACCATGAATTTTCTCAAAAACTGTACAGTAATTTTGGCTGTGGATGACAGGGTGAAGAGTGGCGACAGCCTAGATTCAGAATCCAGTGAAATATCTGCGTCACCTCTTATAGTTTTCCTGTAATCTGAGCTCAAAGATGAGAATATATAGAGTACAGTAGAGTAAATTGTGCAAAGTTTACTATCAATTTTCTCAAAAACCGTACAGTAATTTTTGCTGTGGATCACAGGGTGAAGAGTGGCGACAGCCTAGAGTCAGAATCCAGTGAAATATCTGCGTCACCTCTTACAGTTTTCTTGTAATCGGAACTCAAAGATGTCAATATGTAGAGTACAGTAAAGCAAAATGGGAAGATTTTACTATCAATTTTCTCAAAACTGTACAGTAATTTTGGCTGTGGATGACAGGGTGCAGAGTGGAGATGGCCTAGATTCATAATCCAGTGAAATATCTGCGTCACCTCTTACAGTTTTCCTGTAATCGGAACTCAAAGATGTCAATATGTAGAGTACAGTGAAGCAAAATGGGAAGATTTTACTATCAATTTTCTCAAAATCCATACAGTAATTTTTGCTGTGGATCACAGGGTGCAGAGTGGAGATGGCCTAGATTCATAATCCAGTGAAATATCTGCGTCACCTCTTACAGTTTTCCTGTAATCGGAACTCAAAGATGTCAATATGTAGAGTACAGTGAAGCAAAATGGGAAGATTTTACTATCAATTTTCTCAAAATCCATACAGTAATTTTTGCTGTGGATCACAGGGTGCAGAGTGGGGGTCACCCAGAGTCATAATCCAGTGAAATATCTGCGTCACCTCTTACAGTTTTCCTGTAATCTGAGGTTAAAGACGAGGATATTAAAAGTACAGTAGAGTAAATTGTGCAAAGTTTACTATCAATTTTCTCAAAAACCGTACAGTAATTTTGGCTGTGGATCACAGGGTGAAGAGTGGCGACAGCCTAGAGTCAGAATACAGTGAGATATCTGCGTCACCTCTTATAGTTTTCCTGTAATCTGAGGCCAAAGATGTCAATATGTAGAGTACAGTAAAGCAAAATGGGAAGATTTTGCTATGAATTTTCTCAAAATCCATACAGTAATTTTTGCTTTGGATCACAGGGTGCAGAGTGGGGGTCACCCAGAGTCATAATCCAGTGAGATATCTGCGTCACCTCTTACAGTTTTCCTGTAATCTAAGCTCAAAGATGAGAATATATAGAGTACAGTAGAGTAAATTGTGCAAAGTTTACTATCAATTTTCTCAAAATCCGTACAGTAATTTTGGCTGTGGATCACAGGGTGAAGACTGGAGACAGCCTAGATTCATAATCCAGTGAAATATCTGCGTCACCTCTTACAGTTTTCCTGTAATCGGAGATCAAAGATGTCAATATGTAGAGTACAGTAAAGCAAAATGGGAAGATTTTACTATCAATTTTCTCAAAAACTGTACAGTAATTTTGGCTGTGGATCACAGCATGCAGAGTGGGGGTCACCCAGAGTCAGAATCCAGTGAGATATCTGCGTCACCTCTTTCAGTTTTCCTGTAATCTGAGCTCAAAGATGAGGACATTAAAAGTATAGTTGAGTAAATTAGGTAAATTTTATTGTTAATTTTCTCTGAATCATACAGTAATTTGGGCTGTGGATCACAGGGGGGAAAGTGGAGATTAACCAAAACTGGGAGTGGATTGTGAAGTAAAATAGTGTCAGGACAGAAAACACTGCGTTTCTAAGCCAGTCGGCACCTATACCGTAATATGCGTAAGAGTAGTGCAACAACATTTTAGGTGCGGCTGGCGGGGCGGCTAGCTTGACTGCGACTTCGTAAGTGAGGGCTCACTTGACCGCAGTGTAAACCTGCTCCCAGTTACTGTTTTAGCTGTATGGTGTTTGACGACATGTTGTGAGGTTTAACCTGATATGCTGGCGTTTCAGGCATAATAACGTTAATTTACAAATCGACACAGGATTGTAATGAATCAATATCACTTTATTCAATTTAGCATGGATTGTAATCAGAAAAGCGATAATCAAACCTAATCAAGAACTTGCAAAGTAAAAACATGATCAATGTAAGGTAGCCCTTTTGTTATTTACATTTAAAAAGAGGATTAGTGTTACTGTGCGCTGGCTGAGTCTGTTTCTTTTCTTAGAAATAGTTTCTCCTGCCCTGGAGAAAATCCACTTGCATGGAACAGAAGAGGCTGTGGAGTGCAGGAACCACACTGCAAGCTGGTAGATATGCAGGTATTCCTGGGTCCTGCAGACTATCACCTAAAAACAATAAACAAAATGATTTTCTAAACTGTGTAGCAATGTAATGTACGTATAGTGCCAAATACATTTTTGTAGTCTTCATCAGCTTTAATTCACATGGAAGTGTTCCTAAAGTCATATGCTGTAATGATATTTACATTATGAAAACATGATTTTGGACATTTCAAGTTTTTCACTTCGGCAGATAAAATGAATTGAGCAAAATCAACTCAAAATATCTCCACATGCCAGAACGTCCTCTCTTCCTCGCTGGCTCCATATCTGTCAGTGGAATGATCACCTCTTCGCTCTCTGTCACCATCAACACACTCCACGAATCCCGTGGATGATTCACTTCCTTATATCCGTTTGAATCAGGTACCGAAGCAGTTACGTGCGTAATGAAGCTTCGGACGTCACTGGTCACGTGACTTTTGCCAAACGAAGCAAGCCTCGACACAGTGCTTCTGAACCAGTGTGTTGTTTTTTTCGACACACGCTCCGGAGCGTCAGCTTCAAGCGGGCCATCACTACATTAGACCATGCAACATTTTTTTCAGTCTTCAATTGTCTAATTTTGGTGATTCCGTGTGAACTGTCCCCTCAGTATCCTGTCCTTAGCCAACAGGAATGGCACCTGGTGCGGTCTTCTGCTGCTGCAGCCCATCTGCTTCAAGGTTCCACCTGTTGTGTGATCAGATATTCTCTTCTTATATGAGCCACTTTTGACTTGGCCTCTGACATTAACAAGGAATTTCTTTCACAGAAAACTGCACCTGATTCTGGTGCTATTCTCTGTAAAGCCTAGAGATGGCTGTGTAGGAAAATCCCTAAAATACTCAAACTAGTTCATGCCACATGCTTTTAACATCTCTCTTCAGTTGTGACTCTTTTCTTAGTAGCGGCATCATACTCTTGACAGTTTACTGTCATGTCTTATGTCCTAGTTTCTGCAACTCAATTTTTCATTCAGTATTTCTGTTGTTGGTTTCTATACTGTCATTATTCTGTGTTATAATGACATCCACAACAACAGTATCATACAGTAACACAAGGTCAATGTTATTTCAGTAATGCAAGACGGCTATTACTTTACAGGCAAATGATTAAAAAAAACTACAACTTCAAAGTAAAACATATTAATCTGATTTTATTCATATCCACAAACCTCATATGGCAATGTTTTTTTTTTTTTTATCTTTCTCTACAGTGTGTCAGGTGGAATTGCCAGCCAACATTTATGACATTTGTGAAATAGCACAATGCTGAAAATAAATACAAGTAAACAGCCCAGAAAACAATATTTTAATTAAAGATAACAGACACGAGGTTGCAGTTAAAGATATCTTAGTTTTCCACACTGACATTTATGAAACACTGCGAGACAGATGTTAACATGAAAGTTCATATTAAAATGATAAACAGTATTAACAGTAACAGTAAACAAGCATTATCAGTGTGGATTGTACCAACAATTAGACATGAAACTATTCCTGAAACAATGTCATACTTTCATCCTTTCCCTTGAAAGTATGTGCTTCATTACATATACAGTATAATCCTAAATCACGCCGTTACATGCAGCGTGCAGTATTTGCAAACGGTGTCCCAGTGGAATATGTCTGTTCCTGCAAAGTGTTAATGAACTGGTCTGACCAAATTATTCCCTAGATGTAGGTATTTGCTGGAGCAGGTGAGTCTGCACAAGTGTGTCATTGCTGAAACCCAGAAACACAAAACAGTTACATTGTTTGAGAGAAAAAAATGCAATGGTACCATACCACTGTTCTTTTAAAGGTCATACATCTTAGATATTTGTTACTTTATTATTCTATATAGCTACAAACATTTTGAGGCATTGAAGGTCAATTCTCTGTGTGTGGCTTTAAAGGCCCTGCTTATCTCAAGCAATTAGGTCCCCTGAGGTATGTGCACATTTGTGAGTAAAGGTGATAGGGTCGTGCTGTAATGAAGGTACATGTCTGCGAGAACTTCAAAGATAAGTTGCTTAGTCTTCGGCATAATGGAGGTATATTTAACCTCAGTCACCTGGAAGAAATGGGGGTGTAGGGACTGGGGGGGGACGACGACACAAAAACCCAATGAAATAAATTGTGAGGTTGAATTGCATTTATAAAAGCATCGCAAAGTTTAGCTAGTTGAGTTTGAATAACCTCAACAACGTGTTCTGATCTTTAAAAAAACGTCAGGGCTTTGTTATGCAAGTTTTTTTTTTTAAAGAAATGTGGGCAACTCAGCTGTGCCTTAATTGTTGTTGAATCTGTCAGAGCAACAGCAGAAATTATTCAAGGGTAACAAGACATGGAAATCAACACAATTATGTCAAACGAAGACAATCAAAACTTCTCTGACAAAGAGTTGGAACAAAAAAAGGCAAATGTTCTCCGCACATTAACTCTGTGCTCCTGCCTAGCAGAAGCAAGCGCTGCCGTTTCTTTTCATCCTGAGAAAATACACTCTACGTTTTACTTGTGAACATATATCCTTCATTATTATTGGTTAATTATAAGGTCTTAAAATTTATGGAAACATCACTGCAGACATTAATCAAAGCATATTCATCAAATCAGGTCTGGTGAGGGAACGAAGCGCGCTGGGCTAGTTCCTGCTAATTAGCATGGCAATTATTGTAAGCTGTCACAGCTCTTAAGCAACGGGGTGGACTGTGTGTGCTCCAGAGTGTAATCCCTCACAAATTACAAGATAATGGAGGCAAAGAGAGGCCACTGCTTCAAAAGGAACCAGGAGATAGAATCCCCAGCAGGGACATTTTAGGGACAGGCAGAGAGAGACAGCGAGTGAGGGAAAAGGTAGGGGGAAAAGAACAGCGTGTATTCCCTTCACATACAGCAGCATGAATAGCAGAAGCTTATTTGACTGCCTGGTAAAGTGATTGGCTCCAAAGGAAACAGAGCTCAAAGACTGTTCTTCTTTTAACTCACAATGTGTCATTTTGAATGTTAAACTGTTCTCTGAAACGTTTTTTAAGATAATGGCAATCAATAAGTGACTCTGGATTCTGTTGTGTTTTATGCAGTCAAGAATGCTTCAGCTAATAAGGAGAGATCAAAAGTCCCCTTTGTCTGAATGCAACACGGGGACTGCTCGACTGTGGTGCAGACTGGTACAAGCTTCTTCTAATGTGCATTTTTTGCGCTTTGCAAGCATCAACCTTGCGGGGCACCAGACAGTACTGTCCACTTTCCCCCTTTGTGTTATTTTTTATCAAACCATTAGCAGGAGAAATCAGATAAAATGTAGATATCAAAGGAGTTCAACCTGAAAATACAGATCCTATGATAAGCCCATATGTTGATGGTGTATTATTTTTCCTCAGGAGCTCACAAACCTCACTTATGAAGACAACCACACTTATACATAAGTCTCATCTATATCGGAATACTCCATCAACTGGAATAAATCAACAGGTGAGGTAACATTAGATATCTAGGTATAAGTTTTTATACCAAGCTCTCAGTCCTGGTACGGTTGAATCATATTCCTTTATTAAAAATGGTAATAATAATAATGGATTGGATTTATATAGCGCTTTTCAAGGCACCCAAAGCGCTTTACAATGCCACTATTCATTCACTCTCACATTCACACACTGGTGGAGGCAAGCTACGGTTGTAGCCACAGCTGCCCTGGGGCAGACTGACAGAAGCGAGGCTGCCATATCGCGCCATCGGCCCCTCTGGCCAACACCAGTAGGCGGTAGGGTAAAGTGTCTTGCCCAAGGACACAACGATCACGACAGAGAGCCCGGGGATCGAACCGTGTGTCATTAGTGGGTGGGTGAGAGTGAGTGAGTGAATGGTCTGTATGAGTGAGTGTGTTGGGCTGGGTCTGGGTCTTTCTGAGCTTTGGCCCCTGTGGGACATGGTCACTGCTCCCTCTCTGTGTGAGGATCTAAACATATTCTACGCTAGATTCGACGCAGCGAACACCATGAGACCGGACAGTGTGCGCACCGCGGATGACGTCAGTGCGCACACTGTGTCTGAGGAGGATGTGCGGAAGTGCTTCAGGAAGGTGAACGCACGCAAAGCTACTGGTACGGACGGGATTCCCGGCCGCGTCCTCAGGTCATGCGCGGCTCAGCTGGCTGGAGTGTTCACGCACATCTTCAACCTTTCCCTCTCTCTGTCTGTAGTCCCAGCCTGCTTCAAAATGGCCACCATCGTCCCTGTACCCAAATCCTCCACCATCTCCTCATTGAACGACTGGCGACCTGTAGCCCTGACCCCCATCGTAAGCAAATGCTTCGAGAAGCTGGTCAGGGACTTCATCTGCTCTGCACTACCCGACTCACTGGACCCTCTACAGTTTGCATACCGCCACAACAGGTCCACTGATGATGCCATAGCCCTGACACTACACACTGCCCTGTCACACCTGGAGAAGAGAGACACGTATGTGAGGATGCTGTTTGTAGATTACAGCTCAGCATTCAATACCATCGTTCCCTCGAAGCTGGACAGGAAACTGCAGGATCTAGGACTGAGCAGCTCCCTCTGCAGCTGGATCCTTAGCTTCCTGTCTGACAGACGCCAGGTGGTCAGACTGGGCAGCATCACCTCATCCCCCATCACACTGAACACTGGTGCTCCACAGGGGTGTGTACTGAGCCCTCTCCTGTACTCACTCTACACCTACGACTGCACAGCCACTAACAGCTCCAACATCATTGTGAAGTTTGCGGACGACACTACAGTGGTGGGTCTTATCACCAACGGTGATGAGACAGCTTACAGGGAGGAGGTCAGCGCCCTGACCCACTGGTGTCAAGACAACCATCTCACCCTCAACGTCGCAAAGACAAAGGAGTTGATAGTGGACTTCCGGAGGTGCAGAGAAGTACACACCCCCATCACCATCAACGGCGCTGCTGTGGAGAGAGTGAGCAGCTTCCGGTTCCTTGGCGTACACCTGGCTGAGGATCTTACGTGGTCAGTACACACAAACAAAACAGTGAAGAAGGCGCAGCAGCGCCTCTTCTTTCTCAGGAGACTGAAAAGATTCGGCATGAGCCTCCGCATCCTCAGGACCTTCTATCACTGTGCCATTGAGAGCATCCTCACTGGATGCATCACCACCTGGTATGGCAACAGCACCGCCTACAACTGCAAAGCTCTCCAGCGAGTAGTGCGGTGCTCTGAACGGATAATTGGAGGTGAGCTTCCCTCCCTCCAAGACATCTACAGGAAGCGGTGCCTGAGGAAAGCGGGGAGGATCATCAAGGACTCCAGTCACCCCAGCCATAAACTGTTCAGACTGCTTCCATCAGGAAGGAGGTTCTGCAGCATCCGGTCCCGTACCAGCAGACTGAGAGACAGCTTTTTCCATCAGGCCATCAGACTGCTGAACACGTCATAGACACCTCAGCTTCACTACTGGAACTTCAACATTATGCACTCCATACTGTATATAAATGCCACTTGTTTTGCACATATTCAACTCTGTATATTTTATATATTTTATTATTATTATTATTATTATTATTATTTTATTTTATTTTTTTACTATTTAATTTGTAAAAATGTGTATACACACACACACACACACACACACACACACACACACACACACACACACACACACACACACACACACACACGTAGGAAAATATTTAGTATACACATCCAGAAATGCATACACTATTATATATTGTACATATATTTATTAGTTTCAGGTTGGCCATTCTTGTATTTTGCTCGTTTGTGTTGTTGTGTTTGCACATCTCTGTTGCTTGTGGGGCTCGCACACAAGAATTTCACTCGCATGTGCTGTGCCAGTGTGCCTGCACATGTGATGTGACAATAAAAAGTGATTTGATTTGATTTGATTTGATTTTGAACACTCCTGCTCACTCCCTTGGTGGCCCGCTTCTCCTCTTGGGGCGTGGGGGTTCTGCCAGGTGCCAGGTGGTTCTGGTACCCGGCAGTGGTGCGAGTAAAGAACAGGGCTCCAAGTGGTTCTTGGGCACTTGGAGCCCTGTTCTTGACTCGCACCACTTGGAGCCCTGTTCTTGACTCGCACCACTTGGAGCCCTGTTCTTGACTTGTACCAGGCAGCCTCTAGTGGGGTAAACTCTCACCTTTTGTCCTTGGGCACCCCATCTTAGGCTTCCCTCGTTCTCCTGCTTGGACGGATATGCAGATGTTGCTGAGATGTGTGGCTTTAGGTCTCTGGTACTCTTGGGGGCTGCCAATGGCGTGGGTTTCCTGATTCCTTCTCTGTCTGCCTCTGGCTCCTGGGGGGGCATTATTGCGACACTCCACCCTCATTATCAAGTACATTCGCGAGAAAGACACAGGCACTCTCACTTTCTTGGCTCTCTGTATCATATTCACACTCACACTACAAGAAGATTGTCGATTTATGTATCTGTGTATTTTGTAAATTTTGTGTTCCAGGTGCTGTATGTTTGATTTTTCTTAGAGGTGCAGCAGTTGGCGATACATTGTGCATTTCTATTCTTACTCTATCCTTTTATTATATTTTCCCCCATGCTCCCTGCTTGTGCTGCCTTAGACATTGTCATACCATACCACATATAATGTAATACCTGAAATAAAGAAAATAAAGTTCTTGCAAGCAGATGTCTCATCAATGTACAAGACTGCCAAAAATACACACAGCACTTTGCATCTGCAGCATTCCTGCTGTACTGTATGTAACAGTAGATTCAGCAATATTTAAGAGCGTATTAAGAGGTGATCTGTATATCAACGTGTACTGTATCTACATAAGGAGGAATTCTTAGTAACAAGTTGTGGAAATACACACAGGATCCCATCATCATGATCAAGATCGGGTCAGGATCACAAAGCGTGGACCGCATGGAAATCAAGCCCAGACAGAGCATTTATCATAAATTATTGCAATCAATTAAAGGATGACTCATCAACCGAGTGCATGCATCGATTCTCAAAAAAAGTGAAGCTTCCAAATTGTCTCTTGATTGACTGAACCTCCGTGGATCCTTAGGTTCAGCTGTGTTTATTTTCACAAGGTTGTTATCAGTAGCACTGATAGGTGTCAAGACATTTATAATTGCTTTGATAAGACTTTGATATTCCAATTTAGATAGGATGCTATTTTGGGAGAGATGATAATAAATATTTACATCACAATAAGCAAAACTGATTTAAATACTAGTGAAAGCAGAAAGTCTTTCCACAGCATCTAAGAGGATATTAAAATAAACCACAAGAGCTGTTTGCATCGTGGTGGAAGGGAACCTTTTAAAAAAGGAAAGAATTTCTAAATCACACAAACAGCTCAAAATGTGATGGCAGTATAAACGCGCTCTTAAAGCATTGGATTTCCCCTTAATGTTTACTTACATACAATTCAGTTATATTTGCAGTGATGACTTACTTGACAAATTTTGACATGTGGATGGGGTAAAGAGATACATGGACTAAACAGCTTGGAGCTTTTGAAAATCAGATGAAAAATTAAACAAGTCCAAATACTGTCACGATGAGGCACACCCACGGCATTTCAATGAGCTTCTGTGGATCTAGAGCATAAGGTAAATGCCAGCACCCTTCATCTCACAGGCAGCTTTCCCAAACAGACTGTGAGACTGAGAAGCCATCCAACTATGAGTTCAGCTCTCTCATTAATGATCAGCATTTATTATGTAAACTCTGACAGTGCTGATGTGATGTGAAGCCTTAGACTACCAGGGGATATATCTGTTGTGCCCAAATGGCAATTAGCCCATACTAGCATATTGATGCAGCCCTGTCCAACAGTAGTTAACAGTTAAGAAAAATAAAGCTGAAAAATAAAAATAGCTGAAAAGCCATTGTGTGAAATCTAAATAAAAGCAGAATTTAGGGGTTTAAAAATCTCATAAAGCCATATTTTAGTCATGGTAGAACATAGAAAACATATCAAATGTTTACAATTTTAAGAAGCTCAATTTGAATTTGATGGCAGCAACAAAGTCTGAAGTTGGCAGAAGGGCAGCAAAAGGCTGGAAAAGTGAGTGCTGCTAAAGAGAAAAACACATGGAGGAACACTTTGTAACTAATTAGGTTAACTGGCAAAAGGTTATTAACACACTCTTTTTGTGTTATTAACACAAAAAGAGCATCTTAGAGAGCCAAAGTTTCTTAGAAGTAAAGCTGGGCAGACGTTCAGCATTCTGTAAAAAACTCCGTCTACAAAGTACGGAACAATTTCAAAATATGTTCCTCAAAGTAAAATTGTGATGACCTCAAATACATCTCATCTTCCACAGCACATACTATCATCAAAAGATTCTGTAAATATGGAGAAATCTTTGTGTGTAAGGGACAAAGCTGAAATGAGTATCCCCTCAGGCAGCACTGCATTAAGTACAGGCATGATTCTGTCATGGAAATCACTGCATGGGCTCAGGAAGCCTTCCAGAAATCACTGTCTGTGAACACAGTTCACTGTGTCATCCACAAATACAGGTTAACGGTCTATCATGTGTGATGGGTCCATGGTCCTAAGACACCACAGTCTTCTCTGGGCCAAATCTAATTTATAATGGACTGAACTGGAAAATAGAAAGCTTTTCTGTATCCATCTGTCACGGACTGCCGGGGCAGACCGTGTGGAGTGAGTAGAGGACCCAAGCGCAGACAGAGGTGAGGACACAAAACTGGACTTGAAAAAAGGCGAGCCTTTATTTAGGGCCGAAAACTCACGGAAAAAACAACAACAAAGTAACTGAGGGAAAACCTGAACATAGACTGGGAAACTATGACAAGGGGTATGGGAGATAACACAGACGACGCGACACTGAACACAGCAAGACTGAGGACTAAATACACACATGAGGTGATCAGGGGAAGTGGAGACACATGAGGGGGAACAGCTGATACACATGAACCTAATGACAGGACAGGGAGAGTGAAACTACATATACTGACATTGAATACAGACTTTCAAAGTAAAACAGGAAACATGGAGACTAGACATGACATGAACCAAACATAACCACACAGACATGACTCATGAACCAGGGAGACTAGTACAGGGGGAGATGACATAAACAACTAAGAAACAGGACTACACAGTAATCTAGAAATTAACTAGGTGAACTAAGCTAAGGCACAAATAAATACAAAAGATACATAAACTCAAACACTGGGTCGCTCGACCCAGGACCATGACATCCATCCATCCATGGTCGCGGAGGGACTGGAGCCTCTCCCAGCTACCAACCTGCGACAGGCTGGCGACCTGTCCATGCTGCACACGGCCTCTCGCCCTATGGGAACAAGTTGAAGTTCACTTTTTTTTTTTGGGGGGGGGGGACATTGCCCCTGCATCCTCTGGACAAAAGAGGAGAGGGATCATCTGACTTTCACATAAAGGTATTAGAGCAACTTATCTAGATCACGTCTTTTTCAGGGATAGCCTTACATATTTGACCAAGACAATGCTAAACTGCATACTGCATACTGGATCTATTATAACAGCGCTGGTTTGTAGTAGAAGAATCCAGGTGGTAACTTGGCCTGCCCACACTCCAGACCCTTTGTGTTTTTGTTCTGTTTTTATTTAGATTTTTCTCAATTGTTTTTTTATTATTGGGGTTGTGTGAGGCAGATTGCAATTTCTTTAAATGCTTTTTCAAACCCAAGTTGCAGTTGGCTGCTTGTCAGGAGCTCCTCAGAACTGAGCCAAGTGAAAACAAATCTGCACCCATAACCATCCACTATAATAGGTCTGTTTAGTGTTCACTGAACATGAGTTCTTTCAGGTAGAAAAATCAGCAAGGACAGGAATCAATTTATCTAGGAGATTTAAGATTGCAATTTTGCTATCAGTGTGACATTTAGGAAGACTTAGATCAAGTCTCAAGCTGCAAAACAGTAAATGAAGGCAGCAATTATAAAAACTTCACATATTTTAGATTTTTGAGCTCCACAGACAAAAAATGAATACATGTATGTCAATGCATTTTTCTGATTATTCCTTTGTAATCCACTTACAACAATGACCAATAGTGAAAAGGCCTTTTAACCTTTTTCTTGCCAATCATATTTCCCAAATATTGCTTGCGTTCGTGTGTGAAGCCATGCATTTTGCTTTAGTATGTTTAGTTTAAATATAAATATATTTCTACACATTAAAAACTAATCTGGAATAGACTTTTACAAAATGGCAGAAACAATTTTGCAAAATGATGACTCAGGGTGTAATTTTGCTGGGGCGATTGTGGCTCAAGAGTTGGGAGTTTGCCTTGTAATCGGAAGGTTGCCGGTTCGAGTCCCGGCTTGCACAGTCTCAGTCGTTGTGTCCTTGGGCAAGACACTTCACCCATTGCCTACTGGTGGTGGTCAGAGTGCTCAGTGGCGCCAGTGTCTGGCAGCCTTGCCTCTGTCAGTGCACCCCAGGGTGGCTGTGGCTACAATGTAGCTTGCTGTCACCATATGAATGTGTGCGCCTTGGGGACTAGTAAAGCGCTATACAAATACAGGCCATTTACCTGTGTGTGTTTTTGGTTAAATCTTGATGGTGATTATTGTGGATAGGCACACTGTTACAGTATTGTAGCATCTGTATTCCAGCCCAGCATCCAAACGCAAACACTTGAGCACTAGAGTAATGGAGAGCCACAGCAGGACACAGTATAATAGGCAACACTAGAGCCTCTGTGTACCCTCCATGACACTGCTCTCTTTTTGAGTGCCCTCCATATTTAGATGAGGTATTTCATTTGTATTTCCAAATCCAGCAGCAGTGCACCTGCTAAACAGATTGCTTTCCTGACACACTTTTGTTAAGAAGAAGAAGAATATTCATGTTAACCAGTTGTCAATATTTAATTGTTTCAGCGCTTCACCAACTATACTTTAGTCTATCTATCTATCTATCTATCTATCTATCTATCTATCTATCTATCTATCTATCTATCTATCTATCTATCTATCTATCTATCTATCTATCTATCTATCTATCTATCTATCTATCTATCTATCTATCTATCTATCTATCTATCTATCTATCTATCTATCTGAAAAAAAGAATTTTCACAGGAGTCTAGGACTCTATGCAGTCTGGTCTCTAGTCTCTAACTGCAATAACTTCAACTAATATCCTGTACGTTTATACCTTTTGACCCAGGCTTCTTTAGAATGCATCTCCAGTTCATTGAGGTTTGGGGGATGCATTTATACACAGCTCTCTTAAGGTCCCGTTACAACATTTCAGTCTGGTTAAGGTCTGGATATTGACTGGGCCATTAGAACAACTTCATTCTTTTCTTTTTCAGCCAGATTGTAGATTTAATGGTGTGCTTGGGATCATTGACCTGTTGTTTGACATCATTTCAGGAAAGCTTTAGCTGTTTGACACATTTGAGTCTAGAATACATTGGTAAACAGAGGAGTTCATGGTCGACTCAATGACTGCAAGGTTTCCCGGTCCAGTGCCTGCAAAGCTGCCCAGATCAGCCCTCTGCTGCGTCTCCAAACGTCTCCACTTTGGTCTTTTGTACATAAAGGACATTGTTCCAGAAATCTTGTGGTTTGTTTAAATGCAACTTTGAAGATGAAAGCTGTGCTGTCATTTTCCTTTTGGACAGAAGAGGCTTTTTTCTGTCAATCTGTACTATTGTGGACATTTAACAATTGGTTAAATGTTTGCTAATTGGGGCCCTGTAGAGTCTGGGATGTACCACTTTGATGTTTTTGCTGTTACATTGAGTATTGCACAGTCTGACCTTAGGGAAATGTTGCTGAGACAACCAATCCTTAGCAGACTGTGGCATTGTGTTAATTAGGTTATAAGGAACAACAATTTGAGTAGTTACAGTCCAAGACTTTGTTCAATTCATATGTAAATGTCCAACTAAAAGCAATTCAGCTGTTCATACTTTAGACCTGTCATTACATAGACTGTATGCTCAACTCACAGTACAATATGAGAGGGTAGCCTCTTATGTAATCCCTAACCTACCCTTGCTGCCGGTGTGCTTTTTGTTATTATCTTTCCACATTTCCACTCAGTCCCTGTTTCTTCAAACTCACAAATGCATTGTCATGTTTGACCAATTTTGAAACATTTCTCACATGATAGCGCACTCATTTTCTTTTAACAATGCTAAATGGACTGTGTGAAAATGTGTACTTGCATTACTCTGCTACTCAGTGTTGCATCTCCAACGCGGCTAACTGAGAGATGACGGTGGCTCCAAAATAACAGTTATTCAGACTAAATTCTTTCAGTCACTTCTACTGTTCTTTAATGTTTCTCATTTTTCCTGGATCACAGTTGAGGAGCTGGCAAGATAATATGTAAATGAGCCTTATCATTTTTTTTTATTGAATCCTCAACAAAAATTGTAAGACTTCTTCTTTTAGAATCAAACCTCAGACGTTGAGGTTTCAAGGAAACCAGACAGAGAGAGAGAGAGAGACTCCATGATTAGGAAAAAACAATATAAGAAGCATTTTGACAGCAAAGGACGGAAGTAAACAAGCGAAACAAGAAAAAAAGTTTTTTATAGCTTAAAGGAAATGTTCTTTTGCTCACTCACGATGCGTTTGGGATGAGGTAATTGTCTGGACAGTTAGCTGGTGTCAAACCCTCAGCATGCTACTATGTGTATGCATCATCCCATAGCGAATTAAATTACTATAACAGCATAGCCTAAATGGGCTTCCTGCGAGCTGCGCGCACACCCACATGCTTTTCACCTTGTGTGAGCCGTGGCGAGGGGAATGTGCGTCTGTGAATCAGATATGAGACTTTTATGAATTTATTTCAGCGAAGAAAATGCGAGGGACGGCTATTAAGTGCTTCCTGTGTTGATTCACATCCTGAATATGTTTTAAAGGGGGGAAAAGTCAGTAAGGCACAGACTAATGCATTCAGAGGTGAGACATCTCAATTTACTGTAAAAAGACAGAAACTACCTTTCCATAAACACCACCGGATAGGATGCTGTTGAAATATAAGCTCGCTTGCTTTCCCTCAATTATTTATTAAAGGCATATCGCACCTAAGTTTAAAACCAAACTAAAGATTTGTGCCAGTAACGTCACAGACTTTGGTCACTTCTAAAATTGCAGTTTAATGGTTGTGTGGAGAAAAATTCTCATTTCAACGAAGTGCTTCATGCCAGACAAACGCTGACAGACGTGCGTAATTCATCAGGTGCCCGGGTCGTGTTGTGCGTTGCGCTCTCTCGTGGATATCCGTGGACATAATGCTCAGTTCCATCAGTAAACCGGAGCTTTCGGAACATGGGGTGTTGAACGCAGCGTCCGTTCGCCTGGCACCTGTTGCTTATTACATTTAGAGCTGGCCCGTTGGGGATTTAACGACCGCAGCATTCACCTCACATCAGGACCATGTCAGAGGAGCAAACTGATTCCAACTCCACTGGGTACTATTTTGGCAATGCCTCCACTAGAGTCCAGAGCAGCTTCGTCTTCTCGGGACCCATGATTGTCATTTTAATGGTGATGATGGTGACTTTGGTTGTTGTGATAGTTTTGGGCAACGCGCTCGTCATCTTGGCATTTAAAGTGGACAAGAGTTTGAGGAGACAGTGCAATTACTACTTCCTGAATCTAGCAATATCCGATTTTCTTGTAGGTAAGTCCAAGCGCAGTCTGCCTTGCAGAGCATGGAATATCAGACAAGCTAGTGAAGTTGATATGATAAAATGCACATATTAACTTAACATGTTTTGATGTGATGCAATCTGATAGCATATGATCCATGCGTGAATATTCGATGATATGTAAAGTTTTGAAATTCCCACAGTATTTTAGTGATAAGGACCTGTTTCTTATGGCTTTCATTCTCCCTGCAATGGAGATGGCTGCTAATAGATACCTGTGCACTGATTGACTGGAGCTAGATTACAAGATTAAATAGCTGCTAATCAGTTAAATGAATGTGACTGACAATAAATAATCAGAGAGCTTGATACATTTTTCATTTGGCAAGGGCGAATTTTGCCTCATTTATAAGCACTTCTCTTTCACATTTACAGTTTAATCTGCTTTATTAGAGAATGCAAGCAGTATAGAAACAGTCATGCAGAAATGTTGTAATAACATTTAAATATATATTTAAAGTGTTCTTTAATTATCCACCACCATAACGTCTCCTGTAAAGACATATTTTATGTTAGCAAGTGTATTGTGGTATATTGATAATCTGGTTACATGTTTTCCTCCCTAAAGAAATGAAAATATACTAAGTATTGTTATTTTTGCTTTGGTTTCTGCTCCCATTACATCATCACTATTTCTCTAGGAGCATTTTGCATCCCGGTGTACATCCCCTACATCCTCACAGGCAGGTGGACGCTGGGTCGAGGACTGTGTAAGCTGTGGCTGGTCATGGACTACCTGCTTTGTTCGGCGTCTGTCTTCAGCATTGTTCTCATCAGCTACGACCGCTTCCTGTCAGTCACCAGAGCAGTGAGTGGAATATGTCGTGGAATTTGCCATGCTCACAGATGTCAAAAATAATTTAAGGGACTCTGACAGAACAAAATTAACTCCCATATTTGTAAAGAATAATATTGTCGCCCTCTTTCTGCCATTCACCCATTTATCTATTTGAATGAGTCTTTTAAAGGGTAATATTAAATGTTTAAAATCTCACTTATTTGCAGATACACCAGTGTTTATTCTTCCACTGTGTGGCTTAGTTTCCAATGAATCTCCCAGGTCATCGGTAGGGGCAATCGAAGCTCAGTCTCCCAAATGTGCCCATCTGCAGAGGTTAATCATTCCTGACCCGTTCAGGCCCAGCGCCACCGCTAATTATAGTTTTTCCACATGATGAAGATAGAAAAAAGTTGCGTTATGACTTCGGGACAAACTGGGCTTCAGAAAATATTCAGTATACAATAAATCACTGTCAAAAAAATTGTTTAATCTTAAAATCTGCTTTATTGCCACTCAGTAATTAATTGATTTTTCCCCCCTCTAAAACATAGAAAGACAATGGTACATCACTGCTCCTGTATATACTCTATCTCTTCCTGCTTTGGAACACACTTTCTGAGGAGAATTTTTTTGTAACTTCTGAAGACGTTAGCCCCATTTAGCCTGTTGTCGGGGCTTGTCTGTGCCTTACACAGCTGACTGTGTCCTACAGATATGTGCGATAACTCAAAGGTGGGACAAGGCTTGGCATAGGGGACAAAGAGAGGGCTCTGTTTCCTTTCAGAAAGGAAACACTTAACATCAGAGCAATGAATACAAATAACACCGGAGAGAAAGAGGCTCTTCTTTAATTAGCAAGCTTTGATCATAGAGATCCTCCTCCGTACCATGGTCGTTCCAACCTGAAGAGATCAATCGTAGTAGAAACAGGCCACCGGCAGCCAAGCAACATTTTCCTAAAAGCATTTTTCTCTGAACATGGAAAGACAAAGGGTCAGCAGCAGTCACAGACAAAGTTTGTCTTTGAAATGAAAAGATGTAGACAAATACTGACTGTTAAATAGATCAAATGTCAACACATTTCTAAAATGCTAATAGCACAGTGTCAGAGAGAAAACAACGTAATTAATGAGCTAGTTTGGAATGTAAGAGGGAGTTTGCCTACTAAGATCTTAGAAAGAATTTAACAAAGTTTTCTTTAAATAAAAAAGACTGATTTACGAGTGTAGAGTCAACATGCCTCATGTTAACACTATATGTCTTAACTGATTAACATGTATAGCTGAGGGGCCATGTTCATGTCATACAAATTTATGCAAACAAAAGTGAAATCATCTTTCATATTCTTTGCAGAAGGTTTTGAGTTAATCAGAAAGACAGAAGGTGACAAACATGTGTGCTCAGAGATGCTGCGAGCTGGGCAAGAATGTGGGCAGAGACATAGGATGTGACACTAATTGAAACAAGTGGTGATAAGGGGTACTTCACTGACTTTTGTACTGCACATTGTTACATTGATGTTCTCATTATGTGTTTATTTGGTCTTTCCATCAGTATACTATGACGGTTGATAAATATAGTACTGTACAAAAGTGGTGAGTCATCCCTCATCTTTTGGGGAAATAGATGTGGTAAATTATTTAAACATGTGCAAACGTGCACGAAAAAAGCATATCAGGCAAAAATAGAGTTTGTACAATTCTAACATGCATGAAAGTCAATATTTGGTAGGTTCACAGTCTGTTAGGCAGCTTTCTTGTCTTTTCTTTAAGCAGTCTTCAGGAATACTTTTCCAGGCTTCTTCAAGAACACCCAAAGCTCTTCTTTGGATGTTGGCAGCCTTTTGTTCTCTTCTTTGTCAAGATGATCCCACACTGCTTCAGTAATATTAAGGTCTGGGCCTCAGATCATGACTGATAGCGGTCCATTATGTGTTTTTCTATCCAGGTGTGCTTTTACTGCATTGGCAGTGTGTTTGGAATCACTGTCATGCTTAAAAATGAAGTCATTTCCAATCAGATGCTTTTCAGATGGTATTGCATGGTGGCTCAAAATCTTGCTGTACTTTTCTGAGTTCACAATTCAGCAGTTTTGACAAGATTCCCAACACCACTGGCTAGAACGCAGCATCAAACCATGGTAGAGCCTCTCCCCTTGTTTTACAGATGGTTCTAGACACTCACTTTTTTACCTCTCGCCTGGCATCCTCTGTATCTACTGATGGCAATTCAAACCAAATTTTTAAATTTGGATTCATCACTCAGTAAGAGCTAAGAACTGAAGCCCAGTTTTTGTGTAATTTGGGATACATTATTTTTTCCCTGTTTCCATTCCTTAAGAAGAGCTTCTTAACAGCGACCGTTCGACCGACATGACCTTAAGACAATCTTCACCTGCTTTGTAATCCTGCACTTCTCTTTCTGTGTCCTCCTCTTGTCCAGTTTCCTTTTTTTCTATAACTCTTAAATGAAAATAAAAATGATCAGGTAAAAGACTGGGCTGAAAACGAATCAAAAAGCAGGCAGTGTCCAAAGAAAAACTTTGAAAGATCTTCACAAAGTCTGGAAAACTATTTCCAAGATCAACTTAAAAATGACAACAAACTCTGGCTCTTTGCAAGTTAAAAATAAAGGTGTTGGTGTTGAAGGGTTTCACCATCTGACTCTAATCTTACAGACACAGTGACCATAATTACTGCCTATCTTTAGCTGAAGCAAGACAGTGAATTGTAAAATAGTGTTTTTAAAAAAACTAAATAAATTTTTGGATACAACTTAGGGGAAAAATGTATTCTTTTGCTGTACTCTCACATTATTGAGAAAAACAAATACTACTTGGTACTTAAAAAACTATTTTACTAAATATTATTAACATTGCAGTATATAAAACAGTTACATTAAACCCCACTCTGACTAGATATTCATAGACGCTGCACACTTATTCATGCATGACTAAAGCAGCTCAGTTTAGAAGGGCACTCAAAGGGCTCATCCTCTGCCAAGCCAGTGAAAATGATCTGGATCTGTACCAAATTTCAATGTTTTCTTCCTACGGCCATTCTACACCTCTCCACCACATTGTAGTTTTGATAGTTTTTAAACTAATCTTGACAAACCTTCAGACAGAATGACAGATAAAATTTGCACTTGTTTTGGCGATTTAGTAGTAAATTATGAAGAAAATAGGCTAAAAATTTGGAGAACAATACTAAATAGTGACGGACATTTCTTCTTCTTTTTAAACATAATAATTTTTCAGTCTAGTTTCACTTGTAATTTATTATCAAGAATATTGTGAATGTGAGAGTTAGGCTGTAATATGACCTTTTTCATATTGTGTCCTTCTTCTAAAACTGCATTATACAGCCAGAAAGCCTCATCCTCCAGTATTGCTGCAGTAGCTAAACAACCATTTGCAAATATGTCTACAATAACTGACTAATTGAGTGTCTTTACCCTGGCAGGATTTCTAAAGTATATTTCCTGATTTATGTATGTATTTACTGCAGGTAAGCTACCGTGCCAGACAGAGCATGACTCATCAAGCCATAATCAACATGACTGCAGTCTGGGTGCTAGCCTTTGTCCTCTATGGCCCTGCTATCATATTCTGGGAGCTGGTGGTGGGCAGAAGCCGTGTGCCAAAGGATGAGTGCTTCGCAGAGTTCTTTTACTCTTGGTACTTCCTGCTGAGTGCCTCTATGCTGGAGTTTTTTTCTCCTTTCATCTCTGTGGCTTTCTTCAACCTCAGCATTTACCTCAGTATACGCAGGAGGAGGCTGCACAGCAGGGAGGCTCAGCTTCACCTTCAAGCAAGTGAACCCGCCTCTGCCCAGGGGGAAGGTATCCCCCTGTCCCACAATTGGGGGTTTGGGATAAAACTGGCTGTAAGAGGCTCTATCAACTCCCAGACATCCTCTCCTGGTTTGGGTAAGCTAGATGCCTCAAACAGCAGGGCAGCCCATCCTAGCCGTCTATCCAGGGATAAGAAAATTGCTAAGTCTCTGGCCATCATAGTATGTGTGTTTGCCATCTGCTGGGCACCGTACACCCTACTGATGATCATCCGTGCTGCCTGCAGAGGGCGATGCATCCAGCATCACTGGTACGAGGTCACCTTCTGGCTCCTGTGGCTCAACTCTGCTATTAACCCATTCCTCTACCCGCTGTGCCACAGTAGCTTCCGCAGGGCCTTTAGCAAGATTCTCTGCCCAAAGCGGCACACTACTCCCCCATCATCTGTCCTACGCACTGGCCAGTGACAAACTGATGCCTGTGGATGGATGGTGATGAACAATGCGCCTGAACTGTTGATGGATGTGTTTATAAACCGTTGAAACCAATCTGTGCACCATAGTTTGTTATATAGAAAGTAACTCACAGTTTTCAGTTGTGTTTTTCAGCATTTGGAAGTTCAAGATTTTTGCTGCAAAACATATCAGAATTTAGCAATCAGTTTTCCTGTGTTCAGCCAAAGGATGTGTTAAGAGGCATAGAAATATCCCCAAATGTATTTTGATAAGATGCTGGAGAAGGAACTGAAAAACTATTAGCAGTGTTATGTCAGTTGTTGAATATGAGGAAGAAAAAAATCACGAGGAGGTGAAACACATATACACAAATATAATGCAAAAACCCCCAAACATTGCAATATAATCTGCAAGCTTACGTGTCAGTGAAATATTGTCAAGCAATTCATTTTATTGGCACATTAATTGTCTTTTTTAATTAAGCGACAGGTAAGATAGATAGATTATTTTGTGTGAGAATAAATATATTTAAAGGGTTTCCTCCACTGTGGCCAGAGCTTAAATAAACAGATCACTATCACCCTCTACTGTCAGAAGGTTTACTGCTCCTGTAATGCCAGAAGCACAGTGAGGAAAATACAAAGTGCCATTAGGTTCAAGTGTGCAATTTTAAAAATGAGATCTGCTTTTAAAGCCTATATTTAAGGTAAAATGTTATATATTAGTGATGGATTATATTCCTCCCCACTCTTGAGTGCATTTGAAATTCATTTACAAATTTATTAGTACCAGAGTCTGGTCAGCATGTAGCATATTTATCACTACTAATAATCAAATGTTTATTTTTCAGAAAGATTTTGGCTTCCTATAGGAAAGGGAAGCATACGTGTTTACAAACAATGCCCAAACCCCCATTTTTACTGTGATTACCATGTGTATATATCTGTATGTGCCACTAGATGTCACCATTAACCTTTATAGTTTCCTTTGAGTGCAAAGCTTTATGAAGTGAAGTCGGCCAGTCAGTTTACTGTAAACTGCATATAGCAACTTTAAAATTTTAAAAACCTAATCAGTAGCAGTATGTTCTGTGCTCTGGCTAATGTTAAATAGAGTCACCGTGTGATGTAATGCTATTGGTGCTATAAATGCTATATATTTGTGCAGCTGTAATAGTTACTATTAGTGACGGCTCGTATGTGATCTTCTTGGCTCATAGGAACCGCACTGTATTAAACATCAGCTTTTTTCCTTTTTTAAAGAATGAAAGCAAATATAAAAACACGTGTCTTTAACTGGCTCATGATCTTTATGCAGGCGTGGAGTGAAATAAATAAAAGTTTCTCTCTGCGTTGTGTTGTAAATGACCGCCGTGTGCCCTGTAGTTGCTGTCTACTTGATGGCTAATTGGGTCAGCGCCAAATGCAGTGTGGACTTTGTTTGATGTGCAGATGAAATGCTGAGAGTGCGATTCCATTTTTGTATTGTTCCCCAGTCTGATAACGTTTGATTTGATAGATTAAATGAGTCCTTTCCAGATGTAGACTTGTTAGACCTGTAATTACGCCATCATGTTAGATAGTGAGGTTACATTTGCAGGTGCCTGGGTCCCACAGGGGACTTACATTTCTCAAATTGTTGCTTTTGCCTGTGTGCACATCTGGGCCCCTGGTCAGGTGCTGGGAATAAGGGCACAGCTGCAGGGAAGTGGCCTCTGCCTACTCCCCCACAACCCCCACCCCAAACCAACCCACTCTCTCTCTGCCCGTGGCGTGTTGGGGGGGGGGGGGGGGGGGGGAATGGGGGGGCAGAAGCACACTTCTGACCAGAGGGATGCAGGCACGTTTCCCTCGGGAGGGCAGAACTGCATTTATCAGCAGAATGGCGAGGCTGGCTTTACTCTCTGTTTATTTGAATGCGACAGCAAGAACGTTTTTTACTGTGGAGCACTTGCACTGTGTACAGTTATATTAAGAGGCGTACTGCTATTGATTTTGTTGATAGATTGAAATGTCATGGCTTGTGTGCCAAACCAATTGGGGATCATGCCAGCTTAAATTGGTCTAGGAGAGGTAGCGCCATGGGAAATACAGATGAGAGATAATAATTACGAACACATAGAAATGTGTGTTCACGTGGCTCTTAATCCCACCATGTCTGTGTTGTGTGTTAATGGTGGCTGTTTGTGACCCCAAGCAACGTGTTGTGACCTCAAATGGAGCACACCTGTACCCCTTAAGTTTATAGAGCCCCATTAGCAGAGATCAGTAGGTGATCAGAGGGGGGAGAGGGCCTTTTTAACTTCCCCATGAGGGTCTTTGAATAGTAAACTCTTAGAGCTCCTCCTGTAGCACTTTGTTGGAGTGATTTAATGCTGGAATCTCTTGTTTTCAAACTGGATAATACCAAAGAGACTGTAAAAGGTGGCAGATGTGGTATGAAGCAACGGTAATATGTGGCAAAAGCTACAGGCACTCTTTACAACGTAGAGCCAATATTCTACAGTTTTGTTATTTCCAGGGTAAAGCTGGAATGTAAAAGTAAACCTGCAGACAGCATCACACACTTTATCATGACAGGTCAAAAACTGCAACCACACTAGTGAATGCATCATGGTCCTCCACCTCATTCTGTTCTGAGCTAACTAATTGTAAACCCCAGTTAATATTTCATGATGTAATCAAAAATACACATATAAAAAGGCTAATTCTGCTTGATTTTTTTCTTTTTTTTTTGCTTTCGTTTTCCCTCAGCTTTTTCCTGCAGTGTACTTCCTGACTAGAGATTAAATAATTCCATTGGAATCCTCTTAGGATGGGTTCCCAGCACTTGGCAATTAAACAATTACATTTAATCAGCATGGGGCGACGCTTCAAGTCACCCTCATTTCAGACGTTGATTAAAAGCAATTCTGCAGTGGTTATTGCTGTCGACTTTCGAAACTGCGGTTCACTTAGGTTTACTGCAACTGCGGGGTCAGGTTGGATAGCAATATGGCAGGTTCACTGGTGGTCTAGAGCTGTATCTGCCTCTGGTGCGTGAAACTGTAACGACAGAACTCATGGCAGACCTTATATTGTCCCATAAGTCGGAGCTAGTTAGATTACTTGGAGACATTTTGACCCTGCAGCTAAGAAGACTCACTGAACAATGGAAGGGAGAGGGGCATTAAGTTATGCATGTGGGAGTATAGATGTTTGAGTGTGTGCACGCTTCATTTTCTATTATGTGTCTATACGCGGCTGTTTCTTTTTGCATCTGCATTTAAGTCCATTTGGCTCGAATGAAATGCATCTCGACACGTGCAATTTCATCATGCTATGCAATAACACCTCCCTCTGTGATGGCAAACAAGCTGCGAGAGGGCAGAGGAGGTCGTTGCGAGAGCTGTATTTTGACATTAGGCTTGAGTGAAAGCGTGCTACGTGGCACGGTGCTGGAGCCGACTATCGTCTTTGCTGTGCAACACAGATGAGTAGTGATGGATACCCGCCCCCCTCATGTGAAACCCAGGTGCCCCTGTTTCATAAGGCGCCCCACTGGCTCTCCAGCCCTCTTAATTAGCGGCTTCCATCAGCTGGCACCCAGGCCTTCAAGCACCAGTCGCTGGCCTCTGCTGCTGAAGGAATCTAGTTCACTCCAGATCTTTAGCTTGTCTAACAGATGAATGCATGGGCGGTCTAAATAAGAGGCATCAAGGTTTTTTCGTAAACCTGTAAATCATCAGTGAATGTTCCTGGTATCTAGATCAAATGCTGCTGGAAGGAGCAAAAATACTGTTGAATGCATTACTCGCTGTGCTTTTTTTGTTGTTGTTGTTAAATATGGGTAAGTGTGTGAATAGGCCATGAGCTGCACATATATTTTAACAAGACATTGATGATTTTTTTAATATGATGAAGTCAAATATAGATAAAAGTTTCACCAGGATGGCGAATGCAGCTTTTTTCTTTCTTTCTGTGCAGTATCATAGCAGCGCTGTAACAATAGTCTCTTCTAATGACATTCCCCCAGTAACTTCTTGCCTGTATGAATCTCAGGGGGAAAGAGCTACAAAAAGCGATAATTACATGAAATATACATAGTGAATAAAGGGAGCATGTTTACATAACCAGGCCCATAAATATCTGACTGAGAAGACATTGTTCTCCAACTTCTTTTAAGCTGATCTCTCAGGGATGCCATTTTAATGACATGATGGTTTAAAGAGATGCTGCTCCATCTCGTTCCATATTTAATTAACTTTTGCTTTTCTGACGCAGAGGAAAAAAACAGAATAAAGAACGCGTGATAGAGACAAACACGCACGATAGCGAGGAGACAATAACAAATAGCTCGGAGAACAGAGAAGGGAGGCACAGGGAACACGAGCGGAGACCTTGTCATGCTTTTGTGAGCTGTTTACAATACAAGAGATGCAAAGCAAGAGGAGGAGTGGTGGAAGACGAACAGCCAGGAAGACTGACATGGGTGAGAGAGGGTGAGAATAAATGATGAAAAGACGGGAAGGGAATGAACGGGATGCTCCAATGTAAAGGGGGGGGGGGGGGGGGGGGATAGGGATAGAGACAAAATAAGAAGAAAGAGAAGAGGAAGAGGTAAAAAGTGTGGAACACTGGAGGATTGAAGCCATTATTCTTACAAACAAGCAAACGAGAGCAAAATGAGTAGAAAATATGAAGCAATGTGTTTTGCTAAAATTCAACAAAAATAAAGCAAAAAATAAAGATGATCCTTTTTAAAAACAATAAATTCATATTGGTCTACATTCTCCTTCTGCACATTTACTTTATGCACACACACACACCACTATTTGCGCCATGTGTTCATTAAATAAACCCAAACTGCAAATAGTCCTGCTCATTAAAAATGTTAAAAACATGTTAAGAAGTGCAGATATTTGTGCTGACATTGCTGCACACTATTCCATAAAAGTAGACCATTCGAACTAGTTGCAAAAAACAAACAAAGAAAAAAAAACCCAAACTGAATAATTTGACCAATGATGTGTTCTGGCACTTACATACAATGCACTCATCCCTCCTCTCTGTTAGGCAGTATCTTTTCCATTTTTACTGTCAGCTGTATACAGTGTACCCTGCATTATTGATAGTTTCTTTCCCTTTCCCCTCCTTTTGTTCGACTCTTCTCTTGTCCTCATATCATCACACCAGCCACACTGGCTTTAGAGCCTGGAGAGTTGCAGTAAATCTGACCCCGCCTGGTCTATTTTTTATTGCTTGGCGTTTAATACATTTTTGAAAATCCTAGCCCATCTAGTACCTTGTCTATTTCAGGTGTCTGTCTTGGTGAGGCAAAAGGAGATGACTGGAGGGGGATACTCACCTTCACTTCTCCCTGTACAGGAAGCAGGGGGATCATTAGAAGGGGCTACAGAGGAGGAAAGAGTGTGAGTGTATTTGTTTATCTATACATGCATTTCCTGCGTGACAAACTTTGCGTCCCACTTTTTCCTGTCCTGTGACCCAGGACAGGAAAAATAGCTTGGAAATTTCAATTGTGGTCCTTAATTATGCCCAATGAAGCTCTTTTTCCATTCAAACATTTGCTGAAGAAAAGTCTTTAAAGTAAGTTCACTCTGAGGAAGACAACATATCATTTCTGTTGTTTATTTTCCTTTTCTCATTACTTTCGTGGCATTTCAAATAAATAGAAACAGGGTGTTCACAAGCTTACACAGGAAATGCTCAAACAATAACAGAGGCCGTGGCGCTCTGTCCATAAACACCCTGGCAGAGCTACACGCTGAGGTTGAGGCGTCCATTTTGCTGACACAGTTCTGAAGTGAAAAGATGGCTCTCTGGATGTGAAGTGCCGGTGTGAGAGATTGGGTTACCTCAGACACTCCCAGCGGATCTCCCGGCCAAATGGATCTGGATCTCACGCTTGGGCGCACATATTGAATGCCATAAGAGGTCTCTGAGGTCTCCTTCAGTGGGAGGAATGTGCAGCCTAACAATGTGGAGTTTTCACCAAACTAAATTTTGCACCAAAGAAGAGCAATAGCAAGGACACTGGAACACAAGGGACGAGCACTGAATGCATACTTAGATTTGTGTGGGTTTGTCCATACAGGGGGAGAAATGACACATTTTGAGCTTCCTGGAGTGCAGCACATTGCACAGCCTCAGTAAGCTCTCTTAATTCTTTAATATAGTCCTTACACAGGCTGACACTTTTACTCCAGAGGACTAAGGGTGTGTGGCTGTCGAATAGAATAGGAAAACAAAACAAAAATCAAAATCAAAAACAACAGCGCCAAAAAAAGAAATCCCATTTTACACATCCCGGACAAGAACAATGCCATTTCAGCGACTCCCAAACATCTGGCCCGATTGCCCAGTTCCACTAAGGACCGGCCAGGCTCTGAGCAGCATTGAGTGCCACTTGCATTGAGGTTATGTTCGGTACGACGACACCGCAGAGGATCAGCCAGGCTAAGTTATCTCTGAACAAGTCATCCATTCTGCTGCTTTCTGATGGAAGAATACTTGGGGGCTGTGTAATTATATTGCTTTAAATGAACCCATGAGAACCCCCCTGCCAAAGCGCCCACAAAGTCTCACACACTTGGGCGAGTGTCAAAAACACAACGTGTGTAGCTGCGTGTGTGTGTGTACGTTTTGCTGCTTAGGCTGGCGTTAAAAGGGAGGCTGCAGTGGTTCTGATACGCCTCACAAGTGAATTTAATTAAATCATAAATATGAGCTGGAGGCCGCCACCCAATTTAATGTAATGGATGATGTGGGCCAGTCCATCTCTGGCAAAGCAAAGTTTTGGACCTGTTCAAATGCCCTTGAAGCTTATTAAAAGTGCCTGGCACAGGGAGATGCTAGCAAAGTTGTTTAATGGATGCCCAGCTTGCATTTGGTATGACAGTTAATGCTGGGATGTACCACTTTCGATTAGGATGAGGGGTTGCATCTTCATTGTGAAAGTCAGTCATTGTGTGAGGCCCTGTCCACAATCCCCAATATGTTAATGTTGTAAAACCTAATGTGCATTTCATGTTGTGCATGTTTAGGAAAAGCTGAATTATACAGATGTTTGATAAAATTCTCAGATCTTGTGATTGTGATCATGGCACAAATTAGCTTAAATCCCAATCCAAGGGATCGCATCCTTGCTTTTTTATATATTCTGGTCTTAATGGATCAAAATAACATATAAGCGTGTTTTTTTCCTCCTATTGTTCTCATAACACAGTTAAGTATGCAGTGTTTTTAGATACAGTACAACTCGAAAGCCGTATCCACTGTTTATTTCAAATGAACCATCACTTTTCAGTCTTGTTACTCACCACAGTTAAAGTGCTTTGAGCTGCAGCGCTGAGCCTTTTCAAAACAAAACTGAAAGCTTCAACAAATGTTATGCTGCTTGTGTGTCACCGCTGATGAATCATCTACTGAGACAGACAGATGTTGTTGCGCGGTTTTTGTCCCATTCGGCAAAGGCAGAAGAATCTTTTCCTCTGTCCCCCGGAGTGCTGGAGGCTCCCTAAATAGACCCAGCGCAAGGGTGTGTAGAATGGGACCGCACAGGGTGATGGGTAATGGAGTCATTAATAACACAGACCTCCCTTAAGATGCTCAGATGTTCGTTAGTGTGAGCCACGAGGGAGGGAGAAAAAATAGGATGCAATTTGATACAATGAAAAAAAAAAAGCGGTGTAAGCATCTGATGATGATCCTGTTTATGCTGTCATAGGTCTCGTCTGATGGGTTAATTGTGTTCTCGCTCACTCACACACACACACACACACGCACACACACACACACACTCACACGCACACACCAACACATTAACATACAGACTGTTAAGATGGAGGGACATGGAGTCCATTTCCTCATACAGTTTTTAATATTTCCATCACATGTGCAACACAAAAAAATGAGGTCTGCCAAATACAGAACTCCATATTTGTACAATACATTTTAATAACATCGGAGATAACTGTCTTTTTGCCGCAGGAGATGGTGATTTCCTGTAAACTGCGTACGAACGATTCTCGATCAAAATGTCAAAACATTAAAGTTTCATACAAAAGTGCATCTCAGGTTCAATGAATGCAAAACATTTACATAACAGAATGGATTAAAGTTGTGTATGATGCCACAGTGGCTTCCAGCTTGAGCAGAGAGCAATGGGACACTGCAAAAAAATTTAAAAAAGTTAAAGAAAAAAACAAAATAAAAACACAACAACAAGAAAAAGTACTTGGGCACTCTCCAGGAGAGCCAGGGATGGAGTTTTGCAACCACGGTAAATCCCGTGACAGACCGAAATTGTGTTCAGCGTTCATGATCCCAAATTCAACTGGATTTACTTCCCCCATTGTGAAAAAAAAGAGAACAAGTAGAGATAACAAAACATAAACAAAAAAAAATTATTCCAGTAATCTCCAGGCTTGAACGAGCAGTAAACATTAATAACAGAAATGTACAGGTTGAATCAGTGGGCTGGAGATTTCCCCACGCTCTGAGAGCCACATGGGAGTTTCGCGCCTCTGTTCATGAGCCAACAGAAGGAGCTAGCCTTTTCCAAATCTGTGTCACTGCGTTTGCATATATCAGCATCTTGTCCTCTGTCCTGTTTTTTCTGTTCTCTGGGATGATTTTTTAATTTATTTTTTTTCCTTTTCACCTCTCGTCTGAACTCCAGCGCAGGCAGTGGAGATTAGTCGCACCACAGTTCACAGCTGGTCCTCTGGCAGCCATATTAGGACGAACACACAGACAAGGTTTCAGCCTACGCTGGTGAATCGAGCTTTTTTTTTTCACCCAATAATGATTGACCATGTCAGGATACAGAGTGACGTACTGCGCAGTAGGAGTGGCACTGATGAAAAGAGTCTTCCTGACAACACTCACCAGTTCCTACAGTTTCCTATGCTCTCAGTGGCACCCTGTTTCTCCTTCAGTCCCATCTGGTCTGACTGACAATGTAATGAATCTTTTTTTCTTTCCCTCCCTCCCTCCCTCTTCTCTGTCTCTCATTTTTTTTTTGGACAAACATTTTGAACTGTACATCGGCAAATACTGTATAAGATTGCAATATAGCTGTAGTTAAGCAACACATGAAGAAGTCTATGTACAAACAAGTTGGCTTTTTCTTTATTTCTGAAATAATGGTTAGTAAAGTAGGCCTACTGAGAGGTTTCTTTTTTGTTCTCCCCCCCCTCCTTCTTTTATTTTCTTTGCTTTGCTTTTCTTTTTTCTTGCTCTGGCATCGTTTCTTGTGGTGTAACTGAAAATTTCAGTGCAAGACAGTCAGTGGGAAACTGCACTGACGGTAATTGGCGGTCGGGCATAATTCTGTGCGTCATGTGATCCTTGTTCTCGGCCACGGCGCTGAGCTTTGCCATGTTAGCTGCTGTGCTGAGTCAACGTGTGGTTCTGCAAGGACACAAAAAGAAAGAGGGAAAACATTATAATGGCATACACCGCAAAAACAGAAATCCAAAAAAAAAAAAAAAAAAAATCCTTCCCCTTCATTAAAAAGACATAACAAAACCTCCTTATATGGCTGTAGATGTTCTCAAAGCTTACAGTTCTGTTTAAATTCGATGATCCAGACATGAGCACTGCCGTGTGGTCATCTCAATGTTTGAATATCATCGTCATTCCCTTCTAATTAACTTGCAAGGAAGTCAAATCGGTCTGTAGATCAATAGTAGTCAGCTTTGGGCCCATACCACAGTTAAATCTCAGACACATAAGACCACTGACCGATAACATCCCACCCTGCCTGTCCAATCAAAAGCGAATCCATAACAACACACTGACAGACCCGATGGAATATCATCCTTGGAGTTCTGTCTGTCCGCTGACTACGTGCATTAAGCATGCTGTAAATGTACCCCCAAAAAAGGAATACTTCACACGCAGATAAGGCCTCAGAAGATTTGATCCTCCACACTTCTGTAAGTCTCTAACTGTGCACAATTCACTATGACAGGATAACAAGCTGACAATATCGCACTGTTGTGCTGTATCTTCCAAAATTATGCAAGCACACACACAGACCGTCGAGAGTGGTTGTAGTGTTGCAGGTGTGCCAGGTTCTTTAAAGGGAGTGTGGACCAGGGGGTGTGTAACTGGTGTCCCTGGTGGGCTGAATCCAGGTCATCTTTTGAAGTGACTGCTAATCCCTTTAATGCAAACTACATGCCCCACTTGCTGTGCTCTGTTTAAAACACAGCCTTGGACTCTCTAAACTGGCATGGACTAGACACACCTGTCACAGAGACATCACTACGCATGCATGCACAAATACACACATCCGCCGCACACTCGGTACACACATACATTTTACCCTACACATAGGCACGGAAATGTGTAATCAAAGTATGTGAAATTACACTACTTTTACTGCTTAACTAGCCTTTCAAATACAACCGAAAATGAGTAGCGCAACCTCAGTCTGAAGGTTTACCAAAGCAGTCACCTTCAGTGGTGCAGAATCCCTCGGGCAGCAGTAGGGAGCAACTATTAGCCCCCTTGCATTCATTCCTTCCCTCTTTACCCTTTCGGCTGCCTCCATATAAAGCATTTAAACGCCTCGACAGCTTTCCTTTCAGCTAGGACGATTACTTCCCGACAGGTGGGGTAATAAGCTGTTTGACGGGGAACAGGATTGTGACCCCTGTACGGGTTAGTGTAGCTCACCTGGGCCCTGCGCTCCCTTTTTTAAAGAGAGGCGGCTCCGGACAGCTCCTCTGCTTCCATCTTTCCTCTCTTGCTGAAATAAAGCTCCTTTAAGTGAGTCTGGGAGGAGACTCCCCATGGGATGCTCTCTCTCTCTCTCTCTCTCTTTCTCCTCACCTCACCTCCTCCCCCTCCTCACACTCCACCAACCCCCTACCCCCCGGTGAAGACATCCTTGGCGTTGCTGAGGAGGGACAGGAGCACGGCAACCTTATTAATGAATGCGGCCCATTACCCGTCAGCCTGGCTCCTCAGCGACTCCCAGAAGCCCCTGCAGTACGTGACTTCAAATGGCAGGATATTGACACGGGGAGAGCAAAGCGGCTAGAACTGAGTGTGTGTGTGTGTGTATGTGAAAGAGAGAGAAACACAGAGAGAAAATTTGTGCTCAACTGAGTGTGCATGCCTTTGTGTGAGTGTGCCAGTGCGTCTAGGTGTGTGTGTGTGTGTGTGTCTGTGGACCCCAAAGGAATGTAGCTCCTTGGATATAATGTAGGGCTCGTAACAGCTATTAGAGGGGAAAATAACCCCTCTGGGGAATGGCTCCCCCCTCTGCATGTCCCAGCTCTGTCTGACACACACTGCATTCTACCTTTTCCTTAAACATGCCAGGAGTTTTCTCACTGAGGGCTTTCTCAAGGACGGTGTTAAACGACTTCAGTGGCTGTGGCAGCCATGCAGACTAAAGGGAAATAGAGGAAAAGAGGGAGGGAGGAATAAAAAAAACATTAAAAGAAAATGAAACTGATACCTTTATCTCTGTGGATACTGAACTCTGCAGAGTAGCTATAAACTGTTCTGTGTACGAGTGCGGAAGGTGGTAAAAGGGAGGGAGAGTGAAAATTCACTTTCCCGTCTTCATCCTTGTCAAGTTCTTCGAGTGCCTCGGCGCAAGTGTTGGATAAGTAAAATACCCACGGTGCGCTTCAACAAATGTCACGTTACATAGAAAATCACATTATTCACATCAAAATGACCAAAATGTCCACTGCCCTAGGAAGGAGGATGTCACTAATGGTGTCACACTAGAATCACTGCAATTTAGGATTAGATGCCCTCCATTAAGCCTTTTAGCTCTCATCTTAACTCCCTCCTTCAATGCCATCCTATTCCCCCTGAAACTCTGCCATTCCCCTTATCATCCATTTCCTTCCCTTATATCCAACCCTTAATCTCCTCCTCGATCCTTTCAACCACCTGCTGGCCACACAGGCCTGCTGCAGGGCCCAGTTACCAGCAGTGTTCAGGTAAACCATAGCAGTCAATTCTCCACTAAATTAAATTTTGCACTGATCAATAATGCGCACCCGCTTCTCCCTTATGAGCACTGGCTGCACTGGCTCGGAGCGAGCCTCTTCCTCCTCTCCCGTTCTCTCACCGACTCCCCGCCACCGTTAAACCACCACTTTCATCTTATTACATCACCCTACTGCAACGCCCTCAGGGGTAGTGGAAGAGAAGGGAGAACACCCGGCAGGGGTCTTGTGTACCCATGCAAACAGGTGCAACATGTCTTAGGAATTTAACGCGGCTGCAAAGAAGGAGAGAGCGAGGGGAAAATATGGGGAACGATTGGGGAAGAGCGGAGACCGGGAAAGAGCAAGCAGGCTAGGGAGCTGATTTATTAACTAATCATTCTTTATGTCGTTCCCCATTGCTCTGGTCTCCATCGATAGCACCCGGTCTCCAGTGAGGCAACAGAGGTGCATCTCTTACATCAGCTCTGCAGAGGAAGGCCAGTGGACTAGCAGACACGTTCTCCCTTTCATCTGATCTTGCCGTATTAAAGACAATCTTCAGATTGCCCAACATCACAGAGAGAGGATGTAAAGCTTAATCACAAAGCTAACAATGTTTGATTAGCATAATGTTAATACCTGCTGAGCACATGTTAAGTACATTGTATCTGCTCTTCTACCTGGTGTTATCCGGCATGTAACATTAAACCCGGGCTTTATTGAGTGGTTAGAGAGCTGAGCGAACAATAATGACTTTATAAGCTATGGCCTATTTAAGGCTTCTTAAACAAATAAAACATTGTGCAGCGTTGACTAGTGAATAGACCAGAATCTGTCGCATTATGCCACCCTCAAAAAACAAGTGTTGAAAATGTAACTGACCTGTAATTAAATGGCTTAACTGCTGCTATAAGCTATAATCGTAAGAAGTTTATGATAAAGTCACATTTACACTAGCAGCATAATTACTATATTAGTAATCCATACAAAGGTAGGAAGAAATGCAGCTAGAAAACAGTATGATAATGTTACTCACTTTTGATTTTTAGTAAAGGAAGCTCTAACAAAAAGAAATAAAGTAGAGTTAGAGTCTTGGAGTTAGAACATTTCTTTACATGATTGGAGATGCTGGTGTGACAGCAATCCATAAATCAAACTTACTTACAGTGGAGATTAAAGATCAGATTAAAGAAACTGTTTATTTCAAGAGTTCAGCACATCCATGTAACACCTGCAGCCCAAGTTCCTTTTTTTATTTATCTATGATGAAATATTTAAAAAGCTAATCAAAACTATAAACGCCGCCCTCCCGAAGCTCCGAATGAAAGCCTCTGCCTTTACATCACATGCCTGGCATGCAGTAAGTCTGCATAGCCGCATCTGGAGCACGGGGACGACGCACAAAACCACTGAGACCTACGCATACCCATAGTCATCACTCAGGAATTTAATTAAGGCATAAGAGAGAATGTCACCGAACGATACTAAAACAAAGAACCTGCATTCGTTTCTGCAGCCTCCACATTGTAGACTGACTTGAAGGAATTTAATCACTTAGTTATTTAGGCTCATTTATGTTTGCGTAACGACCGAAAGATGTACAGCGGCCTTCGATCAGTAATGGCCGCTCTGTTTCTCTGGTGATTTTTTGCGGTTGCAATTCATGCTTTGCTGCCACGTAAAATGTTTTCTCGCTGTTCAAAACTACTGTGGGGATAGACAGGAGCGTTGCATTCCTTCTTGATCTTTAATGGTGTGCTGAACTCGGCCCAGTATTGACTCAGTCCTCCCTTTGTGCATTCTCTGCTGTTGACCAGTCCACTGAGGGAGTAATCCCTTCCTGCTTTGACCTGAGGCCAGGCTTACTGCTGGCTAGTTTAGCCAATGAAGAACACAATCAAATAAATAAATAATACAGCGGTTGGCATTCTCCACAGTCATCACTTATCAGGCCGTAGGGAGGGTTGACCCCAAACACTGTTATGCCACAACCGGCCTGGTCTCCTTGGTAACAGACTGCCTTGTTTGAAGCGAGGTGCTCGGGGAGTCACAGTCATACAGTAACAGCAAAACGCTAGGGTGGAGTTGACAACAGCAATGGATTTCAGCGTCTTCCACGTGAGTCATTTCCACACCGAACAGTTGTAAAAATATATAATAAATCCATAATGTTCAAAAAAAGCTTTGATTAGATGTCTAACTACCCCAACCAAATACTTCTGAGGTGTAACTGGAGATGACTGACCACCCTTTTTTGCGAGCTGGTGCTTTGTAGCTCCAAATGATACTCATTACCCTGTCTAAGTAGACAAGTGAATGGTACTAGAAACACACTATGCAGTGATCCCGCTGTTTGACTGAGGTAGCAAAACAACTGCACAACTGCTGTGTTATTATGGGGCCTCATTAAGTGAGGAGAGAGTGGGAGACGGGGAGAGGGGAGAGAGGAAAAGCAATAGAAAGAGGGCCAGCAAGAGGCAGAAAAAGAGAGAACGAAAAAAAAAAACACAAGAGAGCGATACAAACTGTATTCTGAGGTGATAGCAACACACAGATGCCTTTCCAGCCAAAATGAAGACTATGACTAAAGAACCCAATTAAGGGCTTTCTTAGGGGAGCCATCTTGGGAGGGGGATGGGTCTTCCTGGGACATGAGCCCTGGGCTACATCCTCTAATTAGACAGAGCGAGGGGGGAGGATCTCTGCCTGTCACTAGGAGGGAGATGGGGTCCATGGGGTTCCACATGTCAGTCCCAGAAACAAAACACAATTACTTTCACATTTAACCACTTCAGTCAGGGACAGACTTTGACTAGGGATACTACAGAGCACCCCCCCACCTCTCCAGCGCCGCTGCAGTAGATATGCCACTTCACAAATGCAGCAATTTATTTGAGGACTATATTTTCTCTTGCACTTCCACGCTTTCACACGAAGGCGACAGTCGAGCTGCGCTCTCCTGTTTTCCTCGCCAAAATAGAGGAGCGGATCGCAAAATAAACTTTTAATTGACCCACAATTGGTGCCATTCAGCCTGCTTTTCCAGAGCTGAAGAGTCAAATTACTTGGCTGTTATGATGTGCGAATATGAAATTCGAGGGGGGAATAATTGTTCTAATGCTGTTTATTTTGGCCTCTGTTGCATTTTGTTAACATCAACAGCATAACAGACACTTGAAAAATCAGATCACCACGGAGAGTAAATTAAACCTGTAGTGAGTTTCCTGGGAAGCGCTTGAAATGGTATTTTATCAAAGTTGCTGGAAAAAGTCAACTAAGAAAAGTAAAGGAGACATGTTTGAGGGAGAGATCCGGTGATGGATTCTAGCACAGTACACCAAGCGTCTCCTCTTTTGTTTGGATTTAACTTTCCCCAGTGGTGCAACAGAGGAAAAAGGAAAAAAAAAAGAGTGGCTCAAAGGCTTCTGGGAGTTTTTGTCATGTCTCCCTCCAGACATTGTGTTTGCCTGCACATATCAGACCCTGGGAGAGATGGAGACAAAGACAAATACATACAGCACGCACGCAGATGTATACACACAAACATACTCTTGCACCAAGAAAAAGAATATCCTCCTAGGATCATTAGGTCTGTCATGCTGTCTAATTCTGATCCACCTACAAAACTAGAACACCAGTGATTCATCACGAGTCGTCTAAGAGAGTTTATGTCCCCGTTTACAGTGCAGAGCCGTGTGTGTACAGTGTAATTACAAATACGCTAAAATATTAATGATGGCACCTCACAAAAGCCACCGTTACTTTCTTCCTAATTCCTTGTTCTTTTATTTTGTAGTGCAACTTTTTTTGAAATGGTGACAGGATGCGGAGCACCTGGGGTGATGAAGAAGAAAACAAGTTGTCATATGAAAGGAAATATATATAAATATATATGCAACTTCCAAAAGCGTGAAGAGCTGTCACACTTGGCAGATCAAGATATTCAGAGAAAATTTGGTGTTTGAGCACCACTTAGGGACAAACACATGAAGCTTTACTTCTTTTTTTTGCCGCACGTTTGGGACTCGGGGCAGTTAGGGCATTTTTTCGGGGCATATTTTAAAATTCATGAGGCAAAAAAAAAGAAAGAAAGAATAACTTCTGGGGAATTGGGTCTCTGTGCTTCAGACTGAAGAATGCTTCATGAAAAGGAAGGAGGGAAATAAAACCCAAAAATATTGTTTTTGCTTTTTTTTTTAAAGATCCATCACTCAGAGAATCAACTCCAGACATTTGCTGCATTGTAATGCGCAAAGCATACACTGCGCTGATTTCTTTGGCAACAATTATTTCCATCTAATACAGCTACCCCCTTCTTCTCACTCGGTGTCCATCAGTCCCCTTTTTCTCCCTATTTTCTATCCTGGACACATGTTATGACATACATAGCTGTTTACAATGACCTGGTGACCGCAAAGCCTATAAATATGCTTAATTAAAACAGCAGAATTGGACACAGCTTGGCAATAATGGGTATCACACGGGGAGAGGAGAATCTCATTTGTGTGGGGAAGTAGAACATGATGCAGATGTGCTCTTGTCACTTTCAGCACTCATTAAGGCCAGGGAGCTTTGAATTGTCTTTGAAGGAATCCTTTTAAAAGACACTCCAATTAAGGTATGTGTCCTGCGGGCGTCTGAGGAGAGAGGGAGAAGTCATGCAGCATCTCAGTCCTTCCACTCCTCCGTCGATCACGGCGCGACTTAACACATGACTTAAAATCTCATGTCACTTCCAAGGAATGATAATGAAACTGGAGGATGGAAGGAGCAGAGACAACCCCAGCTTAAAAGGAACAAGGGAGTCTCACGCAGAAAATGTCATCTTGACTGTTGTGTAACTTCAGCCTCATTGTCTTGTCTATGGAGAAATTGAGATCATTGGGAGAGAATCCTATGATTGCAGCCCTCCAGTATACTGTGGTACGAGAGCTGAACTTGTCCGTTTCTTCACAAACGAACTGCACTCGGAGAAATGTCAGATTTAAGCTGTGGCTAATACTGCGCATCCATCAGTTAATGAATCTGGCTAATTAATCCAGCCTAGCAGCATTGTCAGTGGCTCTGTTCTTTCTGCAATGTGAAAAGCTACTGTATCCGACGGCAACATGAAGGGGAAAGGAAGTTCATTATCAAGTTTCACATTGCAATATGGCCTTTATTAGAACCCAGGGACATTTTTTTTTGTCTCAAACGGGGACGCTAGCAACGGGAAGACAGTGGATTTTATTTTGGTGGGAGTGTATTCTGAAGTGAAGCTATGTCTGTTTGTTGCTCAAGGGGTGGGCAGAAGTTGAGGGTCGGAGAGAGCAGAGCACAGCCAGCCTCCTTGCCCTCCCTATCAGCACTTCATGAAATATCTAGACTGCTCCATATTTGAGGGAAAGGGATGCGCAGGGTGCAGGCTGTGTGAGTTTGTGATGGTAGAGGGGAGTCCTCCGGAGATCTTCGAAGGGAAGGATGGTCTATGCGTCTCACAGCTTATTTTTGTGAGAGAAATTGAGAAATGGAGGGAAGGTGAAGAAGAGAAAGAGAGATTATTCTCCATTGGAATATGGATTCTGGGGCACACAGGCCCAGGAGTCAGTCAATCTGGCCGGTCTGAGGGGGGTGGCTGGGCGGGGGGTCCTAGGAGGGCTGATTAGACGGATGCTCTCCCATCATCCATCTCGACAGGCTGGCGAAAATTGGCTAGCCCCTTGCAGGGTAGAGTTCACAGGGGGAGGTGGTGGGGGGATGATGTGGAGTGGTGCGCTGGATACCTGTCACAGCCTTTGGTCTGTTTCAGGATCTCAGCAGCAAATTAATAAAATATCTTTCCTGCTTCCCTTTACCTGCCGTGGCAGCTCTCCCTCTCGCCGCTCCTTCTCCCAGCTTGCACCGGCCCTTTGACCCCTCCGACTACTGTGAGAGATGAGGAGCCCAGGCAGCCGGTGAGTGGGCCAGAGTGTCAGGGAGAAATAGGGAGAAACTCCAAACTCAAGACCCGGCGAAGAGAGAGAGCTCTCGCTGCTGGAAGACAGCTCCACTTCTGACAGACTGACAAACGACTGCCCTGTGTCAGTGAGACATTTTGAAGTGTGATGCATGGGAAATGGCAACCGCAAACAAACAGCAACTAAAAAACAAGCCTCCAACCTGCACTCTTTGTAAGGTTTTAACTGGGCGATGCAGCAATTCCAACATTTACTGAATCAATTTTTAGCATGCTAATATAAAAATGTGAAAAAATAGCTTGAAGATACGAGCTGGCCGTGGCATGTATACAAAAAAAGTCGCTGTTTTTGCATAAGAAAGCAGTGCACATATTTGTATCTATATGTGCTCCGTATATGTTTGAGACTGTGAGCATGCAGAGACATGGGACTGCCTTGAGAGCATGGCACATGTTGAGCATAATGATTGTCTTATCCCCCAAGCTCGTTCCTGCTCTCCTTTCATAACCCTCTGTTTCACAAGAGAGTGCCATAGGTCTTTCATGTTCTGCTCTTGTCTCTTCACACAGAGTAAAACAATATAATCATGCATGAAACATCACCTCCGGGAGGTGGAGATCACTTCATTCCAAAAAATGTCAGACAAAAAAAAAAAAAAAAAAAAAAAGTAGGAAAACATCCCCAGGTTATTTGAGATTGTTTACAGGTACCTGCTACAACCCTCGCTATATAGAGAACATTTGTACCAATGAGAGATGAAAATGTGATAAATAGCAGAGCTTGAAGTGAATGAAAGGCTTCCACATTGGCAGTTTGGTGGAGTGCGAGCCTTGTTAAATAATCTTCTCTGCAGTGGAGTTGCATGTCAGTAGATCAGGCCTTGTTTTATTCATGTTTGTATGCTCAAATGACCAGCAGATAATGATCGCATTCACCTTCCTCCTGGCAGACGCACACCTCTGCGTTTACAACCTGAATCTCAATATGAAAATCATTGCCGATCAATTGCCAGCCGAGCCCTGGATATTTCCACCAGCTACCCGGCTAATACATGGCGCAGCTAATCCAAGTTTCAAATAGATGCACATAGAGGATATGGTCAGGGGCTACTGGCTTCTCTTAGCACTTTAAGGTGAATTAAAATACTTTAAGTGATTACGCTGAACACGGTGTTCTTTTAAGACCGCTCATATTTTAATGATTTCGTTTCAAAAAGGTAAGAGAAAAAATGTGGATATGAGAAGTGTGCCATGTGTATGATAAAGAATCCCCCAAACAAAACAGAGCTGCTTGAAAGCACCTCCACAGTGAAATAATATAATAAGGTTTGTTTCATTTTTTCAGGTTCTCCAAGGACCATGGAAAAAGATTGCTAGAAAATGGATTATCTCTCTAACATTGCGAGTTCATAAGTCCAACTACTAACTTTGTTGAAGGGCAGATACGGTCTCCCAGAGGACAAAGCTCATATTTAGCCACGAGGCCTCCTCTGTGATTAGAAGGGGAGATGCAGGCATATTGACTCAACTGTGTTTTTGCCTCTGCACCGTATGTAATTACCTCTTCAAAAACGAACATTCCACTAATCCTCTAATTCCAGATATTTTAGTGCTCTGCTGGTCTAATAAGCAAATCAAATCATATCTGCACATCACAAATGAGTTTTGGAAACGGACTGAAATAATTCCTTCTGAGTCTCTCATCCCAGCCGGGATGGAGGGGGATAACCAGAGTGCTGTGAGCGGTGTTTAGTGTTTGTTAAGCTGTCATGTGTGATTAGCAGTCACAGTTTCTGCTAGAGGCCCCTTCAGCTCCCCCCGGCCCAAGGCTCACCTGTAACTCTGTCTGGAAGAAGAACTTCTGCGGGCACTGTGAGCAGTCATAGATCTTATCCTCCTGTCCGTGGGCAGAGAAGATGTGCTGCTGGAGCTTATTGGCCTGGACAAACACTGCTCACATACATGAGAAGGTAGGGGGGGGTCAAAGGGTAGAGAAGAAATTGATAAATATTAGCATACATTAGCTTACACGCTGCAAGATTAAGACTTGTTTTTTTTCTGCTTCTTCTTCTTATTGATGGGGCTAAATTAAAGAAAGATGTCGCTTCCATCAAGGCAACGTCCTGAGTGCTTTAGCCCGAATAAAAATCAAAAGCAGACTATGTCAAATGGCAAGAAAAATAAGTTAATCACAAACAAATGCATGCGCTATGAGCCCCCCAAAAACAACAGAGAACAATTTAGGTGTTAAAAGTAAAACTGCAGTGGTCATACGCATGGCACCACAGCTAGCGGATGCATAATGTTTTGAGAATAACAACGGTCTTTATTTAGCGCTACTGTGGGGACAACAAGCCGGAAAATAAACAACCGCAAAAATTGGCATGGCTTCAAGTGCAAAACATGGCCTCCATTAGTCTACATCGCTAATTATATTGACAATATAAATATTCATGGTGTTGCGCTATTTATTCATGCAGACTACATTCACCATCATGGAAACACACAACTTGCTGGTACTTAAAACATATACCGTACATTTGTGCTTTAATTAAGCCACAGTCCACGCTGAGACGCCAAGGGGGACGCAACTGTGTGCGTCTTGAGTGTATGTGTCTGGCACGTGTGTGTGTGTCTGGATTCTCTAAGGAGCACTTCAAACATGCCGTTTGTTATCCCAGACCCTTGTGCTTTAAGGATGGCTGCCTAATCTCAAAGGTCTGGATGCTCTGGAAAAGTTAGCATGTGGGGGCTTCATTTGAATTTCTTACAGCTCGAAATAACTTTTCTTCTAATGCATGCACTGAGAGCCACAAGGAGAAAGAGGGGTGGGGGAGCAAAGCCACAAAAGGTGAAGTGTCTGCTGGCGATTGCTTTGGGGAGGTTGCTGCAACCCCCTTGGCGAGGCTCCGCAACTTCAGCGTGTCCCAGTTTGAGCTCACGTGAGAGCTGGGTTATTAATTACTGAGTCATATAGACTTGAGACGCATCGAATGCCACACGCCTGACCTGGGAAATAAAAGTTTAGATCCAAAGCAGACGCAGTGCTGCGATGCCTTACGACTGCTAATGCCTGGGTGACAGCTGTCTCTGGAACACGGCAGCATGTTAAACCAGAAATGAACAAACCTCCTCTAATTGACAAACAACTCCATGGTCCATTTCTGAAACTAATGGCTGCGGCGATATGAGGATAAACATAACTGCGGCTACACGGCTGCTTTTACAGTCGGGTTACAAAATATTACCGCTCAAGGTTAAGGCCTCGGCTATCATGCACATTTGTGCCTCTTTTATGCTCCAAAAACGATGACAATTTTCTTTGTGGGGAATACACAGCTTGGAAAGGAAAAATAATGTGCTGATAAACAATAGCCTATTTCTTTAGCTGTGTTTTGTCTGCATATACTGTACAGAAACAGGTCACAGCAGCTGCAGGAAGCCTTCATTATGTCTTTGGCTAGAGGAGGAAAAAGTCAATACAGCAAAAATAAAAATGGATTTGAGACTTGGGGGGCCTTCAAATACTGTACAATAGGGCCAAACACAACTGAGATGTCAAGTTAGCTGTTTCTTGCTATTTACATGCATCTCTGGTCCACTTCCAGTAAGAGTTACATTTAATCAGCAGCGCATTTATCAATTTATAGCTTGGCAGTCACTTACACACAAGTGGGAAGTGACAGTTGATTTAAAGCACCGGGGGCCTGAAATGTTTTAATGCCAGTGTAAGTCCAATAAATACTTTTCTGCTAATTTATATATGTTTGTTTTTGACATTTTTAAAGGCTCGGGCTGTATTTATGTTTACTAAAGATGATTGCAAGAATCAGCAATCACTAATATTTACTGTGGTAAACATTTAATTAACAGCAGGGTTCAAATTTGGAGTCCTTTGTCTTCGTCGTTGTTTTTCAAATTAGCATGCAACGTGTAATAAAGGGATAAGCTGAAATGGGCAATGGGGGGACATTGCATTGGCATTTGGCAGCATGAGTCAGATATAAAATATGCCATTGCATTGCCCATTTAGAGGAGGAACACAGGCATGTCTTTCTAGAGGGTTAAAATGAGGACATAGAAAAACAAGGAAGAAATAATCCAAAACCACATCCAAACAGGATCAGTGGCTGCCCATTGTGTCTCTCCCTGCTGAGTATGAGCGAGGGAGAGAGAGAGGGAGGGAGCGAGAGAGGGAGGGAGCGAGAGAGGGAAAGAGAGAACTTTGTGGAGTTTGTTGGCTGTGGAGTCGGAGCAGAGCTGAACAGAGCGCTGAGCCGGGTTGGGCGTCAGGGGTGTCAGGGCTGAGGGGGCTGAGGGGCCAAGGTCTCCTCGCTGTGGGGGATATTAAGCCCTCTGATTAGATCTCAGGGGCCGCCCATGGCAGACGTCTCCTTTACTACAGGCCCCAGCTCATCTTTATTTTGGCAGGGTGGTGCTCTCTGCAGGCTGCACTGCACCAATACTGAGCTGTTTGTGCAGAGAGGAAAAATAAGTTTATCCTTCCCCCCCTCTTTTTCCTTTTTCCTTTATTTATTCATCTAGCTTACACGTACTGGTTCCTGCTTAATCCAAGGGTTCACAATGCAGAGGCCGATACGAGAGTTTCGAGGCAACACAAATAAGTCGGCCGCGCGAGTTGATATGGAGCCGATAACTGCGAAATTTCGGGAAAAGGCTAAGCCCGTGTGTTTTATTTGTTTTTGGTGGTAAGATGTCATAATTCTAACATCAAGCACCAGCGCAAACATGCGCAGCAACTAAACACAAAAAAAACTAATTAAACTACTGTAGTTGTCAGACTCGTGTGGATTCTAAAGCAGCGCCTCCTCTAGTTTTTTAAGTTTCTACTTCACGCTGTGACATAAGTAAAAGAAAAGTGTATACGTATACACACACGTACAGACACACACGCGCGCACACACATACACAGGACTTTCATCAGGCACACTTTCTTCTGTTTTGTTTGTCTTAAGCACATATTCCCAATCACAATTTCCACACCAGCCCTCGCTACTGCTCCTAAGGGTGCAGGCAGACACTTCTAGCTGCAGGCTCCCCCACTTCTGAAACCTGTCAAATCTGTCCTGGGAGAGTCAGCCTCTCTCTCATCATCCAGGGGCTTATGGACCTCTCTCCATTTACCCTCCCTCCCCTACACAGTTCTCTTTTCCTCCTCCACTTCCCTCCTTTCATCTCACATCCAAACTTGCCAGTTGCAACCTTCTCAGTTTCCTCTAAGTTTGTCTCCTTTTCTCTTCTATTTTGTCTCTCCTCATCCACCATCGACAACTTACTTCCCCCCCGCTCCATACTTCTGCTCCGGTCTGTTTTGTGCTAGGTTTTTTTTTTTTTTGTCCTCTCGCCATTCCCATTGGTGTGGATTGAGAGTAATCAGGTGTGTCAAAGAATGACATTCATTCTCTACCTCCCGTTGCGTTTTTCAGGTCGCATGGGGGTAGATCAAACTAAAACATGGGCATCACGGGGGGATGATCTTTTAAACAAAGAGTAACCTTGTTAATCAAGCGGACTCAATAACCCAGGAACTACTACCTCCACCACCTAGTTTGATCAAAGTTTTGCTTTCATGTTCATGTTCCAATCATTATACCTAAAATGGGAATCCTTTTAATATGCAAATATGGATTTAAAATGGTGCAAACAAAAATGGTTGATTTTAGAAAGCGTTCTCTGAAAACAAAACAGTTTTAATGACCAGAAGTAAAAAGTACTTCAGTCTATTTGGTAATACACTTAAGTATTGTTTTAAAGTGTTTCGATGTGAATATAACCGTTTCATTTACCATTATCACTTGATATCTGTATATTACAACTTTATGTATGAATCACCGGATAATCTTGTTATATGTTAATGCACTACCTTAAACTAACAGTTAAAATTAGCTCTACTTTGGACAAGTATGTTGCAACATATGTATAAGAACTCATTCATAAATGTACATAATAGCTGTTTTTTTTGTTTGTTTTTTTTACCTTTTTGCAATTTTTGTACTACATTTTTCTGATAACACTGAAGTACTTTTTAATTTACTTTAAAGTACTTTTGTGTGGTACTTTTTAGTAGAAAACTTTTTTTTTACATCATTACTGCCTCAACAATGCAACAAAAGTACTAAAGTGCAAAAGTTAAATGGCTTCTATGGTTTCCATTAAGTGTCAGTAAAACACAAAGAAATATATAGAAAACATTATTTTGTTTTTTGCTGCTTAAATTTACTGGTATCTTAACTTAATATGTATGTTCTATCGATGAAAAGTTGTAATTAACTTTTTCTACTACTCTGTGTAGTGATAAAAAATCCAAAAAAGTCCATGAAATGAAGCACATAAAAAAACGAACTTAGTGCATATTATCTGACAATATACTGTAAGTAGAGTTATGTTAGGGTGTTAAACAAGTGTTTTTTCTTTACTTTATGTCAAGCTCAGCTTGAAGAGATACATTCAGCTGTTTAGCCAATCTCTCAACTGCTCCTTTTTCTCCAAGTGCTCTGACTTCAGTCTGCCTGTCCCCTGCATCCCCAACAGAGGGAGGCCTTTCCGTTCATCCCATACTCTCCACAGCCTTCCTTCCCCGCTACCATAGGCCTTCGCCCATCTGTCTGTCTGCACTGCGACCGCTGTCCTGAGGGTGTACTCTGTCTCTCCCTCCTCCCCTCTCCCTCCCAGCATCCCTCTCTCTCATGCGCCGTGATCGATATGGACGCAGAGGGAGAGGGGGGACCTGTCTGTCAAAGCCGGCGGTGGAAAATGAAGGCTCAGATGAAGGAGGCATGCTCTGTATATTAAATGCCCAGACCCCTGTGAGGGGTAGGAGGAGGAGGAGGGGGGGGTTCGGGGTGGGGAAATATCAATAGGCCTCTCCTAAAAGAGAGATAAGGCCAAAACAGCAATGAGAGAAGTGGAGCAGACTAGAGGGAGGGGAGTGGAGAGAAAGAAGGAAAAGGAAGAAGGAGCGGCGATGTGAGGGGGATCTGGAGTTAAAAAAAAAGATGTGAAAACAACTTTGAGCAACGCGCAAAATGTGAACTAATGATGTTAATTGATGTAACAAGTGAAGGAGAGACAAATTAGTTTTTGTGCAATGGGTGGATGGGGGGTTACAGGAAGCACAAGAGGGGGAAATGAGCTGAGGACCAAAAAAGTGTTAGGAAGAGTAAAGAGCTGAGATGGGAGAAAGAGTGAAGAGCTGAAGTTAACGACTTTGCAGATTTCATTATAGAGATAGTTAACCCTGTTGACACTGAAGGAGGGCGCTATCCTCTCAGGAGGAGTCCGGTCCTTCCACCTCCACGCACAGAGACAGATGAGATCATTACAGCTATCAGCACCACTGCCATCCACAATTAGCACATCTCCTTTTCTTTCCCCACTCCTCAATCCCCCATCTCCCCTCAGCTCACACTGCCTTCCCCCCTGCTCTCTTTCTTTCTCCCCCTCTCACCTCATGACACTTCTTTGGCCTTGATTTGGAGGCAATTTGACTAAATAAAAATCCACATGCAGCAAACTGCTCTTAGCTTTAGCTGGCCTGCTTGATCGACCTTTCCCAACTCATTTAGAACCCATTTGCCTTCAAAGCGAAAAAGAAAAAACATGCAAAGAAGCTTTGTTGAAAATGTAACTGTGTTAGAAAAGTTAACATAAAAAAACCTTTTAATTTATAATCTTTCCATTTGTTCACTGGGCTGATACTGCACGATACACACACGCTTGCATGCACACAAACACATGCACAATACGCACCTGTAAAGCAGACCGGGCACTTAAAGGTTCCACCCATGCCCTCAAAGCTGTGCTCAATCAGGTGGCATTGAAGCTTCGCTGGTGAGTCGAATGACTGACTGCAGAGCTTGCATTCATGGTTCAATCCTTCCTCTGTAGAGAAGAAACAACAAAAAAAAGAAAATACGCAGAAAACCATAAGAGGCGGAAGAAGCAGAGCATGAATGGCTGAGGAGTTGCAGAGATCTCACTTTGTCCTGGTCCTTTTTTCCCTCTTCCCTTTTAACATGAAATTTAAATTTAACAAATTTATAGGAACACTCTTGTGTCTGTGATTTTCATGACTCAAACAGGAAAAAAAAATATTGTGTGATCTGCTCCCATCAGGCATAAATTGGATGACCAGCTGGGGTCCTAATAGCTCAGACGAGGGCTTGCACTTTGAACATGGCGAGTGTCATCTTTTTTTCCCTTTTCTTTTCATCAACTTACATAAAAATAAATCTGCAAAGTCTAAATGGAGGAGGAAAGAGTCATATGTGCTTCGCAGACTGCGAATCAAAAATAAATCAACAATAGTCAAACAGTGCATGTCAAACGGTGCAGAGGGTCATTATCAGTTTTTCAAGGACAAAATCCCCCCCCAAATAACTGAAAAAATGCTTCTCAAACCTTACTTATATGTCCCTGATCTCGGCTCTCATCAACTCGTATAAACCCAACTCTCCTTTACAGCATGCTCACTTGCACGACAGATTATCTTCTTTGCTTTAAAAATACCCAAATGTCTATATCAACATTTGACTACCTCAACCACAGCCAATGATAGCTTAAATAAATGTCATCGTGGTAGACCTGCACATTTCTTTGCAGCACAACAATCTGCTGACTCAGACTTTTAGAGAACCGCCCATCTCCAGTGTGTCAATAAAAGGCCTATGCACTCTGCCAGACTAGTGCTCGATCAAACTCTTGCTACTGTACGGCAAAGGGGCGGGGGTGCATACCTCTGGGACTCAGCCATGGTTTATCCCCAGGTCTCTGCAGCCCAGTGCTCACCGCATAGACCCTGGGTGCCAGAAGCATGTATACATAATCCACCTAAACAGCTGTGCAGAGCTTGATTCCTGGTGGGTCCAGGTAGAGGGTTAGTTGAACATGCTTTAGGCAAATTTGGCAAACAAGTAATCTGAAAAGCAAAGCTTTCCAAGAATATGGTCACCTTGGCCACCACATTTTAAGCTATACTGGGCAATTATTTCTAAAATATTAGAGAATGAAAAAAAAAAGCCTTAGCTCTAAAATGTTTTTCTGAATTTCTTAAAGCTGAAACTAGACATAAAAATAGGCAGTATCGCAGTGTTTGCACTCATCGACTGATACTGACAAATAGAGACAACTGTGACCCAATAACCCCAATATTCTGGAAAAAAAAGGAATGAAAACATCTCCTACAGTGTCAGGCTCTTTGCAGTACACTGCAGTTTTTACTATAACACATTTTTTCCATTTTTTTTCTTCTTAATCTTCTTTCATCATGCATATCCTTTAATATGATGTCTGAAACCTAAAAAAACCCAAATTAGTTGTGCATCAGCACAAGCTCACAGACAACATTCCTGTATGTCTGTCTCACAAAAGGTAAAAGCTGATCAAAGCAGCTCATGGTAGTTTGAAAGGGAAAGAGTTGATGCTGTGTTCTGCAATCATGCATTTGACAGATGAGATACTCTGTAGCCTACATGTGCATCTGAGTGTAGCAGCAGGCATCAGCGAAAGAGGGGAAGGGGAGGGGGTGTTTGCCACGAGCGCATCCACGCAGCCGTGCAAGAGGATCACTGTCCTCTTTGATCACCATTCAGTTTGCTTATCTGTGTGACGGTGTACACTAAGGTCAACCTTGCTGCAGCGTGCACAGATCTGTTCTTCTGCCATATGTGCAGCCCTCATTTGACCCTAGTGCACAATGCGGTCCCTTTGGAGACCTGGCCTGCTTCATTATGCATATAACTCTGCACCTGCCTGACTGACCTTGCATGTGTGCATGTGTGTGACTGTGTCTGTGAGCAGGTGCATCAGGTGAAAATGACAGATATAAATGAAACAGAATGTTCCCAATTTAAAGAATACAGGAGCAATTTTGTTTTTTTCTTACTGTTAGCAAATCCATGCCTTAGAATGATTTCTCTACAGGCACTTTATGTGGCCACAATGCTCACAAGGCTTTTGGCCACAAAGCTACTTATACTTGTGGAGTCAAAGTATTAATTTTCACATGATTTGTCAACATTAAGATGACGCCACTGTTGATATATAATATCTTTTAGTGTTGAGGATATGCGACTGAGAGGGAAAACGAGGTTTAAGTGAGGGCCTATCACAAGCAAATTCTGCTCCGTTAGCACCTCTAATGTAGCCTGTTTAGGGCTGGGTTTGTATTCAGCAGTGTAACAGGGGTTGAATCAGGCTGGCAGCTTGTTTCTTAGTGAGAGCCAAGGGAGGAAGTCGGCTTGCTCGCCCCTATAGCTGCCTCATTGGGCTGAGGTCACTTCCTGTTGCTCCCCCAGCCCTTCTCTTGGGCTGCCCAATCAGCATGGCCCTGCGTGAGCCCCCACCCCTCTCTATCCACCGAGCAGACTCTGGATATAGTTACAGGGCCACAGGGGACTGTCAGCCCTCTCTCTCTATCCTCATCTCTCTCCCTTTCCCTCCTCCCACTCTCTGTTTCAGAGTCTCCCGGGTGTTCTCCACTGCCACCACCCTGTCCCTCCGCACTCCTAAGAAAATCCTTTAGATGAGAACTGCTCCTGTGTCTGCTCCCTCTAAGCATCCCTGACACCAGCAAAGTAAGCCCATCTGCATATCCACAGGGCCTTGCGTTCCTGTGGCTCATGGTTTATGTATTTCACAGCTCCTTAAAACACAAACGCCTAATATCTCTCCCATGTGGAGGACAGGAGAGGGGGAGAGGAAAAAACTATTCTCAAAAAGAATGGTCTTTATTTCTCTGCGCTGTTTACTTTTTTCCCTTTTTTTTGTATCCAGGCTGAAGTTCATGTGCCGTTGAAGGTTGTTTGGGACGCTGGGGCTTGCAGGTCTCGCTTGCATAGTTTAGTGAACTCTTTATGTAACAGCGACACAGCTGCAGCATATTGAATTTTGTAAGGCAGCGGTAAAAGCGCCTGCGATTCTGATAGATGTTTTATTGTGCTTAAGAGTACAAACGCACAGCCGTCAGCTGACAGTGACTGAAACCGATGTAACTAAAGGCGCTCTAACTTTCTGACAATAATGTGTAATTAAGTATATCGCAGGGCATTGCTTAATTAAAAACTCTCCCTCAGCTTATTCCGTTCCAACGCCACCGCTTCCCTCACCACCACTGCCCCTTTCTCCCTTTAAACAATTCTGCCGAGGAGCAGTGAGAATGCGAAGGGAATTCAGGACCACTTTCAGCGTTTGACTTTGGACAAGAAAAATCTGATACTTAGATCTGCGCTCTTCTCTGGGGCATAATGAACAGTTCTCTGAAGCTCAGGCTCACAGGGGCCCGTGTTTCTCGTGTCGCCAAAGCAGATGATATTAACGGCATCAATCAAGGCACTTCTGCGCTGAAAGTAATGAGCAAACAACTGGGGGAACAAATTGGGAATATTTAGTGGTTGTTTTAAACAAGATACAGGCACAACAACCATAGTAATCACAGGGAATGCGTGAAGAATGCGTGTGTGTGTGTGTGTGTGTAGGGGGGGGGGGTCGATTTATAACTAACAGGTCAGTGCTGAGTTTCTAAGCTGCCAAACCTAGCCATAAAAACAGAAATGCCTTTTTTTACATTTATTTTCAGAACAATCTTGTTTATGAGGAATTTCACCTTTAGCAAGAGTTTGGTTTCTATTCCACCATCTGTCTCCTGCTATTCAGCCACATATTGGAGTTATATGTTAATAATCCAAGAAGATTCGGTTTTCAGCGGACTCACTGCTGTATATACAACCCACCATGGGATTGTGGATGGTAGCAGAGTAGACAGCTTCAGGCCTGTAAACAGTAGGTGGGTTTACTTCTCTCTTCTCTCCGCGGGAACTATCCATTAACAGATAATGGGAGGAAAATCAGAGTGATTAAGGCCCAGGGAATTATGGGTGAATACAAATTGACTCCACCTCTGTGTGGTGCGCTCTCTTGAGGTGGAGGCACTGCTCATAAGGAATAAACTCATTTCAGAAGTATTGCTACACCCATTAGGGCCTGGTGAATGCAGCATGTGGGGGTAGGGAGGTTGTAGGTGGGAACGCAAAGGGATGGACTCCCCCTGGACTGAAGCTGATTGGAGAACTGCCCGGGGGGAACAGCACTAATATCTATCTCCTGCCTCCACAGTTTTAGAAGGACAGAGTCAATCAAGTGCAAAATGTTTGAGATTCAAGTATAAGATTTTACTCAGGCATTGTAAAATCCCCCCAACCCCTCCACACACTCCATCAAAGACCTAATGCATTACACAAACAGCGATGGTAATGTGTTTGAGCTAGCTAATGGAATCGAGATACTGGAGAACTTACTACAATACAAAATGAAAGGTGTTGGTACTGTAGTAAGACCTGCGTGGAAAAGATATAGCCTGTGTCTGCAAGAAAGAAGTAAAAAAAAAAAGATAAGCTGAGCCCCCATGTCAGGGTCCCAACGCTGGAGCGCGGCTGATGCTGCTTTCCAACCTCCAGAGGGAGAATGAGAGGTGAAGTGAGATTGTTGGCTGTGACATGTCAGTAGTGGTGACGCCCTCGCACAGCGAGAGCAAAGGATTCTGGGGGAACATGACTCTCGGAGAATGTCAGCTCTGATGCATGGCAGCTCGTTGGAGGTGCTAATCAGAGCAGGGCTAGGCTCCTGCTAGGATCAGCCACTCTGCGCCTACATTAACCGCTTCACAGCTCCCTTGGCTACCACGCCAGAGGTAGAAACACCAAACTGGCAGGTTTTTGTGTCGAGATAAACATGCGTAACGCTTGAATGGGTGTTACAAAAGGTTTAGCCGACTAGAACACCTTTTGGGTTTTACAAAACAAGAGGGATGCAAGCATAAGGACTTTTCTCCTTCTCCATAAGCACAACGAGCAGACATTTTTAGTTGAGCTATTTGCTCCGATTCCCTACACATGTATATAGCAATGCTCAGATTTTTATATATGTAAATAAAAATGTAATATATATATAGAAAAAGGCTATAATTAACAGTCATTACTGAATTATTAAGGACACCGCTTCGCTATGAATTACTACAATACATTAAACCATTTTCTACTAGAATACCTGAGGCCAGTTATGCAAAAGAGTCTGTGTGCCACTGACTACATGAACGCCAGTATTTGTGCAGAGCCTTCTGTGCTTTGTTTTATGTTTAATGACTCACCTTTATGACAACTTGACTACATAACTACATAAAAGAAAAATTGGACGGAAATTATGCAGACCTGTTGCCTCTCATCCAGGAATATATATATATATATATATATATATATATATATATATATATATATATATATATATATTCAAATAAGTCCAGATATCTTGGAATATCTGGTGTAGTGGCCAGAACACTGTCTATTTTTCAGTTTTTGTGCTTACGGATAATTTTAGATTTGAAACAGTGAATTGAATGTTTCACTCTTCAGTCTGCCAAAGGGAGAGTAGCTGGTAAAACCAGATGAAGCTGGCGTTTCAGCAGGATTTGGATCTGCAGTACCGTTTGAAGAATGCGCTGCCATTTTGTGTTTCCACGCTACCTGCAATTCTCGCAGCTAAAGCCCGCAATGGCTAAAACTCGGTCAAATGAACAGTGTGCAGGTCACGGAGACAGAACAGAAGAAGAAAGAAAAGGGAGAAATCCACAACAACAAAGGCAAGAGGCGAATACTTGTTAACGAATGATATGTAGGCGCTGCAGCTGCAGGCAGGTACGGAGGTCCATTGGGGACAAACAGTGCAGGCTGCTGAGATGGATTGCATGGAGTGCCGGACCCCCTGCAGCCACACAAACACCATTCTACACTGAAATGCTCTAATTTACTCTATACGTGCCTATTCTAAACTGCTGGGCTTTTTTTCTTGTTAGAAGGAAACAAAGGTCAAGTGACTATGCCCTGACTTTCCAAGGATCTTGTACTCTATGAAAGTTGCTTCGCAAAGTGAGGGAAATTTTTTTTACAAAGAAGAACAGAAACACAACAGCGAGGAAAGTAAAAGTAACGTAAAAGAGCAAAAAATAAATACATGAGATGTGAATACAGACCAGACTCTCTTTCAGGTCTCGACAGAGTGAGTGGCCTGAATGTAAAAAGTTCATTATGGACACATGACCGGCTTTTTTTGGTAGCCTCACTGTGGCATTGTCGCGCCGAGGTTTGTGGGTTTATGGGGTTTGAGGTCCGCACAATGGAGCAGGGAAGGAGAGCGTTGAGCAGAGGCCCCATGGCTGGGCTCGCGGCATGGAACACTGTACAATTAGCCAGCCTCTGCGTTCTGCCGGCTTATAATTATCAGCGCTTGCCTTAATTGACTCCCTTAGCCTGCTGCAGAGGGACCCCCCCCCCCCCCCCACACCCCTTTCCCCCCTGCTCGATGGAGGCCGCCAAGCGCCACGCCAGGCTCTCCAAAGTCATTTAGAAAAGCGCTCATATTTTCGACACAAAAAAGGGGGAACATTTGGTGAGAGAGAATTCATCATCAGGTGTCTAGAGGTTTTCCTTAATAGAAAAGCTGAGTCCCACTGAGTGCGCTCCATGTAGCGGCCAGCCACGCATGCTCAGGACCAGCAAGCCGCCATTCGCAGCGGGCCACAAGACATTAACATAATTTTATATAACACAGGCACCCGCACTGGAAATTTAATACATCTCAGCAAATACGAGACAGCCGTTTTGCATAATTTTTTTCCCCCTCATTCTCCACCTAGCTTTCTCTCTCCCTTCTAGCTCTATCTGTCCTCCTTCCATGTCTCTCTTCCGTCTCGTCTTCCCTCTCTCTTGCTGCCACTCTCCTTTGCCCCCACCCCCCCTGCACAACCACCCCATGGTGCTGCTCTCACTAGGAGAGGGGAAGTTCATTACCTCAGCTAAATCAGAATTAGTCCCTTCATTTTGACGGGGCGAACTTCATTAGAAAGGCCCTTCCTTAATCCAGCAGGGAGAACTGATGAATCTACATGGGGGCAATAATTTGCTTCATGCAGCACATTCAGCCACTTCCTCCACACTATCTCTCCCTTCTTTTTTCGCCGTGTTTCTGGCTTTATGTACTTTGGTCACATTTTTATTAGATCTACAAACAAAAAAAAAACAACAATGAAAAAAAAGCAGAAAGGAAAACACCTGCATATAATTAACTAATAGTGGTGGAGATGGTGTAAAGAATGAGTTATGCTGTTTGGAATGTCCTGTCTCCCCAACAGACTTCTGGGTCTCTGGAGCAGCCACGGCTGACTTGGCTGACACTCAAATACAGACTGAGTGAGTACAGCCAAAAGCAGGCTTGGTCTGTGGGCCTGAGGTAACTGCTAAAGATGATTTTTAATGCCATGATTATGCTCCAGAGTTTTAGGATATACAAATCTTTCACGAGCATGTGATTAGAGGAAATAAAAAAAGAGAGCTGTAGAAGTATAAATATTTGCTGTTATGAAAGTGAGACTCCATCTGTCCTTTATTTTTGGTTTTCTTTTCCAAAAACCTGCACAGTTTTAAGAAGGATTTCAAAAGAGATAGGCTTCAAAAGTTGTCCAGATCCTTACAACAAACTAGAGGGCGAAGAGACGTGAATCGGGACAGACAGCCCCTGACTGCCATACCACAGCGCCTGGTGTCAAACAGATGTGCAGCTTGGCAGCTATGCTCCCCAGAAAACAGAGAGCCCATGGATTCCAGGGTGGTGCTGGAGTCTTGTTGCCCTCCCCCTTCCCCCTTCCCCCATCCTCCATCAGCCCCAACTCCCTCACACTGTGCCCCTGCAGTCGCCCTCCCTCATCACCTCCACACAGGGGTCCCCTGACTGGTAATCTCGTCCCTCGAATGTGAAATCTCCGACAGTGCTGCCCCGCACTTTTACCCCCTACCTCCACGGCTGATGGGTAAATTGGAATGGCGCACCCTGCTGGTGCAGAGAGCTCTGAACAGACAGCAGTACACTCACGCTGAGGCACCCCTCGCACGCTCCGTCTAATATAGTGGACATGCACACGCTCTCCAAGCTGCAATATCCATGCACAGACACATAAGAGTCTCACGCTCACAAAGCTTTAGGTAAATAAAAAAAGAAAACAAAAAAAAGCCTCATAAAGATACACACATCGAGATGCAACCTAGGTGTGCCATGCATGATGCGTTCACCCTCATCTGCATAAAGATTGAATGTATGATAAATAAACGGAGAACTCCATAGTCAATATATGTACAAATTTAAATGCGCATCATCTGAAATGGCTCAGCTTGGGTCCTCTTACAGACACTGCATCTGACTTCTGTTACCATGGGGTCTCTATAATGTGCACAATGTACACAGCAAATTCAAAAGTGTTAAATGTTTTGGTGTTAATAGTCTTCTTGCAAAAGTAGAGTTAATTTTACTCTAAGCAGAGTCACATTCTTTTAATGTAACTCTGAGGTGTAAAATGATAGTAGTTAAAATCGAGTGTTAAAAATGAGTGTTTCTCTGTCAAATCTGGAGGTGTTACAATGGAAACATTAACTCTTGACCTCTTAACTCTGAACTCCTACAGGGGCTATGACACCAACAGAGTAAATTCACAGACTCCGCCCCCAGCACGGCTCCAATCGAAGCTGAAGTGAAGCCGTTTCAGAACATTTTGCTCTACATATTTGAGTTGTTTGCCATGCTTGGTAAGTCATTTTTTCAAAGATTGTTTCAATTATTATTAGCTTTTATTTCTGTGGCTCTTTGGAGTTGAGACAAAGCTGTGTGAAAGGCATTAGCCATGTTGCTCGGTGATAGCATAATATTCTGTTTTAGCTAGCTGAAAGGTATTGTTTGCAGGCAAATACCACAGCCTTGAAAAAAAGCTTGCATGTGAATTTTCAGTCAAACTTTTGGTCAAATACACCTAAAACAATGTCTAGAATGTGAAACGTTGGTATAATGGTGCTACTTGAAGCCTGAAAACGATCGCCCATTAAAAAAAACGAGCAAACAGCAGTAGCAGACGTCCTGACTGGATTCTACGTTAGCATAGATCCCTCCAGAGTTTTGTGCACACGGTTTAGGTAAAAATGAAAAAGGTTGAGGTTTTACATTTAGTTCAGTATTACCTGTTGCCTGTGTCCTTGTTTTTTGGGAAAATACTTTACACAAGTAATGGCTCAAAGAAGATTCCTTTTTTTTTTTACTGTGCTGCAATTGTTTACTGGATTATTTGTGCCATTAATTAGTATCAACTAATTTTTATTCAATCTCCGCACAGGATATGCTTGTGAAGATGGAATATGGGGGAGAGCAGAAGTGCGCTGAAGTTCCACAAAGGGATGAATGAAGGACATGCATATTGTATTGAAGAAATAAGTGATGAGAATGCTGTTATTTGCATTTACCATGTCAGACCTTTTGATAAACAAAATTCTAATGAAAGTGAGAACATGTATACTGTTACATCTTTCAGAAAATGTTTTGAAATTGTGGTGCACAGTTCAGAATAAATGTTTTTCAAAAACCATTGCATCTTTTTAGTAAATGTTTATTTCCAAAAGAAATTTCTAGAAGTTCAGAACAGTAAAATTCCTGCTTTTTAGAATGAATTAGAAGATAACTCTTACGTAGTTAAACTAAAATACTCTTTGAGAGTTAATATATAAACTCTTAACACCAAGTGTTAAATTATCAACTCCAGACAGATTTGGTGTTTAACACTAAATCAGAGTTAACGTACCAACTCTCCAAAAAGAGTTAAATTAACACTCTCTGGTGTGGACCCATATAGACACTTTAATAGTGTTGAAATCAAATCCGACAGTGTTAATTTGGACATGCTGGATTTGCTGTGTAGGACAGAACACACATAACAGATAAACAGCATAAACCGCAGAGTAAATGTGCACATTGCTAGGCTCCCAGTGCGTACGATAAGCATAGCCAACTTGGTGTTTTCCGTAAGCGTACTGTAAAACATTAATAAATAGTAACAGGATAGAGGTTATTTGTTATAAAATGCAGTCGGGAATCAGAGTAAAATTTCCCACGGGGCTTGTTTAGCTGTCCAAGGCTCCCACTCTCATCTATCTGTCTATTATCTGTCTATCACTTGGTGCTCTGAAACATGTGTGGACGGTTGAGTCCACCCTCAAATCACAGGGACATCCTAAATAGTCAGTGGGACCTGAAGGGGCTAAAGATCACTGCAGCAGAAGCCACAGAGGCCTTCCTGTCAAAGGCAGTGCTTTCAGGGGGCCAGGGGTGAGGGGAAGCCAGAGGGAGCGAGCCAGAGACATGACATACATTTCATTACACTTAAACCAACTGTGGGTTCAACTCAGAGCCCTGGATTTCCAATGGCGTCTCAAAGGATGGAGTAAGTGGAGGTGTAAGAGAATGGTTTTTACAAAGAACACAATGGGTAGGTGGACAAAGGCAGGCAGCTGGACTAATTGCTTGGGGCCTTGCAGGAATATTTTTCTAAGTACTTCTGTTTAAAGCTCAATTTAGTGGCTTATGTCATGCATCTGCGAACGAAAACGGTATTTAGGATTCATATTTGTTAATGCATTTGCAATTTATCCTTTAATATTTAAATGCTTTCTGTTGTACAGTGCTTGTTTGACATTAAGGTGGCATCAAAAGCATCCGCTCTCCACCCTTGTTTTCTGTTTTCATTGCTCTCTGAAGGCTCGGTTTAATTTCTGCCCCTTAAAAGCAACCTTAGATGGGTTCGGGGCAGAAGAGGAGAGGAGAAAAACGTACTTATTCCAGCGATGACGAGAGCAGTCTTTTCAGCGAGAGCTCTCCGATCCTCGTAGAGAATACTTGTCCATTAAGACTGTCAGAGGATGCTCTCAGAAATGAGAATCCATATCTCTGGAGAGGACAGCAGGGAGCATGCTCAGATAGGGGTTAAAGGAAAACGAGCAGGATGGGCGTCCTGTAAAAAAGGCCAGTGTGGCCTAACGCTTATGGCGTCGTCACATGCAAGCACTGTAAATACATGCAAGCACTGTAAATACATGCTTGTAGTCACAGCTGCTTCATTATGGAAAATATAATTTGCAGTCTAACCTACTTTGTTTTACAAAGAAATGTCTATTTAAAATTCCTTAGAGTATCATTATAATGGCGATAGAATTACAAAACACTATTATTATTGCTCGCTTGGGGGGAGCCCCCACTCATTAAGCTTCTAAGATGTCGTGGGTTTTGATTATTCTATCAGCGTCATGCTCTTATTATAGTGACAAACTCCTGCTATTTTGTTGCCAATCTCCTTCCAGCTGTCATATCTTTTGAAAGATCAGAAAACCCTTCAAACGCACTCGTGATAGATCTTCAGATTCACCAGACGTTGCTTGATTCCCCCATTGAATTTGCAGGATTAACTTGAGGAAGAAACGTCTCATATTTCTTAACTGGTTGCTATGTCTGACATCAGAGTGTATGAGATTCTAGCATACTGGTATTGTCCAGGGGAGGTAACCCTCACTCTAACCGTCAGCGCTTCACCAAGTGGGACAGAGATGATTAAAACACACCATGGCTGTGACTGACAGACTCCCCACTGCTTCCAGAAGATGACATGTCTCCAAGTCACACAGAAAAGCAACTCCTCTAATTTTAACTCTGACTATAACACCAACCCCCTCTGTCAAAATCCACAAAAACAGCCATGCTGAGATTCTTAACCACAATAAAAGTGATAACAACTAAACAGAGAAATAAGTTTAAAAACAACAATGGGGAGGGAGGAGACAAAAGGGCTGAGAAGGCGCCATTTCCCTCTGGTGCACACAAACAGCAGGAACCTGTGAGCTTGTGACAACACCTTCAAACATTTCTGTTACTTTCACAGAAATATCTGATGCTGATGCTCCAATGTGATGCTTCTGCAGCAGTCTTGTCCCAGCGCACATTCGTCTTGGCAAGCTCTTGGTTACCAAGAAGAAGAAGAAGGAAAAAAAAGGGTTAGAAAAAAAAACCCCGCTCTCCTAACTGACTGTGTTTGACATTTGTCATGACAGGAATACAGTGAGAGAAGGAAAGAGAAGAGGAGTGAGAGATGGGAGGGGAAGAGGAAAATGGAGGAGTGGCAGAGGGTGATCGATGTGTGAAATTGTATGTGTGAAAAAAATAATTCTGCATTCTCCGGGTTTGTTGCAAGTCTCGTTTTTTCATGATGAGGAGGACAGAGGGGGGTTTCCTGTTATTGTCACGTTGTGTAGAGAGCTCAGGGTCGCTGTACTAAATGATTCACAGAAAACTGAATCTTTTACATTGGCGTCAGCAATTCAGCCGGGCGCCCTTGTGGGGGAATTCTTTTTGTGTGTTTTTATTGAAGTCTGCATTGAGCGCGCCCAAAAGCTCTGACAGGGGGCCCCCGAGGGCGCTTGTCTTCACCTCCAAATCATAAGATGGAGAGACGAAGCTCCCTCTGTGCTCTAAATTATACCCCTCAACACCCCCTCTTGCACACAGACTTGCAACCCTGCCCTCCCCACCCAAAAAAATAAAACACAGAGGCAGAGAAGAAAAGCCTTCAGTAATACACTCCCAGTGGAGCGCTCCACGATCGCTCCGCGCTGCCGGAACAGCTGACAAGCTCGATGCGGTGGGTCCGTTCCCTGCGGTCTGTCAGAGTTGGTGCTACAGCATGACGGTTAGTACTTCTTCTCTGGGGACGGGCCTTCTTTGACTGCCCCTATGTGCCCCTCATATGACGGGCCCCTCCGCTGACCCATGGAAGCTCCGTGGCTTTGACCCAATTACTGTTGCGGGTAGGTAAAACTCTAGGTTAGGTGCCCCCTTTTGTCTCGTTGCCTCTCCCTTGCTCCCCGGTGATGGCGAGACCCATCTGAGGCTCCTTTCATATTCAGAGGAGGTCAGGGGGAACAAGCAGAAAGGGCAGAAGGAGGCGAGGTTGTTACAAGAGGGTTGGTGTAATTTGATCGCCGGGCACAGCTGCATAAACATGGGTATCGAGGAATTTCTGTCTACTTGATGGGATTGACTTTGCATGAATGGCCCCTATTTCCCCTCCAAAATGGGCCATTTTCCACATGTCTCAATGAATATGACAACCTCTCCAGCAATACGAGTGCAGTACCGAAACTGCAAAAACCAGCTCAGGGTAGCTTGTGCCTTTTTTCGAGCTGTGAAACTCACCCTCTCTGGCTGTCTTTGTTAAAGACCTTATCCAAGTCCTGCTGCCTGAACTGTCAAAAGCAGCCCCATCCTCTCCAAAATGCCCAAACAAAATAAACCAACAACCGCTGGCAGGGTCAGAGGGCAGCAGCTCTGGGTGCCTGGACTCTGGCGAGCCCTCTGATTGGTGGAAAGGGCAGTGAGTAAAAGGGAATCTTTTCAAAGTGAAATCTCCAGCTGATGGCTTAGAGCTCCACACCCCACAGTTTGTTTCTCTTGCTGCTGTCAGGAGTTTTGCCCGAGCCATTTGGAGGGATTAGAAAAAGTAGGGAAGGAAAAAAAAAAAAAACCTCAACTGGGCAGATCGTGTGTACTGTAGGGTCTGAGTGATGGCTCCAGGACCCCTTGGAGAGTGATAAACCTTTGACCTTGACAGCCCCCTGTGGTGACCCCTGACCTCTGGCTTTTTGCCACAGACTCAGTAAGACAGGTGCAAGCAGGAGAGTGACCACAGCCTCACTGTCTTGGCCAAATTTTCCCTCATTCGACCTACAGTACCTGTCCTGGAAGTCAGCACAAACTATGTAAAGGAGTAGAAACAACTGAAGCTACGATGTAACTTAGATTTAAGCAGGAGTGCATAGAAATATTAGCAAAGTGCACACAATATGTATTACATAAACCAAAATCTTTGTGAATCAGTAAATTATTCTAAGAAAAAAAATGCTAATAGGAAAAATGGGAGGGGGGGGGGGGAATTCAGGCAAGAGTACAGAGGCTCTAAACTAAAGCCAGTTTACAAATGGAACAGTTCCATTTTGGAAATCTAAGTGTGGATATTATTAAAGATGAAGCACAGTGACACGTCACACAGTTTTCTGCTGCACAGCGGGCACTAGCTCCAAGGTCACGCCAGTCCGCGCCAGTCTTTCTGCAGATCCATTTCCTCTCCCTAGGCACTTCCCTCATGTTGTTGGCCTAGTGATTCAGTGCCTTGCATTAAGAGCAATTCACCTGCCTCCGGCGTCCCAGCGGCACAGGTCCCCTGGGGAAACCAGGTGGAGCATAAAAAAGTTCCACATATGGTAAAGTCAAGCTGCTTGGAGGCTGCCGTGTGTCTGCTGTGGGGATAGAGGCTCCTAAAAGGCCCAGCTGGTACTTGGAAAAGGGCTTCTGCATTACTACACCTCAGTGTCTGTTTGGGCTCCCCTTTGCAAAGTGTTGGCCGGTGCACATGACCAGCCATTTTAGATTTCTCCCTCTACCCCGCCTCATCCCTCGCTCCCTCCCGTCTTCCAACTGGTTCTGTATCCAATTGAACATTTGGTCCTCCACTGCTGGTTAATCAAATTCCTCCATCTGGCCCCCTTATCCCTGTGGAACACAAAAGGTGCAGCCTGAGCCCGGGTCCAAGTGCATATTGGGAGGGAGGAGGGGGGATGGAGACAGGGACTGCCTACCTAACTTACACAGCCCAGTCAACTAGATCAGGTAGAGAGCACGAGGCCAGGCCTGATCGTTTTGGGCAAACAGGAACAGCTTGGGACTAAGTATCAGAGCCCTGCTGTTCATATAGAGCTCAGGGACTGCAGTGGGTTCATATGACAGTAGGAGGGTTTTATGAGCTAATACCTCCACATACACTGTAGAATACAGAATAGAGTGGAGCCTAAGTACTACTGGCTACAACAGAAGGCAAACACTGCCCTGAAACACTCATGTTATTCAGTCTCCATGGCAGTAGAGGGCACTGCTCTTATCTAGGAACAAAGAAAAAAGAAAGAAAAGGGAAATAAAGACATTTATGTTAAAACTGCAACTTTGCTTGTTGTCTTCTCACACCGCTTCCTTGAGTTCAAAGTGTATCAGCAGCTAAGTAGCGTCTTTACTCTGATCAAAAAAGAGCTTTCTTAAGATATCACACAAAGCCAGCAGGGATCTTTTAATTCTCTAGAGAGACTATGAAGCCTTCACAAAATATCACATTAACTACACATTTATTAGAAGAGACCTTTAAAAAAGCAGTCCTGCCTCCAAAGTTAAACAGGTTTCAAAGTGCGCTCACTTCCACATAAAGCTTCGTTACAACTTTGACACACGCAGCCGATCACGACTGCTCTTTGCTCTGATTCAGGAGGAGGACCTGAGGCGAGGTGAAGAAGGGGACATAAAGTGAGTCACAGATACGGAAACACATGGCATCTCAAGTGCTAGCTCTACCCTTTCATAATATCTATTGTTTGATTTCTATTCATGTCCAACCATCCTCTCCCCTGCCAGGTGGCAAAACATGTGTCAATAATTAAACTGCTTTTACATAACAGGATACAGGAACACAATGCAATTTGCTCCCCATATTTCATTGGGCCTTTATGAAAGCACATGAGAGAGTGTAATTAATCAAACCACTGGAATATGTGAACGGCAATTTCCACTTAATGGCACTTACAGGGATTGGGTCCCTTAAGCACCACGTTCTATCTACCAAACGAGCGGGCTTCATTTTCATCTTCATAGTTCAGACAATAAAATCTGTGGATGTTAAACAACACCCATTTGACATTATGAAGTCAGAAAACAACATCAGACTGGATCCGTGTAGCCATGTAGGTCTTGTGCTTTTGGACACGCACACACTGTAGCAGTCGAGTGTGCTCCGGCCAAGTTCGGGGTGAATGCGAATGACTGTTGTGCTTGGATTTCAGAAATTAATATTGTTTTTAATGATCTTGCTTTGACCTCAAACCTGAGTGTATTTTCTGTATTCACTTAACCACGGGAGGCTAACCAACTCCCAGCCTGGGACAGGAAGAGGATCATTCACTGCTTTTAGTGGCTTTCTGTGAGAAGATGGTCCTAGTCTAAATGGCACCCATGTCCCTAAAAGTGTTTCTCTCTTCCCCACCTCTCTTTCTCTCCCTCTGCCTCTCCAAAGACTCCTCTAAGTGCAGCATCTTGTTTCAGTAATTCAGCCAGGGCAGAGACAGTGGAGAGAGGAAAGTAATCGATTTCTCTCTCATTTGGTTCCTCCTAGACTTGCTGTAAGGCCTCTTAGGGGAGTTCTGGACTATTGGACAGGACAATGTTATGGGAAAGAGTGTCATTGTGTTTAAGGTCATCGTTACACCAAGGTTTCATTTTGAGTGTATTTTTATTGGTGTATGGAACCAAGTAGACAAACAAACAATGCTGCCGCCATTTCCAGGATGGCAGACATCAAGATAGGCCAGCGCTGTTCATAATGGCAACACCATTTGAATGATAGAGAGAAATATCATGCTCCACAGCAACATGATCCACTGCAGAGATATTCTCAGAAAACTGCAGCTAAGTACTAAGCTTTTAGGTCCATAGGTAAATTTGCGTCTATAAAAAGCCACTCTTGCTAAATAATTTAGAGGAAATGTCTTTACTGTATGATCACTATTTCTGCTTCATGCTTCATATCATCTTTCCAAAGGAGGAATAAAAAAAAAATGACATGGAAGAATTGGGGAGGACTTCATAGTTTCAGCAGAAACTTTAAAAAGGTCAAAACAGAGAAATTCATTATTTTTACATCTAAATAATCATCATGGTGAAAAAAATGTTGTTTTTTAACATCTTATGCATCTTTAAACTGTGAGCAGGGGTACAATTCACCTTCTCTGACCCCTTAGGGCACCTTTGCTGGGCAGTAGTAGCGAAATCTTTAGCCTCTATTCGGCGAGGCCTCATCAACAGGTCGGTAGCTGCTTTAGCCAGTCTGCATCTCTTTTGCATCTGGGGCTCTTTACAGTGTCTAATCATTCATTCTGTGTTTCAACTCCATGCCAGCCTCCTAAATTCTTAATAACAGTCGGTAACTCTCAGGTTGGGCTTCCATTCATTTACATCTGATTGAGATATTCTTGCACAAAACCAATTAAAAATGCAGTTTTACTACCTGCACCTCTTGGCATGCATTATTTTCAAAATAGAGACCAATCTCGTGTGTCATTAGAGTGCGGCAGCTGCAATATAAACAAGACAGATCTATCTATTGTTTATTACCACCTCGGGCTTTTTACCCAGAGGGCAGAATAAGAAAGGGAGGGGCAGAGGTCAGCGTAATTACCATTCACTTCTTCCTTAGAGTCAGACAGTGCTAAGACATGCATTGGCAAATTCCATGGCAGCATCGTATATCACATTACCATAAAGCCCCAAAGAGCTAACCTTTGTTCAATTCCATTTGATTCTAAGAGAGGAAAACACTGACAGCCTCATCCAGGCCCGGTGTTTCAAGAGTTCAGTTGTTTGTCTTTCAGTCTTGTGACTGTTCTTGCTAAAGATGTGCTATTCCAAAAATAACGCGTCAGGGGACACTGGGGGATCACTGAATCATCCTGGGTAGAATATCACATCATCTGGAGAGATTCAAGGTTCAGTCTCAAATTAAGCCTGAGAAAAAAAAGAGGCAGCTTGCCTTAAAAACATTACAAATTATTTATTTCCAAGCCTTTTTAAATAAACACCCTAATTTAATAATTGTATATTTTTATTCATGCCAACATCATCTATATTTCTAATCACAACAGCTTTATATTTTTCTGTGATGCCTGATACTGTGCCCTTAAAGAATTCACCTGAAAGCACTTTCCATTTCGGCTTCTGTTAACAAATAGCAAAGCACGAGCATTTGCAGCATCACCTCACTCTAATATGCTTTTTTTTTTGACTGAAAATACGAACACCGGTGCTGACAGAATGTGAAATACTGTTTCTGAGCAGAGGGGGCTTACTCCCAATGTCTTCAGTCATGCTTAAAGTCAATAGATCCAGTGCTTTGTAGCAGTCTTTAGGTGGCACAGAAGGACAAATGTTGCCATGGAGGATGAAAGAAATGCAAAGATGAGAAACGAGTAATAGACCACGCAGGAGAGAGAAATGCAGACGACAAAAAATAAAGAAATACAAACATAGGAACGGGCAGAAAAGGGGAAAATAGAGAAAAAGGCTGTGAGGAAAGAAAGAAAGAAAGAAAGAGAGAAAGAAAGAAAGAGAGATCTGTGAATTTCCTCTTCCTCCCCTGAGACCTCCCTTGATGCCAAGCATTCATCATCCAGCCTCTAATATCAGTTATTCTGTGGCTCCTCTGCTTACAGCAGAATTAATTTCTGCTTTAATTACTCTCATCGGCGGAATGCTGATGAAGGAGAGGGACGAGGCATTCTGGGACTCGGGCCTCATTCCACCGCTTTAATTTGAATGAATTCCACCCGGAGACGCTGGCAAACAACTGGCAGCCGAGCCCCGGGAGCCACTCTGGGACTGCGCAGAAGAGCTGCAGCCATGGCCCCCACCAACCAAGCTACCTTGTGTGTGCGTGCGCCTCTGTGTGTTTCCGTGCTTATGTGTATTATGCGGTGTGTGTGGATTGTGCGTGATTCCGAGTGCCGAAGTGAAAAGGCGTGGAGGAAGAACACACAAGATGAGGAGGAAAGGAGGGAAAAAAAACAGATTGATAGATTAAACGATGAGCGCCTGTACAATGTGTAAACGCGCTTGCAGTGTGTGAAGTTGCATGTGTTTTGCATCCAGACATAAATGTACCTGAGGATATGGGGCGAGAGAGCAGAACTTGTATGGAAAAAACAAACTGTAAATGATTTCATAGACACACGCACGCACGCACGCACACACGCAAGCACGCACACAAAGATTCAGTGCAAACAGCTCTGTATGGACACAAAACATATGAAATATGAACAACACCACTGACTGCAGCCCACTGTGCAACACAAGTGTTAGTTTGAGAGCAAAAATCATTAATACTTAATTTGATTATTCTAGATATGGCACATCACACTCTCCAACAACCCCCCAGTTCATGTATCATACAAGAACTGCAAGTATAAAAGAGAGAAGCAGGAATTAACCACACGAATAGGAAAAAGGTTGCGCGTGTGAGATGCACAGTCCAGATTTGCATAATGAAAATAACTGCAGAAACGGTATAATATCACACACAGCTACGTCGGCAGTGGATGAGAGAGAGTACGGCCATAATTGACTTCTCTCCAAGCCAGCTTGGTAGTTACAGAATGTAGCATATTGGATAAGGATTGTGATTGATTATGTTGGTCTGCCATAAAGATTCGTTTGATTAAATGTAACCATGGGTTTCTTTTCCAAGTCCTAATGAAGCAGCAATTTGAAACTGAGAGACTGGAGGTGGAGCCAGTCTGGCTTGCACCATCTATCTATGGTGATGATGATATAAGGCTTCAAAACAAGAGCCAGTGCAAAATGTAAAGATTTTTTTTTAAATCCAGTTAACACAAACGTATTTGTAAAACTCTAGTTTAATGCAAACAAATTTAGTATTAGTGTAGTGCCTCTAAAATGGGCTGAAACACGATTTAATGCCACTTAAGAATTAAAGGATATAATTCCCCATATTACTATTTATTTAATATGTATATATAAGACAGGGGATGCACACAGTCACGGTCAAGCCCGAAACATAGCCCGTTCCATTACACTTTTTAACATCATCCCACATAACACAATTCATCTCCTCCAATTTTATGTTCTGAGCCATCCCTCCGCTAGTTCAGCAGAGTGCAGAAAGGGAGGTAGGTGTGACCTCCACTGACCCTGAAACCTCTGGACAGGTGGGCGGTGGCCTATGTGCACTGTCCATTTTGGCAGCAGCTCACTTCCCTCCCCCGGCAGGTAGCTCGGGCCATGATGAGCAGCTGGGTCGCAAACACTAAGCACATTAATATCTTCTTAATGATAATAATCATTATGGCATAAGCACCTTCCCCAAAGTGGGAAAGCACACGAAATGTGCCAGAGTAGCATCGTCGTTAAGGTAAAAAAAAAAAAAAAAAGACAAGAAAACCTGAGATGAAATGACTCTTTTAATGGGCAGCAACTTACAGCCACCAGGATAACGCAGACACTAATGTAATAATGTGATAATGAGATACACCGATGACATTAGGGAGACCAAAAACTCAATGAAACCAGTGTGAATTGCTGCATGAAATCTGCACTTGAAACTGGCTTTGACACAATTATCAAATCAGATATAGATATCGTTGCATGTTAAATACACAGCGCATATATAAAAGTGACGTTATCAGAGAGCTACATGCATGCTTTAATTAGTACAAGCTACTTCTTTATGCCTCACATGCTTTTTTTTCTGGAGTTAGTGGTGCACTTTACCACCTTGTCTCTGCATGGCTTTTGGAATCCATGCTGCATTTCCCATATACTCGCCTCATTTAATATAACTGTCAGTATTCACCTATCATAGGCCATTATCTGTCTCATCCGCGTTCATTATTGAAGCTAATGATCTGTTGTCCTCTCTGCTCCCCATTGAAGGAGGACTACATTAAAAGTCTCTTACTAACTTAATTAGTAATTATAAATGTTAAAAGATTAATCAGCGAGTGAGTGGCTTAAGGTTTACGTCTCTAGGCAGCAGTGGGACGAATGGAGAGACAAAGAGGCCATGTCGCTTCAGTGTTCACACTCCACTGTCATGCGAGAAATGAAACAAGGTATCTGTAAAAGGAAATTGGAAGTGTGACCATTTTTCTTTTTTTAAAATTCACTTTTAATGAGCATGTTTGCGTATGCAAAGAAGTATGGCAAACAACGTGCTAGCTCGTGTGTTTTTAGCCCTCGTCTTTAAGCGACAACTGTTTCAGATAAACATAGCATTTCCTTTCTATAATCTGCAAGCACCACTCTAGAAGATATAATGCTGTTACAGGAAGCAGCATTTAATATGGTAACCTATGATGCATGCGGTACTCACATTATCTCTTTCTAACAAGATGGAAATAGATCCGCTTAATTAAATCCTGGGTGTACACTAATTCCTTACTAAATCTGCACCTCTCTGACAATTCTACATCAGCAACACCGCGCACTCAAGTAAACATATAAGCACTGATATCAACATTAAACCTTAATAACGCATAAGGCTTTCATCCAGGGAGTTCCTGTGTGATTTCCATTAATGTGAGGGGAATCGCCCAGGACCATCTCCCTGTTTTCCGGAGTGTGTTGATGCTCAAGCCGGGGGGTTCGAGAGGAAAACAAAAAGGAGCGTTAGCTGTGCTTAGTTGTGGGATGGCGGAGTTGCTAAATTTCTTGTCTGAACTTGAGCCACACTCGCGAGAGAAGCTATACTTTTATTTACTTCGCCGCTTCGGTCAAAGGAGACGGAAAACACTCATATATAATGGAGACGGGGAAACATTTCGCATTTAGCTCTGCCCTCAATCCCATGGAGGAGAATTGCTGGTGCTCTGACTGTTGAAGTCTTATCACACAAGACACGCAGAGTGGGGTGATAGTGGGGAGGCTGGCGGGTGGCCTGCAGCACCTGAAACCTATTAGAGAGTTTTGGAACATTCCACAGGGTTCTTCCACTTTGGCCAGAGGGCATCATAAAGGTCCTCGCAAAGAAGGTTCATGCGACTCAGATGCTGACAAACAGCCAGCAAGGTGAAACACTAAAAACTGGATATGGGAGAGTTTGATGAAGAAAAAAAAACTGTGTTATGTTGCTGTGTTTAGGAAGAAAACATGAGTCTTTTAAAGTCCAAAATGGTCTACATTTTCTGCACTTATATTCAGAAGGAGTTTGCCTCCATAAAAGAGCTGATTAAACACATTTACTGTTGGCAAGCAAAGCGAAACTTTTGTCAACTTTTTATCAAATGGTTTGCCATCTGGATTTAAAGCAGTAGGGGCCCAATAGTGTGCTGATAGTAAAAATAAACATGCATAAACACAGACATAGCTTACTGCCAAATTTCTTGACTGCAGCCTTGCCTTTCATATATATATATATATATATATATATATATATATATATATATATATATGCTGTGAGGAAAGAAAGATATATATATATAGATATATATATAGATATATGTGCGTGTGTGTGTTTTAGTGGTACCAATGCCCATCACTTTGGCTGGATTTGTGTCCATGCCTCAGTGTTATGCTCACTGGGTTTAGCTCTATGGGTGTCTGTGGCCTCTCCTCTGGCCGCCCGTGTCCATTTGCTCTGCGGGTATGGCAGGCCTGAGCTGACAGATGGCCGCCCCTCTCCATTCCGCTCCAGAGTAACACAGTAACTGGTTTTTCCTCCGCCGTTGACCTTGCCACAGCCAGCCAGCAATCCAGGCTGGCACTCGGCCTGTCGAACAGGAGGGTAATGAAGTCCAGCGCTGCTCACATGATTATTAAGGCTTTGACGCTGGGGGGCCTTTCAGAACCCTATTCCCCTCCCCGCTCCTCCCCTGTCTACCATTCACACAGCCAAAGTTTGATGAGGATAGTCATTTGTTACATGGTACTTTGGAAAACCACCATTGTGGTCCATAAAGCTAAAACTTTTTTGCGGCACTCTTTTGTTCTCTGTTTGTTTTCTAAAACAAACCTCTCTACACCTATGAAGCTTGCTTAATAACAGCTTTGAGAACAACACTGGAAGCCATTTCTATTCAGCAGCATATGATAGCTACAGAATGACATTCCAAAAATACGCCAGGTAAGAGCCCCTACACAAAGTTAGGTCATATCTATCACACTACTGTTGGTGCTGACAACCTCTAAAAGCAGTGCAGTTCAGTGGTTGCACTCCACTTCATTCTCACTGCAAGTCTCCCTTACCACAAGCATCTCTAGGCACGCCTGGAACCCAGGTCCCATCAGGGCCAGAGTGGGATTTGAGAGGTGTAGGTTGCAGATCTGACCTTTACTAAGGCAGGACTGTCTGTTTGCACTTCTCCCATAAGCCCCCCTCCAGTCAGACTGCTAAGCAACCCCAGCAGACCAGGGGTGTGCATGCACCTCCGGCCTTGGTGACATCTTAGAGACCATGGGGAGGTGGAGTAATGCAGAGGTTAATTCTGATCATCCAGTATTTATGGGCTTCACTTCAGAACAAGGGTTGGCATTAACACTCTAAAGGAGACATCTCTCCTGTATATCAATAAAACATAACAGAAGGACAGGGAGAGCCTACCTTTATTCAGGTCGCTAAAGTCCTTAACTAAGCCTAGGATGGGAAAATTGGAAAAATATGCCAGTGAATGTCTTTAAATTCAAGGTATTTAAATCTAAATGCTCCTTTTGAACTACTATTAGTCCCGTACAACGATTAACTCAACAACTGAGCAGATTTCAGCCAATCACTGGCAGGAATTTGCCCCAAGTCACCATGGTGACATCAACCTACCAATTGCGATGCAGTCAGGGGCAGCAAGAGTTCGCCCAGAGTTTGTACAAACAGGCTGTATGAACTGAGAGCATCAGATATTTTCTCACATGTTGGCCTAGTCTGTGAGGTGTGGGGAAATGTCAGGAAAATCAATAGATAAGGACCACATCAGACTGAGCTTGTCTGGCCTAGCAACAGAGCATCCCCATGGTGATGTCAATTACCTCTGCTTTACAACAAAAACACCAGGAAGAGCAAAACAGTCTCTGCAATGCTGTTAAACTTTTAATACAGTCTCCTGGTTACATTGAGGAATTTGTAAAGAAAAAAAGAAAGAAAGAAAAAAAAAGCCCAACTTTTTCTTGTTTCCCATCCAGACAGGTAAGTAACACAGTGGGTGCGAAAATCTTATTGATAGCTCTTTTTTATGCAGCTCGCTCTGATTTCTATTCTCCTCATGGACCCCACATTAGTCAGGGAGAGGTATAATGTAACGAGCAGTAAGGTGCGCATAATTGCATATTAGCAGCAACACACTTGGCTGCACGGGAGGTGACTATGCTAACGAACAGAGAGGCGTTATTAATCACCAATTAATAAAAGCCGGCAGATATCACGCTCAGCATAAGGCATGCATGGTTTCCTTTGTTTCCAATGGCTGGTCCAAACCTGTTCTCTTATTTATTTCATAAGATTGATCCTGTTCCTCTGCTGTGTTGTTTATTGAGTTCTGACTCTGATTTAGCCCCCTAGGAGTCAAATGAGGAGTGTTTGGTCATGTTTGTTAACAGATTACATGTGTATGTGCTCTATGAATGAGCTCTAGAAACGGAGGGAACACCATCAGACGCACCTAATCAAAGAGGATTATAGGAAAAGAAACAAAGAATGAAAATACCACATTCTGCTTATGTATCAAGAGGGAAAAAAAGCACTTAATGGGGTAGTAAATGTGTTTCCACCAGGGCAGAGACAGTGATGGAGACCATATAATCAACATACACTGGCCAAGCTGCTCTAGGGGCCCAAGACAAGAGGATATGTGTCAAGGATAATTTGCGGCCCTTAGCAAGAAACAAAACAAGGCTTTCAGCTTCAAATACTGTTACAGTGTGCCTCCTGTCGGTTCTTCCAATAACAGCCAACACAGTGTGTTTTGCCAGGATGGAGCTCAGTTAATATGAAAATGCAAACGCTAGATACTGAGACAGAGGAATATTGAGAGAGAGTGGACAGGGGGAATGAGAACGAGAGAACAGAGCGGAGGAGGAGAAACTAGAGGAGAGCTAAAGGCCTCTCACTCGCTCTCCTCTCCAGCTCTGTAACGGCCCACAGTGCCTGCTTCACACAGAGCGGCCAGCTGTACAGCAAATGTGCCTTTCCCTCTCCGCCCCCGAACCTTTCCACCCCTCCAGTGCCCCCCTTTGCCTGGGCCGACCAGGCCACTGGCTCCACTCTGAGAGAGAAGCCTCCTCCCTGACTTGGCTTCAAGCTCTGTGCTGTCACCAACCCAAAAAATCTGTAGAGGTGACCCCAAAAAACACTTTTTTGGGGGGGGGGGGGATGTGGTTTGGTTTGTTTGTTTACAGTTGTCCTTCTCAGTACTGCCACCTTGGCAGTAGCTACTTGGAAAGGACAGAAGTGAGATGAGAATGAGATTGAAAGCAGATATCACAAAAAAAGCTAAACCCTCTTTCACCTTCAGAACCCTTTAAGACAGAGCCCATGCTTCAAAACATGTCAGGGCTCTGAAAATCCACACAGGGACATTTGAAACAGTGCGATAAATGGGCCAAACGTGCCCCCCATGAGGCTCCAAATGTCATAGTTTACACTGGGGTCAAAGTGAAGCAATGGGGTGGCATGATGGCATGCTGATAAAACCAAACAGGCTTTTGTGTCAGTGAAGGACCTTCAAAGGTCCTCTTAAAAAAAAAAGAAAAGAAAAAAAATGAACGGGGACTACTATTTACATTTTTTTTTTTGCAATGCAGTTATTACATCTCAAAATGAGAAATTTTTATTCACGAAGAGGCCTTTCTTCTAATCTCAAAGAAAAACAGAAATTTAAAGAATTGATAGTGACTGCGACAGCTGAAAGCTGTATAAATCTGTGTGTCTCTGGAGAAAAATCGGACACCCTCAATTCTGTAAGTGTGCCATGCCAAAAAAACTCTAAACTAAAGAGTGGCCAGCTGTCTTCTGGCCTGCTATTAAATTGCTCCTTGGATGGTGGCGATATCATTTTTTTCTCCATAGGAGTATCACACCAGGTCCCCAAACAGAGCGACCAGCTGTACAGCAAATGTGTACTGATCCATCTGGGCCCTAGCAGGCTGCAGCCTCCATCTTAAGACACGTGGGGCCGTTCACAGGCTTGGCTGGGGCTGGTCCGCAACACACCCTTCTGCACCCACGGCTACCTCCGTCCCTTTCATTTACCTCCATTATCATAGTAAATGTTGAGTAGCTGAGCACCAGAGCTGCCCTTTATGTCTGAACCAGGAGCGTCATCATCTGAGTGTAATATCCATGCATCAAAATGTGCTGGCAGTCGGACAGAAGAGGCAGCCGCGACCACTTCGGCCTGATGGGAGGAGGTAAGGGGTGGAGGCTCATTGCGCCGGGTTTGAGGGAGACTATTGTATTACAAAGGCAGCTAATGTGGACTCGTCTGGGTGAGATGGGCTCAGGTTTTGTTGTTCCATACACTTAGCACTATGGTTATGTCACGGCACATCACTATATATAGAGTTATCAGTGTGAACTGACACCATGGAGCGGGGCATGGATGAAAACAACACCCCTATGAATCCAGCGTCTGCTCCATTACCTACGCTAATAACGCTGACAGCTGAGCGGAGATGACCCCAGCCCCCTGTTTCCCCTCTCCTGTGCAGATGGTCATTAAAAGGAGAAAGTGTCCCTTTTTTTTCTGTCGAAAAGATATTTAGAGCTTTTCCAAATGTGCATTTTTTGGGGGGTTGTTTTTGGCCCAAATTGGCTCTTCAGTGATTAAAGTGTGGGTTGAATTTAACCATGCTCCAAATTAAACAGAGCAATTTTTCAGAGGGTACGTAAAAGAACAAGATCAGCGCTTGAAACACGGCTCACATGTCGTACCTCACGCCTTGTCCATTAAACACATTTCCTTAACTTTACTTCATTCTGCTCTGTTTTCCTCTTGTTTGTTTGACAACTTCACATTACAATGAGTTTTGTTTTCTCCTTATTTTAGAGATCACAAAGCAAACGTATCTAACAGAAACCCTTTTGAGAAGTCAGATGAAACCCGTGATCATGTTGAATACAAAGCGATGGCATATCAGAGAAGTAAGACATCAGACAATAACCCAATCACCTATCCTCCTGTTATCTTAAGCTGTCTGAATTCCACTATTACGGGGAAACTGTGTGCTTGTGCGGCTGAAAAACATAAAATAACCAGTAGGGGGGTTTGTTTTCTACCCTCCCAGTGTGCTCCGTGCCTGCCTTTGCGAGAGAAAGGACTAATGCTGGCATGGTACTGTATTAGGCACCCCCAGTAGACTAGTGGGTGAGCAGATCGCAAAGATGAATACAAAATACACACCTACACACTCTCAGCTCATCTCTCTCTTTTGCAAATACACCGCAGCATCAAAATCACAAATCACATGCTTCTGATTGTTTATGCACAAACAGTGGGTCCCTGATAGAATTGCCTACCGGTCCTGATAGAATTGCCCACCGTGTTTAAATTCACCTGCGCCTAGAAGCGTGTCCCAAACAGAGAGGCGGTTTGGTTCCAGATCAATGAGTCTCTCTCCCACTGAAGACAACAGATAATGCAGTGTAATGAAAGAGCCGCCAAACGAGCTGAATAAATGAATGAATAAAGGAACGTGAGACCGGAATTCAGACGCCTACTTACTGCAGGCAAGAAAACCTGTTTTCCAATTGTCTGTTCCCTATAAATTATTCTGCCTGCATACAAATGACAACCAAAAGTAGAGACATTTTGAAAATGTGGAGCTTAGTCGTACACCAGCACTCTTAGCTGAGAAATCTTGCGAAATGAAATGCAAAATTTGGAATATTTCTTTTGATATTAAACACCGAAATGGCAAATATCCATTTTTTCAGTTGATTTGACGTCATAAAAGGAGAGAGCATGAAAGTATAAAATCTAGTATGCAGATCTCAGTCATCTGAAAACAGTACTTGTGTGACAAAGTACAACAGACAAACAAACCAAAAATACATATAGAAGAACTAGAGAAATTTTTACCTTTTTTTTTTTTTCAGAAAATTGATTGATAATCTTTGGGATGATCAGAATGATCAAATCTGTTTGATATTTCAATATTTGAATAATCTGTGTATTTTATTTTCCACTACTTCAAACTACCTTAATTACAGAGTGGTTTGAAGTGGAGAAATTCAGCTTGAAGCATGCACACGGACCATATTATACCATTCACATGCATGGAGAAATGAAGCTTGTGGGTTTATGAAAGCACAACACTGGGGATGCAGTTGATGGTCAAATAAAAAAATAATTCCACCTATTTGGTGATGTGATCCAGATACTTGTGAGCCTGAATGAGACAGGGTCAAATATTTTATTACATATCACATTTATTTTTAGTATGTGATTCATCTTTAAAAAGGTAGGAAAACACTGAAATTGGGTGAATTTTTCTTAATAATTTGCACACTGCGCGGGTGAGATTTTAACACTTAAATTGCATGCCTAAAAGATATGTTGATTAAATTTACGCTAGATTTTAGAAACACTTGGGAAATTTGGACAAACATATTTGTATATATTACACAAGCACTGTATTTAATGACTCTTGTTTCTGGAGTATAACAGAAACCATAATAAATGAATCAGAAAGTGCTATCTCCTACCCAGCATGTGGTTGGCCACATGAACTTGGATGTCCCATTCACTGTAGAACACCATCTGACATTTGATGCACTGGTATGTCTTCTTCTGTAAATCAGACAACAGGGATTACAGTCAAGTGTGAATAAAAGATATATGGTAGAAATATTTGTGTCATTTGTAAATTGTAAATTCTCTGCATGTTTTCATTTACTTATTTAGTGCGAGGCTACTTAGCAATACCTCTTCAGTTTGCGATGGACTGGCTCTTGGCATGGGAGACACCTGGGGGGTCTTCAGCTGTCCACTGTTGCTGTCCCCAGACTGTTCCCGATGCACTGTCTGGACATGGTTTTGCAACTCTGCCTCAGATTCAAACTTCACATTGCAGCTGGAACATCGTGTCTTGGCTGCAGACGAGGACGACGTAGAAGAGGATGAGGACGATGAAGAAACACCTTTGCCTTTTCCATCTCCAGGGCTGAGACTCTCCCCTTGGACCCATGTGGCTGTAGTTGTTGCTGGAGTGGTGGCTCCCCCCTGCTGCTGCTGTTGCCTCCCTCCATTCACTGTTGGGCTGGAGCTCTTGGAGCCGGCAGCCGCCACACAGGACGCGCAGAGTCCATAAGGCAGTCCGTTGATGTCCAGCTTTACCAGGTCTAGTTTGGACCGGAAATCTTTTAGGCAGGAGGCACACTTGAAAAATTTTGGGGCGTGGTGTTGCTGCTGGTTTTGAGACATGGCATTGGTGCGGCCCATGGGTTGGTTTGCGGACATAGTGCCTGTCTTTTGCATGTGGAAAGTACCATGGATCTTGAGCTCCAATGTGGAGGTGACCGTCTGCATGCAAACAACACAGCGGAAACCTGTAAGGGAGTTCCTCAGGTCAGGGTGCATCTGGCAGTGCTCCAGGAAGTCCTCCTCACTATGCAGTGGCATCTTACAAATGCGGCAGCTCCCCGTGTCCAAACTCTTGCTATGGGTGACCTTGTGCTCTGTCAGGGTGAGCAATGAGGGGAAGCGCTCCCCGCAGATGGGACACATGTAGTGTTTGACAGGCCCAAGGTGGGTCTGCATATGTTCCCTCAGCCCAGCCTCAGAGAAGAAGGTACGGGAGCAAACATTGCACTTGTGGTTACCCTTGATCATCTCAGCCTTTCTTTTTATCATGGCACTCTCACCAGGGCGTATATTGTGATCTCTCAACTGGTGGTTAGTGAGCAGTGACTCCATAGTATAAGATGCCCCACATATGTCGCATCCATACATGGGCTCTGCAGTGTCCACCTCTTCCTCACTTCCATCATGGCTGTTCTGGGACTCCATCACAGATCCACCTACTGCCCCTGAACCATGGCTGTTAGTTAGGAGACCTTGTAGCTCAGCATCTTCTTTAGGCTGGCTTTCCCCACCAACTACAGTAGAACCATTGGCGCCACAGTTCTGTGACTTTCCCTCAAACACACAGTGTTTCTCCCTCAAATGTTTCTCCAAAAGAACAATGGCATGGAAAGCCTTGCTGCAGAAGCGGCAGTTATACTTCTTGCTATGGGTGGTGATGTGGCACTGCAGCTCCACTTCCGTTCCAAAGGACTCCCCGCAAAAAATGCAGCGGTGGGCACGGCCTTGGTTTTCCAGGTGGCTGTGTTTGACGTGAAGCTGCAAGTCAGTCTCATGCCTGAAGTCCCAGTTACAGGAGGTGCAGCGGTACACTTTCTTCTCGTTGCTGTGCTTCACAGCCAGGTGGAGCTGAGTAGACACTTTTGAGTCGAACACCTCTTGGCACAGAGTGCAACGAAAGAACACAAAAGTATGCATGTCGAGTAGGTGCTTCTGCAGGTCATCCACTGAAGTGAACTGCTTGTCACAGCTCTCGCAGATGTAATAAGTCGACGTAATAGTGAAGTGAATTGTCACATGCTTTAGCAGAGATTCCTGGTTGGGAAACTCCTTGTTGCACTGCGGACAGGTAAGCTGAGGCTGCAGACCATCCAGATGCGTTTTGAGGTGAGTCTGGAAAAGGTCTAAGCTTGTATACTTGGCACCACACTGGTTACATATGAACTCACTGGTGGCACGGGAGGCTGAGCTACCTTGTTTCAGCACGGCAGTTTGTTCCACAGATATTGGCGAAGAGGGGCTGAGAGTGCGGAGGGATTTCTTCCCATTGTTGATGTAGTTCAGGGCTAGTGGAATGTTCTTGTGATTCTCCTTGATGTGCTTGTTAAGCTTTAGAACACTGTTGAATATGGGGGAGTTGGTGCAGTATGAACAGGAGTACACTTCGACTATTGGCTCCTTGGGAGTTACAGCCAAGGGGGAGTCAAAGCGTAGGCTCCCCCCATCACAGTGAGTCTGGCGAACATGCTCCTCCAAGGTAGCCTCTGTCAAGAACCCCATGAAGCACTGGGGGCAGAAAAAGGCATTGCTCTCCTTGGCCACTGGACTGGGAAAGCCATGAGAGCAGCGGATGTGTTCCTGGAGGGCATTTAGGTCATTTAACACCTCGGGGCAGAAATTACACTGAAGGAGGGCATCAGGCAAGCTCGCTAACAGGGCAGCGTGATCTTCTGCATTGTGGACCTGCTTAAGATGTTCATTCAGATTTAGTAAAGAGGGCAGAACTTCCAAACAAAACTGGCAAGTGTGAGCCTGCTCTGGCTTGTCCAGATGCATGGTTCGCAGGTGAATTTGAAGCACAGCCAAACTGGAGAACACTTGCTTGTTGCAGTAGATGCAACTGTAAGAGACTTTAGGCTGCTTAGAGGAACGTCCTCCCATGTCTGAAGTGTTCTGTGCAGCCCTCTTTCTCCTTCCCCTGGTCTTGGGCACAGGTGGTGCTGTCTCCACCATTGTGGAGCTGTCAACGGAGAGGTTGGAGTCCGGAGTTGTGCTAGACACAGAGGTGTAGCCTACAGTCAGCAAGGAAGGGCTGTTACTATGGTTACTAGATTCAGGGAGCTGGTGGATGTCCATATGAGCATAGAGGTCCTCAACAGACAGAAAATGCTCTGAGCAGATAGCACAGGTGTGGCCCTTCCTATCTCTGCTGTGGGCTTGGTCAATGTGGGTCAGCAGGGTGCCCTCATCGCTGAAAGGCTCGTGGCAGTAGATGCACTGCAGGGTGGCACCCAGGCCTCCATCCTCTGATGGGGAGCACTCAGGGTGGCATTCTGCGATATGCCTTTGGAGCTCTTCTGGAACATCGAAGCCTTCCTCACACCGGCTGCATTTGCGGGTTTCTTTCAGCTTCCATTCATCAGCCCTAGAGAAACCGGAGCCCGTGCCATCTTTGCCCCTTTCGTGTACTTGCATGTGGCCGTGGAGAGAGCTGGAGGAAAGGAAGCCTCGACGGCACACAGGGCACTTGTGGGGTTTGTTGGAGGCGTGGGTTTTCATGTGGATTTTGAGGTGATCGCTGCGGGAGAAGGCAGAGTCACACTCTCCGCAGTGATACTTCTTATCACCCGTGTGTAGCTTCACGTGTCGATCTCGGCTCCGCTTGTGTTTAAACAGGCGGCTGCAAAAGGTACAGCTGAAAGGCAGCTTATCACCGTGGCTCTGCTCGTGACGCTTGAGGAAACTCAAACGACTGAAAGACTTGTCGCAGAACTGGCATGGGTACGGTAGGCCAGGGCCTCCTTCTTCCTCGCCAAAATCATAGTCCTCACAGTGTCCTGGAGAAGTCTGATCCTTACTAGAGGGAGATGATGCTGGCCAAGAACACGATGGGTCATCCTCAAGATCAGCGCCGTCTGGAGAAGAAGACAGAAAGAAATGTAGAAATGAAGGCATTGAGGGCAGGTCAGAGGGAAAAAGATGGAGGAGGAAAAATGGAGAAAGTGAATGAGTTAGAAAGGTGTTTTGTAAGCTAGTCACTATATTAGCAAGTCATTAGTCTTGAAAAGGTAGGCCACCGTGGCGTTATTTGTCATAGTAATTATAAGGTTGTGGTGTATGATTTTCAAATTCTTTGCAATGTAGACCATTTTTTCTTCAGCTGAAACAATACCTCTCCTTAGGTGTTATCTAAAAAGTTACATTAAATATGCAATTTAAAGTATAATTAGAGAAGAGAATAAGTGGAAATACTTTTACTACAATTAACCTTGTATGTGGCCATGTAATGGCTTAGCCCACTGTGACTCAAAACACAATCTCTCTGACATTTAAAGCCAACACAAGACAATGGGTCTACTCTAGGATGTAAGCCCTGCATGAGGTAAATTAGAACATTTCTATTATTCCTGAAGAATTACTTGAATATTTTTGAATAACAAGAGCCCTTGAAATGACCTTAAGACAAGAGAAAAACAGGCAAAAGCAGTTTTAAGGATGAAGGAGAAGATTAAATATGCAATTTAAACCACAGCTATGCATAGCCTTTGGGAACGCTCTGCTGCAAAACGGATGATTTTCATGAAACATAGACCCATCAGAACATCCGTCAATAGATATCAGATTATAGAATATGCATTATTACAAAATTTGTCTGTGCAGTCTGCGTTAAGCTGTGAGGCAAGTGATCGTGGATGGATGAACGTGCCATCCATGTTCTGATGCAAGGAGGGGTAGGGGGTAGGTGGCTAGTGGTGGCTTACTGTCTCGGTCAAGGACAAGCAGGTGCAGAGAATGACCAACTTTTTTTTACAATCACTTTAATGTGTTCCTATTCAAATGGCTCCAACATTCCAATCCACTGGTTCACTGTGCGGTTATATGCATGGAAAACAGAGCACCACTTTCCACAGGTTCAAAAGGTTACAGGCCACTTCTTCCCGCTGCTGAAATCTAAGTGATGTGAACTTCCTTACCTAAATAAAACAACATAATCCCAACCTCTTCAGAAAAAAAAATGTCAAAAGGCCATAACTTGGAATGGGAAAAACAAGAGGAAGCTGCAAAGATTTATGAGAGGGACGGAGGAAAAGCACGAGCTCTTTCCAGGATCCAACCTCTGTACTCTCCTTCAGCTGACAAATCTAAGTCTTTCTCTCTCTCTCCCCCTTTCTGTTGTTTTTGCTGGGAGATCTGCCCTTTGTCAGGATATCATGCCCTCTCTGAGCACTTACCCCCATCAGGGCCTATCTTCAGGAAACAGATGGGGTCGGAGGCCATTCCCTTGCCCCTCCAAACTGCTGAAAGCGGCACATTGAGAGCCCACCTCCACACCGTGGCCCTCCCGGAAACCTCCCACCCCTGGCAAGGCGCCCACTCTGTACACACATCTCACTGAAGGAGCAAACCTTGCCTGATTTACTTGCTTTATCTTTCATACATGTCTCAATGTTTTCTCTCTCTCTCTCTCTGGTTTGAGGGAGGATGGGTGACTCAGTGCTATGCCCTCCTCCACAGAGGGGGCGGATCTGCCCTATCTCATACTGCCTCTCCGGGTATAGGAGAAGAAGACAGTGCAAGAAGAATGACCCCAGCCAATGCCTTACAGTCAAACGTATTGGCTTTGAGACAATAGTATAAAACAAACAAATAAATGGTTCTGTATACAAGGCTAAATGAAATTCTGCTGTCTTAAATGAGGATGTCTTGATGCCTTGAGACATTACTAAGCTGTCAGGACAATCTCATTCCATTCTCGTTGTTTGTTTGCTCAGTGTATATTATTTATTTAGGGCCTTACGGTGATGACATATATAGAGTAATATCTGATTCATATATATGGAAGTTGCAATGAAGGGTTTTGAATAAGTAGCTATGTTAAAATTTGTGTCTGGATAGCAAATATAACACAGTTAGTAATAATGCATCATTTGATTTCACGTTGGACTGCATAGGGTATAGTCACACTGGCCAACAAATACGTTATAGCCATGCTGTAACCAGTAGACAAAGGTTCTCCTTTTGTGCTTCTTCACCTATTTTTTCTGGTGAGTCGATAGATAAAACTATAGAACTGCAGGAGTTTTACTGTGTACCGCTCACCCCCACCCAACCTCACACCAAACACACGCGCACACAGAGCAAGAGCACACTTGTGTGCATACACTGACAAGAATATACATGTGCACACATAGCATGTACACATAGAATACACAGATACAAGTCCAATGGCCGAAGCAAGTGTGTGAACAACTGCAGATGAAAGAGCAATCTTCCTCAGGAGACCTCAAGAGGAAAAAGAGAGAGAGACTTGTTTTTTTTTCCTTCTTCACCCAGACAAGAAATGCCCAGGCCTCAGCAGCAGCCTGAGTAAATAAAAGAACGGGCCTTACTTCCCTGTCTCTCGGGCCGGGGGCCTGTGCACGCCAGCACTCTCTGTGCCGCTGCCAAAGGGGATGCTGGGGCCTGAAAAACTACACCCTGCAGCTGAAGGGCTGTCTTTGTTGGTCTGCCAAGGCCTTCCTGAGCATCCTCCAGCCAACAGCCTGTCACGTCCTGGGAGGAAGACCTCCATCTTAAGGCCTGTCCCTCTCTGGGAGTTCTGTCCCTACCCCCCTCCCTCCTTTTTTTTAATGTCTCCTATATGGAACAAAACAACCTCATTTGGAGTTCCCCTATAGGGAATGGCACAAAATGTGCCACTGCCACATTTACCAGAAAGATAAACATTAAAGTCGAAGCTAAAGTAACTAAGAACTTCTTAAAAGTCACAAAAATATAACTTGGCCTGTGAAGTTCACTGATCAAAATATGCTAAATTAATAAAGACGTTTTCTGTTCTATACAAATTATGTTTTCTTTTTTTTTTTTCCTGGTACTGCAGAAGTAACCACTGAGAATTCCCAATTCACACGCAGGTCTCAGTTTCCTCTAAGCCAGTCTGAACTGCCTTTTGTGCAGCACTTCCTCTGTGTTCATTTATAGCACCCTTTCCCAAAGTAAATACCCCTGTTCAAATAAGATCCCTAATGCTGGGAACAGGTACGCTTACCATTTTTCTGCACAGCAGAATAGCTTTCCAAGCCCCTGAAGAATCTTTTATTTATGCAATTAATGCATTTGAAAATTAGCATGCATAAATATTTTTTGAGAGCAAGTCATTAATTTTCATGATGACATTGTTTCCCTTTGGACTTTAACACATATGGTGGCAAACTGTGTCTATGTTTTAAAAGCTAAATGATACAAAAATGTTTAAAGAATAATGTCTGTTGATTTCTTTGTAGACAAATACTATTGGGTCTCAGTATAATTTGAGCGTAAGAGTTTAAAAGAAGGCAACAAAGACGGATTTTCACATAAACTGTTCTTCAAATGTATGGCTGTATGCTGTGCTTAGCAGTGGCCCAATAAATAAAATATCCAAGTTATTGATATTAAAATCTAATAAAGCTCCTTTCCGTTAGAGACTGCAAAAAGGGAAACAAAGGTATACATTAAAGTTCAACTGGCAGGAAAAAAAATTTAAAATGGGATTATAAAAATATTTTAATGGCCTTTAAGTATTTGTAACAGGAATGAGTGCACACAAATGTAACTGAGTCTCTTGTTAAATGTAATTGAGATAAAGCATGGGTGCTTGGTTTGACATTTGGTATAATATTTAATGCTTTTGCATGTATATCCTAAAAAACTGCATCTTGCTTTGCAAAAGCATTTTATTGCTTTCATACACATGCACATAGATGTCTCGCTTTTTAAAGATAATTATGAAATGTCTCATACAATATGAAACAACTGAGCAAAAACAGCTACATCTGTATTTAAGCTGATTTTGTGCAGAGCTTTTAAAATACTGAAAATATCCTTGGTTATTTTATTCCAGCTGGCTCAAAATACAAACCATGCCTCAGTTGACCAAACATTTTTTTAGAGGTGTTTTTTTGGGGGGGGAATTTATTTTTTATTTTTTTTGTATCTACACTTTTTTAGTCCACATTATGAAAAGTACAAAAAAAAAAAAGCAATAAAAAAAGCAATTATCTACCTTTTTTTGTGTTTCAGAAAATGTAATTTTTGCAGTTACACCCTCTTTAAACCTTTCAGGGACCGCATCATTTGGGAACAACTCACTTCTGGTGCCCAGACCTTCGTGTCTGAGGCACTGGAAGCTGTTCATGATGCCTTATCACTGTCTGACAGCAACAGAGTACATCTCCTCTATTTAGGAAGCCAAACTCTTATCCAGGTCCAGGACCTTATCTTATCAGAAAAAATGTTTCCCCCCCCCCCATCACTCATCTGCCACTTCTATAACAAGCTAGACTTTGTTCAAAAGCCATTCTAGTGAAGCAAAGCATGGCCAGGCTTTCAGTCGCCAAACCTTATCTTCCTGTGTGTTGTACCAGAGATCTGTACATAGTGGTTGTCATAAGAGATGTGTTTGTGTGAGTGTATTTGTGGCACATTGGGGATTGGGGATTCATTGAATAAACAAAAAGCTGACAACTTGTCTGATGTAACACCGTGACCCCACTTCATATTCAGAGAGGGGATCTTTTTACAGTTACTGGGAAAAGTAGTGAGCCTTTCCCATGAGATGATGCATGTGTCATCTCAACACTTTTCCCTGTTCTGATGTCCAAATAGCAGTGCGTGTCTGAACAACACGTATTCATGTACGCCGCTTTGTGACACAATCACTTAAGATCTAATAGAAGAAGTGGTGTAATATACATATATATATATATTTTTTCTATATTAGCGCTCTTTTTCCTGACAGAGAAGCAGGATGAGGTGGGCAAGGATAGCTTTTTCTTTTCTTTTTTTTTCTTTTTTTTTTTTTTCGGGGGGGACTAATTCCAGTCAGATGAACAAATGACTCAGTTGATTCAGGACAGAGAGCTCAGAGGACACAGAGCTATTGGAAGAGGCCCAGTGCTGGGCTTTACTCACAGTAGTCCTGCTACATCCCTGTTTTAAGACATCAAATCCAGTCAAAATGAAGCACTGATAATTCCCAGTAGCTGTCAACAAAAGTACCAGGTGGCTTGATGTGGCTTTTTGCACCATGCAGCTGATTAACACACACAAATAAGCACAAGCACAGCTAGTTAAAGAGGCTGCTTTTTCACCACTTTTTCCCCAACCTCAGACATTGTGTTGTGTATGTGTGTGTGTGGGTACTAGTGTTGTGTGTATACTGGGTTTGTCTCTCTCTTTTCCTCTTTTTTTTTTTCTTAGCAAACACAATATGTTTTTACACATCGCTGAGAAATGTCAGGTCCCTCTCCCCCCTTGCTACAGATCAATCAAATCCACTATGCTACAGGATGAGAAGGAGGGGTGGTGGGAGACGGCTGGAGGATCAGCGAACAAGGATGCTGTCTTTTACTGGACAAGGTAGAAAAACATTAGATGGAATAAGGATTCACTTCCCGCGGTTTCATCAGTGCCGTAGCAGCAAGTTACTCTGGCCTAACATCATGGACATGCGCAACACAACACATATCCACACACACACAGACACACACAAACTTGAAGGGAAAATTGCAGTCAATGGGGATTTTTTCACGCAGGGCCTGACACAAAGAGCTGGAACATCAAGCGCTGTCCTGACTCTGTGGTCTGGGTGTCCATTATTCTGGCCCTCATGGCTCTGTCTCTCAACCATGGGGAAACGGCAAACTGTCAACTACTTTGTCCACATTACCCACGTCCCCCAGCTCAGACAGGAGCACTTGGTCACTGTCCCAGAAATCACAGCGCCCCAGTGGCAACACAGGAAAGTTAGACAAATGGAAGGCCAGAGCAAGAAAAGTAGGGCGGCCAGTCATCCTTTACTATGCTTTTTTCTCTCTGTGACGGTGAGACACAGCCAAAGAGGAATTTTATTACTTATTGCAAAGATGTGTCACTGCAGCACTAATGCGTCTCTGCCAAAATGGACAAGCTGAATAATAATAATCAATGATAAGGTTTCTTAAAAAGAGGGAGGATGTTTAGTGCATGATCTGACTCATTGCATTTCCTGTGAAAGCTAACATCGTACCATAATCCATAACCACAGCGACTGAACTCTAAAAGCATGTCAGGGCTGTCTGTCTGCTGGATAACACATTTATCATTCTGCATACTATTAAATATCTGAAGCCAGCAACAGACTTAAAACACTTAATATTAATAGAAGATGTGAACTTATTTATGAAAATGTTTTTAATTTAATAATTTGCCGTTTGATGCTTGTAAAAATGTGAATTCACAGCATTTGCAGGGATGTCATCTTGTATCGCTATTTGGCCCTGTGTGCGCCCTGTTGTGTTTTTCTGCCAGAAAAGAAGGTGTTATAGTAGGATGAGGCAAGCTAACATGGAGCGGAGGAATTAAATTGTCAGGAGTGCTTCATTTTCCTCCTTTCAAAATTAAGTCCGTTTTTCAAATGAGAAAAAGGAAAATTAACGAGAGAACGGAAAATCAAGGCATTTAATTAAACTATTATTCAAAAAGGTGAATTTGGGGTTCACCGCAGGTTATTATTCAGAGTAGTAGTGGGTGGGCTTGATGGCTCATGTTGGTGTTCTATCTATCTATCTATCTATGATCAACGCTGTATTTGCGATGTAGTTGGAGCAGTTTGTGTGTGGGAGTGCGACGGTGGCAGTGGTATCATTTCCTCTTCAACTGAGCAGCTGGTGGTGTTGGTAAGGTAGGAGGACCGTTGACCACTTCAGGTAGACTTCAGCACAAACAGGAAGGAGGCTGTTCCTCAGGTCTTGGCTGGACCAGCAGCCACAGTGAGCCTCCCAGGGGGAGAAAGGAGGATGACAATCTGTCCCTCAGCATGGCCCTTCACCGCCTGCCTCACTGCACTGGCTCTAAGGGAGTGCTGGGCCAGGCGGGACTGGACTGGGCTGGGCTTCAATAGGCAAGGGTGCCTGCGTGTGTGCGTGCTGTTCCCTCAACACTGCGGCAGACCAGGCGCAGGACCCAGTGGACAGTCAGCTAGCCAGCCAGCCAGCCAGTCAGCCAATTTGAGAGATGCTGCAGCACTGTGCCGCTACTATATTTTCTCACTGTGCGGGAGTTTACTTGGATGCTCTTTTATTTCCCCCTCCCCCCACAAACACTCTTAGTTACTCACAGAAATGTGATTTATGTGATCACCGTGGAACAGAAAAAAATTGTTGTGCATAGAGAAATATGCTGAGTTACTGTATGGTTGCTTCATTAAAATAGGGTTTGGTCTGCAAGTTTCCAGAGACGCTATCCATTACTTAAAACCCAACACAGCACTGACTGAATTCAGAAAATAGGGTCTAATTCTTTTTAATCAAACTACCTCAGAGTGACCCATAAAACTTGGGCTAGACTTCAAGAAAGGATCGTCTCACTTATTAGTTTAAGTTGCACTGGAGATATTTTAAAAGGGCCAGTTAGTTTGCCAAATGCCCATAAAAATACTTGTATCCTCATCTCTCCCTCTTTTTTCTTCCCCTCATCGCAAACAACGAAGAGAATCACATGCATGTGGACAAACAACCTGGAAATGAACTTGTATTAGGTTTAGCATTAGCATTTATCAGCGAACTCTGACTCTGTCTTTTGACCCATGACCTTTGGTTCCCCCGATTAATACACTGTGGCTTTATTTGATATCTCCTCAATACCAGCCCAGCTTGTCAGTGGTAAAACAACTGGAGACAGCCCAAGAGGGAGAAGAAAACATGCATCGTGGAGAGGAAAGCGGGAGGGGAAGAAAAACAAGCATCAACTCAAGCAAGACGATGTATTTTCATGCATCCCTGTCTTAAATGTCAAGATTTCTTAACCCTCAGTGACTGCAGTGCTGACACCTCTCCAAGGTTCAACAGAAACCGCATTCATTAATAATTAGCTTAGCTGTGAGGACAGGGAGTGAGAAAGAGTGCGAGAGAGAGGGAGAGAGGGAGAGCGAGCCAGCTAAAATTCAAACTTCTGTCCTTTCCCGAGAGAATCGAATTTCACTACAAGTATTTTTTCATTCTTCTTCACTTCTTGTTTTCCTGGTGTGTGTTGGCCAGAATCCCAAAGGCGGCCCAAGAACGAGCATTGCAGACGTCGCATCAGCCTTACTACTCCCTCCCCTCCTTAATCATGGCTCTAATACCCTCCAGATGAATAAACATCTTCATCCCTTCTCTGTTAAAGCCAGAAGGCTCCTCCACTCTCGAATCCAACAAAGGAAGAAAGAACGAAAGAAAGAGAGATACAAATGGAGAGTTGAAGAAGGAGCACAGGAAAAGGATGACAGATGGAAGGGTGGATCAATGTCGGAATGAACCAAACAGCAAAGTAACAAAGCCATGGCAAGATTTTGTGGTTCTTCCCATAATTCGTCTGATCTATCTCCCCCTTGACACAATTATCACAGTCCTTCTAATTATTTTCCTTCTTTAACAGATTTCTAATGGCAGACTGTGTTTTTTTTTTTATGATCATCTTTGCAAAGTGAAGGTTTTGAGAGCTGTTGTGCAACCTTGTCGCCTCAGACTGCGTCCACAGACTGCACAGGAAGGGGGAAGGGGGGGGGGGGGAGAATGAGGAGGCGAGGGGAGGTGGTGGGGTGGGAGGTGGTGGGGTGTCTCTGGAGAATGGGCCAGGCCCCAGACCAGCACTTCCCTGGCCCAGTAACTGTGCCAAGATACTCATGACATGTGTGTACAGTATGTGAGCGCAAATGGCAGACAGATTTAGGGGTTTGCTTTGTTTCCCCTTCCATTGTTTTCTGCTGGTATCCAGGCAGCTCGTCATCCTATCTTAATACTAAAAGATGATAAAAATGCACACACAAGACGCCGATACAGGCAAACAAAATGCCAACACCTCACCGAGCGAAGCACGTTCTTCGCTGCCCCTCACCCTCATCTTCATTTGCAGAACAAGGATGGGATATGAGGCCTGAATACAACTAGACAAATGACTACAGGGCATTTTACTTATTCATCCATCACTTCACATTGATTTATTCATGTTTATCTATTTATCAGCTGAAAAAAAACCCACTTTCCCCTAGATTGTTTTGATAAAAGTTTGCATGCTGACGTACTTAGTGGAAAACTTTCAGGGTCACTGTAGAAAAATCCTTAAAAGAGATTATTGAGGTTCATCTCACCCTTGAATACCATCCCCTCACTCCAACACCTCAACAAATACTTATCTCCCTATTTACATAAAACCAGCGATTCTTGGGTTAGTACCTGTTTACTAAGTAAAAACACCACCTGGGGAGGTTATTTATCTTAGTCTCAGGAGAGGAGCTTGGCATGCCTGCCAAAAAATATCCCCCACATGAATTACCATCAATTCAATACAAGAAAATCAGAGGAAACATCTCAGATGCCCTGTATAATTTTACATATGATTTTTGCATCTGAAGCAACATATGGCGAGTAGATCGACGGTCACAGGCAAATTCTGTGATATCTTAAAAAGGAGAAGAAGAAGAAGAAGAAGAATATATTCGGTCCTTTAATTTTTGTGGATAGTGCGGCCGTTTTGTGACATCCTCTTGGAATCTTCCTATCCTGCTGTAATAACAAGCTGTCCTTCTTACATGTGGCAATCTTAATGTCTATCTGGATGTACAGCTTACTGTGATGAACTCATTTCAAGGAGAGTGAATGTAATAATCCGCCAATATCAGCTCTCACTGACAGCAACATCCATATCAGCTAATTACTTTTCATGAGCGGACATCAGCTGTTATCAGTATATGGAAGGAGCGCACATTACTATTTTACTACTCGCGCGGATGAGCTAGTGTTACAAAACAAGTCCTTAATATAGAAACTGAACACAATGAGATGGTAATAAAACCCGTGTCACTCGCCCACTTCCTTGGCTATTTTAAATAACAAGACCATTTCAAAGAAGGTGACTTTTAATTTCCACGGGTGTCCTGATGACATATACATGGAGCCTTACCTACCTAAAACCAGGACAAATGGGGTATGCCAATAGGTCAGAGTGAAGCTTCTCCCCTAATTTGAAATTTTCTCTGCATTCCTGGGTTAGTGAGGTGACTGTCATCTCTGCAGCTGTTCATTGTCTTAGGGAAGAGCTAGAGTTGGGGGAATATAATCCCACACACTATGCATACAGCAGGGAGAAAATATGGGCACAGAGGTGATGCACGGCCCTCTGGGTAATTTGTAAAACATGAGCCTTGGCACCCGAGTGGCATGCCAAACTTAGGGTCAGCTAAGTCAGTCACAGCAGGATTTTGTTCGTTATTCAAAAAAGTAAGGCACTGGGCACTACTTATTTTTAAATGCATTTCTTTCCTTATTTGCTGCCTATATGAAACTATTTGTTTAATTACTTTTGTGACAGTTAACTGCATTAAGTCAAATCTGCATATAATGTGCAAATCACTAAACCTAATAAGGAAAGCAAACCCAAGATCTTTCTGGTAGTATTTCAGCTTTTATCGCAAAGACGATTAATCACACTTCATGGAAAATGTAGTGACAGTGTTTTGGCTGCAGAATACACAGAGCTAAAAGCCTGTTCATCTCTGCTTTTGTTAGCCTTGACTGCTTGGTTGAGGCCGTTATACACTCACTTCTGGGTTGGGTGGTTTGCTATTAACCTTGTGTTAGCATGTCACGTTTGTAGCGACTTGGAGAGCCTTGATCTTGTGTTTGCTGCAGTAGATAGCTTCTTTTGTCCTGGACACAGTGTGCAAACGAAATTCAAAGCAATGTGCATAACTTAACAACTCAAAAGTCATAAACCGTCCTGCAGTTTTGCCATCGCCATGTTTTCACCCTCTTACCAATTAAGGTGAGGAGATTCTGGTGTAAGCGCACACAAAAAAGCTAATTAGGTTTTTTTTCTTTTGCCCTCTACTCGTCATGCAGATAATTGAGGAACTGTAACAAAAGCAAGTTCAGATTTGTTTGATTAGTGATTATCATATGATTACTGAATTAAGTCGCAGTTTTGTGTTACATTACTGTGTCATGAACAAGCTGATGAGATTACAGTAACACATTACATCCGACACTGATCACACATCACATGGGAGACTCCTTGGCACAATTTCCGCCATAGAGCACAGTGGGCAACAGTGTTTTCTCAACATGAAATTCTCCAGGAAATTTCTTGGAATTGAAACTCTAGCAAAGCCTGTTCTTCGTATTTTTTTTATTTTTTTTTTAAAATGATTTTTTTGTTTTATCAGCATGTGTCTGCAACTGAAAACAGACAGTCAAACATCATAGTGCCTTTCCTCTATCGATGAAATACCACTCTTTTGTAAAATTAGTTCCCGCAGGAACACAGATTTTAGAATAATAATATCACAGACATAGCGTACATATAATGCCTCAACCCGTACATGTTGCTTCACCAAGAAGTCTTGATTAGGATTCGTCAGACATAACATCCTGCATTCACGGCCTCTGCTTTGCTAGGCCTCAGATAACCTTTATCCTATAGGGTTTAATTAATGTCAGCCAGTCTACTCTGCCTTTCAGAAGGAAACGACTTATTCCTCTGCCCTCATGAAGCCCAAATCCCTCTGTTTCACTGGTGAGGCCGGCTGCCTTGTTTATCCCAACTACAGGTACTGCTCCCTATTAAGGCCAGCACTTGTTACAGGGAAAGGTTGAATTATTTACCAACAGCAGAGGGGGAGGAAGACAGAGGAACTAAGATGCAAGGAGAGAGGCATTTCATACATGGATGAGATTTTTATGTTGTTGTTTTTTTATAGGTTATGAACATGGCAAGCTTAATGATGCACAGACATTAGATACAGGCTCTGATTAAAAAGGCAGCCGGATTCAGTGAGTAGAAACTATACAGAGATGAGTAAATTGCCCCCAACACTTTGCTCTAAATCTCCTTGATGAAAAATATACTGCACTTTGCACCTTAACGGTAGGCGGAACTTAAAGAATTTGGTCATGTATAAATAGAATAATGTGTTTTGTTAAATAGATAACAGCGATGCTTGTGCACACTCTTCACCCAGGGCAAACTGTCTGCATTCTATCTGCATCTCAGCCTCTGTGCACAATACAACAAAACATACAGAAAACAAAAGGGAACACAGAGGGGGAGAACGAAGAGACAGACCAAACAATAAACTCAACCACAAGAGAGTTTAACTTCGTGTGTGTGTGTGTGTGTGTGTGTGTGTGTGTGTGTGTGTGTGTGTGTGTGTGTGTGTGTGTGTGTGTATTTATGTGTTTGTGAATCAAAGAGGGAGACAGAAAGCAAGAGAAGGACAAGGGAGATGAAGACAAATGCAGAAAGGGAGAGAGACAGAGGGCGGCAGAGAAAACGAAAGACAGAGGGAGAAATCAAATTTGCAAGAACATAACAAAAAGCTGTATCTCTGACAAAAGAGAACACACAAGGGTATTTGTCTAGCTGTCTGCACCAGCAGGATCCTCTGAAAGTTTATTAAACTAGAACCCTTCAAGAGAAGGCAGAGAGTAGTAAACTATACTACTGGGGAGGAAAAGAGAAAGGGAGAGGGAACGAGAGTAAGAGAGGAGGGGGGTGAAAAATGAAGAAAAAAAAAGCTAGCTTTTCAGCCTCTGTCTCTCAGAAATTCTTTTATTTCAGCCATGCATTAAGTAACCTCCCCACTGAGTTCTGCTCCCCTTCCTGGTGTGGATAAAGCCGTCCCTCGGGGGAGCCGCTGGTAATTTCCAGCTTCGCCAGAAACTCAGGTATTAGAAAAGACCGCTTGGGGACCTGCCACAATATACCTTCACAATTTCATACGCTCTGAAAAAGAGGGAGCCCCTCCCTCGCAGCCTACCCCCACCCTCCCAGTAAACCCCCTCGAGGGTCCCCAGTTCAAATTTCTGAAGTGCAGACAACGGGTGTATGTGTGGGGGAGGAGAGCGTGGTGGTGGGGGGCCCGTGGGACAGAGCACCAGCAATAGAAAATCCACTGCATAGAGGAGAAAAAAGCATTTCCTCTCTGGTCTGGCAGGAGTGCCTTTTTTCCTCTGGCTCCCACCAGAGGCTTTTTACAAAACATGTGTTGCTGACATGTTGACAGATTGCTCAGTGAAGTGTTAGGCGCATGCACACGGCTGGCCATTTAGGGGGACATGGCTTCCTACCCAACATCCTCTACCTGAGGCACCATGTTTTATACATCATCCCCCAAAGAAAAAAGGAAACAATAAAAGGTAAGGGAGTTGCTTCCTTTGTGAGCATAGCAGAATATCATAGAGCAGAGAGAGACTGCGTATAATGCTGCCTTAGCTGAACTGCGGTGATGGGGAGGAGCAAAGGAAATGAGAAAAAGGGAGGGAAATGGTTTCAGGCAGGAAAGACAGAGATAAAGCATAGAGGTGGGAAAAAAAGCTCAAGGATGGATGCATGGTATGCTTATGTGCAGCAGGTGAGCTTGTCAAACCAATAAAAAGCCCACAAGACTCCATCTTTGTCTTCCTGCACTGAAGCTACCAATAGCAGGCAGGAGGATGAAATCTGATCAAAGGCCAGCTTCCAGATCCAACTTCTGCTCCTATCAGGGTATCGACAGCACACGTCTTAATCGCCCTGCGGCTCCAAAAGTGCTGCCGTGGCAACAGGATGGAAATGGGGATCATAATGTATTCATGGTGCTGGCGACCTGGGGGCTGCGGAGCACGCTCTCTGGGGACTGCACTTTACCCAGAGCCAGACGTGTCTGGGCAAAATCACTCTACACAAGACAGCAGCAGAATACTGAAGAGCCATGACAGGATGGAGAAAAGGAGGAAAGAATGCAAGAAAGAGAGGAAGAGAAAGTGACAAAGGAAGAGAAAGACGGAGATGAAGGAGCACAGAAAGTGGTAGAAATAGGAAATGATAATAGAAATCAAAGAAGAAGAAGGGCTGAGGCATTAGAGGTAAACAACACATGCTGAGTGGTGTCAGAGATTACTGTAAAGGAAAGGATGCTCCATTACTATTGTATAAAACTGAAACTTCAGAACACAAAAGACAAAAAGATCTAAGGCTTGAGGACAGAGGGGGGGGGGGGGGGAAGGCTGTGATTGGTGGGAAGGGGCTTGCTGGGATGAGTGGCTCTACCTTGAGAAGCCTGATGCTGCTTGACCAGGTGGGTGGTTGGCTGGGAAATAAATTGCAGAGGAAATTGGTCTAGATTATCAGGGCCACAAAGAGACATGGCCCTTTGGCCATGGGTAAGGCTGGATAAATGGGTGGATGAGTAAATGAACGGAGGGCTAGAAAGCAGGAAGATTGATGGCTGAGCAGATGGATGGTTCAGGTGAACTGAGAATCCAGTTACCTGCCATCCACCCTCCCCATCACTGACCACCCCGCCCTCTCCTGAAAAATAACTGCTTACATTAGATTACATTCTGTGTTTTTTTTTTAACTAGCTGAATGTAATGCACTCTCCGACTATTTCTATCTTAATGATCTTCCCTCCTCTTCACATACGTGCACACACGAAGCCATACACATTCACAAGCCACACAATACACACGTGCGAGAAAAACACACACCTGCACAAACAAACAAACACAAAGCTATACCCTGACCTGCTTTTCCTCAACAGGAGGGCAGCTACAACAGGCACCATGCCAGGTAAACATCCTCAAGCCTTGTGCACTCACTGCAGAGGGTAAAGCTCAATGCTGGAAACATACTCCAAAATACAAGAAATAGTCAATTATGTTTAGGACTGGAAAGACTTTCTTAGAATATATATATATTCCTCTTACAGGCCCTCCTGCTGTATTAAAAACACAAACCACACATACACACACAACCTTTGCTGCATTTTATATCAAGGCTCATTCTGTAACAGAAAGTCATAAGACGTCCCCCTAGAGGTGATGATTCAAATGCATTAAGTCTCCCAAAATGAGAGAATTCACCTGCAGACTGTGGCGTGTCCTTCTGCACTAACTATCCTCCACACGTAGTACACCCTCAGGCATTCAACCTAGGGCCACAGTCAACTCCCCTGTCTCTCTTTCCTCCTTCCCTTTAGCTGACAGGTTCTTCGACTGCTAAGCTCCAACGCGGACTTCTGTGTTTGTGATGACTGTGCAGGGCAATCAAGGGAGTGAAAGAAAGGACGCAAAAAAAGGAATGATGAAGGGTGTGAGGGGGGATACGGGCAAAGAAGAGGTAGAGACAAACAAGGACATCAACAACGTGTTCACACAGAGAGATGACCCCTGGCCATCCCGAGGCATCTGGTTTATCTGGCTGTCTGGGTAAGCCACGCACACACCTAATGACTCCAGACCGGTCTGCGTCCCATAGGTTTTATCCCGGATTACGGATGGGGAATGACAATGGGCTGGTAAACTACTGTGCCGCACGTCTAAGAGCTCATATCAGACAAGGAGCTCTCCATGATGAAAAGACTAGGCTGAGTTTGAAACAAGGTTCAAAGTTACTGGAAACTTGCAGCAGAAGTTTCTGAATTACATTCACAACATGATTAATGTATCCTTTCAAAAACATGTACAATATAGGTTTAAGACGCCTGCATTTTTATTGCCGCTCTATTGCTAATTGGTATGCATCATAAATAGTATAGCACTTCCCAAACTGAAGGTCAGCTACACCTATAACTCTAAATTGTGCATAATCTTGGCAGCCAACATGGAGACGAAGTTTGGACTCTAACCTCCCAATCCCCCCCCACCCCTACCCTCATGCTACATGGCACTGCTGAACAGACCTCAATCTACTTCAGCGGTGGAGATTAGTAATCATCTAGGGTCTTCATATTGATGGCCAGGCTCAGCTTGTTTGCATATTTACTGGCCTCAGAGCCCAGTTGCCTGAGGTGAGAAGCAAATTACATTTCTGCTTACCCCCACGCACACAACTCTCTCGCACTCTTTCGATTTCTATCCCTCGTTTTCTCCTCTTTTTTTCCCCAACCTTGTTTCTCTTAACATGCTGATCAGTCATCTTGCGGTAAGCATCCTTGCCTGCCCTGGTTGCATCTGAATAGCAGTCTCATTTGGCTAACATCATCACAGCGTAATCTTGTTGGAGAGAGCAATCAGTTTACTTTGGAATTAGGTATTCCGTTGGCGGGCCCAGAGAGAGGGAAGGCTCATAGGGTTTAAAGGATGCAAACGAAAGCATGCTCTCCAGAATACAGTCTTGAGCCTGATTGGGTGATAACAACCCACACAGGCTCCATGTGAGAGTAATGAATGGCCAATGGGAGGCCTGAATAATAATGCAATTGGATTAAAATCCAATCATAAGATGGTTTTGTCTGTTGACTTTGTTTGTGGGGTATGTTCTACAAACCAAGTTCATGATGAGAAAGATGCATCATGCTTTGACTGGGGGCACATAATGTCCTAATATAAAGATTACCACTCTGTTTACTACGGCCTGATCTCTCTTGGCTGTCAGTCAGTCTTGCAGGATTTTGTTGATGTGATTTCACTGTACACATATTGCATTTATAATGAGCCTGATAACACGGTGGAGTGACAGCACCAGTAGATGTTCTTTGCCGTCTTAAATCAGTGGCTTATTTAGAGAATGGCTGCCACAGGTGGTGAGTTACTATTTAATCAGGGATTTTAATGTCTCGGTTTATCGCGGAGACATGTTCCAAGCTGGCAGCCTTTCGCAGAATCCTACCCACTCCTTGGGAGGTCCTCTCTAAGGAGAGGCTCTCTGATCAAATCGATTGACTCTTCCAGCAGATTGATCAGCCAGGCAGGTTGGAGGTGGAATAGATCAGATAACCTTTACATTCTCAGTCCCCCCCCACCCAATCTGTCCACTGCTCTTAACATTAGAAGGACGTCTCTGTGCTACCTGACAGCATGTCTTTACTGTTGAACCATTACATTCTGTTATAGCACATGGTGCTTTCACTGCCAAAGCATAGTCCAGCTGGTGGCCTTGGAGACCTTAAATGACACCCATCGTGCCCATAAAATAACATTTATGAACCTACCTTCCAGTCTGAAAATGGCAATTAGTGCTAAGGAACAAATGTGCTACTTTACACGATATTTGAGAATCCCTGTCCTTGCGGGTGGTTCAACTTCCCATATCCTGAAGTGTAGGAGTGGCTGTTCCACAGAGCCACATAGCAGCCCCCACCCAAACACTGCCCCCTGGCCAACAAAAACAACCCCTGGGAAGGGTAGAGGAGAGGGGGAAATGTTGAGTTGGTGATAGTGTAGCCCCAAAGCTCCTAAACCACAGTGGCTAGCAGGATGCCGTCACAGCTTGCTCCGTTCCTTCGTGTGGGCCCGCTCCACAGAGCTCAGCCTGCAGGGAGACATAAACCTGTCGGACTGGTCACTCTTTCCACCACCCTCCGACTCCCTCCTTCCTTTCCTCCCATTACTGGTGAGTTTGGCAAAAGCCATGTAAGGAAAAAGCCCTATGGGGATCAATGTGCAGTACATTTCCACACAGACATGAGCAAAATCCTAAGACTTTTTTTTTTTCATTGGGGGAAATTGCAGAAGACGATTCAAAAGCCTGTTTCATTTAGGTGTGCATTGGGGTGAGTGAGGTATACACTGATTGGTGCACCCAGGTCACATCCTCATAACCTGGGGGTGATTATTATTATAGGGAGACATGCCACTGAACAAACGCTATTTGGCATATTTCACATACTAATACAAAAGGATAACTGATAACTGTTATAGTGCCATCTGATTCAAGGTCAATAGATTACTGCAAACTAAAGAAAATGTAATAAATGCATTACTAATGCTCTATAATTTAAAGGAGCATGAAGAAGACAAAACTTTGAACACCTGATTGAAAGATGCAGGTGAGCGAGAGAAAGAGAAATGGGGAAAACTAAGCATTTTACAAAGCATGTGTTTAAAAATGAAACCCTGGATGTCCGTAAAGTAAAAAAAAAAAACAACATTTTTGCCTTTTCTTTGTGTCTAGTTATGTTTCTCTGTATCTGCTTCATCATTATTCTGGTGAGTAGTCCCACGTTTGAAAGGGAAAAAAAGAAAATCATTTGAATTCTGGGGACCCAGAGGAGAATGAGCAAACCCAGAGGTAAGATCCAAGCTCGCTCTCCGTGCCCTTCCGTTGGCTGCCTACCTGGTAAACATCTCCACAAGCTCCTTGCTTTCAAAACACGTCAACCGGTGCCTATGTACTTTAGACTGGCCGGCCAAGCAGGAATTGAGACTTTATTTGTTTTTTACTTTTTCCCGTCTCTCTTCCGAGCCATCGCACATAACCTGTCTGGCATTAATGATGTTGTTAATAAAATACGGCAGGTCTGTGGGTGGATTTGCCTGGCAGGCCTGGTGCCTGTCCTTCTCAGAGATAAGCCCACTGCTGGCCTTATCTACCTCCCACAGCCCCACCCAGCAGTGCCGAGCACTGGACACACAACCCGTCAACTCATCATTGGCTAATTACCACCTCTGACTGCCTTACAAAGAAGGCCTGGACTCACATTGCTGCTAAGATTGGCTCTTCCCTACCTTCACTGTCTTTTCTCTACTTCTTTATTATTTTTTCTGACTTTATTCAATCTAAATATTCAGTTTTTTATCTCCTTCTCTTCATACATTTCACATATCCCTCCTAGCGAGGTTACTCCTGCCTCCTCAGCCACCAGTTAAGCACAGAGTCTACGGCAGCATTTTTCAGCTGTCACTTGGAACAGGGAATAATGCGACGGCTTCATTGTGGATGGTCAGGTAAATCCTCTGTGCACCTTCCACATATGCATCTTGAAAAGTACAAATGTTTATTTTACAGTCTCTTAGTAAGGGCTTAAGCCATTTGTGAGCTGGAGTCAGTTCAATCTCATAGTTTCAGCAGAACAGCCGAAGTCACTTGTGTTACAGAGAGAGAGAGCGGTTTCTTTTATTCAATTGTTTTCCACTTCCACAAGCGTGTGCCAAGGGGGAGGAAAGCGCCGGCTTAACACGCTCTGCAATTCAACACGGCCAGACGCAGTCCTATTAAGATTTAATGTGCCATTCTTCTGCTTGTGCCGCTGAAAAAGACTTGCAGGCTGAGGAAGAGAGTGAACAAAGAGCAGGCAGAGCCAGGGCCAGGGAGAGATACTGAGTGTGAGAGAAACCGAAACAACCGCTTCTTGGGCTGGTCATCGTCTCAGAACTGAAGACAGTAGTTTCAAAGGACCGCTACACAGCAAAAAGGGGAAATAAGAACACTGTTGTTGGTATAGGTTTTCGCTCAGGTGCTTGTAGCTTGTAGTTCTGGGTGAGTGCAGGAGATTATCTCTGTTTTGTCCACATGTCATCTCGGCTTTTGTGGCTACCTACTTAAGAAAGAGGTCAACTGGATGAAGTCCCGGCATGTGTTTAGCCTCCTGGGCGATGAATTATGTGTCGTCTAAAATGCAAAGTGCAGGCACGCAGGTGCTGAGAGGGAGCGTGTGTGCTCGTGCTCGTTAATAAGTGTTTGTGTGTGCACGGATGACTGATTGAACAAGCGAAAACGTGAGAGACACAGAGTGTTAGATAGATGGGGGATGCGGATACGAGAAAAGCAAAGAGTTGCAGTGCTAGCCATTGTTGTTTATGCCTTAAACCCACAAAGCCGAGCAAAAAAACACACAAAAAAAACCTGCAAGTTCCTCTATTCTTATTTTGATGGTTTTTCTGCAGAAAATGCAGCCCTCGTCTGACAAAGACCAATAAATACTTTATACAGTGCATAATATGTGCCGTGTGGAGCACAGGGGAAAGAGAAAGAGGGCGTCCTCACGAGGGCATATGCTTTGAATTCCTAATGACATTCCTGTTAACGTTGCTGGCACTGTTGCACAAAGAGGAAATGCACGGGGACTCTATACCACGGAGTCAACATCTACTTTAATATCTTTTCTACCTCTTTCCCTCCATACCTATTTTTCTTTTCTCTCAGACGCTCACGTAGAACATGCCCCCCACACAAACACATACACAGGAAAGACTCAAGCCCAATTGTAAGAGCTCATTCTAGCATGAGGTCTCTTTTCAGTGGCTGCGTTGTGCCAGAAGTAGCTATTCTCCCCTGACCGCCTCTCCTCCTTTCAAAGCCTTGTAATCAGTGTGCTGCTCTTTGTACCAGGATGTCGCAAGACACCCCGGCAAAAACACAGCAGAATTTCTGATGAACGGCGGTGGCTCAGAGTTCGGCTAATCAGGTCTTGTCATGTCGCTTTTCTTCTTATGTGAGCCCTTTTGAAGCGAATAGTCTTTGCAGTTTGGCACATTCTTCTTGGCAGCTACAAAGCAGCTGTTGGATCAATACACAAAGTTAGTAGAAAAAAAACAGTACAACCAATAGGAGCCTGTTGGAAACAGTTAGTATAAAGCACGGACTGCCAGGAGTCTGTTCATAGTTGAGGGTATTACTGAATGTTTCCATGCTGCTGACCCAAAGGCTTGATGTAAATGAATTCAAACACTTCAAGCAAACATGTTGTGGTTGGGAATAGAAGGGGGGGACATTGATCAGCAGGTTTAAAAAAGAAATGGTGCCCATTGCAAACAGAGAAAGAGTTTCTATCATATTAGCATGTTCTGCATTGTGAGGAAATGTTATTGTTTTTCAGTGAGTATTAGTGTTTCATTTGTATTTTTCTCATAAATCTGAAATGTGTTTTATTGAAGCTGAGTGCATTTTGCAGTGTCTACAGGGATGAGGAAAAGGGGAAATCTACATAATATAAATCCATATATGGCCCAGTTATCTCTCTCTTTCTCTGTTGCACCCACTCTGATTGATTCCTTTATCTGAGGGAAGCAGAAGACATGCTCTGTTTGCTCGCACAGTGGCCGGCAGGAAAGCAGAGAAAGACACTTATTAAAAAGGTCATCTCACAGAGGGTTAAAATAGCAGGGCACAGATCTCTCTGGGGGGAGCAGACATGCCCCTCCTCTAGTGAAGGACACAAGAAAAGGTGTTGCTCAAGGGAGCTGGACCCATAATGAAAGAACGGCCACTAGGCTGCCAGCCCATGTGTGCACTAGGCTATTCAAATACCTTCAGAGACGCGGAATTGAAGAATTGACTGAAAATGCAATCTTTTGAATTAAACTCTGAGCTAGAGGTGTTATTTTTATTTACAGTGTGGGCTAGTAAACACAAGCTGAAATGAGATGAGAAGCAAGGTATTTCTTTGGCGAGTAGGCCTGAAGGCATGTTTCCTTGCCTACCACTGCAATCTCATACCTGGCATATGAACATCTCTTGTGCCAACTGAGAACAAAAGTCAAACTACACACACACTGTTTCTCTTTCTCCATTAAGGATAGGTAACAATATAAGTGTGCGCAGACAATGCAGCGTGATAGTGAGACAAAGCATTTGTGAAGCGTTTTTGGAAAGTCCTATGGAATAGCTATGCCTCCAGCCTCCTGTCTCTTCCCCAGGGTAGCCTAAAGCCATGTCGGCAGGATGCTGATCCCCACACGGAAACCTGATCCGCAGCCATTCTGGAGCCGAGGGGTGGGGTGGGGGGGGGTCTCCCCCCTCAGAGCCTCTCTACTTCTGCCCCAGAGTTAGAGGGGTGCTCTGGGGGAACATTCTTCTAGCCCTGCCCCAGCCAGCCTCCACTCTCAACTCTCTAGAGGAGCATTCTTCCAGCCCTGCCCTAGCCTTCACTGGGATCTCCTGGGGAGCATTCCTGAAGCCCTGCCCCAGCCCAAGACGGGCTCCCTGGGGACACATTCCTGCAGCACTCTCTCTCCCTCTCTTTCACTCTCCACATCTCCCTTCTTCTCCCTTGCTCTCTTTCTCAGGCGCTCGCCTTCCTCTGCAGTCCAGCATTAGTGCGATCAATAGCACCGATCGCATCGGGGACACGAGGCAATCCATACCCATGTGCTCCCTTAGCGCACTGCAGTGGCCACAGCTTAAGTGCATGGGAAGGTGTTATACCTCTGCCAGATGGGGAGAGACAATGGCCGCCATTGATCGCAGTGACATGTAACATCTTTTTCTTTCTCTCTGTCCATCGGGTGTGGTCGACACACAGTTAGAATCTGTTTAGACTTTATTTCACTTGCCTTATCCGACTGCTTTTATAATATGTATTTTTTAAGCTTACTGACTGTATATGGGCTGTCTGTCTTAGGAAACTCACTGTATATGTTTTGATGGGAGGGGAAAAAATGCAGAGTTGTGTCAGCATGCAAATCTTCATACATGGATTGGTTCCAGTCAAGCTTTTGCAATTTGTTAACCAAAAATAAAATATTTGAAATCGTAAAAATGGAGAGTTTAGCAGGTGCTGGTGGTTGATTAGAAAACGGCTCTAATAAAGGATCCATCTGTGAGTAGAGACTTGATGTAAGGCAGATTAATTGGTCATGGATGTCTACATAATGCCACATAGGAAATCTCATATCCCATATTCCAGAGAATGCACAAACACATACTCACAGACATACACACACACATTCAAAGTACTTAGTATGCCATCTAGAAGTTTCTTTTCTCCCACTGTGTTTGAATACTAATAGAGTGTTTCTGCACAATCACAATACCCTAATGGCAATTAGAATCTTTTGTTTGGCTTCCACAGGGGCTCTTATCCAAACTGTGTTTTTTTTTTCATCATTGAGCAATTAAGAGTTATTTGTCCATAAGATTGACATTTTTAAAAGACAGGCTTAATTATAGAAAAAAAATATGGCTGAGTCAGTCATGACCACATACTGAAAATGCTGCTGAACATTAAAGACCTGTCCCTGAATCAGAAACACAACTTTATAACATTATTGTTTTCTCAGTGTTGTGCAACAGTATAAGTATAGGAAGAACTTTAATTAAATAAAATCCTTTGTGGGGTTTTTTTCTTTTCTTTCTGCATTCCTCAAATTGTCCCCAAACAAAGACTGTCCACACATCTGCAATGACTTGATTGAATTGGGTGTCAGATTGAAGAAAAAAAAGAGTGACAGGAGACTCTGCACTTTCTTTCCCTTAGACCAGTCATTTTTTTTGTTGGATGACAGTAATGCAGAAGTGAAGAGTGCAGTCAGTTTTCAAACCTTTAGCTGATTGAGTGTCGCTTCTTCTGAATTTAAACACATAGCAGGGCATAAAATCAATTGTGCAATGCACATGTATGCGTTTCTGCTCAAATTAACACAGACAGGAGGGTAACAGAAGGCATTTTTACATATTGAGTACACAAAAACACGAGACTTGAGGCTGTCTCACAGTTAATGGAAAATCTTTGGTAAACTCATGGGATATCTAACCTATAATTTGTGGTTTGCTGACGGTTGCAAAATATGAAATCAAACTGTGCTTGAATGTAAACAGAAAAGAGACTATTGCTGGGCATACACAAAAGTGCTAGCTGAAACATTCTAAGAGGGGGCATAACACACGTAAATACTGTTTCTACCAGCTGGGGAAGATTCCTTACAGTCAGAGAGGCGCATGACCCCGACAACTGTGTCTGTCAGCTAGTCAGTAATAACATCCTGCTGCTGAGTGACCCAACAAAAAAAGTTGTGTTAAAAAAAAAAACAACAACCTAAGGTTACAATATGATGTTTATACGACACTTTCTTTCTTTCAAAGTTTCACAATAAAAGCCTTGTTAGGAAGGGTTTCTGTGCACTGAGGTGCTCCAAGACTTTAAATTTGAAATGGATAAAGTAAGCTGTGACATTGAACTTAGAGCACATAACCACAAGGCTTAAAGGACTACCTCTAATGGAGCGCAACAGTGATGTTCTAGAAGCAGGGGTTTTGATTATGAGCCATGGTGTTGTAATGTAGACTTACCAAGAGCTACAACACTGTGAAACAACAGTATGTGTTCTTGTAGGAACCACAGGTCTGCATGAAACCCATCTTATTTGCAATGTCACGGAAAAGAACTACCCTACAAAACTGAAAACAGCGACATCTCTAATTGGTTGAGGTTGTTGTTTCCTGCAAATGCTTACTTACCAGCTTACTTTTTATGTTGCTAGTGCAGTTGAGTTTTTTTTTCTGTCTTATGTTTTATATACATTCATTTATATATATACATTATACATACATTCATTTTCTTTTTAAAATTCAATGTGCTATCTATTCCACTTCAATTATCGAGTGTATCTTTAAGCCATAAACTTTCTTGCTTGCAATTTCTCCTCTTGTGTCCATTTACCATCCCTGGGGCATCAATAAAAGAGTCGATTACTGGGTTCAGTGAGAAATATTAAACATATTAAAGAGAAAAATCCTCATGATAACACATGCAATGACTGTCATTAAAGAATTATGACTGGCATTTTTACACACCATGCACTACATGACTTTATTGGACTTTGAGCCCAAATGAAACAGGCTAGTCATCATACTTAAAGACTGAATGCAACTCAATCGTAAACATCTCTGGGCTTTTCTGTTGAATGACAAACAATAGCGTCTGTACTACATCTGAAACAGAAATAGGACATTTTAGTTCACTTTATTTTTGACAGTAGAAAGAGACGAGACATGTGCCCAAACACTATGAAATGAGTATCAGATGGTGTTTCTCAATACGGGCCTGTCAGGGCATGTAAAGGAGGACAGCAAGTCCAGGAGAAGCACATGGAAACCTTCAGTTCACATCATTAGTTCTGTCTGCCACCTTGTCAGGGTATTTATAGTCCTATTCATCCATCAACAGGTCAATGACACAGTCTGCCAATGGCATCCTTCTCTTTCAATCCCACAAGGTATTACTACTGCAGCTAGCTCGCACTGGGAGCAGCTGAGGGACTTTCCTGGAGCAAAGATCCATCTCCAGTTGGTGGTCTGGTTACTGTGGGACCTACTAGCTCCATGTTACTAATACTCGGTGTTATTGAAACGTTTCGAATTAGTATGGTGCCGTATAAAACCTTGCACTGACACATGTAAGGACACGAGGCTCATACTATAAATACATATACTGCTATCTATTTTAATGGGCACGTGTGGGCCTGTTTAGATGTCGTCTCTGATGATATTAACGTACACCACAATATAACTAATGCGCTATGTGTGTGGAGGCCTGTGCTGCTGGATATCTACCAAAGAAACTGGTAGTCTGGTGTTGTGCTCCCCTTGGTGCAGTGTACTAACACACATAGTGTGGCATATTCTCAGATGAAAGCATAGAGTGAGAGTGGGAGAAGAGCTGAGTGGCAGAGTGGAGGGGAGGCTCGGTGGGCTGAACGTTGTTTACCTGTCAGCTGGCATTGATTAATCTTGTGTTCGGTGAGATCGCTCAGCGACTCGAACACCTGCCGGCAGCTGTCGCAGCTGTGCAGCGCGGGCTCCTCGTCCTCCTCCTCTCCCTCCTCTCCTTCCTCTGGAGAGAGCAGCCTCTTCCTTAGATGCCCGGTCTCACCATCCTCCGCCGCCCTCTCGAGGGCGCACTCTGGATCTGCCGAGCCACAGGAAATGACAGCACCACATAGTCAGAGGGGTGACCCACACAGCGAGGTACTACGGCTTCCTCTGGGTGACAATAAAATGGATTTCTAGACTCTGGATTTAATAAAAACAATAATAAAAACTGTAATAAAAATGCAGGTTCAATTTGGGCCTCTGTAACTCAACCACTCATGCCATAACAGAACTGTTGGGCAGGTGCGGGCGAGAGATATACAGGCGGAGAAGGCGGTACGACGCTCGCACACACAAATCCGACACACACATACAAACACACAAGCACGCACCCTCTGTTATTAGAAATGGTTTTACGTTGTGTTTGCCCTGCTTCACCCAAGCAAAACTTCAGTATATGAAACTAGACTGATGGGAATATGTGTAGTTAATAAATCCTGGATTGCAGTTTTGGCTGGACCAAAGAAATATGAAATTCAGCCAGCGAATGCTGAATTGCATCAGTCAGCATCTATCAGAGGAGAAAGACCTTGCCATATTACTCAGACATTTAGACCAGAACTGTGGATGTATGTAGCATAGCGCAGGAAGACACACAAAAACTGAGATTGGTGTGTGTTGGGCTGTCGTCACGACACACTTCCCTAAATTATTCAGCTTTGCTCGCAGGCAGCTGCGGGTCGCGCACATCAATATTCTTCAATCCATCTGCAGTTTTGTCTCTCGTTGGCTTTGTGCTGCAGCAGTGCCAGGGGTGGGCAACTTACTACCCTGAATCAGGAGGAACCATCTTTCAAATTACCACTCTAATCTGAAGTTCTTCACGTGATACTAAAGCGTTCCGACAGCAAATCAAACCTCGCATCGCTCACTCGCAGCGTACCACGCATATCTTCATTCTGACACGTAGTTAAGCCAAAGCAGCTTGGAATAGTATCTTATTAATAGGCAGAATGGCCCGCAGCCCTGTCTCTCCTCACATTGCGACCTTTACACTTCACAATACTTCTAATTAAAACACCATACTTACAATCAAACAATCATGCCACCCTGGTTAGGCTTTTGCGGGGTGGAAGAAAAGCCTCTGCACTTCACTGGCAGCCATTTTAAGCCCCACTCCAATAAGTGTTCCTCGGCTTGTCTGGAAACTCCGGAGGGGAACGTTAGGAGTAAGCCTGTTTTTTTCACCCCGCACACAGTTAACAGAGCCTGAGGACAAGGAGTGTGTGGCACCAAAAGCGTGCAGGTGTGGCTGTACTGGTGCTGGGTGCGTGTGCACTGGGGCGGCCATTTTAGGTCCTCTTTCTGTTAGGGTGCTCTTAAACTGTGAAATTCCTTGAGGAAAGGCGGTCGAGAACTCATCAAGGCCACCCAGGGGTTTTTTCTTTCCCCCACTTGCGCCAAGTATTGATGTAACATCACACCCTCCATTGTCCTTCCCTCTTGGCGACTGAGGCTCTCGGAACATGCCCTCTAAAAATATCAGCACTGTGGTCCCCGGTGGGACCATGCAGAACAGAACAGAAGGTGTTTCAAGAAAATGAAAATCCCAACCCAATCCTCACAGATGCAGGCCTTTCTTGCTCTGGGGGGAAACACTTCTGACTGAGGCCAAAAGCCACACAATATAGAGTTATGATTCATCCGCACACAGAGGCACAGAATTCACAATATGCACAGAAATATGAACACTTCATGTGTGTGTGTTTTTTACAGGGTGCCTGTGGAGGAGGTTAAAACTTTCTTTTTTTCCCAAAGGCCTTCATGAATCATTAAATTCTCTAATATTACAGCATGGTCCTGTCAGGGAAAACAACTGATGGCTACATTTAAGCATTTTATGTCTAATCTGAAATAGAAATACATTCCTCTGAGCAGAGCGTGGATGAATTTCACTGGTATTCTCATATTATTTCATAGATCCACAATAACGACCAAATAAAATACATTTTTTTTATGATTACCGGGGAAAAGGATCAGCGTTATGCATTCGTAAGTTTGATTTCCAATCCCTTGCTTTCTCTTGTTTTAGGTAACAACTTTCTGCTCCAACTTTCAGCGAATCCGAGCTGGGTCACTGCACTCAGCTGAGGTGAGCGACCTGAGCTGTAGCGATGCGGCACTGGAAGTGTAAACTGTTACATGTTTGGGGGAAGGGGATGGGGGCGGTGGTTTGGAAAGTCACTCTGGGGGCGTGGGGGTTTAGACACGGCAAGGTCACGTCCAACCGTGGGATTAAAGAGCCACATCAATACTGAGGTTCCTGTGCCTCTGGGCCTCATACAGTAATCCATCAGATCAGGACATTCTCTTCTACCAGCCTCTACTGGCTGGACAGCAGATCGATACCAGTATGCTCGGGATGGCTGTGGAATATTGGGCGAAGATGTGTAAGATATTGAGAATTTTTCATCAGGCCCAACGCCCTTGTTAATTTAAAACAAAGGTTCGAATTAACACCCTTGTTAATTTCCGATGAGCATCTTAACAGCGTCGGCGTGGAAGGTAAGGACAAGAGAGAGGCTACACTGACCGCTGATCCATACTCTGATAAGGGCGGCTCAAAGGGAGATGATCATAGCTGCGACTGAGAAATTATTCATAGGGGGGATATAATGAAGATCTAACAAAATGATTTCTAAGGATAAATTTCAAACCTTTATTGTACTAAAAGCACATTAATACTGTACTAATAAAATGTGGGGATCTGAATGGTGATTGACGTCTTTAGAGCCGTGTAATATCTGTCCGGGTCCAAATCCATCCATCACGCGCACACTTATGATCTCTTATGGTGCCTAGTGACATTTATCATGCCACAACTTTCATCTTGTGAGTTGAAGACTCTCCTGGACCCCCTACCCTTATATTATTGAATATTTTTTTGCTTTTAAATATTTATAACCTTTTAATTGATATTCTCTTCGCTGCTCCATTAGCCCCACCAGGGACCCGTGGTCCCTAGCAAGGAAGCGTAGCCTCATCCCCCACTGTCTGGCCCACACACTGTGACAGGTGCAGACACTGACCACAGGGAGAGAGGGAGGCATGAGCACAGAGGGATAGAAGAAAATATAATAATAAAAAACAATAATAATATAAAGTGAACTGTCTGGCCAAGCCTGTTAATAGAATTTTAATCTAAAAAGTTTAAGTCTCTGCGTGAACCTTAACACTGGAGATTTAATATCTAACCCTAAGCTAGAAAAATTCATAAAAACTTGGGCCTACAATAAAGAGAAGACAAAAAAGTAGTTGTGGATGCTAGGCACAAAATTTAACGGATGTCAGGGTTTTAATCTGAATTTGACTCAAATGCATCTGAGACATACTGAGCACAAAAAAGTGTGAAACCACTGAGGGCCATGTTCTTACTTGCCTGTAGATACAGGCTCCATCAGGGTTTAGCCTGACAGAGCCTCCTTTGTGCAGCGTAAGAACTAGGGTGTCAAAAACATCATTACCAGTGCACCCATCTCCTCATTTCCCCATGATGTTACAAAGATCCTGATCTTACGATGCCCCCACTCCACCACCCCACGCCCCTCCCCTCTCTCCATGGCACCCCGTCCTACAACAACCCACCCCCAAGTTCGAATTAAGAATTTATTCCAACCAGCAAGCAGCTTCTCTCGACAAGTGTCGGCAGGCCTGATCAAAGGTGGGCACGCTTCTTTATCAGAGTGAGGGAGGCTGTCAGAAATAGGAGGACATTAAGATTGAATAACCTTCACACGCTTGCCGGCACCTCATTATTTAAAAATCTGAAACTTTTCTTTTTTTTTTTTTTTTGCCGAGAACCTACCATATATAGGTCACACTACATTCTAATGCCACATGTGCCTCCAAGTATATCCTCCTCTGTGAGGATGGGACTCGGGGCTCTCCGCTTAAACCGTCACATCCACTGATTCGCCATCATTAAAGAATATGATGCGGCGACAGGGCTGTGAGCTTGACACTTGCCAGATTGTTAATAATTGTCAAGAATTTACATGTGTGTGTGTCTAAGTCTAATTATTAATTATTAAGTCTAATTATTAGTCAGTCATTTGATCCATTTTAAATTTGAACACCGATTAGCAGAGGTGTTTGTCAAAAGCCATTTCTCTTAGAGCACTAAAGACGAGCTTAAAGTGGTGCACTGGCAGAAAGTGTTTGACACCTTGTTATAAATTACAAATAAACATGTAGTATTTTTATGAAAATTTTATGATGCACGCTGAGATGAAGATAAGAGTAGCAAAGGAAGGGAGAAAAGGTGTCAAACAATTACAGGAGAGACAAGAACAAACAACGGAGACAACAGAGAGCAGCTCATGAAGCAAGCAGCACATATAATCACAGGTATACAGATGGCATCAACCGCCATTAAAATCTCTGCACCAAAAAAAGATATGAGCACACAAAGAAGAATGGAAATCAAAGAAGCTGAATGAGAAACAACATTTGAACACACCAAATGCTCTTTCTCTTGTTCAGCCGTCTCACTCGCGCTCTCACAGGCAGTGATAATATTGCACGGAGCGCCTTGCTATGCCATTAGTGCAGTAAAACATCAAAGGAAATGAATAATAGAGAATATGATTTTCTGAAGTGGTGTAGTGAAAGAGCCTTTTCCTCTTCCTGCTGTTGCGAGCCCTGCAGTACATTGATCTGTGGGCAGCCTCAACCTCAGCCAGAGCCAGAGTCTCAGACACCGCACCAACACGCAACACTACTCCACACTAGAGCACCTAGCCACCCAGACACCCCTTCAGATCTCTGAAACTCTTCTATTTGCCTCACTCCACTCCACTTTGACAGAGCTGACACAGTCTTCTAAAAAAAAAAAAGAAACAAAGAAAGAAAAAAGCCTCAATCTGTAATAGCCAAGAGCAAAAAAAAAAAAAGAAAGAAAGAAAAAAGAAAGGGATGTATATATAAAAGAGAAGAAAAAGCACTGAGCATGTGGTTATAATTACACACAGGCAGCGCAGTGGTAAAGCCAAGCTGCAGATCTTAAGCCTGCTCCAGACTCTCTGGGTAAAAAAGCACACTGCCTCATTAAATCTCAGATATCACACTGTTCCTGCCCCTCTATACTATGCATAATACTGTCTATCTTTTAGAGGGCCTCTTTTGTTAGCATTTCTCCTTTGCCTTTGCTACATATCAAACATGAATAAGAAACAGGATGCAGGGTCTGCAGAATGCTTGCAGAGTCACAGAAGAGCACAACTGGGGGTCTACTTATGAGGCAGATCCTGACACCATGTCTGGTGAAGCCCTTAGCTTGTCAGAAGTCTAATGGCTATTGTGGCCCTGTCCGTCAAAGCAGCAAACGCATGACAATCAGGTAAGCTCTTTCTGCTGCTTTTCAGTTTGATTTTATGAGGACTTGTTGGGGCATTATGTAGAATTACTGCATTTTAAAACTCAGACAGGTGACAGATAGGCAAAGCGAAAGCTCGCTGTATCTTAAAAGTTCATCGCTGCAAACAACTATTTCCTCATTGACCATTCGTCAAGCTGCATCCTGAGAGGAGGTTAAAAAATAAATCAGTCAAACGAAGTCAAATGAGGAAAGTGAGAAATTAATTTGTGCGCCCTCCTGATTTCTCCACAGGAAGACATCGATCATGTGGCGGCTGTCTCCCCTCGCTCTGGAGATAGAGGCGGTGCAGAGACGGGGAGAGGGGAGATTCGTGTGTCTGAGGGGGTCGTTGTAATCAGGCACACTCATTAGCTCTGCTTTGGCTCTGGATGACAGGAGGTCTCCGAGGCAAGTCTGCCTCTTATGCCCAGTCCTTCATCCCTTGAGCCGGGGTTAGATGGGCAAAGGAGGCAGATTCTTTTCAAAGAACCACCCACCAATAGCCATCAATACAAATTAACACAGCAGAAGATGTATTGGCCCGGCTATTTAGTTTAGCCATACACAAATATGTGGCAAAAGGGTCTAATAGTAAGTCTGATGAAGAGGAAAAGCTCAGTCGGAAACAGATAGCAGAAAAGTGTATGTGCAAAAACTGCTTCTTTCTAAATCAGTGCAGGAACCTCACATCTACCTTAAGATACCAGCTAACAAACAAGACATCAGACAAAAACAGTTACTGAGTACTAGTGAGCAAGTGAGTTAAGCCAGGATTTACTGCAGTAATGCATACAGCTCCTGTATTTTACACAGAGGCACTCAGAACGCTATGGGTAAATGCTGGACTAATGTGGCAGCCTAGGAGTACCCAGGGTCCCCAGCCTGCTGGGCAAAACCATCCATATCGGGTTTAAAATAACCACGCCTGAGACTTAACCTTTACCAGAGACAAATGAAATGAAAATATACAGTGTGGTGCATCAGGAGCAGGCTTCATTCATAGGGGGCTTTCTGCTAGCCTGACCTGAATTACCGCTCTGTTCCTGGAGGGCTACTGTGAATGGCACGCGTGGAGACAGGACACATTCATCTGCGTAGCTCTATTCTACATCATACAGAGGGTTTGGAAACAAAGAGCGTAAAAAAAAAAAAGAGGCAAGAACACACAGAAACACAAGGACAGCTATAGGCACACCTGCATGCGTGCACACAAACACGGAAAATGCACTAAAGCGCTTGAGTTATAAAAAACACATGCAACCATTCGGTTTACAGCAAGAAAACCTCAGAAACAGGAAGCACAGACTTTATTTCATTCTGATCCCAACAAAAAATTTTACAGACAGACGCACACACATAGGCGCACACACACAAACGCACACAGAGACACATGATCCACTTTCCAGCCGAAAATGATGAAATATGAAATGGAGCATTACCGCTTGGAATGGCAGTCTGCCCAGGACTGTGCTGGTCCTCTGTCACATTGTCTTCTACTGCCAGAAAAAGAGAAGGGGGAGAAACAGAGGGAAAGAAACAGTTAACAGCGAAAAACAAGTTAGACACATTGAGATTTCCTTCTTTTCTATTATTTACAATTGAGATTTTCTATATGGAAACTCCAGGAGATTTCAGCAGCTTTCCAAAGCTCAACCTGTGGTTTGGCAATCCGCACAAGCCTTTCATATGTATGAGGTTTGGCAACGAGGCAAACAGCCACCCACGTAAATAACATATTGGACTGAGTAATGACGTGATGAATTATGAACGTCTCCCATGAAACACACTCCCAACATCAACAGTGACCAAGTGAAAAATACCTTGATGACTATATTAGTAAGAAGGTTGCACGGTGCACTGGTTAGCTACGTTAGACTGGCATCATGAAAAGAGCACTGCAGCATAAATATGGATCTTCCTAAAGCTGTGATCCTGTGATCCAAAATGAAACCTACAGTAAAGTATACAAATGTAATAAGACGCCAACAGACACATAGAAAATAGATGCAGCCAAAGTGGCTGCAAAGTGTTTTTGCTCTTTAACAGGGTGGGTGACAAAATAGTGACGGCTTGATCGGCACTCGCATCTGCTCATTAGGTGCATGGCAGCTAAACCACTTTTGACTTTCTGACAACAGCACCGGCCTTGAAAAACACAACTTATGTTTAGTAAAAGGTAGGAACCTTTTACATTGGAGCCTTTTTGGAACCGGTGAGAGTTCCTCGTGGCATGTCAAGTACAAGAAATGAAATGGATTTTAACAGCGGGAAGAGAACAAAAGAGTCTCCCACCTGTTCCATGTAAAATGAGGGTCTCACTGAGGACTTCTTACGCCTCTGCGTTCCACCCCTGCAGTTGAAATGCATTCTCCATTATGTCTTTTCTTTCTAGCCTTTCATTTTCCTGGGCAAAGAGGAAGGGGGAGTCTGACAGGACCTCCCAGTAGGGGAGTGTGGCAGTGACTGCCAAAGCAGAAACTGGCGCACTTTTAAAATCGCACAAAATATCCTGTACTTTGCATAATTAAGCCAGGATCCTATGGTGGCAGAAGCCTTTTCCACAGGGGAGCACAAGTTAGTGTCAAGTGAGGTGTCAAACTTCAGTGAAAAATGAAGAGGAAAGTGTCGAGCTGTTTCTTATGAAGACAGCAAACGATGGAGCGACTATGGTTCGCTGTCATCCGGTGTCCAGCAAAAAGTGAATTTTCAAGGAACTCCAATATAGAAAAAAAGAATCTTTTATTCAAAATAAACTTGTAAAGAAACGACAATGTAAATTCAGTTACATATAGGGATGTTTTCCGAATATCTTGAATATTTCCCCGAGCAACAATTATAATTGATGTAGGAAGAAAATATGCAAAACAAATGGTCATGGGTCTAGCAATTAATTAGCTAAATCAATTAAAAGTGATGGAGCAGACATAGTTGGACACCGTGGAGGTATATATCCCTCAGAGCCTCCAAAGAGGACTGTTTCAGCCAACAGAGAAACCTTGTCCTCTTAAAGGAGGCCTTAGTGGCTGGCGCCCTGAGAGTTTAATGAGTTTCTCTAACACCGTTGAGCGCCTTGCATCTAGAATCATTTAAATGGGCTAGAGATAGGGGGTCCTAATAAATCCCCCATGGTTCTATCAGAGATTGGTGGTGGGAGCTGGAGTTTTTGTTTTGATTACCGTCCCTGTTGGTGAGATGAGGGAGTTCAGGCAGAAAATTCTATTTTACATTGCCATAAGAACTTAAACATTACAGCGGTTTGCGATGATTTGTCACCACGGTGAACTTATTAAAAGTTTTGCCATTTAAAGTAAACAACTTCCATCACCGTGCAAATTCTTTTCTCATTTGCACCTGTCTGCTAGATAATTAATAGCTAGCTAGGAGCAATCATAGAGGGTAAGCTGTCAAGTCAGGCCAAATTCCTGTGACGTTTCCTTCTAGCTGGACATTTGATGAACAGTCATAACAGTACATATATAAATAGGGTGGGCACTTTTAATTAATATACTCTGAAGCTCATGATTACCTCATAATGACTTCAGCTGACTGCAACTCAGTCCACACTGCTGTAACTGCATCACTGCTATCAGTTAATTAATGTTTGACAAGGTACAGTGTATCACTCAGTCAGTGACAAACTGTAATCATGCCGCAAGGTTTTGTTGATACAATACCAAACACACATGGGACCATTTCAGCACAGCTCCTTTGATTTTCAAAATGCAGAGCAGGAAAAACATAATCCCACAACAAGTGGCACAGCATTAAAGGCCGCTAATTAACACAATGGCCAAACACACACACAAAAAAAATGAATGTGGAGTAACTGTCATTATATCGTGAGTGACAATTCCCAAGACGGGACGCTTACTTTTTAGGAAATGAATTCATTTTCTATCGGAACAAAACGAGGAGCAAAAAATAAAAAAATAACACAAAACGAAACAAAAACCCCCCAAAACCCTCACAACTGAACAACTGAAAAAATACCCCACGCTAATTTACATGCGCACAAACCATGACACGCCATAACAGCAACAACTAATGGCTTAACAGAGATGAATAAGGCAGAGTCGCAGAAGCTTGGACTTTTTCAAATCCATCAAATGAATTCCTGCTGCTTTGGGAAGTGTGTATGTGCACAGATACATGTATTTAATGCCGTACATGTCTTGCGCTTTTATGCGAGCATTGCCACAAATTTGGTGTGTCTCTGTTTGTGTGTGAGGGTATCTCGCAGCACTTCTCAGACATTTAAAAAAAAAGCCCTGAGTGTGTTCCTGGATATGCGTGACTCATCTGCTTGGTTACAGCCAGCTTGGACGATAAAGTGCCGAACACAATGGCTGTGTAATCCGCCCTGACTGACCGGGAAGGAGACGCTCGCCACAGGGACTACAACTCAATTTAGCTCGGGTCACGAGGTCAACGCTCCTCAATTAGGGTTGGGGAGGGAGGGAGGAGAAAACACACTGCACATGAATAACTTTCTTAATGAGCATTATTTGAACTGGTGATTGGTGTCATAAATAATTTGCAATAGAGGAGCATGTTAATCATGTTGCATAATATTTATATTCTATATTTTGCCTTGCATTGTAAGCAAAAGAAAAAAGAAAAAGAAAAGAAAGAGAGCGCGAGAGAACTCCACTAGCAGCACTATAAAAACGTCACAAATCAATAATCTCATTATGCAATTATTGCAACTTCAGCTTCCAAAAATATTAATGCTATTCATAAATGCAAACGAGACAAGAGGAGAGGGGGGAAAAAGACAAGAAAAAGAAAGAAAGAAACCCCAGAAACGTAGCATTTCATTTGCGGCAGTGGAGGAAATCCGTCATTGTCTCTGAATCAGAACTCTTTCTCCATGTGGCAGACAATCCATGACAACAAGAGAGACACATGCCATGGAATAAGAAGACATATCGGCCAGCTCCCGCGACGCCCAGTCCGACACACTGAGCTGCATGTCAAGAGCACTGACAGCCGTGCTAATGGGATTTTTCCATGCCTCCATCATAATTTCCTTAATGATAATACTATCCATATTTTTGTGTCACATTAGAAAAGTGTTAATGGGTGTTATGCCACAGATCATTAATTGTGAACAGACTGGAATACTGCAGCTTGCTGTAAACTAAGAATAACGCACCTTTTAGACATGAAAAGAGAAAAAAAGAGTGGACTGTAGCATGCGTCTGCGTTCCAGCTGATAAAATTAAGATTAGACATTCAGACCATTTAACGGTGAACATACTGCAAACAGGCTGCCTTAAAAAAAAACCCCAAAAAAACAGGCAAGTTAGTTTTTGACTTGTTTCCGACTAAACTACAGAAGCTTTAACCACCCCTTCACACTTTTATTTATTTATTTTTTGTACATACACAGACCTATGCTTCAAAGTACTGAAGAGAATAGGAGTGGGAGTGGTTATGCGTGTCAAATGTTCAATTTTGTTTTCACTAAAAGGAAAAGCTTCAAATTTTATGGCCAATTTTTTTTGATTAAGCAAGTAAATATTTGTTTCAGTTTTTCCCGAAAGGTCTGGTTTCAATACCAGAAAAACGTCAATAAAAACTTTAAATCGAATTATTATGCACAAGCTTAGGAATTCAACCCCTCCCCCAAAACAGACAATTTAATCATTAATTTTATTTTTACAGGCCTATTACAGATTTTACAAATCCACCCAGTGCATGAGGGGTATATTTAAAGTGTAAAGTGATATTTCCTGTCAAGTATATTTAAAACACGATAACCTCCTGGGATCACTTGTCTGGTGATGAATTTGAGTTTCTTAAAATCATCAAATATTTACGGTGTACATGGCACAGCCCTGATTTCATGGCGATCACCATACCTAATGGAAATGGTGCAGAAAATATATTTATATATGCAATTGACAGACCTGGAAACTTCCTCCTCGGCCAATGAACACATCAGTGCCAAGACCTGAGAGTGTAATTTGCGCTCCAAATGAAAATATCAACCGCGTCTCATGTTATTCAGGAAGTAGTGGAGGACAGGCAACGTGGCAGTCATCATGCAGGATTTGGAGTGAGATCCTCCTTCCTCGCTGCTCACCACTGACTGAGGCAATGTGCTGACCCAAAGCCTCTGCACATCAAAACAAAATTACAATGTGCCTACAGTTGAGAAATATAGAAGGCTCAGGATTGAGTAAATGTCAGTGGCTGGGGTGAAGTGTTTGCATATAAGCGAATGATGTATGGTCTCGTCCTGTGCCATTTATTCCCCCAAGCAATAACGTAGCCGGATCTGTCTCTCAGACTTAATTGAAACGGGACTTGTAATGTTGCCCTTTTCCTCCATGGGACCAAAAACATAACCTCTGACTCCCACAAGCAGCCAATACTGAGCAAGTGGGTGTGTGTTGGAGGTACACAAGGGAAAAAGGAGTGCCAACTGTCACAGCATTATTTTCTCATCTTCTCTGCATGCACCCCACGTCCATACTATCCATACCAGTCCCTCAAAACGCTGCACATGATGCTCGTTCTACCTTCCCACCACGTTCCATCAGCATCTCTGTTCATTCTCCCCTCTGCAGAACAATGCGTTCTTTCTGAGCAAAGGGGAAAAAATTGGAACGTTCACATTGACCACTGCCTCAAGACAACCTATAAAAGTGAAATCTGAACTCGGAGATCCCGGTCTGCTCGCGAAAAGACACAGGAATAGGAGACACGGGCTCACACATGTATGAATGTGAGCGACACAAATTAGGAGATGCCACAAAACAAGAAACTACAAATAAAATGACCAATCATGTCTTCCTTGAACAATAGAGAAGAATAAAGTGTCAAATGTCAATTAAAAAAAAAAGACAAACAAAGTTATTGTGGACATCTGTATAAGTTTATCTCTGTCCCTGAGGAAATAGATGGACAAAGAACAATAAATAACATCTGCCTGGCCTTCCTTGGGTCCGATCCAAAACAAGGGAATATCTATGACGTATCTGCATTTCTGCTCCGGTTGAGCAGCCGGAATGAAGACATAAAAGTCACGATGTTCCGTGCTCCACATTTTCCCAATTTAAATTTTAGTGACAATAACAAAACAAACAATGTCATCACTCTGACTTCATTTGCATACTGATTTGCTCACTCTGCATCCCTCTCTGCCGCACACTTAGATGTACACAAATCTTAACAGATGTTCTTCTGAATGCACACACACAGTCTCTCTCTCTCTCTCACACACACACACACACACACACACACACACACACTTGTAGCATGTAGGCATGCTGGCAGGAGACGATTATATGTGATATGTCTTTTGAGAATAGCAAATGTCACACCAACTAAACAAGAAAAAAAAATAATGCCAATGCCAATCTGCTCTGAGAAAATATGAAATCTATGTATGGAGCTGTTTACCGCGAATAGAGCAGTGCAGGTCTGGAAACAGAATGTGACAATTTTAAGATGTGCATGCACTCACATTTCCACTCTCTCCTGGGTATTGATTTAAAATGGTGGCTGCATGAATGTACCACAGACCATGTAATCTTCCTTTGAGATGAAGACTTCCGAGAACGAAAAGGGGGGGAGAGAGAAAGGGGTCCACAGACCACAAGCTGGGAATGTGAAATTGTGGACAATTATTTGCTGAGCAAAATACAATGCCTGCCAGATGAACTGGAGCTCAACCTCCAAAAACCTACAGCTCCCCCCACTAAAATGCTACAGAGAAAAGTAATGTGTGAATATGTGTGTATGTGTGTGTGTATGTTGCTCTCCCTTTCTGTCTCTATTTCCCTCTCCCTCCCCCTTTCTGAAACTCTCACAGACATGTACACTCTGTGGCAAATGGTAGATCAGATTACCACCAAACCAACTGTTTAAAGAAGAAAAAGGGAAAAAGTGACCAAAAAGGGGAGTAAGAAAAAAAAACCCAAATAACATCATAGACGTTACCGATGAAATTCAGCTGTTTTCAAGCTTTAAGCAACCTGACTGATAAATCCAGAACTTTTTCTTTTTCTTAATGAAATGTCTCATTAGTATTAAACGTTGGGTAGTATTTGCACCTCACCACACACTTGCGAGCACGCACATCACAGCCCCCCCTCCCCAACGTATAAAATGTTTCAGACGGGGTGAGTCACGTGACTGTGCACCCCATTCCATCAGACGGTTCAAGTTCCGACCAGGAGCGTCTTTAACGCATCCAGATGTTCGCCAGCGTCGCGCTGCACTGTTGCTCTTTAAACGTATCCCTGCCCCTTCTTTAACTCTCATCAGTATACAGTGAGAACCGAAAGCCGAGCATGTTTTTAATTTTTTATTATTATTAATATTATTAGTATTATTATTTATCCCCCTCCGATGCCAAGTACGTAAACAGTCGATTTCATGCGCAACACAAATAGGAAGGAACACTTCGAAATGCGTAAAAAAGAAAGGAAGAAAGAAAGAAAGGGGTGGGGGGAGAGACAGTTACATTTCACGAGCATTCAGTTCATGCTCGTCCACATTTTGTGTCATGTCCTTAAAAAGCAAAATGTTTTGAGAGCCACCAAACAGGCTTATCACTTACCTTTCAGTGATCTTGGTTTAGCTTGCTTGCGGCGCGACATCCTATAGAAAACGCTGAAGTTGCTCAGTTTCTGCCTGACAATTTGTGTAGGACGGGATAGTCTAAAGGTATAGTCTCTCTAAAATTGACTGACCAAAACCGCGGCTGCCTTTTTACCATTACATAAAGATGCAACTTAGCCCCGGCCGCGCCGTCTGTACACGAGTTTGCTGTTATTTTGTGATGAGTAGGTGGATGTTATAAAATCCAATTAGCCCGATCGCTATAGGCGACTTTATTTAGTTGAGCTAGGTATCGGGAAAAGTGTGAGAATATAGTAATCCCGTCATGCGCGTCCATTCTCCGGGAAAACACACACGCGTGTAGGCATGATGTTCGTTTAGAAACAAAAGCGCAATATTTGCTTTTCGCTTCTCATCTCAAATGCATCCGCGTGAGAAAGACATCAGCAAAACGCCTCCCGTGAGTGTGCAAAAATGCAACAAAACCCAAAAAAAAAAAGAGGAAAAAAAATGACAATAACACTTTTCACTTCATATCCACCTAACAGCATCAAAACTATTGCAGACTCTTCCTTTTCTCACTCCAGTCAGCTAATCATGAATTAGGTTCGGAATCTGATCTAAGTCTACGTCTAAATTGCTCTTAAAAAGAGGATGAAGAAGCAGAGAGAAGATGGAAGCTCCCTCCTCATCACAAACCTGCAAGGTCTTGGACTGCGCTGTCGCTCCGGTAGTCCACATAATAATGGAAAATGGAAGCAAGGCCCCCAAAGCCATCAGGATGGCTCCAGAGGGGGCCCCTACCCCGCAGGGACTCGCTCTGTACGTAATCACTGAGGAAATCATTGTCAGCCTGCCTGCACTCACACACAGACAGAGAGGCATGATTAAAATCCTAGGGATCATGGCAAGATGCGGATTGCTGGATCTGCTTGTCCCCGGATCCGGAGTCGAACTCTAAACCCAAAGTCGGCTTGCTCACCCTGGCGTCTCCTCTGCCTCAGCTCGCCGTCGGCCACTCTCCGTCTACGGCAGACGGACTGGTCCCCCTTCTGGTAGAAATGGTTAAGCAGAAAGACATTTTCTCTTTTGCTGTTGACATATATGACATGTAACGGCACGCGTGGAATTGGGATATCGAGTGTACTTTAAGATTGAGGGATTTTTTTAACGTACTACGGACTAGAACTATTACAGCCTATCCCCTAATCATTTCAGTGTTATTCATGAGAAATACATTGTTTTCTTCCATTTCAAATAAGAGGCTACATAGAATGAAAACAACCCACTATAATATTAATATTCCGTGATTTCTCTTGTTTTATCATTTCTTTAATCATCACTTTAGTGTGTCTTAATTTAATGATGTTTGAAATGGCTTTTTTCCTTTCTTTCTTTCTTTTTTCCTTTCCCTTCTTATCAAGATGTTCACAGCGGTGCACTGGAATACACCCTCACCTGCATGTGGAGGTCCATGCCCCAAACCTACCCCTGCTACGTGAAAATGAGATCCAGAGAGGAGCCCTGCAGTGGGCTTCTCACTCTGCACTCTTCCCCTCTGCAGGCTGGAGGCTGCCTCTGCCAGGGGCCCCATCTAAAAATCACAGTCACGCAACTGCTTTCCACCACTTTCAGTGCATTCTTATTTGGACTGATCCACAGAGCCAAATATAAGAGGAAACCAAAGGTTTGTTTTTTTTTTTTCAACTGCAATCCTAAAGGGAAGGAGAGAAACAGTCAGTCTGGATATACTCCTGAATACGGGCTGGTGTAGAAGAAGAAAATTAACAGCAACCTTTGATAGCCTTTAGTGTGGCCAAATGTAATGTTGTTAAAGAAAATTCACTATAAAGTCAGCTATAACTATAAAAGTTAATGATGTGGTTGTATAATAATGCTGCTCTTATTCTATAGGGCATACCCAGTTTCTCGTTGGAGTTCATAATGAGGCAATACTGTTACAGGCATTTAAGGTAATCATCTAGTGAGAAGTAATGCACAAGTAATAGAAAATTTAGACCTATAAGGGAGAAGACGTAGCTATTAACTGACAGCCATTATTATGCTCGTGTTTTAAAGAGGCCTTGTTGTTTTCCTTCGTTTCTCCCCAATCAGTAGTAAATGCAAGGCTAAAATATTCTAAGATATGGCTTTCGATGTATATGTGATGTCAAAGCTTTCCCCGGTTTGTAATCGCAGTCCACACCTTTTGCTTTTGGAATAATCTCCCCACCCACATGGTGCCATAAAATGCTCGAAGAAGATCAATAAAAGGTAGTATGACACAGATTGACACGAGGTGCTTTGGTAAATTCAAAGCCCTCACAAACTACAGTAAAGTTGGTAAACACACTCATATAAAACATCTATTTGTAGGTGCTTGGAATCTGTCAGGAGGTCTCAGCTGCCTTAAAACTTCAATCTTAACAATGCTCCAAAGTTCCCCCCTCGGTGTCTCAGCGCTCTGTCAGGCGGCTCTCCCAAAGTTTTACCACCTTGCCTCCCCCCCCCCCACATACACACCTCCTCTCACAAACACAAACAAACAGTGCTCTTCAGTCCTCGAGGGCTCTTTGCTACTTTCATTAGTGACAAAGCAAGGCTTGACTCAGAGCTTGCACTGTTAAGTCTCTAAGTTACAGTACACTTTTCCTCAGAAGTTGTTTTTTTCTTCAAGTAGAAGAAACCTCATGTGAGGAATGTTGCTCAAGAAGCTCCAAAAAAAAACAAAAAAAAAACGTGTCTGACATGGCTTCCCTCTTAGGGATACCCTTATAAATAAGGAAAGGAGAACCATGTGGAAATTTTGGGAGCAAATAGGCACAATGAAGATCATCACAAATGTTTTTTTTTGTTTTTGTTTTTTGTTTCAAGTCTCATCTCTGAGGAGAATGGAAAGGGGAATCAAACAAAGTTATACAGAAAAGATGACATGTTTGCAATGAAAACAACGCAAGCCAGGAAATTTCTATTCAGCGCATAAGGTCATGCATGTACCTGCACGTGCCTTCAATATTCAACTATTTTCTTTTGTTTTATAGGCCTGCATTGTAGCTTCACATGAAGCCATTTGCATAAACATCAATCCCCAATATTGTGTTGTGCTTCCAAAAGTCATTATGTGGACTAGAAGTCTTTGAAATGCTATCGAATGCACAAAAGCACAGTCTTTTTTTCCATTTTTATTTTTTTTGCCACGGTATTTGTAGTAAAACTGAGCAGTTGTGCAGAGATTTTTTTCCCCCCCATCTCCCGTAGATTTTAGCTAGACATCGAGGCACCACAGCGAGCGAGCGTGTGCTGCTGCATCACAGATTTCACTCTGCCTCTCAGCAGGGTGAAATGTTCCCCAGTGGAATTCATGGTCCTCGGGTGGTGGGATTCTTCAGCAGTTCCTTTTGACCTGTGGCCTCTTCAACCTCTGTCCATTTGGCTCTAACAGTACACTGTCAAAAAAGGGAGGAAAAAAAAGTAGTAACTGAAGTTTAAAACTCAGAGAAAGTTTTAATCCCAATGAAGTGTCTCCCGTAGAAGTAATAATCACTGAAGGCTATTTAGTAGAATATTCTCACAAATGGTGAAAAACGGCGGCTTAAAAGCATAGTCGGTCAATTACGCTCGTTAGAAGAGGGCAGATACACAGACGTACATGTACACCAACCACGCACAATCACACACTCACACACACACACTTGACTTGCCTCATTAAAACCCGTCCAGCTACTAGAACTCAGAGATGTGAATGTTTCCCTTGAGGAGTGGGGCACGTTCATTTTGAGAAAGGCAGAAGACTCGACTTTTTTCTCACTTGCTTATAATTACAGAGATTGCTGGAATGCATGACCCTGAGAATAAGGCTGAGTCCTGAGAGAGCCCACCAGAAGCATCACCATCTTCAAGTCCTGCTCTCCATTGTGTGTCTCCCTTGTTGGATGCCACCCACACCAGGCATGAGTGAGGTCGAGGCAGTGCCCCCAACACCAGAGGAGCTCCTCCCCAGGGACTTTACACTCTGCTCCAACAAGCCAAACTCCTGAGGCTGAAAAAAAAGTGAAGATAGCGAGTGACTGAAAACATTGCCCTCTCCAAGCAATGAGGCATTTTTTTTTCTCACAGTAAACTGATTAAAAAAAAAGAACAAAAACTACATGGAGAGCTAACAATCACAAGGCTTCAGTGGCAAGCAAGGCGTGAGTGCTGCTTTCCAACTTTACTGTTATCCAAATTGTCAAGCAATTAAACTCTGGAGCAAAAAAACAAAACAAAAACATCATATGCATGCAGTTCACATAAACATTGTGTCCCCCACTACCAAAATAAATAAATAAATAAATAGTGCATTTCAATAACTCTGTGGAAACGACATTATTGTTTCATAATTTGAGAAACTGTGTATTATATTGAAAAAAATATATACAAAGAAACGGTGACAGCCGCACTGTGTCAACCTCCTTGAAAACTGAAGGATGTCAACGGAATAGAGGAAATGTGGAGTGAGTGGACGTCGTCAACGGTGACCTTCCAGCTGGATATCCACAACTTCCATCTTCGTAAGCCAAGGAGCCCCATGGTGCAAATCCCAAACCAGGTCATTAGCACAGTGGTGTCACCAGACAGCAGATCATGGGCCAGAGAGGGAGTGAGAGAGGGACTCCTGGCACTGTAGTGGCTGCTGTGCAGTTTGACATTCAGGGCTGGCTGATCTATGGGGCTGGGGAGACAGTGCCCTTGCTCTGGGTCTTCATGAGGAGAAGGTCCTGGCAGTTTCCCCCCTTACTTACTCCATCATAAAACCGAGGGTCACGAGATGTTAGATTCGCATATATCTCTCACTTGGAACGCTGCGACCTGAATTGTAGGGTCTTAGCATGGTTTGATAACTAAATTATCACCCGTGGCGCTGGATCAGGCAATGAAAGGTGGTTAATACCATCAGCTAGCTAATTGCTAGCATGAAAAATTAGCAGACAAACTAAAGCTCTAGCATTCACCAGCTGGCTGCATTGATGTCCAGAATATACACCGGCTAAAATTACTTTTCTAACAATAACCTCCACAGTGATGCGTTACTGGCCTAAAGAATATTATTTGACCACAATGGGATGGTTTCATAGTGTGATCAAAAATTATTTTAGAGGTTTTATGTCCTTCTCAAATGGTTTTGACCTCAGCAGCCCATCTCTCGCAAATGGTGACCACTGTGACCATGCCAAGAAAGAGGATCCCCAGGGACGTTACCATGAGCCAAGGTGAACATAAAAATCTCCCGGTGAAAGATGGACACTTTCCACTTGGCACCACCACATGAGACGGAAGGAAAAGACAGCATACTTTCATGCTTTCAACACTTTTTTTTTAAAGAGAAATGAGAGTAATTCTTTTTCTTGCTCATTACCACTCTCTCATTAGGAGATCTTCACTTTAAGGTGAGATCAAGCATGCTCACCTCTCTATATGGTGCTAGTTAACTAGGCTGCCACACATAGCTGTGCTAGCCCCTTCTCATACAGAACATTTTACACAGTCAGACAGACACCTGGAGGGGTACCGGTGTCTGGTTATTTGGTTCACTGGATTTCACACTGAATTAACAAGTTAATGAAGCATATAAAATTAGAAATAAATGTATATCATGTATTACTCAGTGTGTCCGCTGCCTCTATACTGCTTATAGTTTTTATAACCTGGTGAAGAAACACAAACATGCACAGTTCGAAAGTTGTTGTTTTTTTGTTTTCCTGAAATGTCACACACTTGCAAATTGAGTGACTAAACAACGAATTAAAGGTTTTTTGATTATCCTGCAGCCTTATGAGTTATAGTGTAAATTAGAAGTAGTGATCTTCTCATCAGAATGTCCCATTTACTTCAGGATTTTCCCTGGAAAATAGGCAGTTGTTGTGTAGAGTGACTGGTGTGTTGGAGTTTTGTGAAGGCATGCAGATAAAGAAGGCTCTGAAGGATTAGAAGAAGCCTCACTTCCAGGCCATGAACGCATTATTCATCCCACCTCCTCCTCCTCTTCCTCCTCACCCTTCTCACCTTCACCACTCCCACCCACCCACCACCTTTTCATGTCCCCTGATGATTCCTTGGCTTCTCTGACAGTTGCAGCCACCTCTCTCTGGACTATGGTTGCAGGAGCTGGGAGTTGGTACAGTGTTAATTAAAAGAAAAGGTTAACACACTTGGGGTTAGCAGAAGGTGCATTCAGCAGGAGGCTCCCTTGGTAGAGCAGCTGCTCGCTGTTTCCTCCCACAGAGACCCCAAGGAAGGGAGTTGGCAACCTGGGACAGAGGCCAGGTGAGTGGGGGACACCAGAATGAAGAAGTGACTGTGGCATAAAGGATGGATTTGACCCTCAAACTAAAGATCAGCCAGTAGGTGTACTGAGTGGTTCCGCTCACCTGTCCAGCGCCTCCCTGCCTGGGCTTTGGCTTTGAGCTGATTAGTGTGTCCCAGAGAAGGTCTCACCTCCCTAAACACCTCCCACACACACACACACACACACACACACACACACACACACACACACACACACACACACACACACAAAAAAACCTTCGTTAGACAGTGGGATGTGTGCCAGGCCCATTTAGAGGAGAATGTCAGAGAGGTAAGGAGAAACAGATAAAAAAAAAAGGCAAAATGAAGGGAGACAGAGAGGAACAGAAATGGCCTTTGGTGGACACCAAAGCGTGGGTCAGAGTTTTCTGTGAACCTGAACGTGCAGAAACGTTGAATCGCTGAGATTAGAACGTTGCCATGCCGTACAGCTGTTGTCACTGACTGCACAATATGTGATGTACTGTCTGTGGGAGATCATTAAATAATGATAAATTATCACTTGATATCGCTCAACTTTGCCGCGTTATTTTCCAAAAACTCCAACGTTCACAGGGGAAAACTGTTGACCTAGTTTAGAAGAGTTAGGTGTTTTGCATCAACTGGGAATAAATGATAAATGGATTCCCATTTAGCAGCAATATTTTAAAGATTAATTCATTAAATTACATTAAGAACTCTGCATCTGTTTAATATTCCAGTAATAAGATTTTTTTTTATTTTACAGACATTTTATGTTTGGATTTTGGTTCTTAATTTTCACAGTGAACACAACAACGCACTAAGTCATTTTAAATCTTAACGCAAACGGCTCCCATCATTCACCATCTTAGGTCAATACATTGTGACAATCAAACATAGCTCGCTGATTGCCACTTTAATTAATTCCAATAAATACTCATGAGCTTTTAAGACAAACAAGAGGGAGTGAAACAGTTTTTCCTTCCTTTCCCCCCCAAACAAGCAGAGATAATTAAACATCTATCCTCAGAGAAGAAGTGTTCCCACTGGAAGGTTGTTTGGTTTAAGGATTTGCTCAGTGGTTTGACTCACTAGGGACTCTCCATTTGAGTCTCAAGGTTTTATATCTCTAACAAGGCTTTAATTGCCAAGGTAACAGACCACCTGATTAAGCCTGACAATAAGTCTGCTTTATCTGCGAGGTAGGAGTGAGCAGAATAGACTGCAGGGATGAGGAGGAATATTCAAATTTAGCTATCAGAGAGTCATGAATTCACTGTTAATAAGGTTGTGGCCAACAAGCAAAAAAAAAACACAAAAAACATATGGTCGTGCACTTGCCTAAAACATTCTATTTACTGCACATCAACTTTAGAAATGCACACTTCTTGCAGGAAAGATCCTAATTCTACTGAGAGTGTGGAGGAGGCGGCACTCAAAGCCTCAGGTCCCATGCCATGTGCCCTCCTTATTGTAACGAGTGCATTTCTCTCCTCAAACTCTGACTGGTGAGTGTGTCAGGGAGGAGGGGTATTCTTCAGAGGAGACAGGGAGCGTATGGTGGTGAGAAACTCTGTGTTAAAGTCCCATCTCTCCTGTCAGAAGGCTGACACAGGGCATCTAGGGACACGGGGCCTTTGGTGCTCTGAGTCTGGACAATGGCCTAGTTTCACCCCCCTCTACTACTCCCCTCCTTTCCTATTCCCTCCTACAATATACCACCTACAACAACACTCCTCAGCCTCCCCATCTCATCTGTTCTTTACTGTCATCCTGCCCTCAATGAACTGCCCTTCTCCAGCCCCTCCTTTTCATCTTCTCCCTTTGCCCTGTCCTTTCATTTCCTGTTTTTACTTGTTCTCAGAAATCTTCTAAAATCTCGGTACGACTTAAGTCATTTTATAAATAGACATAAAACAAGTGCTGCTTCTGTATTCAGCAAAAAACTGGTAGAGAATCCCAAAATCAGAGCTCATACTAATTTGGTTTTGAGAACACGTTTTCACTGTGTTCGCCTTGTTTTTCCTTTAGATGGATCACCTATGAGTCTGCGTGCGTGTGTCATCATAACAAAACTGTAGCAAAAGTTACCAGAAAGGAGGTTTTGAGTATTTGTCTATGTGAAATAACACTGTCACAAACTTTACAGGATGGCAAATTTGATCAGTAATGGGCAGTAATAATACTACAAAAAGAAGAAATACTTTAGTTATTTCTAAAATCTGGGAAATTACGGCATTATAACAGCCAAAACATGAAAAGACAGCTTAGAAAAAAGAGAGAAAAAGTGAAATTATGAGCAGACGAAGCCATAAAACATCTAAAGTCCAGGCACTCAGAGTAGTTTTGAAAAAGTAATAAGTAAGTCATTATTTTACAGGGATAAAGACATTAAAAATTAACCAGTGCACATATTTAAACAACTTAACTCAATTAAATAAATACAATATCACAGAACATAACAGCACTGAGTACTTAAGTACTAATGACTTTTGAATACTTAATGGATGTTGATGGATGACTGAAGTGATCTCATGGCGAGATGGTGAGTTGAGTTTGCTTTTGGTTGTTGGTTGTCTCTGCTCGTATGTTAAGAAGTAGAAAACCCAGAAAATAAACAACACAAACTCATTTACTCTTACTTTTTTATGTTTCATTTTCAGTATTGTCTCACATATGTTGCTGTCCAGTACGGCACGTTAATGTCTGTGCACTGAATTTAGGAACGCTATACTATACATTTTCATAAACTACATACTGTATACTGTAAACTACTTAGCATTTTGTCAAGTCTCGTGCACTTACTTTTTAATTCGGGTCCACACATTCTCTTTCAAAGCTTTGTGATATTATAAAACTGCTACTGTATACAAAGGACTTATCTTATCAACCCAAAAATAATATTCAAAGCACCTCTGTCATGTGAACATGTTGTACATGTCACTTTGAAAAATTCAGTCTGACATGGAGCTTCAACTCTTGCACTTCACATCAGGTGGCGCGTATGTGGCTATGGAAATTTCCCATGTTAGAATAACGCTCCCTCTCATTCAGTCTCTCTCACGCTCTCTCTATCTGGCAGGTGTAAATGGTGCAAGTTTCTGTCTTGTTCAACACCCATGCTATTTTGATGTGTTGGCAATTCCTTTGCCAGACCAATAACTCCCTCACACCAACACTACTCTTTCATGCTGCCTGCTTTATTCTCATTCTTGGGGGAATTCTCCCGAGATACGTAGTGTGCCTCTTAATTTCCCCGGGGATGCATGCGGGAAACATACACTAGTGATTTTCCAAGGATGAAACACAGGGAAAACATTAGACCACAATATATCATGACATCTACCGCTGCTGGGTCAGATAACCAGTTAACTGGGTTCCGCAACTTGTCACAAGTCCACATTATGCACTCCTTTTTCTTTCCTCGTCACCCAGTTTAGTTTGCTCTTTTGTTTTCAGGCCGAGGGTAGAACAGCAGAGCGCTGAGCAAAATGCAGCCAGTCAGTGCTGCATGGTAAAGGAAAATCCCCGGGAGGCAACGTGGCCCGGTGGGTTTGGTTTGTACACCCGTCACACACATCTGAAGGGGTGACGTGCATCACTGCTCCACTGAGGGAGAGCCTCTGCCATGTTTACTGTCATGTTCCAAGGTATGCTGCGTGGCTTCAAACACATCAAACACATCTACAGGAATACAGATATTGGGAATGCCATGGGGATCCACACGAAAGGGTACAGACGTACTCCTCAAAACACACATGCCCACAACTCTGTTACGAGCGCTCACAAACCGCACAAAAAAGCAAATCCACTTTTAAAAATGCTGTTTTATGTATTAACAAATAGTCAGTAATTGTGATGCAGACTGCTTATCCAGAGTGTGGCTTAATATTGGATAGAATCGATTGTATTGTGTCTCATTCATTCTTAGCATTGTATCTAAATTTGACAATATGCCGTTTTTGTCTCTATAGTTGTTTCCATAGTAACAATGGCAACAGTTACACCTAGGATGTAAAAGGAGATGATACAGCCAGTTGAGCCTTTGTTCAGATTGTGATGGCTGAGTGGAAACAAAAACAGTCGTGTACAGCTACAGTATTTGACAGTTTTTGTGTGTGTGTTTTGCGCTAATAGCAGTGTCGCTTATTTCCCCTTACATCCCTTATCTTTACTATAGTTTCTCATCAAATTAACAGGTGATATATGATGCAACTGATACCAACAGAATATCGACATACGGTCAAAAACATGTTGTCTTTCAGCTCAATCACGAGGCTTTTGGAGTGCACTATCACACAGTTGTGCTTGATTTATGAAGAGTCGTCCAGACTGATTTGACTAGCAAAGTGCTCCCCTCCCGGCCTGCTGTGTGTAGTGTTGAAAAAGGCTGAGTTGTTTGCTGTGCCTCTAGGCGTGAGGATGAGGGGGAGCAGCCTGGAGTTCCTGCCTGGCTCAGGGGGAGGTTGGACTGGATTAGACGGCTGACAGCTGGGCCACATCTCTGGAGGCGCAGGGCGGAGAGGCCCCCTGTCTGACTGCCTCTGCACCAAGTGTCAATTTGAGCATGAAGGAAGGATGGAGTGAGCCAAAGAGTAAGTAAGTGAGCAAAGTGGGGCCACTGGTAGTCCTGGGTGGATTGACATCAGCTGTGCATGGGCCGTGCACACCGTTAAGCATCAGGAAACACACTGTTTATTTAGTGGGTTTTGACTTGGGGGCACAAATGTGTGCACACTCGAACAGACACACCGACACAAGACAAAGTACTCTTACGAGGTTGCAGCTCTTGACCTCTCTAGTTCTGGCTGCGATGTTCGTTGCCATCGCTGCATGATATCGGGAAAGCATATTAAACAGGTTGAGCTATTTAAGTTGGAAAAAAGAAAAAGTGGGTTTTGCTATTAGCTGCATTTGCTTCAAAATCAAAGTGCAATCTTTTCTTCACCAAATCAAAGCTGTTCGGTAATGCAGAAATGGCAGTGAAACTGGCTCGCCTCAGGTGGTATCCTGTACAATTAAGTGCAATCAAGAATACAAACTACTTCAAAATCAAACCCACTCCTATTTTATTTCTATTTTCAGTGATGGAATATGTAATTAAATCTGACTCCTCTAAGTAGTTGCATTACTTGATAGGCTGACTTTGAACATTTGCTCCTACTTCCAGAGGAGATTCTTGATAGATGATTTGATTGTATCATGCACAACAACTGGCATAATTTTCTTCAGCAGCACAATGTTAATATGAAGAATGTTCCAGTGCCTTATGAGAATTTTCTATAATAGGTTTTCTCTAATCCTGGGAGACTGCTTTGTGTATTTCCTGCACTGAGACTTGGCTATCACTGGGACGTGGGATGTGGGCCGGAGTCGACTTTATTAGCTGGTGATGTTCTAATGTGATTTATTTTTATAAATGAGAGAGGGGTGGGAATGCAAGTGGGGGTGGAGGCCAGTATGCAAATGCAGACCCTCATTAAACACTACCACCACCACACAACATTATCTGCTGCTCCTCGGATTGTTTGCGTGCATTAACGAGATGCAACCGAGTCGGCTAACTAATGACAATGTAATGATCAGAGCATTTATGATAAAGTCATCAGAAGCCGTGACACTTACACTTTTGATGTATTAGCATGAGCTCTACCACCCATACACTCAGGTGAACCCAGGTTCCGCCACACTTTTATCCATTTGAGAAGTGGGGAAGTGATTACACATTCAACTTTAGACTTGTGACCCTTAGAGGCAGGAAACAACTTATCCCGTCTTTACTTTTTAGCCAGAAACTTTGTGTTTCCACTTTTAGTGAGTTAGAATTACAAACTCCACTGAAACAGCTGAAACAGCCAAGAAAAAGTCTCATTGATAAATATAGGGACTGCTATTTGTTACTCCACGGAGATATTTTGCTGCATATATTGTAAATATCCTGTTCTTGCCCAGGGTGCTAGGGTCCATATTTTTGGACTTTATCGAATAGACTTTTAGCATGCTTAGAATGATTTAAATTACGTACTACAAATATTTAATAATATACATTTTCATTTTCGTTCCGCACACATCAAATAAAATATACGATGCATGAAACCACCACCCACATAGAAATGTAATTAGTGCATTTTCTTCTTAGAGTTCTTTGCTTTGTTTTAAATTTATTTTGTAAAAATGCCCATGCAAGTCTTTACAGCAGTTTTATTTCTGGTCCTTCAAACTTTCCTATGAAGTTGGGATACAGATCTCTGGGGATCCTCACAAGCCCATTTCTGTGTAAAGATGTTTATCTTTATGGCTTTTGCGAGAATGAGGAGATTAACCCCATAACTAGCAGACATCTTATAGTTGATCTGAGCATCATTAGTCCACATTAATAACCCATGGAAGTGCAAATGGGCTTTTTTTTTATCATCTTAATTACATGACATCTGAGCTCTCTATCTAAAGATGAGTCTCTTCAGAGATGAGACAGGCCCTGTGACTTCGAGGTACTTGTTTTTGTCTGCGCATCTGATGAAAAAAAAATCCTGGTGCTAAAGAACGTGGGCCCATGCGCGCACGCACACACATATACACACACGCACTAAACTAAAAAGGATGCCATTGCCCATTAGAGAGATGGATTGACAGGAAAGCAGAATAAATCTTTGTGGCAGTGAGTTAGAAATATAAATAGAGCACCTAAGATAGATTTGTCTCTGGTGTTGATGAAGTTACCTTTGGGGGTAGAGCTCTACCTTTTTAGTAATGAGGACAACCACAAACAGTTTGGTCTCCTAACGAGAAATGATGTTTTCAGAGGTGCCATACAAAAATGCCATAGAGTAACACCTCGCTTAAGCATTTTCTGTGATTCTCCACAAAAATAGCAAAAGTGAGATGTACTTGTGAAGGAATGGGCCCCACCTGGTGGCTTTGATGTACAATATACCCTGCTATAAATAAAGAGGAGAAATAGCTTAGATTAGCCTCAGTTTACCACAGTATTTCAACACCAACGCAATATTTTCAGTGAGATTTTTGTTTTTTGAGACATCTTGGGTGGATGGAGAACATTATATCTGCTTCAGACTGACTTTAGAAAATATATATTTTAAGCATTTGGGCCTGCAGATGGTAACAAAACAGAAACACATACAGTTGAATAGAAAATAATAAAAGAATTAAAGTCTTATGAGTGTTAAAACGGAGACCACATGTTATTTTTAAGTATCTTTAATCAAAACTCCCCTTTCAATAATGACGGCTATAAAAAATACACCATTAACAGCTGAATAATTTTAATTAGATCAATGAATTATGGTAAAATCAGGTAGGCAGGGGAGGGAGGGGAATGCTCTATTACCCTTTTTATCATCAAAGTGAGTGCTGTGCTAATTATGCTAGTAGCACCCAGTCAGAGCCCACAAGAGACTGATAACAGAGCACTGCCCAGGGTTAGAGTGATTGCACTCACTTCCTCTTTGCCATCTCATTGGGCAGGTTGAGGTTGCTGATATTCCTGCATTAATAGGATGCGCGATGATACAAAGCAACATTAAGAAGGTGTGATGTGCAATGCGTGGTTTTTTTGTTCCCTTTTTAACCCGAGTTCAAGAGCTGGCATCCCATTAGAGCTCTATTGCTAATCAATGTGAGACATTATAGGTTGTATAAATCACACTCTGACACCTGCTGTATGGGTCGTTAACAGAGAACTCACCAGGGAGGGATAGACAGAACAAACATGCAGACAGGCTGAACACAAATGTCTGAGGCTCAGGATAACGAATTGATATTAGACCGTCATTATGGTGACCCAAAGAGCTGATCAGTGAGGAGAAAAACTGGTACAAAAGGGGGCCATACAGCTAAATAACTAGTAGTGATGCGTCTGAGTTAGTAAAGAAAACATTGGTTTAAGTTTCTTACAAAGATGCACTCACAGACTCGCTGCTTTCTAATAATGGTATGTAATCTAGGCTCAAATGATTATTTGCAATTTGCAGTTCCCAAACAACCACAGACCACCGGAGGTGTTTCTCAAATATTAGGAGGAAAGATGAGAGAGGTTCCTGTGAAAATTTTTAATTGAGGATGTAGATATTCTGCCCGAAAAGGCATGCAGGAAAGTGCACACGCAGGCATTTGTAACCTGAGTGTGGTACAGAGGGGGACCATCTGAAGACTCGCAGGCTCTTTGATGTCTTGTGAATACGGGCATAATGCATGTGTAATTAATAAGCCATTTGCATATGATGAACTAGGGCACTTAGTCAATGTTCTCGGGATACAAATACCTGAGGAAAACAATAACAACTGAGAACATTAAAAAAAAGGAGTCTACGCAGAAAAAGACAAATCTATGGCCCGCTTCGGATTAGAAATACATTAGCAGCTAATTATGTCCTAATTGCCAATATTTTAGCAGGTGTTTGTACTTAACCAGTGGTAATGCCCTCCTGGAACAAGCTCATCAGGAGTATTCTCAGGTGAATCTCTGCAGTCCTGTGTGATTATTATGCGACAAGATGGACTTGTGGACAAAAACATGGATAATAAAGAGGCTGCCGAACCTGGTGACAGTAACAACAACAAAAACAGCAACATAATAATAATCATCATCACAAAAAAATAACCAAAACTCACAGTGACACTGCTACCACCACCACCACCACCACCACTACTACTTCTACTACACATTATAAGAAGAAGAAAAATAAATGACGTAGGAAAAAATAGAAGAAGAAGAAAGTACTTGAGTCCCATCTGTGATAGAATACCAATGTAATCTTGACAATCATAAACTGTTATGCATGCTGAAATATTAGTGCTGTGAGCACGCAGTTCAAAAAGAAGTATTCATTTTTTTGGCCAAATATTTTCAAAGCAATCAAAGACTCTGGGAGGTGGAATTCTCTCACCTAATCAAACAGCAAATGTAACCCAGCGCTTGATTAAATATTGAGCTACGGAGTTTCAGATATCTTTTTTCATTGGCCTGCTGGCATTTGGCAGCAGGGGAGCATCAAACTCCTATAAGTCCCCAGAGTTAGTCCACTCTGGAAAAGTGCTGAGCCAGCAGATCAAACTGTAGAAATGTCACAGAGTGAAAGAAAATGAACTACAAGCGTGCATCGATTGAGAGTCTTCTCCACATCTTATAGACTTCCATGATGTTAATATGAACAAAACCAAAGTGAAGCTAGAATTTTTAATGTGCCTGATTTTTCATAATAAGACAAAATTAGGGTTTGTTGTATGTCAGTGTCATTGCTTATCACCGGGAAATAGTATCACTTATCACTATTTAATAGTAATTAAATAAGACTGTCTTTAAATCAAGCCTGATTTTTTGTAATTAGGCCATTTTCAGTAATTCTATACTCTTATTCTCATGGTTTTCACTGATAGTGGCAATGCAGCTATTTCTCTGCTGTTCTTCTGCAGCATTATCGCAAAAACTACCTTATTGCTGTTGGGAATCCATCATCTCCTGCTGTGTCTGCACATTAAAAACATTAATCTGCCAAAATACAGAGTCACTATCTTTTATTTTTTCTTCCTGTCACCCTCCACATCTTCCTCCTGGTTCTGTCGGAGACTTCTTCCTGTTAAAAGTGAGATTTTCCTTCTCGCTCTTGCCAAGAGTTTTCTGGTTGTTGGGGTTTAATTTGGATTATTCTAGGGTCTTTACCTTACAATATAAAGCACCTTGAGATGATTGTTGTTGTGACTTTGAGCTATAAAAATAAAAGTGGAATTGAATTCACTATTTTTGGTGAAGAAGAAATCCCACATTTTAAACTTTTTTTAAACTAGAAAATTACCTTTTTTTTTCTTTTTAAAATGAAGACAGTAAGAACAACTGAAATGTGCATTGCCAGACAGAAATAGTTGCAGCCAGAGCGAATGTACCAATCCACATTCTCAGTGAGGTGACCTGCTGTTGCTTAGAAAGCTCTTTGCATTATGTGACGCATGAAATCTGATTGTGGTGACTCATGGTATGAATCAAACGTTTAGTCTGCTGTCACTCTTCTGTTACCTGTTCAATGCATTTCAGCCTTATCTAACTACACTTGTAGTTACCAACACCAACCATAGGTGTCGCCAAATAACGGAGCACTGAAATTTTGAAAGATCATATCTTTAAAGTTATTAGTAAGGCCTGTGCTATTCCAAGATAACAACACGCGATACCTGTTGTAAACATCTGGTGCTCATGTCGCACGGATTCGCCGACACATCGGTAGCTCATCTTGCTCTTCATAAAAAGGCAGATTTAGGCTATGCTCTCAGAGTTGCAAATCCACATATCGTTGTTTGTTATTAAAATGATCCTAAACAATCATTCAGCCCTTTGCCTCAGTTTCACAAGTCTGAAATGCCATTTTGACAGATCCAAGCTCAATACCCAGTCTTACATCAAATATCTGTTCAACTTTTTCCCCCATATTTTTTTTTTTTGTTCTACTCCCCACACTCACCATTGTATTGTTCGACCTTGAGTGAGATGCTGTCAGGCGCTTTTTAGAACATAAGCGTTGCAGTTTCCCATAATCCACTGGGAGTGTTGAGGTGAGAGCTGTGGCCCAGTAGCACTCTGAGTGGCTGGCAGCGGATCAAAAGCAAACGAGGTTCCTGAGCTCATTCCAATTATAACAGCACACACTATCAACTACAAATACAAACAGCACATAAGTGATAGCACTGGTGGCCTGGAGGACTGCTGCCAGAGAGCAGGCAGCATGCTAATCAGGATACCTCTTGCCATGGGCTATTTAGGGAATAGCCTCTCATCCCACCAATTCCCCATGCCTTAACCAGGGAAACGAAAGAGAAGAAGGGGAGTGAATTCCCTGAGTGCACAATCCAAGGACAAAATATTAGAAAATGGATCTTTATCTTTGCTCTTGGCCAATATCCATATTAATTGCGAGAAAAAAGAACAACAATACAAATGCACTGAATAAAATATAAAGAGATTTGTCAAATACATACAGCTACAAATTAAGACCACCTCCTATACTCTGCTCTTATGTTAATTCAATCAAAAGGCCGACATAAAATAATGTCTAAAAAATTACTTAAAAAAATAATAAAAATATACCACGACTAATTTAATTTTCGTCCCATTTAATGCAAATTCCACACAGGCTTTCATTGACTTCACTAAGTAGGAATCAGACCGTGCCCTAAGGTTTAACCTTTGCAAAAGCAGAATGTGGAAAAACAAGCTCCTCATTCATTTGCACATCACTTCACACTGGTTATTGCAATTAGTCTGATTATTCATAACAACAATCTTCCCAAGCATCCCATTGTAGTCCGCCAATCCAGCAAAGTGATTTATATCCGGTCGACTGTCATGGGGAAAAAGGAAGTGAGATGTTTAGAGTAGTTCTGTGCTAACGTGCGCACGCCCCCACCTCACACGGACATCCCCTCAGAGCTTGGCAACTCTCCAGAGCCATGCAGGGGCTGCGGAGTACAGCGGGAGCCTGAGTGAGAAGCACACATTGTGCACTGCGGGACCCCACCAGCCCCGGCCTGAAGGCACAACTCTCAAGGACATGGAGAACTGGGGCAGAGAACTTCCAAGCTTCCCACTGTTAGGGCAGGCTGAGAAAAAAGGGAGAGTTTCCAAAGTGTCTCGATCTGTTTGAGCATTACCAGTGAAATGCGTTGTTAAAAGGGATATCATCAGTTCTCTTGTTCAGTAAACAATAATCAAGCAAAAGCCTGTTGTGCACAGAATACCTCTAGTCTGCAAGACATTTAAATGTAAAATGTATTATATAGAATTCACAATTAAACCCTATTATGTGTTAAAGAAGGGGTTAGACTGGTGTCACATCTCATATAGGTGGGTTACATTCCAGAGGAAAATGGTTAGAATAAAGTCTGAGTAGAAGTATTGAAAATGTGTGTGTTAATACACAGAGTCTAATCTCCCACTCAAAAATAATTACTGACCTGTATGACATTCGAGCAAGTGATACATTTGAATCAGCGGCTGATACAGCCTCGTGATCTCCATGTTGGGAAGTGTTTTTGCAGACAAATAAATATATAATCTGAAAACGGAGATATGAAGTTCTACTGAATATTTTTGTGAATAGTGACAGTGATAGATACAGTCCGGTTTTCATAAAGTGTATTCAAAAGCAGGGGGAAAAAGGCAAGGTCTTCAACACTGCTGGAAGAAACAGTATTAGCAGCAGCCCTTTACCTTATTGTCCTTCCAGTCAGGAGCTCGGGATTACTGTGGGTCAACCCCCCTCTTCCTACAACAGGGAGAAGAAACCACACTGATCTGAGATGGAGTACCCCCAACAAAACCTTACCACATCGACCCATGCCACCATCCTGGGCCTCTAATGGAAGTCCTGGGCATCCAGATGCCTCCCCCGCTCTGACATGGGCGTCAAGTAGCGCTCTTCTCATCACTGGAAGCAGCAGGCTTCACAGCTCTCCTTTTCTCTCCCTGGGACTGGCTTTTTTGGAACATTGCAGGCAGATGTGTCCAGATGAGCACGTTCTAATTTGTAGGCCCAGGTTAATGCTCTGCCAGAAGCCCTGGAGGATCAATAGCTTTATTTCCCTAAAATGCCGGCATGGTGAGAACCAGCTCACGGGGTGCTTTTAATACCGCCACAGTTCCAGCGATGACTGGGTTGTATTGATTGTGCCCATGTGGAACTACGTGCACCTTCTGGGGAAGGATCTATTTGTGTCACCCTGGGCCGGGATGGGGGCTCCACTGGAGGAGTTGAGAGCTCAGCCAATGGAGGATGCCAAAAACATCAAAACAGCCATGTTTACAGATTACCCAAAGGGAAAGCAAATTACAGCAATTATGCAGGCTGTGGGAATACTAATATCAGCATACCTGCTATTTTACCCAGAGACTACTTTTTTGAGGCTAGAACACATACAAAACAGCACACTCAATTTGATTTGATAGCTAAACCCTCAACAAACGATGGGATTTAAGTGAAGCTCTGCACATCAAATGCATGCAAAACAATGTCTTTCTAGGGGATCACCCTGTTTGTGTATCGTCAGGTCCAAAAAATCTTTTCAGTTGTTTTGAAACTAGATATAATAGCTTACACAAATATGCGTGAAGCGAGCGTGTATCTGGCAAGCATAATGCGATACTAAACGTTGTCTCGACCATATTTATGATGTCTTCTAAACAATGACAATTAATCTTTCTTTGTAAACACAGCAAATTGCTCTACGGAAAACTCATTTACTCTTGCAGCATTTATCTCATACATCAGTGCAGAGACAACATACAAAGGAGTCTTATCCAAATCGCGGGCCTTTTGTTTGCAGCTTTCCTGACATATTCATGACTGGGGCCATAATAGTCAGATTTCTGTTATATCCCCCAGGGAGAGCAGAGAGAATGGTGTCACATCCAATTACCGCAGCACACTGTAGAAGTAAATCAAAACTCGTGCCGTGAACTCTGCAATCCGAGGTGCAAATGCACGCACACACAAACAGACACGCACTGTACAAGCAAAGCGGTCCAACAGTTATATCAACATTGATGGAATATCGGAAAACACATTCTTCTGCTAACTTGGAGGTCATTTATGGATTACGCAGGGAAATGGGATTAGCTGGAGGCTGTTGGCTGCCTTCTCCTCAAAACATAAATTGACATATATAAGATCTAGGAGTAAGTGAGGCAGACAGCGCTTACTCAAGACTTTTCAGTTATGGATTTGTTTGCCGGCGTTCAGAAACTGAATGAGGACTATGATGTGCTCCCGTTTGGACGAGAAACAATCGGGTCACCATACTCACCCACACCTTCTCCTCAGCACCAATTTTTTTTCTTTTCTCCCCTGCAAGAGAGAAATGGATGCCTTTGTCTTTTCCTCCACAGTAGTCTTTGGGAGGCCTGGTGGTTTGGTGGTTGGAGGGTATCTCAGCAGTGCATAGCCCCATTTCACCCTGGAGCGGTGCAAAGCTCCTGCCCAATAAAACAGGCTGCATCCCCAGGGCCCCTCCCTCAAGCCTCCAGTCAGGGCTTGTTTTTGCACCATTTATTTAGTGTGACACATCTCCAATTAAACTGTGGAGGCTGCTGCATTCCCCCCATAACTACCTCTTATACCTCCCCATAGACTTTCTGTCACACTGAGAGTGTGGGTATGAGAGAGTGAAAAGGAGAGCTAGTGTGGAGACGGGGGGGGGGGAGAGAGAAAGAGAGAGAGATCACATCTTGCCTGCCAGCTATGATCACGATGTCATTTTCTCCTCAGTGGTTAGGAGCCTCCTCTGAAAGGTGCCCTGAATTATAATTATCAAAATATTGAACAAGATAATCATCCTCTTAAATGATGCTGCCACTTCACTATTTGCCATCACAGAACATGCATGGTGTAATGCTCTCCTGCAAGCTTTCTTGATAACTTATTTAGATCTGCACAGCCAAAGACATCTTCTTTTCTTCAATGGAAAAACAGGTGGATTTTTCGAATGTTAAGCTTGTCAAATGTATTTCCAACCCTCAAGCATCCACGAGAGCCTAAAAAGCAAAGCTTTTATAGGAAGCAAGAGTCTCCTTGCCACCTCTTCATCCTCCCACGACGGCCCGAGACACAGTCACAGGAGGAGTGACTTTGTCCGACCCCAATACCGTCTGCAAGAGCGCAGCTGAGGGCAGCAGCTGCCAGGGAGGACTGGTGGGGGAGCGCCCAAAACGCCAGCTCTGCCAAGCAGAGGGGCCAGGGGGAGCCCCAGTGGCAGCTGGGAAGGGTGGGGCAGCCAGCTGTGGAGCAGCAGGGTGGTGGGGTGACTAGGCGACGCCACTAAACCTGAGCAGGGATACACAAATGTTCACACAAGCACATAAAGCAAAAATAAAAACAGGCGCACTGCAAAAAAAAGTTCTTTCTCGCTTCTTTTCTTAAAGCACTTCTGCTGCACTCATTAATCCAAACACACATTTCATCAGCACTAAGGCATCCCAAGCAGTCCGCAGCGCTCTTAATACCGCACCGCTCTCCCATCACGTGCTTTGGCCACACATCTGGTGTACCATCTGTATCACTCCCCCCAATGTGACAGGTAGTCCCTCTCCCTCTCTGGAGGGAGCAGAAGGGGAAAGAGGGACACGGAAGGTAATTTTGGGTGTAAATGTGGTCTGGACCTCTCTGGATGCATCTGGACAAAGCAGACACGCTGCTGAGCAGGGCAGGGTCATTATCAGTTGGAAACTGACTACCAGATAGCAGATGAAGACAAAACAATTATATCATACTGTCACATTATGACAGCACCAATAGTGCACATCTTGTTTATGCTGTTCAGGATGAATGTTTCTGGTGTCATAAACAGTCTCTTGATAAACTGTCAATATCTATAAATTACACACGGCAAAATATATTAAAGATTCTTCCGATTTATTATAATGTACAGTTATACATTGCCATGACACAAATGTGACCACCACTTAAATGGGGTGCAGAATGAAAAATATTAAAACAACCATATAAACAATACCAGGAGGACACTGAATTCCTCTTTTTATGTCGCTGTACACGTGGGAATCAATAAAATATGCACCATAATACAGATATCAAGCCAGTAATATAAAACTGCACAACCAGTCTTTACTGTGAAATTAAGGAATCGATTTCAGAACATTATTTTCACATCTTATGTTACATATTTGACAGTAACAATCATTTATTCACACACAACACTATTTGAATGGCATCAACTTAGACGTTTATTCAAAGGGGAGGAGGGTTTCCAGCACTGTGAACAAACTAACGTTATCAACTAACAAATGAAGTACTTGCCAGATATATTTGTAATACCGAGTTGGATTCTTTCCCCATCCACTAATTTGCAGTCAATGGACAAGACTGAGGTGCATGTATAGAAAAAGTAAAAAATAAAAACAGGGCTCCAGAGAGCATTTACTCACAATTTTCAGTGGCATCTGCTACATATTACCTCTTCGGGCGCATTTATGAAATAGAGGCCAACAACCATTATTCTGTCAAGTACTGTGGGTTTGGGGAAAAAAAAAAAAAAAAAAAAAAAAAAAATTACTCACCCACTTTAAGAGAAAAAAAAAAATCTAAAGAACTCGCAGAATACACCAGATTTCTGATAAGTATGATGTTCATATTTGTTTACTGATGAATTACTGTGTATGTCAAAAAAAATCCCTGTTCTTATATTTCGGTGTTCGCGCTGCTGATGTTGCAGATTTAATTGTTCCACAATTAAACAATTAAAGGAAATGTGCTGGATGGGATCTTAAAGAGCATTAAAAAAAACCAAAGAAACAAAAACATTGACACATACACTTGATGAAATTAACAACACAGCTTTAGTACTAGTTTCCAATGTCTTATACAAAGTTAGCTTGATCTAAAAAGCATAAAATATATTTTTACATCATCACATACATCAAGACATGTACCATGGCCTAGCTGGAAGTTCACTTGGTGCACCATTTCATCTTTCCCTGTCCCCCACACAATTACCTACTGCTGGCATTATTGCTTCTGATGATCGGGGAGCTGAAGGATCGAGAAACAATGCACCACGTAGATTCAAACTGTACATTTACATCATGTGTTATCCAAAATTTTGTTAGCCCATTTCACAATCTGCAATGCTAAAGGATAAGGCAGTTCCATTTTTAAGGCATTGCTGCTTTGAGACATACTGGACCAGAGGTGACTCGCTGACTTTGACGTAATGTCAGCAAATATGATAAACATGACTACATCTTATCAGCAAAGATAAAATCCCAAAGAGAGGGGAAACTGTATCTTGTATTTTTGAGCATTGTGTGTTTGTGTCCGAGAGATTAAAACCATCATTAAAGTCTGCTTCGTAACTGACCAGAGGTCAGAGCTTAGAGATCAGAGCAGAGCTGTGTTGGTTGCTGTGATCACTTCTCATTGCTGGTAATTTCCATACTGGCCCTGTGGAGAGAAATGCAACATCCTCGTGATACTGACCTTTTCAAAACAAACAAACAAACAAAAATAAATAAATAAATAAAAAAAAATCAGAAGTTTATGTTCACAAATCTCAATAAGGTGCAGACAAAAATCTGTGGTTTCAACCATATCATACTGCAAACCGTGATTTATGCCTGCACTGACTGGTTTTGACCAGCAGATGGCAGCATAACCTCACAACCTGTGAGCTCTAAATTCGAACTTTTTACCTCAGGTTTCAGCAGCAGCATGGCTGAGGACGATAATCCTTATTAAACAGTGGACACTAATTTTCAAGTGAGACAAATTCAGTGGAAGAACAGCAGTATTCTCTTTATTCCTACACAGGGGTCGAAGTATGTGTTTGACTTTAATGGAAAATGCAATGGAAGCAAATTTGGAAACAATGATTTGAAAGATAAAATTTAAGACCAGTGTCATACATTGTAGAGATTAAGGACAGTCAGAGAATGTGAGCTCCTGTCTGTCTTATTACAATCTAAGAATGCTGTGTTTCTGGACCTCATATCTTTACAATTCGACCCCTGGTTAATAAAAAAAAGAAAAAAAAATAGAAAAGGAAAAATTTAAGAAAAAGAAAAGATGGGTAAAGAAAGACAGACGAGAGACAGAAGAAACAAAACAAATGCAAATTAAGGCTAGGTGGTCAAGCGTCTAGATTGGACGTTGAGGTCTTCACAGCAACCATTACCTTTGCTTCTTACAGAGCTAGTCAGGGGTTCAAATCCCCGGGTCTTTATTTCCTCATGTGCCCCTGAATATTCAAAGATAAAGATATCAAAGTGTAGCTGTGGTCCCCACATAAGACCACAGGAAATACAGGGCAACAAACAGATCTTCCTTTAAACACTAGAGCAGTCTGCATCAAGTTTAAGGAAGAATCTTCTTTAAAGCCCTCATATTTCACTGGAATGGCATACCACATTAGCCAGAACACAACAATATTAACATAGAAAACCCTTTTAGGAAGAACACATTTAACCACCGAATATGATGACAGCATGCATAACGTACTACTGCTTAATTTTTACCATCGTACTTCACTTACATTAATTACTGGTCTAACTGAGAGTTATATATAACATACAACTTAGCATGGCAATAAACACAGTAAGAGAAAGCCTAAGTGCAATGTACAGACAAGCCTCTGTCACTGTCCATTGTTGGCGTTATACTCACCTGGTCATAACCATAAGGGCGCTGCTGTTGGCCCTGTGGGGGACCGGGTTGTGGAGGGCGATAGCCCCCATACTGCTGTCCCTGCCCTTGAGGATAGTTAGGATACTGTCCTGGGGCACTTTGGGAGGGACCTACAAACAAACACATTAATAAATGGAGAACTTTTTATGCTTGTCAGCCTTGAGTGAACCCAAAACTCTTTGATTGCTGGGCACTGTTAACAGAGAAATGAAATGCTTCCACACAGTGTAGTTTATTATGAACACAGTTTATTAAAAAGAAGAAGAAAGGATATGGAACAAAAAAAAAAACTAATTTAGGTTGAAGCACTGAAGCATGCAGTGCAGGAAAATTCTATAAAAACTGACTGTCAACCAGTGTTACTGAAGTGTTAAGGTGCAGCATCAAAAACAGGTTTATACTTGAAGTCCTAATCCGGCTCTGATTCTGCCAAACTCATTTCCATTTTTCTTATGCTTTGGACTTGTTATTCTGAAAACTTTGGGAAATACCTGTTAGTTTACATTAACTAGTGGGCTGCAATAAAAAAAAAAGTGATGGATGACAAAAAGAATAGCGGATCTGTCAGACCCATTTGTTAGGGCTGCCTCCACCACGCCTGACTCAGTAATGAATGAGAGCGAGTGAGTCAGGCTGGAGACAGGCAGTGGTTCCCTAATGCAAGGAGACATCAAAGAGATTCTGTTGGTCTTCATTAGAGGAGCAAGCATCATTTAAAAAAAAAAAAAAAACCCCCAGAAAGACGGGAAAAAAAGCAGGGGGGGAAAAAAAGGTTGTGTATATATTATATTATTATGTTATATATGCTCCTGTACAGATGTTGTGAAGGACTGGGCAAAGTCTGACTGGAGTTGAAGTCAAATGAGGCCCACGCAACATCATTAGGCGCTCATAATGCCTTATGCTGTTGAGCATAACCTTGTGGGGGCCTGAGAGAGCAGGCATGTGTATGTGCCAGATGGATCTCACCTCACAACCTCTGCGTCTCCAGTAGCTCATTACTTGCATGAGCTCTGGCTCAGACAGAGGGTGAGTGATGGAAAGTTGCAGAGAAAAATGGGATGAGGAAAGAAAAGCCTAAAAGCTGCAAGAGCTACACTGAAAGTGCAAGGAAAACATTTTTTGACTAATTTATTTCCAGGTATTGTTGTAAAACATGAATGTTTCTACTTTCAATTATTTTTCAGACAGTTTCTATTATCATGTATAATTTGCTAACATGATATTACACAGCACTACTAAAATTAAGTAACTGTAATCATTAAGAACGGTTGTGTCGTTCAACTCTCTGCTCAAAATGATATCTTGATATGCACAAAGCTTAGTTACATCAAGCAACAGTGTATAAAGGAACAATGTTTTTTCAACGGCTATAAGGCACCCAAAGAGGGCTTATAGCGCCTCCTACAGGGGAAATAAAATTTTTGCCGTAACTCACCATATCCCTGTTGTTGGGGTGGATAGCCCTGTTGACCTGGGTACTGCTGCTGAGGAGGATATCCCTGTTGCTGAGGTGGGCCTTGCTGGTATGCCTCCTGCTGCTGGCCATATTGAGCATTACCTTTGAGGGGGAAGGGGGCAGCAGCGAATGTGAGCAACATGTTATTGACTACAGCACAAAAGCAAGGAAGACTGTGAATAAAATATCTTACTATCCAACGAAGAGATGAATTTGATTTGTAAGAGTATGATATGTGCCAGTGCTCTTATAGAGGAAATAAAACTCAGACACTACTGCTACACTACGGCTGTAGTAGGGAGTGTCAGGGTCAGAAGTCAGTGTCCAGCCACCATATCAGATTTGTGTGAAGTATGAAGTCTAACATCAGTTTTGTATGAATAAGTACGAATATAAAAATAAAGTACAAGTTTACATATTAATAATTTCTTCTAAGATAGGAAAAAGAGGTAACAGGTCATTATTGTGAATTTCAAACATGCACAATCATATTTAATAGCAGCACATTTTTAACATACATATTTTTCCTCATTTTTGCCATTAAAACGACTAAAAAGAAAAACAAACAAACAAAAAGAAAAATCCCAAAGCAAATCACTTGTGTTTGAAAGGTCAAAAGAGAAACAGTGTAGAAAGAGGGAAAATCAAAACAAAAGGAGAAAAAAAAAGGTAAATGTTAATTGAAGAAAAAAAAAGAAAAGAAAAAAAAAAGCTACATTTTAGTAGGTAATCTTAAAAGTGTGTTTGCTTATGCAATTAATACTATCCCTAAATACACCAACAACAAGAAAATCTACTGCACATGAGCCGTTATATTTTGACAAGAATGCAAAGGTGCCATACTTTAAAAAAAAAAAAAAAAACATTTGAAGACTTCAGTGTCGCTACTGCGGCTCTTAAACAAACCCCACAGTTTTTGATTTCAAATGTCAGTCTGCTTTACGTGAAGTGGACAGAGGCACACCTACAAGTGCTTATAAATATGAATAAGGTGGCTGTGGTTCAGGAGGTAAATCGCAAAGTTGGCAGTTCGATCCTCTAATCTACATGTTGAAGTATCCTTGGGCAACATAGTGATTCATAAGTTTCCCCCATAGCATCTATTGTAATGCGAGTATGTGAATGGGTAAATGAGGAAAACTCTTGAGTGCTCAAATAGAAAATATATATAAACACATATGTACTTATCAGCTACTGCACCAAAAAAGTGCAGTAGCATGATATCAGGCTACTTCTGCACAACTTTACCGTAACGCCTCAAATAAGACTGTCCCTGACTTTTCTTTCACCCCAACTCGAAGAGACCCGTTCACGAATAAGCGGAGTCAGCATTACAAGAACTGTATGACTGCTTAGATCCTGATTTATCAATGGACAGCAGCACCTTTGTTTTTTACTTTGATTTCCCCAGAAAATAATGAAGAAACTGAAGTGTTTGCTTTGTCACAGTCTCTTTGCATCATTTGTGTTTTAACACAAGTCCTGGGTTCATTTGTTGAGGTTTTTGTTTTTCCTTGTTTCCAAGCGGCTGGAAGGTTCTCCTACCTTCTGATGCTCCCTGTCCTGCGTGACTGTACTGGTCCCCATAGTAGTCTTCCTGCCCTGGATACTGCTGAGGGGGTCCTACATACACATACACACAACATACACACAAGTAGATTCAAGGTGTTGTTGGATTGGTTGTGTGAGGGGAAGAGTAAAGAGGATGGATTCCTTGCCACTAGTTCCTAGTAGAAAGCTTTCTTTTGGTCACTTGACTAATTTTTATAGAGGCGGGAGGCTCTAGGTTACATCTTTAGTCGCCAACATCTCTGTGAGCAACAGTGGAGGAAATAAGAGGGAACTGGGAGGAATGAGAGTAAGAAATACAGGAGGGTGGGTTAGGGAGAGGAAAGACCAACACTCACAACTCGCACACATAAGAAACACACTCCGAAAGAATATACCTTGCTGTGGGGGTCTGTAGGGCGGCATTGGCCTTTGCCCCATGACATGATTCCCCTGGTTGACTTGGCCAATCATGCCCATTGGGTTCTGTTGTCCTTGGTAGTGCTGTCCACCACCACCAGGAGGCATGTTATATTGCTGTGAGGGAGGCTGCTGGTGCATCATTGGACCTGAAGTAAACAAAAAAATAAAAAATAAAAATGAGCTGTCAGAGAAATGACAAGGCACTGCAAAACCATTTTCAACATGTTAAAGACTTTTCTTTTGTGAATGTATTTTTAGACCTATTTCACGTCCACGATGACTAAAAAGAAAAGAAGGGCGATTTTATACAATAATGCAATTGGAAATTAATGCAATTGAGTAGAAGATAACAAGTTTTCTGCTTTACCTTGATTGGGCTGCATGTTCATGTTTGGACGAGGCCCATAGTTTCCCATGGGTTGGCCTTGGGTCATATTCATTTGGCTCTGAGATGGCATGCCCTGGGAGGAAGGGACAGCGTGATTGTAGCCACCCATGGAGCCGTGGCTGCTGGGGGGCATATTCATAGAGCCACTGGGCATGTTCGGGGGCTGGTTGGGGCCTGGACCAGGACCTTGCATGGGCATGTGATTAGGTCCTGAAAAATAAGAAGAAGATCTCCATGATGCTTTGAAAGGTAACAGAAAAATATATATATATTCTGAGACTTCCAGTAGAATTGTAAGTTACTATTGATGCTATTTACATCCAGATGACTTTTCTAATAATTTCATCACAGAGTTGACAATCATAGTTTTCTTGTCTCTATATTTTTCCCTTGTCGATAACAACAAGAACGAGCAGTCATCTTGAAGGATTCATTCCAGCCTGCCAAATCTAAGTCTCTTGCAGCTTTGAATAACCAAACAAACTGGATAACAGTAGCAAGGATCAGTTGATCCTGGATCACACAGTTAATACTGGATCTTCTAAGCAATGTATGAAACACGGGGTCCAGATATCACAATTCGAAGGAGAACAATAATAGAGTGTTTTCTATGTTGTGTGACTACTCCATTTCTGCACATAGTGCTGAACGATCAGGTCAGGGGATTGTTCGCTGTTGCATTTTCTCGTATCTAGCACACAACAAGAAATACTCCACTTATAGTTTGCTGCCCGAGTGTGCAGGAGGCAAAGGCACATGATGCCCACACACTTGCTGTGAATAGCAAAGGACAAATACCTAAATTTTCAAATGGCTACAACAGGACATTACCCAGATTTTGTGCTACGCAGCTGGCAGGTTAAAGACTGTTTAATGTCTGATCCAACTGTGTATGATGTTACCTTTGTTATGTAACAATAAGAACTGCATGATGGGAAACATGGGAAACACAATGTGTACTACCAGGGCTTGTCAAATATCTTTCATTTTTCCTCAGTTAATTACCATGTGGTGCAGACGTCAGCACATTTTGTTTTATAAAATTGTTAATTCAGTTCTTCTTAAAAAAAAAAAAAAAGAAAAGAAGAGAAAAGAAAGAAAAGAAAATGCTCCCTCCCAAAAAAAACAAAACAATCAATAACAGGAGAAAGACAATGATGCATGCATGAACTATGCTACTTCAGCAGAGAAGGATAACCACAATCAGATGGAGAATCAAGCCCAAGACCACCACAGCTGGCAAATGGGTGACATCATCCTTCAGCATGTTTGCCTATAATACCTTAGAGCGACCTCCCTCACAGTTCTGTGGTGTTGCTAGGCAACCCAAGTGAGACAGGAACTGAGGGAAAAGGAGAAAGAGAAAAGAAAGACAAGGCAGGGAAGTTAAGGTGGGGCGGGGGGGGGGACACATACCAGGCATCTGTCCATTCATCTGGTTCTGCATATGTGGGGCTGGAGGGCCGCCGCTGACCATACCCTCAGAGGGCATGTTGTGACCGTGAGGAGGCTGAGGAGGGGGGCCACTTTGGTTCATGCCACCAGGACCCATGGGCATATTTTGAGTGGGCGGCTGTAGGTGCACAACACAGACAAAAAAATAAATCCACATGACCTCTCTGAAAACAGATCTCAACCTGAGCCACTCGAGATAAAAACTCCTGAAAAAAATATGATAACTCTGATACAGAGATTGCGGCATTCATGTAGAACACTAATGTAAGGAGAATAAAATCTATTAATATACACTGAAAGGAAAAAAGTTTTTCAATAAAAGGAACAGCTAGAAACCTTCAATGATTAAAAAAATGCATAGATAGACAAAGTTGCAACAAACTGAACAAAACTGGCTTAAAAAACTAGCCTGAACTAAGACTGTTATGCATGCAGCAGTTTAAACTGTTTATGGCTTAAAAGCAGCAATTAAAACCGTTCTCTAGTCTGCATTTCTTTCAAACAGCTGGTCCTAATCTCAGCTGTTTGAGTCATTGACAACCCCTCCAGAAACATGCTCACCATGCAGCATATTAAGAAAATGAATGTGCCCACACTCATCATCTGAGTTTAAGGTATGTAAGCAACATTTACTCATAAGAATACACTCACTCCTTTACTATATGATTGTTAGCAAATCAGTGACTTCAATCACTTTTGTAACCACTGTGCTTCTTCGCAACTACGGATGGGAATGCAAGAATAGTTCCAGTTGAAAATCGATAACAGATTTTAATGGAATTAATCAAGTCTAATAAAATTCTATGCCTCCAAGCTTATCAATTCTTCTTATTCGATGCCGACAACTGTTTTGCGTAGATGAGCACGCCAAATAAACTGCAAATAAAAGCCTTTTTTGGGCCATTTCTACACTGTGTTCAGACACATTGTACACAGTGTTGCTTGTTGATGCTGGGAACCTTAGGGCTGAGTAATTGATCAAGTTTTAATATGAATTAAGTTTTGGCTTCCAAAGGTAATCGAGATATAATGATGACTCTTTATCCCCATTTGCCTGCATCCACTGTGACTGGCAGTTGCTCTTGTGAGATGGGCTTTCTCGGGCTAACTTCAACCATTTTTTTTCCCCTCTCTCCATGTACCTATTTACATCTTTTATTGGAATTCGGTTATATTTAAAGGTCAAGGAAAGCACACCTTTATTTGAGGTTTAATAAATGTTCTAGTTGATAAACACTCCTTTGAGTTAATCAAGATTACATTTAATGACTTGAAAAAAATAAATTGTGCTTTTAGTTTTTGACATATTTGACTCTTGTAGCCTACTTGTTAATCAAATGGGTAATTGTTACAAAATGATTAAGAGCATGGATAATCCAACTATAAGCAGACTCAATAATTACACTACTACCAATAAAAACAATATCAATATTAAACACTACTAACAAGTGCCTGAGAGCTTAACCAAACTGAGAAATGAATAGATTTTCTCAGCAAAGGATTCAATTTGTTCACCCAAAATATTTATTCTACTTAATGAAGCCTTGCGAATGAGCACTACTGGCAATAAATCCTTAAATGGCAGCTACAACAGCTCAACAGATAGCACTCATACATAAAGAAATACTGCAGTCTGTTTGTACTGAACATCCATAACAGTGAGGGTTTTCAAAAGACTTATTTTAATTTTGCTGACAGGGAAAAAAAAAAAAATCATGACTTTGTTCAAAATTCTTAATCTCATTAAAAAAATGTTTCTTTAACATTGATGATTTATCTAAAACACCCAAGTGACCTGAATTGGGTATGATCGAAGAAGACAGGTACAGAGAAGACAGTCAGACATTTCAGTCATTCACAACAACCACTAAGAATTCATACTCACAGCAGGGAGGAGAGACTGCATGTTCTGATTGGAGTCTGCTATCGTCGCCAAGTACACTAAATTTCTGTGCAGCATCTGTTGATACCTGGGCAAGTGAACAGTGCAGTGTTTGAGTGAATGGGAACTTGAAATAAATATAACGTGAAATAAAAAAAATAAAAAAAACTTAATAACTCAAATAACTTACTGTGAACACTCAGCCGTTTTGCCTTTACTCTGGAAATCCATTATGCACTGGATCAGCTGGTTGTTTTCATCAAGTAACTGCAATGGTAAATTCAGATATTTCTATTACGTGTGTTACTCAATATAACTTCCCAAAATATTCATAATAAAGCAGACGAACTTGGTCATTTGGCGTGACAATTAATTTACTTGCCGAATGTTATTCTGTCTTAATTTTGAGACAGTGAAGGGTCGTGTTTTGTAAAATGTGAGTGTGCGTTTCTAGCCAACAAAAGACGCGTCTTGCTAGCTAGCTGTGCTTTGCTAACAAAACCACAGGCCTCCATTAACCTAAAACACAATTATACGTTAGTCCGATAAATCCACCCAAGACTCGTACTCCACACGTGGAGTGCCGTTTCCAGGGAGGTTCATATTCACCGCGCTCTGACCCTGTAACATTGTTCCTGAGCTGCTCACAGTTGGACTTGGATGGGCACTGCTACATTGATTATCTCAACGGCTAGCCGCGTTTGATGCCACAGCCTCCATTCTGCGACGCGCTAAAATAGATGAATTACCTTTTGTATTCCAGCGGGTGTTATATCACCCTTCCCACGCTGTCTGTGAGGTGCAAATGCCACCGACATGGTGATACTATAGAATATTAACGTAAGCTACAGCATAAAAGTTAAAAGTAGCTAACACACTGAACAAATCGGTAGAACTCAGATCAAGCAGTTGAGAATACGATGCAATTTCGTAATGCGGTGGTCCGTTTTGGGGGACGAAGTAGCACATTTTAACTCATAGTTACTGATTTCTGCTTGTTCTGACCATACATGAGTAATTGATGTAAAACTTAAGATCAGATAAATCATAATATATAAGAAAATTTATTTAAATAGCTAAAATCACACACATTTTGGCTTAATTAAATTACAATTTCACCTATTTTTCATATAATGGAACAGTCTAGAGCTAGACCATAAGACCATATAAAATAAACTGCCAGAAAAAGGGGGAAAGCGGAGCGTTTAGTGTATATATCTAATTAAAAATAACATTGCATATATTTTGGTAGTAATAACTAATATCAGTCCTGGGATTTATGTACTCTTATTCACTCTTATAGCATCCGTATTCAAAGGAGGAACCTCTCTCAATATATAAAGTAAATGAAACTTGATATTAAAATACCGTATATGCTCGTAGTGTAATATTCTACTTTTTACGATTTCTGTTTTTCGGAGAACCAATAAAATTATACAGAGTATTATGTTTTAATCACAAGTTCCCTCTGGGTGGACTCCACTTTTGGTATCGTCTCAGTTCACAGGTCATGCGCAGGCGCCCTTTTCAACACACGGAGTGAATCGCTTGTTGCTAACAAGCTGAATCATTTGGTAGCCTTTTCTCCAGTTTATTGCTATAATACGCGTCTTGCGGTGCAATGGCGGCAAGATATGACAGAGCTATTACTGTCTTTTCTCCCGATGGTCATCTGTTTCAAGTGGAGTATGCACAGGAAGCTGTAAAGAAAGGTTCTACAGCGGTAAGTCTTTAAATGAAACTAATGCTAAAGCTAACGATAGCAACATGGGTGACGCTAGATTAGCCGATCAACGCGCGGCTAGCGGTTTCCTTTATGTGTTTAGCAGTTTTCTTTCTTAACACCTTCTGTTATGGACAAAGGCTTTGTTGCAATTTTACGAGCTTGTTGGCGTGCTAATGTGTAATACATATTTTTAATGCCGGAAATGGCAAACAAAAAGCAGTCAGCGTTAGCTAGCATTTTGTCGCTGTGTCACTCTTCACTTAACTTTCATTTTCGTTGTGTTGGTACTAACTGACAGGAGTTTGCAAGTACCCATGATTGATTATTACCTGGTCTGGAAAGTTGAATTTTACTCAGCATATTATATCTCCCTCTAAATCAGCGAAAAGCCACTGTAGTAGCCTCATAACTAATGGTAGTTATGTTAAGGTTTAGTGACAAAGGTTATAAACTCACAAAGCTACTAAGTCGCAGCTCCCCTGGTTACAGGTAACATCTGTCATAATAGTGGCTTAGAAAGGACACTGAGAAACGATGAAGGCTAAACCAAACGGTTTATATTTATTATATGAAAATAAATGCAAAAAAAAAAAAATTCTAACTTTAGAGTGTTTGGGAGTAATCTTAAATAAGTCCTAATCAGGGTTGTTGAGTAAATTTGGCTATGATAACTGATTACTTTGTAGAGGGCTCCTTTTTGGACAGGTGGACCACAGAAAAAACCTCACATAAAAATAAAAAAACCAAACACCTGTGACCTGAGCAGAGTTTTTAATTGGGTTTTACTGAGGTTGTAACTAGGGCTGCCACGATTTGTCGACTAGTCACGATTACGTCGACTATCAAAATCGTCGACGACTGATTTAATAGTCGACGCGTCGTTTGAAGCTTTGTAAGATCACAAAAGACGCAGGAATAAGTGGCAGGATTTAAGAGTGTAATAACGGACTGAAACAGAAGATGGCAGCATTGCATGTACAAGGATGTCAGCTACCGCTAAACCCCGAAGAAGAAGAAGAAGGAGCAGCTGTGTCCCAGAATTCATAGCGCGGCCCAGCGCAGTTTCCAACAATGGCGGCAGCTAGTTAGTTTTAATGTTACTCTTATTATTCTTTCTGGGTCACAAAATAAACGTTTAACATATTTTCAGGCGAGAATGTAGCTGTGTAAACCTCAAATATCTGCTCAGTTTATCAGGACACCACATATTTTCAAAAGCGCTCCGACGTTTTCGGAGACATCTGTTACCCACTAGCTCGTTAGCGAGCCGGGGGCTAGCTCACTAGCGCCGTGAGAACACCGGACTCCCCGCAAATCGTTTTCAAACCCACCGCGGTCTTTCGCTACTCAGGTTAAATATATATGAGTCACTTAGATAACTTAAAATGTTATTGTTTGGCTTTTTTTTGTATTTTATTTGTTCCTGAGTAAATCAGTTTGTCTGAGATTAAAGTTATAGTTTTTACACAGCTGAATAAACGTCAAGCAGACAACTGATTATCAGAAGTGTGAGATGCTCCAGAATATACTCCAGTGTCCTGTTATATTTTAGATAGCAAGGAGTTTATTAAACTTCACCGAAACAATCTGCAAATTTCATTAAAATTTAATAAACTATCATCTTGTCTTTATTTTTAGTTAGCACAGACCTTAAACACTTAAAGCTGTAAGCTAATGATAGTTATATAAGAGCAGATGCTGCTGGTGCAATAAGCTGTAGTTTTACGTCCAATGGATGATGATCTGATTAGTCGACTAATCGCAAAAATAATCGGTGACTAGTCGACTATCAAAATAATCGTTTGTGGCAGCCCTAGTTGTAACTGAAAAATGTCATCACTCTCTTCTAATTCCTCTTTTGGCTGCTCCCTTTAGGGGTCAACACAGCAGATCATCTGCCTTTGTCTCACCCTATCCCAAGAATCCTCTTCTGTCATGCCAACCCTCTGCATGTCCACCTTCATTACATTTATGTATCTTCTTTTTGCTCTTCCTCATTTGCTCCTGCCTGGCAGCTCCATAGTCAGCTCCCTTGTTCACTGTATTCACTATCTCTCCTCAACCTCAACCTGAGCTGTCCCTCTGATATACTTTGCATTGTGTACTTACTTTCTTTAGTCAACTTATTGGGGAATTTTTCATTTACACCTGGACACATAAACTTATTTGGAGCCTTGCAGCTTAAAACTCTGCCAAATCAAACATGCAGAGGTATCCGCTTTGTAGATTTATTTGGGAATCTGAATATTTGCTGTATACTATTTACTCACGTCAACTGCTAGCCTGTGGGAGAAAATTAATATTAATGTTTTCTTTTTTTCTTTTTTTATATATGCAGGTGGGAATCAGAGGTAAAGACATTGTTGTCCTTGGTGTGGAGAAGAAATCTGTTGCAAAGTTACAGGAGGAAAGGACTGTCCGCAAGATATGCGCACTGGATGAGCACGTCTGCATGGCATTTGCAGGTATCCCAGATAATACTTTTCTTTCCATAACTGAATAATGTGTTCATTATTTAACATGGCATAGTAGAAGACAGCTGTGTCATGTGTTAGTACTTGGCTTTTATATTTTTGTTTTAGCTTTGTAATGTGTTAAATGGCCTCATTCATTGTTTTATAGGTTTGACCGCAGATGCTCGTATTGTGATAAACAGAGCTCGTGTTGAGTGCCAGAGCCACAGGCTAACAGTTGAGGACCCAGTCACAGTGGAATACATCACACGCTACATAGCTACACTGAAACAGGTATGGAAGCATCTGAGCAGTCGTTTACTGTTAACACCTTCAAAAAGGCATGTGTTAGCTATTCCTTTCAGTAGGCATTTGTGCACTGCACCATGGTTGCTAGCCGTTTCATTTTCAGTACAGAGTCATGAATAACCTGTCAAATTTTTTTTTAATTTTTATTTTTTTAAATGTATTTGTAGCGCTATACTCAAAGCAATGGTCGCAGGCCGTTTGGCATCTCTGCATTAATTGTTGGCTTTGACTACGATGGAACTCCCAGGCTGTATCAGACGGACCCGTCAGGAACGTACCATGCCTGGAAGGTCAGTAGGATTTCTGTGTCCAAAAGGTTTCTTGTACAAGTATGAAAATGACTTTTAAAAAATGTATTTTTGAAAAACAACAAAACAGGCAAATGCAATCGGCCGTAGCGCAAAAACTGTGAGAGAGTTCTTGGAGAAGAATTACACAGAAGAAGCCATTGCTGGGGACAATGAGGCAATCAAGTTGGCCATCAAAGCTTTGCTTGAGGTAAGGTTACGATTAGTTTCTGCATTTCCATATATGTTGAACTCAGTGTATCTACATCTTCTATGATGTGAAATTAAACAGTCGTGGTTTCATCAAAGAGCACAAACTGCTGCCAAATAAACTATAACTTCTATATAGCTTTCCAATGTTTTGTGTGTGTGTGTGTGTGTGTGTGTGTGTGTGTGTGTGTGTGTGTGTGTGGTCTTAGCAGGCGTAGTAAATGTGTCCTGAATTGGTCACAGTATTCACTTTATTTTTTGTTTGCTGGTCACAGGTTGTCCAGTCAGGAGGGAAAAATATTGAACTTGCTGTTATCAGACGAAATCAGCCACTGAAGGTAATTAACAAGGCAAATGTTACTTTATTTTTTCTACTAGTTCACTAAAGTGCTAATGGGTTTGCATTTTGTTCTTTGCAGATTTTGGAATCCAAGGAAATTGAGACCCTGGTGGCTGAGATTGAAAAGGAAAAAGAAGAAGAAGCAGAGAAGAAAAAGCAGAAAAAATCCACATAAAGCAGTTGTATAAAATCTTGTCCTTATTGCACTTGGATGATGATGATGATGATATCATACTTAAGTTCCAAATATTAGCAGGTTTCAGAAGGTTTATTCATTTATTTCATTGTAAAGAACTGACTCATAACTTGTGATTTTCACTTATTGTGTAGATGCTATACCAGTTGTAAAGACCTTCAGAATTATACATCCAACTGTTGAGCTGACTATTGCGAAAACACACAGTCGTAGATCTCAGGTTAGGGTTCAGATCTTAAACTATGGTCACATTTTTTTTTTATCATTCAGTAAACAATTCTAATAACTCCCCGGTGTTAAAATAAACTGTATGTGATACTCAGAACCTTAATGAAACAAAATACTCAATAAAAGCAGAGTTGTTTGTATGATTTATTATAAAAGTTGTTTCACTCCATTATACCAGCTTGCTCTACGAAATACAGCCATTGTATAAAAATGACTGAAATTATTAGTAGTGACACTCCTAGTAACACAGACTGGTTTCTTCAAGATGAGGCTTGGAAAAAGAGCACAAGATTTCCTCACTCTCTTTATTGATTATTCTACTGCAACGCAAGTAGTGTGATAAAGATAACTACAGTTTAAAAACGCCACCAGCAGAAGTGAAGCGTGTGGCTATAAAGTGTAACGTTTTTCATTTATCAGCATTCTGTTGCACAGACCTGAAAATGGAAGGGGGTGGGGAGTTGCTGGAAGCTTGGATTGCTTTATAAAGTGCTCACCTTTCCCTCAGTCATTTAAAACGAATTAGTGATGAACGAATGAAGTGTCTAATGGTGGCCCAACGAGACCCCCTTTTTTGCCTCTCCTTTTTTATTTCTCCCTAAATTCGCTTATCAAGCAACCACTGCTCTGAATTCTCAACGACACAATTATGGCCGGCGGTGTGGTAGGGCTGCTTAATGGGATCCTGGCCTCAGACCCCAGTGGGAACTTTCAGTGACTTTAATCTGGAGCCCTTTGAAAAGTTGTACCGTGCTGTGCTGAAGAGCCCCGGGGGTTCCCTCTGACTCTTACCAAAGACATAATGGTGAATGGTAAAGTCCTTCATTTAGAGTCATCTCCCCAAGCCAGGATTTCCTGAGTGGGTGCCCTGGCTACCTTGACTAGAGCAATTGCACTTTGTCTTGTTTGTGAGTCTTTACAGGTTGGTGTTTCTGCTGATGTCCGAGATCAATTAGTGCTCTGATATCTTTTCCCATGTAATAAGTTAATAAATTGTAGGACATAATGGGTTTTGTGTAACTCACTCTCAGCCATTTCATCCATACGCTAATTGCTCTCACTAATGCATTTCCAGTTGGATTTTAATATTACTTGGCTGTAGCGGCCATTAGTTTTTTTTGGGGGGTGTTCATATTGTGGACAGAGAGACGCTAAATTAGCCAAACGAAAAGCTATAGGTATAGTGCATTCTGGGTAATCCTCTAGGTTATCTAATTCATCTTGCCAATAAGGCAAATGCAGCTTATTCTTCGCTAAGACTCCGAGTCGTTTGAACTGCTTGTGGGAAGAGTTTTCCGTCTTTCTTTTTGCTGGCATTGTTGTTGCCCATAATCGGTGCTACTGTGCCTCAGGACTAAGTCCATCTCTCTCATCGCTGGCTGCTACTCATCATTAATGCAGAAAATAATGGCTTCACCAGAGGTCATTGACGGAGGAACAAGGCCTCGGGACATGTACTCTCCGAGCAAGAATGCACACTGCTGCAGGCTGTCGACGGTGCATTATTTGTATGCGCATGCATACACACAGCTTACAGGCCAATTGCACACACACAATGTATTAATGTGAACACGTAACAGAGCTTTTAAAAAAAAAACAATCCTTGCATCTCTTCCATCTGCGTGCGTTCATGTACACTTTAAGCGTCATTCATTCGTATTTTGTAGATGATGTTAAACAATAGCTGGATGAGATTTAGGCAATTTGCTGGATCTACTTCAACAGTCAGAACCTCTTGTTCAATGCTATCCTCTCTAGTTGGTCTCCAAGTCACAGGCAGATTTCACTTTAAGTATCTACATTTTTGTCATTCTGATGTTCCACCCTGTGGCCATATTTCAAAGTATGCCCCTCCTGGGATATTTAAAATTTGCCAGTGCAAAATGTCCTTAGGTCCAAATGAGGTAACTGCTTCAAGGATAGAAGCACACTCGCATCCTCGGGGAACTAAGGTTGCATTAGTCCTGCAAAGCCTGTCTCCCTCCTTGTGCCAAATTAATCAACATGTTAGCAGCCTCTCTACCAGCAGAGCGCAGTGTTGCATAAAAGCAGTTTCCATCATATCGCTTACACTTTCTCTCACTTTTTGTTCTACAGATTGACAGTATGACTCCTCTAGCTAGCAGCGAGCAGAATCTACTGGCCACTGTGACGTGTCTCTGTACTTTAACGTACACGGCCACAAAGGCTCTCTGAAACAATCGAATCCATCGAGGGAGAGTTGTTTTGCTTAAAATTGTCACATGAAAAAGCAACATTGCCTGTGTCCTCAAGCGATGGCCAAGCTGTCAAAGTGTGTTGGGTCATAAAAGGCTACGCTCTCAACACTGTCCCTTTTCTGCATGTCACATGTCGACAGTTACACACACACATTGTTTGGGTATAGCAGATTGGCCTGCCTCCACCAATGCCCTTTAGGGCTCTGCGTCAGTATGAAGTAAAGTTCGGGCGTATTGGTGTACTGGCTTACATATCCATAAGTTATCCAAAAATGTTTTCTTTTAATGTTCTCTTTTAACTTCTAGCTCCAGGGATATATTTTGAATATCATTCTATTATCTCTTATCACACATCTTATCTTTTTCTGTCTTCAAATCTCTTTCCTCTCTCTCTCTCTCTCTCGCACACATGCACATCGTACATTGATTTTCAGCTGTTTTCTTTCTCCAGCATACCCCTACCGCTCTCACCATCACAGCACAGAGATGCACATACAGTCAAGTAACAGATACCGCTGTCGTTGTTAGCCGTCATTACCTTTGTAATCTCTGAAAGGTGCGGGGATACTACTAACAGTTTGTGTGAAGAGACCAAAGGCATGGTTTTAAGTTACCCCTCAAGAGTCACCTGTCAGTGGTTTTGTCTCACAGAAGAATAGAAGTGCATCCTTCTTTAATTGAAAGTAGATACCACTGGGCAAGAAGGAAAGAGAAACGGAGAGAACAGGAGAGATGAGGAGAGCTTAAGTGAAATGATGGGGGGAGAGGCAAAAAAAAAATGGGGGCAGACAGAGCTAAAATAAACAATTCCCGGGATGCTGCAGGCCAAAAGCAAATGGCCCTAGGGCTTCATGGCCTCTGAGGGCCGTGGCAGAAGCCAGTCACACACATCACATAGCATTACTCGGGATGGGGTTACAAGAAAATGTCAGCCGACGCATAAGGAGGAACCATCGGCCCATAGGATAATTTGATTGCCTGAGGGAGGTGCAATCTTGCATTCCCACGATTCCTCTCTTTCCACCCACACCCTCTTTTCATTGTATTTTTTTGAATCTTAGTTTTTTAATGTTTTCAATTCCCTTGTTTGCCCTGGTAGCCACATAAATTTACAAAAGTCCCGTTTTATTGTAAATAGAGGCTACTTCAGGGCTTTTGCAGTGAAGCCTTTTCTATCCTCGTGGAAAATTTATGGACCGCTGGTTTGCAGTGTGGTGAAATATTCTCCCCCACTTGTCTTCACAGACCCTATCGGGGTTGGGTGGGTGGGGAGCTACATGTTGCGTCTCTGGTCACGGAACAATTCCCGTCCCTTCCAGTCTCGCTCCCGCAGCAGGCACGCGGTCAAGACACTGATGTTGAAATGTGAAATGACTCATTGCATATTGTATATCTAAAGCAGATGTTTATGGTTTACCGTCATCTGTTTTGCATAGTCTCTATTATGCAAATGTTCTTCTACCTTTGTTGCTGTATGGCTCTTCGAGCACAGAGTTGTTGCGTGTGCTGGTGCATGGACGTGCAGCTGCACATATGCGCGTGCATTAGATAAAGACGGAGAGAAGGATGGAAAGAGGAAAAGAAAGAGACAGCGAGAGAGTTCAGCGCAGATATCTGAGTGCGTCTGACAGAGAGGACAGCCCTGGAGGCAGGTCCCAGCCCTTCAGCACTGAAAATGACACATGACTGCTTTGACTTTTGTCATCCCCTGTCTCCCTACGCCCCCGAACCCAAGCCTCCAACAAACACTGAGGCTAGCGTAGATACACACACTCAAAGACACACAGTCACACACTGTATACTGCTTAGATTACATTATCTTTATCCCCGGGACATGAGCCCTCCTTGTTGGATGACATTTGGGCTTGTGCAGCACTAAGGTTACCTTTCTTTGCCCCTGAGTTAAAGATGCCTGTCTGCAGCATGCATTTGAAATGAAGGACGGGAAAAAAATCAGATGAGAAAGATTTCCAAAAGCACTTTGATCAGAGGCATCAACAGTCACGCACAAACTTGTTAAGCAGTATGTAAATTTGGGCTGATACTGAATAAAGTTGCCAGAATGGCATGAATCCATTGTGCTGCGATGATCAAAATAAAAGAGGGCTTCATACGCTGGAGGGCAAGAAAGTCACAGACATGAAGGTTTTTTTCCTTCCTCTTTTTTTCTACAAAGGGGCTGATGGGATGCAGAGAGGAGAGAAGAAGGGGAGGGAAATGAAAGATAGGGGAAAGCCTGGAAGGATCTCAATCTAAATTAGCCGAGTAGAAGGAAGACTGTGCTGAGTGAGACATATAATTAAAACGAAAGTGATGAAAACATCAGCACTCATTCAGTCACCCAACAGATGAATTTCTGAAATTGCTAGTAGGATGATCTGAAGATGGTTAAGAGCTAAAGGTAAATCACACCTTCGGTGAAAACACTCTAATCTCCCGTTTACTCCTTACTGGACTTTCTTTTAGCATCTTTCCTTCTGCCTTCCTCTCTCCTTGTCTCTTTCTGCCTCCCTCGTTCCCTTTTTCTCTCCAACTGACACTCTGAGATGAATAGACGCTGTCACCGAGACTCTTGTAGCCTGTCACTTTTTAAACAAACAGTTACCAAAAGGATCACTTTCACAGGAAAACTCCCAGTCTGAGATGAAGTTATCGGCTTTAGGTTCTTGGCTTCTGCCTGTATGGGAACACCCACCCTGTGATTGAAGGAATATGACCTCACGCAGGGACCGGTTTCATGCCTCATCATACCATAGGCTGCTCTTCATACAAAGTGACTAATTAAATTCACGAGACGGTTTTAGTACCAGCGATAGTGCTGTCCTGCATTATGTTCTTTATGCTTTATTTATTCTGGCAGCCTCTATCTGTAAACAAGTATCTCTGGCAGTCAGAGAGGAAGCATTTGTACTGCAAACCCTTTCCCTCCCTCTAGTATAGTGCACCTCCAGTAAATAAGTCCTCCAGACAAGAAATGTCCCTGCACTAAAAAGGCCCTCAAAAAACAAGTCTGACTTTTGTGAGGAAAAAAAATAAAAAATCAGCCCCCTCAGGTGTGTTCCCTCTCACTCCTCCTCTCTGCACCTGCACTGAGTCTCTCAATGCCTCTGTGTGTCTCTCCACACAATGGAGACAGTGCATAGCCTCTGGCACCTCTCTCCAGCTGAGAGCCACCTCTCTCCAGAGGACAGGAGAGGAAAACTGCCAGCACTAACAACTGATCCCGGCAGATAAAGGAGCAGATAAGCGAGGAGAGAGTGCCTTGGACAATACTTGCCTCGCCCTCGTCCTCAGCACTGCTTCCCTTAGTTCTGAGAGCAGAACTCTTAGGGCAAAATGCTGATAATGAGAACACCGACAACACCAATCATTCTGCAGCCGCATACATTTTCTTTCTAATTCAAAATACATATTAGTTTGCCCACAATGTGCTTTTGCTTTGCACATATGTTTTATGCAGAGAACAGCATTCGAAACCTCCAACCCCCCGCCGACGTTGATTCGATTTGTGAGCTAAACTGTATCCATCACCATCAATTGCATCAGGTCAGATACAAACACTGGGTTGTTTAGGCCTTTGTTAATGCGCTGTAATGTAGTAGTGCCAGGCCAGATGACCCAGCACCAGATCAGTGTAGCACTCACGCTCCTGGGGGCAGCTGACTGGAACAGCAGTTAGGCGAGACAGCCATCACAGGTCGCCCAGGCCACAGCTGGGGAAGCCCTGGGCCAAAGTGTTGATCTGAAATGATTAAGTGTACATCCAGCTGCACAAAGGAGAATAATGCATTGAAATAGCGTTATACCTAAAGACGTGCAAGCCCCTTCCTCTTATTTCGTACACTCATCCATTTTCAGTGTGTGTATGTGTGGTCTATAAGAGCCAAACTCCTTGTATTTGTCCTGAGAAAGACCTTGATAAGAATGGGGTCTGAGTGAGAGTGCTTATTTTATTCTCTTCCATGCTGCTGCAGGCTATGGCTGTATTAATGCAATGGCAGGGATCTTTGAAGTTGTGACTTTATGAGACAAAAGCTAATTTCCTTTCCTTTGTTCATTATCGAGAGAGACTTCCAGCCGGGCGGAAAGCATGCTGTGCCAATTATTCCATTCATGAGTCGTCTCTAAAGTATGTAATGGATTTCACTGGGCTTTTCACAGGTAAGCAGGGTGATGTGGCAAACACACATCTGTCAACATGCTTGTTTCGAGTGATTAAAACTGTTAATTTTGTTTTCTTTTTAAAATCCTCACAGCATAAAGATAAGCAAATCTTCAAATACAGCACTTATTGCACTTAAATGACTTAGAAGCAGAATAGACCTGTAGGTCTGGGTTTCCAGGTTGCAAGTTGGTTGTAAGTGAACTTTTAAAACAGAGCTGACGCATTGCCACGTTTTCCCGTAACGTCCCCACAAACATATTCTCCGCAGACTTATACAGCCAAAACCACTTTGCAACTCATTAAGATTTGAACCCAATTTCACAAATGAGTTTCAGAGTTTGTATGGGGCCAAGTTAGACATGTGACATAATGGGATTTCCATCTTTCCCTGAAACACAACTTGGCAGAGCATGAAGGAAAAACGGTTCATTTCACATTCCATCTTTGCCGGCGTACCAGGATGCCACCCACAACACCTGAGCACTCCCAATCAGAAAGATGTGTGCGCCTTGTCACTGATGTGCGGCATGTATCCTGCCACCCAGAGTCAGATCAGACAGCAATAAAAAAAAGAGGTGCAGAAAGGTGATACAAGTGAAGCCATATACCTCCTCCTCCGCTGCTGCTGTTGCTGCTGGCCTGACACCCTTCCTCTTCCTCCTCTTCTCTTCCCCCGTTTTGTTTGTGCTCATTTCATTCCGTGTGCAGCCTCCTGGCAGGCAGGTCAAGGTTTACCCTCGCACCACACACCATTTCCCTCACATGGCGCCTGAGGGAGGAACACTAGGGGCCCGAGGCAAGGGCAAGCCAAACAGCTCGCACAACATTGCCGCCATCACCACCTCTAACCATACGGATAGGAGGACAGAAATACTGAGCTCAGAATCGCCTCATTGGATCTTCTGTCTTTCTTTTTCCCCCTACTTATTCCTTCTATTCTTCACTTCTTCGTCGCCCTTTATCTTATTGTACATTATTGATTTCTGTCAGTAGTAAGGTATATGTCTATTAACCGACAGATTTAATAGAGCGAAAATAGAAAGCTACTCATTTGTTCCCCCCGTAGTGTTAGTGTTCATTTTGAGAGTCTGATACTAACCGTGGCTAGAAGCTAGTGCTGGATTTTTAGCTGTAAATGGAAAACGCCTGTGGGCTTTTCATTTTCTGGGCCCAGACGTTCCCTTCATGGTGTCGGAGCCCTTGTGTTCACAGAGTTCATGTTTTGCTGCGGGGCTTTTTTTTTTTTTTGCTTTCTTTTTTTATTTTTTATTTTGTTTTATCTCATAGCTTAGACTAGCAGGGTTTTAACTCCCAGAGGACTCCTGCGTAGCAACAGCAGAGATCAACAAAGTAAGTTTGTTTATGTTGGCTGTGTCCGCATGTTGTCGACTTATACATTTCTCAGTCTCCATTTCCTGCCTCTCCTTGCCCCAGGGGAAAGGAGCCCTCTAATTGGATCTTGTTCTAATTGAGCCTAATACTGGAGCTAACCGGAGTTGGGCCCTGTGGCTAATGAGGAGCTGAATCAAAACTAAGCACTAAAACTTTGACTGTGTGTGTGTGTGTGTGTGTGTGTGTCTATTCCTGCAGTTTTTTTTTGTCCTACAGTCTATCACGAAAGCACTGTTACTCATTTCACTTCAACAGGAGCTCTGTTTTAAATTCTTTGCGTCACGACTGTGTTTTTAGACAAGGAGCAGTTGTTAGTGTGTGCCATAGACGGCGCAATAATAGTTTGCTTTTTTTTTGCTTTTTTTTTTTTTTACCTTGTCACGCAAATAGAACAGCACTGAATTGAACCCACAATTGTTCAAGCTAGGTGGCACATTGAGGTTGCCCCCTACAGGCAAAGACAGGTATAAAATGAAACCATCTGCAGACAATAAATTTTACAACTGTTCCCTTTTTTTCTTTAAAAACAACCCCTCTCCCCAAAAAAACAAACAAACAAACAAAAAAAAACAACCAACCTATAGATGCAATTATATTTTCATACATGGTGGGTACATTTCAATGAAAATAAATCTGTCAAATCTTAGTGTTTGTATTCTTTTTCAATTTGGCCACACAGGTGGGCCTAAATGCACAGATGTATACTCACAAATAAATGATTCATTGCTTGCTGCCTCACTCACAGGTGGCATTATTGTCAAAATTGCAAATGGAAGTAATTTTTTTTGCCTGTAGGCTTTTTTTATGAATACTTTTTGATATGTCACAATAGAGGAAGAACAGCTTTAAATAATTAATGACAGTTGAACTCCATTTAGCTGCTTCACCTTCCTGGTATTACGCTTGTGGCTCACTGTTAGTGCTGTGCCATACTGCAAATTTTGGTCCGATCTTATATCTAGTAAATACGGGGCCAGCATTGCCGAGACTCTTAACCTATATATTCAATTTATGTAGGGGAGAGCAGTATGGCATGATTTGTGAGATAAATTATCATGAATTTGCAAATTCTGACCACATTTTAATGACCACTACATCACCACAATATTTAGTTACACAACAAAACACACATTTCACCTTTTCATTGATTTTAAAAACAGTTGGGGTTTTTTGGACCGCTGGGATGTAAATGTGTAAATGTCTCCTAAGCGCTTTGGGTCAACTACTCTTGTTTAAACGTGCTGTATAATATAGATGTGACAGTCAACACAAAAAGGCCCAGACATTTTTCATAGTGCATGTTTGAGGTATATTTCTTTTCATTTCCGAAACATATTTTATATAACACAATTCAGTGGGATACTTACTGAACTTACGGGATAGAAATAAAGTATCGATCCTATTGCACTAGTGTCGATCTGATACCAATACCAAAATAATTTCCCCCAGGGATCAATAAAGTATTCTGATCCTGATTCTGATTCTGAATACCAATTGGTATCGATACTATTGATATTTAGATCTATCCGCCCACCTCTACTCACTGTATTGGCTTACCTGGACATGAAACAAAGCAGCGCCATAGTTTGTAATAATCACTGTGTAATCAAGTCAAAATGTCTGCTGGGAAAACAGCTTATTCCACAAATCTCCTGCTCTTGTAGATTTAAAGTTTAAAGTCTTCATGATGAGGCAGAGGTTGGGCCCTACAAGCCTAAAACTGTTGTCATTGCACTCATGTAGATTTCTGCTCCTCTGCATCAGTGCCACTCTGCAGAGTGTGTGGTTGTGCTTTGACATAACACAGACATCAGACACCGTTTCCTTGATGAAAAGCAATTTTCAAAGGACTGATTTTTAAACTCATTCTCCTTTTCCTCTGTCACGCCAAGTGTCAATCCACGGAAAATAAAAGGAAACCAATAATGAAGCCAAGCATGTGATGCAGCTTCAACAGTTGCGTAGGCAACACAGAAATGGAAATGAATGATGCCATGTTTGGAGCTAGAAGGCTAGAATAGAAATGACTTCCTCTCTTGCCTTTATACAGTGTATGTATATATCTACCAATCCTCTTCCTTCTTTATGTAAAAAAGAACACGTGTTCATACACTCAGTGTAAGTATAGCACACAGCCATCATACATTTGTGTCTGCACTTCAGTGTACCGAATATGTGTTATTTACATTGTTCCTCTGCCAGGTACCAGAGAGCTGAGGCAGAGGTAACTGTTACCATCTGTTATTCAAAAAGTGCCAATTGAAATTTTTATGAAACTCGTGGAGACAATCCATCATTTTGGTTCAGATGCTGATCCCTTTCATTTAAAATGACAAAATAACAAAACAGTGTCCTTTAATTAAATTTTTAATTTGTAGTCTTTAATTTGTACATTTCAAATCTGAATTCCAGAGGACCGTTCTAGTGGATCCCTGCCTTTAAAATGCAGAAATGTATTAACCCGTCAACAGATTTCATATGAGTGTTATTTTATTTTGTTATTATTATTTACTTGTTGTTCACAGCCAGATTGCGCAGGTGTTTTCTTTGTTTGACACACTTTTCTGCAAAAAATTAATACATGATCTAAATTATTTTTAATAGTGAGAAACGCATATCACAACAAAAGTAGAACTATATTAGACTTCAATTAGTATTCAATTTCTGGTACAGCATAAGTCATTTTTAGCCTGTGCAAAATCTTCTGAATTTGGCACTTGCAAGCAGCCTAATCACATGTGGCTCAACTTAAATCTTATTTTCTAATGAGGAAGCTGCTTAGCTGTCTTCTGAGTGCAAGTCCATTTTACGCCTTCTTTGCATGGATCTTGAAGGTTATTTTAAGAAGTATTAGCTGGCAAAATAGGTTACCTCTAGGTGTTGCTGCAATGACGCTAACTGTTAGCCAATTGGTACCAGAAATAAACGAGTGTAAGGTGTTTATGCACTTCCAGCATAAAGTTCGGCTTCCTTTTTATTTTACTCGGCAACAAATCCCTGCTTTAAAGGTTTGACTTGTAAACGATAATGGGTACCGTCTTAACAGAGCTTTGCCTTTAATCCGTTCATTCACCTAAATACATAAGAAAAGTATGTTTAGGATCTGGCTTTGTTCATCCATGATCTTCAGATTGTGATGTCTTTCTAAGCTGTTGCAGTAGTTGGAGGCCTGTGGGACAGAAACCAATGCTGCACACTGTTTTCCCTACCACCAGAGGGGGGTTGGGTGGAGACACTCCAGGTATAGGCTGGATTGAACCCTCCCTTAGGCACTCTGCCATGTCTTGAGAAAGAGGAGGGCAGAGTAAATAATTCCAGAGCAAATATAGCCTCCCAAACTTTGCCTCAAGGACATAGCCCAAAGGCCAATCGGAAGATTGGAAAGAGATGAGAGAAAAAAAACTTAGGTGGGGCTTTTATGTTCCTCTTATGAAACCCAGCTGAATGAAAGAGTTTTGGGAACACAAAGATACATTTGGGCAAACGCTTTCTTTTCCAGGTAATAACACTCGGACATGTGTAGACTTGAGAGCATATGTGTGTTTCATGTGCTCATACTCATTCAAAAGTGGCACTGCATTGCCTGAGTAGCCCTCCAGCTCTTGTCTTGTTTGTTGACTGTATTAAACAAATGGTCAGAAAGCCCATTACTCACAGGGTGGATGAATGGAAACTGTGTGTATATGTGTTTGTTCTTGTGTACACGCGGTCCCGCCCTAGCCCTGCAGGTTTCTCTGGGGTTTCTTGTCACCCCGTGTCTTGGAGGTGAGAGGGCGGGTGATAATTGAACACTCTCTGGCACTTTTAACAAATGTATTGAAAGGGGGAATCGAAAAACCTGTTAATGAGATTTGCCTCCTCGGGCAGCGCTCAGGGTTATTATTCTTATAATTTTCCTAATCTAATGAGTTACTCAAAGTTTATTTTCAAATGTATCTCTCCCACTCAGCCTATAGGGATCCTGTTTTATTAGCCTCCGTTCCATGGCAGCACACAAACTTTATTAATAAATCAGTTTACAGTGCTTTGCAGGAGGCCCAGATTGAGACGTGAGCTTTTCAAACCAAACAAATTGTAAGACAAGGGGATCACAGAGCACGGATTGAATGATTGAACAACACTGGCCACATACCAAGGTGAGCATCTTTGTACTTGGGGTTTGTTTACCTCATAAGATGGCTCCTGGCTTAGGGAATGGACCATGAAAATGGCTGCTCTCTTGTGCCTGCAGCGCTCTATAGATTGGAGTTTTTCATGTGGCAGTTAGGCTGCTGGGATATACACCCCAGGGGATGTGCACTCATTAAGGACGGTAGCTCGGGGCTCACTTATACACCGCTTCCTGTGGCCAGTGACCTCCTTTTCACCCGTGGGCTCGCAGCTACATCACAGCTCTGCTTCTTGGTCTCCCTGTCACTCCCAACAACGCCCTGGGGTTGTCACATGCCTTGACTGACTCCTGACCTGAGTGGCCTCTTGCAACCCCTCTCCTCCTCTCAACGAGTCAGTTAGAATGATCGCAAACAACATAAGGGTCACATGTGCCCCCCCAAAATGGCGGTAATGTCCTTGGGCTTTCGGAGGAAGAATTTTCCAAGTTGACAGTGTCAAAACATCATGTCAGAAATGGCCAACTTTATGTGTCATCTTAAAGCAGTAGAGCTGCAATATTATTCAAGTGGAAAGAGTTTGGGCGCTACAGTAAAACTAAGCAAGTAATTCATCATTTATACTGATGGCAGTCACTGAGAGCAAATTTGTGATTGAAAGCACCTGTCTTGTCGGACCTTTACCTTGAGTTCAAGCAAATACCGAGCTGTGCTGCTTGAGTGGATACAAGTGCGATAATAGCATTGCTTCATCAATGCCCTCCCTGAGCCATTTCTGCAGCCATTTCCTTCATGCTGTGGTTTATTTTAGCCGTGATACACACTAGGTTGTGTTAAGCACCTAAAGGTGATCTGAGATCCTGACTAGGGTAGTTAATCACTGATCAGAAAAAAAGAAAAAAAAACATTACTGTGAACTTAGGGCAATATAGCACTGTGCCTGAAGTGTGCAGACAAATATCAATAAAAGTGCCCTTGATCTTTCTTTCTGTTTTTTTAATTGAATGCTAAAAGCCTGATGCTCCCTGTCGCTTCCATACTCGAGTGGGTACTCTTACACCCAAATACCTTTTTACCCTAGCTTAGCTGATTCAGTCCTAACCCTATGTTTTGGAGAAATACAAGTTGAAATGTTCATTCTACGCATGTAGAGAATCTTCTAGTGTGGGCTTTAGGGTTAGGTCATTGCTTATGATGACTTGATCTCTTGAGAGTTAAATCGCCCTTACTGTCTATTTAAAAAATGCTCTCACAAACACCCTATTTGTAATATGACTGTCACGATTTTAGGAGGTAAGCTTTGGGGCGGCCCAGCTTAGCTGATTGGTGGATTGAGATATCAGATGAGTTCTCATCAGCACCACCCATACTTATACCTGCAGGCAAAACAATTTTGTCCTCCACTAGTAAGCAATTAGATTATATTCAAGCACACATACACACACACACAAAGCCTCCACAAACAGCATTCCCCCTATGTAGCATTCTCCCTTCCTCAGTATGACACTTGCTTCCTCCATATGTGTGAGTTTGTGTTAGCATGAGGATGCGAGGAGACACACACACACACACACACATAGATACAGACACACACCCTGTAGGTATAAGGTTCCAGTTGGTATATCTCTGTCTCTAAGCTCCAGTTTGATGCCCTAGTCTCATGGTATCCAACCCCCACTCTTTCTGCATCCCCTCAGGCTTCTGTGTGTGTGTGTGTGCGTAAGATGGCTACTGAACCAAGAGGGCATTGTTTCTCTCCAGCGGGGTTTCATAATTGAACATTCACATTTATGCACACATTCAAATAGATACTAAAAGTAGAAGTGAAGCACGTAGCCCCGTTCCGCACTGGAATTATCTGTGGCGAAACTGAAAGTCGAGATTAAACTCGAGATTATTATTGTGAGGCATTGTGCATGACTCCTGCAAGCTGCAAACGTTTTGGTGGATGAGCATGCAGCAGATGATTGCACATGCACATTGGAAGCTTTCCACAGGAGGTGCAAACTCCAGTCAGCCTGCATCAGGTTGTGTGTTTCTTAGGCACATGTGCGAGCGAAGCAGGGAAGTGAAAAGACAGCGGGCAGCAGGGACAAACCCGTCAGCCACTCAGATCACATCAGGTCTGTCGGGACACATTGGAGCACAGCAAGCCTGATGGGATATGCCCCCCAGGGGTGCGAAGCAGTCCAGATGACATACAGACACAGGGGCAGGAAAAGAAGGAAGGAAGAATAGAGGATGGCACATCTTGCCTCCGATACGCAATATGTTTTAATAACATGCATGCAATTATGAATGGTAGCCCTGTCTACATTGTGCGCTAACTATACAGTATTGCTATGCAGTTATTGCTGTACTTTTACGTGTTAAATTCCTACCCCCACCACACTCATACTAAAATGCATAATCGCCGATATTGACAGAAACATGCAGCCTGGATCTCACACCAGATAAACTACATCTAAAACAACACGGCAGATATGCTAATGTGAAACATGAAGGCATGATGTTTATGAGTTGCACACAATGCATATGTTTCTGCGTGTGGGTAAATGCACAGACACGCTTGGATACATATGTCCGCAGGGGCAAAGTGGGAAATAGACACTTCTCCTCATGCCTGTTCTTTAATTGGGGCATTTATTGTTTTGTGGTGGTGTTTACTTCATTAAATTAAGGCACATTTAAGAAATGCAGCATGTTTCAAGGTTTATATAAGCAAAATTATGCTTTCAGCCATTAAGTTGCAAATTAACATATCTTTATGACTGTGGGATATGCCAGTTGAGGATGCTTTTACATTTCCACACTAATCAACTTGACTTTAACATGTTGGATTTCAGTTTGATTTGCTTTCATCACATATATTGTTTCCCCCCTCGGCTGTGTGTGTGTCTGCACGTGTATTTAAGTGGAACTGTTTCAGCGTGTGATTGCAGCCGAGTGTGTAAACTTGTGTGCTTCTGTTAGTTAGTCCATGGCACCTTCATGTCAGCGCAACGGTTTCTTTCTTAAGAAATCAAAATATGCGCGTGTGTGTCAGTGTGTGTGTATGTGTGTGTGAGAGAAAAGGGGGGTGTTACAAGGACAAAATGAACTAATGTTGAATATTCCGTATTGGTTTTACTGTAATTCTTTTCTAATTCTTAGTTTATTCAATTTCATCTCCTTGAGGCTGGTAGGTATGGAAATGAGGTCTGTTCTTCTTCTTCTTCTTCTTCTTTTTGCCTGTGTAAATTGCAGCTATCACCTCAAGCCTTTTGAACAAGATTACCCAGATGGCCTTGCGTGGTGTGCCTGAAGTTTTATTTTCCTTCTTTGCCTGCTTTTCCTTCTTGGCTTCAGGGAAAAGGAGAGGGAGCTGGGAAGCCTCCTGAAGGCTCTGGGTGAGGCCAGGAGGCAGCAGCTGTGGCAAAGAGAGATCTGGGGGAAGAAGAAGAGGAGAGAGTGAGTTGGGGAGGGAGCGCTTGGGGGTGGATGAGGCTGGTGCAGGGGGGGTGGGGGGTGGGGTGTTGTGTTGTAGTGTGTGAATGGATGAGGCCACAAAAAATCTAAAGCTGGGAACAAAAGCCATTATAAACACAATTCTCTACCTGGCTTGGCTGTCAGCGTGACTGGAATAACCCTTGGAGAACTCAGAGATGGGCTGAGGTTTGTAGGTATGCTCTGAGTGGGGACAGGAAGAACTTGGGTTAGGGGTGGAGGGCCGCGTACATGAACATGTGTTTGGAGAAAGGTGTTGTTTACAGATACAGTGAAGTGTGTCGCAGTGTAAACACGGCATTACCACATCACCAGGCACTTAAGCAATGCTTATAATTTAAACAGCTCGAATCGCACCTTTGAAAGCTGGGGTTTGGTGAAAAGCATGATAAATGGCTACCTCCTGCCCAGGTGATCATTGTTGTGAGAGTTGTGAGATTTGTCATTGGGTTTCCACTCACCGTGCCCCGGACATAATCTGCTGCTGGTTTTCTGCCCAGAGGAAGAATATGATTTTAATACATTAAGGTGGCGCAGAGATAGAGAATTATGCAGAGCTAAAGTCTTCACCTGTTTATTATTCCAACAGGCAACAGCCTCCATCCGCACTAATCTCCAAAAGAACACACCCAACTCCCAGATTGCTGATCTTGGCTTGGAGGCAACAGTGAAAAGAGATTCTCACCTGAGATAAGATGAGGAGGAGAGGAGGAGCTGCATATATCACTTAAAATATACTTTGAAAAAAAAAAACCCACAATATTGGAGGAAGAGCTGATGGGAGACAGTACAGTGATGTTCCACTTCTTCCTCTAGGTGACATCTACCCACCAGACATTTCTTTTATTAGCACACACACTTCCACAGGGATGTTTGTGAGAAATTTTGATATAGTCGTCCATTGCGATACGCAGCAAAGCAAATATCTTGGCATGTAAGCCTTTTCAGTCAGCTTTTGCCTCATATTGAAGTGTGCTGTTGGATCAACATCCCTGTGTTATTTCAGCAACAGCTCTTTTTTTTTCGTTCAGATGCTGTTGCCAAAGAGTCAATAGTGGGCTATCACTGCTTATTTTCACTCCCTCGATTTGTTTGTTTTGTTAAGGTTTTGCACTCCATCATAATGAATCACCATTTTTTTTCATCTTGTTCTTATTTATTCTCATGGCTGGAGGTAGAATGTGGTGGTTGATGAGGGGCTGAAATGAACTGAGCCTTAGCCTTAGCCTGGGGGCTGGCGCATATCTTAGCATAAGTGATGGCCAACCGGAGGGCTAGAGCCTGGCTGAGAGCGCCCTCAGGATAGCAACTCTGACAGATCATGTATTTATAGGTCTGTTGAAAGACCTCTATTGTGTCCCACATAGCCTCAGAGCATATCTGTCCTCTGTATTATAATAAAGCCGCTGGCCTTACCACTATGATGGATGGGTGGCCCTCGAATGGCAAGCTCCAGAATCATTAGAGCACTCCGAACATGCAGGTCTACCCATGTGAAAGACTGGTGCAGGGAGGTGTGCTCCTTGTGAACAGTACAGTTACAGTATAGTTGAGACCTTTTGATCAAGGCTAGCTTTTTCATATTAACTCTCAACCAATGAAAGGAGGGTAAGAGGGGGGAAATAAGAAAAGCTGTGATGGGGTAACTTTGCTAGTGTTTTCGCCAAAAAGTCGATTTTGCAGTTCTCAGCACAGGTTAAAATATGTCATCTTTAATCATGTAGCTCCACTGATCAGATTTCCGTGCTGCTGAGCATTACATCAGACCTCCACTGAGACACTAGGCATGGCAATGAAACTGGACACAGCCTATATATGAAGCTTTTCTTTTTTAGGAGGAATAAGTTTAAAAAATAGAAAAGAATAACACAACTTGCTTGAATGTGCTTTGCAGCCCACAAGAAAAAAAAAAAACAGCTTGACTTTTCTCCGCCTTGAGCCTCACAAGCAGAGTGGTGTTTGAGCTGTTTCCCAATCTCATGTTCTTCTGTTACCTCTGGAGTAGAATATAAATGATTCCCTCTCAGTGTACAGTGTATGCCAAGGGGCCTGCAGCGACCGTAGTCCGGTCTAAAATTCTTCACTGCAAGCAAACCATAATTCAAGGCCTGACTGATAAATAAACAATACAAAGCACAGCATACTGTGAAGCACTACCTCAATGTCTCCACTTGGAGCACTGTCGCACATTATAGGGCAAACACCATAGGCTACATTGTAAAGGTGGGTCTACGGAATAATAACTACTGTTTTTGACAGTATTCTGTATATCATGGTGGAGGATGCATATGTACAACACTGCAAAACCGAAAGAAATGTACACACAGTAAGTTAAACCCTGCTACCTCTCAGCTCAAAGTACAGTCTCATAGAGCTTGTAGCCCAATGACTGACTGGACAGTTCCCTGTACATGAATAACTTGCAGGGACTGTTTCATTTACATAAGGATGAATCTTTGAAATTCAGCAAATAACTCCAGGTAAAATGCTATGTTCCATATACAATGAAAGTATCATGCTTGTGTGGATAGATACGAAGTTGCCTTATGCATGTGTGTGTGTGTGTGTGTGTGTGTGTGTGTGTGTGTGTGTGTGTGTGTGTGTGTGTGTGTGTGTGTGTGTGTGTTTCCCTTTCATTTTGTGTAAACAAGTATCCTGCAACAAAAGTAAGAGATTCTCTATAGAATTCATCATGCCTTAAACAGTTTTATATCCAAAACACACCCCAACACACTGTCACTCCCAAATCCCACACACAGGTCCTTGGTCATCAGCCTTTCTTTTCACATTTTAAGTTACACTGAGTACTCCTTTACCACCAGTTTTCAATACACAAAGTATTTCTCTTTATAAGTAAAAATAAAACACAGATTTAACTCTGTAAAGCCATATTTAAGAAATAGTTGTTTAGAGGGTTTTTTTAAAAGTATGGCTCTATGGTGTAAATTACTCTTAGTACATGTAGTGTTTCAAGCCCACGTTATCCTAACGACCCATTTGAAGTTTCACATAATTTCAGTTTTTATGAATGCATAAAACCTGCCAATTTTACACATTAATTTTCCTCACCGTATAAGCTAAAATGGTATGAGAAGCCTCAGCGTATTATGAGTTGGGAGTAAGAGCGGGCTTTAACGATGCATCCATAAAGATACCAAGCTACTCTTTCAGATATAAACACTTTTCAATTAATCTAAGACATTTAGCTTCAGCCATGAATGAGCACCAGGTTACTTTCTCCTAAAAACTAAGGAAGCAACCTGTCAGACTTAGCAAATTTTACTAACTTCTATCAACATTTCAGAAGTCTAAATTGGATGTTGTCACATTAATGGATAAGCACACGAAAGACTGCAACGCTTAGCATGTATTTCACATAGGAAAAAATGGGACCTAATTACAGACTCCACAGTCAATATTAGCTGCCACAAGTGCTAGAAATCTGCATACAGTGCTGTGAAAAAGTATTTATCCCCATACTGATTTCTTATCTTTGCTTATTTGTTCATCAGATCATCAGAGAAAAACATTTCAGAATAAAAGCTATCCAAAACTTGCCTTTGAAAAACTAATTGCACCCAAACCTGTATAACTGGATGCGCCATCCTTGGTAGCAAGAACTGGAATCAAGTGTTTGTGGTAACTGGCAATGAGCCTTTCATATTGCTGCGGAGGAATTGTGGTCCACTCATCTTTGCAGAATTGTTTTAATTCACCCACACTGGAGGTTTTTTAAGGTCATGCCTGGGCATCTCAATTGGCTTTAAGTCCCGACATTGACTGTGCCACACCAAAATTTAAATAAAGGTATGGGAGGCACCTACTGTAGAAAATATTTCTACAGATCAACACAGAACAAGAGACAAGTGTACAGCTAAAGGAACACTGGAGGTTTTGTGAGCATGTTTAAGGTCATGGCAAAGCATCTCAATTGGATTTAAGTTTGACTAGGCCATTCCAACACGCACTTTTATTTATTTATCTATTTTTTTGGTGCCATTCAGTGGTGGACTTGCTGATGTTTTGGATCACTGTCTTGTTGCATAACCCACGTGGGCTTGAGCTTTAGACCACAAACTGCAGGCCAAACGTTCTCTTTCAGGATTTTCTGGTAGAGAGCAAAATTCACGTTTCCATCAATTATGGCAAGTCATCCAAGTCCTAAAGCAGCAAAGCCAAATCCATGTTTGACTTTAAGCATGATGTTCTTTTTATGAAATTCTGTGTTAATTTTATGCCAGATGCAGTGGGACTCAAATCTTCCAAAAAGCTAAACTTTAGTTTGGACAGTGCACAGAATGTGTTCCCAGTAGTCTTGGGGGACAATTACTTTCACACAATGCCAACTAGGTCTGGATAGATTTTTACCCTGTATAAATGAAATAATCAAAAAAGAAGAAATTAGGAAATGGGTAAATACTTTTTCACACCTCTGTCGATACACACATGGTATGCACCTGAACCTTGGCTCCATTATAGTTGTGGAAATGTCTGGATGAAGCTGAATGCAGTCATATGAACCTAAAAAAATCATTCTAAGTCTCAAGTACTTATCATAAATTACTGGATCATAATTCTGTTAACTCTCTCATTAGTGTCCCTCATAGCTTCATTCGCATATACGCTATATAAACAAAAGAATTGAGCCACACCTCTTCATCTGAATTCAGGTGCTTTCAGGCTCATTGCCATACAAAAATTGTGGAAACGATGGGTCTTTCTAAAGAGCTCACTCAGCACTGTAATAGGATGACAAAACTGCAACAAGTCAGTTTGTTTAACTATCGGTGAGCAGTCTTATTGCAAAGTGGAACCATATAGAAAACAAAGTAATTCAGCCACAAAGTGGCAGACCACTAAGTGCAGCTTTTAAAACCTACTTTGACATTAACAGCAGCACAAAAACTGTGAACCAGGGTCTTTTGGCATGGATTTCCATGACTGGGTGCCTTCTGTACTTGTAATGTGGCCCAGTACTCTGGTCCATATAATCTATGACAGTGATGGAAAGAGTTAAGGTCTGCACATGATTCTTCGGAAGTGCAAATGGCTTGTTGCACATACAGGAATAGGAATTGTCAGTGTTCACCCAAAAATTCACTCGATCAACATTGTGCATAAACGCAGAGTCTGTGCACTGTGTGCTGCAGCAACTGCCCATACACCTTGCACACTGCCTCATGGATTAATGTCTTAATCTTATTTCAGATTTGAAATGAAGTTGATTAGACTTGAGATTGTTTTCATTCCATAGTGGTAATCTTGTACACACCTATTCATTAATGTGAGCACATGCAGTCAGGCTTGTGCCAATGGGAATAGTGATACATAAATGTTACCAAGTCTGCCTCGTTAGCATTGTCCATCACTCCTCTTATAAAAGAAAAAAAAGGAACCAGAAGACAGCATATTTACATAGTCCCAAATTACTGGAAAGTAGGCATTCCCAAAACCTACATGACGGACAGGGCCTTGTGACTTTAACAGATAAATAAGGTCAGCAATGTTACACATCCAGTGGTTGAGAATGGCTATTAACTGAAGCAAAGCCACAATGAGATATCATTATACTAGTGAGTGTCCGTTTGAGATATTATTCTACCGGCGATTGTCCAACTAAAAACATTTAAAGTACCAAAGACTGCGAGACATTCATCACACCAATGAACTATTCTTTTCCACCAGAAATAATGGGTGGAAATATGTGACCATTATATTATAATAAAGGTATTTATGAGCCTTCAATCTCACAGCCTCACTATGAGATATCTTTGAAAATTTGAAATCAGCTCCTGAGGCTGAGGTTGGGGGAGGAAGGGAGGGAGAGAAAGAGAAGGAAAGAGAAAGAGAGAAAGAGAGAGAGAGAGAGAGAGAGAGAGAGAGAGAGAGAGAGAGAGAAATGGCAAGGGAGAGATGTGGGAGTTGTGTTTTTCTTTTTTGCCATAGGTTACATTTATAATTATCTTGCTGGCATAAAATGGCCAAGAGGCTTTTTCAATAAAGGTAGGAGGCACCTACGGTAGAAAATATTACCTACAGATCAACACAGAACAAGAGAGAAGACTGCAGCTAGAGGAAGATGGTGTACAGCGTACATGATCTAATAAGTCTGTTTAGTTTGTATATTCATTAGGAACTGGAGCCACTGCTTGCACTATAGGCTGTAGAACTGAGCACTGCGAGGGCTGATGATCTGAAGATGAGGTGAATGAGTCCATCCACTGACCTTCACTAGTGGTGAGTAAGCAGAGCCTCGGGATTGAGGGAAAGATGGCCACAGCCACTTTCTCCAGGCCCTGCAATGCCTTTTGATGACTGGAAATAATCACTAGAGAGAAAGCAAGTGAAAGAGACATAATCACAGAGGCGCCACAGAAGAAGGAGGAGGATCCCAGATTACTTTATTCTCCTCCAAACTACTGCCCTTTAAAGAACTGGAAGTCAGTTTTTAATACTATTCATCTTTTCTTCAGCATAATGCGTTCTGAGAGGAGGATATCTCTAATTCCTTTTCAAGTTAGTCTAAATCCAGGAAGTGAAAAGCGATAGGGATGGACAAGGTCTCATTATACTGAGGCTGCCCCACAGGTAGTAAACTTAAAGAACAAAAATCACATATGTTGCACAAAAAGTAGGAGTGCTACAGAATTTAAAATAAAGCTCACTGGTTTAGTGAGTGACACTATCCTTAATAACATTTTATTCATAAGAAGATTAATATACCTATAAAATTACAACTTATTTAAGAATAGCAACATATTTTTAAAAGAAAAAAAATGCTCTAGTTACTATAGAAATACTTGAGAGACAGGCATACCACTCTCATGCGATGCATATGAGGCTACAGCCAGTAGCTGGTTTGGTTAGCTTAACTTAGCTTAGCTTAGCGGTAGATACAAAATCTATCCAGCAGCACCTACAAAGATAACTACATGTCTATATTTACATGTTTTTACGTGTGCGTAAAAACATGTTTTTACATGTTTTTACATGTAAACATCTACATGTTAAGTCAATCCTAAAAATGTAAAGATTAAGTTCTTTGTTTGGCCTGTAAAGTAAAAACAGGCTTTTGGTTTTGCAGGTTTTTGTACTTTGTCGTTGCAGGTTGTTGCTATATGTTATGCTATGTGTTAAATGTTATAAACCACTATCTGTGTGAATATCCAGACCCTGTAGGGGAGGGATAAGACTGGTGGTAGTGGAAACTTTCTGATTTGTAGTGTATTCGTAGTCTGAGTGTTATAGACCAATCTGAGTAAGCTTTGGTTGCACCAAAGTAAAGTTCCTGTAAATTGGGTGATGCCCATCTATCTAGAAACCAACAAGGTCACCTCTTCCAATCATGATTTAGCTTTTAGAAATGTATCTGCAGTCACTGGTAGCAATATATCCTGGCCAAGATGTCACCTTTTCACTTAACTTTCAAAAAAAAAAGCAAATGGCTCTGCTTAAAATGATCAGTCATTTTAAATAATGAGTACTGAAATAAAAATTAAAAGAGCTGAATATTTAAAGCATTATATTTAGCTTTGCTAAAAGAATGTTTAGCCAATGATGTATTGTCTTAAACACAAAGTTTTAATTGAGTGAATTCTAGTGCTTTTAATTGAAAGTTGATAGTTTCTTCCACGTGCACAGGAATTGTTTTTGATTTTATGACTGAGAACAGAGCATTGCTTTGAACCACTCACAGTTGCACCTCTAGCCTATGAGCATAACAGTCAATCAAAAGGGAATCTGGGGCAAAGGGGCCTGAAAGGGAGACATATAGCATAAACTGTAGATAGCCAAAGAAAGTGGAGATTCTGCCAAAAGGGATGGAGACAAGACAACATGGCTCCGTGTGGGATTTCACTTTGGATTTTGACCCTGCAGGAATATGTGGAAGTACAACTGACAGGACTTGCGTGGAGAAGTCGGCTCTATTCAATATAACTAAGTAAAGAATGCCCTGTGTAGTCACTGATGCACCAGCATAAATCCTCCAAGGTATAATATTGCCTCGGCAGTTTGCTTTACCTCTCTGGTTGGAAAGAGCAAAGACACTACATAATGTCATGTTTTGGGTTTTTTTTTATCATGTTTGCCATAAATACATTCAGGTTTCTTGAAATAATTGCGAGCGGTACAACAGATGCAGCAAAATCAAATTTATGGAATTACTAATTAACTGCTGTGAGACATGTGAAAGCAGTCCCTGCAGCAAAGTAAAAACTGTGAACAGACACCATAACTACTTTAGCTGAGATTTATTTCACTTTTTTTTTTTGCTACATTCTTCTTTACTCAAATCTAGGGAGCATAGGTGGGTCAGTTATTTAAGAAATACTTTATATTCAACTTAATATGAATATGTGCTACAAATAAAAGTGATCTTGGAGTGGGTAGTACAATAAGCTTTTAATCTGTTCAGTCATGTCTGAAGCAACAAAATTTCCTTTAAAAAGTTTAAATGTAAAAAACACAAACACATATACGATGAAAATTTACAGGTCATGACTCAAGGGAATTTTTTTTGATCCAATTAAATAATTCCCAAAGTAGGACGCGGGGGGTTTGCAGCTCATAGTCCCTGATGAGGCAAATGGTGTGTCATAATAATTCACAAAATGATTTCCTTACTGCATCTAGCGGCTCCATAGTGTAGTGGTTTACACATTTGCCCAACAAAAGAAAGATCCCCAGTTTGAGGAGACACAAATCCCTTTTGGGGTTGTGGCAGGAAGGGCATCCGGAATAAGAACAATCTGTCAAATCAAACATGCAGAGCCACCCGCTGTGGTGACCCCTTGTGAATAAGAGAGCAGACGAAAGTAGCTTCTTCTATTTCCTTACTGCATACATGTGTGTGTGTATATATATATATATAAATAAAAGTCTTTGAAGTTAAATTTTGATGTCAACTGTATTTTTTGACTTAGGCCAATAAAATAAGCAATTAAAGAAAAAAACACTTCATTGGTGTCGTAATTATTTAACGTCATGTTATTATATGAAAAACAGATGCTGTTGTTGAGACTAACTGTTTATGACAACGAAGACATTCTGCACTGTAAGCAACACATTAGTGACCTTTTCAAAACAAGGGGTAAAAACTGATTTAACCAATATGCCAGCGACACTGAATCAAGTCACTGGTTGAAAAAAATACAAATAAAAAAGCTATGCAACACATAAAATCAGCAACAAATTCTTTTCTTTTTAATTTATATGGGAAAATTAGGACTCCTATTCAACCTAATGTAGGCTCCAAGTTTTAAAACAAACTTTGTTTGGGGATCCAGCATATATAAATCCTTTTTTAAACTGGTTTAGGGGGACAATCTCAAACTTATCAAATATCTTGTATCTTCTTATGGCAAAAAAAAAAAAAAAAAAAAAAAATCTCCTGTTGCACTTCATTTTTATTCTTTAGATGATTCTCAAGTTTAAGAAAACAAAAAACATCAACAAGGGAACAAAGAAAAACAGAGTCCACAGAGCTCTGCAGCGTCAAGCGTTTGGCTGCCACAGAAAAGTCTAGCACCTCCTGCTGCTTGGGAGGCTTCTAGTCTAGCTGCTCCTGCTTTATCCTGTTTGAATTGGGCCCTCGCTGACTTGTCCTCCTCAGTTCCCTCCTCAGGACGTACTCGCTGAACTGGGATGAGTCCACGCCTCCGCCGCAGGAGCCAGCGATCTCGAAGCCACGTTGCTGGAGACGCTCTAGAACCTGGGAAATGTGGAACAAGATAGAAGGGGGGAGGATGTCAGAAGCAAGATATTGATTATAGAAGGAAATGCACACGGTTGGTCATTTCTTGGTAAAAGTCAGTGTGATAAGCCAGTCAGGGAGTCGCTACAACAGTGATGCTAAATTGTTAACCACTAACCTTTTGTTCACTGCTGCAAAGCTGAAAAGCATTCAATCACCCAAAACTCCTCCAATTATGTGCTGCTGCCTTAGTCTAGCATTGGAAACAGCTTTGGGAGTAAGTAGCAGCAACATACGGCTTGTGACGGGAATTTGGATGGGACTTTCACAAGACTTTCACAAAACCAAGAGCCTCTCATATTGCCTCATACCTCATTTTCATTGTTTTCTAGTGTATATGTGTGTTTGTCTATGTGTGTGTAGCTGTTCCTGATCCCACAGCCTCGCAGACATCTACAGACGTGTCCAGGGGGGTTGTAGGATCACATTCCATCGAAGAGGCCCCAGGGAGCAGTGAGGCTTTCTCTCTGCCACTTGGCTCAGTGTGGGCTGCTCAGGAAAAAAAAAACCCTCTCCCCAATTCTCCCCCAGGCCCAAGCCTTCACCAAAACTACAAAGGTCCCCCTACTGCTGGCAGCTCTCTCTGCTCCCCTTCCTTCTCTCAAACCCCCCGCCCTGCCTCCATTAGCCGCAGATACAGCATTCACCGCCGGCGTGCTTTAATAACCAAACAGGATTATGGGCCCTGCCTGGGGACAACCTGCTAGGGAGCATGCTCACTCTCTTGCTTGCTCTCCACGACTCACTCACACACACACACACACACACACACACACACACACACACACACACACACACACACACACACACACACACACACACACACTCCAGAGTCTGGTTTGTGTGTGTGTTTTTTGGGAAGGAGGCGGTGATTTGACTTCCTCAGACGGAGACATAGTCCAAAATCATTGTAAAATCTTTTCAAATATGCCTTTACTTCATCCTTTATGGATGCATGTCTGAGGATTTTACCATCAATGAGTTATTGGAGTATGAATTTATAATCTGGGAAATGCAGGATTGCCAAATACATGCAGACAATAACAATGGAGGTTGACACAAAAAGAGTGTTTTGTTGAGTAAAGGCTTACTTGTGTGTGCAGCATACACCTATTTTTTAAAAGCTTCAGTTTTGCATGTATTAGTTTCAGGTAAAAACACAGTTCCTGGGAAAGGATCATATTTTAATAGAAAGCAAATTGAAACTTGACCTCTAGTTCTTACAACAAACTTATTTTCTATCTCCTTGTAATGAATGGTGTTCGAATAGACTCCCAACCCTTAGATTTATAACACCCCTAATAACTTATAAGAGTTTACAAAGGCAAAGTTAACTTTAATAAACAAAGATAAACTAATATATCAGAAGTGCACAACCTCAAGATATTGCTGGTATTGATTCACTAAGGCATCCAATTCTTAGTAGGAAATCTTGCCAAATGCTTTTCGGATGTTATACGCAGAAACAATACTTGAACAGAACACCATCAAAGTCTTGATTTTATTTTAAATTGGACGTCAATCTGTTGATCCACTAAGACACTCAGAGTTACTGACTTGTGTTTTCATTACACGCTGAACTTCCTCTTTCTTCTTCCTTACAGTTTCCTTTTGCACCACTGATAAAGGTCTCAGCTGTTCCACTATGTAAAACTCCCATCATTAACAACTTTCTCATCACTTTTCATTAGTTTGGCCCTAATGCCCACTGTAAGCTGGCGTTTTGGTCATCATTGTTCAAATAATTCACAACAAACTTGAAATGGGCTGAGAGGCTCCTTCAGCTTCTCTGGTCTCTGTTTTCAGTCTTTAAACCATCTAGCACATGGTGGAAGACTCTGGCCAATGTAATGACTTTTTAGACCAAGAGACCAAAATAAAATGTTTATAGGTTGTGAGACATGGTTTCACCTGAAGTAATGGGTTGAACAGAGACCTTTCAAACTGTATGTAAAACCAAAAGTCCAGATTAACTGATTTTTTTTTTGGCATATGAAGCACACCTACAGCTTCATTTTTGTGTGATGCAATGTTATATGTTCAAAACCATCCAAAAACATAGTGTTACATCAGTGGATAGTACTGAAGCTCAGCCCTTTTTCAGCTCTCCAGTTACAGTCAACATTATTATTCCATACAAATCACAGAAAGTAAAGATGGTGGTAGACTTGTGTAATGATAGCTTTCTAAATTAGCACTTTGATGAACTCATCAAAGCACCCATTTTTCTGCGAGGCCGTTCTTGTAATTTGATTGGATTAAAAAAGATAAAAAAAAGAAAGCCTGCAATCAGACATAACTAATTTTTTATGACAGAAAAAGGCTAAATGAGCACAACATTACTGCAATCAATTATTATGTTTTCAAGATAGATGGATACAAACCTGGACAGAGTTGAGGTGACAGTACCCATTCAGTGGGAACCGGATGACGTGTGTGGAGTCGTGGTTCCAGCCAGCATTGACGGAGTTGCACATAACGTCTCCGATTTCTGGAAACACATCTTCGATCAGGGCCTTGTCACCGCTGAGTGTGATCCTCTCACCCAGGTCGGGTGCAACACGCACCACCAAGCACTCGCAGGGACGGGACACCCGACCTAGCTCCTGGTCCTGGCGCCAGCGCTCCAGCTCAGCAAGCATGGGCTGCAGCTGGAAATATCGTGCTTCCTCATACAGCAGGCTGTAGTCCTGTAGGATATAAAAGTTGAAGGGTTTTCACATCATTGCATTCTCGAAAAAGAAATGTGAAGTTGTCGGCCTTAACGGTTTACACATTAAAACCATGGTAAATATGGTATATGTTTTCAGGGTTGTATCAAATATGTTGTTCCTGTTGATTATTCTGTTTAGATTTCAAAGTATTTTGTAATATTTTTTGTTTTTTCCCTCCTAGATCGATGCTTAATTGTACAATATTATCTTCTACACAGGTAGTCTTGATGCAGAATTCTGGACAATCTGGATACTAGAGAGCAACATACTAAAAGACACAAAAAGCAAAACAGTTACCGTAAAAGTCGTCATTTTCTTTCTAAAGCTGAGATATTCCAAAACCCCCCCCAGAAAGAACAAGGAAGCTTTAAAAGCACTGTTCTACATGAATGAACAATAAACCCTAGTCGAGACACCACTCAGGAAAAATTACAAAAGATCCAAAGTAGAGAAGATACAGGGCGACGTGTAACACAGGGTTGCATGGGCTAGAGGAGCAGAGCCTTTACTCACAGCACTGCAGGGCCTAAACTGCACCACATTCCAGTTTTCACATGATCCTCTCAACATCTACTCACTGAGCATATGGCCTTAGCCTGAACTTGGTCTTGTCTTTTGCCTCTGCTTATTTTAACTGACATACTTTTTGCACAGTGGACAGTCCATCTGATAATGTGGTTATTTGTTTTCTCCCAGGGCAAGTTCAATAATTATTGCTTAACTATTTGAGTGGGGGGTGGGCTGCTCATGTGCCACATACAGTGACAGGCACCTTGGATGGACACTTGGCACAAGAACACAGAGAGCTGCAGAAAAAAGGATATCGTATGGCCATGGGTGTCAGTATAATTGTTTCAGTACGAGCCTGCTTTTTTACTTATGTATTGCAAAAGAATCTTTGCCAGTTTGTAGCTAGAAGGAATCAAACTGCATCTCTTGATGAGGAAATGCTTTGCAATTGGGGTTTGTTTGGTAGAGCCCTGATATTTTCTCTCCAGCATGTGAACCATTTTCAGTAACTCAGGGAGGACCAGTGACCAAAGGCGTTCCACGGCCTTAGCATTCATTGTGTGTGTTAAGTTGTAGGACTGCTGACTGGCTGATGGGAATTTACAGTTTCTAGGATGGGCATCAACTTACTTTGAAGTCGTCGGGGATGAGGAGCTTGGACGTCCTGAGGAAGTTGAGGATATAGCGGAACATGTGTCCATCCCTGTCAATGAAGTAGTGCTGCTTCAGGCTGTCCAGGACTATAGGCTCTGTGCCATCAAAGAGACGACCAATTCTGCCCGTAAGAGAGAGAGAGGAGGGGTGGTGATTTAAGCAGAAAGGGAGGTAAGGAAGGAAGAAGGAGGACAACATATCAGTGTATTTTTTACACTCACAAAGAATACTTGTAACAATTTTTAAAACCTAAACTTGATCTCACTAAATCTGTCTTAAAGAAAGAAAGAAGGTCCTGAGAGGTCAAGGCCAGCTGGTGCTTGGTTGCCTGAGGCAGGGAGGCAGTCACCCGCGGGCCTGTGCTTGGAGCGACAGTGTGGCCTCCCAGCCTCCAGATGGCTCCATGCCCTTTGGCTCTTTACTGCCGCTGTGACATCTGTCAGAATAACCAAGTTGCCTTTGTCTGCTCTCTGCATTCTGCACTTAAAGTGCTCACAAATTGTTTACCCCTTTAAAATAGCAGAGTTTTACAAAATGTGACATCTGGCCGTCGCGTTACAACAATAACTAATAAACAACAAACTGCGAGGAAATTCTGACAAAAAAACATTAGGCTCCATCAGAAAACATCCCTGTAAAACACACAATACATGCAAAAATCCTGCCACAAATGGTTACCCCTGACCCTGGATCTTAACCTTCCCCCTCCACTTAAAATACATCTGTATGGCAGGGCAAACTCACCGAGATTCTGGAAATTTTGTTAAGGTGGCCAGACTGCTGGTGTACATGTGCCCACCTACATCGATGTGCACAGGAGCATTGGACTTGGTGAGCTGAGCAGGTGTTGGGATGCCCTGGTTACTCAAGGGAGACACCGGTGACCGTGTGATCATGGGCCTGGACATGCTGGAGCGATTATCCTGAGGGAGCACAAAGGAAATGCATGTAGGAAGACACATTAGATTGTAATCTTCTGCTGCAAATGAAACAGACAATTAAAACAACTCTAGGGAAGATCGAAAAAATTAGTATATTAGGAAAGAAAAAAGAAAGAAAGGCTAATAAGAGACAACAATCTGTGCATTTCTTTATCCAATATATTCTGCAGTCAGGAGTGGAGAGCAAGGGTGGGTTTTTTTCTTGTTACCCTTTTCTGTGCAAGATAGAGCAGCCCGACCTTGACCTGAATGTTGCCACAATCCACAAGCATCCACTCCTGTGGGCCATAATCTCCAAAACCAAATTAATTTGGAGCATCAATCTCAGTCATGAAAATGAGCAATAATGATTCCTGATTTGAATACTATAATAGGATTTGGAGAATAACGTCTCACGATAACCTACAAACACCATTAGGAGACGATTTCTGTTAAGCTCTGAGATGAAAAATGACTTTATACCCGAAAAAGTTTGAGTGAAGATTGGAGAAAACCTCAAAAGTGTCCCGATCACTAAGGAGTGAGCAGGACATTAGACACATCTGCTTTAAAAAACAAAACAAATAAAAACAAAACAAAACCGTGAACTCAACACATACATTTTACAGTATATTGCACAGGAAGGACTATCTGACACTGTGTGCGCAGTCTACGGTTGAGGGCACCGAGGTGATGATTTCTTCGATTCGGTAAATAAAAAAAACAAAACTACCAAAATACAAAGTGTCCGGCACTTCGCTCCATAAAGTCGAAAGTTAAATCGCTCTCCCCCTCCCCAGACAACACGACACTTTTACGCGTTTACCTGCGCCGGCATCACTGTGGTTGGAGAGGAAGTCACCGAATGGTCATTTTGCTTCAGAGATGCTGCGGGAACGGGCTCTCCTCTGACAGCGAACATCAGCGAGCTCTCCCTGCACTCCGCCGCTCGGATCGGGAGCCGTTTGAGGGAAGCGTGCACGGACTCATCCACGGAACTGATTGGACGGGGACGCTTTCTCGCCTTCTGATGCGTTAAGTCCATGATATCCGTTTCGTCCATTACGGCTCAGACGTTTAGGGTCAAAGAGATAGGAGAAAGCAGTGAGGCTTTTTTTTTTCACCCTCTCCAACACACCTGCCAAAAATGAAGAGGCGTGAAAAAAATAGCGAGCACCGGGGGTGAGAGCGAAAGCCGTTGCTGTCACACGGAGCGGCTTCTTTGCAGTGGCTGGGAGAAGTCAAAGCCCCCGACAACATTAGCATTGTAGCGCCCGCGGCTCTTTTGGGCTGTCGCTGTTTCAGTGGCAGGTATGTGTGTCGCATTTTCGCGGAATGAAACAAATCCTGCCTTAGCCTGCAAAATGCGATCGTCTGCTTATGATGCGATTTGGGTTAACACGCCACATCTGGACCTTGAACAGCTGGCCTTTGCCCCCCTTTTCGGAGCAGTGTTTCCACGCGCGACCACTGCCCCCCCCTACACGTTGCTGCCCATTGTTCAGCAGCAGTTTTTGTTCAGCCTTCCAACACATCAGTCGAACAAAGTTGAGTCTGTGACAAAGCCGAAACAGTGGCCAACCTTCTCAATCACATGGACAAAAAAAAAAAAGAAAAGAAAAAAATACCACTGCAATAGCCCATTCAACCCCCCCCCCCAAAAAAAAAAAAAAAAAAAATACAACCTCCCCCCACCCATACACACACTTACCAGCCATAAGCACCTGATTGATTGTGCGCTTTCCAGTCACACAAAAGCAGTCAGGAACATCACTCTTATTTTTTAGATGGCCAAATGCATTCTGAATATGATGTTTTAAGGGAAAGGACTCTTCACTATTTACAGGCTGCAAGATGTTATCAATAACTAAACGTCCTTGAGGTCAGCAAAGAAACACTGCATGTGAAGTACCAGCTAACACCCCTTCAAATCAACGGTGTGACCCTCAGAGCAGCTATAAAACTTCTTCATCTGTTTCTCCCTGGCTCTGTGTCTGACAAGTCTAAGCGCTGCGGTGTGGTGTTAACACCACCTCCAGTGACCACATCAGCATTGCAAAGCTACCACACTAATGATATCGTGGAGTATAAAACCAGACCACAACATGTCCAATTGCGGTTAAAAGTACTGCCACAGCACTCTCCTGGGTTGTTTTTTTTCCCGCAGAAGAAATGTAGGGAATCCACAATTTTTAATAACATTCAGATTAAAATTAATTAGTTCAACCACTGGCCTTAAAACATCCACATTCCTGTTTCTCATTGGCAGTGTGAGTTTCACACCTAGATACCCAATTAGCAATTAAGCTTGCCTTTGAGTGTAGGCCTCCAATGCGGTGTGTGATCCTGGTCTGATTTGCATGCCACTTGTGCACGCGCTGATAAGCGCAGGCAGCAGCCATACATAGTTTTAAAATTCAACTCCAGAATCCCTCGCAGAAGGCAAAGGGGCCTGCGGGGCAAAAGAGAGAGAAATCACATGGCTGCTCTTCAAAAGGGGACCTGTGTAAGGCAGCCGGCAAAGTGCGTGGGATCACACTCAGAATGCAGGTAATTTGTTCCCTGACTAATTTGTGGAGATGGTGGTGTGTGCGTGTGTGTGAGTGAGAGAGAGTGAGTGAGAGAAAGTGTGTGCCTGTGGAGAGTAAGTTCTGAAAACAGCTTGGTGGAATTGGATTTCCTCAAAGCCTTGTCATTGCAAAGGTGGATTGAGTGTAAAATCTGTGAGGCATTATGGAAAATTGCAGGGGAGAAAGAAGAGAGAGTGAAAGAGAACGGGTGGTTGGGTGGGTGGGAAGTGGAGGGTTGGGAGCTGGAGGGAGCCAGTTGAGGGAATGAGCTCTCATATCACAAAATCATCCCGAGTTGCTGGAAATAAAGACGTGTCGTGAACCTTTAGTCGGACCTGTGTCTACGTTGCTCAAAATCAGTTCAAAGGTCACAGCGTCCTCAGAATCTACAAGTACGAATCCTGAGATGTGCCACACGAGCGCTTTTCCAACCTGTTGCCATTTTGAATTTGGCACAGCGCTACAGAAGTCTCCCATGCATGTTAGGATGTTTGCGAAAGAAGTCAAAACGTATGTGTTCAGGGAATCTGTTCATTTATCCAGCTCGTGTAATTTTGTTGCACCACAGTATGCACAAACAAATCTAAAACATGCGCAGAGCATCAAAGCCCGGAGCAGTCGAGCTACTCCCTTTTGTTTCTGTTGTTTTTCACCAGTTTTCTTTCAGGCCTTTAATGCAAGACCATCTTTCTTCAAACTTTAAGGAACTAACACCTTACAGTAGCTCAGGTTGAATATTTAGTAAGAAATAGCAGGGTATGTGTTCCACTAATAATTAATCCAAAAACATAGAAAGCAAGGATCTGTCTGCTGTTGTAATAATTGAAGGGCCTTCTGGGGTTCAGCATATGTAACAGACTGACTTTAAGTTGGCCATCCCAGAATGCAACTCTTCACTGTTTCGACATATCTCACAAGATACAATTAGCATTTCAGATCAGAGCATTAACATTCAGTTCAAGGCAGGCAGACTGGTATTTACATAATCTGGATGGGTTGTCTCTGCTTTGTTGCCTGTGGCCATTTGTTTGAAATGTCCATACACAGACAACTACAAACTCTGGGTTAACATCAGTTGCCGCTAGCTGTATATATAAAATATATATGAAAAAGGTAATGATGAACTGTTATAACAGCATGGTTTGGGTAAAAACTGTAAGCTAGATCAAATGCATATCCCACTGGACTTTGTATACTTTGTAAATATAAAGTAACTGCATGCTGCAGCAAAGCCAAAATACCGCATTTCAATAAAACTTTTGTCATTGTCATTAATGTTTTTGTTTTCACATCTCCCCTCTTTGATGACAACTGACATAAGCATATAAGTTCTGAACAATGACTGCAGAGACTTTGTCTTCAAACTGACTCCACGTCTTATACTTAACAGTAAAGGGAGTATTTGGTATGTTTCAAATGACCCGTGGAGATGTGTTTAGTATGAAAAAGTACTAAGGCATTAAATGAAAGAATGAAGAGGTTGCCCACACAAACACAAACACATCACCACATTTGAACATACTATGCAAACCTGTACCGTACTTTAAAGCATCTTGTTGATTTTATGTGTAGTCACCATTTCAATTTTTGGCTGTAACTTGCATAAAAATAATCATTTCCAGTAGAGCACGGTGGTCCGGATAAGCTTTGATTCTCCACACGATCAAGAATTTCATACACAGCTGGTAACTATAAAACAAGCCATAGTAGTGTTTACTTATTTATCAACCAGGAACACACAATTACTCCCTCAGTTTTCTCAGACGTACTAATCTACTTGAAAACGATTCTTTGTGGAGTTACTGGAGCTGTACATCAGCATGACATCACAGATAAGGAAGTGTGATCAGTGCTATGTAGCCGCAGGCTGTTAGAGACTGTAGTGCATGTTCACTGGCATAGAGCAAACTATCCCAGGGCACAGGAGTGGCAGAGCCACTACAAAAATACAATAACAGCATTTCTCTCCCAGTGTTCCAATCGAGAGCAAGCAAAGATGAAGTTCAAACCGATCCTGTAGTTTCACTAATGCGATTCTGGCCTGTTTTGTTAAGTGTCTTCTTTCAGCTCAGAGCTCTGTTTGTAAATCTACTGTCACTGTGAAACAGATGAACTGAAGCCCTATATACAGTTCTCTCCCCCCCCCCCCCTCCCCCCTTTCCCTTTTTAACAGCGCCATCAGGTGATCGGTCCTGACAACCAAACATCTCAGTCCCACCATTCTCTTTATTCATTCACCCCCTGGAACTCGTGAAACTGGCTAAGGGCTTCATTACAGGTGACCAGAGCTGGATTTGAGTATTCTCCCTGGGGTCCAGTGGTAGATGTTTAGTAATCAAACACAATCTTTTATTTTATTTTATTTAAAAAAAATCTTTATATTTTAGGATACCACATGCAATACTGTAGAAAGTACACACTTTAAACGGAGTACATGTCTGTTTACAAAGTATAGTCCTACAGGCGAAATAAGTCGATACTGTTACTACTACTGAGTAAGTATATCTGTGCCGATTCGCATCCGGACCTTGGAGTTGATTACGCACGGCGCGGTGGTAAAGCGATTAGACTAAAGACTAAATTCGCTCCTATTTTCGTCTTTAAATGCATAAATGTGAATCTCATAACGCGGACATGGCTTGCATTAACGGATGATTCACAGATTCCGCACTGACGTGTGTAAAAGGTACATCCTGTCATACAGAATAAGAAATACGCCCTCGGCAAAATTACTCCACAATGGCGTCTTTCATTAGAAGATCTAGGGCAGCCAGGAAATGGAAGTGTTTCACGACAAAACTCACTTCGAAAAACCTTTACGAAAACGACAAACGCGGGTTTAAGTAAGTTACGAGCAAGTTGCACAGCAGCAGCAGACACGGAGACGGCGATGTTTTCCGATCTGAAACGCGCCAGGAGCGAATTCACACGGTGGATAAGTAGAGTCTTTGCTCGACAAGATCACAGTCTGAGCCCGCTGTTCGTTTAGACTGGATGCACCAGAACGTCCTACATTGTAGTCACGCGCATACATTTGTACAGTAAGTAAGGGACAATAGCCAGGAAGTGGTTAAATATTTTTTAAGAACTGTACCGCTCGAATCGCTTGGCACATGCGTAAAAGCTGCTGCGCCTCTATGTCCCAGTCCATCCAACCTCGGGAATAAAATCAAACCAAATAAATCTTCGCTTACCTGAAACATAGAGCGGCATAAAGTATCTTTTTGGGCACCTTTTCCGTCCGATTTGGCCCACGATCTGCCTCTGTTCCTACACCAGTGAGAAATGCAATAGCTTGGCTAAGGTAGACAGAACAAAATACAGAGAATACTTGCTCCAGGGCTCCGAAACCCCTCAAGGCAAAGATCAGGATACAATTAGCTCATGTCTCTGCCCCAGTCTAAACCAATCTGCAAAATAAAACCGCGAGCAAAGAAAGAGATCACAGCAGCAGTGCCTCAGTCTTTGTTGAGTTTATGTTTTTATAAAATCAAATATTTTTTTTCTTTCTGCATTTACAACACCCTCACCCCTCCTGCCTCCAACTTGCCTATTGCCTCGGTCTCGCAGAGAAGCTGATTTTAATCGTTATGATTAGTTTTGATGTAACGTTCCCCCGGGCGATTTCTACAAATGGATGGAGTGTTTTTCTGCCAGGGAGGAAAGGCAGCAGATGATGATAATTATATAGATTGTTGGTGGAGTCCTTTGATTTTTTTTCTCCCCCTTACTTTTCAGACATCTAACCTGACTAGTTTGCTTCTTTAACGTATACACGCAGCATGTGCTCCCCGACAACTTGTTGATTAACCTTGAATCAACGAAATTAATAGAATGTGCTTAAATGAAATTCTCACTCGAGTTTGGTCTTTGTGATCTTTTCAGTCTCTTTCCTCCCTTTGGACAACCTCCAAATGACGTAGACCAGTTGTATAAATAAGCACTTGCAGCTTGCCTTGCCTCAATCAAGTCTGAATCAGTGCCCGAGGGTGATGTGCGAGCTCATTTCAAATGTTCAACCATGCATGATTTCAGGAAGATTGAGGCACTTCTGAGGCTTTTAGAATTACTTTGGGGATGCAAACAGTAAAGGAATTACATGTTCAAAGTTACAAGTCAACAGGCATAATTATTCTTTCCGAGTTAAGAGTGGTGTTTTGTGCACATGTGGGCACAGGGTTGACAGTTATTCCTTTAGATTCTTAATAGTTATCCCCATACCATACACTATGAAGGAAGGCTGAAATATCTCCTGCGCCCCCTACTGGGCAGAACATAAACTTTCTTATATGAAAGCAAAGCTGTTAGTGTAACTTTACCCAACATAAAAAGCAGAGAAACCAGAGAGAAAAAAAGATGGATAAGACATCAATTTAAACTAAATATTTATAAACATGCCATGTAGCCTAATGTTCACGCAGAGACAAAACTGAATCCAAGCTCGTTTTGAAGTTCAAGCAACAGTGGAGAAACAATGCCACGTCACTAGGGACTGATGGACTGAACCATGTGAAAACATATTTCAGCTCTTTTCATCAGGAAAGTGGTGTCCTCAGATCTTTTATAAATTACAAACAAAATTGCCTTTTGAGGATGAACGTCCAATTCGGCCATGAAACTTTCCACTTTTTGACCAGCACGTCCCACAGGGACAGGGGATTCAACTGTTAAGATGAGGTTACTTTTTCCACAGGTTGCTGGTTTGGGCCACAATACTTCAAGAATCAGGTGTCAGCCATGATGCCATAAGAATGAACAACCTTTATAGAAATCCCATATGTTATTTTTTTCTGCACGAGTGAAGCTGTCTTTAATATAAACTTCAAAGCATTCAAAATGCGTATCATGAAACTAACCAGGGTAGACTGCTGAATGAGTGCGGTGTTGGTTGCCAAAAAAAGGAACCTAAGCAATTGTTCCAATGTCCCTGTGAACGGCAGGTATTTAACTTGGATTTAGACCTAAATAATGGCAGCAACAGCAGGCCTGCACTCACTGGCTGTACCACATTTTGGTGGACAAATTATCCAGATTGGTTGCAGATGTTAAATTTGCCCCAAACAGAAACTGCCGAACCTGAATGACATCATAGGGTTATAAATGCTCTCACTGGAGAAAGCAGAGAGGAAGCCTGGAAAACTCACTCCGCCTGCTGGAATTTTTCTTTTCTTTTTATTTATTTATTTATTTATTTTAACGGACTACAGTAATGTCTCAGAAACACTAGGTGTGATTACTTGCATGACAATTGGTCTCTGCTGTTAACACTTAGTGAGAGTAAGTTTTGAAAGAGGAAGTTCAATAAGCATTAGAAGTCCAGGAAAGCTTTTCTTTAGACTTTTCCTAATTGCACCCTAACTTGCTAGAATAACTACTGCCTTATGGTGGCTAAAGATTGCAAACTTCAAATAGTACTGGTGTGCAACATTTAGATTAGTCAGCTTGTTTACTGTGTGATTATTTAATTGTGCCACAGCTACACTGCATGTTAACATTTATTATTATCCCATAAGTTTCTGTTCTGGACAAAGTGATAATTTATGTAACTTCTAAGCAAACTCCATTTACCATTAATAATTCACTGCCCTCTGCATATATATTTTATTACCTACACACATGACACTCCCCCTACCCCTGCGCCCAAACCCGTTGATAAACCTAAATTGTGTGAATTAACACTGCACTTATAGTACCTTACTCGGCTCTCCTCTCTTTGCAATTCAGTGTTGACTAAAAGAGATGTTGGTTTTGCCTGAGACCAAGTTAATAACTGCTGCTTTACCCGCCACACCCCTCTCATGGCCTGTGGTTATGTAAGGGAGTGGGATGGATAAGGGAAAGTGCTGTAGCTGTTGTAGCTCCTGACTCAGTCTGCCCTGCAGGGTTGCACAGTTTGAGGCCAGACCTGTTCATCAAATACAGTATTATCTTTGGCACAATGAAATTTAGCTTTGGAGAACCTCTCCTTTGCCATAATATAGTCCAAGTCACATCAGGCTTTGAAAGGCTAAACATGAATTATAGTAATTGTATAACTGAAGCTCTTTTATTCAATTAGTAATAGCAAACAGAAAAAGACAAGAAACAAGTGTCTGCATAATAGTTGAGCCTTTGTTCACTCCCTTCAATAGAAACTTTCAGTATGCAAACTCTTTTGAGTTTGCATGTACATGTGCCTCCCTCGGTGTTGCTGTAGGGCTGTTACGAGGGGTGAAACTGGGATTTGTAGTATGTGTAGACCTTGTTACAGGGTTGCCACAACTTACCCGCAGTAACAAATATATCTTCATACATACTTCTTCCTGGATTTGAATCCAAAAACAAACTATAAAGAGTAGGCTTATGATAGAGAGCATGTGCCAGACTGTATATAAATAACTGTAAGGTCTGATGCACACTGCTTGTAGTGTGAAAAAACACCTTTCTATAAGTGCACACTCTAGTGTGTTAGCACACAGGAATAATGGTGTCAGGCTATCATAAGTAGGAGACAGTAATATGGTAAATGGTCTGTATTTATATAGTGCTTTTACTAGTCCCTAAGGACCCCAAAGCGCTTTACATATCCAGTCATCCACCCATTCACACACACATTCACAACTGGTGATGGCAAGCTACATTGTAGCCACAGCCACCTTGGGGCGCACTGACAGAGGCGAGGTGGGGCCACCAGGTCCTCTGACCACCACCAGTAGGCAACGAGTGAAGTGTCTTGCCCAAGGACACAACGACCGAGACTGTCCAAGCCGGGGCGAACGCCCAACTCTTGAGCCACGATCGCCAATATGCATCAATATCATTTTAAAGAAAATTATATTAATGGATCATTAATTTATATTATACATTCTAGCAAAATATACACAAACAATACTAAAACTATAGTTCAGACTATCCTGCATTAACAGCCTGTTTGACTTGCTATGGTATTCTGTTCAAACCATGCTAGCGTGGAAGGTTAAATTGAGTTTGAGCTTACAAGCAACCCATACTGGATTATTTCAGCTAGGCCCAAAGCTTGGTAAAAGGCATTTAGTAAAAAGAGAGACGTTTGTGATTTAAGACTTTTTTAACAGTTTAATTCCAGTTACACAATTAAGTTTAATCTTATTTTATTTCAGCTAAGCTATATTTATAGAGTGTCACTTCACAACAACAGGCCAGGTTTGCTTTATGTTCAGGTAAAGACTGTTTAATACTAGAGAGAATTTCACAACAGCCAGATGACTCCCTATGAACAAGCATTTGGCAGTGGTGGGAAGGAAGAACTTTACTTTTAACAGGGAAAAAAAAACTGGTTAGGGAGGTGCAGCCATCTGCTCCCCTTGGTTGAAGGCTGAGGAGAAAGAGAAGACAGAAAATAGGAATACATGGAGACCCCAAATAGGGTAAAACACATACTATGAAGGAGGTGGGAGTAAATGAACGATTGTGGCATGGGGAGTAAAAAGACAGGAGTGGAGGAGAAATGCTCAGTTCATCATGGGAAGTCCCCAAGCAGCCTGAGCCTACAGCAGCATAGCCAAAGGGTGGTTCACGAACAGGATCATCTAACTATAAGCTTTATGAAAAAGGAAAGTATGAAATAGAGAGTGTGTCTGTCTCCCAAACTGGAAGCTGGTTCCACAGGAGATAGCTGAAGGCTCTGTCTCTCATTGTACTTTTGGACCTACTTTAGGAACCAAGAGTAAGCCTGTACTCTGAGACCAAAGTGCTCTATTGAACTAATATGATACTATGAGGTATTTAATATATGATGCGGCCTGATCATTCAGGAATCTGTGAGGAAAAGGATTTGAAATACAATTCTCGACTTAACATGGAGCCAACAGAGAGAAGTTAATATGGGAGAAATACGACCTCTCTTTCTAGTCTCTGGTAGTACTCTAATGTTATGCCATCCACACTAGATATCTGGTAAGACATCATGTAGAATATTTCAGACCTAATATAATAGCTTCAGGATGGCCCCTGCCAGATTTCCATTTCGACTTTTGAATAATTTCTCCCACTTCCTAGGCATAGGTAGCTTGCATCTATCACATCACCTGCGTCATCCGACTAACAAAAGGCGGGGAAACCACTGCAAGTAGAACTGGAACCCCTTTCTTATACCCCTCAGCTGCAATTAGCTAGAGCTATTAGAGCTAATGGTCTTAGACAAAATGTAATATAGTAATGTGTAAAAATATTAAGACAGAGAATTGTAACAATATATCAGCTATGATGTGGCAGAAGAGTGATGAGATAGAGCCCTGACCAGTGTAACCGCTGATTATTAGCCTACATTAAACAAAACATGACAGAGTCTGTTATGTTCATGAGATTGTTCAAGTTTGTTATGCAAAAATTAAGATTTTACCACAGCGAGTTTCTTTTTCAGTAACTGAGGAACAATAGAGATCTCAACTCTATGGTGTCATCGGTTTCCCCACTTGTTGGCTTCCCTCGCAGCGCCAAATGTACCCTTCCCACCCACAGTGGACAGAAGTCAGTGACACTACTATGTGGGGAAGAGAGACAAGAGGAGGGGGCTGCTTGGGTAATGCTGGGAGGCTCTAATAAAATGTAATCCTATTATATGGTTCCCACTAGAGGGCAACAATAATAAAGGTTTCCCTAATAACATGAGCAGACCAAACCCAAATGGAAAACAGCTCCTCCGGTCAAGTCCCACACTTGTACATATATCCTCTCATTAACCCAATTGCTGTTGGGCCACATTACAACGACAGGCCTTCGAGATTTAGCCATGATGGGGAGGCAAGAGTTAAGTCAAACAAATGTGTTTCATCAAACTGCAGTTTGGGCTGCTCTGCATAAAGGAATTGAAGGGGGAGGACGGGGAGGAGTGAGGGAATGTGTGCGGGTGGGAAGTTGGAAGCAGAGCCCCGAGGAAACCAATCAGAACTTCTCCACCCTCCCTTCCTGTGTCAAAGCCATTGGGGTCTCAGGTGTGTGTTACATGAGCTAATACCTCCCAAACTTGATTGTTTGTGTTAGAGTAATCAGAGTTTTCTAAATTACCATTTTGGAAATGATAGTCCTATCATTGGTAAACAAAATCACAATATAGTTGTAGTGGAACAACACAAACTAGAAATCACATGATAAGAGTTGATAGCCTAGCAACCCCCCCCCCCCAAATAATTATGGAGTTTAATTCTTCCTCATGGGCCAAATAAAATTAAAGCTTTCCAAGTGGTAAAGTTACCAAAAAAAGCTGGGCTGTCATCAGATTAGCCGCTTTACAAACAAACTCTTTTGCACAGAAACATTTTTTGCTTGACTTAGTCAAAGGACTAATATTAGGAAGAAATGACAATCTCCCTGCTAGAAAGGGACATAAACACAAACTCTCATATTTGTGTGATATGATAATGTAATGAACGAGTTATTCCACTTCCTAGCCATCTCACATAAATGCAGCATAATATTTATCATAAGTGACAAGGTGAGTGAGAATATCAATCATATCCTCTAGACAGCTCGAGTTATTAAGTGAGCCAATGTAACAGTATTACAAAACCCAGAATAACAAAGTTATTTCTCTCTCTCTCGCTCCATTTCAGCATGTGTGTATGTACATGTACGTGGAGTTTAGTGTGTGTGCGCGTAGGTGTGTGTCTGTGTTTATGTTTCTGACAGCATCAGACAGAGAGAGTGTCGCATGCCTTCCTGTTCCTGTACCACCCTCCAACCCCAGAGCCGCAGACTCAAGGCAGTTTCCAGAATCAAACAATTTCACGCAGCTACTGGAGGAGGAAATGAACTGAGCCCAGAGCAATAATAAAATTATACAAATGTTATTACAGACTCGCCTGCTACTGTCCTACTTTAATTCAAATTTGGGCACTCCAGGCAGTGCTGGTGGCAGAGACCTTCCTGAATAAATCAACATTAGCTTACGTCTAAATTATTAAGGAAGTGGGAGACTTTCTTGTTTATAGTATGAATTATTAAACAAGTGTTTAACGCTGTTTTTCTTCACGAATCCCCAAATATTAATTGCTAATGATCTTTAAGGTGTATGTTTTATCTTTTGCCCTTTCTATTCTACGCTGGGAATGGGGAATCTGAGGTCGCAAGAAATTGGTCTGTTTTCAATTAGATAAGGACGGGGTGCACTTTGAAATATAATTTTCTGGCATCTATGTGATGTGCAAATGAATCTTTGGGTATAACAATATTCCCATCATATAGCCATTGTTGGTATTTGAATGTGAATGCAAATTAATGACTCATGGAAGCAGACGCGATGAGGGCTAGCCATGCGTTATCAGTTTTCTGTTCAACATCTTGCTGACAAGCCATTCAAGATGTTCACAAACAACAGCTGAAAAAAATGTTGGTGTATTATTTGCTATCACTTTTTATTAGCTTTTCCTAATTGAGGGGTCTGAGGCAAACTTTTGAAAGTTTGTCAACATAGAGTGGATATATTTGTTTGATATACTTTCGTGAGGCGTTGTAGTGCAATGATAAACACTGTTGTGTCACAATAAGAAGTTTCTGGGTTCAAACCCTCCAGCTGGCTGGCATCCTTTGTGTAGAGTCTGTATGGTGTCTCTGGGTACTCTGGCATAAAAACATGTATAGCTCGGGCATTTGATGAGAATGGCTTCCTGTCTGTTTGTGCTAGTGGTTTGCTCAGGATGTTGTTTGGTAATTTCCAACAGTCCCGCATTTATCTAAGAGTCAATGTCTGTGTATGGAAACAAAAGTCACATATACTTTCAGGTCACAAATATTCATCAGGAAAATGTCACCTGTCTTCTTCAATGTAAGTTGAAGATGAGTGGGGTCAATAAATCCAAACCAACCAACGATCAATTTCTCATCGTCTGTCTTGAGAGGAAACAGTCAGTGCATAAAACATCAGATTTACGTACTCATTTGTTTGTGCTATATAAATGAAAGGGTGCTGGACTCAAAATACTGAAGCCTTAAGGGACATAGCCCCATGCAAGCAGGTAAAGGATGGTGCTGTAAATGCTCAACTCCAGTACACAACAGTATCTGAAGAGTCACAGTTGGAGTTAATTTCGTAGCACATTCTATGCAGTTCAGTTATAGTAATAGTAGGACAACACAGCAGAAACAAGAAGGTACTAATATAGAAAAGCAAGTTATTACCACTTAATTACCAAATTAATATCGACTACTATCCAAGTAATGATGAATGATGCTATGCTGAAATCTATGTAATCAGGTAATAAAAAGCCAGAAACCACAGGTAACAATGTAGAAACAAATCAATTAGTGACAGTATAGTAATATATTAGTAACAATATAATAACCTGCTAGCAACATAAGGCAATATTATTGATGCTTTAAACATTAGTGTATTATTACCACATTATAATGCTGGTATATCCAATGCATTCTTTTTTTTTGACGATAACGATGAAAACATTATATTTAATCTTGCGGCTTTTTCCTTGGAAACATTTGTTGTAGTTTCTGTGTAATAAATAGGAGGCAAGGCTTCAAAATCAAACCTTTCCCCCTTCTGTCTAATTCCACATTAATAACCAGTTAAAGCAAAGTTCAAAAAGTTTGAGCTGGAATAGTATGGATATTTCTGTGCCTGATTTCTAGTTGTAAACACATAAACGACCACATATCTGCAGGTACTCATCAAATTTCTTAAAGTTTGCTTTAATGGGACACAAACATGGAATTAGTTGAAAATGGTCACTTGGGGTTTGCAGCCCTACTCTTGGCTATTACACAGAAACTGCTGCATGTGTTCTCAGGTAATAACCACAACATGAAGCATCATTTTTGCATTGCTAATTTTAAAAAAAGAAGAATGCAGAGGACATAAGGTAGTATTGAAAAGTCAGCATATACAAATTCTAATGCATACATATTACCATTTTATTATTATCAGGTTATTGTTTTGTTACCAGGATATTATTATACTATTACTAATTACATTCTAGTTATAACCAGTTGTACAAATTTGAGTATTTTCATATTACTCAGCTATAATGGGTGGTGAGAAAAAGAGTTACCTAGGCATTACCTTGGAAATTAAGTGGTAATAACTTGCTATTTCTACGTTATTACCTTTTTGTTTCCGCCTCATTACTTCTCTATATTTATTACTGATGGTAACACAAAAAGTGTTGCCATTCATTCTTAAATGCACACAATAAATAAATACTATAACTAAATCAATTTTTAAACTTGTAATACAACCCTTAAGAGAAAAAAAACATTATTAACTTACTGGGACTCTTGTTGTACTAATATGGGGGCTGCACAAGACCTAATACTGCTGTTTACTTTGCATTTGATGATCTAGATCGATTTAAATATAGAGTTGTGAAAAAGACGAACTGTCTGCCGACTATGGCAGCGTAACCTGTCCATTAAAAGCTCGTGGCTGCCCTCCCCTGGAGAAATGCAAAAGGGAACCCTTCTCACACCACGGCCAGTAGATGATGCTGTTGTCCCATATAAAGGTTGTGCTGAACCAGTGACTTTGGTATGATCCTATCAATATGGGAGTAATAACACTTTTGAGTCAGTATCTGACTCATACTTGTATTTTCACTTTGCAAATGCAATCTAGTTGCACCATGTAGACAAATTCAGTGGATGCAACAGAATCAGTGGGGCTGATCATTTCCTCCATGTTGTAGAAAAAGATGAGATAGCACCTATTTTTTTTGTGTGTGTGTGTGTGTGTTTTTTTTTTTCAGTTAAGAAAAAAAAATCCTATAATAGATCACCTCTATTTCCTATCAGAAGCGTTATCATTTCCTGTGCTTTGTTGATGAAATGAGATTACTTGGAGATATTCTCAGCGACTTAACTCACAAGGAACACACATCCTAGACAGTTATTGGGCCACAGGGAGACATTATCCATGTGTAGATGAGCCAATACATCAGTGATCTGGACTTATCTTTTCCCCGGAGTCTACCACCTACCATAAGAAAGCAATGAGCCAAGAGGAATGGATAACAAAAAAACAACAACATATAGGTATCATTACTAGTTTTCTTATGGAGGCTGAAATATTAAGAAAGATGAATTATTAATGATAACTGAGTAGTAGAAGGTTTATTATTGCAACTTCACAGTTTTACATGTTCCAGATTGCGAGCACAATAACTGAATAATACTTGAACATAAACATAGATTAGCCAATTATCCTATAAAAAAGAGAAGATATGATATACAGCCAAGCAAACACTTACAAGAATATAGATCTATAAAACAAAAAAACAAGAAAAATATTTTATAAATAGTCTTAAGTTGGATAACCCCAAAGTTTGATTGTGATTGTGCTCTACAAATTAGTCTCCATTTCCAGTGCACGTGATAGTCATACTTCTCCTGTTAACATAACATCAGCTTTCTCCACGTTGATGTTATGGATGGAGCCGGGCTTGACGGCAATGTCCCCTGCCTCCACTTCCCTGTATTTCCCCGTTGGGTCCTTCTTGAAGACTTGTTTCATCCTCTTCTTTATCTCAGGGTCGGGGCAGTACAGGTACTCATACAAACCAGCAGCCAAGATACCTCCGATAATAGGTCCCACCCAGTAGACCTAACACAAGCAGCAAGACAAACACCTTAATTAGTCAATTGGTTAATCGGTGCCTTGTTAGAGGTAGGTATGTTTTGTGTCTGCAGGCTGAAGTGACTTCTGAATATGACGGCAGACACAGTGAGAACGAGTTACACTTGGTGTCATTCACATCATGGAACACCCAATTTTTATGTCGCTAGGCAAATTATTTTAATTAGCAAATAATTACACATTAATAAACTGTGACTTGACGCCTTGAAGGCTATGATGAGTTAAATAAATGGTCTGGCAAGGGTTCACTCAACTCATTCAATTAGGATTAGCACTTCATTGATCTCAGTTCAGCATTTCTAAAACTCACAACTAACTAGTCACCCTCAGTTGAAGCATTTTTTTTTCATTGAACCAACTTAAAGAGACACTTCGCACCTAAAAAGGATGTTTATACTGTATATTTAACATTTATAACATGTAAATTCCACACAGAAAGACTGACTTTTCTCTGCTATAACAGGGAAGAAATGCTGAATTAAATTTCGCCTGCACAAACTCCTTAAAGTAAGAATAACATCATACAGAAGGATCTCTCACCCAATGGTTCTCGAAGTTAAGTGTGACCATTGCAGGACCAAAAGAACGGGCAGGGTTCATGCTGGCTCCTGTGTATGGGATCTGCAATATGGATAATAATACTGATTTTAGTCTAAAAGGACTGTACATCATAAATTTGCATATTATCAATATGTGTGTGTGTGTGTGTGTGTGTGTGTGTGTGTGTGTGTGTGTGTGTGTATGTAAACAGCCCAAATGAGAAATCAGTTGTGCGTTGTGAGAGATGATATCTGTTTCCCTGTGCATTCATTTTCTCTGCAGGTTTCAGGAAGCCCCCAGAGATTGGTTGCCATGCGATGGCGTGTGGGTGTGAACACTGACAAGTGTGAGTATCACACATTCACGAATAGATGCTTGATCCACCTGCTCTTTTTCCACTGAAAAAGCTTGCACTTGGAAAAGAACTTGCACTGAAATTCTTTAATTTGGGAATGTAATGTGAGCTTCAGGTTAATCTTTAAATCTGTTTCACTGCTAGTTGTAGGAGTACTAGATGAGTCAGCTGATATGTAGATGTGGTTGCAGAAAATTTCTAAGGCTCTGATGTAGTTAAATTTTTTTATATAAGTGATCTGAATATACCATTCCTGTGAATGTGACATTGTTTCTATCTATATGTATTTATTTAACTTGCTGAAAGCTACTTACTGCAAATAAGTGCCCTATCACTACAGCAATACCAATAGCCAGGCTTGCAGAACCACCTAAGTCTGTGCGTTTGGGATCACAGGTGGCGAAGACGGTAAAAACCAGTTCAAATGTGATCAGGAGCTCCACAAGAAAGCCGTGTCCCACGGATATGGTGGGATTCACCTAGGATTCAGAATCAGAATACCTTATTAGGAAACAATGCGGTTGGGAAACAAATGATGAAAAGAAACAATAGGAACAATAGTAAAAACCTATTTTACATTTATCATAACCATAATAACAACCAAGTTCTTACTGTGGTCACACCAAAGGACCCTCTGGCAGCAGTAGGTGTGACTAAGTAGAGAATCCCAGCTCCTGTAATAGCTCCCAGGCACTGAGCTGCCACATAGAACACAGCCTTTGCCAGGCTCAGTTTTCTAGTTACAACCATAGCTGCAGTGACTGCAGGGTTAATGTGTCCACCACTGATGTGGCCAAAGCATTGCACCATAGTGGCAATAGTAAGGCCAAAGCACAGGGAGATAAGGACTAGGTCAGCTGGCGGAGGCTTCTCCTCGCCTGCAGCCCAGTTGATGGTGGAGCCCAGGCCAAGAAGGACAAAGATGAGTGTGGCTAGGTATTCTCCAGACACAGCCCTCCAGAAGTCCTTGGTCCAGATCCCTTTAAATGCCACCATTATGTTCTGACAGTTACACCAGGACAGCAACCTCCTGGCAAAAAGAATAATGAGAAAAATGATTAGCCTACTTGTGGATTCCTAGTGTGTGCATGTGGCTGGAATTGTACTGAACCCTATCAGAGCAGCTGCCTTTGGGCAAAACATTTATAACTCCACTAGGGATTTAAGCAAGTGACTTTTCCATGACAAAATGCAATTGAGAGCATTCTTTAAACATTGTACATAAGGGCAAATTATCATTCTTAGAGTCAAAGCATACAACTTTTAATTGCTGCTACTCAGTGGACTTTAACCAGGATGAGGAAAGACTGTACATTGTTTGAGTATTAATGCTAAAAGGAATCTGTTTTGTACGAATTCAAATATCTGCAAAACAAAAATGTACGTTCAAAAAACAATATAAGACCTGCAAACCTGCAGGACAACAAACAATAACTTTGAAAAAAAAAATACAAACAAAAATCTAAAACTTACCGAAAGCAATAATGTATTCTCTCTCTCCTTGTCCCCATAACGTGAAATATATTTCATTCATGCGTCCTGATGATCTTTTCAACCAGCAGAGACACTTGACTCTTCATTTTATCTACTGTACAAGTTGTAATTGCTGTGACCTGCAGTACTTACAGAGGAGCAGCAGGTCGTGCGTGCGCAGGGTTGTTGGAGAAAGCAGGTCTGTCAGATGAGCATGATCCACTCATTGTGCCCTGGGATTGCATCCAGCAGCTTTATTAGGTTACTACCCGAGCATCCCCTCACAGGAATTAAACATCCTGCTCAGGAGGAGGAGTCAAGAGATTTGCCTGGTGAGCAAACAATATCTTTGATGCACACAGTGCAACTGCACATTTACTCATTCAGTGTCAAATCGCATTCATATTGGAGCTTTGAAAACTTGCAGGAGTAAGAAGAATATTTACAAATGATTATTTTTTAAGGTGCAAAGTCACCAGTTCAGAAAAGTTGTCAAATAAAAAATAATAAAATAAATCACTCACTCAACTTCATCTGTTAATGACCCAAAAGTGTTAGAAACAAAAAAAATCCTTTATATCTTTAAGTTTTTACTCCTTCTCTGCTGAATCTCCACTTATGTGCACACACACTAGGCGGAGTTTGCTCATGGGAACAGAAAAGGTTCCCGTCAAAAGTCACAACAACATCTACATTCTTGCACTTTACAGATGAAGTCAATAGGATAGGGAGTCTGTGCACGTGTGTGTTTATGTGTGTGTGTAATTGGAGTGACATATTTGTCACAAATGCAAAGAAACAAATATTATTTGACACTTCTGAGGTCTTTAACGTTCATTTGACAGCTGGGTCAAACTGACCCAAACAGTATCTATGCCATATAAACATGCAGGAGGGTTTGCAGGTTTTCATCTTTTACGGTGATTACACTTATTAATCCAAGCAAAGAAGTTTTACACTATTAAAACTATTTAACTATTCGGTTTAAATATGCCCCGGGTCAAATTTACCCAGGAACATCACTACTGTTACTGAGAGGCGAACACAACAGGAGGGTTAAATGTGTTCAGTAACAACCAGACAAGCAATATTTTAAACCCTTTTTACTGTTTTTCTGCCTTCTACATCTCTTCTTCACTCCTCCTCACTGTTATCTATCTCACTGTCCTCACTGTCAGAAATGATTTCCCTAACATGCATTTGATAATATGTCATAACATTCAAACCAACCTCAAACAAGTGTTAGAAAAACATCCATTACTGCAGAGTGTTGGTCTGAATCGGAGAAAAGTGAATTTCTAAATATGCTAAATTAAGTAAAACTGAAAAATCCTGACAGGAGGCTTCTCTGCTCCTTTACTACTCCTATTACTTTGTTATTACTATTATTATTATTACTCTTCTTTTGGCTTCTCTTCACTGGTTGTCAATAAATTTTAGGTTTCAATTTAAAATTTCAGTTTGAACTTTTAGGGCTCTACATGGTAAAGCTCCCCAGTGTATCTCTGACCTGTTGAAACCTCATGCTTCTTCCCCAGCACTTAGGTCTTCAGGTCAGAGGTTGCTCTTGGCCCCATGTACTCTGTTCCAAACACGTGGGGATCTGGCTTTTCAGGCAGTGGCACCAAGGTTGTGGAATTCTCTTCCACTGTCTTTACGCTGTGCAGACTCCACTGACTCTTTCAAAAAGCAGCTAAAGACGTCTCTATACAGACCAGCTTTTAATTAATTTGTTGTTTTATATTATTAATTTATTTTTATTTCTGGTATGGCACTTTAAAGAAACGTTCCAAAGTAAATAATCTTACCTTCTTCTTACACTTTATGACCATGCGTGAGAAAAGGCAGTTGAGCCATTGGTGCTTTGGTTGGTTGCAATGATTTAAGGAAAAAAAGGACAAACAGCTTGAAAATCTTCAAGCTGCCTGAGCTGAACTATTGCAGGGGAGCGTTAAACACAGACATGCTGAGTAGGTCACTGTAGCAGAAATTCTGACTGTATGTCTGACTGTATGTCATTCAAATGTTAGCCTTCATATCAGACAGCATACCTAACAGTGGTTAAATATGAAGCTGTAATCGCTAAACATAAAAGCAGTACTTTACTGATGCAGTGTATTGACACAACTAAATCAAACATGTTGATTAACTTTCTCTGACAGACATTCTTACAGTAGTTCTGGATGTCATTCAAATGACAGGCTTATCAAGCAGAGAGCATACAAAACAGGGGAAACTATTAAACTGTATTCGTTGAACATAAAAGCAGCACTTTCCTCCTGTAGTTTATTGACACGCTTCCATCAAACATGTTGATTTAGTTTCTGTAACAGACATTCTTACAGGACGTTAGGTTGGCATTCAAATGACACGTTTATATAGTAGGCAGAACATGTGATAGAGGTCAAATATTAAGCTGTAATCATTCTTGCTGTGCAACTGCCCATTTATAGTCACTTTAGATGTCCACCCGTTTATCACAGCCCATTTAAAAAGTTGTAAACAATAAAACCCCTCAACAATAATAAGGTATGGTAATCCCAAAATAGCTTGTTATGAAAAGATTGCCATATTTAGATCATTCAAGGTATTACAATAATTTCAGTGTAATATCTAAATATTACACTGAAATTATTGTAATACCTTGAATGAAAACAAGGTATATCAGGTTAAAAAACTATTCAAGCAAAATGTTTTGGCTAAAGTGATTTTATACAAAAATACATCATACTAAATATAAACACATACCATACCTAAATAAATACCATACCATAAATACTGCTTAAATATCTACATTAAAATAAGACAAAATTACCCTGATTCTATCAACAGTTAAAAATGTTATGATCATAACATAACATGAAGCTGTGAAAAGGATCATATACATAATTTACAGTTTTACTTTTGGTTCATTATGCTTCATAAGTCTTAGAATTTGTTAGTTTGATTTTTGGAATTTAGTTTTTAGATTGCAGATTTGCTACTGTATCTACTTCCACCATAAAAAAAACATGTGTACAGATCTCACACGCAATATTTTTTCATGTGAACTCATTCAGTTAGTTGGGGTGACAAGAGCAAATTAACAAAACAGGAATAAAGAGTGCTTTGTTTTGTCCTTTTGAACATCACCTCATTGTTTAAACAAGGCAAGACCTTTGACAAGACCACTGTGCAAAAGGTTTTGGGGATTAACCCCATTAACACTGGCCTAGTTCGACAGTCTGTTGGTATACACACATCCAAGTTATCAGCTTAAGAAGATGTGCAACGACCATTAAAACCATAAATTGTATGTTTACTTGAAGTGAAAAAGTGATCCCCTTAGACTGATTGCTAGTTTTGGTCCCCTTGTTTTGCACTGACTTATCAGTTCTGTCACTAGTTAGTTAACTGCAACCACCCAACCAACCCCATGATGTGATGTTCTGTACTTTAACAAGATGGAAATAAACGTTTCAGAACTTTAATTTTATGTACTTATATCCTCAATCCAGCTTCAAAGCACTTTAGCACTTTGTTATAACATAACACTATTAAGCATTAGTGAGGCTGTATAAGGCAAGTGCTTAAGTCATCATTTTTATATCACTACTGCTCCTTAATATGACATTTACAAATACAGATATGTTTATCCAACTGTTACTGTTATGCCATTACAGCTATCACTGCAGTACATGGTGTGACTATGTACAGCTATCAGTGCTACTATATCACTGCTAGTAATAATCCTAATCATAGTCATAATCATAGGCATAATAATATATCTGTATTTATAAATGGCATATTAAGGTTGTCGAATTATATATGAATGGTAAATTAAGCACTTTTTAATACCTTATCAATTAATAGTGTGACATTATTATAAAGTACTACCCAATAATGTTAATATGCAAAAGCTTAAATATGTGTTCAAACCGTACTATGTTTTTAAAACTGTAATGCTGAACTACAGTACTTGCATGTTAAAATGCATTAGGTTACATTAGATTTACGTTATCTGCAGTTACATGACATATCGTATCCATTTTTTGTTCGTGTTAGTGTTCATGTTATTGAACATGAGAGTTATGCAGCAGTTTAAGAGTCACAGCACACGGGCTGAGAACCACTGGTCCAGATTACAATAAAGCTGAATGCTACTTGATGTCAGCGATGTAAAAGTTTAAGCTGAAACTGCTATTGATACAAATAATTGCTTGGAATATCTTTTAGCTGCTGTGATATGAGCTCATCTTCTGTCACATCATTTGGAGAGTGACCTGCTGCTGCCTCACTCTCCCTGGCTGTTTCTGAAATTAAGGGTTTCACGGTGTTAAGCTGTGTCATAGCTCATTATGATGAATACGGTGTCACATCTAAGATTGGATTGCTGTCTTTAACAACTGCTCATACTTAATCCATAGCTAATCCATTCTTAACACGTTATCTATGAAGGTTGTTAACAACTGACATCCCCCAGTTTACGTTCTCTTTCTCTTCTTTTGGTGTTTTTTTTTTTTTTTTTTAAATATCTGAATTTGCTTTGTTGGTGAGAGACAATTTAATTGTTTACTTTGATTATTACTTAGAAATTAAAAAAAAATCATAAACTAAAACAAATATATGAATCCACGGTTGTTATAACCCCTCCTAGCATTAGGTTCTTAGCTAGTCTGTCCCACTTTACCCTCCAACTATGACCCCCAGCTAGATGCTGGTGGCATTGAGATGGAGTAGTGTGTGAGCCCTGAGTGCACATCTACAATGATTTACTTGTACTGCACATGTAACAATACAATTTTGTCAGACCAAACCTAATGATGCATTCAGTGACCATGTAAGTGACCTTGCTCTAGAAGGACTTTCCCCAAAAATTTTCAAGTGTTAATATAGTTCATGTGTTAGTATTTGTCTTAAAGATCCTTCACAGGCCAACACACCAATTCTGCTCCCTATCAACGAACAAAAAGGCCAACAACAAAGTAGAGGTGACTTTGACATACAGTAACTTGTGAGAATGCAACGAGAAAACACAATGCTTCTTTAACAAAGGAAAAGAAAGAAAAACATACACACTTTATCAAAATATATTACAGGATTTTGTTAACATAGTAAGAGTTTAAGATAAAATTCAGTTAAAAGTAACAACTGACAACCTCTCCTCTTCATCTCTCTTCCCATGTCTGTCTCTCTGGTGTTATCTGTGTTAATGTGTCACTAAGTTGCTATATAAATAATTCAGATAAAATCTTTTCACCTTTGTGTGTCCTACACACACACACACACACACACACACACACACACACACACACACACACACACACACACACACACACACACACACGCGCGCGCGCAATAACATGCAAAATCTCATTTATAGATGACTTATTAGTTGTTCTGCAAACACAACCTTTGCAGGACAACCTTTAGCTGTTTGGGCATGAAGGTTACAACTTGTAGAACTTTATCATGTCAAGGTGCAGTTGGGGGTATTTTGAATTACTGCTAATCAGTGTACACATAACATGATTGATCCACTATTCACTATAAATTTCAGAAGTTAAATTTTTGTCTCTGAAGTTAAAATCTCATTCATGACATAAAGCCATATAGACATATATTGTTATTGTCATTCATCACGCTTGAGTAATGCCAGTAATTACCTTCGTGCAAGTCCAGCCAAAAAACAACACAGAATGAGTAGTTTCATAGAAGAAGGATTTCTCTTCTTTTGATTACTCTCAATTAAGAAAAACAAACAAAAAAAGTCACCTTATGCATAATCTGATAATTATGCATGCATACAGTATTATTTACAATGCTAAATATGGCCACCAGGCTTTCTCATTTTACACTGAAATTTATATCTGCGCACTATACACACTTGAATATTGATGAGCTACATAAATCGTTTAAAACAGTTACTTAGTATCATGTGGGGTTCTTTTCCTGGATTCTGTTTCAATAGTTCCTCCAGGCGTCACACACATCAGAGGAGTCCCTTCTTTACTAATTAAAAGCTTGCTTTAATTCTTCAGATTTGCATGTCTTTAAATTGCAGTTGAGTCGCTTAATGTTTGTTGATATAGTATGAGTTGTGTTTGATTAGGGAGCTGTCCCCTAGATTATGCTGTTCAGTTTCAAATTAAGTAATCTTTAAAGAAAGGAGTTCTTATCGCACTTGTGAAAGTGAAATGTGGATTGTGTATATTCCATAAGATGACACTGTATTAAAATATTTGAGCTTTTAATACTTTGTGTATTCACTTTTACTCTTCATGTTTGTCATAGAAGCTTCTAACTTTTAAACATGTGCATACGAGCCATCAAACAAATACAACAACTAAGTGGATTTCATTATCACTTTGGGTATTATTTACCATTTACACATGGGCAGTGCTAATTAATACTTAATACATATTTATTTCAGCTGTAACCTTGGGAATTTATGGAGAGCAACGCTGGCAAACTGTCTCTAGTAGTGAACAACTTGCTTGGTAATGTTGCCATGCATTGTTAGGCAGAAGCTACTGTCTTTGTTATCACTGCACCACGCCAAGTTCTCTACATGCCACAGTGAAGAGAATCCCAACACTGTTATATAATCTATAGGCTTGCCTGGGAACCAAATGTGAGGCCTCTTTTCAAAACTTGTGAAAGGGTTTATTCTTATGGAAGTAAATGAAGAAAACGAATGCTTGTAATGGTCCTGGACTTTGGACTCCCAGTGTTCTGCTTTTGGATTCATTATTAAGCACTCGCTCTTCGGTTATGGTTCTTGTGTTTTGTGGTTTCGAGTTATTTACTTAAAATCTGGGTTTGCTTTACTGCTGTTACCATTTGTTACTTATGGTTTTATGTTTATGTTTTCTTGTCTCTGCCCCTTTTATTTTAGGTTAACTATCATTTCTAGTTAATTCCTGTTGTTCGTTGGTATTCTGGGGATTTTTAATTCATTTGTAATTCTGTATATTCTGTTTGTATCAGGTGTTTGGTATTCCTAGTACCTTGCTTTTAATTTTAAATCCCCAGGTCTCGTCTAGTTCAGGTGTGTCTAGTTTCCTTGGCGTCTCTAGACTGCCCTAATTAGTCTTCTGTGTATATCTAGTCACAGTCTAGTCACAGTGGTGCGTGTTCTTGCTTCCTGGCCTCATGCCCTTTTAGATTTTGTAGCTTTCTCAGTTTAACACAATGAAAGGCTAGTTTCTGTTACCTAACCTTCTTTCTGTGTGCTCCAATCATGACTGTGCTTCAAAAGCTTCTTTGAACTTTGAAATGCAGAGAAAAATGTGCAACAAAATGGATTCATGCAAGTGAATGATGCAGCTAGTACATGCATGCATGCAGCATAAATGGTTTCTCTGCAATTTAAACCTTTTTCTATCCAAGTCAGTGCGCTGTATCTTTTCTTATTTCCCCTGAAATTGTATCCTAGACTCACAGACCAGAGAACTGGATATCCAGTTTCTGCTGTTATTTTATAGAAAATGGCAAACCAGTGAGGTGAATCAGCACAACACAGAAATGCCTGCACAGTATAAGTGGCTAGCAGCTTAACATGAGTCAGCTGACCACACACACACACACACACACACACACACACACACACACACACACACACACACACACACACACACACACACACACACACACACACAGACGGACACACAGAGAGAGAGAACAGATTCTTCTCTTTCTTTATCATCTGTTCTGTTTCTCCCTGTCTGTTTCACAGAGGGACCCAAAAGACCTTGAGATTATAGCGCTGTTAGACAAAAACAACTTGAAAGGATCCCTCTGTCTTCTGCTCTGGGGAGGGAGCACATTCCATGTCAGCTTCATTACTCCTATTCAATCATGCAGAGAGCATACTCAGATTTTCTACTTGGGCTAACTTAAGCAAAAAGCCTCACTGCTGGGGCAGAAATATGGAGCTAAAAACAATATTTCATTTTTATTTTATTTATTAAATTTTTTAACTGAAAGACAAAAATAATGTTTTTTTTGTTTTTTTTACCTAACCAGGAAGATGAAACCACCTATTCCCTTATCTCACCTGCCAATGCATAGTTACAGCCAAAACTACTGTGGTTGAGTGAATCTAGATCTTTGGTTTCCTCAACTTCAACACAGTGCACTTCAGTTCCCTCTAGTGGTAGATGGTGGTTCAGACTCATCCTGTCATTACTGATGTTTGTTTCTACACACTTTTCTACCCTTTGAAAAAAGGAAATCTTCATTATAAATGAATCCATATTCTAGGAAGGACACATAAAAATCAATTATACAAGTTTTGCAAACTGGATACTGCTAGATGAGCACTACAAAGTTTATGGAACACAACAGCCATAGGCCACTCATCTCATTTACACATAGCCAGATAACAGTCAACAAAGCTGACAGCTACATTACATAGAGAACAGATGACTAGTTGTCCTGTGTTTACCGTTATATACACTGCAGTAAATGCTCTGTGATTTTGAAAAACAAAACAAAACAAAAAAAGATGAATGTAGCTCAAATGTAAATTTAGAATCCAAACCTTCTTAATTGAAGGGAACCATCTGACCATCATCACTTGTGGTATTTTTCTAGGGTAGGGTAATACATGTCACAAGAAGCTTTTACAGGAAAATTGCATCACCTTCAGCATAAGTCACTGTCACCTGCCCAGGATTTAATTTTAAGACCCCTTTTTCCCTTTACCCCTCTTTTTTCCACTATCTGTCTCGTTCAGTTCTATTGACTTCAAAGACATTCAGTGACTTGACCAGAATTTTCCACCGTTAATACTGTCATTGGAGCTACAGAAAAACTGTATACAAACATGATTATCAGCAGAAGCTGGAAAACAACTGAACAGTCTGTCTAACACATGTAGTTTGACACTTAGTTTCACTCCCATTTTGCATATTTTACAAAAGGTAGTGACACAAATGCTTTAGGTTTTATAACTCTGTCAGTTCTGAGTATATCATGTTGTCTTTCCACTTCATTTGCAAACTGAGAGACTGAGAAAATCCAGCCTCACTAAGCATGTTATGTACTGTCAAGATCAGTTTGGGACCTACCACCCACTCGCCAAAGATCATAAATATCTTGCCTTCACAGCAACAACTGTGTGTTTTGTTAAGTGATTTTGCCTGCATTCTTGTGTTTTTCATTGCAGCAAATGACAAGATCATTAGAGGGGAACAAATTCTTATGTGTTGTGGAAGTGTAAGTAAATAATGAGAGAGTGGCTTTCAGGCCTTTTAGATTTTCCACAGTGTCAAGGAAAGATGATTCAGGCTCTTGTAACACTGCAGAAATGAATATCTCACAACTGGTTACTGCCTACTGTATACACACACACATACACACATACACATATATACATTTAATTCACAACCTGGAGATGAGCTTCATAACATAGATTATAATATAATTGTTCTGTCTTTTTTTTCAGAAAGAAAAAGTTGAAGCAGTGAATAATCTTGTTTCCTAAATTGATGCAAAATGCAAAGCTGATGATGTATGGCATGGTACCAGTACATGTCTAGATACAGCCACCCTTATTATTTTTCTAATAAGAAAGGATGATGTGCATCGTAAAAAGGTCTTAAAGAAATAAAAGAAAATCCCAATTTCCTCAGTTCGCCTCAGTCCTGTTAAAGTTTCCTTATCTTTAAACTTTGGTTATTACAGTCTGCAAGTTTGTGTTCTGGTTCAGGCCCACTGCTCTTATCAGCCCCATTTCCAGCTGCTAGAAAAAGGAAAATTTGGGAGTAGCTGTTGAACATGAAATTTAGCAGTTAAATGTCTCCTTAAGAATGGTGAAGATCAAAACAGGGCTAAGAGGGGAATAAATGGACAGAATCCTGGCACATGGATGCCGATGGCTCTACATCAGTAATGCTGAGAAGCTCTCTCTATCATCTTACTGGTTGGTGTAAGTCCATATTGAGTTTGTAGCTTGTTGCACGGCCTCCATTTGGGCAAAAATGATTGACAATTTTACATTTGCAAAACCTGATTTTAACCCTTTTTTGGGCTTTTCATTTGTATGATTATAAAGCTACTACAACACTATCATAGCTACTCTAACATTACAGTACAAAGTCTAATCAATTTTCTTCAGCCAGCACTGAAAACATCACCCAGAGGGGGGCTGAGATTTGCACCACACTGTTGTCATGTCTGGATAAAATTACTCCAAAAAGCCTACACCATCTTCACACATCTTCAATCCTGGACAAGTAGATGGTTCAGATAAATGTTTGAATATTTTTCCTCTTTTTTTCAGTCGCTATACTTGTCAAGCAATGTTAGAAGAAAACCACAGTGCACACAAGCTCCAAAAACACTCGTATATATGTCATTCTGACACGTGTAGACAGAATGAACACGGTCTTTCTCATTACCAAGCCTTCACTGAGGCAAGCTGTCAGGTTGAAACCCACAAGAGCCTACTGCAGATGCTGCAAACCATCAGCATCAACTCCCAAATCGAAGGAAATAGGATGTCTGCAAGCATCAGCATTAGAGGGAAAAGAAAATATTTACGAGGTAAGCATTCAAACTGAATTTTTGATTATAAGCTTACTCTTCCACAAGGTGTCGGTCCATTGGGTTCAGCTTGAGTTTACAATCTGCTGTCAGAGCTGCCAGTGGACAGATTTAACTATTTTACTAATATGCTCATAAAAATCTGGATGTCCCAGTAGTAAAATCTTCCTTCAATAACATAACACTGATGCTCCACATTTTTTAGAGTTAGAATGAGTGAGAGAAATCTCCCAAGACCTCCACTGACAACTTCTTTATCGCCCAAGGTGATCAATATGTTATACTCGTGAGCTATAGAGCTTCCTCCTCATGAATTGATCCATGCCATCCATGCTCTTGTTTAGACCAATGTCAATCAATAAATCATATACAAATGACTGTGAATATTGTGCAAAAAAGGCAATAGAAAAAAAAAAGCGCTAAGTCGGCCGATTATTGATTTTTATTTTTTTGGAGGGGGGTTATACCAACCATTTTTAAAATATCTTTAAACTGCATCATATTCACGCCACATATCAGGGATGATTAATGTTTTACTCTATAACCTATTGTTTTACAGTCAGAGTACAAGCTGAAAGTCTTGTCAATGAGGAAAACATCTTTAAGTTACTGAGGCAAATAGGAAGACATTCACTTATTTGTCAAGTCAAGAGGTGAGGGCTTTACCACTCCACCAGTGCCTTAATACTTATGTGACACCAACTCTCAAGGCCAACAATTTTTTTTGAGTCATGAGGTCTTATATTAGGGGTTTCTAAGAAAGGCAAATCCACACAGCAAAGAAATAAAAAGTAGATAAGACAAAGACTTGAAAAAACTTCAATAAATGAGACTTCTACAGAGCAGAAAACCCAAGGGTGTGATGGAGATTTTTGTCTGTATTCTGTAGCTTTTCCTGTAAAAATGTTTCTCCTTTATCTGTTGTTTCATAAAACCTCCTTTAGGAGTAGACCACATTTTTTACAGAGAACAAAAGGAAAATACCAAATCTTGTCAGCTAGCTTATGTTTCACCAGTTTCATTTAAAATTTGTAATTCATTAGTTATAGTTATATTCTCTCTTTCTCTCTGTGTGTGTCTCTCTCCTTCTTTTGTAATTCTAGGGCACTTGCACTTATAAATCAGCCTCTGGCGGATTTGCTACTTAATGTTGCCTCTTTGGCCTCAGTGCCAACTCTGCTCTTTTCATTGTGCTCCTTTTTTTAAAATATACTATTTGATGGCAGTCATTCATCAGCTCGGTCCTGGAAACATTTCACTCCTTTCCATTTGCCAAAAACAGGCTGGTGTTGTAGTCGGGCCAGTAGAAAGAAATACACCAGTTGTTTGGTTTTTTTTTTCATCGATCACCTCACTCATAGAGAAAGGAGCTGCCTGTCTGGCCTAAAAGAACAGCAAGGTAATGTATGGACTGCCCACAGGTCAATGATTACCCTGGATCCCAGGCAATCAGGCCAATGATAAAACAACAGAAAACATGAAAATGGATTAAAATAAAATGGATGAAATAACTAAAGTAGAGTGTTATTTTTCCGGAAAGGATTATATCGCAAATATAATTGTTATAATTGTTATTGTTTAGTTTCTGGAAAAAAAAACAGGGTCTGTGCCTGTGGAGAGATCTTTCAGAGGTCTGAGAAATTAATCTAGTCTAAAAGTGAAATTTTTCAGAGAGCCTGCATACAGAGAGGAGATTCACAATTTTAAAGATGTAAGCTCTGCTAGGCAGAGGAAGATGCAATTCAGACGCAATATTGGAAGTGAAAGATCCATGATTTCTACCCTTGACTTACGGACTTGACTCAAACTCTAGCATACTTTAGTGTCTGCTCCACCACTTTTGAGCTCTTTTTAGTCTGATCAAAGCAAAACAGTGGGATGCTCCTTAGATATAACCTGTAGTTACAAGAACGTATTTGGTGTATAGACTGGACTTTAAAAAAAAGGATGCACTCCCTACAGATGTTAATTTTTAAGTACTGGTTTTGGTTTAGGAAACAGAGCGTGCAGAGTTTGTCTGCATGCATCATTTACAATATGGATTTTGCTTCAGGCCAAGAAAGAGAAGTCACACCTCCAGAAAGACAAAATCATCTAGCACAACACTGTAAAAAGAAAAACCTATATTTTTGTCAACACAGCATGAATAATAATAGCTGTATGATAAATGTGCAAAATAATTTTTTAACTTAGTGTCACACACAACAGCGTTTTTTAGAATCATAAAAGAGTTGTGATGAACACGGTGAATGGGTATTTCCCTTGTTTACAGCAATAGACCTGACGAAATGTTTTCTAAACTGATGTAGGTGCTGAGTGAAGCCTCAGGATGGTGCCAGTGTGCTTTGAAACAGACCATGGCCACCTACAGATTAACAGATCCTCAGCTTTACAGTCTGAGTGACAGTCTTAGTGGCATCATACAGTATGACATTAACTTAACAGCGAATGCTGTGACACAGTATGAGCTCTCTTTCAGCTTTCTGATATTAATATTTCTATCAGTCTTATCCCAGGATGATGACTTAATAAGAAAAGCATGCTTAGAAAAAAAAAAATCTTCAGAGCTTTTCCAGTTGTGTCAACATCTCAGCTTGTGGCAACTCAAGCAATGGCTGCATGCAAAAATATTGGGAAAATGGCTTGAGAAGTTACTATAGATACATAGATCGATAGATAAGTGTGAATCATCCCTGTAAGAGCAATAATCTTTACTGCTCAGTTCTGCAGTACAGGAACAGGAGACGTTTGTTTAGTGTGCTTTTCTGCCTGACCAGTGTTACGTGGAGGGGGAGGGGGGGGGGGGGGGTCTGGGGTTGCTGAGGATGACCTGCAACATGATCCTTATACAGCTCTCCTGCACAGCACGCACAAAGTCCAGTCTCTCCTAGTTGGCTCCTAGCTGAGCTGGCCGTTTTAACCAGCTTGTCCAACTTCTTACTGTCTTTATGAGTGATGTTTTTATCCCAACAAACCAAAGCAGTATAATATCAATATTTCATGACGCATATTAAAGGATTCAAGTCTCCTGAGAATAAAGCTCTACCCTTTGTTGCAGAGGGTCTCAGTGTTGACAGACCAGTCCGTTTTGTCATGAAGGTGCACACTGACATATTCATGACTGCACCAAGTCAATGTCCAACCCTTGAGTGCATCTATATAATAGCTGCATTGATGTGACATAAAAAAGCTTGTTGTTGTTGTTGTTGTTTATCTTGTGGTAATCAACAAGATAAAACAAGCCAAGCCAACTGCCAACACCTGTTGGCTGGGGCTATTGTTAGGTAGCTAACTGGAAAGCATTAAAATTTAATAAAGCACCCTGCTACAGGTTACCACAGTTTGTTGGGTAAACCAGCACTGTCATAATATGGAGAACAGAGTACAGGTGGGGAAATGTTCTTATTGCTTTCTTGATTTTATTATTATAATTTCTGGATTGTTAATGTAGGGTAGAGCCAGTGCCTATCTATCAACTACTACTACTGATGATGATAATAATAATGTCAGACTATTCCTTTAACAAAGTCAGAACAGTGGCGAAAATTAATCTGACAGTAGTAGAGATGACCACACCTTTGGCTTAAGAACCACCGTTATCACCAACATCAAGAAGACAGTGTGGCTGTGGAAACTCAGATGCATGTTTATCTGAGTTTCCACAGCCACACTGCCTGCCTAAGTTCAAAATGCATAATTGTGACCTTAGAATAAAAAGTTCTGGAGAGGGTGCATAGAAAGAATATGAAGTAGAAAACTTATTTCCTTCACTTCAGTCGCTAAGTCAAAACAACTTTTTCCTGGAGAAAGAGTATGCAGCATATTTGTACACAAAAACACACACACACCCGTGTGTATGTATGGTCATTGCTTAAATCTAACAGATCTTCCAGACACCAGCAGAGTGAGTTATTTTATGTGTACTAATGTTATTTCTGAGTGCAGTCACAGACTTTCCAATAAACTTTAGGGTAGTTTGTCAGGATTTTCTTCAGGATATTTGTGCACATAGTAGACTTTGCTGAAAAAAAGAGGAAACAGTGTGAATTTAAAATTGTGAAACTGTTCAAGAAAAGTGTGGGAGGACACTGAGTTTTGAGAGGGGGTGGGGGTGGCATTGTTCCCTCATGTAAGTGAATGTGACAGATCCTCACCCAGGAGAGCACTTGTACTGAGCACTCACTAGAGGCCAGCAGGGCCACCTGTCACATAGATCTGTGACTAAAGAACTCTATTAGCAAACAAACACCCAGGGATGGCACACACACATGCACCGACCACACACACTTACACAAACATGCATGAACGCAAGCACACGCGTTCAAAGTGAATATGCGACTGGAGCTGTAAATGTAAAGCGACTTGGTAGGAAGACAATAAATAGGGTGAGGGGTAAGACAAGAGTAGATTGAAAGCCCCATTCGACATCAATGCACATTTTAACGATCCCATTCTCCACAGTATACCCTGCTTGTCACAACAGTCCACATTGAACATTTCCCCTTAATATGATTTACTTTACATATAGGTTGTGTGTTGTGATAAAACAAAATGTCCTTCTTAATACTTGCGAGGTGGTGCATAACCATGTTTCATCCTGTCAACACTCCACTTGGCATATGACAATTATTAAGATGGATTGGCAGTAAATTGTGTACCCTGCCACGTACAGTGCATTTGATAGGAAAAGTGTTCAAACAGAATCATCTGTATTACAAATGAGCTTCAAGTAGAGGTGAAAGGCACACTTAACTCGCCTTTCAGGTCTTCTGCTTGTGACTTTTTCTTATCTTATAGTCTAAAATAATAACCCGTCAAATACATAATATAAGTTTATACATAATATAAGTTATTTAATGTGCAGGGATACCCCCTCTGGAATAGGACAGCCAGAGTTTTTTTTTTCTTCTTTTTTTGTCAACACTGTCACTCTGTTGTGATCAAAAAAATCATAATTATATGTGACACAGCCACATCAACTTGAAAGCCACTAAAGTTATGCTGGCAGGGCTCTTTGGTTCCTGTCCTTGAAGCCTTTTTGTCTTTTTTTAACTTCTTGCCCCCCTTCTCTGTCCCTGCAGAGAGAGTAGTGATGATGTTTGATTTTTAAATGGCTGCAGGAATAATATCCATGAAATCAGGGATGATCGTTGCTGTCTCACAAATCACTACCCCTCCATTACTCCCGTTCTGCAGCCTCTCACGTGATGGTGTCTAGCTGATCCAGAGAGAGAAATTCATTGGAACAGGTGGTGCTGTGGACCATGTCCCATTAGTGAGGCTGCCAAAGGCCGGTCCCTGTAGGAGCAAACCCTTCCCTTAATGCACTATAGGCGCAAGCTATTGTATATAGATATGAATTTATGGGCTAAACCATACTTCTTATGGGAAAACAGTCAAGGATTGATGGGCATCTGTACCATCTTTTTATTACTGTATAATGCATTCTTTTCTTTTTCTTTTTTTCAAATCATTTTTATGTGAGCTTGAAATTAGCCTGGAAACATTCAGAGAACACTCATTTGCAGCGAAAGTCAGTGGCTGAAATGCACACATAGGCCTGATGTGTGTATTGTGGGTGCATGTGAAGGGCGGACGTGGCTCCGACTTTGCCTTTGACGGGCTCGGCTGTTAGCCTCTGGCTTCATGACTCTTCCCACATGGCAACACATTATGGCAACACTTTCCATTCTATCCGCAGAATGAAGGGAAATGTTAAAACAAATGAAAGTCACTGTTCACAGTGATATGATTAAACAGTTTAAGAAAATGAAATGGACAAGACTTCAGACAGTAACAAACTAGAGACCTCTATTCAATCGAATTTAACCAGCTGCAATGCTCATGCAGCGGCTTGATGCACACTCTTTATGTACATGCATTATTATACATGTTTATGCACATGATAAATCAAATTTATATACTAAAAGTATAGTGGGCGCTTAAAAATATATTAGAAATCGTAAAAAGAACAAAGGGTTAGGGTTAATGCTGGGGTGCCACTGCCCCTATGGCTGTCCTCGTCCATCTCCCTGTTATTCAGTATCCGTGGGTCAGACCACAGCTATCTTCAAGCTTGACCTTCATTTCGAAAAGTAAGGTAATGTAAAAGTTTTGCGACTGTTTCATGCTCAGTTACAGTTCTGTCTTGATGACAAAATCTGTCCCCAGAAAGACAGAGAATGATAAACACCAACCACAGAACCACAGTGCTGTGGTAGTTCCTGCTATACAAAGTGTCTCCAGGAAACATTAAGCAATGAGGAATTATGTCCTAAATATGACACATAACCTAGATGAATGAAACTTTGAAGCAAGAAGCCTTTTCTTGGGCAGCAAATTTAATGTGGTGTATTTATATAGTGTCGTGGGCGTTAATTAAAAAAGATCAAGGAATGATGTTCAAAATCCTATCAACAAAGGTCATCATTCTGTAAGGAAGGATGAAAAATCAACAGCGTTATCATTTTTCAGTTGAAGTTAACATTGAGAACAAGAGCAATAGCACTAACTTACTGAAAGTCAAAATCAAGTAGAGCAGCTGCTTGCACCACATTGGAACAGGAGAAATTAAAGGAATAGCTTCCATCATTTTATTTTCACAATCTTGTTATAAGTGATATTTGTTTAAATAACATTTCAAACATAGCACACTATTTAATTCCTGTGGCTTGTAGAACTGACTTGAGAAGTTTCTCCTTTATCTGCTAAAATAAAAATGTGAACTTCAGCTCAGATTAGCCGATCTTAACGCTAGCCCAAGTTTCAGCATATGCTTCAGCTGAAACCTCTTTCTGAATCCTTTTATCAGAGTTCATATGGGCCGTTGCTACAGCCTCTGAAAGCTGCTTTACAAACTCCCCTCCATTCTAGCGCCTTCATTTCATGCTAATTCTCACTCTGTCAATATGATGTCATAAAGTCAGAATCAATGATGAAGTCATGATATTGTCTCTATTTAAGGTTCTTCCCAGCACAGAACCATAATTTGAAATATGTAGATACAATAATATTCCTATTTTGATGGTCCTGATATAGTAAAAGTACAAACTCACGTTACCAGTGTACATCTTCTATTGCATTAACTACAGTAGTGAAACTATCAAAACATTAAGAACTGGTTCTCACTGGCTGTATTATTTCAGCTTACCATATAACAGTTTTTGGCTTTCCTACAGTTTTGATTTGTTTGTTTTTTAATGCTTTATACTATCTAGCCAAATTGATAAGGTTTGCCTTTATTATGTTGGACTCCTGTTAAATGATTTACAGTCAGTGAATATTAAATGGGCCCCTTGCTTTTTTGGACGAGTAACAGTTCCTGACTTAAACTGGTGCAATATCTGCTGGCCACAGTGGTTTCTGTGTAAAAAAAAACAACAAAACAAAACAAAAAAACTTTGCATAGCTTAGACGAGGCATTCATGGGGATGCATTTATGAAAGTGCCAGTGACAGTTTTACCCCTGTCTCTGTTGGCTGTGTTGCATTGCCACAAAATGGTTGAAGAGGAGCCTGTCTCTTCAGAAAAACAATACCAGAGTGCTGCAGCACATTACTGTGTCCTCCTGTTGAGTTATGCTCAGTGATGCTGTTTATTTAGGTTAGCTAAGTACCCTGTTCCTCTTATGTCAGTTGCTCACTGGCTGAAACTGAAAGCTGTTGAAAGGCTATGAAAAATTCATCCAAGTTAGACTCCTGGGTCCCATGCTGAGCTGAAAAGCTGATTGAAGAAAAAAAAAAAAAAACAGTATAATTATCCTCATCAAGGAAAGTGCCTATTCTGTATTTATGTTCCAAAAAACAGTCTTACTGAGAATGCGCCAATAATCCCCCTCTTTCCTTTATAGTGTCATATACTTCCTTTAAACTTAAAAAAAAAAGCTACACTGCCTTTGGATAGCTTGAAGTTTTCACCTAACTGTAAACCTTTGAACTGCGTTAAAATCTTTAGTCAGATCAAAAAAGGTTGTGCTCTACCAGACACTCCAATATATTGTAATCATGCATTTCCACCCTCGTGTTTAGACGCCTCTTTTGAGGTCTGGACACAGAAAGGTATTATTACTCTCAAAGACGTATATATTGACAGGCAGTTTGCATCATTTACTCAGTTGCAAAACAAGTTCTCTCTCCCTGCGTCACATTTTTTTCACTATTTACAGATAAGAAACTATGTTCGTCAGAGTATTCTTAATTTTCCATCTCTTCTGGAAGAGGGGTCAATTTTTACACTCCTTCTGAGTTCCCCGGATTCTAAAAAGTTGGTTTCTGGTTTTGTGAAAGCTTTTTCTGAGTATTTAAATTTTAAATCTGACTTTTTGAAGATGGCATGGGGGGAACTTGGTTTGCAAATAATTTGATGTGTGGCAGCCATTTTTAGACCATGTATTAAAACAAAGTCCTGTTTGATCGATCACCAATAACTCAGCCTACCACCTTAGAATTTTATTTCTGTTTATTGCCAGTGTTGATGTAGTATTTTTGTCTTTGCAGTGTAATCTTTTGTCTTATTTGTGTGTTTTAGCCCTTGCTGTTGTGTTGTCTGTTTTTTTTGTTTGTTTTTTTGTGTGTCTCTTTTTTCCTTATATCAAAAAATCTCAATAAACATACTTAAAAAAAAACTGTAAACCTACTACGGTGGCCCTGAGAGGCCAAACGGACTGCAACTTCAGAAAACACTTGCAAAAAGAAAAACGCTGCAAAAAGAAAAATGCTGCAAAAAGAAAAACGCTGCAAAAAGAAAAATGCTGCAAAAAGAAAAACGCTGCAAAAAGAAAAATGCTGCAAAAAGAAAAACGCTGCAAAAGCACACACAACACAACGGAAATAGGAAAAAAGACAACGGAAATGTTTCTGGGGAGACAATAACCGGACGGACCAGTTGCACGAACCAAAACATGCTAACAAGTGCACTGGGACTGGGCAGAGCGACTGGGAGACACTTCAAAGAACTGGAGCGGCCAAAGAGTAAACTTTCAAAAGTAAGTTCTGAATATTATGTCACTTATTTATGTGCAAATGTTTAATAATGAGGAACATTAAAACATTACTGTTGGCCACATGCTGGCAAAGTTATGTTTCATTAGCGATGTTTGTACTTTCAGCATTTACTTTGTTTTAAAGCCTTTACTTTATACGCCGTTAGATAGTCGACCTTAATCTTACAGAGAATCTGATGATTTTGTGGATAATTAAAGTCAGTCATATATCCACAAACACAACAAGCTGAAAGTCAGTGATGCTGCTCGGTTTGCAGTCCTGAATATCACGGCACAAGCAGGATCCACTGCACTGTTAATGTTAGCTATGTTATATTGCTGCCTCTGTTCGGTGGTGTCAGCCAAACGGACTTTAACGTGTGTTTGAACGAGCTGACGGTTCACTCGTTAAGCTGAAAGAAAGATGCTTTAATCACAGGAGTCACACATATGTCCACTGTACCATCTGGGAACTCTTCTTGTTTAGCACTCGTAATAACACAAACACTAAATCCTCCTGTTTGTAGCAGTGTATACACCTGAGACTGTCACCTGTCTGTCTGTCGTGCACTCTCTCTCTCTGTTTCTTTCTCTCTGATTGTGTAATAAAAGTATGAACATGTGTTTATAAGTTACACTTGTGTTTGAATCCTGCAGCTTATCACACATTTGATTTCCATGTGTGACAACTGCAAGTGTCCAGAGTGAGGACAGACTGAGGGACCCACTGCTGCACATCATCTGTGAGGCTTTGCACCCCTGATGATCCACCAGGACAAACTCAGCAGTGTGTGAGGAAGAGGAGGAGGAAGAGCCAGCAGCAGCTGACAGATGGAGAGAATAGACAGACTGTTCCCTGTTTGTGAAGGACTGCTAGAAAAGTTTAACATAGCTAATTGTCTGTCCTGAATCAGTCTTATTAGGTAATGTTCAAATAATGTTATCATCCCAGTGTTTTCAGTGTGGGAGAAAGTACTCAGGGCCTTCAAGTTACACACTATGAAAGGCAGCAACAAGTTTAATGTTCAGAAACCTAAAGTATGTATCAGCAGCAGAATGGAGCTAAAAATAAATCTTTGTTTCAGTTCTATGAAGCTTTGAGTATTTTTGGATTAGTAGCACTGCTGTGTTTGTTGCATCATATTGCTGTAATTTTTTATATGCTTTATATATTCTGAGGTAAGTTGATCTATAGCGTTACATCATATTCTATAAGGATGTTATGTGTTTGTATACTTTCTGCTAGGGCTGGTCAATTAATCAAATTTTAATCACGATTACGATCTGGGCTTTCAACAATCATTAAAAATGACTGAGCCGATTATTAGCCCCTCCCTCATTTATCCGCGACACCTTAAAGGCCGGTCCGTGAAAATATTGTCGGGCATAAACCGGTCCGTGGCGCAAAAAAGGGTGGAGACCGCTGATTAAGAGCACCCGAGGGAAGCTCGGAAAGCTAAGCAGAAGTTATTTGGAGAGGAGAGTGACTGCCGTTGGTTGAAAAGAGAGGTAAAAAAAACTTCAGTGGTGTTGCACACTATTTTATATTATTTTTTAAAGTCATTATTCAATACGTTGTTATTGTTAACCCTTTAAAGCCAGTCAGAGCAGCACGCTCCGTTTTGTGTAACTATTTTTAAATCCCTGTAGAACCTGAACCGTGTAAGCTAGCGCAATAATTTGTTTTGCATATGAAACCGGAGGAGTTGTACTTACATCTGATGCCATCAGCTTGTCCTCGGTCACGGTTTCCTTCCACATATAGCTTTGCAAAAATTGCGTAAAAAGCTCTTGCAGGAACAAAAACATAATATTCCAGAAACACGCTTTGCCGATCCGATCAGCTGTTCGTAACACTTCCCACAGCAGTGAAACAGACATCAGCGCGAACTATTGCATGTCCGCCATTTCCTGCCCGAAACTGGAAGTGACGTCATTTTCGCAGAAAATGTAGTTTTTTACTTGTAGGCCTTAAAAGCCTATACTGGTCATGTTTGACTTTCCTGAATAGTTTCTGGGATGCTTAGAACTCAAATTGCACTGCTGGAAATATTTTATTTTGATGCACATGCTGTTTTCTTTGCAAATTTGCGTCATAGGATTGTTTTTTCGTTTTTCCTGCAGTATATAAAAATTGGTGTATCTCCAAAATAAAACTATGAAGGCACTCAAAATAAATTTCCTGTTGTTGTAAACTATTTTTTGCAACTTTTTTGTATTTAAAGTTTTGAGGGATAAACCTCTTAAATTTCTCCAAGTAGAAATATATGTAAACAAAACAAAACAAAAACGATTTTCAATTTTTTTGTAGTTTTTTGCAATTAATGTAGTTACTATGGACTTAATGCATACATATTATTAAAATATGGGCTATAACAGTTGTATAGCAACTTGAAATGCTCCCACAAATGGCACTACAACATGTAAAAAAATAATATAAGCTCTGGCGGACTTGGTACTATAGTAGGTCGTAAGGGTTAAATAAATATCGTCAAATAATCGAGATCTCAATTTCAGTGAAAATAATCGTGATTATCATTTTTGCCATAATCGAGCAGCCCTACTTTCTGCCCAGTTTGACCCATTTAACAGAAGTCAGCCTGTTTAAGGCTCTGATATCTATTCTGTATGACTTAAAGCAGTTATGACAGGGTCTGATTTTCTCACCCAATAAAAGAATATTTCATATATCAGTCTACTCTTCATTCTATCAGAAACAGTTATCACAGTTCGTACATTTGCTTTTTCCACACATATTGAGCCAAATTTAGTAATGCCAACATATTAAAAGAACAATATTTGTCTCTTATATATAATACATCTATATATACACTGTCACAGATACTTGTCTTTAAGTGAAGATTTAAGGTGAAGGGAAATATAAATAAATGCAACTTGAATCTTTACTGAAGCTCAGTGTTTGGCACAGAGTTCATGTTCACTGCTGTAATAACTAATAATGATTAATATAATATTGGCCATATTATATTTACATTACCAAAGTGAGATGAACAACATTAGCTAATTGTTATTTACTAGCTAATCTTAAATGACTGTTCAGTACAGAAATGAAGCCCAAAAATCATGTTTTACAGTCCTGTGGTCTCAGCCTCAGATACTTATCAAATCACACAGAGCTCATGTAGAAACAAATGTACAAAATATGTTCTCCTTCATTTCTGTCAAACAAAGCTGTATGAAACGTTTCCAGCTGTTAGTATCATGGTTGCTAGGCAACCTGGGCAGCGTGACAGAGGCTAGACCAGGGGTGTCAAACTCAAATACGCAGTGGGCCAAAATTCAAAACTGGAACAAAGTCGTGGGCTAACATTAATATTTATTGAAAAAAAAAATCTTCCTCCAGATATAAGAATGAATCTTTTTTTATGGACTCAAATAAGTTTTGCTGGAAAACTGAATATGGAACAAGAAAAGCTTAATACTAAACAATATATATATTAGCTGTATAATACCAGTAGGCCAGCTCTAATAGTAATTTGGTATGGCTTCGTGGGCCAAATGTAATTAGGCTGCGGGCCAGAGTTTGACACCTATGGGCTAGACCGTCCCATCTCACAAGCCTACAAGCCTCACACTTCCGGCCTCAGCGGTCTTTGAGTGCGGCCCTTGAGGACCGTTAAGGCTGCGTACTTTAAGGCTGCAGACCCTGAATTGGGAAACAGTCCCTGAATTGGGATACAGCCATACATACATGTTTTGGTTCGTGCAACTGGTCCGTCCGGTTATTGTCTCCCCAGAAACATTTCCGTTGTCTTTTTCCTATTTCCGTTGTGTTGTGTGTGCTTTTGCAGCGTTTTTCTTTTTGCAGCGTTTTTTTCTTTTTGCAGCATTTTTCTTTTTGCAGCATTTTTCTTTTTGCAAGTGTTTTCTGAAGTTGCAGTCCGTTTGGCCTCTCAGGGCCACCGTAGTAAACCTTTAGTATCTGATATTGCAATAATAGAAACTGTATATAAATCTTTTTGATTATTGCAATAATGTAAAACAGAGTGTCCTTGAGCAACAAACATTAATGCAATCAAAGTGTTGCATTTCTCTCTTTGGAGTAGTGGTGACTATGGATTCACTAAATGGCTGGACATAATAGGGACTGTCAGTATTATAATAAGAAAGTTCTATTTCATCTTTTCTTGACCTTTTATTTGAATACTCCCTCTGAGTGTGTGCTTTACAGCAAAATCAATAAGTGCGTCACTGTGGTCTTTGTTTCCATGCACAACAACTGCCAGTGGCTACAAGCTGTGCTCAGCATGCTATGTACCATAATTCAGTAATTTGTTTACATCTGCAATGACCAGGTGAAATAACACAATTATATGGAATTAGAATCACATAAAACAGAGGATTCCCCTGGGCTGGAAAATCAATCAATAAGGCTTATAAATGTTAAGCAGCAATAGCAGAAGTGTTAACACCTACATGATGGTTTCAGGTAGAGTAACACTCTGTTGAACAATGTTCTAATCAAAACAAGTGGGCAAGACACTGCGTCTAATAACATGTTTAGATGTTTTTTTCCAAACAATAACTTTATGTCTGCCTGTGCATCATTAGTCTTGTTATTGCTTAGGCATAAACATATAGATAGAAAGATGAAGTTAAGACATTTGTATATCATAACATAAGAAATAATATGGAGGTTAAAATAAATGTTTAATATCTGATATGTGAGTTTTTGTGAATTTTTGAGACCTCTATGTCATTAATGTTATTTTTCTTTTCATGGGCTTTATATTTGTGTGTGTGTGTGTGTATCTATCTATCTATCTATCTATCTATCTATCTATCTATCTATCTATCTATATATATATATATATATATATATATATATATAAATTAGGGTAAGAAAAATAGGATATAGAGTTCTTTTTAACTGATGTTACAGAGACTCTGGTGACAACTTGTTTTAGATGTGTAATATAGCATGCAATATCACTACAAGAAGTAGCACTATAAATAAGTCAGCAGTGAAGCAGCATTCCTAAGTAATGATGACATAATACTATGGAAAATGCATGCCTTGTCCAAACTAATACTAGTAACAGGGTTCAGTATTGCACCAGTTGTGATTAAATTTAGTCAGCAAATCAGTCAGAACCTTTAGCTGTCCTTTAGCAGTGCTAAAGTCACTGGAAATATTGAGAGGGCCTAGCTTTGCATAGTTCTTCTTCTTGCATGTTTTAAGAGACGCTGTAATAAAGTGACCTTAATTCAGCATCACACATCACATACTATCTATGAGCTCAAATTGTGGTCATAAATATTTGGTAGTTGGAAATCAGACTGTACTGTTTATATCTTTGAGGTTCATTCTATATTTTCTATTTTCATTCGTATATTCCGTCTTTTATTGTAATATATAAATATGTAATAATTTGTGTAGTGGTAACATTCTTTGGAACAATAGGTTGGAGATTTGAATCCCGTCCAGGGCCCAAGGTTGGATCCCCCCATGTAACCCAAGCCTACCTCAGACTATCAAAAGGCAACATTGCAGAATTCGAGGACAGCTACAAGTACCTTTGATTACCACAGGCAAATAGGAACCACAAAGGAGGTTGCTAGGAAAATACATGCAGAGAGCAAGGTAAGTCCTGAGGAGTCATCTGAATGGGAAGAACAAAATCCAGGCAATTTCCACCTACGCCCTGACAGCCACCTGATACCCGGAAGGGATACTAAACTGGCCAAAGGAGGAGATAGAAGCTACTGCCATCAAGACAAGAAAGTTCCCTACCATGCATGGAGATTTCACCCTAAGTCTAGCACCCTAGGATTGTACGCTAAGTGGAAGAAAGCGGGCTAGTGAGTGTCAGAACCACTATCCATGATGAATCAGCACAGATCCATGAGCTTAATGCTTAGTGAATACTAGGGGTGCAACGATATTCGTATCGATATTGAACCGTTCGATACAGTGCTTTCGGTTCGGTACGCATATGTATCGAACAATACAACATTTGTAATTTATTTTATCAACTTTCCTTCCGACGATGCTGTCTGTGTTGAGCGCTCAGTGAATCTGCGTTCGACTACTCCGCCTAGGCTGCACTGTCGAGCGCAGATCCACTGAGCACTCAACACAGACAGCATAGTCAGAAGGAAGAGCGCAGGGCAAGCTAGCAAGACACATGGACCTCCCCCACCCTCATTCAGATCTGGCGTTTGGAATTATTTTGGTTTTCATGTGACGTATGACCCTGAAGGTAAGCGAGTCATGGACTAAAGTAAAACAGTATGTTGGATGTGCCATGCAATGCTCAATTACATGGGTGGGAACTAGTGTGTTAGCGCAGTTAGCTCGTTAACGTGTTGGCCGTCTAGCCCCACACACGGGGCGATCGGCGGTAGCTCGTTAACGGAGATTTGCCGTGTTGTGGCGTTAAGGTCATTTCAACGAGATTAACCTGAAAGCACTAGTGGGAACACAACGAATATGACTGCACATTTACGCAGACATCATCCTAGTGCAAAGACAAGTGGAAGCAGACAAAAAAAAGCAAGCATGCTACTAACTTTAGCCGAGTCATTTAGACAGCTGTTAGCACATGATTCTCCTTATGCTGCTGAGAATATAGCCCAGAAGAAGCGGATAGTATAGCTTTTATTTTGGAAAGAGCCATTTCTCTGTAATAAACTCTCTTTTCCAAAGATGAGTGATTCCTCAATCAGATACAGGGCTTGCAATATCGCTAGCCCGACGTCCCGGAGCTAGCGATTTTTTTCAGTCGGGCTACCAAAATCTATCTCTGCCCTGCCCGTCGGGCTATTGTAGGAAGGAAAAATATATGTCAATGCTTTTGCATTCTTTCAGAAATGTAGCTGGGTAATTATGTCATTGGCATCAGTGAGCCACTGTCAATATGTGACATATTGAAATCGCGTATGAATTTGCGCTTGTTTTTTTGCTTTCACTTTGCAATCGCGCGAACTGTGTATAGAGAGCGACAGCACTGATCTGTGAGTGATGATAATTTGTGCACCAATTCCTCTGACATCGTCTTATTAATCGTTAGCTTACTATGCAAACATGACAAGTGAAATCTCCCGCAGCTTAAACATGTGAGAGGTTGATCGCGCAGAGAATCGCTGAGCTTATGTGAGTCCGTGTGTAAAAGCATTTCAGTTCTGCTGAGCCAAATAAGACAGGTCAGGGTGAAGAAGTGACAGCCAAAGAAAAGCTTACCACAAAACGGAGAAGTTATGACAAATCAGACTATAAGGCAAAAAGAAAGTGCAGCTTTATGGTTTCACGGACAAAAGAATTTCTGTGGCTGCAATATGACGAGCTATATAACCAGGGCTGCACATAAGTGGTCCGCAGGTGCGCATTCGCTGTCAAAATAAAAAACACGCACAAGGGTTAGGGTTAAATTTAAAAACTGTACTTTTGAGTTAAAATATATATTTATAATTTTAATAAATGACAAATTAAAAAGGCATGAACATTTTTTTTGTATCGAAAATATATCGAACCGTGACACCAAAGTATCGAACCGAACCGAACCGTGAATTTTGTGTATCGTTGCACCCCTAGTGAATACCTCAGGAAGCAAAAACCCAAGATAGAAGGTGGAGGAAGAAAAGGAACCATCTTGGAAGGACAGGACCCCGCACAGCATGTGCCATCAGCACATAGTATAAGTAGCTGATATCGCCGGAGAAAGCTGGTCTGAAGGACAGCACACATTACACTAATTATGGCAGCACAAGAACAAATTCTAAGTACAAGATCGCTAGAGGCTGAGGTCTACCAGACAAGATCCCAGGTGCAGGCTGTGTACGGATGCCCTTGAGACAATCCAGCACATAACAGTAGGGTGTAAGACGCTAGCATTCAGGATATACATGGAAGAGCATAACCAAATGGCTCTCAAAGTATGCAGGAATATTTGTTCCAAGTGGAAGTCTCGAGGTTAAAAGCCCCCTAGGATAGTTGAGAAAGACCAAGCTGAGATCATATGGGACTTCCAGATAGAAAAGGACAAAACTGTGATGGCTAACCAGACAGTACTGGTAGACAAGCAGAGGAAGAAGGCCATAATGATAGATCAGAAAGATAATCTATGAGTCCCGTATCCATTTTTCTTATAAAAAAATGTTTCTGTTAAAAATGATTGTGAAGTAGTCACTTCCTGTGAGTCGCGGGAACCGGAAGTTGTGCGCGGGAGAGACAAGACAGAACGGTAACACGGCAGACTTCGGAATCTACAACTTTTCTGCTGCTGGTTTTACAAGACGTACACGGTAAAAACATTATGCTGGTTAATTTGTTAAGCACTTGTGCACTTTGTGAAAAGAAATAAGTGGCTGAGATGGATGTCATGTGTGCTATTGATATTATTTTACTTGTTTCTAGTTATTCCTCTCCATGATTGTGAAAGGAATAAAAAAGAATTGTGGACATCAGTATGAAGCGTGGAATCTTTTGACCAGAATAGATACACAAGATCTCTGTTCAGAAGAGCACAGTTCTAAGAACAGCAAAGATTCTGTGCAGGACCCTCAAGCTCCTCTCTTGCTCGAGAACCCGAAATTTGCTTGTATTGATAACAAAGCAAAAATGGTGTATTCAAATTAGTGCTTTCAGCGTTAATCTCCTTAAAACGACGTTAACGTCTTAACCGCATTAATGCAGCGAATCTCCGTTAGTGAGTTCACGCTGATCGCCCCATGAGCTAATGCGTTGATGCCGTGCAGCCCCACGCACGGGGCGATCCGCACTAACTCGCTAACGGAGATTTGCCATGTTAATACAGTTATGGCATTAACGTCATTTTAACGAGATTAACGCTGACAGCACTAATTTTAAAAAAATTAAGGTTCTATGATGTTGCTGTATCCCTATTTAGCTTTCCCAAGCTTTAATAATTGTGTTGACTAGACTAAGAGCACTGCTATATTTGCAGTTCAAAACACAGTATAACCCAGTCAGATTCAGTGCTACTATCCAGCCCTAAGCCTTAACAAACTACTCTCTTGCCATCCTTTTTGAGTATGGCATTCTGTAAAATGGACAGTGTTGAATCTTCAAAGACAGCTTTAGTCAGCCTCCCCCTTTAGACAATGACTAGCTCATGACTGGTTAGAAATCAGCATACAGTATGTGCTCATAATTGCATCACATTAACCATGCAAACCCCACACAGAGGGAATTCAACCACATTTCTCAAAGATTTAAACATGCATTGAAAAACCAGCCTTTCTCTTTGGATTACATATTTATTTACATTCCACATACTCTCAGGCTGATGTCACTCGCGCTCCTGTTTCACCTTTAAGTAATGATAACCACACATGTTTAGCCCTGTGTCATTAGCATGCATTTTAGACAACTAGCTCCATGCAGACTATCTGACATTTGGGCTCTTAAACCTTCACTGCAGTTTTAAACATGAACGATAATTAAAACATCTGTTCTTGATTTAAAAAAGTGGTGCTAGAGACATGTAGACCGAAGTTCTGGAGCAGTCTCTAGAGCAGTGTGACTTAAACATATGTTTTGAAAAGATATTTTCAGCATAAAGCATTGTAGAAAAATGTTAAAAATATTACAAAACATGCTAATATTTAATGAAAGTAAATGTACAGAGACGAGATTTGCTATGGCAATCAAAACAGGGCTCGCAAAATCGCTAGCCTGACGTCCTGAGGTAGATTTTGGTCGTCCGACCGGAGATATCGCTAGCTCCGGGACGTCGGGCTAGCGATTTTGCGAGCCCTGCAAAAGAAAAAGATCAGTCACATTTATGAAGATAGCACTTATCATCATGTACATGCACAGGAAGAGGAGTATACAAAAACTGTACTCATTTTTTCTTTTCCTTTATTTCATATCTCCTTTTATTTTTTCCCTTTATTGTCCATATATCTAGTAATTACATATGCAGTATATCCAGTCACAGCTTACTCTCTGCACTACTTTGGTATGAAAAGAGTTTGAGCTTGTTTTAAGACATAACCGGTGGATCATTTGGTGCAACAGTGATGGTGTATCCAGAAGATCCAACTCGGCTTGTGAGAGGAGTGAAATCAAAGCAATCTTCTTGGCTTGACTTAAGGAGCTTTCATTTTGTGTAACTGACCTTTCTGTTGGATGATTTGAAACACTGGAAAGAGGAAGATTTCTAAAATTTCCCCCCTAGTTTTAGTTATGTAATGTGCACACCTACAAAATGTGTACGCATTGTGTAACTTAGCAAAGACAAAATTTGAGAGTGGCTGTAAAGTGAAAAGAAAGAAGGAGAAACAATCCTTCAATAAGGGTTAGATAGCTCATCCAACAACACCATAGTCTGACTATACATTGAAATACACTCCATTTAAATCCCACCCATTCCTTCTTCTCAATACTATGTCTAAATTTTTTAAAATCCTGAATAAAAACTTGTTATATGGTATTTAAATAAATAATTAAATACAAAATGTGGCCACACCCTGAAACCAGATTTCTCATAGATGAAAAAAAGTGTTTCGCCCCATAGAAAATTAATATATGTCAAAAAGTTTTGGTACAGAGTCATCAAAATCTATAGTTTATAGACAATACAGTCAAGGCTGGGGCAGACCCCAGCTTAGCTCTTTATGAGACCAGCACAGGATAAATAGTATTGTATCAGATGTGGAGAATATAATAGGAAATCTTTCCTTGAGTATGGTAGGTGTCTTAAAAATCCACATTGTTGCTTTTTCAGTTACTCCAATACTAGGATATTTTACTAGTTAGGTGTTTAAAACTGGCATTTCCAAGACTAAGAGTTAGTTCCAACCTGATGGACTAGACCAAAATAAACAAATTGTAATTGTACAACAATATAAAGCCAACAAGAACCCGAACAAGTCTTAATATCTTTTCTCTTTATCTATTTAGCCGAAGGCATTTGGAGTGTAAGGGTTTGTTGTTTTTGTTGCAAGTGATTTCCTCATCCGTGTGATGACACAAGAGAAATGACAGACAGCACTAACAGCCAGCAATAACAAAGGTGCAAACGGTTTTAGTTTGGAACTACATGATAAATTGAACTCACCTACGAATGCACAGCATGCCTGTCGGAATGACTCTGATCAGCACCTCGTCAGGGAGTGGCTCTACTCTTTTTCTCACATGAGGCATCAGGGTATAAGATGAACTAGCTGCGCTTATTGGGGATGACAAGTCATGTTCACTTTAATTTTTGTAGGCCTTTGTCAAAATGCAAGGAACCTTCAAAAGATTCATCGTTTCCCAGGTTTTTTTTCCTGCAGTATAGGGACTGATTTATTTTTGCCTATTCAGAGAATCTGTTAAAAAAAAAAAAAGACTTTTAAAAATCACTTAATAAAGATTAATGGCAGTATCATATGATGAAGAAATGCCAGTTATGTGGCTTTCTAAATTTCCTGTGACAATAAGTGTCTACCTGTCATAGCTTTCATTATCATATTCACAGTGTTGCCTTCTGGGAGCTGTGAATAACTGATTGATATTAAAGTGTACCCCATACTGGTTTTGAATTCTTTTTTTTCTTCTTCTTTTTTTATGAACCCTGAAAGTCAGACATGATAAAATGCTCTGTGATTGCAGATTGTACCAGGAAAAAAACGTTGAACAGAAGTGTGTGTGAGCATAAGGCAGTTTTACAATTTGCAAATACTCACCAAACAAGCAGCTTGTTGATGAACACCAAAACAAACTGGCCGGCAAAAGCTTCTTTTTTTTTTCTTCTTTTCCTCGCAGCCACTTCAATAATGGCCAGTTAATGGGCTTGCAGCACATCATAAATTGGTTTCATAGCATTGCATTGCTATTAATGTCTGAAAAACAGTTAATCCTGTGATAAATGCAAAATATGCTGTTTATGTTGTAGAAAATTGACTATTTCTAAGCCAGGATTAAACAGTAGATCTGTAATGGGACTACAGCAAAATTTAACACCACAAAACAAATGTAGCTTATTGGGTTGAGATCTGGAAACCAAACTGGCATCTCTGACATTTCAGGAAATGTTTTAAAACGATATGACTCGTCATCTTGCTGGAAGCATTCCTTTTAAAAAACAACGAAAAAAACAAAACAAGTGTGAGCTGTGCAAAAGAAAATGAAATGAATTTTGTCAGAAATGTTTAGGCACGCTGTGTCATTAAAATGTTGCTCAGTTGCCACCAAAGAGACATTGCACCATGAAAGCACCGACAAGCAGCCTGCACAGCCTGCACAGCCTCCATACAAGGATGGACCCATGGTTTCATGTAGTTTATGCTAAATTGTTACCCTGCCGTGACCATGTCTCAACACAAACCGTTATCCTTGTGGCAGAGCATCCCACTGTGCAGTGGTGATGACATCCCCGCTATGGCTTCTCCTCATTTGTTTTGAGTCGACAGAGTGGAACCTAGCATCATGTTTTGCTGCTAGTCCTTCCATTAAGATTTGTCTAGTTGTCTGATTTAAGATGCCCTCCTGCACATCACCCTGGTACGGAATCGTTTTTTTGTGGGCCATCTGTGTGCTTGAACAAATCTTGTCATTCTTCTGTGACCTCGCCTGGCAACGGGGTGTCTTTGTCCACAAACCTGTCACTGACTGGACACTTTCTGTTTGCTCATAGGTTTTGCTCACGTCACTGTGCCGGTTAAACTAAAGCTACCGTAGTGAGTAAACTTCCCTGAATGGTGAAGGTGTTTATGCTGGAATTAGCACATGTGGGATCACACATCACACCGCATTCAGAGTTCCTTAGATCATATCCTGCCCTTTCTACGGTTTAGTCAAACAGTAACTGAACCTTTCAACTCTGTTTGCATGCTTCACACTCATGCATTATTAATGTACATCATGACTCACTGTCTGGAGGAACAAGCTGTTTGTGTTTCTGAGAATGTGTTCTTAATAAAGTGGGTACCATGTGTACTAGAGACCTTTTCTACCAACCCTGCCATAAAAAAATCTAGGCACATTAAATTTTAAAACTTACCTTGGGGGCTCTACCTTTTTAAATGTTTACAGAGTATCTTAGAGCTTTGTTCGACCTTAATGTTAGTGATGACTTATGAAATTAAAACCTCTAAATATATAACAAAAATAGTGTGCATGAGGGGCATTGGTTGGCAAGGCTTTAAGTAAGAAAGGCGAGCAATTTGGTTTGCACCTAAAAGGCTAAGTAATTCATCAGTGTTCTACCTTTGTAATTTATCTAAAACACAACTTGAAAATACTTACATGTCACTAAACTTATCAAGTCATCTACACACAGTTCCTCAAATGATAAGCCCATAATTGCTATTGCAAGAAAGAGGATTCGGTCGCTGTGATGACCTGCTGAAATTGTTTATCTGCGGCAGGAAAAAGACTAACTTTGCAGTATGTATGTCCTAATGTCGGGAATGGGCCTTGAAACTGAAAGCATGTTGACTCATGCAGCGATGCCGCTGAATGCTGACATCGAAACAAACCGACAGAGGAAATAAGCCGTGGCACTGAATCAACAAACAGCTGTCAACCATCCCTGCGTTATATTGACGGGGCTCAGCAGTGGCGAGAAACACATACCATAAATGGGAAGGGACAGATGGACACGCTCTGTTTGGGTGACAGACTGCACAGCCCTGGGAAAGGTGTGGGACAGACAGCTTTTTATAAAGAAATATGTTTGACACAGTAGACGCTTGGTGCAAATCACATCAGGCTGCCTGAAGAGGGCTTTGTAATTCTGAAGTATTGAAATCATTTGCAAGCTGCAGAGACATCCACAAGTAATAGTTTTTTTTTTCTGCATGACATGGAAATTTGATGATCTAATTAGACTTAATAATCAAAGCCTCAATCAACCGTTGCTCATAGTTTAAACTCATCATCTTCCTCAATTTTATCATAATAGATGCATTTCACTATGATGTTTGAATGTGCATGATTACAGTCTGAATGTTTTCTCTCAGTGAATAGCACGTAATCAAACTGAATTGCACGGGTGAGGTTATCACAAAAGACAGCAGTCCTCTAATAATGCAGCAACACTGATTGCATGTGATCTCTGCTGTGACAATGATGCATATTATACTGCACATCTAGAGGCTTCCCCAAGTGTACTCTGCATCATTTGCCTATCTGGCAATGAGAATGTGGTCATGTGACAACATTGCTTGTATGTTATGCTGGCTGTCATTGATTTTAGGGGAAGCTATCAGGCAATATTTTGTCCATCCTAGCATTTTTTTTTAAACGAAGACTATAAAAATACCTTTCAAAAAGCAACACTATCAAGCTATAGGAGTAAGCTGGACACAGATTACATCTTTATTTACGTCTGTTGGGAATAGCACCACGTATCTGTCTCCATCAACACAATAGATCTTCCTAAATTTGACAATTCAACTCAATTGCCCCTGTCTAATGGCTTGTATTCTGATAGTGAGATGCAGAACAATATGTTACAGTTTCTGGGGAAACCGATGCAGACTATCTAGGTTGGAAAATAACTTTATATGAAATGATACATTTTCTTAATAGCAACGCCACTCACACACTGCAGATATGAGTGATCTAGGATGAACTCTGATATTCAGAGCTGTCAGAAGCCACCAGAGACGTCTGTGTTACTGTGAATTTTTTCCGTCGGTGGTGTAAACAAATGTGGCCCTGTCAATTCTCACAGATGTGTTTGATGTGTGTTGTTGGAAGAGCAATACACACACCTTACAGGAAAACATCAGAAAAAAAAAACTATAAAGATGTTACCTACAAAAATATACAGTGAAGTTTATGTATCTCTGTTACTGTTACGCGAGATAAAAGGAAGGTTATGGAAGCCATCTGTGTTGGTAAATAGGAAAGAAGAAACTACCACAATCACACAACCATTCAGGTGAGACTGATGACTCATGTTTGAAAATGGAAATGTCAAACATGCTCGAAAACACTGTTGAATCATACATAATGTGTCCCAGATGAGCAAAAGCAGTGTTTTCTGATAATACAAGAAAACTAGTCTGATGTATTTTGTCTGTAGGAAAGTGGATACATTTTTTTGAACCTGGCAATTGAATGTGGATGTCTTCAACTGTCATTTTCTGGTTGGTTAAACAGGTATGAATACTTCCCTTTTATAACTAATATACAATTAATATACCACCCTCCTGGGAGAGACATAGACTGGATCAAATTCAGCAATAGTTTTTTTTGAATTTGAAAATTGGCAGATGCAGTCTGTGGTTTTAAATGCTTATTTATTCTACATCACAATATCAGCAAGACTCAACGTTAAAGCTGTAAGAATCTTTACGAAAACCTCCATTTCAAAAATGAAAATTTCTTGTTGCACATTAATGGTCCAGGAGATACCAGTGTAGCTCATAAAACTATACTTTTGGCAACTCCTGTCAGATTTTCCCCATTTTCAGTATAAAATAAGCGATTACATGGATTAAGATAACTTATTCATAAAGGATATGACAAAATAGTGTGGTTTTGTTTTGACTGTGACAACTTTATTCCCCCTTTTTTATTTTATTTTTATGTTTCTGCATCTCCACCTGCTAGAATTGCACAGGCAGTTCTGTCTTGTTTCCCACTGAAACCAGCCCACATTTCAACAGATCTGAGAACTGACATTTACAAAGTGGGAGGTTGGGGTAGTTTACATGGGAAGAGAATCTGGGTCTTTTTTTCTTTTCTTTGAATCATGTTTGAATTTCTTACTGTAGCTCCTTTCACATCCAGTGGTACCAGTAGTTCCAACTTAAAGCACCGGTGTTTTTCGTGCTGTACTGGTGCCAGCTTTTTGGCAGCAGTCTTTACCTTCTTATGTCTGCTTATATGAGAGAGTTTCTACCAGAATTTCTTTTAGTTCTCTGTCTCTGTTCTCAAATATAAAATCTCTTAAACTTCTGTTTCTTAGTTTTGTTTTAGGTTAAAATTCATCAACATTTGACCTCAGATTGTATTTTTTTTCTAGTATTTGCAAGATAAAATCTTTTGCCACTGTTCAGACAGTGTCTACAGTGGTCTTTCAGAACCAGGATCTAGGTCCTGCTGAAGGAGCTTGATACCGCAATGGTTTCCTGTCCTTGATGGATAGAAACACCTCTAAACTGCACTCTCGCTTAATTCCTACCCTACCATCTGAATATTGGAGCAGCTCATCTCAACATCAGTTATAGATAGTTGCATTAAAAAAAGTGGATGTGTTACAAACAAATATAAAAAGATATTTAAGTGCCACAAAGAATTTATTTATTGATACATTTTATTAATTCAATAAGAAGAAATTATTTGGAAGAAAAAGTAAACATTTTTTCAAAAACATAAAGTTGTAAAATTAATGATTTCTTATGAGAATTAACATCATAGATCAGAATCCCAAATGAAAGTGAGAGAAACTACCTGGATCCCCTGTGGTCCAAATGCTGGTGGTGGCAGGCACAGTAGGCAGATGGCTGATGGAGAGTTTGGCTCAGTTGCTCTGGACAATCCGGATGAGGCAGAGATGGGGAAGAGGAGGACTGCATAACAGACTGCCTAATAGGGAAAGTGACGGATCACAGTGAATGTAAGGAATGGCAACTAGAGGTTGTCTGGTTCAGAAAATGTGGGCAGATATATTATTTAACAAGGACTGGTGGTTTTTTAATTTTGAATAAGGTGAATTTGTTGGGAAAACAAAGTGATGAAGAAAATAAAGGAATAAGAAGATAGACTACCAAGATTAATGCGACAGAATATGAGAGAATGTAAAACATCATTATACTCTAATTATAAATATTCTATTATGCTTTGTGTTGTAAGAAAAATGTGCTGCATTTGACTTTAAATGTCTTTTCAACTGTCTCATGATGATAATGCTAAAATATGTGACATAAGGCTGTGTTTGTCAACTGTCATACATCTATTAATGACCGTCTTCCATCTCTCCTCTTTTATATGGATCCGTCAGAAACAGCTGTTTCAAATATCCACATTAACAGGAACTTAATGAAGATTTAGACTGCCTATTTTACTATTGCTCTAATTATTTTTAAAGTACTCAGTCTTTGAATATCATTTGATCTTCACCAGAAACACACAGAGGTTCTATAAGAGCATAAAATCTTAAAGGAACTCTGCCTCTTCAGGGGATAGAGACTTAACGAGCTCAACAGCCTTTGAGTTGCCTGGAGACAGTGGCAGGGTTATAAAGCATTAAGGAAGGAAATCAAGTTCTCCTGAACACCGAAAAAAGAAAGAGAGGCTGCGGAGATTCTGACTAAGCTGTGGGTGGTGGCTATACAGGCCATGGGGCTACCAAGGACAAATGATGAAGGACCCTGAAGAAGAAGTAAGATCCGAGATCAATAATATAATCAACAATCACTGAGGCAGTGACATTTAACTAAAGCTGGTTTAATACCAGATCCAGACATGTATCTTGGGGAAAACAAATTCCCAATAAGACACTGTTGAGTGAGTACACACTTTCAAAATGACATTTTGAAGCACAATGCTATCATGCAGACCATTTCCCGTCTTAATTACAGCATATGCAGTGTCAAGCTCTGTCAAGAAGTATATTTTTGTTAATAATCCTATTTCTCCTTTTATTTTTGCTTCTCTCCATCTTCCCACCACATCCTTAAGAAGAAGTCCCAAAAATGACAGTTGTGTTGATGGGATTGTATGATTAGTTATTGCCCGCAGGCTAGTGCTTGCTTTGTTTGGCAGTCTTCTTTCTTTCTTCCTTTCTGATGTCAGCTGGAATGCCTCAGGTGAAAAGTTTAATCTTTTGTCCCCTCATCCTGACAGTTGTCACCATTTGTTAATCAGCATCATAAAGACCCAGTAATGATATTGTCATGGTCCGTTGGTCCTCGCAGGTCGACCTGCATTTTTGTTTTCTTTTTGTTTTGTCTTGTTGTTTGCTCCATGTCCCTCGTTTCCCCCATGTGTGTTTGTGTGTGTGTGTGTGCGACTCAGTGTGCCAGTTTACAGGCTACACTAGGCCTTTAGAGTTTCCCACCCTTAAGCCAGCCACACCTGTCTAAAATCAAGCTTACCTGCTGTTGGTTATCCTCATCAGGAACTCACTTTTTAACAGAGCTTTAGTCAAAGCTGGATTGTTGAGTGACACAGTCAGTAAGGCCCTGGCTCACTAAGGTGAAGCTGTCTTTGGTCTTCGTTTTTGAGAAACGTCAACTAATCGCCATGTCTTGTTTTAACCGGGAAAGCTGTGCGGAGAGTGTGGCTGGAGCTGAGCACTATCTGTAAATATTGTGTCTGGAATTCAATGCACGGGAACTTGTCACAGAGGAAACCACGTTATTGGGAAACTGTACTTCATTGATTGTTTATTCAGTCTAAATAGACTTGCTGTCACCAACCAGAAAGTCCTGCGTTTTGGTCCAGTATTTTTTTTCCAGTTTTTGTTTTTAATCAGGATTGTAAAAGTTAAACTTTAGCTGTTAGCAGTGGCTTATGGTCAAAGCAGCTATTCATTTTGCTTAGTTTCCCTCCCTAATCCATTTTTTTTGTTTTAGTTTTTACCACAAGGGTATACCAAGGTGCTTAACAAGTAACATAGAGAATACAAGGAAGATAACAGACATAGAAATAGGACCAAAGCAAGTACTAGGTATGCAAGCAGATAATTGTCACTCATACATACTGTAGGTGAAGCAGCAGATACAGAACAAACAAGGAATTAAATGAGCATAAAAGTGCATAATGTAAAATCACAAGTGAAATGTTAACTAGAACGAAAGGCAAGATTGAATAAGTGGGTCTTTAGTTATGATTTAAAAAGTGCAATAGAATCAGAGGCGCGGATAGCGAGAGGGAGGTTATTCCACAGTACCGGGGCAGCCAGAGCAAACACACGGTCACCCCGAGACTTCAGCCGAGATCTAGGTTGCGTCAGAAGTAGTTGAGTAGTAGATTTAAGTGTTCTATCAGGAGTATGTGGCCTGAGAAGTTCACTAAGATAACTAGGTTACCAGTCCATCCCTGACTATAATGGATCAGAAATCTACACTACCTACACTAACTGTATTTTGTGTTGGCATGCTTCACACACAATCTTCGACTTAAGCACACACTTACTGTTGTCTATACTCTTAAGCCTTTGTTAGAGTCTGTTGTGGACACAGATAGCTGGATAGCTCACCACGGCTGAGCGGTCATTCCTGTTATACTTCACTGAAATCCACCTCTTGAGGTGTTTGCATGTCTAGTGCATTATAAAGTAAATTCTCCATGAACAAGAGTTTACAAAAAATGGTTTGACATGTGGGCAACTGCACAGAGCTTTGCGCTCACCATATGATGATGATGTTTACATCATCATTAACCAATCGGACACACTTATCTAAAGTTAAACACATTTTAGAAAAGCTCTGTGTATTCTTTGACTGCTTGTTGTGTGGCTCTTTGAGGTTGCTGGCTTTTGCTGGGTGAAATTGTTTACAAAGAGGGTACTGTACCAAAAACTTCCATGTGATAGCTTAGGCCACTAGGAGGTGGTTACCTGTAATTTGGAAGACAATGAATAATCTGCTTACTACTAACTTGAAAAAGTGAAAACCAGAAAAGAAGAATGTTTACCTTCAAAGTGAAAATTGTGCCCCAGCCCTATCGCCAATACTTTTCAAAAACCACAACTGGCTTCATTTCCAGTTTTTGTCACATTTTTCAATTTCACCACTGCTATGAGAATATTTGGTCAGTGTTTCCAGACAGGTCAGTGATTTTCATGCAAACTATGGGTGACCACGGAGGAGGCTATTGCCAAACATTGAGGGAATAAACATTTTTTCCTAGCGACTGGTGGTTTCCAAGGAGTAACTGACGACTCTCTAAGCCTCTGTTACAAGGGCTTTGTTAATTTGATCCTATATTATAACGCATCCAAAAAGCCAGGAAGTTATTGTCACGTGGTTAGTGGTCACAGAACTAAAAAATAAATAGGCTTTTGCAGTGCACAGCCACTAGAGCCACTTTAAAGAGTAGATCTTAATAGCAGTTTAAACAAGGGCTTGTTTTCTGGGGGAGGATTGGTATCGGGTTTGGTGACATGTTGCCATGATAACATTTAGTTCAAACCTTTCCTAAGTATTGCCTCACCGATGGCCAGCTCCAAGTCCTGTTCCATTGAGTCTTCATCTATTTTACACATTTAAATTAAGGTTTACTGCTGATGCAAATCCTCAGAGCATTTTTAAAATGTTTTATTATTATTATTAAATCTATCAGAGGCCGTCAGTTGCTGTGCTCTCCCAGAGATGTCTCAGCTTTCTCTTATATTTATAAAGACACTTGACAAGACAAAGAGGTGTCTTACTTTATTTAGATTTTAATATATTATAAAGTTATTTTTAATGACAGCATATTGTCTGAAGAAAATGAAAACAGTAAATCAGAGTGATAAATCCTTTGGATGATTGTATAGGCTTGTCTTTTGGGAGAAAAACAAGGGAGAACACAGACCTTGGCTAATGTGATTGGCATCTATTTTGATGGCTGCTGAAGTGTCCAGGTGCCCTCTTATCTAATTCTCTCTTCGGCTGGGAGGCTCGAGTCTATAATAGCCTCGTTATGGAAGCTTGTTAAATTCATTATGAAAGAAGGAAGCAGGAGCGGCAGTGGGGGCAAGAGCTCAGTTGTTCTGACATTCTTCTGGCGTTGACTCTGCGGGGGGAATAGTGTTTCTCATTTTCATTAGATTTCATTAGATAACACCTCGCTTTTCACAAGCAGTTAAAAAGATGAAATGCTATTTTGCACTTTTGCTGTGTCCTCTGCCCACACAGAGCTGCTTCCAAGATGGTGTTGTTGCAGAAATGGGAAAAATAACATTTTAAGACTCATCTGCCTTTGCTCGGATGTTATGGGGGAAGATTTACATCCCGTTTCCATGTAGCAGATTGACAAACAGTTTTTTTGTAAGCATCATAACTTTAACTCAAATATTAGGATTTGTATATCCTCCAGGCAACAAAACGTGAATAAATAAATAAATAAATAATGCTTAAAAAGATTAATACAGCCACCCACATTGTATCACTGACTACGTGCCACAGTCTGCAGCACCACCTCAGACACTGTATAAATTATCATGGTTTATCATTATCATTACCACATTAAGATAGCATGCAGCCTGGATTTTTGAAGAAAATATGTTAGATTAAGTTTGGCATGATATAATACAATTTTGTATGAAATCTCTGGTGCAGCTTTCAGTGCTAAAGCATGCCTCCCCTTTAATATTTGCATTTGCAGATTTTAAAGTACAAATATTCACACCTATGGGCAATTTAGAATCACCAATACGTAACTGCGTGTTTTTGGAATTCACACATTTAACATAGTATTTGAAAGAAAAATGTATTGTCAATGGTAAAATTATTAAAAATAATTAAAATCAGAAGACATAATAGCTCTTCCTGGTCATGAACCTCACTTAACAAGTTATTGCCTGTAAAATGACAAATCTTGACTTGAATTTAAGCACAACAAAAGGACCCATCGGGTGGTCACTCTGCACAAGTTTCTATAAAATTTGACCAGCCCTCTAGTTGGAAAAGTGAAAATGAAAAGAAAATGACAAACGTGATGCTGATCTTGAGCACAGTTTGGATAAAGACCCATTGGGTGATCATTGTACGTAACTTAAATTCTCAGAGTGGCAGCGATTCTTGTGAATTCTTGTGAATTGTGGACAGAAACGGATGGAACAAATGAAAAATTTAATTCATTAACAGTGAATTTACATTGGCAGTGTACATTGGATCAATTCAATCAAACAACTGGTTTTGTCATAGTTTTTTATGTCTGGTGTTATACATACATTAGTAGGTTATTTTTAAATTATTTAATGATGACTTAATGATTGTGCTCTCTTTTGTAATTGCAGCTACTTAGCAAAAGTCCTCTATGATTTGCTACACTTTTATACAAAGTCACCTCTTTTAACCATAGTTAACCTTTTGCAAATTGAATTTAATAGCAGTATAATTTCTGTGTAATTTTGCAAGTGACTGCTCTGTATTGTTGTACATATTAATGTCAGTAACTGAATGGACACTGTCCTCAACCTCTCCTGCTGTGGTCCTATATCTCTTTTTGAGTATTGCTTTGCTGTAATCACATATTCGTGTAGAGCAGAATATCAATCAATCCCTCTGCAGCACGTTTCATGGCTCTTCAACTCAGCCTTCTCTACTTTAGCTTTGAGCAATCAACTGATTGTACTTTAGCCTGCTAAACCCATCCTAAGTCTCCCAACAGACGTTAACTGAAATGTCAACCAAATTAGAAACAGGAAACCTGCAAGCATGATCTTTAAACCAAGATACATTTTTATAGCTCAAATCTGTGAAAGACGAAACAACTCCAGAACTACAACGCTGGTCTTCAGTACAGTTCCTGACAAGTTATTAATGTCAGAAGTGCAACTGCATGACAGTCCAAATAACCGAGCAGACTTTAGAAGACACCTTTTCTTTTACAATGTTTGTTTGTGTTGTTTTATTATTATGATCCAATTTGAGGACTGTTTGCAGTACCCCCTGCGTATTATTTATTATGTTATTGCTTTTCTGTGCTGCTTTGCCATGTTGCCTCAGCAGGGAGCAACACAAAAAGCAGAACGATATACTGCCAAGTCAAAGTGTCTTTATCTCTTTGTTTTGTTTTGTTTTGATTTGTTTTTCAATGCAGCATAAATGTTACTGACAAGTAAATATAGTAAATACAGTGTAGCTATAGCCTGTTAAACTATTTATTTTGCTACAATTAAAAAAACAGAGCATAAATAGAAATATTTTACTTTTTACCTTTTGTTTATATAAGATAGTGGGTTATTGACCATTTAAAGTGAGGGTACAGTGCTGTGAAAAAATATTTGGAATTCATTTTTTTGGCAAAGTTTTTACACTGACATGTTTCGGATCATCAAACAAATTTAATAGACATTATTTTGCCCTAAACCTAAACACTGGTTTTGCCTTGCTTGGCAGCAAGAACTGCAATCAAGTGTTTCTGAAAACTAGCAGTAAGTCTTTCACATCACTGTGAAGGAATTTTTGCTGAGCCTTCTTTGCAGAATTGTTTTAATTCAGCCACACAGGAGGGTTTTCAATTCAATTTCAAGAGTTTCAAGGCCATGTGAAAGCATCAATTAGATTTAAGTCTGGGCCTAACTGGGCCACTTCAAACCCTTCTTCTTCTTTTTAATTTTTTTTTTGAGCCATTTAGAGGTAAACTTGCAATACCCAAGTGCCCACGTGCTTCAGACACATGGGCACATACTAATCACTGAATATTCTTCCATTCGACCATGGCCTGCAATGACTTTGCCAAATTCTTCACTGAAAAAATCCAAAAAATTAGACAAGCAATTGGTACATCAACAGCAGATCCAGGATATGTACTGTGTCCACCAAAAAACTGTTTAAACACCATGAAACAGTTTCAACCTATTAACAGCAAAGACCTGGAGGACATCTTAGGTAAACTGAACTCCTCCTCCTGCTGTTTAGATGTCCTGCCAACAAGTTTTTTCAAAAAGGTCTCAAAGACTTTAGAGTCAGACCTGTTACAGATCGTCAACTTTTCTTTATTATCAGGTGTGTTTCCAGAATCACTAAAAACTGCTGTAATCAAACCTATACTGAAAAAGGACAATCTTGACAAGACACAAATGAACAACTACAGGCTGATCTCAAATCTCCCGTTTTTAAGTAAGATCATTGAAAAAGCAGTTTCTCAACAGCTCAGTTACTTCTTAAAACAGAATAATTGCTACGATGCCTTCCAGTCAGGTTTTAGACAGAACCACAGCACTGAAACTGCTCTGACCAAAGTGTTTAATGACATATGTCTGAATACAGACAGTGGAAAAATGTCAGTCCTAGTTTTACTGGATCTCAGTGCAGCATTTGATACAGTTGACCACAACATATTACTCAAACGACTGGAGAACTGGACAGGTCTTTCAGGAACTGTACTAAACTGGTTCAAAACATACTTAGAAAACAGGAAATACTTTGTATCAATAGGTAACTTCACATCTGAGCAGACAAGTATCACATGTGGAGTTCCCCAAGGTTCCATCTTGGGACCCCATCTGTTTAACATCTACATGCTCCCACTGGCACAGATTATAAACAACAACAAAATAAACTATCACAGCTATGCAGATGACACACAAATATATATCACAATGTCACCAGGAGACCGAGGCCCTGTACAGGCTCTTGGTAAATGCATTGAGGAAATCAATGACTGGTTGTGCCACAATTTTCTCCAGCTAAACAAAAACAAAACTGAGGTAATAGTCTTTGGCGCCAAAGAAAAACGATTACAGGTCACCAGAGAACTTCAATCTATACATCTAAAAACCACAAACCAGGCGAGAAATTTGGGTGTAGTGATGGATGCAGACCTAAACTTAGAAAAACACATTAAGACAATAACAAAGTCAGCTTACTATCACCTCAAGAATATATCAAGGATAAAAGATCTGATGTCTCAACAGGACCTGGAAAAACTAGTCCATGCATTCATCTTTAGTAGGCTTGATTACTGTAACAGCATCTTTACAGGTCTACCTAAAAAATCAGTCAGACAACTACAGCTCATTCAGAACTCTGCTGCTCGAGTCCTCACTAAGACCAAAAAAGTGGACCACATCAGTCCAGCTCTGAGGTCCTTACACTGGCTGCCTGTCCGTCAGAGGATAGACTTTAAAGTTCTGATGCTGGCCTATAAAGCTCTGAATGGTTTAGGACCAAAATACATCAATGACCTCCTGACCCAGTATGAACCTTCCAGATCCCTCAGGTCATCTGGATCCGGTCTTTTATCAGTTCCCAGAGTCAGAACCAGACACGGAGAAGCTGCATTCAGCTTTTATGCTCCTTATATCTGGAACAAACTCCCAGAAAGCCTCAGATCAGCTGAAACACTCAGTTTATTTAAATCCAGGTTGAAGACTCACCTGTTCTCAGCTGCATTTGAATAAAGCACCAAATCCACACTTTAAGCTTAAATTTCAAAACTTACATTTAACTACTGATTTTATCTACTGTTCTGATTTTATCTGTTTTGATTTTATATACTGTTTTGTTTGTTTGTTTGTTAATTAGTTAGTTTATTTGCTTGTTTTAATCAATTTTAAATCATGCTTTTTATTTGTTCTTGTTTCTAATGTCTCTGTAAAGCACTTTGAATCACCTTGTTGTTGAATTGTGCTATACAAATAAACTTGCCTTGCCTTGCCTTGCCTTGCCTTGCCTTCACGATTTACCGGTAAAGAGAGGAATTCATGGTTCCTTCCATTATGGAGAGTCGCCCAGGTCCGACCATCACACTACCATCACAATGTTTGATATTTGGTATGGTTTTTGTTAAGGTTCAAAATTGAGGAGGGAGAGTACAAACCACCCTTGGTCCAGAAGCTCTTGGTCAAACAATGATTTTAATGACTACACACGTGTGGGAAGAACACTCTGTGCGCAGACAGCAAGTGATCTTCAACTTAATCAAAGCATAAACAGATTTTTATAGCATCAGGGTTTGATTTACTGACGCCCCTTCATACGTCACAGACAGGATATATACATACGTCAAATCAACACCACAATGACTTTTAAGACAGAACATCATCTTCTATTTTCATGGCCGGCACTTCCTTTCTACCTTTCAGTTCCTCTTTCTTGCCGAGACGACAAGGACGGTTCCTCTTTTACCGAGACACTTTCGCAGTTCCAATCCAGACATGACTAATCTCTCTCTCCTCTAAATAAATCTAACTCATGTGTGTGTGTCACGACCTCACATGCTCTCTGTGTCACCTCTTCACCTGTTGCACTTCTGACCTTTCACTAGACCAGAGGCTCACTGAGACTATGTGTATGTCTTCTACTAAATAAATGTTTTAACCAAGAACCTCTACTAAAACCTTAATATGAAATGACCTGATATATAAGTGTTTTGTAAGCATGTATTGCAATTCCTTCTATGTTCTAGTTTTCCCTCAGCATGTATCACCTGAACAGTCACGTCAGTGAAGCTTAAGACCTTTAAAGAACCTGAACATCAACTCAAATAAGCACAGATATGCATTGTGTACACAATAGTTATAACTGCATCTGAAATACAAAATTAACATCATCATAAACATCTTAAGGCCATCTTAAAGCTATCTGTTACATTGTTAAAGCAATGATCATACTGCAGATTATATTATTAATGCAATGGTAATAATGATGATTATTTAACAATAGCAGTAAAATAATTTCCCTGCTCCACACTCCCTCTCTCGACCTCTGGAACACCAGAGGTCGCAATACATTGTGTCCTCGCTCAGACAACCTCATGTCATCTAATTGGTCCAGTAATAAACACCCGCTCCCATTCGAGAACACTCCATGTGTAAGCTTAGGTTTTCTCGGTCCCTCTCTGGTGGTCTCGGACCTCCCTGTGGTCGTCGAGATCTTCTGCAAAGGAAACAAAACACCTTTTCCTGCACCTCCCTAACTTATCCTATTTGGGACTCTTTAATCAAAAGCATGATCCTAATTATGCTCTTAACTTATTGACTTGTATTTATATATATTCTTCAACGTTCCTCATCACTTTAAAATTCTTTAAGCGCTGGTTTCACGTCCGGTTGCTCGCTCTATTTTTCCCTTATCTTATCATCAACATCCTGTGCACAAATTGTCGGTGCTGCAAGTTCCTCTACTCTAATCTTAAGTCACCTTTTTAACAAGAAAATCATCGTAAGCGCCTATTCTACTAAAAGATCCAAAAGAAAACAACCACTTTAATCAATTAAGTTTAAGCATATAAGCAATTACTCCTGCATACATTTCAACATAGCTAAATGCTGCCTTGAAACAACTCCTGTGTGTTAACACTAACTTCATTTTAACCTCATATTTCCTATGTTATAACCCGTTTTGGTATAGCCTTTTTATTTCATTTGCTCCTTTTAATTTAACAATACCTTCTAATTCTAGTTTATCAGACTTAACCAAAATATATGCTTTCCTTCCTCTTTGGTCCTTCTTTAAGTTCAGTTAAAAGCTAAATGAATTTGAGGCCTTTTGCCTGGAATCAATACTGTCATGTGTGTTTCTGTGTAATATCTGTCTGTGTAAGCCTACATTATAACCACTACTTCTAGAAATCAAAAGAAATCAAACCTGTTCTCCTCCTTCAACCCTCACTAATTTTCCCCTAAGGATATCTTTTCACGAAATGCTGTTAGTTCTATGTATTATAAGAATCCCAAAGCCTTAGAAATGGCTTTGTAACCCTTTCCAGAATGATGGATGTCAATGACTTTGTTTCATTTTTCTTTTTCACCAGGTAGAACCAGGTAGGTTTGCCATTTTCCCCTAATAAATAAAATCATTTTTTTAATGATTAAAATCATTTTGTATTAACTTGGGTTAATGTTGTCTGATATTGGAATTTCCATGTCAGTTATGAAAAAACTAAGATATCAGGAATGAGGTAAATACTTTGTCATGGCACTGTAGATATTTTATAAACTGAATGGGAAATGAAATCATCATGTCAGCTTTCGTCTTTTCAGGTGTAATTCTTCTTCTTTTGTTTTTACCTTGCTGAGTGCCAGTAACGAACGTCAAGAGAAAGAAAAGAAAAAGTAAAGAAAGTAAACTACAGGTAACAATTACAAAATAACGGACTCTTCCATCAGCTGGTTAAATGCAGCAACAACAGAAGCTATGTTTTCTTTTAAATTTGTGGTGCTCAATTATTCTTCCTCCAAAGAGAGGAAGTATGTAAATGGTTCATTTTGTTTGTTTGGCATCTTGATAACAACCACAGTTTTCAAGATGCCAGTTTCAAATTTTGTTTGATGGTAAATGTACAGTAAGTAAGTTTTATATTATCCAAAATTTTCTATGGATTGTCTTCAAACTGTACAACAATTCAATTCAATTCAATTCAATTTTATTTATATAGCGCCAAATCACAACATAAGTTGCCTCAAGGCGCTTCATAGATACAGAGAAAAACCCAACAATCATATGACCCCCTATGAGCAAGCACTTTGGCAACAGTGGGAAGGAAAAACTCCCTTTTAACAGGAAGAAACCTCCGGCAGAACCAGGCTCAGGGAGGGGCGGCCATCTGCTGCGACCGGTTGGGGTGAGAGAAGGAAGACAGGATAAAAGACATGCTGTGGAAGAGAGACAGAGGTTAATAACAGATATGATTCAATGCAGAGAAGTCTATTAATACATAGTGAGTGAGAAAGGTGACTGGAAAGGAAAAACTCAATGCATTATGGGAATCCCCCGGCAGCCTATGTCTATTGCAGCATAACTAAGGGAGGATTCAGGGTCACCTGGTCCTACACAGCAAATTCAAAAGTGTTAAATTTTTTGGTGTTAATAGTCTCCTTGCAAAAGTAGAGTTAATTTTACTCTAAGCAGAGTCACATTCTTTTAATGTAACTCTGAGGTGTAAAATGATAGTAGTTAAAATCGAGTGTTAAAAATGAGCGTTTCTCTGTCAAATCTGGAGGTGTTAAAATGGAAACATTAACTCTTGACCTCTTAACTCTGAACTCCTACAGGGGCTATGACACCAACAGAGTGAATTCACAGACTCCGCCCCCAGCACGGCTCCAATCGAAGCTGGAGTGAAGCCGTTTCAGAACATTTTGCTCTACATATTTGAGTTGTTTGCCATGCTTGGTAAGTCATTTTTTCAAAGATTGTTTCAATTATTATTATGAGCTTTTACTTCTGTGGCTCTTTGGAGTTGAGACAAAGCTGTGTGAAAGGCATTAGCCATGTTGCTCGGTGATAGCATAATATTCTGTTTTAGCTAGCTGAAAGGTATTGTCTGCGGGCAAATGCCACAGCCTTGAAAAAAAGCTTGCATGTGAATTTTCAGTCAAACTTTTGGTCAAATATACCTAAAACAATGTCTAGAATGTGAAATGTTGGTATAATGGTGCTACTTGAAGCCTGAAAACGATCGCCCATAAAAAAAAACGAGCAAACAGCAGTAGCTGACGTCCTGACTGGATTCTACGTTAGCATAGATCCCTCCAGAGTTTTGTGCACACGGTTTAGGTAAAAATGAAAAAGGTTGAGGTTTTACATTTAGTTCAGTATTACCTGTTGCCTGTGTCCTTGTCTTTTGGGAAAATACTTTACACAAGTAATGGCTCAAAGAGGATTCCTTTTTTTTTTTTTTTTACTGTGCTGCAATTGTTTACTGGATTATTTGTGCCATTAATTAGTGTCAACTAATTTTTATTCGATCTCCGCACAGGATATGCTTGTGAAGATGGAATATGGGGGAGAGCAGAAGTGCGTTGAAGTTCCACAAAGGGATGAATGAAGGACATGCATATTGTATTGAAGAAATAAGTGATGAGAATGCTGTTATTTGCATTTACCATGTCAGACCTTTTGATAAACAAAATTCTAATGAAAGTGAGAACATGTTTCATCTTTCAGAAAATGTTTTGAAATTGTGGTGCACAGTTCAGAATAAATGTTTTTCAAAAACCATTGCATCTTTTTAGTAAATGTTTATTTCCAAAAGAAATTTCTAGAAGTTCAGAACAGTAAAATTCCCGCTTTTAAGAATGAATTAGAAGATAACTCTTACGTAGTTAAACTAAAATACTCTTTGAGAGTTAATATATAAACTCTTAACACCAAGTGTTAAATTATCAACTCCAGACAGATTTGGTGTTTAACACTAAATCAGAGTTAACGTACCAACTCTCCAAAAAGAGTTAAATTAACACTCTCTGGTGTGGACCCATATAGACACTTTAATAGTGTTGAAATCAAATCCGACAGTGTTAATTTGGACATGCTGGATTTGCTGTGTACAACAATGCAGGCCTTAGGGGACATGAACACCTACGTGTTTGACCTTGACGTTCATTATTAGTGCTGTGGCTTCCATGATGGAAGATGACCTTGAAAAAGAATTTCAAGAAACCATATCAAGTAATACTGTCATGAGGTGGCGGTGAAAGAACAGAGTGTGGACCAGACAGAGTTAAACTCAAAATGCAGCTTTATTCAATGCTGGTCAAAAAGCAAACACTATAACTGAGCTTAGTATGAACAGAGAGGTAAAACAGACTTGCAGAGGCTATACGCTCATACTGAAGGAGGACATAACAAAGAACAGAGAGAGACGCACACTGGGGGATTAGTGCAGAGTGAACACACTTGGGAACACAGCTAAAACGCATTACCTCCCCTTGTAACTGCAACTTCGATATACAGTACTGCAACTTTTGCATGGACATGGGGGAACTGGTGTATCTGTTAAATATTTTGTCGTGATACTGGGCTGGACAGATACAGGGACATGACTGCGGTGACAAAAGGTAAACAAACTTGGAGAGAAAGACTGAATATCACAGGAGACGCTGAAGACTGGGACAGACTGGATATAAAGGGCAACTAACATAATCCCCAAAGGAACCAAGGAACAACTAACAAACAATAACAAGCTCAAAAGAGCTAGAGAATAGTAAATTCAAAATAACTAATGCAGAACTTGAACACAAGCATTTCATAACTTCAGTGGACTCCAGAACAAAAAACTCAAAACACTGGATCAAAGATCCAGGACAATGAAAAATATATCAAGTGAACGTCATGGAGCAAGATGTACAAGACACTTTTAAAAAAATGTCAATACAGTGCCCTACAATGCCACAATGATGCCATAACAAGCTGACATCATCATGCTATAATAAAAACAGACATCAACAATTCATGTTGTAATAAAAACATCATAAAACATCAAAGTTTTAGGATAACCCTTGCTCTTTTTGTTTTATAGACTTTATTTAATACCTTTTCCCACAGGGAGTTACAAGGATTTGCTGAAAATTGCAATTTTTCTCTGTAATAAAAGTTTAAATCTAATGGAAACCCCAGTAAACAGTTACATGTTCAGCTACACATTGTTGTATATATGTTTTCAGTATTGTTTAATTGAGGAATAAATCTAAATGTGCTAACCCCTTTATAGGGATGAAACAGTAATTACAAATAAATGTTAAACATCTCAACCTAGCAAAAACGCAATGAGAAGACACTAAACATGATTTTGTTGAATAAAACCGCCTTCAGTTCTTTAGAAGGTGACAGGATGCTTTTACTTCTCAGCTTCTCTGTAAACCCTTCAAACAACCGACACAATATGTTTGTGAGGCAGCAGTGATAATTACTTCACCACTCCACGTGGGAACAGTTCATAATACATGCATAGCTCTAAATAAATGACATAGATACTTTTTTATGATTAAAAAAGTGCTGTAAGATAATATTAGTCCACTGCATGATGTCCTGCAGTGGACATCATGTGGCTGTTAACTATTTCAAATGTTGTGTTAGTAAAAAATAACAACACATCTTTGCATTTTAAAAATAATGACTAGATGTAATCAAGGCAGTAATTTAACTTTCAACGTTCAACCAAATATTATGCAACTTTTACCCTGGATATACTATTTAAACGTATTTTAGACCACTAATCAATGGGAATGAATGAACTGGGATATTTGTGAATGGAACTTTTCACATCTCACAAAAAAACAAAACAAAACAAAAAAAGAAAGGTGAACATCAAAGCAAAAGAACATCAATGGATGTCTCTTTCTTTGGGGATAGGTAGAAAAATATTTGTTATATTAAGCATTAATTACTTGCAAAAAACCTCATTAAATATCAGGAACAGACATGATTGAAAATAATCTCATGCATGGCACAATGTAAAAGCAATACCGTAATTAATGGAACCAGTAAGGTATTTCAATCATCATGATTTACGAGTCATTAATCATTTTCACGTCTTCTTCACAGTGAAGTCTTCAGTGCATGGGGCAGGCCAAAAACTCAACAGTAATGACAGTCAAAGTGTTTTCTGATGAATATTCCAGACTTTTGTCATCATTATTTAATTGGTGTAACTTTTTCATGACTTTGTCATATTTGTTGCCGCTCAGATTCAGGGCTGACCTAGTTCTTCTTTAACACTGTTGAATAATAAATATTTAACAGGAGCTGAAAATTAATTATATTTGCCATTAATAGAATGGGTTAACAACACCAAAGATATGAAAATCTTCATATTGTGACGAATACTCAGAAGATTATTCCATATATCTGAACTTTACTTTTAAGTTACAGGACTTTCTGCAATAGACAATAATGATCAGTTCAGCAGAATAGACATCCACTGCCATTTCTACTTTGTCTTTTTACTCATCCCGTAAACTATAGATGAATCTGAATCCATTAGTGTCTTAGTAGTAGTGCCTGATATAACTTTACCCTCAACATTTTGCATACAGTGTAGACCTTTGTTACTCACCATTTTTAGTGGAGATTTGTCTTTGGGCAAAGATAAAGATAAAAACTGCTGTATCTAATAACTTAAAATTTTGTATTGTGCAGTTGTATTTGTGTATTGTCCAGTATAATTTTACAAAATATCACAAATGAAGTCATACTTAATAATTTAAACCTAATCGTCTGTGCCTATAAAGTACTCCAAGTTTTTGTCCCAAGATTTTTTTCAGCTAAATAAAGAAGTGCTCTAGTATTGTATTTTAATTAATGCTAGCCAGCAGGGACACGTTTTCTTATGTGTTTATGATTGTGTCATAATTCTCCAAAGCCCTGTTCAGCCCCCTCAATATGTCATGTTCAATCATCAGTTTATGCCATGAAGCAGACGTAGGCCGATGCTTACCCAAGACAAATGGTGCTTCTTTTATCCTTAACGCGCATCCTCTAAACTGGCACTCAAACCTGTTATGCTACGCTATCACGTTCTCCACTGATGTAAACAAAGTTATCCTAAGGCATTATTTTCTGCCATAAACTGTCTGACAGCCCCTCCAATACTGTGTTTTCACACAAATAGCGATTTCTTGACAGGATTCGTTTATAACGACGACCATACTGCACAAAGATCAAAGCTAGTATCAGGCTGTGCAGGAACATGGTAGGGAAAAAAGCTTTTCATGTTGCCTGTTTCAGTGAAAGCTGTTTATTGCTTCATTAGAACATCAATGGTGCTATATGACAGCAACTTCACATTTTAAATGTTGTTGCTTCAAATAAATAGCTGTTAAAATTTGTTACAAGACTGCAAATAGTTACTATTGTACATGTTGAGGTATTAAAATGTGTTAAATCTGCAGCTTTCCTTTTGTTTATTCCATACTTTATTTTATTTCCAAAATAGTCATATAGGCTGTGACAAAGAGGAAGTTGTCCATCAGGGTCAAACCATCCATTATGATATGTAAATTGCTGTTTTCTTAGATCTGTGAAAGGCTCCGGTGCCATAGTTTCAGTGTTGAACTTTTTAGAAAATTTGAATTGCAGTTTGTAGTGTGGTGGTTAATCATTTTCATCTGCAGCTGCACAACAGTGTACCTAAGCAAGAAGCACATACTTTAATACCCCAGTATTATTAAATATTACCACCATGGATAATTAATTTGGTTCTCTAAATTTGCCTTTAAAAAAATTTTAAAAAAAAAGAGTGTAACACAGCTTCAACAAGTGGTCATTGAACAGTCTGCACAATTTCATGCTTCAGGCAAATGAAGTTCAGAATGAAATGATGCAATAAAGAGTAACAATGTTTTCATTATCAGTAACTGCTGATTTCTAATCTACTGTATGAAGGAACTATGATTTCCTCCAAATAGTTTATACATAAGAGTGCCTAATTAGTAATCAGTATGAGTGCTCAGTGCTGATCAAATACAAAACGATGATCAGTGGAATACCTTTCATTCTTTATGCTTTTTGCACTGGCTGAAGCTGGGTCTTTCAACAAAGCTCTGCTATTTAAATCAATACATCCCTCATTACAGAATGATGAATATTTCATCAGGAAGACTATTACTTCAAATGAATAATTTAACTGTGTTATATCAGTCAGGGTTGGGGGTTCAATGGTACCCAGGTCCCTCAGCTTTTAAACTCAATCAGTCATTATGGAGCTCTTTAAAACATCACATAACTCCACCGGAAAAGGTTTGGGATTTGGTTCAGAGATTGTTCTCTCTGAAAATGCCAGGTTCACAGTTCAAACTACTGACAGTAGAGGTATTGTCACCTCCAATTAGTCATGATATACATCGAACTCTGTGCAATTGTCAAAAGCCTTTCTATTTATTATAATAAGCTCCATGCTTGAGTAAATTCCACATAGATATATGGCTCTTGTGCTCATTATAAATCTAAAAACTATGCATGACCATCTATCAAATATTCAAAAGGACAAAAAAGAATGAATATTAATGATCCAATACCTAATCCGTAATGGCAGTTCATTTTTGTTTTTTATAATTTCACCATCTGACATAGTACAAAGTGTCTTGTAAATTAAGCAACCGCGTTACAATAATTGTTACTGTTTTTATTATCACACCACATTACACACACTGGTCACTTCATTAGTTACAGCAATTCAACTGCTTGCCAACGGAAATATCTTGGCCGGTCACGTAGCAGCGAGTCAATGCTTAAGCGTGTCGAAATCACGAACTGCTGAAGTTCAAAGCGAGCAAAGGTGATTTAAGTGACGTTGAATGTAATATGGCTGCTGGTGCCAGACAGCCTGGTCCGAGTACTCCACAAACTGCTGATCTGCTGGGATTTTCCCACACAATCATTTCAAGGTTTTACAAAGAATAGTATGAAAAAGAGATAATGCTTAATGACCAGCAGCAGTTCTCTTCAACAAAATACCTTGTGTGTGTCAGACATCAGAGGAAAATGCCCAGGATGCTTTGACCTGATAAGAAGATAACAATAGCTTAAATAACCACTTTTTACAACCAAGGTTTGCAGAAAAGCGTCTCTGAATGCAGAAGACCACGCCAGGCCCCATTCCTCTTAGAACAGAAAAATGAGGCTACAATTCACATGGTCGGGTAGGGGATATTTTCTTGTATGGTGAATATATATTAAAGATTATCTTATGCCATATCGTTTATCTTAGCTTTTTGCGGTTTGTCCAGTCTTTTCACCATTTCACATGTTGCAGCTTACATAGAAAGTTTGCAGTGTCAGCTAAAGTGCTGTAGAAATGAACAAAGAATTTAAGATTTTGTAGAAAAATCTTTGATTATTACTTTAAGACTTCAAATACATATACATCACCAGCGTTTCACCAATGGAACAAATTCTGGCTACCTTAAAATGTACTGAGCTCCATGATATTACAAAAAGGATATCTTTATTATCTGTGATATCAGATTCACTATCATATATTAAATATCAAGAGAGTAGATTTAAACCTTTGGGATTTACACAGGGGGAAAGGATGTATCCACTTCCCCCTCTGAAATTCATCAAAATCGAGATAAGAGTTCTTTCAAGTGTTGAGCTGTGCAGGGTATTAAGTAACACAAGGTCAAATTCAGTGTTCATGTAAGATTATGGAAATGTCAGTCTATTTCCTTCCTCTCATCTCGGTAGTTAAGAACAGTGAGAGCACAGTGGTTAAGTATGTCATACACAGATAGATATGTTAATTGTATGACAAGCACCTATTTCAGCCACATGCCTGCTCATTTGTAGTCTTTCAATCAGACAGGTTGTAATTTCTGTATAATTACTTCCATTAGCATGAATTGCTCTTCTGATACTTGAGTATGTGATGACATATAAATTGTGACTGCAGATAGTGGAGCATGGGCATCAAAAGTGCTTGAATCTTCCCTTTCAAAAGAGTTTGACGCCATTTGAAGAAAATAAGGTATTTATTGAGTTTATTTGTCGTTATCAGAGCACAAAAAATGAATATAATGTCAGCTTTGGGGCAAAATGTGAACTAAAGTTGATGCAATTCCCCAGTAAACTGTTCTACCAGCACAAAAAGAAGTTTAGATTGTTGCCACATTATCTTCAATGATTCACAGCAATGGCCACATCTGTTCTGAATCTTTTATTTTATCACCGAATCCTTGCTTAGGTTGATCTTCTTGTTGCCTTTGAACCATGAGTTTTAGAAGAGGAAGATGGAATCAATTTTTTATCATTATTTTCTTATCTTAAGTATTTTTTATTTTCAGCAACTTGAAGCATTCAAATATTATTATGCATTATAAATAGGATAGAAGCAGGCCTTGTTTTGTTTTTCTTTTCTGGTATAAAATATTCACTCAACAGACTCAAAAGGCAGCTCTAACACAACGTGTTGTTTTCTCATTTGTGAGCACTTTATGTGGTGACCTTGGAATTCTGCCTCGAAAGCACGAGGATTACAATAGCTTCTAGGTTTCTACAATTAAAAAAAAACAGGAGAAGCTCATAGAAACATATCAAAACACCACTACAGCAAAACATGCCTTACATTTACTGTATTTCACATCAAAACAATGTTTTTATAACCTTTGATGAACGCTGCTACTATCTTCTTTAAAAAAAAGCATCCTCTGAATCTTTAGTTAAGCAAGTATTTAAATAAAGCTAGTGAGCCATTTTAGAGAAAGATTAAGGGGGGGGGGGGGCATTTAAGGCATCTCATGGTACAAATTAAACCAGTATAAAATATTCTAAATGTAGACAAATAACACTGGCAAAACAGCTTTAAGAGCCATGTCATTTGGTTCTTTTTTTGTCAGACACTGTGGATTACGATCTCAGCAGATAAAACAGTGGAATTAGCAATGCAGGTAAACAGTTTTTAAGCACTGAGACATTCTTTTTAGCTTTATCTCCTAGACTGCGCTGATAGCTATTGTGGATGTAACCTGCCTAGATCGAGCTCTCCCTGGAGTTTCCGCTATCTCTCCATCCTCTGTGCCAGAGATCTGCTGAATGACAAACTATACCGTTCTCTGTGGATCAATGGCTCATAAGTATAAACCAATTTCCTTTACAAACTGTACTTTGGGAAATAGACAGACACTCTGCCTTGGGAGCCTGACACTGCACAAGCTTTCGCAGCCCATTATTCATTTTAATGTTGTGGAACTTTGATAGAAGCACAGAACTTTCGAGATTAGGCTTAGAAGTAAATCTGCAAAAGTAAACTTCATGTCAGAAAATGTTTCACATAAGAGGCATCAAGAGAAATCTTTAGACAGCCGGGGTTCGTTTGTTATATATATATATTATATATAATACATTATACAAATGGTAATAGCGAAGAGTGGTATATTTCACATTGTTGCCAAGAATGCATTTTATGATTGGGCTGTTTGTTTTTCTCTTTCTTCATTATGAACTGCAAACATGTGAAAAATCTGAAACTTGTTTTGAATGGTTATGTTATCATCCATCTTTTTTGTTTCGGTTTTTTCTTTGTATTATAAAGCCTTCTGTGGCGGAGGCGTGGCCCCGGGCGCAGCTGCAGGGGAGGAGTGGAGCGGAAGGCTCAACAGGGCGGCGCTGCGAGGCCGGTAAGAACAGCTGATGTTGTTTATGGACTGATGATGGTCTCCCTCCGCTGTGTTTATAGTGAGACGAGGAGGAGCGGCCAGAAGAGAGATCAGCTGGGCTCGTGAGCTGTCAGACTGTGTGACTGAGTCAGCTGTCAAAACAACAACACTTGAATAAATGTGGAAGTTGGCTGTACCTACCTGTGTGTGCGTGTGTCTGTGCCTGGTGTATTCCACAAGTGGTGCCGAAACCCAGGAAAGTGCCGGTGGGGAAATGTCCGACCCACAGGCCGCGCCACCCGCCCAGCCTCTGCAATTCTTGGCGCAGATGCTGGCGGAGATGGCGACGATGAGCCGGGATCAGGCGGCCGACCAGCGTGCCCACCTGGCCGCGCTGCGGGAGCAGACGGACCGGCAGACGCAAGTTCTGGAGCGGCTGGTCGGGGCCGCTGCCACGCCGAAGCCCTCGCCACTGTCGGTGGCGGTGCCCCGGATGGGGGACGGGGACGACCCACAGGTTTTTTTGGAGACCTTCCGTGCCACGGCGGAGGCTTGCCAATGGCCGCGGGAGGAGTGGGCTCCGCGGCTGCTCCCCCTGCTGTCCGGGGAGGCACAAACAGCGGCCCTGAGTCTGCCTCCGGTGTCGAGGAGCAGCTTCGCGGACGTGAGCCGGGCGGTGGTGGACAGGCTAGGGCTCACCGCCGAAGACCACCGCCGGCGGTTCCGGGCCTGTCGGCTGGCTACAACGGACCGACCATTCGCCTGGGCCCGGCAGCTGCGCGACGCGGCGGTACGCTGGCTGCAACCGGGAACATCGGAGGGGGAGACGAAGCTGGTGGACAAGGTGGTGCTGGAGCAATTCACGGAGGGATTGCCAGCGGAGACGGCGAGATGGGTCCGGTGCCACCGGCCCGCAAGCTTGGAGGTAGCGGTGACGCTGGCGGAGGACCACCTTGCCGCTGGAGCAGGGGAACCCGGGGACGCCGGACGGAGGCCGAACAAACAGGCCCCAGTGCCGGCCCCGAGGCGCCGTGTGCCGGCACCAGGGCAGGCAGAGCGGCTGCCGGCACTGAGCCCCACTAACCCTTTCGCAGCGTTGGTGCCGTCCAGGGGAGCCAAGCCAAGTGGAGCCGCCCCCGAGCCACGGAGAGCAGCACAGACGCCGGGGCCGGAGTGTTGGAAGTGCGGGCAGCCGGGGCACCTGAGGAGGGATTGTCCGCTTATGGAAGTGGGGCAGGTGTTTCGTGTTGCTGGCGTCCCAGCACCCTCCCCCGGTCCAGGAGGGACATACAGTATTCCGGTAAGGACTCGAGGGGGTATACGCCAGGCGTTGGTGGACACGGGCTGCACGCAGACCCTCGTACACCAAAGCTTGGTTCGCCCCGGGGCATTGCTGGAGGCAGAACGGGTGGAGGTGAGGTGTGTGCATGGTGACGTTCACAGGTATCCCATAGTGCCGCTGTTATTAAAGTATAAGGGCAAAACGCATAGAGTAACGGCGGCGGTTAGCCCGCGCCTGTCGCACCCCCTGATTCTGGGTACCAATTGGCCGGGGTTTCATCAGCTACTGGGACAGTACGCGGGGGTGCGATCACGACCGGAAGCGGAGTGTAGCGTGTGCGCGGCGTTCAGCGGTGACGCGGGGTCGTCCGACACTGACTCCGGGGGGGAGGAGCCGGCTGGTCCCTCACGGGACGTCCCGCCGGCCCCCGAAGTGTCCCCCATGGGTGATTTCCCACTGGAGCAGTCTCGTGACGGCACCCTACGCTCAGCCTTTGACCAAGTTTTGGCTATTGATGGTCACGTGGTGCGCCCTGAGGCCGCGCAGACCTACCCGCGTTTCGTCTTATTAAACGACCGATTATATCGAGTGAGTCGTGACACTCAGACAGAGGAAACACACACCCAGTTGTTGGTGCCGCAGGGCCGCCGGGAAACGCTTTTCCAGGCGGCCCACTATAACCCCATGGCAGGGCATATGGGCTATGAGAAAACTCTGGAGCGAATAACGGCCCGATTTTATTGGCCGGGCATCCGAGCGGATGTGCGCCGCTGGTGCGTGTCCTGCCCGGACTGCCAACTTGTTAACCAGCTGGCCATACCGAAGGCGCCGCTGCGCCCTCTCCCCCTCATTGAGGTCCCGTTTGAGCGCATCGGCATGGACCTCATCGGGCCGTTTCACCGGAGTGCACGCGGCTACCGCTTTGTGTTAGTCCTGGTGGATTACGCAACGCGGTACCCGGAAGCAGTTCCGCTGCGCACCATCTCTGCAAAGAGTGTGGCGCAGGCACTGTTTCAGGTCATCTCCCGAGTCGAAATCCCGAAAGAGATACTGACTGACCAGGGCACGTCGTTTATGTCTCGTACACTGCGGGAACTGTACGAATTACTGGGCATTAAATCTATTCGGACCAGCGTCTACCACCCTCAGACTGACGGGCTGGTGGAGCGGCTGAATAAGACTTTAAAGTCCATGATTCGGAAGTTCATTAACGAGGATGAACGCAATTGGGATCACTGGCTAGACCCTCTGTTATTCGCAGTGCGGGAGGTGCCCCAGGCCTCCACGTGATTTTCTCCCTTTGAACTGCTGTTTGGCAGGAGGCCACGTGGGGTGCTCGACCTGATTAAAGAAAGCTGGGAGGACGGTCCGAGCCCCGCCAAAAATGAGATTCAGTACGTGTTGGACCTGAGAGCAAAACTCCACACTTTGGGGAGGTTGTCACGGGAGAATTTGCTCCAGGCTCAGCAGCGTCAGCAACGCCTGTATGACAGAGGGGCTAGGCTCAGGCAATTTTCACCGGGAGATAAAGTGCTTGTGTTACTCCCTACTTCCAGCTCGAAGTTGCTCGCCAAGTGGCAAGGACCCTTTGTGGTCACACGGCGAGTCGGGGACGTGGACTATGAGGTCGCTCGGTCGGACAGGGGAGGAGCCACGCAGATTTATCACCTCAATCTCCTCAAACTGTGGCGAGAGGTTGAAACCGCTTCTCTGGTGAGCTTGGTGAAGGAGAGAGATGAGTTGGGGCCTGAGGTGCCAAATTCTAAGATTCCCACCTCCCTCCCTTGTGATGACCATCTCACACAGGCCCAGAGAGCGGATGTTGTCGCGTTGCAACAGCGTTTTGCGGACGTGTTCTCCCCCCTGCCCGGCCGGACGTCCCTCATCGAGCACCATTTCGTGACGCAGCCCGGCGTGACGGTGCGTTCACGGCCCTACAGGCTCCCGGAGCACAAGCGAAAAATCGTGCAGAGGGAATTGGCGGAAATGCTGAGGATGGGAGTAATAGAAGAGTCGCACAGCGCCTGGTGTAGCCCCATCGTTCTGGTGGCGAAGAAGGATGGGTCTGTATGGTTCTGTGTCGACTATCGCAGGGTGAACGAAGTGTCACGCTTTGATGCCTACCCCATGCCTCGGGTCGAGCTCCACCGCATGAAGGATGCCAACGCCCGGATCACCCGGTGGTATCTGGCGTTGCAGCCCTTTAAGTTCAAGGTGTTAGGCACGGCCCGCTTTTTCACGACACTGGACTTAACCAAGGGCTATTGGTAGATTCCCTTGTCTGCCGAGGCCAGGGAGAAAATGGCCTTCTCCACTCCGTACGGTTTGTACCAGTTCGTGACACTTCCGTTTGGCCTGTTCGGGGCCCCGGCCACTTTCCAGCGTCTCATGGACCGGGTACTGCGTCCGCACGCAGCGTATGCTGCCGCCTACCTGGATGACGTGATCATCCACAGCGACACCTGGGCGGAGCATGTGCTGCGGGTGGCCGCGGTCCTGGAGTCCCTGAGGGGGGCGGGGCTCACGGCCAATCCGAAGAAGTGCGCGGTTGGACGGAGGGAGGTGCAGTATCTGGGGTACCACCTGGGGGGCAGGCAGGTGCGTCCACAGGTGGAGAAGACGCCGGCTATCGCATCCTGCCCGCGCCCCAAGACGAAAAAGGAGGTGAGACGGTTCTTGGGGTTGGCGGGTTACTATCGTCGCTTTGTGCCGGGGTTTGCGCAGCTAACCAGCCCCCTGACCGATCTCACTCGAAAGGGTGCCCCGGATCTGGTCCAGTGGACGGGGCCGTGCCAGGCGGCGTTTGTGCGAGTGAAAGACGCTCTCTGTGGGGAGCCGCTGCTTCACACTCCTAACTTTTCCCTCCCTTTTGTTCTGCAGACTGACGCCTCGGACAGAGGGCTGGGAGCCGTTTTGTCCCAGCAGGTAAGGGGGGCCGACCACCCTGTCCTATACATCAGCCGGAAGCTAGCAGAGCGCGAGCGCCGGTACAGCATCGTGGAGAAGGAGTGCCTGGCCATCCGGTGGGCGGTCGGCTCCCTGCGCTATTACCTCCTGGGACGCTCATTCACCCTCTGTTCGGACCACGCCCCGCTGCAGTGGCTCCACCGCATGAAGGATGCCAACGCCCGGATCACCCGGTGGTATCTGGCGTTGCAGCCCTTTAAGTTCAAGGTGATCCATAGGCCGGGGGCGCAGATGGCAGTGGCCGATTTCCTCTCTCACTCGCGGGGGGGGGGGGGGGGGGGAGTTGGCTCGGCCGGACGGCTCCCCGGCCTCGAACGGGCGGTGGGGGTGTGTGGCGGAGGCGTGGCCCCGGGCGCAGCTGCAGGGGAGGAGTGGAGCGGAAGGCTCAACAGGGCGGCGCTGCGAGGCCGGTAAGAACAGCTGATGTTGTTTATGGACTGATGATGGTCTCCCTCCGCTGTGTTTATAGTGAGACGAGGAGGAGCGGCCAGAAGAGAGATCAGCTGGGCTCGTGAGCTGTCAGACTGTGTGACTGAGTCAGCTGTCAAAACAACAACACTTGAATAAATGTGGAAGTTGGCTGTACCTACCTGTGTGTGCGTGTGTCTGTGCCTGGTGTATTCCACACCTTCACATTGTGAAAACAGAAAATCTGTTGACATGTTCAAGGATGTTTAACGTGAATAAGCAGAAAGAAATGAACTTAATTCATGTCATTCTCATAGCAGTTTGCTGACTTCATTTGAACATTTTCTGATAATAGAGCCCATGAGCTCCTTTTTAGCCAAAAAAGGTCTGCTTTGGGATCCGCAAAGTCCTTGAATGCACCACTAGATTCTGATCCTTTATAGCTGTGTAGATATATTCCATTTAACCTTTGTTGAGTTTCTACAGTATAACAGGATGAAAGTAAGGAAATAAAAGCACTATAAAATCAAAAGAGTGAAATGTCAGAAAACATTAAAAAGTATCAATTGAATCACATGGAAAGAAATGTATCAACACGAGGAAAGAGTGAGGGCATGCACTTGCTGCTGGGCTAATTGTTTCCTGAAATAAGGGGGATTTGAGGGAGGTTTCTGGGGTTTGCCTTAGGTATCTTCTCTGTATTAACTCTTTAATCCCGTGTCAACAAGACGTACACCTGGAGGATTAAATCAGTTAAAGTGGTTTTTAAGTATGTTTTGGAGTGATGCTGACACAATGTTCCTACTAGGACTGCTTTGTTAGTTAGTTTGTTTTATAAAGTTCTTGCATCTTTGAGGACTAGTTCACATGATGCACCATGCTAAGAAATGCTGCTGTTGATGTTCTTATTGTAGACAGTATAATATATATTATTTTTCACCAATTATGGACTGCTGGTAATATGTGAAATAACATAATATGAAGAAGTGGGTTATGTTGCAGTAATTATTTGGATAAATATTTGAGGTCCTTTTTGTATAGCATTTAGAAATAATTTAAAAAGCACTGTTTTTTTTCTTTTTTCTTTTTTGTAGCTATTTCTAATGTAACATGGTAATCTGGCAGCATTTGTATTCAGATAGCTCCGGTTCTGTGGAACAAACTGGTTATTTGCTTGTATAGATATATAAACATTTCTATGTACTAAGAGATATAAGGCTCCGGTAAAACGAAAACAGAGGCACCAGAGGCTTAAATGATGGCTGGTATGAGGAAAGCCTTTTATTGTGTATGACATTATTTTTTCTCTGCTTCCTCTTATTCTTAAATTACCTCGACACTAATTAACAAGAGCTTTGTGGTCTTCAAAATCCATAGACACTTGTCATCTCTCTCCTTAATTTTCATTGTTTCCTTTCTTAGTTTGTTTTACAGCGACTCATACTTCACACTCTTTTTTTTTTGGCTCTCTTCAATGCAACAACTGCTAATGACAACTTTGGACTATTAAACACAATCCCGTGTCAAATGCATGTCTGATCTTTTATCAAGACTTCATTATCTCCAAATTCAATAGGGATTCCAGATAATAGCTTTGCGGCCGAGAGGCAGGGGATTTTCCATATTGATTGAAACTACTCATACCTTAACCATCAAGGCTGTTTGTTCATGCTGATGAAAATGCAGTTATAAACCAAATTGATTTCAAATGATATCACTCCACTTGGTCATTTTTTACCTCTCATTTTAGAAATTGGGTTGGCTGAGTAATGATCAAATTCTTCTGTGTTATTGAGTTTTCCAGTGATTTTTAGCACTTGACTTTTTCAGGCTGAATCTCTTTATTTTGCTTAAAACCACAACATTTTAATTTAAATGGGAAGAGCTTCGACACTTGTGCCAGTTGTTGAAACTGTATCTCTCGTCCAAGTTAAAAATATCAACCAGTTAACCGCCTCTCAGACCTACCGCTGGTGATTTATTTATTTATTTTGTAAAAATGTGTCATTAGCTGGGTTTATCAGTAAGTTGAGTGGTACAACTGTTTGATAGTGCTTGATAATATACTAATAAAATGATAAATTGTGGAACACAGATGGGTTTTTAATACAATTAACTACAGAGCAAGCCATTAACTGTGCTGCAAAAAATGCTGCAAAAGGTACCAGAAACACCATCAAGACATAGAGTTCAATGAGTAATATCTACAGTAGACACCAGTCGGTAACCCCTTGGCAACCATAGGTTGCTAAAGAAAAAGAAATGCATTCCCTGACTGGTTGACGAGGAGTTGCTGGAGGGCTCTGCCATTTCCGACATGAAATTTGTTGCAAAGTGACACATAGTGCTACTATAAAAACATGATTTTGATTGTTTTGGTCATTGCAGAATGGACTTAGATTTGCCTACAAACTCTATGCAACTGCTCTCCAAGGAATAGTTAAGCAGTGAACCAGAAGTGGTGGCAAAATACCTTTAAAGTAAAAGTTCTGGCTTTTGAAATATGTAGTTTGAAGGTAAGGTGCAACTTATCTTACAAACACCAAAGCGAATTTTTTTTGTTATTTTTGCTGAGAATGTAACCGTTTTAACATGAGAGTCTATTGGGTTTGACTTACCTTTTGGGTTGGCTTCATTTTTCAGCCCCAGGGCAGTCAAGTAAAAGAATCTCACTCCATAGAAACTGCAAAGCAAACACGAGGAAAAGCACTGGTTTGAGGAGATTTCTGATGTGATGACAGCTTAAGTTGTTTTGACACATGCTCTAGAAACACTGGACTATGCTTAAGGTGCATAGCCTATTTTATTCATAGTGTATCCACAACATTATTTGAGGTTCTCTGACTGTGTGACAGATTTGTTCAAAGTACTCTGTGTGTAGCCTACCATATGCTAACCTTTTAAATGGTTTCCCAGTGACAAAGCTGCAGAAATACACTCGTATACTTCTAAAGGTTTAACTCTGCATCAGCCAACAAATTTACGGAGGTCTTTTAAGCCCATTTTCTCTTCCAACACTACTTCAGGGCTTTCGCTCACTTCTGAAGAGTTTTTTGATTGCTTTAGCATCACTTGCATCAGTTCTCTTGATGCTGGTGCTCCTTTTAAAAACGAAACGATCAACAACAAAAATACTTGTCATGACTAAATGAAGCCACTTCAGTCAGTGGAGTGTAGAGTGGATGGCTTAATGTTATATCACGAACCCACATAATATTTTGAGTTACTTGTGAATACTCATCAGCAGCAGGATTTTTGGAGTTCCTTGAGTTCAAAATTCTTTTGTGTATTTGAAAGCAAACAGTGCAAACATTTCCACTCCACAGTTACATCTGCTTTTCAACAAAGCCATTTACATAAATCAGGAAAAACACTTCCTTCTCATTTACCTACTGCTGTTACTTCTAAAGATGATAAGTGTCTTTCTAACAATGTTAACCCGCTCCAAAAACAGACACATCCCTCATTTCATACTTACAGAATTTAGAACCGCTGTGTGACAATTCGCAGGGACGTGTCATAACTCTGTGATCACAAGTTGACATCTTAAGTTTAAAATGAATTCAACTCTCTGAGTAAAACAAGGATATAAATGTAATTACTTTTGGTCCTCATCCCTGGATCTTGGATGGCACTAAATGGAAATACTGTTTAACGTAGAATTTTGGGAATTAATATTACGCCCCTCGATGCAGCAGGCAGATGTTTTCAGTGACAAAGCTGCAGAAATCCACTCTGGAGCAAACTGCAGACATAAAACATTAGCAGGAACTTTTCGCTGACAGGTAATTTCATGAGAAGTGAGTTGAGACCAAAAGCAGGGCTAAAAGGAAAGTGACTATAAATAAATGCTAATGCTACTCTGTTGCTGATGGATGTGCAGTAAAGGGTGAGAATATTTCACTGTTTTCGTCACAGCTTATTTAGATTGTTTCCAATAGGCCAAAAAAAAAAATAGCTAAAGCTGGATCATTCTTTTATTTTCATTGATCTTTCTTCTTCTTTTCCTAGCTGCAGATTTCAAAGATATAGACGCCTCTAGTTAATAACATCACACGGCCAGCCTAAAGATCATTGTTTAATGCTCATAAAAGTATTATTAGCTTGGTTATGTGATGTTGATGTTTCCTGTTAATTACTCATGCGGCATGAACTCCGCAGAGAAGTGAAACCTTAAAAATCTCATGAAAAGGTTCGTTTCTGGAACATATCTAGGTTACAAAACACACTCCTAGGCTGCAATAGAGACATATGGGAAAACCAATTCACACAGAACAGTGAAAGGTTTTCATCTCCTGCAAGAGCCATTTTCTCTGAACCTCCTACTTAATGTTTTGACACCGTTATCCATGTAAATGCTCTGCACAGTGCTTATGAATACTGAGAGCTCTCCTTTGCACATGAATTGTCAGCGTGGTTGGAGATCATTTAATTCTTAGGAGATAGTGATTAACACATGCATTCATTTCAGGTTATGCACATCTTTGATGCCAGCGAAAGGGAGACAGACCAGAAGAGGAAAAGAGCGAGAGGGGGAGGAGAGACGAAGCGGGAAGGGAGGGAAAAGACGAAAGAAACACAAAGAGACAGGCAGAAAGCCACACAGGGAAGGGAGAAACAAATCTCTCATAGCCACGTGTTACTGATGTGTGGCAATGTGCAGGAAAGAGGCTTCATTAACATTGTTGATTCAAGGCGCAGGCGAGAACACAAAGAGCACTTTGCATTACAAGCCTTTATTAAGAAAAGCCACGCATACAGCAAGCACATATTGTAAAACACAATTTATGTTAGATTTTCTATTTAACAACATTGTCCTTCATTGATGTCATGTTCACATGAAAACCAGATTTGTTTACATTTCCGTGCACACTTAATGTTTTATTAATGGTAAATGTTTGAGAGGGGGATGGGTCACTTTGAAAGCTGGTGAAGATGGATGAATAAATTATGTACACATGATATGGAGTGGAAAAAAAGGAGGAAAATGGTGAAAAGAGTGAGATATAAGAAATGTGAGGGAGGCTTTATGTTATAATTGAAAGATTCAGCCGTTTAAATGGCTATTTAGACAGCCATTATCTTTAATTCCTTCTGCCAGTCTCATACTGTATGCGGATATTTTCATCTCTTTAGTCCTTCTAATATGCCAGCACCTTCCTTTGGGTAAATATCTCATTGTTTTTAAAGGTCATGTTCCAAATACTGGCCCATAGCTTATGCAAAAGGGCAGATGTTCTTGAATGAGAGGTCATTTGCACAGAGTAATATCCGTCAGTGCGTAGTGTCTGTTATCTTCCTGCCACCCATTGGGCTTATCTGTTGTTATCTATCTAAACATCATCTTTTGAAGATCAATGCAGGAAACTGCTGGTGGAGCTCAGAAGAATTTGTGATAAAACAAGGACTACCTAAAGGCCTACACTTTGTCAGCCTCCCTAATATAGATTATCCTGTTGAAACAGACCACCAGTGGCCACAAAGATATGCATTTTATGAGAGCCACAGGATGGGACATTATGACACCTCTTATCAGGAGTAAATTCAAGAACAACAAGACGGTAAAGCTGCATTCTTCTCCCATTCAGCATCTGAAATGAAGAACCTTAAGTTTCCCACTCAGACAGAACTGGACACTAGATGTAGAACACTGACATATTACTCAAAGCTGAGAACATCACACTCTTTTTGATTACAATGCCTAAAAACTCATTTAGCCCCTAAACCTGTTAACAGCTACACACCCCAAACCCCAGAAACCTGAGCCTGATCGTCTCCTCTTCTTTGCTCTAACCTTTTTCTACAAAATGTATATAATCCAGGATGATATTAGTTCATGACTTTTATTTGGTTTTTTTATATGTTGGTGTGCTTCAAACATGATGTTTTGTGTCATAAGAATCCTGCTGGTATCAAGACAGCAAATATGTACTCACTGAAATTGTTTTAAGTGTGGTTAAAATTCTCTAACAGCTGCATTAAAAGTCACCTCTAAAGTCACCTTTTCTTGTGAATAGCCTCTGAACCCTTCATGGGGCTGTCCAAAGAAGACAGTCAACACGAACACCTCCCTTGAATGATAAACACATTTGTCATTGCTCAGATGCTTCTTTGAATTTGCCCCCAAAACTTTGCATTTAAAATGCCACCATTATGTATGCAACTTCGAGTTCCTTTGTTCAGCAACAGCTAGAAAGTCTCCGGCCCTGTCCTCCTGCCTAGCAACCTCCATCAAGATGCTGACGCTCATTCTGCCTCACTATGGTTCGGCATCTGGCTTAGACACCAGCAAAAATGGAAATGAATAGTGACACAGACTTTCAAGAACAAGAGTGATATGCATACCTGTAACTATAGAGATAAAAGTGATTAGCCATACCATGAAGATTATTATTTGAAATTATATAAAAGAGTTGTTGAAGATAGGTTAAAGAGAGAGGTGACAGTTGGCAAGCAGTACTATGGCTCCATGCTGAAAAAGAGCACTGTAGATGCTATGTTTTCTATGAGAGTGTTGATGGGAAGGCATAGAGAAGGTCGGAAGGAAATACGGTGTGTCTTTGTGGATCTAGAGAAAGTATATGATAGAAAGGAACTGTAGTAATGTGTGAGCAATTCAGGAGTGGAAGAGAAGTATGTGAAACTGGTGCACAAAATGCATTAGGACAGCAAGACAGATGGGTTCAAAGTGGGGGTGGGATTACATTAGGAATCGTCTCTGAGCCCCTTCTTGTTTGTGTTTGTGAAGGACAGACCGAGACATGAAGTCTCCATGGACTAGGATGTTTGAAGATGACGCTGTGATCTGTAGTGAGAGCAGGGAGTAGGTTGAAGAGAGTCTGAAGAGGTGGAGGCATGTTCTGGAGAGAAGAGGAATGAAAGTCCGTAGAAGAAAGCAGTAGAAGCGTTCGACAGGGCTCAAGAAAAGTGAGGGGGGAAAGTGCAGACAGGGTGGAGAGAGTGGAGACGACTGTCCGGTGTGATTTGTGACAAAAGGCAGCAAGAGTGAAAGGGAAGGTTTTGTAGCACAGTAGCGAGACCTGCTGCAATTTATGGTTTGGAGATGGTGGCAATAAGAAAGACCAAAATGGACAAGATTAGACATTAGAACACCAGAGGGACATGTTAGGATGAAGAGGCAAGGTGGAGATGATTTGGCAATTGGGCAAAGAATGTGGAAGATGGAGCTGCCAAGACCTCAGAGGAAATTTGTGGATGTAGTAAAGGAGAACATGAAAGAAGAAGATCAACTGTAATGCATCAAATGTGTCTTACTGGTAGAGCATTATTATTCTGTTAACTTACACTTACCAACATTCCTTCCTGACTTCAAATCTACTAAACGTTATTAATATAGTAGCTCATTTCCAGTTTTACCGACCAAAGCATATAAAGCACACACCCACTCCTACAACGTTTTTAAAATGATACTAGTGTGCAATGCTTTTCCTGTTACAGACAGGCTGATGTGTCTGCATCAGTTCTGTTCTTTTTGGTCTGGTTTCTTTGTTTAGCATCTTCATATTTTTTGCAGTATTACACTTTCATCTTCACTTGGAAAATCATTTGCTCTGATTCTAGTACACTTATCTCTGTTTTTGATTGGGCAGATGCCACCAACACCACCCTAACCATGTGAATGTGCTAGTAACTAGATTTATAAAGCCCAGGTTAACATTTTGTGCTTGGATTTTAGTGACCCTAAGTGAGATTTTATATGTATCTCCCAAAAGTGACCAGCAAAACTACCAAATCAAACATACTGCTCATAACTAGATGAAGATGAACACACACACACAAACTAGAAGTAAGAAAGCAAATGAATTGAATTTCTTATTGTATTTTAAAATGTCTATTAACAATATATTTAAAAAAAATGAACACTTAGGTAAAGGAAAAAACAAACAAACAAACAAAACTAGTTATTATAAGTTAAAAAATGATGTTGCAGTTCTACTTAAGGTGGCGAGCAAATAGTAAGTAAAACTTATTCTAATGAGAAACATATTAGCAAAAATAAATCATAAATTCATTACTTTCTAGCCGTTGCTCGCCAGGTGAAAATTACTTTGGCTATATTCAATTTCATTTGTTAAAACTTAAAAGCCAACTCTAAGATGCAAAACAACAAAAAACAAACAATACTTATGAGTATTTTTGTCTGATTTTTTTATCAGACAAAAATACTCTTAAGTATCCAGTAAAGTTGTGGTTAAATACTTATTAGCGTATCGCAAGATACTATGAACATTATACATTTAATAAACTTGATCAGGTAAACAGCAATCATTATGTTAATAGAATCATTCAAGAGTTTAATTGTTACCAAGTGTGTGATTTCTTTTTATTCAGTAATGGTTTCTTAGCTACCGGTGTATATTTTCCTGTAAGCTGTGCTTTTAGTTCCCATTAGATTTTTAGTCTTGGTTACAGTTTCTTTCCTGCGAGGGTTTGTTCCCTTTATTCTCCCTCCTGAGTCAAGGTCTATGTATTCAGTGTTTCAGTTTTTCACTTCCTATATCATTTCTGTTGTCACATGCTTGTGTCTTGCATTTAATTTTGCTACCTTTTGTCATTGCCGTGATTATTTTTGAGCTATCTCTTGTTTCCTAGGTGTTTCTTATCTCCTTTTTTTTGCCTCATGTGTGTGTTTATAGCCTTAGTCTCCTTCAGTCTTTGTCAGTGTGTCTGTTTAACCTCCCTTGTGATGACCAGTTCCTGTTTTTAAATTAAATTTTTTGTGTGTTTTTTTCTTTTTTTTTTCTTTTTTTTGCACTTTGGGGATTTTTGAATCCTACTTTCATAAAAAGGTCAACTTTATGTTTCCCTGGTTTGCTGAAAGTCCTGCTTTCAGGTCCTCTTTCTTCCTGAACCTTGCCAGTATATTCTGTTTTTTTTTTGTTTTTTTGTTTTTTTTATCAACCTTTAAACAATAACAGGAAAGGAAGAGTTGAATGTTTTCTAAGGTCACAACATGAAAATGCATTTTAAATATTTAAATTAAAGATTATATTTGAACTATTGCACTAAAAATAAACTGGAATGACTTCAGAGGTCTCTTGACAATATAAATGACATTGAAATTATAGAAAAAGTGCTGTAAAAGTATTTAATAGATCTACATTTTCTACCCCTCTTGTTCTGGATGCAGACTTAGGCTGTCAGTTCACAAAGGTAGCCTAATATCCTGTAAAATATTGCTCTATTATAATGTTAATAATATTAGCACACAATTTACTAATAGATTCAGATATTTTTCTGCATGATTTAATGCAAATCAAATATCTAATTTAATCTGTCAAGGTCATTTAATAATTTATTTAAATACCTTAGACGTTGATAATACATCTTGGCAGCCGTTATCTTTTTCCCTAATTTGTGATATCCAGTCCTTTCAAAAACATGCCCCACTCACTGTTGTGTATCTGTGTCTTTCCCAAGGGTTACTTAAATCTACAGCTAATATATTAATTTGTAAGTGCACCTTGTAAAAGAAAGAAGCCCTGGATCTACAGCAATCTTTATAAATCAAATTATCCAGTGTCCTTGAATGCTGATGGCTTGTACAGAGAGAAAAGAATGTAAAATGAATGCAAAAATTTCCAGTGTGTGTTAGAGTGTCGAACTGTAGCGAGTGTTTGCAGAAGACGTCCGTGCAGAATATTTTTTATGACTTTAGAACAGGGAAAATCCAATTTTCTTTTATCGGCTCTACTTGCATATATCTGTATATGATGGTGTATTGGGGAAATAAGATAGTGACTGGGATCCCGGGGAACATGAGGAACGTGATGATGCTGGTATGGCCATGACTGGTCTGTCACCATGTGTGGACAAACCGTGTGGCGATGATGGGGGACAAAGGAGGCAATTAGTTGGACAGAGCACTCGTAATACATTCTCAGGGGACCAGCAAGTCAGCCAGCTCAATGCTGCAGCCAGGTTCACTGAGCAATTAAGCGAGCTGGTAGAGTCAAAGTGGCTTAGCCTGATGCACTGCAGCATTGCACAAGTGTTAAGAGCAGAGGGTCACTTTCAACCCCTATCAGTCCACCTGTGTCTTAATGTACCCATCCACACTGGCTAGAAGAGCTGAGAACAGAGCCAAAGGGACAAGTGGGCCAAATCAGTACATGGAAGGAGTTATTCACCCCTTTCCCCATAACTATGTCTGACATATCCTTTGGCTGTACTCCCAGATCACTAGCAATGCATATATTTTTTGTTATATCCTTGCTATCCTCAGTTCCTTAATAAATTATTTATAGTACGGAGAGCAAGGGGGTAGCGCATTTACCTCGGAGTAAAAATACCAATAAAAGGAGCGATGACTGCAATAAAATGATATGGAAAGCATCATTTGCCCCTTTACCAAAACAGGTTTTAAAGTATTATAAGTCGTGCACCATCTTAAATTTCAAAATTTTGCAGCAATTGGTTTTTTTTTCCAAAATGGAAAACAATGAGCTACATGAATTTTGATTAAAAAGATTTAGCATCACTTTGTTATTTTATGAATTCCGTGCAAACAATTGATCTTAACTGTAATAATCCACTCTGCTGCATAAATTAAAATCGATCAAATCCCTCTAAATATTTCATTTTCAGGTGCAATTTGACCTCAGTGGAGTAAGAGCAAACAATCATTATATTTCTACTCCAGTTTCAGGTTTCTGCCAGTTTTAAGTGGGTGTCAGATATTACCCATGGCTACCAGGCAATCAGAAACAACAATAAAATCCACATGTTACTGGAAGCATTTTAACATTTGCCACAGGATAATCCTCAAAAGGTATTTTTTTCCTTTTTTATTTTTTTCCTACTAGTCTGTGAGACAAGCGAAATCATGAGTGATGCCCTAAGGGGAACAATTTTGAGCGTACCTGCAACACATTCACCTAGAAGTCCTTAGAGAAATCTGTGCTCCAGTTTACTGCTTCCACAAGAATGTGCAAAATCACTGCCCTCAGATGAGGAAACAGCTCGTTGTTAAATTTCATTAATTTTGGGTGAAAACCAGCTTCAGGCAAAGATCACAGTGTCCAAATAGAACCGCATACAACTCTCAGTGAGATTTACACGTGTAAAAGTGGCGATTTCTCCCAAATAAAAATCTGCATGAACTATTTGCTCTTTGAGATATTCTTGCTTCCAGTGTTTTAGAATTGCAAGAGAGGGCAGTGATGGGTCAAAGCAGCGGGACTGTTAATTGAAGTTGTACATAATAAAAGAAGGGGTTGAGGGGTGTGGGTAGGGGGGGCAGGGATATCTGTTAATTAATAATTGATCAAAGAGCCGTTAAATTGAAATGTGTTTGCATCAATTAATCATGTCCACAGATGCCACTAATCAGCTTTTTCTACTGTAGTATCATAGCAATCCTGCAGACCTCATATTTGTACTGAGCCTAAGCCCTCATTCATCATGTTTTAGCATGCTCTTAAAGCTGGCTTCCAGTCTGTGACAGAGTGATTAAAACAGTATTGCCATTGAGCGCTTTAGGCTTTACTCACAATCTCCTCTGAAAATGGGTGGCTGTCCATACTATGTGTACAGTGTGAAACTTGATTACCATGTTTCTACGAGCTATTGATATTCTTTGAACCTTAACCGGGCAGTGAAGTAATCTGTTACAGTCGCCAGTGACAGTTTTACTTCTCACACTGTTTAGTTCAATCAGTGTCAAGCTCTGCAAAATTACCTGGTTTTTAAGGGGGTGGGTGGACTTCCATTAGCAGTTAATGAATGCTAGACAAACAAATTTAAAAGAATATAGTGATAAGGATGGCTTCGTGATTGCACCTTTTACAATTACCATTAATAAACACCGATATATATACATAAACAGACATTGACAAGTAGCTGGGGATCCCACAGGCAAATGGGCACCGTGAAGAGGCTGCAACCACCAAGTACCTGCAAAGTGTCAGGCAAGTCCTGAGGAGTCAGCTGAACGGCAAGTACAAGATCCGGGCTATCAACATCTATACCCTGCCCATGATTACGTACCCCGCTGGGATAATAAGTTGGCCAAACGAGGAGATCTAAGCAACTGACATCAAGATGAGGAAGCTCCTGACCATGCATAGAGGGTTTCACCCCAAGTGCAGCACCCTGAGACTGTATATGCCAAGTGGAAGGAAGGAGGCTGGGGACTAGTGAGTGTCAGTACCACATTTCAGGATGAGACACTAAACATTCACGTATACATCAAAAAGATGGCTCCAACCCGACTGCGTGCTCAGTGAATACCTAAGACAGCAGAAACCTAAGGAAGAGGAGCAAGAGGAGGAATCATCATGGAAGGACAGGCCCCTGCACGGTATGTACCACTGGCAGATAGAGGAAGTGACTGACATTCAGAAACCCTAAAAGTGGCTGGACTGAAAGACAGCTCGAGAAGATGTGGAGGGTGAAGGCAACAGTGGTCCCAGTGGTAGTCAGAGCACTTGGTGCAGTGACTCCCAAGCTAGGCGAGTTGCTCCAGCAAATCCCAGGAACAACATCTGAGACCTCTGTCCAGAAGAGCGCAGTCCTAGAAACAGCAAAGATACAGCGCAGGACCCTCAAGCTTCCAGGCCCGTGTTAGAGGACCCAAGCTTAATAAAGACTGGGGGGTTTTTTTTTTATATCCAAATAGTGGGTGGATTAACTGAAGGGTCAGATGCATCTCTTGGGTCCTGTGACCAGACTGTGCTGGATTGTTCCTATTTCTTAATGACATAACTTTCAGATACTGTTCATCTGATGTAGGTCCTGTTTAAGTCTCCCAATTCCCATTTTCCTCAATTTTTAATGACACGCTGCAAACCATGCCAACATATACCTTTTTTGGCTAATAGTTCTTTGGGAATTACCTTGTTGGTCCAAAAATACTTTTTTTATGCCTGTCAAACTGTGTAATTTGGGTTTGTTTTTTTGTTTTGTTTTTGTTTTTTTTTGCTAATTTGGCAAAATAAATGGGAACATCAGGCTGCCAGATACCATTCAACTTACCATTTAATATTTTATAGTTATTTGTGGACACAACACTGGTTAATCTCTTGAGTCAGATACTTTTTTATGCTTGAATGATTCATAGGTCAGTGTTAAGTGGCTTAACAATTTGTGCACTGCACCTGCAGTGTGTGTTCTGTCTTGGTTTGATGATATTTATTAGAATGTGTTAACTGTAGTGAAGCTATGAGGAAGTCTTTGATTAGTCATACGCCCAAGCTGCAAACTGCCCATGTTTGTAAAAAGAATCAATATTGGTTTAGACACATGTCTTTGCAGTGCAGTTTCAATTGATGAATTGATCTCTTTTCCATATATAGAGAGATAAATATATCAATTAGCAATATCTCACTTTTATTGTTATGTAAATTTTCAATATTTTCTCAGTTCTCTAGTCTGACTTAAACTTCTTCACTAAGTTACCTGAGGTCATAATACATTTCATGTGATCCAACGTGTTACCTCCGTCTAATCTGCTTGAAATGTGAACCTCCATGTTTAATTAAGATGAAAGCACAAACTGGCTTTTCATATTTACTACATCAGTGAACATTCAGGTTAATCCAAGAAGGGATTATCTCCCCTCACCGAGAGTGACCATTCATGTAATACATTCACAGTCCTGTTGAGTTACAGGATAGCCCGGTCAAGAGTCATAATAGTCATTCCCATTAAGTAATGTTAAGAAATGCTCCCATCATCTTTATTTAAAGTTTAATATCTCCAGGCTGAGTTTCAGGCCTGTTGACATAAAAATGATCAATGACAGTAGATCAGCCCCATGGGAAGTGCAAGATGCACATCACATGATTAATGGCTTTCCAAGCTGTCATGAACTATACTGGACCAATAGAGTGAAGGCTTCATAAATCATAAGTGTTTCGACACATGAAGTTTGGAGCATTTTACAAAAACCATTGGGTAAATATCTGCACTACTCTCAGGAACGTGACAGGATCAGCCTCTTCTTTGTGCTTACTGTCTTCCATTGACAGTATTGGTATTGCGAAATGCCTCTAGTCTAATGATAAATGAAACATAAAATTTAAGAGTACAAATAAGATGTCCCCCAGGAAAGTCTGTCATGTACTGTCGTGCACTAATGAATGTCTCCTAAATCTGCATTAAGTTTTTAACACGAGAGAGGGGAGCCTCCAAAACAGAATCAACAGAGCCTTGATATACCATCGGCTTAGCAAGTGCTTAGGGCTAAAGTATTAGCAGAAATTTGGCTGTTTACACATTCAACAAACACCGAGCTACCACAGCATCCCACTGGAGTCTTTATTTTCCTTCTACCTGTCAAATAAAAGCCCAATATTGAGTCACCACATGTCAGTCCTGGTTTGGTCCATGAATCCCTGAAGTGAAAAAAAAAAAGAAGAAAGAAAAGAAAGGGGTACTGCTGGGTGTTCACTTGAAAAATAACTTTGAAAGTTCTAATTTTAGCATTTTAGTACCAGTTGATGTTGCTATGGCTACCTTGATGCTGGTCTTTGTGAGTCGTTATTGCCTCGCAGAAGAAGATCATATGGTTTATCTTTATAACTATTTTTATGAAGCATCTATTGTAATTTATATTTAGTTAGAATCAGAGTTCGTTTCACGCTCATTCGAAAGGGGAAAAAAAATCTGGAACTAGTCCTGTAGCAATCTCAAAATAAATAACAAGCCAGTCACAAAACAACAAAGTCATTCACATATTAAACCAAGATCTTTCAGCAGACAATACAAAACAGTTATTAATATGAAGGAATCAAGAATTAAATCAAAGGTGCCATGGTGCATTACAGTAATCATGTTTGATTTAGGATGGTCACTGCACTCAGATAAGAACTCTTCTTTGATTCCTGAGGAATCATGACCCCTCTGTTTCTCCATTGATGATCATTAAACACAGTCAATAACAACAGCATCGTATGTGGCGCCCTTAAATTGAGGACACAGTACAGTTGGTCACTTTGGCCCGTGACTTTTTTGCTACAATATTTTTGCAACAAAATCCTCCAAAGTGCATTTAATTCTCAAAATCTTGCTGGTGAGTACAAGTTTCTAGAATAAACTTGTTGAATTCTCTCCATGTCTGTTTGTGTTTCTTTGAAATGTCTTTACCTCTTGTTATATTAACAATAATAAACTTGAAATGCCACACCATTCATTTTGTTTTTCCTGCACTGGCATTGCACACAAATTATTATGGTGCCATGTGTTCACAATAAATCTCCTCCATAATGACCGGGAAAGACAAATAAACAGGGGTAACGACATATCCAGCCACAAATCATCTACACATATTTATGCACAAGTTAGTCAAACATATGTGTGTGGGTTCACATCCTGTGCACAGAGCAACACGAGGAGATGATTTAGAGGGAGGCACAAAAGAGGAAAGTGAGAGCTGGAGGTCAGAATTAATAGAACTCTGAACCTTTATTAACACTGTACAATAGTGAGGCCATTATGATTGTAATTATACTCATTAGCTGTATATCGCCTCTTCCATCCTCTACAGGATGATGTGCAGCTCTATTGAGAGCCATCAGCTTCTTATGTGTTGTGAGCATATGGTAAATTTAATGATGGGGGGGAAATAAAATCATTAAAAAAAATAACAGCATAAATCTGCAGCAGTTGTTTATCTGACCAAGCCTTTGGGAATACATATCCTTCCATTAATAGTGTTAAATATTCAACAAAATGTTACTCTTTATTACTCTTAATGGCCCATATTTCTGGGAAAGCCAGAAAGCCAGGTTATTACTTATTACTTTCCTGGGATTTAACTGTAAACATTACGTGCATCGCTCTTTATTATCCAAAGTCTCCCTAAGAAAGGTGAAAAGTGATTCTTCTTTCAGAACTCTGTAAAAAACAAAACAAAAAAACAAAAACAAAGGAAGGATGTTCTATCCCGACTTTTATTTTTTTAACACAGCTAAAAATTTGCCTATTTCTTCGATGGCTTGATGAATAACCTTGCACCTCTCTTCTACCCTCTGCTCAATCCGAACAATGGCTTGTGTGAGTTTATCAGTTTTAATCGAACACGGCAAGGTCAGCACACAATGAAGAGCAGCTACTATCACAGAGTAGATCTGCAGGAATGTTTGACAATGCCAAGAGGCAAAACACAAAAACACAGGAAAGACATCACAACTATAAACACTGCATGTCAAGATGTATAAAATGCAGTTTACAAAGACCTGGGAAATAGAAAACCATAACCTAACACTTTTACTGCATTTGTAACATGTGCTTTCATGTCAAACGTCCAAGGATCATGTTTAGTGAAACCAAGTCTTTTTCACATTTCCTTATGTTTATTTTTAGAACAGATACAGTTGAAACCTGAGGGTATCCAGTACTCCATTGGCCAGTGCATGCTGAGGTGGATTCAGCCCTGCTGGGATCCTAAATAGATAAGCTGGTATAGACAATGGCTGGATGGCTGAAGTCTCCATGGAAAGAAAATGTGGGCTATCTGTCATGAGAAAGGATTTTAGTAGACTTTTCCAATCATAAAATGTATATTTTGGTTATAAAGGATGTTAAAGACCTTCTCTAATCCTAGAATCCTTATTAGCTGGCTTTTGCTGCAGCTAGTTTAAGCAGGAAGCTACATAAAGCACTGTGAAAGCAGAAACTAAGAGTGCAAAAAACATAGAAACAGAGCAAGGCCGCAAAGACATAACCGGTTTGGTAAAGTGAACTGTGCTTGATCTTGATAAGAAACAGTGGCGATACCTGGCATCTCAGTAAACAACCACTTGTTAGCAGCATTGATCTCAAATGACACACCAATGACAGAAAAACAGTCCACTGGCTTCTAAAGCATCCTGTGGCTGAGAAGTAATAAAGAAAACAATGAATGGTGTTTGTGGAAGTCACAGCAGTGGCGAGCAAGGTCCAAAGCATTATTATTCCTCGACATCTGTTTTTTTTCCTCCCTCTTGTTTTTGCCTTAAAGTCACACTGAAGTTGGTGACATATCTTCTTTTGAAAGCTAACATGAGAAGAAGCTGTAGCAGCAAGTGTTAGGGAAAACTTACCAAATGGGCAGAGCAGCAAAAAAAAAACTGTAGCATTAAGGCTGCACAAAACAGATCTTTGGCTACAGCAAAGGGTGCCTTGGATGTATACTTCAGCTAGGAGTGTAAATCATGTGGGAGGTGGCACTGCATTTTAAGTTGCCTGCCAGAAGTGGCTTACAGGCTTTTTTAGCTGAAATAAAACAGGATTGTTTTTTAATAGAATTGTTTGAATTTTCTCTTTAATATATATATATATTAAAGAGAAAAAAAAATATAGGCATATTTCTTGTGAGTCACTGGCAGTTTATCCATATGTAATTTATTTCACTGGACATTTAAAATCCTTCTGTTTGCTGTTAACTAGAATGTTAGCAGTTCCCTGCTATTTGCACAACAAGATCTTACATGTGTGAAAAATTTAAATTCTTTAATAAGCACGGTTCTCTGTTCACTGGTGCAGAAGTCTCTGAAGGAGGGAGCCCGGACACAACATTGTCAATGAGCACTGTGTCTCAGGCTGTCAACGAGAAAGCCTGACCGTTTGATTAGAGAAGAGTGGAGGACAAACACAAACCAAAAACATCTCTCAGTAATGATTAATACTGAAGGAGCTTGGACTTCCATCTGCTTTTTTTTTTTTTTTTCGTATCAGATCATTTCTGTCAGACTGGATTCCAAAATAAGTGAATCAATAAAGCTGAAAATGAAAACATAAAAATACCGCAGATGAAACCAGGCAACACAGAGGGAAGAGAGTACGGTCACTTGAGATGAAACAACAGTCAGCAGCAATGGATACTTAATGCTGTGGAATCTGCAAAAAAATGTACTTTCAATGTCAAGTGCAATATAATGATAACTTATATGATCAGTGTATTATAGGGCAGTGTTACGAGTTCTCTGCCTCTTTTACAGATTCGAACTTGACCTCTGAACCTGCCACTAGATGCCACTACTCACCAGATGCCCCTAGCATTTCTGTTCCATTCCCCACCCGCTCAAGCACTTGTCTTGTGTGTGTGTTTGCGTGTGTGCATGTGTGTACATGTTTAGACATTTTTGTGAGGACAGCTAATTGGCATGCCACTACACTTGTGGGGATCAACAATCACTTATGGAGACAAAATGCCCGTCCCCATGAGTTCGAAGACATTATTGAGGCTCAAAATGTGGTTTTAGTGTCAGGGTTACAATTAGGTTTTGGTTAGGTTTAGGCTAAGTGTTAGTGTTAGGCATTCGTTTTTGATGGTTAGGGTAAGCAGCAGATGTCCTCACTAAGATATGAAAACAAGTGTGTGTGCGTGTGTTACACAGAGTGAACTTGCTGATGGTTTGTTATATCATTTATAGTTTTTTTCTCATGACATGGACTGATTTTTGCAATCTAATACCCCCTTGGTTGCAATCCAGTCTATATCAGTTCCCGTACATTTATTTGCCTTCATTTATCCTTAAAATTAAGTCACTGCCTGCCTGACTGTCCGCCGTTATATCCTGCCTGTAAACTCATCCATGGCAGACTGTGCATGTCATCCAAAATCCAAGACACAAAGACAGAAATCATATTTTTGTGCTATATGACCATAAAAAGGGACTAATAACGCCTCACTGCACTCCCAAAATTATATTATTCTTGCATGCATTTACAGTCCCATAAATATTATTTTGTTTTCCTCTTCAAAAAGTAAATCTGCTTTATAGTCACAGCATAATTATGTTATTAGAGACAGAAAACATACATTCATAACATCATATTCTATTAAAATGTTATTCTTCTCTACAATACGGTGGAAATATGTTGAGCCACTCCTCATTTCTTTATATTTGCTTCTAAGAAGTCAGACTTCGCTTTTTAGTCGTTTGATGTGGTGTTGTGCAATAGTTCTCCAGGCTTTCTGAAGGTCTTTTAGGTTTTTAGACACTGGCTGCTTTTTCAGTCCAGTCCTGATAGCGTTTTCTTTGTTTGTTTGTTAAACCATTTATCACTGACCCACGAATCATTCAACTAAATATCTACACGGATGAATAAGTATTGTATCTGCACATAAAAGACAAAGAACAAATGTTCAAATTGTAACTTTAGGCACTTTGTTCCTAGTCGCCTGATGCAGAAACACATAATCCACCAAAGACCTAATGAGAGAGATGCAGCTGCTCTAATGATCTCTGAGCATTCATCACAAATGGACCCAATGGAAGAGTGAGTGTCAAGAAGGCAGTTTTAAGGATGGAGGGCAGGGACAGAATGCTGAGGTATGTCAAATTACATAAAAGCTCAAATTTAGCAGCACCATGTGCTTGCTCATAGGGGGTCATCTGATTATTGGGGTTTTCTCTGTATTAATGTAGGGCTTTTACCTCGCCATATAAATCACATTGAGGTAACTGTTGTGTTGATTTGGTGCTATATAAATAAAATTGAATTGAACTGAATCATGAACTGATAGACGCAGTATGACATATGGTGTCCTGTTAACAGTTCAATTCTCTGCTTGGAAAAGTCTAATAACAAAGTGTTTGAAGTGAGATTAAGAAAACAAATGAGTATAAACCTTTAAAGTCACGTAATGTCACAGAACAGGGCCCATATCTAAAATGACTTTTCTGATCTTGAATAAAAAGAGAAAATTGAAATAAAAATGTAATTTTACTGAAATAAATTTTTTTTGAAAGATTATATACGAAGCTGACATTTCATTAAATTGTGCTGTTAAGTCATTTCACCCAGTGAATAGCCTTAACACTTACTGCACTTTGGCAATTAAATTTTGCATTTGAGTGAATCCCCTACATTATTTAATGCCCTAGTATTTAACATTCCCGTCAGACTTACACTGCAAAGAACAGGTATAGAAACAGGGAACCTAAAGGCAGGCTGTGCTTATGTGGATTGGTAATTTCAGTCTACAGAGAGAAGAAAATGAATGAAATGAATGGAAGGAGGGGTTTTTTCTGCCTGCTGCTGTGAAAAATGATCTGGGAACCTTCTTCTGAATGCAGACAAACAAGATTAGATCAAACTGATGAAAAATGTGTCATGGCTAATGCTTTGGGTTGTTAGCACTGCTGATTCTGGTGACCAGACTCTGCCCCCGGTTCACATGTGGCTCTTATTATGAGGGGCCTTGTGGTTTTGAAAACTGGTGACCTTAAATGCTTAAAAGCTGTTCTGAATCAAGAATGAGGAAATATGTTTCCCAAAGTGTGTATTTGCCCGCTCTTTGCCACATGTTCTAAAATATCTTAATATCGTCACCAAGAGGCTCTGAATCCCACACTGCATGCACAGTTACTGAATACATTAGAGTGCAACATCTGGAATAATTAAATTTTACTTGTGTGTGTGTGTGTGTGTGTGTTTGTGTGTGTGTGTGTGTGTGTGTGTGTGTGTGTGTGTGTGTGTGGTGGGTGTAGGTGAGAGAGTTTTTGAATCGGTGCGGCACAAAAATGTAACTCAATCAGCAGGTGGCCGTGATGTGATATGTATGCTAATCACTATTTCTCTGTATGAAATCTGAATATGGAGGAATGACATCTGTATTTCCTATTTCAGGACACCTGGATGTTATGCTGTCACATCACAGCTACTAACAGACGTTTCTTGAAAGTTGCATATGTATAGACTGCACAGCTTTAAAAAGCAATAGAGAATCTCATACATTTTGCTACAAGAATAATCTCAAGGGTGTTGAATAGCTGCTTTCTTCCCATTATTACAGGCAAGCAGTGAGAGGATTAGGATGAAAGTTACAATCCTGAAATAAAGGTTTACATAGTGGAAGTTCATACAGTACGCAACACATCAGGCAGTACACCAAAGACAAGCATACTTTCTTCTATTTTTTATACTACATTAATCACCAAGTGATCAGGTGTTTTCTTTTGTTTGTTTGTTTTTTTTTATTACTTAATAGAAAAACACCACACCACAGAACTGACAGCGCTCTCGCCAAGACAATAAAAGCACAGATGCACATGAATGTGCTCAAAACAAATGCGCACACAATGCAGATGGAGGAAACAAGAAGCATGAATGGGTCCAAATTCCTCCTCTAATCCTTCTGGAATATTTTGCCGTTACTGTCTCCTGTGTGAGCGAGTTTACGGGAATTCATCATCCAGTGTGTGGTGCCCTACAGCCAGCGCTGGGAGAGCCTCTGCCAACCTGATGTGTTCTGCTAGCAATCACAGCACTCCGAGTCACAGGCCAGTGGAAAATGCCAGATAAACATCAAACTGGGAATGAGCTTCCTCCCTCTCCCCGTCTTCTCGCTCTGGCAGTTTAAGTGGTTTAAGAATAGCACAAGAGATGGAGCTGCTTATTTTAAGTGACACCATGAGAGCCAAAAGGTCAAATGGAACATACAAGGCTGGAACAGACGAAAAAGGTGCTCAGTAGATTAGACGACTGAGGCACATGCTAGGGTAATGCTGTGGGTTGTGCTTAGATTCAAATGCCACTCTGCATGTTATGCTGTCTCACCGACGTCTTTGCTGTCATCTTCTATTATGTACGACGCAATAAAGGAAGCGAGTCTGTGTGAAGCAGAAAGGAAACAGAGCTGAAACCAGAGTCAGTGCTCAGACTCCTGCTAGAGCTACACTGCCTTGTGATTTTACCCTGGCTTCCATCCAATTCACACTTTCACACAAACATTCACAAAAGCTTATCGTAATTTCCTGTGAGACCTTAAAAGACACAGTCAGGAATAGCTCTTACGGCAGTCTGCTGTTTTAAATCACACGAGGGCAGCTCTGATATTTCATTTTTGTTGAACATCTCTCGGCTCATCGACCAATGGGAGAAAGTATCCTGTGACAAATTTCTTCTAATTTCACGACATATTGCACAAGTTCTAACCTTTTGTTAATCAGAGATAGTAGATTAGTGGAAATTAATACGCGTAAAAGAAATAGAAGACCCAGCAGCTGAAAGTAGCCTTGATGAAATCACAAATCAGTCACATCAAAAAAATCTTTGGATTAGCTGGCAATGATTAGAGCCTCCTCAAGGAGTAACAGGTGGCCCGCGTTATATCTGACACTCTGACATCTAGGCTCTCTTAATTCTTCCTTAGTATGCTGCCATCCACCATCTGAGAAAGAGGCTGTGGATGCCCATGAGTCTAGCAGAAGATTAAAAAATTTATTTGAAATAAATCATTCCACTGTAATGAATAAACTACAACTGGCTAAGATGCCATGCCAATTTGTCCCTGTCTGGCCATTCCAGCAAATTCAGCCCTAGACTGATGTAAAAAGAATTTTCAAAGGGCCCTCAAAATTTCATCACCAGATCTGCACCGAACCCTTGGAACTGTTAGTGTCAGCACACATGCATCTACAGTAAGAAAGAGATTACCTGAAGTTGACTCGATTTGTTGATGTGCCAAGAAAAACCCGCGCCTTCCAAATAACCATCAGAGCAGAACTACAGTTTTGCCAATGAGCCAATGAGGGGGAAAAGAGCTTTTTTGGAACAAACTTTGCTGTGGAAAGTCAAGTCAAAGAAAGAACAGTTTGACAACAGTAACAACAGACCAGGAGTATACAAACTGTGCATTTTGCTGGTGGAAATGTTCTCATCTTGGGTTATTTTTCTGCCTTAGTGGCCGACAACATCATGGTTGTTGATTCATCTGTAAATTTTATGTTAATAAAATGATTTTTTAAGTGTTAATATGAGATTAGCGTGGAATGAAAGTGAACTTTTCAACAGGACAATTACTCTTAGCACTCTGGCAATCCATCTGTCTGTTTCTTATGTCAAAAAATCAGAAACAGACAGGTGTTGTGGAAACACACAGTAAATAAACATCTTGCAGCTGAAGAGCTGTTTTGGTTAAAACAGCCATACAAGTTTTTCCATAAAAGAGTTCTTCAACTAATAATTAAAAATAGTCGCTTGCAATGTAGAGTGAGATGCAAAATGATAGTTTTCATGTAAGCGTAGCTGAATGACACATTAATAAAAATAACACACACAACTGAAATCAAGGTTGTTGACTGTCAATAGCAATTGGCTCAACTTGCCTGATGTAAAGGATTATGTTGGCCAGCTGAGAGAGTAAGATAAGCCACCTGATTTTTTAAATGATCATTGTCGCTCTAAATTACATGTTTATTTTAAGAAAAGGTGTTTTAGCTGATAAACACAACATAAACAACAATGCCTTTGTTTGTAGATCTTGGCCTACAGAGTTCTGCCTTATTTTGCCCACAACTCTCATTTTGTCAAAAACTCCATTTTTACATATTGTTAGTTCATCACCACTTTTGATTTAACTTTATAATGTTTGTAAATGAGATAAATACCTTTTAACATGACACTAATTAAACCTGTAATGAAAAGAAAAAGCTTTAACAGACAAATAGCTGCCGTGACTTCTCTCTGTGTTCTCCTGCTTCCTCTCACAGTAGATGGCTAACTACCATTTCTAAACTGGCCATAGGTGTGAATTTGAGCGTGAATGGTTGTCTATCTCTGGGTTAGTCCTGCAACAGACTCATGACTTGTCAAGGGTTTGCACTCCCTTTCACTATATGACAGCTGGGATAGGCTCCATCCCCCCAGCAGCAATTCTGACCTGAATAAGTGGAAGAAATGGATAAATAAATAAATAAATAAGCAGCTTAACCAGCAACATTTACAGGCTAACTCATTCCAGCATTCAGGGTGAGACATTCAGTAATTTTTGGCAGCTATACTGTAGGTTTAAGCAAAATGAGGTACAATAGTTAGTTAAAATCTCTCTTAAACGTGGGCAGAATTTAAAAAGATGAAGTTTTTCCCCCCTAGTATCACAGATATAGTAATTCAATTTCGAAACTTGTCTAACGCCTTTAAACTTCTAACAAAATCTCATGTTAGGTCTTTATCCCCAGATTCAGCTTTCTTTTCAAGTCATAATGGAAGAAAAAGCAAAGTCCTAGGTCCATTTCCTCAGGACTACCTCATTAAAGTGCTGACTGAGTGCTGTCCATAGCTGCTGCACAGAGCAGGAATGAACTACTGTATATGCCTTCCGGCTCGTCCTCCTCTTTCTTCCTGGCATTCATTTGCTGTGGCAGCCGGTGATCATGGCAACGAATAGTCTTTGGCGGGACCGCTCAGGTCTAGACCGGTCCAAGCTGCAGCAGCCTGTTAGGTACAGTGCTATGGCGCTTTGTTTAATTAGGCCTGTCCTGCTGAGCTGCTGCTGTTTATTTCCCCTGTGACAGTCTGCTGATCTCCACTGAGCAGCAAGGGAGAGACAGAGAGACAGAGAATTGTTATGCATACACTTCTGCACTAAAGTGCCTAAAGAGTAACTGCTTATAGGCACATGAACCGACTCACACTGACACACATTCAAACTGCACAAATACATTCATATGACCTAACAATGCTTCAGTTTGTGGAAATTTTTGTGTGTGCACTCGCCATTCCTCTTTATTATCACTCGCAGTCAATCAGAAAATAAATTAGCTGTGCCATGTTTTCTGCAAAACGAAAACCATCATTAAAAGACTGACATTTCAGCAAGTTTTTTAATTCACTTTCTTGCTGAAAGTTAGATGAAAGCATCAAAACCAATGCCATGTCTGTACAGTATATGAACCCACTATAGCCAGCAGCAACTTAGCTCAGATTAGCACAAAGACTGCAAGGCAAGCAGCCAGCCTGGCATGTCCAAAGATAAAATGTTATCAACTTGCAGCTACAAAGCAATCAGGAGAGGTGACTGCCTCCAAGCCAAAATTCTGTCCTGTGCATAACCTTTTAAAAACTCACAGTGGCTTTAACACTCTTCTTTTTGTTGCTACATATTAAACAAACAGGATATCATGTAACTCGTGCAGTTTACTTTTGGACAAAGTGAGTCTTTCTGCTAAGCTAAGATAACAGGCAGCTTATTGCTTTTCGTTTAATGTACAAACACAAGTCATGTTATCAATTTCTCAGCAAGAAGCAAACTGAAGAGTGCTACTTCATATCGTGTTGTGGGAAATATGGTGTAAATGCGAAGATGTTTTGGGGGCATTTTTTGGTCAACAAATGCATGTTCAGACATTACTGTGACACCTCATGATGAAAAATATCAGAAATGCTTGTCTCACACACACAACTGAAAATGGAGTACAAGTCGCACGGGGGAAAGGGCAGTAGCCATGTCTCTGTGGTACAAAAATCAATCCAGCAAAAAAGCAATTGCCCTAACAGAAGTTAAGTTGCGTCTGTGAGTTTCTCAGGATCCCTCCAGGCGACAGACTCCACTGAGTTCTTTTAAACAGTAGCTGTTTAATTTAAGTTCCAGTGAACTGAAAGAGAATTACTGTTTATCTCGACTGGGCCTCCATGCGGCAGAGAGAAGCATCAGGTCAGCACAATGCTGCAGCCAAAAGGATAGACAGAGATATATGGATTGTCAGAATGCCTCAGTACCAAGCAACTCATAATGTAGGACAAGTTTTCCCAGTGTGCACTTTAAGCTGCTTAGTTCAACAAATCTGAGAGAAAATAAGGTAGATGGACAGGATAATGTGCTGTCTACACATTTTTTTCTTCTTTTTCTTCCCTTTCTTCATTGTGTTTCAGGAGTTGCAAATTGAGAACAATTGGATCGCATGGCACAGTCGAAATCCGTTTGACTACTCTGGCAATAACGAAACTGTGAAACTAGGACTGGCAGAGTGGCCATATGCTCTGTGCCAAATCATTCTTGTTACACAAGCACAACTCTGCACATGCACGCGGACACAATTATTTGGAGGAAGCACGATTGATTTCCAGTTTTTAAATATGAACCTCCGCAACTTTATGCCCTTTAGATTTAACATAGGCAAACCTGCAGCCTAATGTGGAATGAAAAACGCATTCGCCACAATAACAATTCTTTTCCGCGGTTACAATATGGCATTTATTGATATCAAGGTCATTTTAAGCATTTAGTTGCAGATGAGTGACTCATGAATCTGTATTTCAGCTCCAGGTGCCTAATTGTTATGACACTTCGAATAGCATTTGTGTTCGTGCACGCGCGTGTGTGTGTGTGTGTGTGTGTGTGTGTGTGTGTGTGTGTGTGTGTGTGTGTGTGTGTGTGTGTGTGTGTGTGTGTGTATGTGTTTTCTGGCTTCTGGCTGACGTTTTTTTTTTGGTCCGCAAGATCAGAAGGGAATATTTCCTTGGTAAATGGCTCAATTTCTCCTCTTTAGGCTAAATATATGTGAAGAATAATTCATGAGACACGCTTTTATAGTATCCGCTTTTGCTTGTAATTCACTGGCCATATGGTGTCATTGTGTCTGGATGATAAAGTGACTGAAAGCAGCAAAAAGGGCAAAAAGGAAATTCGCAGCTGTGTGCTCATATATGAAGTATAATGAGGGATCTCCTTGTCACTGTCACCTGTGATAGACTCATCACACTCCAAATCACAGGGCTAATGGAGAGATCACCCATCGGGTACAAAGGAGAGAGATTGTCCGAGGTGACGGTGGCACCTGCACATCGAAATAGGATGCATAACAGCAGATTTATTTATGGTGTTAATGTATCGGAGAGGAGCTCATTTGTCTGTCACCGTGTACACTTGACTGGAGAGGATGGAGATTAGCTGTGGAGTCAATGTGACCTTTCTGTCTTACATTCCTCTTTCCTTCTTCCTGACTGTTACATCCCGCTTTGGCATTTTTCTCAAGCTGTGTGTACACAAGGTGACCATGAACTTGCTTTGGGAACGGTCCAAAGCACTGGTGTTTCTTGATCATGTGCCTTGGGCTGCACGATTTAGAGTAATATGAAATACACTTGTCGTCGCACAGGTACTAGAATTGGTACAATTTTGTGTACTGTTTGTTTTCTTTAGCCATGACCCCAATATATAGAAGGAAGTCAAGAACAAATAGATCAATATTGTCACTTGTATTTATCGTTTTATTTATCTTTTGCTTTCTGAATATTTTTTGCTTAAAATATTCAGAAGTAACAAAGACTCTTTTTTTGAAAGACAAGCTGGCATCACAACCTATTCAGTAATTCATAACACAAAACCTTCTAGCCAGATGTTTGTAATGACTCCCCACAGTCTGACAGTTTAATTATTTTTTAGAATGTGCATTATTAGCAAATCTCCTAATGCTTATTGCTTCTGCCTCTTATTTGGCTAATGGGGCCCATTGTTAATTTCTTTTCTCTATGTTACCAGAGTTCAGGAGGACAGCACTGCCGACACTGAAATGATTCAGTGTGGGGGGGACTGGGACAGGCTTGAGCAAAACAATCTCAGCATGATCAAAGCTGCTGAGTGGAAGAAACACTGATTGGAGTGGGGGTGTGGAGGACAGTATGTAGCGTAGTGAAACAGATCACCTCGACACAAAGTTTCTCTTGCGCTGCAGTTTGTGGGATGAAATGGGCGTGCTGTTGCAATCCATTAATCATAACCAGTCAATACCCTTATAGTCTCATGGCGTAACCTCACAGCCAGTCGAGATGTGATACTGTGTCTGCAACTGCGTTATAATTAAACAGTAGCCTCTGCGTCTTCAGTAATCGTATTATTACCTAAGGTGTGACAAAAGACAGACCCGTCGAAAGAAAAACACATGTCAGAGCGTGAGGCCCGGTCAACACTGTACATTGTAATCAAACTGACAAGGGAACAACCTCCATTCTGTAGCACACTTGCAATCTCCGTCTCCATTTACAGTCTCCCCACTTGTACATAATTACCGCATTTCTCCCCTGTAGTGAGTATTACCGGTAGGAGCTGCATCCCTGTAGAGGGAGATAGACGTGTGACACCAACCACTGTCATCAGACACTGGGTGGAGGCAAGGATCAGCAGACAGCTACCACGTAATAACTGTACGCTCAGGAAAGAAGCTGAATTGGACGGGGCGAGTAGTAACCCGTAAAGGGGTGGTGGAATTAAATGGAGCTAGTTAAATGGGTGTAATTTAGAGCTATCCAAATTGTGTTGCAGACTGCAAAGCTGTAAGTGATGCTCACTGATTCAAATCCCACTGTATGATGTCATTGTTCCTCCTCACAATGGAGCAGCGTGGAGCTTTCCCCGTGAATCAACGAGCCACAGAATTAGTTTTGTTTTCACTCTGTCAGTTACCAATGTTTGTTTATTTTTTTCTGTATTTAATGGCAAGACAATAATGAAGCAAATCAAAAATAAATTCACAACGCAACAATGGATCTTGCACATTTATTGACTGCTCTGTTGATAACTGGACAACAACATTTTGTAATCATTTTTCTTGCTAACGGTTTGTTTACATCGGAGAGCGGGCCCTTATTTTTAAGTGCAATCTGCTGAATAGTTCTGAATGCATATTTTAATCTGTGAATGAAGCTTTTTTTTACTGTGAATACAATTACAGAAATGCAACCAGACAAAATTCAGCCTCAGAACCGATCAGCTGGTCTGATGACTTTGGCTCTTGGTTCAGTTTTTTTCAGGACCTCTAACATAGCCATCTAGAGAATAATGAATATCCAGTTCAATAAGGATAGAGATCATTTGGAAGAACTGAACATGATTTATTGAGATGCAGAATTCAGTTATTTGGTCATTAGACTCAGATGACCCATCACAGCAGAACTGGATACCAGAGGTTTTAGGAATTAGGACAGGACCCCCTGGAGTCTAGATGCTGCTGGTGGTGAAGATTAAGATGAATGCTTGGATGGGGCTCTGAGTCACCCGGATGAGGCGGAGACGGGGACGAAGTGAGTTGCACGAATGACAGTCTGAAAAGCAGAATGGCACAAGTGCACTGAGATTTAAAGCATGCAGAACGGAGACTGATTGGCTCAGAGAAAGTAGGCAAGAAAATGATTGGCCAAGAGCAATGATGTCAGCACTGAGTTTGGCAGCGTGGAAAACATGGAAGTGTGGAAAAGAATAAACAAGAAGGCGAACGCCCATGAAAGCAGGCAGATGAGTGATTACAGATCTTCCTTAATGAACTTTGACATAATCTTCATTTCAATACTTTCTTTTTTTTTTTTTTGTCATTATTATTTACAAATGCACTGACCGCAAGCAGACACCAAAAAGCTTCCAGTACCAACAAGCTTGTCCCTTGCCTATAGATTGTGCACATGCAGATACCTCATTGCAACAAATGTAGAATTTCAAACATTTGTGGAGGTTCATGGTAAATATTTCAAACATTTAAAGTTATAGGTGGTTTGAGGTTTAACAAGGTAAAAAAAAAGTGATAATGATAATTTCAGAAAACAGTGGTTTGACAAGTTAAAAAAAAAGCTTAAATAATATCACAAAAATGCATAAATGTAACTCACTGTGTCACTTACCTCTAATAGTTTTTGTGAATACCAGTCTGGTTCTGCTGGGCTTTATTAGGTAAAAAAAAAAAAGCCAATAGCTTCAGAATCAAATTTGTTTCTACCAAAATGCCAGTAGCATATCTGTTAATTGATTACTTAAAAAACACAAGCTGTCACCACACTTTTTTTTTTCTCTCTGGTCTTTTTTGATGGAACACCTGGAGAAATATAATTGGGACACGGTGTAGTATTCCTTACTTTTGTCTTTCTTTTAACAGTACATAGAGGGAATGGACTACATTTGAATCTGACACCTAAGTGTCTGTTTTGTTCTAACATGCATTATTGTGTAAGTGTCTCTCTGTGTGTGTATGTTCATTTTATCTAAGCTGGCACAAAATTAGACACTCCAGTGTCAGATTCTAATTTAGTCCATTCCCTCTATGTACAATTAAAAGAAAGACAAAAGTAAGGAATACTACACCGTGTCCCAATTACTTTCCTCCAGATGTTCCCAGCAACATTTCTGCAGCGTGCACTCTACTCCCTCTCCTTCCTACTTCTAAGTTTGGGTGACAGGCCTCTGAAATACCTTGTCTGTAGAGCTTTTCACAATGCCCCAGATCCATCATTGCAGGGCCATTGAGGCTCATTGTGCGCATCCATTAACTGTATCTATGGTGAAGCCTTACAAAGGGCCAGCTTGAAGAGGGTCACTTGTGCATGGGCCTCAGCCATCATAAATCTGGTGCGGTCCAGACCTCAGCCCCCCCTGTGCTCCGTTAATGGTGCTCTAATCGCTGGTACCACTTCTTGGGTGGGATGGAGGGGAGGTGTGTGTGTTTGTGTGATGGGTGTTGGGGGCTTAAGAGGGGGCAGGCTGTATCAAGCATTATTCATTTATTTCAAAGCAGCTCAGAGACCAATGAGCCCTGACTAATCACCTAGCTTTTAGTTTTTTCCATAAAAGTATTTCCGAAAAAGTGCAAATTGGTCCACCGTTTTAGTACATTTCCTTTGTCAAGATATTTATATTAATCATTGTCTCTATCTCCACGCTAGCACAGCATTAATACCCATATTAATAAAATATAGGCTGCGTACAAGGGATGGTCAAACCCCCTCCTCATTATTGAAGTGGGTCAGTGCCTCCTCACCTCTTTGCTTAACTGTGGAAAAACATATAGGGCTGGAGAGAACTGCAGGGTTAATGGACTCGTATAGAAGAAGAGACCTTCAGTCACATCTTACCATGAATACAGGCTTGTGTTTTGTGTCTGTGCTTGCTCTATTAGACTCGTAGGCAGTTTTTTCTTGCTATACAATTCTTAAAAATTTTAATCCTGCGGTTTAATATGTTGGTTGATGTTCATGCGTACTGACCGCTGATCACAGCACCAAATTTAAGCATATTATAAAAAAATTAGCCAATTCAAAAACTTTAAAATTTTGCAATATCCTTCCCCGCAGCATTTCATAGTTAAAAATGTTTTAAAAAACCACCTATCAGCCCAAAGATTAAAACCAGTTACCTCCCCTTATTTCACCAAAACAGATCGGACTTGTCTGATGTTTTATACCTGTGGAACAACCTTGTAATGGCACACAGAGACGTACAATCTGACTGGGATATGGGAATTTTGGTGTAAATTTTCTTGGCTGTTTTTAAAATTTTCTTGTGGGATGTTTGGTCTGTTAAAGTTTGGGACATGTCAAAATAAAATCCAAATGAATGCCAGTACTTAGCATTCCCCAGAAGACGGTTGGATTGTAATAATGTTATCAATATTAACTGTGAGTGGTTTTAATGCTGTGGCACAGGCTTCCAGAAAAATGGGCTTTTCAGAAATGTTTTCCACTGTCTTTTTATGAGAGCATTATGAATAAAGCTGTGCAAAGAATGAAAACTGGCATTCATACCAAAGTCAGAAGTTCCCTTGTTTAATGTGTTTCCCTGTGCTCTGAATGCTGAGCAGAATCCCTGTAAGCATTGCCATGCAGGTACAAGTGTCCCACTAATTTGCCTGCAGGGCCCGATTAATTCCCTTGTGCTGTAGAACATTGTCTAAACTGGGTTATTTTGAGAAAGCTAAGCAGGATATAAACTGATTTTTAACACTCTGTATTCCACAGTCTGTCCTTTTTTCAAATGAGCAAAAGAATTTACATTTCTTTGCTTTTTTCCCCTCTGCTCACCACCTCCAGCTTTGTAGGCATCTCACAGTCAGAACATCTCCCACTGGAGCCTGTGGGTGTCCTCTCAAGTAAAAGGAGCTCCTGTTGGTGCATCCTACCCACACACATCCAAAGGTTCCCCTCTCTATCCCAGGCAGTACCTGTGAATACTGGCAGTCATCACAGTGTCTGAAACACAAAAGAAACGTGTCTACCTTAATACTGTTTGTGTGCCCAGAGATGCAGCTGGTACTGGCATAAAGAGAAAAGTGCCCCTGCTCGAGCCCCCTTCCAGTCCTCCTCTTTCCTTCATTGGGAGGGTGATCAAACCTCAGAGGAAGATTCAAGTCAAGTGCTGGGAAAACAAAGGCTTTCTTCTCAGAAAAACTGCAGGGTTACTGGTGGACTGTAGCCAGTCAAATTCTCACATCAATTACACCATTCAGATAACAGACTATGTACAATGCTTGTTGTCCAATCATACTTGTGAAGCCCGAAGAGCAGAGTCCTGTACTAATACCAATTATTTTTGGAACATTTAAGAAAATCCTCTCCTAACTTTTTGCTCTTTTTGTTTTGGCATCTGTACATTTCCAGTTAGATTTCAAATTAGAAACTTTTTTCTTATAAAAATGCATTTCCTATCATAATATGTTATTTAAAAAATACAGTTATGTAAAATATGACCTATAAACTTGAGCTTTTTATGCATATGGATTCTTATTAATAAGCAAAGTTACTCGTTACTCTGCCTGTGTACTCTGTTTAATTGGAGGGGCGCTGTATTGTTGGTTGATGAAGAGTTACATTGGAATTGTTGGTTGTTCTAGCTACGGGCTAACCGGCTAAATTTAGCAGATGAGTGACAGGAACAAACAAGTTCAGCAGAAGCAAAGCAGACACGCTGCCTTCGAGCTTGTTGGCCTCTCTGTACAAGTGTGTCTTAATAGCTGTTTTTTTTTCTTCACAATATGTCATTCAGAGCTTGTTGAACACTGTTTATTCAGTGCCAGATGCCACCCAGTGAATAAAAATGGTGGTCAAACACACCATCTTGAGTGGCACTGCGTGACACCTGGTATTTCTCAAGCAAAAAAGCAAGCTGTCATTCAAAATCTGCATATGAAATGTGTTCCTTTGTTTTCTCATTTCTGTAGTCTGCCCCCCAACAGCTGTATATTTCTCCCAAGTACCAAGTAACACAGGTATTCAGCATAATGTAAGCGATATAGTAAATAACCTACTCGGGCGACCGTGGCTCAGGGGGTTGGGAAGCATATCTGTAACCGGAAGGTCGCCGGTTTGATCCCCGGGCTCTCTGTCCTGGTCGTTGTGTCCTTGGGCAAGACACTTTACCCTACTGGTGTTGGCCAGAGGGGCCGATGGCGCGATATGGCAGCCTCGCTCCTGTCAGTCTGCCCCAGGGCAGCTGTGGCTACAACCGTAGCTTGCCTCCACCAGTGTGTGAATGTGAGAGTGAATGAATAGTGGCATTGTAAAGCGCTTTGGGTGCCTTGAAAAGCGCTATATAAATCCAATCCATTATTATTATTATTACTACATTTAATAAGCAGGGGACATTTAATATTAATGGTTCAATAAAAACATGAAGGGATTAGCACACTATCTAAGGGGTATTTTACAATCTAGCATGGCTTTTACATGACGATCAGAAGCTCACAAAACCTCATACTCCATTGTGCACCTAATGTTACTTGACTTTCAGCCTGTGACAGGCCCACTACGTGATTATTTTCTTTTTTCTTCTTTTTTTTTGTGTGGCTCGTTTGGCTCTTTAGCCATCAGAATTGTTGTCTTAAGACCAAGAAAGATGCCAAGCGGATTTATTTTACCAAGTGGATCATCATGGCTTTGCCATATTGGTCCATTTGATTGACCTTTATTATAATTATGTATTTATTTTATTTTCGGGACAGACATGACTGGGGGATAGGACAGGGAGAAAGAATGAAAGAAAGAGAGGGAGAGAAAGAAAACCAAAGGGGAGAAGAGACGGTGAGAAGGGGGGGAAGAAAGAAAAACAAACAAAACACCTGGATCACCTGTATGGAGAAAAAAAAACCAGAAGAGAAAGCAAACAAAAAAAGAGAAACATAATAAAAACAGCACCATCACAATAAACTAGCTAGCAGTAGATAACAGTAGATACTAAATATTAAACGATATTGTGCAGCACGCAAGATAGATAGCGCACAATGTGCTTTGAGGCAGCAGCCAAGAAAGGTGTGAACACCCGTGTGTACACCTGTGTGCATACCTGTGTGGATCAGCATGCTTGTATTCCAAAGGTTTCTCCATGTAACGATGTGCTAGGGAGTGTGGGGAGCCATTGCCCCGTCCACCAGGGCATGAAGCAGGTATGGAGGAGATCCAGGCCCCAGATATCCAGAGGCCCCAGAGTACAAGGACCCGACGTGGACCACCAAAAGGGGGGGAACCGTGCCACCCTCCTGGGAAGAGCTGAGTAGAGCCCCAAAGGAGAGGTCACCCAGCAGCTACGGAGCAGAGGCCAGAGGGGGTTGCAGTGGCGTGCCCGCGGGCTCTGCCGGCAGCCAGCTGTGCCAGAGAGGACCGAGCTTCAGGCCCAGAGGCCAGAAGCCCGAGGGCACCCCATCCCCCGGAAGGGGCCCAGCCGGGCCACAGGCTCCAGGCCCCGCCAATCGGCCACCAGGAGTGAGCCGGTACATACATGAGCGCCCAGCACCAGACAACAAGGACCACCAACACACCAACGTCTGAGGTAATCAGCCACCAGCAGGGAGTGTGGTGAGATAGGCCTCCGTACTTTAGAGGGCCTGAGATGTACCCAGAGAGGTTGAGTCTAAGACCCAACCTGACATATAGACACAGACGAACAGGCGCACGTGGACACAAACGTGCATTCCCACCCCATATACACAACCAAATACTCGGCACTCACCCAACGTGTAGACAGACACAAATAGACACTGCACAGACAGTCACACTCCCCAAACATACTCTATATCCCAGGTCCAGGTACCCCCGCCCCCAGAGGGGCAAGCCGCACCTAAACCCAGGAGATGTAACCCTTCTCTCTGGGGTGGAGGCAAGCGGAACACCTCCTTATCTGCAGTAGCAGGGAGGCCCCGCATCCCAGACCCCAATCTGACGGCCAGCACCTCCTCCCAGCCCCCCAGCCCTGATGGCTAACAGAACCGGGGTGAGTGAAGACCCCAAACCTCCCTACGCCCACTCATATGTAGTGTTGCTGTGTGCTGTTCTAAAGTGCATTTAAAACACAGGAGAGCATGGTACTTGTTTCCTTTCAGAGAGCAGCATGGCTCCTCCCGAAAACCCTTAGTGTCTATATGCATTTAAAATTGAGGGTAGGGCACCAGCGCCAGAGGTGGGTTGGAATACACCGACTATCCTCTGGATGCTGTAAAACGTGCCCACCCCCAAGGCCCTATATGTATGTGTTATGTGAGAGTGTGAGTAATGTGGATGTCTAGGTTGCAGAATAAAATTGAGGCACAGGCGGCCAGAAGGAGACAGAGGGGGAGTGCCTCCCCTGCACCCTGGTGACATACCTGCACCCCAAGCCCTGCGTGTGTGGGTGGGTGTGGTAGAGCGAGAATAGGGAGGCAGCTGAGGATGGGGAGGGAAGAAAGGGAGGGGCAAGCGGCCCCTCCCTGGGGCCAGCTCCCCCCGCTGACCCCAGTAGGCACCCCAGTGATTATTTTCTACTTATCTCTCTTTGAGACATTAGGAATCACTAGAAAACATGATTTAGTGATGGCAACAACAGATTTGGTGCACTCTATATAATTTCTTTCTCTGCTCTGCTTGACTTAGAAGTAGAGATCATTCAAAAAGAAAAATATATTTTAGTATGCTGCAGTTTTGTTAACATTGTCAATCTGACCTCTTTACATAGAATCTGTCCCATAAATATACACACATGTATGCAATCATCACTAAAAGCAACTCCAATGATGCATTGTGCTCTTTTCGATTTATGACACTGTGTCAAAGGTTTAAGAAAATGTTTTCTCTGATGTAATCTTCACACTAACACTTTATTATCAGTGAAGCATGTGGAGTAATGCACCAGGGAAAGCCTTATCAGATATTCATCTGAGATCATTTCCATTGTGTAAACATGAGTGTTGTCCTTGGTAAGGATGTGCCGAATAGTCCGGTGCAGATGATAGATGGCCGGTGTGCCGCCCGTGTGTTTTTCAACACTCCTCCATACGTGCTCATCAGCCTTGGGGATTGATATTCTGCTGATGTCCTGCTTCCTCTGTGTGCCTGGACTAAAAGCAGGGGCTCCACAAAATATTAACTACATATGCAAATAAAGCAGGCAAGCGAATAACTAAATAAAGACAAATATTCACATCTACCTGTTGGATGCTGTTTGGTAATGATTTTACGATCACTCGTGCATACAGTGTGCTCCATTAAATTAATTCTTAGAGTGTGGGAACTCCATTGTGTGCATTCAGTTGCAGATAAGATTATCCATGTTGCACAGTAGCTCATTTTTCAGCTGGTGGAGATTTTGTCAAAAGAGATTATATGTATAATCCCTTTTCAGTCTCTATTTTTCAGGAAAATACACTAAATATATCTAATACAAACATTTGTGTGCTGGAAATAATAAAACAAGCTAAGCCATATAAACACTTACGCATAGCTTATAGTTAAAAGTTAAAAAGCATCTTTCTGTCTTGATATCCAAATTTTGTTGAGTGTCACATTTCTCTCACGTCATGAGTTAAAACAGGCCTCCTACAGTAAACCTGAACATCATGGCAGGTCTAGGTCTTAAAATGACACCAGTACCTGCTGCATATAAATGATGCTGCATAAGAACGACTGACTGACTGCTAAAACCAAAGCAGCACACTGCAACTATAAAACTGTCTTATATGTCAGGAAAACGCAAGAGAGACAGATAAAAGAAGGAATCAGTTGAAGCACTAAAATAAGCCTTGACTCTTCCATATTATAAAGTGTGACTGATCACAGTATCCTGCCATCAGTGATGGTGGAGCTCAATCCGAGACTACTGGATAATAAGGTCTTGCTACCATATTATGATCAGTGCTGATCCTTGACACTGTCGAAATATCTGCTTGTGACTTGTGCTACAAAAACTTTTCACTGTAATTGATTTGCATTATTGGACAAATTCAGATTCTACCATATAATAATAGTACATCTTTAAAAAAAAAACCACACCTTTGGATATGAATGTTTAATGGCTCGCACCCAGGCAGCTATAACCAAGGAATTATTGGCTTTGCATAGCCAATTCATGACTAATGTGTGTTAATGGTATCTCTATAGTTCCTATTCAAGACACTAATCGGCAGTAACTGTGGTGTGTAACATCTAATTAATGATAGATCTTAGCCTCATATGCAATATCTGTCTCATACCTGTCTTGCTAAGGATGTATTTTTCATTGATGCACTTTTGCTCCAGTACGTCTGGAGCAAAAGTGCATAGAGGGCCTTCATAATTAAAGAGAGCATGCTCATCTGCAGTTTGTTGTCCATACTGAAACGAGGGAAATCAATGAAAAACACACAAAGAGCAGCATGTGCAATGACTGGCTTGGCCTTGGTATCAATAGATGGAAATAATGAGCTGAAATTGTTATGTTATCAATTAAGGGTGAGCAGATTTTACACTTAATTGGAATTAATTAGTCTTATTGTACCACGTTGGTTGTCTAATTAAACAAAGAATTATGAGTGTAAAGGCATTTGCGAGGTCACACACCCTCTCATTACATCTGCAATATACTGTATTTAGAAGTTGATTGATTAAAAGATTAATGAATGGCTACTTTTGTTCATTTAACTTCATCTAACCACTCATTTATTACCACATGATGCCAGGCTGAATCTGTTTGTGCGCTTGCATTTACTTCGCCGCACTGTTCTGTATGTAGCATACTTGATCATCTTGACTGTCGCGCGCTGTACTTGCTGCCAGAAATGGGGATACTGAAACAGCAGTATGAAAGGGCACACAGTTATTGTCATTTCTTTCTACTGAGCATTGTTATTGTTTGTGTAACTGTATAAAAAAAAACCTTCCAGCATGCTGCACACGTTTATAATAAAGTCATTTTTGGTATTGTGAATTCTGTGTTTGGCGTTTTAAAAGCATGAAGATGATTTATCCATTTTGGCAGCCATGTGTTGCTACTTGTTTATAAAATGAAGAGTTTATGGGGGTCTTAGTTTTTTTTGTCTTTTTGTTTTTCACTGTTGTCTTTGCCTGGGATTTGGTACTGCTTTCCTTTTGAATCTGTCTCTGTGATGCAGGAGAATAAAACAAATCTAAATAATGTTTTTTGGCATGGATGGGAGTAGATGTATAAGCACAAATATGAATTCTGGTACCTGGTTAAGTGTTGCAGTATCCTAAATTTTCTGGTGTTGTATTAATTGCTTCCAAATCACGGATAGATAGTCCTCTCACTGCTTTAGGTTCATGATTTCTCTCAGTCCTGTTACTCTGTTCTTTTTTTCCATCAGTCTATCCATCCATTTTCTCCCACTTATCCAGTTCAGGTCACAGGAGAGTTGGAACTTATCCCAGTTGTCATGGAGTGAGAGGCAGGGCACACCCTGCACAGATCACAATCTGTCACAGGGTTAAACCACACAGACGTAGATAACAATTCACACTCACCTACAGCCAGTTTAAAATTGCCAGTTAACCTAACATGCATGTCTTTGGATTGTGTGTGGAGGAAGCCAGTGTACCTGTACCTGAGTACATGCTTACTCCACACAGATCAGCTGCTGGATTTGAACCCACAACCTTCTTGCAATCCTTTCTTCTTTTTCTTCTTTTTCTAGCTAAAAATATTTGTTTCAAAAACACAAAACAAAAAAATGAGACAGAATTGCCTCCTAAAACAAATATCTAATCAGCCTGTCACATGGCAGTAAGTTCATCCATTTAGCCATATAGAGATGCTCAAGACGCCCTAATAAAGTTAAGAATCGTAAAGAGAGATGACTAGGTGACTGGGCATGGTTGTTAGTGCCTAGAAGGCTGTTCTATTTCAGAAACTGTTGATCTACTGTGATTTTTTCCCTAAAAGCGTCTCCAGAGTTTACAGAGAATGGTTTGAAATACAGTGTTAACCCTGCGACAGACTGCCGACCTGTCCAGGGTGCCCAGGGATAGGTTCCAGCCCCCCTGCAACCCTGACAAGGATAAGTGGAAGACAATGGATGGACGGATGGTTTGAAATACAGAAAATAACCATTGAGTAGCAGCTCTCTGAATGAAAATATCTAATTGATGCCAGAGGTCAGAGGAGAAAGGCCACACTGCTTTGAGTCTGGAGGTCAACAGTAACTCAAATAAACACACGTTACAACCAAGGTTTACAGAAGAGCATCTCTGAACGTACAGTATGTGAAAACTTGAAACAGATGGACTACAGCAGCAGAAGACCGCACCGGCTGCCAATTCTGTCAGCAACGAACATTGTGCATTGTTTAAACTTCACATTCTTTTATCATCATGGACGCTTCCAGTAGAATAAAGCACCAAGTTACAAAGTTCAAACTGGTTTCTTGACATCACAACCAGTTCGCTGTACTTAAATTGCCTTCACGGTAACCTGATTTCAATTAAATAGAGCCCCTTTGGAAATGTTTGCTCTCAACACCTATCATCGAGTAAAGTGTTGATATTAAGGTGTTATTGTATTACACTATATATTATTATCTGATGCCAGTTTGAGCAATTTATTTTTTAAAAGAATTTAAATTGAATCTAAAGAAGCAAAAAAAGAGTGAAGGGATTTCATAATTGCTGTGTTTAGCTCATCACAGTAGATTGTTTGACACATCTGTCAGAGCTGACTACCACTTTTTTATTACTATTCAGTAATGTTCTTCATGTTATTACTGACATTTTACAGATGCTAAAGAAATAAGATGGTGTATAAAACATTCTTGAATTGATTTGCACTCCCATATCAAGTCCAGCATTCTTTGACAACGCGTGAATGAAAACCAATGCTCCTTAGACTGTCTATGCTCCGGAGCTTTGTTCATGAGTCGCTTGTCACTTTAGCTCTCGGCTATCTATATGAATGACTGACTACAATAGAGTCAGCAGACAGGAAAGACTTGACTAGCCAGTGGCCTCTTTCCCCCCTCCATATAGACCATAATGTAACATTGATCTCAGGACTCTCTACATTTATTAGCCAGTGATCATGGAACTTCCTGTGTAGTCAGCACCAAGATCCCAGTAACATATTTGTGCTTATTGGAAGAAATTATCCACTTATTGTGCGAATGTGGCCAAGGGACCCAAAGCTTTAATGACAAGAGGGTGATGGAATGTCAAGCATTTGAAAGCATGAATAAATCTAACAGTACTCGAGGGATTCTTTGTTTCGCTCCTTTTTTGCTTGCTGTTCTCTTTTTCCAGCTCAAGTTTTGCATATTCTATTTCATTTGAAAATTAAAATCTCAAACGTATTTCTCTGGAGTGAGTTGCAGTTGCTTGATGTAATTGCTCCTTTTAGTCAGTTTCAGGTTGTGCGTGAGATGGCTAGTGCTGCTGTGTGTGCAAGTGTGAGAGAGAGAAAGACAAAGTGATGGCCTGGGTGTCTTTCTGTGCATGTGCATGGTTTACGATTACATGTCCTCTGTGGATCGCATCAACCAGTCATGCAAGAGAGACCAGAGCAAGATGAGAAATGCCTTCAGTGCACTCGCAGGCAAGAACAAGTGACATTGAACGTTCATATACAACCTGAAAGTCTCATGCTCAGCTGATATGCATGTTATGGAGAAAAAGAAAATAGCTTTCATCATATTCATGTCAGTCCACGCCACCAAGCTCACTCCCAATCACGTAATCAGCCGTCCCTCCATCTCTCAGTTCTGTGACCAGTGTCACAACTGTGTTGACTGAGAATAATGGCAGGGTGGAAGCTGATAAATGAGAGCCGATAAATCAGTATCACGAACAGAGGAAGAACAATATCTGCTGAAACAGAGGGAAACCCATTCGAGAGATATCTGTCTGCCGTCAGTGTGAACACAGGGAGGTATAGATCAAGGCTGGTGCAACTGCAAAAAAACAAACAAACAACCAAAACCTGGGACTCCAGAGCAGTTCTCTTACACTCTCTGCTAGTGAGACAACACAAGCAAAAATGATCTCATATTATACTTAGTCAACAATCGCATGGAAATGAATTTGACTTATTCTACGCCGCTGACACTACACAAATACATTAAAGACTTCATGTGGCCCACTGTGCATTCTCTGTCATCCAGCCTGCTTACTTATTCATTCAAGGTAGCTTGCAGGAGCTGGGAAACTATAAGAAATATGTTCTTTCTCCTCCAGGCCAGAAATTTCTATCGATAGCCTGGGTAGCATCCATCTTCCCAAAGTCCACCAAAGGTCAGGAGCAGCATAACTTAGAAGCTGGTTTGCATTGGATTCTAGTCTGTATTCTGCATGTTTACTGACAGTCCCCCCCATGGAGGCTGGGTGGCTCTGTGACACTTGCGCAGCCATCCACACACACACACCGAGGAGCTGAGATGGCTGTCTTGTAAATCTGCTATGGTGTAGGGGGTGATGGTAAAAGCATTGTTTCACAGTCAATAAAAGTGGTCCTGGGGTGCTTGTAAGAACAGCAATCTGCAGCAGTTTTCCAAGACAACATCTTGGGAGTACCCAAGGGGGGTTTAAGTTGAGTCCCACCTCGTATTTGGAGTTAATTTTTCGGATAAAACCTAAAATAATAATGTGCCCGCCACATATTGCAGAATCTAATGGGAAAAGATATGGTGTCACTGGAAAGCAACATGCACACGAGAGCCAAATCTCACCCCAGGAGGGACAGCAAAGCCCATAATGCTAGCCAGCAATTAATAGCACATTCATTATTTATTGTTTAGTGTTTCTGAGGTGTTTTTTTTAGCATACATTTTGTGTGACATTTGCATAAACTGGCGGAAGAAACTGCTGTCATTCATATCCATATTAATCCATTTTAAATGGGTGTTTGCACCCATTTGTCAGCTAGCTAAAAATGTGCAAATGAGATAATGTTTTGAACATTAATTTCACTCAACCTTGCTAGAACATATGGCATATTAATGATGAAAATCACTCAATGTCAGTGAAAAGAATCTTCCAAATACTGTAACATCCTTTTCACTTTCTTTTAAAACATACTCCTGCTGCACTCCAACTATAGCAAACAACTTTCCTTGCATTAGTCCACAGTCTCTAACAGTACATGTCTATAAATGGTACAAAGCTATATGTTTTGGGTGAGGATACTGAAGGCACTGTCTAGCAGCTGCCTTTATGTCCTATGCCAGGTACCTTAGGGGATAATCCATGTTGTGAAATTGAAGTGCAGTGCTGGAATATCAATACTTTTTTTCCTCCCTACTGGGAGTTTTAAAAAATGGAACAGAATTTGACTTCTTGGAGCCGGCTGGAGCAATGTAAACATCGAGATGGCAATATGGCAGGATGGGAGGTGCTGTGGAGGAGATCTTGCTGGAGAGGAGGCATAAATGAGATAGTAAAGTTAAAAAAAAAAATGCATCGCGTCAATTTAAAAAAAAAAAAAAGTGGCTAAAAAAGGCAACAGCTATTTATTTTCTAGTGTACATTGTAGAGATTAGCAAGAGCTAGCTTAGCATAAAAACTACAAGCATGGTAAGCATAACATGATAAGCAAACAATATATTCTATTAGGATCGAACGCATTCCAACTTAACGTGTTATTGTAATCACATTACATTTTCCAGTAATGCAATAATGTGACGCGTTACTGTACTGATCTCGGTAATAATATAACAATATAATTAACTGTAATATTAGTATGTTGTTTTATGCGTTACATAATCTGCCGCTTTTCACACCGACAGAAAAACCTTTTTTTTCCTGTTCGTTTGTGAAACAATCAACTTTTTTTAGTTGATGTGCTTAAAGGAGGAAAACGGTGAAGTGATCTACAGCTTTTGAGAAGTGGTGATATAGTCATTTCTTTTCGCCTCTGTCAGTGCGCCCCAGGGCAGCTGTGGCTACAATGTAGCTTGCCATCACCAGTGTGTGAATGTGTGCGTGAATGGGTGGATGACTGAATGTAGTGCAAAGCACTTTGGGGTCCTTAGGGACTAAGTAAAGTGCTATACAAATACAGGCCATTTTACCATTTACCATTTTTATTTTTATTGCACAAAAGAAGTGCATAATGATGAAATGCAAACTGCATTTGGGATAGAAACATCTGCATAATATTGCTAATACAACTTCAACTTCTTGCAACCAACTGCACAGACATGCTAACACAAAGCTAGCAAGGAACCCAGAATAGTATTAAAGCTGAGCCCATGCCGACTGTAGACTAGCAGGCAGACCCTGAACTTTAACAAAGGGAGTAATGAGGAGTCAGGCTTGCAGTCTCCATTTATACCTGTATATGTTTCAGTAGAATCATTGTAGTGATCACTTTAAAGTCCGTTTGATCTTTGTCTATTTGGTTTTCATCTTTGCTTTGTGTTGCCAGCTTTATGTTCATACATATAAACCAAAAAAAAGATTGTGTGTGTGTCCTCGTTAGGATATGGATGTGTGCATAAGTGTACCCTGTATAAGTTTTATATCGTTAACTGATAATTATGTGGCAATGAATTTTAGGTAATTTTCTTCAGAGTAAAATAAAAGTAATATAACAAGGAAAGCAACTAATTCATTTATTCAGTAAGTAATTAAGTTTTTACCATTTCCAAAGGAATGTTGTTTTTTTTAAGCAAATTAACACTTAGCAATGATTCATTCAACCATAAGAAAAGGCACAGTGTCTACACATAAGAGACAATTTAGCAAGGAACCAATATTAAATTGTGTCTTCAGGCACTGTGTTACTATCAGCCTATCACAAAAACATGATAACATAGTTTGACAGGCGTATAATAGTAGTTTGGCATAGCTTGTTGGTGATTTCCAAAGAGCTATTAGCCAAAACTTGACTTATCTGGTATATCTAAGATATTTTAGAAATATCAGGAAACTGACAAGTGCAGGATTGATGAAGAAGTAGCAGGCCTAAAAAAAACTGTCTATAACAGATGAACAGTATCTAAAAGTCCTGTCTTTGAGGAGCAAAGACTTGAGACAGGACCTGAGATATACATCTAGCCTTTTAGTTGATCCATAGCAGTGAAGGTCTCCAGTCATCTGTAAAACACAGAGGAGGGTCTGTCGTGGTTTGGGGCTGCGTTTCAGCCAGGGATGTTGGGGATCTTGTCAAATTATTAATGCAGAGTAATGCAGTCAGATTTTGAGTTATGCAAAATAACCCAAGACTAGACTGAAAATCAGTGGCAACAGGTCTAATGGAGTGATGAATCGAAATTCAGACAGTCTGTATGGAGGAAGGCCAGGAGATCAGCAAAACAGGGAGTATCTACTGCAATCTGTAAAACCTAGCAGAGGTCCTGTCATGGTTTAGGGTTGCATTTCAAGATGATCCCACACTGCTGGGGATCTTGTCAAAATTGATTACATTTCAAACGCACACAAGGATGGTCAGATTTTGATGTACCTTGCAGTACCATCTTGAAAGCATCTGATTGGCAATGGCTTCATTTTTCAGCATGAACCCACACACTGCCACTACAGCAAAAGCATATCAGGATAGAACAAAATAAAATCGATTGGCCTGCTCAGAGTCTGGACCTCAACATTATTGAAGCAGTGCGGGATCATTTTGACAGACAACAGAACAAAAATCAGCCAGCAAAGAAGAACTTTGAATGTCCTTCATGAAGCCAGGAGAACTATTCCAAAGGACTACTTACATAAAGAACACATGTCAAGGAGAGTTCACGGTGTGTTGAAGAATAAAGGTGGTCATTCAAATATTGACTTTCAAGCTCGTTGGTATTGTACAAACTTTGCTTTTACCTTTTATGCAGTTTTCCAGGTGTCTTTGCACGTTTCAATAAATAGCGGTTCCCATTCCCTATTTTCCTAGCAGAATATATAGAAACAGCAGATGAGTCGGAACTTTTGGACTCTATGTTTATTTTATGGGAAACAAATGAGTTTTTTTCTTTTAAGGACTGAAAAACTATGGATACACAGTTTGGGCACATCAGCGCAATCAAAGGGATTTTATGAAAACCCTTTTAAGACGTTGATTCACTAACCACATCTGTCCCTGCTCAAGATCAAAGTAAAGAAAAACAGTTAACCAAAGGTTTAAGTGGTGTAAGCCTTCTATCAGGAGAGCAGAAACAAAGGGATATACAAAAAACCCCACCAGCCATCTGACTTAAAAACTTGAAAGTTAAAGGGAGTAATTTGGAAAAGCAAATTTGATTCGGTCGCAGATGAAACAACACTTTGAGGTCAGGCAGTTCATCGTTAAACATATCATCTGACTGGGCACTGTAAAATGTTATGTTGCTTCTGGCAAATGGAGGGCAGGGTTATGCATACAGCAAGATAAATGATACACGCCGCACAAGGTCATTTGAGGTCTGCAAGAATAACGCCGTGGCTCACGCAGGATATATGAAAGACTGCTAAGAGGTACAGGATGTGGAACTGATTAACACAGATCAGCACACTGATTACACCAACTGAAAAACAAAAGCCAGGTACGGTTCACTGGTTATTCTCTAACAGACATTCATTGTGCTTTGTGTGACGACTACAAAACCAAACCCGCTCCTGTCTAATTTGGTTGAATTAATAAGCCATGTCCACATCTATTCAACTTGGCAAATGGTGGCTGTGAATTACAAGTCCCAATGTAATAGAGGAGAGAGCGGAAACGAAAGGCAGGTGAAGGCCAAACGACTTGCACGTGACAACTGAACACATCGTTACTGCCGCAACTCCCACGTAGAGCACACACACACACACACGCACAGCTGTTCTTGTTCATCCTCCCAAATGTCCCCGGAGTCAAGATACACGCAGAGTCCCTAGAGGCAGTTTTTGGAGGCGTTCTTCATTTTGAGGTCAAGTCCAATCTGACCTACAGTACAAATCCCTGATGGCAGAGAGGTGCTGGATGGATTTGAGTTTGCCATGAGCCTTTGACCTTGACTTGCTTTAGGGACACACACAGTGTTCCAGAATGAGCTTATTGTTTAGCGTGTACCCTTCCAGCCACACAACTTATCATCTATAGCCTAATATTGGCCTTAAGCGATTTGATTTTATATGTATATGCGAGAAACAAATAAATAAGGATTTAAATGATTTAATTCTTGCTTCTGGCAGAATGTTGTAGAATTATTATTTATTTTTGTTTTTGTTTAACACTATTGTCCTTTGAGATAGCTTACATAATTCGCAATCTAATTAAGCCTCTGCAACAACGTTGAGTTTCAGTAAGAACAAATGAAGAGGCAGTTTTTAGCTCCAAAATTAGCATTTTATTTGGAAGGTTGGGGTCAGAGATGTATAATTTGTGTTCCAGTACACATGGTTATCCACAAAGCTTAAGTCCAACACCTTTTTCCAGTCTTAAAGCTGATTCCGTAATTAGTGCCGAGCATAACATCCCACCCCCACCCCCAACCCTTTTTGGTACAAATTCAACAGTTGTGCTGACAAGATCACTACTTTAATTTCTTTTTTTTTAAGTGTGTGTTTTTTTTTCTTTTTTTTCTTACAAAAAACTCTCTTAACTTCTACACATTTAATGTCACCCAGATTTTTATTTTTTTTTCTTTCCACTTTGTAAATAAATTTGGGAAACAACAATTTTTTTCCTTTCTGTTGTCATGAAAAGATAAAAACATGCAAAAAACTTGAATTTGTAGTTCAAATTATACATTTACAAGTTTGGAACTTTTTGCACTTCTTCATATACTACATCAAAAGAAAGGATAAAGAAAAAAAAACATTATGTACACATTATCTTATCTTTTTACAGTGAAGTAAAACTTGAAAATACCAGATGATGACTAAGGCAAATGAAGTGTACATAGATTAGACCAAAAAAGTTTTTTGTTGTTTTTGTAAAACACTACATCACTTCAAAAAAAGAGAACAAAAAGCTGCTACAAAAGTATGATTCATAACTCCCTTTATTTGCAACCAGCTGCATAATTTTTTTTAATTTTTTTGTGTTTTTTTAGTGAGAAAGTCTAGATGTCTAGCATACTGTACAGTGTTGCTCGTAACTGTTTTTCTTTTCCAACCAAACTAACAAATGATCCTTCATTTCTTCATCGTTGTGGTTCATTTAAATAATCCTCAACAAACAGGAGCATTTTGTAACCAAAGGAGAAAAAAAAAAGCATGTAGAAGCATACCAGAGTGTAACATACTTTGTTTGAAATCACTCCAAAAGTCAGTACCATTAAAGCCTTGAACATAAAACTAATCATTTAGATCCAAAAAAATGTACAAAAAGGCACATTATATCCCAGTGCTTCTGTACTGTGAAATTCAAGTGTAACTGAGCGCATTCAATACCAACAATCTGAATGGTGACAGTCCACCAGTGTTCCCTCCCACTTCCTCCGTAACTGGACCACAGTCTATGCCTAAGCTTTCAACAAGCATATGTATGCGTAGACTACAACAATAAGCCTAGGTTGGTTGTTTTTTGAAAAAAATTCTGAATCAATGTTTATTTTTTTGTTTATTTTCTGTCATGGTTCTACCTTTCTCTCTCTCAGGGAATATCAGCTGTCCATGTCCATCAACAGGAAATCTTTCCTTTTCTTCATTTTTTTTCTCTCTCATCTTTATATCCTTCAGGGCGTGACTGTGTGTCCTAGTCGTCACTTCCACCGTACATGTCTGCCAGTTTTCTAAAGCGAGGGCCCCAGTCGTTGAGGTAATCGTAGTCCTGGTCGCCCCCGCTGCTGGAGGAGTTGAGGGAGCTTAGGGAGCCAGCTGTGGAGCCGCTGCCCTCGTAGTCGAACACTAGCAGGGAGTCGTAGGGAGGAGCGGTGGGGTCATTGTCTGCTGCCTTGAGTCCCTGTACAAAAAAAAAAAAAACGTTAGATGAGAAGATTAAACACAGTCTCCAACGAGGAGTGAGTCACGTAAAAATAACTCTCTCCCACCCACTACCGCACACAAATGGCTGTACTAAAAACAGTCGGTCGCTCCCTCCGCACTTGCTCAGGAAATAAGGATTAATCAGGCTCTACTGTTCCTGTGTGTTTCCTCTGTGTTGTTTCATTGGGATTCTCCTGATGTTTCTAGGCTGCTGGCTTGATCGAAAGCCAAGATTGAGCATGACCAGTAGCCTCAGATGACAGTTCCATCTCCCCTTACCCCAACTAACACTCCTCTGGCTTTGTACAGGGAGCACGACTCTGGCACCGACACATGGTCGTCTATCATCAGATCAAAATATTTGTAACATTTTATATCTGAATGTGGCCTAAACACTACGCCTAACTGTGGAAACCAGCGAGAACGTGTCTCTGTGTGTTATCGTGAAGCCCGCAGTGCTGGTGGGAGCGGTTCTACTTTCAAGATCATGTTTGACATTCCAAGAAATCCTCACACCGGTGTGAAAAGTCCTCATGGATTGTTATTGATTTCCAGCCTCCTTCCTTAACGGGACTTGGGAGAGTTGATGGATTGCCAATCTAGGAGTTGAGATGTGCTTTGGCCATGAACCATGTGGATCCAGGCTTCATTTCTCCCTTTTACCCCCTGGAACTGAGGACACCCAACAAATAATAAATGAATTAAAAATAAAGTGGAGCAACATAACGCAGAGAAATGAGACCTCAGCTCGCTGGGAACTTGTCGAAGATTTATAGTTTCCTCCGCACTGCCATTACAGTGCTGAAATGCTCTCAAATAAAAAGATGTACTGAATTAAAGTGCCCGGGCACTTAGCGATTATTTTCCACTTGTTAGCTTTTTGTTAAGTATTTGCTCAGGGCTGTGGTGCTGATAATTTTGTGGGAAATATGACAGATGGATCGTTCATTACAATTACAACCATAATCGCTCTGCTGGTTATAGCCCCCTCCATCTACAACCACAACCCCACTGGCAGTTTCATAAGGTTAGTCAATCACGGAACTCACTGTAATTTCATTGTTAACTGAGTCATACACCGCACCGAAGATAATAACCACTCTTAGTAAAATGGTGAACTCGCTGTCTCTTTTTTGTGCCACGGTTAACAAAGAGATGTGCAATCAATCCACTGTAATCTCTAGGCACACCTAACCCCGCCAGGCTCTATGTAAAACAATGAACGCCATCATTTAAGGTTTGCGTCCCTCTGTGGAGAGACGTCCCACCTGTGGACAACAAAGGTCATTTGAAGTTGGTGCTATTGTATTTAAACTACCCCCTCCCCCTCTGTCAGAACAAAGCAGGAGTTCAGTAATAGACCTTTGTTTGTCAGATTGTCAAGTTAAAGTCCTTCTGCTAAACCTATTCCTATTTTTTGTCCATCTAATTTAATTAGGAGACACAAGCTCCTGGGGCTTGTGGAGACCATTCAGGATGGAGATCAGACACACTCCCCCTCCCCAGCCCTCGCTGTCTCCCTGCTCCTCTGGCAGATAGCCCTATCAGTTAGGTCGGATTCCAGCTCCATGTGCATGCTGAAGCTACCATGACTGAGCTTTAGTGGCAGTCAAATTTGGAACTAAAAACAGGTCAGGGTGCTCGGAAATGTCTCAAAGGCCTTGCAAGCACTATAAAATGATATGTTTAAAAAAAAGCTAAAGAAAAAAATAAGTGATCAAGAATGGTTTAAACTGTCAGGCTGTTACTCGCGGGACAGCACAGACTATTACATTTCATCACATATTAGCTGTTACGACAAGTAACATGGCTCACGGTGAGATTAAAATAAGAGGTGCCTGAGTAAAGGGATCTGAGAGATAGATGTTCGGGGGCAGAGCAGAGAGAGCTAGCTCTAATCTAAAAACATGGGCACCATCCAAAAACTAGGGGAGAACTCCATTTGTAATGCTGTGAAACTCTTGTCTGTTGGAGCTTGTGAAAAATATATGACTGCTCTTTTCATTTTACATTCTCCCTTCATGCTGGAGTCAATGATGGCCTGAGGCAAACGAGGGCACGCCGAGCAGTTCACTGCGATAGAAAGCCAATGTATTGCTTCTCGCATCTCCTATTTCTATATCCTGACACATCTATAACTCTACTTTGGCAGAAAATGAGGAGAAAAACAATTATATCCAAGTGAGTTAGCATCATGTACTTTTTGGGCTTTATACATGTTTGAGTGGATATTTCTGAAATGAAAAAAGTTTAAACTTTCTGCTGGGAAAAGATGAAAACAATTCTCATAACGACTGATTCAATTTAAAGTACTTCTCTGTCAACTACAAGGGAGCGAGCAACTCCTTGATGCTCAGTCATATGAGCCAAATTGTTTATTTAGACACAAGTTTATTATAAGAAAACCAGTCAGCTTGGAAATGAAATTCAAGCTTTGCAAGACCTCTGATCCTTTTATTTCAGCTCTTATCCTTGGATTTGATTTTCACCTCACCGCAAAATAATGTCAGATTTCAACAACATTACTGGCTGATGTTTTTACCTCATTGATGAAGTCTCCGATGTCTCCGGGGTGGGGTGCTGCTGACCTCATTGGGTACTGTGGCTCAGGGTGGAGGGGCCTCTCGTCTAGACGGCGGATTCCCACCGGCTTGATGGCATCGGGCTCTATCGTGTCCGGCTGCTGGAGCTGACTCAGGTCATAATCCTGGGGAATACAGACAGAAGGGACTTAGCTAAGCACCGTGGCAAGACCCCAAACTGAGTATGATTATTTAAATAGGTAAGCACATCCTGTGCTGTAAGTAGGAAGAAGTAGTTCAGCTCAGTGGAGGGGAGATTTTAAAGTTAGAATCCAGCGAGAAGAGTTGAGGGAACACGAGGGAAACTTTAATCTTCTTGTCTGTGAAGTACAAGCCCAGGGACAATTTGACACATAAAAAAGCGCCAGCGCTGAGGGGGGGCCAAGCTGAGGACCACATCATACGCTGCAGAGTGTTTGTACTTGGGCGGTGTGCTGCAGGAAGGATGTGCAGGCGACTGTTTTGCTCTAATCAATGCCCAGACACGGGATGGTGGATATGCATAAGCCATTTCTAATCCTATTAACATTACCAAGGCAACCTGAATGGCTCGCAGTTTGCGCAAAGTCATGGGCAAGGAAGAAGGAGGAAAAAAAGGGTGAAGAGAAAAAAAGAGTTAAGAGCGAGAAAGAGGCTGTGGTGAAGAACAACCCAGCTGAGCTGAATGACTGAATGGTATCAGGGTGACAGCAGATATGATAGAGAAAATGCCATTTGAGAATCAGAGTGTGTGCCTAATAAGCGTGCATGATGGATTGTCTCTCTTTAAGAGATTTTCGTAATCCATCCATCTCTAATATGCCCCTTCAAAATTGTCTTTGCTCAGTTGCACACGTACCTACACACAGACACACGAAAGAGTGGAAAAAACGTGCAGATATTCTTGAAACAATTTTACAACAAATCCTCAAATGAAGCACCAACATCCTGAATAGAAAAAACACAACCAAGCAAGAAGTCAGTTTACAAGTACTTTACTCCAGACATTTTTTTGCTATTTGATTTAATACCCAATAACAAAAGCTCTGTTGGTGAATGGGGTATAATAACAGTCACATGCCACACGAAAAAGGTATCCATCATCTTTGGCTCATTTCAGTCCAACTCCCATTTCACCTTGTCTAAGGTCGTGCTCCAGAAGGGTCAGGAACAAGTGACAGGAATTGCAATGGAGCCATATAATGGCTTAACTATGCAGGAAGGTCTAATGATACACCAGCCCCCTTCAGGGATCAGACTCTTCACACATACGCTGGCCTGATGAAATATTTGCCACCGGCGTTCATGACCCACATTCAAAGAAGACTAAACATTGTTAAGCATCATACACCCCATATGTATGTGTGTGTGTGTGTGTGTGTGTGTGTGTATATATATATGTGTATATATATATATATATATATATATATATATATATATATATATATATATATATAAATAAAAACATGCTTTCAAATGCAAGGTGCCTGTTAGAGGATTATGTTGTCGTTCTGTTTTACTGTGATACATTTGGTCGACAGATTACTACCATTCTCATGTCCTTGCAATTATAAGCTTATCATTAGCTCAGCATAAAGACTAGAAATAGGTCTGCTTGTTAGCAGTTCCCCATCTTCGCTGAGGTTACTTCTTACTGTGCAGATCTGAGCATAGTTTTCCTTTTCTTATATACAGCAATATTAATAAAACAAGAGTAAAAAAAAAAAAAAAAGAAATCCAAAAATTTTAAACTATTTGAAAGCTGTAGATGTAGTTCAGTAATTATTTCCTTTTGCTCAGGGTTATGAAAAATTTAAATAATGACCAAAGGTGCAAAAAAGCAAGCGCTATTTTCTAATAAATTTGGAGTTCTCCTTGAAGTTAAGTCATAGTTCCTCTGATGTGCAGAATGTCTTCTTATCTGTGTAACAGGTGGTTAATTTGTTTCATTTATTGAAAAATAAATCAAAACCTTTCGGGTTTTTCCAAAGCATGCCTTCAAAGCCACACTGGGTTAGGTTAAGGTGAAGGAAATTTTCCTGAGGTCACTTATGGAAGCAGATGGCTCTTTCTCTCCCATTTTTTTTAACTTGCAAACCTGTCCGCAACTGCCTGTCCATCTGTCATTATTTCCTTATTATTACTTTTTTCAATGTGTGCTGAGTGGGTGCCTGATCAGCTGTCTGCCTTTGATGAAATGCGTACTTCACAGAGCAATACAAAACCAGGGCAATGGCAGCAACAACTAAAATCATATACTCTGAGCGCACCCAATGGTCTGACACTTCAATTTCCTCCCCAGCGGGAGATAGGGAGAACAGAGGTGGGCATTATAAAGTCCACGTTGCTGGGAAAGTCAGGTCTATTTTTTACCCAACACTGACTTCGCCGATTCCACAGACAAGACCATTTTCTCCTGGCTCCCTGCCCTTCTCAGCACCACTCAAAATGGAAGCTTGTTTTCCCTCAATAAATTGCTGCACCCGCTCGTTTGCCTTTGAAGGGTGTTATATCATGTGGCTGTTTCCTTTTCAACATGTTTTGGGCCGCAAGTTTGTGCATTTTGTGCTGGAAAGTGAGGACGCGAATACACAAGTGGTTCAGTCCCTCCTGTCTAATCACTGGCAGATGTGTAATGGCTTTCCAGTCGTATTGTTACCTTAGACAGGGCTTCATTATTGTGCCACAGCAGATGTCTGTCTCTAAATGACATCAGCTTACCAATTACAAGTCTCCCAGGCTAATTTGCTCCTGCTCTGGGTCAGGCTGGGGTCTCCCGCACATTTCTGCTATATCTAAGCCACCAAAGCACTTCAGCAAGCAGCAAGAAAATAGCCCATTTGGTATATTACTGCCTTTTTTTTATGAAATGATTCCATTTTGCTAACAAGGGGTTATTAGGACAATTGAATTTGTGCCTGTGTGTGAGTCTGATCAGTGCGGGATGATACAGAGATGTGACTCTCCCGATGCCTGTGGCAATGCATGTCTGTTGTGTTGGTGTTGCGAAGCGGAGAGCAGTTCCAGTTGAGAGACATTCCCAATATTTCTGGAACGAATTGGATCAAAATGTGTTTGCCTTATTGATTCGAGCTTTCGATTTCCAGCTCCCTCCTAGAAAAAAAACTTCCAATTTACGTCTTACAATTCATTGTGAATTGCTGAAGTGTATCCTAAAGCGGCACAATGAGCAGACCTCATGCTAGAATGAAGCATTGTAAGTCTATGCATGCTTGCAAAAGAATCTAGGTGGTCCTCTATGTCCTCTGTAGCTTCAGCTATGCAGAAATTGCTTCCGTGCTGCATAAATATGCCCTGAATATTCCACACCAACAAAGACCACACACTGTACAGCTAGATGATGTGTATAGCATGGCATTTCTCTGCAGTGTGAATAGACTCCTAAGCTGCAATAACACAAAGGTTCTCCACAAAACAAGAAAAGAAAGAAAAAGAACAAAAAGTTGTTTGGATAAACATATAAACATGTTACAATGCAAAAAGAATTTTAGAAATCTGAGCATTATTGTCATTATTATTAACTTAAAAATGTGCTGTTGTGGAATTTTGATACTTTTTGGATACATCAAAGAATTACAGTTATTTAGGACCATTAAAATCTGGTTTATTAACTGCCCCTGAGATGTTTTCTTGTTTCATATCTCCCTATACTAAACTATGCTGACACAGTCCAAATAAAAAAAACCCCCCAAAAAAACCAGAAACTTTGAATTTGTAAAGTATTTCTCTGTTACTTTCTTTATTAATGCCTAATTGATATAGACATCAAGACATACAGTAATGTGCAAAAATCAAAAACAGAGTCTCTATAATTATAACCAACTAGATAGTCGATATATGGTACAATCACCTTTACTCTTTGACACACCTGAACTCTCCCTGGCAAGCTTTCCTAAGCAGTCTTCAGGAATAGTTCTCCAGGCTTCTTGAAGGACACTGAAAGCTGATTGACGGTGGTCTATCATGTGTTTTTCTATTCAGGTATACTTTTATTTGGGGTCTTTGTCATGCTGAAACATTTCCATGTTGCAATTAAATGCTTTGCAGATGATACTGCATGGTAGATAAAATCTGATTGTACTTTGCTGCGTTCATAATTCCATGAAGTTTGACAGTGAGAGCAGACCCAAACCATGACAGAGCCTCCACCGTGTTTTACAGTTGGCTGTAGACTCTCGTGCCGTACTTCTGTCCTGATCTTCTCTGAACATACTGACAACAATTTGAACTAAAGATTTCACACCATAAGACTTTCTGTTAATTTTGATTATAGTACTTGTGTAAGTTTGCATCACTCAGCCTTTGTTTGCCTGATGGATACGGATTGTTTTTTAGGCGAACTACTTCAGTTTCCTCAGTTCTTTTTAGGGCACAGTGCACATCGTGGCGAAATATGCCAAGTTTTTGGACACTAGCTCTTTGGGAATGACTTTCTTGGTGCAAAAAATACTTTGTTAAATACCTGTGTTGTCTGTGGTATTTTCAGTAGATTCAACTAAATTGGGGTGAGGGTGTTTGCTAGTAACTAATACAAGGCATAAAATGAAAATTCACAATTATCAATTAAGTTAAACAAAAAAATCCCTGAAAATAATCAGGTACAAGGACTGGACTGAAAATGAGTGAAAAAAGCAGCAATTATCCATAAAAACATTTGCTGCTTTGAAAGATCCTTTAGAAACCCAGGGAAACTATTGCTCAGGACCATTTTAAAAACAAGAACGTCTGGCTCCTTGTAAACAAAATATAAAGAATTGTGGGGTAGCTCAAGGCTTGCGCACAGTACTCTATGATTCATTTATTATTTATTATTAATTTAACTTTTCAATTCAGCACAGTTTGGGTTTTATATCGTTTGTTTGGGGCTGAATAAAAAAGCAGACACTGCCACAAATGTCATCAGATTCTCTTAAAATCATTTAAATCCTGGTACAATTCACAATCAGTAATTAACATCTGTTGTTACCTATTCTATTGAGAACAGCAGATTTTCTGATTCTTTAGAGGTGCACCCAAACTGTTATGATTCTTACCTGATCCTCTTCTCCTCCACCTTCTTCATCATACTTCAGGATGTTGTCTCTCACGTCATCCTCAGGATCGATAAGGAGCTGCTTAGCCTGACGTTCTTTATCACGACGCTTCATCCACACCACAAACATCAGCACGAGAACTAATAGGCAGAAAGAAAAGCAGCTCTCATACAATGAAAAATAATAACCTGCATATTTTCATTCAAATGTAATCGGATCCAGTGTTTTAGAGCTTGGACGTGGGCCTGATCAAGGCTATCTTTTTGTTAATCCTGCGGTAATCTAGTGATATCTCGGATAATGTTTAGCTGTCTTTATAATCCCCGTGTGCGTTCCCGTGGTGTGCTGTTTGAGAGAGCCACTGAGACACTCACTGAGGAGGATGATGATGCAGAGCAGAATGGAGATGATGGCGCCTGTGCCTAGGCCGGCAGCCATGATGTGCTGCTGGTCAGTGCAGTCTCCGTTGATGTCGCACTGGCACACTTTAATCCGCAGGTAGGAGGTGTTAGACATGGGCAGGTTGCCTGAGTCCGTGATTATGATGGGGATCTCATAGATACCACTTTCAAGGAAGCCAATCTTCAGGCTCACCTGAGCATAGTCACCTGAGAGACGGACAGGAGAAAAGAGCTGTCTTAGCACCTTGTTAGAGGAAACACATTTCGAGTGGTGAGTCTAAAGATTAAATAACTCAGGCTGTTTAAATATAAAAGAGACAGGAAGCCTTTCATAGGGGATTAAGTCTAAACTCTGAATGCTTGTTTGTGTAGACTATGTTCGCAGCGTGATTACACTCCTATTACCACAAATATGCAACATAAATTCCTACCTGGAAGTTGCATCAGCATATCTAATCCAAAACATGGTCCTGATTTGGATTTGGAGCTTATAAATCTACTGAATGCGTTTTGATAATGCTGCTTAGGCTAAATTCCCAGCTGCGATAATCCAAATGCCATTATCCTATTAAGATATATTCACTGCGTTTCAACTCGCACCATCTAGTAGCTAACAAACAACAGATGAGTTCCTACACTCGTGTTTTGTTGTAAATTAGCATAAACAATTAGTGACTGCTGAGTAAGGGTAATATATTGTTTCATTGTCAGATCTGGCTGTGTGATTTCTACAGCGTGTAACTAATACACAAATTTCACATGTGCTTTGGAGGATAACAGATGTGAATGCTATAAATACTGTATGATTTGAGACTTTGGAGTTTTCTAATTAATCATCAAATGCCACTTTTTACTTTTCTTTTACATCAACAAACACAAACGTGGGCATGCAAGCGCAAAACAGCCGAATTGCCTTCTGTCACACGCTATCAGGGGAACAGCAAAACGAAGGTTAGTTTTACTAAATTAGCCCAGGGCTCGAGCGCCTGAGCAGCACGGTGAAATCATAGTCTGCATCTTACCGCTGATTCTTGTTATGGTCCAGTTTCTCCGAACATCAACGGGCCTGTTGGCTAACTCAAAGGCGAATGGCCCAGCATTTGGGCTCAGGTCTCCATCAAATGCAGTGATGTTGATGGCATTCGGGTCTGGCTTTTCACATATTTCCACCTCCTGAGGGGACACCCGGGGCGCATTGTCATTGATATCCAGTAGGAAGATTTGGAGAGTTCCTGTGCCACTTGCTGGCGGTATACCTGTGTAAAATAAAAAACACACATATAGTTAACATCAACTTTTTACGAGACGTAAGATTTCCCAAAATTCACATATGGAAAGCAATACTTGCTATTGAAATGCCATCTCTCATTTCGCAGTTATTATACAGTGGATATAGAAAAGTAAAGCATGAAGTTTAAACTTTGGGTTTCACTCTAAAAAGCTTTTTGCTCTAGTGGAGGAAGATCCGCACAAAATGAATACTGATCTGAGAATTTAATCTTATGTGGGGAGATGGGCCGAAACACTTGGATATCAGAACATTTAGTGTGTGTGTGTGTGTGTGTGTGTCTCTGAGTGTGTATGTTTGTATGTGTGTCTGAAGAACGTCTTCCTGACGAAGGGCACGGGTCGGGAATACTAAAGCAGACAAACAGAGCCCACTGTCGCTCCTCTCAGGCTCCTCTATGTATTCACTCAGCTAAGAGGCTTTTTTACCATTCAGGCCACGCTCAAAGGAGCTAGTCATCCAATCCTGACCCATTAATGCTGAGAAACCTCTTTATTGGTGGAGTTTTTAAGCCTATTGGCCTAAGCTATGCTCCGTAGAACAGGGTAAACCTGAACAGAGGTAAATCCCGCCAGTTCAGAGACGAGGTGAATACATCCACATGCTCTGGGATTGCTAGCACATTAACCCCCCAATAAGGTGCTCGGCGTTTCAGATGTGCCAAGTGCCTGGTTTAAGGTTGACCTTCGAGAATTGAGAATGTCTTTGTGGCTTTAACCAAGATAGATTTTTTTTTCAGCAGATGCGTTGCACTTGTGCACTGGCTTCAGGTGAAACACATCACAGAGGTAGTCAAAGTGATGCAAGGTGGAAGATAGACCTTTGAGAGGTAGGCTACACTAGACAGCTAGGCTTCCTTTAGAGAAGTGAGTATTAGCTCTTACTGCATCCATCTAGATAGATACGTACCATTGTCAGTAGCCAGGAATGTTGCATTGTACAGATTGTTCTTCACGTAAGGTGATTCTCGGTCCAAAATGGCAATCGTTGTGATCCGGCCGGTGTTTGTGTCGATCCTTAACCAGTTGGCTGGATCTGAGAGTTTGGAGTACCTGAAGAGAAATACAAAGAGATTCACACAGTGACTCGTTATTTCAAGCCAGGCGTTATTTACCGAGTTCTCTGATAAAAGCATCGAGAATGTCTCAAAGGTTTAATTTTGTATTCTGCTGGAAAAAAAAGTCTGTTTCCAGCTTGGCATTTTATTCTTTTTGTCTTTATTAGTTTACACGGAATAAATATTTTAGACCATGAATTTTTACATAATTATTCTAACTTTGGAGAGCAGCCTCACGGGGGAAACCAAACTCAGTAGCTCAAACTAATTTGTAGGACAAGCCGTGGAATTACAAAGCTAGCTCATTTCTCATGGACTGTTTTCAAGCAGATAAATACTTCCACTGCCAAATAGCTGTGATGAAAAGGAAAAAAAATAAGGCTGAAGAATGAGATAGAGACTGCTGCTGGCTGCTAAGTGTTATCTTAACAGGCCTAATGGAGAGAATAGCTGTCACCTTAACCTACCATATTACTCCATATTTTTCACATGCTCAATAGCATTATTCATATTAGAAGCTGGATGTGATGTACTTGAAAAGGGGGAGAACACATTCAAGGAAATTGGGCTAACTTTAAAGATTAGAGGAATTCTTCCAAATTTCCACATCTGAAAGGTGGACTCGAATCTTTTGAAGAGGTGTAAAGTTTCAATCAGACTCTCCTTTTTACTTTTTACTGTAAAATGTACCTGATGGTTTGCTGCATGAAGCGATCAGGATCCTGTGCACTGAAAGTGGTCAGTGTTGACTGTGGCATCATTCCCTCTTCAAGCCTAACGAATTTGGGGTTGGGCTCAAAGTAAGGACTCTCATTGACATCTATCACTCTGATGGAGACGGTGGCAGTGGACTGTCGGGGAGTGTGGATGCCTTTGGCCAGGGAAACTTCATTCCTCGCTTCCACTGTCAGCACATACGTCCTGCTGGTTTCATAATCAATAGGCTGAAAAACAGTAAAGGAGATTGGAGTGAATCACACCTTAAACATATAGGGTAAACTAAATCACATGAAAATTGTGGTTATGTGTCACTGATCTGAAAGCAATAACTAAATCATTTTCTTCGTCTTTGCCTGAAAAATGCTATCGTGAACACTTGCATTGGACAGTGGGACGAGATAAAGAGACTAAATCCTTTTATGGTCAGCTCAAGGATACAAAACAGCAGGAGAGCTGGTGTAAGAGATGCGCAACCAATCTTTTCCATTTGAAATGTGGTCGGAATTAACAAAAAAAAAAGGATTTAAATCTTTCATTATATTTTAAAATTTTGATTTTGCACAATATTTGTTAGGAACAAAGCTTTTACAAAATATGAATTGCTGTCACTAAATTAACCTTTGTAAAAAAAAAAAAAAAAAAAAAAAAAAAAGACAAAATCCGAGAGGTGCTGCAATTTATCAGTACTCGTCTACAGATGCTTTACACAAAATTATTTTTCTACTTTCAGATAATTAATCAGGGCGGATTGCTAATGGGTTTTTACAGACAAGAGGTGAGATGACATATGAGGCAACTTTCCTTCTATTAAATCCATGCATCTCCTAATCAAATAAACATGACCCATGTTTTTCATGCCAGACCACATGTCATGTATCATTGCAAACATATATGCATACATATACTATGCGTTTCCATGGGATTACAGGCTGTTTGAAGAGCTTTTTCAATAGGAGGCTTTACCTTGACGACTGTTACCAAGCCCTCATTAGTGGTTGGATCAGTGGGCACGGAGAACCTGCCGGTGGGGTCGCCCCCGGTGATTTTGTAGACAGCATTCCAGGCCGGCGTGTTGGGCTGGTCCTTGTCAGTCACTGTCAGGTTAGCCACAATGACATTCACGCGGTTTTCAGGCACCTCGCCGAAAAACTGCATGAATAAACCATGAACACAGAGAGCAGCGAGCTGTTAGTGATACTGCTGTGGCAGCGAAAAATACACTGAGCCTTGTCTCACACGGCACAGCAGGACCGATCTTGGGTAAATAGATATCTAAGGTAACTTATCATGTCGTCATGGTCATCTCATTCCCCGTGCTCCCCCGATAGCACAACAGTAGCATTACAAATTTCAGTGATTCGCAGGCACAGCAAGTGCCTCTTTCACTCGGGCAGGCATCCCCTGTACTTGCATGTGTCAACATTTGGAGGGGGATATAACACTTTACGCATGGCTGGTAACTTGTATATCTGTGTATGGCTTCAGAAATGCAGGGCAAGCAGAACTAGGTAAGTGAGCAGAACCGATAGCTGAGTGCATATATCTACATTGGGGTGAAACAGGAGTCCTTGTGGTGCCTCTTTTACGCTAAGATTGCTGTGCTGACATCTCCGATATGAGCTTGTTTCTTACCGTCTCAGCAGTAAACTCTGGCGGGTTGTCGTTAATGTCAGTGACTCTGATGACAGCCGTGGCCGTGTTAGAGAGGCCATACATGGGATTGCCCTCCATGTCACTGGCCTGGATTATCAGTGTGTACTGTGGCACTTTCTAAAGGGAAAAGAAAAAGAGGCTGAATTAGCATCACTCCCAATGGCATCATCAAAAAATCTCTATTTGAAGCTTCATAAAAACAGGATCCATTCTTAAGACTATTGAATTGATTGAGGCTCCCTATTAAAAAGGCAGCACACTGTAAATCAGTATTAATGTGTCCAAATAAAGTGAAACCAAACTGAACAGGCTAGCTTCATAATTATCGTGACTGATGGTGGGTTTTTTATATTAATCTGGTTTATTTCCTGTGAGGTACTCTGAATTTGTTTGTGTGTCTCTGTGTGCGCGTGCGAAAAGTACATCTCTGCTCTGGACAGTATCATGAAGCTAACAAATGACTCTTTTCACATTAAAAACCACTCAGGTGATGGACCAGTTGCTAGGTAATGAGAGTCGGCCAAATTACTTTCATGGTGGCAACTGGCGGACATAAAATGGTGGCCCCCAGGGCGGAAGTGATTGAGCAGCCACCTCAGCCAGATTGCCCTCACTAGAATTGAACCAACTGGCAACTAGCTGTATATATTACTTTATTTATTATGAGATAGATCCCTGCAATTCCAGAGATGGAAAAATAAGATGAAAGTACAGCTCGTAGGCTAGAAAAAAGACAGAAGAAAAAAACAAAGAAAAGAAAAACACAGAGAAGGTGAAAATGAAGAAAGTCCAGTTCTACTTCTCTTTTAATTCTAAATAAGAAATATTCCCGTTGGCTTGTTAGCTCTCAGACAGCCTTGATATATGTTTAAGCAGCTTTGGCATTCCTTTAAAAAGGAATCGAAACATAAACCTCAAATGCACTGATATATCTCCAGAGTAAGAAGATGAAGAACATGGAATATAACGGATGGCCTTGCTAATGAAGGTGTCACTTAAATGCAGGTGCAGTATGCCTATTAAATCAACCTTCTTAAACACAATTTTTACAGTCAGAGTAAGGTAGTAACAGTATTTGAGCAGATTAAACAAGTACCAAGGAAAGAAAAGTGTCAAATACCTCTCTGTCCAGGCCTGCTGCTACTGTAATGATGCCTCCGGTTTTGTTGTTGATGGTGAACATATTGGAGGTTGGACTCTCGGGATTCTGAGACAAGATCTTGTAACGTAGCATCCCATTGGCTGTTTTGGGGTCATCTTTGTCAACAGCCGTCACTGTCATAACAAATGATCCTAAGGGATAGAAAGAACGAGACAGGGTGTCGATATTTTCACGTCACCGCTCTAATTGGCAATCAAAATACATTAGAAGTTCAGCGAATGCCGCTACGCTGAACACAACCTGAATTATAGCTCTGCTGTAATACATCCTTAATGCTTTTGTTTTCTTATAATACAGCTGATCGCTAGACAAAGTGATAACACAGTGGCCACCCCAGAAATGCCATCAATACTCTTTAATCTGCAAACACAGTGGTAGAGAATACACTTTATTACCTGGCTTGGAACCCTCTGGAACGGTGCCATTCCAGATCTGATGGGTGAACTCGGGTCTGTTGTCATTCATGTCGATCACATTGATCACAATATCAATAGGGTTTTCAACTTGGTTTCCATTCAGGTCTACTGCATGAGCTCTTAGCTGGAGGAAAATACAAACACATCTGTACTATAAGCACTGTTCAAGTAAAGGATGTTCTCATACACATAAACAACATATGGGCTTAAACCACAAAGCACTTACTCAGTCTCACCTATCAAACTTTGTGTTAAAGCCATTACAAGAATTAGTCTTATACCAACTTGTGTGCGGGTTACTGCTCATATACAGTGCCTTGAAAAAGTATTTGGAGTACTTTTCCACGTTTTGCCACGTTACAACAACATATTTTAACAGAGATTATATGTGATAGCCACATAAAGTGTGGCGTGCATTTGTTTTCAGCCTCCTTTACTTGGATAGTCCACCTATGTGTACTTTAACTTCATTATAAATACAGCTGTTCTGTGAAGGCTTCAGAGGTTTGCTAATTCAAATGTATTTATATAGGTCCAAAACAAACATCATGTGCCTCAAAGTGCTTTATCTTTTAAGGTAAAGACCCAACAATAATACAGAGACAACCTTAAAATAACCTCCTATGAACAAACACTTGGCAACAGTGGGAAGGAAAAACTCTCTTTTCCAGGAAGCAGGATCAGAGAGCCATCTGCAAAAGACCAGGCCCTGTTACAGTATAACTAAGGGAGGATTCGGGGTCACCTGATCCAGGCATAACTATAAGCCTTATCTAGAAGGAAAGTTTAAGTCTAATCCAAACTGGGAGCTGGTTCCACAGAAGAGAGGCCAGAGAGCCTCGGAGAGCATTAGTGAACAAAAAAAAGCATCATGAAAACCAGGAAACATACCAGACATGTCAGCGATAAAGTTGTGGAGAAGTTTAAAGCAGGGTTGTATTATGAAAACATATTTTGGGTTTTCAGTATCTCACAGACCACTTTTCAATCTATCATCTGAAAAAAATTATGAAACATAGTAGGGCTGAACGATTATGGAAAATAATCTAATTGCGATTTTTTGCCCCAATATTGCGATTGCGATGCGATATGCGATTATTTTTTAAGGTCTTTGTCTTCTGTATTATTAAACAAAGACAAGCAATACATCATATAGTATGGCCAATACTATATTACATTAATTTTAAACTGTTCTTTCCTGGAAGACAGACCTCTGTTATGATGACATGAGGTGATGCATGAATTGATGACTGACATTTTTATTTAACTTCTTTAATCACAACAGTATATTTGAACATACACAATAGTTTATTTTTAGCTTACAAACATCTGAGCATAAAGTGCTGACAAGGAACCCTGGTGTAAACATTAAAATGAAAGTCAGTACAATGTGCAGATTGCAGAAATATACATAAAAAAAATCAGTGGCTTTACCACACTCAGTTTTTCGACATCTGTGAACTACTAGACAGTCATTCAATTAAAAAATAATATTAAATAAATAAAACTAATAAATAAAAAATACACACATCTTACTGATCTCTGCAGTCAGTAACATTACACATAAAGTGCAAACATAATAGCAATTGTATAAACACACACACAAACACGCCTTTAAAGTTTAAAGGCGTGAAATTGGACGGTCTAGCCTTCTGATTAGCTAATCAGAAGGCTAGTTCTGATTAGCGTCACCGCTGTCTCGGTGGAGTTTAATAAACTCGGCCGTCTGCTTCTTGCTATCTAAAATATAACCAGACACTGGCGTAAATTCTCGACTGTCTCATACTTCTGTTTAATAAGTTTTCTGTTTGACGTTTAGTCAGCTGTGTGAAAACCAAGGAGGAACCCACCCGGGGGATTAATAAAGTTTTATTTTATCTAATCTAATAACTTTAATCTCAGCCAAACCGATTTACTCACGAACAAACAAAACACTGAAAAAAGCCCAACAATAACATTTTTAGGTTGTCTAAGTGACTTATATATTACGTTTAACCCGAGCAGCGAAACTCCGCGGTGATCTGAAAATGATGTGCCGGGAGTTGTGCCGTTCTCGGCCGCATCAGTAACCCTCGACCTCCCGGCTAGCTGTCGAGCTGGTGGGTAGCAGACGCCTCTGAAAACGTCGAAGCACTTTTGCAAATATGGGATATCTTGATAAACCGAGCAGATATTTGATGTTTACACAACTACTTTCTCGCCTGAAAATATGTTAAAAGTTTATTTTGTGACCCAGAAAGATTAGTATGAGTAATTTTAAAACTTAGTAGCGGCCGCCATTGCTGGAAACTGGAGTTTGGCTGGGCCGCGCTATGAATTCTGGGATATGGTAGTAATTTGGACAGCCTTCGGCGCGTCGCTGTGACGTAATCGGT